>NC_137339.1:24346500-26908128 GCF_965287045.1 Carcharhinus amblyrhynchos | reverse complement strand
GTAATCAGTGAGGGGGAAGGAGGGAGGCCTGCAATCGGTCTGGGGGGGAAAGGGGGGGAGGGTCAGTAATATTGTTGTGGGGGGGGCGGTGGTGGAGCAATGTCTGTGGGGGCCAGGGGGAGGCATTATCTGACCCAGGAGTGATGTGGCAAGGGAGCTGCGTTCTATCAATTTTTTTTCTGCGCATGTTCAGTTGAAAGCGCCAATTGGAGCTGCAGGATTTTGGATGCTTTAAGTCCCGCCCTCAGGCTTCTGCAGCATGATTTGGAATTGCTGACATTTTTTTCAGGCAGAGTGCGCCTGGGGGCACCTGTGAACAGGTCTAAAAGCCAGATCTGAAACACTCCCCAGTTTCAAGTCCACCCAGCACTTTGAATCAAAATAGTAAAATAGGACCTATTAAGTCAATGTACTGTTTGCTTGTTAAAAAAGATGTTAAACATTGACATTCTTAAAGGTAGTTCTCTAAATCATGCCAATGATTCTATATTACCCTAGGGCATGGAGCTGAATCCACGAAAAGATCAGCCATGAACTTATTGAATGGCAGAGCAGGCTCGAGGGGTCAGAAGGCCTACTCCTGCTCCTAGTTCCTATGTTCTTATGTACACAGTCACATAATTTAGCTACACATTCATCTTTTTGTTTTGTGATCTTGCTGAGCCCAAGATACCCAATGAGTTTACTGACATAACAATATTATTTGTGCATTGTAATGCTTTCACATGTTTATGGGAGAACACAAGGTGCTTTGTGAATGCTGGTTTGCTCATTTTATAAATACTGCAGCCTTTCTCTTCTCGTTCTGGATTAGTATGTGATTTCTGAGAATTAACTGGTTTTCCAACTAGTGTGCCGTATGATGTTCTGCAATCAGAGCGATAAGAGTGGTCATTACATCAAAACAAATCAACCAAGGCAAGACCAGAAGGAACTCAAGTAAGAAAATAAAGGAGGTAGTAAAATAAAACTGACAGGAAAATTAATGTGCATTTGATACTGTCGTAAAACATGCACCCTAAGGAACAAATTGACAAAAAAGATCACAAGCTGTTACCTCTGGGGATTCTGTTAAAAACCTGACTTTATATTAGTGACAACTCTCAACAGCTGAGGCAAATGAAGCGCTGCCTGATCAGTTTGTCAGAGGATTCCCTATGCTGAACACTTTAACCAACTTTTGTTATCAATAAAATTTTATTAATAATAAACTATAAGTGCGGTAGAAATGTAATGAATTGCTATCAACATTTAAATCTCAAATTAATGTAACCACACTAAGAAAATGTGGTTAACTTGACTCATAAGAAGTGTGTAACGTATATAGATGAGAATTTGTGGGATTTGCATTTGTGTTCAAGCATTAAGCTTGCTCTCGGTTACTAGATTTTTGTCAAACAGAACAGTGGAGGCATTGTGATTGAATTTTGTCAAATCAGTTTATTGGGCCACGCATGAAGTGTGCCCCACCTGTCAAAAAGGTTACAGCTAGCATTGCTAAGCGCATAGAGCAGGAATATGATAGAACCAGGGATTTATTTTTCTGCACTAAGGAAAGGTAGAGATTACTGGGAGAATTTCTGAAGTGGTTCGGAACAGTGAAATAAATTGCCGGTGAGTAAAAAGCCTTTAAGCTGCGGTGGATTGAATTGTCAGAAAGGATTGCTCGTCGCTGTATTATGAATACAGTTGTTGAAAGATGAAGTTTGATTTAGTTTTCAAATTTTCATTACCAACACAACATGTATATTAAAATGCATATTGCCAAAGAAAAGAATATTAATCGAAGCGTGGATTCTAATTTAGACAAAGATCAAACATTTCTCATATTCTAATCAAAATGTAATCTAACTCCATCACTCTGCTGCAGTATTTTAATATTGGATATGATTTTCTTCATTGTTTTCCAATTTGTCTGCGTGCCGTAAAGCACAAATGGCAGACATTGACCCAGCATTACCGGAAAGAAGTAGACTGTCTGATTTATGGTTTTGCTGATTTTTAATCATTGTAGAATTAGGAGTGCTCGAAACTGGGCACATTTCCCTCCAAACCCGGTACCCGCACACTTGCTCACACAAAGCATCGCGCCTGGGGTGGGTCATGCAAGGTTTGCCCCATTTATGCAGCATAGTTTAAACCCAAAGATAATTTTTCCAGAATCATTTTGTGTGTTTCGTTTTGTTTTGCAGATTGGATCCAATGATGGATACTGCAATTTTCACACAAGCCCAACGTTCACAAGACACACTAAGCCTGTGGTTCTGTGGACTCAGCAAGACGTTTGCAAATGGCTAAAGAAACACTGTCCACATAATTATCTCACCTACGTCGAGGCTTTCTCGCACCATGCTATAACAGGTACCTACACAGAAACTGATCATAACAAGAGACTGATTTGTGCTGTTTCCTGAAACTGGATATGTTTGGGCGGGGGGGGGGGGGGGGGGGGGGGGGGGGGGGGGGTGCGGGGGGGGGGGGGGGGGGGGGGGCGGTGGTGGTGGTGGTGGATGGCGTGGGAGGTGAGGAGGAGGATTTGGGTTGAGTGAGTGTGTATAAAATGTGAGAAATGAGAATACAGACCTAAACCAGACTCCAACCCATTCATTTCCACTTTAGCTATTAGGAGAAAGGTGAGTAGATGATCACCTGATCCAAGGAGGCGGGTTGACATTTAAATTGTGATGAGGCTGTGAGCTTCACTACCATTCAGCTTTTCAACTTGGGTAGCCAGGTTTCCCCCAGGCCTCTGTTCAGATGAAGGCTTGCCAGATCCAGGAGGCAAGTGTCTTCACAGCCACCTACTGAATCTATTTTGCCTGCCTGAGAAAGCTCCATGATTGGAAACAACAACACCATTCCCCAGCTCAATCTTCTCCATGAGACCTCCAATCCCAGCCCCCCCCCAACCCCCTGGCAATGCCTTCAGCCTTTGCCTAAGGCTTCCAACTCCATAGCATCCACAAGCAGATCACCCACAGGCCTCCAATCCAACCATCCCCAGCCTCTCATTCTTGCCCCTGCCCATGCCTCTCATCACTCCAATCCAGGCCTTCAAACACTCCCAAGGTCGCCAATCCCCTCACCTCACCCCCCATCCCCTCCACTAACGCCCCCCGATTTCCACTCACATCACCCTTACTGACCAACTTTCCATTTGCAGGATTGACCACTCCTTTTCTGCCCCAATTGACACTCCTCCCCTCCACTAGAACTCCATTCTCCTCACTGAGAACAACCCCACAGTTCCCCAATTGACCCCTCTTCCCCCACTCCTAGTTTAATCACATGCCCAACCCTGCAATCCTTATTTTATGGGCAAGGAATTCAATAATCTGTAACAAAGTTACTAAACACTTCAAAAATGTCCTCAAATATTAGAGTTCATAAAAATAGCTTTATATAGATAATGTTTAAATGGAAAGGAAAAGGTAGATATGACTCAAATGAATGTGGCATACTCATTCACATAAAAATTACGTCCAGACGGCTTTGCTGATAGAGCAAAAATGCTGTGAATTGAGTTGCTGGTTCACAAACGTTGCAGGTATTATTTGCTTTATAGTGGGCACATTTTAGTTAAATCTGCTTTTCTTAATCCAGTGAGCCATTTTTTTCTCATTTGCTACCATGATCTATAGATGTAGCAGCTTACTTTCACTCCAGTACTCATCGCCTGCATTGCTTTCTGTACAGAGACTTGGGTTTCCAAAATTTGCACCAACTTCAGCTTAACTCTTTCATGAGCACATATATAGGAATATAGGAATATATGAATTAGGAGCAGGGATAGGCCACTTGGCCCCTCGGGCCTGCTCCGCCATTCAGTAAGGTAGTGGCTGATTTGATTATAACCTTAACTCCACATTCCCGCCTATCGTCAATAACCTTTCACCCCCTTGCTTATCAAGAACCTATCTACCTCTAGCTTAAAAAAAACTCACAAACTCTGCTTTCCCTGCTTTCTGAGGAAAAAAGTTCCAAAAACTTATGGCCCCCTGAGAGAAATAATTTCTCCTCAACTCTGTCTTAAATGGGCAAGTTCTTATTTTTAAACAATGACTCCTAGTTCTAGACTTTCCCACAAGAGGAAACATCCTCTCCACGTCCATCCTGCTAAGATTTTCCAGGAGCTTTTAAGTTTCAGACAAGTCACCTCTTACTCTTTTAAACTCCAGTGGATATAAGCCTAGCCTAGCCTATCCAATTTTTCCTCATTTCAGGTATTAATCCAGTAAACTTTCTCTGAACTGCTTCCAATACATTTACATCCTTCCTTAAATAAGGAAACCAATACTGTCTGCGCACAATTCTCCTGATATGGTCTCACCAATGCAGTTTATAACTGAAGCGTATCCTCACATTTATATTCAATTTCCGTCACATTAAATGATAACATTCTATTTGCTTTCTTCTTTACTTGCTGTACCTGAGTACTAGCCTTTTGAAATTTACAGGCTAGGACAGCCAGATTCCTCTGCACCCCAGAGCTCTGCAATTTCTTGCCTTTTAGATCACTTACATTGTTTCTTGTCCTCCTGCCAAAATAGGCAATATTACATTTTCCCACGTTGTACTCCGTTTGCCAGATGTTTGCTCACTCACTTAACGTATCCATATCACTTTGAAACCTCTTTATGTCCTCTGCGCAACTTACTTTCCTACCTCCCTTTGTGTCATCAGCAGATTTATCAACCATATCTTTGGTTCCTTCATCCAAGTCATTTACATACATTGTAAAAAAAATGTATGGGGAGGCAGTGACATAGTGGTGTTGTCACTGAATTTATGGTCCGGGGACCCAAGGTAATCCTCTGGAGCCCAGGTTCAAATGCCACCGTGGCAGATGGTGAAATCTGAATTCAATAAAAGTCTGGAATTAAAAATATAATGATGACCATGAAGCCATTGTTAATTTGTTTTTAGAAAAAGCTATCTGGTTCACCAATGTGGTCTGGCCTGCATGTGACTCCAGATCCACAGCAATTCCCTCAGGGATGGGTATTAAATGCTGGCTCAGCCAGTGGTGACGACATCCTATAAACAAATAAAAAAAGGCTGAGGCTCCAGCACAGACAGATCTCTGTGACACACCACTCTTCACATGTTGCCCACCAGAAAAAAGACCCATTTATACCAAATCTCTATTTCCTGTTAGCCAGCTAATCTTCCATCTAATATGTTACCCCACACATCATGCACTTCTATTTTCTGCAATAACTTTTGACAATTCATCGTACCAAATGCTTTCTGGTTCCCCTAAATCCGCAGCATATGCTACTTCTCCAATAAATTGGTTACGTCTGATTTCCCTTTCACAAAACCATGTCGACTCTATCTGATTGCCTTGAATTTGTATGAGTGCCCTGCTATGACAGTTTTGATAATTGCTTTTAACAATTTCCCCATTATCGATGTTAAGCTGTAGTTTCCTGCTTTCTGTCTCTGTTCCTTTTGAATAGTGGATTTGCATTCACTATTCTCCAATAAGATAGTTCTATGTTTTTTCTCCGGGGAACTTGGACATCTACAGAACTGTGTGAGAAATATCTGTTTGCTTAAAAAATGAACAATATCCTTTTAAGAACAGCAGTTCCAATTTATGGCATTTGCCACCATAGTGGGAATATATTTTCAAATCATGTAGAAGTGCACAAGTAATGCAATTATGCATTGTCTCTGTAATCAGGCTTGACGGTTATTGTAATATTGCTGTGAAGCAGAAATTGCTTCAACAGTACTGAAGTTACAATGTAATGCACCATTTCTTTATGTTCTAAATCACTGTTATATGGTACTGCCTTTCAAAGCCCAACACTACTTTTTCTTACTGGATTTTTCCCTAATTGAACAGAATAGGAAATGTTGCTAATCATGTAACTTCCTTTCAAAGATGATTGGTCTGATGAAAGATTTATTATCATAATCACCTTTGCCATGATATTCACTGTATAGTACTCAATTTCCGTTCTGGTGTAGATGTAAAAGTTGGCTTTTAGCCAAGAGAATTCTTGATCTGTTTCTAATTCACTGCTAAACACTTAATAATTTAATTTTTCCACCTTTTACTTAAAATCATTGTACTCGCATTCACCTTTTCCAAATCCACACAGCTTAGTATTTTTGTGCATTATCCAAGAAAATGATAAATAAATCTTGGAGTTAGGCTTTAAATGTCAGCTTTTCAACTTAAACACTTAAGGGATTTGGATGATGTACATGGCTAGAGTGTGAAACGTTTTTCATTCTGGTGCCTGGAGACCCATTCCTTCAGCTGCAATAAATATGACTGATCTTTCCCTTCCAGTCATAAGACTTAGACTTACAGCAAAAAGGTGCTAGTGTAGACTGTCTATGCATATTGGTGCTACTGACCTATGATTGGCAATTATACCATAATTGTAGCATAACCAGAGTGAAGCATGCTGTTGAGTAACAAAGAGGACAAAATTTAAGTTCTACAATTGACACTAAACTGTTATTTTTCCTGAATAAAAACAGAAATTGCTGGAAATACTAAACAGGCCAGGTATCATTTGTGATGAGAGGAATAAAATTATCACATCAGGTTGATGACCTTTCGTTAGAACTTTTCCTTTGTTTAATCACTTTGTGCATTCTGAATCTGTTACAGCATGAACATATCTGCCTCTAAGCTTCAGCTTGTTTTCCTGCCTCTGCTTTGTGTCTTCAAGTTCTATATGTCCTTTCCGTACATTTTTCTCTGTAAGGGGCTACAACTAGTGCTGCTATCATTTTAGGGGCGGCGTGGTGGCACAATGGGTATCTCTGCTACCTCACAGCATCAGGGACCCGGGTTCAATTCTGGCCTTGGGTCACTGGCTGTGTCGAGTCTGCGCAATCTCCCCATGTCTACAAGAGTTTCCTCCGGGTGCTCCGGTTTCCTCCCACAGTCCAAAGATGTGCAGGTTAGGTGGATTGGCTAAGCTAAATTGTGTCAGGAGCACTAGCAGGGTAAATACATGGGGCGGAATTCCTCCGCCAAAAATTCCAACTGTCGACTTTGCGTGAAAACTGAGGTAATTCACATTGGTTTTATCAGTGGGAGTTCACAAAAGAATCTCCCACACTCTGTCCACTGCAGAAGCCACCAGCATGAATATCCTTAAATTTCATGGGGCAGGGCCTATTCCCACTGGAGAGGCTGAAATCAGCATGCTGAGCAGGCCCTGTGCATGCACTGATCTGTCAGTGCCGAGATCAGTACACGCGTAGTGGCCCTGCACTGCCAGCCTCCCGATCACGCCTGATTTCTTGGCTCTCATGATCTTCTGGTGAAAGGCTGAATGATATATTTAAATTCATTTAAATGAAGATTTGCATGTGTTTAGTGAACCCGATGCACAGTTGTCTGGGCTCACTTGCATTTTTGGCCTTGCTGGGAGAGGTGCTTTTTGCCAAGGAAAGCAACTGCTCCCTACGAACGGAGAACAGGTGTACTGCCCTCGCCAGTAGAACCAGAGGCCATTGAGGCCCCATGGGGAGGTTGAGTGCAAGAGGTGTGCCAGCCTGGCAATGGTAGCCTGTCACCTCCGTAATGCCCATCATGTGCCTTGTGACTGCTCACCAGGCAGTGGCAGTGGCAGGCCCAGTGGCAGAGGGCAGGTCCTATGGTGTGGGGTCTGAATGGGTGGGGCTTATGGGGCACAGCAGATGCTTGACAGCTCTCTTTCTCTCAATCAGACATCTGCTGTTGCTATTACGCATGTGCAGCATCATAGGTCTGCACATGTGCAATAGCTTCCTCTGCTTTTGCTATTGTGCATGTGCAGACACAGAGGTCTGTGCATGTGCAGTCGTTCCCTCTGCTGCTAGCTGGTGAATTAAGCCCCACCCACTGCCTGTAGCAGCTAGAAATGATCTAGCTGATTTTTTTCATGCACTATGTGCACAAGATTGGGCAAAAAAATCTGCCCAAAAAATGGATCTGCAACTGTCCCATTTTCACCCTGGCTGGACACTTAGAATCATTCTGGTAAAATTCCGCCCAGGTTCAGCAGTGCTAGTCACTCCAATAAATGGTCTAAGTATCTGATGATCAGGATTGTTCCCCAACACTTGATATCTAATCATGTGGTGTTATATCCTGGGGCATAACCATGGTAATACCTTTGTGAACTGGATATTGCAACTTTCACACAAACCCATAATTAAAGAGTGGAATAATTTTGACTTATGTCAATGTTGCAAAGAACGATATTGGATCAGGCACCCAGCCTACACCTCTCCTAATATTATTTCAATTGAACTCAATGTTTTAATCTTTCAATAAGTAGGCTGAAAGCACTTCAACAAAATGAGGCCAGATGCAAATTATTTCATCAGCTTAATTTTATAGAAAGCAAATGAATGTACAAATTAACAACTGTAATTGAATTTTGCTTCCTTCATTAACTTCACTTGAATACCTGAGAAATGTAACAAACCATACTACATTGTTCCATGTTCATAGAATGATAGAATCCCTAAAGTGCAGGAGGAGGCAATTCAGCTCATCAAGCCTACACCGACAACAATCCCACTCAGGCCTTATCCCCGTAACCCAACATATTTACCCTACTAGTCCCCTCGACACTAAGGGGCAATTGCACGGCTAATCAAGCTAACCCACACATCTTTGGGCTCCTATTATCTCATATCTTCTATTATTCTCAAAGTGTATAGGGCTATCTTGACGAAGTCCAGACAAAGTTCAGACTCTTGATATTGCTGGTCAAAGTAGACCATGAACATTAACACTTCTACGAAGCAGTTCACTTATTTTTACCACACATCTCCAATCTCTGGCTTATGGACATTTAAATTCCTCTTTAGCTCAGCAGTGGTAGTGTAGAACTCTGAAGAGTATTTTACATCTATTTGAATCCACATCATCATCCCCAAATCCTTGGTAAATAAATGGTCAATAATTCCTGAAGTTTTATAATAGTAAGCAAAGGTTCTCCATCATCCAAGAGGCAGTTAGATTTGGATATAGTAAAAGGGCAGAGTCCATATCTCCTAAATTTATGTTAGTGACCTTTCTAATCTTTTACACTAATTTTTATAATAGACAGTCCACAATGACTGTGATTTTTTTGGACAGTTGTTTGGCAGTACATAGAGAAGATGCTGGGAGTGTGTCAGCGTTTTCAGTTCACTCAAAGAGTATGTTAATATTATCAGTTATCATGTACACAGGAACAGTCGGGAACAACTGATGTAAATGCAATTTGGAATAATTTTTTAAGGGACATGTAAGTTATTTAGTATGATAAGGGTTTATTTCTTTATGGTTTCCTGAGGGTGGCACAGTGGCACAGTGGTAGGCACTGCTGCCTCACAGTGCCAGAGACCTGGATTCAATTCTGGCCTCGGGTGACTGTCTGGGTGGAGTTTGCATGTTCTCCCCATGTCTGCATGGTTTTTCTCTGGGTGCTCAGGTTTCCTCCCACAGTGAACATTAGGGAGATTAGCAGAGTAAATAAATAAGGTTATGGGAGTAGGACCTTGGTGGGATTGTTGTTAGTCTTCCTTCTGAACTGCAAGGGATTCTATAATTCTATTCTATGATTCATATAATTGATCCACAATGCTCAGCAGAGATCCAAGAATTATAATTTATTCAAAACATAAAATTATAAACCAATGTGTTGGTGATCATTCTATATCCAAATGTCCCCTCAGTAGAGTCAGTAAAATTCTTTCTCACTAACTTTGCAAGTCAGTGACCTCTAATCTGATCATGGAAATTCCCACTAAATCTGGTACTTATACACAAGATCCCATGAGTATAAACGATCTATTCTACCCTGCATTCTTCCGAGATGGCAGACGTTCAAGTCTTTGTTCAATTTTTGATATTCCAACCTTAAGACCTATTAATAGGTTGGCATTATATAATCCCCTTTCAACTCTAAAAATCGATCAAGCTTTCAAGCTGTAAGGCTCCAGGACTTGACAGTTTTCCTGACAGTTTTAATAAAGCAAATCTCCTCCTGTTTATCTCCCCTGTTTAGCTGAGTCCTCTCAGAATCGTTTTCTCATGGTAATCTTCCTTTTACTTCAAATCAGGCAAACATCTCACTGTTGCTGAAAAGGATGAGGACCCATTGTGTGCAGCTCCTATCACCCTCTTTCTCTGCTAAACACTAATTACAAGGTATTAGCCAGAGCTCTTGCCCTCCGTTTGAAGCCCGTTTTGCCAACTATTGTCTCTCCTGATCAATCTGACTCTAATCAGTTGAGTTTTCCAATTTAAGAAGACTATTTAATATTATTTACTCCAAGAACCTTCACCTCTTCAGAAGTTATAATTTCATTAGATGCTGAAAGTGCGTTTGACTGCCTGGAATGAGACTATTTATTGAAAATTTTCAAACAATTTAGTTTTGATCCAGTTTTGATCTCATGGATTAAAATTTGACATTCATCACATGTAGCTTTAGTTCAGACTCATCTTTCATACTCTGCCTGTTTTCCCCGTTCACAGAGGTAGCAGACAGATCTGTCTTTTATCCCCATTTCGTTTTGATGTTGCTATTGAACGACTTGCCATGCTCTTTTGATCTATTAAGGAAGTCATTGGAATTAACAGGGCTGGTTTATGTCATAAGGTCTCTCCTTATACCAACGGTCTTTTGTTGTACATATCTGACTCTTTTGTGTCAATACCCAGAGTTCTTGACACTCTGTTCCAGTTTGGTAAGGTTTCAGGCTACAAACTAAATCTTGAAAATGTTTGCTTTTTCTGAATAATTCTGCTACATTTGACTTTTCCCCGTTAATTTGGCTTCTGATAATTTTACTTACTTGGGAATATCTGTGACACGTGATTTCGGTTTTTTTTTGTTTAATGTCTAACCTCTGTTAGGATGCACAAAACAAGACTTTGTTCATTGGTCAGCACTGAGCCTGCTACTTGACGTCAATTCTGTCAAAATGATGATTTTACCTACATTTTTATATTTATTTCAGACCTCTTCCTAATTTTATTTTTAAAATTCCTGTTTTAAGACATCTATTGATCAGTTGATTTCCTCTTTTATTTGGAATAAACAACACCTTCAAATTTGTAAAATCTTTTTGGATAGACCAAAGGCCGGATTTTCCTATCTCACCTGCAGCTGGGATTCTCCAGTCCCGCTGCACCGAATGGAGATTTGGCTGAAGGTGAAATTTCTCTGTTCTTGCTGGCAATGGCAGTGGGACATGAACAGTCGGAGAATTCCAGCCCCACACTTCAAAGAAACCTTGCTCTGCCAAATGTTTTGCATTAGTATTGGTCTGCCAATATTCATAAGCTTATCCATTGCGTTTGCTTATTTTGAGGCAATGATAGTCTTGTTTGGACAACTATGGAATGTTACTGTTGCCTCCTTGTCCCTCCTGCTTCCTTATTGTATTCAAAGTTACTGTGTGCATTTTTGGGCGCCGCACCTGCGCAAAGATATTTTGGCCTTGGAGGGAGTGCAGAGGAGGTTTACTAGGCTGATACCGGAGTTGACGGGGTTGAGCTATGAGGAGAGGCTGAATAAACTGGGCTTGTACTCGTTAGAGTTTAGAAGAATGAGGGGAGATCTCATTGAGACGTATAAGATGATGAATGGGATGGATAGGATAGAGGTGGAAAGACTCTTCCCACTCAAAAAAGACAGTAGGACTAGGGGGCACAGCCTCAAGATAAAAGGGGGGTGGTTTAGAACGGAGTTGAGGAGGAACTTCTTCACTCAAAGGGTGGTGAATCTCTGGAATTCTCTGCCCGTTGAAGTGGTGGAGGCTGCCTTGCTAAATATTTTTAAGACGCGGGTTGATGGGTTTTTGATAGGAGAGGGGATTAAGTGTTATGGGGAGAGGGCGGGAAAGTGGAACTGAGCCACGACAGATCAGCCATGATCTTATTGAATGGCGGGGCAGGCTCGAAGGGCTGGATGGCCTACTCCTGCTCCTATTTCTTATGTTCTTATGTTCTTATGAATCACTATACACAAAGCAGCATTGCATTGTGCCCTTGTAAAGTATGGTCGCAATTCAGAAACCATTTTGGATTGAAACCTGCTCTTCCTTTTGCTCCAATGCATTCAAATTCATTTTGCTCCACCTTGTCTAATTGATTCCGTGTTCCACCTTTGGTCAAGATTTGGTTTGACATCTTTTAAAGGCCTTTGCCGGCATTTTCTGGCCACACTCGCCCCAAGATCAGAAAATCCTGCCCAAGGTCAATGAACCTTTGCATGTACCCATCCCACGTCACTACGATTCCTATTGTAGACAAAACGGGAAAATTCCACCCAAGCTCTGAAGTACATTTGCTTCTTTTGATTATCCAGTAGGGGAGCATGGTGTTTCCAAATCTCATTTTTTTTAAAATACCGAAAGATTTGCAGTTTCTCCAGTAAACATTTTGTTTCCCTTTCTTCTCCAACTCCTGACACTCCCATTGATCTTTGTTTAGCTGTTAATCCCATTTTCAAGGGCTCTGTTTCATACATTTATGACATTATCCAAAAAAATCTTTAGTTTATCTTTGACCAACATTAAGGGAGTTTGGGAGTCAGACTCAAATTTTCTGGCAGTCCATGGCAGTCAATTCCTTTCACAGTGAATTCGTCACAGCTTTGATTTTTGACAAGGGCCTGTTTCAATTCAATGTTCTTCACCGATTCTTCTTTCGACACCTAGCCTCGCTAGGATGTACTCTGAACTGGATGCTGTCTGTGCAAGATACCATTTAGCTCCTGCAACACTGTTTAATATATTTTTATGTATATCTTGTCCAAGTAATATCATATCCAAGCCTGGCTGCTTTCTGGTCTGCTGGGTTCTCAATATTTTTCATACATGTTTGACATACCTGTTGATATTAACCTAGTTATTGGTATTTTGGGGGTAATGGTTAGCACTGCTGCCTCATAGCACCAGGGACCTGGGTTCAATTCCAGCCTTGGGTCACTGTCTGTGCGGAGTCTGCATGTCCTCTCCATGTCTGCATAATTTCCTCTGGATGCTCCAGTTTTCTCCTACAATCCGAAAGACATGTTGGTTAGATGGATTGGCCATGCTAAATTATCGCTCAGTATACCCGAACAGGCACCGCAGTGTGGCGACTAGGGGATTTTCACAGTAACTTCATTACAGTGTTAATGTAAGCCTAATTATGACACTAATAAATAAACTTTAAAACTTGAATCTCCAACAAGATGGGTAGATTATCACCAGTCAAATGCTTTGGCCTTAACCCCATTGCTTGCATGTTGACTAATTCAATTCAGTTGGAAGTCTCCAGTCTTCCATTTGCAGTGGGTCAAGGAGATGATGACATTTCTTAAATTTGAAAAGATTAAATGTACACAAACCAGCCTCCCACCCATTGACTCCGTCTACACTTCCCACAGCCTCAGAAAAGTAGCCAACATAATTAAGGGCATGCTCTCCTCCCCCTTCTTCTATTGAGAAATTGATACAAATGTCTAAGAACTCATATCAGCTGAATTAAGAGCAGTTTCTTTGCTGATGCCACCAGACTTTGGACTGGACCTACCAAATACTAAACTTATCTTTCTCTACACCCTATCTGTGACTGTAACACTATATTCTGCACCCTTCTTTCCTTCTCTCCTATGTACTCTTTGAAGGGTATGTTTTGTCTGTATAACACACAAGAAACAATATTTTTTACTGTATCCCAATACATATGGCTTATTAATTCAAACCAAATCAAACATGTGTCAGAATTATTGATTAGTAGATTCCACATCGAGTTAAATTCATTTGACCTATCTATATAGAGGAGTTAGATGGCCATCTGACTTTCCTCATCTGTATTTCTGAGAATTTCTTCTTATTATCCTTTGAATGGTAATGTAACTATAGTATCCTATCAGAAGTCTAGCTAATTCAGCACAGGCCACAGATAAAATCCTTAATCCCCTACCGTTCTACATGTAAATCTAAATGGCCTTTGTGTTCGTATAAGTTCGACATTGCATAGGTCTAGACGTTTATTCTATGCTGAGTATATTTTGAATACTTCATTGCATCCACATGTTCCGATGCTCACTGAACTTCAATCAGAAAAATGGAAATGAAAATAAAATATATTTAACATAAATTATTTTCCATCATGAAAAATGAAAAATACATTATCTGGGCTTTTTCAAATTACTAAATTATATCCATAAATTATAACACACTTGTTACATCTTTTTTTTCTTTTTTTTGTTAAGGACAACATGCTGTATGTTTTTGACGTCATTAAAATATATTATTTGTTTTTGTCCCAAGAGATGACTTCCCATTTAGAAAATCATTACTCAGTCCATTACGTTATCCTCTGATAGGTGATTATTATCTCTCAGAGTATTACAAGTCCTTTCAATGTGAAATTAGTAATATGGCAGTAGAAATCCAGCATCAATCTACATAGCTGTCCAAGCCTGCATTTATGCTGTAGGAAGATTCTTGACTGGTTTCAATTCTCTACTCAGGAGAGTGTCTTGTGGATGTGTGATTGATGTGCCCATGTAGAATTCTCCTCTCGTATAACTCAAAATATTTTGACAGTCTCGGTTTCCAGGCTTTTTAGGTACTTGAATAAACTCTGGGTGGTTCTACAACACTTTAGAGGGGTTCCAGGACAGCCTTTCCTCGTGAACTCCTTTCCTCACTTTTTAACACCAAGTCTGACACGACACTGAAGTTGGATATACTACCATGTTGTCTCACACAACTCAGCCTCAAAGTTGTGTAAGGCACTGATTCCAGAGTTGTTAAAGGGAAACCCCAACCCCTCAGCGACTCTAAAATTTCAGTATCAGTATGCACCTCTTTATAGTAAATTCATGGGGGTCATCTTACCGGCTTGTCATTGCCAGTCAAACGGCATGGCAAGCCAGTAAGATTGGCCAAGAGGCAAATAATGGGTTTACACCCGGTTTTTCACCTCTCGCGATGTTACTAGCCCTATTCTGCCAGCGAAATTGTGGGAAGTCGATTTCAATATTCAAAACCTAATTTAAATGTAATTAGTGAGTTCCTGGACACTATTATTTGGGCTCACTTGACCTTTCTTGCTTGCTGGTCATGGTCCTCATTGGTGAGGATCATGCATGGTCCCCACCAATGGGAACCAGACATGATGGCCTCGCTGAGAACAACAGACTTGATTGAAGCCCCCTGGGTAGTTAGAGGCAGGATTGGGCAGTGTCCCTGACACTGCCCATTGAGCACCCTGGCAAATGGAAGGGAGCGGGGCCTGATGTGAGTCAGGGCCTGTTAGAAGAAGGGCTGAAGGAAGGTAAGGGCCATGATGGGGTGAGATGGAGCGGGGAGCTCTGTAGGGGAGGAGGGAAGTGGGAACTCTGCATCAGGGGTGAGAGGCGATCAGCTGGGGCACTGATTAATGGAGGGGAGTTTAGAGGACAATGTCTGGGCTAGTGGGGGTGGGCAGGGTGACAGGAGTACACATAGTGTATATAGTGCACTGGAAGATCAGGGCGCCTGTGTATTGGAATGCGTCCCTAATGTTCAACAGCTGGCTTCCCAATGAGGATAGGCTCCGCTCCTTCCTCCTGCTGGCAATAATCACATCTGGCCTTTTTTTTCAACTAAATGCCATATGATTGCAACTGGTTCCTCACCCAAAAAATGGGCACGATTTTCTTCTGTTTTCACGCTCATTCAGCAATTAGAATCTTTTTGGTAAGATTGTCACCTCCCCCCTCACCTTCCCCTTCTCTTCAGTTTTGCTTCAGTAAAGCAGTACTTATTATGATCAGAATATATAATATGTCAATCCAAGCTGCTGTCAACTACAGATTGGTTATATTTTAAAATTATGATACAAACTATTTGGATCTAAGTTGGCATTTAAGTGGTGTCTTGTTTGGCTGGTGACTACTATCAGAAATTCTCTATAAGCTATTGTCTTGTCAGAACCTTGGTTTAACATCTCATCCAAAAAGACAGCAAGTTCAACAGTGCAGCTGTCTCTAGGTGTCTGCCTAGATTTTTTGTGCTCAATCTCTGGAATAGAACTTGAACCACAACTTTATGATTCAGAGGCTAGAGTGATACAACTGAACCATGGCTATTTCAGAGAGGCAGCCTGTTTAGGGCAAAGTCACTAGACACCCATTTTCAGCTATTGATGGGACCAGCATGGAATAAAAGCCAATCCATTGTGCCCTGACCAATATTTTTCTCTCAAACAAGATCACCGCAAACCAATTCTCTATTGCCCTTTATAGGGGCCAGCTGTGGGTTAACTGGCTGGCTACCTCTGTTTCCTACATTACAACAGACTTCTCTTTGAAGTAAACATCCAAATCATTCATAAGGATTGGTGAGACAATAATGTGGGTTCTTTATTTGAAGATAAAACAATATACAGACAATATTCGCTGGGAAGCTAAGAACAATGCATCTGATCTCTACCATTTGCATGCTGATTGACTATGATAGGGAGAAAGCAAGTACCAAAGCAACGGTTCACATCATGAGCAGCCAACAACAGAGGTCAGAGAGATAGGTACAGCAGTCTAACCAACCAAGAGTGTGTACCAAATATCATCATGACAAGGTGCATAAAATATCTAGCAAAGCAATACAGTCAGATAAAGGAGCCAGAGACACACAAAGCCAACCAACACTCAGCCTGGTAAATATCAAAGAATACATTAAGCTCCACCAACAAGGCAGTGATTTACCTGTGAAAATTGCAGCAGACTTCACAAGTGAAAGCAAACGGTGAAGAACAGAGTTTGTTTCAGGCATCTGCTAAGAGCTGTTACTAGATGGATTACTTCTTAGCTCAGAGTGCATTATTTTGACTCCTGAGAAGCTGCATTGATAGACTCAGTCCTGGTTGTGCATTCTGCTCACAGTGAGAACCTCCAAGCTCTGTTAGTTAATTTCTGTTTATGCTTAAATTTCACAGCAGATAGAATTTTGCAATTTAAGCTCTCCCAAATTTGACAAAAGCTTACTGGGATGATATGCCTGCAGGCTGGAGGAAGGCACAATCCCAAATTGGAGGTGTGTGTAAAATCCCTAAAAATCTGTAGAATCCTTACATACAAAGGATCTTGATGATTATTTCACTTTCGAAACAACTCTGCTCTTTTGTTGCGTATAAAGATTGAGGTTTGAATTTTTTTAATTGTGTCTTCTAAAAACGCGCCACCACCCTGCTATGTTCTGCATCTCTTTGATGGAAACAAACCAATCATGCAGAAGGATTGATGAAACAATAATATTGTCTCTTTATTTGAAACTACATACAAATAATTTCCACTACAAAGCTAAGTATAAGTGTGGTAAATCTAGGGCAGGATTTTCTGGCTGCGCTCACCCCAAAACTGGAAAATTCTATCTGAGGTCAACAAACCTTTGCATGGTCCGACCTCTGCCCACTATAATTCCCATGGTGGGTGGGATGGGAAAATCCCCCCTTTAATCTTTACCCTGCTGTTTGCAGACTGATCACAAGTCATGGGATGACTACACCACATTTTGTGCCAATGTGGTAGTGATTAAAAGCAGGTTAAGATGTGCTCTTTTAACGATATATTTGCATATCATATCACAACAGTTACTACACTGCAGACATACGTCATTGGCAGTAAGGTGCTTTGAGGCAATCTGAGGATGTGAAAGCTGTTATACAAATGCAAATTTTTTTTTTCTTGTGCGTTCCTCCTTTAATATACCACTGCCTCACCACAGGGACAAGACAGAGATTAGGAATTTAGTGGGTGGATGATTGAGAAGTTAGAAATGCTGGAAAACAGTTGGAGGTGTACGTCAAGCAAATGTGGGAATGTCAGATCTGCCATGATCCTATTGAATGGTGAAGCAGGTGCAAGGGGCCAAAAGGCCTACTCCTGTTCTTATTTTCAACCATCTTATGGTCTAAGAAGATTCATTGATGTGAAAAAGCATATTATGTTTGTTATTCTGAAAATAAATTGTACTGATTGAATTATGTAAACATGATCCTTACTGCTATTTTATATGCTCACCTTACTGCAAAGTAAAACAGCTTCCCAATTCATATCTAACACTGACCAAATCTCACCAAATGGTTGCTCATCGGCCTTCAGAAAGACTGGGGAAACATGCATGCAAGAAACATGAATATCCTATTCAGGTCACTCAGACATCATTGTTATAATGCCTGCTTATACTGTCATTTAAGTGGCTTGGCTTCCATAGAAGTACAGCATTCAGAACATTTACAAAAGTGATTGATGTTACTGAAGCTGGAAAGACCCAAATTTGTAACTCAACATTGCTTATGGTAATATGCATATAACTTTTTATATTTTCTCCATTACAGGACAGGTTTTGTGCAACTGAAAATCTTCATACCTTTGTACAAAATTTTGTAAAAAGTTGGCAAAGGCCTTTGCTTTGCTGAATCTGATAAGTGGTTCCAGATAAAAGGCTACGGGCCTGATTTTACCATTTTCATTCTAAGTGTTGAATCTGGGCGCATTTCAAATCCGACTTGGAAATCTGCTTTCAGGCGCCCCCGTACACACTGAGTCTGAAAAAAAATCACGAGTCTGAATCGCGCTGTGGGAGGGGCTTATCGCGCCTGGAACGATCGGAGCTCTGAAATACGCAGTTAGAAAAAAATTTGAAAAAGCATGCCTGTGTCACATCGTTCCCACGCTGTAGAAAGCGGAGAAACTGGCCCAAGACCGAAAAGCAGGAGCAATGACCCCCACAGACATCACTCTCCCCCTTATCCACCCACCACCCACCCCCCCCGCTACCCAGACCGATCGAGACCACCTGCCTCCTTCCCCGACATTGATCACCTCAGATTGGCTGTGGACCCTCCCCACCTCACCCAGCAAAGATCCATCTGGCCTCCCCCACCGCCACCCCCCCCCCCCCCCCCCCCCCCCCCCCCCCCCCCCCCCCCCCCCCCACCCCACCGCCGCACCAGATTCCCACCAGTGACCGATCAGGTCTCCCCCCCCAGCCACCAGAGATACATTTCAGCCGCCTCCCTTGCCCCACCCCGAGAATGATCTGGCCTCACTCCCTGCTCCCCCGCCAACCAGACAATGATAGGGCCTCCCCACACCGATCTGAGTCAGACTGCTGTTTAGAAACTCTGAACTCACCTCTTCAGAAGCTGGAGCATCCGAAACAGACTTTTATTCAGCATGTTCATTTTGGCATGATTTCGGATTGGCGAATGAGGTGGTAAAGGGGGAAATGCTGATAAAGTTAGGCGGGCAGTTCATTAATTCAATTTCAATGCACGCAAATGCATTTAAATCGTCATTGCACCCGTTTTGGGTCCGATTTGGAATTGTGGCCATTCCCGGGTCTCGGTAAAGTGGCCATCTGCGCAGACAGGGGTACGGATCGCGTTAATGGCCTCACACCCAAGTTTATCATGTTTTCGCGCCCTTCGCAATAGTAAAATCAGGCCCTACGTTTCCACTTTTGAACCTTGCTGGAACACAATCCCATTTAAAGCACTGCTTGGCCAGCTAAAAAAGACGCCTTACAGAAATATTAGGTGGCCGAAATACCGACCCAACACTTCTTTTGATATTGATCTCCTGCTGCTTTCACTTAACTCACTGAAATTTCCTGACAAGCTCAGCCAAGGGTGTTGACTTTTGGCCACCCTTTACCCAGGTTATTTTTAACCACAACCAGCCTGAAGTGTATCGGGATTGCTATTTCATTTTGCTTTGACTGCCTTCGAAGTGTGTCACTCTCCAAATAATTGTTGCAAAATGTTGGAAATAATGCCTCTGAAATTCAGCAGATATGAATACAGAAGTGAAATACTGTGGAATAAGCACAGAAAATACTGGTGGAAGGTCACTGACTTGAAATGATAACTCTGTTTCTTTCTCATGGATGCTCCCAGGCCTGCTGAGTATTTATTGCCAGCACTTTCAACAGATACTAATATTTTATTTAATTTTATCCACAGGTTAGGATCTTGGAAGAGAAATTGAAATGTTATTTGTGATACGCTCCTTTTGGAGTAATGAGATGCTGAGCAACAAACCAAATGTGTGAACAGTTTGGTATCCTAGAATGGTTTCATTTTTATTCTGGTGCTCATTAATGGCAGGTTTATATTGACAGGACTGTATAGATGTCGGTATAAGTCACTGCAAGGACATGTTCTGTCATTCTGAAGGAAATTGAATTGATTCCTGTCTTCTTTACTAGATTAAAATGCCTCAAGGCAAGGACAGTATGTCTGAGTGAATAAGTAGCTGATGAAACACAGCAGAACACTCGCTCATGTCAGAGCTATTATTCATGACGTCTTGATGGTTTAATTCACTTATTGAATAATTACTCCATTTATATTTACAATACAGTATTTTCTTGTTATGCAATTGTGTATTGTGTAGGGTGCCACAGTGGCACAGTGGTTAGCACTGCTGCCTCACAGCACCAGGGACCCAGGTTCAAATCCCAGCTTGGGTCACTGCCTATGCAGAGTTTGCATGTTCTCCCCGTGTCTGCATGGGTTTCCTCCAGGTGCTCCAGTTCCTTCCCACAGTCCGAAAGATGTGCTGGTTAGGTGCGTTGACCATGCTAAATTCTTCCTCAGTGTACCCGAATAGGCACATGAGTGTGGCGACGAGGGGATTTTCACTGTAACTTAATTGCAGTGTTAATGTAAGCCAACTTGTGACACCACTAAAAAATAAATAAAATGGTGTTTTTTTTTGGATTTCCCATGGGGGTTCTTGCAGTACTTAATATATCGGCATTATTAAGCAAATAAAACTTCATTCAGTGAAAACATAGGGGATTTTCACATCAAATTCATTGTGGTGTTAATGTAAGCCTACTTTTGCCATTAATAACTAAACTTTAAACTTTAAAACTTTAAACTTTATGACATTTTCTAGCTTGTATGCCACAATTGCTTTATATCATGCAGACAGTAAAAAAATGGATTTAACAATGAAGAGAAAATCTCTAAAATCTACAAATTCCAGATTTTAAAAAAAAATTCCTTTTCTCAGGTCGGGCACTGCTCAGGCTAAATGGCGAAAAGCTGGAACGTATGGGAATATTGCAAGAAGGCCAGAGGCAAGAGGTACTCCAGCAGGTTCTTCAGCTGCAGGTACGAGAGGAAGTGAGAAACCTACAACTACTTAGACAAGGTAAAACTGGTTCCACAGAGCAAAACGATCATCTGTACATTGCGCATTCTGTTTTTGTAGTTAAATTAATGAGATCCCTAGCAGGTTTTGAGAGCCAATGATCCTGCTACTTAAAATCACCTTTGGTTGCCTTGGCATGAAATTCAAATAATGCAGCATTTTCAAATTACATCACACAGAGGTTGTTCAATAGTACAGAACTTAAGTATTGTTGAAAAAAGAGGACTATTTTGTCAAAGCTATTAACCTTGCACTCATCAGGATGATTTACAAGAATACCAACATAAAGGAAATCAACAAAATTATATTCTTTGAGAAGAGACTGCTGATTCATTGGCAAGTGGACTCTAATTGGTAGAGGTGTTGCCATGGAGAATGCACCAGTGGATGGTGACTGACAGTTCACTGCCAAACACTGTTTGAAATTCAAGCCAGGCAGATTGACTCTGATTGGTGAAGGCATTGTCCTGAAGAATGAAGCAGGAAATGGCTGTCATTGCTTTGTTTAGCTGGAACAGGCGCAATGTGTATACATGTTCTTTCTAGCTGTGAAGAACAGTGTCCTGTGTAATAATACATGTAGCTTCCAGGACACGCAAATTTACCACATTGTGAATTCAACGGACAATCTTAAATTGGATGTTAGCATAATTATTAGGACACTGAGGGCTATTTAGCAAACGTCCAATTGCAGAATCACATCTGATGTTGGGCACAGTGTTTAAGTTTTGCAAACACGGGCTGGTTCGGCTGAGGTTTAAAAGTTGCCATTTAAGAACAGCAGAAAGGACATGCTGTTTGATGATGTAATTCTCCAGTTTTTGGACATTTGGCCTAGCACCATGTGCCACGTTCCTTTTTTGTGTGATGGCAGGATGTATTTTTGGCTTGATGGCAGCATCCTACTGGTGGAGAATACCGCTTGTGTTGCCACTGCATAGTAGCAGAGTGAAGCTTTGAGTGTTGCTCAAATCTTGAGTAATCTAAGGTCGAGTGGGCAGTTTTCAAGGCAGAAAGTGAAAGCCTTAGGACCATTCATGGGTTTGCATGGCATACAGTTTGAAATTTGAGACATTCTTCCTATCATACAAATGAAGAATGTGGTATATGAATTTCAGCACAATGCGATGCTAGATATGTAAGCTATAAGTCCTAATGACTCATGGATTATTTCAAATAGCATGTCTCTTCTACTGTTCACAACAGGGAAGGTACAGATTGTACCTAACCAGCCTGTGCTTGCAAAACTCAAAACACATTGTCCCTCATTCGATGTGATTCTCTGATTGGACAAAATTTGCTAAGTAATCCTCAGTGTGTTCAATAATGATACTGACAGCCAATTTAAGATTGTCACTCAGGTCCATTTGTGTGGACTGAAGGCTCCATATAATAATATGGAGACAGAAAGAAAGAACAGGTACACACATTGCACTTGTTTCACCTAAGAAAAATAAGTGACAGCTGTTCACTGGTTCATTCCTCAGGGCAATATCTTCACCAATAAAAGTCAAGCTACATGGTTTAAATTTCAAGCAATGCTTGGCGATTAACTGTCAGTCACCATCAACTGGTGCACTGTCCATGGCAATGCCTCTATCAACTAGAGTCCCTTTGCCAACCAATCAGCACTTTTTCCTTGTACAGTATAAGTTTGTTGTTTTCCATTATATTGGTATTTTTGCAAGTTGCCCTAGATGAGAGTGAGATCAAAGGCTTTGACAAAATATGTCTATTTTATCAATACTACACAGAATTTCGAAAATACTGTTTTCTATTTTACTTGATGAATACTTATGGGCTTGCATAACATTTCTCACCATTATTTTAACTAGAGTGTTACCTCATTTAAATGTTTAGGTTAGTCCTCTGTAAAAAAAAAAGCACAGGAATGAAGTTAGATGGTTGTCAAGTAATATCATAAATTATCATTTAAATTCTAACATTATAATAAACCATTTGAATTTTAACTGAGAAATATAATAATGATTAATGAGCTTTATTCAGATTATATCAATGATTACTCTAGGCTGACCCACAAATGTACAGTGAATCTGCAGTTATATTGTAAAACTTCAAAAACTAATTAATGGATCTTCTAAGGATTTTGCAGGATACATTGGTGTATTGGTTTATGAAGCACTTTTGTGAAAACAAAAAAATTGTCTGGTCAATGATCAAGTTTCATTTAAATGAGATTTTCCAGTTTCTAAAGCAATAATTGAAAATAATGCAAATTTGTTGCAGGATAAAATTGTCCACAGATAGGAATCAGTCCAAAAAAGATGGTCGGAATTCTCCAGCCATTCACGTCAGCGGGATTCTCCTATCCCGCCGGCAGTGCACCCCTGCCCCTGGGTTTCCTGCTGGTGTGGTGTGATGTTAGTGGAGCTGATTGACAGCAGCTGGACCAGGAAATCTTGCTGCTGACAAACAACGCGCCACCTCCTGCCAGCGGGAAAAACATGACTGGGAGGCCAGAGAATCTTGCCCAATATATTTAGATGGAATGTGGGGATTATAAAGTCCTAAATGTCTCAATTCCTGTAAGAGTTACTGATTTACTGTAAGAATTTTTACACTTCATTGAATAAATTTAATGCATCGGGGTGTGCAGCGACTGTTTAAGCTTTTCAACAACTTATTACCATCGCCCAGCTTTGAGTGATCAAGAGCTTTTGTTTAATGCTATGCCTTAATTGCAGTATTTGGATCAGACGTGGTCTATGAGTCCCAACTACCTAATCCATAAAACCCTTGTGACTCACTTCCTCTTTGTGCATATATTTCATATATTTGTATTTTCTAGTCCAAAACAAGTATAATAAGCAAGCATCTAAAAAAAGATAATTTGCAGAATATTTGAAAAGTAAATTTAATGAAAGCAGGAAAATAGCAATCAGTTTAGAAAGGATTTATATCAAATTAGAATAATTTATTTTCAATGCAATCTTGATACATATATCTGAAGATATGAACATTAAGTAATACAACATGGAGAAATTTATTGAACAAGATCATGTGAAAGAATAATATTAGTATTTAATGCATTTGTTTGATTTTCCTCCTATTTGTCGAGACGGAGAAGTGTCATACTATTTTTTAATATCATCCATCACATTTCAACTACAAAGTACATTGAATATAGAAAGCATTTGTATGAGTTTTCGCAATCAATTTTCTCATAATTGCCTGTTAATAACTCCACGTCAGAGAAATGGATGCCTTGCATTGTAACTATTTTTCTATCTCTGTGGAACCCCATGTAATAAGCACAAATCATTGTTCATGTTCTGCTTTCATAGCCTCACAATTGCCCTCATTCATGTTTAATAACATAGAGTGGAATCCTTCCATTTTTCTGCAGAGTGTTGCAGTGGGTGGGAAATGTGGCATTGAAGCCATCAATCCAGGTCTGATGCAAAAAAAACTCCAAAGGTGAAGGTCCCACGATGTCAGGGCCCACTTCACTAGCAGTTTAACTTTGTAAAGATTGGGGCTCTGTTTTTAAAAGCTATCCAAAATTGAAAAAAAGATGAAAACATAACAACCACCCCCCATACACCCCACACACCCCTCACCATGGAAGGCATCCCCGGCACTTCCCAGGCAATGCCAGGTGTACATCGTTGGAGATCTTTTCCCTAATATGAATGGATAATATAATGGGTGCATGGATTATCAGGTGTCCATGCTATTGCACAATCAATTGTAGAAACATTCTATGATCTCTTCACCTAGGCTACGTTTTCCCAACTGACTTTTCCAGTTGATACGTGGATTAAAAATGATTGTCATTGTGCCTTTCTGTCAAGCACCTGTTATTTCTTCCTTTATGCTCCCTCTTACCATGAGGTTACCGTTATGGGGCCTGTTCACAACTCTCATAGTGACACTTGCCTTTGTCATTTCTCATCTCTACCCAAACCTTTTCCACAGCTTTGTCTCCTGAACTGAAATCATCCCTCTCTATGGTGCAAATACCATCATTAACTAACAGAACCACCCCTCCACCTTTTCCTCACTTCCTGTCCTTTCTAAATACCCTGTACCCTTTAATATTCAGGTCTCAAGTCATGTTCTTCTACCCCATGTCTCTGAAATGGCTATCAAATCATATTTATATATTTCTCTGCGTGCTCTCAGTTTTATTCTTTTTATAACCTTTAATCTCATGTGTTGATTTACTGCTAAATTTGTACTCTCTAACCCTTCCTGTCATGGTCTGTTTTTCATTTCCTGTAATAATTTCTTTCTCATTTGCCATGTCTCTGCTCCCTGATTTTTCTTCCCAAATTTGATCTTTTGCCCCCACTAGTTTATCATAGAATCCCTACGGTACAGAAAGAGGCCATTTGGCCCATCAAATCTGCACTGACCACAATCCCACCCAGGCCCTACCCCCACATATTTTACTACTCCACGCATCTCAGGACACTAAGGGGCAATTTTAGCATGGCCAATCAACCTAACCCACACATCTTTGGGCTGTGGGAGAAAACCGGAGCACCCAGAGGAAACCCACAAGGAGAATGTGCAATCTCCACACAGACAATGACCCGAGCCAGGAATCGAACCCAGGTCCTTGGAGCTGTGAAGCAGCAGTGCTAACCAATGTGCTACTGTGCCACTATTTAGTTTAAAATCCTCTTTGCTTCCCTAGTTGTCTGGCTTGCAAGAACAGTTGTCCCAATGATACAGATTCCATTTTCCCTAGTGCTGGTGCCCCATGACCAGAACTCACTTTTCCTAAACTAGTCTTTGAGCTATGTTTCAATCTTCCAAATGTTATTTGTCGGCTGCATGTGGCTAAGTTAATAATTCAAGGTTGTGACTTTTGATGTTCTGTTTCTTAATTTGGTGCCAAGCTCCTCATACTGACTATGCAGAACTTCCTTCTTTGTCCTAACTGTGTCATTAGTACCTACATTTTTATTTTATTTTTTATTAGTCACAAGTAGGCTTAAATTAACATTGCAATGAAGCTATTGTGAAAATCCTCTAGTCACCACACTCCGGCGCCTGTGCTGGTACACTGAGGGAGAATTTAGCATGGCCAGTGCATCTAATCAACATGTCTTTTGGACTGTGGGAGGCAATCAGAGCAGCTGGAGAAAACCCATGCAGACACAGGGAGAACGAGCAAACTCCACACAGACAGCAACCCAAGCTGGGAATCAAACCTGGGTCTCTGGCGCTATGAGGCAGCATTGCCAACCACTGTGCCACCATGCTACTCTGCATGGTCCACAATGACTGAATCCTTCCATTCCCTCTCTGCAAGTTCCTCACCAGCCCTAAGCAGATGTCCTGAAAGCCACTGGGCAGACAACACAGCCACCTAGAATAATGCACTTTGCTGCAGGAAGTAGTGTCAACCCCTCTGACGATACTATCCCCTATTACAACTGCATTCATGGTAACTTGCCCTGCTTGAGTGGTTTCCTGTACCATGATACCCTGGCTGGTTAGCTCATCCATCCTGCAGCCCCAAACAAACTAACAAAAAACCTCAAATCATTTGGATAATTTTGGTTCCCTCATCTGAAAAATGATCATTGAATCCCTACAGTGCAGCAGGAGGCCATTCAGCCCATCAAGCCTACACTGGCAACAATCCCATTCAGGCCTTATCCCCGTAACCCCACGTATTTATTTACCTTGCTAATCCTCTGACACGAAGGGGCAATTTACCATGCCCAATCAACCTAATATAACATTGGTCATAGTTTAATTAGCAGCAGTTCAGAGAATGTTCATTCCTGGGATGAAGGGCTTATCTTATAAAGAAAGCTTGAACAGGAAACTCGGTGTTCTGAAGAATGAGGGTGACCTTATTGAAACATGTAAGATCCTGACGGAATTTGACTGGGTGGATACCAGACGGATCTTTCCTCTTGTGGAAGAGGCCAAAACTAAACAACACAATTTAGAAGGAGAAGGCGAGGGAGAAAGAATTCTCTCAAAGGATCAATGGCAATTCTCCTCTGTGAAGAGCTGTTTTAAAACAGTGAGGATGTTAATGTTACGTAAGGCTGAACATTTGGGCCACTGTTTAGGGTGATGAGAGTCTACTTTTTTTAAAATGCATTCTGAAATATTTTACTGATGTTAGGTGGCCATATCATTTGGCGTATTTTGGTGCATGAATAAGGATGGCAAGTATAATCGGAAAGTAGATGTGTTTGCACAGCGACTATTAAAATGCTTGTGGGCAATTACTAGGTTGTGATCAATTATCTGCTTTGATAGCACCGTTGTGCCAAAGCCAATTACCAGTTTTTGAAGCTCACCTTCAGTCTTTGTTTACATAGGGAGTGGGATACCACTTGAGAAGGAGTCATGGGTTAAATAATTCTGAAGTGCTGAAGGACTGTACTTGTCTGACTCATCCATAAATTTGCTCCATTTTAATTACGACCTGCAATCATGCATCTTCAGCACACCAACCGCAGCAAGCATTTTCAATCTAGGTTCACTCAACTGAGACAAATCAGTGGCTTTTCTGCATATGTGTGCCCCCATTTCTATACCTTTGAGACATTGGTCCATTACCACAGTCCAGTTATCCATTATCTGATAAGGTGCTGTTGGATAGGGTTAGTGATCCCACTCTTGCAGCATGGGCAGTGCTCAAAGAGAACATGGGCCAGAGAATTGACACTGTGTGATTTTGTATTCCTGACTTACTACATGGCTCCCCATGGGGAAAGCAGGGTAACTGAACCTAACCTCTTTGTTCAGTGCTTTTGTATTTATTTTCTAAAGTGCCTATTTAAATAATTGGAAAATTAATGGTGCCAGATATTTAATTCCATGCACAAAAAGTAAATCTTCTCCCAAAAATGCTTCTGACATAGGGGTCCGCATTCTTCGGGGTGGCATTTGGGGTGGTGATGGTGAGTTGCCAGTTTGATCTGCCACACCAGGACATTTGTATAGATTATGGGTGAGATTTAGTGGGCCCAGAAGGGTATTAGCCTGATTTGCATGAAATTAAGTTAATTAAAATGTCATTATATGGCTTTATGCCGTAACACCCAGCCACATGGAATGCTTTCCCCAGCGGCATGGTGTCACGCCAGCGCGAGTCACCACTGATTATTGAAAATAGAAACCAGTCAAGATGACCACGCTGGGGGTGTGGACATGCTTAGAAGACCAAGGGGTTGAGGGCCAAATCTGGGCATTGCCCCCGGCACATGGTAGTTCCCCCTGGCATTAGAGGGCAGTGCCAGGTGACAGTGCTAAGGGGTACTGACGTGGACACTGCCAGGGGGTTTACCCCCACTGCTAGGGGGGTGTTATGTATTTGGGGAGTTACTGTGAGTGACTTGGCCCATTTAAAACAACAGTCACTTAATGTCATTGAGATCTCCATACTGCAGCCACAGTCAACACAACAATTAAACTGGCAATGAGGCAGGATCAAGAAAACATGGAAAAAGAAAAACAGGACTTTTTTTCTCTTTTTTTAATAAAAATGGCAAGAAACCCAGAGGTCAGAGAGGATCCATGACAGGGACCAAATCTGTAAGGTGCCAGTAGCCAGCAATGATACAACTTCCGACCGGTGAACTAAGTGAGTAAACCCCAGTCAGCAGTCCCCATGCACATGGCCAGTGGGATGGGAAATGGAAGCTATGGAGCTCACACATAGTTAGTGAGAAGAACAAAAACCCATCCACTAGTCATTATAGGGTGTCTCTTCTGGAAATTCAGTTAATTCCTCCAATTATTGACTTAGCTAAACAAGAAAAGGGAAGCCGCTGAGAGGAATACTGCATAGTTCTCCTGAACCTGTGAGGAAAATAGCAGGTCACTTTGGGGCGTAAGCTCTTTTGATGAGGAAATTGAATGTTGAAGCTCTGGTGCAGAGATGTTCCGATATTATTTACAAGCAAATAAAATTCCACTGGAACCCATAGTCCCAACTTTCTCAGCACTATTAGAAGTAAAGACTAACCTACTCCACAGTTTGGTCCAGCCAGAGAAGCCCAGTACCAAAACTCTTAAGGAATTGGTGAAAGCCCTCGAGGAACATAAGCGAGTTATTGCAGAATGGCTCAGTTATTATGGAAGAAACCAATTACAGGTTGAGAATGTTTCACAGTTTGTGGGCACCTTGAAGAACCTCATTGAATCTTGTGAGCTTGGTGAATCCTTGGATGATGCCCTGCGAGACCATTTGGCTTGTGCTTTAAGAAATTAAGCATTCCAGCAACACCTTAAGGTTAGCCTTAAGGTTAAGAAAAGCTTTGGAAATTGCAGTCCCAATGGAGCTCACAGCTGGAGAGGCTTTACAGTTGGAAACCGGCACGAGAGTCCAGAAGATGGGCACCATCCAGAGGAAGTATACCCGACTGCAGACATGCCACCGATGTACCAGAGTGGGCCATTCACCAGCTGACTGTTGAAGCAAGGACAGCCAGTGCAAGAATTGTGGCAAGATTGGCCATATTATAAGAGGTTGTTGGAAGGGATCAGGGTTCCCTGAACAGAGTAATCAGAAAAAGAATGAGAAATAAGACACATTCAGAATTTATAACATGACTGAGGAGAATGACAGCAGTCAGAAAGAGGCGTTTTAGGAGTCTGATGAAGAGCCCAGATTGAACATGTTATGGTTCCAGAGGAATCACATTGATTTTGGTTTGTCCCTGCACTGAGTGGACAACCGGTCAAAATGGAAGTTGACATAGGTGCCACCATATCTTTACTCTCTTGAGATCATCAATAGAAATTAAAGCATCTTTTGTTAAAGCCAGTAAATGTGATCTTAAAAATAGATATGGCAGAAATTGTGCCATAGAAAGGCTATATCATTGTCAAGGTGGAGTTGAGTGGACAAATGGCAAAACTGCCTCTCCATGTGGTCTGGCTCCCTTTGGACGATCTTGGCTAAAAAGATCAAGCTGGACTGTGCGTTGTAAACTGATTGGTCAACACCAAACCCGACCTACAGCACATCCTTAACAGATTTAAGAGTGTCTACGAAGGAGCACTTGGAGTGCAATTAAAACTCAAAATCAATAATTTTCACTGGCACAGGATAAGGGTAGTGAGCACACACCACCTTGCATTCCCAACCTGGCTGGCTCCATTGCAGAGGTAGGTATCTCATGCATCTCACTTCCCCCCGCCTACAAAATTTTCAAGGAATCAGGCACCCATCTGTATGATATATGGTTCTTAGCCCCCTCAGAGAACTTATAAAGCATAATCTGGATTCAGAAACCTTTTGATAGATAACTTTAAAATATCTTACCCATGCCTCTTCCATGCCCCCTCATACCCATTCCACACACCCCATGCTTTCTCCATGCCCTCCATGGTCTCTCTATGCACCATGCACTTTCATGCCCTCTATGCCCCCTCATCCAGTGTGCACTGTGTGCAGAACCAATGAATTGCAGAGTAACAATGGCGAGTCTTGAAATGCTGTGTGAAAAAAACAGCCATTCAGGGATCTGTTTTGAAAAGCAAACTGCTGTTCTTATGACCCTGTGAAAGTATCAATCAGACAAGAACTATTTATGGGAAGAGCAATAGTGAGGCCGTGCTCTATATGTACAATGAAGCATTAGGAGTAATCAGATCATGATGTCATTCAGGCCAAAATGAAGTTTGCTTTTAAAACTTGGACTGTGCATATCCGGTGTGTTATTGCTGTTGTTGTTGTTTTTTCTCTTCCCACACCTAACGACACACAAGGCAGACTTTCATCTGTTCCCATAGCAGGATCTTTCCTGGAACAGATCGCTAGCCTGTTGCAAGGGCTTATACTTTGCGGGATTCAACTCTATATCAAACATGGCTAACCAGGAGTCTCTCTTGCTCTTATTGCCTGCTATTGGCATGTGTTGGAAGGATTTTGCAGGTTGATGCTCAACCTTTTGCTCACATTGTGAATTCACCTTCCTTGGCCATTAAGCCCTTAATGGGACTCAAACCTGGAACACATGGTTCAGAGACAATACCCACTGCACCACAAGATTTCCATTTCCCGCTGTATGCATATGGCTAACTACTCAGCTAATTATGTGTTGTTCTGCATGAGGGACCTCCTCACCACTGCTATTTAAAGGGATAGATATCTATATTGCATCTGACTTAATTCTGCTATGGCAAAGTTCAGATAAGTACTGTGGTTTGTGTTACTGACAAGGGAGGGATGTGGGATAATTTCCCTTTTTCCCCACCTCTTAACTGACTGCAACATGGTGTGTTTCTGAGAAGGAGTGTACCAGCACCTTGAGTGCTGTAACTTTAAAGAACCAGCACAAAGCAGGCTTTCTGGCAAGATTAAAGTAGAAGAAAGGATAAATATTTATTACTCATACTACCTGAAAATGTGCACAACAAACACCCGCTTCCACACACACGCACACACACACACACACAAAAAGATGCTTTCTAAAGAAGTCAATACTATTGTTTTTTTCAAGGTGATCATTGGAAGTATTGCAGGCTTGAAAATTCCGTTTCACTTCACTGAATAAAAATGTTGGAGGTTTCTGGTGATGAATTCAAGTAATAGCAGGTTTCTGCCTTTCCAGTTAAAAACTGTGGGTAAGTCACAGTAGTCAAAACTACAATCCACAGGTACAAGAAAGCTCCATTTCTCTGCCTAAGGTGACTTTTTCAAGGCAGGGTCCTTTCTTTTTTCTGGGTGGCATCTCTCTTCTGTGGCTCTTGTCCCGGACTGACTTGTCCTGGCCTGTGCTTGGAATAATCAAGTATCTGGGATCTCAAGCCAGTTTTGATCATGTGAACATGGGATCAATACTGCCATCATCTACACAAATGATTTGATGTCATAAGCCATCATGCACAATGGGTAATGAACAGTGGCCATTTGCACTTGTTTGTGAGAAAATGATGCCTTCAACCCCTCTTTGTTAGATTTCATGTTTTCAGACCAAGTCTGGGGGAACCATTAAATCTGAGTTTTTTAAATATTTAGGCAATTGTAAGTGTAAATTCCACAAATGATCTTGTAACCTGATGCCTCCTCAAGCAAGGTCCTCCATGAGGACATTTACATTTTAATGACTTTCCAGGGCATGTTCAAACATAAGTTAATCCTTGTCTGTATAGAGACCACAAGAAGTCTCATGACGCTCTGGAGTCCATTTTGTTGAGAGAAAATAGAAGTCCATCTTCCCAATAAACTTTATGATAATATGATGCAACAATGACATTTGATTTTGTTTTGGTGAGTTGGTGCATTCATTCATGGAGGACAGAGGATTTAGTCAGCTGTACACAATAAGTCTGTAAAAGTTATGAGGACTGTAGTTGCAGTGCCTCTGGCCCTGCAACAGAACTAACTGGTGGAGTGGACACTACAGAAAGATGAGAAAGAAACTGAAAAAAAGCTTACATTTATATCATGACATCCACAACCATAAGACATGCAAAAGTGCTTTACGGCCAATGAAATACTGGTGTAGGAAGTGTGACAGCAAGTTCCCACAAACAGCAGCGTGTTAATGACAAAGTAAAATGTTTTGGTGATGATGATTGAGGGATCAATATTACCCAAGAAAGTCATCTTTGAAAGAATGCTGTGGGATTTTTTAATGTCCACCTGAGAGGACAGATGAGTCCTTGTTTAACATCTCAAAGAAGGGCAGCGCAGCATTCCCATAAAGGTCACAGTTGCATTAAAATTCTACATGATTCTAGTGAAAATCACCCAGTATGCTTCTGAGTCATGTTTGAGGCCTTATATGTAAAGAGAGGAGATTTCATTATGCCCTCTCCATCCAGGGACTGGCAACGGGCAAGTGGATTTGTCAGGATTGTGGGATTCTCAATGGTACAGGGAACCATTAACTACACGCGTATGGTTCTGCAGGCTGCCTATGTCACTGAGAAGAGATACAGGAACTGCAAGGGCAACCATCCTATCAACGTGCAATTGGTGTGCAACCACCATATTGGTCGCTTCCCACGATCCTGGCAGCAGCCACGATGTCTACGTCTAAAGACAGTCTGCTGCTAACATCATCTTCAGGCCTCCAAGAAGACCCAGAGGAAGGCTGCTTGGAGACCTATGTTACTTCCTGTGCACCTGATTGATGACCCCCTCCAACATCCATCCTTATGAGGACAATGAGTGAATAATGAAAGCCGTACAGTCAGCAAAAGTATTGTGGAGCAGACCATTGAGCTGCTAAAACAATGATACCACTGTGGCAAGTGGGTGTCCTCCGCAACCTTGTCATCATGAGGTTGCAGCCATTGCCTCTCAACATTTAGGCATTAGCTCTGGAAGAGAGGGAGAGACAGGGAGTATCGCGAACTGCAATCTAAAATAGGTGCAGATACATTTTTAGCCCACAATTATTGTTGGCGCTGTTTAGGTGCAAACTATTCAATATGTTTTTAGTATAATCAGTGTATGTTTAATTAATAATCAAAAATACTAATGGTATATTAAATTTTATTACTAAAGAGGTTGCATACAAAGAGACAATTTGCTACAGCAAGGCAAAGCATTGATTAGACCTCCTCTAAAGTCCTGCATACAGCTCCAGGCATCTCCTCTTAGAAATTTAAATTAGGAGTACAGTATGGATTCACTAGAGTGTCAACAAGGCTTCAGGGGTTAGATTATGAGGAGAGACTACAAATGTAGTTTGTATTTCCTGGAACCTTGTAGACGACATGAATGAGATATTTAGGATGATGAAAAGAATTGATAGGGCAGATAGAGAGATATATTTTCCACAGGTGAGGGAATCTAGGACAAGGTGTCAGAACCTTGTCAAGTAATAAAGAAAGGGAATGGAATGTTAGCATTTATAGCTAAAGGAATAGAATATAAAGGTAAGGAAGTATTGTTGCAACTATACAAGGCATTGGTGAGACTGTCCCTGGAGTATTGTGCACTATTTTGGTCGCCTTACTTCAGGAAAGATGTAGTGGCATTGGAGGCAGTTCAGAAGGGGTTCACTAGGTTGATTCCAGAGATGAAGGGTTTGTCATTTGAAGAGAGATTGAACAGTATAGGCCTATACTATCTGGAACTTAGAAGAATGAGGAGAGATAAAATTGAGGTAAAGAAGATGATAAAAGGTATGGATAAAATAGACACGGAGCAGATGCTTCTTCTTGTGTGGCATTCTAGGATGAGAGGTCATTGTCTTAGGATAAGGGGTAGCAAATTTAAAACAGAGTTAAGGAGAAACTACTTCTCCCAAAGGTTGCGAATCTGTGGAATTCGCTACCCCAAAGTGCGGTGGATGTTGGGACAGTGAGTAAGTTTAAGGAGTTAGACAGATTGTTAATTGGTAATGGGTTGAAGGGTTATGGGGAGAAGGCAGGAAAATGGGGATGAGGAGCATATCAGCCTTGATCGACTGGTGCAGCAGACTGGATGGGCCAAATGGCCTAATTCTGCTCCTATTTCTTATGAACTTATGAACCTTAAAATCAGTGCCAGGCCAATCAGAAGGGCTGTTTGGAAACATTTCTTAACTTCAGGAAGCGTAGTGTATAGCATGCTCCTGTCGACATCAACAGGGATGAAGTGAAAATGGTCAAGAGCTTCAAGTTTTTAGATGTTCAGATCACCAATAACTTATCCTGGTCCCTCCGCATGGACCTATAGTTAAGAAAACCCACTAAAGCCTCTACTTTCTCAAGAGATCAAGGAAATTTGGCATGTCTGCTAGTACTCTCACCAATTTTTACAGATGCACAATAAAAAGCAACCTTTCTGGTTGTGTTAGAGCTTGGTACGGTTACTGCTCTGTCCAAGACTGCAAGAAATTCGAAAAGGTTGTGAACAAAACCCAGACCATCACGCAAACCAGCCTCCCATGTGAGGTCACGTACCAACTGACTCAAGAACAGTTTCTTTCCTGCTGCCATCAGACTTTTGAATCTTCCTACCTTATATTAAGTTGATCTTTCTCTACACCCTAGCTATGACTGTAACACTACATTCTGCACCCTCTTGTTTCCTTCTCTATGTAAGGCATGCTTTGTTTGTATAGCACACAAGCAACAATGCTTTTCACTGTAGTGTAATCAAAGAATTGGAGAAATGTGGAACTTGTTCCCACAAAAAGGAGTGAAAGTCAGGTCAGTTAATTATTTTGAATCTGAGATCAATAAATTTTTGCTAGACAATGACTTAAGAACATAAGAAATAGGAGCAGGAGTGGGCCATCTAGCCTTTCAAGCCTGCCCCGCCATTCAACAAGATCATGGCTGATCTGAAGTGGATCAGTTCCACTTTCCCGCTTTCTCCCCATAACCCTTAATTCCCTTGTCTATCAGAAATCTATCTACCTGTGACTTAAATATATTCAGCGAGGTAGCCTCCACCACTTCAATGGGCAGACAATTCCAGAGATTCACCACCCTTTGAGTGAAGAAATTCCTCCTCAACTCCTATCTAAACTGCACCCCCCCCCCTTATTTTGAGGCTGTGTCCTCGAGTTCTGCTATCCTTTCTAAGCGGGAAGAATCTCTCTACCTCTACCCTATCTATCCCCTCCATTATCTTATATGTCTCTATGAGATCCCCCCTCAGCCTTCTAAACTCCAACGAGTACAGACCCAGTCTATTCAATCTCTCCTCATAGGCTAACCCCCTCATCTCCAGTATCAGCCTCGTGAACCTTCTCTGCACTCCCTCCAAGGCCAATATATCCTTCCGCAAATGAGGCGACCAGAACTGCACACAGTACTCCAGCTGCGGCCTCACCAGTACCCTGTACAGTTGCAGCGAGACCTCCCCACTTTTATATTCTATATAAACATTCCATTCGCCTTCTTGATCACCTGCTGCACCTGCAGACTGGGTTTTTGCGATTCGTGCACAAGGACCCCCAGGTCCCTCTGCACCGTAGCATGCTGCAGCTTTTCGCCTTTTAAATAATAATCCCTCCTACTATTATTTCTACCAAAGTGGATGCCAAAGTGGATTTGAAAGCATTTGGAGACCAGGAAAGTGGATGGATCTCATTGAATGGTGGAACAGGTTTGAGGCACCAAATGGTCCACTCCTCTGCCCTTGTACTATATCTAAATAAAATTCTGAAGTACTTAAAGGCCGGAATTTTACTGACATGCCAGCCCTGATTCCGGGGACGGGATTGGCCTGGAGAACGGCATTCTCTTTGGCCTCAGGCAGGATCATGCGAAACTTGGGCAGACGTATCGGTAAAATTCTACCCAAAGTATAAAGATAATAAAAGTGGCTCCATCGTACCTTAAATATCTCATTATAGCCAGAAAGATTGTAATCTCATCATTTTAGAATAATGAATATTGGAATGTCTGATATTTTAGCTAATAAAACTAGTGTTAATTACTAAACTTCTAAATGTTTACACATTTTCTATTCATCAGTATTTTCTGCATTTTCTTTTGCCAGATATGAGAACTAGCTAAAAATTAAGAGCAGATAACATGGCTAGATTTTATATATTAATCAGGCAGTTTGCGAGTAATGGTACTCCACAGTATGGTGCAGTGAACATCAAAGTTCAAGCATTGCACCTTCTAAGTTGACTTACCCTGATTTATTCCATAAATTACCAGGAAGACTGAAAGCTCTCTGAACGCTATTGTTACATGCTTTGCTTTTACATAATATCCTTGGGATTTAAAACTTCATAGCACCATGTGACAAGTTAGACAGTTTGAAATAAGTACTGTCTTTGCTTTTTTTTAGATTTTTAGTTATCAGTAACACGGTTGCAGAATTTTGAATCAAGTAAAGGCTCCCCCAAGGTATTCCTCAGGGTATGTTTGAAGATGTTTGTTTTATAATGACAGAAGTGCGCACCATGTAATGCGCAGCTTTTAAGGTGTGCTTAATGTGGCAATCTCTTCAAGGTCACAAAGTCTAATTGTTGTAAATAAACACATCCTGGAGTCAAATGGCGATTAATTACTGCTGCTGAAGAAAGTTTGTGGGTGGCAGCTGCTTGTAAATCTTAGGTTCCAGGTCAAAAGAAAACAGCCAGAAATGGCTACATCAGAACTGGAGCAGGAATAAGCCTCAAGATTGCTCAGTCATTCATGGCTGTTCTGTATCTCAACTCCATTTACCTGTCACTGCTCCATCTCCCTTGATACCATTTGATTAAAAAAATCTGCCAATCCGAGTCTTGGAATGTTAAATTGGCCCAACATCCATAGCCTTTTGGGGGAGGAGTTTTCTTCATTATTCATGTGGAAAGAATATCACTGCATATTACATTTAGAGGCACTTTATTTTATATGATAAAAATTTAACTTACATCAATAATCTACACTTGTTCCCCATACTAATTTAATAAATGGTAATTGGGCTAATTTTCCCCAGTTTAAGCAAAGGGCATCAAAACCCATTGTAGTTTCGACTGCCCTGATTTCAACTAACAACACAGGAGGGACCAGACCCGAGAACTTCCTTGTATTATTTCATGGGAGTGGGTTTTTATCCCCTCTGCCTTCATGGCCACAATTTTACCATCTTTATTCTAAGTGCTGGCCAGACTTGAAGCTGGGAGTGTTACAGATCCATTTTCTGGATGTGTTTTCAGCAACCCCACCACCGCCCCCCCCCAGCCCCCCGCAGTACCACCTCCCCCTCCTCCGCTCCCCCCCCCCCCCCACCCCCCATATGCACTCTGCCTGAAAAAAAAAATTAGCAAATTTGTTGCTCACTGCAAAAGCCTGTGGGTGGAGCTTAACATGCCAAAAACCCTGCAGAGGGAGGTAGTTTGCATGTGCAGGCCTCTGATGCTGCACATGCGCATTAGCAGTAGCAGGGGTCTGACAGAAAAGAGAGAGCTGTCAGGTCCCTGCTAGTGCAGGCTGTCTGAAGCAGTTCACTGCACTGCAATCGCAGGGGCCCGAGATATAGCTCTTGCCAACCCCTCCCGCTGCCCAGACCGATTGTAGACCCTCCGTCTCCCCACCGATTGCTGCAGAGAGGCAATGGGCCCCCTCCCCCCATTAGCCCTGCCCCAATAGCCCCTTCCCCCAGAGGCCCTGACCCCACTGGCCCCAGCCCCACTGTCCTGGCCCCCACTGGCCCAGGGTGGCACTGCCAGTCTGTCACTGCCCAAGGGGCAACCCTCTTGCTCACAGCCTCCCCGAGGGGCCTCAATGGCCTCCGGTTCCACCACTGAGGCTAAGTCAACTGCTCCCTGTTCCTGGGGAGCCCGTCTATTCCTTGCCGGTGTGAATCTTTCCCAGTGGAGTCATAAAGGGAGCAGGCTCGAAGATCGAGCACCAGGCTCGCTCAGCAGATGTAAAACAGCATTATAATACACTTCCATATATTAACCTACCTTCCACCCATTTCCAGTGAGAGGCTGACAACACCGGAAATGCAGTTCTCGTAAAATGGCGCCAGTCATGAAAACTGGCATCAACTGCGATAAACGGTTTATGCCTGACTTTACCACCGCGTCACGCCTGAAAACGAGTGCAATGCAATGGTAAAATCACCCCTCCCCATGTTTCAGAAAGATTTTACATAGTCTACAAGTGACTCGAGTTCAGCGGTATAGTTTTGTTAAAACAATTCAATTGCACCATCCACAAGATACCCTAAAAAGTATTTGGTATTCAGGACACAGATATTCTCTGTCCAGCTGTGTTGAAGCCTCTCAGTTATCTGACACAGTTAGGTCATGATTTAGTTTTAGCGAAACTAGAATCATAGAAATCTACAGTGCAGAAGGAAGCCATCTGGTCCATTAAATCTGCACTGACCACAATCCCACTCAGACCTTATTGCCATAACTCCATGCATTTGCCCAGCCGTCCAGCTGACACTAAGGGGAAATTTACTGTAGAGTCATAGAGGTTTACAGCATGGAAACAGGCCCTTCGGCCCAACTTGTCCATGCCACCCTTTTTTTAAAACCCGTAAACTAATCCCAATTGCCTGCAGTTGGCCCTTATCCATCTATACCCATCTTACCCATATAACTAACTAAATGCTTTTTAAAAGATAAAATTGTACCCGCCTCTACCACTACCTCTGGCAGCTTGTTCTAGACACTCATCACCCTTTGTGTGAAAAAATTGCCCCCCTGGAAACTTTTGTATCTCTCCCCCTCATCTTAAACCTATGCCCTCTAGTTTTAGACTTCCCTACCTTTGAGAAAAGATATTGACTATCTATCTGATGTGTGTCCCTCATTATTTTATAAACCTCTATAAGATCATCCCTCAGCCTCCTATGCTCCAGAGAGAAAAGCCCCAGTTTATTCAGCCTCTCCTTATAACTCAATCCATCAAGTCCCGATAGCATCCTCGTAAATCTTTTCTGCACTCTTTCTAGTTTAATAATATTCTTTATATAATAGGGTGACCAGAATTGCACAGTACACCAACTGTGGCCTTACCAATGTTTTGTACAACTTCAACAAAACATTCCAACTCCTTATTCAATGTTCTGACCAATGAAACCAAGCATGCTGAATGCCTTCTTCACCATTCTGTCCAACAATGGCTCTATTTTCAAGGAGCTATGAACATGTACCCCTAGATCTCTTTGTTCTGTAACTCTCCCCAAAGCCCTACTATTAACTGAGTAAGTCCTGCCCTGGTTCAATCTACCAAATCTATGGCCAGTCCACCTGACCTGCACATCTTTGGACTGTGGGAGGAAACCGGAGCACCCAGGCAGACACGGGGAAAATGCAAACTCCACACAGACAGTGACCCAAGCTGGGAATCGAACCAAGTCCCTGACGCTGTGAGGCAGTGTTGCTAATCACTATGCCACGCTGCCTATCTTCAGTCACTTGTAGGCTAAAGTTGGGATTTTCCTCCCCCTCCAGGGTGTTTTGTGGCAGTGGGAGGTGGCATGCCCCTCGCTGGCAAAACGGGATCTTATAGTCCCGTCTTGTCAATAAGTTTCCCATTGAATGTACCCCTCACTGCTGGGAAGCCATGACAGTGGTGCGTCATTGATGGCACCATAAGATCGTATCAGTATAAAAGGCAGCAAGATTTCAGCATCAGTAAAGCATCTCTGAAACAACATTGAAACTGCACTTTCATGAAAGAAAAATTGCCAGAGACACAAAAATCTTGAATTGATAGAGCAGGTCCTTTGCCCACTGCCTACTGGGCTGCAGTTCTGTGACTTTTGCACAAGTACCATCACATGCTTTATTATGTTCAAGAGTGTTTGTGCCCATTTTGTCTCTTAAATTCAAAGAAAGCACAAATTTAATGAAAGGATTGTTTGTTACCCTTTGGCACCTTCTCCAAATTTTGGAAATGTTTAATATTTCCCAGGTAATTTTGGAAACCCAAGTTTAGTTTAGATGCGCCTCAATATGTTTCATTTCTGAAACAAATGATCAAGCACCAGGACATATCAACCAATCTTGGCATGCCTGGCTGCCAGTGATCAAAGACAATTGCCTCAGCTGACTCAAAGTTGGCATGCAGCCAGTTGTGGCACATGTAGCCATCTGCAGCACAGACACCTGCAGCTAAGTTGGAACATACAGTTGCAATGGGCGTTAGTTAGTAAGGTCGCCCACTGCCTTCAACTATATGCCTGTGGTTCACTCACAGCCAGTGCAGTTATATATATAAATATTATATTGAAACATTGTTCAGAACTTTCATATTCTTTCGTACTGGAGTATGTCACCATACTGCTGTATTTCCCCAAATAGAAGAGGTAACTAAAATGTAACAGGTTGATGGACAACAGTCTGCTACATGCAATATTGGTTCCTCTACCTACTTGGTGCCATTTGTTAGCTGCACCTTGACAGATTTTATAAAGCATGCCATCCTACATTCCTATATGGTTGCTACTTTCTACAGATAATGCACATCATTTTGAGTCTGGTTGCTACCTCCTGCCAGGCATGTCACATTAGCACCTTGAAAGGAGGACAGGTTCAGTGCCAAGTAGGACAAATCCTCCTTACATTGATTTGAATTGATTTATTATTGTCACATGTACAGGTATACAGTGAAAAGTATTGTTTCTTGCACACTATACAGACAACACATACCATCTATATGGACGAGGAAAGAAGAGAGTGCAGAATGGAATGTTACAATCATAGCTAGGGTGTAGAGAAAGATCAACTTAATGCGAGGTTGATCCATTCAAAAGTCTAATGGCAGCAGGGAAGAAGCTGTTTTTGAGTTAGTTGGTACATGACCTCAGACTTTGTATCTTTTTCCCAATGGAAGAAGGTGGAAGAGAGAATGTCTGGGGTGCGTGGGGTCCTTGATTATGCTGGCTGCTTTTCTGAGGCAGCGGGAAGTACAGATAGTGTGAATGGATGGGAGGCTGGTTTGAGTGATGGTCTAGACTTTGTTCACAACCTCTAGCCTCATATGCAACAGGATTTCCACTTTGCAGCAGGGGATTGTAAGCTGTATCATTACACCATTTGTCCATATCCAATTTCTCCCTTAATATTGGGGTTTCTATCTCTCCCTTGCTGTAAAAACGCTTGCATCACAGAATTGTTATGATGCAGAAGGGGACAAATTGCTCCATCATGTCTACACTGGCTCCCTAAATGAGCATCATTGCTTAGTGCCATTCCCCTGCCTTTTCTCTGTACTCCTGCACATTTGTTTATTCAAGTAATCGTCTAATGCCCACCTGAATGCCTCTCTCTGCCTGTCCTGCCACCTTCAATGATTTATGCGCATATACACCCAGGTTTCCCTGCTCCTGTAGAATGAAGTGTATCTGAGTTTCTAACAGTCTGCCAAATTCAGAATTGCTGCTGGTTAGTCTCACTGTTCTTGAAAAGAAATAGTTTTTTGGAATTCCAAGTTTCTCCATTATATTGTAATGACTTCAGAGATGACTCATTGTGGCTTCAAGTTACAAAAGCTTTATTACCAACAATATGTATATATATATATACAATCAAGGGTCTGACAGAACTGTACTACACCTCTACTCTCTTTTCCTCCCTGGCTCCAACTGAGGTTCCTCCCCAACCTCTGACCTAGGCCCTTGCAGCTTGCCTTCACATGCTACTTCCCCATAGGGTCTGGCCTGATCATGTGGCCCTCAGGAATTGCCCCTCCCTTAAAGGGGTCATGCTACCACATTTATGATAAAAAATTTAAAATATATTTTAAAGGTTTGTATATTTATATTTGCATATTATACATATTTTACTCTATACCTTAAATCAACGTGTATGTCCTAAACATTTATTTTGCTGTTAATCAGTCGTGCAAAATTCAGTATATTTTGCCTCCTGCTTTGCTGTCAGTCAGGATACTAGCATCTGACTGCCTGCAAAGTCTGCATGATGATATCACTGTTGCTGAGATGCCCAGCGATCCCATTGTCTTGAAAACAATAACACTGAAAACACTGTCTTGAAAACTGATATTGAGAAAGAGCAAATCTGTGTATAGAGATCGCTAGATCGTTGCCCGTTGCTTTTTTGAAGGTTAATGGCTAGCTTCATTGTTGAATGCAAAATATGGGCCACAGACCCCTGCAGTGTATTTTGAATTGACAGACAAATTGTATTTGGCTGACTGTCAAACTGATGGCTTTGCAGCTGGTAAAGTTGTACTTGATTATAGTGAAGCAGGGTTTGTATGTGTTATCAACATGCATGCCGTTGTGAGTTTTAAAACCAATCGCCTTCAATGATTTGGGTATAAAAAAATCTATAGATTTGATATAACACCACAGAATTAATAAATGAAAAGTAGTAAACAGCACAAGTAATGCATGCTGACTTTGCCACTTCCTCTGATCCAGACTTCCTTAAAGTGGAATCTTGTTAATTTAACGCAAATCTAATACTTTATCTCACCCACAGGTCCTGTCTTCTACTTTTGTGTGTCTGAATTTCTGGGCTGATTCTTAGAGAGGGTGGGGTGTGGACTGTTTGGGGGTGTGGGCTGGATTGAGGTTTGAGGGGGAGTTGGGGGTTGCTTGAACTCTTGGAGGGAAAGCCAGCTGGAAGCTGACACACCCAGAAGAAGCCGCCCCATGACCATAACACACTTCTGGGTGGGCAAAAGTGGTTGAGAATAGGACTTCCACCTGTCAGTGGAAGGAAACCCCACCCTCAAGAGCTGCCTGCCAGTCTGATTAGCCAACATCCCCAGCAGTGCCAGAGCTTAACAGTGGGAAAGAAAGAGGATGAACAAAGTGAATGGTTGCCCCTGAAAGATTGGTTCTGGACTGTTCAGGCAGGAGGGATCCTAGAGCCCTGGGAGTGGGGGAAGCGGGGGCAGATGGTACAGAAGGAAAGGGGGGGTGATGACATCTCGGGGGTTGTGCCCTCAATGCACTGAGGTAATGAGGTGACTCATCCCTTCCTTCCTACATTTTTCATAAAGGCTACAAAATAATAGCCCGCCTTCTCCCACCCGCCTACCACCTCAGCTGTAATTTGGCATGGTCCAGTTCATTAGGCTTGCCACCAAGGTAATAGATTTTTAATTATTTATTTACAAACATTCGGCAGGCTGCTGATTTCTGCACCCGCCCCCTTGAGTATTATGGGGGTCAGTTCAGGAATGGGCGGGAAGGTGGTGGGCTAACCAGCTGGCCTACTCTAAGTGCCCCCACTGCCCCGCAAAGAAAAATGTCCCAGTGGGAGAAAGTAAAATCCAGTTGCCTGCCTTTCTGTTTTTCTTCCACACTGGTCCTCCTGCAGTGAAGGGAGCTGAGCAGTAAATTCTCCATCCTCGCTTGCAACGGCAATAGGGCAGGAATGGCTGGAAAATTCCGGCCTATCTCCCAAGCACTATCTCTTGCTGTTGTGCTAGGGTTCTCCCTCTCAAATTTGTTTCTTTGTGTGACTATACCTCTCATTGTAACTGTCTTTAATTTTATCACTGTCGCTTTCTTTCTCTTTGTCTCTCATACATTCACACACACTCTGTGGACTCTCTCTCTTGCCTTATGTTTCTCCCTCCCTGTCTAAAGGCAAAACATGATTCTATCACAGAAGGCTAGAAGCATAGCAATTGGTTGCTGGGAAATTGCACAAGTGATGATTTATTAGCAATAATAAAGTTGGCATAAATCACTTGAATCCATGGATAGAATTATAGAATCCCTACAATGCAGAAGGAGGCCATTCAGCCCCTCAAGGCTGCACCGACAACAATCCCACCCAGGTCCTATCCCTGCAGCTCCCGTATTTATCTTACTTGTCCCCCTGATGCTAAGGGGCAATCCACCTAACCTCGCACATCTTTGGACTGTGGGGGGAAACCAGAGCACCCAGAGGAAACCCACACAGACACGGAGAGAACATGCAAACTTTTCACAGACAGTGACCCAAGGCAGGAATTGAACCTGGGTCCTTCATCAGGTTAGTCTCACCTGATGAAGGAACAACGCTCCAAAAGCTCGTGATACCAAATAAACCTGTTAGACTTCAACCTGGCATTGTGAGACTTCTTACTGTGATTTAAATCATTAGGTTGACCATAGTTTTTATACTATATAAGAGATGCCAACTTTCTTGTCAATGATGCTGCTGTACAATTTATGGTCAGTCACTTTCTGTTCTGAATACTATTATTGACAAAGCTCCTGTCAAATAGCTGAAATCAAAGTAAGAATTTAAATGGCTGCTGCAGTGTTTGGAATTTGTTTCTTACAATTGTTTACACCTTCTGCCATGGTAAACTTGATAGGTTTCAATGTTGCAGTGAAATGTGAGGTGTGTGCTGAGTTAGGTCATTTTGCCTGTGGTGCTACAAACAGTCCCAAACTAGGATGTGCCCGGTTTCCAATCTTGATTGCTTATTCAGTGACCATTCTTAGAAAGTGTGTCTGTGCTGATGCGAACAAGGTCAGGATTTTCCTGATGCTCTCCCACGAATGCTCAATCCTAGTTTGCCCCTAAACAAAAGCCGTTGGGAAATTCCAAGTACTGTTGAAACCATATTCCAGCAGGAGAGAAAAAGATGAATGGGAGCAATAGGTGTTCAGAATGCAGCCAATTATGTGGTTCAGTAGACATACCACAATGGGCAACTGACTTCCTGTTCTGTGAACTTGCACCAACTGAACGAGTACAAGAATTAAGTATGAATGTACAGTTTATTTCTGTCAGTTTCATTCATTCTCTATTCTTTTTTCTTTTCAGCTTCATTTGATAATGGCTCCTAGCTGACACCTCCTTTGGCAGCTTGCTGTGACAGAGAGGACCTTCAGTACCACTGGGATGAATCTGTGGAATGTAGATATGAAACTGTGGAGAAGCAAACAATGAATGAATGTAGTCTTTCTGCAGCAGAGGACCTCCAGTTTAAGCTGAATTGTTAAACCTCATGATAATTTACTTAATCAGCTTTCAGGCTAAAGAAGAAACAACAAAAAAAATTCTTTCATAGTTTTGTAAATTAAGTATGAAAGTTAAATCAAGTGATTTGGATGGTGCTACAATTTGCCATTTTGCTGTCTTTCATTCTACATCTACCTGAAACTAATAGTTCGTTGTAACACTAGAAAATAGCAGGGAATTCATTATTAATATTGCAACACCAGGCTGTGTAAGTACTCTTGACATATAAGGTCTGCTTGAGGCCAGCTCCACGGTTCCTATTAACTTACAACATGATGTGAGTTATCTCAGTATTACCTCCACATCCTCAACTCTTCATTATATAAAACGCTCAACAATGAAAAGAATTCCTGAAATAAAAACACTATCTCACTAATATCATTTTAAAATTAAAAAAACTTACTTGCAACTGCATTTCATCCTGCCAGCAATGGTTCCTGAGAGGGAACCAAATAAGAATGAGTTTGAGCTCAATTGTGCGTAGAAACATAGAAGATAGGAGTAGGAGGAGGCCATTTGGCCTTTTGAGCCTGCTCCTCCATTCATCATGATCATGGCTGATCATCCAACTCAATAGTCTAATTCTGTTTTCTCCCCAGAACCTTTGATCCCATTCACCCCAAGTGCTACATCTAGCCACCTCTTGAATACATTCAATGTTTTGACATCAATTACTTTCTGTAGTAATGAATTCTGCAGGTTCACCATTCTTTGGGTGAAGAAATGTCTCCTCATCTCCATCCTAAATGGTCTACCCAGATCCTCACACTGTGACCCCTGGTTCTGGACTCCCTCACAATCGGGAACATCCTCCATGCATCTACCTTGTCTAGTACTGTTAGAATTTTATGATTCGTCTGAACACCAGCAAAAGCAATCCCAACCTAGTCAATCTCTCCTCATACATCAGTCCCGCCATCCCTGTAATCAGCCTGGTAAACCTTCACTGCACTCCCTCGAGAGCAAAAACATCCTTCCTCAGAAAAGGAGACCAAAACTGCACACAATATTCTAGCTGTGGCCTCACCAAGGTCCTGTATAATTGCAACAACGCATAACAACTATTTCCAATTTGGATATAAAAAATGAAGTTCCAGTCCAGAGGGAAAGTGACCATGGCTTAAAAGGAAATGAAGGTTTTTGTTAAGTATCATCAAAATACTCATAGCATGTCAAACATATTATGAGTGAATAAAATGGTTTTCATTGTTTGGTTACTGAGCTAAATAATGGAGACCGAGAACTCAGATTCTCTCCAAAAGCAAATAGTAATTTATTTGCAATGATTGTGCTATTTACACATTAACATGGCATGTAAATATAGAGGAAGAATGCTCTTTATTTGTGGAAGTTTTTATACTAGTCATTGATATTAACATTCAAATATTCATGGAAGAGATTGTGCATTGGGAGAAAGGTAAAATTCTATTTCAGTGAAAGGCCCCAACCTTAGCACAGTTTTTTTTTATAAATCACATTGCAAATCATTTTGTGAAAGGTCTGATCTTTTTACTGTTGTCTCTGGTTTTACATTATGCTTACGTTACTCATTATGGCAAAAGAAAACTCACAGCAGTGGCCCTGAACAGTTGTACTTTAGGCATGCACTTGTGATGGAGATACTGCCAGTACAGACTTGCATTATTACTCATTGCTGCAAGTTATTTGTAAAAATAAAATACCTTGTATAGTAGCTAAACCTGTAATATAGCTTGTATTGCTCAAGTCTGGTAACTCTTTACAATTACTGTACCAACATCATATTAATTGATGAAGACTGTTAAAAAAAAACTAATCACTGTGTACTCTAGGTGATTGATTGAAGAGGGCAAAGTGCATAAAAACATCAACTTATTCTAAACACATTTAGAGGTTAATTCCCTGATCACTTAAACACAGAGCACAGCCATAGTCATAGGGAGTGCTGTTGGAGATGGAGCTCCAGCATCCCTCCCTATAAGCGCGGCTCCCAGTTGAGATTGTGGAATCAACCTTTATGTACTAAGTGGTCTGAAGGACCTCTACTTTCATGACTCGCATACAATTTGTCTGATTTTCTCCAGTCTCAGTTGGTATAAAATAATCTTTTTACAGCTGCTTGTTTGTACAGAGTTCAAGTGGCATGCTTCTGTTAGCAATAGCAGCATCCCTGTTACGTGCCTGTCTGAGTTGGTTAAGTGATAGTAATTATGCATCTTGATGGTAAACCTTTCATGCTAAATTCCATTATCTGAAATATAATACATTCTGGATTGATCACCTCCTGGTGACCCAGGTATGCATCTAGAAATGAAACCAATGTGATGAAGAACATATTAGCACACTTGTAAAACTACCAGTTTTAACAGATGAAGTAACATCTGTTACTGGGTTGACTGTTGCCCCCAATCCAGATTCAAATTTTAAAACATTGAAAATTATAACTGAGCAAGTTTAAGTTTAATAAAAAAAAGCGGATATAGGATCCTTATTTTAAAACAAACCTGCAAGGGATCTGTGGCTCGATGTACTTCCCTTTTACCTCTAAGGCCAATCTCAAGTTCCACCTATAGTGATGAGATAAAAGCCTTCTCGTCCTGTTAAGAGCTCCAGATAAAATTCATGTGACAATTCCCACCTAATTTCATAATTCCGCTGAGTACACAGCACAATATCACTCGTCATTTAACTCTTGAGGGAGTAAGGCTGAGCTCTCACCATGCAATCTTGCTGAATTGGAGTTCAAGTGGAGGTATGGCTAGAACATCATAGCCCTACTTTCTCTGCTCTGTGCACCTATCCTGAAGACAACCTCATTGAATTTGCATTTAGATTGGAAATTTTGTGTAGAAGTACAATACAAATAATGTACTTGCCTTCAACAGGCAAAGAGAATTTGCTGTCGAAATGCGACTTGGATAGTGGTGTAAAACAGCAAAATTGGATTGTCTGCCAGTTAGTCAGTTCCATTGACGGCAGTGGAATTAAACATCAGGCGCTCCTTATAAAAAGCAACGGATCCAATATCGCCCACTTTGCATTACCTTCCAAAATAAATTTTGATCTGTAAGCATATCAGAACACAGTTCAAGCTATAAATCTCATGGTGAATTTGAAGGGCGGCAAGCTGGCACAAAAGACCACTGCTGCCTCACAGCGCCAGGAACCTGGCTTGGGTCACTGTCTGTGCGGAGTCTGCATGTTCTGTGTGGCTTGCCTCCAGGTGCTTCAGTTTCCTCCCACGGCCCAAAAGATGTGCTGTTTAAGTGCACTGGCCGTGCTAAATTCTCCCTTAGTGTATCCAAACAAGCACCAGAATGTGGCGACTAGGGGATTTTCACAGTAACTCCACTGTTAAAGCCTACTTGTGACACTAGTAAATAAACCTAAACTTACTGAATGTAAATGAACAGTACACAGTCTGTTTACAATGATTGCAAGCTTTGCTAATCTCCTTGAAATATCATAAACCAGAAAGATGGTCCTCCTGAGTTAAGTCTCAACTTGAAACTAATCCTTGAAATACAGTTGTTTATTTCAGATGTACTCCAAGTGATGTAGTTATCTTTCCCCATGGATAGTCTTGTAACCTTGATCACTCCAGACTGACTGCTGCTTTCATGCAAAGAAAAAACTTTGAAAAATAGAACAAGATATTATTAAAAAGGTGGTTACAAGATTCAGAACGAATGTTTACTCACTCAAACAGAGCTGCCAGAAAGACATGCTATTAGTCTTCCCACAAAATGATTGTATTTAAATTGAATGGCTTGATCCATTTTTCTGTTTGAAGTTTAAACATATTTTAGCTAGGTTTCTGTTCAAACATGATGGCCGCCATCAATCCATGAATTTCAGGGCCCTCCTGAGCTGTACTATATTCTTGCCTAAGTTGGAGTGTGTATACCAGTCAGATTAGGATGTGTATTCTCTGTATCCTGAAGAAACAGCTAGCCATAATGAGCTTTAACCATTGGGGTGGCACAGTGGCATAGTGGTTAGACTGCTGCCTCACAGTGCCAGGGACCCACATTCGATTCCCGGCTTGGGTCACTGTCTGTGTGGAGTTTGCACATTCTTGCTGTGTCTGTGTGGGCTTCCTCCAGGTGCTCCGGTTTTCTCCCACAATCCAAAGATGTGTGGGTTAGGTGCGTTGGCCATGCTAAATTCTCTCAAACAGGAGCTGGAGTGTGGTGGCGAGGGAATTTTCACATTGCAGTGTTAATGTGAGGCTACTTGTGACTAATAAATAAAATAAAAACTTAAAAATATATATTCTGTCCCAGTGAATGCTAAGAACAATCGTTCTTTGCTTCAAACTGAATAGATGGAAAAAAAATCATTTTTCTCACACCCAGGCCCACAAAATTCAGATATGAGAGTAGTGAATAATAAGTATGTTTTTTATTCATTCATGGAACATGAATGAATAAAAAACATTTTATTCATTCATGTGTCGCTGGCTAGCCAGCATTTATTGCCCATCCCTAGTTACCCTTGGGAAGGTGGTGGTGAGCTGCCTTCTCGAATCGCTGCAGTCCGTGTTCTGTGGGTTGACCCGCATTGCCATTAAGGAGGGAATTCCAGGATCTTGACCCAGCAACAGCGAAGGAGCGGTGATATATTTCCAAGTCAGGATGGTGAGTGGCTTGCAGGTGGTGGTGCTCCCATTTATTTGCTGCCCTTGTCCTTCTAGATGAAAGTGGTTGTGATTTTGAAAGGTTCTGCTTAAGGATCTTTTGTAAATTGCTGCAGCATTGTAGATAGTACACACCGTTGCTGCTATGTATCGGTGGTAGAGCGATTGAATGTTAGCCAATGTAGTGTCAATCAAGCGGGCTGCTTTGTCCTGGATGATGTCAAGCTTCTTGAGTGTTGTTGGAGCTGCACCCATCCAGGCAAATGGGCAGTATTCCATCACACTCCCAACTTGTGCCTTGTAGATAGGTGGATAGGCTTTGGGGTGTCAAGAGGTGAGTTACTCGCTGCAGTATTCTGAGCTTCTGACCTGCTCTTGTAGCCACTGTATTTATATGATGAGTCAGTTCAGTTTCTGGTCAATGGTAACCCCAAGGATGCTGATAGTGAGGGATTCAGTGATGGTTATGCCATTGAATATAAAGGGCGGTGGTTAGAGTGTCTCTTATTGGTGATGGTCATTGCCTGGAATCTGTCTGGTGCGAATGTTACTTGCCACTTGTCAGCTCAAGCCTGGATAGTGTCCAGATGTATAAGTCTGATGTCCAAGAGCTGGGATCATGAGTGCAAGTGACCTCAAGTGACCCATAGTTCGGACATGTTGATTTAACTGTTACAATTCATCACCTGTTAGAATTCAGTATGTGTAAACTTCAAGCAACCAATTCACAAAACACTCATTGCTGCCAGTCAAGTAGAACGTAAGAGCAGCAATAGATATTATGCATAAGCTTCAAAAATATACAATGATACCAGGACAAAGTATAATGCTAAGAATAATTAGGCATACATTGTTGTAAATACAAAAAGAAATGTAGATGAAATGAAAGAAATAATGAAAGTTTTGTATGCAGACATTGCTTTTGTGACCAAGGTTTGACAGTGGCTTTGAGCTGACATGAATGGGAGTTGTGTGAATTATAAGCACAGAGAAGGGGCAGCAGTCCATGACATATTTATGGTGGGAAAGGGGAAAATGTAAATGGGCTCTTCAAGTCATAGCCAAATATGTCAAGGAATTGGGCTCCGATATCAGATTGGCACAAATGTCACTTGAAGACAGAAATATGCTGTCTGCTCTTTCTGTAAGCTGGTAATACACTTGAATTATGCCCTTGCTCCTGACAGGACTTCCACCCTCTGAGATGAAATTGTGTGGCACATGGCACATCAACACAATTCTAGTATTTTCATTAAAGTATACTGCAAGAACTCGAGACAAATGTTGGTACCTGAAGTTTGCCTTCCACACTACAATATTTCTTTAATGATATTACCTAGTAGATGAATGATTTTATTGTGATGCTGTTCACTTTAGGTTCAGGGAAAGCACATGTACATCAGTAATTAAGGCTGTAAAGGATAGCCATGATTATCAAGAAGTCAACAAAGTCTTCTGTTTCTGTGTTTCTTCAAATAAAGGCAACTGCTAGAGAAATAAGTATTAATGTGCATGCTAATATCTATGCTGCTGCTGGCAAAACTGCTGCATATTGAGCGATTTTTTTTATTTTACATTCTGATGTATCTGTTGCCATTGATGGAAGGAATACATATCTGTGGCTGCATGGGTCCAATCCCATCACACTTTAAATCTTAGAAAACCTTGCTGCATAGTAAGATTTTAGTGCTGTTATGATGGGTGTAAATTATTTAGCCGTTGTCCACAAGGTACCATGTGTATCACTGTGTTATAGAGATCCAAGTGGTAGGTCCACATCGTGCCTAGGGCAAGGCAAGAACAGTCTTTGATAAACTACCTCAGCTGGTACAGGGATTGAACCTGTGCTGTTCCTGTTGCTCTGCATCATATTCCAACTGTCTAGCCAACTGAGCTCACCAAACCCCAGTGAAGTTGCTAGGACAGGGTGACATTGTTTGTGCATGGCTTATTTGATACATTTCTGTACACTGTTTGGCTTGTTCCATTTATCCCTAGTGACCTTGTAACATGGAAGTCGAAAACATTTTGTGCTGAGATAGGAGTTAATGCCAGTCCTTCGCCAATTGACACAAAGGCAGTTGGCGCGGCATGGTGGCACAGTGGTTAGCACTGCTGCCTCACAGCACCAGGGATTAGGTTCAATTCCAGCCTTAAGTGACTGTCTGTGTGGAGTTTGCACGTTCTCCCTGTGTCTGCATGGGTTTCCTCCAGGTGCTCTGTTTTCCTCCCACAGTCCAAAGATGTGCAAGTTTGGTTGATTGGCCATAGTGAATTGCCCTTTAGTGTCGGTGGATTAGGAGGGTAAATATATGGGGTTACAGGGATAGGATCTGGGTGGAAATGTTATTGGTCTAGGCTTCATGGGCTGAATGGCCTCCTTCTGCACTGTAGATTCTATGATTCTGTGAAAGAAGATAGAAACAGAAACATAAAAATGAGATTTGAATAGCAATAGTGACCGGATAAGCTTGTCCCTTTGAACACACCTGGTCGCATTACCAAGAAAATCAATGAAACATCAAGGTGGAATTTTCGCATCCCACCTGCCACGGGAATCATAGTGGACAGACCTCGGGCAGGATTTTCCAGCTTACGAGCGAGTGTGGCCAGAAAGTCCTGCCCCAGTTTTAAACCGTGGACCTTTCCAACCATCGCAAATTCTTTCCTCCTCTCACCCAGCCTTCCTACAATTTGGTCATTTCATTCAAATATCTCATACGTGTATTGCCTCAATGCAAGTCCTCACCTCTCTCCCTCCCATACCTGGCCATCTGTCTTATGTCCTTAAAGTTTCTACTTTTTTGTTGCCATCTTTTACAGCTCTAACAAATTCTCCCTCCCTTCAGTTCTGATGAAGAGCCTAAAGGACTCGCAATGTTAACTCTGTTTTTCTCCTTACAGATGCCGCCAGGTCTGCTGGGGTTTTCCAGCATTATCTCTTGTTTCAGATTCCAACATCTGCAATATTTTACTTATTTTAGGTTTTTTTGTTAATCATTTACGGATGTGGGTGCCACTGGCTAGGCCACCATTTATTGTCCATCCCTAATTGTCATTGAAAAGGGGTTCGTGAGCTGCCTTTTTGAGCCCTAAAAGTTCATGAGGTGTAGATACACCCACAGTGCCACTAGGGAGGGAGTTCCAGGATTTTGGCCCAGCGATAGTGAAGTGACTGATTTGGAGAACTTTCAGATGGTGGTGTTCCTCTCTGTCTGCTGCCCTTGTCCTTCTAGATGGTAGCGGTCATGTGTTTGGGAAGCGTCACCAAAGGAACATTGCTGAGCTCCTGCAGTGCATCTATAGATGGTACACACTGTTCGTATGGAGTGGGGGGAGTAAATGTAGCACAAGTCTTTAGTACTATTACCCGAATGTTATCAGGTCTCATAACCTTTGCAGTATCTAGTACCTTCAGCTGTTTCTTGATATCACACAGGGTGAATCAAATTGGCTGAAGATTGGCATCTGTGACACTGGGGACCTCTGGAAGAGGCCAAGATGGTTCATTCATTCTACACATATGGATGAAGATTGTTGTGAATGCTTCAGGCTTTTTTTTGCACTGATGTGCTGGGTTCCTCCTTTATTGAGGATGTGGATATTTGTGACGCCTCCTCCTCCAGTGAGTTGGTTAATTGCAGAGCAACTGCTGCTATGATCAAAACTCATGGTCGAATTTTTAGGATGGCAGGTCTCAGCCTAACTGTCGACTCCAAGAGACCCACTGCCAATTTACTCACAAATGAGTGTTGATTGGCATAAATCAGGACTTCAGCCCTTCAGTCAGAAGGAAGACCTGTGTTGGAGAGGATGACCAACAGCCGCCCAGTACCTCCAGCAATAACACTGCAGTGGCTGGAAGAGGCACTGCATGGAGTTGCCAGAGCCTAAGTCTCAGGAACTGGAGGCCAAGTGAGTGTCACAAAGTGGGTGATCAGGGTCCTGAGAAAATAGGCCAATGGGGGACAGAAAGTTCCTTAAGGGGAATATGTCCTGAGTCAGAGATTGTCTTCTGATGGAGGTGCGCCTACCTCACCTTCTGCCTGAGATTGACCTTTCTTCATTTCATGGTGTTCCCCCCTTGAGCTGTCATCCGTTCGCCAGCCTAGAATTTGAGGCTGGGCAGAAAGCAGCCCTAAAGTGGCCATTAATTGGGAAAAGGGCAGGTCTGCCTCTGAGGCCTTATCTGCCCTAGCATAAAATCACTGCAAGGTCGGGGCAGGAGGAAATCCGGAGGGAATCCCACGCATGCAATTTCACGCTCCCCCTGCCCATTTCAGATCTGCTGAGGGAGTGGGGCTGAGGGAGAGGCAGGTGGGGAAGACAGAGCAGCATGTTATTCTGATCGGTGCAGATGAGGTTGGAATCACAGGAAATTATGGCCATCTGCAAATGGGATTCTCCAGTCCCGCCGCAGTGAATGGAGATTTGGCTGAGCATCAAATTCTCCGTTCTTGCTGGCAGGACATGTGACATTGGAGAATTCTGGTCTATTATGTTTAATGCCATCATATCATTACCAACATCGTTTACATGTGGCCGCCTAAACAGTAACAAATGATTCAACTGGAAATGGTGGAAATTTGACAGATGCTGGCGATTGTCTGATTCCAACATAACTTTGCTCTGCCCACTTTTCTGCCACCTCTCCCCCCAACCACTTGCTAACTCCTCCCCCAAATTTAGGTGAAACACTGTGAAATCTAGAGTGGAATTCTCCAACCTCGCCCATGTCTGAGATTATCCAGTCCTGCTGCAGTGAACAGAGATTTGGCCGAGCGCCGATTCTCCATTCTCACCGGCAGCGGAAGTGGGGCATGAACAGCCAGAGAATTGCAACTCTGGGTTTAATTTCATGGATATTGTATGGTTAATAGCTTTTTGTGCAGTGAATGAGTAAAGAAAAGATTCATTAATCTAACATAGAGATTCAGTTATGCACTGTTTCTTATCTTAACAGCATTCGAGGAAACTGGTATAAATAGTGCACCACTATGAATAAGCACAATAATGCTGTGGTCTCCAGCTCTTACACATTTGTACATTTTGTACATTTTGAAGGAACTTAGTGGAATTTTTGGTTTGTGCAGAAATTCAACTGGCTAAAAATATTTTATATTGCAATTGGTAAAAGTTCCCATTCTGTGATAGAATACATATGTACAGTACTACATTATTTACTAGCTAAAATATGACTGTGTGTGTGCGCATGTGTGTGTGAGTGTATGTGCGCATGCCCGTGGTGTCTAAGAAGAATGCAGTTCCTGCATACTATTATTATAGATGTAAGGCAAAATATTGTGACACACATGCTGCTTTTACAGTTTGCAGTTATTAAAAAAACTGCAGCCAATATAGATTTTTGCCCCTGTTGGCTGTGTGTAAGGCCCTGTTGGTTGTGGATAATCCAACCATATTTTCCCTATATGATTATATCTTTCCTATACCATAACTGGTGGCATGGTAGTTAACACTACTGTCTCACAGTGCCAGAGATCCAGGTTCAATTCTTGGCTTGGGTCACTGTCTGTGCAGTCTGCATGTTCTCCCCATGTCTGCATGGATTTCCTCCAGGTGCTCCAGTTTCCTCCCACAGTCTGAAGGACAAGCTGGTTAAGTGGAATAGACATGCTAAATTCTCCCCCAGGATACCTGAACAGGCATCGGAATGTGGCGACTAGGGGATTTTCACAGTAATTTTATTGCAGCGTTGATGTAAAACTACTTGCAACAATAAATAAAAAAGGGAGAAAAATAGATGTTAGTGAAAGATAGAAATGTGATCAAACTATTTGGCAGTTTTAGATACTCACCTGAGTAAGTACATCCCTAAAAAATGAAGTAAGGAACATTAACTAAAATGTGTGAGAAGGTCTATTTTTTGCTTGTCATGGGCTTATTGAATGTTATGAACAAGAGGCTTTTACAATATTTTATGGCTGCGTAGTCACATATCACCATAACAATAACAAAGATTAACGATGCAAGCTGGTGGAGGAAGGAGTTAGTGGTAAGAGAGGTTGTATTGGTTGATTTAAATGAATGTTTTATCAAATAATACAGGGTCTTCAGAGCTTTTAATTTTATTTTAATTTGTATTTGTATTCAATGTTGAGCAGCTCCAGTCTGCCCCCTTTTGTGCGTGAAGTACAAGATTCCAGCAGTGGTGAACACATATTTATGAGAAAATACTTTGCATGGTTTAACACAAGCTCTTTGGCTGGGTGAATATACATAGTTATTGGGTGGGTGAAAAGGGGTATTTAAATAAAATAAGCATTGTGGGATTATTTATAGGCTTGGGTGTAACCATAAAACATGGGCAACCACCCTCTTCCCATAATTCCGATGGTTGCCCCACAGCAATTTAACACTGGAAGCAACATTAATTGCTGTAAGGCAAGACTTCTGCCCTGATCTCAAGGGGAAGCTCCACCTTTGAAAGCTACCAGCCATTCAGATGGCTGGCAGCTCTTAGTCCCAGCAGTGCCAGGTGGATGCGGTGGCCAGTGCTGGGACTACAGGAAGAGTAAGAAGTCTCATAACACCAAGTTAAAGTCCAACAGGTTTTTTTGGTAGCACAAGCTTTCGGAGTGTCACTCCTTCTTCAGGTGAGTGAAGAGTTGTGCTCACAAACAGGGCATAGACCATTACAAGATAATGGTTGGAATGCGAGTCTTTACAGGTAATCAAGTCTTTACAGGTACAGACAATGTGAGTGAAGAGAGGGTTAAGCACGGGTTAAAGAGGTGTGAATTGTCTCCAGCCAGGAGAGTTAGTGAGATTTTGCAAGCCAAGGCAAGTTGTGGGGGTTACAGATAGTGTGACATGAACCCAAGATCCCGGTTGAGGCCGTCCGCATATGTGCAGAACTTGGCTATCAGCTTTTGCTCGGCAATTCTCCGTTGTCGTGTGGCATGAAGGCCGCTTTGGAGAACGGAACCTTGGGTTCATGTCACACTATCTGTAACCCCTATAACTTGCCTGGGCTTGCAAAATCTCACTAACTCTCCTGGCTGGCTGGAGACAATTCACACCTCTTTAACCTGTGCTTAACCCTCTCTCCACTCACATTGTCTGTACCTTTTAAGGCTTGATTACCTGTAAAGACTCGCATTCCAATCATTATCTTGTAAATTGAGTCTGTGTCTATGTATGCCCTGTTTGTGAAGACAACTCTTCACTCACTTTGGGAAGGAGCAGCACTCCGAAAGCTTGTGCCACCAAATAATCCTGCTGGACTTTAACCTGGTGTTGTGAGACTTCTTACTGTGCTTACCCCAGTCCAACACCGGCATCTCCACATCATGACTACAGGAAGAACCATGCCGGGAACCCTGGTAGACCTGGGATCAAGGGTGTCGATTTGAAGGTCCACCAGTTGCTCGACAGAAGCCTGTGCTTCCTGCATGGGATCCCCCTCAGTCCCACCCACTGTGGTTATAATATTGGTGGTGACATTAAATGTGGCCGTTGTTTGGCAAGTAAGGGCCTCAATAAGGGTGCGCAGGCAAAGCGTGCCCCTGCCATCCTGCACCTTAAAATCCCAGAGAGTTTTAGGGAGCTGCCAGTCTGCCTGCTGGATTTTACAAGTGCCGTCACCTTCAAACCCAACAGCGGGGCAGCATGAAATCCAACCTCATATGTAATCTTCCACGCTGTGCCATCTACATTCTGTGCTGTCTTTGTATGTTTCCTCATCCACTTAAAATGTGCAATGTTTCCAAACAGTATTAACAGCAGCCAATTTTATTTTTAGATTCGAGACCAATCCCATTGTGGCAACTGACCAGAGGAGGATAGACAATTGGCACAACATATCACTGCGCATATATGGCCCACTGATCACAAAAATAACAATCACATTTCCAGAATTTATGGGACAGGTATATTTATGTGGACAGGTGTTCAGAACATCATTTTGCCTGGTTTGTAAGGAAGTAGCAAGAAGAGGTCAGCACAAGAAAGGTAATAAAACCTGCAGGATTCATCTAAAAAAAAACTGACTGGAAGTCCAAGGCCAACAGCGTTTAAAGAAAAGAAAGAGGTAAAAATACATTTATCAAGATAAAGTGAAGTAGTGGTGGTTAGGTGCTGTACTTGGTGGTAGCTGCTCTAAGGAAAAGCATTTTCTTAGTTAACTTTGCAATGAAAGTTCAGGAAACTAATTGTGAACTAAACTTTCCCAATATAAAAGGAAATGGAAAAAAGGCAGATGACAAGTATAATGGAAAATTTAAGATGGACACAGGAAATAGAAGTGATCTTGGATGGGAATATTTTTAAAAACTGAAGAAAAGAAGTCTGAGCTTGGATTCTCCCCCAGCTTGAAACAATAACTGATATGTTATTTAAAACTTTGGGCAGCACGATGGCACAGTGGTTAGTATTGCTGCCTCACAGCACCAGGGACCAGGGTTCAGTTCTGACCTTGGGTGACTATCTGTGTAGAGTTTGCTTATTCTCCCCATGTCTGCGTGAGTTTCCTCTGGCTTAGGAGGATTGGCAATGCTAAATTGCCCCTCAGTATCCCAACATGCGTAGGTTAAGGGATTAGCAGGGTACACCATACATGGGATTATGGGGATAGGCTCTGGATAAGATGCTCTTTCAGAGAATCGATGCAGACTGGATGGGCCAAGTGGCTTCTATGAATCTTGCAGCGTTCAAACATTTTCAGAGGTCAGGACAAAAGTGAATCCTGACGCCACTGGCAATGACCAACCAATTAAACAAACAATGACAAGAGTGCCATCAATTAGGTACAGGGCATGTGACATACACCCTGCTGGGTCAATTGGAGCACCTGCAGTGAGCTGGGCACTGCTGCATTGGGCAGGAGAAAGAGAGGGTGCCTCAAGATGGAGGCACTCTCTGATAGATATAGGAAAATGTTTATTTTGTTTATGGGCATGGCTCCCAGGCCACCATTTTGGAGGGGGTTCCCATCCAGGGGATAGTTTGCAACCACAGCTGTGGCCCGGCAGCAGAGAAGGTTCTGGTTAAGATGAAGAGAACAAGAGATAATGTGCAGAATTTCCCTGTCCCTGTATGCCACAGGAATCGTAATGGGCGGGGTGGGGATGGGGGAATGGGGTGGGAAAGGTCCATTGACTTTGGGCGGGATCTTCCGGTCTTGGGCAAGTGCAGCGGGAAAATTCCGCCCAATACATGAAGCTTCACTGGTCTCCCCAGATGGCTTTTTCCAGGGACTTGCCAGGCTTCGTCCAACACTGGTATGGTGCTGGCAATACCTCCAACCTAATTCTCATTAATTAACTACCTGTCACTGCCAGACTTCCGTTGCTTACCTGCCTCTGGAAACATTGGCCGGAGGCGGGGACACATTAGGTAGTTGATCGAATGTGCTATTTTCAACATTTCTCCCCATCCCCCCCTCCCCGCACATTTCCCTGCTACCCACCACCAAAGCTGCCCCTGTAATTTCCAGAGCCTTCCTGCCACAACATTTGTGAGAATCTCTGAAATAGCTACAAAAATTGAATAATAATTTGTATCAGTAATAAATGTCAACCTTTTGCTAAAATCCAGGTGTGGGTATGAAGCTGGAATTTGTAATGAATATTCTATTTTTTCAGAATCCTTAGAGTGCCCAGATTACTGGCACTAACCAACTGGAACCACTCAAATTTAAATTGCTTTTCTCAATTGATAATATTGGACTATTAAATTGCTTGTTTCTATAAATGGGCAGAATAAATTCACATTATTTTAGGAAAAGTTGTAAGGGAAAATTTGTTTACTGCTATTTAGTATGATAGGCAAAGCTGAGATGACTTTACTACTTCATAAAGACTTACGAACATTTACCAACCAGTACACATTACCAGATGTCTATCCAGAACATACATTTGTCAAGAGCTCATGAAAAATCTAGAATGGGTTTCCCTGTCACAATACACTGAGTCAAAGTATTTCCAACGGTATTTGTTCAACTTTACTTTCATTTAATGGCAAATATTATATAGCTTACCCCTAAAGATAAGCCTTATTTTTGATTTGCCACAATCAGTGTTTGAAAACAAAGTATTTTGTCAGATTACACAAGTTGTATATTACTCATCAGAAGTGATCAAGATTGGAATGGAACTGGCTGGATTGCTGTATGTGAGGGCTGGCAGAGATTCAATGGGCCATATGGCCACCTTCTGTGTCGTAAATGGCTATGTTAGGCTATTTGCGAAGATGGACAAGTGTAAGCCTGGAAATGCAGTATTTCCTCGTTAGAGTGCAAATTTCTCTAATAATTTGAATCATCACAATTTGTGTGCACTTTGCAGCTGGATTCAGGAATGTTTTAACACTTATACTGGTTACATTAGCTGTAAATTGCATTGCTATTGTTATGGGTGCATTCTAGTTCTCTGATCATGATTCCACAGGAAGTTCTCATTTGAAAATCATGAGGGTGATTTCAGGAGAGGGAGAAAATTAAGAAACTATTTTCTCTTGCTTTTTTTCTAAGTCAAACTATAGCCCAAAGCTGACGTTAATTTCATAACCATTATTGTAAAAATGCATCACCAAAAAATGCTCTTTAAATGTTTTTCCTGCGTTACTTTTGACTAGAACTGTCGTGTCCAATTATCTAGAGTATCAGTATGTCTGCTACAACTTGTTACTGTGATCTAGGAAATGTATAAAGGTAGAGTTAATGCTGTGCACACTGGGAGGGTATATCAGGAATTTGAATAGTGCTGTAAATTAGGGAGGGGAAGTCACATGAGCTTTGCAGTCTGCAGGTATGCAGCAAAGCTTTGTGCCAAGACTGTTAATTTGTAAAAACCTACCCCCTAATGTCAATGTGACACAATTGAAAATACACTGTGCTTTACTGTACAATTTATAGATACGTTAAGCTTCCCAGGTTCACTTTAGACCATTGATACCATATTTATTTTTCTTTTTCCTGTTAAGCACACGGCAAACTTTATTTCCATGGGGTACTGCTGATTATTGATTATGCTAGATTGAATCATTAGTTGGGCATGTAAGGTGACCTTTGACATGATACCAAAAGTGCTTTGCCAATAGTTTTTTTTCTTGCTTGCCCTCTTAGAAGAGGCTTTGGAGTGATGCCAGATCATCATTCTTAGCTGCCCATTCTTAAAGTATTGGCAGGTCAGAAAAGGTGAGGGTCTTGAATGATGCTTATGCTGTTTACACATTTTTTCTCATAACTGCTCTCTGTAATTCAGCAGATTACCCGTGGTAGTGAAAAAAGCACATGTAAACATTTATGATGTCACACATCTACCCACCTTGTTCTATTATGGTACAAATGCGCCATTATGCCATCCATTTTTACCTACATCACACTTGGTTCTGATGTTCAGGGGTAATAACATTTTTATCATGTTTCCTCTGTAATGGTTACAAGCATTGTTTTGAAAACTGTAGCTGAATGAATTTGAATTAAAGAGATGTATCATGTATAAAGTGTTTTGTCTAAAGTAGATACTTATAATAAACTAGAAAAGCCAATCAGCGCATGGATGTAAATATAGGCCCTATTTTTTTCCTCATCTAGGCACTATTTCAGTTATTTAATTTATCCCTCATTTACATTTGGCTTTGCAATTAAGTCAACTTTGGGGCATATTATTCAGATGATCTAAGAGTGAAGAGTGGATGTTAGTTGTTTTCAACATAATGCTGAAGCTATTAAATGTGAGGCTGCCAGGCCAATGGATATTTTCAAAGACCAGAACGAAACAGCAATAATTGTATGCACTTAGACAGCACCATGAACATGGAAACACATGCCACAGTATTTTACAGAGGCACTACAAAAAATGGTAAATAGTAAGAAGGAGGCCAGTTCAAAAGAGTACAGAGTACTTAACTCTGGAATTTGGCTAGTGAAAGAATTCCAAGTGATTCAAGTGTTGATCTTTTTAAAATCTAATTAGGTTTTGCATTTAGCATTTAACTAAACTCAAACCGCAACACTGTCACAGTGTTAGTTATAAACAAGCTGTCTGCTAGTAGCAGCTGCACAACGGCTGGTTAGAGTTGCTTATATGATCAGCAGGGATTGACTTGCCAGTATAAACATAGGAGGCTTTTGCTAACAAATGGAATGAGTAACGTGGAGGCCAACTCAATGGAGTATAGCATTGACAGAGTTCTTAACTCAGGAATCTGATGAATGAGGGAATTCTAAGTCTTTTGCAAGACAAAGAGCAATCCAAGAGAGGGAACAAAATACAGCAAGACATGACAGCTGTTCTGTACAAGGAACATTTAGATTCAAAACATTAACTATTTTTCTCCAGAGATGCTGCCAGACCTGCTGAGTTTATCTAGCATTTCCAGTTTTTATGTAAGACTTGAGAACTAAAGTACAGACGCATTAATTAGTTGAGGAAGGAGGTGATTTGTTGGTGGGTTTTATGTGTTTTTTTATTTAAACTAGGGCAGTGGTTTAAACTAGAACTGGGAGATATATAATACTGTATTGAATTTATAGATTAACTAGTTAAACTATTTGATACAGCAATAAATTATAATTGAGCGATGTTTCAAAACTTGAAGCCCTAATTATTTAAACAAAGCACAATATTTATGGTAGGGCAGGTGATGAGTTACAGCTAAAGCATATGGGAACTGATGGACACCAGGGTAATCCACAGCAGCGACATCTGCATGAGTGTCTACTGTTCAAGAAACTTTGGTTCAGAGTTGTTGAGCTGGAATTTGAGCTTCAGTCACTGCGCTGCTTCAGGAGGAGAATGTAACCTATAGAACATCACAGCGCAGTACAGGCCTTCGGCCCTCGATGTTGCGCCGACCAGTGGAACCAATCTCATGACTCTCTATTCCAATGTTATCCGTATGCCTATCCACCGACCATATGAACACCCTTAAAGTTGGCGAGTCCACAACTGCTGCAGGCAGGGCATTCCACGCCCTTACTACCCTCTGAGTAAAGAACCTACCTCTGACATCCGTCCTATAATTACCACCCCTTAATTTAAAGCTATGTCCCCTCGTGTTAGCCATTACCATCCGAGGAAAAAGGCTCTCACTATCTGCCCTATCTAACCCTCTGATCATCTTGTATGCCTCAATTAGGTCACCTCTCAACCTTCTTCTTTCTAACGAAAACAACCTCAAGTCTCTCAGCCTTTCCTCATAAGACCTTCCCACCATACCAGGCAACATCCTGGTAAACCTCCTATGCACCCTTTCCAATGCTTCCACATCCTTCTTATAATGCGGCGACCAGAACTGTACGCAACACTCCAAGTGCGGCCGCACCAGAGTTTTGTACAATTGCAACATGATCTCACGGTTCCGAAATTCAATCCCTCTACCAATAAAAGCTAACACACCGTACGCCTTCTTAACAACTTTATCAACCTGGGTGCCAACTTTCAGGGATCTATGCACATGTACACTGAGATCTCTCTGCTCGTCGACACTACCAGAGTCCTTCCATTAGCCCTATATTCTGTACTTTGTTCCAGGAAGCTGTCACCCTCCCCTCTGTTAAATACTTTAGATTTGGAATAAAAATTTTCCCATCCTGCCCATCACGGGCAGGCGGGACATAAAATTTGGCAGACCATGTAAAGGCATGTTGACCTCGGACAAGAATTTCTGGTCTTGGGATGTTTTCATCCAGAAAATCCCATCCCTGGCCTGGGGTTAAGAATGTGCAACTTTGACTAAGGGAGGTATGAGGATCCAGAAGATAACACTGGAGCACTCTCAGCCCTTGCACATGTCCAAAATGTACGAGGTTCTTGCAGCATGTGTGGACAAGAACAGGGATTGTAGGGAGGGTAAGCAAACTGACCACAGCACCATGGTGTAGGAGGTCATTCATGGTGGGGAACTAAAAATGGTTCTACTACAGGCAATACAATTAAGAGGATAGATACTGATTTCTGAAGCCAGGTGCATGAGTCCCAAAAGCTGCGGAGTTAAGGACATCTCCTCAAATATGGAGAGGAATTTGAAATGGTAATGATTGGATCCGGTTTCATTGCAGACATGGCTAGCAATGACATAGGTAAGACTAGGAAAGGTGTTCTGCTGAGGGAGTATGAGCAGATTAGAGCTATATTAAAAGTAGAAACACCTTTAGATTACTATCTGAGCTAGGAGCAAAATGAAATTGGATAAATAATATGAGAGAGTTGTATCTGTGGTCATAGATTAGTTAAAAGAAATGGATTTCAATTCATGGAACACTGCCACCAGCACTGGGGAAAGAAGGAGTTGTTCCAAGCTTCACTTGAACCTCGCTGGGAACAATGTTTCAATGAATCAAATATCTAGGCTTATAGAGAGGGCTTTAAACTAAATAGTGGGGAGAGAGTTCAGGGGAGGGACAATTTAGAAAATTAAAGAGTAAAGACAAAGCAATAGTGCAGAATAATGATATGGGCAATGATAGCCAAAATGTGGCAGGAAGGCACAGAGTGCACCAGCAAATAGGGTCAGAGTTTGAAAAAAATGGTAAGAAGACTAAATTAAAAGGCCCTTTATCTGAATTCAAGCTGCATGCAAAACAAGATAGATGAATTGAAGGCACAAATATAAATAAATGCACAGGATTTGATAGGCATTACAGAGACATGACATGACATAATCAAGCCTGGGGATTGATTATTCAAGGGCATGTGAAAGGATAGGAAGAAAGGAAAATGAAATGGAATATCTCTTAATAAAGACAAGTTCGGTAGTGAAACATGATCGTGGCTTGGAAGATTAAGATGTAGAATCAGTCCTGGTGGAGATAAGTTAAAGCAATTACTGGTGGAAGTAGTTTATAGGCCCCTCTTATAGTAGCTACTCTGTAGGATAGAGTAAATAAAGAAATAATGGGAGTTAATAAGAATTGTGAGCAATTGTTGTAGTCTTCATATATTTGATTTGATTTGATTTATTATTGTCACATGTATTAGCATATCGTGAAAAGCATTGTTTCTTACACACTACACAGACAAAGCATACCATTCATAGAGAAGAAATCAAGAGAGTGGAGAGTGTAGTGTTACAGTCATAGCTTGGGTGTTGAGAAAGATCAACTTAGTGCGAGGTAGGTCCATTCAAAAGTCTGACAGCAGCAGGGAAGAAGTTGTTCTTGAGTCGGTTGGTACGTGACCTCAGACTTTTGAATCTTTTTCCAGATGGAAGAAGGTAGAAGAGAGAATGTCCGGGGTGTGTGGGGCCCTTAATTATGCTGGCTGCTTTGCCGAGGCAGGGGGAAGTATAGACAGAGTCAATGGATGGGATTGCATGATGGATTGGTCTACATTCACAATGTTTTGTAGCTTCTTGTGGTCTTGGGTACAGCAGGACCCATACCAAGCTGTGATACAACTAGAAAGAATGCTTTCTATGGTGCATCTGTAAAAGTTGGTGAGAGCCGTAGCTGACATGCCAAATTTCCTATATAAATATATAGTTTGGATAAATCAAATTGGCAAAGGTAACCTTGATGATGAACTTATTGAGTGTATTACAGAACAGTTTGGAATGTTAAAATATGTTGTGCAACTAAGCATGGAACAGGTTATATTAGACACAAGATTAATTTGTGATCTCGTTGTATATGAACGTCAAGGAAAGAGTGATCATAACATGATTGGTTTCTCACTCGAAAACTGAATGTGAAATTCTGGGTCCGAAGTGAATGACTTAATTAGGAAAATACAAAGACATGAAAGTTGACTAATGTAGACTGGGAAAATAGATCTAAAGATATGATGGCAGACATGTAGGGAGATATTTCATTATGCAATAAAGATATATTCTATTGAGAAAGAGAAATTCTTTGAGAAGGCTGAATCAAACATGGCTAGCTACGGATGTATCAAATTGAAATAAAAAATGTAAATGTTGCGAAGGTTCATGATAAACCAGAAGATTGTGAGAATCTTAGAAAGCAGCAAAGAATGACTGAAAAAATAAGGAAAGGAAATTAAAATATGGAGGTAAGTTAGCAGGAAATATAAAAAACAAACATAAGTATATATTTAAATAAGTAGCCAAAGTAAATACTGGACACTTAGCGGATGAGACTAAGAGCCAATAATGAGAAATAAAGAAATGGCAAAAACTTTGAACAAGTTTTCTTTTAATCTATCTTCATGGTAGAAGTTACTAATATTATTCCAAGAATAGTAGAAAATGAAGGGTCAAAAGGAAAGGAGGAACTTAAAACAATCACTATTGTGAAAGAAAATGTACCTGGAAAACTAATGGGACTAAAGGCTGACAAGTCTATAGCCAGAATTCTATTTTAGATTCTCCATGGGAGAAACATCTTCTCAGCATCTAAAAGCCAGGTACATCATGTTAGATCACTGATCAGTCCCAATCTCATTGAATGGTGAAAGAGGGCTTGAGGAGCTAAATAATTTATTCCTGTTCCTATATTCCTATCAATTTTGATATCAAAGTGTGAAATTCCACTTGCTGCTATTAGAATGGAAGCACGAATCTGTTTAAAATAACATCTTCATGAAAATAGCAGACAGAATAATTTCAGATGAATTTATTAAGCATTCATATGTGATTATCCCATGGCATGATTTCTTGGCTTCTGTCATTAATAATAATGACTTCACTGTGAATAGCTGCAAATTCATAATAATATGTAAATATGTATATGCAATGGAAATGTAGTCAGTGATACCAATCCTGTTTCATCTGCTCAGTTGGAATCAAACAAAGCCCTGAGGTAAGATGCAATGTTACTACAAGATGTTCAGTTTCCGCAACCTGGTGAAGTGACAAAAGCAATCATTGATGTGAATGGCACATTTCATTGTCCAGCAGGCAGCACTAGGACTGAGATACTCTGATCTTGCTTGATCGTCATCGTTGCCAGTGAGAACAGAGAACTTGGCACTCGGCAAGAACTTCATTCACTGCAGCAACACTGGAGAGTTCTAGCCGCGGATGAGGTTGGAGAATTCTGGCCCAGATCTCAAATTTTTGATAACTGACTCTGGAGCAAGTACTTTGTCTACTACATTCTTTGTTCCTATTTATGTGAACAATGTTTGTAATTATTATAATCACGAATCATAATGGACACAACAAATCTGCACTGTTAAAAATTGTGCTGGATGCTCCCAGACTCACCTGGGTGAATGGCCCTGACGTATTGAGCTGCTGTTCCTCCTCCTGCCTATGGTTGCACAGGGGTCGCTGGCTGACTCCTTGAGGAGAAGGGGCAGCTGGAGTGAACTCTAGATTCCTAGCAACCTTCACGTTGACACTGATGGGATGTCCCTGTCTCTGCCTGATGTGGTGCCCTCAAGGCCTTTGAGGTTCGACCGAGGTTTGTGTCCCTGCGTTGGTTGAGAATGTGGGTAAACGCTGCAATGGGTCAATTAGTGCATCATCAGATTCATCTTCTGAAGTGTGCTCATGGTTTGAATTGAGGGTCTGGCTCATGGATGGCCTCTGCTGCTTCCCCAGATATGTCTCTGAAAGAAAGTTGAGATCATTAGTACATGGCAGTGGATGGTGAAACAGCCAGCATCACTTATAGTATGGTTGCCTGATGGTTGCAGGATCCTCACTTGATTAAGCCATTAGTAAAAGACTGGTCCACATCCTCGCCATGTGGAGATGCCTTGTGGGTTTACTATCAAATAAGCTGGTTGGACTTTAACCTGGTGGTGTGAGATTTCTTACTGTGGACATCCTCACCACCCAGCTATCTGGTTCTATTCTCAAAGTTGGACACCATCTTCAGTTTGGACATATCAGTTTGGACATCTCATCATGCCAGATGAGAAAAATGCCTGGCATGTATGTGTGGTGGGTGATCCCATGGATGGGATGAGGGCACAAACAACAGAGGAGATGAAAGTGTATGTAGGAGAGTGAATGGTGATGTCCCTTGCGCTGGCAGTGAGTGAGATTCCTGTGAATGTGCGATGAGTGTGATTGAGAGTAATGCAAAGGGGACTTACCCTTACCAGCACATAGGAGCTCATTCATCCTCTTACTGTGTGTGATTGTCCTCTTTAGCAGAGCATTGGTGCTCACCACCACTGCCGCATTCTCTCTTGTTGGATTGGTCACCTTGGATGAGGTTCTTTGCCCAGAGAGGGCGTGAAAGATTTTGTAGTGTGCCTCCCTTATGCCCAGCAGGTGCTCAAGAGGGGAGTCAATGAATTTGAGAACAGCATCTTTCCTCCCTTCGGAAGCCATCATTTTCCAGAAAATTCTGCTACCCTTTATGCATGATGCCCCAATTACGGATAGCCTGAAGTCATGGTGGGATAGGTGATTCAGAGACTGCCCCACCAGAAATCTGATGTGAAACCCATGCCTTTCAATTATTTCAATGAAGTGGTGCACAATACAGCAGAAAAAGCTGCCATTGGCATCGTGGGTCGAACGCCCATTTTGCCACCCACTGTCGGACTTTGCTGGTTTCATGGAAAATCCTGGCCACCGTATTATGTTATTGTTGAAAGTAGGGTAGTATTCTTGGAGGGAGGTGTAGTATAAAGAGTTAACAGGTGGAATATTCTAATATAGATGACCACTGACATCAATCAGTCATGTTTGAGATTCTTGAGAGAGACGTAGAAATCATGCTGAGGTGAAATGTGTTTAATCTGCAGCCTGTTTAGATGTAGATAAACAAATGTTAAGCAGGTATCATAGTATGTCTGCAATCTTTGTAAGAATCAAATCCCAGGCCGTGGGTCCAGGTCAAAGGGCTCATCTCAGAACAGAGGCAGTCATTGGGATCTTGGAAAGGTTTCCCCTTGTTGTTTCTCATTGAAATTAGCTAATGTTTCTGTGAATAATCTTTCTTTTTTGGAGTACTGCCACCTTTTTTTTAAGTAGGTTGGTATGTGGGCCTGGCCTTAGTCCTGATCCAATTTATGTTTCACAATGTTGCTTATCTTCTTTCAATTGGTTGATGTATCAATTGGTTTCATTATTTACGGGAATAAATTTCTAATTCTTAATTCACTGTGGTCTTGAAATTATATGACTGGGTACTCACATGCAGAAGCTTCATCTATTTGAATGAAATTAGCAACCACTTGATCATGCAAAGGGTGAGAGAGGTTTGGACTTTCTTTTGCAAAGAGCAATTGTTGCTAGATTAATTGTTAATCTCAGAACAATTATAGGTTTGTGGAGTTAGTTTACTGATCAACCATACTCCCATTGAGAGGTAGGACAGTCTCAAGGGGCTACATTATTACTCTCTTACCTATGTTCCTATCAATTATGACATCAAAGTGTGAAATTTCACTTTGTGATTTTTTTATAGTGGAGGCATTAATCTGTTTAAAATAAATAAATTAACATCTCTATGAAACTAGCTGACAGAATAATTTCAGATGCATGCATGAAGTATTCATGCGTGATTTCTTGACCTGTTCATGAATAATAATGACTTTACCGTTGCTGTAAAGTGAAAGGTGGGCCAATGTACTTGGCTAATCCTAACCCGTTTGCAGTAACCCTTTTTAAGTGAGGTGCGTTACTCAGTGAAATAGACAAAGGGGACAAAAGTCAGATGAAGGTCCAACGCGTTTTTATTGAACACTTTATCAAGAAAAAGCAGGATATTACTAAAAGAAAGGACAGCTGCAGAATTCTGAGGTGCAGCAGGATCTAGGTATTCAAGTACATGAGTCACAAGAAGCTAACATGCAGCAAATAAGAAGGCTAATGGAATGCTGTCCTTCACTACAAGGGAAACTGAACATGAAAGTAATGCATCAGTTATACAGGGCATTGATGAGACCACAGCTGATATTTTATCACCTCGCTCAGGTGAGGCTCGTAAAATCCCGTCCGAGGCCAACGGAGAATTCTGTTCTGCGAGCCGCACCTGCCCCGATTGTGGGGCAGGCGTGGCGGTTGAATTCCAGCTCATGTCTTGAATACTGTGTACAGTATTGGTCTCCTTATTTAAGGAAGGATGTAAATGTATTGGAGACAGCTCAGAGAAGGTGTACTAGATTGATACTGGAATTATTGAGTTTTCTTATGAGGAAAGGCTGGGCAGGCTGCACTTGTTTCCATTGGAGTTTAAAAGAGTGAGGGATGGTTTGATTGACATATATAGGATCCCAAATGATCTTAACAAAGTGGATATGGAAAAAAACATATCTCTTGTGGGGAGCAGGATCATGTGTTAAAATGGCAAGCAACTGGAAAGTCAGGGCCCTGATTGCACACAGACTGAAGGTGCTCAACAAAGCGATCACCTAGTCTACGTTTGGTCTCACCACTATAGAGGAGATCACATTGGGAGCAGCAAATGCAATAGACCAAATTGAAAGAGATGCAAGTGAAATGCGGCTTAATCTGGAATAAATGATTTGGATCTTGGATGGTGAGCATAGAAGAGGTAAAGGGGCAGGTGTTACATCTTCTGCAGTTGGATGGGAAGATGCCATAGGTGATGGGAGAAGTGTTGGGTATAGTGGAGGATTTCAATTCCCTTCAATTTGGTGTGTTGCATTTGCTGCTCCCAGTGTGGTCTCCTCTATATCAGAGAGACCAAGCTTAGACTGGGTGGTCACTTTGCTGAGCACCTTTGATCTGTGTGCAATCAGGACCCTGACATTTCTGTTGCTTGCCACTTTAACACACGATCCTGCTTCCATGCCCACATATCTGTCCTTGGCTTGTTGCAATGTTCCTGTGAAGCTCAAAACAAACTGGAGGAACAGCATCTCATCTTCCGGCTAGGCACTTTACAGCCTTCTGGTCTCAACATCAATTTCAACAACTTCAGATAATTTGTTCTATCCCACCTCGACCCCCTTTGTTTTCATTAAATTTTATTTAAATTTTTTACTGTTCTCTACCTTTTATTTCTTTATGGTCTTTCTTCATTTTTCTTCCCCTCCACCCTTTCCTCCCCCCTACTTCATCCCCCTTCCCTTACCTTTTCTCCACCCCCTGCTTACTCTTTTCTACATTCTACCTCTGTCCCATTCCCTCCCCAGTCCCCCAACATCTCCATCTGGCACAGCTTACAGCTTCTCTGCCATTTAGCCATTCACACCCTTCATTCTCTCTGTTAGCATTCTTTTCCCATGGTTTCTATGACTATGACTCATCTTTCGTTCCCTCCCCTTGCAGTATAAATATCTCCCACTTTCTAAGCCTTTTAGCTTTGACAAATGGTCATCTGGATTCAAAACATTAGCACTTTTCTTTCCTTTCAAATGCTGCCAGACCTGTTGAGATTTTCCAGCGTTTTCTCTTTTGGTTTCAGATTCCAGCATCCACAAGTAATTTGCTTTTATTTATTTAGCTACCGTGCCTTCTTTTCCCTCATCTGTGTCATTGATATAAGTTGGAAAAGGTTGAGGCACCAACTCAGACCACTGCGGGATTCCACTGATCACATTCTGCCAATCAAAGAAAGACTTATTTACGCATGCTCTGTTTTTTGCCAACCAGCCATTTTTCCTTCTAGGCTAATATGTTTCCTCCTATGCCTTGAGTTTTAATTTTCCAAAATAATTTTTAATGTGGACTTTATCAAATGCCTTCTGGAAATCCAAGTACAGCACATCTACAGACTTCCCTTTAGCCATAGCATATTTTACTCCATCAAGGAACTCCAGTAGAACTGGTTAAATATGATTTCCCATTCACAAAACCATGCTGATTCTTCCAATTATCTTGAGTTTTTCTAAGTGCTCATTTATAACCTTCTTAATGATAGATCCAAGTACTTTCACCATGACAGATGCGCAAGACGTTCAGTTTGCACAACTTGGTAAAGTGACAAAATCAATCATTAATGTGCATTTAATTGCTGTATCTGAAGCATTTCATTATCTAGCAGCAAGAGATCCCCAACCATCAATCATTGATGCATGAAGCAAGAACATTGTCTATTACACTATTGGTTCCTAAAGGTGAGTATTAGTAATTATTAGAACAATAAATCAAAACAGACTCCACAAATCTGTGTCTTCCATGAAAAAAGTTTGACATTCATGATCAATGTCCTTTCAGGAAGGAATAAAGGAAAAATAAATTTGGGAAATTGCTTTCCTGAGTTACAAATGGTTGACGATGTCACAGTGGTTAGCACTGCTGCCTCACAGTGCCAAGGACTCAGGTTTGATTCCAATCTTGGGTAACCATCTCTGCGGAGCACGCACGTTCTCTCTATGTCTGTGTGGGATTCCTCTGGGTGTTCTGCTTTCCTCCAAAGATGTGCAGGTTAGTTGGATTGGCCATGCTAACTTGTTTCTTAGTGTCCCAAGATGTAGGGGAATTTGGGGTGAACATGTGGGGTTATGGAGATAGGGCCTGGGTAGGATGCTCTGTTGATGTGCGGACTTGATGGGCCACAAGGCCTCTTTCTGCCATGTCGGGATTCTATGAAATGTTTGGGAAAAATGAGGCTATATCCAGTGGACAAATGTGTCATGTACAAGTAAACAATGAACTTTATAAAAACATATAATACATTGGTATCATTAAGAATATTAATCATAGTAATGAAATTAAGAGAGATATATAGTAAGGAGATAAGATTAAGAGACAGTGCATGAATACTGCATAATAAATGGCAAGCTGATTGCAAGAAGCAATCTTGGCCAGAAGGTATGAATATTATCTAATGATTGACATAGAATCCCTACAGTGCAGAAAGAGGCCACTCGGCCCATCAAGTCTGCATTGACCAAAATCCCACACAGGACCTATCTCCTGACCCTCATATATTTACCCTACTATTCCTCCTGACACTATGGGGCAATTTACCACAACCAATCAACTTTGGACTATGGGAGGAACCTGGAGGAAACCCACACAGACATGAGGAGAACATACAAACTCCACATGGTCACCCAAGGCTAGAATTGAACCCAAGTCCCTGACGCTGTGAGATAGCAATGCTAACCACTGTGCCATTGTGCTGCCCCTTCTTTGTAAGATGTGAACTAGACAGTGGCTTAACAAATTAAGCTCTACAATTTGCAGCTGAAATAGGAACAAAATCATTCAGATTTAAATTCATTCATGCTAAGATAGTGAAGCTAGACAAACTTAACAAAGCCAAGCTTAATAGGATGTGAAATGAAGAAAAGATGCTGGAAATATTCAAGATGACTAATAGTGCCATTTCAGATTTGTGACCTTTCATTTGAATCTAGATCATTATGATATCTATCCATCTCAGGAAACAATGGATTGCACCCAGGTGTCTGTTGCTATTGGATTGGAATTTCTGTTATGGCTGTATGAACTAATTCAAAAGTGGCAGACCCTTCTGCAGCTGGCACAGATGAATAACCTTATCCCAACGTTGACTGAAGTTTTTTTTTCCTTCTCTTTAACGCCATCTGATCATTTCTTTTGATCTCTGATTTTTCCACGTCTTTCCAAGCACTTCAGTCATAGCTAGAACTTGCCATGCATCAACACTGATCATGAAATCTCACTCACAGAAGTCCTTGTATCGCAAACTTATGCGACCTCTTAGTCTCATGCCAATAGCAAACTCACCATAGAGCATGTCTTTGGGGATGCAGCCATCATTCGTTCAGCTATTGTGACCCAACGGCCAGAGTCACTGATGAATCAACAGGGAAAACATGCTGAGGATCCATGCACCCTGGTGTACTCATATATTCATCACACTGTTCTGCCCTGAGGTTCCCAACATTTGCTGAGACAGCAGAGTTGGAAGCTGTTCACCCACTATTCCTGTCTTACGTAAGCTGCCCATTCCTCGCTATTGTAAAGGAGAGAACACAAGCCTAGTACATACAGAGCTTTGCATTTTTGGTTAGCCTGGAAATAGTGCATACACGACTTCTCAACTTTGACATGACAGCTGGCCTTGGAAATCCTGGTGCTGTTTTTGGCATCAAGCGACAAGTTGCTGGTAATTATTGATCCAAGGTATGTGAAGCTTTCCATGACCTCCAGAATGAGGTTGTCGATGGAAGATGAATCTTTCCAGCTTGGCCCATAACTTTGGTCTTTCTGACACTGATTGTGAGTCCAAAGTCTTCAGATTCCAGACCACTGACCTGAAATGTTAACTCTGTTCCTCTCACCATAGGTGTTGCCTGAATTCCCAATTCTTTCAATCATTTTCTGTTCTTATTTCAGAGTTCCAGAATTCATGGTCCCTTGCTTCTGTGTTTGTCGGATGTGAGCTACATTTACAATAGATGGTATTTAATTCCTTTAATGGTGGTGTGATGCCATTCCAGGTGCCACGAGCTCTCTGCACACAGTTGCCATGCAGTGACAGCAAGATAAGATATTCACTAAGGAGAATTTACTTGGGAATGCCACCAGCTACACAAGTCTGCTCTGTGGCACATCACAAAAATCTAAAAACAACCTTTATGTGAATAGAAACCATTTTAATTACTGAATGCTCATGATCATCTATGGCAGCCGGTGGAACTTGGATTCAATTAATATGGAACTAATAACCTGGAATTGAACAATACAATCAATAAGGATAACCACGAATTGTTCTAAAATCCCACCTGATTCAGTAATATTCTTTAGGGAAAGAAATCTGCCAACCTTGCTTGACCTGGCCTACTTGTGATTCCAGACGCACAGCAATGTGGCCTTTTGAAATGGCCTCACAAGCCACACAGTTCAAGGACAAAGAAAAACGAGTAACAAATACAGGCCTTGCCAGCAATGCCAACTTCACAAGAAAATATTTAAAAAATCAATGCCCGAATTCTACAATGAAGTAGGTCAGGGGCAGTCAATGGGAAGGTCTGTTGACCTCAGGCAGGATTTTCCAGTCTTGGGTCAAGCCAGGCCGTAAAATCCCACCCCGATTGTAACATGGGAAAAATTAATACAGAGCTGTCTGTTCATATAACTTTGTTGTTCTCTTTTTTGGGAGATACAAAGCGAATTGTCATATCAGGCCTATAAATAATATTAACAGGATCCTTGTGATAGGAATTAGTAGATAAATGACTGCAGCAAGATTAGTTCTTATTAATTGAGTTAATCCAGGAATCTGATAAGTCATAATTAATACTAAGACAGACTCACGACAAGTTTGAAATTATTTTGGATTCTTTAAGACTAACAGTGCAATGGAACAAATTGTCAGGTAACTTCATCTTTGCCACAGGCTGCTAGATCTTTCCCCACTGTTAATTTGTGATTATTTTCCCCACAATTTCTGGCCCAATTTCACATCGCCATTTTATAGGGTCTATTTCATAAATACATGTTCATTGCAGGAACATTTATCCACAGCCACATGAACTATGAAACATTCAAGTCCTGAAGTCTTTATACTTGCTGACAAATTACTTCCGCTGATGCTCCTTGGCCTCTGCATCAGAAGGTCTTGGATTCAATCCCTCTCCAGGTATTGAGAATGAAAATTAAGAAGAAGCTGACAGTCTAGTCTCGTACTGAAGAATATTTCCACTGGAACATTAAACTAGGACCTCTTTTTTGCATTAGCAGACATGCACTGAAAAACTGAATTAGATTTTATAGTATATCCGCATAGACTGACCACACAAAATTTGATTTGATTTTGATTTGATTTACTATTGTCATATGTATTAACATACAGTGAAAAGTATTGTTTTTTGCATTCACAGAGAAAGAGAGAGTGCAGAATATAGTGTTACAGTCATACCTAGTGTGTCCAGAAAGATCAGCTTAATGCAAGTCCATTCAAAAGTCTGACAGCAGCAGGGAAGAAGCTGTTCTTGAGTTGGTTGGTACATGACCTCAGACTTTTGTATCCTTTTCCTGAAGGTGGAAGAGAGAATGTCCAGGGTTGGTGATGTGCTTAATTATGCTGGCTGCTTTGCCGAGGCAGCAGGAAGTATAGACAGAATCAATGGATGGGAGGCTGGTTTGCGTGATGGATTGGATACATTCATGACCTTTTGTAGTTTCTTGTGGTCTTGGGCAGAGCAGGAACCATACCAAGCTGCGATCCAACCAGAAAGAATGCTTTCTGTGGTGCATCTGTAAAAGTTGGTGAGAGTCATAACTGATATGCCAAATTTCCTTAGTCTTCTGAGAAAGTAGAAGCATTGGTGGGCTTTCTTAACTGTAGTGTCAGCATGGGGGGACAAGGACAGGTTGTTGGTGACCTGGACACCTAAAAAACTTGAAGCTCTCGACCCTGTCAACTTCATTCCCGTTGATGTAGACAGGGGCATGTTCTCCTTTATGCTTCCTGAAGTCGATGACAATGTCCTTCATTTTGTTGACATTGAGGGGAGAGACAATTGTTGCCGTCCCAGTTCACCAGATTCTCTATCTCATCCCTGTACTCTTGTCTCGTCATAGTTTGACTTCCAATCTACTACAATGGTGTTGTCAGCAAACTTGAAAATCAAATTTGAGAGGAATTTCGCCACAGTCATAGGTGTACAAGGAGTATAGTAGAGGGTTGGCAACACAGCCTTGTGGGGCACCGGTGTTCAGGATTATCGTGCAGGAGGTGTTGTTGTCTACCCTTACTGATTGTGGCCTATGAGTCAGGAAGTTCAGGATTCAGTCACAGAGGGAGGTGTTGAGGCCCAGGCCATGAAATTTGGAGATGAGTTTTGTAGGAATAATGGTGTTGAAGGCTGAGCAGTAGTCAATAAATAGGAGTCTTCCATAGGTGTCCTTGTTATCTAGGTGTTCGAGAGTTGAATGCAGGGCCAGGGAAATGACGTCTGCTGTGGACCTGTTGCAGCAATAGGCAAACTGAAATGGATCCAGGTAGCCCCGGAGGCTAGAATTGATTCGTGCCATGACTAATCTTTCAAAGCACTTCATAATGATGGATATCAGAGCCACCGGCTGATAGCCATTAAAGTACGTTGCTTGGTTTTTCTTAGGTACCAGGATGATGGTCATCTTCTTGAAGCAAATATGGACCTCAGATTGTTAAAAAGAGAAGTTGAAGATGTCTGTGAATACTCCTGCCAGCTGATCCATGCAGGATCTGAGTGCACATCCGGGTATCCAATTCGGGCATAATATTTTACCATTTTTTACTCCAGTACTATATTGGGTTGCAATTTCCACTCAGCAGTGTAAAGTCCCGGCCCATTGGAATTACAAGAGTTTAAAGGGCACTGACCTTCTCTGGAAACCTTCATTCAAACCCCCGCTGGCTGCAGTTAAAGAGTCCTTGCAGACCATAGCGCAGTGCACCTCCAATGAGCTCAGGGAGGCAGCACTTCCTTCTTCACTGCATTGGGCTGTGGAAAGCAGGCCTGTTAGGGTGCCAGATCTGAAACTCTGAGGTACATTATGAATCCAGACTAGACCCCAACAATTTTCCTATTTTGCTATTAATGTGAGGAAAGGATGCTTCGCCTCAGAAGTGATTCCACTGACAAATTAGGGTTTTTTTTAAAAATCAAAACAAGCTTTATTCATAACACAGTTATGACTTCTAACAAAATGAAACAGTTCAACTCTTAACCATTGAACAAGCTTTAAACATGAAAAGAAACAAACTCTTAACTTCTGACTTATTACTACTCAGTTCCAATCAAGCAATATTTCTCTTATAGACTTAAATCCCTCTTTAAAAATAATTCGCAAATTCAGGCATACTTGCTTTGACTTGGTTTAACAGCTTTGCAGCTTCCAAAGAGATTTTGTAGAGAGAGTGAGACAGAGAGCTGCTTGTAGGCTTCTATTTTAAAACAGCCCTCTCCAGCAACTGAAAGCAGAAAGCTGTTTTCTCAGCTACCAGCCTAGTTCCTCACATTTCTAGTATCACATGACTATATGGCCATGTATACCTAACTCACCTTTTCATTACTTTAATCAAGAAAACATCCCAAGGGTCTTCTTTGGTAAACAAAAGCTCATTATGCCACCTGCTAAATAAGTATTTACATAGTTCACCCACATAGACACAGGGACTGGAATTGTGGCAGGTGAGGGCATAGACCAGTTGACCTCAGATGGGACTTTCCAGTTTTGGCACAAGCATAGCCAGATAATCCCATCCAGGGAGAATATGCAAACAGTCACCCCAGGCTGGAATTGAACCGTGTCCCTGGAACTGTGAGGCAGCAGGGCTAAAAACTGTGCCATTCATTTGAGTTATTGATCTAAATATTGTTTTGGAGAAAACAGCTTGCCTGAGTTAAAGTAATCCAAATAGTCTCCCTGCTGTCTCTACCTTGTGACCTTTCCTTGCAACACCATTGCGTAGATTTTCAGAAAGGATTACTTATGCTTTATGTAATGTTGAATGAGGAACTTACCAAATAAAGGAAAATTCTCTTTAGAATTTTAAATGGAAAGAAGTTGTGCTTCACTTCTGCTTGACATTTCTATGGTAGTTTCAGGCTTTGTGTTTCCATTGTGTTCACTTAGTTGGTTGCTTCAATTCTCCTCTTACACCCAATTAATTTCTGTGATTATAAAGATGCTTCTAATGAAAATTCTTGATGTGCTGCCAGTTGGAGTTTTCTCAGGCTAGCAGGATCTCCATGGAGGATCCATACTCCCTTTGTACTCCTTCTCCTATTTCAAACCAAACTCCCAGAAAGAAATCTTTCCGTTTCTTGTTAAGAATCTTTTCTATATTAAAAAAACCCATTGCAAAACTGTAAGGATGAAAAACAAAACACAAATTGGAAATGCAAGCAGAAGATATCCGGGGCAGGTTAACCTGAAACTATGAGGAGCAGAGCCTGGGTTTAAACAGGAATCTTGTCGCATATTCCCCATTCCCTCCTCCTTAAAGTGACACAGCGCAATAGGAGTTTCGTATTTGAGTCAGTGTTTACCTCTAGGAATTATAAACCAGGGATTTCAACTTCTGGAAGGATTTATCCACATTTCAGAGACAACAAATAATTGTTGTGAAACACACAGGGACTGCAGGCGGTGAGGGTGTCTGTCACATTTAAATTCATTCCCCCAGAGGGGTTAGAAAGAACAAGATGCAGAACTTTCATCTGTGTTTGCCAAACTTCAAATGAACTGTCCTAAGAAAGTTGGTAACTATTCACTATTGGCAAAGTGATAGTGCCAACATAGTGTTTCTGTGAATTCTAAAACACATGTATCCATAGACATGGAAGACCATGGCAAAACCTATTGCTGTGAAACTATCACTATACAATGTTCCATGTGCTAAATCCATAGTCCTGGAATGCAAGAACAGACAATCTGCCTGGGTGTCACAGATATTCTGCATCATGGAAACTAAAGGTCCAGCTATTGCAGGTCTACCAGAAGGATGGGCTCACACATAAGAGACCATACGTGGAATTAGTCAGACAACACAAGGTAACTCAACCTCATACCGCTCCAGTCACCTCAGTTCATAAACTAACTTCAAAATACCAGAATGTTTCGACAAAATGGGCAGTTTCAAAGGAGCTGCAACATCACTCTTGCAGAAGTATGTTAGCCTGTCAATTGATCCACTATGTAAGTACAGCATCCACATAGAAGACAAATTGTAAGTCGAACTAGACAAAATGGAGAAAGACAAAAATCACTAAAAGGATACAAGAGCACACAAGTGCAATTTAATCACGTTATAATAAACAACAGATCATTGAGAGTAAGCCTCAATTCCCCCCATTAAAACACACCTTTGAAATGTCCTTACAGAATACCCACATTAAAAGTCTTAAATCTGAGATTTACAGATCCAAGATTCTTCTCAAAGCTTGGTGCCAAGCATGGTTACTGGTCAGTACATCTTGCAGAGATGTCCCAAGGACTTATAACATTTTATACCCCATTTGGTCAATGCTGTTTTCAATTACTTCCTTTCAGGCTATCTGTTAGCAAGGATCGTTATTAAGTTCACATGGGCGGCAATACAGCCAACTACACCAGCATGCATCTGTATCACAGCTGACATAGCTGTTGTGGAAAGAACATGACTGTAATCAGCACTTATTGATGCAAGTGTAATGAACGATTAGAGTGAGTAAGCTGAAATGAGATGTCTTCATGCATCAGATTAATTTATTTGGCTCTATTTACTCCGGTAGTGGCGTATGTCTTGATCCAAGTGAAATTGAGGATATTAAGTCCATGTCAACTCCTCAAGATAAGGACAATCTTCAAAAGTGTCCAGGTCTCTTTAATTTTCATACATTCCCAATTTTGCTAAAAAGTCTTCATCAGTTTGGGAATCATTGGGAAAGGATGTGCCTTTCCTGAAAACCACGAATACCTCTTCGGAGAAATGAAATTGCCACTATCGGAAGCTTTAACACTGAAATTTTATGGTTCTGGGGAGGCAATAACCCTGGGCGTGTGCATATTACAAAAAGATTAAAGCAACTGCACTTGTTTCAAAATCTCTGTTTGTGACACAGTCCAATTGCTCCAACACTGAGTGGGAAACAATGGCCGGAATTCTCTGGCCCAGCCAGAACGGAGAATTTGGCACTCAATCAAATCTCAGTTCACAACAGCAGAACTGGAAAATCCCATCTGCAAGTGAGGTCGGAGAATTCTGGCAAATAGCTTTATTGTTGGGACTCCTACATTTTCATAAGCATCTCTTTGGCAAAAAATTTGTGGCAGAGGCCAATCATCAGGCACTGGAGATGACTTGGCAAAAATCATCGACCTGTGTACCATTAAGGTTGCAACATCTCTCGATAAAGATTTAAGACTGTGAGATTTGGTACAAATCAGGTAATTTAGCAGATTGCTTAACCCAGTGTAAACAAAAGCTATATCCTTGGATTGATAAATTGACTTAATTGATTTGAATCAAACTTGAACATGTTCTCCAAATTGGTCTGGTACATTTTGTGCAATATGAATGCTAACAGCTACAAGAAGACACAAAGTTGCAACAATGAGAAAAAAGTGAGGACAATTCAGTTCCATTCCAGTTCCTTGACCACTATATAATATTAATGCATCTAGGACATGATAAGAACATAAGAACATAAGAAATAGGAGCAGGAGTAGGCCATCTAGCCCTTCGAGCCTGCCCCGCCATTCAATAAGATCATGGCTGATCTGTTGTGGCTCAGTTCCACTTTCCCGCCCTCTCCCCATAACCCTTAATCCCCTCTCTTATCAAGAACCCATCAACCCGCTTCTTAAAAATATTTAGCGAGGCAGCCTCCACCACTTCAACGGGCAGAGAATTCCAGAGATTCACCACCCTTTGAGTGAAGAAGTTCCTCCTCAACTCCGTTCTAAACCGCCTCCCCTTTATCTTGAGGCTGTGCCCCCTAGTCCTACTGTCTTTTTTGAGCGGGAAGAGTCTCTCCACCTCTATCCTATCCATCCCATTCATCATCTTATACGTCTCAATGAGATCTCCCCTCATTCTTCTAAACTCTAACGAGTACAAGCCTAGTTTATTCAGCCTCTCCTCATAGCTCAATCCCCTCAACTCCGGTATCAGCCTAGTAAACCTCCTCTGCACTCCCTCCAGGGCCAAAATATCCTTGCGCAGGTGCGGCGCCCAAAACTGCACACAGTACTCCAGCTGCGGCCTCACCAATGCCCTATACAGCTGCAGCAAGACCTCCCTACTTTTATATTCAATCCCCCTCGCTATGAAGGCCAGCATCCCATTCGCCTTCCTGACCACCTGCTGCACCTGCAAGCTGGGTTTTTGCGACTCATGCACAAGGACCCCGAGGTCCCTCTGCACCGTCGCCTGCTGCAGTTTTTCGCCACGTAAGTAATAGTCCTTCCTACCATTCTTCCTACCAAAGTGGACCACCTCACACTTGCCAACATTTGCCAACATTAAATTCCAATGCAACCCAGGAACAACATCAAAGAATGACAATCTCACACATCACTGAGCAATTAAAGAAACCTCCAAACAATGTTACCATCACAGAATCTGGAGAGACAAGCAGATTACTTTAATACTTTGAATACACCTAGGTTCATCAGTTCTATGCACTTATGTTGTGAATGCTAAATATGAACATGTACTGTTAATAATTATACTTCTTCGGAAGGGAGGGAACTATCTTTAAAACTAAAGTTGGATTCTCACAGATGCTTAAGGGATATCAAAGTAATATCACTAGAAAGGAAATGTGTCATGTGATCCAGTCTTAGTCCCAATTTTGTTTTGAGCAGAGCACACACACAGCTTGGTTTTCAAACTTTATAATTATAAATAACTGTTCTCATGTGCCTCATCTTAATAATTGAACCCATAAAGTGTTTACTTATGAGTGATTGATGTCTTCTGTCTTGTACAGTAAATAAGCCCAAGGTATAATATCATTATAATAACATGACAGCTTCTAGCAAGCATAATTGATCTACAATTGCGACCCAACTGATAACCTGAAATTCGTTCTTAGCACACTCGGGTTGTTCAGCAGATGCTGCCCAATTGCATAAACATTATGTTCTGAGTTTTGCAAACTTAGGCTTATTGAATATGGTCAATGTTCTTCCTACTGTGAAAAGCCGAAAGGACACAGTATTTGAAATGATCCACTAGTCATTGGGAAGTACAGCCCAAGTACCTGGCATTGCTCCAGCACTGAAATTCATGTACTATGGGCAATTCTGGTAGCAATGGTGATGGACACCCCAACTTCATCCTCCTCCTTCTCTCCGTCATCACAGTTTCACAGAATTGTTTCGGCACAGAAGAAGGCCATTTGGCCCATCATATCTGTACCAGGTCTCCAAATGTGCGTTATAACTTAGTGCCATTCCCTTGCCTTTTCCCCATATCACTGACATTGCTTCTATTCAAATAATCATCTAAGACCCTATTGAACACTATGATTGAATGTGCCTTCACCATCATTCCAAGCATTGCATTCCAGACCTGAGGCACTCATTGTGTGAAAAGGTTTTTCTCACATCACATTTGGTTCTTTTGCAAATCACTTTAAATCTGCACCCTTCCGTTCTTGATCCTTCTACAAACGGAAACAGATTCTCTCCATCTATTCTGTCCAGCCCTCTCATGACGTTGGACATCATTCTCAAATCTCCTCTTAGCCTTCTTCTCTCCAAGGCGAACAGTCATCCGAGGATGAGTGATGAGCCCCTTCATCCTCCTCCTTCTACAAACCTCACAAACTGATTCCAACATAGCAGGCTGTCGCCGCCACAAGTGGTGATGTCTTCCTTTCCTGATGTGCTGTCAAATGCACCCAAAGCACCCCTCATCCTGATCCTGTCAATTTGAAATGCTCAACGGTTGAAAAGAAGCTGTATCCAGACAAGCGCTCTCTGCCAGGGGTGACTGAGACAAATTCCGTAATGTCAGTTTTATTCAGCTGAGCCAATGACAAATTTAGAGCCCAAGCTACTGTTCAAATAGGCCTCTGTTTCCTTGGCCATCTTCCTGAAACCAGTGAAACCCTTTGCTGTTTAAGTAAAATTTGGAGTCAAGTTAAAAACAATTTAAAACACTTCATTAACAGCTCCCACGAACTTCAGTTATGTCAAGTGTACTCTCCGCCACCCAATCAGGAAATCCCTGACTTTTGCTGACATCCTAATGTTGACATCTAAATCTGGAAGTGAACCAAAGTTTTACTACTGTTCAAAAGCTAAACGTAAAATTATTTACCCTCACCCACTTCTAACTCACCTGTTCTTGGCCATTGAAATAAAGTTTAAGTTTATTTATTTATTCGTATCACAATTTGGTTTACATTAACACTGCGAAGAAGTTACTGTGAAAATCCCCTAGTTGCCACACTCCAGCGCCTGTTTGAGGGAGAATTTAGCATGGCCAAAACATCTAACCAGCGCGTCTTTTGGACTGCGGGAGGATCTGGAGGAAAGCCACGCAGGCACAGGGAGAATGTCCAGACTCCACATTGACAGTGACCCAAGCCAGGAATCCAACCCAGGACTCTGCCACTATGCCAGCCCATAGCGAAATCCACCCACATCACCCACTGCTACCCCACTCCCTTCCCACACTCTTTTATTTTGACTTTTTTCAAGCAACTATCTATTTCTCTTTGAAAATTATTCATAATTTATCAACACTGCTTGAATAACAATGTGTGACAGAGAACATAGATCATATTAAAAATGGGAGTTGCTAGGCAGGAGATCCATGTTGGTTCACTGCACCTGAATAAATGAATCATTAAGTTATTTTGTGTCATGACACAAGAATGGCAGCACCCTGGACTGGCACAGTGCGCTTGTAGGCAATTAATCTGATAGCAGGTGGTGAGGCTCTCCAACTCTGGGTGAAATCTTCATATTTATGTCTTATTTATATTTGGCAGACAATAGAAATGTGTGCGTCAGCAGTTTTAATGCTACTGTGGTAAATGTGATGTAAACCTTTCAATTCTTTGCAAAAACCATGCTTTCTAATCAAATACACAATGAGTAGATTGAAATTATTATCAAGGTGAAGATTAATTCTGGTTCTAAAAGTAAATTAACATAATGCCTGTTCCGATGAGAGGTCACAGACCCTGAAAGATTGGGCAGGATTTTCCAGCCCCGCTGCAGCACATTTCCCGGTGGTGGAGCCTGCCTGCCATTGGCAGGCAGTGGGACAATCCCACCGATGTTTATGGAATTTTGTGTGCCCGGCATCCTCTGCCACCAAGGAACATGCTGCGGGGGGGAGGGAGGGGGCATCAGAAGCACTGGAAAATTCTGCCAGTGGGGATTGGAAATCTTGACCATTGACCCTTGCTTCTCTCTCCACAGATGCTGCCAGACCTGTTGAATATTCCCAGCATTTTCTCTGTTTATGAAAGCACACCATGTGGTTTACCATTAAATTGTTAGTTACTCCTGGCAGTAACTTACCATGTGGTTAAGCACTTACAACTCAACATGCTCAGACCTATTGTACTTAACACTCAATTGCTGGAATTCTACTGCCCTGCCTGCCACAGAATCGGAGCAGCCAAGAGGCAGACAAGGGAAATGTCCGTTGACCTCAATAAAAATTTTGGGTCTCGCTCAAGCGAGGCAGTAAAATCCCACCCTTTATTTTAACTGATTTATTTTTACTAAATGCTTTAAAAATGATAGCCAAAGGTGGAGGTCACTGCTAAACCATGTTTTGAATTTGGAAATACTCTGCCTGTTAAAAGGGCCTGTGGCATTTGTTTTGGATTGTGGCTTAACAGAAAAGATAGTCACTATGGGCTGGATTTTTAACTTCAAGCAGGAGTTAAAAACTTTCCTAACTTGGCAAGCCTGCCTCTGGAGAAAGCGGCAACAAAGAAGGGATTTTCATTCCAGGCAGTATGGTACCACAATGTTTCACAGCTTCAGGGACCCATGTTAAATTCCAGCCTTGGGTGACAGTCTATGTGGAGTTTGCATGATCTCCCTGTGTCTGTGTTGGGTTCCTTCAGGTGCTCCGATTTCGTCCCACAGTCCAAAGATGTGCAGGTTAGATGGATTGGTCATGCTAAATTGCCTTTTAGTGTCAAAAGGTGTGCAGGTTAGGCGAATTAGCCACAGTAAATGCACGAGGTTAAGGGAATAGGGCGAGGGTACGGGCCTGGGTAAGATGGTATTTCTGAGAGTAGATGCAGACTCATTGAGCCAAATAGATTCTATGGATTCTATGGGCTGGAGGTAATTGAAGCTGTGCATGTTGCCCCTAGAAAGAGTTAGCAGTGTATGATTGACACATTAATAAGGCTGTAGTAAAGGCATTTTTCTCACATGCTATTTTTACTATAGGGTTCTGTGTTCTGCACAGAGTTATACCGGGTAAATGGGCATGGAAGTGAAATGCCATAGATTGGCATAGAGGATTAAATAAGCATGGGGGGTGGGTAGAGGGGCATAGATAGTCATGGATTTGATTTGATTTAATGTGACATGTATTAGCATGTAGTGAAAAGTATTGTTTCTTCTGTGGTATACAGACAAAGCTAACCATTCATAGAAAAGGAAACGAAAGAGTGCAGGTTGTAGTGTTAACGTTATAGCTAGGGTGTAGAGAAAGATCAACTTAATGCAGGTAGACTTATTCAAAATTCTGATGGCAGCAGGGAAGAAGGTATTGTTGGTACATGACCTCAGACTCCTGTATCTTTTTCCCAATGGAAGAAGGTGGAAGAGAGAATATCGGGTCCTTAATTATGCTGGCTACTTTTCTGAGGTAGCAGGAAGTGTAGACAGCATCAGTGGGTGGGAGGCTGGTTTGTGTGATGGATTGGGCTACATTCATGACCTTTTGTAGTTTCTTGTGGTCCTGGGTAATGATATAATATTGTGCAGTGTAGGTGGGGGCATAGGTGAGCAAAGAGGCATGGGTAAGATCTTTTGAACTTGCCTTTCAAAATGTTCCCTCATTCAGACTATGTTTCATGACACCTCTGAAGGGCTATGAATCACAAGTCCTTGAAAAGGTGATCTGACTCCAGAAAAATTGTCTAAGACTTGGAGATACCTATTCCTGCAATGGAGCCAGCCAGATTGCAAATGCAGGGTGTGGGCTCATAACCCTTTGAAGGCAGCACCCTTATCCTGTGCTGGTGGAAATTGGAGGTGTTAGGAATCTCAAAATCAGATTCCAGCCACCATTTCTAAAGGTCCACAGAGTTGGGGAGACTCTGCGAAAGTTCACCCCTACGTATCTATATTCCTGCTTTACCTCCCATAGCTAACTTGGATTTGTGTGCTGTTTTCCTTCTTGACTTACCATGGCTGGTGCTCAGTTTGCTAGTGCTGGAAAGCTAAAACTTGGGTTATTTTTTCAAGTCACTGCATAAATAATCTGCTTAGTTGCATTCATATACAATTTTTCTTCATACATGACAGATATCTTTTTAATTATGTACCAGCCTCAGTTTGTTGGGGTCAAAAACCAAACAGGTTGATCATTTGAGGGAAGATACATTTTTATGCCAATCTTCTGGATTTCACAATTGCCTTTAGAATAAACAAGTAATTACTGAATCCAAAAGTCATATTAACTATTATCAAGAATTACAGTAAAAGAGATAGAGTCAAATAGGCATTCTGCACTTTAGTTTGATTTATCTCTGAGAGAAGTTTGAGCAATCCCGTTACAGGAATTCAAATGGGTTCATTAGAATTCCTGTTCTAACAGTTTGCACATGATCTTGTAATTGAATTAGCCTGGTTAACTAAATGGCTGTTTCTCATTATTAGGCAGAGAGATTGCTGTTCATAATGACGTATGTGGCTGTAGCCATATGCACTGTAATTTAAATAAACATGGAGAGGACAAGTATTTTGATCGGTGATGCTAGACATCATGCATTTAGTCATATTGCTTTAACTGAATTCAATGTAAAGAAAATACTTTGAAAATGATAGCCAAAGGTGGACATTACTGTTAAACCATGGCATGAGTTTGGGAGTGTGCGGCCTTTTAAATCACACAGAGCAGAAGAGGCCCTTTGGCCCATCAATTCTGCACTGACACAGAAGAAATGCCTGACCTACTTCACCCACTTATCAGCACTTGGCCCATAGCCTTGAATGTTAGTGGTTGGAGACTTGGGTGGAGAGATGGCAGATGGAGTTTAATCTGGACAAATGTGAGATAATGTAGTTTGGAAGATCTAATTCAGATAGGAAATATACAGTAAATGGCAGGACCCTTAAGAGTATTGGTAGGCAGAGGGATCTGGGCGTACAGATATACAGGTCACTGAAAATGGCAACGCAGGTGGAGAAGGTAGCCAAGAAGGCATACGGCATGCTTGCCTTCATCGATGGAGCATGAGTTTAAAAATTGGCAAGTCATGTTGCAGCCTTATAGAACCTTAGTTAGGCTGCACTTGGAATATAGTGTTCAATTCTGGTCGCTACAGTACCAGAAAGATGAGGAGGCTTTGGAGAGGGTACAGAAAAGATTTACCAGGATGCTGCCTGGTATGGAGGGCATTAGTTATGAGGAGAGGTTGGAGAAACTTGGTTTGTTCTCACTGGAATGACGGAGGTTGAGGGGTGACCTGATAGAAGTCTACAAGATTATGAGGGGCATGGACAGAGTGGATAGTCAGAAGCTTTTTTTTCAGGGTGGAAGAGTCAATTACTAGGGGGCATATGTTTAAGGTGCAAGGCGCAAGGTTTTAAGGAGCTGTATGAGGCAGATTTTTTACGTAGAGAGTGATGGGTGCCTGGAACTCACTGCCAGAGAAGGTAGTGGAAGCAGATACGGTAGTGAATATTAAGGGGTGTCTGGACAAATACATGAGTAGGATGAGAATCGAGGGATATGATCTCCAAAGGATGGGGGGTTTTAGTTCAATCAGGCAGCATGGTCGGTGCAGGCTTGGAGGGCCAAAGGGCCTGTTCCTGTGCTGTAATTTTCTTCGTTCTTTCTTCTTTGTCTTGTTATGACTGGTTAAATAAATGTTCATATTGTACTTTCAGGATAAAGACATGAGGCACAAGGGAGAAAACACATGTCAAAATGATAGAACGTCTGCCACCAGCAACTCTTCATGGGTTGGAAGAATTTATTGATTTGAAAAATGAGAGAAACATAAGGTAGAATAGTTTCATTACAAATGTGGCCTCAGAATCGAAGCTCAGGAAATATTATGAGGGAGAGATCTTTTGGCATAGGGGATACATTCCTTCCTGGAGTGCAAGGAGATGACATTGGCAGTTGGCTGTTTGATCTGTGGTTCAAACCTGCAAGCTGGTGAGGAAGCAATGTGCTGGGCTAACAAGCGTACCAAGGTAAATTAGCTCACACTTTGCATAATTTAACAATTTTCTCTTACAATGTATTTTAAGAGCACTTCACTGCAAGGGCACAGCTCCTCAGAAGGAGAATGCACAGTTCTCTAGCAACTGCTCATTAACTTTACAAATCCAACAGAGAAATAAGGAGACATTTATTTTCTCTGTGAGTGGCTAGGATGTAGAAATTGGAAGCAGCTGAGGCAAATGGCTTATGATGTTTCTGAAAGGAAACTAGATAGGATGAACAGTTGGAAGCTTTTTCCCAGGGCAGAAATTACAATTACAAGGGGGCACATGTTCAATGTAAGGGGGAAAGGTTCAGTGGAGACATGTGGGAAAAGTTTTTTGGTGGCCTGGAATGCACTGCCAAGTGAGGTTGTTGAGGCAGACACGTCAGTGACATTTAAGACTTATCTGTATAGAAGTGTAAACAGATGGGGAATAGAGTAATACAGGCAGTTGGTCTAGATAGGACAATGTGATTGGCTCAGGCTTGGAGGGTTGAAAGGTCTGTTCCTGTGCTCTACTGTTCTTTGTTCTTTGTACCTGGAGAAATGAGAGTGGTTGTAAATATATTCTTTGTTGTATTCTTCTGTGTAAAGTGAGTGTCAGTAGCAAACCCAGCACTTACTGCCCATCTCGAATTGCCCTCGGGAAGATAATGGTCCACTGTCTTCCAGAACTGCTGAAGTCCTCCTAGTGTAGTGAAAAGGGAGTTCCAACATTTTATCCTAGTAACACTAAAGGAACGGCGATATAGTTCCAAATCAGAATGATGACTGACTTAGAGGGCAACTTGAAAGTAATGTTGTTTCCATGGCTAGAATTTTATGTTGATTAGGTGGATGTGTGTCTGACCTGGAAGTGCATTAAATTGTGTGAGAAGACATTAAGTGTGTGTCCTGATGTTATTGCACACTTGCACGATATTTTAGTTAGCGGGGGTGAGCAGGAGTAGGCTGCATACCTGTTGACATTTAAGCATGATGTGGAGATGCCGGCATTGGACTGGGTAAACACAGTAAGAAGTCTCACAATACCAGGTTAAAGTCCAACAGGTTTATTTGGTAGCACAAGCCTCTACCTTTTGGAGCACTGCTCTTTCATCAGGTCAGTGGGAATTCAGTTCTCAAACAGGGCATATAAAGACACAAACTCAGATTACAAAATGATGGTTGGAATGTAAGCCTTTACAGGTAATCAAGTCTTAAAAATGGACAATGTGAATGGAGACAGGGTTAAGCACAGGTTAAAGAGATGTGTATTGTCTCCAGCCAGGACAGTTAGTGAGATTTTGCAAGCCCAGGCAAATCATGGGGGTTACAGATAGTGTGACATGAACCCAAGATCCCGGTTGAGGCCGTCCTCATATGTGCGGAACTGGCTATCAGTCTCTGCTCAGCAACTCTGCGCTGTCATGTGTCGTGAAGGCCACCTTGGAGAACGCTTACCAGAAGATCAGAGGCTGAATGCCAGTGACGGCTGAAGGGTTCCCCAACAGGAACAGAACAGTCTTGCCGGGTGATTGTTCAGTGGTGTTCGTTCATCTGTTGTATGACATTTAAGCAACCAGTTAATGAGATTAAAATTCCAGTTGCCCTCACCACCGTGCACTCCAAGTTGAGCCAACATGCCAAAGTGCCTGTACCTGTGCTATGCTTGGTGCAGAGAGCGGATATGACACAAGTGCATCGCTTACTGATTCTCGCTCATATGTCAAGGGAGGCTCCGCGAGTCAGCAACACATCCTGAAGATGGTGTTTCTGAAGGAGAAGCAGATTAAGAACATCCTTACTGAGTATATGTGCAAGCATCATGGTAACTTGCCTAAATGAACATGTGCCTCACTGGGGCAGAATCGATGGAAACTCTGGATTTGTCCTTCTCACTGGAGATGCTACATCCAGCCCTTTCTGTACATTCCTCAGTCTCTCATCTGCCTCTTCAACTCTTACTGTCCTTCGATACCCCTGCCTCTCTGACACCTCAGGACCTTGTTCCTCACTTACCTTCGAAGTCTAAGGGACATTCATCTCAAATGTGAGTGATATGAAGATGTTGGGCACCATACCACCCCGCACTCCAGAATGCTATGGCATCTTTTCTCCTGAACAAGCACCTACATTAATCCAGCCCTGACCTGCTACACCATTCCAGCCTTGCAAGTCGATCCCCAAAAGAATCAGCTTCAAGTGCTTGTCAGATTAGAACTCTTCACCCTGCCATACACACAGGTGAATGGCCAAATTACCCACCTTTGGCATGCACAGAGACATGTGCCTTTAGCACTTGGCATCTCTCATCTCTGAATGTTGAGATTTATACCCACCATCCAGGACAGCTATGAGCAGTTCTGTGTCAAGTTGGTGCTCACTCTTGAAGAGTGCATAAGATCATTGAACCGTTCCTGGCACTGGATCTAAGTTTGGTGCACTATGCCCACTCACCTGGGCAGCAACTTCATCCAAGACCTCTCCATCTGGTGGAGTGATCTCCTCCTGCCATCCCTCAGTATTAGTATTTCATGCCGACATTCACTCCCTCCACCAGAGCATACAGTCATCAGAGAATCATGGGACAGAGTGTCCAATGGCATTTGCCCTCCTGTCTGCTGTGTTCATCGAGTGCTGAGGCCAGCACTTCAGCAGAATTGTGATCTTTCTCTTCCAGCAGTCTGTTTTTCTCCTACACAACTCAAGGCAGCCTTCAGGTAGCAGCCTGGGGTCATTTTAAACTTGCTGCAGGTAAGCATCGCACCTGGTGCCCGCTACAGTCGAGCCCCTATGCCACTATCCAGCCATATCTCACACTAGTCAGATCTTAATTGGCCTGACAGCATGAAATTGGGTCGTTGCTTTGTTCTCAGACAGATGTGGACACCACAGCCACTTCCAGGTGTGCTGATCACACATGTATGACAAATGCAAAATCAAGGCCCATGTGTCTGATGGTCTTGTCCTTCCAGGTGGTAGAGAGCTCAGGTTTGGGAAGTACTGTTGAAGGAGCCTTGGTGAGTTGTGCTGTGCATCATGTAGCTGGTTTCTGCTGCTGCCACTGTGTGATGGAGGGACTGAATGTTTAAGGTGCTGAATGGGGTGCTGATGAATTAGACTGCTTTTCTGTTGAATTGAATTGAACTTCCTGAGTGTTGTCGTAGCTGCAATTATCCAGACAAGTGGAGTATATTCCATCACACTCTTGGCGTATGCTTTGTGAATGGTGTGAAGGCTTTAAGTGTTAATTGCACAAATTAAACATAAGGATAAATAGGCTTTCATTGTTGGTGTACATAAAAGGAGACACATATTGACATTGAGTAGGGTTCGGATGTATACTCTTGCTATGTTTGATGTTGTGAATAAATTTAATTTGAGTAAAGATTGACTTCTGGTCTCCTCCTTCAATAACTGGTTGTTTAACATGATGACAGAAAATGGTTGCTTAAGAGTAAAGGATGGAAACTTATATCAAGAAAAAATTAAGATGCAAGATTACAATCTGAATAGTCTTTGTGAAAAATGGCTGAAAGCAAGTATAAATTGTCAGGGTATGATTGCCTACCAATGTTCTCAGAGTCTGAACCTTAAAGGCCAGTGGGAGAATGAAGTGGATAGACAGGATTCTCTGGCCTCATGTTTCCTATCAGGAAAGGCGGGAGGTGGCACATTGTTTGCTAACGGCAGGATTCTCTGGTCCCTCTGCTGTCTATGGGAATTTCCATTGATGTCACCCCACACTGGCAGGAAACCCACAGTTGGGATGCATTGCCAGCGGGACTGGAAAATTGCTCCAGCATGAACAGCCAGAATATTCTGGCTGATATCTGGATGTGAGTTACATCGCTATGAAAGAGGAAATAAGGTATGATCTTGGCATTCATAGAATCCCTACAGTGCAGAAGGAGGCCATTCAGCCCATCATGTCTGCACCGATCACAATCCCACCCAGGCCCTATCCCTGTTACCCCACAGATTTACCCCGCCAATCCCCCTAATATTAGGGTCAATTTAACATAGCCAATCAACCTAATCTGATCATCTTTGGACTGTGGGAGGAAACCGGAGCACCCAGAAAAAACCCACGCAGGCACGGGGAGAGTGTGCAAACTCCACACAGACAGTGACCTAAAGCCGGAATTGAACCCAGGTCCCTGGTGCTGTGAGGCAGCAGTGCTAATCACTGTGCCACCATGCCGCATTGTTGCTTTCTCCAAAAATGTCTGAAGCAAAGTATTTTGTGAGTTGGCTGCTTGTTAATTGGATATTGAGGAAGGTTTAGTTTTTCTATTAAGTTCATGGATGAAATACACCAGAATTGATCTATTGGCCAGAGTTTTACCACCCCACCTGCCATGGAAATCGGAGTAGGTGAGGGACAGACCGTGGGAAGGTCCGTTGGTATCAGACTGATTTTTACGGTTTTGGGATGACTGAGGCTGTAAAATCCCGTGCATTGAATGCTGAGGAGGTGTGGTCAGACGTCAATAGATTTCAAAAGATAGATAGTCATTATGGTGGAATGGAGCTTTAACTGATTGTATAAAAACATTTGAACTTCAATTTAGAGATTCTTTGTTTAATGCTTGCATTTAAACTGCTGCATTATGCTACTTTTCCTCGGCCTCCTTAATGCTGTACTTGGTTAAAGGTTGTTCTGATGCAAAGGCCAATCGTTCTCACCTCCCCTCTTGAATTCAGCCATTTTGCCCATGTTCTGGACCAAGGCTTTAATGAGGGTCTGGAGCTGAGTGGCCCTGGTGGAACCCAAACTCAAGATCAGTAAGCAGGCTATTGCTGAGAACCAGAGATGAAGTAGATGAAATGGGAGAAGATTTGAGTGGAGTATAAACACCAGCACAATCTATTTGAGCCAAATAGCCTTTATCTTTCTCTTTCTGCTGTTTTTCTATCTGAAAACACAGAGCCTTGTTTTTACCAAGGCACTACACATTGTTGCCACACATTAATGCTCATCCTGTATCCTATGAAATGTGGGGTGAAATTCTCCCATCTTGCCTGTCGCAGGATTCGTAGCACTTGTGACATAAAATATCAAAGGTCTGTTGAGTTCAAGCTGGAATTTCTGCTGTTGTGGCACGCGCGGTCAGAGAATCCCACCCGTGGCAGGCAGTAGACCTCAAGCAAGGTGTTCATTCATTCATGGAATACTGGCATCATTGGCATGGCCAGCCTTTACTGACCATCCCTAATTGCCTTTGAGAGGGTGGTAATAACCTGCTTTCTAGAACCGCTGTCATTCATGTACCCATAAAATGTAATTAGAAATGGAGTAAACCTTTATATACTGGTGATCAACAGCTATCTCCATGTTTAATATTAATGTTACATGAGCCTGAAATTTTAACCAATTTGTTGAATGCATGTCTCAAAATTGTATTCAGAAAAGTGTAATAAAGAAAATGCCTGTAACTGCAGTTTTTGCATCCAGCTAAAACTAAAGTTCGTAGGATAGACTTAATATACTTTAAGTAGAAGAGGGAGTTACTACTAACAGTTTTGTTTTAAAAAAAGGTAATGCTGTCCATGTTGCCAACACATGCTTGCGTTCGCACTGAATGATTTATCACTATATTATAACCATTGGTAGGTTTATCAAGTGCTGTTTAATTACTAGAAAATATTATGGCTGGCATAATACGTAATTCAGTGAAAATTTGAAAGGCTGCCAAAAGCTGCTTTAAAATGCAGTGTTGTCTCAAAATTATTTGTAAAGCTGACAAAACTTGCTGAGAATTTGAAATAAAAATTAAAATACTTTGTACATAGCAGCATAGTGCTTTGCAGTAAAGACAGAGTCCGGAGTGTATAGTACGTGTTGCCTAAGGTGGAAGAGAAAATTAGAACAAACAAAAAGCCATCAGAAAATTTTGCATTTTTATAACTCTTTTCATAACATTGAGGTGTTTCAAATCACTTTATAGCCAATGAAGCACTTTTGAAGCGTAGTCACTGTTGTAATATAGGAAACGTAACAGCCAAAGTGTTCACAGCAAATGCCTAAAAACAGCAAGGTAATAATGACCAGATAATCTGTTTTTGTAAGGTAATTGAAGGATAAATACTGGCCAGGATACAGGCAAAAACTCCGCTGCTCTCCTTCAAAATTGTGCTATGGGATCTTTGATATTGACCTGAGAAAACAGAGGGGGCCACATTTAAAATCCTGTAGGGAAGGCAATCTGTTGTCCTCACCTGGTCTGGCCGACATGTGACTCCAGATCCACAGAAATGTGGTTGGTTCTTAAGGGTACTCAGGGGTGAGCGTTACATGCTGACCCAGCCAGCAAAGCTCACGTCCCATCAATAAATATTGTGCTATGGGACCTTTGATATTGACCTGAGAAAACAGCACCTCTGACAATGCCAAACTCCCTTTGGATTACCCTGGAAATGTCAACCCAGATTTTTGTTTCATAGTCATAGAGTCATAGGTTTTACACCACAGAAAGAGGCTCTTCGGTCCATCGTGTCCATGCCAGCCATCAAGCACCTATCTATTCTAATCCCATTTTCTAGCACTTGGCCCATAGCCTTGAATACTATGGCATTTCAAGTGCCCATCAAAATACTTCCTAAATATTGTGAGGGTTCCTGCCTCCACAACTCTCTCAGACAGCGAGTTCCAGATTTCCACCATCTTCAGGGTGAAAATGATTTTCCTCACAATTCTTAAAAACCTCCTGCCCCTTAACTTAATTCTATGTCCTCTGATTATTGATCCCTCTAACAAAGGGAAAAATTCTTTCCTATCCAACCTATCCATGCCCCTCATAATCATATACACATCGATCATGTCCCCCTTCAGCCTTCTCTGATCCAAGAAAAACAACCCTAGCCTATCCAGTCTCTCTTGGAAGCTGAAATGTCCCACCCAGGTAACATCCTGGTGAGTCTCTTCTGCACCATCTCCTACGCAATCATTTTCTTCCTGTAGTGTGGCAACCAGAACGATACACAGTACTCTAGCTGTGGCCTAACCAGTGTTTTATACAGTTCTATCGTAACATCCCTGCTCTTATATTGAATGCCACAGTTAATAAAGGCAAGCATCCCATATGCCTTCTTACCATCTATCTGTCACGCTGGCTTCAGAGATATATGGATATGCACACCAAGGTGCCTCTGATCCTCTGTACTTCCTGGGGTCCGCCTATTCATTGCATATTCCCTTGTTGTGTTAGTCCTCCCAAAATGTGTTTTGTCACATTTTTCAGGGTTTATTTTCATTTGCTACTGTTCTGCCCATTTAACCAGTCCATCTATATCTATGGCATTGCTCTTCACCAATTTTTGGGTCATCGGCGAACTTACTTATCATGCCTCTTATTTTAAAGTGTATTTATTAGTCACAAATAGGCTTACATTCACACTGTAATGAAGTTAGTGTGAGAATCCACTAGTTGCCACACTCTGGCGCCTGTTCAGGTGCACTCAAGGAGAATTTAGCATGGCCAATCCACCTAACCTGCACATCTTTGGACTGTGGGAAGAAACTGGAGCACCTAGAGGAAACACATGCAGACAAGGAGAGAATGTGCAAACTCCACACAGTGACCTAAGCCAGGAATGGAACGCAGGTCCCTGGTGCTGTGAGGCAGCATGCTAACTACTATGCCGCCGTGCCGCTCCATATATATTCCTATATTTATGTCAAGATCATTAATGCACGCTACAAACGACAAAGGACCAGCACCGATCTTTGCGGAACACCACTGGACACAGGCTTCCTGTCACAAAAACAACTTTCGACCATGACACTCTGTCTCCCTCCACTATGTCAATTTTGGATCCTTTTTGCCAAATTGCCCTGGATCCCATGGCCTCTGAAACGTCTTCATCAGCCTTCCACGTGTGACCTTCTACCTGAAGTCCATGTAGATTACATCAACTTCTTGTACTCAAACCCTGGAGTCAGGCTTGAACTCGGAACCTCGCTGTAGTATTAGCACAAAATGGGAGAGACCAGGTTCCAAGCTTTTATGTGCTGCATTGGCGTCCTTGATCAAGGACATGCTCTCTTCACAGGGGACCAGAAGGGTCTCCAGACAAACTCTCAGAAGGAAGTGAGACCAGGCAACAGTGGTGGTCAATACCAGTGATCAGGCCCTGAGAACCTGGATACAATGGCTCAAAAAGTTCAATGATCTCATTCAGGACATAATCCACCAGATGCACCATTACCCACACACACTTCTCAACATACCAGAAAACATCTTTCTCTTGCTAATAATCTTTACCAATTAGACATAGCTAACGTTCGTAGGTTCATTTCACCCTCGCACACTTAGCACTTCTCACAGCTTGCACATGTTACCAGATATTCAGCCAAGGCAGCAAAATCACCCAGTTGGGGGCAGGATTGAGAGTGAGAATTGAGAAGTGGAAAAAGGAAAATGAGAATGAAGGGTGATAAAAATGGATGAATGAGATGAAAAGAAAAAAATGAAGTAAAATAAATGGAAATGGGGTGAAGGTGGAGAGGAAAGTTCATGCTCTTAAGTTGTTGAACCCAATGTTCAGCCTGGAAGGTTGTAAAGTACCCGATCAGAAGATGAGGTGGTATTCATCCAGTTTGCATTGGGGTTCACTGTTTTTGATTCTGACAAGTAGTGCAGGCCTCCTCCAGAGCAGTCCAGGCAACAGAATCATTGCTTAAAGACACCTAAGGTCTGCTTAAAGACATTCTATGTGGAAGCATGGTTCTTGTTAAATGCACGTTATGTACATGTGCTTGAGTTGCACACCCACAGTGCTCATGAGATAGGGTAACAGTGACTAACCCTTGTCTCTCAGCAGTTACCCTCTGATTTGGCATGGTAGCTCAAATAATGATGGTACAGCAGACTAACAAGAATAAAGACATTATGATGGCTGCCAGGATAGTGGCCATTCACAGGCACCAAGTACACATTCAAGGAGTGGAACCCTTTTGTGTTTGTGGGACTCCTCGACACTTAAATCTAGTGTTTGCAAAGCCACTTGTGAGCAGCCAATAGCACCCTTCTCCATGGGGAATTTGCTAGTCTGCCTCAGCCATCTGCTCACTTCATCTGCTTCTTTCTGATCAGAGAGAATGCAATGTGCTTCCTTCTTCTGGCATACTGAACAAAATCACCAGCCTCATACAGCAGTGGCCAGCAAACTGGGAGTTTGTGATAGACACTGTGTTTGTTCCAGCCTGGAATGATTCAGGCTAGGAGGACTGTATGACTATAGTCACTTTCACAACCAGCACCATTTTCACCCTGCCCTGAAGTTGCAGATCTGCCTGCAGAGATTACAGACTTCAGAGAGCATCTCCTTTGTAAAAGAGAGAAGTTTAGCAGATGGTGTGGGTGGACGATGTGGACAACATCAAAAATATGTATGTGCCATGGATGCCTTTTTGCACTAGAATGGCACCAGGTAGCATTGAAAATGTGGGGGCTTTTTAGCTTTGATCAAGTATGGTACCAATTTGTCAGAGTTGTACATCTTGCTCTTTAGTGTGGATCTCAGTGCTGGCTTTGACCACATAATAATCAAGCTTTGGTCTGATTGGTGTACCTTTTTGGTGGTCCAGTCCTAACTCAATGTTTCCAATATCACCAGTACTAAGAACTGCGCTCTGAGCCAGGGACTGCATCATACTGACAGACTGATGGTAAAAGACTCAGAAGAAGGCAGACCGATGGACCACGCCTTCTTCATCAAGAAGAAACTGTTTCACTGCTGTGAGTTTTAAGAGGACATCTTCTGCTTTCATGATTAACCCAGGAATTGATATTTCATACAACATTCAAAAACATTGCAGGATTCCTGGAGTTTCTGCAGGCACTTATACAGAAAGTGAACCCAGCAGGTTGCCACACAAGAGGAAGACCAACAGACAAAAGGATGCATAGAGTAAAAGAGCTGTCACTTCTGTGATGAGGCCAGCCATCTAAATAAGACGTATCCATAAGCTCAGTCTCACAGAGATCAAGGATTAAGATGGTGCATGAGGAAGGATAAGAAAATGTGACACAGCAAAGGAGGCCAACAACCCTCACACCAGCAAAGTTCCAGTTAATTTTTAAATATGCTCCTAGGACAAGGTTGAGTTTACATACAATTGACATCAACAGCAAAGTAAGAGAGAAGGAAGACAAAATAAAGATGAGTCATAGTCTACCAATCATGAGACTAAGGCTGGGATTTTCTGGTCCCATCTGCCATGCAAAGTCAACAATTCTCTCCGTTGGCTGGACTGGAAAATCCTGGCTTAAGAGTTCAGTGCTGATCAGGAAGTCATAATGGGGTTGCATGGTGGTTAGCACTGCTGCCTCACAGCCAAGGCTCAGGTTCAATTCCAGCCTTGTGTGCTGTCTGTGTGAAGTTTGAAGGTTCTCCTCATGTCCATGTGGGTTTCCTCCAGGTGTCACAGGTTCCTCCCACAGTCCAAGGATGTGCATGTGTGGTGGGATGGCCATGGGATTATGGGAATGGTGATGGGAATGGGGGATGTGTGGGCCTGGGTAAGAGATGCTCTTTCAGAGAGTTGGTGCAGTCTTGATGGGCCGAATAGCTTCTTTCTGCACTGTTTAAGATTATAAGGAGAAGTGTGATGTGATTGGAATTGTTGTAAAGTGACTGGGTGCATTCACATATCTAGTGAAGATTGTAATGAGACCCCATCAGTGTTAGGCTCCATCAATGTCTTGCAAATTATTTGCTTGAAAGAGGAAATCTGAAAAAAAAGGAGAGCATGATAAACCTCTTACAGTCCAAATTCCTTCTCCAATCTATCAGCAAAGTAAGAAAGCAAGCAAAAGTCTCAAGGAAACTTATAGTTTGCCATATCACAGAACACACTGATGAGCTATTGGCATTGATTAAGACTAATCAATCGATGTCACAGTCCTAAATATTAAGTGCAATTGGTGGTAAAAGTCAAAATTCAGGCTCTGATACAATAATATCTGTTAAGAACTGAGACAATGCAGTGGAAGGAGATACCCAGACAGAAAAAAAAGTCAGATAGTTCATTATTGTGGTAACTTTTGGTTATATATGTATGGATGTGATTATAGTTGAAACAAGTGCGCAACTTTACTTTTTAAATACCAGGTATTACTGATATTGGTTTAATCATATTGTTTTCTGGGAAATTATGTATATGTAGCATTTTAAATTTTAATGTACAAGTTGCTTTTTTTAATGGGTGAAGGGGTAAGTAGTATATTGCAAGATCTGAGCATTTTTTCACATTGCTCTCTCTGGTCACTTCTCTGTTGGAGAAGAATTCAATAATGCTGCCTATAACTGAACATGTTATATACTCAGTGAAATACAGTACAAAATTTTCCTGATCCTTAGTATGTCTGGCTGCAATAACATTATCAAGCCATTTTCTTCCTTCAGGCTGCTAACTGTAGAGTAACAGTCCATAATTCTAGAAGAGGAAATGAGTACATCTCATCCTATTCCACAGAGCACCCTCTGATGTGGAAGATAATCTTGGAGCATTCCAAGACAACGAGTAAGGTTCTTTGATGCTTTACTTCCTTGAGATATTTTCTGACATTGATTCCGCTGGCTGCAGAAGATGCAGGTTCTGCATTCTTTTCTGTCTCTCTCGCACCTTTTGAACATCTTTGAGAGCAAAGAACGTCGTGATTTTGGCTTTAATCTTTCCCACTGGTGCTCCGGGGACTCAAGGGCAGGAGTGGGGGGTCATATTTCTACAACCCCTTTTGAATTCCTTGATGTTTTCTGGGGTCAACACTTTCATGTTCGGCTTTCATGTTCTCTGACTGTAAGCGCGTGTCAGCTAGTCGGAGGCAGTGGTCAGGGAAAAATACTGGTTGGCCTCATTGGATCTGACTGTGGGTTTTTGAGACACAAACAGGGAGCTTATCTGGAAGAGAATGAAGGATTGCTGAAGATGTCATGCAGCTTGGCATCTTTTATCGCTTCCATCAGGAGTTTGGATGTGGCATTCAGTTTGTTGTCAGATCCCCTGCAGCCTCATTGATGATATTGTTGAAGTTACCAACTAAAATAACTAGCTTGGACATCAGCACAGCAGTGAGAGCTGCTGGAAAATGTGGAAAATTGTCAAGGTATGTCCTGTGCACAAAAGGGAGAACAAATCCAACCTGCAAATTACTGCTCCATCAGTTCACTCTCAATCATCAGTAAAATGATGGAAGGGGTCATTAACAATGGTATCAAGCAGCACTTGCTAAGCAAAAATCTGTTCATTAATGCTCAGTTTGGGTTCTGCCAAGGTCACTCAGCTCCTGACCTCATTACAGCTTGGTTCAAACATAGAAAAGAGCTGAACTCCAGAAGTTAAAATTAAAGTTAATTTATTAGTTACAAGTAAGGTTTATATTAACACTGCAATGAAGTTACTGTGAAATTCCCCTAGTTGCCACAGTCTAACCAGCACATCTTTCAGAATGTGGGAGGAAACCGGAGCACCTGGAGGAAACCCACGCAAACATGGGGAGAACGTGCAAACTCCACAGACAGTGACCCAAGCCGGGAATCGAGCCCGGATCCCTGGCGCTGTGAAGCAGGTGCCATGAGGTGATGTTTGAGCTGCACTCCCTTTCCTGGAGGAGTGCAGCTCGAACAATGCTCAAAAAGCTTGACACCATGTAGGACAAAGCAATCACATTCCATGTACCAGGACTATGTGCCGAAGAACACAGTGAAGCTTGGGCAGCTGCTGCAAAGGCTCATAGGGAAAGTCCTCAGTCTAGACCCTGCCACCATAGTACACTGAGAGACTGGAAACTGTGTGCAACCCATCAAACTGTCTGCACCAGAGAACGTTTTTAATGAATTATAAATTGTTAATGACCTATAATACTAAATATAATGAGGCACCTCAGAGTGCCAGGTGTTGTACTGAAAGAAACTGAATCACATTGAATTCTACCAAACAAATTAAATGTGGCATTATATAATGTTCGTCTACAAATTTTATGAATGTGTTTTTTTAATCATAAAATACAGGAGCTATGGAGCTGAATTTTACAGCCTATATTTTAACTAATGTTAACTTACCTCTCATAATAGCCATCTTCTCCAAGCCAAACTACCCCTTTGTGAACATCATTCACTGCGTCATCAGCAATATATACCACTCAGGTAACTAAAAATCCATCAATGTTTAAAGGTTTTTAAAAAATGTTTTTGCTCATCATGCTGAAGGATATTATGACGGGCAATGGAAAACTTTCAATTTTACATGTCTTTGCAAGTGAGCACTTAAAGTTAGATGTAGAACAACATTTCCAATATTGTGCTGCAACAAAGTACCACCTGGGCTGAACATCTGGCAGGGTAACAATATTGTATTTTTATGTGCCCCACATAAGCAACCACTGTAAGTAAGATCCCTAATTTAGCGTCAAGTTTTGGCCCATTGCTTATATGAACTGGATTAGCCTGAGATTTATCATAATCAATTTTCAGACCAGTCACCTGATTTTTGCAATTGGCTTGCAGCCAGCTGCCTGAAGTAGCTTGGCATTCAAGCTCCTGATGTGCATGGGAGAGTTGATTGAATTTTAATTGGTTGTTTTGACATTACTAGTCTATAAGGCAGGCTTGGTCAGCACCTGGTAGCTGTAGCTGTCCAAGCTAACTGGACTGATTGACAGGACACACAAGTGGAGAGGAGATAAGCCAAGTTGCAGAGAGCTGGCTATGTTTCTTGGCTTTGAGCTCCATCTACTACTGGGCGTCTCACTGCCAAGTCAGGTGGATCTTACATTTGACAGCAACAAAGAAAAAAAATCTGCCTGATGGGAGGAATCAGCAATCTCTCACATGGGTTTCACTGTGAGTGGAGTTTAGAAGAATGAGAGGGGATCTCATCGAAATTTATAGAATTCTAACATGATTCAACTGGGTAGATTCAGAAAGAATGTTCCCAATGCTGGAGGAGTCCAGAACTAGGGATTATAGTTTGAAGATAAGGGGTAGATCTTTTAGAATTGAGGTGAGGAGAAATTTCTCCAACCAGAGAGTGGTGAATCAGTAGAATTCACTAATATAGAAGTAGTTGAGGCCAAAACATTGTGTAATTTCAAGAAGAAATTAGATATAGCTCTTGGAGGTAAAGGGATCAAGGGATATGGAGGGAAGGATATTATATTTGATGATTGGCCATGACTAAAATGAATGATGGAGTAGGCTCGAAGGGATGAATGGCCAACTCCTGCTTCTATTTTCTATGTATCTATGTAAAGTAAAACAAACCTCAGGTGAACTGAAAGGTGACTCAATAAAGAAGCCAATTTGAGAGCAGCAGTTTTCAACTTGAGGTGAGGATAACCCTGTTTTGTAGAAGGAATTGACAAAACATACAGATAATTTATGGGTGTAACTAATAGGAAAAGTGAAATGAACATCGTTATTGGGCCACTGATGAGCCAGGCTTTGATGTGTATGTATACTGTGACTCAGTCAAGTTCTGTCAATTTTGCAAGATGGCACCCATGTGTAAATTATTTCTCATCGGCAATTTAAAAAGTGTTAAAATATTAAGTTCATTTGCACTTCATATCAATTTCATCCTTCATAAAGTTTAATGATCACATTTATAATACAACCTACACCTATAAGCCTGTGTTGCACATGCATCCTTCTTCCAATGGTAAGGCTGCAGAACCACCAACAGACTGTAGTTATGCCATTAAAATTTATACAGTTTCCATCATAAACTGGAGCCAAGAATTTATTATAGGAAAAATAAGATCACATTGGTGCACCCCTTGTCCAAACATCCCCATTGTTTTAAGCCCACTTCATTTGAATACCATATTGGTTCCCGATTGCCTGTGTATAAATGCGACGAGGACTTGACCGGTATACTTATGGGGAATGTTATCACCCACCAAATACATTATTTGTTTTCATATTTATGTTTATACTGTTTTTCCTTCATTCTCTTGTATATATTATTTCACTTTGCGTTGATTGCAATAAAGATGATGAACGAATATTACTCAATCTCAGCAGAGGCTATCAGTTAAAGTCTGTAACATGCTCTGGTTTTTAATCTCAGATTTCCGACATCTGGATGACTTTTTTCTTGTATCAGTATTTAGCGTTGAATTGTTTACCTACTCATTTTCTGTCCCTGCTCATTTTAAAATATCCACGTTTAAAAAGAATTATGCTGCGAGGACCATGCGCAAGTGACACAAAGTCACATCTGTCGCATTCCCAACAGCTCCTGTCAGCCAGCACTGATCTTGCAAACACTCGTTATCTTGCAATGATGGCCAAGTAATTTGCACTTGTCCAAAACACGCGGTACAAGTGATATTATCCAACTGTGTTCTTTGAACGTACTGTGAGCAGACTATTTTAGCAATGGAAATTACTGTAACTTTAATCTCAACAGTCTGAGGTCCATTCAAGTGAAGCGTAATTTAGTGCCTTCGGATTTTGCTTTTTTATTCCCCACATTTTTGTTTAATCGCAACTGTTCCTTCTCTTATTATCCCGACTGCCTTTCTGCCAGTTAAAAAAAATCTCCCTTCAGCTCAATTAGCTGTTGCATGCTATCTTTTTATGCAGCTTGTTTGAAAATGACTTGTATTCTCATGGAGAATTACATTAATTATATTAAGTTCCATATGAATTCAAACTCAACCGGGATGTTTTACAATGCTGAAAGTGCGTTATTAATACAAGTCGTTGTTTCCCACTGCTTGGGGTTGTTGGCGATGCGTTATGTCCAACTTTGCGAATAGGTTCTCCAGTTATTCCAAGTCGGTAGCAGCACTTGTTTTCGATAGGGCACACAAATAAACCACAAACTAGTTAAAGAACAACAATTTCTTCCAATACACATGCTTCATTGTCTAAATTGAATGTGAATATTTTACAAGATGCAAAGCCAAGTGCATTGATTTTGTGCCGGGGTCATTATCGCCTAGTTTATATCATGCAGAGTACAATACAATAGTATTGCCACTTTAAAAGTACTGGCATGTCTTTTATCATTAATTTACTTTTTCAGGGCAAAACATGGGTTTTTAAAAGTCAGATCTGCTGCATCAAGCAAGCAAACAGGAGGCCACGCACTACTTTATGCCCTGAACAGATTTTTCTTCCCCACATTTCACTTCTGTACATAAATTGGGTGAACTAGCCAAGTTTAACACAAAAACAGAAAATACTGGAAAATCTCAGCAGGTCTGACAGCATCTGTGAAGAGAGAATAGAGCCAATGTTTTGAGTCTGGATGACCCTTTATCAGAACTGATTTGGTTTTATCCTCTCTCCGCCTGCTAAGATTTTTCAGCATTTTCTGTTTTTGTTTCAGATTCCAATATCTGCAATAATGTGCTTTTATCTTAGCTAAATTTATTTAATTGCTTACATTCACACTACAACGAAGTTAGTGTGAAAATCTCCTACCTAATAATAATAGGCGTTGACAAACCTTGGAATGTTTTATTGGGAAATGCAAAAAAAGATACTTAGGACCGTGATCTCCATGCAATTTTAGAGGAGGAAAGAAAGTTTCAGCTGAGTTAGTGAAACAGATATGTATGTAAAAAGCAGCTGCAGCCAGCGTTGCATAAACGTGAAGTTACATATTTTTTGAAGGGGGCGGACTTGTGTAGTTTTTTTTCCACTGGAGCTGCGGATCCTGTTTCTGCAAAGAATATGGAGATGGAAATATGTAATGTACTGTGTGTTTTGGCAGGCGGGGGAGAAGCAGGCGTTTGCAGCGTGGAATATGCAGTTTTGCTGCCACTGTGTTGGAACTTGAAATTCGTGCAGCATTAAATAGTAACGCGAGAGTTCAAACTTACCTCCTCACTGTACAACTGTCAAAGGACAAGTGGAATCGCGCATGACCCAGGAATAGAGTCTACTGTAAAGGCCCTGAAGATAATCATCTCAACCAGACATTAAAGGTAAGGACGCCCGGCTCTGTGGCGGTGCTGAGGAGAAGCCCACCCTTCCCTTCCTTCTCCTTCCCCCCCTCCAACCCTCTCCTCTGGGCGCCGCCTCGTTGTTTTCCATCATTTTCTTGGCTTTTACTCTTGCGGTTGCCGATCGATGGGGACAAGTTGAGGCGGCGCGAAGTGTTTGGCTGCCTCTTTTCTCTCTCTCTCTCTCTTTGAGTTGGCCTGCTTCTTTCCAAATGTCGCCATTTTACCTCCTTGCTGTTGCCAGCTCATGTTGCTGCCTGGAGGGGAGTGAGAGGGAGGGGGGAAACAATGTATCGGCGCCGGGGAATTGTTACATTGTGTCCGCGGGCCGGCCTGCGGCAACCACTCGCTACTTTGGATGTGAATGAGGGGAAGGCGCGAAGCTGGGCTTAGAGCGGGGGGTGGGGGCTCGCGGGGGGAAGGTCGCAACTTCTTCTCGGGGCTTTTTCTCTGTTGAGTGGGAGCGCGCTCCCGCCCCGCCGCGCCCGCGCGGTTTCCATGTTGATGGTTGGGGGTGGGGGGGAGGCTGGCGCGTGCCCGCGAGTTGGACGCGCGTGCCCGGCTTGCCATCTTCCCAGTGTTCAAATTGTGGCTGGGGGGCATGGAATGGGCATCTCTCTCTTCGTCTTTATCTCTCTGTGTCTCTTTTCTGTTTCTCTCTTCTATTTTTCTCTCTATCTCTTTATCTCGGTCTCTTTCTTTCTTTCGATTTCCCTCTCTTTATCTCTTTATCTTTCTGTCTTTCTAACTCTCTCTTTATCTCTCTGTCTTTCTTTATCTTTCTCTCTGTCTTTTTCTCTCTCTCTCTTTATCTCTTCCTGTCTTTCTCTCTTTAAATTTCCGTCTCTTTATCTGTCTTTTTATCTTTTCCTGTCTGTCTTTCTCTCTTTAAATTTCCCTCTCTTTATGTCTTTTTATCTTTTCCTGTCTGGCTTTCTCTCTTTAAATTTCCCTCCTCTGTCTTTCTCTCTTACTCTTTCTCTCTATCTTTCTCTTTCTCCCCATCTCTCTCTTTCCCTCTCTTTTTATCTCTCTGTCTTTCTCTTTCTCTCTCTCTCTCTTCATTCCAAGTCACAAGTTTTCCTTCATGTCTCCATTCAGATGAATATTTAAATCTTTGTTTTTTTTGTGTGCGGTTTAAGAGAAAGCCCACCACTTTGTGTGTGTGTGTTGACTTTGTGGTTTTGTTTTATTGGTCTGGTCAGAATGGCAGAGTTGTGGATTTGGAATGTGCCAGTGGGAAACCACTTGTGTTGTCCAAGCAGGACTGTGTGTGGGGAATAAAGGATTCTGGTCACCCGGGCTAAGTGGAGACTTAATTGATGTATTCATAATTGTGAATGGTTTCGATGGAGTGGATGAGGCAGTACTGTTTCCTCTGGCAAGTGAGTCCATATGTATTTAAAATAACAACAAAAGAGCCAATGGGAAGATTAGGAGACTTTTTCCTCACAGAGGGTTGTTAAGATCTGGAATGCACTATCTGAAAGGGTGGTAGAAGCAGGTTGGTAGAAACATTCAAAGGCAATTAGACATGTCCCTGAAGAGGGCTTATATGCAGCATCATGGGAAATAAAGCTGGGATGTAGGATGAAATTGGACAGCTCTTTCAAAGAGCTGGGATAGACATTACAGAACAAATTACCTGTGTTGTAAGGTTATGGGTGGATTTACCATGACAATAAGTTACAGGATGTATTATTTTAAAAGAAAGGAGTGTATTAGAGTGGATAAAGTGTGGAGTTGGTGGGAAGTTTTGAAAAATAATGAGGGTGGGCTGCAAAAGCACATTGAAGTGAAGGGTCAAACAGGTAGGTAAATGACAAGGTGACGATGCTGGGAAGAAAGTTCCATAAAGTTGAGCATATTGGATTGGGGTACTTGGGTGTTTGTGGAAGCCAAAGTGAATGACTTATATTTTGTCAAAGAGGTTGTGGCACAGCATCACACATGAAGTTGGAGAGAGTGGTGACAGTTTTGAGTTGATGAGAGAAACTTGGAATCAAAGCTATTTTGTTGGAGTAAGAATGAAAGGCAGAATTTAATTTAAATATAATTTGCATTTATATAGCAATATGTATTTCATAGCAGTGAAGGGGAGGTGAGGCAGCAGCATAGGGGTATTGTTATTCTCTAGTAATCCAATCACCCAGACTAATGCTCTGGGGACTCAGGTTTCAATCCCACCATGGCAGATGGTAGAATTTAAATTCAATAAAAGAATCTGGAATTAAAAAGTCTAATTGGGAGAGCTGTCTCACAGACTAGTTAAGCAATAGTCTGACATAGTTACACTCACAGAATCATACCTTACAGAAAATGTCCCAGACACCACCATTACCATCCCAATGTGTGTCCTGTCTCACTGGCAGGACAGACCCAACAGATGTGGTGAGGCAGTGTTATACAGTCAGGAGGGAATTGCCCTGGGCATCCTCACCATCGACTCCAGACCCCATGAAGTTTCATGGCAACCTGCTGGCTACAATGTGCCATCAACCCCCATCCTCACATTCAGCTGATGAATCAGTACTTCCCACATTGGACACAACTTGGATGAAGCACTGATGTTTGCAAGGGTGCAAAATGTACTCTGGGTGGTTTTCCCACGTGCCTGCTCATCTTGTCCTATATGGAGTAGTTGTGAGTTCTGGAAGTACTGTCCAAGGCCCCTGGGTCAGTTCTTGATACACTCTGTCGCCACTGTTCACTAGTGGTGGAGACAATGTTTGTGGAAGGGGGTCTTCAATGTTCATCATCAAGAGTGGCTCGGTAGCACCACCACAGACTGAGGTGGCTGAGTCCTAAAGGACATTGCTGCTAGGCTGGGTTAGTGTTGGATGGTGAGGGAACTAACGAGAGGGAAAAATATACTTGACCTCATCTTCCTAACCCGTCTGCTGCAGATGCATCTGTCCATGACAGTATCAGTAGGAGTGACCACTGCTCAGTCCTTGTGGAGATAAAGTCGTGTGTTCAAATTGAGGATACCTTCCATTGTGTGGCATCACCATTGTGCAAAATGGAATAGACTTTGAACAGATCTAGCAATTCAAGACTGGGCATCCATGAGGTGCTGTGGGCCATCGTCAGTAGCAAAATGGTACTCAACCATAATCTGTAACCTCTTGGTCCACCATATCCCCCACCCACCTTTACCACCAAGCCAGGGGATTAACCCTGGTTCAATGAAGAGTGCAGGAGGCATGCCAGGAGCAACAGCAGACATATGTAAAAATGATGACTTGATGAAGCTATAACACAGGACTACTTGCACACCAAACCGTATGAGCAGCATGTAAATAGAGACTAGCAATTTCCCAACCAATGGACCAGATCTAAGCTCTGCAATCCTGTCACATCCTGCTATGAATGGTGGTGGACAATTAAACACTCACTGGAGGAGCAGGCTCCACAAATGCGTTCATCCTCAATGATGGAGGAACTGAATGCATTCATGCAAAAGATAATGCATTTGCAGTCTTCAGCTAATTAATTAACTCCATGTGATAGCAAGAAATGGTGAAATGGACTAGATACTGCAAAGGCTATGGGCCCTTACAACATTTTAGCAATAATTCTGAAAACCATTGTTTCAGGAGTTGCCACGCCCTAGCCAAGCTCCTTCAGTACAGCTACAGTACTCGCATCTGCCTGGCAACATGGAAAATTGTTCAGGTATGTCCTGTACATAAAAACCAAAACTAATCCAACCTGGCCAATTACTGTCCCATTAGCCAATTCTCAATCATCAATAAAGTGACGGAAGGGGTCATCAACAGTGCAATCAAGTGGCATTTCCTTTGCAATAATCTGGTCACTGATGCTCTGTTTGGAATCTGCTAAGGTCACTCAGCTCCTAAACCCATTACAGCCTTTGTTGAAGCATGGGCATAAGAGCTGAATTCCAAAGGTGACACTGCCCTTCATACCATAACAGCATTTGACCGAGCATCAAAGCAGCTTGCTTGATTGGCATCTCTTCCACAAATGTTCACTCTTTCCACCACCGGTGAACAGTGGCAGAATGTGTACCAGGAACAGACTGAGGGCCATCCCTCCACTGTCACTGGATCAAAATCCTAGAACTCACTCCCTAACACACTGTGACCTAGCCAGTGATGCCCACATCCCATAAATGAATAAAAATGTGGTATGTCACAAAGCACACCATATTTAATCACTGTTCTGCAGAATCAGAGAATGACGCAGCATGAAAAGTGGCTGCTCAGCCCATTATGTCAGTGCTGACTCTACGCTATAGGCACCCAAATAATCCGATCCTCTGCTCTTTCCCTTCATTTTTTTCCCTTCAACTACTTATCCAATATCCTGCTCCCCTACCATTTCAGGCAGTACATTCCAGATCAAAACAAACTTGCTGTGTATAAATTGTTTTCTCATGCTGCTTCTGTTTTTTGTCTATCACACTATATCTGTGTCCTCCGTCTATTGAACCATCTTTGAGTAGGTCACTTTTTAATCCATTTATTATTTTGAATACTTCAATCAAACTTTTGCTCTGCAAAGGAGAGCAATGCTGCCTTCTCCAGTCAAGACCATCATTCCTGATTCCATTCTAGTGGGGCAGTGTGGTAGCACAGTGGTTAGTACTGCTGCTTTACAGCTCCAGGGATCTGAGTTCGATTCCTGGCTTGGGTCACTATCTGTGTGGAGTTTGTACATACTCCTTGTATTTGTGTGGGTTTCCTCCCACAGTCCAAAGATGTGCGGGTTAGGTTGATTGGCCAAGCTAAAAATGCCCTTTAGTATCCTAAGATGCGTAGGTTAGAGGGAGTAGTGGGGATGTGGGTTAGGGCCTGGGTGGGATTCCATTCTGTGCAGACTCGATGGGCCAGATGACCTCTTTTTGCACTGTAGGGTTTCTATGATTCACAAGTCCTGATTATTAATTATCAGAACATTTAACAAAACCATTAACATTAAATAAAGACAAGCATCTCTAACTGTCAGAAGTTTGGAATATTTTCAGAAACCATGATAAATGATTGCACAGTAAAATTCCTGGTCACTGCACTGCTGCTTGGTGAAGAAGTTGAAGTTATTATTTATTTTAAACAACAGAAACATTGTTTGGATTCTCTGTGTGTCTTTCAATATTTCTTTATGCATCAAAATTCTTCAAATCTTCCCTATCCCACCTAATATTCACTGCTCCATTCCACCCCACTAAATATTCTCAGCTCCTCTTCTCCTCCAGCTAACTTTGTCAGCTCCTCCACAACCCAAATGATAATCCCAGCCCATTATCTCTTCTACCTACCATCTTCAGCTCCCTCCGACTTATCTATCATTAGATGTGTGTTATGTCTTTAAAAGGGTTGCAGTTGCTTTAAGAGCTAATCACATGATTTGATGGTGATGTCATTACAGTGTTGCCACAGGCTGCTGTTTTGACTTCTTATGGGCAACTATGTTTCTTCATCCCGGCACCAAATTGTGAAGTGCCTTTCATAGCCAGTTCCAATTCCATTGCCGCCTTGAAAGTCAAAGTATGTTCAGTAAGCAGTCTTCTTTGGATAGCCTCATTGTGCAGACTACAAACTAGAGTACAAGCTAGATGATCTTGAAGAGTATTTTCTAAGGATTCAACAAACTTGCAATGTTGTGCTAGCTAGCCTTATTAAACTGAATACTTTCACCTTCCACTTGATTCCATGATGACCAGTGGCTTTGGAGAATAATGTCCTTCAAGGATCTTTGTCAATTCTTCACAAGTTTTGGTCCTTGGCTTTGCTGGATGAATCAAGATCTGGAGAAATTTAAAGGCTTTACATCCTATCGTACTGACGAAAACTGTTACAAGCAACTCGTTTGCAATTTTATTTCCTTGTACAAAGTAATGAAAATGCTCTGCATAGGAACTCCATGATTCATTTCCTTTACTGAGAGGCTCCATGGATCCTAATTGACCCACCATTTCTCTTGCCAGCATTAGCAACTCAAGATTGCTCAGTATATATTTTCTTACTTACTTTCTTCCCAGTACTGCCCTTTTTACCCTGGAGACTGTTGACTTGATTTTTTTTCAAATGATCTCAGTTGTACAGCAAAGCATCAAGTCTTTTCAAATATGCCAGATGCTGCCTGGAATCTCACTCTTCTCTGGTTGGAAAAAAAACCTCTCTTAAAACCACACAGAGAGCTTTTTTCTTAGTTGATCTTCCTTCACCAGCACTCACTCTTTAATCCTGTTGTTGCTGTTTCGCAGCCTTCTAATACTCAAAATTTGAGGACCCACAATGTCTGTTTCTTCCACTTGGGATCTTTTCTCAATGTTCTCAATGAAACTAAATCGTGACTCATGCCAGTTTTCTTTCTGTGTTGTTCTTACTACATTTGGGGTTGTGGGTTTTACACAGAAAGAAAAGGCTTGGTTTGCACACATTGATTCAAACTAGCACACAAGAGGTTCACTGAAAGAGATGTTTTCTGTACTTGAGAATATAAAACTGAAAGAAAATATCTAACAATGATGCTACAGCTGAGGCCTAAACAGTGTTTTATAATGGTGCTTTTATAATGGCGCTCTGGTATTCAGCTCATTGGACCAATGAGCTGAATACCAGAGGTGTGATTGCCAGCCTTCACATCAAGACAGCATTCAGTCTTGTGTAATATCAAGGAGCCCTAGCAAAATTGGAGTCAATGGGAATCAAGGTGAAAACTCTCCTGATTGGAGTCATAACCTGGCACAAAGACTGTGGTAGTTGGAGGTCAGTCATCTCAACTCCAAGACATCACTGCAGGAGTTCCTCAGGATAGTGTCCTGGGCCCAACCATCTTCAGCTACTTCATCAATGACCTTTCTTCCATCATAAGGTCAAAAGTGGGGATGTCTGCAGGTGACTGCATAGTGTTCAGAGCCATTTGCGACTCCTCAGATACTGAAGCAGTTCAGGTCCAAATGCAGCAAGACTTGGACAATATCCAGGCTTTGGCTAACAAGTGGCAAGTAACATTTGTGTCACATAAATGCCAGGCATTGACCATTTCTCCATCAAGCGAGGATCTAACCATCACCCCATAACATTCAACGGCATTACTAATGCTAAATTTTCCACTATTAACATCCTGGAGGGTTACCATTGACCAGAAACTGAACTGGGCTGGCATATACATAGTGTGGCGACCAGAGTAGGTCAAAAGCTAGAAATCCTATGGCAAGTAACTTACCTCCTCACCACCCCCCAAAGCTTGTCCACCACATACAAAGCACAAGTCAGGATTGTAATGTAATACTCTCCACTTGCCTGGATGAGTGCAGCTCCACCAACCCTCAAGAAGCTCAACACTATCCAGCACAAAGTAGCCCATTTGATTACTACCCCTTCCACAAATATTCAATTCCTCCACCACTGACCAACAGTGGCAGCAGTTTGAGTAATCTATAAAAAGCACTGCAGGAACTCAATAATATTCTTTAGGCAGCACCTTCCAAAATCACGACCATTACCACCGAGAAGGACAAGAGCAGTAGAGCTCTGGGAATATCACTATCTGGAGGTTTCCCTCCAAGTCACTTACCGACGTGACTTGGAAATATATTGCTGTTCCTTCATTGTTGCTGGGTCGAAGTCCTGGAATTCCCTCCCTGACTCTGCTGTGGGTTTATCCACGCCTGAGGGGCTGCAGCGATTCAAGAAGACAGCACACCACCTCCTTCTGAAGGTTGACTTGAATGGACAATAAATGCTGGCCTTTCAATATCCCGTAAATGAATTTTTAAAAATGGTCAGTCGCACACTCTGCTGCCAGAAATGGTCAGAGGAACTGCTGATAAAATTAATGGAGTGATTTGAAGAGATGATTAAAGTAGTGGATAGGGGAATGTCTATGGATGTTATTTTTATGGGCTTACAGGAGGCATTCAATAACGTCCTTAATGAGAGACTGTTAGCAACACTTGGAGATCATGGAATTAAGGGAAATTAATGACCTGGTTCGGAGTCTGGCTGAATGCCAAAAGAAGGAGAATAATGATAATGGGCAGTTTGTAACTTGTTGAATTGTGCAAAGGTTTATGTTGGGCCTCAACAATTCATTGTATTTATTAATGAATTAGTTGACATAATATGCAGCCAGATATCCCAGGGCCATTACAGCAAAAGTTTGGTTCAAAGTAAAGTCTCATACCAGCAATGAGGTTTTATTTTTGGTGATGTTGATTGACAAAAGAACATTGAATTCCTCTTTTCATCAAATAGTGCCATGAAATTGTTAACATGCACAAGGACAGCACTTTCCAACAATAGAGAACTCTTATCATTTGCTGTATTATAATGTCAGCTTAAATTATGTGATCAAATCATGGAATGGTCCTTGAACCCACAACTGTCTGGTTCAGCATATACATGAGTTTGCCTAATGCTTACAGATGATGTTGCCAAGGAGCTGGCGTATAAATAATAAAGCGGGTGGAACCCTGATGTACAGAAAAGATGTGGACAAGGCAGGAAAAGCTACTGAGGGTGATGTAGCATCTATGATATGACAGGTAGCATTGTGCCCAGGGGAGAGTAGTGCCACAGAGATGGACTGAGGAGTAAGAAGCATTTGTGGAGGATGAGATCAATGATGTTGACAAGAAAAAGTGGACAGGGAAGGCTAAAAATCCATAGGAACAATCACACATACTGCAGTCTTCTGACTGGAGAAGAAGAGAAAACTGAAATAGTGTACATCAAACCGAGAGATTGGATAGTTGCAAGAATCAAAATGATCCCTGCCTTTAGACAAAGAGAAAATTAAAGATGGAATATTGGTTGGGGAGTATGGAAAATTAATACATTTTTAAAACAAGGGTGGATATCAGTAATTTTGAGAATCTAGGGATCATAGGCAAGGATCAGAGCCAGGTTATGTCAGAAAGTATTTAGGTAGGGAAATGTCCTGAGAAATACATTCAGCCTTGACTCTGTGGTCTGGATTTCTGTCTCCCAAAGGAGCTGCAAATCAGGTTGTGAATTGCTGAACTTTGTTTTCTTAGTAAGGAAAAACTGTTTCCCACTGCCTTCCTGATCCCACACCATTTTGTCTGGGTCAGGAAGGCCTTGGGTGCACAATGTGCACACAATTCTTCCAAGGTCATGTCCCCACTGCGAGGATCGTAGAAAATTTGTATATCCTTTCGCACATAGTTTTCAAGTGTTGGTGTGGGTTTTGGAAGCCCGAACAATGCTCTTCCATGGAGACTGTTTGACTGCTGGTGACAGCATGCTGACGAGTCAAAAAGATTCTGAAAGGTAAATACAAAATGTTTAGACACCTCCAAATGTCACTATTAGATGTTGTATCGTAATGTGTTTTTAATGCAGTGATTCATAACCCTCGCATTAATTGTTGTATGAGTATTGTCATGCATTATACTACTTTTTCCATTGTAGAAAGTGCATTGACAATGTAAAAAAATTAAGAAGTCCTATTAGCCTCTGCCGTTATGTTTGGTGCACCTTGCACCTAGTTTCCTCTTTTGACTGTCAAGCAAGATGATTTGAAATGGAGGTTTCTGTTTTGTCAGTTTCAGGGAATGTAGTTGGCTGTCATGACATCTGCAGCCATTATAAATTCTTGGCGGGGTTTCAAATGCTTAAAATGACTTCAGCTCATTAGCTCATTTGATCAAAGAGGCTGAAGTTACAGATTTTGGGCAAGATTTTACAGCCTCGCTTGAGCGAAATTCCAGCCCGAGAGCAACAGATGTCCACCCTTTGCCAACTTGGATTCATGGCGGGTGGGGCAGTTGAATTCCGGCATGTCTTTGCCATGGCTTCTTGTTTGTTTACACGCTGAACAGGCTCTTAAAGACTTGTATTGATATTCTTTAATTGAAGTATTTTATTTCTTTTCAGTATCAATGATAGTGTGCTTGAATTTGGGTCTTATAATATTGTTAAAGTTTTAATTTTTTTCAGTGATTTGAAATAGTTTTCACTGTTATTGCCTGGTTTCTGAGAATTGTATATAGTGCATAATGGATCAGTGGTGACAGAGGATACTTGATGGGCAGATGGGAGCATAGATGTGACATAGGGGATCTGAGGGGGCAAGCTTAGTTGTTGTTTGGAGAACAAAGTTGTGTGGACAGCCTGGCAGTAATGACCTTCTTGCCTTCTCTTCAAAGGACACCTCTCTCACGCATTGATACTCTCACTTTGGCTGAAGAGGCTACCAATGCATCATTTTTGATGGGTCTCTAATTGACTTTTTGTACTCATTTAGGAATGTGGGTTTTGCTGGCTGCACCAGCATTTATTGTCCATATCTTATTGCCTTTTGAGCAGTGAACTGCTGCAGTCCATGTGTGTAAGCGCACCCCTGGTGCTGTTCGGGAGGGAGTTCCAGGATTTCATGCCAGCGACACTGAAGGAAGAGTGATATATTTACAAGACAGGGTATTGAATGGCTTGGTGAGGGAACTTTCCATGTGTCTGCTGACCTTGTCTTTCTAGATGATAGTGGTCGTGAATTCAGAAGGTGCAGTCTGAAGAGTCTTGGTGAGTTCCTGCAGTTCAGCTTATAGATGATACATATGGTTACTACTGCGTGTCAGTTGTGGAAAGACTGAATGTTTGTGGATGGGGTGCCAGGCAAGGGGAGAGTCCTGACTTGTGTCTTGTAGATGGTGGACAGGCTTTGGAGAATCAGAAGGTGAGATACTTGCTGCAGGATTCCTTGCCTCTGACCTGTTTCTGTAACTACATTATTTATATGGCTAGCCCAGTTCAGTTTCTGGCCAGTGTTAACCCACAGGATCTTGATAGTGTGGGACCTAGTGTGGTAATGCCATTGACTATCAAGGGATGATGGTTAGATTCTCCCTTGTTGGAGATGGTCTGTGCCTGGTATTTGGGTGGTGTGAATGTTAATCGCCACTTTTCAGCCTGGATATTGTAACAGGCAATGAGATCTGGGTTTGATGCCTCAAATTTGAAGCATTTCCTGTGTATTGCATTGAAATGTTAATTCAGTTTATATACTACTGTGCAGTTTGAACCTGCGAACTCAGATTTAGGAGGAAATATGCTACCAACAGAGTCAATTTGACATAGTAAGTTATTGGAAGTAAGCGCAAATTCATGAAAAAGTTTGAAAAGTAGTTGATAAAAAAACTGATGGAGGTCTATAAGAGGTATCAAGGGATATGTGATTTCTAAAATGCTATGACTGCCCAGATGAACAACTTTTTATTTGTGATACATTTCTATGTGCATTTCTATGTTTGACAGGTGAACATGTAATAACCTATACTGGTGAGCTCTGGCACAATTTCAGTGGGTGGTAAAGCCTTACAGGAGTATTGTTGTCTTACAGAAATGGCAGATTCCAGTGCTACTGGGAAAGTTCGTGGAAGTAAAGGACGGAATGAAAGGGGAATAGGTGATCGGAGAAAAGCAACAGGGACTAAGGTTAAAGCATCCTCTAACACCGTTACATTTGGTATGAACTGTGTCTTTTTTTGCTTTTTGTATTCACTTTTTGGATCTGTTATATCTACCCCCCTCCCCTCTCCAAACCCCACCTTATAACTTTGCATATCGCCTGTCTACTAAAGCTGAAATGGATAAATTGTATTTCATGAGTATTTAAAATGAACTAAAAACTACAGATACGCAGTTGATTTTCATGTACTGTTTTGAGGTATAATAAATATACTTAAAGAGACTTGTGAGAAGTGGATGTAAAAAGAAGTGTTATAATAAAGGATGTGTTATTGGAATATATCTTCAGCTGCCTTTCTAACAAGTGAGCTTTTAAATTATTCATATTGTAACTTAGGTTGTGTTAGATCAAAATATATTCAAAAGGAAACAAAATGGAAGTGTTTATCACTTGAAGTTAAGAGCACAAATTAATATGAAGAAGCTGAGCCTTTGCTTTGCCCAGCTGTGATGTTGGGGCTACTTTTAGTTGAAGGCTGGATCTGAGGCAGATAGAAAAGTCCTCTAAAACAAATAAGGTTGTTCTGTGACTGTGCGCAGCCAGCAACAAGTGATTATGTTAGATATTGGAAAAACTGAAGCCATTGTTTTTGGTTCCCACTCCAAGCTCTGTTCCCCAGGCATTGAACCCAATCCTCCCCTTGACAACAGTCTGTAATTAATCCAGTCTCTGCAAACTTGGTGTCCATTGGCCTTGAGACGAGCTTCCAATCTCAAATTCATGCATCACACCTTCTTAATGCCTCCTGACCTCGTCCCTATCTCACTCATCTGCTGCCGAAATCCTCGCTCATGCCTTACTTGCCTCTGGACACGTTGCTGATTGGTCTCCCACATTCTATCCCTCTTAAATTTGAGATCATCCAAATCTCTGGTGCTCTCTTTCGACTCGTACTGAATCCTCTTCATCTATTACCTATGTGCTTGCTGATCTACTAATCGAGAAACCTCTTGGTTTTAAAACTTGAATCCTTGTTTTCAAATCCTGTATGACCGCTATCTCTGTAACTTCCTCCAACTCACAACCTTCAGAGATACCTGCAACGCTCTCTAATTCTGGCCTCTGGAACTGCCCCAATTTTAACAGGTCCCTCATTGGCGTTTATCTCTTCAGGTATCCAGAGACTCTGGAATACCTTACCTAAACCTGTCTATCTCACTTTCCTCCTTTAAGACCCTCTCAAAACTTTCCTCTTTCACCAAGGTTTTAGCCATCTGACCTAATATGGCTCAGTATCATGTTTTGTTTTAGAATGCGCCTGTGAAGTATCTTGGGACATTTTGCTTGACTAAGAGCACAATATTATAACTTAAATATAACTTGTTGTATTGTTCTGTCCTACGAACAGCTCTTACCTTTTGCTAGCAGAGCTATCCCATTTAACATTTGGTAAAAGTCATGGAAATAGTGGATTCTTACTGTTTGACACAAATGTTCCTTGTGTTGTCATGGTGTTACCTTACATCTGAAGACAGGACAAATTAAAACTCAGTGTCACATTTGGATAATTCCTGGAGAACACCCAACTACAGTTGTCAAATTGTCAAGATGTCCTGTTCTGTCCACGTGATATTACTCACATTGCGATAGAATGCAACTGCTTAATAAATGGAAGTTATTGTCTCTGAGAAAGAGAAATGAATATATTGTAGAGTCACAGACCACAGAAGGAGGCCATTTAGTTCATTGTATCTGTGTGCGTTGATTGTGATGATTGCCCCTTCAAGGATGACCCAGCAGAAGAGGGCCACCTGGCTTGAATGATCAATTAGGATGAGAGTGGTAATCACCCAGGGGCGGGGTGGTGGTAGGGGAGAGGTGGAGCTTTCTCTTAGGCAGAAGACAACTAGCAGACATATAGGGACTGAGGCAACTATTGCTCCAGGGCACAGTTGCCCTCTGTACATTTGTTTCTTTTTCATAAATCCCCTTTGTGGTTTCTGATAAAGTCTGTAGTGTGCATTATTACATTAGCATCAAGGATAAGATGGATTATGAGATCACTGCCTACGGCGCAAGGTGTGTGAGTAATGAGATGTTACGGTATTGCTGGACCCTGAGGAACAGATGGAGAGCAAACCTGAGCTGGCTGATACAGTCAGAAGTTCAGAAATATGTAGAACAAACAAGGAAGAGAAAATAATCCTCAAAAGCAAAGGCTGTGATTTTTATCTTTGAGAAAAAGTGAAACTTAAGTTTGAAAAAAGGACGAAGTTTTTTTTTCTTAAGAAAGCAAAGAGAACACAGAGAGTGTTCTGAGTGGAAAAAATGTCCCAAAGGGTGGTAGCTTGATCTACAGAGCACGGGAAAGTGAAGAGGCAAAGATCCAAACAGAGCCTACGGGAGTTCTAGGTAGCGGTGCCTGCACTGAGAGACTGCCAGCAGCAAGTTCTGAAATTTTAGAGAGAAGTCCTTGTTTAGGAGATAAATTAAATTTTACAAAACAGCCCCTTGGACTTTGTATGCACTGAATCTTGCATTGAAATTGGTGAAAAATAGCCTGGCACCTCAAAAGAAGACAGATGTTATAAATGGCCAGAGAAAAGAAAAAGCTGCAGAAATCTCTGAGTGAGTTTTCTGTCTGTAAAAAGTAATTCCAAAAGTTTAAAAAAAGTTTCAAAGGACAACCTGCCAGGTTTGCAGCAAAATTTAAAATTATGACAAAGGCACATAGACAGAATAGGCAGCCGCTGCCAGTTGAAAGATCAAGTTGAGAGTCTTAGAGGGGCAATGCACTTAAAGACATATTGCATTTAAAGTGGTAATATACTTAATGCGGCAACCACAAGTAGAAACAGTCGACAATGGACAGGAAAATTGGAGAAGACCACAAATAGAAGGCAACAAGCAAAAGGAAATGTAACATAAGCAATGCAAGACCTCAGAGGAGATAATAAGACCTCAGGAAAGATGCAACAGAAGACCCCAAAGGAGGGCAATGATGAAAGACCCCAGAAGAAAGGCAGCGAATGACAATAAATGACCAAATGAAGAGCAACAAAAGAATTGCAGAATGGAAACAAATCAACACTTGGTTCGAGACAAACCGGCCAACAGTGAAGCAAAAGGCACTTAGCTGAAGTTAAGACAAGTAGAAATGAAGATTCCATTTGTGAAATGTACATATCCAGTAAGAACATGATGGATTCAGATGGGAAGAAGCACCAAAATTAAAGACTTTAAAAAAACTATGAACCATTGAACATAAAGGCAAATCAGCAAAAATAATTAAAGCTTTAGAGAAGACATTAAAACAAAATGAAATGCCTGTCAGCAAACTTGAAAAGAAGTTGCAAGAATTGACAAATGAAATTAAAGAAACTTAATGAGACAATGTAGAATAAGATGAATTCCGTGAAAAAGCAACCAGAAAATAAGAACAAGTCCAGTGAAGAATTGAATCAGGAGAATAAGAGCTTGCAGAAGGAATGTTTGGCAATGAGAAATTAACTGAAGAGGTAAAAACATTGAAGTTGGCAGCAGATTCAGCAATTCAGATGGAAAAAGCAATTAACATTACATGCCAGGACAAGATTGGTGAATTGGTCACACAAATGGAAAAGCAGCAAGCCTGTATGGAAGAGGCACAAGAAATTCAGTGACCTCATACAATTGGTGAAAAACCAGTAAATACATCCTTCCAAGTTATATCCTACCACTAATCACACACTGCTCCATTCACCACACTTTGTTCACTTGTCTACCAATGATCTATGTCAGCCATGACTCAAACTCATTTTCATAATCTTTATCTCACCGTCAAACATTTAGCATGGCTGGAAACTGTTTACATATTCCACAGCCTGTGCACACGCTGCCAGCTATTAAATTGTAGCAAGCACGTCATGCAAACATGGCAGCACACTGAATGTTACATTTCCCTCTCTTTTGCAGGACAGGATGGTCCAATAGTGATTGCAGTAGCTAACTACTGGAGGGTAGGTTTGGCTGTATGCTCATACCTTTATGGAAGAGAAATGCTGCAAATATTTGGAATGACCAGCATTGAGGCTATGGCCAACAGTGTTGCTGAAACCAATGTCGATGACAGTATGTGCCGAATGCATCTTGTCAAATCCATTTTGCCCTCATCCCACAATCTGTTACCATGTGCAAGCTGCAGGTGGTCTAACTATGCAACTAATGCTTTCCACTCACCCCTCAGCCATCACTCTAATGCTACCCTTGTGCCTTTATACCTTTAGATAGTCAAGAACTGCTAGCCAGCTGTGGGTATAAGAGGTTGAAGGCCAAGAGGAAGAACAGACTGAGAAGGAAGAAACATCATCACTCAATCTGAAAATTACAGCCAGCGGTTCAGATACTGTTGCAATGTGTGGTTTAGAGGATAGCATAAAGGTACGATCAGAATGTGGTGAATCACTAGATACAAGTAGGCTGCATCTAGAGCAGGGAAGAAGGCTAATGTAGGTGCAAGCTACCTGGAGAGTGAGGTTGTATGAGTTGAGACAGGACTTGGTTGAGGACTTTGCTGGGAAAATGTACCGGAAAAGGCTGATGGACATATGCGTAAATATGCTTGGTGCATTTGCTGCCCTGCCAGAGAACCTGATATCACTGTTAAGGAGCTTGGAGGCATTGGGGTCCAACTTGGCCCAGGGCTTCAAAAATAATTTGTAACCCATCCTTTTCAATGTGAAAGTGGTAGCCAACTCCATGAGAACAATTGTGGACCCAACTGTGATGCAGTCTCTGATGTCCAATGTCTCAGCTTACAATTCAGTCCAAACAGAAGACGATCAATGTTTGAGTGTTGTTGTGGAAGCTCATACTGAGGTCACAAAGTTCTGTCTTGCAATGCATGCACAGTTTAGTACCTCAGAGAAGGCTCAAACTACTGCCATCATGACAGCGGATACCAGTGCTTAAAGGAGATTTGATTTGATTTATTATTGGCACATGTATTGGTATGCAGTGAAAGGTATTGTTTCTTGCATGCTATAAAGACAAAGCATACTGTTCATAGAGGATGCAATGTTATAGTCATAGCTAGGATATAGAGAAAGATCAACTTAATGCGAGATAGGTCCATTCAAAAATCTGATGGCAGCAGAGAAGAAGCTGTGCTTGAGTCAGTTGATACATGTCCTCAGACTTCAATATCTTTTTCCCGAAGAAAGATGGTGGAAGAGAGTATGTCTGGGGTGCATAGGGTCCTTGGTTATGTTTAGCTGCTTTTCTGAGGCAATGGGAAGTGTAGACAATGTCAATGGATGGGAGGCTGGTTTGAGTGATGGACTGGACTTCATTCACGACACTTTGTAGTTTCTTCTGGTCTTGGACAGAGCAGGAGCCATACCAAGCTGTGATACAGCCAGAAAGAATGCTTTCTGTGGTGCATCTATAAATGTTGATAAGAGTCCTGGCGGACATGCCACATTTCCTTTAATCTCCTGAAAAAGTAGAGGCATTGGTAAGCTTTCTTAACTATAGTGTCAGCATGGAAGTACCAGGATAGGTTATTAGTGATCAGGACACCTAAAAACTTGAAGCTTTCAACCATTTCTACTTCATCCCCATTGATATATACAGGGGCATGTTCTCCACTATGCTTCCTGAAGTTGAGGACTATCTCCTTCGTTTTTCGACATTGGAAGGGAGAGATTATTGTCATTGCAGCAGTTCACCAGATTCTCTATCTCTTTTCTGTGCTGTGTGTTGTCATTGTTTGAGATTCGACTCACAACGGTGGCATCATAGGCAAACTTGAAAATTGAGTTGGAGGGGAATTTGTCCACACAGTCATTGGTGTATAAGGAGTATAGTAAGATGCTGAGGACACAGCCTTGTGAAGCATCGGTGTTGAGGGTGATCATGGAGGAGGTGTTGGAGGAGGCTTGTAGGGTCTCACTGCAGTCCAGCAGTCTATGTTGCAGCAAGTTACTAGGATTGCTGGGCCAGCACCTCTGAGAAGTGGCAGTTACTCTGTGTGCAGACTTGCTGTTGTCTCTCAGGATGACAGCATTCAGGATCCCGCCACTGTCCCTCCACCAGTGCCCATGATATTGTTCATCGGACAGCCCAGACTGCAATCATCCAAGCTGACGTGATGCAGCCCAAAGCCAACAATCTTCCACCAAGTATACTGCAATTACTGGGCTATTGGGTAGCACTGTAAAAGGAACATTGGGCCAGGCAAAGGCATCCACATATCAAGCAATAAGGATGATTAGTTGACTAGTATCTGGAGAATTGGAGGTATTGATGGACGAAGTTGTTGTGGAATGGTTGCTTTTACTTCAGGATTGTGGCTAAGTGGATGCCGTGATTGTCTGCCACAGGTGGGTGGTAAGGTGTGGAAATGTTAAACATGGGGATCTTAGGTTTAATTCATGGAACAGGAGTCTGATGAGAAGCACACAGACAGCCTGTCCAGAATGTGGAAGCATCAGCTGCATCATCCCTATTGCTGCTCCTCCCCTTGAAGTGCTTGCTGAACCATTGGTTCAAGGGCTGTGTCCTCATTATGATCAGGTTGTGGAGCATGCAACATGCAACCTGTGGTCTGGCAAGTACCAGAAGACTCCTCCTGAACCATTGCTTTAGCACTCTCATGGTCTGCTTTGGTGGTCTTCCGTGTTGCATCATTGCTTTCATTATAATAGTGCTGGCCATGTGATTGCAGAGGGAGTTATTAGCCAGTTGTAAATGGGGTAGCCTTCATTGCTAAATCGCCACACTTTGGTCTGAATTGACGCTTGCAAGATTGCTGAATTATTGGATGGATGCAAAGTAAATGAATCAGGCCAAGATAGCAGCATTCATTGCAGTTTCACCTTTGAGATCCAAAGCCCACAAACCACAAAACCACATGTGTGTAGTAAATGGCATCTTGTTGCATGGTGAAGTCCATTACTCTGGCAAAACCACATGCACATTCCTCCTGCTTCTCTGTGTTTAGAGAGAAGTCAGTGAAGTTCCAGCCATACAGAGCTTTGTCACTTCCTGGATGCTATAATGGATGACAAACTGCCAGATGTCTCCTATGTATCCTGTTCCAGCCTGGACAGGTTCATTGGAGGAAAATCTCAGGGTCACTGACAGCATGTTGAGGCTGCAGGTCTGGTTCCTAGAGGTGGCACTGTCTGTGACCAACCCCTTAAGGAATCTCATTCACCAAGCACAATACTCCTGACTTGGGTGCAAGTAGAATAATTACTCCCTGAAGACCCAGGTGAGTATGGTCTCCTGCTGAGAGCTGCCACTCCTCCTAAGTCTGTGAATATGTACGCCTTTTTTGCTGCCCTGTTCCATGTCCTTTTGATTCTGCATCCCAAAGGGAAACAGCAAATAAACCCCTCATGATTGAGAGGTAGTGATGAATTCAGAGGCATTTTAGTTGCAACTATTGCCTTCTCAACATCCAACACCACTTCCTGCAAACTATACCAACATTTCATAACTCCTTTTAGAAACTCAGGTAGAGACAGTAGGAAGTGATAAGCAACTAACCTGCAAGTTGAATGCTGCTATGCTTAACTAGTACTGGCAGGTTGTCCTTCATGCCACTCAACAAATGTTGAGGTGAGTGAATTTAAGAGAGGGCATTAACTTGAGTGCAACAGTGGTTAGCACTGCTGCCTCACGACGCCAAATACCAGTATTCGATTCCCGGCTTGGGTCACTGTCTATGTGGAGTTTGTATGCTCTTCCCGTACCTGTGTGGGTTTCCTCCAACAGTTTCCTCCTACAATCCAAAACATGTGCTGGTTTAGGTGCATTGGTCATGCTAAATTCTCCCTCAGTGTACCTGAACAGGTGCTGCAGTGTGGCAACCTGGGGATTTTTACAGTAACTTCATTGTAGTGTTAATGTAAGCCTACTTGTGACACTAAAAATAAGCTTTAAACTTTAAATATATACACTACCATATATATCCTGTTGTTTTCATTGCATTATTGAGTTTCCTGCCTATATGATATATACTTATAACATATTCATAATTCTATTAATAATCGTGCACAGTACCTTGAATAATAATTGTGGCGAAATATATTTCTTTAGAAATCATAAATAGCAGTTTATCTAATCTAAAATGCATCATCAATAATGATTTTAAGCCACTTATTGAGCAGTTAACGAGGCACTTAATGAGCGAATGTCACAAAAGCATTGTTAATGTATCTGTGCAGTGAACAATTTTTGTGTTTAATGGCTTAACTGAAAAGTATGAGAATGTTGATGCGTGCACAACACTTGGCATACAGTTAATCCTAACTGGCAGTGCTTCTGATCTGTAACAAAATCCAGCCTCCATTGACATTGTTGTTTTCAAGGATACTCTTGCACACATATGATGGGATTTACCAGCTCTGTTACATCTTCACCACCTCGTGGAATAGACGAGTCATTGGGCCAAAATCTTGCAGTCTCTCTGAATTGTTGGAGACTGGGCATATGACTGAGATGCATTTTGGGATTCTGTGGAAGTCCTGATGAGAAGAACTGTGTGGGAATTGCGCGAGAAGTTTCAGTGTCTGATTGGCAATTCCTCTGGTGCATAGGACCCTCCATGAATGTCTCTGTCTCCTGAATTAGAGTCACAATATTTGGATTATGTAGTCAACCATTTAGAGGATTCAAAAAGGCATTTTCCTAGTTGGAAACAACTACCAAATATTTGCTGCAAGCAACCCCACAGGATGCTTCTATTTGAGATAAAAGGCTTGAACCATTGATCTGTTCCCATCACTTTAAAGTGGCATGTTAGATGGGTCCCTTACCAAGAACAAAAACAGTAATTAATCTATATGCATCCTCAATTATGTTGCATCATGGCTTTGTCTTGAGATATATATCAGCTAGTCTGGGAGGCATATGGTGCCTGCCAGCAACAATTAATAGTAATCAATTTTCATCTTGTGTCTGCTGTTAGCAGTAAGGAGTAAACCAATAGATAATCCACCATGGATCGGAGTTGGAATTAGAGGCTTCAGATAGTTCTTCGGTACTTACCTGGATAGTTACACAGGAAATTTTAGACAAATAAATCCTAGTATAACTATAGAACTGAGTCCCCAATCACTCAAACTGACCCTCAATTACCTGCCTGACCCAAACATGTCCCAACCAGACCGACCACTTGCCTATCTCTCTGACCTGACCCAGCTATTCCACCTGAGACTCGACTGTTACCTCACCCACACTTACCTACTTATGTCCCCTAACCACATTCTACCATCCTACTCATACAGCAACATTCAAACTGGATGTTTAAACTGCATACAGCAAGTGGTGTCATGAAAAAGAGGCCTGTCCTGTCTTCACTGTGACTGTACTCTTCTTCAATAGTGCACTCCAAGGGTCTCTGTTTTCCACATTTCTGGAAAAGCCAGGTTCAGAAGATCCTGGAAGAAATATGGAGCAGTATCGGGTATTTGCCTCTACTTTCTCAGAAGATGAGGGAAATTTCATGTCAGCTGTGATCTCACCAACTTTTACAGATGCACCATAGAAAGCATTCTTTCTGGTTGTATCACAGCTTGGTATGGCTCCTGCTCTGCCCAAGACCACAAGAAACTACAAAGGGTTGTGAATGAAGCCCAGTTTGTCACGCAAACCAGCCGCCCATCCATTTACTATGGCTATACTTCCTGTTGCCTCGGAAAAGCAATCAACATAATCAAGAACCCCATGCACCCCGGACATTTCTCTTCCACCTTCTTCTGTCAGGAAAAAGATACAAAAGTCTGAGGTCACATGTCAGCCGACTCAAGAACAGCTTCTTCCCTGCTGCCGTCAGATTTTTGAATGGACCTACCTTGCACTAAGTTGATCTTTCTCTACACCCTAGCTTATGACTGTAATACAACATTCTGCACTCTCTCTCTTGTTTCATTCTGTATGAATGGTATGCTTTGTCTGTATGGCACACAAGAAACAATACTTTTCACAGTATGCTAATACATGTGACAATAATAAATCAAATTAAAATTCGAGGGGAGAGGTATCTTGATGCTGATTGCTGCTTCTTGGAAGATCCTGGCCACTATCCTTAACTATGAGGTAGAAATGAGAATAGCCACTCAAAAGGCATAATGTGGCAGCATGCAATAAAATTAAACATTTTGATCCAAGGTGGATTATCTATTGATAAAGGCAAAATAGTGTGGATGCTGGAATCAGAAACAAAAACAGGAAATGCTGGAAAATCTCAGCAGGTCTGTGAGCATCTGTGGAGAGAGAATAGAGTCAAGGTTTCCAATCTGAACCCAGGCTTGAAATGTTGACTCTATTCTCTCTCCTTAGAGGCTGTTAGACCTGCTGAGTTTTTTCAGCATTTCCTGTTTTTGGATTATCAAATGGTTTTCTTCTTACTGGTCACAGCACACACAAGATGAAAACTGGTTACTACTAACTGGTGCTGGCAGGTGTCATACGACTTCCAGACTGATTGATATACACATCTCAAGACAAAGCCGTGATGCAACGTAATTGAGGATGTGTTTAGATGAATTACTGCTTTTGTTCTTGGATGGGGACCTATTTAACAAGCCACTTTAAAGTGATGGGAACAGATCAATAGTTCAAGACTTTTATCTCAAGTCGAAGCATCCTGTGGCGCTGCTCGCAGCCAATATTTGGCAGTTGTTTCCAATTGGGAAAATGCCTTTATGAATCCTTTAAATAGTTGACTATGTAATGTAGTTACGGATGAAATAATTTTCAATATCCATTTGGGGTGTTTTCAAAGGAAGTGGCAACTACCTGTTTGGAATAATTGCACAATGACAGCAGATAATCTGGATCCATCTACGTGATGAGGCAAGTGGATATCCATTTAAGTAGAAAAGCACATTTCAAGTCCCTGTTTAATATTAAGTGTCATGTAGGAAGGAATGTCTGTTACTTTGATGGCTCAAGAAGTTTAGTAACATTTATAATTACAGTAAATGTGGCACGCTGGCACAGTGGTTAGCTCTGCTGCCTCACAGTGCTAGGGCCTGGGTTCGATTCCTGGCTCTAGTCACTGTCTGTGTGTAGTCTGCACATTCTCTCCGTGCCTGCATGGGTTTCCTCCAGGTGTCCCGGTTTCCTCCCACCATCCGAAAGATGTGCTGGTTAGGTTCACTTGTCATGCGAAATTTTCCCTTAATGTACCCGAACAGATGCCGGAGTGTGGCGACTAGGGGACTTTCACAGTAACTTCATTGCAGTATTAATGTAAGCCTACTTGAGATACTAATAAATAAACTTTAAAAATGTACTGCTTATGCTGTGCAATTTACATTTACCTGTTTAATTTTCTGTAGATTTGTCAGATGATTGACAATCTCAGTAACTGTGATTAAGCATATATTCTACTGTGAAGACAAGGAACCCATGTACTGACATGTGATATATTCAGGAAGTCGATGCTAAGAGTTCTGTTTAGTCCCTGGATCTCACTAATTCTTTGGGCAAGATGACGGCATGGATGCTGAATCCAAGGAAGATAAATGTAGCATAAACAATCTGAGTATGCAATGTAGGCAACAAGATTCTACAATAGAATAGAGAGGTTGAGATGCCTTAACATTTGGTTGCACAAGATCATTGTATTTGAAAATATTTTGTTATTTTACACTGTTAAGAAATCAAGTGACAAAGTGTACAAATATTATAAACATTTTACAGAAAGAACGGTCAAAGTTTAGGTTGTTCTGTTTCCTAATGGCTAATGCAGTCAAATTGGAACTTCATTAAGAATGTGATTGAAAATTAGTGCTATGGATTCTGGACTCAATGGGCCTGATTTTACCATCAAGTTGCACCCGTTTTCAGGCGCAAAAACTTGGTAAAGTCGGGTGCGAGGTGAGTAGCACAATCTGTGCCGGCATCTGCGCTGGTTCCCCCTTTACCAGGGCCTGAAAATGGACGTGATTGGGACTGCACCTGAAATGGGTGTGATGGCTGTTTGAATGCATTTGCATGCATTTAAATTGACTTAATGGGCTGCACGTCCAATCTTACCAGCACTTCCCCCTTTACCACCGCGTTCGCCCATCCAGAATCGGCGCGAAACAGACATGCTCAACAAAAGTCCGATTCGGGTGCTCCAGTTAGTGAAGAGGTAAGTCCGACAGCTCTCTGCTTGAGATCAGTAGTGGGGGTTGGGGGGTGGAGGGAGGTGGGTCTGATGCTCTCTGCTTGAGTACAGTAAGAAGTCTGATGACACCAGGTTTAAGTCCAACCTATTTATTTGATAGTAAACTCGCAAGCTTTTGGGGTTTGCCCCTTCATCAGGTGAATGGAGAGTTCTGGCCTCAGACAGAGCATATAACAGCATAGACTGCTTACAGATTACTGATTAGAATGTGAGTCTTTACACCTAACCTGCTATTCAAGTCTTAAAGATGCCAACAATGTGAGTGGAACGAGCATTAAGTCCAGGTTAATGGGATGTGTATTGTCTCCAGACAGTACAGTAAGTGAGGTTTTTTTCTGTGCATGCGCAATTAGAGATGCCAATCGCAACTGCAGAATTTCGGGCGCATTAAGCCCCACTCACAGACTTCTGTAGCACGATGTGAAATTGTTGATATTTTTTCAGGCAGAGTGTGTATGGGGGCGCCTGAGAACGGGTTTAAAAGTCAGATCTGAAACATTCCCAGTTTCAAGTCTGCCCAGCACTTTGAATCAAAATGGTAAAATAAGGCCCAATGATTCCTGATTCCCATGGCGGATGGGGCAGTAAAATTCTGGCGCAGAAGTTGCTGTCAGATTTACCTTGTGATAACAGGGAGAACTGACAGCTTTGTTGTTATTATGACATCAAATTCCAGGATATTATTCTTTGTTGTTTAGAACTTGACATAAATTCTGAGTTTTTCTATATGGCATTTCACAGATGTGTGTTGCAGTATGAATAATGGCTAGGAAAAGAAAAGTAGTATTTTTTTATCTGACATTAAATTTTAATGGACACAGCTTGTGAATCACAACAATCTCATGAAGGTTGACATGGGACTCTACAAAGCTCTAACAGAAGATGTCAAAGCAGCACAATTTTCAGTGCATAACATTACAGCAGACTACAGTACTGAACAACTTTTTACTGGTTCATTTGCAAATTCACAGCACTAAACAGCAGTCATCTCCTGTGTTTTCTTCAATCATAATCATTTCAAACTTCAAATGCACAGGGCTGTTTTTGCTCTTGAATTTCAATGTCTTTCTTCTGTAACAATGTGATACACAATCATGGCATGGGAATAGCAGGTCAGCTTGCTTAGTAAATGATGGCAGGGCAGTTAGTAATATGCTGAAATTATAAGATCATTTACAATAATGCTAACATGTTAATGAGTTATATAACTGATAGGTTTAACAATCATAAAACTTGTCCTCGGCACCTGCATAGTGATTGTGGCTAATGTCAATCTATGCTTTGGCACCTGCTTTCCTACAGTCCCACCTTCCACGTCTTGCACTGACTACTGGTCTAAAACATTTGCAGGTACAATTTCAACTTCCTTCTTTATTTACTCATCTACAGGATATAGGTGTTGCCAGCAAGACCAGCTTTGACTTACCAGCCCTAATAGTCTTTGCAACAGTGGTGGTAAGCAGGCTTTTTCAATCACTGCTGTTCGTGTGTGAAGGTTCTCCTGTAATGTTGTTAGAGAGGGATTTTGGCTCAGTGACAACGAAGGAATGAGTCACAATTTTACGGGAGCTCGAAGGAAACTTGATGTGATTTGTGTCTCATGCCCTTGCTGCTTTTGTCCTTCTAGGTGATAGGGAGCATGAGATTGGGAGGTCCTGACGAAGAAGCCTTTGCAAGTTGCTGTGGTACACCTTGTACACATTGTAGCCACAGTGGTGGTTGCACTAGTGGTTGGAATGTTGATTTATCAGGCTACTTTTGATAATGTTGTGCTTCTTTAGTGTTGGAACTCTTCTCATCCAGGAAAGTGGAGAGTATTCCCTCATCAGCCTGACTTGTGTCTTGTGGTTGGTGGGAAAGCTTTGAGTGGTCAGGACATGAATTACTTGCTACAGAATACCCACACTCTGATCTGCTTTTATAGCCTGATATCATTCGGCTTCTGATCAGTGGTCACCTCCAGGATGTTGATGGTGGGTGAGTTAAAGGTGGTACTGCCAAAGGGAAGCGGTTAGGTTGTCTGCTGTTGGTGGAGATGGTTCTTGTCTGGCACTTGCGTGGTGTGAATGTTATTTACCATTTATCAGCCCGTGCTTGGACGTGGCCCAGGTCTTTCTGCCTCCAGTCATGGATTGCTTAATTATCTGAGGATTTGTGAATGGAAATGAACAGTGTGCAGTCATTAGTGAACATGCCCTCTTCTGACCTTACAATGGAGAGAAGGTCACTGATGCAGCAACTGGAGATGGTTGGGCCTAGAACACTATCCCGAGGATCTTCTGCAGTAATAGGGCCGGGATACATGGTTTTCAGCAAACACAACCTTTCAGCTCGACGTGACACCAGATGGGGACTGATGGCTTTTAGTACTGATCTTCTGTTTTCAATACCTATATGCAAAGTTTGTTTAATATATTTTCCCTCTTCAAATTAAGTATTCATTATTGCGTTTTGTTGTTTGCGAAATAGTAATAAACATCAAATGCCAGAAAACTTCAGCACAAGTAAATACACACCAAATATTTGTTCACAGGACAAGAACCAAATATCAACATTTTTAGGTTGAGCTGCTGCTACCAGGATTATAGAGTACGAGTTGTTCTAAACCAGAAAGCTAGACTGTGAAGGATAGAACTGGACCCAATCTTAACATGCACTCGTAAGCTTCTAATTACCAAGATATACATTACAAACATGCATCTCCTTGCCTAACAGTCACAATGTCAGGCTGTTTCTATTTATAGGAGCTCAAGTGAATCCCCAGTTATTGCCCTCTGCCTGCATATAATTAAGCACAGTTACCGTACAATTAACAGATTCCCTTCTCTCTCTTTAAATTAAAATTAGACTTTTTATGTACGACTGAAATGTCAAAACATATTAAATCAGGCTTCTATATTCTGTACAAAGCATACATTGCAAGACACACCTCCTGTAGGATTCCTAACAACTTCTTCATGTGTATGTTTCTTTTTGCAAAACATTCAGACAGTTGAAGACTTGCATACGCCCATTTAATTTTAGAGATTTTCTTTCGCTCCGGCACTTTGTTTCAAGCCAGCAAGGTCAATTTGTAACCTTTTCTCATTCACATTTTTTCGAGAGAGTACAGAAACTGCAATAAACAATTATCAGCATAATGTTCGATGGGTGCATTATCTTTAATATACCCATTGTATAGAATCTCACTTAAAATATTTGACAAAGCGATTTGATTTGATTTATTATTGTGCATACACTGTATTAACATACAGTGAAAAGTATCGTTTCTTGTGCGCTTTCCTGACGAAGCAAATCGTTCAAAGAGAAGGAAACGAGAGATTGCAGAATGCAGTGTTATAGCCATAGCTAGGGGTGGCGAGAAAGATCAACTTTAATGCAAGGTAAGTCCATTCAAAAGACTGACAGCAACAGAGAAGAAGTTGTTCTTGAGTCGGTTGGTACGTGACCTCAGATTTTTGTATCTCTTTCCCTGACGAAAGAAGGTGGAAGAGAGAATGGCCAGGGTGTGTGGGTTCCTTAATTATGCTGGTTGCTTTGCCGAGGCAGTGGGAAGTGTAGACAGAAATTGAACCTCCTATTCATAACCTCTCAGACTGCCAGCGGTTGTCATGATGTGGAGATGCCACCAGGTACACAGTACATACTCTTGCAACTCGGCCAATGTTGTCTACCTGAAATACTGCAGGAATGGATGTCCCGAGGCTTGGTACATTGGGGAGACCATGCAGATGCTACGACAACGGACGAATGAATACTGCTAGACAATCACCGGGCAAGAGTGTTCTTTTCCTGTTGGGGAACACTTCAGCGGTCACGGGCATTCGGCCTCTGATCTTTGGGTAAGCATTCTCCAAGGCGGCCTTCACGACACACGACAACGCAGAGTCGCTGAGCAGACACTGATAGCCAAGTTTTGCACACATGAGGACGGCCTCAGCCCGGATCTTGGGTTTGTGTCGCACTATCTGTAACCCCCACGACTTGCCTGGGCTTGCAAAATCTGACTAACTGTCCTGTCTGGAGACAATACACATCTCTGTAACCTGTGCTTAATGCCCACTCCACTCATATTGTCTGTACCTTTAAGACTTGATTACCTGTAAAGATTCACATTCCAACCATTATTTTGTAAATTGAGTTTGTGTCTTTATATGCCCTGTTTGGGAACAGAACTCCCACTTCCCTGATGAAGGAGCAGTGCTCTGAAAGCTAGTGACTTTTGCTACCAAATAAACTAGTTGGATTTTAACCTGATGTTGTGAGACTTCTTACTGTGCCAGCGGTTGGACAGCCTACTTTTAATAATGTTTTGCTCCGGGAAGCTCAGAAAATAAAACAGATATTTCTTATTCTCATGCTCAAGAAATATTTTGAAACAAGATGCATGAGAATATCCATCAGCATGTGAAGTATCACTAAAAGTTAATAATTCATGTTTATTAGCCTTAAAACAGTCTCTAGCTTAGGAGAAAATTAAAGCAAAATACTGCAGGACGTGGAGCTCTGAAATATAAACAAATGCTGGGATTTTACACCCCCATTCATATTGTGGAGGGGTTCGGCAACAGGAGCAGAAAACACCGCGAGAAATCAAAAGCTGTGTTTTATATACACCCTTTCTCGACACCTAACTATGACTGTAACACTACATTCTGCACTCTCTTCTTTCCTTCTCTATGAACAGTATGCTTTGCCTGTATAGCGTGCAAGTAGCAATACTTTTCACTGTATGCTAATACGTGACAATAATAAATCAGATCAAATGTCAGTGTGAAAACTTGCTTCAAATCTCCCCTCCCCCTGTCAGTGGCGGGCCACATTTCTTGCTGTTCAGTATGGAGGACATCATTATAATATATTTGCATCTCATTATCAGACCCATACGTTGGAATCATACATCTATGTCATAAAATCCTTCCACGGAGGCGTGGCCGTCTTCACGGAGTGAATCACAACTGCACTCAAAGGGCTCAAGGGGAGCCTGAAAGTGAGTGAAGTGCCAGTGGAGCAGCTCCACGTATTGAGGGGGTTGACCCAAGTATACTGGCTCTGACTCTGAGGGGGGAGAGGGTGGAAGTGACCAATCTTGAGTCCACAGGTGGAGTGGGGGCCTTGCTGGATAGGGCTGGAGTTGGAACTGGATTCTGACTCAAGGAAGATCGGGGTCTCATGCAGGGGCCACTTGGGTGTCACTCGAGGAGTACCAGGGTAACACTGGAAAGAGACGTCATGTTGGAGTATATAGAACTACTGTGCTAGTAATGTGCAGTTCTGCCTGCCACATTATCGAAAGGTTGTGATTGCGTTGGAGAGGGTGCAGAGGAGATTCACCAGGATGCTGCCTGGAATGGAGCATTTAAGTTATGAAGAGAGGTTGTGTAGGCTTTATTTGTTTTCATTGGATCAGAGAAGAGTGAGGGGTGACCTGATTGAGGTGTACAAGGTTATGAGAGACATGGACAGAGTGGAGAAGACTCCAGGATACTGGGGAGCAGGTCAAAGAGACCAGGAGGAAGATTTGAAAGAGACTTGAAGGTAGGGGGGCCTTAACTCAAGGAGATACCTGGGGGAAGACTGTGGGGGTACCAGGGGAAAGATTGCCAAATGTGAAATGTAACGTTGCTGAGGATGTCTTCTGCTGTGGGGCCTTGGGCTTCTTGGAAGGGCCTCACATATGGTAGGGAAGCCTGCAGCAGTATGGTGGGTGGGTGGGAAGTCATCACAGACTGACAGAATGGCAGAACTCTTAAGAGTATTGATAGGCAAAGGGATCTGGGTGTACAGGTACGCGGGTCACTGAAAGTGGCAATGCAGGTGGAGAAGGTAGCCAAGAAAGCATGTGGTATGCTTGCCTTCATCGGCCAGGGTATTGAGTTTAAAAATTGGCAAGTCATGTTGCAGCTTTATAGAACCTTAATTAGTCGCACTTGGAATATAGTGTTCAATTCTGTAGCCACACTATCAGAGGGATGTGGAGGCTTTGGAAAGGGTACAGAAAAGATTTACAGGATGTTTCGTGGTATGGAGGGCATTAGAAATGAGGAGAGGTTAGAGAAACTTGGTTTGTTCTCACTGGCGTGACGGAGGTTGAGGGGAAACCTGATAGAAGTCTACAAGATTATGAGAGGCATGGACAGAGTGGATAGTCAGAACGTTTTCCCAGGGTGAAAGAGTCAATTACTAGGGGCATAGGTTTAAGGTGCAAGGGGCAAGGTTTAAAGGAGATGTATGAGGCAGATTTTTTACACAGAGAGCCTGGAACTCGTTGCCAGGAAAGTTAGTGAAAGCAGATACAGTAGTGACTTTTAAGGGGCGTCTTGACAAAGACATGAATAGGATGGGAATAGAGGGATATGGTCCCCGCAAGGGTAGGGGGTTTTAGTTCAGTCAGGCAGCATGGGCGGTGCAGGCTTGGAGGGCCGAAGGGCCTGTTCCTGTGCTGTAATTTTCTTTGTCTTTGTTCTTTGACAGTTCCACTTGAATTTGGAGGAAAGGGGAGGCTTCTGGAGGTGGGATGTTGACAAGGAAAAGGCTAATGAAAAGGAATGCTAGTGATCAGTACCCCATTTCAGCTGAGATCATCCAGCTGTAACTGAATTGACATGCCTGGAGTCAATTATTTTAAAAAAAAACACGAGTGTTTCATTATGGAGCTCCTTATGTCGTCACTGTGTTCACAGGCATCAGGTTTCTTGAGAAACCTCCATGACTAAAGTATAAAATCACAACACAATATTCTTCATTTCCCTGTCAGAAGATGTTTCAAAACAATGAAAAATTATTTATGCCTGGAGTCAAACTAGTTATGCAATTATACCCACCAAAGCATCAGTTATGTGTGTGAGTGCCGTTGATTGCTGCTCAGCACTTAACCCTTGGTGCACTGACTTCCAAAATCACTGACTGCCATGATGTGTCTGTATGTTTGGCTGAGTAGACAAGCCAAGAGATCTCCTGCCATCCACCCCCCCCCACCCGCCACCCACCACCTCTCCCAGTGCTGGTTCCTCATTTCCCTTCCACCACCCACCTCCCCCCCCACATTTGCTGGTACCTCTCTCTCCCCGAACCCCCAACCCTGCCGATCGCTCCCTGTGTTTATAGATGGAGACGTTGATTGGATGGTGACTTGAGCACATATAAAGAGACACTGACACAGGAGTGGAGAAGAATTAGGAAATACATGTCTGTAATATTCCACTCTGTGAATAAATCTGTTTGAAGCAAAGACTGATTCTGGCATGGTGGCACAGTGGTTAGCCCTGCTGCCTCACAATGTCGGGGGACCCGGGTTCAATTCTGGCCTTGGGTCACTGTCTGTGTGGAGTTTGCACCTTCTCCGTGGGTTTCCTCTAGATGCTCTGAGTTCTTCCCACACTCCAAAGACGTGGATTGGCCATGCTAAATTGCCTTAGTGTCAGGAGGATTAGCAGGGTAAATACCTGGGCTTACAGGATAGGGGATGTGAGATTGTTATCATAGAACCATAGAATCCCTATATGCAGAAAGAGGCCATTCGGCCCATTGAGTCTGCACCGATCATAATCCGTCCCAGGCCCTATCCCCATAACCGCATTTATTTACCCTGACACTACGGGGCAATTTAGCATAATCAACCTCCCCCGCGCATTTTTAGAATGTGGGAGAAAACTGGATCACCTGGAGGAAACGCACGCAGATACAGGGAGAATGTGCAAACTCAATGCAGACAGTCACCCAAGCTGGGAATCAAACCCGGGCCCCTGGTTCTGTGAGGCAGCAGTGTTAACCACTGTGCCACCATGTCAGTCCAGGCTTGATGGGTTGAATGGCTTTCTGTACTGTAGGGATTCTATGATTTCTTACATCACCAACTAGCTACCAGGATTATAACAAGCACTTAAAATTTATCCCTATTACTTTTATCAATTTGTCTTTGTAATTAAGAACAATAAAAATTATATGTACTGATCTAGATTGATACCTATGGCCTTTGGAGTATATATTCTAAGGCATTTTACCTTATTTCTTCCTATTCTGAGAAATGGTTCCTAAATAAAGATGCATAATCTCTGTGCTGTCAACAGTTTATCTAGGAAATTATTGTTTTTTGAAAGTCAGTTAGTCGAATTTTCAGTGTAGCTCCAGGACTTACTGCCACCAGGATTTGCAAGGAAATATCACCCAGCAATTAAAAAATGTGCTGCATCTGAGAAATAAGCTAGCTTCAGCACACTCATATGGATAATTTTTCACATTGACATTTCAGTTTAATTTTGTGTAGCCTCATAAAACCAAAGCAATGTCAGCATGGGTGAATTGAAATTAAACAGGTTCTGAATAAACTCATGCTTGAGTCATGACATCAGCTTACAGCTGAGGTTAACCATCTCCACATTTAGCTGGTCACAGCAGCAGACATCTGTGCAGATTATAGACCGTGCAAATCATGGGCCAGACTTTTATTACAACAGAGCCCGAAAATCATAAGTCACAGCCCTGAACACGATACATCCCATTTTCCCAGGTGAAAATTGAGGCACGGCAGGTTTCACACATGCATGTCTTACAACCACATCTGGCCACTTAAATCATCTCCTACCTCCACTCAAGTTGGACTTCAGTAGCTTCGGAGTATGGAGATTAGACCTGAATTGTTCTGAACTGGTGTATTTATTTGGATGAAGTAAGAAGTCTCACAACACCAGGTTAAAGTTCAACAGGTTTATTTGGTAGCACAAGCCATCGGAGCGTTGCTCCTTCATCAGGTAAGTGGGAGTTCTGAAAGCTCTGAAAGCTAGTGGCTTGTGCTACCAAATAAATCTGTTGGACTTTAATCTGGTGTTGTGAGATTTCTTACCAGAACTTCCGCTTACCTGATGAAGGAACAGCGTTCCGAAAGCTAGTGGCTTGTGCTACCAGATAAACCTGTTGGACTTTAACCTGGTGTTGTGAGACTTCTTAATGTGTTTACCCCAGTCCAACGCCGGCATCTCCATATCTGTGTTTGGATGGCCAGGGGACACCTTTAGCGAGATGCAGATACCCCTGTGGAATTTGCTTTAAACTTTTATTCACAACTCCAGAAGTGTCACAAAAACAATTCTAAGTATCTCCCCTTAACCCAAGGCAGTAGAAAGGTGGGGTTGCTGTCTTACAGTGCAATTCTTTTTTCTCCTACTAAGTCGTGCACCTGGATGCCAGAAAAAACTTTGTACATGAGAATGATGCATTGCTCATTATGAGAGGCTGTGGGAAACAGTCACCATAAGCACAGGAACTAAGCACATGGACTTGCCTCCGATCCTTCACTGTTTCCAAGGTCAGCCACCCTGACTTCTAATCTAGCCCACCCCCAACACTATGAAGTGCAAGTTTGGGTAGTAAAGGTTGGGTTCATGGAGCTGGGAATTCTTCTGATTCTGCGTACCTTACTCACAGGTGATAATCCAGGCCTTGATCTGTGATATGGCTAGGACTTGGCGTTACCTCCTTTGCATTGGAATAGAAAAGAGTATCATACCTACCACATCACATTCAAGAACTCTTCTGACCTCTTTCTGCATTATAAGGATTCTGTGATTCTATGAACAGGCATCCATTCCCATCATCTATACTGACACATCAGATTGCCTTCCTTCAGTTTGGCCTTATGGCTCTTGTCTTCATTTCACTATAAATATTAACACTAAAGCCAAATTCAAAATTAATTATTTAAAAAATAACAACTCACTTCCAAACCAATTGTAGGCGTAAGTAAATAAGTTCAAATAGTTGAAAATTAAGCTGAATGACTGGGCCAAGTCAAACCTGGTAATTTATCAGCAATCCTTGTTAGACCTGTCAGTTGCTAAAGGCAATTAATAATTTTTAATTGAGGAACGCAGTGCAAGATCAATTGGCATTAATATAATCTACTACTGTAACGTATTCCACTTTTTCATGCTCAGCATCTCATTGATTATAATCACAGTAGGGGGAAATGTATTTTGTGGTTAACTAAAATGCTGCAAATTTGAACTGCTCAGGTCCAAGCACACTTCTCCTGGATTGTTGATCTATGCTGATTAGCAGAGTTCAGGTTAATGTGCTCTACTGCACTGAAATATTATTGACAATAGCATAATTAATCAATTTCAAATTCTTCATTCCTTGATCAGTAAACTCGGCAAGGGCAAATTAGACAGTTGAAGGACTTGATTACTAAGCAACTCCATTAACTAATTGAATACATACTTTTTCATATTCTTTCATGGGATATAGGCCAGAATTTTCCCAGTAATGCCTGCCTTTACATGGGTTATGTTCTAGTACTTCTCAGTCCCTTTCCACAACACTTTATCTGGTACATCAATGACCATATCAGTGCCGCCACAAGCTCTCATCTGGACCTAGAATAAATTATTGATTTTGCTTCCAATTTGCAGCCCTCTCTCATCTTTGCATGGTCCATCTCCGACATCCATTCTCTTCCTTGACCTTTCTGTCCCCATTTCAGACGATAGACTATCTACCAATATTCATTACAAATCCACCAATTCCCACGACGGATGTCGAAGAATGTCCCAGCAAAACCTGGGAGAACACATGAGCTAGTGTCAGCCTCGGCCTTGCTGGTTCAGCCTATCATATTGTTACCCACAAATGTTGTTGAAGCAGAAAGCAACCAATGACACCTTAACTATGGCTGCACTTGGTGCAATTTTGGGAGCGACCAGTTGCCTAACTGCACAAATCCGAGGGAAAGAAGATGATCCATTGAATTGTTTCGTTGGAGGTTGGGCTTCAGGAGTCTTCCTTGGAGTGAGAGCTCACAGCTACATTACTGGTACCTCAGCCTGCCTTGGTCTTAGCCTAATCATAGCTCTCACGAACTTGGGCAGGTTGGCACTTATCAGGACCTCGGAAATTCTGAAAACAGCTCAAGCAGTGCAACCTATTATACTGTATTCTGTCCAAAAGAACAAAGATAATTCTGAAAAAAGAGATTCATCTTATTCTCCCATTTCCTTCTCTATTGCATCTGTTCCAATGATACTAACTTACAAAATGGTGCTTCTGTCATGTCTTTGTGAGCTGAGATTTCCCTCCCACCATGGTTGATAGGGTCCTCCACTGTGTCCGACCCGTCTTCCACACGTTACCTAGGAATATTCCCTTCGTGACACCCCAGTCCACTCCTCCATCATCTCCAACTCTGCGGCCCCATCCCATGACACCCTTCCAAAAGGTGTAACACCTTCCCCTTTACCTCCTCCCTGCTCACCATCCAAGACCCCAACACTTCTTTTCACTGTGCAGGTGAGGCATTTGCTGCTCCTTCAATTTAGTCCATTGTATTCGCTGCTCACAATATAGTTTCCTTTACATTGGAGAGACTAAATGCAGATTGGGTGATTGTTTGGTGGAAAACCTTTGTTCAGTCCAAAAGCATGACCACAATCTTCCTGTCACTTGCCATTTCAACTCACCATCTTGCTCCCATGCCCACATCTCCGTCCTTGGCATGCTGCAATGTTCCAGTGAAGCACAATGCAAATGGAAGAATAGTACCTCATTTCCCAATCAGGCCTTTATAGCCTACTAGACCTAACATGGAATTCAACAACTTCAGAACACAAGTTCTCCCTTCCGTTTTGATTGTTAAAAATCCTTTTTATTCCTCAATGTCCTTCCCCCACAACCTTTCATAGATCGCTAATCCTTGTTCTGCTCTTAATAACATTCTGTTATCTTACTTTTAATGCCGCTGTTAGTACCTCCTTTTGTCTTTAACACTAGCATTCATACTCCCTTTGTGTTCTGTCAATGACATTTTGTCACACCTATCCTGAGCTTTCACCTACCCCTGGCCTCTGATTTGCACCTCTTGTTCCACCCCCTCTTAAACAGTATAAAATCTATTATATTTCTACCTCTCTTCAGCGCCAAAGAACAGTCATATGAGTTCAAACCATCAACTGTTTCTCTCTCCACAGATGCTGCCAGACCGGCTGAGTTGTTCCAGCATTTTTAATTTTTATATCAAACTATTTCTTTTGATTGTTTGCTTGATGTCTCGTGTAAGAACAACCTAAAAGTTAACTTACTTTTTGTTAACTGCATTTAAATAAAAGAGATCACTCATTTTATTAAGCTATTTAAATTCCTATCCTACATATTACATTTCTTTAAATTTTAAGTTTCTATCCTGAATATCCATTAGGTGAATGAAGATCATTTATTCCTCTTAGAAACTTCCTGTGCTAAGATAGGAACTCACTAGATGAATTTGGTACTGGCAAACCCTTTCTCTTGCTGATAATTAGTCCTTATTTCCGAGTAACTAAATTCACCAGTCTATTATTTTCTATTATTATACATATTTTCTATTATTTAATTTCTGATGAGGAGCTGTCTCTTTAGGGAAAGTTAAAACAGTATAATTTGCAAACATGACAACAGTTTTCAGTGCATTGGTTTTGTCGGAAGATCCATCTTATGCCCTATTATACATTTGATATTGGTTCTTCTGTTCATTTCGTGTCTCATTTTGTTTTAGTTGATATTAATCTCGATAGATGTGTTTCTTCTGTATCAATCCTTGGAGTAGTTAATTAATATCTAATTAAGGCCTCCACCTGAGAACTGCAACATTTTAAGCATCATATCACCTTTTTCACTACATCATCATATTTTTTGTACCAGCTCTAATAGAGATTATGGAGGCACAGTTTAGCACTGCTGCTTCACAGCACCAGGGATCCGGGGTCACTGCATGGGTCACTGTCCGTGCGGAGTCTGCAAGTTCTCCTTATGCCTGTGTGGGCTTCCTCCAGGTACTCCGTTTCCTCCCACAATCCGGTGCTGGTTAGGTACATCGGCCATGGTAAATTCTCTCTCAGTGTACCCAAACAGGTACCGGAGAGTGGCGACTTGTAACTTCATTGTGAAACTAATAAATAAACTTTAAACTTCTTCCACTGTTCCTTGGATGACACATCTTCATTCTCACTGTTCCTCTTTACTGTTGATGCTGACTTTGTATTCGATCTTTTTGTTGCCAACAAATCTACATTATACTCACTTTCCTCTGATTATACAAAGTTGCTGTAGTAATTACTAAACTAATGTAGAATAGAAAATGCCTTTACCAGAAGCTCACTAACTACTTGGGGGAGAAAGGAATAGAGAATATGCAGATAGTGTTAATGTAATAAAATGCAAAGAGGTTCCTGTGGAACGTTAGCACTGACACAGACCAGTTAGGCTTAGTGGCCTGTTTCTGCATTTTATATTCTTTATAATTTTATGTTACTTTCTACAATTTATCTTTGAGAATAATGCAAAATATTAATCTTGAGATTTGTAGAACCTAAATATCCCAGCTCAGTTGCGTTCAAATTATGGCTCAGTGTATTTGTTATTAGGTTCCCCAATGATGTTCTTTGGAACCTTTTTTTGATGAATGTATTTGAGTCCTGCTTCACCTGGATATCTTATCAAACTCTTTAGCAGCTCTGTGCATACCAAATTTGGGGCTGCATGGTGGAACAGTGGTTAGCACTGCTGCATCAGAGCACCAGGGACCTAAATTCAATTCCGGCCTCGGTTCACTGTCTGTGCGGAGTTTGCACTTTCTCCCCATGTCTTGTGGGTTTCTTCCAGGTGCTCCAGTCTCCTCCCACAGTCCAAAGATTTGCTAAATTCAGCCTACGGCTGAGAGATTATCAGGGTAAATGTGTGGGGTTACGGGAAGAGGGCCTAAGGCTGATACCGGAGTTGAGGGGGTTGAGCTATGAGGAGAGGCTGAATAAACTAGGCTTGTACTCATTAGAGTTTAGAAGAATGAGGGGAGATCTCATTGAGACATATAAGATGATGAATGGGATGGATAGGATAGAGGTGGAGAGGCTCTTCCCGCTCAGAAAGGACAGTAGGACTAGAGGGCACAGCCTCAAGATAAAGGGGGGGCGGTTTAGAACGGAGTTGAGGAGGAACTCCTTCACTCAAAGGGTGGTGAATCTCTGGAATTCTGTGCCCGTTGAGGTGGTGGAGGCTGCCTCGCTAAATATTTTTAAGATGCGGGTTGATAGGTTTTTGATAGGCGAGGGGATTAAGTGTTATGGGGAGAGGGCGGGAAAGTGGAACTGAGACACGACAGATCAGCCATGATCTTATTGAATGGCGGGGCAGGCTCGAAGGGCTAGATGGCCGACTCCTGCTCCTATTTCTTATGTTCTTATGTTATGTTCTTAAGTGGGATTGTGGTCAGTACAAACTCAATGGACTGAATGGGCTCTTTCTGTACTGCAGGGATTCTATGAAGTTTGATTAATGCTGTGCTTCTCCTTTGGTACTGGATTATCGTGAGCAGATCCAACATTTGTCTTGATGCCTTCTGTGAAATGTTTGTAGATTATTTTCCTTTATGTTTCCTAAGGTTCTTACTTTTATCATTTCTGTGTTTGTACATCATAGAAGTGATTTCATGTTCCATTTATAGCAATTAAGTGAATTTCTCCCTGTTCATAACATTTCTTAAACATATTGGGCAGAACTTTCCTGTCCTGTCTGCCGTGGGAATTGTAGCGGGCGGGACACGGTCCATGCAAATGTCTGTTGACCACAGGTGGGATTTTTCGGTCTTGTGGCAAGCACAGCCAGAAAATCCACCCAATGTTTATCTCAATAGCAATGCATTCATTTCCTTAGCAGCAACAGTTTCTCAGCCAGTGGCAAGAGAAACAGAGTTTCAAATCATATGACTTTTCATAGAATCATAGAACTGCAGGAGGAGACCATTCAGCCCATCGAGTCTGCACTGACTCTCTGATAGAGTCTTAGCCAGGTCCTCTCCCCATCCTATCCCTGTAACCCTGCACATTCAACGTGGCTAATCCATTTAATTTGCACTTGGGATACTAAGAGGCAGTTTAGCATGGCCAGTCCACCTACCCTGCACATCTCTGGACTGCAGGAGAAACCGGACCACCCAGAGGAAACCCACACAGACACTGGGAGAATGTATAAACTCCACACAGATGGTGACCCAAGGCCGGAATTGAACCAGGTCCCTGGCGCGATGAGGCAGCAGTGCTAACCACTGTGCTACCGTGCTGCCCAGAGCTTCTTCATTTCTTTTCTTTGATCACATTTGATTTGATTTATTATTGTCACATGTATGAACATACGTGAAAAGTATTGTTTCTTGTGCGCTATACAGACAAAATATACCGTTCATAGAGAAGGAAACGAGAGAGTGCAAAATTTGCTTTCTCAGTTTTATATGCCGTATTCCTGGCAGATTTTTGACTTGTGAACTCAGGTTATGTATATTGTGATCAGTAGCACAATTTTATTTGTATTGTTTTAGATTATCGCCCTGGTTCCTCAGTGTGGCAAACTTGTCTAGACTTGCCTTGAACCTGGATGATTTAAAGTACTCCCATTTAGGCAATCAGTTGCAGTTTCTGCTTGCATTTTAACTGTTATTTCAATTTATTGAAAGTTTGATCCCACAATTTTCTGTTATCAGTATCTGTGGTAGAATAATTATGTTTAGAACACAACTTGTGTAAATAAGTTTCTCCTGCATTTATTAACAAACCTAATGAAAAATTTATGTCCTTTTGTACTGAGCTTTAAACCACACATGATAGCCATCACCAAGAGCACCCATTTCTAAATCTGCAACATTATTTTCTACTTATATCTGCCTCTCTTCACCACTGAAAATCTTTTTTGTCTACAATTTAAAGTTGCCCTTCCTTAATAGTCTCCCATCTTCCATCCTGTATAAATTTTGACCTATCTAAAATGCTCAAGCTATTTGAGTAGATCATGGTTGGTCTCATCTTATTGTGTACAGTTTTGGTCCCCTTATTTGAGGAAAGATGTAGTGGCATTGGAGACAGTTCGGAGGAGATTCACTAGAATAGATTCCAGAGATGAGGGTTTGTCGTATGAAGAGAGATTGAAGAGTTTAGGCCCATATTCTCTGGAATTTAGAAGAATGAGGGGAGATCAAATTGAGGTTTACAAGATGATAAAAGGTATGGATAAAGTAGATGTGGAGCAGATGCTTCCTCTTGTGGGGCATTCTAGGACAAGAAATCATAGTCTTAGGATAAGGGATAGCAAATTTAAAACAGAGTTGAGAAGAAACTACTTCTCCCAAAAGGTTGTGAATCTGTGGAATTCACTACCCCAAAGTGCAGTGGATGCTGGGACAGTGAGTAAATTTAAGGAGGAGTTAGATTTTTAATTGGTAATGGGTTGAAGGGTTATAGGGAGAAGGCAGGAAAATGGGGATGAGGAGGATATCAGCCATGATCGAATGGTGGAGCAGACTAATGGGCCGAATTGCCTAATTCTGTTCCTATGCCCTATGAACTTCTCTGAACAACATTCTCGTACCTTTAGAACATAGAACATAGTACATTACAACGCAGTATAGGCATTTTTTTTCCCTCCGTATTTTTTGATACCCTTATCTTCCAAAACTCAGTTGATTTCACGTGTTGAAAATTTATGTTGACTCAGCATCCAAAGCCTTTTTGAAGGAACGACAGTTCCAGAAAGACTCAGGAAAATGTTGTGGTCGGTCAGAATCAAACTGCCTGGTTGAGGTCTTCAAATGATATTTGGCAGTTAACTGTCAGTCACTATGTCAACACCTCTACCTATTAACATTCTCTGCTCATACAGTATAATGGTATTCTTGCGAATGTCCTGATGAGCTCAAGATGAAAAGCTTCGACAAAATGTCTTTCTCAACAACTTGATCCGAATAGCTCATTAACATCTTAATCAATAGAAATGTGAAACTTAATTGTATATGATTTTTGATCATCATTACATTCTGTCCTCTGATGCTTCATCCTATTGTATTATTGCTACACTACTTCCAAAGCTTCTACATTCTCTCTTGGTGAATGTCTAGAACTGAAAAAGAGTATCCCAAATGAGGTGTCACCAGTGCTCTGTGTAATTGAAGTAAGTCTTGCTTTTTTTATTTTTTGCATTAACAGTGCTACAATAATGCATGTTATTATTGTTGTTGTTGTAGCTTCTTTGTTGCTGCTGCATTGTCTAAGAAAAGTGCTATTTTCCAGAAACCATGAAAAAAAGCTTACTTCAACACATGTGAGAGGTGGCACGGTGGCACAGTTGTTGGCACTGGTGCATCACAGCTCTAGGGACCTGGGTTCAATTCTGGTCTGAGGTGACTTCCTGTGGAGTTTGCACATTCTACCCATGTCTGCAAGGGTTTCCTCAGGTGCTCTGGTTTCCTCCCACATTCCAAAGATGTGTGGGTTAGGTAGATTGGCCATGATAAATTGCCCCTTAATGACAGGAGGATTAGGGGGGTAAATATTTAGGGGTTATGGAGACAGGACCTGAGTGGGATTGTTGTCAGTGCTGGCTCGATGGGCCATTATGGCCTACTTCTGCACTGTGAGAATCTATCATTCTTTCCTTCTGGATTCCTTCCCTAAAAATGTGGACTCCTTTTTCAGTGGCATAACCCAGGGAACTGAGCAATGTAATACATTTTATGCTATGTAGCCCTCTAGTCTTCACAGAGCTGTGTATCATCCAGTTTGCTTTGTATAAAGATCCATTGGTTTATATTTAGTGAATGTACTTCTCCCAAAGGGTTGTGAATCTGTGGAGTTCACTACCCCAAAGTGCAGTGGATGCTGGGACAGTGAGTAAATTTAAGGAGGAGTTAGACAGATTTTTAACTGGTTTTGTTGAAGGGTTATAGGGAGAAGGCAGGAAAATGGGGATGAGGAGCGTATGAGCCATGATCAAATCCTTCAGATGTCACATTTCCTGTGTCAAACTTCACATGAAAACAATGTGTTAAACTTGTATCTGATCAAATCAACTATTCATAAAACAGCACCAAAATCACTACTGAAGAGATAAGAAACATATAAATTAGACATGAAGAGATTAACTTCAATGAGAAACCAATAGCAACACATCAGCTTTGGAGAGAGTGCAAAGAAGTGCAAAGGATGTTGCCTGGTCTTGAGGGTGTTGGCTATGAGAGGAGGTTGCATAAACTAGGATTGTTTGCACTAGAAAGATGGAGGCTGAGGGGAGACCTGATGGAGGTCCACAAAATTATGAGAGGCATAGACAGGGTGGAAAGTTGGAGACTTTTTCACAGGATGCAAGTGTCAATTGCAAAGGGGCACAGGTTCAAGGTGGGAGGAGGAAAGTTTAAGGGAGATGTGCAGGGGAAGATTTCCACACAGAGAGTGGTGGGTGCCAGAGGACATGGTGGAAGCAGGCACATTAGCAACATTTAAGAGGCGCCTGGATAGATACGTGAATAGGGAGGGAATAGAGAGATACAGATCAAGTATGGGCAGAAGGTTTTCTTTAGTTTAGTTAGGACATCATGATCAGTAAGGGCTTGGAGTGCCAAAGGCCTATTCCTGTGCTGTACTTTTCTTTGTTCTTTGTTCCATCAAATCAATGCAAGTGATCAGTCGAATAAATAAGGAAAAAAGCAAAACAAATCAGTTGAAATCTTAATTGGTAATCGTTTTAGTTACCATTTCATTATTAAGCTGAACAATTACATCTGGAATTCAGAATTAGAATTTTAAAATATGCATATAAGAAAATATTTAAACTCAGTTATAAAATGTCCTTTCTGTAATCTTGATGCTTGTAAAACAAACTTTCCATTGGAAACTATTGGGCTACTGTGGGGACCCTGAGCCTCAAATTCATATGAGTTAGCAGATATTTCCACGGTTAGTTGAAGAGATTCAACAGAATAGCAGGCTTCAACTTTCCATATGCACCTATGCCTATAACTTGAAATTTAAGTTTAAAATTTATTTATTAGTGTCACAAGTTGGCTGACATTAACACTGCAATGAAGTTACTGTGAAAATCCCCTGGTCACCACACTCCGGCGCCTGTTTGGGTACACTGAGAGAGAAGTTAGCATGGCCAATGCACCTAACCAGCACATCTTTCAGACTGTCGGATGAAACCAGCATCTGAAGGAAACCCATGCAGGCATGCGGAAATTGTGCAAACTCCACACAGACAGTAACCAAAGCCAGGAATCCAATCCAGGCACTGGTGCTGTGAAGCAGCAGTGCTAACCACTGTGTCACCCTGCCACCGTGATTCATGTGACTGCAAACAAAAGTGGCAAACCAGGCTATAACAGGACTATTTATTGTCAACTCTGGTTTCCTCCCACATCCAAAGAAGTGCAGGTTAGGTGGATTGACAATGCTAAATTGCCCTTTCGTGTTGCAAGATGTGTATGTTAGGGGGATTAGCGGAGTAAATGTGGGAGGTTATAGGATAGGGCAGGGGGTGGGCCTGGATAAGCTGCTCTGTCAGAAAGTCGGTGACGACTAGATGGGTTGAATGTCCTCTTTCTGTACTGTAGGGATTCTGTGATCAATGGTCAGCCTGGCTGCTCCAATGGCAAATTACTGAGATAGAAATCTTTAAGAAAACAACTTAGAGTAATTGGAATTTGGGTTACTTTTTAAGGTAACTTGTGCAACAAGAGCATAATGAGTTAGATTTTGAAGCCAGCAGTAAAGCCACAAATTATTCGGTGTAGTACATTAGATCCAAAATAGCCTGTTCCTTAGTTAGTTCCTTGGCATACTGTTCTAGGAGACTATCTTGGATGCATTCCAGTAATTCATTCTCTATACTATTACTGCAAACTTGGTTTGCCAGTCTGTGTGAAGATTAGTGTCTCCCATGATTACAGTGTTACTTTTTATAACACGGACCTCTGATTTACTCTCTGCCTTACACTAAAACTATTGTTATGGGACTGAAAGTAATTCCCAACAAAGTTAGCTCCACAAAAATGATTCTATATTTTTATTTTCTAAGCTAAGATTCTTTCTCTTCAGTGTCATTATCCCTTCCAGGGCCACCCTTCCTCCTTTTAAATTTTACTTCTCTCTTCTTCGAGTTAAGTTGTAGTTGTCTGCCTCACAGCACCAAGTTCCTGGAATCAATTCTGACCTGTCTGTGTGGAGTTTGCACTTTCTCCCTGTGGGTTTCCTCTGGGTGTTCTGGTTTTCTCCCATACTCCAAAGAGGTGCAGGTTGAGTTGATTGGCCATGCAAAATTGCTCCTTAGTGTCAATGGAATTAGCAGGGTAAATACATGTGGTTACAGGGATAGAGTGGGATTGTTGTTGGTGCAGGCTCGATAGGTTGAATGGTCTCCTGCACTATAGGGATTCTATGAATATTTGGTTCCTAAACGTGATCACTTTGCCACCATGGGCTGGATTTTACACAGTCCTACCAGCATTTTTGAAGGTGGGCTGGGGCAGATAAAGTCCATTGGGTGTGTTTCGAGTCACCTACCCGCCTGCCCTCGTTCTATCTGAAGGGATGGGGGAGGCATCGGTGATGACTAGATGGGCTGAATGTCCTCCTTCTATACTACAGCTATCCTTGCCTGCCTGTCCTTGGGTCCATTGAGACCTTGAAGTGTACAATTAATTAAGTGGTCAAACTTATTACCTTTGTTATTGTTACTGACCCTTCCTAATCTGCATTGGTTATTTTCATCCAATATAGCACTGCAACCTTAACAATACCTGAACTATTTGAATTTGGAGCACATAAGGCAAGAGAGATGCTGCCAGCCATCACAAGAAAACTTGAAAGTGGCTTTAATAATAATTGAACTTTTTTAAAATCCCCTAAAGCATGAGCATTTTTTCTTCATAACGATAGCCCTACTAGCTACATGCAAGCGAAGCACTACTGCTTTTATTCATTGCTTTGTACTTGCATCTGCTAACAAGCTGATTTTAATTAGGCTGATTTGTTGTAACATTCAATACATTGCACCATTGTCACCCTCATTCAGCTTTGCTTAAGTGTAGCTACATTTCTCCCTCACTGTTAGGCCAAGCTTAGAAAACCCAAAAGATTTTGTATTATGTGTAATTACATCTTTAATTAGCAGCAATCTTGTGAGCCTTGTGACATAGCAAATTAAGTTAGAAAGCTTGTTTATTCAGAGAAAAAGCACTTGCTTTGCAGAAACTATGTTGATACTTTTATAATACAAAGGATTTTCTTTCTGTGAAACATCACGTTTGTTCATAGAAACATAGAAAATCCTGTTGCGACTGGGCAGTCTAGATATGGGAAGATTGTTCCCAATATTGGGGAAGTCCATAACTAGGTGTTGCAGTCTAAGAATAAGCCACTCGGGATTGAGAAGAGGAGGAACTTCTTCACTCAGAGAGTTATGAAACTGTGGAATTCTCTACCACAGAAAGCTGTTGAGGCCAGTTTGCTAGATATATTCAAGAGAGAGCTGGACGTGGCCCATGCAGCTAAAGACACCAAGGGGTATGGAGAGAAAGCGGGAGTGAGATACTGAACGTGCATGATCAGTCTTGATCATATTAAATGGTAGTGTAGGCTCAAAGGGCCGAATGGTCTACTCTTGCACCTATTTACTATGTTTCTATGTTTCAAGTGAAGCTGCATATCATAGAAATGATGTATATCTTTCTCCTCTTCAATAACAACATATTATTTGCTGCAGCCAGTGAAGAAGTGAGAGCCAACATTAAAATGGCACTTTACAAATAACTGCCTTGTTATAAATTATAGAATATGTTTGCCATTAAATTGGCCACTATCATGATGTCAATTTATAATTTAGTGAATATTTTAATTTATTGTATTTTGTTTAATCTCATCTCTTTCTCTGCAATGAGAAAAACATTCCTCATTATTGATGAGAAAGAATTTCACCATGAGAGCCACAACATTTCATCGACATAACTCTAAGAAGACTTACTTGGGAGCACAACATCAATCACAGATTGAAATCTTATTATTTTAGCCATCTCATAAATGCAAATGTATCGAGCAAGGAATTATTTAAATTCATTCTTCAAATATACATGACATGTCAGTCCCATTGGTACACTAACTTCAAGTGTGAGCAACTGGAGTCATTGAATACAAGTGTTGCAAATTTCATATCTGACCTAGATACCCTCTCATATTTAGCTTTTTGGGTATCTCCTGTAAGTGACTTCACATTCTCTATGATTAGGAGATTACTTTTATTGCTCAGTAATCAGTCATTCAACAATGTGATCTGGAGATTGTAATAACTGCACTGACTTTCCATGTGAACTGGATACTGTAATTGTGCACTTAACCTCTGTTATAGGTATTAGATATTGTGCGGTAGGTCTTACTAAAGCCTTTATAGTCTTAAGTAGGTTAACTGTACAGAAACTGTGTTCAGGCAAGGAGCTGACTCCATACTTGCTTGTGCACATGGCTCAGTCCAACACTAGACTGATTCCTAGGGGCTGGTCATGTGTCCTGTTATATCACTGTGTGGACAGTACTGCAGCGAGTCCCACGTTAACGCATTATATGCTGCATCATTATACAACTCCCCCATCATCCACACATGCACAAACGCACGTGCATACACACACATACACACACTTTATCCAATGTATTTCATATTATTCTAGTTATTTAATGTTTTTCTAGTTTATCCCATGTATTCACATCATTATTACTATCCCGTCTCCCCCTTCAAATCTATGAGTTCATAAATTCAGACAGTCTGGACACCTCATAACTCTCCCATATCTTGTTCACACTACTGCCAAAAGAATGGTAAGTTCTTTCGTTGTAGGTAAATTTGGGTATATTTTTATCCTGTTTTTCTATTCCTTGGTATTGAACCACTCTGTTGATTTGCCGTTGTGTTTCCATCCCGTTTCTTGCGGGGTGGACGAATGTTTTGCTCATCTCCATGGCAATTCTTCCTCTACTTAGTCCATTATGTGGGTTGCTGTGATGTCCTTTGTGACAGGGGATGGCCTTTCCAGTTATGACGATGTGGGTTTTTTTCGTAAGTTCATTGTGTGATCTGGGTCTAAACAGATGTTTTGGAAATTGTCTATTCTCCCAGATTATGCTGCTTGAGTCTGTAGCTTCTCAAAACTACTACTTTATATTTACAGCAACTATTTACACCTTTGAACCCCTACACAAGGTTAGAGCTTCTCCTCCTTCCATATCTCTCTTACTTTTCAGTCACGTAATCTAACACCATTATTATGTCGGCATTATGTATGCTTCTGATGTTTACCCTTTACAGATAATTGTAGGAACTACATTCACATAGGCCAGGATTCTCCAAAATCGTTTGCCCTGCCAGCGCTATCAGCGAGAATGAAGAAATTGGCACTCAGCCAAAACTCCATTCACTGCAGCAGGACTGGGGAATCCCAGCCACAGGCGTAGTTGGAGAATATTCAGTCAGAGTGTTTTAGCAAAGGAACTATGTAGTTAAAATAAATGCCAAAAGAGAAAATGCTGGAAAATCTCAGCAGGTCAGGCAGCATCTGAAAGGGGAGAAAAGGGCTGACGTTTCGAGTCCAGAAGACCCTTTGTCAAAGCTAAAAGACAAAGGATCATCTGGACTTGAAATGTCAACATTTTTCTCCCCTCACAGATGCTGCCAGACCTGCTGAGATTTTCCAGCATTTCTCTTTTGGATTCAGATTCCAGCATCCACAGTAATTTGCTTTTATCTAGTGTTTAACTTACTGCCACTTCTCTTCCAGAAATGCCTATCCTGAAGAAGTACTGCTCTTCTCTCCAACAGGATTTCTGAATGTCTCTCCCGCCCTATCCACCTTCATTGCTTTCCATTTCTCTCCCTTCCCCCACAGTATAAATATCTCCCACTTTCAATGCCTTTTATCTTTGAGAAAGGGTCATCTGGACTCAAAATGTCAGGTTTTGTCTCTCCTTACAGATGCTGCCAGACCTGCTGAGGTTTTCCAGCATTTTCTCTCTTGGTTTCAGATTCCAGCATCCGCTGCAATTTGCTTTTATCCAGTTAAAATAAATGCTTTTATTAAATAAAAGTTTTATTCAATTATGCTTATTACTGTTACACAATGTAATGAAAGACACAAACATCGAACAAAGGATTCAATTACGTCTACTCATGCAGAATTTTAATGAAAATAAGCAAAAATAGAACACTAGGGGTGGAATTTTTCCATCCCACCCGCCACAGTAATAGTAGCGGGTGGAACATGGACCATGCAAAGATCCGTTGACCTTGGGTGGGATTTTCCAGCCTTAGGGCGAACGTGGCTGGAAAATCCCACCCTAGAGGTATTATTTCCAAATTGCAATGAAAGTTGTTGGGCTTTGGTTAGAGTGCAGGCATAATTGTTGGTAACAACCCAATGCTACAAAACCCTTGCTGCTGTTTTTCCAATTAAGTGCAATTGATGCAGTGATAATACCCTGCAAGATATGAAATTGGACCCAATGTTCATGTAGAAATGATGGTCATGCAAGTGAACAGATTGGAGTCCAGAAATAATCCTTGATGTCAGCAATATTCCCTCTGTTTGCACAGATAGCAATTGCCCACTTGAGATTTCTCTGCTTTGCGGAGAAGATAAGTATATTACTTGTGACTGGTCAGAACTGATTAATTATAACTATGCATGAAATGAACTTAGCAGTAATTTAATCATATTCTTAAATACTTGTCCCTAGAGGGGAATTCACTCCCAACAACCGGTAATATAGAATGTACAATATTATAAGTCGCTGTCTCCTGTCACTTAATCTGAGCAATCTTAGCATGTTTAATTGTCAGGCTTAATTAAAAAATCATTACACAATTGACTTTTCCTAATGACCTTGAGAAACTCATTGGCCTGTTTTCAGTCTTTTACTGGGTAGGTATTCCAGTGAGAGTGGTTAGTTTGTTTATGGATAATCATGGCCTCACATGCTCCTGGAAGACGCATAGGTAAAAGACATACATTTCTTCAACTCCATATAAAAAAACCTTGCACTGACTTCACATATTAATGGGTTTGAGCATTACTTATCCGTTTACAGTACAGCATTGTAGATGTGAGTGCTGAATAACCGTGGCTGAAACATCAGTTGGCTAAGTTTAGATAAGATCCAATTTGTTAAACATGGATTGTAATGAATTTTAATGGCCAACTTCTCTAACTACATTTAAGAATTGTGATAGCATGAGACAGATATTGAATGAACCCATGGATAAAATTGAAAGCTACACTGAAAAATCTCAATTTGAACTTTGGATGTTGATTCAAATTCCAATGTGAGGCTCAAGTCTCTTAAGGCTCTAAGATATAATTGACTTGATATCACTCTACATTTTCTTTTGCACTAAATAAAAGGAAAGGACCATTTTCAGTTTGGGTTAATTGCACTTTTGGGTAGAGAAGTTTTGGGTAGAGTTCAGTCTTTGTGTCGTGCCTTATTGGGGCGTAACATTGGGATTAATTTTCACTTTAAGCATGGTTGGAAAACTGATGGTTATGGTTCAGTCAGTTGGGAAAAAATTGAGCAAGGAGAATAACAAGTAAATGTGTAACATCTAGTTTCCGCCCAGGCCCAAAATGAAAATTATCCCCAGCATGTCAACTGAGGAACACTGTTCATTGCCTCAGTATTGATATTCATAGAATCATAGAATCCTTACAGTGCAGAAGGAGGTAATTTGACCCATTGAGCCTGCACCAACAACAATCCCACCCAGACCCTATTCCCATAACCCCATGTATTTATCCTGCTAATCGCCCTGACACTAAGAGGCAATTTTAGCATGGCCAATCCAACTAACCTGGAGGAAACCGGAGCATCTGGAGGAAATCTACACAGACACAAGGAGAATGTGCATGTTCCAAACAGATTCATTGCCTTAAAAGGCAGAACTCTTTATTGAAAGGCAAATTGGCATTACTGCCAATATTCTTTTCCTTAAATAAATGATTTCATGAAAAAACTGATTAACTGAAGTGTTGTTGATATCGAGAAGAAGATTTAAAAAGACTTGTGGATTCCAATAGTATGGGGAACTGTTTCAGTATCCGTAGAGTAGCTGAAACTCAATTTGAACAGTGTGCTTATCTGTGTCTATTATGTATAAAAAGCTGCAAGTTTAACATAATGTGGCTTACTACATTGAGTGGAGTTCTATCCAACAATACGTAGTTAGTTACATGCTCTCTGCCTCTACCGGCAATTTGTAGACAAAAAGTTTTTAATTAATGGTATGGTGCTACTAGACTATTTAGATTTGAGTCATATCCTTTGCACTTGGGTCTGTGTTTACCACCAATATGTCTCAAAAATCCCAGCTGGGTTGCCAATTTGTTTTAAGTTGCAACTGATGCATCCTGAATATAAATATTTCCACTCTTGAAATCATTTCCTCATGCAAAATGTTTTGGTTGGAGCAAAAAAGTCTTTTTCTCTGCCCTAACATTCTAAGACACCATATGTCAGCTAACTGTTCTGTCACAAAAGCTGATTTTGTTTCTAACCAATGTACACACGCTTACACTTTCCCACATGAGTCACTAGATGTTAATCAGAAGCAGCTGTGGTTATTTTCTCTGCATTCCCCTAAATGCTGCACCAGGGTCATTTGTACCATTCACCCCACTGCCCGTTTCAACTGAGATCAAGGAACACAGTTCATTGTTCTTCAACAGTTGCAGGTCCCTTTGAACACATAGTGCACCTCTCCCTGTGCCAATTTTGGTGTCACCACCAGGTCTTCCTCCTCCTGATCTTAGCTCAATGCCTTCAAATGCTTTTGCTGTTTCTACCAGTTTCGTTGTGAATGTTTGGCCTTTTGGCAATTCTTTCAGCATCTTGGCCCCTTCATAGTGTCGACAGGCTAAAATCAAATGGAGAATCTTCTTGCCTTGTGCGGGTATGTTCCTCACAGGGAAGAGCATTCATCAATTGAATTATTATCTCATTGTTGTGGGAAGTTTCAGAAACACGTCATATGGAGCAATTATATAAAAGTTTTCAATTTCTTACTTACTCTGTCGTGTGGCATACAGTTTTTTAATTATCAGCAAACAGCTATCTTTGTAGGCCTGACCTTATTAATGTATATAATTGTACTTCAGAAACAGTTGAATCATCTTGTCATATTTTCATTCTAATCGAGTTAAAAAATGAGCAAAAGTCCGAAGGTCCAATAATCTGAAAGGATCAGTGGCTTCATCACTGAATCAGCAGACTGAATCTGCCAGTAAGTGTCTCCTGGGACACCAATAAATGTCTGTTGTGCAATGTTTGAGGTTAATGAAACTAACTGTTGTCTGAATATTGTTTTTTTTATTGTCTAGGACATTCTGAAAGTGAAAAAGTAGAAAGCAGACAGAAAGGAAAACACGTTTCAGAGGATCAAGAACTTAAGGAAATCCCAGTAGGTAGTTTGAGCTACACTTATATTGTAAATTTAAACATACAGATATATATTTTGCTCTTTGAGGTTATTATTATCAATTTAATGATATACATTAGACTGTTATTAAGGTGAATTATGTTTGTGTGATATATGTTTGCATCATTCTTAACTTTACACATATTTCATGAATAATAATTTGCAGGGAGAACTTTCAATCAACCAACAGTACATATGAACATTGAACAAGCTCTGCATCCTTGTGTGTACTATTTTAATACAGATAATAACTTAGTTAAAATAAATGAGCATTTAAAATAAATGGGTTAATATCTGCATAAAAATATCACTGGCAAGCATGTCATAAAGGCATACCAAAATGTTTGTGCATAAATTTTGTCTATCATATGTTTTACCTGTTAGTCTGGTAAAATTAATCCTTTAAAACTCTGTTCTTAAGTTTTAAAGAGACATTTCAAAGAACAAAGTGAAGTACAGCCTCCATCTTTCCAGTGAAAAGAATTCTAGTTTATTCAACGTCTCCTGATAGTCAACACCCTTGAGACCAGGCAACATCCTGGTGAACCTCTTTGCACTCTCTCCAAAGCTTCCAGGTCCTTCTGGTAGTGTGGCGATCAGAACTGCATGCAGTGCTCCAAATGTTGTCTAACCAAGGTTTTATATAGTTGTAATATGATTTGCCAACTCTTTTACTCATGTGAATATCATCTGAATTCACAGTTTAGCTGTGAATTGTGGTACAAAGTACCAACTACTGGGTTGTTTGATCCTGACACATGATTGAACTATTTCTAAATCTTTTATCTATAAAATCTTTCAATTTAGTTATACTTGGAATGAAGGAGAAGAATAATTCCACAGTATGATTTCACTCAAACTTTTGACTAATAGGGGGCGATTCTCCCAACATGACCCACCAATTTTCTGGCAGGTCAGGTCAGGTCGGGAAGGCTGAGCAAGACTCCTTCATGGAACCTCACTCAGAGAGCTCTGATGAGAAAATAGAACATTCCACTGCACCACCCACTCCACCACCACCAACCCCCCACCCCCCCCCAACCCCCGACCGCCACCGCAACATCCCAGATATCACTGATATCACAAGAAAGTAGATTAGCGCACTGCAGTTGATGTTGTCTACATGGACTTTAGCAAGGCCTTTGACAAGGTATCGCATGGTAGGTTGTCGCATAAAGTTAAATCTCACAAGATCCAGGGTGAGGTATCTAATTGGATACAAAATTGGCTTCTTGACAGAAGCCAGAGGGTAGTTGTAGAGAGTTGTTTCTCAAACTGGAGACCTGTGACCAGCGGTGTGCCTCAGGGATCAATGCTGGGCCCACTGTTATTTGTCATCTATGTTAATGATTTGGATGACAATACAGGGGGCACGGTTAGTAAATTTGCAGATGACACCAAGATTGGTGGCATAGTGGGCAGTGAAGAAAATTATCTCCAATTACAATGGAATCTTGATCAGTTGGGCCAGTGGGCTGATGAGTAGCAGATGGAGTTTAATTTAGACAAATGCAAGGTAATGCATTTTGGTAGATTGAACCAGGGCAGGACTTACCGAGTTAATGGTAGGGTGCTGGGGAGAGTTACAGAACAAAGAGATCTAGGGGTACATGTTCATAGCTTCTTGAAAGTGGAGTCACAGGTGGACAGAATGGTGAAAAAGGCATTTGGCATGCTTTGTTTCATCGGTCAGAACATTGAATACAGGAGTTAGGATGTCCTGTTGAAGTTGTACAAGACATTGGTAAGGCCACACTTGGAATACTGTGTGCAGAATATTATTAAACTAGAAAGGGTGCAGAAAAGATTTACTAGGATGCTACTGGGACTTGATGGATTGAGTTATAAGGAGAGGCTGAATAGACTGGGACTTTTCTGTCTGGAGCGGAGGAGGCTGAGGTCTGTAAAGTATAGAGGTCTATAAAATAATGAGAGGCATAGACAAGGTAGATAGTCAATATCTTTTCCCCAAGGTAGGGAGTCTAAAACTAGAGGGCATAGGTTTAAGCTGAGAGGTGAGAGATACAGAAGTGTCCAGAGAAGCAATTTTTTCACACAGAGGGTGGTGAGTATCTGGAACAAGCTGCCAGAGGTAGTAGTAGAGGTGGATACAATCTTATCTTTTAAAAACCAATTCGATAGTTACATGGGTACGATGGGTATAGAAGGATTTGGGCCAAATGCGGGCAATTGGTTTAGGGGTTTCAAAAAAAGGGAGGCATGGACAAGTTGGGCCAAAGGGCCTGTTTCCATGCTGTAAACCTCTACGACTCTATGGTCCATGAGCCAGTACCTGAAGACAGCAGGAGGAAGCCCACCAGGCATCTCCAGGGCCTACTTGCAACATCCCCCCAGCGAGGGATGCCTTGATTGCAGCCCGCTTCACCTAGCTGGTGTTGTGCAGTAAGGGGGCTGCAACTAACACACATCCATCACACCACAGGAACAAGTGCAGCCGCTATTCCCCCTCCAAACCAGCCTGGGCCCTCAAACCAGCACATCACCCGTCCCCTGCTTCTGTCATCCCACCACCATATCCCCCAGAAATATCCAAACCTGTTAATGTGCCTGGACTGGCAAAGGTTGCCAAGTCTTGGTTGAAGGCTGAAGGATGATGACGACTCACTGTTGTGCATACTAGAATCCTGCCCCTGGTGCCACCCAAGTCTGACTCCTACTTGTACTTCGAATGCACGCTGCCACTCCGGCCCACCTAGCTGTTAGGGTTTGGCCATGTTTTTGGCCAATAGAGGGGAGGGGTGACCCTTGCGCCAAGGGTCTGGTGGATGTTGGGGAAGGTAGGGCCGGTACTCTATTACATGTGGCTGAGTCTGCAAGGGTCAATAGACAGTATCTATGCTTGGGAATCGGGACCACTCAGCTCTGGGGGGTGGGGAGCAGAATCGGAGACACATTGTCGCAAGCCCACAGATAACCTCAAGATGCTCCACTTCTCCAGCTTCCACCCTAAACACATTGAAGAAGCCATCCCCTACGGACAAGCCCTCCGTATACACAGGATCTGCTCAGATGAGGAGGATCACGACAGACACCTCCAGACGCTGAAAGATGCCCTCATAAGAACAGGATATGGAGCTCGGCTCACCGATCGATAGTACCAACGTGCCACAGCGAAAAACCGCACCGATCTCCTCAGACGACAAACACGGGACACAGTGGACAGAGTACCCTTCATCATCCAGTACTTCCCTGGAGCGGAGAAGCTATGACATCTTCTCCAGAGTCTTCAACATATCATTGATGAAGATGAACATCTCGCCAGGGCCATCCCCACACCCCCACTTCTTGCCTTCAAACAACCGCACAATCTCAAACAGACCATTGTTCATAGCAAACTACCCAGCCTTCAAGAGAACAGTGACCACAACACCACACAACCATGCCACAGCAACCCTCTGCAAGACATGCCAGATCATTGACATGGATGACACCATCTGACATGAGAACACCATCCACCAGGTACACGGCATATACTCTTACAACTCAGCCAATGCAGTCTACCTAATACGTAACAGGAAATTATGTCCCGAAGCATGGTACATTGGGAAGACCATGCAGACACAACGACAATGGATGAATGAACATCACTTGACAATCACCAGACAAGACTGTTCCCTTCCTGTTGGCGAACACTTCAGCAGTCACGGACATTTGGCCTCTGATCCTCGGGTAAGCATGCTCCTTCATGACATGTGACAGCGCGGAGTTGCTGAGCAGAGACTGATAGCCAAGTTCTGCACACATGAGGACGGCCTCAACCAGGATCTTGGGTTCATGTCGCACTATCTGTAACCCCCATGACTTGCCTGAACTTGCAACATCTCACTTACTGTCCTGTTTGGAGACAATACACATGTTTTTAACCTATGCTTAATGCTATCTCCACTCACATTGTCTGCACCTTTAAGACTTGAATAGCAGATTAGATGTAAAGACTCGCATTTTATCAGTGTTCTGTAAACTGTGTGTGCCTTTATACACCCTTCTCTGATCAGAACTTTCCACACACCTGACGAAGGAACAGCATTTCCAAAAGCTTGTGGGTTTACTATCAAATAAACTGGTTGGACTTTAACCTGGTGTTGTGAGACTTCTTACTGTGTCTCCAGAATATCAGCAAGCGTCCCAGCCACGGCCAGCAGTGTCTCCTACATGCCCCCGACACCCATGGCCATTGAACACTGCCTCCTGGATGCCAGAAATACATTCGCCCATGGCCTGTTGTGTCTCCAGGATGGCCTGGACCCTGTCACCCATGGACAGACCCCTGAGCCAGACTGTCCACTGTGGTCACCACCCTTGCAGTGTTGGTCTGGTTCACACACTGTGTCAGCACCTCCTCCTGCATCAGCGCTCTGTTTGACTCCCCTAAACAGTCTTGCAGTCACAGCATGGTTACTGGCAGCTGTTACACCATTCCCGGGTTTGCTGATGCGTCTCTACCAGCCTTGGGAGGAACACACCCCGAGGCCTGACATCTGGCTTGGGGACAGCTGAATCCCGGCCTCTGGGGGGACCCATGTGTGCTCGAGCCCTCGGATGTGCCCGCCTCCACCCAACGTGCATCAGTGTGTGTGATGTGCTCACCAGTTTAGACCCAGCAGTCTCAACACTAAAGGTACCCACCATGGTGACAGTCTCTGTGTTGATGGGTTGGGTGTTACATGCTGGTGCTGCTTCAGTGATGCTGCCCTCAGAAGGTTCCTCAGTGCTTCCCTCTGAGGTGTTTTCTTCCAGAGCAGCAGGGACGGCGGCAACACCCAAAGGGCTGGGTTCCTCTGGGCATAGAGCTGAAAAAAACACACACACTGGGGGAGGGAGGCAAAACATTCTATGCAGCATCACACTTACTTCAAGGAGGATCTAGATTGAGGGTGCATTTCTGCTCATTTGCATGCTGGAAGCCGACCTGGCTGTTGGTGACCAACTGGGAAGGTCCATCATCCCCTGCCAGCTCCATGGCACGCCTCTTGATGCTGGTCAGCTGCCGCAGGTCGGGCAAACCACCATCAGTCTGTGTCGTCTCATGTACAATGTGAATGTTCTTCACCTGTGGGATAGGTGGATAGCAAAGGTGGATAGCAAACATTAACATGGTGCAGTGCATGGTGTGCAATGCGTGCCTGTGTCTCAGGCGTTGTGCTGACAGTTTCGCGGAAAACGGTCACCACTGAAGGGTGGTCGTTGATGGGTGAGGGGAAGGAGTCTGTTCCTGGGGGAAGGGTAACTTGTTGCATGCACTTCAGGTGTCTAAGCAGGGTTGGAGATCGGTGCCAAGCATGTGTGTGTTTCCAAGTGGGATGCTCACTCACCCTTGCTGCTCGAAGGTCGTACATTTTTTTGTGACACTGCCAGCCAGAGCGCAGTATCAGGCTCCTGGCATTCACCACTTCCACCAACTCCTCCCACAACGCCATGGCGGATGCGCCCCTTGGGTGAGGGCCTTGTCCGGGGAAGATCCACTCACACCTCTCCTCCACGGCATCTTGCAGGTGCTCCTGATTGGCGTCTGTGAATCTGGGTGCAGCTTTGCGCATGGACATCTTTGTGGCGTGACTGGCTATGTGTCCATTCCCGCAGCTTATATACAGCTCTGCCTTATTAGGGGAGTGAAGGTGCAGTGAGTGTTGGGAGAAAATCCTTGTGAGAAATTTTGAAGGTTGCTTTAAATTGAGTGTCCTGCATCCCTCGGGGTGCTGATTGGCTGCCATTCAATAGGCTGCTGTGTCCAGGGAGGGTGCAATACTCAAGGCTCCCATTTCAAGAAAGGGAATGCTCGCAAGCTGGAGTTCTGTATGTCAGCGCAATACAAGTTCTCTGCAGGGCAGCAGTGAGAATAGTATGTCCAAGGGATGGAGGGTTGGGGTGTCTGTGTTATCTGGATCCATGGGAGCAAGGGGTGAGCAGGCAACCATGTCTGTGTTTGTGGGGGTGGGGGGGCAGCCATCTCTGTATGGGGAAGGGAAGCCAGCGATGTTTGTATGAGGGAAGGGGACAGCAACGGCTGTGGGGGTTGTGGGGGCTAGCGATGAGGCCAGCAGTGTCTGTAGGGGTTGGAGGGCAGTGATCTGGATGCTGAGAGGTCTTTTCAGTGATCTCCTAGTGACGTGTGGTTGGCGGGTTCCTGCTCATCCTGTCAATTTCAGGCTCTTTGACACGAATAAGTTCCACCCCCTGAGCTTTTAATGATATTCACGATTGTGACCTTCGCAGTGCACAGAGTGTGGAGATTCGGGTCTGAAGTTTCACTGAAAAAACAGTCATAATCTAGACCAGTTTTCTTGCCAATTCAGCACTGTTGGAAGAATCGCCCCCACAGTTTCCATAACAGAATTTGACTGATAGTTTCTAAACAAACCATAAAATATAATTATCAAAAACTGACCAGAAAATGAAATGGCATGTGTCTAATAATAAAACACCAAATGATTAAGCAATACTCAGACTTATGATCAAAAATGTTTACAAGCAAAATAGAAACAAAAGGTTTGCCTGTCTGGTAAATAATAGTCATTGCCAAGTGAATCTGAATTTGGATATTAATTTCCATTTATTGTAACATTTTCTGCAGATCAAGCCAAGATTTTTTAAGGCTACAGTTGTAAGCTGACTTTATGAGGACTGGTGTTTCTGATCTGAGCCAAACAGAGCAAAGAAAAAATTCAATAGATTTGAAATATAAAATAGCTTTTTAAAGTTTTTTAATAGCTGTTTTTTATAGCTTGTTTTTCAGATGATGCAATGCTTATCAATGCACAATGTAACATTGTGTTAACAACCTATGTCATTGGTGAGCAAATGTTTAAATTAAAGCCAGTTGAATGGATTAGTGAGATGATCATATCATAATGGAGCCTCCAATACTCCCTTTGGTGGAGGACAGCCTCTATGATTGCTGTCTTAAGAGTCCCCAAAATGTGCTATTAAAAAAAAACAGAATAATTCTCTGGATATGAGAGTCAAGATAAGTGCAATACAAGTAAAAAAATATGTTATTTCGCATACAAGGAAAAGAGAACAATGCTAATGGTGGGCTGGAAAGAAATTCCTCTCTTTCTTAAATGAGCGATCCCTAACTCTGAGATTATGCTACCTGGTCCTAGACTCTCCTACAAGGGGGAAAAAAGTCTCTCAACACCTACCCTCTCAAGGCCACTGAAAATCCCGTATGTCTCACTAAGATCGTCTCTCATTCTTCTGAACTCTAGTGAGTACAAGCCTAACCTCTCAATCTCTCCTCATAAGAAAATCCCTCCATACCCAGGATTAACTAATGAACCTTCTCTGGACTGCCTCTATTGTCAGCACATATTTCCTTAGATAAGGGGACCGAAACTGTTCATAGTATTCCAGGTGTGATCTAACAAGTGCCTTTACAGTTTTAGCGAGATTTCCCTATTTTTAAATTCCATTCACTTCGAAATAAAAGCCAACATTGCATTTGCCTTTCACATTACCTGCTGAACTTTTGTGCTTGCTTTTTGTGATTTATACACAAAGTCTGCCAAATCTGTCTGTGCTGTAACTTTCTGTCATCTTTTTCCATTTAGATAATTTTCAGCTCCTTTGTTCTTCCTACCAAAGTGCGCAACTTTGCATTTTCCTACATTGTATCCCATCTGCCAATTTTTTTCCCCATTCACTTTAGCAATCCCGAGGCTTAAATTAATAATTCCTTCATTCTTAGCTAATCCTGGCAATAGTGTCTGACTATTTTTCATTCTAATTCATCCTAATGCATTGTGAACATAAAATGGGAAACGTAAAATTACAGAGTCACTGAACCTTGTTACAATTTATGATAATTAGATTTATATTGAGAATACACCTTGCCAACTGGATTGTGGCAAGAGTCATATTGTGCTTAGAAATTTAGGGGAATGTTTAACTTTCGTTTGGAGAACTGTTAGAAATGATACTTGTCACAATTTATTGTCCATAAAAAACCACTTTGCCTGACTAACATTGCCGATGTGCCAAATAATGCTGTTGAAATTCAGGACCAATACAACTAATGTCATACAATGGGCGTAGACTGTAGTTTAAAAAATAGTAAAGCCAAAATGAATATTCTGTCATTGTTCAGCTTATCTTCATCAAGTTTCAAACACTTCCATTCAGAGGAACTCTTTTGCATCTGGTTAATTTGCACAAAGCTTACATTTATTAATAGAACATTTCTGCTTCTAGGCAGGCGTGATGGCGAAATGGAAAGAAGAGTTCAAGATACATTCTCGAGTTAAATGTCCTAGCTCTGGTTGCTGGCTGGAGTTTCCGAGTATTTATGGATTGAAGTGCCATTACCAGCGTTGTCGGAGCGTAAGAACTACTTTCTTGTGGTAGATAATTTGTATAAAATAAATTTATTCAATGTTTAAACATTAATGAACCAGTAATGTGTCAGACAAGAAAATTTTTGTATGTGTTGGACATAAGTTGGATTTCAGAAGGTGAAGGAAAAAAGAATGAGGTGCCCTATGAATCTTCACTCTTTAGTATAGATTTTATTGCTGCTAATATTAGCCATCAATTACTTAATGCATTCATGTTGCAATCTTTTCATTTATAGTTTGAAACAGTCATTAGCCAATTTCATTTAAAACAGGCTAGCACTTCCAAATGATATTAGACAAAGCCAGGATTTTTTGCTACCCTCATATGTGATTTCCCATGGCAGATGCAACAAGCCGCTGGCTACCAGAGGGAGCTTCTGGTCCTGCTGAAGTCTATGGGTTTTTGTGTGGCTTGCCCACTGTGCCATCGGGAAACCCTCGCCCACAACGTGCCAACTCCAGCAGGACTGGAAAATCCTACAGGCCAGAGGGGCTGGAAAATACCACACAAAGAATTGTCATACAATTACATTGTTTACAATACATCACCAACATATTTTCTTTTTAATTCTCTCCTGCCTGGACTCTATTGATGCTAAACCTGGTGCATATTTCTAGGAAGTCTATCATTAGGGCAAATAAAGAGAATATTCTCGCCTGCGTTTCCCAGTATGATGGGAATGCTGGAAAGCTGAGGCATTTGGTCACACTGTAGATGCAGAGTGTTAAAATAGACTTGTAACTTACCTCATTAATAATTTGATTTGATTTATTATTGTCATACATATTAGTATATAGTGAAAAGTATTGTTTTTTGCAAAATATACAGACAAAGCATACCATACATAGAGAAGGAACGGAGCGTGTGCTGAATGCAATGTTACAGTCATAGCTAGAGTGTAGAGAAAGATCAACTTAATGCGAGGTAGGTCCATTCAAAAGTCTGATGGCAGTAGGGAAGAAGCTGTTCTTGAGTTGGTTGGTATGTATCCTCAGACTTTTGTATCTTTTTCCCGATGAAAGAAGGTGGAAAAGAGAAAGTCCCAGGTATGTGGGGTCCTTAATTATGCTGGCTCTTTTGCTGAGGCAACAGGAAGTGTAGACAGAGTCAATGGGTGGGAGGCTGGTTTGAGTGATGTACTGGACTTCGCTCATGACCCTTTATAGTTTCTTGTGGTCTTGGATAGAGCAGGAGCTATACCAAGTTGTGAAACAACCAGAAAGAATGCTTTTTATGGTGCATCTGTAAAAGTTGATGAGAGTCGTAGTGGATATACAAAATTTCCTTAATCTTCTGAGAAAGTAGAGATGTTGGTGGGCTTCCTTAACTATTGTGTCGGTATGGGGAGACCATGACAATGTGTGGCCAAAGTGTAATCTCTTGACTATTGTCAGGAAGAATTTCAACACAACTCAGCTAAATGCCTTCTCTGCATCCAGAGAGTGTGCTGGTGCTGTTTGAAAAGGCACCTCATGTGTATCTCAGATAGCTCCATGACATCTGTTTAATCAACATCAACTGGCCCAGAGATGATTACATCTCCTCTGGAGGCTAATGTTTCAGCAACAGTTTACAGATGGCCTTGAGAAGGGATGTAAATCTGTATTATGAGCTCTGAGTGTGATACTTACCTTCCTTATGCATCAGTATCATTGACCTGAAAATTAACAGGGACCTGGGGTAGTGAACAGGGAGGAGGTAAAGGGGCAGGTTCATATGGGAAGGTACCATGGGTGGTGGGTGAGGTGTTTGGACATGATGGAGGAGTAGATCAGGGTGTTGTTGAGTAAACGGTCCCTGCGGAATGCTGACAGGGAGTGAGAGGAAGATGTGTTTGGAGGTGGCCCCATGTTGGTGTTGGCAGAAATGGCAAAAGCTATCCGTTGAATGTAGAGACCAGTTTTTGTCAGGATATGTGTTGTGTTGCAATGCTGGTACCTGAATACATTGTAGAGTAAGGTGCTTGGCAGAAAAGGATCAACAGTGGATTGGAGAGTGACACCATCCGCATGTAGACCTTGGTCAGTGCACAGTCTAGGACAGAACTCAGAAAGCAGCAAACCTGTGTGGATGAATCCCATGTAAGACTATATTTAGAATTGTGCATAGTTGAAGTTTTCTATAACTTTTATGTTAAATGCAAGCCTCAAGATCCCTCCACTGAACACTCGCTGCATCAATGTAAATGTCCAACTTTGTATGTATGTTTATTTAGAATGTGGGTTGAGAAATCAATTTTGAAGATTGCATAAGAAAGTTGAAGAGGGATGTTATATATCTGGTGCCTGTCTCTTTAAGACAGTAGAAGTGAGTCAACTGACTTGAGGGACAAATGGAAACTGAGAGTGAGTGATCACCCCAGAGGGTGGAGTCCTCTCTCAGACAGAATCTTTGAGCAGCGACAGATCAGCCATGATCTTATTGAATGGCGGGGCAGGCTCGAAGGGCTGGATGGCCTACTCCTGCTCCTATTTCTTATGTTCTTATATGTTGTAAGCATGTAAAGACTGGAGCTGCTGCTCCAGGGCAGCCTAGAGTTACAACCCTCCTGTACCTAAGTTTCTCCTATGAACAAATACCTTTTGTTCGTATAACAGCCACAAATCTCTTGATGATGCTTGAAAGTCACAACATAACATAGTTAAAACAGAGACTGTCAGCCTAATTAAAACATTTAAATTGCCCTTCTGCCTTCTGGAACCTGTGCTTTGTCGTCTTCCTGTTAAACTCATAAGTGGGAAGGTTGAAGGTAGGCTGCGGTTAGATATGAGGTTTTTAATATTTATTATCTGTCTAAATCCCAACTCACCCATTTCTGGATGTTAAAAGCCAGTTTCATTGTGGCTGCTCTGACAGCATTCTCCATCCCAGAATGTAGGACAGGAGCAGAGTCTTGGATTTAGCAGGATAGCAATCCATTCATGAGGCTTTTTTTCTGAATGGAGCCCGTTTATTGTCAGCTGGAGCTCACTGTCTGAACCCAAGCATTGTTTGCATTCACCTGACAGAGTTGGGGAAATGGAAGATTGCATATATATTTGTACATTGTTTTTGTGGAATGGCATGATTGGGATGAGTCAGTCTCCTGTGGCAGGAAGATGCTTTTGTTGCTTGTTTTCTGCCAGGCAGGGACACACCTGAGTTCGTTTGTGCATTTTGGTCTTTTCTGTGATCCATCTGTCAAGTCCTGATTGTCCTTATTTATTATACCTTTCGGATGACTAGGGTGGGTCTCGTTTCTCTTGGAAAGAGAAGGCTGAGGAATGACTTAATAGAGATCTTTAAAATTGTGAAGGAGTTTGATAAAGTAAAGAATGCTTACAAATTGTGGGGAAGAACAAAACTAGCAATATAAAATTGACCAGGACATTAAGTAGAGAAATCAGAAGAAACTCTTTAAACAGAGACAGTTGAGAATATGGAATTTGCTACCATGGGCAGTGATTGAAGTGGATAATATTGATGCATTTAAGGGGAGGCTAATTAAAGACATGAAGGAAAAGGGAGTAGAAAGCCATGCTGTTAATTAAATGAGGCAGGATGGGAAGAAGATTGTTTGGAGCATATATGCAGCAGGGATTGGTGAGCTGAATGGCCTGTTTCTGCACTGTATAATCTATATAATTCTGTGTTATAACAAAGACTAGTGGTACTGCAGCTTTGTATCTTTTGATGTTACACTTGCAATGCATACAGCTTAATTTAAAGGTTAATATTTATTTATTAGTGTCACAAGTAGGCTTACACAAGTACTGCAAGGAAGTTACTGTGAAAATCCCCTAGTTGCCACACTCTGGCACCTGTTCGGATACACTGAGGGAGAATTTAGTATGGCCAGTGCACCTAACCAGCACATCTTAGACTGGCAGTTAAACATTACGGACAGTCCCGGGATCAGCTAAGAAAAATTGAAGTGAGGAATTTCTGAAGCTAGAGAGTTGCATTAACAATTGCTGCAGTATTCCCTGCACTGCCCTTTGTGCACCATCCCCCCGCACACCCCATTCTGCCCACACAGACTTGGATTTGCTTTTTCTGGAGTCAGATCCCTGGCAGATTTTCAGCCCTCACCCCTTAGTCGCAGTCAGTTTATCTCAGGAGCAGGTTTGAGATCCCTTTGGGCATATTGTTATATGACATTGCCGTGAATTAAGAGGATGAACAGCATCGGGTGAAGCAAAGAGGAGTCAGACTTATTTCAGCCTACTGTATGCAAACAGTCATGCTGCAGTGTAGACATGTATTCATCAGGTGACTGATGCTCTTCATAGAAAAACTGGGGAATTCATCTTCGGCACTGCAGCAAGGTAGGACCATCTCATTAACAGGCCAGCTCAAGGTCCAGGGTGTGATTTATGGCACCCACTTTACCTTGCACACTCACACAAAACTTCCCCTCAACCTTCACTCCCTCAGTGCACGGAAGAGTCTTAGAAACATACCAAATAGGTGCAGGGGTAGACCATTCAGCCTTCAAGCCTGCACCTCTATTCAACATGACCATGGTTGATCATGCACCTTCAATATTCCACTCCCATTTTCTCTCCATATCCCTTGAAACCTTTAGCCACAAGGGCCATGTCCAACTCCCTCTTAAACACATCTAACTATCCATTCCAACAGAGAAGCCTTGATTTTAACCTGGGCATGAATTGCTAATGTGGGATAGAAGGTGGAGGCAATCCATCTGGCCCTTGGAGCATGACACCTTGACAATTGACATTGACACTGACATTGACAAGGCTGACACAGAGGCCAGCTGGTAAGAGTGGGAAATCAGTGGGCAGTGGGAAAGTAAATACTGTAAAGAAAGTAGTTGGAGGATCAGGAACAATTTATCATTCTCCTTTGGAGCCACAAGGAAACATAACAATATTAAAAAAAAAATGTAACTTCGCTCTGGCTTGTCGGCAGTTTCTGTTGGCACTTTCAACCTTTCACAGTCTATACTTTTCCACATTCTAATTGTGCCATATCACAAATTACATCAATAATATTTATGAGGCACTGTCCATCTGCAGTGGAGGGCCTCTACACTGAAATCCTAAGAGTTAAAATTGCAGAGGGTGAGATTCTGCCGCCTGGAATAGTAAAAGCTCTACCCAGATCATTATCATTAGCCTGGCAGGACTGAAATTGTACTTAATGTCTCAATGCCAACAATGCTGGAAGTTGTCATAATGCATTGCCCTCACTGTGCACTTAAGGGCATGTGTGAAAGACACAATGATCCAGATTTTGTTCTATGAAAGAGCTTTCGCCTCTCACCTCATGTACAGTTGCCCAGAGACTTTTCGCAAGTATGCCAGAGGTAAATTCTACCAATCCGATATCTGATCCAGTGAAGCACCCTCTGCACAAAATGAGGAGAAAAAGCAGTGGGGAGGCTCTTCAGCCAATCAATTTGAGGAACTCTCTCTAAGAGATGCGGACTGCAAACCTGGAAGTGAAAAAAGTGAAACTATAAATTATACTTAAATCATTATTCAGAAAGAAAAATAAAGATTGAGATATATACATGGGATTAAAGGAAGGAGATAAAAAGAGAAAACATAAAAAACCTGCCATTTTGATTTTTTAAAAATTTGCATCATTAACTTCCTACCAAAGAAACGAGACTTCACACTTGTAAAATTACATTTTCAGGGCCAGCGACATTGTTCATTAGTAATTATCAGTTATTTCAGTGTTACAACTTCAGTCCTGAATGCAGTAGCCTTATCTTTCTCACTTATCTTTCATGCAAGACTAGTGGGGAGTATCCCAAATTCACACTTGTTATAGGGATTTCAGTGCCTAGTCTATCAGCAAACACTGCAACAGCACATCTTGTGGAAGAACAAAGTATGTGTGACCAAAACTTCTGGATTCCTACATTTAATTGCTGATGTATGGACACTGAAGTTACTATCAGATTTACCCTGTAATAACATCAAACACCATTCGCCTCATTGTTTCTAATACAGCAAGGTCCAGGGCTATACCCAATTAAGATTATAAGAGGTTTATGTTATTGCATCCCTGGGTTACAGTATCATAGAGGAAATTTTCTCTATGTGTTGACAAAGCAGCTTTGACAAAGGGTCATTTGGATTTGAAATATCAGCTCTTTTCTCTCCTTACAGATGCTGCCAGACCTGCTGAGATTTTCCAGCACTTTCCCTTTTGGTTTCAGATTCCAGCATCCACAGTAATTTGCTTTTATTATTGTACAGTATCATAGCTAGTTTCAGCAGCATGGGCAACCTTGATCTATTTACAAACATGAGCACAATATTTACGCACACCTGCAACTTGTTCCTGTTCAGGGGTTCTGGGATTTTCTAGTGGAGTGGAGAGCTACTGCTGTAAGCAATGGCCCTTTTCTACAGATAGACAACTGGACACCTTGCCTAGCACAGTGTTAAGTTCCTTGATTATTTAAAAATGAACGAATCGTAACAGCTTCATTGGTTGCAAATACTTTTGTGGATGATACTGGGCATTGCATATAAACAAGAGCGTAAGAGTCAAACTGTTCTCTGTTCATGTGGGTTCTGGAAGAGTGCATGTGTGGTGACCTGTGTCCTGTCAAACCCTCTGCACCTGTGAAATTCAGTCACTCTGTAAAGTTGCAGCAGCTTTGTCTGTGGAAACTGGAATGATCCTGTGGAAAGTGAATTGAGTACCACCATCATTTTTACTGGCAGTGGCATAACACAGATTGATGCAGGCTGCAGGAGTGGAGCTTTTCCAGTTACTTAACCTAACTTTATTTTATCTCAGTAAATTCAGAGGGAACAGATTTTCACATGGTTGGGAGAATTTAAAAGCATAGAGTTAACATACAGATACAGGTATTTTCGCAACTATTCAGTATTTTATGTTCACGTCTGGTATCATTTTCATTGATAATAGTGCAACTGCTGTATTTGAGAATAGTCCCTATATCTGTTTGTTGAGTGATTTATAACCATGGCACAATTTATAACCAGATTGTTTTACCATAGGGCATTGATTCAAAGAAGTACAATCACCAGTGTCTTCTATGTGAAGCTTCATTTGTATCTAAATCCCAACTGGAGAAGCATAAACAATGGAAACATGAAGATAAAAGAACGCAGGCAAAAGGAGTGGATGGGAAAGTTACGAAAGCAGTTGGTCGAGGTAGAGGTAGAAAAAGGTTTGTTCGTTTTTAGAGAGAATTTAGTATTGGACTAATCTTCTATATGGTTTACAGTGGGTTGGAAATGGGTTTATAGGGTTTAATACTTATCTTTTTAAAAAATGTTTGAGGAATAACTTAACTGTAGCCTAATACTCCATTATACTGAATATATATTACATATGTATTATATTACATATATATTATGTTGCTAAAACTGTTTAATGTGTGAGTAAAAAATGTGTGTATCTTCATATTACAACTGTTGTTTTGCACCTCTATTTAACTGACATAGTCTGTTTTAATTTAATACTTAAATAGTGCTGTTCCTGCCCAATGCATTTCACAAAAGTATACTTGACAGGTGTTGTGTATCTATTGTATTGAAATTGCTAAATTGGGATGCACATTCCATTTTAAAATGCATTGAAAAATCTGTCACTGCAAAACTTATAATAAAAGTGGAAACAGTTAATTGCAATACTGGTTACAGAGTCTTTCAATACTAAATGTCACAAAATTTTAGTCGTTAAAATAATGGTCAGGATGTAAAACAAGCGATCCTGGATGAACTTCCATTGAAGTCAATGAACAGTGACATTGCGCAGGGTATATAATGGGCAGCCTATTGCTATTGGCAGTTTTGTACCTTCGCCAAAAATAAACTTTACCCCATGATCCCAAGCTCATGTACAGGGAGTTACAAAATTGAGTTTGCATATGATTGGAGCTTCTAATCATTGGGTGTCCCAGTGGAAGTACCCTTAACCATTTGAGCTGTCTTAGCCAGCAGCTATGTTGGCAAAGGTAAGTAAGGAGGCCTGCCTTTTCTCCACAATGATAATTCTTCAGAACGGCAATTGGTCTGTGATCCCAAAGCCCACCACAGCATTTACTTAATAAGAAATCCCATTAGCTCATTTTATGATCTGACCTTGGTTAATTACACTTCCCATTTAGCCCACTCATCTGCTGGCCATTTAATCAGATGAGTACATGCGTTATGGTCCTTCAGGTGTCCTTCAGACTTTTTTAGGTTCTCATAGCGGGTTGTGCTAAGATATGGTTCTTACCTTGTTTCATTGATCAGCTTTTCGAGTCCTGTAATCATCCAGCCTATTCAGCCAATTCCTCCACCTCTCCTCTGCCCCCCCACCCCCCTGCCAAGCTTCTGCTATTCCCCCCCACCAAATTCCTTTTGTTTCCCCCACCCCTTCCCATGATAGACATCCCACTTCCATTGAGCAACATTCTGGCCCCAAACCCTGACTCTACCATCATAGATTAGCAGTTTGGTCCACTTTCTCCCTTCACTAACCTAGTACCGAGGAGCCATCCACTGCTTTGTAGCATTTCAGTCTTTGTTTGCCACTAGTGACTGATCTCTCAGCTCTACTACTTCACAATTACTTTCGCTGACAAAATTTTGGACCTTGTCAATCCCCCTGCCCATGGGCAATGTTTTGGCCAGAGAACCTATTTTACCTCTTCCTTTCTTTTTCTTCTCTCTTCTTTCTCATGCTACTTCCCTCTTCAACTTCTGGCTCTTCCTCAACCTCTCAATGAGAGGAGGCAATGGCCTAGTGGTATTATCGCTGGACTATTAATCCAGAAACTCAGCTAATGTTCTGGGGACCTGAGTTCGGATCCCACCGCGACAGATGGTGGAATTCAATAAAAGATATCTGGAATTAAGAATCTACCATTGACCATGAAACCATTGTCAATTGTTGGAAAAGCCCATCTGGTTCACTAATATCCTTTAGGGAAGGAAATATGCCGTCATTATCTGGTCTGGCCTACATGTGACTCCAGAGTCACAGAAATGTGGTTGACTCTCAACTGCCCCCTGAAATGGCTGTGTGAGACATTCAGTTCAAGGGCTACTAAGGATGGGCAATAAATACTGGCCAACCAGTGAGACCCATGTCCCATGAATAAATTAAGAAAAAATCACCTGGCCATCACCTTTCCCCTTTTCTCCCATTGCTTTTCCTTTTCCTCCTTCTCCCATTCCCCAATGTTCTGCTCTGTTTCACCCCTACCAAAAAGTATACTTTACTCATAAAGTTTGTAGAAGTACATTACATAATTGTTCAAATTTGACAGTACCTTAAATGCAGTACAGTTCACCTTCTTTCAATATAGTACATGAGATGCCTCAGTACACTTGCCATTGCAAGTTATATTTTTAATGTGCATTTGCATTAAATGTCAGATGTTCCGCAGTCTATACAACCTGAGCTGTTTTATATAGTTCCCAGCCCTTCAGTATACAATGACAGCAGATCCTTAGAGAGTGGACTTCTTCCATTGCACCTCAGCAGCACTTTTAGTGCATTCCTCAGCACTTGGTCCTGGATCTTGGAATGTCTGCAACACTTGGTTGCCGACAGCTTTTTGCATTGGAAAACCAGCACGTTTTGCGCAGTCCAAAGAGCCTTTTTCACTGGCTGATGATTCTCCAGCAGTTCTCCACTACTGCCCTATCACCGTTTCCTTCCCGAAGATCTCCTTCTCCATCCTCTTTTCCTCCCATCTGCCTTCTCCTTTTCTCTGTGTAGCTCAGTAATCCTCCATCCTTTAAATAAATACTTCACTTGGCCTTGAGGCTTTTGTGCAATAATAAGGAAAATTAATTGCTTTTTTTCTCTGTGAAGAAACTTAGACCTCATAAGCACAGGGGTGAAAGTGCTGTTATTGAGCAGTCTGCTGTTTGTTTGCATAAGTGACCTCATTGGTAAAGATTTTATTCATGTTTCAGGGTTACTGAAAACACAGAAACTTCACCTAAAAAGTCCAAGCAACAGAAGAGAGAATTGAGTAAGCACTCTGAGAATGGGGAATGTGCAACACAGAACAGAGACAGCAAATTAACAAACACTACAGCAGCTCAAGAAACTTTGACCTCTAATGAACTAAGCAAAGGCAAGAAACAGATATCATTTCCTGAGGAAGATCCTGAACGAACAAAGCACAGTAAGCCTACAACAATTCAAAATAGTCATCTGGTTTCACTGCTGTTGTCTTGAAAAAGATTTTTTTTTACAAATTAGTATCTTTTAGGCAACACGGTGGCACAGTAGTTAGCACTGCTGCCTCACAGCGCCAGGAACCTAGGTTTGATTCCCTGCTTGGGTCACTGTTTGTGCCTAGTCTGCGCATTCTCCCTGTGACTGTGTGGGTATCCTCCGGGTGCTTCAGTTTCCTCCCACAGTTCGAAAGACGTGCTGGTTAGGTGCATTGGCCATGCTAAATTTTCCCTCAGTATACCCCGAACAGCACTGCAGTGTGATAACTAGAGAATTTTCACAGTAATTTCATCGCACTGTTAATGTAAGCCAACACTAATAAACAAATAAACTTTAAACTATTTCATGCCCCAATTATGTAATGAAAATAGGGAAGTAACAAAAGTTATTTTATTTGTATTATGTATGAGGTCTGATAGAGACTAATACAAGACCATGAGGTTAGTGGAAGTAAACTATTGGAACTGTTTATTAATACATCTGCCCTCTGGCACAGTAATCCAACCTAAGCAACCAGCAGTACAAAAGAGGCGAAAAAAATTGTGTCTATTTAAAGCAATTCTCTGTAATATGATGTTACTGTTTGGGACAACCAAATAATGACTATAGGAATATTAAATGGCTATGGGCGGCACGGTGGTACAGCAGTTAACCTTGCTACTTCACAGCGTATGGACTGGGGTTCAATTCTGGCGTCAGCTGACTGTCTGTGTGGAGTTTGCACATTCTCCCTGTCTCTATGAGGGTTTCCTCTGGTGTTCCAGTTTCCTCCCACACTCCAAAGATGTGTAGGCTAGATGGATTGGCCTTGCTAAATTGCCCCTTAGTGTCAAAGGAGGACAGCGGGATTATCAGGGTAAATACAAGGCAAAACAGGGATCGGGTCTGGGTGGGATTGTGGTCGGTGCAGGCTTGAAGGGCCAAATGGCCTCCTTATACACTGTAAGAATTCTATGATTCTGAATCTAGTGGTTGCCTGGTAAAATCTCCCTTAATTAATTTCAATGTTGAGATCACTGAGGGCTCCTACTAAATAAAAATTGCAATTTTTTAAAGGTATTAATACAATCTAAAGTTCACTTAATAATGAGGGATCATAAATATTAATCAGTTTATCAAGCAATTATTTGTTTGTATCTCTGGTGGGAATGCTAGCTTGGATTCAATTACATTGATTTTATGTGTTTTTTTATGAATTTGTCCTTGGCTCTGCTTTTAACCACACATACTTGTGTACAATATTGAATCTATTTATTCTCATGGAGATTTATGTATTGTTGACTTTGACATGAAATGGCTTCTTATGAATATTTTGTGGATTAATGATACCATCGCATTCAATTCAGTTATTGTTAAATTATTACCAGGATTATTACTGTTGACACTGCGCCTGACTTTGGGAATGTGTCCTCTGATTGCTCAAGGATCTAGGATGAGAATTCTCTATGTGACCCAACGCTTGTGAATTTTCTGGTTTCTGTTATTGTTGTTTAGGGTTTGCCACAGTGCAAATTATTTTTTACTATCTCTTAAGCACTCTCAAGATGCACTGAACTGAACAAGTGTGCAGACTTTAGATTTTTCCAGTGGTCCCATTATGCATTGTGTAAGTGCCAAGATGCGCAGGTTAGATGGATTGGCCATGCTAAATTGCCCCTTTGTGTCCAAAGATGTGCAGGTTAGGTGGATTGGCTATTCTAAATTGCCCCTTAGTGTCCAAAGATGTGCCAGTTAGGGTGGATTGGACGTGCAAAATTACCCCTTAGTGTCAGGGGGTTGGAAGGGTAAATGCGTGGGGTTGCAGGGATAGGACCTGGATGGAATTGTGGTCAGTGCAGGCTTGATGGGCTGAATGGCCTCCTTCTGCACTATAATTCTATGATTGAAAGCTTTGTGACAATAGAATGGCCAGCAAAGAATGATTCAGTGCAGCTGTTCCAATGGTTTCATTGCAGCCCATGTTTGAAACACAAGATGAGTCATAAGAACATAAGAAAATAGGAGCAGGAGTAGGCCATCTAGCCCTTCGAGCCTGCCCCGCCATTCAATAAGATCATGGCTGATCTGTCGTGGCTCAGTTCCACATTCCCGCCTCTCCCCATAACCCTTAATCCCCTCTCTTATCAAAAACCCATCAACCCGCGTCTTAAAAATATTTAGCGAGGTAGCCTCCACCACTTCAACGGGCAGAGAATTCCAGAGATTCACTACCCTTTGAGTGAAGAAGTTCCTCCTCAACTCCGTTCTAAACCGCCCCCCCTTTATCTTGAGGCTGTGCCCCCTAGTCCTACTGTCTTTTCTGAGTCCTTTGATTGTTTCTATGAACAAGGAATTTGCATCATGGTGGCACAGTGGTTAGCACTACTGCCTCTCAGCGCAAGGGATCTGAGTTCGATTCCCAATTTTGGTCATTTTCTGTCTGGAGTTTGCACAGTCTTCCTGTATTTGAGTGGGTTTCCTCCAGGTTCTCCGGTTTCCTTCCACACACCAAAGATGCACAGGTTAGGTTGATTGGCCACTTAGTGTCGGGGGTTAGTAGGGTAAATTTGGTGCAGAGTCGATGGGCTGAATAGCCTCCTTCTGCACTGTCGGTATTCTATGATTCTATGTCAGTGCCTGTCAACACATTCTTACTTGTTGAGCAATAATAGATCAATGTGTATATTGGCTACCGATTTATTCTGACTCATGAAATTGCCCCAACCCCTCTAGGATGATGGTCAGGATAGTTTCCCATTTTCCCAGAGAATCATAGATTCTCTATTAAACTTAATGGAATATAATGTGTTACACAAGAAAGATTTGTATACATTCCTTGAATTTGAATCACAAAATTCAGCTCCATATTACCTGCATTTTCAGTGTTAAGAATGCTGTTTGTGTCCAAAATGGCAGCTAAGCCATTAGAGGTGTCAAATGCCATCTTGGATAGGTCAACGGGTACTGACTTAAGGATCATGTGCCAGAAATATGCAGAGCAGGAAAAACAGTAATGCAAATTTTATGCTAGTTTTCCATCTTTAACCTTAATTCACTATTGCTGTCTCTTAGCATCAGATAGCTAGACATGCATTCAGCAGCAGTGAGGATCCTCCTCCCCACTCCCCCAACACCTCCAGTGCCATTTGAAGCTACCATCAGGTTAGATGCTGATGTTATATTTTTAAAAGCCAACTTACCAATCACTATTCCAATCTGTGTTTATTCAAGCCTCTTTTGTAAACCTTTACGAATTAAGTGTTCTATTTGAAAGGGACATGACTGATTCACTGTACCAGAAACCAAGGACACAAGTAAATCCCCAGTTAATGCCCACCAGTAGCATACAATTGAATGCAATTAATATACAATTATATTCTGAATGATTTCTACTGAATTATTAGAAGTGTTCGGTGGTTTGTGTTGCCATTATAAAATTGGTAAAGTACAAAGATATTGATGTGGTATATGTTGAAGGCCTTGGTTTTAACTTCAAGGGTTCTGCTCAGATCACTTAGTCCTAGACATTAGTGATGTAGTTTCCATCCCTCGTGGCCAATAGCATGATCGGAAAAAGTGGTGGGAGGATAAGGGCTCTCAGCAGAAGACTTTATCCATCTGGAATTTCAAATAGCCTCATGGACTTTCATATCTTCCATGCCAATTCATGCCCTCTGCCTTCCCCCATGGCCTCTCATATTCCCCTTGCCAATTAATGCCCCAAACCCATCCTCTCATGGCCTGTCATACCCTCCAGGCCAACTTATTTTGTCTACCCACTCACATGAACCTTCATAGTCACAACAAATGCCACCCCATGTACCTCCATTCATCACCTTTTTCCCTTACACCTACCACGTAAACTCACCCAGTATCCTCCACTATGGGGAGACTTCACAGCCATATTGAGGTTAAGTAATATAAAGTTCCAAGTTTTATTGCAGACTTACTTGATTAAAAAAAAATTCTCATTCATAAAATACCTTCACTTCATTTACATTCCTTCAGTTATATAATCCTTCACAAGAACAAGTATTTCAGTCAAGTATATAATTCTTATAAAAACAGGCATTGGGATTCATAGCCCCACTTCAAAGAGTATGTAACCACTTGGAGTTGTCAATCAAACTGAAATGACAGGTATCCTACTTTGATAACAGAAGTTGTAAAGTCAGTCATGCAGCACTAATCCAGTAATGGTATCCCTCAGGCTTATGCCAATAGTCAAAGTGAAACAGCAAGCAATGACTTTTATTAAATAGATTGTTAAAGATTTAAAGGGAAGGAGTTTTAAATGCTTTGTCAGATGCCTTTACAGTTTACTTGGACACTTTTGACAGTTGCTTCTGACAGTTGCCTTTAGCAGTTCATTTCAACACTTTTGATAGTTCAGATGAACTTGATAGTGAGAGGTTATGCATCTTTTATGCACAACCATGCCACCTTTAACAATTCCAAGGGACAACTGATCTCTTCCAAAGGGCACCTGATCTCTCTTGAAAGTGTGCCAGGACCATGGCCAAAGAAATACTCAATCTTTCCTATGGACTGTACAAAGTTCAGACCTGTTCCCATCAGTGGTGGAAATAGGTGGTCTTGGTGGTGGTATCCTACTGTTCAGCCTTAGTTTGTTTTAATTAGAAGTTTTGCCTCGTCTGTCCTGTATTCCTTCATATTTGCTCTACAGCAAATTATTTCAACAGAAAAAGGCATTTTCCAAGTGCTCTAGATATCTCTGCAGTCCAGCAGATGACCTATAATTTTAGGAATTTAAGAGGAATGAGATGGGGTTAATCTATTTAAAAGAGTTATTAGTCTACAATGGATACTGAACTGATTATATCTTTAGCATCTTCCTGAATAATTTTCTCCCCTCAAACTTTCACATAAAATTCTAAGGAAATTTCAAGGTCAAATATGGTTGTGCAGCAGTGGCTCCTAGTTGTAGCATTTTAGGTTATGGTGGCATAGTGGTTAGCATTGCTGTCTCACAGTGCCAGAGACACAGGTTCAATTCCAGCCTCGGGTCACAGTCTGTATGGAGTTTGCACATTCTCGACATGTCTGTATGGATTTCCTCCCACACTCAACAGATGAGCGGGTTAGGTTGATTGGCTGTGCTAAGTTGACCCTCAGTGCCAAGAGGTAAATATCTGGGGCTAAGATGATAGGATGGGATTAATGATGGTGCAGGATTAATAGGCTGAATGGCCTCCTTCTGCACTGTAGGGATTCTATGATTCTATGAAATCAGCATAATGGAGTTTTAGCATAAATGTTGCTGTTGTTTTAATCTGAGCTGGATAGGATTTTCTTGATTTTGGGACATCGGTCCTTTGAATCATTAACCTTTCATGGGATTTGATTCAAATTGTAGGCAAATTTGTCCATGGATCCTGCTTACATCAATAATCATTAAAATGTGTGTTAATATTTCCTACGGTTGCCTGGAATCATTAGGCTGCTACAATCTTACTTGTAAATGTTCTGGTACCATGTGGAATACTTCCACATTAACTAAATTCAATGAATTTGAGTAAACTTATAACTTGTATTTGACAAAACAAGAATGCACCAGCAGTGGACCATGTAATAAGGTGAAACATAATATATTGATAGTTTTATTTTGACTGAGAAAAAAAAGATTCACTTTGCTGGTTTGTGGTTACTATTTGGCTAACTGGATCAGTACTTTCAGTTGTTATTAAGGTTGAACATAAGAAAGTCCACATTTTTAAAAATCACATTGGCTACACTTTGATAATACAACATACTCTGTATCACATAGTATTGCTGCAAAATTGTTTGCATTTAAAGAATAAACTTGCATTTACATAATGCTTTGATGTCCTCCAGATGTTCCAAAGTCTTTCACAACCAATGGATCAAAAATGTGAACAGTAGTCTCTATTATTAGGTAGGCAAATATTGTAGCCAGTTTGTGACAGTAAGAGCCCACAAACGGCAAATGAACTTTTACATAAACTTAAGCTTAATTTCTTTGGTGGAGTTTGCTGATGAAGGAAGTTTGCTCGCGAACATTGAGAAAACTCCTTGCCCATCTTTGAATAACGGCATAGGACATTTTGGTATCATCTAAGCAGAGTGATGAGGCCTTGATTTAGTGTCTTATCCATAAGACTCTACTGTTGACAATGCAGTATTTGTTCTGAATTATGATGATGTGTCAGCCTAGATTCTGTACATAAATTATTTTTGGCTTTGTGCCCACAAAAATCTGATTCAAAGGAAAGAGGGCCATCAATTCAGCCAAGTTGACACTGAAGTTATTAGTTGAATTGGAACAAGAGCACTATAGAGATGCGCAGCATGAAAGATATAGGAGGAGTTTGTTTGCATAACTTGAGTTTGACATTATTTTTGCTATGCTGTAAATATCTAGTATATAAGTCATATGTTTTATAATATAACTTTTAGGTGGGAAATCAAAGTGATAACTGGAAAAAGCTTGGTTAAGAAATTGATAAAGTGCCCCAGTGAAAAAATCAAATTAGCCAAGGTTTAATTAACCAGTGTTTATCGTAAAATCCAGAGTCGATAGTGAAAAAAGAACTTAACCAATGGGTGACCCATTTCTGGACCTCTCAATAGAGCCAAAATCTCTATTGTTATCTTCAAAAATGAAGCTTAAAGCTAGCAATTTTGGGAAAGAGAGTCATAAATCTCTGAAAGAGATATAAATTATTCATATATTTTATAGAGTCAAAGAATTGTGTTGAAGGTGAAATCATTTGTTTGTATTTCTGTTTGAACCATCCCACAGCATGCCATGTTGTTGTAGAGATAGTAATTCAAAGTGGAACTTGTTCAACTTATCGGTGTGTTTGCTGACAGAAGCAAGAAGTTCAATTTGGGGAAGACAGAGGCAGTTGAAGTTTTGTCATGCTGAGGACTGCATCTCACCAGATTGACAGTGCTGACAAGAAATGACAGTCAGTTAGGTCTGCACTTTAAGCAGAGAAAATAGTCACTTAATTGTTAATGCATGCAATATGGGTGGGGCTTAATCTTAGTTTGGATGTTATGAGGGAAAAGCAGCTTGTGAAAGAAATCTATAGTGATCCTCATAGGGTCTTGTGGCAGTAAGCAGTCAGCAGAATTAGCTTGCAAAGCTGAGAATAGGTAAGAAATGCCCTCTTCCCCATTCTTATTTACCACTCTTTGCCTGTACCTACACAAGAAATCCTTCCTTTCTTCAAGGGAAGTCGTCTGTTAATGTCAAGGGGGAGCAAAGCCGAGACATAATAGGCCACCACAGCTATATTGGTACTTTATAGCTGAAATATAAGCATTTCTGTGGGCCTGAATATTATACACATTTTAAACAAACATATCAAACTGTAGACAATGACAAAATTTACGGTATTCTCTGGACAAACCTAAACATGGCATTCTTCAGAAAATATACCTGAGACTAGAAGTAATGGCTGGAATTCTCCAGCTGTTCACACAGGTGGGATTCTCTGCTCCCACCAGCAGCGCACCTTGCCCGTGAGCTTCCTGCTGGTTTAGTGTGATGTCAGTGGGAATTTGTACTCAAGTATGATTTGGAAATTAATGGTCAAAATGTTCTAACATTAAAAATTAGAGTTTGTGGCATTTGTTAACGAAAACTTGTTGGTATGACATTTCTTTGTCTATTGTACTAGTTATTTAAAATAAACCATCTTAAAATAACAGACAACAAAATGTGAAATGGATGCATTGGACATTCAAGCAAACAATGTTTGCTAGAACACTAGCAAACAATGTGCCATCTCCCACTGGCAGGAAACACGGCTGGGAGGCTGGAGAATCTTACCCCATATCCCAGAGTTTTTACATGTTCTATTTCCTTTCAGAAAAATGAACACATGATTAATTTAACACAACAGCTTTATAAAATATAGGTAAAAATAACCTTTCAATTTGGCCATTGTTCCCTATGAACAGTGTTTATGTCTTTATTGTCATGGGTTATCTTTATTGCCCAATATTTGGTCCAAAGACAGCATGTCTTGGGTCAATAATAATGAAAGCACCTTGCTATATGAACTGGCCACTGTAATCTCACAAGTCTCCTGTGTGTGTTTCTCCAGTCTCCCAAACTGATTAACACTTTGGAATGATGTTGGTTAATGAAAATCAATAAACAAGTTTATTTCACCAATGTCAAGTGAGCAAGCACTGTAAGATTTATAGAAATCCTCGTTGTGCTAGTCAGACTCCTTGTAATGAGGAAAATAACAAGTATGCCACAATGTTCCTGCTGGTGTGTTCAATATCACTTTTCTGGTTCATAGGTTCTGTTCGACTTAATTGACATTGGCTGGGATTTTTTGGTCTCACCACAGCAGGCATCATCATGGGGGAGGGGAACGAGAAAATTTGGAGGGCGGCCAAAAGTGAATTGACTTTTTGTCGTTCTCCCAATTTTCCTGTCAGGCCTGCGACGATGGCCACTGCTGGAAGAACCAGAAAATCCCCCCGTTTGTCTTAAATGATCTATTAAGGGTTATGGGGAGGAAGCGGGAAAGTGGAACTGATCCACTTCAGATCAGCCATGATCTTATTGGATGGCAGAGCAGGCTCGAAGGGCTAGATGGCCTACTCCTGCTCCTATTTCTTATGTTCTTTTGTTCTTATTTCCTTCCTCTGCATTCTTTATCAGATCTTACCCAACTGCCTTTGACCATATTTTCCCATGCCATTTTGTTCCCAAGTTGGCAGAAAACCAGCAATTTAGCTTCGGATCCACTTCCCATATTTTCTGCTACCAATTAAATTGTCCACTATTTCCCTGATTAGGAATCTCAGGAAATTATATCCTGCTGTTCTTGAATCACAGCAAATGTAAGCAATTTGAACTGTCTGAAACCAAAGTGTTGTGTGAGAAGTACAGTTCCACAAAACCAATCCCAAGGAAAACTAAACCACAGTCAACATTCATGATGTTAGTGACAGATGTTCAATGCATTCATTTGACATTCTGTTGTCTATTACTTTAAGATGGTTTATTTTAAATAACTCGTGCAATAGACAAAGGAATGTCAAACTAACAAGTTTCTATTAACAAATACCACAAGCTCTAATTTTTGATGTTAAAACATTTTGACCATTAATTCCCAAATCATACTTGAGTATGACTTAGGTCAAATGCAGATTATTTCCTAAAAATTAAGTAATTCAATCTAATATTCTGCAATAATTTGTTTGAACCAGGAAGGAAACAGAAAACACCTAAGAAGTTTACAGGGGAGCAGCCATCTATATCAGGAACCTTTGGATTAAAAGGTAATTAAATACCAGTTCAGATAATCTAGTTGAATATTTGAGTAACGTTATGAAATTATACAGTAATAATATAAAAACAAAATACAGCAGATGCTGGAAATCTGAAATAAAAACAGGAAAAGCCGGAATAAACTCGGCAGGAGAGAAATAAAGCAAGAGTTAAAGTTTTGAATCCGTACAAATTTTCATGAGAGCTGGAATATATTGGTGGTTTCATCACCCACTGGAACCAAAGAACAGAATATTGTATGTGCGGTGTAACTTAGGAAAGTGCATTGTTTCCTATCTTAAATGGTTTGGGTAAACAGCTTCTCAGGAAGGTGTTTTGTTTTAAAATATTCTTCATTACTTTCAAGAAGTGAAACTTTCACCATCAACCATTGGGGCGGCATAGTGGCACAGTGGTTAGCGGGACCCGGGTTCAATTCCGGCCTCGGACCACTGCCTGTGTGGAGTTTGCATTTTCTCCCCCGTGTCTGGTGGATTTCCACCAGGTGCTCTGCTTTCCTCCCACAGTCCAAAGATAGGTGGGTTAGGTTGATTGGCCATGCTAAATTGTCCCTTAGTGTTGGGGGATTAGGAGGATAAATATATGGGGTCACGCAGATTGGACCTGGGTGAGATTGTTGTCACTGCAAGCTCGATGGGCCAAATGGCCTCCCTCTGCACTGTAGATTCTATGAGTTGCAGTTCATTTATGCCTCCATGATTTCTGTGTTGTATGGAATTTTTTAGATGTTGACTTATGGCAACACTTTTCTTTACCCCTGCACTTGATGGTGTGTCGACAATCAACTTTGAACTGAAGTTAGCACATAAAGAGCTTAAAAATGAACAGCTTAAATGTTATATCATTACGTTACTCAGTAAGATGAATGAAAAAAGATTAACAAATATGTCTGAAGAAAAATATAATCTGGTCATAGAGAATAAAAATTAAAATAGCAAAGGGACTAATTAGTTATCATTGTGTTGGATGAAAGACAGTCATTTTCCTGTGGTGGTTTCATGATGCTCCCTGAATTAATTACTTTGTTAATTAAAGGCCTGTCAAAACCTGATGACAAGGGAAGGGGTAGAGGCAAGAAGAAAAGTAACAGCATAAGCACCGAAGAATTGCAAAGAAAACCTTTGGGAGTTCATGTTAAAAAGGAGACTGTCACATATTTACCAGGTAAAACAAAACATCTAAAAGTTTAATCTATAATCCGTTCCAAAATGATTTAGCCACATTGTGAAACTAAAGTATTATAATTATTCATTTGTTGAAAAGAGAGACATGTTGCCGAAGCTTTCGGTCTTCGACTCATCAGGATCAATGCACGTATACCAAATTTCAAAATGATCACGACAATCAGTAGATAAAGATGCTGATTGGTTGCCAAGTTGACTTAGATTGGCCAAGGAGAATGCAATGGGGAATTATAAAGCTCCCCAAGCTCCTGGGCAATTCAGAAAAGGAGCAAGACTTGAAAGTGTTCCTTTTGTTTGAAGAGAACAGGTCCCTGTGTGTGGTGTATGTCGCTTTGAGCAAGCATAAATGAGCCATATAATGAGCTTGACTGATTCTGTTAAATTAGTTGCTAGTGTGATGATTAGTGCACCCACACTTTTTCAACAAATGCTGTCCAATCACGGAATCACATTCAATAGTAGATATTTTGGGTTTTGAAAGCATGATCTGGCTGAGGATGGTCTGTACTATGTCTATTATGAAGAACTAAGGGGACATTCTGCTGGTTTGCTTGCATGCAGGGTGGATGGGGAAGAGGAGGATGAATCCACCCATTGTAGGCACTCAGTGTTTGAATGAGGGATCCAGAGTCAGGAATGGGGGCCCAGCTGCCCACCGCATTGCCAGCTGAAGTAATTAAAAGTTCACTTCTGCCCCCATTAGCTTTTTACCAACATCAGAAGGTGGCCGTAGCCAGGTGGATATTCCCTGGTAAATCATGGTGGCCCCCTAGGGTGTTGAGGTTGGGATTGGCCTCTCAGTGGCAATGACTGTTCCAGCAGCCATGGCACTGTCAATGGAACAATGGTTGCCCCCAATCACCGAGGTCTGGTTGCCTGGTCCTGGTAAGATTAAAGGGAAGACTTATCTTTTCTTTGAGTATGCCTTAGTATTGATAGTGGTATCACCTATACAGTGCAACAGTGGTGGTGCCTAATGCTAGCGCTCCTGAGTTAATGACTCTCTCTGACTGGGCCAGAAACTCTGAGAGGAAGACTGCTATCCTTAATGGGACAGAAATCAGGCCTCCACTGGTAAAATACCATCTGTTGGAGTGGGGTTATGTTTGACTTTCGATTGTGGGATGGCTGGACTTCTTGAGTGGAATCTTCCAGCACTTCACTCTGGTAGGATCTTCTGGTCTTGCTGACAGTTCACCCCCACCATGGGTTTCCTGGCAACATGGGGTGGAATCAGTGGGAAATCCCGCTGGTGGCAACAAGACCAGAAGATCCCACCACCGCCAATGGTGCACTGCCTCCCGTCACCGAGAAACAGTCTTCGAGGAGGCCAGAGGATCTCGCTCCATAGCTACTGATACAATGCAGCCCAATGTTTTATCAACTGCAATAGAGAGTAGTGAAACTCCGTAGATTTCCACAAAGGAACTAGTGTGTTTTCTGTTGTTTACTGGAGCTGTGCTGTGTAAATATTATACCTCCAGCTGCAAGGAGGGCAAGGGGAGGCTCACAAACAATAACACTAATATAACAGCAACACGACTACTAACATAGGGTTAAATTCAGGGCTACTATCAAGAATAGACTTGGGTTATTTTAACCTTATTTACTGACCCATCAGCAGCCCATCCAGTTCTGGAGTGCACTGCTTCACAACTCCAGGGACTTGAGTTCAAATCCAGCCTTGGGTGACTCTGTGGAGTTTACACGTTCCCTCCATGTCTGCGTCGGTTTTCTCTGGATGCTCCGGTTTCCTTCCACAGTCCAAAGGTGTGCCAATTAGACGGATTAGCCATGCCAGTTTTCCTCTCAGTGTCCAAAGATGTGTAGGTTAGATGGATTAACCATGTGTGGGGTTACAGGGATAGGGTGGGGTAGAGGGACTGGGTAATATACTCTCAGAGAGTTGGTGCAGACCCAATGGACCAACTGGCCTCTTCTACACTGTAGGAATTATATAATGCTATGAATTTCCAGTGGGTCAGCCTGAGTCCCCACTACAAGATTTCACCATAGTGCTGTAGCAAGAAGCCTGAGCTGACTCAAAGGCAGGCCCTGGGGTTTCTCTGGAGGTTCTGCTGTAAGCACTCAGGGCAAACAAAAATGTTCTCTTCCCAGCTAGTGGCAGGAAACATGGGGAGAATGTGAAAACTCCACACACCCAAGGCCAGACTTGAACCCAATCCCTGGATGGGCTGCTGCTGGTGGGTCAACAAGAAAGGAATTGAAAACAATTAACCATATCTGAGACTCACAGTCTCCCAAAGCTGGTTGCTAGCAAATTGATCTGGCTCAGCGGACATGATGAGTACCTTGTGGGGACATCAGAATTGCAGATGGTGCCAATGGAGCAAGGTCGCCATTTTTAAAGAAGGAATCCACTCTGCTTTGCTGCGTTTGCCATCATTTACCTTGTCAAGAGAGCAAGTTAAAATTGTAACCCATGAGAAGCCAGCCATTTTAATTGTTTTCCACTGAGCTGTCAGAGTTGAAATCATCCCTCAAGAGCCAGATATGTTGACAACTATTGCAAAAGGGCTGCTTTGATTTAATGGATTTATTAATCTGGAAATAGATTTTGGGCTGTTAAGCTGCACTTGCACTGGACTCAATGCCATTGTTTCATCGATGCTTTGATCTTGAGCAACGAGCACAGTGACAAGCATGTTAAATCTGGCTGCTGCAAAGAACTGTACTTTTATTGGCAACTTGCGGTATGAATACCCATAAAAGTCAGTAAAATATACAGCCCAGAGATTGTAACCTGTGGCTGTTGTAAAAGCTGTCATCTGCTAGAATGGAATTGAATATGCCTACTGTTTTCATGAGCATGAGGCTCCCATTGTTCGGAGATTCCAAACAATGTTACGTTGTATGAATAGTATGACATGAAATGTTTGATAAACAATTAAGATTAAGGAAACAGGTCTTTCATTTTTGTACTTAATTTTATACTCATACTAATGATCACAGGAAGCCAGGAAGAGAAGTGGCATCAAGAGATAACAGAGAGAGGAGAGGTTGTCTGTCCAAACTGTCTGACTGTGCACAGAAAGACTGTAGCAGGTTTGAAGAAGCACTTGGAAATCTGCAAAGAGGTATGGAAAATTTAATTTTACTAATGTTAGAAAAAACATAGGTTGGGACTTTTCCAGCCGCGCTCGCCCCAAAACCGGAAAATCCCGCCTGAGGTCAACGGACCGTTGTATGGGCTGTGCCCCGCCTGCTACAATTCCCGTGGTGGGCAGACCCCCCCCCAGTTAGGATCAGTAATTCTGCTATGTTTACGGGGGTATGGAGGAGGGCAGAAATTGAGTAGTTCTGCCATTTGAGGTACAGGTCAAACACACCAAATTTAACACCAATTCGAAGACACACAGTGCATTCCAGTTGAACTTGGTGTCAGCAGAAGATACGCCTGTCCCCATGATGCCTGCCTGCAAATGAAAGGATAATGAAGGCAAAATTTACTGGCTCAGAAATTCACTCATTGATGCAGGAATTGCAACTGACTTGAGAGCTAAGTTGCCTTGTCAAATTAGGAAGCAGGTAAAGTTCATCAACAGTCATAGCCTGTGAGATCAACCAGAACATCAGCTTTTACTGAAACGATTACAAAATAATTTCACTTAGCTGTATAACTAAGAAGAGAACTATGAGCTGTATTTCTGCAGTGCCACCTGGGAAATCTTTTGCTTTTCATCCTTTGTCATGAAGTCCTTACCATGGGACTCATTATGCATATTCACATACACTGAACAAGAGAAGAAAGCAACAGGTTAGGCACATGGCAGCACGGTGCACAGTGATTGACACTGCTACCTCACAGTGCCAGGGACCTGGGTTTGATTCCTGCTAGGGTCATTGTCTGTGTGGAGTCTGCACATTCTTCCTGTATCTGCATGGGTTTCCTCCAGGTGCTTTGGTTTCCCCCCCGCCCCTCACAGTCTGAAAGATGTGCTGGGTAGGTGCATTAACCATGCTAAATTCTCCCTCCATGTACCCGAACAGGTACCGGAGTGTGACAACTAGGAGATTTTCAGAGTAACTTCATTGCAATGTTAATGTAAGCCTACTTATAACTAATAAATAAACCAACTTAACACAAAGCTGCAAGGGAAAAGAGCTGAAAGCTCGTGATTCCAAATAAACCGATTAGACTTTAACCTGGTGTTGTCAGACTTCTTATTATGTCCCTCTGCTCTGTGCAGTTGTTTGTAAATTTCCCCATGTCTCCTGCTTGCCACCCCAAATCTGTTTTTAAACCACATACTGATTTCAGGTGAACAAAAGGACTGCACAAAAATTTCCAACTACACTCGGCATGAATAACATTTTCTCAGCTCCTTTTGAGATTATCTTCAATTCGTGCACTTTCTATCTTGATGACCAAAGAAATAATCGTAGTGGACATCTCAGGTACTTCTATGATCTGAAGATTCACCTCCTTTGTGAAAGCTGAGCAGAATAGTGACTAAAATAAGAAATGGTAGTTCAATTACTCACTGGTGTAGTTCAACTAAGGTGTGGAGATGCTGGCGTTGGATTGGGGTAAGCACAGTAAGAAGTCTCACAACACCAGGTTAAAGTCCAACAGGTTTATTTGGCAGCACAAGCTTTTGGAACACTGCCCCTTCATCAGGTGAGTGGGAGTTGTGTTCACAAATAGGCCATATATAGACACAAACTCAATTTACAAGATAATGGTTAGAATGTGAGTGGCACTAACTGTCCTAGCTGGAGACAATACACACTTCTTAAACTTGTGCTTGGCCCTCTCTCCACTCACACTGTCTGTACCTTTAAGACTTGATTGCCTGTAAAGGCTCACATCTCAATTATTATCTTGTAAATTGAGTTTGTGTCTATATATGCCCTGTTTGTGAACACAACTCCCACTTACATGATGAAGGGGCAGTGCTCCAAAAGCTTGTGCTGCCAGATAAACCTGTTACACTTTAACATGGTGTTGTGAAACATCTTACTAGTTCAACTAAGCCATCGGGGAATGTTACATGATGTTTTGCATCAGGTTTTGACTTTTTTTAGTGTGATCTATAAAAAAAAGTACTTTCAAATTAGCTAGGCGTTATGGAAGATATTTCTTTTAAACAGTGTCTTTTCTCTAAAATTGTATTTCTGTAAAAGTTAATCTTCTGCGATGACTTGCTAAGAGTATATGGTGCTGAGCAGTGTTTTATCAACTGAGAAAGATTGACTCCTCTCTAATGCTTGCAGCTGCAGGATGCTTTGAAGTGTCAACATTGTACTAAGCAGTTTAAATCAAAAGCTGGTCTGAAGTATCACACAATGGCAGAGCATAACAATAAGGTGAGTAAACGACCTCAATTCTTGACTACAACTAATTAAAGCTCCCATCACTGTCCAACAGCCAAGGTTTTACTTCACAAGCTTTGGCACCCAATCAGAAGTATTACCTACTGGGACACATATTAAGAAATTGAAGGTGTGCAAATTTCCCAACACAAGCTTTCAGTAGATGATGCTCCTCGCTAAGCAGTGATATAAGTTATTTGGTTTGGTTTGATTTGTTATTGTCACATGTATTAGTATACAGTGAAAAGTATTGTTTCTTGCACGCTATGCAGACAAAGCATACTGTTCATAGGGAAGGAAAGGAGAGAGTGCAGAATGTCGTGTTACAGTCGTAACTAGGGTGTAGGGAAAGATCAACTTAATATGAGGCAAGTCCATTCAAAAGTCTGCTGGCAGCAGGGAAGATGTTAGTGAGTCATTTGTTACTTAACGTCAGACTTTTGTATCTTTTTCCCAACGGAAGAAGGTGGAAGAGAGAATGTCTGGTCTGTGTGGGGTCCCTAATTATGCTGGTTGCTTTGCTAAGGCAGCGGGAAGTATAGGCAGTGTCAATGGATGGGAGGCTGGTTTGAGTGCTGGATTGGGCTTCATTCATGACCCTTTGTAGTTTCTTGCAGTCTTGGACAGAGCAGCAGCCATACCATACAACTGGAAAGAATGCTTTCTGTGGTGCATCTGTAGAAGTTGGTGAGAGTTGTAGCAGACATGTTAAATTAGCTGATGACATTTCTCAACTAATGAAACAGCATTTTCTTGTCTCGTATCTTACAGCCTGTGATGAATGCAGAGAAGCTGCTGGATGAACAGCAAGAGCGTGAGAGACTCCGGAGAGTACTTAAACAAATGGGAAAATTGAAGTGTCCTAATGAGGTTAAATACATTCTAAATATTAATATTGGAAGGTTAAAGCTTTATTCCCTAAGTTTTTTAATTCTGGAAAGTCATTAGGATCAATTTTACAACAATGCTTTGCTGGTAGACTGTCTTATTTGTTGGATTTTTTTACATGTGCGTGCAGTAGGAGAAATTCTGTGCTGAGAACATAGATTGGTGAAATTTACTCTTTGGAGATTTATGCTCTTGCAGCATTTGGTAGTTCCAAATTGGATACTATTATGGAAATATATGCAACAGCTGTGTGTCAAAGTAATTTGAGAAATTGGATATGTCCCTGTTGCTTAATTTAGTACATAATGTTTATAATTATTATCTACCTAGGGCTGCACTGCTACATTTGCCAGCCTGATGGGCTATCAGTACCATCTAAAAAGATGCGGGAAAGAACCTGCAGATATCGAAAAAGCTGTTTTCATTTGTGAACATTGTGGAAAGGAGTATAAATCGAAGGCCGGTCATGACTATCATGTAAAATCAGAACATACAATGGTAAGATTTCATGACTATTAAAAAAAGTGCACTCCTTTCTCAGAGTTACAAAGCTAACGCGCAGACTAGACAGGGCAAGTCGCTATTCTATCTCCTTTCTTCCTCCTGTAAAAGAATCCAAATTGAATCCAATTCAGTGTCGCTCACAAAGGATATACTGGCTGGAATTCTCCAGCCGTTCATGTCTGCAGAACTCTCCGGTCCTGCCGGCAGCATAACCCGCCCACAGGTTTCCCACTGGCGTGGGGTGATGTTAGTGGGAATTCCCATTTACTTCGGTGAGACCAGAGAATCCTGCCACTAGCAGACAATGCGCTATCTCCCGCCGGCAGGAAGCACATGGCTCGGAGGCCAGAAAATCTCGCCCACTAGATCCAAGCTGACAAAAGCAGGCATTAGACCTGATCTTGCACTTGATCCTAAGCTTGATCTTAGCCTGTTCATGATTTTCAAATAAAATGTAATTTAAAAACTTTTCATTCCTGTTTTTTCTTATGTGTAAGTATTATGGTGCAATTTTTAAAAATTTGTCTGTGGTACGCTGAATCATTTATCTGTTGTGTTTTGTGAATGTCTTTAGTGATGATTAGGAGTTCATCACATAAAACAAGAACTTGCACTTATATAGTGTTCAGAAATCCTCAAGAGCTTCACAGTTAATTAAGTATATTTGGAGTATAATTTGTGCAGAGTACAGTACCACAAAAAGGCATGAAATAAATGACTTGGCAATCTGTTTTATTAATGTTGATTGAGTAGTGAATGCCAGTTAGGGAAATATGAGAACTTCCTGTTTCTCTCTGAATGGTACCTCAGGATCTTTAAAGCAGCTCATCAGTTTCAAATCTCATCTTTTCCCAACAGTGAAGCACAGCTTCAGTCTGCAGTAGAGTGACAACCTAGATGATAGGCTTAAGTGTGGCTTGAACCTGTAACCTTTTTTATTTAGGGACATGGGTATTGTCACTGAACAAACGCTGACTCTGGATAAGATAAGGAGCTTTTACATTTGGCAGTATTGAGCTTATATTGCTAATTCTACCCTGTAACTATCAGGGTAGAACTGGCAGAATGAGTCGAAGTTAGTGATTTAAATCTCTTTGTTGGATGGTTCCCAGCGCAGTGCAGTTGCTGAGAGGAAGTTAGCACTTCTTGACAATTGCTGGGTAAGCCCTTTCACAGGAACTTCCTAGAGGCATTCTCCAGCATATCATTGGGGTACTAAATGCAGCGCTGGGAACCAGGAAGTTGTACATCATTATTTATAAATTCTTTCCCACCTTAGCCCCTGATGACACACACATGCACATTTGGAAGAGACGTTTTCTAAAGTGATTCATCCCGCCATCTTTATAATCAATTGTTCAATTCAAGGAAGGATCATGTCTCTATAAGTTACATTCCTTCTCCTTTGCAGCCATTAACATTTGTTGCCTAGTATCAATTCACGTGATTGTAAAAAGGGAGGAAAGGACAATTTGCTTCTTTTGAACCATGGCGCTGAAAATAACAATTTCAACAAAATACCCTTTTAGGCACCTGAAGATTCTGATCAGAAATCAGTAGAGGAAGACTTGGAGAATTTGTTTGAGAAAACACCGAGCGGGCGCATCCGTCGAAGATCTGCGCAAGTCGCTGTTTTTCATCTCCAGGAAATTGCAGAGGACGAACTATCAAAACTTTGGACCAGAAGGAGGAATAAAGATGACTTAGTCCCTGATATTAAGAGGGTAAGGAATATTTATTTCAATGAAAGTGACTTTTGAGGAAAATTGAAGACCTTTGACTGAAATTTATTTTAATGATTATTTTAATAATTTTACAGTGTGCTACAGAATGTGGGCTCTCTCAGTAATTACATCATGTTATTTCTTGTAGAGGTTTTTAAGTCTATATAGAAGTCACTATGCACTAAAAACATTGAAAAAAGCAACAGTTTTTACTCAAAGGGTATTTGAATACACTCAGTTTAATACAAAATCTTGAAGCAGCAGTTGGAGTCATGACATTAGACTTTGAACATGTTAGTATATCCTGATGGAATGCTGTACTGTCTTGCCATGTACCAGAGTGACAGCCAATGGGTGCTATCAAAAACCTTCTATAAACCTATGAAGTTGGTAACAATGGCTTCTGATACTGTATGCTCTGCTCTGTGATGTTCCTGAACACAAAGATCTGCTCGTAGCATGATCAGCCACCCTAGAAACCTGCCTGCTCTTCACAAAGTCTACTGTCTACTACTTCTTTCAATTTGTTGAGTAGCACCGCACTGAAGACCTTGTCAGGTACTGATAATGGTGATAAGTCTCTCCAGATGTTGCAGTCATTAAGGTTCCCTATCTTTGGCAGATTGGCCATTGCTCCTTGCTTCCAGTTTTTGGGGACATACTCTGCAGTCCAGACCTTGTTGCACAGGTCTGTGAGCTCTGACCTGACAGCATTCTTACCTTATTGCCAGTATCTCTGCGATCTCAGATGCCTTGTTTTCCTTCAGGCTCTTGATGGCTCTTTGGATGACTGACCTGGAAATTTCAACTGCTCCATCAAGACCAGCACAGCTACCATAGGCTTCTTCAACATCATCACAGGACAATAACATGGCTGTATATTCTCCCCGTTTCTTTTCCTCTTGCTCACTGATTTCATGATGTGGATGTAATGCTGGGGGGGTGGGTACAGACTTTGGAATCCCATGGCACAACCACCAGTTGATGGACCTGGATTTTGCAAAAGACATTGACTTGCTGACCGAAGATTCACACGCACTCTTGAGATGCGACCACCAGTCTTGAGAATAGAGGCATCAGCACTGATCTACACATTAGCTATAAAAAGACCAAAGGTGGAACTCTCCCATTTGGAGACTAAGTGGGTAGCTCCAGCAGCGCCTGTACTGCTGACCAGAACAGTGAAATCCTGTGCGGAGTTCAACACTTGCAAGCTCATTAGTCATGCTCAGGCAAATTGCTGTCTGACTCTCCTGGCAGCTGATCACCTATCTGCCCTCAGCTGATAGGCTTGAAGGTCCCGGCATCGAATTTGGCTACTTGGCCGGTGCATTCATATCACTCTCTTCACCAGACTGTGCAGAATGTCAGCAACCCAGAAGGAAAAGTCTAGCAGCCTCAAGAAGAAATTGGTTCCTTGATGCAACCACCTCCACTTGAGCCCATCACCTGTTAGGCTTCTATGCCTCACTTGGATTTCTAACCAATGCATTTGGAGTCTTCATCCATCCCCTCCCGGTAAATGATGTGATATCCATTTGACCCACTTGTTTGTGAACTTTTCATGTAGCCTGATCAGGATCAAACTTCCCTCCCATTCGGTCTTCACTCTGCTTTCCATTGTTCATCTTCTTCATCCACCTCCTTGCCTGTCTGCCTGACATTGTGAGCCCTTATCCATCCTCCCATTCCTTGCTCAGCCCTCCTTCCACACTGCCCCTTTGTCTTCATTAGGCCACACCTCGCCCCAGCCTCATCTCACGCTCCACCTCAGTCGAAACTTAGACCTTTGTTGGGGTGGCAGTTTCCACAGCATAGTGCTGTACAGATAGAGACTGTTGTGTAGCACCAATGCCAAGGATACCCCTGTACTCCCCAACCCCAGGCGTGGTTTAGATTTGACTTAATGATGCAGGAGGGTCCATGGGTCCAGCAGCACAGTGCTGTCCCTGAAGACCAGTTCAGCATGGAGACGGAGGCAGGAACCAGTCTGCTCAGGCAGAGTGATATACAGTGCATCAGGAGCGGCACAGACCCAAGGCGAAAGTTGTTGCACTCACCCAAAGTTTCTGGCAAACTGAGGACTGCCTTGTCCATGCCCCGTATTTGTAAATTCCTGCTGCTGTGACACAAGATTGTAAGGTCTGATGGGATGTTGGTGGGCAGATGTTTTATTGAGCATTCATGAAATGCAAATTGTGTCTGTGCCACCTGTCAATGTAAAGAACCACCCACCATTAAAGAACTACCATTGGGAGACTTGCAACGGGCGGCACAGTGGTTAGCACTGCTGTCTCACAGCACCAGGGACCTGAGTTCGATTCCGGCCTTGGGTGCCTGTCCTATCTGTGTGGAGTTTGCACATTATTCCCACGTCCGCATGGCTTTCCTCTGGGTGTTCCAATTTCCTCTCAGAGTCCAAAGATGTATAGGTTAGGTGCATCAACCATGCTAAATTGCTCCTTAATGTCTAAAGATGTGTAGGTTAGGTGAATTAGCCATGGTAAATGCGTGGAGTTACAAGAAAGGGGGGAGTGCCTAAGTAAGTAGATAGTCGATGGCCAAATGTATCGTAGGGATCTGTGATTCTATGATTTGACACCATCAGGTTTCTGGCTTTATAGCTCCGCCAGATTCACTGCACCCACCCACCACCAAGCATGCTGCAGGCAGGATGAGAGAATTCTGCCCAAATGCAGTGACAATGGGACAACAACAAAGCCCTCCCATTTGACCACTGAGGATGCCAACCACTTGCCCTCCCTCAGAAGCAACACCTGCAGTAAAGGTAATGTAGAGATTACAACCACACAAAAATCAGCAAAACAGCATCTGTCATCCAGCAGCTCCGCATGGTGTAGGCAGCCAATACCATCCATGCAGCCATGAAGCTTCAAAGTCTACATGTGCATAGCAGTGCCAATCACAATCTATGCCAGCGAGACATGGAAGAGAACAGCAAAGGTGTCAGGTAAGTTGGAGATCTTTCACCAGTGCTGCTTATGTAATGTCCTGGGCACAACATGGAGAGACAGCATTAGCAATGAGGAAGTACTACAGGGGACTAGTCAAGACGCCTGCAGGACACCATGACAGACAACTGAGGCTGGCAAGATATATATCTAGCCTTCTGGACATACTGCCACAGTGGCAGTAGATTGGATCCCATGAATGGAAGAAGACAATAGGCCCAAAGTACATTTAAGGAGGACTGTTGAGAGTGGGACACCATCTGGGCTGGAGTGAAAGAGGTTGCGATGGATCAAGGCCAGTAGTGGAGTAGTGGTGCCCATTGTCCCACATGGGATTGGAGGCGCTAAGTGTAAGTAAGCAAGGAATACAAAATGGCTTGTTCCACCAATGGTCATTCATGCAAATTTCTGCCAACCATATCCTATCCAATTCTAGAACTCAATCACCTAACACCATGGCCCTTGCAATCCATTGCTGGCTCCCTACTGCTCAATCCACAGTCCTGAGGTTCTTTGAGTTATATTGATGCATGCAGTCCAGAAAGTCTGCCAGAGTTTGTGTGCTCACTGGGAATAAATCCCATTTTGATGCAGCAGGCAGGCAAATACGTCTCTTTGGGAACAACTTCAATTTTAACTATGCATTTCAGCTTGAAATTATGATACCCCACCCAATAACTGGTGTTATCCAAATTCCGCAACCCTGACCATTATCTCTTTATTGCCTTCCAAACAGAGAGCCAATTTATTAATTTCTTTAAGCATTTGGGTGATCTTTGGGGTTAATTGGCCTTGACATCAGTGGCGGGACCCACATAGATCCTTGTGAGAGTTAGATGGAAGTTTCTTCTCTTGCAAGTCATTGAAAAACATTCTGAAACTGCCACATTTCTTGGGTTCAGTAAGTAGCTTGCTGGAGTTAAGACATTAGCCGACTGAATTTAAGTGCCATTGACTTAATTGAAAATGTGTACTTGAGGTATCGGAACTCGGGACTTCAGTGAACAGGTCACAAAAACAATCCACATAATGGTTGGAATTTTCCGACTATTCTTGCTGGTGAGATCTTCCAATCCTGCCAGTGGTGAACCTCCCCTCTCCCTGTTGTGGGATTCCCAGCTACAGGGGGTGCATAGAAAAAGAATCCCCGTTGACAGTGGCAGGATCGGAAGATCCACCACTGGCAAATGGCGGGCCACCTCTTTCACTGCAAAACAGGTCGTGGGGGTTATGCGGAAAATCCTGTCCAATTTTTCCATGCTGCGAGAAAACAGTAAAAAGAGATGCATAGCAAGGAGTATAATATCTCAATTCAACAAAGCCATTCTTGGCCTTGGTAAGATCACATCTGGAGGATTGTGTGCAAGTTTAGTTTCTCTGTTTCAGAAAGAAGTAACACCATAAGTTTGGACCTAAAGAGTTAGTGTCAAGCTTTCCAAGTAACAGCTGGTGTGATATTAACCTCAGTAGAATTGGCATAGCCCTAATCACATGGTGTCACAGTTTACTACATGACTCACAGGCTAAATATTGCTTGTAGGCTGTTCTTACCCAGCTCTTTGTCTCTTGGTGTAGCTTAAATATACTCGTCCTGGGCTACCGTCGTTCAACCCCAAACAGCTGGAAAGCTGGAAAAATGAGGTCAAAGAAAATGGTCAGATCTGCTGCCCTAATAATGTAAGTGAAGTCAGCTATTAATGATATGTTAAATGTTTCCCTACGGCACTGGTCTTGTATAGTATGTCTCATGATGTTTGAATTTCTCTCCTAGCTCCTCTCATGCTGTTTCCAATTTGTACATAGGCCCCACATCCCACTCCCTTGATTCTTTTCCATTAAACTGCTGACCATTCAACTTATTTTCTTAGTTAACATTGTAATTAGTTATCTTTTTGCATGCATCGACCTCCTGCCTTCCAGCCTGCCGACATGAGCCTTCCCTTATTCACACCACGTACACCAGTGACATTAGCTCTAACATCATCTCTCTTGGCACCTCCAGTGACTATCAGACAGCTTCTCTAACATGCTGTCATGGATAGCCATCAGTTAAACATTGGGAAGGCTGGAGTTATTTCCTTTGGTCACTACCACAAGCTCTGTATCTTGTCAGTAACTCAATCTCTCTCCCTGGTATAGTAATTCAACCTCTCTTTCTGGCCACTGTTTTAGCATACATTGCTAAAACAGTGGCCAGAAAGAGAGGTTGAGTTACTATACCAGTGTCACAGCTCAGTATGCAATCCTGAGTTGTGATACCACTCCTTGCCTTTCTTCCCTGTTAGTAAGATTGTAGGGTAGAAATTTCACAAATTATGGTGGCCTAGGATGGAATTATCAGCTCAGCTACCCATTATACCAGCACATGTTTAATTCTATTTACTGTAATGAACATCAAATGCTTCATATAACAGATGGCCAGTCTAATATTGTCCACTTCACACCACTGCCCAAGACAAATTTCTACACCCATCTTCTTCCACATCTGTAACATTTGTTCCCACTCCTGCCTCAGCCCAACAGCAATGAAACATGATTTTGCCACCTCTTACAAATTGATTATTCTCCTGGTTGGCCATCCATTTTCCACCTTTATCCGAACCTCTGCTGCCTGTATCCTAACCTGCAGCAAATCTTCCATTCCCATCATCCCTGTCCTTGTATATACTTCCAGATTTCCCATCTATAACTCTTCCCCACTCTCCGAACAGATGGTAGGGTCAATATTGTTCTGCAATTTATGTAACAGACATCCTAAAAAGCATGATGTATGTACACATGTAAAAATGCACCATGAGATCAGAAATTAGACTATGCCCTTGAGATGAGCTGATACAAGAAGGCATTGGAAAATTAGACAAGCACATGATTTAAGGTGCAAGGGAGGCCAAGATAGCCTAGTGGTATTATTGTTAGGCTATTAATCCAGAGACTCAGCCAATGTTCTGAGGACCCGGGTTCGAATCTGACCATGGCAGATCGTGAAATCTGAAATCAATAAAAAAATCTGGAATTAAGAATTTATTGATGACCATGAAACCATTGTCAATTGTTGGAAAAACCCATCCGGTTCAATAATATCCTTAAGGGAAGGAAACTTGCCATCCTTATCCAATCTGGTTTACAGGTGGCTCCAGAGCCACAATAATGTGGTTGACTCTCAACTGCCTTTGGGTGACTAGGGATGAGGAATAAATACTGGCCAGACAGTGACATCCACACCCCATGAATGAGTAAAAAAAAAATTCTTCTGGGGCCAGGCTAGGAACATTTGGGGTTCCTGTAGGTAGGAACCTGGTTGCTTCCAGCTTTTGCTGCTGGGTCTGAGGCTATACAATTCGAAGTTGACTATCAGTTAAAATGGCTCAGGTGTCTTGGTTATACAACTGGGATACAACTTTGTCATTTAAACCAAGCCCCTATTCTCTATTTTCCCCTATTCCCTGCCTGATTGGAGACTTTGGGTATTTGGTGCAAACTCCTCACTTGCCATTTTAACTCCATACTCACCATTCATATCAGCCGCGGGGTTAATGTTTACCCCTCCCCCAACCCATAGCATCTTAGATTAGCCACTTGTGATATTTTCTAATCAAGTTTGTGTGAAAGATATTCCTCTAACTTCAATTTGAATTCTCCTGATAATCTTGAATCTATGTTCATAGTTACTATTTTCTAACCAATAAAAACAACATATTGGCTCGTATTGTCCAAAAATCTTTCAGAATTCAGAAAATGTTAGTTTCCCTGCAACATTTCAAGCTTTTCTTTAACAGTACTCTCCCGTTCTAGATTATCTCACTGTGGTACTTTGAATGCAGTCAAATAGTATCTTCTGCTAGTTTATGTACAACAAAATTTTAATTTTGACAAAAAGAATCCATTACTGTATGGTTTATTTGCCTATCAAAAAAATGTTGGATGAATTGTTTTTAGGGAAAATTTTTTTATTTCAATATAAGCAATTAAAATGACTAATAATACAAAAAGATATGTATGAAGAATCAGCCAAAGTATCAAGGTGTCTCATATTACAATATTATAATTGCAACTATACTTTTCTAACACAGATAAAGACAACTTTTGAAAGGTGTGCTCATATTCCAAAACCTTGGAAATACAATGTTAGAATTATTCTGTGATTCATAGGGTGGAATTTTACCAGCATGTCCGCCTGAGCTTCATATGATACCGCCCGAGGGCAACGCAGAATGCCATTATCTGAGCTTCACCCACCCCTGGAATCGGGGCGGGCGTACCGGTAAAATTCCAGCTATAATCTCTAAATAGTACAATTGATAATCCAGTCAGTTTACAGGCAGCAGATTGAACGACACATTGTAGTCTATAGTCTGGTACGATTAGTTATTACAGTGCTGCTCCCTTCAATGTAGGGAATGGTTTTAGTGTCACATCTCATTTACTCCTTCACTAAGTTATGTTGTATTTTTCCTCTATTTATCATGGTTGCTGTGCAGAAACAAGTTTTTCACTTCCATATTCTGTTTTACAGCGATGTGAAGCAATTTACTCAAGTTTTTCTGGACTAAAAGCTCATCTAGCAACATGTACTAAGGTCAGTTATACCTAATACCCAAATGGTAAATGTGCAATTGAATTGTTTAAAAGTGTTCACTTGTCACAGTTGCATAAATTCCAACCTAGAAAATAACAAAAGCTGATTAACAGAGGCAAAAATGATTTGTCTCTAAAAGGCTGACAACTGGAAAACAGCATGATTATAAAAGATGGGTAAAATTAAATGGTAACATGGAATTTGCAATTTAAGGTATACTGTTAAGTCACTGTTTTAAGTTGACTCGTTTTAAGTCATTCCACTTTAATGGCAGTCAGTTAATGGGGCCAGTAGTTTTGGGGTGGGTCTGATATAACACCACAAGAGCTGATTGTTTCCCTTTTGGAGCAACCTCTTCCTGACCTTCGCTGCCGCTGCTGACCTTCCCACTCACCAACCCTCCTGGTTAATGTCCACCTTCCCACTCACTATTCCTTTCCAGCATTGCCGACTTCCCTTTTCACCCGCTTTTCCTCTTGCTGACCCTCCCAGTTGCTGCCGACTTCCCTTCTTGCCAATTCTTACAGTCACTGCTGCTTTCCCTTTCACTGATGCTCCCAGCTGCTGCTGACTGAGTCAGAGAGGCAGTGAGCTGGAGAGCTAGCATGCAGAAGAGGCAGTGAGCCACAGTAAGGAGAAAGATCCCGCATATTTCTATTTTAAAATTTATTCTATATTAAAAGTTTTACCATTATAGAAATATAGCCAAGTATTTCAATCTACAGGGGACAGTGTTTTTTTTCTGATGGAAGAGGTCCTAGAAAGTCTAACTATAGCTTTTACATTGGTTATAAATATAATTGGGAAAAATCTTATTTGCTTAATGTTGTTTCATTTAAAGTTGTACTCTTCAAGTACGCAATTACAATGTTAAGCAAGAACTTACTGTATGTAATATTTCTTCACTGATATTGGAGGGAAAAAAGTAATTGCTTAAAAGCCCGGAGGATCATTCTATATGCAGAAAGCACTTGGGACAACCAGGTCGGGGGTACCATGGGCAGGATTTGTGTTCCCCAGGTTCCAGTCCTGTGTCAGGGTGAACTGTGTGATGGAAACGCACAGATGCTGGCGGCGGAATCCAGAGGGAGATTTTGGATCTCCCTCTGCCTTTAAATGGCCACCCTCTGGAGTCCCATCCAATTAGATGCAGTCCAGCACTGAAATGTTGGCACCCTGGCCTTCAGAGGCGGGCACCGCTGAAGTAGTTGGGTGACCATGAGAGCGCCCTATGAAGATGTTTCAACTTCTAAAAATAAAATGTGGCCAGAACGGCTCCCTACCAGAAAGTGTTGAAAATAAACTCTGATCATTTTTGATGCTTAAATTTTTAAGCGATTTTGCTAACCATAAACATTTGAGCACGGTGGTTTAGGACAATTGATGACATTGATGTCAGTTACATTAATTGCAATGTTAAGTGACAGCCAGGTGATTGCTTTTGAGTGCAATTGATGTTAAAGAGTGGCTAAACAATTGTTTTTGGCCGGATTTTTACCGACACACACGCTCCGATTCCGGAGGCAGGTGAGGCTTGGAGAATGGCATTCTCCGTTGGCCTCAGGCAGGATCCTACAAAACTCAGGCGGACGTGCTGGTAAAATTCCACCCTTTGAGTACAATTGATGGCAAAGGATAGCTACTGATTGTTTATGAGTGCAATCAATAGCAAATGATAGATTTTGAGAACAATCTGTGTCAAGTGAGCGTGTGAATGTTGTTAAACATAAAAGATGTTAAAAATGCAGGTGGGGCAGTATTGTACAGGGAAAACCCCTGTGACCCTCTGGCCATTGGCAGTGGGGACATGGAAATTAAATGAGGCATCACTGGATTCCCGCACTGCTGCTGGCAGTCCATCTTCATCTGTCAACCAAGTCTTGGCCTCAGCAAAATTCCCAGGCAATGTTGATGAGCGGCCTCAATAGAGACATTGATTGGCTATCTGACTTAAGCAGCGTAGTAGCCATCACCCTCCTTGAAGTAGTTGCCACAAATATACACTGGAGAGGAAATATGCCGGCAGACCAACAAGCAACTATAACATGTATCAGCACACTCGCCTCCGCCCCTGCACAAAATTCAGCCTGACATAACTATTGTTTTCACATTTCCACGGAATATTTTGAATTTTTAACTGAAAAATAAACATTTTATCAAACCAATGCTGCCTCACCCAACCCCTCAACATTCCCCAAACCGACCTAACCTACCAGCACCCCGGTTCAGAGGCACTTGCCAACGTCCTGAGTCAGTTCATGGTGGAGAACGTTCAGGCGGTTGTGAACGAGGGATCCCCCCAGACTGATGTACTGACAATGCTCAAGATCTGAAAAAATACAGAGTGCTGGAAATACGCTGTGCTCTCTGGCAGAACCTCGTCATTCTGGGTCAGAGCAGATCTACTCTGACAAAGAATCACCAACTTGAAACTTTAACTCTGTTTCAGGCTGAACATTGCTGATCTATACATTTTTACCTCTTAATGTCTTAAAATGAAGTCAGTTGAAAATTCCAATTAAAACTTTGAAAAGAAGCAACCCCACAGACTCGGGTACATTTTGTATTAACATAGAATCAATATAACTCACTTAACGTTGTGAAGGAAATCCTATGTAATTTCTGCATGACCCCACCAACTAATCAAACAAAATGACAGACTATTGATCTAACCTCACAAGCTAAAAACAGCTTAACCATCTCCAGTTATTTTCCATTGATAATGATTAGTAACAGCACAGTTATCACATTGTTCCGATTTATCATTCAGCCAGATCATTTCCAGTTCTAAAATGTCACCCACCTTCATATTTCTGCCACAGTGAATCCCTCAGGGTTATCTTTTGTAATACACACCTGGGCAATCTTCTGATCTCCACCCTATGCAAAGTCTACCCCATTTACAACTCTGAAGTTCAATCAAGCAAAACATCTGTTTCACTGATCATCCAGTGCTCTCTCCTTATTCTGAATGTCCACTCTTTCATTTTGTCCACCCTCACTTTCTCTGTGTCTGTGGCTGTAATTCTCTGGCCTCGCACGTCCAACTACCCCAGACAGCGAGAATGGAGAATTTGGTGCTCAGCTAAATCTCCATTCAGAGCAGAGGCTGAAGAATCCTTGCCAACACGGGCAAGGTTGGAGAATTCCAGCCTCTGTCTCCAGCCATATGATCCCAGCAAGCACACACTCCTGCCTCTTATCTCAATGCTCTCCCAGTAGTGGTAGAACCTTCGGCACTGATTAGCCATGCTAAATTCTCCCTTAGTGTACCCGAACAGATGCCAGAGTGTGGTGACTGGGGAATTTTCACAGTAGCTTGATTGCAATGTTAACTTAAGCCTACTTGTGACACTAATAAATAAACTTAAACTTAAAACTCTGAGATCTGCAATTCCTTTTCTTGGCTCAAATTGCTTCACCTTCAAACATCCCCTCAGCAATCGACCTCTTTAATCTTGGTTTTAGTCACCTTTATGCTCATGAAGCACTTGGGGATGTTTTGAAGGAATTTACACAAAATTAAAAAAAGACCCATTCCATATCCACAATATCCATGGGGAAAACAATAATTTTCATAGAATCCCTACAGTGCAGAAGGCGGCCATTCAGCCCATCAAGTCTGCACCAAATCTCTGATGGAGCATTCCACCCAAACCCACGCCACATATTTATCCTGCTAATCTCCTTAATCAATACATCTTGGGACACTAAGGGGCAATTTAGCATGGTCAATCCACTTACCCTGCATCTTTGAATTGTGGGAGGAAACCAGAGCACCCGAAGGAAATCCGTGCAGACGGGAAGAATGTGTGAACTCCACACAGATAGTCTCCCAAAGCTGGAATCAAACCCAGGCCCCTGGCGCTGTGAAACAGCAGTGCTAACTGCTGTGTCACCATGCTGCCCTTTTTTTCTGCTGTTTGATTTTCTGCTGTTTGGTTTAATTTGAAGCTCATTAATGGTATCTTCAGGTCCTTTTGCTATATGATCAGTTAAGCATTTTGCTGACATCCCCATTATTCCTCTCTCTTTCCAATGTGAATACAAATCTGTCCAGTGCACCTGTTGTCCTTTGAAACAAGTGTGTCTAACATCACATGGAATGTGACCTTACCAAACAGCTACAAAGGATTAATTATTTATTGAAAATTCTCAGCTCTTTACATGTCCCTGATTTGTGTTACCAACAAATTTTCAACCAAGTTCACTAAACCTCCCATTAATTCTATCTTCTTCAAACACCTCCGATGAAGAACACCATCAAACTTCTTCTCAAAATCAAACGAAACTTTGCCAGATATTTCTTTCCATGAATTTAAAAATTCCAGTATATGCACAACATGACCTAATGTTGACTATTTATAGATTTTATTCAAGTGAGACTTGGTAGTATTTCATAAGACATTGTCAAGTGCAGACTGAATGGGCTGAATGGCCTCCTTCTGCACTATAGGGATTCTGTGATTCTATGAAGTATTTCCCTCATACAGACTAATAAACATCTGTCTTCCTGACATGATTTGATTCTTAGAGACATTCAAAGGCATAGCTGCAGTATTATGTTGAAAAAGAAAGGCTTCTATTTATTTGCACTTTTCACAACCACTGGGTGTCTCTTAAGTGCCAGTGAAGTACTTTTTGAAATATAGTTATTGTTGTAGGAACTGCAGCAGCCAATATGCACAAAGCAAACCTCATAAGTGGCAATGTGATGAGTTTTTTTGTGATATCGATTGAGGAATAAACATTGACCATGACACTTGGAATAGCTCCCATGTTCTTCCTTGAAACAGTGCCATGGCATTTTTTACATCCACCCAAGTGGACAGGTGGGCCCCTGGTTTTAATGAAAGACGGCACCTCTGACATTGGTTGACATTTGCTTCAACAAAGGAGACTACAAAGGGATGAGGGAAGAGTTGGCTAAGTAGACTGAGAGTGAAAACTTTATGGTGGGATAATTGAGGAACAATGGGGGACTTTCAAAGCAATCTTTCACAGTGCTCAGCAAACTTATATACCAGTGATAAGGAAGGACTGTAGAAAAAGAGAGAATCAGCCATGGATATCTAAGAAAATAAAGGAGGGTATCAAATTGAAAGAAAATGCAGACAAAGTGGCAAAGATTAGTGGGAACCTAGAGGTGGTGAATGGGTGGTGAATCTCTGGAATTCTCTGCCCGTTGAAGTGGTGGAGGCTACCTTGCTGAATATATTTAAGTCACGGGTAGATAGGTTTCTGATAGACAGGGGAATTAAGGGTTATGGGGAGAAAGCGGGAAAGTGGAACTGATCCACTTCAGATCAGCCATGATCTTATTGAATGGCGGGGCAGGCTCGAAGGGCTAGACGGCCTACTCCTGCTCCTATTTCTTATGTTCTTAGAGGATTGGGAAATCTTTAAAGGTCAACAGAAAGCCACAAAAAAGCTATGAAGAAAAGTAAGATGGATTATGAGAGTAAACTAGCTCAGAATATAAAAACAGATAGCAAAAGTTTCTACAAATACATAAAACGAAAAAGAATGGCAAAAGTAAACATTGGTCCTTTAGAGGATGATAAGGGGGGTGTAATAACTGGAAATGAGAAAATGGCTGAGGTATTGAACAGGTATTTTGTGTCAGTTTTCATAGTGGAAGACACAATAACATACCAAAAATTGATGACAGGAAGGCTGTGGTAGGTGAGGACCTAGAAACTATCATTATCATGAAAGAAGTAGTGTTGGGCAAGTTAATGGGGCTAAAGGTAGACAAGTCTCCTGGTTCTGATGGCATGCATCCCAGGTACTAAAGTAGATAGGAGAAATATCAAATGCACTAATGGTAATTTACCAAAATTCGCTGGACTCTGGAGTGGTTCCCGCAGATTGGGAAACAGCAAATGTGACACTACTGTTTAAAAAAGGAGATAGACAAAAGGCGGGTAACTACAGGCCGAATTAGGTTAACTTCTGTAGTAGGGAAAATGCTTGAATCTGTCATCAAGGAAGAAATAGCAAGACATCTGGATATAAATTGTCTCATTAGTAAGATGCAGCATGCGTTCATAAAGGGAAGGTCATGTTTGACTAATTTGGTGGAATTTTTTGAGAACATTATATGTGCAGCAGACAATGGAGAACCTGTGGGTGTGGTGTATATGGATTTCCAGAAGGCATTTGACAAGGTCTCACACCAAAGACTGCCACATAAGATAAAGGTGCACGGAGTTATGGTAATATATTGGCATGGATAAAGGGTTGGTTAACTAACAGAAAGCAAAGGGTGAGGGTAAATGGTTGTTTTTCTGGTTGGCGATCAATGTCTAGTGGTGTGCCTCAGATCAGTGTTGTGACCGCAATTGTTTATGATTTACATAGATGATTTGAAGTTGGGCACCAAGTGTAGTATATCAAAATTCTCAGATGACACTAAGATGAGTGGCAGAGGAAAGTTTGCAGAGGATGCTGAAAATCTGCAAAGGGATATAGATCATCTAAGTGAGTGGGTGAGGGTCTGGCAGATGGAGTATAATGTTGGTAAATGTGAGGTCATCCATTTTGGTAGGAATAACACTAAATGGACTATTACTTAAATGGTAAAAAATTGCAGCATGCTGCTGTGCAGAGGGATCTGGGTGTCCTTGTGCAAGAGTCACAAGGAGTTGGTTTGCAGATGCAGCAGGTAATTAAGAAGGCACATGGAATTTTGTCCTTCATTGCTAGAGGGATGGACTTTAAAAACAGCAACATTATGTTGCAGCTGTATAAGGTGCTGGTGAGGCCACACCTGGAGTACTGTGTACAGTTTTGGTCTCCCTACTTGAGAAAGGATGTACTGGCACTGGAGAGGGTGGCAGAGGAGATTCACTAGTTGATTCCGGAATTGAGAGGGTTGGCTTATGAGGAGACACTGAGTAGACTGGGGCTATACTCATTGGAATTCAGAAGATTGAGGGAAGATCTTATAGAAACATATAAGACTATGAAGGGAACAGACAAGATAGAAACAGGGAAGTTGTTTCCACTGGCGGGTGAAACTAGAACTAGGGGGCATGGCCTCAAAATAAGGGGAAGCAGATTTAGGACTGAGTTGAGGAGGAACTTCTTCACACAAACTGTTGTGAATCTGTGGAATTCCCTGCCCGGTGAAGCAGTTGAGACTACCTCATTGAATGTTTTTAAGGCAAGGATAGATAAAGTTTTGAACAGTGAAGGAATTAAGGGTCATGGTGAGCGGGCAGGTAAGTGGAGCTGAGTCCATGAAAAGATCAACCATGATCTTATTGAATGGCGGAGTAGACTTGAAAGGCCAAATGGCCTACTCTTGATTATGTTTTTATGTTCTTCTTGCAGTGGTCCCTGATGGAAGGGAGAAATCAAAAGATTAATCCTGAAAAAAATTGATAGATCTTGATTTGATTTGATTTATTATATCACATGTATTGATATACAGTGAAAAGTATAGTTTCTTGCACAGAAAAGCACATTGTCCACAGGGAAAGAAAGGAGAGGTTGCAGAATGTAATGTTAGTCACAGCTAGGGTGTAGAGAAAGGTCAACTTAATATAAAGTAGGTCCATTCAAAAGTCTGATGGCAGCCGGGAGGAAGCTGTTACTGAGTTGGTTGGTACCTGTCCACAGACTTTAGTATCTTTTCCCCAACAGAAGAGGATGGAAGAGAGCATGTCTGTGGTGCAAGGAGTCCTTGATTAAAACAAATTAACAATGTTTAGCCAGCACAGAAATGTGTTCATTTTTTTAACCCATTATTTTCCTAATTCCCTGCATCATATCCTTCCTCACTTCACATGCTGGACAACAGCTGATTGTGAAGGTGGATGACCACTGACGCTTTTGTCGAACCTACTCGTGTATGGCAAACAACCAGTAGGTGGCACTGATGTGCAATCCTTGTAGAATCTTCAACTTCGTTCGCTCACAAATAACATGAGCATTTTATTCTATTCAGGTCTTAGCCTACTGACTAGTTTACTTTGTATTTTCTAAGCAAGATGGTTTTTAATTGAAGCATCAATAAGAAACAGTTTGTGGGTGAGACGCCGTTCAGTTGCATGTCTGTCAATTGGCCAACTTTCCATTCCCCCGTCAGTGGATAGGAATGGGCTTTGCTCGATTCTGCATTGCAATGTCTTCCTGCTGAGTGATGAATATAAATACGTTAAGGTGTATTTATGCTGAAATGTTTATGTGATTTTTAACCATTGTCGGGGTAGTCTGTGAATATCTGTAAGTAAGTTTATGCAGAACTTACCCCCACCCCATTGGGAAAGCACAACTGGGATAGATGGTATAAGTCACCTGGAATTTACAGTGGTTCAAACTGTGTGGTATAAATTCACCATTGGAAACACTTGTTGATGTGGAATTCTGCTGTTCCGTGGCTGTAACTTCAGTGTCATGTTGTACGTGGGATGAATGGGATTTCTGCCCAAGTTGCAGTTAGAGTGCAGCAAACGCCCTGAGAAAATCCCTGATTTGGTATTTGATCTGAATGGATCCCTTAAAATGGCAAACTTTGGATTCTCTTAGAAATGAACCACTATACATTTGCAGCCATTCACATAAACATCTACAATTAGGGATGATACAGGTTTATTTGGTAGCACAAACCACTAGCTTTCGGAGCGCTGCTTCCTTCATCAGATGAGTGGAAGTTCTGTTCACAAACAGGGCATATAAAGACACAAACTCAATTTACAAAATAATGGTTGGAATGTGAGTCTTAAAGGTGCAGACAATGTGAGTGGAGAGAGGATTAAACACAGGTTAAAGAGGTGTGTATTGTCTCCAGCCAGGACAGTTAGTGAGATTTTGCAAGCCCAGGCAGGTTGTGGGGGATTACAAATAGTGTGACATGAACCCAAGATTGGTTGAGACCATCTTCATGTGTGCGGAACTTGGCTATTAGTCTCTGCTCAGTGACTCTGCATTGTTGTGTGTCGTGAAGGCTGCCTTGGAGAACGCTTGCTCGAAAATCAGAGGCCAAATGCCCGTGATTGCTGAAGTATTCCCCAACAGGAAGAGAACACTCTTGCTTGGTGATTGTCGAGCAGTGTTCATTCATCTGTTTTTGAGGCATCTGTATGATCTTCCCAATGTACCATGCCTTGGGACATCCTTTCCTGCAGCGTTATCAGGTAGACAATGTTGGCTGAGTTGCAAGTGTAGGGATGGGCAGTAGCCAGTGGACCTAACGAATGATCTCATGAAAGGATGAAAAAAATATATGTAAACAGCCCAAGAAATCTGGACCAGTAATTTTCCATTATTGGAAAATGGAAAATGTTAGGAATTTTTATTTTCATTCTTTCACAGGATGTGGGCATATTTGGTTGGGTCCACTGTCTACTGTCCATCCCTAATTACCAGAAATGTTTAAATGGCTACAAAAAATATTGTGGTTTATCTCTAAGAGAATCCAAAGTCTACCATTTTATGGGATCCAGTCAAATCAAATGCAAAATTGGGGATTTCCTCAGGGCTTTTCCTGCTCTCTAACTGTAACTTTGGCTGAACTCTCTGCTGAGCTGTGTTACGGATCTGTTTGCACCTCTGTGAAACACATTAGAACATGTTCTATGTAAACATGACTATGTAAGTGGGCAGCACAATGATTAGCACTTCCGCCTCACTGTGCCAGGGATCTGGGTTTGATTCCAGGCTTGGGTCTCTGTCAGTGTGGAGTTTGCACATTCCCCCCCCCCGCATCTCTGTAGGTTTCCTCTGGGTGCTCCAGTTTCCTCCCACAGTCTGAAAGACGTGCTGGTTAGGTGCATTGGCTATGATAAATTATTCCTCAGTTACCTGAACAGGTGCCTGAATGTGGCAACTCGGGAATTTTCAGAATAATTTCATTGAGGGATTAACGTAAGCCTATTTATGATTCTAATAAATAAACTTTGTGGCTGAACTGCTCTGTAAATGTATGCAGTTTGCATTGGTATTGCACAAAAAGGCAATTTTCTGACTTCACACTGCTGGTGGTAAATCTTGCCAACAGAGCGAGCGTATTGGAAATCCCTTCCAACAATACAAAGTTAGGAAATTGCCTCTTAAACGCAACCTCTCCTGAGAAATGACATTTTGATGTTTTAATTTCATTATCCACCCATTGAGATTTAATGACATGATGTTTTATGACAGGGAGAGCACCTAGTTGGAAAATACAAATGTTTGATTTGTCAGAAGGAGTTTAGCTCGGAAAGTGGAGTTAAATACCACATCAACAATTCTCATTCTGAGGTAAGCCAATGTCATTTTGTTAAACTAGAAAATCAGCAAAAAGGAATCACTACATGTGTTAACGTGACAATTGTCCCTGCTTTTTCAACATATCAAAGTCTCCATTACATATAAAGGGAATTAAGTTGAAGGACCGCATTTACAACTGCTATTAAAAACAACAGCACACGTGGTGTTGAACGCAACACACTGGTGTACAATTAGGTGCACCAACTGTGCATGAGAGAAAAGGGAAAAGTATTACCTCATAGTGTGAGCTAACTAGACAAACCTAATTTAGCTTCCTTCAAATTTTCTCACAATGTGGCCTTGACTTTGACTATACAAATGGTAATCGGAAGATGTATGTCAAATCTGCAGATGTGTCGCTATATAATTTCATCTCCCAGTCAAAGTTCAGGCAGGCGGGGATACCTAACTGGTTCATTTTCCATAACTGTAGACTTGAAATGTTACACTCTGACTGATAGGATTCATCAAAATGATTTTTCATTTCAATTTCCTTTTTAAATATTTTGAGAAGAACAAATATTACTTTAATCTTTCTCATTTGTTAAAGTCAAATTTGATATGGTTCCTGAGCTGTTTGTTTATTGACCAAGCACCCAGCTCTTACTGGAAAATGGCCCATTACTAAAAGGAGAGCCTGTGAAACAAGCTAAATTGTATGCTGATGTACCAGTCTGTGTGACCACAGTGGTGGAGAGGTCCTGAATGATAGCTGAATGTTTCATCAGAAATAACTCTTCAAATGCAGACAATAAAATAGAACAAAACTTACTCCAATTTACAAATCAAAGAAAGGGTTTAATAAAGAAACATCATTACTCCAAACTTGGGGCCTCGCCCTGGGCCAATCCAAGCTCCCACAATTCTACACAGGTTCTTATTTAAAGTGATTCATCTGGTCAGCTAACTATTACATCGGTCTGCATTTGGTTTCATGATTTAGCTGACCCTCATATCTTGTTGCCACTGGTCACATTACATCCAATACAAAGTTGTCACTGGTTACATTTTAACATTGAGCACTTCCTATCAAAAGGGAAGGAAAATTGGAGAGAATGTTGTGCCTGGGCAGATATTTTGCCAAGGTCAAAGGAGTGTTGATGACTGCTTGAGAACAGATTGTCTCCTCGCCTGCACCTAGCTGTGGTTAGTGTAAGTCACAGGGAGACTGGAAATATTGGCAGGAAACGAGTGAAATTTGGATGGACCTTCACAATTTTGCATTAAAATAAAGAACAAATGCATACAATAGAAATGCACGCACTGCGCTAATATTTCGTGTTTTATCCTGAAAATAGTTGGAGTGACAATTAAGCTATGCAGTTTTCCCAAACTTCAAAACACAATCAACACTTAAAGATTAAAATGTCCTTTGACAGAACTGGTTTAGGGCCTCTGCAGAAAAGCCCACAAGAAACAAAAGAGAACTGAAGGTTACAAAATCAGAACAGAAGAAAAGCACAACTGGAAAGAAAAGAGGAAGAAAACCCAAGGAAAGAACTTCAGAGCTTTCTATAAAAGATAAAGAGATGGCAGGAACAAAGACTGCAGATCAAATAACCACAGCGTGTCCTGCAGATTTGAAAAGAAATAGCAAAATGAAAAGGAAGAACATATTAACTACTGGCAAAAAAGGAGGGTCTGGCTAGATGTCTTGAGCTACAACTTGGAAGTAAAGCTTCAACCATCTGGAGGAGTAATACATCAGCCTTCGTGTATCATAAGTGGTGAATGATGGATTCACGTAAGATAACACTACCTACCAGTAGCTCTTAAGTTTCTTATATTACCTAATGTATATGGGTCCAAAAACTGGCCCAGGGAATAAAGCTGTGTATGTGCAGATAAAAGCCAATCCTTGTAACTGGGGTAAAATTGTTCACAAGCAAGACACAATCATTTAGCACAAGGGATTATATGGCTATTTAATACTGCTTTGTTACTATATACTGCTCTATTTGACTTTACTGTTTATGTTTTTTTATAAATTAGACTAATATGGGGTGTAAGGTGTCAAATGAAAAGATTTGTTATGCTTTTTAACTAGATTAAAAATGTTGGTAGTGTGTTCGTAATATTGGATTGCACCTTGATTAATCAAATTGGTTATTTATTTATATTGTTCAAATTCCTTTTGTTATTTAATACACAAAACTGCAATCCGTATATATTAGTTTATATTTATAATTATTTATCAATATAAACTAATGTTTATATATAATAGAGTCTGGGCTATGTATATATTTCCAAAATAACTATTACAATCCATATATTATATATATATAAAATAATTTGGTGCTTAAGACTGTAAGGGTAATTTTATAGGTCTGCACGATGTTTGTACCAATAATTGTGGATAGTACACATCCAGATTTCCTTGACGGCAACGTGGACTTGTGATATGACCCCTTTATGTGGTAAATGTAGGTTTCTCCATATTCCTTTTTTCAGTGCATTGAATTACTTGCAGAATGTTTTGACTCATAAACTTAATTTTTCCTAAGAATTTACTGCCCATTTTTAGGGCATTCTGGGCAGGCAGGAACAGGAAATGTGACAGAGAGCCAGTCTAGAGACCCAAATCTCCATAAACACCTTAGCATTTGAACAGATGTATGCAGATGCTAGGTTAATGATGGAAATACATCATATGACATTCTCTTCTATTAACCTGGTGCATTGTAGAAGTCATGTTAAGAACACAATGCAGGAGATTTAAACAAAAGTGGGAAGAAGACTTTTTTTCAGCCACCCATCACCTGCCTGCAGTGTGTATCCTTCTGCCGTCTTCAAAGCCAATCAGAAACACTGCTGGGAGGCCATCACCAACATTTACGTGAGCCTGAAGCTGGAACATCCATCAGGAATGAGCGCAGGACATTGGATAATTGCAGTGGCTGCAGATCAGAAAATCCAGACTGCAGTCTCAACTCTTAATTGTCTTTGAACTGAATGTTATTAGTACTGCTTGATTTAGTTCTACTTGAAGCAAAGATTAGACATGAAATGTTGGTGTTACATGTGTGTAATCTTGATATCTGATATTGTAAAATTCCTTTGGGTGACTGCATTACTCCCTCAAAAAAATAACAATTAGTAACTTGCTGCAATCCCACAATGCTAATGGCATGAATCAGAACGGTATGCTTTGTCACAGACAAATGCAAATATATGATACAAAACATTATAGACCAAGGTCAGTAGGGCACATCGCGGCAACCTGGACCTTAAAATCCTGGAAACACAATTCTATTCGCAGTTATATTTCTTATTTGCTGGTTTATATTTTCTGAATTTTGTGAGTGTAGATGTTTGCAAAGAGCTGTTTCTGATACTTTTGTCCCATTATTGGTTCAATTCTAAATCGTAGAGCTATGATCTGATGGTAATAGTAATTTGAGAAGTGTGCAAAATAACGAGAACATGGATTATAACTTCATGGCTCAGAGTTTCCTTTGCATTTATAAATACACCAATGATCTGAGCTTATAATAAATTATGAGGCTTAAAATTTGCATAACCTTGGGGCCTAAGTGAGTTTACCATTTTTCTTAAGATGCAAATTTTCTCCAATTGCAATAGTTTACAAGTGATAGGGATGAATTCTTGGGGTGGTGTGCATTTGTCAACATTCTGGTCAGAGTGTCAAATGCAACAGGAAACAAAGTAATTTTTCTTCTCTTCTAATTACAATTATTTAATCATTTCTCCTCTCTTTGCACCACTCCCCCCCCCCACCCTCTCAACCATATGCTCTCTTACTTCTGATTGTCCAAATGCATTTTATGGCATAAGCCACATTAAGAATTGAAAACTTTCCATTTGAAAAAAAAATGATGTGTCTAATATGCGTGAATGGTAGTTAAATAAGTTGGAAGTTAAATCTTAAGACATAAAGAAAAATATACTGATGTAGATTTGGTGTTTCTTTGAGACCTGAATGATTATGCTGATTTATGCACATGTACACCCTTTTTAAGACTGAATGTATTCTAATGAGATTGGAAAGTTAACATCAATTTCTTGATTGTGCCCAAGTCAGAAACTCAAAGTCTTATGTGGCCCTCTATATTCCATGATAGTTATCAAAGCAGCTCACAAAGGCATGGATGCCCCAGATGTAGACACTGTATTGGTCAATTCTGTTGAAACCAGACAGTAGCTAAGGAAGACACACAGTGAGTTGGAACATATGGAAGAACTTCTACAAGTACTGAAAATAGGAATAAGGCTCAGTGCATATGAATATGTATTATTAAATTACTGCTTACATAAATAAATTCCAAGAATTAATTTAAGAAATTATGCAACATTGTAACAGTTATAGGAAAATACATTTAATGCAGTTAAATAGCATGAGAAAACGCTTTGGTTTCCAATACACTTGACACCCCATACTGCTTCATTCAGATAAAGTTTCAAAACAACATAACATCTTAACTCATATTAGCATGTATTTCTTTGGGCTGACATCTTTGTGTTTTGCGAAGTCCCCAAAACTCCACGATTCAATAATTGAATTGTACATAATATTATGCGATTGAGTAAGCATTTTAGATAAAAAACTATTTTATGTGTAAAATCATAGACAGCAGCACCTTTGAGTACAACTGTATAGCACTTGTAACAATGTTGCATTGAGAACTGATCCATAGTTGGGACTAGTCAGTGAAAGCGTCCATTTAGAAGGATAAATGTGGTTCTACATATGGTGTGAAGCTGGAATACGAATGTATATATTAAGTTTGGGGTTATACACATCCCAGTCCAAATGGGTACATAGCATAAGCACTTTAAGCTACATTCTTCTGATTAGATTTATTGCTGAATAGAAATGCACACTGCTGCCAAATTAGTAGGATTCCACCTGTGTCTACTGTAAATTTACTAACAGTCTAAGTAAATTGCCAAGAATTTAAAGAAAGCTTTTGTTTGTTAAATATTTTATCCTACCTAATTGTGGCCTAAGAGGCTTTAGTGTAAAGTAAAATTGAAATCTCACCTATAAGTTTCAACTAATGCACTTTCTATTAAATAAGGTATAATACGTGTTTGACTTTTAAAAAAAAGATTGAAATAAGGTGAGGCACTGATGCAGTGCATTGGTCTCCAAAGATTAATAGTTGGAATCGCTCCTGTGGCTCTTTGCATATTGAATTCCTAAGCGCAGCAGTGTCGAGGGCACAGCATAGGATTGAGTGAAATTCTGGACTTTACATGCAGAGGAAAGCAAAAAGCCAAGGATCACTGGAGTCAATTCAGCAGGTTTTTAAAACTGAATTTGCTCAGAAAAATGACCTGCCAATTTACACATGGAGAGACACTTATAATTTACTTCTCTGCAGAATTGCCTTTTTTTCAGAGTTTACAGGTTTGATAGCACTGAAGTGTAAGGCAATGCGTAACAATGAAATTACTTCTTTTTGAAAATCTAAATACAGAAAGTGAAAATTTCTTCTATTACGAGTACTTGAGAGAATATTGTTTGTTTTTTAGTTGTATTAGTTTTGCTTTTTTGTGAACACAGCATTTGGAACCCAGTGACCTAGCTGTTGCTGAGGAACTATAAATTCAGTACTCAAACAAAAAGAATAGGGATTTTGTTCAGCCTCTCCCATTCATTTGCAAAATAATAAAGAAAACACAGATCTGGACAGGTGTCATAGCAAAAGAAATACCCAAAATGCACAAAAATGATGATAGGAATAGATGTTTAAGAAAATGTAAACGATCTTTTCATTCATTTCATATTTATCGGCTCTTCAATCCATCATCAGCCAATAATAATGGGTGTGCTATTGATATCTCTTATTGACCCTCTTGACATTCGCAAGCTTCTGTTGCACTCAGAGTCTAGCTGAGTGGATCCAGAACCCTTTTTATTCTGGGGGTACACTGCTGTCTCATTTTGCTTTGTCTGTACAGTAATCTGCTCAGTCCGTGTTAATTCTGCATTGACACAGGCAGACTACTTACTGCCACTCTGACATTATCACCAAGAAGAGGATGAGAAGGTCAGTAATGGTGCATTTTCCTCATTTTGCATCCTTCCCAATCTGGATGTATCTGAATTCTACCTAGCAATTTTCAGCAGCAAAATAGCGTAAGCTAAGGAAGTTTAAATACTTCTAACTCCCGTGGGGGATTGTCAGCAATTTCCACCATCCTTTTAACCTCTCCTCATTTCTCTCTCACTTTCTCTCTCTCTCCCTCCTTTCTTGCATCTTTTCTTATTTTACTTATTTTCACTTTCTTCATCTCCCAGTTTACCCATCTCACATTTGTTTCTGCAGCTATGAGCAGGGAGTAGCAGCAACACAGAGGTTGTGGCATCAACAGTTTGGGTGAGTTTTGAGGGTATTGTTTCTCGGGTTTGACATGAAAGGAGGTTGGAATGTCTGCCACATTCTGCTGCTTGTCTGGGAGAGTGGATGGTTTTCTATGAGGGTGCAGTTTATTGGTGATGTCCTGGGTACGACTATGCTCCAGAAAAGATCAATTGATGGAATGAGAAAACGTGTAAAGCATATAGATTGGGAGAGATTTTTATAGATGCATTCATGGGGGAGTTAGATAAGCATATGTTAGCAAAGGGGAAGGTTGCGACAGTAGATTTAGCCAAAGAGAAATGGGCGGAGGTTCAAGTAAAACATTAACACTGGCATCGATTGAGTGGATCGAGTGGCCTACAATGTAAATACATCACCTTGAGATGACCCTTTTTCGAAGCTGTTTTTCTTAGTTTGCTGCTCTCCCACTGAGCATTCTTTCTTGCTTCTAGCAAATAGCCACAGAGGAATAAGAATGAGCACTATGGATGAAAAGCACTCGGCTTCATGAGAAGCCTCTCAGCAAAAAGGCAGGCTTCATTGCCTGCTCTGCGGACAAAAATGCCCAGGAATTGCCTTCTGCTTTTTCCAGAGTTTCTCTTCTCCTCCACTTTCTTCCATCTACTCCATTCTGGACTAGATAGAAGAAAGAGGCCATTGTTGGGACTCCCACTGAGATACCTAGCAGCATCGTCCATTAGAGCCTCTTTAAAACATATCCTCTCTTCTCCCTCTCCCTCAGCTGGGAAACTCTCAGGACCCTCTGCCCTAAGATTTTTTTCCCTGCACAACGCTATGGAACCAACCTGATCATCTAACAAGGACCAGTGTGCCTGAGTTTTTGTCATGGAATCAGTTTTTGCTTTATTTTCCATACTCCACTGACCTGTTTTGCACTCACTCCCTGTGCCCATCACACACTCTCATCCACATAACACTCTGCCACCAGAACTATCAGTCCATCCACATGTAACAATCTTTGGGAAAAGGGATAGGGTTGATTTAGTACAGATTAGTGAGTAGCAAAAATTTCAGCTACAAATTATTTTATAAACATTGACACCCTTGGACCACTTTATTGCACATTGCTGTCGTACTCACCTTCTTCTCCAAACATTGTTGCAATACCCCTTGTTCATAAGTTCATGAGATATAGGAGCAAAATTAGACCATTCGGTCCATCAAGTCTGCTTTGCCATTCGATCATAGTTGATATGTTCCTCATCCCCATTTTCCTGCCTTCTCCCAAAACCCTTCAACCCATTACCAGTTAAAAGTCTGTCTAACTCCTCCTCAAATTTACTCACAGTCCCATCATCCACTGCACTTTTGGGGTAGTGAATTCCACAGATTCATAACTCTTTGAGAGAAGTAGTTTATCCTCAACTCTGTTTTAAATTTGCTACCCTTTATTCTGAGACTATGACCTCTCGTCCTAGAATGTCCCACCAGCAGAAGCATCTGCTCCACGTCTACTTTATCCATACCTTTTATCATCTTGTTTACCTCAGTCTGATCTCCCCTCATTCTTCTAAAGAGTATGGGCCTAAACTGTTCAATCTTTCTTCATATGACAAACACCTCATCTCTGGAATTATCTGTGACGCACAGTAATGTAGATTCTTAACGCAATCCTAAGTGGAGGAGCAGGGAAAGGTCTGTCAGTCTGATGACCTCTTGCTGGGAGAAGCTACAATGCTGTGTCTGTCTGATTAATTGATTATCTTTTTTCTCAATAGCACACCAATTATTTCTGATGATGGTTGTTACACAGGTGAGTGTCATTCACAAATAATGTTCACTTCACTCTTGTTCACACTGACAGCAGGGCAGATACAATTCAGTGGCAGGCCACAAGGTTGAACACAATTGCTCGACATTATGCTTCAATTGACACCACCAAATATTCCTAGGGTAGTCAAGGCATATTTGAGGTATAAAATCCACATTATCTGCCATTATGCACATCAGACTCAAAAAAACCTCTTAAGAACAACAGATTTTGTTACCTCTGTCATCAACTTCTATTTTACTATCCATGAGCCTGTCTCAATGTGTTTACCCAATTACTGCCAAACTAAGATGTATATATTGTGTTGTGAAGTTCTGATTTTTAAAAAAAAATCATTTAACTCTAGTTTCTGAGTTATAAATATTTTCTAACTGCATAATTCCAACTGTGAAAAGAGTACTGGATCCTCTCCTATCTATTATTTAGTTTATAGTACTGCTTAAAGTTATATAATGCTATACATGCATAACTTTGTTTCTGAATGAAATTTTATAAGACATGGGAAATCCTTTCTTTTCACTTAAATCTATAAGGGTAAGTACCTTAGTGTACAATACACCTAAACACGCTGTTGTTATATAGGGAAGTCAGAGTTTTATCGTGAGGACACAGATCAAAATCTTTAAGATAAAAGCAAAAAATGGTGGAATCTGAAACACAAATAGAAAATGCTGGAAAACCTCAGCAGAGGTGATGAAGAGTCACTGAGGCTCAAAATGTTGGCTCTTATTCTCTGTCTACAGATGCTGTCAGACCTCCTGAGATTTTCCAGCATTTTCTGTTCTTGTTTCAAAATCTTTAAGTTTGAAGGAAAGGTGATTTGAGTTTAAAGATTATTTTCTGTTAAATGGAATGGATGTTTATCTTTAGCATCAGAGAATGTCAAAGGATATTGACAGCACTGGCTAAAATCATTAACAGTGTCTGTGCTATGTTAGCGCTACTAGACAATATTTCATTTGAGTGGGCTCTGTGTTCCCATAGTTTGCTAGTCTGCATTGCTTTTTAACCACAATTTTGTATCCTGTTAAAAATGTATGTTTATTTATATGCAACAAAACAAGTGCACACAAAAGATTTGACTTCATAACAATTTCTACTGATGTTACTGTGTCATGTATGTTTCTAAAGCGTAGCTAGAAAATGAAAGGTAATTGTAATAGTGCTAGGTTACAGGGTGGCATACAAATTGTGACCAATATACTGTTCATTTTCTTTTAAATATATTTAAGTCATAATTTCAAGACTGTTCAAAATCATATAGTTTTCTGTTACATTATGTAAACACAATCTCCTTAATAAAGTGATGTTAAGTACTGAGAATGTTTCTTTACTTTCATGTTGTAAGCAATGGACACTTATCACAATTATTTTGAACACCTGTTTTGAAAAGATCACAAACCTTTCCTACATTCAATATTATATGAAGTTTTATTTTGGGTGATTCTATCCTGACTTTGCAAAAAGCTTCTGGGAAAAAATAAATACCAAAAACAAGCATCACATAGTGGGCTATTCACCACCCTTAATCATGTCCTAATACCGTTTTACATATACAATAGCTTTTCTCATTCGTGAACCCTGGAGAAACGTTAGGTTAAGTTGATTGGCTATGCTAAAAAATTCCCTTAGTGTCCTGAGGCCTCTTTCTGTACTGTAGGATTTCTATGTTTCTATGATTTCTAAGACATTCCCATTTGATTGCAGGCATTAATGTATTTTGCAGAATACAGTTTGCCCAAATGTGGGCAATTGGGACTAGCTTAGTGATTAAAAAAATGTGGCAGCATGGACAAGTTGAGCTGAAAGACTGTTTCCATGCTGTAAACCTCTATGACTGTGGGCGGAATTTTACTGGCACGTCCAGCCGAGGTTCATACGATCCTGCCAGAGGCCGATGGAGAACGTCGTCCTCTGAGCCTCGCCACCCCCTGCCTCCCAGAATTCAGGTGGGCGTGCTGGTAAAATTCCAGTCTATGAGTTCTGTAGAAGGGTGATTTGTACTCAAAAAATAAACTCTGCTTCTCTCCTCAGATGCAGCCAGACCCAATGTGTATATCCAGCACTTCCTGTTTTTAGTTAACATACTTTGCTTTTAATTCAAACATTAATTTTTTCAAAGTAACCTGCTAGATCGTGCCTGAATGTTTTGTCTTGCGTTTCAAAAATATCCAAAATTCAAATAGCAGTGTTATTGGGCTAATAGCTTTCATTAGTGTTCAATTCATTTCTCTAAAACAAACTCTCCTTAATATACACAGAAACCACCAAGACTGTTTTCCCAATAGTTTTTTTTGAAAGTTAGAGCTTGTTAAACCTTCAAATTTCTGGTAAATTTCTCTTTGAATTCTTGAAATAGCATATCAATTTGTTTTATCAATTCCAATTTCAGAAAAAGTCATACCCAGGCTTGGTGATTTTTAATGGTATTTTTACATCAGTGCTTGCAATCAGTTTTGAGGTAACTTCCATATCTCCTGTTCTGAAACATTTGTCTTAGAAGATTTTAAAAAATGGTAATACATGGCCTGAATATTAATGTCAAATCTCTGAAAGGCCTTTAGTCCAAATGTGAAGTCTTTTTAAAAATTATTTATTCATTAGTCACAAGAAAGCTTACATTAACACTGCAATGAAGTTACTGAAATTCCCCTAGTCGCCACAGTCTGGCACCTGTTTGGGTCAATGCACCTAACCAGCATGTCTTTTCAGAATGTGGGAAGAAACCAGAGCACCTGGAAGAAACCCACACAGACACAGGAAGAAGGTGCAAACTCCACACAGACAGTGACCCAAGTCGGGAATTGAACCCAGGTCCCTGGTGCTGTGAAAGTGCAGTGGTAACCACTGTGCTACTATTCTGCCTCAGTTGATGTGTTTTTGAACTGGCAAGGCTGTGATCCCTTGCTGTGATATCAGTGCATGTGTGCTCCTGGAAACCTGTTTTAAAAAAACTAAATCCCATTGTAGCTTCACGTAATAGCCCAACAGGTTAGTAATATTGGTCAGAATTCTCCAATCTTGTTCACCCTGTCATTGCTGCCGGCGAGAATGGAAAATTTGGCACTCCGCCAAAACCCCATTCGCTGCAGTGGGACCGAGAGAATCCCAGCCATAGACACAGTCGGAGAATTCCAACTGTTCAATCATATCTCCAAATTTAGAAACTTAACATTTCTTTTTTTAAGAAAAGCTGGCAGCAGAAAGGATTAATTCTGCTGCTTGTTTCTGCTGGGGGTTGGAGAAAACCTGGCATGAGATTGCATTACTATTTTAAAAGCCCCCCCATCAAAAGAACCAAACTCTATTTTAAACGTTTCAATTCTTATCTTTTCTTCAAATTTGCCCAAATTTATGTTAAATTCAATGCTTTGTAAGATTTCTCACCCAGGTTTACTTTTGTTACAATCAGGATTCTAAGATCAAAAACATTAAGGAGAGACATCGGGGCAAATTCTCCAGCAGCCCCGCACCCCCAACACAGTGGGTTTTCCCATACGGAGTAAGCTTGCCATCGGCTGCTGGTGGGATATTCCAGTCCTGCCGACATCGATAGTGATTTACCTTCCTTATCTGTATTGCCAACTGGGAATGTGCTGCAGAGGGATTTGGCTTCAGCAGGACTGGAACATCCCGCTGGCAGGAAGGGCTGGAGAATTCCACCATAGGTTCGTAAAGACTATGCTGTAGACTTACAGGCTAGCTGAAAAGGAGAATGTTATGATTTTTCAAGGGCCCATCCAAACACTCGGTTGTAAGGTTAAGGGGTAATGATTTTCCCAGTTTAGTAACCGTGGCGATGGATTGGTACCCAATCTGTCCCATGTCCTTAGGGACAGCATTGCTCACAGATGACTGGTTAGCTTCTGTCACACTGTCCTGTGGCTCTTCTGTGCTGGATGAGGTGTCTCCCTCATTATTTGTATGTTTGGGAATTCCATGGTACCTCTCTGAATCTAGAAAGAAAGTTTTTGTGAGACACATCTATCCCAACTTTTATCTTTCCCAGTTTATCTATTTGACTTCCTTCAAGCTCTTTAACCATCTCCCTCATTGTCTCTCCATTTGATTGGAACTTTCCTGGTCCCTGTTTAACTCTGAAAAGAAAATGTCTGCCAGCCCAATTTATGGGTCATTTCCTTATATATTTTTAAATTCCATGGGTCCTGCCCTGACCTCTTTTAATTCTGCAGGCCCGGTTATGGCCCCATTAACACCCTGGAGTTCTATCATTACCCATTTTAACTCGGCTGGCTTAGTCTTGGCCTCTTTTGACGCTCCTGAGCCATTTAAACCGTCACAGGTTCTAGTGGTTGATCTAGTATTTTCCTAGTTTAGCACAATAAATTGCCTCCTGTTCCCTGTCGGGAGTGTAACTGACTGTCCAGGAAGATTCTCCTGCCAGCCATCAGTTTTCTTTTGCAACTTTTTGACTTGTTTCTTCAACTCCTTGTACTTTACTCTTCGTCTCTAAGGCAAACACACGGACATCCGTAGATCAACCTATTCTGGACTTATTTAAACTTTGTTTCCTTTCTGAACTTCTTTAGGAAGCATATCAAACTGATGATATTTATCACATGCGTCTACAGTTGCTCAGATATCTCTTGCTCCAGGCATACCTGTTTTTTTTTCACTCAGACCATCATTCAGACATTCCCTGACATACACCAATGCCATTGTGACTCCTGGCTTTACTTGACAACTACCCCACATGCATTTATTTAGTGATAACATAAGATTGTTTCATCTCAAATTTCAGGCAATGATACCTTGACCACCATGACAATGCTTCTGACAGCAATCTGTAAGATTTTGAGTTTAGGAGCCACAGACTGTTCACAGTAATCATACATAATTTTAAAGTAGTTTACTAAGAAGCAAAAGTTTATATAGGATGCGTTTGTCTCTCCGTTTGATTGAAACTTTCCTGGTCCATTTAATTAGAATCCTTTTAGTGCAGAAAGAGGCCATTTGGCCCATCGAGTCTCCACCGACCACAATCGCACCCAGGCCCTATTCCCATAACTCCACGTGTTTATCCTGCTAACTCCCCTGACTCTAGGATCGATTTAGCACAGCCATTCAATCTAGCCTCCATGTCTTCGGACTGTGGGAGGAAACCAGGGTATCCGGAGGAAACCCACACAGATGTGGGGAGAATGTGCAAACTCCACAAAGACCTAAAAAGAAAGTGTCTGCTAGCCCAATTTATGAGTCACTTCCTTTTTTTTAAATTCCATGGGTCCTGCCCTGACCTCTTTTAATTCTGCGAAATAGACAGGAATAGTATACAACCTGTGAGAGTTCAGAGTGGTTCACTGATCCCAGAGGATGATCGGATGCTTGATACAAAGTGTGTTGATCTTAGTAGCTTGTGATGGCAGCCTTCTATTCTCTAGCCAAAGTGTTTGAGAATCCTTTCCCCGTCTTCCTTACTCTTTCCTGGTCCATCTTTCATCAATGTATATTCATTGATGTACATCATTTCTAGGGCTTTTGTTAGTTTATACCAAACATTTGTTTGAATCTTTCCAACCAATGAATACAGGACAGGTACCTGAGATGTCAGGATGGTTACACCCCCTCCACCCCCATCCTGCATCCATCACTTCGCTCAAGGCCACTTCTTAATTTACCTCATTCTGAAGGTCATTTGCTAGATAAAAGATTACACAGGGTGTCTGAAGGCTTTCTGCTATTGATTCTGGTGTATTTGTAGTCTCACTAGTAACCACAGTGTGGGGAGTGCAATCTTTGTGACCTTTGTCTCTACCTTTGTTTTGATTCCTGACTCGTTAGAATTGTTTAGAGGATTAATGTTGTACTACTTAATTCCGTCAGAGTTTTATACAATTCTAAAAAAAAAATTTTAAAGATCCCTATTTCATATAGCACACTTACCTACATTAAACTCTATCTGCCATCTTGTTGCTCACTCACTTAACCTGTCAATATTTCTGCAGCTTCTTTGTGCCATCCTACAACTTGCATTTACATTGTATCATCAGCAAACTTAGATACAGTACTTTCTGGCCTGGATTTATTTGTAAGTCCTTCCCCCAACCCTGGCATTTACCATTTTTATGGGCACAGGATTAGAGTTGGGCTGGGGTTCACCATTTAAATCATGGAATCATGGATTATGGAAAAACAGGAGCGTAGATTTCGAGTGTGATTAGAACAGGTAAGATGAGGTCTGAATTTGATGGATTTGTATGGATAGCCAGTGTACCCCTTTGAAGAGGTAAGGTAGTCCTTTGGATAAGGTTCCAGAATACCTTTGGGAGAGATTGGGCATTCCTGGGAATGTTAAAAGTGAATATGATTATGCAGTTTTTACGCACAAACTAATTGGAACTGTCAAGCTGTCAAGGAGCTGTCCAGAGATATCCACTTATTAAGGAGACATCCAGCTGTTCAGGTATTGTCCAGTTTACAAATCTGTCAGTGCCATCCAGGAAGTGCCAAACGTGACAAATCTGTCAAACCTATCTAGGAAGTGTCAAAGCTGTCAAAAAATGATCCAAGTATAATAGATAAGTTAGCTTGGATGGGGTAAGGGCAAAGGGTGATGAGGGAGCATGAATTGGCATGAGTTGGCACAAAGTTTGCATAGGTTGAGGTAATGGGTGGGCAGGGGCATTATTTTGGCACAGGAGTAGGAAGGGCCATAGGTGTGGGACTGTGGGACAAGGGTTAGCATAGATTGGCATGGATTGGGCATAGGGAGCATTTGGGTGGTGAGGGATGGAAGGACATTCCTTGTTTAGACTTTTTTAAAAATTTAAACACAGTGTCAGAGCACAGAGGCAATTCTTGTATCCAGCCCACCTCTGCACCCAGCAGCATGCAGATTCATCCCAGGATCACTTGCACCAGCTTCTACTTATGCGCACTCCCCTCACTGAAAATCCCGAGCCAGCAAATTTGCCAACTTGGCTAGCCCAATGCAAGGATGAAAATCTGGATCTCTGTCTCTTCATCTAAGTCATCAATATAGATTATAAATAGTGGAGGCCACAGCACTGATCCTTGTGGCACTCCACTACTCACAGTCTATCAATCTGAAAATGCCCACTTTTTGCTTCCTGTCTGTTAGCCAATCCTCTACCTATGCTAATTAGTCCAAGCTCCACGAGTCCTCATCTTGCCCTTTGTGTGGCATCTTATTAAATGCCTTTTGGAAATCCAAATTACATCTACTGTACTACTTCTACTGGTTTCCCTTTATCAAACTAGTTTCAGGATTGCTGCCAGGCTGGGCTCATCCCCTCACATTAGCCACCCTGCCTCCACAGTCTGTTTGTTGGACTGCTCAATGTCAGAGATAGCTGATTTTCTTGACGATACAACCACAATCAGAGCATCTGATTGGCATCTGCAGTTCACTAGGTTTTTGAAGCCAAGGCTCAAAATGTAATTGTCTACACATTGGGTCAATATTCCAGGCACAATGCATGTTTCATGTTGATTTTTAGTGCTAAGTGAATTTCACATGCATTGTCTTCTGCAAATGATAACAAACTGGAATCTGCAGTTCATGGTAGCACAGTAGTTAGCACTGCTGCTTCATGGCTCCAGGGACCTGGGTTCGATTCCCGGCTTGGGTCACTGTCTGCATGGAGTTTGCACATTCTCCTTGTGTCTGCATGAGTTTCTTCTGGGTGCTCTGGTTTCCTCCCACAGTCCAAAGATGTGCAGGTTAGGTTGATTGGCCATGCTTAAATTGCCCCTTAGTGTCCTGAGATGTGTAGGTTAGAGGGATTAGTGGGTGAAATATGTACGGATATCGGGGAAGGGCCTGGGTGGGATTATGGTCGGTGCAGACTTGATGGGCCGAATGGCCTCTTTCTATACTAAGAAATGTCTAACTGCTATAGGTTGGAACATACAGGGTTAAATGTGTCCTAATTCATGACCTGGACTGCAGGGAATCCAACTAAGTGGGAAAATAAATTCACATGACTCTCCTGTTGTTGCCTGTTATCCATCGGGGAAATGATCTGATGTTTGTTTTGGGAAAAAAGCGCATCAAGATTCTTTCTCAGTTCATGTAGATTATAGACTATATGCTCCTTTTCCAGCCTGGGCTGAGCTAGGGAAGGTGGGGCAACAATAATAACCTATGGTTAAGTGGTGATAAGAAATATGATAGGGTCTTTTATCTGAGGAGTAATAGGAGCCTAGGTAAGCAGGTGTTATTTGTTTACAAGTTGATTTTTTTAGTTTCATGATTTATGGAGGAAGTGTTAGCATGGGCCAAAAATATTATCAGCACAGTTACACAGCTGTACAATGCTGACTGTGAAATTTGGCCAACCAATTAGTACAGATTGTTCATTACCATAGTTTAGTGCCTTAACAAACAGGAAATAAACAAACTGGTTGTACCACAAAATCCTCCTCTGAATTTTTAAGTACTGTTGGTGGCCATGCTATTGGAAATTGGTGTTCAAGAAGTCAATTAAAACTTTATCCTCTTTTCCCAGGCTCTGAACTGATTCGAGGTGATAACCCATATTGTTGACAGCGGTTATATTTTGTTCTGTACTGGTAAGACCTAATAAGTGCTTAAGTTTAAACAGTGGTACCAAAGTGAAGCAGTAGTATCATTTCATGGTTAGCACGTCTGCGTCACAGCGCCCAAGGACCCGGGTTCGATTCTGGACTCGGGTGACTGTCTGTGTGGAGTTTACGCATTCTCCCCGTGTATGTGTGGGTTTCCTCCCACAGTCCAAAGATGTGCAGGTTAAGTGGATTGGCCATGATAAAATTGCCCCCTTAGTGTCGTGGGAATTAGCAGGGTAAATACTTGGGGTTATGGGGATAGGGTCTCGGTACGATTATTGTCAGTGCAGCCTCAGTGGACCGAATGGCTTCCTTCTGCACTGTAGGGATTCGATAAATATTTCACTTTAGAAAGAAGTGCGATCTCATTATATGCTCCCTGGTCTTCCCCAGATGACAATGCACTAGTCACTGCAAATGTAAAACCCCTACAAAACTCTCTGCTTGGGGAATCCTTTCTTCTACTATTTTTAAACAGCATAGTCTATGGAGACTGATTCAATCCAATCATTACCTAGCTATCATTCAAATGAATTAATTAAGGTAACTATGATGGTATGAGGAATAGAGTCATAGAAGCCCTACAATGCAGAAAGAGGCCATTTGGCCCATTGAGTCTACACCGACCACAATCCCACCCAGACCCTACTCCCATATCCCTACATATTTACCCACTAATCCCTCTAACCTATGCATCTCAGGACACTAAGGGGCAATTTTAGCATGGCCAATCAACCTAACCCGCACATCTTTAGATTGTGGGAGGAAACCAGAGCACCTGGAGGGAAGCCACACAGACACAAGTAGAATGTGCAAACTCCATACAGACAGTGATCCAAGCCGGGAATCAAACCCAGGTCCCTGGAGATGTGAAGCAGCAGTGCTAACCACGGTGCTAGCGTGCCGCATGAATTGGCTATGATGGACCCAGAAACATTACTCAAAGGAAAGAAGGTGGACAGGCAATGGTAGGCATTTAAAGGATAGGTGAACTCCAGAAGTTTTTCTTTCCTGCTTGACACAAGAATGATAAGGAAACCATGGCTTACAAGAGAAATTAGAGATAGTATCAGATTCAGGGAAGAAGCATATAAATTGGCAAAAAAAAGCAATAGGCCTGACGATTGGGAGCAGTTTAACATTCAGCAAAGGAGGACTCAGGAATTGATTAAGAAGGGAAAAATAGAGTGTGAAAGTAAGTTAGCGGGGAACATAAAAACATAAAAAGTTTATATAGGTATATAAAGAGAAAAAGATTGACAAAACTGAATGTAGACCCCTTACAGTCAGAAAGAGAGAATTCATAATGGGGAAATAAAAAATGGCCAAGTAATTAAGTTCATATTTTGCTTCAGTCTTCACAAAAGAAGACATGAATAGTGTACCTTAAGTTCTGAGTCAAACAGGTTTTAGTGAGGAACTGAAGGAAATCAACATTAGTAGAGAAATAATTTTGGAAAAATTGATGGGATTGAAGGTAGATAAAATCATAAGACCATAAGACATAGAAGCAGAATTAGGCCATTCAGTCTATCAAGTTTGCTCCACCATTCAATCATGGCTGATACTTTTCGCATCCCCATTTCTTGCTTTTTCCCCATAACCCCTGATCCTCTTATTAATCAAGAAAATATCTATCTCTGTCTTAAGATACTCAATGACTTGGCCTCCACAGCCTTCTGTGGCAAAGAGTTCCACAGATTCCCCACTCTCTGGCTGAAAAAATTACTTGAGGAAATGGCCCTGGAAATAGTAGATCCATGAGTGATTATTTTCCAAAATTCTTCTGACTCTGGACTGTTTCCTACAGATTGGAGAGTAGCTAATGAAAGCCTACTATTCAAAAAGGGAGACTGGGATAAAACAGGGAACTATAGACCAGTGAGCCTTACATTGGTACTGGGCAAATTACTAGTGTCCATTATCAAGGATTTCATAACTCAACATTTGGAAGGCTATATAATCAGTATAATCAGACAAAGTCAGCATGGATTTACAAAAGGGAAATCATGCTTGACAAATCTATTGGAATTCTTTGAGGATGTAACTAGTAGAGGTGACTGAAGAGAATCAGTGGATGTGGTTTATTTAGACTTTCAGAAGGTTTTCAACAAGGGCTCACATAACAGACTACAATATAAAGTTAAAGCACATGGGATTGCAGGTAATGTCTTGAGATGGATAGAAAGCTGCTTAGCAGATAAGAAGAAATTAATTGGCATAAATGGATCTTTTCCTGATTGGCAGTCAGCGACTAATGAGGTTCCGCAAGATCTGTGCTAGGACCTCAACTGTTCACATTATATATTAATGATTTGGAAGAGGGAACCGAATGGATTATCTCCAAATTTGCAGATGATATTCAGGGTAAGCTGCGAGGAGGATGCAGCAATTCTTCAACACGATTTGGACAGGCTGAGTGTTTGGGCATATGCATGGCAGGTAATGTGGATAAATGTGAGGTTATCAACTTTGGTAGCAATAATAGGAAGACAGATTATTACCTAAATAGGTGTAAATTGAAAGAGGTGGATACTCAGCAAGACCTTGATGTCCTTGTGCATCAGCCGCTGAAAGTAAGTGCGCAGGTACAGGAGGCAGTAAAGAAGGCAAATGGTATGTTGGCCTTCATAGCGAGAGAATTTGAATATAGTGATGGGGGTGTTTTACTGCCATTATATAGTGTGTTGGGGAGACCACACCTGGAGTACTGTGTGTAGTTTTGGTGCCCTTATCTGAAGAAGGATGATTTTCCTATAGAGGGAGTACAGCGAAGGTTTACCAAGCTGATTCCTGGGATCGCAGGTCTATCATATGAGGAGAGATTAAGTCAGTTAGGATTATATTTACTGGAGTTTAGAAGAGTGAGAGCGGATCTCATAAAAACTTATAAAATTCTAACAGCCTTAGACATGGTAGATTCAGAAAAAATGTTCCCACTGGTGGGGAATCCAGAACTAGGGGTCATGTTTGAGGATAAGGGGTAAACCTTTTAGAACTGAAGTGCGGAAAAATTTCTTCATCCAGAGGGTGGTGAATGTGTGGCATTCACTATCACAGGGTGTAGTTGAGCCCAAAACATTGACTGATTTCAAGAAGAAATTAGATTTAATTCTAGAGGCTAAACGGATCAAGGGATATGTGGGGAAGGGATAATCAGGATATTGAATTTGATGATCCGCCATGATCATTACGAATGGCGGAGCAGGTTCAAAGGGCCAAATGGCCTTCTCCTGCTTGTGGTTTCTGTGTTTCTATTACAAAACTTGTCATTACGCTATTTGTGACTGTGGAAACTACATTAAACCAACAGGATCAATGGCAAGTCTTTAAAACATGGTGGCCTGACATTTGGGTGTCTTGTCTAGGATTCAAGGCATTATTCTTTTACCTGTCCACTGAGACTGTTTATCTCCCTGTGCCCACATAGCAAGTTGTTCTCAGTCTTGCCAGATTTCCATGGAAGTCTGCCTTTTATCCATTTGGTAAATAAAGGCCCAAACTATCATTTCTCACCAAATCACTTCTCAATTGCTTTTACCCAGAATGTATTCCCTATAATGCAAAAGAAGCTGATCTCCAGAGGTGAGGTGAGAGCGATTACCTTTGATATCAAGGCAGCACTCGATCAAGCATGACACAAAGGAACCCTAAGAAAACTGAGGTCAATGGAAATCAGCAGTGGGGAGACTTTCCAATGGTTGGGGTAATAGCACAAAGGAAGATGGTTGTGCTTTTTGGAGGTCAATTGGAGGACATGCAGGAATTTCTCAGGGCAGTGTCCTAGGCTACATCAATGACCTTCCCTCCAATCAGAAGGTCAGAAATCAGGATGTTCAATATTCAGCATCATTCGTGACTCTTCAGATACTGAAGCAGTCCATGTCCATATGCAACAAATCCCAGACGCCATTCAGGCTGATGAGTGACAAGTAACATTCACACCACATAGGTGCCAGCAAATGACCATCTCCAACAAGAATCTAAAGATCTTCCCTTTTCATCCATTGATATTACCATTGCTGAATCCCACAGTATCAACATCCTGGGGGTTGCTAGAGATCAGAAATTGGACTGAACGAAATCTGATGTAATGATTTCCAAGGATTCTCACAATCCCCTCAGCTTCCTAGGCCCCAAACTCTGGGATTCCCTCCTGACACCTTTCACATAATCATCACTTAGCTCCTTTAAAACTCTTCTTAAAAGCTACCTCTCTGACAAGAATTTTGGTCATCTGGCCTAATATCTCAGTGTCAAACCTTGTTTTATAATGCTTCTAATGAGGGTTTGTCTGATTAGATTAAAATGTGGTATGATTGTAAACCAAAATAAATCAATTTCAGGGTTACTACCTCTGTTCAAGTATTTTGCTCCTCTCACTACCTTCATTTCAAGTGAATCATTCTATTTAAACTTTATCCCAGGGAATACAAGGTGGCGTTGGAGACTGGCAACTTCTTGCGAGTTGTGCCCAGCATACCCTCTAATTCTGTCTTTTACTATCGTTTCATGTTTTTCTTTGTTCTAACTCTTTTAAACTCTGTAACAATGCTTTAATTCAATCTGTAAAAGCAAAATACTGCAGATGCTGGAATCTGAAACCAAGAAAGAAAGCACTGGAAAATCTCAGCAGGTCTGGCAACATCTGTAAGGGGAGAAAAGAGCTGACGTTCTGAGTCCAGATGACCCTTTGTCAAAGCTTTGAAATCTTCCAGCGTTTTCTCTTTGGGTCTTTAATTCAATCTCTTCTTCCTTGCTGCCATCAGACTTTTAAATGGACCTACATTATATTAAGTTGATCTTTCTCCACACTCTAGCTATGAGTGTAACACCACATTCTGCACCCTTTCCTTTCCTTCTTTATGTACGGTATGCACACAAGAAACAATACTTTTCACTGAATTCTAATACATGTGACAATAAACATCAACTCAAATCCAGATGTTGACTGCCTAGTAATTTCTTCCCCTTCTCTCCAAACCACAATACAGGGTTCACATTTGAAGTTCATTGTCAGTTTATTTTAAATGTCTACAACAGAAGCTAACTGTTAACTTTAACCACAAGCAGCGTTGTCCATCCACCTGTAATTTCTCGCCAATTTCATATTTACAAAGTTTTGGCAACTTTGCATGTATTCCCAAAGGTGTGCAAGTTAGATTGATTGGCCATTCTAAATTGACCTTTAGTATCAGGGGATTAACAGGGTAAATATGAGGAGTTACGGGGATAGGGACTGGGATTGTTGTTGGTGCAGGCATGATGGGCCGAATGGCTTCCTTTTGCACTGCAGGGATTTTATTCTACTGTATTCTATTTTAGCTCACTCCAAATATTAGGCATACCACACCCATATTTGCCTGCAGGATATTCAAATATGCTACAAAGGAATGTTACAATTTCTGACATGCATTCTCCCTTCTGCCTTTGTCACTTGTAACACTGTCCGTAATGTCCTGCTTTGTTGTTCTACTTCACTGTTAATTTGTGATCAATATGGAATCATTGTTCAATGTTCCATTCTGTTTTTCTCCAAAATGAAACCATCAGCTCAGAATTTTCTACTGAGTTCCAGCTGTAGACACTATTGGTTTACAGGGCTGTTTTCTGCTCACACGAAATCTCGCTCTATCAGTTTGAACTTTTTCTTGGCTCTTAGCTCTGATGAAGGATCATTTAGATTTGAAACATTGGCTCTATTCACTCCCCACGGATGCTGTCAGCCCCGCAGAGATTTTCCAGCATTTTCTGTCAATGTTAAGTCAGGTACAGGAACAGAAGTGAAAGAGGAATGTGATGATTATGAGAGAAAAAAGGAGAGAAAGGAACAATTTGAAATAAATACAATACATGTAAAATTTCTGGTTGCTTATCTTCCTGAAAAATTCAAAACTTGAAGGAATGAGACTCCACTAATGTAACAGTTAATTTTCAGTTAAAGAGTTTGATTGTAACTATCTTATAGTTAAATGTGTATTTACTCTAGTAATTCCTCCTCCTCCAGTTATCATGCCCTAACAGGACATTATTGACCATGGACTTCCATTCGAATGGTCCATGATTATATTTGGCAAAATACTGCAGTAGTTTGCAGTGTGCTTGACCAGGAAACTCTCCCTCCCACTCTCTACCACCTGCCATCAGGCTGATCGAAAGGAATTACAGGCTGATAATCAACCTGTTGGTCCACATTATGTTTGCACTTTCCAAGGTAATCAAGTCCTGAAGGGAGTTAAAACTGCAGCGTCTGGCCTAGAGGTAGGGACCCTACCATTGTATCATAATTACTAACCCTAAATATCTGCAGCACTTTTGTTTTTTTATCTACAACACAAATTCAGCAACTGCACACCATTCAACATATGTCAGTGATGAGGCAGATAGTGAAATGCTGAAACATAAACAGAAAATGCTGGATAACTCAGCAAATCTGGCAGCATCTGTGGAGGCAGAAACAGAGTTTACGTTTTGAGTTCATATGACCCTTTTACAGAATGAATTGTGCACGGTGGCACAGTGGTTCGCAGTGCTGCCTCACAGCACCAAGGACATGGGTCCAATTCTGGCCTCGGGTTACTGTCCATGTCTGCATGGGTTTCCTTTGGGTGCTCCGGTTTCCTCCACAGTCCAAAGATGTGTGGCTTGGGTTGATTGGCCATGATAATTTGCCTCTTAGTATCAGGGGGACTAGTAGGGTAAATATGAGGGGATAGGGCCAGGGTGGGATTGTTATCAGTGCAGGCTTGCTGGGCCAAATGGCCTCCTTCTGCACTGTAGGGATTCTATAAAATGCTATATTTGCAAAGTTAACTGTGGAAAGATGCAAGTTGAAATGCAGCCTTTTGATTGAATTTACTCATGCATCTGTTCATCACCTAAATATTTTCTATCATTTGCAAATACATAACAGCGAGTAACATTCGCCTCATCATTATTTTGACAGCAAATTCTGACTTGTCTTAATTTTTTAATGTTAACCCGCTACCAAATCCTTTTTTATTAACCAGTAATAAAAACAGAAAATGTTGAAAAAACTGGCAGCATTCTGTGGAGGGAGAAATAGTTCCTTAAAAACCATTTTACCAATGTCTATTCCATTTGAAAATGCTCCCATTAAAGTTTATTAATGTCACATGTAAGCTTGCATTAACACTGCAATGAAGTTACTGTGAAAATTCCCAAGTTGCCACACATGTTCAAGTACACTGAGACAGAGTTTAGCATGGCCAAATCACCTAACCAGCATGTCTTCTGGACTATGGGAGGAAATCAGAGCACCCAGAGGAAACCCACACAGACATGGCGAGAAGGCACAGACTCCACACAGACAGTGACCCAAGCCAGGAATTGAACCCGAGTCCTTAGCACTGCGAGGCAGCAGTGCTGGCCACTGTGCCACCCGTACCTCAAGTCTCTCCAGAAAAGGTTTGTAGAATAAGAATCATAGACTCATACAGTGCAAAAGAGGCCCTTTGGCCCATCGAGTCTGCTCAATTTCACTTCAGATTTCACTTGCATACAAATTCCTGGCATATGTCTACAGTGGCACCTGGGGTCTTTGAATATTTACGTAAAGAAGTTGACCCACCACATTCCAATGCAATTAGCACATCCTTCTTGCCAGATTAGCAATAATACTTAAACATTTAAAATAGATATACATCACTGGACAAAAAGTCAGGCCCATTTTTGTAGCGTTCAGCTTGTAGATGTTACTAAATATAAATCTGTCTCACCACTGACAACTGGTGGATCACAATGAGGAAGACTAAGTAGTCATTTCCCATGGATAGGTTATTTCAGTTTCCCGCCCCGCCCAGGCAGGACACAAATGCAGATTTTGATCTCCTGATCTAACTCGTTGGGTTTAACATTATTTGCAAGAGTGAAGTGGAAGGTGGAGTCCCGCGCAGTTGTATGTTTACTTAACGTTGCTAATATATTTCAACCAAGTGTCCAGTTTCGGCGCAGGGCTTTGGGGGAGTTGTAGTCCTTTGTGCCAGGGCTGCCGGGCTGTAGCGTGGGACACCGTCTGCCAACCGAACTACACAACCCAATGCGCCCGGCTGCCCCGCTGCAGCGAAGAACAATGGCTGCAACCGAGCTGGGCAGAGCTGTCAATGATGCCCAGAGTGAGGAGACCGTGGCCGCCAGATCCGACAGGTAAGCGTTCAGAAAAGAGGGGGAGTCTGGAGGAGACTGTCTTCCGGCTACACTGTACGAGCCGGGATCTTTCACTTTCATGACAACTGAGCAACCCCCGGAAGCTTAGGGGCAGAACATGTCCCTGTATTACCGCAGTCCTGAGAGTTAAAAAATAAAATGTTTGCAACACTGGTACTGTATCACTTCACTCTGGTACAGGGCAAAATGTTACAATGCCCTCTTTTAGTGCGTTTCGTGGCAATTGCATTTGCAACATTTAAAGCAAGTGAGTAAAAGTTGTCAGAAGTTCCTGCTTTTTGCCTGACAGCTGCCTTCAGCACTTTGGCTGCTGAAGGGACAACTTGCCACTCCTATTTTGGGGATGGAGAAAAGAAGTTTTGTATTTCTATTAGTTGATTAAATCTCTCTGACAAATGATAGGATGCAGAACATAAGTCGACAGGGAAGGAGAGGGTGGCAGATATTCTAAGTTTCTATACTGTACAGTGTATATGGAGAGCTATATTTAGTTCGTACTCTCAGTGCTGCATAGATTGACAGTACTAGTAATTTCAGTTATGTAGAGCTACAGTTCTGTAAAACATATATTTGAGGATCCTTAAATTAACAATATATTTTAATACAGTTTAAATGAGGGTTTGAGGGAACTGTGTACTCATCATTTGGCCTATCAAAGCTCATGCTGATAGATTTTGTTAAATGTTAAAAAGAGAAACTTGCGTTGGTTTACTGGCATGGAAAGGCAAATGATAGACTTTGTGTAATTTTTAAGATTTTTAAGCCATGTCGTTCACATGTGTCATGTGTTGCATGACAGTGAGAATGTGTGTGTGTGTTAACTGTGTGCGTGTGTGTGTGTGTGTTGGGGGGGGTTGGAATTCAGTCATATTCTTCAGATTACTTCTGACCTTTGTTACCAAGCTATTGCAGATCTATACAAACTTATCCAACAACTGAACTGATCTATTTGACCTCCAACTCTAATAATTAACCCACAATTCACCCAGAGTGTGCCTACTTTCAAGTTAGACCTTGTAACTATAAAGACAGCTTATTACATTGGTTCAAATTAGCAGCGGAGTAATGCACATGCATGGGCCTGGTTTTTGTGGTCAGTATCAAAGACACACTGTTTACCAGGGAGCTGGATAAAAGCTACCTACAAATAGCGAGTATCAATTTCCTCTACTTCCCACCTGCCTTTCAATCTGGCGCCATCTATAGGACTGTAGACTCCAGCACCAGTGCCCCACCAAGCGACTGGTTAGCCAATCAGATTGAAGAATTCTCCCAGCTAACAAGTAAAAAGCAGCCATTGCAATTCAATTCTTAATCATTTTACAGAAAGCAAAATAAAGATTGGGACGTAGAACGATAGAAAAGTTACAACACAGAAGCAGGCCATTCAGACCATCTTGTCCTTGCCAGTCCAAGGACACCCAGGTGCCCTTTCTAAGTTTAAAGTTTATTCATTAGTGTCACAACCAGGCTTTCATTAACCCTGCAATATGAAAATCCCCTAGGTGCCAAACTCCAGCACCTGTTTGGTTATACTGAGGGCCAATGCACCTATCCAGCACTTTCGGACTGTGGGAGGAAACTGGAGCACCCGGAGGAAACCCACACAGACACAAGGAGAATGTGCAAACTCTGCACAGACAGTGACCCAAACCAGGAAGCAAACCAAGGGCCTTGGTGCTGTGAGGCAGCAGTGCCAACCACTGTGCTACTGTGCTGCCCTAATCCCACCTTCCCTCACCTGGCCCATAATCCTGCAGTTTGCAGCACTTAAGGTGCATATCCAAGTATTTTTTTAAAAGAGTTTAGGGTCTCTGTCCCCATCATCAACTGGGAATTCCAGACCCCCACTATCCTCTGTGTAAAAAAGCATCTTCCTCGTGTCCTCTCCACATCTTATGCCACTTATCTTGAATCTATGACCCCTGGTTGTAGAATTCTCCGCTAAGGGAAACAATTTGATCCTGTCCACTCTATCCGTAAGTCTGAAGCTGAAATATCATGAACAAACTTCAAAAAATAAAACAAAAACATCAGTTTAAAATAATTTGAAATATTTTAGAATATCACCCCAATTTTAAGTAAGAGAATGATACTCCACACTTGTAAAATTACTTGGTCTGGATTGCAATGTTTTTAAAAATACCTTCTTACTTGATTATAAGGCATTCAAACTCTGTTATGGCTTATGCAATAAGGCATAATATTTTCCACAGCTTTTACAGTGATAATATAGGTGCAGTGCATGAAAAGCTAAAGTCAGTGATTCTGTGTTGTTTGCAACTGCAGAAGATACAACAGTGTACCTGTTAAAACAGGGTATTGCTGACAACAAATTCCAGACTTCTGCATTTAATTGCACAAACGCAGCTTGCCAGGTTTACCACAGATGTCGTCAGGTTTACACAAGAAAGATCACAAGTACTGACAGCTCTGTACTTCCATATTCTGGGCCAGTTATTCCTGTTGTTACAGAACGAACTGATCATGTGAGCAACACCATGGGGAATGTGCCAATATTAACAAGCAAACATAACTGATGATACATAGAGAAAATGCTAGAATCCATAAGTTGCAAGCCATTTTGAAAATCATAATACAATCAGGCAGAATCATTATAGTTTTGTGAAAGGAAAATTGTGATTGATAATCTTATGCCAAAATCTTGCTGCTGTTCACGCCAGGGGATCTTATGGTCCTACCAACAGTGCATCCCTGCCATGTGGTGAGGGGTGCATTCAACGGGGAATCCCATTGACCGTAAGATCCTGCCACCAGCGACTATTGCGCCAACTCGCACCGCTGCCAAACACACCACGGACAGTTTCTTGAGGATGTAACAGGCAGGATGGATAACGGAACCAACAGATGTAGTGAATTTGGATTTCTAAAAGGAAGTTAATAAGGCTTCACATAAAAACTCACTGCACAAGAACGCACCCTGTGGGGGTTGCTATATTGGCATTGCTAGAGGATTGGATACCTAAAAGGAAACAGAGAGTCAGAAAAAATGGATCATTTTCAGGTTGACAAAACTGTGCCAGTGGGATTGGTACTGGGGCCTCAACTGTTTACAATCTGGATCGTGATTTGAATGAAGGGATTGCCAAAATTTGTTGATGATACAAAGATAGCTAGGAGGATGATATGAAGAGTTCGCAAAGAGATATTGACAGGTTAAGTGAGTGGGCAAAACAATGGGCAGATGATGTACAATGTGGGAAATTGTGAGGTTGTCCGCTTTGGCAGGGAGAGTAGGAAAGTAGAATATTATTTAAATGCAGAGAGAGTGCAGAATGCTGCAGTACTCAGGGATCTGTGTCCTGTGCGTGAATCACAATAAGTTAACATATTGGTACAGCAAGGGATTAAGAAGGCAAATGGAATGTTGGTTGTTTTTGCAAGGGAGATAGAGTATCAGTGTAAGGAAATCTTGCTAAAACTGTATAGGGCATTGGTGAGAATTTTGTGCACTTTTGGTCTCTACATGCAGACGGATATGTTTGCATTGGAACCAGTTCAGAGAAGGTTCAACTGCTGATTCCTGGGGTGAAGGGTTGTCTTATGAAGAAAGCAAGCTGGGCTTATTGAAAGATGTACAGTTCTGCAGGGACTTGACAGGGTAGATACGGAGATGTTGTTTCCCCTTGTAGAGGAAGCTAAGGCAAGCAGATGCAATTTGAAAATAAGGGGCCTTCGTTCATGAGATTGGAACATTTCTTTCTTTCAAATGCTCATTAAACTTGGGAATTCTCTCTTCTAGAGAGCAGTGGAGGCTGGGTCATTGAATATATTTAAGACTGTGGTAGATTTTTCACAACATAGAAGTCACAGCTAATGTGGAGCAGGCAAGAAAGTACAATTAAGTCCACAATCCCATGATTTTATTGAATGGTGAAGCAAGCCTGATGGGCTAAATACCTGCTCTTATTCCTTATGACCTTACAGGGCTCTGTTTTAAGCTAAATAAAACTAGTTCATCAAATTGGTGCAATAGGTTTTTTAATTATTCCATGGAATGTGGACTAGGGCAGCATTTATTTTCCATTTCTAATTCAGAAGGCTTCTTAACTTCTATGACCCATGTTGCAGGATCACCTGCAGAGTAGTGCTATTAGAAAAGGACTTCCAGGATTTTCATCTGGCAACAATGATAGAATGCAATATATATAGTTCCTAGTCAAGATGGTGCATGGCTTGGAAGGGAACTTCATGGTGGTGTTCCCCTGCCTCTGCAGCAGCTAGTGATGTCCTTGTCCTTCATGAAGGTAGAGATCATGGGTTTGGAAGGTGCTGTTGAAAGAGCCTTGGTGAGTTGCTATAGTGCATCTTGTAGGTGGTACATACTGCTGCCATTGTGTGTTCAGTGGTGTTGGGAGTGAGTGTTTAAGCTAGTGGATGATGTCAGTTAAGCAAGCTGCTTTGTCCTGGGTGGTATCAAGCTTCTTGACTGTTGTTGGAGCTGTTGAGAGCATTCCTTCACACTCCTGACTTTTGCCTTGTAGATGTTGAAAGGGAGTGAGGAGGTGAGTTAACCTCCACAGAATTCCCAGCCTCTGACCTGCTCTTACTGTTGCATATTTATATGGTTGATCCTAATTTCTAGCTAATAGTAAACAGCATCCCCCCTCTCCCCAGTATGTCGATAGTGGGGGATTCAGCAATGGTAATGCCATTGAATGTCAAGGGGTAATGGTTGGATTCCCTCTTGTTGGAGATAGTCATTACCTCACACTTGTGTGGCACAAATCGGATTTGCTACGTAATAGCCCAAAATGAAACTTATCATGCTCTTGCTGCATATGCGCACAGACTGCTTGGGACTTTCAGTGTGCAGATTTTCTATAATTGTCTGTTATCTCCTTCATGTCCACTTCATTTGACATCAACTGAAGTTTTCGATTTCTGGAGTCTTCCGCCCCTGATATCCAGCTGTTCACTTCAATAGATAGAAAATAGAAGAGGGTAGGCAAGTGGAAGTGGAAGCAGCAAACTTAACAAGGGTCATTTTCCCAAAAGAAATCTAAGTGCCCAATGAGCAGGCAAACAGGAGATTTTCCCGCCCGCCTTTTGGGCACACTTAGTCAGTTGAATTTCTGGCACTCTGTGCCTAATCCTGCTCGAGAGGTTGGCATCAGCACGGTGAGCAGGTCACTGCACAGGTGTCAATCTCCCAATAGGTGCATTCGCACTGCTCCTTCCCATTGCCAACCTCCCAGTGGCTTCCCCACCCCACCACATCACCAGCCTCCCCAACGTCCCTGTGCCTAATCGCCATAAAAAATGGTCTGGAAAAGTTGCATTCAGCTGAACGCTGATTGCGAATCCCACTTCAGTCTCCTGCTTACATTTCCTGACCTGCTGCATTGTTTGAGCAGCGGGCTGGGAAAATCGCCCCCAATATAACTCAAATTTTAGGGATGTTATCAAAACTAGAAATGTCTCATCATTCCATACTGATGTGTTTCAAGGTTGCCTCTGAATTAATTTAGCTTGAGAATGAAAACCTTTGTGGCTGAGTTGTACTGTAGCACTCTTGACTCTAAGTCAGAAGGTTGTGGCTTCAGGTCCCATTCAATGCCAAAATTACTCCTTGCTGTACAGAGAGAATGATGCACTGTCTGAGGCCCCAGCTGCCCTATCAGCGTGTAAAATATCCAATGGCACCCTTTTGAAGAAGAGCAGTGGCGTTATCCCTGCTGATTTGTTTCCCTGTCCCGTAGCCAAATCCTATAACAAATCCCATTCCTTATCACATCGCTGTTTGTGGAAGCTTACATTGTTCAAATTGGTTGCCATTTTTCTTCCATTACTGCAGCCACCACACTTCAAAGTCTCTTCATTGGCTGTAAAGGATTTGGGATCAACAATGGTTGAGAAAGACGCTATATAAATTCAAGTCTTCCTTTTGCATTCTGGAAAGCTTTTGATAAACTTTGCGTGCAAATCAACGCTAAGCGCATGTCATGGATAAAGAAACGTCTACGAACCAATAACTAATAAAGAGAAGTAGGCAAAAAGCAGTAGGATGCATTCATGGGCAAGATTGTTTCCTTTGAAATGCATACAAGAAAGTGAAAAATGGAATTGGCCACCAACGCTAATACTTCCTGCTGAATAGATGATGCACAGCGTTAAGACTCCCTGTCCAGATGATGCACGGCACTAACACTCCCTGTCCAGATAAAGCACAACACTAACACTTCCTGTCCAGATAAAGCACAACACTAACACTTCCTGTCCAGACAGCGCACAGCACTAACATTCCCTGTCCAGACAGAGCACAGCACTACCAGTCCCTGTCCAGACAGAGCACAGCACTACCAGTCCCTGTCCAGACAGAGCACAGCACTACCAGTCCCTGTCCAGACAGAGCACAGCACTACCAGTCCCTGTCCAGACAGAGCACAGCACTACCAGTCCCTGTCCAGACAGAGCACAGCACTACCAGTCCCTGTCCAGACAGAGCACAGCACTACCAGTCCCTGTCCAGACAGAGCACAGCACTACCAGTCCCTGTCCAGACAGAGCACAGCACTACCAGTCCCTGTCTAGACAGAGCACAGCACTACCAGTCCCTGTCCAGACAGAGCACAGCACTACCAGTCCCTGTCTAGACAGAGCACAGCACTACCAGTCCCTGTCTAGACAGAGCACAGCACTACCAGTCCCTGTCTAGACAGAGCACAGCACTACCAGTCCCTGTCTAGACAGAGCACAGCACTACCAGTCCCTGTCTAGACAGAGCACAGCACTACCAGTCCCTGTCTAGACAGAGCACAGCACTACCAGTCCCTGTCTAGACAGAGCACAGCACTACCAGTCCCTGTCTAGACAGAGCACAGCACTACCAGTCCCTGTCTAGACAGAGCACAGCACTAACACTCCCTGTCTAGACAGAACACAGCACTAACACTCCCTGTCTAGACAGAACACAGCACTAACACTCCCTGTCTAGACAGAACACAGCACTAACACTCCCTGTCTAGACAGAACACAGCACTAACACTCTCTGTATTGCCAATGGACAGTGTTAAGCTTACTCAAGAGCTTTAGACAACACACAATGCTAATACACCCTATTGCCCAGACTGTGCAAAATGCTGACATTCCTCTCTTCAGATGATACACAATGTTAAGTCTGCTCCAGAGCTTTGGCCATACACAATTCACAGTGTGGGTAATAACTTTGGGAAACACAGACAAAATCTACCACGTAGTGGCATCCCTTCACTCCTAGAGCAGCTCCAGACTCCTTTCGTTGCTTTTACTATTCCTTGGTCAAAAATCAGAGATCACAAAGTGACCATGGGTGAGCAAGGCCATGCGACCCGCCTTAAATCAGGAATTAATCCCTCTTTGGTTGAAGATTGATTTTTTTTATTAGCTGGAAATCTGAATTTATTGGTCCCTGCACCTCCTCCTTCCTGTTGTGGCGACAGGAATTGCACACGGTAATAAAAATATGTGACTTAAGTTCCCAGTTTGTCCATATAAAACAATCATTTCTGGTTATTTATTTGTCTTATTCAGTTCCTTGAAAATATATTGTATTTTAGGGAGTGCTTCCTCTGACAAGCAATACACTGGATGGATTTTTGAGATGTAATTGAAAAAAGTGTAAAGCTATCACAGTTCTGTGTATTACTTAGTACAATGTAGAGTACTTTGGAGACTTCTATTCAATTAGATGTGTGAATTAAAGTCTGCTATGTTCAATTAAATTGCGGGAAAGTAATACATCCAACATCAAGGCCCAAACAGTGAATTAAAAGCTGCAGAAGAGATATATAATGGTTGTGTTCATGGTTGATGACACCTTAATGGGAAAGTGTATATATAAAGTATAAAAGCCCCAGATGATCATCGGCTGCCCTCCCCCTCAAAGTGTGACTTAACTGTGGGTCACCACACCTCAGGCAAGGGACAAGGTTGAGAAGGCAAGAATAATCTCAGCCAGTCCATGAATTGAACCCGTGCCATTGGCATTGCTCCGCATCACAAAACCAGCCGTCCAGCCAACTGAGCTAACCAACATATAACGTAGGTAACTCTTTAGAACTGGGTGGAGTATTGTAGTCCAGTTTATCCAAAAAAGGATTTAATCTTTTTTTCACTGGGGTGTGCGATCATCTATTGATGGTACTGTATAAAAGATGGACATGCCAATGAGAAATGCAAGATCATTTCTGCAGATAGTATCATGATCCCAAACCACATGTCACTGCCTGTGAACGTTTGAAGGGTGCATGAAGCAATGTGTTGCACAGGCTGGGTTATGTGCTAATTTAAACCTTGTAAAAATGGTTGCGATATGATCTGAAGGCATGTGTCAAAGTATTGAGTCAACGTCCTACCAAAACTCAATTAGTGCTTTGAATGAAGTGGAAGATGAAGCCACAGCAACCGTGCTAGTTTTTACTACCATGAATCACTCCATGTAAGTTGGACCTGGTGTATGAGAAGACCCATTTCTCCTGCACCAGAATTCATGTTTAGGTGTAGGTGAAAAATTGATATGATGGAAGAAGAAGGAATGCACTCTGAGAAAGATGCTCAAGAGCAGCGACCAGACACTGGTCCGATTTGAGAAGCGTGAATTGCAATTAGTCCGCAAATCATTAGTATGCTTACATTATCACCAGAAATGCCATGTGTACATTACACTTAAATGGACCAAATCAAACCTTGAATCCATCAAAGATTTCAGAACGCCAGCTAGCTGATACAGCTGTTATACGGAACAAAAATATCTGGTGTCGCGGTAGAAGACCAAGATCGTTCAGGGACTATCAAAATACCCAGACGCCAAAACCACACCAGTTTCCAGCTAATTCATCATCAGATAGCCTCAAGAACACATGTACCCACCACGTCACATCAACAACGTAGATGAAAGCTCCCATCAATTTTGATATCCGAACTGTGGCGTGGAAAGGTTTGAAAACCATCCTAGTGAAGACCACAGGACATGAGAATACAGGATTCACAGTGGTATTAGCTGAAGGAACATATTAAACCCTATGGTAATTTTCAGATGTAAAACCATAAAGGAGTTTTTGTGATGCCCGTGCCAATGTTTGGATTGATGAGGATGGGCTGATGTTGTAGATCAATAATATTTGGAATAGACATCCCAGTGGCCTGCGCAAAGAGTACTATTAATGTGGGAAATGGTCAGATTCCATTCGTGAAATGAAGAAAATTTATGAAGAAATAACACCTAATTTGCAATTTTGCCAAGGCAGCTTACATCTGTACTTCAATCTTTTGGATAGATGCCTCAATAAACCATTCAAGGATCATGTGCTGAATAAAATTTGTGAATGGTTGATGGAGGAAAAGATCTTCACAAAAACTGGAAATATGCATCTGGCCTACTTGATGTTTTGTGTGGCTGCATCATCAAATCACAGGATGGTTATCAGGTTGTTCAAAAAATGAGGAATATCCAATCCAGTGGATGGAGAAGAAGATTTGTTGTGAAGGGATGATTGTGAAAGTGAATGTGCCACATCTGATCCAGAGTGAGATCCTTCTAAAAATGTCAGAACCGAAGTGACTCAAAACAAATTTGATGAACTCTTTGCATCAGATGCTGATGACTATGACCTTTTTTATGACCATTTTTTGTGTTTCAAATGATCCTTGTAGATTACTTCATTAAATAAACCTTGCCACACTGATTTAGTTTGAACTACCAATGTTATGTTTATTTTTCAAAATGGTGACCAACACTGGCAACTTGCTTTTCTTATACTCCATGTAAATGCAGTGAAAGGATGCTTTGAGGCTTCAAAGGTTTTGCCATGATCTACAGTAACCCACATCTGGATGATTTAAGATTGTAGAAAGGCCAAGGATTCTAACACTAGATATTGATTATCTGAAATTAATCCTTTAATTGCTACCTAAATTTAATTTTAGTGAAATGATGATCTATGTTGTCTATATTTATGTATATTGTATATATTTGTGTCTACATATATATATATATAATTTTAAACACATGCTGACCACATATTTAATTGTATTACCAGCACTACTTTCATTTATATTTAGGTTTCAAATGATTTTCTAATTCATTATAAGGCATCTACATGGTAAATGTGCTCTCTACATAAGCAAAATATTATGGATACTGGAAACCTGAAATAAAAACAGAAAACAAAAGGAAAACTCAGCAGATCAGGAAGAGGAAAACTGAGTTAACATTTCACGTCAAATGATATTTCATCATAAAACTCACAATCTTCAGGTATTGAGATCATTTATAAGACAAATGGGATTAGGTAGGAGGCCAGGTGTTTCTCACACGTCAGTGCAGACTCAGTGAGTTGGAGTGCCTCTTCTGCACTATGTGATTCTATCATTCTATGATATGAGCCCATATGGCCTTTTTGTTTGCGTATGTTGTACATTTTAGGGAAGCCTGGAGCAGGAAAAGATCGCAATCAGCTCATCATGCCTCCATACTAATGCTGCTGAAGATGATGAAAATAAACTTGTGTTTTTCATGGTGCAAGACACTCGCAGATTTAACCTGATCTCAGTAATTGTTTTTTTGTTTTGCTGTAGTCAGAGGTTTAGCATTGGTTCATGAATCATTTAAAAGTAAAGTTTGTTTATTAGTCACAAATAAGGCTTTCATTAACACTGCGATGAAGTTACTGTGAAATTCCCCTAGCCGCCACACTCTGGCGTCTGTTTGGGTCAATGCACCTAACCAATACGTCTTGCAGATTGTGGAAGGAAACCAGAAAAACCCATGCAGACACAGGGAGAACATGCAAACTCCACACAGACAGTGAACCAACCCGGGCATCAAACCTGGGTCCCTAGCACTGTGAGGTAACAGTGCTAACCACCATGCTGTCTCATAGAACTTGCAACAAGAGGCCATTCAGCGTACCACATCTGTGACAGAACTAGCCCAACTAAAGCCAACCACTCTAACCACTCTCTCTGCATTCTTTCAAATGATTTTCCAAATACCTGTCTCTCTGTTAAATAATGTTATATTGTCCATCTAAATAGCTAATTATGGTAAATTATTCCTTTTATTAAAAACCTTCATGGGGGGGAAGAAAGAAACACTCTTCTAATTTCCATCTTGCTGCTTCCAGTAATAACCTTGCTGTCTATCTTTTTCTTACTGGTTTTCTGAACATTGGAAACAATCTTTTATAATTGGCCAGCTGAAACCTTTCGTAAGTCTGGATGTCCCATTATCTTCAGAGTTACATTGAGTATGATCCCATGATATCTTCATAGCTGTCATTTTTTATTCTTGACATTTTTACTGATGATTTTTCTTTGCACTCTTTCCACGGTTCTAAGTATGCTAACTATAATGGGATGTCCAGCCTAACCAGTATCTTGCATAAATTCACAGGATGTATGAAATCCTGAATCCCATCTCCTTTCTTCATGGCCTTTGCTATGGTGCAGTAATCATTGAAAATCCCTATCCCCAGACTGAGAGACTCTGAGGTATTTTCAACCTTAGTTAACTCTTTTTATACATCCTAGACCTAAAAATGAGCAAAACCACTCCATGATTAGGATCAATCAGGAAGCAAAGTATATTTTAAAGAGCTAAGACCAAGATTTGAACTCACTCTAAACACATCGACTTGTACAGAATTAAAATTAGACACTTAAATTTCCAAGTGTGTAATGACTCGTCATTATTACTGCTGATGCAGGAAGGATAGAAGCTCTCAGTACATTTGGGACATAGTGTTATCTGTGGGCCTGCAGTAGATGGCAGACCTTAGCAACATTCGATCAGAGAGACCAGCTAAGCTAAACTGAACTTTCTGATCTCTCACACACCACCAGAGTGGCACGGACAGTCAGTGCATGAAGCGATTTTTAATTTGATTTATTACTGTCACGAGTATTGGTATACACTGAAAATTACTGTTTCTTGCATGCTAAACAGATGAAGCATGCTGTTCATAGAGTACATAAGGGAGAAGGAAAGGAAGGGTGCAAAATATAGTGTTACAGTTGTAGAAAGATCAACTTAATATAAGGTAGGTCCATTCAACAGTCTGATGGCAGCAGGGAAGAAGTTGTTCTCAAGTCAGTTGGTCCATGATCTCAGACTTTCGTATATTTTTCCCGATTGGAAAAAGGTGGAAGAGAGAATATCTGGGGTGCATGGGTGCCTTGATTATGCTGCTGCTTTTCCAAGGCAGGAGCAAATGTAGACGGAATCAATGGTGGGAGGCTGGTTTCTGTGATGGACTGGGCTATATTCACAACCCTTTCTAGTTTCTGAACCAGGCCAAGTGGTAGAAGAGGTTTGTGAGGTAGATCATACTAAACAAAATGCAAAAATATAAGCGAGGTACATGTTCTCGTTGTGCAGAGACTTGGACTTGTTTGATGTTTATTCGTTACGAGGGTAACAGCACACTGACACCAAATTTGAATTTGAATTCAATAAAAAATAATCTGGAATTAAAAACCTACTGATAACCATGAAACCATTGTCGATTGAAGGAAAAAGCCCATCTGGTTCACTAATGTCCTTTAGGGAAGGAAATCTGCTGTCCTTACCTGGTCTGGCCTACATGTGACTGCAGAGCCACAGCAATGTGATAGATTCTGAACTGCCCTCAGGCAGCTAAGGGTGGGCAGTCAATGCTGGGGGTAGCCAGCAATGCCCATATCTTACGAATGAATTGAAAAAAAAATTTAAATATTACGCAGTCAACTCAATTGTAATGGTACATTGAATCTATTCTCTGGTGTTTCAAAGATTGGATAACATATCTTTAGGCCGTAAATCCTTTTATCAAAACTTTTCTCATGATATGCTACTTCACGTTACTGTACACTGAATTGCAGTTGTCACCGGGCTCCCCAGTTCACTGACTTATTTTTGTCATCTTGCAATTTTTAAAAATCCTTTCCCACTGTTTTTCATAGTTTGATATCTTGAACATCTTCTGCTCTTCATCTATCTTGCTTTGTATTAATTCTGTGAATGGTACAGCTGCAGACCCCAATGGGGGTCAGATAATTAATTGTCTTTGGTGCTGAGAATCAACTTGCCACATGTCCTCAATTCTCAGAAAACAAGAAGTAGCCAAAATGACTGACAGCTAGAAATCCAGTAAATGCAGGAGTCACACTCAGTATAAAACTGAAAAACTGCCTCAAATGAAAGCTCATTTACCCCTTGAGAGTTGTATAGAAATAATGAAACCCATGTGGTTTGTTAGATGGTGAGCTGTGAAACCCAACAGGATGAAGGTTAAGGTTGTCCTGTTTTCTTGTCTGCATTATGGATGGATTTATTTTATTGCACTTTTTTTTCCTAAGCTTGTTATTGTAATAATACTGCTCATTAGCTACTTCTTATGTCCAATTTTATCACGACACCTTTCAACGATGTGACAAGATTCTGGGCAAAGCAATCTTGCAGACAATTTCTCGCCAGTAAGTTTTAATAAATACATATCCAGTATCACGTAAATAGGACAATCATATATACAAACCAATAAAAGGCAAGTTCAGCATTTATCTCTTGAGAGAGAGAGGGAAAGTCAATGTTTTAGGTCAATAATCTTTTTATCAGAACTGAAAGAGAAGGATTTAACTGTCTATTTGGAAATACAGATAAAAATAGAATCCCTATAGAAGGAGGCCGTTCAACCCATCAGGGTGAATTTCCATTCTGCCCACAATGGAAATCGTAGCAGGCAAGGGGCGGACCAAGAAAAGGCCCATTGACCTCAGGTGGGATTTTCTGGTTTTGGAACGAGTGTGGCCGGAAATCCCACCTATTGAGTTTGTACCAACTCTCCAACACAGCACCTTATCCATAAGCCCCAACATTTATCTCGCCAATATCCCTAACCTCACATCTTTCGACATCATAGGAGCAGGACAGAGTCATTCAGCACTTCAGTTCCACCATTCAATGAGATCATGGTTTATCTGTATCCTAACCCTATCCATTTGTCTTGGCTCCATACTCCCATGATCGATTTGCCAGTCTCTGATTTATAATAATTAATTGGGCTATTGACTACTTCTATATGAGATTCAGATTTTCATATTTCTTCCACCCTTTTGTTACAATCCTAATAGTGACCAAAACCTTAAAGAAGTTCAAACCTCCAGTTAATAACTAAAAGAATGACAAGTCAAGATTTCACATTTTAAGATGTTTACTGTAACAACAAAGTAAAAACACTATTTACTAGACATGATCTTTTGTAGGCAACGTAAGTGTTAAACCACAGAATGGAATATCCTTCTTCTTGTTTGTAATTGAAAAAAACACACTCAACAGGTATACTTTACACTGTCCTTTACTTAGACATTCATGCTGAGATCTTCTGTTCTCTAAATGGTCATATACCGGAAGATGCACTGGAGAACCCCTGTAAGTCCTCACGTACAGACTACATGGGAATAGCATGAAGAGTTTCAACTTCCGTCAGACAGTTAGCCTGTGCCTGTAATCCTCCAAAACTCTGAAGTAGAGTCAGATGGTTCCGATTTATTTAGCAGAATAGTTACCCAGGAAAGCTTAGAAGGATTAAAGAAAGTGCTAACTCTTGAGTCCTCCTGGCTAGTCCTTTGCTAACCTAACACCCCCCCCGCCACCCCGCACTACCCAAACTATTGTTCATTCCCTGACGGCCCCCTTGACCACCCGACTACTGCTCTTATCCTCCAACTACTGGCACCATCCACAAATTCCTGCCTTCACTAAGCTTACCTTTGACACTATCTTCTCTCTTAGCTCGGACGTTTAAACTTGTCAGAATATAGCAGCTAGTGTTGTATAAAAGGCACATGGTTTCACTTCCCCCAACATTCTTATACTCCAAGGGAAGGACTCCAGAAACAGCTATGCTATTCATTTCTCAGCAGCCCTGGGTTGGAAGCGCAGGAGAGAAATAGGGAAGCTGCAGATTCAGGTAAAAAAAGTATGAAGGGAGTGACAGAGCTTTGGTAATTACCACTCCAGAGAAGCTTCAGCCCTGAATTTGCCCAGAATGATTCCAAAATGATTTTTAGCTCCTGAAGCTTATTCTAGTTCTTTTCTCAGTCTGCTGACTTTAAATCTTGGAAGTGTCTTTCTCACAGTTAGGTTTCCTTTTTCCAGCAACTCTCCCTCTAGCCCAAGCAAGGCGACTCTTCCAGCTTTGTTTTAATTCTGCACAAACTTAGGGTGGCATGGTGGCACAGTCACTAGCATTGCTGCCTCACAGCGCCAGGGATCCTGTTCAATTCCGGCCTCTGGTGACCGTTTGTGTGGAGTTGGCACGTTCTCTCCATGTCTGCGTGGGTTTACTCCAGTTTCCTCCCACACTCCAAAGGATATATCAGAGGGATTAATGGGGTAAATTTGATTTTTTTTTCCACTGGAGTGCAAACTCTGAAAGGCGTTCCTACTTGGCACACCATAGAAACCTTTTGGCTTCTTGTTGTTCCCTCCCCCCACTCCCTCTGGATTCAAGTAAAAACATTGCCTGGTGATATTCAGCCTCCTGCAGCTGGAGGGCCAATGGGAGGTTCCCCAGCAGTATAGTCGGAAGCCCTACTAGCCAAAGTGTGAGCTGCTAACAATCTGAGCATGAAGACTGTAACGGTCAAGTGAAGTCATGTTTATTTTTATTTTTCAAAGAGCCACAGCTGCCTGGCCAGGTTCCTGGGGAGGTAACCCCTTTGGGACAGTCAGTAAATCACAGCTGTGGCCTAGCTAACAGTCATTATGGGTCCTGGGGGATGCATGGGAGGGATTTAGTATGCCCACACCCCCACCATCCCTCTACACTAAGCTCACCACATCGAGCTGGATATGGTCCAGGCCAATGTGGGCTACAGTCATTGACCAGAAATTCCAGTTGCTGCAGGAATGGCACCTGAAAATAATTAACTTTAATGGGCTGCCTACCACTTACCAGTGAGCAGTTGCTCTGTCTCTGAGCTGCCCTCTTTAAAAATGACTCGAGGCTGAATTTCATTAGAATAATAGAATCCCTACAGTGAAGAAGGAGGCCATTTGGCCCATCAGCCTACACTGACAACAATCCCACCCAGGCCCTATCCCCGAAACCCCGTATATTTACTCCACTAGTCCTCCTGACATCACTCTAACAGGAAGGAAGAATTTATCATGGCCAGTCCACCTAACCTGCACACGCTTGGAATGTGGGAGGAAACCGGAGCACCCAGAGGAAACCAATCAAGCATGGGGAGAATGTACAAATTCTACATAGTCAGTCCCCCAGGAATCAAATCCGGGTCCCTTGCGCTGTGAGACAACAGTGTTAGCCACTGTGCCACCACGCCGCCCCAATTTCTGGCTTATGGCTGCAAACTGCATGGAGGCCTGTGGCTCCACATTCTTCAGCTGCCTATCTCCAACCCCAACCCCAACCCCAACCTATTTAAAACTCCCAATCAATGATGCTATTTCTGATGTTACGACAAAGCTATCCAATTATTCCTTCTTCCTTCCCTATCGTCCTGTTGCATTATAGGCTCGACACCGCACTGAACTGGATTATTACTTTTAGTAGCAAAATACGCTCACTAACCTCACAGAGGTCAAGAATAAGATGTCAAATCAACCAAACAAGATGTAGAGTGGGTATTTCCGACTGATTCAAAAGGAGGTTCAGTGATTAGTCAGCAATCTTTGTTACCCGATTTGTTAGAAACGGATATCCTTGTGACAGACAATGATTCAGAGTGATTGTTGTATCCCAAATCCACGAAGTGGAATGTTAGCTTGGAAAGCTTGAATGCTCCAACTCAGAATGCTTGAGAAACAAATCAGAGTTAGGGAGAGTTTACACCCCCCATCCCAAAACAATACATCTTGGTTTCGATTAACTTTTTACTTCATTGAGCACCTGATTTTAGCTCAGTGTAGAGCTATAGTATGGCCAACAGGGCTGGTGTCAAGTTGGTGCTGACAAGACACTCAGTTCATCTAAACCTCCGGGCCTCTGTTTTCTAAGATGGGCCTGCACCCAGCAGCAATAAAACTGAGACCTAGAATCCCTACAGTATAGAAGAAGGCCATTTGGACAATTGAGCCCTATCCCCGTAACCCCACTTATTTACCTTGCTAGCTCCCCTGAAACTAACAGTCAATTTAACATGGCCTATCAACCTAACCCACACTTCTTTGGACTACGGGGGTTTGCACATTCTCCCACGCAGACAAAGGGAGAATGTGCAAACCCCACACAGTCACCTGAGGCCAGAATTGAACCTGGGTCCTTGGCTGTGTGGCAAGCAGTACTAACTACTGTGTCACCATGCTGCCCTGTTGGCAGGATTGGGAATTTGGAATTTAAGAGGCCAAGGGACTGGAGCACACTCAAGTACTAAAGTATACCATCGTACATGGCACTTTAAGGAAAATATAACAACTTATTGAGCTTGATGTGAGTATGTTGGAAACAGTATGCTCTGAAGTTGTTATTTGTGGCACTCCCAGGTTGAGGTGATTTAGGGAGAATTCCACAGTCCATCCTTCAGGGACTTTTCAGAACAGTGCCATTGCCTTCTATGGACTTTCATGAGCCTGTCAAATGGAAGAATACCTTTGTCAGCTTGCGATTGAATTCCCAGTTAACTCATTCCTATTGTCATTTTGGACAGTTTGGGATGTCACGTGCATAGGTTTCCATGAGAGGGGTTCAGATTGCCTCTTACTTCAAATAGTTACATTATCTGGTATGACTGGTGTATGTCTCCCTGGTATTTCACCCACCTGTTTATTATTGGGACAGTTGTACTTGGATGTGAGAGGTCGAGGGAAATGGCTGTTCTGGTGTTAGATGAGATAGGCACATTAGGGTAGAAGTTGCCAGAACGATACTTTCTTTAGCAGGTAGGGTTGGGCCTGAGTCATTAGCAATTTTGAATCCATTAGTACTTCCTATGATCTCTGCTAACTGGAATGGCTGTTTGTAGGGAGGATAATCAGAATATCTGTGCATTTCTGGTCACATAGCCCCTTCAGCAGCCCCAGCAAGCAATTGAGTTTGTGCATTTGTGGAATGTGGTATGTAGTTTTAAGATAGCCACCTTGCATTCCAGTGCAGGTAAGGGTTGTGCGCTATTTCTTATGAATTTGTCTCCACTTTCCCAGCTTTCCAACTCTGCTATTTCATAGGCACAATCTTTTTGAAGGCCTCATCCTGGGTTTTATATGTTCTCTTTCCAACATGAGCAAATGGTGCAGATATATTTGAGGAGGTTGGTTGCAGTTCCAAGTGGTTAATTCTGCTAAAGCTTTTGTATGAAGGCCTCCTACTGGAAAAAGTGTTTAATTTGTGGACAACAGCAATGAAATCTTTAAGTTGTTAGCAGGTACAGTAGTGGCATTTAAAGGACATCTAGATGAATGAGATGGGAATGGAAGGATACAGACTCCGTAAGTGTATATAGTTTTAGTTTAGTCAGGCATCATGACCAGCGCAGGCTTGGAGGGCTGAAGGGCCTATTCCTGTGCTGTACTGTTCCTTGTTTTTTGTTAACTGATAATTTCACCAGCTAACCAGAAACATACTGAACTGATTGTTTTCCAGTCCAAATGCTGGTTAAGTGCATTAATCAGGCTAAACTCTTCCTCTGTGTACAGGCACCAGAGTGTGGCAACTAGGGGAATTGGGTAGGGATCTGATTGAGGTCAAGGATACATTTTAACATGGTGGTGCTTTTTTTGAGGGACTGGACTCCCCTTGTGGTGACTGTGTCCTGGAGCTCTCTATTGCAGTATAGTGGGAAAGGGTGAAGGGCTGTTTGGGATCTTCAGGAAGTCGTACATTCCCTTCTTCAGCTATTTGCACTCTGGCAAGAATGGAGTATTCCAAACTCTCATTGAAATTTCTTCGAGGCTTCTTTGAACATAGACTATGCAAGTTTGGAGGCTCTGGTCTCTAGGATCAACTCTGGTTTGCATGGAGTGGCTGCTCTTCTGGAGATGTCCCTGAGTTTGGGAAAACTGAGCTTACCTTCATGTTTTGGGAGCTAAAGACATTCGAGGAGTATTCATAGTTTCTTATCAACCAGTGGAAAGCTAGAGCACCCAGAATTGTTGGGGTGGCAGATAATGGCAGGATCTGAACCAGGCTGGAGGAAGTGAATTATTCTTTTGTGCTTATCTCTCTAGTAGGAACACGCTTAGGTTTTGCACCTGTCAGATTAGTATATGCGCTGCCTGGGAAGAATGGGAAAAGATTGAGGTTTTCTCTTATCTTGAATTATAATATTGCTGATGCTCCAATCATTCACCATGCCTTTGTAATGGCGACCTTTGAATAAATTGTCAGAATTTGGAGTTTTAATTGATGGTGCCATAAAGGAGAACACTGTGCACAAGGGCAAAATGCAGTACTTTTGAAAATTTGCTTATTCTACACTATAGGCAGAATTATTAATTTGAATTCACACCTCATTGCTTCTTTTCAGTTTGGAAGACTGCCAGCAAGGCTCTGGCATAGTAACAGGTATTGTTACGATGCAGAAGTTGGTCCCCATTTGAGAAGCCATGCCGATTTCCCAAAGCTTCATAATCTGTTAAAAGTGTTTGGGAAGGTGTTAACTGTTTTGCTTCTGATGTATTTACATCCTTCCTTAAATAAGGAGACAAATACTATACACAGTACCCCATATGTGGTCTTACCAATGTCCTGTATAACTGAAGCATAGCCCTACTTTTATATTCAGTTCCCTTTTCAATAAATGATAACTTTCCTGATTACGTGCTGTACCTGTGCACTAGCCTTTTGTGATTCATGCACTAGGACACCCAGATCTTTCTGAACCTCAGATCTGCAATCTCTTGCCATTTAGACAATATACTTTTGAATTCTCCCTGCCAAAATGAGCAATTTCATAATTTCCCACATCATATTCAGTTTGCCAGATCTTTGCCCACTCACTTCACCTGTCGATGTCCTTTGTCGCCTGCTTTGTAGCCTCTTCACCATTCACTTCCTTGCCTATCTTCATGTCACCTGCAAATTTAACAACCATACCTCTGCCCTTTCATCAAAGTCATTTATATAATTTGTAAAAAGCTGAAGCTCCAGCACTGATCCCTGTGGCACTATTAATTACATCCCGTCAACCAGACAAATTCCCATTCATGGCTATCTTCTGTTGCTTGTGAGCTAATCTTCTGTCCATGCCAAAGTTTCCCTGACAACATGAGCTTTTATTTTCTGCATGTGGCATCTTAGCCAAGTGTGAAAGCGAAGCTTCGTTCTTTTCTAATTGTCACATCATCCTGCAAGAATATTTTATCAAAATAATTCTTTTGATGTTTACTGTTTATTGCTGTATAATCTGGGAACTTCAGGTGAGGCCCTCACGCTATTACGACTTGTTTTCCGAGTAGCAGCAGCCACAGGGGAGGCTGAATTTTCCGTTATTTGTGCATGATGACATTGACACAAAAGGATTACTGAATGTACTGTAATCACTGCAAATTCATCGGGTAATAGTCAACAATTGATTACTGGAAAGTCAATGCGTGTTATTAGTTCATAAGCCGGAAAAGACTTTCCAGTGATAAGCTGCACACGACATTAAGTAGCAAGCAAGGTTAAGTAGCAGATGATGACAGTAGAAGATGGAGAAAATCTCCTTTACTCGCTTTCAGGCAGGCCTTATGATAAAGAGCCCGTTTTTATTATTTATTCTTTCCATAGGGCTGTGAGGCATTGCTCCTTCTACTCTAACCATACTTTTCTTTCAATCAAGCCTCTAATTTATATAAAAAGATTATAAAATATTGCATTGAATGTTACATTCTATTCAATAATCCAATAATTTCTACTCCCTTCATATTATTTGCATCAAGTCTGTCCATCATAACTAAATGTATCAGTTCATTTTATTTTCAGTTGATATCTTCAATCTTAAGGTATTTAGTGTGGTTCCAACTTTGCATTTGAAACCTCCTAACTCTGTCTCCAAGATAAATAGTGCTGCCGAGCTGCTGTTTATCACTCCACCCACGTTTCCAGCAGCTAAAATCTAGCTTTAGTGTTTCAGGACCTGCTTGCTGCTTTTCCCCAATCCCACTGTCAGTTGCCTTTCCCCTTTCCCAACGACTGAGTCCCAAGCCTGAACTTGAGACCCGAGCCATGAGACCATTATCACCCATTCCTCCCCCACTACCTCCAACATCCAGCAGCAAAAATGCATTCCTGGTCATTGCAACAAAAAAAGTAGCTTAAAAGTCTTCAAATGTTTTCACAAAGCTAGGTTTTACTAGAACACCCTTTTATGCAATACTGGGCTTCTCAGGTCAAATGCCTAAACCCATTTCATTGGCACTTAAGGGAATCTTATGATGGAGTACTGTAACTGGCTGTGACTCTTGGTGGTTGGAGAATTGGGAGAATCTGTTCAGGTTTGTTCGAGGCTAATGTGACATGAGGTGTGTCACGGCAGCAGAAGGGTAGGAGATTTCTGAAACCCCATATTCCGGCACTAGCAGCAAAGCAACTCCTAATTCAATTATAAATATATAAATTATGCATTGGTTTCTACAGACCATGCCATGAAGATGCATTTCTGGGGAATTAGTACAGACTTTCCTCTTTGTCACTCCTACTCTCAGCATCCACAATCCCCCAAATCACTCCTGCTCTAACTCCCAGGCAGGGAAATAGTTTCTGTGTTTGCACCACTTCCCCATCTAACTTTTCAGCAAATCCTTAGTAATTCCACTTTTGCATCAGGTCACAAACTGTTTGACAACTACACCCAGCCCCCTCCAATGCACTCTGTTACCACCCAGTTAACGATAGTCTATATTTTGAGTACAAGAGTTCGGATATAAAACCTTGGTTGGGATGCATTTGGAGTATTGTGTGGAGTTCTGGTCAAAACATTACCAGAAGGATGTGGAATCTTTGGAGACAGAGTGTAAAGAAGGTTCACTAGGATGTTGCCTGGCCTCAAGGTTGCTGGTTCTGAGGAGAGGTTGAACAAACTAGGATTGTTTTCACTGGAAAGATGGAGGCTGAGTGGAGACCTGATAGAGGTCTACAAAATTATGAGCTGCAGAGACAGGATAAATTTTTCCAAGGATGGAACTGTCAGTTACAAGGGGGCACGGGTTCAAGGTGAGAGGGGGAAAGTTTAAGTCAGATGTGTGAGAGAAGTTTTTCATGCAGAAAGTGGTGGGTGCCTGGAACATGCTGCCAGAGGAGGTAGGGGAAGCAGGTACATTAACAACATTTAAGAGGCATCTGAATGGGCACATGAATAGGGATGGAATAGAGGGATATGGATTGAGAAAGGGCAGAAGGTTTTTTTGTTTAGTTTAGCTGGGGCATCATGATCGGTATAGGCTTGGAGGGCCAAAGGGTCTTCTGTTCCTGTGCTGTACTTTTCTTTGTTTTTCATTCTGTTTGTATATGTCCCCATGCCCGTGATTTCCTCATCCAGCTTTTATCTACAATTGGAACACCTTTATTGGCACTTGTGCTCGGTGAGACATTGTAGAGTCTCTTCTCTTATCCTGTTCCCTTGAGGACTCAGAGTTTTCAAGTACCCTGGCTTGTTTCCAAAGATAGTGCAAGATAAATGCAATGATGTAAAAGAGATAAAAAGGAGTATTCCCAGTTGTCTGGAGTTTAGAAGAGTGAAAGGGGGTCTCATAGAAATTAATAAAATTCTAACAGGATTAAACAGGGTAGATTCAGAAAGAATGTTACCGCTGGTACGATTGGGTAGAGAGGGATAATGGCCAAATGCAGACAATTGGGATTAGGGTTTTTTTTTAAAAAAAGGGCAGCATGGACAAGTTGGGCTGAAGGGTTTATTTCCATGCTGTGAACCTCTGACTGTATGGTGGGCGAGTCCAGAATTAGGGGTCGTAGTTTGAGGGTAAGGGGTAAACCTTGCAGGATTGAGGTGAGGAGAAATTTCTTCACCCAGTGAGTGGTGAATGTGTGGGATTCAATATCACAGAAAATAGCTGAGGCCAAAATGTTGTGTGATTTCAAGAAGAAATTAGATATAGCTCTTGGGGCTAAAGGGATCAAGGGATATGGGGGGATGGCAAGATCAGGATATTGATGATCAGCCATGATCAACATGGATGGTGGAGCAGACTCTAAGGGCCAAGTGGCCTACTCCTGCTTCCATTTCCTATATTTCTATATCTGCCTTTGTATTTGTTTGCAGTTCCTGCTGGATGCCCAAGTGCAGTCGTGCACGGAATTTTTTTTTCCCTTAAAAATACTTTATTACAACATTTGTAAAACAATATACGTTATGGAATATTTCCAAAGTTAATAATGTAGAAGGTGCAATAAAATTCTGTTTCTCAATGCAGCATCTGGTCTCATTACAATTGCAATATGCTTGATATGTATATATGCATTCCATATAAGGCATGCAGCCCGAGGGCAAAACATTTCAAACTGAATATTACAGAAGGCGCAATAAAATTCAGCTTTTATCCTTGCAGCTTGTTGCACTTAGATAAGGAGGTTCATTTGAATTTCCAGGCCAGAAGTTTGTACTTGGGTGGGGATTTTTCTGGTTACTGTTGATCTAGACTAATCACAAGGTTCCAGATCTGTGTGACAGAGAGGCAGTTAAATATCTGCAAGATATTGCCAAGGGTTGGCCAGGAGTCAGGACTAACCCCAGGACAGAAGCCAGAAGTGACTCTGGAGTCGGACAGGTGCAGCACACCTTTGCTACATTGATCCTGTTTGCTGCCAGTGAGGGCCCGGAATATCAACTTCAAAATTAACTACCAAGTTATATGAGCTTCAATCCCTGAGCTTTTGAGTTTTCACTCAGATCAACACTTAAACTAGGGGTTTATAGAGTCATAGAGGTTTACAGCATGGAAACAGGCCCTTCGGCCCAACTTGTCCATGCTGCCCTTTTTTTAAAACCCCTAAGCTAATCCCAATTGCCCGCATTTGGCCCATATTCCTCTATACCCATTGTACCCATGTAACTATCTAAATGCTTTTTAAAAGACAAAATTGTACCCGCCTCTACTACTACCTCTGGCAGCTTGTTCCAGACACTCACCACCCTCTGTGTGGAAAAAATTGCCCCTCTGGACACTTTTGTATCTCTCCCCTCTCACCCTAAACCTACGCCCTCTAGTTTTAGACTCCCCTATCTTTGGGAAAAGATATTGACTATTAAGCTGGTCTGTGCCCCTCATTATTTTATAGACCTCTATAAGATCACCCCTCAGCCTCCTACTCTCCAGATTAAAAAGGTCACAATCTATCCAGCCTCTTCTTATAACCCAAACCATCAAGTCCTGGTAGCATCCTAGTAAATCTTTTCTGCACTCTTTCTAGTTTAATAATATCCTTTCTATAATCGGGTGACCAAAATTGCGCACAGTATTCCAAGTGTGGCCTTACCAATGTCTTGTACAACTTCAGCAAGACATTCCAGCTCCTGCATTCAATGTTCTGACCAATGAAACCAAGCATGCTGAATGCCTTCTTCACCACTCTGTCCACCTGTGACTCCACTTTCAAGGAGCTGTGAACATGTACCCCTAGATCTCTTTGTTCTGTAATTCTCCCCAGTGCCCTACCATTAACTGAGTAAGTTCTGCCCTGGTTCAATCTACCAAAATGTGTTACCTTGCATTTGTCTAAATTAAGAAGGTTAAGGCTCATGGGATACAAGGAGAGGTGGCTAGATGGGTGGAGAACTGGCTTGGCCACAGGAGACAGAGGGTAACAGTTGAAGGGTCTTTTTCTGGCTGGAGGTCTGTGACCAGTGGTGTTCCGCAGGGCTCTGTACTGGGACCTCTGCTATTTGTGATATATATAAATGATCTGAAAGAAGGTGTAACTGGTTTTATCAGCAAGTTTGCGGATGACACGAAGGTGGCTGGACTTGCGGATAGCTATGAACATTGTCAGACAATACAGCAGGATATAGATAGGCTGGAAAATTGGCAGATGGAATTTAATCCAGATAAATGCAAAGTGATGCATTTTGGAAGAACTAATGAAGGGGGGAATTATACAATAAATGGCAGGGCCATCAAGAGTATAGGACCTAGGTGTGCAAGTCCACAAATCCTTGAAGGTGGCAGCACAGGTGGAGAAAGTGGTGAAGAAGGCATATGGTATGCTTGCCTTTATAGGACAGGGTATAGAGTATAAAAGCTGGAGTCTGATGTTGCAACTGTATAGAATGCTGGTTAGGCCACATTTGGAGTACTGCGTCCAGTTCTGGTCACCGGACTACCAGAAGGACATGGAGGCTTTAGAGAGAGTGCAGAGAAGGTTTACCAGGATGTTGTCTGGTATGGAGGGTCTTAGCTATGAGGAGAGATTGGGTAGACTGGGGTTGTTCTCCCTGGAAAGACAGAGAATGAGGGGAGACCTAATAGAGGTGTACAAAATTATGAAGGGTATAGATAGGGTGAATAGTGGGAAGCTTTTTCCCAGGTCGGAGGTGACAATCACGAGGGGTCACGGGCTCAAGGTGAGAGGGGCAAGGTATAACTCAGATATCACAGGGACGTTTTTTATGCAGAGGGTGGTGGGGGCCTGGAATGCACTGCCAAGTAGGGTGGTGGAGGCACTCATGTTGGCATCGTTTAAGACTTATTTGGATAGTCACATGAGCAGACTGGGAATGGAGGGATACAAACGAATGGTCTAGTTGGACCAATGAGTGGCACAGGCTTGGAGGGCCAAAGGGCCTGTTTCCTGTGCTGTACTGTTGTTCTTTGCTCTTTGCTCTTAACTCCATCTGCCATTTGTCAGGCCACTGGCCCAATTGATCAACATCCCGTTGCAATTGGAGATAACTTTCTTCACTGTCCACTATGCCACCAATCTTAGTGTCATCTGCAAACTTACTAACCATGCCTCCTATATTCTCTTCCAAATCATTAATATAAATGACAAATAGCAGTGGACACAGCACCAATTCCTGAGGCACACCGCTGGTCATACGTCTCCAGTTTGAAAAACAATTCTCTACAACCACCCACTGGCTTCTGACAAGAAGCCAATTTTGATGCTGGAAATATCACAAAGACTCTACAACATTATGCAATTAAAGTACAATTAGACTCGAATATTAAAATCTAACTAAAATAAGTATTTCTCATAAAACTGTGGTTATTAGATGGTTTAACTTCACTGCCCTCGGCAAACAGCGTATCCATTGACTTCTCATGAGCAATTTCATTGACTTTTCATGAGAGTTGCTATCACTTTGTTCTCACACCCAATGTCTTCACCTACCATTTTCACTGTGGAGGGAGGTATTCCACACATCAATGATTACAGAGGCAGTAGCGTGTTTAGGAGTGCAGCTGCTTTGACTTAGGAACAATTTTTATCATCTGGGTAAAGGGGAGGGGGGTGTTCTGTGGAGGAGGGATTCTCTTTTTAATGTTTTGTATTAGTGTGCCCTTGCTGACTCCACCCCTTCTCTTAGCTTCTTAATGAGTTGCTAACAATATGGTGGAGGAAGCCAGCTTTGGGGTCAGTGGCTTTCTCCCACCTGCTGTGACTCTCTGCAAAGAAACAAAAAAATTCCACCCCAGATTTCTGTAATGTGACTTGTAGCCTTTAGACATTTGAGGAAGAGGTCTAAATATCCTTCAGTTCTTTAGAGAGGTGTAGGTACCCCTATGGATAGGTCTACATAAGCTGTGGAGAGTTTTGGGTATCCCTTTGAGATTATAAACAGGAAATAGGAAACATGGATAAGTTCTGCAGCGCTGTAAATCCTTTGCTCTTTAAGTTTTGAAAAAACAACAGCTTTCTGTGACTCTCAATTTCAATAGGTGTTTGCTGATATAAGGCTGAGTGTTATCATTATAGAACCAATGCTCAACTAATTCTGTAACCTATTATTGTCAGTGTGGGAAGTGTTATGTAGATTTACAGTTTGATTGACAACTCCATTGACAGGCTATAAAGGGATTAATTGTTTTTGATGTGGGACTACAAATGTACATGCTTGGACTTTTTTCTATAAGGGATTAAGTACTTGAAGAGATTTAAACATGTTAAATTGACTTTTATCAATGAGAGTGATTCTTAATGTAGTGGAGTCTATAACAGATACTGATAACTTTATTTTATTACATCTCAGCATTGCATCTGAAGCCTGCTCAGGGTGGATACTGGGTGAATTGGCATGGCGGACCTTTAGTCATGAGTTGGTGTAGGGACTATAAAGTTGGCATTAGTTGGTACTAAATTGACATGGAAGGTGAGAGGGACATTGGGGTGTGTAGCAGGGCATAGCTTGACATGGGCCATATGAGAGCCATGGATGGTATAGGTGAGGGGTATGAGGTCGCGTGGATGGAACTCAAAGAGAATGTGGGAGTGAGTGAGGGCCTTATTCTTAAGCCCCTTTTAAACAGCCTGCCACGGTACTTGCCTGACTCCATACTGGTTCTGATAGCGATGAGCCTGAGTCCAGTTGGCACCTACACCCCGGAAGTAAATGGGAAATTTCCACCAATTCTACGCATTGGACTCGAGAGCAGAATTCAGCCCTCAAGACTCCATCCAGGAAGGTGTTACTGTCAGGGTTTGTAAATGATTACACTTTAACTGACTATTTTCTCTTCTTCTTTCAGTAATCTTTCTTGCGCTAATGGGGTGGCTAATCTCCATTATTTCCCACATTAAAGCTAGAGCTTTGAAAATATGTCAGTGCATTTTCGCCACACTGTAAATATACTGCCTATAGTGACTTAAAATACAAGTCGGTATGACTGTACCCTGGCTTTCTCTTTGAATAATCATGCCATTTACCTCATACATTATAGTAAATTCTAACTTGGGCCTGAACTATTGCTGCTGATCCCATTATTGAAATGAATACATTGATGCGTAGAAGTATACCTTGCACTGAGTAATTAATTAGGATGCACACAAATTTAAAATGAATTGGTTTGTTATTTATTGGTAATACTCTACAATTTTTCCCAGAGAATGCAGTGAATCATTTACTATCCCCACATAGCTGTGAGACCAGTTGAAGTATAGTCCAGGAAATTGAATTACTGGTGATATAAAAGAACAGCGAATAGGGTGGCACTTCCCGTGTTTCCCTCTGCCCACCTTCTGAAGAGTACCTAGCTTTCATTGACTATGCAAGTTTCATTACCCTGAATTTAACTTCTGGCAAGAGCCACACATGCTCTGCTGAGTTGGAGAGAAATGTGCCCAGCTCTCTGCAATTTGAGACCTGGGAGGTTTAATGTTAAAATGTTGGGGCTATAGTTGCGTCACAGCATCCTGATACATGAAGCCTCTGCCTGCCTGTGATGGCTAACCTTATGTGATTAAAATGGCAGGAGGAAGCATGTCACGGACGCAATGGTATGTACTCTATCATTATTCCAAATACCCACCTGCCATGTCCTTGTCAGTTGAGTAAGGTCTGAAATTGGAGCAGTGTAGGAAATCACAGACACACATTCTGCCACAATATAGCACCATTGTAATAAATTGTCTGAACTACCTTAGGAAAGCATTTTTACTGTAGGTTAACAAGCATTGTTCAGAAGTTTGATTTGTACTTTGTTACTTTGGCATCTTTCTTAATCAAATCTACCCCTCTGACTAAGTCTCAAGCTTCTGGTGTGATGTATATACTATGTTAGGGTTTGGGGTGCGGACTGACTAAGAATATGGGTCAGGTGACCCTTTGGCTATTAGTTCCGCCCAATGTGGGACCCTGTTGGGCAATCTTAGACCTGACTGTGAATGAGTGCATAGGTTCAATAAACAGCTCTCAGTATTTAAGCTCACCTTGTAATGTGCCCCTTAGTCCAAAGGAACAAATGTGATACTGACCACCTGACCTGATATTCCCTTTTGTTGCTTGATGTCTCATTTTGTTTACAGTCACTCCTGGGAATGTCTGACTGGACTGCTGTACAAAGTTAAAGGTGTCTTCTAAACACAAGTGGCTGTTTTCAGTAATGGTACATAGGATAAATGATTCAATTGAAAGGTTGTTGTAACAATTCAAGAACCTCTACCACTTAGGTTAAGGAAATTTGGCATATCTGCTACAACTCTCACCAACTTCTGTAGCTGTACCATGGAAATAATTATTTATGATTATATCATGGCTTGCTATGGCTCCTGCTCTGTCCAAGACTGCAAGAAGCTACAGAGACTTGAATGAAGCCCAGTCCATCACTCAAACCAGCCTCCTATCCATTGACACTGTCTAAACTTCCTGCTCTCTCGGAAAGCAGCCAGCATAATCAAGAAGCCCATGCACCCTGGACATTTTCTCTTCCGCCTTCTGTTGGGAAAAAGATACAAAAGCCTGAGATCAGATACTAATTGATTCAAAAACAGCTTCTGTTGCCATTAGACTTATGAATGGACCTACCTCACATTAAGTTGATCTTTCGCTACACCACTCGCCACTCTCTCTTTTCCTTCTGTGTACATAACAAAGAACAACCCAGCACGGGAAACAGGCCCTTCGGCCCAACGAGCCCGCGCCGCCGCATCACCCTACACCTATTCTACCCTGCATGTCTACGAATGGTACCCTACATACATACATACAGTATGCTTTATCTGTACAGCATGCAAGAAACAATTTTTTTCACTTTCACTTTTCATACTTTTCACTGTATACTAACACATGTGACAGTAATAAATCAAATCACTTGTAGCAAGTAGGTTTATGTGAATGTGATTTGCCCGCTGTAGGCAACAGCAGGTATAGTGTGGTAGATTAATATAATACAAATGTTATCATTGCTCATCAGCATCCACAGCACTCTAAGCCACCACCTGAACAAATCTCCTTACTGCCTTATTTCTGAGCTCCACAGTATCAAGCTCACATTGGCTTTTGGATCAGGGAGCCAGAACAATCTTTCAGAAACAAGCCATCTCTCGTTTGAACATCTCAGCAAGATCCAGAGGCTAAAGAAAAGCACAAAAAGCTGGAATTCTGCTGTCTCGTCCACCATGGAATCGGAGAAGGCAAGATCGGACAACGGAAATGTCCGTTGACCGCTCGCTCGAGCAAGGCTGTAAAATCCTGACCCTAGTGTTGCAGACTGTACTGTAAATATGCTCATTTATGTGCTTCAAAAGTCTGATGGCAGCAGGGAAGAAGTTACTCTTGAGGCGATTGGGACATGTTCTCAGTCTTCTGTATCTTTTTCCCAATGGAAGAAGATGGAAGAGAGTATATCCTGCGTGTGTGGGCTCCTTGATTATGCTGGCTGCTTCTCCTAGACCATGGGAAGTGTAGACAGAGTCAATGGATGGGAAACTGCTTTGAGTGATGGACTAGACTATGTTCATGACCCTTTGTAGTTTCTAGTGGTTTTAGGCAGAGCAGGAGTCATACCAAGCTGTAATACAACCAGAAAGGATGTTTCCTATGATGCATCTGTGAAAGTTGGTGAGAGTCATAGTGTTTTTGCTGAATTTCCTTAGCCTTCTGAGAAAGTAGAGGCATTAGTGGGCTTTCTAAAATATAGCATATGTGTAGGGGGTCCAGGACAGATTGAAACCTGAAGATCTCGATCATCTCTATTTCATCCCCATTGATGTAGACAAGGGCATGTCCTCAACTATGTTTCCTGAAGTTGATGACTATCGCCTTGGTTTTACTGACATTGAGGGAGAGCTGCTTGTCACCAGATTCACAATCTCCTTCTTGTACTCCATCTCGTCGTTGTTTGAGATCTGACCCACTACGATGGTCATACTTGAAAATCGAGTTGGAGCACATATTAAGTTGATCTTTCTTTTCACCCTATCTGTAACTGCAACACCATATTCTGCACCCTATTGTTCCCTTCTCCCTATGTACTCTATGAACAGTATATTTAGTCTGTATAGCTTGCAAGAAACAATACATATGACAATAATAAATCAATTCAGTTCAATTTTGGTTTGCCTGCAGGTACTGACTTCTAGGCTCCACTTTAAATTGTGATGTACTTGGAATATCATGTTGCAAATGCATCTAACTTATGCATAGTATGAAACGCCCCATAAGTTCTGAGTTCTCGAATTGGTGGAAAGGCACCATGCTGGCAACCCAAACATTTCAGATTAAATAATCAGACGAATTTTCAAGCAGAGAAAAAAAGTGTTGAAGCTATTCAGTTTCTTTTGAAGGAATTGGATAAGTACCTGAAGTTAATAAAAAGGTAAGATATAGAGAAAGAGTTGGGGAGTGGGATTGACTGAATTTCTTATTGAAAAGAGCAGGGGCAGATTCGATGGGCTGAATGACTTCTTTTGGTCCCATTAAATGGAGGTGATTTTCTGCCTCTTCCTGCTGGCGGGATCTTCCAGTTTTGTTGATGGCGCACTTCCGGGATGGGTTTCCTGGAGATGTGGGGTGGATTTAGCGAGAAATCCCACTGACAGTGACGGGACCAGAAGATCTTGCTGCTGGCCAACAAACCACTGAGAAACACATTGCAGTGGGGGGTGGTGGTGGTGGTGTGGGTGGAGGGGGTGGGGGAACGACAGAGAATGCAGCCCAATGATTCTATAAGCAAGTAACTTTCAGCAGGAAATTTAACTTGATTCAATCAGCAAGATTTCTTAATCAATCTCTTCAGTAACTTCCAGAAAGAAAGACAAAGCGTTCAATGAATGAAGTCAGTTGAGGCATTCCTGCTACCATATTGATTGTGATCTGTTAACTCAGCCTGTATTCAGTATCAAACTGGGACCTTCCCGATTCGTGAGTTAGTTTGTCACTGGATGATTTGCTGCATCATTATGAGAACTGTTATCTGCAGTAAGCCCTAATATGAATTTGTTGAGTGTGTTTGGATTAAGGTTTTCGTGCTTGTATTTAACTATTGTGAACTATGTTAAGAAAGAGGATGCAATTAAATTAATCTACTTAAAAGAATTTAATAAATGTTCCATTTACATTTATGTCCATGTACCTACATAGCTCAAGTTGCACACGTTATTAGATAAAATATATAGCTGAAAATTTTTCGAAGGTTTTTCATTTTAACTTGTCCCAATTGTTGCCAAAATTACCTGAGAGTTGTCCAATAGTTAACTGCACTTTGATTTTCCCCAAATAACAAATTAAATATTTTTCAATTGTTTGTCACATACATAGCATTATGGACAGGAGGGGGGATTAATTTTAACATCGCTAATTTCTCCTGTCAACACCCATGCATGAACAGGAAGTTGTTTTTGATTTGTTTCCCTCTTTATAAGTGGTGACATATTTCCCAGCCCCTTGGTTTTGGTGTGATCCAATTTCTATTAATAACCCCACAACAGACTCAAGATAGGATGAACTCAAAGGGTTAGTTTATTTACATGCTCTCAAAATACAGGAGGAAGATCGCAATGCTGGACTCATAAAGTAAAGAGGAATAGAGAAAAGAATGATTTACAGGACAAAGACCACAAGGGTTCCAGAGTCCAGAAGCAAAGTTCAGTAAGATATTCCTTCTTGGAAGTTTATGAGCTGAAACCTGATGCTGGATAATTCACTTTTCTGGTGGGGTTGACTTCACGTGCTGAGATAGGCACGCAGAGATGAATCAGTTCTATAAGCGATGTTGCAGAATTTCCAGTGGATGCAGGGTAAATGGTGCCAGACTTGGGCAGAGGGCTTTTCCTCTGTGGGGTTGCTTAAAGGGTGGTAATAGAGCAGATTGACCTTGCAGTTGCATGAGGCAATATTATTGGTTCCACAAACAGAGGTCCATGTCACATGACTCCTGCCACTCCACATTGCCTTTGAGATGGATATCCCTCACCTGGGTCTCCGAGATGGTTAAATGTTTCAGCCATTAAGAATTGAAACTCGTCCTAGCAGACAAGTTGGCTGGGATTTTATGACTTTGCTCGGACAAGGGCTTGTAAAGTTCTGCTCGAGACCAATGGAGAATTCTATTCTGTGAGCCTAATCAGAGTGAGCATGCCAGTAAAATTCCAGCCATTGACTCTGGTTGGCCAACTTGAGTTATGAAATGAAGATGGCCTTTGCACAATTCTCTTTGAATTTGCTGTGTGGCACACAGTCGGCATGAGGGTCTCTTCAGGGATAATGAGGTGCAAGTTTCTTTGATACTTTCAGACCTTTTGTTTGCGAGTCACTGACAGACATGAATTAAGTCATTTTAAAAAGCTCCTTGACCAATTTTTTCAAAATTTAGAAATAGTCATGGCAATATCTATATGTATTATTTACAAAATGTAGGATTAGGTCTTAGTTCCCTCACAATACATCAATGGTTCAAAATATTCAACTGTTGAATATTACAGCGAAACAATCTTATACAACAATTTAAACCTCACTGTTATAAGCTCTCGAACAATTAAAGTATTTTTCCTGTAATATTTCTATCTGATGATCTTGATAAGAATAAAGAGACCACATACACCTTGGAAAATAGAGTCTAAATGAGCTAAAGGTTCTAAACGGATTGAGAGGTACAAGAACACGCATCATTAACAGTGCTGATGCTGGTTAATGGATTACATTGTGGCACAGTGAAACACCAAAACTGAAGGATATTCAGCACTGACCTGTTTTTTTTTAATGTGTCTTTTACTCTTGGATGTATGCAACCTTATCGAAATAAGTCTAACTAAGTCAGCTTCTGTCTACTAAAAGCTATGGCAGAAGAGAGCGCATGGTGAGAGGCAGAGATGTGAGGTTGAAAGAGATGAAGTAGTTGGGAGGGAAAGGGGGTATGGGTCTTCAGTGACAAGAACCATGTCAATCACTGGCAAAATTCATGCACAACTGGTCTACTGGGAAGGCTGACTTTCACCACAAGAATGTAGGTGTCGGCTGTGACCTGCCAAGAAATCCTAAAGCACGGCTATTCAGACTTGTTGGGTAGTTAGTCCTCTGTCTGTAGAATCTCTGTTGGGGATCTTGCCTCCTTGCAGCTGATTCTTGCTAACTATCACTTCTTCCCTGTGGAGGGACATGTGCTCAAGGAGAAGGCAGCTGGTGCTGCTGTTGGTTATTTTCTGGTGTAGCTGGAGCATGTCACAATGATGAGCTTCTAGACCCTCAGAAAAGGCTGCTCCCTTGTTACTCTGAAAGGTGGCAGCAGTGACCTGCAGCTGAAAGTGGACAGGGAAAATCTTGGGTAAAGTGCCTTCCAGGTTGTTAACAATCACTTGTCAGGAATAGTAGCATTTTCCGACAGAAGGAGTGCCATGAAAAGCAGCCGCTTGCCCGGCCATGTCTGCAGCTGTTCTGTATAACTGACCAAAGTCTTCACAACCAGTTAGTTGCATTGAGGAGGTTGCTTCCTGCGGATTGGAGGCACATCATGGGCTGCTCCACTGTTGGGGAAAGAGCGAATTGCTTACAACTTCAATTGATTTCCACCTCAGCCATGAGAATTCCTGACTACATTCCCAACTCACCTCTGGGAAGAAAGGATACTGACCCAACAGCAAGTTTGCAATTTTCTCTCTCTGAGGCTTTCTCTCTCTCTCTCTCCCTGTCTTTCCCCCACTGACTGCCTCCAAACGTACCTCCAGTGGCACAGGAAAACTCACTCCTCGCTTTTAGGTCATTGACATTTTGTCAGAATTAGATTTGGATTCCAGCCAGGATCATGTGTTTATCTAAATGCTGATGTGACAAAAATTCTTAGAATATAAATACTGCATCATATTTTGAATTACAGTGCAGCGACCTTTGCCTCACTGCAAGTTGATTGCAGAAGAGTGAAGATAGAAATTCTTACCATTTGAAACCAAAATTAGATGTACGTTGTTTCATTTCACAGTGTTCTAACATATTAGCCTATCACTTTGGACTTTTTTACTTTGTATTCTGATTTGATTTGGTTTGATTTAATTTATTGTTGTCACATGTATTAGTATACAGTGAAAAGTATTGTTTCTTGCGCATTATACAGACAAAGCATACAAATGAAAGGAGAGTGCAGAATGTAGTGTTACAATCATAGCTAGGGTGTCGAGAAAAATAGAACATAGAACATAGAACATTACAGCGCAGAACAGGCCCTTCGGCCCACGATGTTGCGCCGACCAGATTTTTTTAAAAAAGCACTGACCCACTAATCTTAACCAATCCCTTTTCGTCCATAAACCTATCCAGTAAGGCACGACCTACCTGCTACAAAACCATGCTGACTGTCTCTAATCAATTCATTACTCTCCAAATAACTATAAATCCTATCCCTAATAATTCTTTCTAAAACCTTGCCCACAACAGAAGTAAGACTCAACGGTCTATAATTCCCGGGGAAGTCTCTGTTCCCCTTCTTAAACATTCGCTGTCCTCCAATCTTCCGGTACTATACCAGAGACCAACGATGACCTGAAGATCAGAGCCAGAGGCTTTGCAATCACCTCTCTAGCCTCCCAGAGAATCCTAGGATTATTTTATTTATTTATTTATCTATTTTCAAGCCCTCTAGAATATCCAGCACATCCCCGGTTTCAACTGCAATACTTTCTATTTTACACCCCTGCACCCCAGTGTCCTCCACAGCTACATTCATGTCCCCCTGCGTGAACACCGAAGAGAAATATTGGTTCAATGCCTCTCCAATCTCTTCCGGTTCCACACACAACTTCCCTCTACTGTCTATAACTGGCCCTAATCTTACCCTAACCAACCTTCTGTTCTTGACATACCTATAGAATGCCTTAGGATTCTCCTTAAGATCAACTTAGTGTGAGGTAGGTCCAGTCAAAAGTATGACGGCAACAGGGAAGGAGCTGTTCTTGAGTCAGTTGGTATGTGGCCTCAGACTTTTGTATCCTTTTCCTGATGAAAGAAGGTGGAAGAGCGAATGTCCAGGGTGCGTTGGGTCCTTAATCATGTTGGCTGCTTTGCTGAAGCAGCAGGAAGTGTAGACAGTGTCAATGGATGGGAAGCTGGTTTGTGTGATGGATTGAGCTATATTCCTGACCTTTTGTAGTTTCTTGCAGTCTTGGGCAGAGTAGGAGCCATACCAAGCTGTGATACAACCGGAAAGAATGCCTTCTATGATGCATCTGTAAGTAGTTCCATTCGGGCTTCCTGAGTTATTTCACCCTTACATTAAGCAGGACAGAGATGCTGTAGAAACTATCAATGATATAACTGCAGCTCAAGCACAGTGTGAGTGTTTTCATTCCTGTACTCAATATTATGTCAATGTTATCAGTGAAGGGATCACCAATGCAGAAATATGTTTTAACAAGCTTAAGAAGAAAGCGGAACTTGGATAAATCTTTTCCCTAAATGAAGTTAAGTACTAATAAAAAGCAACTGTGGTCAATAGCTCCTCAACTGATGTTGAGATTTTCCTCAATTGGTAGGCAAAGTTTCTTTTTATTAGTCACAAGTTAGATTTACATTAACACCGCAATGAAGCTACTGCGAAATTCTCCTAGTCGCCACACTCCAGCACCTGTTCGGATACACTGAGGGAGAATTTAGTATGGCCAATGCACGTAACCAGTACGTTTTTTAGACTGTGGGAGGAAACCAGAGTACCCGGAGGAAACCCACACAGACACAGGGACAACATGCAAACTTTACACAGACAGTGATTCAAGTCGGGAATTGAGCCTGGGTCTGTGGCACTGTGAGGTAGCAGTGATAACCATGCCACCATGCTGCCCACCTACCCCCACAAACACCTCCCCCTCCCCTCCCCCAGAACAGTGCAGGAGATTTGAGTAAAGGATAGGTGAGCAGGATCTGTTATCCTGTACCAATGGCGAGCAGAATCCGCGTACTGTAAATTGGTACTTGCTTTTAAGTTGACCTCTACAATGTTGAAGGTCAAACCCTGAACCGCTGTGCAGTAATAAAATAAATTATTGTCATCAAAATAAAGCCATTTCATTTTGTAATGGTCATTAAAAAAAACACAATCCTAAAGACAGTAAAATGCAATATCGTACCATGTTGGCCGGGACTTTCTACTCCCATCCACCGACTGGAGAGAAAAACATTGCAAAAAGGCCAAAGTCGCCTTTCACAATAGTGTTAAATCAGAAATCGATTGCAACCCCTCACCTGTCAGTGGCAGGCCTCATTCCCAATGAGTGGCATGAGGAACCCCATTGTAATAAATGATCATATAATTATGGGGCCGATATGGGGCAACACGGTGGCACAATGGTTAGCAATGCTGCCTCACAGTGCCAGGGACTTGGGTTCAATTCCTGCTTAGGTCACTGTCTGCATGGGTTTCCTCTGGGTACTCCAGTTTCCTCACACAGTCTGAAAGAAGTACTGGTTAGGTGCATTGGCCAAGTTAGATTCTCCCCCAGTGTACACAAACAGGCGCTGGAGTGTGGCGACTTGGAGGTTTTCACAGTAATTTCATTGCAGTGTGAATGTAACCCTACTTGCGACTAACTTTAATTTATATGCTGGCATCATTCCCCCATGTCAAGAACTCCAAACAGGGCAGTGTGCTGTCGGAATGGCGGGCAGCATGATTGGTCTGAGAAGGTATGTACCTGGTGAGCAGTGCTCTTAGGGAGCTTGGAAGGGAGGGCAGCGCTCAGACATGAGAGGGTAGTGCCTTATCTGGGTGACGATTGTTTCCTGGCTTGTTAGTTGTGCGTTGGGGTAGCCTTTAAATGTGGCACCCATATCACTGAGTCACTGATCTGATGGTGGGACGGGCGAATCAGAGGCTGCCCATCAGTGATATGTCTCAAAATCCATGATTGCAACTTTTTTTCTCAAAGTCCTAAACTAAATGCAGAAAAAGCTGTCATTGCCATTGGTGACCTCAGTGCCACTTTTCCTGCTCAAATTTGGCCTTTGCCAATATCAGAGAAAATCTCACTCATTGTATTGACGTGGGAGCAATTTCTTTGTGCTTTGAATAATTTCAGGTTACAATGGAACTTGCAACTAGCCAGCAAGAGAGGTTGACTGTATTTTAACAAGTGTTAAACAGACATGAGATGGATAAGAGCTATATTTCAAGTATAATGCCAAAGCATATTGATGTTTTTTTTATTCATTATTGGGACATGAGCGTCACTGGCTGGCCAGCATTTATTGCCCATCCCTAGTTGCCCTTGTTCAGAGGGGAGCTGAGATTCAATCACATTGCTGTGGCTCTGGAGTCACATGTAGGCCAGACCGGGTAAGGATGGCAGATTTACGTCCCTAAAGGACATTAGTGAACCAGATGGGTCTTTCCGAAATTGATAATAGTTTCATGGTCATTAGTGGATTCTTTATTCCAATTTTTTTTATTGAATTCAAATTCCATCGGCTGTGGTGGAATTCAAATCTGGGTCCCCAGAACATTAGCTGACTTTCTGGATTAATAGTCTTGTGATAATATCAGTAGGCCATCGCTTCCCTGAGTTGTGATGCTATATTTTAAACGTCATTGGGCCTTATCTTGGAATCCAGGACTTATTGTGTACAAATGCTCATTGTCTAAGGCCATTTGTGGCAAGGTATTTGAGATCATAAGAACATAAGAACATAAGAAATAGGAGCAGGAGTAGGCCATCTAGCCCTTCGAGCCTGCCCCGCCATTCAATAAGATCATGGCTGATCTGAAGTGGCTCAGTTCCACTTTCCCGCTTTCTCCCCATAACCCTTAATTCCCTTGTCTACCAAAAACCTATCTACCCGCGTCTTAAATATATTTAGCGAGGTAGCCTCCACCACTTCAACGGGCAGAGAATTCCAGAGATTCACCACCCTTTGAGTGAAGAAGTTCCTCCTCAACTCCGTTCTAAACTGCCCCCCCCCCCCTAATTTGAGGCTGTGCCCTCTAGTCCTGCTGTCCTTTCTGAGCGGGAAGAATCTGTCTACCTCTACCCTATCCATCCCTTTCATTATCTTTTATGTCTCTATAAGATCCCCCCTCATCCTTCTAATCTCCAATTGCAGAAAGAAAGGAGAACAGAAGCTCAGAAGCAAACATTCTGATTTTTCCTTATACATAGAGCTGGGCAATAAGTGCTGGCCTAGCCTGTGATGTCCACATCCCATAAAAGAAGAAAGAGCTTGTAGAAATATTTCACTCTTTTTAACTATTCAGATCAGATATATATATATATATATATCTGATCTGAATAGTTAAAAAGAGTGAAATATTTCTACAAGTCAGATCAGCCAGCATCCATTGATTTTGTACCCCAGGAGAGGTTGGCACGTTAAGTAAAAGAAACAATTTGATGAAATCGATTGAAGTTGAAGTTACACGTTATGAAAGTTTGCTTAATTCCACTAGTATACCTTGAGTGATTACTCCATTAAATCACTTCTCTTGTGCTGGACTATTAAAGCTCTGACTGGGAACAGCATGGAGGAGAATGGGTACAGACATGAGTGCCTGCCTCCATGTCAGTTTGCCAGTTCCATCCCACACCCCCAACCCCCCCCCGGGTCATTTTCCCAGAGGGAATTTGAGAGGGAAGGCGATCGCAGGGCTATCAACCAAGAAGTGGTGGGTAGCCAATTAAGACACTTTAGAGGCCATTTCATGGGTATTGTCAAAGGGACCCCCAGGACCAAGGGTTAGGCCGCATCATTTAAGTATTTATTATTAACGATGACCATAACTTGCGTCTTCATAATAACTGATTTTTTTTGTCCTCTATTTAGGCCTATTTTCTCCTTGTTCTCTTGCTCTTTATGCAATTAGTAAAACATTTTTGGGTTTTACTTGACTTTATTTGCCAGTATTTTTTTTCATGCTCTGTCTTTGTGTCTTTTCACCCTGCACCTTCCGTACTCCTCTTGGTTTTCTGCAGTATTGTTAGCTCTCAGCCTCCATCATAAGCTTTTCATTGTATTTTTGCTTCATTTCACTCTTGTATAACCCTTTGCTATCCAGTGGGTGGGTGTATCTTGGTTTGGAAATCCCATTTTTTTACTTTCGTGAATGCCTTTGTTCTGAACTCTCTTTATCTACTCCTTGAATATCTCCCACTGCTTTGACATTGATTTATCTTCAAGTAGCTGTCTTCTGTGTCTCTTTTTGCCAAATCGTGCCTCGGCTTAATAAAGTTAGGTGTACTCAATTTTAGCCTCTTTCTTGTGATCTATCTGTGTCCTTTTGCACAAATACGTTAAATCATAGAATCTGGAATCATAGAATCCCTACGGTGCAGAAGGAGCCCATCGAGTCCGCACCAACTCTCTAACAGAACATCTTACCCAGGCCAGCTCCCTGGCTTATCCCTGTAACCCCATGCATTTATCCTGCTAGTCCATCTAACCTAGACATTTTAGGATACTATGGGGCAATTTACCATGGCCAATCCACCTAACCTGCATATTTTTGGACTGTGAGAGGAAAACAGAGGACCCGGAGGAAATCCACACAGACATGGGGAGAACGTGCAAACTCCATACATTCAGTAATCCAAGGCTGGAATCTGACCTGGATCCTTGATGCTATGAGGCAATAGTGCTAACCACTGTGTCACTATGATGGCATCACTGTGCCACCATGCCACAGTCTAATTGAACCACCAAAATACCCTCCCATTGATACACCTGCCACATGCAAAACTTCATTCCTTAAAAGTGAATCCAGAACAACCTTCTTTCTCATTGGTTTTACTATGTACTGGTAAAAGAAATTCTGCTGGATGCATTTTAAGAATGTTGTGCCTTCTGTAATGTTCAGCCTAATTTTATCCCAGGCAAACATTCGGGCAGTTGAAACCCTCTCTTATTGCTGTCCTTTCAATGCCTCCCAGCAATTTGCTTACATATTTGTGTGTCAATCTCTTTCCCACCACAGCTACTACTGAACCAAAGATGACGTCACATCATGGGATGTTGTGAATGTTGAAGCTACTTACGAACATTGCAACTATTTAGAGACAGCTGAATACGGAAATTGGAACAATTTCACTTCCATGGTGTGCATTATATTGCAGCATGACAGTTGTCGTGCATTTATCCCTGTTGTCACTTAAATAAAAAATAAAGTCTTCCGAGCAGCGTGCTCCTTAGATTTGAATTCACTGAGCTGGATTTCGGGTGAATGATTATATGTTGTGCTAGAGGGTGGATTACGTGTTGTGGTACAGTGTGGTGCGTGGCTTTATAATTTTAGTTACGCATTCTAGGGGCTCCAAAAGGAATTGCCTGACATAATACCATGAAGCACACTCCAGGAAATGCGAAGTGGTTTTAGTTGAGAGGCCACAATGAAAGCCTACAACTAGGTAGTGAATTGTACATTAAACAGTGGTTTTTTAAAAAATTTGGCTGTTAAATTATGACTTCAGATCATTTACTTTGGTACTGCCCTGGTCCATACCTTCCTTAAATGACCCATTGCAGCCAAATGTCATATGCAGATGACCGCGTACATCAAAATGGGCAGAGTGTCAAGGGTCTTATACGAAGAGACTGCTATTAATATCAGGTAATGAACTTAATCTCTGGGATACATTATCCTCTTATGTGTTTTGACTGCAGTCCGACCGAGAGCCATTGCTTTTCACTCCTTTCTGATCAGGAAAGGAAACCAGGGAGTTAGTTTCATTTTGAGTTTCATTTTCATTTCCCTGACTCACCAGATATTTATGAGGAAGTCCACAGAAAAGCCACCCTTACTGCTGGACCATAAACAATGAAATAAAAGCCTAGAATTCAGTGTGCAGCCTGGAAAGTGCAAACAGCCCCATTGCAATTAGAATGAGTTCTCTCCCAGTTTATTCTGGTGCCAGGATATCTGGATGCTGGTCTCTAAGGTCAGATGGCAGGTAAGTTTCTTTGTTTTCATTTATTTGGTGTATTTTGATGTATTTTTAGGGTGCCCTCTTAAGTTGTTAAATGTTTTTGTTGTAGGCTTATTATTTCAGTTTGAAAATGATAAATGAAGTTATATATCGATGAATGTTTTGATTTGTGGACTTCTATAGGGATCTTCGTTTAAAGTTTATTAATTCATGTCACAAGTAGGTTTACCCTAACAGGGCAGCACGGTGTCACAGCCGTTAGCACTGCTGCCCCACAGCGCCAGGGACCCAGGTTCGATTCCCAGCTTGGGTCACTGTCTGTGTGGAGTCTGCAGGTTCTCCCCATGTCTGTGTGGGTTTCCTCCGGGTGCTTCAGTTTCCTCTCTCGGTCCAAAAGCCATGCTAAATTCGACCTCAGTGTACCTGAACAGATGCCAGAGTGTGGCAACTAGGGGATTTTCATTAACATTGCAGTGTTAATGTAAGCTTACCTCTGACACTAATAAGTAAGCTTAACAGTACAATGAAGTTACTGTGAAAATCCTCTAGTCACCACACTCTGGCGCCTGTTCGGGTACACCAAGAGAGAATTTAGCATGACCGATGCACCTAACCAGCAACTGTTTTGTACTATGGGAGGAAACCAGAGCACCCAGAGGAAACTCCTGCAGACACAGGGAGAATGTACGGACTCCCCAGTGACCCAAGCCATGAATTGAACCAAGGTCCCTGACACTGAGAGGCAGCAGTGCAAACCACAGTTCCACCACGCCGTGTTCATTGAATCTTACAACCTCTAGTTAAATGTATTCCTCGTGAAGGGATAGGTGGGGGAGGGGGCAGAGGGGGAGATTATCAGCCTGTGGTCAGTGTAACTTGATTCTAATAAGAGAGCAAGCCATCCCAAGCATGATGAGTATTATGATACTATTACAGCACAGTAGCTGAGTTTTTGGTGAGTTTCTGCATGTTCTTGAGTCAGTGGCGGCGAGGGGGCAATGTACAGGACAGTAAAACAACACCTTGTTTTGCATGAGAGGTGGACACCATCTGGACTGTGGTGAAATGGTGGAAATTATATTCCTTTTATAATACAGGGTGTCCCGATAATTCCTTTCTGAAATGTGAGCAAGCTGGAGTATGAGCTGGTGTTACATAAGAGTAGCTGCTGCAATTCAGTTTCTTCTTTTATTACTGCATCTATTTCCCTCCACTAAATTTCCCTCAGTGATACACAATCTTCAGTAAGCTTCCCTTTCCTCCAGTTAAAACATTAGGACTATAGAAGACATTTGTCTTCAGCCATCCCCCTCCCAACCACTATCTTACCTTGAACTAGTCTTTGCCACCTTGTCATCCTATTGAGCTGCCAATCCCCACATTTTCCCCATCACCGTAACCTCGCCTGCCTGTCAGCCTGTATGTTTCCGTATGTCTCGTTGGCTCTGTTGTCTTCAGACTTTGACTATTTCAATGCTCTCTTGGCTGACCCCCCTTCCTCAATCTTCACCCTCCATAATAATCTGCTCACCCAAAACTCTGCCACTTGTGTTCTATCCTACACCATCTTCTTTGTGACCTATATTGATCCCCAACAAGTGGAGGGGTTTTACTATATTGGTCATCAGTAACTAGTGGCATTTTCTGAGGCTGTTTCATTGTGTAAAATAATAAATGCCAAGGAAGCGGCTACTATTATATATTTGGAGCTGTTGTTGCACTGTCACTTTAAGAGTCGAGTCACATGTATAGTTTGTTACACTATCAGCTGCTTGGGAGGCTTTTGCCTCGTCTCCATCAAGCCCCTGCAGAGTCAACAGCTTATCAATAATCCTAAATCTCTGTAGAGTCAACAGCTTATCAATAATCCTAAATCTCTGTAGAGTCAACAGCTTATCAATAAACTTGTGTTGTTGTTTTCAATCATCCCACCAGCTATTACTTTACATTATATACTGCTCATGCTGGATAAAATAACCTTAACAAGACATTTATCATGTTTCAGTTGTACTATATAAATTGCACAATGTGGCAATTTACTCTGAATCATTTGACTGGTGAACTCATAGTCTGCCCGATTAGCATACATTTATACTGAGCTGCAATTATATACCTGTCAATAATTCATTTGCAATCTGCGCCAACAGCACAGGAATTTTTGGAATTTAGTTTTACCTGCTGAGGTGCTAGTGAAGAATGCAAAGATATAGGTCAAAGTATTGTGGTCAGCGTGACAAATCAAAAAGGCTCAGTGCTGACCTCGAAAAAAGATGGCCACAGACATCTTGTGTTCTCTATGGCACGGATTTCCCCTTTTCTGATGTTGGTTTGAATTTAGCACCAAGTCAAGGGACACTCCAGGCAACAATAGTGATGACATCAAGCAGGGAAGCAGTCAGTAACATTGATGTATTCTCACAGACAGCAAGCCAAGAAATACAATGCTATGATTATACTTTACTCTTAATTAAATTTGATGGAGAATGAAATAAATAATTCAGAAATGAACATGGGGTTAAGGTAGAAACTGACATATAATTTTAAAAGTTAAAAAGCTTTAAATATATATTTTAAAAATTATCTTTTTTTATCATCAGTAATCATCACAGCACCAGGGACCTGGGTTCAATTCTGGCCTTGGGTGACTGTTTGTGTGGAGTTTACACATTCTCCCCATATCAGCATGGGTTTCCTCCGGGTGCTCTGGTTTCTTCCCATACTGTGCAGATTAGGTGGATTGGCCATGGTAACTGTGTGGAGTTACTGAGGTAGGGTGGGGGCAGGGCCTGGGTAAAATACTCTGTCAGAGCCGCTGCAGCCGCAATGCACTATCGGGATTCTATGAATCTATGATACCCTTAAAAATGCAGTTAAAATGCATTCAAGAATATGTAACTTTTTAAAGGGTTTATACAGTGAGACCGATGGCACAGTCTCATCAGTTGAGTGATTTGTAATTGATTGCAGCTGGTGAGGATCTCAACAGCGCATCCTTTTGGAGAAATATAAAATCACTTACAGAAATGTTTGCACTCCCATGTTTAACTGCACATGTGCTGACTCCAAAAGTTGCTGTCAGTTGCACAGGAATTTAAGTCACACAGCGACTAGGAATCAAACAGGGGCCAAAACTGAAGGAGATTCTGCAAGCAAGGCTCACAGGCAAATTGCATTTCCGGTATACTGACTGTCAGTTTCCCACCTATTAAGATGCAAGGCAACATTTAAACTTTGCCAAGAATAATTTCAAAGAATCTACTTTTCATTTGCTTTTCTGAAAACTATTCCATCTTTTGGGACAGCCTTGGCTATAAACTACGTCAGGTACTTTGCAATGCTGTTTGATCTGTGCAATTATCAGCAAACATCGCCCACATGTGACCAGTAGACCAAACCCTGAGTGACAATAATTCCACCGTGTTCTTTGTGTCCTCTTCATTGCCACAAGTCTGAGATTTTAAATGCATCCAAAAACATGTTTTTTATCTTGTTGCCAACAGTGTAAAGTTGCATCAGACATTAATCTAGAGCATAGCATACTCAGTATTAATTGATGTGGTGTTACAACAAAGAAGAAATGCATTTAAGTTATATATATGTGTACCTACAATTTGTTACCAGAGGAAGGATAGTGTGGGTGGTGATAATCTAAACAACATGATAAGAAATCTCTTCAAATAAAGCTAAATAAGGTGTTTTAATGTACAAAAGCAAATTTTTCTTTTTAATTTTTTATATTTGTTCATGGGACATGGCATTGCTGGCTAGGCCAGCTTTTATTGCCCATCCTTAATTGCCCTTGAGAAAATGATGGTGAGCCACCTTCTTGAACTGCTGCAGTCCACATCTTGTAGGTGCACACACAGAGAGTGAGTTTCAGAATTTTGACCCTGCAACAGCAAGGAAATGTGATATGTCAAGAATGGTGTGTGGCGTGAAGGGGAACTCGCAGGTGATAATGTTTCCATGCAGCTGTTGCTTTTGTTCTTCAAGGTGGTAGAGATTGTGGGTTTGGAAGGTGCTGTCAGAAGAGCCTTGGTCAATTGTTGTAGTACACCTTGTATACAGTACACGCTACTGTCACTGTCTGTCAGTGGTGGAGGGACTGATTGTTTAAGGTGATGGATAGGCTGCTTTGACCTGGATGGTGTTGAGTTTCTTGAGTGTTAATGGAGCTGCACTCATCCAGACAAGTAGAGAGTATTCCGTCAGATTCCTGACTTGTGTCTTTGTCACTGATGGACAAGCTTTAGGGAGTCAGGAGTTGCGTTATCCTCTGCAGAATTCCCTGTCTCTGACCTGCTCTGGAAGCCACAGCACTTATCAGCTGCTTGCAATATATAAAAGACCATGAACACCAAATGAGGTGTAATTTCCTCCAGTGTATTTTTAGTGCAAAGTTAATGTATTTGTGGTTCTATTCTTGCTGTGTTAATTTTTACATTTAATTTCCAATTTGTTAGTGACTATATTAAAATTGCCTGCAATACAAGAAGCACATTAATCAGGCCGATGAAAATTAGTGAGTGGTGCTGGGATTGGGCAGGTCCGAGAAGAAGGCCCAAGGACCCAGGGACCAGATAAGTCTGAGGTTTTGGGTGGGTATGTTTAGAGAGGGATGTGGGGGTGGCGAGCATATTGGTGGTGCGGCTGTGTGTTTTTTCAAGTGGGTGCATAGAGAAAAAAGGGGGAGTGTGCTATCTTAACAGTCTCCTCCCCGATGCACAAGTGTTATGGTGTAAGCAACGTGTTATCAGGGCAGACATTTTAAGGATTTGAGCCCTGGGTGGGAAGGTGGTGAGGTTGGCTCTCATCCTATTTTACCCCCCTCTCCCACCAAAAAAAGGGTTGGCGGGGCATCTAAAATCCAGCCCATTGTTCACACAATTGGCCTGAAGAGTCTGTTCATTACATGGGGCTACAGAACAGCGTCCAACTGATACAGTAGGACTTGTGATTTCTGTTCATAAAGTGGATACTGAAGGAGCAACATGAGGATGAAGGAGGTGAATGGGTGTGAGGTGGAATGCGGGTGAGGTGACGGTTGAAGTGATCGGAAGGTTCAACTGTGTTTAGGTGAGCCACTAATTGCCTCAAGTGCACAAAGGCCAAAGGTTTTCTTTTGGAACAGACATGAGTCTTTTAACTTGGCTATTCTGGACTCAGCCTGATTCCATTCCCATCGTGGGCTTACCGCCTTTGATCCCTCTTCAGGTCACTTAATGCTTGAACCCAAAAAGATACTGAACATTGAGGCAGAAATGGGATCAGGACAGAAGCTTTCGTCCCATCTCCTGATTCCTGTATCCCACATGAAAATCCAGCCCCTAGTTGATGTCGCTGCTAACTTGGACATATCTGGGAAACATTAAGCCAAACAAAGAGAGGAATCATCTCTTGCACACTAAAGGAAGTATAACTGCTATTAACATATCTTCATGTTTTGGTGCATGACTCTACTGTAAGTATTAAACTCTGTTGGAAGGAAAGAAGCACTGATATTAAGTGCCCAGGGAGAACAGCTACACTTGTGATAATCAATTGACAATCCCAAGTATTTTTTCACCAGTAACGTACAGTTTATTAAACCAATTTTCAGGGTCATTTCTGTCCCTGTATGAAAATACTGTTCTCTTAGTCAGCTTTCAGTATCACAGGATGGTCACAACACAGAAGGAAGCCTTTCAGCCCATTGTGTCTGTGCCGGCTCTCCAAAAGCAATTTTCCCAGTAACGAGATTAGCAGACATCTGGACAAGATCAGATGTAAATGGCCCTATCTAGCTGGCTTGCTGTTAAAGGTTACTCTGGCCTTCCTGTGAGATGTTTAAACTGCTGACCTTCCAGTGATGTTAAACTGGCCAGGCTGCTTCTGTAAGAGTTGACAATTATACATTGGCTCTCTTTTATTCTGCATACTGTTTATTGGCTCATCTGTTTCTTCTACATTCCTGATTCTTAAAAATTAAATTGCTCCTCCAAAGGGCAATTTACCAAGTGCCACTCCTTGGCCCTGTCCCTGAGCCCTGCACATTCAGATAATAATCTGATTCTCTTTACATATCTCAATTGAACCTGTCCCCACCACACCAATTGCTTTCTGTGTAAAAAAGTTTCTCCTCATTTCTCAATTGCTACTTTTGCCAACTACATTCAACCTGTGCCTTCTTGTATTCAATCTTTTCATGAATAGGGACAGGTTTCCCCTATTTACTCTGTCTGGACCCCTCATGAACTTGTACACACCGATCAAATTTCCTCTCAACCTTCTCCATGGAAAAGAATCCCTATCTCTCCAATCTGTCTATCTATCTACATATGGTTGTGACACAAACCACACTGATATTAACTGTGAGGGTGTCTCAGTGTGAGACATTAGTTCATGGTGTTGTTCATTATTGTTTTTGAAATGGTGTGAGAAGTCACGTGAAACCACGCATGAGAATAAGTAGCCCAACTGTATACACCAATTACTAACGGCTATTTATTAAATAAAAGACAAATACACATGTACAGGACTATAATTCTTTAAGACACATAAACACTGGAGTGTGTATATATATTGTATATATACAGTTTTGTCTAGAAATTACCCCTTTTTTTCTAAACTGTTACCTGAATTCAGTAAGACTTCCCAGTTCTGCAAACAACATCCATCTTAAACAAATTTATAAGTTAAACCAAGCTTATAGTTACTAGACAATACCAGGAGGATGATCCAGTCTGAGAAGTGTCTTTGTCTGGTTCAGTGAAGATAGATAAACAGCCTTTACAAAGGTTTCTGCATTAACTTGGCTGTAAGATTTGAAAGACAACCTTTGCTACTACCTGGCTTGCTGTTAAAGGCTCCTCTGGCCTTCCTGTGAAATGTTTAAACTGCTGACCTTCCAGTGATGTTAAACTGGCCAGGCTGCTTCTGTAGGAGATGACAATTATCACTTGGCTCTCTTTTATTCTGTGTATTGTTGATTGGTTCATCTGTTTTTTCTGCATTCATGACTCTCAAAAATTAACATCTGTATGTCTCTCTTGATCTCTTAGACATTTTGGTAAACTGCTTCCTGGTGATAGGGCCATTTACATCTGATCTTATCTAGATGTCTGCTAATCTCGTTACTGGGAAAAGGACACATCTGATCAGCCCCTTTGAATGTGAGCTTCAGACAGATTCTCCCTTATTGCTAGGTAGATTACAGCCTATCATTCCCTTTGTTAGTTCTAGCAAATCTATGACAGGTCGTAAAAAGATGGGCTGTAGAAAGATAGATTGTCTCTCAACATCATCTGGTTTCCATTTTTATTGTTTCCAATGTAGGGGCATTCAAATTAAAGTGCATTGACAACATGCAACTATAATCCTGGCAGTCTAGCTCCTGCAGTTAAAACAGTTTGATGCTATTCCTTATTTGCTGGTTTGTCCACTTTGAGTTTCTATGTTTGGCAGTCTGGAAAGGTTCTTTCTAATGCCTAAGGCTTCCTGGTAGATAAATCCTAAATTAGAACATCATGATCTGCTGGTATCAATAATGTGGATATATGAAATTTTATGGGAACATGGATTTCAGTTTTGCATCTGGCCCGGAAATAAACTTTGTATCAGCAACCTGGGCCCTAGTCAACAGAGCTGTTGCGCCTTTGTAACATTTTGGATGTTTGATTAGTACAATACACATTTACTTTAAAGATAATTATTTAACTGTTCAAAGTATAAAGCTACTTTTAATCTTACATTGCCAATAAAATACACTGATGCTTTTTATCAGATGCTTTGATAGCAAATTGGGGAGTTGGAGGCAGAGCCATTAGAATCATGGTTCACAGTTTATTCGCTTAAGCTGAATATGAAAATACATGTGTTACTGTTAATTTTGGAATGAATGGATTGATGTAACACAGGCAGCACAATGGCACAGTGGTTAGTGCTGCTGTCTCACAGCGCCAGGGACCCTGGTTCAATTCCAACATTGAGTGACTGTCTGTGGAGTTTGCACATTCTCCCTGTGTCTGGGTGAGTTTCCTCCGGGTGCTCCGGTTTCCTCCCACAGTCCGAAAGACATACTGGTTAGTTGCATTTGCCATGCTAAATTCTCCCTCAGTGTACCCGAACAGGCACTGGAGTGTGGCGATTAGGAGATTTTCACAGTAATGTAAAATGTAATGTAAAATGTAAACTGTAATGCAGTGTTAATGTAAGCCTACTTGTGACACTAATTTAAAAAAAACACAGGATTCAATATATCTGTTCACAGCCAATGTTAAATTACCACTGAGCAAAGCCTGTTTGTTCAAATATAATGTCAGAAAATAAGTTCAACCTTCAAAATAAATAGAAGTTTAGGTGATGACCTTAGGGTAACCTTGTTGCACATATGCAAACTGACTAATGCAATTTGTCTATGTTAAGATTTCCTCAGTTTCTGGTTTAATGATTGTGTTTATTATAGCATTTTTTTTCTCACAGAAAGTCATTGTTTTTAAGTCCTAAAATTCTACCAAAGCTTTGGTGAAATCAGATTTCACTTGAAACTACTGCCCCACCCACCATGGGAATTGAAGGGGGCGAGGGGCGGACAATGGAAAGGTCCATTGACCTCGAGCGGGATTTTATGGTTTTGGAATGAGTGAGGTCATAAAATCCCACCCTACGAACTCTGTTTCTCTCTTCACAGACGCTGCCAAACCTGCTGAGTTTTTCCAACATTCTCTGTTTACACTTAAAATTCTAATTTTTTAATATATAAGTGGCTAATTAACTTAAAGGACAAGATCTGCAGCAAATTTTAAGTCTTTTGCTTTAATAATGTAGGAGAGCAGAATCGAGAGAATTCAGCAGACATTAGTTGGAGAATGAACAAATATTTTACTGAAAGATCAATAGTACAAGATACACCGTAGGACATTCATCAGGGTTAATGATTTTCTTGCAAGGAGTTGGTTTTTATGCTGAAATCTGATGCGCTGAATTTATCAGCTGTAATAAAAACAATCATGATATTGTGAAATATGAGTTTTAAACCTTAATGATAATTCTAACTGAGCTCACCTGGAAGAAAATTGACGGGATCAGTTTGGCGTCCTGTTCTCGACCCCCCAGGATCAGGAGCTTAAACAGCATTACAAAATTCACACACAATCTGTGTGAACTGTGTGCATTCTACAGCTGTGTTTGTCAGTGATTTTTCAAGTCAAAACTGCAGTGTAAGAATATCTTGTATGCTGGAAGTGGAGAATGGGAAACACAGCCTGATATTCCATTGAAACATCACATGCTTTATTCTTTCACAGGTTAGTAAAATGGAACTCCTTGAACATGGAGCAATAATGTATAATGAGGTTCTGACACATTAATCTCACCAATAATTTTAATGGCCTGAAATCCATGCGCCAGATTTTCAGTCTTCTGCTTTCTCCCAGTGGTCGTGAGGATTCGTTTACCCCTCGTCACTCATTGTAATCCTGTCTGAGTACATGGACGTAAATTATCTTTGTAAATATCTGATCAAAGGTGTAAGATTCACTGCTGCTTAACACTCAAGACACCCAAATGCAAGTTCGTCTTCCTCTGAATGTATTGGAAAATTCATTCCAGAGAAACTGAGCAGCTGAATTTTGTTGTGCTTCCACTTCCAGCATACAAGATAATCTACATTGCAGTTTTGACGTGAAAAGTTATTGACAAACACAGCTGGAGATGGCACACAGTTCACACAGATTATGTGTGAATTTTGTAATGCTGTTTAACCTCCTGATCCGACCACGTTAATCGTTCTGATTGCTGCAAAGCGCTTTTATCAAACACAGATAACCGAGCATTACAGAGTATTTAAGCACAGAAATAGGCCATTCAGCCCAGCAGATCCATGCCAACGTTTAATCCCCACAGGACTCACCTTCGACTTTAGTTAATCTGATTTCATTAACGTTTACTTTCCTTCATGTTTTTATCTAGCTTCCCCTTCAATCTATCCATCCTGGTCCCTTCAACAACACCTTGTGATAATGAGTTCCACATTCTAAGCAGTCCTGGGTAGAGAAATTTTTCCTGAATTCTTTATTGGATTTATTAGTGATAGTTCCCCTGGATGGCCTCCTACATTCAATCCCCACAAGCTTGGGGCCATTCAAAACTCTTCTACTCGTGACTTACTTTCATCTATTACCTCTGTGTTCACTGACCTACATTGTTTTTGACCAAAAGCCAATGTCTTGATTGTTTTCAGGTCTCTCCAGGGCCTTGCCTCTCCTTATCTCTGTCTTCATCTCAAGCCTTTCAATCCTCATAGATCTCTGTGTTTCTCTAATTCTGGCCTTTTGTGCTTCCCAAATTTTAATTACGCGACCATTGGTGACTGGGTATTCGGTTGCCTGGTCCCCGAACTCTATAATACCCAGGAGATGTGAAGGCCCTAATAGGAAAGGGGAGCGACCCCTCCCTTTTCTACCCAAACAAGCTAACCTCCTGCACTCCCCCCACCACCACCTGCCAACCCCTGGCCTCCTGCCTGCCTAAAATTGCAGCTGGATGGGAAGAAGCCTTTGTGACCTTCAATTGGCCACTTGAGGGCTTCAACTGGGGCAAGGGTGGACGGGCTGCCTTAACCAGCCTTAACCCAGCTCCATAAAATTGCTGCCAGATTAGGGGCAGGCAAGTAGATGTCAGCAAAGAAATTGGCAAGATTTTGCAGTCCCACCCCATGCCACCACCCCCCCAACACCTCCCCCTGCCCCTCTCCAGCTCCCACCCGCCTGCAAACCTGTTGACAGAGGATTTTAAAATTCCATTTTGAGTTCATTACAAATTGGGTGTGAAATAAATCTCCCACACGTCGTAAGAACTATATTTCCCCAACCCATTTTGCAGCCTCTTGCCTGTTTATTTGGCAGAAGTTAAAAGCACGAATGACTATCATTGTATGTCGTTTGATTAATTTCACTTATTTCTTACATATTTCTTCCTCCACCTCCTTTCTACAATTAGGTAGTCTGTCTTTTGTACTTTGCCTTAGGTATTCAGGGTGATTTATCACTCCTATTTCAATTCACATGTGTTTCTGAGCCCTTGAGGCAAGCATTGCAAAATGTATTTAAAATGGTTTTCCCGAAATGAACCCATAGTTCCATTTAACTGTGTCATAAAAATTGACAGCAGAGCAGGCCAGATTTTCCCCAAAGATCCCTGACTCGAAAACAAACCCAGGTCCTGTTTTCCACCTTTTGTGATGAGAATTCAGCCTGAGATGTTTAAATGGCAGAAGCCATTTGACATTGAGCTCTGATGATAGTTATAAGAATACCTGTGGGATGAGCTTCAAAAGGCCCAACAGCCTTTTGTTGTTTCTGACTGAAAAGACATGTACATTAACTACAGGGACAACTAACACAACTCTCTTCTTCTTTGCAGTGGCAGCAGTGAAGAGGCTTTAGACAGATTATTACCCCCTGTGACTAATACTTTCTCACCACGAAAACGAACCACGAGCCAGTGCAAATCTGAACCGCCACTTCTAAGAACAAGCAAGCGAACAATTTATACCGCAGGTCGACCTCCTTGGTACAATGAACATGGGACACAGTGCAAAGAAGCATTTGTCATTGGTAAGGAATACATGCGTGTGCTGCACATGCGTGTGCTGTACATTTGTGTGTGTATATGTGTTGTGTGTGACTGTTACAGAATTGGGTTTTCAATATTTCTGATTGAAAACTCTTTGCAAATATGTCATTCACCCTATACTTTTGATTGGAAGAAATTGTTTTTTACAGCTGGTTTCATCTGATTCCTTTTTGACTTGAATTTAAAAAGTGTAAGTGTAACTAAAACAGAAAGGATTTAGTATTAGTAAAGCAAACTGGATTTGTCATTTGAAGCATCAGTTACATTGGGCAGAATTTAATGCCCTTTCCTGGGGGAGTTTGAAGGTGGGGGTTAGTGTTGGAGTGAGGGGGGTGCATTCAGTTGGACTAGAGGGTTCTGGGAGAGAACACCGCCATCTTCCAACCTGTGTGCCCCAATTCAGTTGGGGGGGTGAGAAGGCTCATGAATGACCTTCCTGCACTAGTGCCAGCTGGGGCTTTTAAGTGGGCAATTAATGCCCACTTAAAGGCCTTACTGCATCATCTCTGGTATTCAACCAGTGATAGGTGGAGCAGTGGCAATCGTCATTTTCAGTTGTCTATTGACCTGAGCGTGACTTCTACCCGAGGTCACTGCGTGGGTCATCATGCGACTGAGCAGGCCAAATTTCGACCTGCAGATCTTTCGGCGCACGGGGAAGGGTGTTACATTAGGTACGGGGATCTGCAGTGTGATATAACTTGATTAACAAGTTTTGCTACTCTAAACTATTGGTAGCAAGCTCCTCCCAGACATTAATGCTAATACTGTCGTGTACTGACGTGAGGTTTAGGATGTCTTTGAGACATTTTCTTGTCCTGTGTTGGCCATTTGAGGCTTGGGAAATTGGAATCTGACAAGCGGCCTGGCTTTCAGCCATCTGGAACAGTGTCCAGTCATACAATACCCTCCTTGGTCTAGCTGAGAATACAATGCCCTTTTAGTATACCTGACAATACAATGGTTTTATAGTCACCTATTAGGGATAAGGATGCTCCAGTAATATAGTGCACAAGTATGTTCTAAGTAAAATCTCAGCAGGTCTGGCAGCATCTGCAAGAAGAGAAAAGAGCTGATGTTTCGAGTCCAGATGACCCTTTGTCAAAGCTGAAAGGCATAGAAAGTGGGAGATATTTATACAGCAGGGTGAGAGAATGAAAGATGAGTCATAGCCATAGAAACCAGGGGGGAAAACTGCTAATAGCTGTCCGCAGAAAATAAAGGGTGTGAATGGCCAAACGGCAGAGTAACTGCAAACTATGACAGATGGAGATGTTGGGGGGTGGTGGGGAGGGGATCGGGGCGGTGGGGGTGGGGGGTGGTGATGTGGTGGTGGAAATAGATGAGCCTGAGGTAAAATTAGAAAAGAGGAAGCAAAGAGAGAGAAAAAGGGAAGGGGGAATAAAGTGGGGAATGAAGAAAGACGATAAAGAAATAAAAGGTAGAGAACAGTAAAAAATAAAATAAAATAAAATGAAAACAAAGAGTGCTGAGGTGGGGTAGAGCAAATTATCTGAAGTTGTTGAATTTGATATTGAGACTGGAAGGCTGTAAAGTACCTAGTTGGATGTTCTAAGTAAATGGTCGGACAATCACTTCACAGCAGCAGCTCATTTTAATTGTAGATATCCTTCTGGCAATGGTTGGGCTTCCATAAATATTCACGCTATGATGAGTCCGGCTTCTGTTACGAGGCCTACACATTATTCCCACCAGCTGTTTTCAGTAAAGAATTTCACAGAATTGCTACTCACTGAAAGAAGACTTAAATCCTCATCTATCTTAAATGGGTCACCCCTTACTCTGAGATTTTGCCCTCTAGTCCTAGAATCCCCCACAAGGGGAAACAAGCTCTCAGCATCTGCCTTATGAAGCCCCAAAGTACCTTGCATGTCTCAATAGGTTGCCTCTCATTCTTCTAAACTTCAGTGAGTACAAATCTAGCCTCTCCTCATTCAGACTCCAACCATACCAGGGATTAACCAAATTAAACTTCTCTGGACTTACTCTAATGCCAGTATGTCTTTGTTTAGATAAGGAGAGCAAATCTGTTCTCAATATTCCAGGTGTGATCTAAGTAGTATCTTGTAGTTTTAGCAAGACTTCCCTATTTTGTACTCTGTCATCCTCACCACTTGGCCTTTTGTGTCATCTGCAAACTTGGCAAAAGTATATTCACTTCCCTCTTCCAAGTCATTAATATATATTGTCAATAAATATGGCCACAGCACTGATCATAGAATCATGGAATCATAGAATCCCTACAGTGCAGAAGGAGGCCATTCAGTCCATCGAGCCTGCACTGACAACAATCCCACCCAGGCCCTATCCTCTTAACCCAACATATTTACTCTGCTAATTCCTCTGACACTAGGGGATAATTTAGCATGGCCAATCAATCTAACCTGCATATCTTTGGACTGTGGGAGGAAACCAGCGCACTGGAAGAAACCCATGCAGACACAGGGAGAACATGCAGACTCCACACAGTCACCTGAGACTGGAATCAATCCTGGGTCCCTGGTATTGTGAGGCAGCAGTACTAACCATTGTGCCACTATGCCACCCAGTGGCACTCCAACAGTTTTAGAATCGTGGAATCATAGAATCATACAATGTCCATTGAGTCCGCACCAACACATCAGAAACATCTGAATTCTCACCTAATTCCATCTGTCAGCACTTGGTCCATAGCCCTGAATGTTATGATGTTCCAAGTGCTCATCCAGATACCTTTTAAAGGGTATGAGGCAACCTGCCTCTATCACCCTCCCAGGCAGTGCATTCCAGGCCATCACCACCGTCTGGGTAAAAAAGTTTCTCCTCACATCCCCCCTAAACCTCCTGCCCCTCACCTTGAACCTATGTCCCCTCTTGACTAACCCTTCAACTAATGGGTAGGGCTGCTCCTTATCCATTCTGTCCATGTCTCTCATAATCTTGTACACCTCCAATGAAAAGAACCCAAGGCTATGCAACCTCTCTTCAGAACTTAAATATTCTATCTCAGGCAGCATCCTTGTGAATCTCCTCTGCACCCCCTCCAGCGCAATCACATCCTTCCGATAATGTGGTGATACAGTACTCTAGCTCACCGAAGTTCGACACAACTCCAACATGACTTCCCTGCTTTTGTAATCAGTGCCTCGATTGATAAAGGAATGTGTCCCATATGCCTTTTCCATCACCCTACTAACGTGCCCTTCTACTCTGAGGTTTTTTATAGGTTGCCAACCCGGAAAATACTTCACTAATCCCAAGTCTCTGTCTTCTATCGGTTAGCCAATCCTCTATCCATGCTGATCTACTACACCCAACACCATGGACTCCCATCTTATTAAGCAGCCTTTTGTGCAGTATCTTATCAAATGCTTTTTGGAAATATATTGGAAAGACAGTAGATCTACTGGTTCTCCTTTATCTATCCTGCTCATTACCACCTCAAAACAAATTCAAATAAATTTATCAGGCATGATTTCCCTTTCATGAAGCCATGCTGACTTTTCTTAGTTATATTGTGCATTTCTAAAGTCTCTGCTATTACATCCTGTATATTGGACATTATACCAGTGACAGAAGTTAAACTAACTCACCTACAGTTATCTTTCTTTGTTGTCTTCCTCCCTGTTTTGAATAACGGTATTACATTGACAGTTTTCCAAGCCTCTGGAGCTTTTGCAAAATTTAAGGAGTCTTGGAAGACCATCCACTATCTCTGAAGCTACTTCCTTTAATATCCTAGGATGCAACCCATTAAATCCAGGGGACGTATGGGCCTTTAGCTCCATTAGCTTCCCTAGTATTGTCACTCTTGTGATAGTCATTGTATTTATTTCTCCCCCCCACCCCACTGCTTGACCATTGAGGCATTTAGTATTTTTGGAACGTTATTCATGTCTTCCACCATGAAGACTGATGCAAAGCATTTGTCATTCCTTTGCCATTTTCTGGTTCCCCATTATTTCGCCAGCTTCATTCTCTATGGGGCCTGTGTTCGCTTGGCCTCTCCCTTCCTTTTTTAGTTCTTGCTGACAGTTTTTATACTACACACTTTCAACAGGCAATTGGAAAGGCAATTGGAATGTTGGCCTTTATTTCAAAGGGAATGGAGTTTAAAATTGTACTGGGTGATTTTCTGCCATACGACCACACCACCATTCCAACAAACATTGGGACCTGCCACTGATTGCTTCCTGTGCCGGTCTCCCCCATGACACCACTACTGGTCAATCCCCTCTTTAGAATTGCTACCTTGCCTCCCCTCACCTTGTCCTTTTAATAGTCCATCCCTTCTCAGGCTTCACATCCCTTATGGCTAACCCCTTGGAATTGCTCCTGGCACTGCCAAGGTGCCTGGTGGGCAGTGCCAGGCTGGTGCTGTCCAAGGAGTACAGCTGGCCCTGCCTCTGACCTTTCAGGTGACTTCAATGGCCTCCAGTCCCACTGGTGAGGCCATCATGTCTGGTCTCCGCCAGTGGAAACCATTCCTGATTCTCCCTGGTGAGAACCTTGACCAGTGAGGGGATAAGTACAAGTGAGCCTGGACGATAGCATCCGGTACTCAATAATGACACGTGTATTTAAATTGGCTGGGCATCTTTTCTGGGCACGAAGCCAGTTTTTTCGGCAAATCAGTGTTGGTAAGATAGCAAGAGGTGAGAAGCCAGCACCATCTCACAATATCTTACCAGCTCACTTTGCTGATTGACTGGCAGGACGAGCTGATAAAATTGCACTCTGAGAGTTCGAGATAGCCGGTGTCATTGTATTCGAATGACTCATTCAATTTGAAATTACCCTTTTGAATTAGTTTCAGGAAAACGTATCATCATCATTCTGAAATGTCCATTTGGTTGCCTCTAGAAACAGCTGAGAAGTTTCAATCAACAAAAGAAGTCAGGTCATCCTTGGGCTGCTTTCCTTTGCTGCCTTTTGTCATCGATTTACATAAGGTCATAGAAGCCTGTGGTGCAGAAGGAGGCCATTTGGCCCATTGAGCCTGTACCGACTACAATCCCACACAGGCCCTATCCCTGTAACCCCACGTACTTACCCAAGCTAATCCCCCTGAAAACTAAGGAGTAATTTAGCATGGCCAATCCACCTAACCCGCACATCTTTGGAATAAAGTATAAAAATTAGTCTGAAGTTCGGAATGTATTGGGATGTGACAGAATGTAGATTGAGGATTGAATTTTTCTAGATGGCAAATCCCAGTCTCAGTGTAGCTGTTAGGAGAATGAAAACCATTCCTTGCATGAAATGGATCAGGAGACAACTCAGAGGCAAAGATCTATTCACTAACCACTTCGTCCTGGGATTTAAAGTGTGATTTTTATAAACCAAGGTATGAATTACCAGCTCCTCCCTCGAGATTAGGAGCTGATTGCAGCCAGGAGGTCACTTGCAGAGGAAGGTTAGTTATGTGAATATTTTTAAAACTGTTTTGTTACTTGTCCAGAAAACCAACAGCTTCATATTGTGTTACATTTTTAGGGTTGTGTGGTGGCAGTGCTTCAGGGAAAACTACTGTGGCCAGAAAGATAATAGAAGCTTTGGATGTTCCCTGGGTCGTGCTGCTATCTGTAGACTCCTTTTACAAGGTGCGTGTGCTTTTTGACTTTAAAATTCTAGTTTCTTAATCCGTCCCTTCCCCCTCTCCCCGCAGGCCAGGAACAGTTTGATTGGGAAATTCCTGGGCTTGTAATAGAAAACTGAAAACTAAAGGAGGAACCTTCCTAGTTGCGGTCTCCTTTTTAAAATCTTTTTTAAATTTAGTTACCTGATTAAATATTGCAATGTTGCTTTTCTTCTCCAAACTGCATCACATCCTGTTGGGGAGGTAGTGATTGACAGCAGTTTAAGGTACATTTAAAGATACATAGAATCATAAAATCCCTAGAGTGCAGAAAGAGGGCCATTCAACCCATCTAGTCATAGAAACATAGAAAATATAAGCAGGAGAAGGCCATTTGGCCCTTTGAGCCTACTCCACCATTCACTTTGATCATGGCTGATCATCAAATTCAATATTTTGAACCTGCCCTTGACCCCTTTAGCCCCAAGAGCTATATTTAATTTCTTCTTGAAATCTCAGTGTTTTGGCCTCAATGACTCTGTCTGGTAGTGAATTCCACCGATTTACCACTCTGAGTGAAAAAATTTCCCCTCCACAGTCCAAAAAGATTTACCCCTTATCCTCAAGCTATGACCTCTAGTTCTGGACACCTGCACCATCGGGAACATTTTTTCTGAATCCACTTTGTCCAATCCTGTTAGAATTTTATAAGTTTCTATGCGATCCCCTCTCACTCTTCTAAACATCAATGTCTGCATTAACTCTCTGACAGGGGATCCCACCCAGGCCCTTTCCCACAACCCAACTTATTTACCCTACTAATCCTCCTAATCTACACACCTTGGGATGCTAAGGGCAATTTAGCATGGCCAATCCACCTGACCTGCACAACTTTGGACTGTGTGAGAAAACCGGGGGAAACCCACGCAGACAGGGGCAGACTGTGCAGACAATCACCCAAGGCCGAAACTGAATCAGGTCCCTGGCATTGTGAGGCAGCAGTGCTCTCCACCAAGTGCCATCATGCCAGATAAATACACATCATATCACAACAGCCAGCTGAAACCTGTTAACACAATATTAACAATAGCATTTTTTACTGTAGGCTCTTCCTACAACTATTGCTGTCATGTGTGCCATACTCAGCATCCTTTGTTTTGCCCATAGGTGCTTACTGAAGAGCAGCAGGAGCGAGCTGCCAACAATGAATATAATTTTGACCATCCTGACGCATTTGACTTTGATCTCATTGTGTCCACTCTCAGGAAGCTAAAACAAGGAAAAAGTGTAAAAATCCCTGTGTATGATTTTACATCACACTGCAGGAAGAAAGAATGGGTAAGCTCCATGCAGAGTGAAGCAGGGACTGCGCTAAAGAGATGGTTAAGGAAAACAACGGACTAACTGGAGCAAAACATTTGTCATGTTAATCAAGAAATAAACACATGTTGGCACATATTCTAGTACAAAGAGAAAGACAATATAGCGGCCACATGAGCCATGGGCCGCAATCCCTTAATGGGCCATTAGATCTCGCGAGAGGCCCAAAAGGGGATTTGCACCAGTGAGATTTTGGTGTGGGATCTTCCCTATCCCTTCTGGGTGGGAACCTCATTATGTCACAGGCAAGGGGTAGGGAAAATTGGGGAAACATGATCTTGACGGTAAGAGTCAGGGTGACTCTTCCACCCTGGGAAAAAGCTTCTGACTATCTACTCTGTCCATACCTCTCATAATCTTGTAGACTTCTATCAGGTCACCCCTCAACTTCCATCGTTCCAGTGAGAACAAACCAAGTTTCTCCAACCTCTCCTCATAGCTAATGCCATCCATACCAGGCAAACATGTCCAGTAAATCTTTTCACCAACCTCTCCAAAGCCTCCACATCCTTCTGGTAGTGTGGCGACCAGAATTGAACACTATATCCCAACTGCGGTCTGACTAAGGTTCGATAAAGCTGCAACATGACTTGCCAATTTTTAAACTCAGTGCCCCAGCTGATGAAGGCCAGCATGCCGTATGCTTTCTTGACTACTTTCTCCATCTGCATTGCCATTTTCAGTGACCTGTGTACCTGTGCACCCAGAGCTCTCTGCTTACCAATACTCTTAAGGGTTCTGCCATTTACTATATATTTCCTATTTGTATTAGACCTTCCAAAATGCATTACTTCACGTTTGTCCAGATTAAACTCCATGCCATGTCTCTGCCCAAGTCTCCAAATGATCTATATTCTGCTGTATCCTCTGAGGTCCTCATTGCTATCCACAAATCCACCAACCCTTACGTCATTCGCAAACTTACTAATCAAACAAGTTACATTTTCCACCAAATCATTTATATATATTACAAACAGCAAAGGTCTCAGCACTTATTCCTGAAGAACGTCACTTGCCACAGCCCTCCATTCAGAAGTACACCTTTCCATTGCTACTCTCTTCTTTGACCGAGCCAATTTTGTATCCACCTTGCCAGCTCACCTCTGATTCCATGTGACTTCACCTTCTGCACCAGTCTGCCATGAGGGACCTTGTCAAAGGCCTGTCTGACGTTCATGTCGAGAACATCCACTGCTCTGCCCTCATCAATCATCTTCTTCATTTCCTCTAAAAACTCGATCAAATTCATGAGATCTCCCCTTCACAAAACCATGTTGCCTCTCATTAATACGTCCACTTATTTCCAAGTGGGAATAAAATCGTGTCTCAAAGAATCCTCTCCAATAATTCCCCTATCACTGATGTAAGGCTCATTGGCCTGTAATTACCTGGATTGTTGTTGCTACACTTCTTAAACAAAGAAACAACATTGGCTATTCTCCAGTCCCCTGGGACTTCCCCTGTAGCCAGTGAGAATACAAAGATTTCTCTCAAGGCCCCAGCAATTTCTTCCCTTGCCTCTCTCAGTATTCTGGGGTATATCCCATCTGGCCCTGGGGACTGTGTCACTGTGTAAAGTGTCATTACTGTTATTAAACTGGCTTATTTTCTGTTGCTACAAATTAATTAATTGTGTGCATTTTGTGCCTCAGCAAACATTATATGGAGCCAGTGTGATTATTTTTGAAGGCATCATGGCATTTGCTGACAAAGAATTGCTGAAGGTAAGTGATACTACCTTACCATATAATCATAGAGCTCCTACGGTGCAGAAGGAGGCCATTTGGCCCATCCAGTCTGCACTGATTCTCCAGACCTGGAGGCACAGAAATGTAAATTTAAAATTCTCAACTTTATATGTTCAGATCCCTCCAAGGCACCACCCCAGAGCTATAGTCTTCTGCAATCTCCATACTCATCCAGTTCTGGCCTTGTATTAAAATTGTAGTAATATTGCTGAAACAAGAGACATGCTGTTGAAGTTTTTCATCTTGCACTCTTCAGGACATATGCAAGAATGCCAAATTTCAAAGAGAACAACAATTTGTTCTGTTTGTGAAAACAATGCTGATTGTTTGGCAATGTTCCCCTTGTCAAAATGCTTCCATGAAGAATGCACCATAAAGAGTGAAATTTAGTAAATAGGGCCTTAGCCATTTGCTGACTTTGCAAACTTGCCATGGAAATAGGGCATATCAATGTGATCGTGCAGGATAATGGCTTTTCTGATCAGACTAAGCTTGTTGTGTATCACACCACAGCTGTCATATATCATACATATTCATGAACAGGCTTAAGAACACCATTGCTGGATCTGAAAAGTGCCCATTGTACCTAAAATTGCCATGTAAGGGTAAGTTATTTCGAAAAGTTTAGCAACAGATGAAGCCACTGCTGCAATCGTTTACTATGCAGTACTAAGTGCCGGTGTGATGCCAACTACAGACAAATCACATCAAACAGAATGAGCCTTTGGCTGTTTGCAACAGGCAGAGTACAGACCGTACTCTGCCAGCCCATGCTTGCAAAGCTCAGAGCATAATTTCTAATATTAGATGTGATTTTGCGATTGGGAAACACTCCAGCGAGTGCTAATAATTACACTCATAATTTTAGATTATCAGACAACCTTCCAATGTGGCTTGCCAATGCACGCTAAGAGCTAAATATTTTCATACACAAGAACCTTCCTTTGCAGACGAAAGAAACCTGTCCAGGTGTTGTGCCTTTTTTGAGGGCCACACTCTCTCCCCTACCCCCCACTTTATCTCTGTTCCCCATGTGTTACAATACCAGGTTAAAGTCCAACAGGTTTATTTGGTAGCACAAGCTTTCAGAGCAGTGGAAAGCATTGGACTGGGGTAAGCACGGTAGGACGTCTGGTGTTGTGAGACTTCCTACTGTGCTTACCCCAGTCCAATGCTGGCATCTCCACATCATGCCTACGTGTTTACCATGGCTAATCCACCTAACCTACACATCTTTAGAGATTGAAAGTATGGAGGATAATAGTTCCACGATGCATTCTCCATGGCAACCAACCTTTTTTTCATTGCAGTATAAATTGTTGTTCCCTTTGAAATTTGGCATTCTTACATCTGTCCTGATGAGCGCGAGACTCTTGTTACTGCAATACTGAAGTTGTGTTATGCCAAGTGACTAACTGGATCAATATAAATAATGTTTTCATCCACCTTGCCTTTACAAGCTTCTTTAATGGTGATTATGTATTGATAGTGTGTGATTATATGCAAAACTATAAAGGTATCAGTATCAGTTAGCTGCAAATGCTACAAGCTAGAACTTGTACCTCAACCAGAATAATATGCACCCGTTTGGCTCTGAATGAGCCAAATTCAGTAACTCTTGTCCAGCATGTTGACATGGAAGAAACAAACATGGTAGTCAACATGCCTGAGATGCACCAGAAAATTAGCATTGCCCATGAAACTGGCAAAATCTCTTTGCCTGTTGCTATGACATTTACTGGCATTGCCTCGCTTTCAAAACTGAAAGATTGCTTAGCTCATTATTTGAATTGTTTGCACTGGAACTATCAAGGAAATAGATACAAACATGAGCACAATATACTATCAATAATGTACTATTCAAGTCAAGCAGTGTTGGACAGCAGAGGGAATAATTGGGTCAGTGCAGCCAGTGGAGGAAAGAGAGAAGAGGCAGTTGGGAGAATGAAGGGGAGTAAGGAGGAAGGCAGTGATGAGGGCAGAGAAAAAGGTGGAGCAGAGAGAAGAAAAACAGAGCGGTGATGGAGAAGAGAAGGGTGGCAGATAGAACCATAGAATCCCAACAGTGCAGGAGGAAGCCATTTGACTCATCGAATTTGCACCTACTGTCCAAAGGAGCATTTTACCCAGGCCCACACTCCCTCTCCCACCCCCCTCCACTTTATGCCTGTACCCAACATGTTTACCATGGCTAATCCACCTAACTTTGGAGACTAAGGGGCAAATTTAGCATGGCTAATGCACCTAACCTACACACCTTTGGCATATGGGAGGAAACCGGAACACTTGGAGGAAACCCATGCAGGCGCTTGGAGAATGTGCAAACTCAACACAAACAGTGATCCCAAGGCCAGAATTGAACCCAGGTTCCTGGCACTGAGAGGCAACAACACTAACCACTGTGCCACCGCACTGCCTTCATGGATGGTGCATGGAGAGAGTAGGGACGGAGAGAGGGATAGATAAGTGACGGGGAAGGGAGAGACAAAGAAAAATGCAACAAAATGGAGAAGGTGCCTGAGAGCGAAGAAAATGATGAGAGGTATCAGGGAGAAGGGTGGTGCAGGAGAAAAGATAGGGAAACTGCTTCAGTGAAGGCAGGATAGCAAATCAATGCAGTGAAACGAACGTCAACTTGACATTTCCCTTGTTTATTTTTATTCATCAATTAACTCTTGTGATTTGTTAAGCCAAAGATTTTCAGCAACTGGGGGCTAATAGAATTTCAGAGCCACCAATAACTTTGCAAGAATGCAACATGAATGCACATTACAAATAAATTCTAAATTACCTCCGAGATATTGGGAAATATCTGTGCAGTAGAGCCACCCAGTGGTTTCTGTGTGGAATTATATCCAGGTTTACAATGACAGTCCGTATTCCATCACAGCTGCTAGTTTGGGATCGAATATTTTTGCTGTTAACACTGTAAAGGCCAACACAGCACCATCTACAGGAATAATAGGTATTGCAAATTAATTTGCAATTAAACTTTAGGAAATTCATAAAATCCCTACAGTGCAGAAGGAGGCCATTCGGCCCGTCAAGTCTGCATTGACCAGAATCCCACCAGGTTGTATTCCCATAACCCGACATCTTTACCCTGCTAACCCTCCTGACACCAAGGGTCAAGTTAACATGGCCACTCAACCTAACCCGCACATCTTTGTACTGTGGGAGGAAACCGGAGCACCCGGAGGAAACTCACGCAGACACTGGGAGGATGTGCAACCTCCACACAGACAGTGACCCGATGCCGGAATTGAACATCGGTCCCTGGTGCTGTGAGGCAACGGTGCTAACCACTGTGCCACCATGACACCCCAAAGTGAACGTGGAACACTTAAAATAGATAATTCCATAAGAATCAGTGACATAAAGGTTTTCAGGATTGAATGTTGTTCATCTGTCTAGCTATTTAATGTATGATAGAGGTATTATATTTTGTTGCCCATATATATGGTGCTTGTCCATTTAATAGTGTGTGTTGTGCCAATGATAGTGCCCTCAAACTCCAGTGTGAATCAGACAGTAGGATGGTAGAAATTACAGCTGGGAAACAAACCATGTGGCCCATCGCGGCTCTATTGATTCTAGCTCCTCTACTATAAATGTCTTCTACATTCCTATTTCTCTGCCCTTGTTTTATACCCTTTTCAAGTGATGTTATAATCTCTGCCTCAGAAGTCATTTAAGATATTCCATGTATCAATGACATTCACATTGATTAATTACTTCCAACTCCCGACACTGTCTTTTGTGTGATAATCTTCAGTCTACACCTCTTTTTTTCTTTTATTCATTTGGGGACATGGATGTCACTGGCTAGCTAGCATTTATTGCCAATCCCTAGTTGCCCTTGAGGTAGTGAACTGCCTTCTTGAACCGCTGCAGTCCATGTTCTGTGGGTTGACCCACAATGCCATTAGGGAGGGAATTCCAGGATTTTGACCCAGCGACTGTGAAGGAACAGCGATATATTTCCAAGTCAGAATGATGAGTGGCTTGGAGAGGAACTTGCAGGTGGTGATGTTCCCATGTATCTGCTGCCCTTGCCCTTCTAGATGGAAATGGTTGTGGGTTTGGAAGGTCTGTCTAAGGATCTTTGGTAAATTGCTAATGAATTGCTTTATTATTAATGAATTCCGAACAATGGTAAGAACTTTTCAGTACTCAAAAGGCAACTGCAATTGGAAATTCTCTATTGGACCCTATTTCACTTCTTTTGAAGTATGATATTTATCATATTGGCGCTGGATTCTTTGAAGAATTGAAGTATATTGCTCCTGAATGCAACAGTTTAAGGTAGTGATATCACAGCATAAAATTTACTATACCTCAAGCATTTTAAAGCACCGATGCTTTTGAGTGGCACATTATGCACTTATCAACAAATGCAATGAGAAGCAAAATACTGCAGATGCTGGAAATCTCAAATAAGACCAGAGAACGCTGAAATACTCAGCAGTTCAGACAACTCTGCGGAGCGGGAAACATAGTTCATGTTTTAGGTTGATGCTCCTTTCATCAGAAATTCTGATGGAAACACTGGATGGAATTAGTCCTGAGTGTTTGGTGAGGTAGCCCTCCAGTGACGAACCATCGGAAATACCTGCTCCACTTGGGAGTAGGTATTGTTCTTGAAGGCTGCAGATGTCCGCAGTGAACTGTTTTTGAGAGCCTGAGCTTCTTGTGGCACAGCCGCTCAGAGATGTTGAGGGAGCTGATGCTGTGCCTGTAGAGCCTGTACTCAGGGTGTTGCCTCCTTCCATGGATCTCTCTATCCAGTCTGTCTCCCCTGTTTGGGAAAGAGGGGAGGGGGTGGGGGTGGCGGGGCGGGGAGGTCATGCTTCTGTGGAAAATGCAGAGGGTGTTGTTCTGGCTGCTGCTGGATCAGTGGGTAATAGGGGGGTGGAAGTGGAGCCACTAAAACTGCTCCCAAGCCTGTTCATGTAACCTACACATATTTACCCTCCTAATCCCTCTGACACTAAAGGGCAATTTAGCATTGCCAATCAACCTAACCTGCACACCTTTGGACTGTGCGAGGAAACCGGAGCACCCGGAGGGGACCAACAGAGACACGGAGAGAATGCGCAAATTCCACACACACAGTGACCCGAGGCTGGAATGGAAACTGGGTTCTTGGTGCTGTGCTAAGCACTATGCCATCATGCCACTCAAATGAATGTGCTCCCATGCCATGCTGAAGACTGGTAACAGGGAAGTGCAGGTGAAGAGCCTTCCAAGAAGTTGGCAATCACCTGTCAAACAGTGAAAGTGCTTTCTGAAAGAAGTGCTTTGTTCCCCAGCATCTTAATGACCGTGGCTGGAGCTCTTCAAAGCCTTTCTAACGTCAGTTTTGCCAAAGAAACTGCTCCCACTGTGCACTTAACTTGGAAACCCTGGCAAGGTGCTATCAAGTTGGGAAACAGGCCCCATGGCTGGGAAATCCAGGATTCAGGCTTAAAATGGATCCTGATTGCCTCATAATTACCTCAACAATTGCCAAAATCTTGCTGCCCTTTATGCCAGCCACATTTGGCACAGGTTTCCTGGCAGTGAGGAGTGTGTTTAATGGGAAACCCTGTTGACAATGGCAGGACCACATCCTACCACTGTGAAACACATCACAGAGGGGGAAGAAAATCCCACCCAATTTCTTAACATCCAAGATGATTTCCTTCCCACCTTCAAACCCACTCTGGGAAAAGTTTGAGGGCAGGATAACATTGCAACCCAGTGTCATTTTCTGGGACTTGTCCACCCCATATGCACACCAGAACCCCCCTCCACCAGGTTGGGAAAATGCTGCCTTTTGTTCCCAATTGTCTGCTAATATTTGAGTGTAACTATCCAAATGTGATAGTTTCTATACATGATGGGAATCTATGAATGAACCTGGTTTAGTTTAGCTTGCTGTCCATGTGTGCCAGTTAAAATTGGGCCAGATCATTGATTATGTCATCCTATTATTAGTGTGTGATTGACCATTTTGATTCTTTCATGTCCAAATTACTGATGATATCTCAATGTGGTAGAGTAGGGATTTACATTTGATAATTAAGTGTTAATATTCTAAATTCAGTCCAAATGGTTGTAAACAATACTGATAACCAGATTGAGGTGTTAAATTCAGATGAAATTTAGTGCTATGAAATGTTATAAATGTGTAAGAGCACCAGACAAAGGAATATTTCATATTTAGCCACTTTAGTTAACTATTTGGATTCTTTTTAAGGTCAGTTTTTTTGTTGGTGAGTTTCTTTAATGCTAAGGAATGGAGGATTATTTTTATGATTTGCTGGGGTCATCATGAAATGGCCATGTGTTAGTGCAATAAATGCACTCCTAGTCAAAAATGATAAGCGCTTGGACTGGATTTTACATCCCCCATCCTCCATAATCCTGCCAGCATATTTGAAGGTGGCACTTGGAGAATAAACTAGGCAGCTTCCCCACCAATTTTGAATCTAACCTCCATTTCCCCCCATATTACAGCAGGCAGGGAAGGGATCAGGAAGTCTGCCTACCCTTGTGCCTACTGAGCTCATAAGTGGCCAATTAATTACCTTCTTGCAGAGGAAGGTGCAGATAAGGCAGGTAGCCTGGCAGTTTACACTGTGTGGGCTACTATCTGGCAAGGGGGAGGTGGGTACTTCCTTTAGGGGCTCCATTTTGTCCAGTGGAGGCACTCCCTTCCCTCCAGGATCAGAGTTTCCTTTAACCCTCTGCCACAGCATCTATAACCTAGCCCAACACCCTGCTTGCTGGGGTTACCCAGCCATGTCAACCCTAAATACCAGACTTACCCTGAAGCTGGGTTTCTTGACTCTTCGTTCTTGGGATTGCCTTCAGTTCCAAAGTCAATCTTTGGGATTACAGACCACCAGCCAATCAGATTGGCCTGTTGCCCCTCTAGGGCAGAACTTCCTCCCAGATGAGTCCAGAAGTCGAACTCTGAATCGATTAAAACTGCTCCCAATAGGGGCAGGGAATATGTAAAATATGGCCCCATGTTTTATTGGTCCACCCTCTGAAGCAACTGATGGAACTTCTTTGTACATTTTCAAAATCAGCCATTTTATTGATTTTGGTTCATTTGTGGGACATGGGCGTCGCTGGCCGGCCAGCATTTATTGCCCATCCCTATTTGCCCTTGAGAAGGTGGTGGTGAACCACCTTCTTGAATTGCTGCAGTCCATGTGCCGTGGGTTGATCCACAATACCATTAGGAAGGGAACTCCAGGAATCTGACACAGCCACTGCGAAGGAACAGCGATATATTTCCAAATCAGGATGGTGAATACCTTGGAGGGGAACTTGCACATGGTGTTCCCATGTACCTGCTGCCCTTGTTCTTCTAGATGGAAATGGTCGTGGGTTTGGAAGGTGCTGACTAAGGATCTTTGGTGAATTGCTGCAGTGCACCTTGTAGATAGTACACATTGCTCCTACTGAGCGTTGGTGGTGGAGGGAGTGGATGTTTCTAGATGTGGTGCCAATCAAGCAGGCTGCTTTGTCCTGGATGGTGTCAAGCTTCTTGTGTTTTGTTGGAGTTGCACCCATCCAGGCAAGTGGGGAGAATTCCATCACATTCCTGATGGATGCCTTGTAGATGGTGGCTAGGCTTCTCTGAGTGAAAGATTAACCTGTGTGGAAACATGTTCCCAGAAAATTCTTAAAATAAAAATGACCCTGGGTTCACTGCCCTTGAATGTGAAACCAGTTGTGAATTTACACCTCCTAACTTAATTAGGCATCAGTCTATCTTGGGAGATGGTGGACTTTACCCAACATATATGTCACTCTTATATTGAACATTGCCTGTTGTGGCTGTGGAGGTTCTTTCTTTGAGTAGCTGTCCCTCCCAGAGCTGACACAGATGAATTGCAGAATCTCTTTTACACAATCTGGTAATTTCTTTTTCCCTCTTTTATCCTTCCCCTTCCTGGGTGGGATTTTCTGGCTGCGCTCGTCCTGAGACTGGAAAATCCCATCCAAAGTCACTGGACCTTTGCATGGTCTTGTCCCGCCCACTACAATTCCTGTGTGGGTGGGATGGGAAAATTCTGCCCAATGTCTCCAGGCACTCCAGTCAGCAGTGAGAACTCCGCAATGTATTGACCCACTAACTAACTTTGAGTCTCGTTTGCTGACATCTTTGCATCACAGATGTGGGAAACTTGTTGGTCTGATGTCAATTATGGGTGGCATGGTAGCACAGTGGTTAGCACTGCTGCTTCATAGCTCCAGGGACCTGGGTTCGATTCCCGGCTTGGGTCACTGTCTGTGTGGAGCTTGCACATTCTCCTTGTGTCTGCATGGGTTTCCTCCGGGTGTTCTGGTTTCCTCCCACAGTCCAAAGATGTGCAGGTTAGGTTGATTGGCTGTGCTAAAATTGCCCCTTAATGTTCTGAGATGCATAGGTAAGAGGGATTAGCAGGTAAATATGTAGGTATATGGGGTTAGGGCCTGGGTGGGATTGTGGTCAGTGCAGACTCGATGGGCCAAATGGCATCTTTCTGCACTGTAGGGTTTCTGTGTTTCTAACAAGCTTGCTATTGAGTATGTCTTTGGGGATGTCACCGCCATCTATTCAGCTTATGTAACCCAATCAACTGAGTCACCACTGACTTAAGATGTCAGCAAGCTGGAGATCCCTACACGCTGGTGTACTTCCATATTCGGCACAATTGTCTTGTCAGGAGATGCCCAATATTATTCTGAGGTAGGGAGGTACCTTCATTGCCTTTTACCTCCTATTGACAGGATATTTATCAAACTCTAAATCAATAATACTTCCAGACACAGGGTGGGATTTTACGGCCTCACTCGAGCAAGACTGGAATTTCCTGCCGAAGGCCAACGGACATTTCCGTTGTCTGTCCCTCGCCTGCTCCGATTCTGTAGCAGGTGAGGCAGTAGAATTCCAGCAACAGTGGTTCTCCCGTGGCAGAGCTGGCAAGTCAATGAATCTGTTCATATTGGCATGACAGAAAGATCCTGCCAGTCTGAAAGGCTGGAAAGTTCTGGCTAGTATCTGCAAAATCGACCTTTAATAAAGAAAGATGTGGAGAATCCAATTGATCACAACTACATAGAAACTTCCGCACCAGGTATGCAGTAGGATTGGATTGGAGCCTGTGACCCGCAAGGAAAAAGTGAGTGTGATAACCCACTATTATTTAAGAATTTCAAAAGCAGCAAGGAAAATATGTATGCAGTTTTATGTGAATTGAGTATTTTTTTTAAATGCAGAGGTACTGGGAAAACCAAAAGAAAATTACAGCAAAGTACTAAATGTGAAATAAAACTAATGTGACCTGTCTTATTCCATATAAAATATATCTGATGGAATCAATTTACACAGAGACTGAAGTACACAATCAATTGGTTCACTTGCTGAAAACCCTTTATTAAAGTTTATTTATTAGTGTCACAAGTAGGCCTACATTAACACTGCAATGAAGTTACTGTGAAAATCCCTTAGTTGCCAAACTCTGGTGCCTGTTTGGGTACACTGAGGGAGAATTTAGCATGGCCAATGCATCTAACCAGCACGTCTTTTGGACCATGAGAGGAAATCCTGAGGAAACCCACACAGACATGGGGAGAATGTTCAGACTCCGCACAGTCAGTGGCCCAAGCCGGGAATCGAACCAGGGTCCCTGGCACTGTGAGGCAGCAGTGCTCACCATTGTGTCACCCTGTCACAAGGTGATGTGAAACTGACATGCGTCTTTATTGAATGAAGGAAACGTAACTGTATCAATGACAAAATGCAGTGTGCTAATTTTTTTTAAGTCTGATTTCCAAAAGCGTTGTTCACAATGAATGCAACCAGAATCAAATTGGTACAAAAGGAAAGCATTCTTTATTAAATTGAATAGTCAGGTTTTGTGTTGATATAACTATTAACCTTCACATCTGCCCCACTTTGCTTTTATGTTCAAAGCATACAGGAAGACGTTTTGGAAAGATTTTGCAAACGCACTGAAATTTAAAACTTAAGGAAAAACTTGCGGTCACAGGACGTTAGTGGTGGCAATTAAATAAACAGTCATCATGTGGATAGGAAACCAACTGCATAGGAATAATTAAACTCTAAAAATAAATAGCATGAGTTTTATCCACAGTTCTCAGGTTTGATGTATTTCTTAAGAAGTCACATTCCATTTGTTGCTCAAGGGGAAACTGCTTCGGAAAAAAGTTTCGTATCACATTTATGCTTACAAATGAGAATAGCTGTTTGTTTAATATGCTGCCTTGTGTTTGCAGCTATTGGACATGAAGATTTTTGTTGACACAGATTCAGATATTCGATTAGTGCGACGCCTACGTAGAGATATATCAGAGCGGGGGCGTGATATTGAAGGAGTCATCAAGCAGTATAACAAATTTGTCAAGCCATCCTTTGAACAGTACATCGAACCAACAATGCGTCTGGCTGACATAGTGGTCCCACGAGGTAAAACTCAAGTGATATATGGTTTTTAATTTATTAAATGTTACGTTTGTGAAAACTGCCATGATAAAAGTTATCCAAAATATATAGAAATCTTTAAACATTTGTTCAGTTAAAACACATACTTGAATGACATTTGCTTGTTTATTAACCATTTTAACTGTACCACTGAAAATGTAAGGTTTTCATTCAGGCCCAAGATTTTAGAATCCCTACAGTGCAGAAGGGGGCCATTTGGTCCATCAGGTCTGCACCAACTCTCTAACACAGCAACATACCCAGGCCCTATCCCCAAGGCTCCACGTATTCACCTCACTAATCTCCCTAACCTACACAAGGAGCAAGTTAGCATGGCCAAGTCACCTAACATACACATCTTTGGACTTTTACTGTCAGCGCTATGCTTGCACCAGTGTGACAGCAGGACACACACAATCAGGCCTGTTCCACCACAGAATACTGATGGAATTTAATGTGGACAAATGTGGGGTGATGCATTTTGGCAGATCCAATTCTGGTGGGAGCTATAAAATAAATGGCATAATGTTCAGGAGCATAGACACAGAAAGAGATCTGGGAGTACAGGTCCACACATCCTTAAAGGTGGCAACACAGATGGAAAAGGTGCTGAAGAAAGCATGTGGCATGCTTGCCTTCATTGGACGGGCCATCGAATTTAAAAGTTGGCAAATTATTATACAGTTGTATAAAACATTGGTTAGCGCACATTTGGAATACTGTGTCCAATTCTGGTCACCACACCACCAGAAGGACGGGGAGGCTTTGGAGAGAGTACAGAAACGGTTTATCAGGGTACTGCCTGGTATGGAGAGTATTAGCTACGAGGTCAGATTGAATAAACTGGGAATGTTCTCCCTGGCAAAACAGAGGCTGAGGGGTGACCTGATAGAAATTTATAAAATGACGAGAAGTATAGATAGAGTGAACAGTTGGAAACTTTTTCCCAGGGCACAAGTTCAAGATAAGGGGGAAAGTTTCAATGGAGATGTACGGGCTAAGTTTTTTTACACAGAGGGTGGTGGAAGCCTGGTATGCACTGCCAAGGTGATTGGGGCAGATAGATTAGTACCATTTAAGACTAATCTTGATAGACACAAGAACAAACAGTGTATAGAGGGATACGAGCAGTTGGTGATCATGATCGGCTTGGAGGGCCAAAGGGCCTGTTCCTGTGCTGTGCTGTGCTGTTCTTTATTCTTTGTAATACGGCACTAAAGTCCCCTGTGCGTTAATAATGAGGTCAAGGCCAGAGGATATGGTGTCCGTTCCCATCAGCCCCACAGTGGGAAACATTCCCTGTTGCCATCCCCACCACAGGCATCCCAGATGGGTGATTTCCACCGTTAACGTTTCAAGTCCGTGTGATTCTTCAGAGAACATGGACAACAAATACTGACTTTGCCCCAAGAACTGGTTTAAAAAAGGAAGCTGAGAAATATTTTTTGAATAGTTTTTATTTCTTCATTTTTGAATTGAAACCGTTAAAGCCTGGCTGTGCCAAAGAAGGAGAGTGTACTCTCCCTTTTAAAATAATCATCACTCGAGAGCATAATGGGTTGACTTTTCACCCTGAGTGGTGGAGGAGTTAGAGGCGAGCCGGTTGGCAATTTCACACTGCCAGTAATGGCCTTGATTCTGGTCTGTTTTTGGGGAGGTGGGTGTGGGGGTGATGGCTACCCAGTTGCCTGTGGTTGCTAACTAGTTAAACCGCTTAAAGTGCCAAATGGGGGCACTGTCTGGATTTTTCAGGATCTTCTTTGAACTATCTCCATACAAGTATATCCCTCCTTAAGTAAGGTGACCAAAACCACACTCAACACTCCAGGTGTGGTTTCACCAATGCCCTGTACAGTCAGGGTGAGACCTCCCAGCCTTAATATACGTACATACGGAATACAAGCAGAAGTAGGCCATTCGGCCCTTCATAATCCCATTACATGGGATTATAGCTAATCTGTCAATCTTCCATGTTCTATATTCCCATCTATACCTGGTAAACTTAGATACATGTCAGGCAAGAGAATTAACCTACCCCCACCTTAAATATATTCACTGCCTTCTGAGAGTTACAAAGTTGCACAACCCTTTGAGGGAAACAAATTCTCCTCTTATCTGTCTTTAAAGGGCAACCACAAATTTTGAAACGTTGCCCCTTCGTTCAGGACTCGCCCACAAGAGGAAACACCCTTTCCACAGCCACCTTCTCAAGACCATTCAGAACCTAATAAATCACCTCTTACTCCTCTAAACGCCAATGGAAAAAGGCCCAACCTATCCAACGTTTCCTTATAATGCAGGTATCAATCTGGTAAACCTTCCCTGAGCTGTCTCCAATGCATCTAATTCCTTCCAAAAGGAGACCAAAACCAAAAAATACTCTATCCCACTTACAGTGAAGGCTAACATGCCTGCACTATAGTTAGAAAGCCCACCAACCTCTCTACTTTCTCAGAAGACTAAGGAAATTTGGCATGTCAGCTACGACTCTCACCAACTTTTACAGATGCACCTTAGAAAGCATTCTTTCCGAGTGCATCACAACTTGGTATGGCTCCTGCTCTGCCCAAGACTGCAAGAAACTACAAAAGGTCATGAACGTAGCCCAACTCATCACAGAAACCAGCCTCCCATCTATTGACTCTGTCTACATTTCCCATTGCCTCGGGAAAGCAGCCAGCATAATTAAGGACCCCACACATCCCGGACATTCTCTCTTCTACCTTCTTCCTTTAGGAAAAAGTCTGAGGTCACGTACTAACCGACTCAAGAAGAGCTTCTCTCCTGCTGCTGTCAGACTTTTGAATGGACTTACTTTGCATTAAGTTGATCTTTCTCTATACTCTAGCTATGACTGTAACACTACATTCTGCACTCTCTTGTTTCCTTCTTGATGAACAATGTGTTTTCTCTGTATGGCACGCAAGAAACTTTTCACTGAATGTTAATACATATGACAATAACAAATCAAATCAAAAAACATTCTGTTTACCTTTTCAATTTCCGTACCTGACTGCTGGCTTTGTGCGATTCTTTCAGCATTTTGTATAGTTCTTTTGAATTTTTTTTTTTAACTATTGCTCTAGCTGAACTAAAGCACAAATTCAGAAATCCTGTGACCTGGGTGGCGAACCTTACATACAAAATAGGAGCAGGAATTCGACCATTTGGCCCTTCGAACCTCTTCCACCATTCATTAATTTCATGGCTGATCATCCAACTGAGTAACCTGTTCTCATTTTCCCTCCTCCACTCCCATTTCTTGACTCTTTTGCCCCAAGTGCTATGTCTAACTCCTTCTTCAAAACATGAATAATGAAGGCCTAGTTTAGCTGGATAGTCAACATCTTTTCCCAAAGGTAGAGAAATCTAAAGCTAGCGGGCAGAGGTTTAAGGTGAGAAGGGAGAGATTCAAAAGGGTCCAGAGGGGCAGTTTTTTCACAGAGGGTGATGAGTGTCTGGAACAAGCTGCAAGAGGTAATAGTATAGGCGGGTACAATTTTAATTTTAACAAGCATTTAGACAGTTACATGGGTAAGAAGGATATAGAGAGATATGAGTCAAATGCAGGCAATTGGACTAGCTTAGTGGTTTACAAACAAAAGGGCAACATGGACAAGTGGGTCCGAAGGTCCTGTTTCCATGCTGTAAACCTCTATGACTTTGTGTAATAATCTGGCCTCAACTGTTTTCTGTGGTAGAGAATTCCACAGGCTCACCACTCTTTGGGTGAAGAAATTTCTCCTCATCTCAGTTCTAAATGGTTTACCCTTTAGACTGTGACCCTTGGTTCTGGACTGCCCCGCCATTGGAAACATCTTTCCTGCAACTATGCTGTCTAGCCCAGTTAGAATTTTGTAGGTTTCTATAAGATCTTCTCTCATTCTTCTAAACTCCAGCAAATATAAAAGATTGCCTTTTTGATAATTTGTATTTAAATCTACGATGAGGTTTAAGTATAACTATCTCTGAAACCCTTCATTCAGTTCACTTCAATGGATGTTTATATAAGTTGTTTATGTGGTTGTTGAACTTTCCGTTAGAGGAGTTTGCTGGCTTGAGATCTAAATAAATAAAGTGAAGCTAAAATCTTTCAAACAATTTAAGTGTTAATAAAGATTGAAGTTAAGGATGTGATGCATTGCTTTCATGAGATTGCAACCAATACTGCTAAAGATTAGTGTTCTACTAATTTGAGTCATGTTCCAAAATACAGGTAAATTCAGTAATCCTGGACTCCCAGAAGCAGTACTCAATTGATTTGCGTGATGTAGAATAGTATTACAATGTTGTACGCCATTGTCCAAACTCCCAGAATCATAGCATCCCGACAGCGCAGAAGGAGGCCATTTGGCCCAACCACAATCCTACCCAGGCCCTATTCCCGTTACCTCACATATTTACCCTGCAATTCCCCCAGACACTAAGAGTCAACCTAACCTGCACATCTTTGGACTGTGGAAGGAAACTGGAGCACCCAAAGGGAACCCATGCAGATACAGGGAGAATGTGCAAACTCCACACAGACACTGACCTGAGGCTGGAATTGAACCTGGGTCTTTGGTACTGTGAGGCAGCAGTGCTAACCACTGTGCCACTCCTGTTCAATGAGACTGTGTACTGGAAGTGCAGGGTCACTGACTTGATATGCCTTGTGCCTTTGACTCTTAAAGATTTTACATATTAACACACTAATGTAAATTAAGTGGATAGTCGCTTGGATTACAGACTTAATTAGCCCCACCTAACCCCAAAAAAATGTCCATTTTTAATTCCCATCATTACTCTTTCTCCATCAATACACGCATGGTACAGGGTAACTAATAAGGATTACATGTTGTTAGATCACCACTGTAAAATTGAGTCATGGAGAGCACTAGGAAATTATTTTCAAAATGCACAAATAATATAACAATAATAGATTGAAAACTGTTTGTCAATCATTTGCTCACTGGTTCTGGTTCAATTCCTTCTCAAAAATGAATGTTCTCTCAATGTCCGAGTTCCAGCGGATTCATCATATCATAACATTTGGTCAGTGTTCGCCTCCGCCAAAAGGTAGGGGAACACTCACCAAAAGGAAACAGAATTGTGTTATTAAATATTAAGTTGCCAAGCTAAATATGATTAACAATTGAGAAGCATTCACAGCTAAAACAAGAGCAGGTAAAAAAATAGGAATAATCAGAGCAAGGATAGGGAGACACTGAGTCTGTAAGTAGCTGGATTAACACTTGTGAGACTATTTTGTTCCGTTGGCAAACTTTAAAGACACATCCATGAAAGTTCTTTGCTATTTTAAAACATTTTAAACATGCTCAATGCGTGTTAAAATGGTGAGTAAACTAATGTCATATAAACGCTGATACACTATTATCGTGGTGTGATTTCACCTCTTTAGTTTCACTTTGTCTTTCCCAGATGTGCCTAAATTAAAGGCACCCACATAATCCAGGACATCATCATTTGATCATATAAATGCACCTTGCTAGCTAGCTACCTTGATACCAGCTTCAAACACCCCAAACTGTGACTGAATGTAGGACGCAATTTCAATTGAAAGGCAATGCGGAGGAGGCGGCAAAAGTTAATTCAAAAACATATCTGTTTTTGCCGGACTTGTCACTGCAATTGATGTTTTATCTTTTCTCTTTTGCTTTAAGGAGGAGGTAACATGGTTGCCATTGACCTAATAGTCCAGCATGTACATAGTCAGCTAGAAGAGGTAAGCCAAACTTTTTTTAAACACGGTTGCTCTTAAAGGTCAGTGGAGAGGCATGGTGTGGTCACTCTTAATGCTGCATAAGATTGTAAAGCTGGTTTATTGTGGATGTGGCAGCAGCTGTAAAATGAATCTATTTGTCAACAATGCCACTGGCCACAGTGCAGCCCTGTGTCCTTTCTCTACTAGAGATCATTGCACAGAAATGTTTTACACGTCAGTAAGATTTTGGATTTCTTCTGAAGTGCTACAGGCGAGTTTTGACAGTGAAATCAGCAACTAAGTAAGAGGGTGTGAAACTCAGAGGATTTGTTTGCTGAAGCATTTCCTTTGACTGAACCTCAATCCTTAACCCTTTCATCATAATGCACTGAACAAAAGAAGAGATTTCTTCTTTGACATATTGATTTCCTTTTCCTCGTGTAAATTTAAGCTGCTATGGGGGCAACCTGAAGTACTCATTACTACCTACAAAGGATTTTGTTTAGATGTATTTTTGAGTGATGTTTCCCTAGGGAAAGGACCCTAGGGTACTGTATATGCTGGACCAGTTTCATGAGTTAACATAATTGTCTAACAAGTCCAGGAAAAGTGACTTGTGACTTTTTTTTAACTATTCATTGCACTGTAGCATTTATAATTTCATTTTGTGATTTTTTTTGATTGATTTTGATTATTAGTATGTATTATCACAGTCTGTTCAATGAGTGTAAAATAGCAATTTTTCAATATTAAGGTTTTCCTTGTATGCAATCCATGAAACCAGAAATCTTGACATCTAATTTTACCCTGAAGCAGGCAATAATTAAGCAGCCAATGTCTGAAGCATTATTAGATTATTTCCCAAAAGAAAACAGATTTTGGTTATGTCCTGTGCCCTGGACATTTGATGCCAACGGATATTCTTGTGAAGAATTCACATGTCTTTTTTTGAACTTTAAAATTTTAAATACTAGCCAAATGGTTCAAAACCATGAGCATTATGGATGGAGGTTGAGGGGGTGACCTAATAGAAGTCTACAAGATTATCAGGGACATGGACAGAGTAGATAGTCAGAAGCTTTTTCTCAGGGTGGAAGAGTCAATTACAAGGGGGCATAGTTTAAGGCTCGAGGGGCAAGGTTTAAAGGAGATGTACGAGGCAAGTTTTTTACACAGAGGATGGTGGGTGCCTGGAACTTGCTGCCGTGGGAGGTAGTGAAAGCAGATACGATACTGACTTTTAAGGGGCATCTGGACAAATACATGAATAGATGGGAATAGAGGAATATGATCCACGGAAGGGTAGGGGGTTTTAGTTCAGACGAGCAAATGGTTGGTGCAAGCTTGGAGGGCCAAAGGGCCTATCTCTGTGCTGTAATTTCCTTTGCTCGTCATTATTGTAATAACTGAGATTAATGCATTCCATCATCACTAGACTATTTGGACTGAAATACCTTTGGGATTTGGATTGTCCTCTAGTGAAAAAAATGACAGAACACCTCGCTAACAGAAAACAGTAAAGACCAGATTCAATTTTCAGCAGTGCAAACAATGTAAGTTTGTACCATGGATGTACCCAAAGTGGCATATGTATCCATCCTTCCCATATTCATGTGGTGGTGCTGCCCTCTTGCCCCAGTGGATTTGGTACTGGAGGGCAGCTCCAGGTGTGACGCCCATTACAACCACTTAGAACTCAACCAACAGATTTTTGGCTCTTGTTTCTATTTTATCTACCAGCTGCTGACATATGTCAGGCAATTTTCAGAAACCAATGTCTTTTTATGGGGATACTGCCTTGATGAAAACTATCTGGTGAGTTATGTTTTGTCTGGGGAGAGGAAAAAGCCAAGAAGCCGGATAGATCAGTTTTGACCCATTTAACGTCAACTAGAAGAGACATTCTGACATGATTTACTTGCAATTTGCAGAAAATTCTTCAGACGAATGATACACTTTCAAATCACAATTCTCCTTGTTTCATTTCATTACACAATCTAACAATTCAGTCTGATAAATAATCAACTACCAATCTGTTGCAAGTTGCTTTCTCTAGCACATAGTTTGAAAGAGACCACAGGATGTTAAGAGTCCTTGAAGTTTTTCTGATGAAGTGCTACAATAAAGGGACTTTACTGAACATTGAGTAATTGTTGTTATCTACAAAAAGGAAGAAAGTCCAAATGAATGCAGGATAAAGCGAGAAACTGACATAATCTGTAATGATTGCATAGGCAGTCAAAGTAAAACCAGACTGTTATCAGCCATGGTTCATGTCCCTGGTCGGAACCTGGACCCATTTGCTAAAGAACACATGATTTCCAGAAACTGGACTGTGCGCTTCCCCAATGGGGAGTCATATCATGTTTCCATCTTCTGGTTCAGCTCACTTAACAGCTCATTTATTGTTAAAATGCCCAAAAGTTCAATACTTTGAGCTGCTCTGAGCTTTCCTCCAATATCATGAATTTCAGTTCTTGTCAGCATTGTCAGTGTACAGGGAAATAGATTCTATATAGCCCACGCTTGTGTCAAGATGTGTCTTCAAAAATTAATTTCTTGTCACTTTACAATAAATACAGCATAAAAAGTACACCCGAGTGATTCTGGGGAGGGGAAAGTACTTGCTAATTTCATACACTTGAATAAAACTCTAATAGTCTTCTCCAATGTTATCCATCCATTGATTTAAATTAGGGGTCCTTAATCATAGTCATTGATTCCTGTGGCAAGACAGTGTAGGAAAGCATGTTGTTGTACAGAACAAAAGCAATGTCAGAATGAATAACTCAGGTTTGCAATTTGACTTTGAATTTTAAGTTCTTGACTAGATTGTTCAGACACAGACTTTTATTATCTTGGGTCTTGTAAAAAGACACTGTTATAATTTGCACATTAATACATCAAAATATAAAGATTATGTTTTTGTAATTTGACTGCCCTCATACATTTGAGTCACTGTGATGCTGAATTTCTGGTTTCATGCTTGTGTTATCCCACTTGGAATATTAACTCAATCCACTGCTTTTTCAAACAAGTATTTATAAACTGGTTAATTGGGGAACAAAATGTGAAACAATATCTAATTGGAATGAACAGAGAGTAAGTGGGATCACTTGTCAATGCTGGAATTAATGGGTGGAATTTTATACCCTTCCCTCGAGTGGGACTTTCCAATCCCGCCAAAGTCAATGGACTTTTGAATGGCTCACCACATTTTGCAACCCTGTCCTCTTCATGGTGCAGTGATAAAATTCTGCCCATATAGTTTTGACTGCTTGTTCTGAACCCAAGCTAATTTGGAACTGCATAAATACCCTTGATCAATTATAGACTATCTCTGTAAATTTAACATTCTGGTCTGATTCATTCTCATAAATAGTATTTGACCTGTAAAGCAACTGATGGCAAAAATAGAGTGTATGTTACTCTGTAAGCACAACCTTCTAGTATCTGTGCACTCCCTAAATTAACAGTTGGCAGGTAGGTGGAATGAAATGCGGTTTGTAATGGTATCTTGTCATTCAGTATATACTGACCTTTCTGCATGTACCTTACTGCAATAGCTTTGCTGTGTGGCAACATTTTCACCTTCATTCAATTGTGGTTTTTCTTTTCGTTTTTTTTAATTTTCCAAAACACATAAAAGCTCTTAATGTAAGTTTCATCTTTTGAATGAAAATACAGGTGGATGAAAGATATTTTGAAAAACCCTTTGAGCTGGTTTACATTTGTTCTGATGATGTTAGTTAAAAATTCGTTATATGTTGAACTTGCATGCCTTGAATTGAGTTTCCATTGCATTGTAATGATGCCCTGTTTGACCTTTTCAGTTATTGAATTTCCATTACATTTAAAGCAGTGAAGCCTGTTCACCGCATATTCACTTCACAAGCAATAGTCTGTACTTTTACTGCATTCTACATCGTCATTGATAAACTGCAGAATCTAGAACACCTTTATGCATTGATTAAATTCCTACCTATAGTGTATTCATGTAAGGCATTGCTATGAGTTTTAAAAGTGCACCATTTACATATTCCTTTGAGAGTTAAGTGACTTGAATACAGACTAGTAAAAGCCAAGCTCAAGACTGATTCAAGCAAAGGACCGTTACCATCTGGTTGGGTTGTGAAAGCAACAACACATTTAAAAAGCAGTGTTGAAGCAATGGGAACAGGTGGAATACAGGTTTCCATTTAATAATAAGCTAGTTGGCCAAGATGATTTTCATCTGTACTTACCAGTTGATGAATAAAAGTTGTCTCAAAGTGCTTTGATCTACCTGTCCAATAGCATAACAGGAATCACAATTAAATGGAAGCTTATTGCAAGGCTAAATATAAAATTGTTGCTTTGATAGATGAAAGTTCTATAAATGAAGAACTTTTTAATTGAAAATATTTAAAATAAAATGTAGTGTTTTAAAACATTTTGTATTTGACACATTTTTATCGCCCATTCAGTATTATAAACTGAATTGCATTTGCTGCAAAATAAGCTTTACTAAGGAGCTAACTATTATGATACTGTTGGTTTAATAATAGATTTTATGCTGCTTTGTCACATTTATTGGGTTCTTATTTATTGTTTTGCTTGTTGAGAATTATCTATCATTTGTGTTAATATGCAAGTGGTACAGTGAGAAGCTGTGGCCCAGATAATGACCAGATCTTAGTTAAATAAGCAGTGAAAAGTTATTAATGATGTGGAGATGCCAGTGTTGGACTGGGTTGGGCACAGTTAGAAGTCTCACAACACAACAGGTTAAAGTTCAACAGGTTTATTTGGAATCACGAGCTTTCGGAACACTGCTCCTTCATCAGGTGAGTGGAGAGATGGGTTCACAAACATAGCATATATATAGATAAAGACAAATTTTGTCTCTGAACCCACCTTTCCACTCACCTGATGAAGGAGCAGTACTCCAAAAGCTCATGATTCCAAATAAACCTGTTGGACTTCAACCAAGAATTATTAAGAAAGTTGTGCTTGATCTTGCGGGAAAGAAGACAAATTGACCTAACAGAAATTCTCAAAATGATGAAGGTATTTGACAAGTTTGCTGCAGACAAATTTATTCCCATTGATTGGGATACAAAATCTCAGGGGTATTATTTTAAAGTGTTGAACAACCAGGGTATATGGAACCTGACTCAGTGACAAACACTCCAACTGCTGGCAATACCTTTTGAAAAATTCTCTGCATTCATTGGCAATATTTAGAATGCCTCAGCTACAGTCGCTATTTAGACCAGAACTTCCGATGGATGACAAAGGGATGAGCACCACAGCTTAGCTTACCTACCAAGTTTCAAAAACCTCCAGCCTTGCCAATATTGTCTCAAGAGACTCGGAGCTGCCGCTACTTCCTAGGCCACAAAGCAGTGTTTTCACAGGCCCACATCACCTATCATTAATAATCAATGAAGTGCCATGCCTTCAATGCATCATCGGTTTGTACAACCCCTAACATAAAGACCATTGGTGATCCAAGCCATATATTGAGATATGATTTATAATATCCATAGAATTAATAGAAACCGGTGAAACCTTTTGTGCTGTTAAAATATTTTAGGCTGAATTTCACTGTGATGCCCTGAAATTTTCCATTGGCATAGGATTGGCCTCTGTTCTCCTTTGCCAATTCCATAGCCTCCTTTTCTGTGAGGGTCAGGATACTGATATCTCCGTCCATCTTTGCCTGCTCCCTGATGTTATGCACTGTTGTTCTGCAGGCAGAAAAAATGTTTGAGTGTCATTTCAATGGGCTCCTAATCCCTTTAATGTGCGTGCAGGCCTTTAGCAGCTATGGTCACCTCCCACGCACTCCGCTGCAACTACTGCAACTTTCACAGCGTGAACTGGCGCCCACACATTTCATCTGGTGCTGAGGCCAAGAACTCAATCTCCTATGTGGGATCCCTCTCCATTCACACATTTGGGTTGCTTGTTGACCATATGACCGGTACTTTATAGTGACCGTAGCCATTTACCCTTGTGAAATGTAGGAGGCTGTTGACTAATTTTCTGAACTGGACCCAGTTTTGCTTGTGGACTCTGCTGCTGCCAACTTCACAGCGAGCTCTGTTCAAGCTTCCTTGGTGAGGTGGGATAGCCTCCTGTTGCCATCACTGGGGAACAGGAGCTCCTGCCAGTCCCAGATGGCATGGAGGACAACCTGCAGGGAGGTATTGCTAAACCTTGGGCTCTCACTGTTTGCTCTGGGACATCATTCTAGACTAGCAGATGGTAGCATCAATTGAAGTTATCTGGGGTGGGTAGATTGGAAAGTTCCAGCAGTAGCTGTAGTCTGAAGATGTCCACTTAGGCAGCCAAACACTGTTGAGTTGCAGAGAGTGAATGCCTGTCTAAGACTTTAGATGGGTGAGTTAATGGCAGGTTCTGAATGCCTATCCATCCATGCAAGTTAATTGACCAGAAACTTCATCCAGGAATATCTAATTGACTGGTTGCTATGTGATTGTTTGTGAGCAGTCACCCTGCCTACAGATGCAAGTCCTGCACATTTGTGGTGCAGCCACTGGGACACAGGACAATTCCAAGAGGATTGTGGCCAATGTTTCTAGTTGATGACGATAGGCCTGTGGAACTGCTGGGTGCCCCAGGTTCACCCAGAGTGGCAGCAATTCACAGCTACATGGATTACGTCAGTCTCCTTAATCTTGTGAACTTTGAAAGGGGTCTGGGACAGGCAAATCTTGGCATTTAGACCGTGCTGTGCTGTTGTGCAGATTTTTATAATCCATAAAAATGATGGATGGAATTCTCCACCACCACCACCACCACCCCACCGCCCGCCACCACCCCCCCCCCCCCCCCCCCCCCCCCACTCTCCTCCCATTTGGCAGATCAGGAAACCCCGGGAGGCTGACATGAACCTCATCTGCATTCCGTTAATGTGGTGCAGATAAAGCTTTGCCCCCCCCCCGCAACATGCTAGACTTTCAGTGATACCAGCAAGAAAACCTGCTGGTGTAAAACACATTCCTACAACATGGTGGGCAGATAACAGGATTCATCTGAACAATGTCTGGGGCTGCCTTCAGAGTTCAACCAGGGAACACCACAGTAGTGTGGTTCAGAAAGCATTTTTAGGTGGACCATTGGTGTCCTGGAGGAGGTCCACCTTCAGCCTCAGAATGTTCCTGGAGATCCATCTTCTGGTCTCAGGGAGTGTTCCCAAAGATCTGCCTTCATTTTCAGGAGATGCACCTTCGTTCTTCAAGAGTGGGCCAGTGGTGTTGGCGCCTTTTCAATATGGCATCCAGACACGAAGCTGGACCACACACCATCCAGGCCCATCCCACCACTGAATGCGGAATGAAACACCTGGCTGCGTAATTAATGAGGTTGGGGCTGGATGATTTGGTGCGTTTTCCCCATCAGCCACTGCAGTGGGAAACACTCCACATTCCTGCCCCAGCATGGGTCTCAAAATGGGAGAACTCCGCCTGATAATTCAAAACATTAAGTCGACATATGCAGCCTCATGTTTATCATGGTGATTAATTAACAGAAGGAATAGCTAAATAAATACTTCTATTTGATTTATTAAAACAAAATTCTATCACAAAATGTGGGTATCACTGGTTGTGCCAGCATTTATTGTCCATCCCTAATTACCCTTGAACTGAGTGGCTTGTTAGGCCATTTAGAGTCAGCCACATTGCTGTGTATGTTGAATCACAGGTAGACCAGATCAAGTGAGATTTCCTTCCCTGAAGGGTATTAGTGAACCAGATGGATGTTCACAACAATCAACAATGGATTCCTGGTCATCAGTAGACTTCTTAATTCCAGATTTTTATTGAATTCTAATTTCACCATCTGTCGCTGTAGGATTCAAACCCTGGTCCCCAAAGCATTCCCTAAATCTGGGGAATACGATTCTAGTGACATTATCCTTACACCACTTCGTCTCCATTTCTTAGGTGATCCAGTGTTGCTTATTTTAATTGGTAAAATATTACATTAATTACATTGACTATCATTGTTACTGATCTTCAGTGATTCAATTCACTTTGCTTCTTCAACACTTCTGGTATTTCTAATCAAAAACAGAAAATGCTGGAAAATCTCAGAGATCTGGCAGCATCTGTGGAGAGAGAATAGAGCCAACATTTCCAGTCTGGATGATTCTTCATCAGAGCTTTTGTTTCAGATTCCAGCATCCGCAGTATTTTGCTTTTTCTTAGTATTTCTAATTGTTGCTTAACTTATTTATTAGTATCACAAGTAGGCTTACATTAACACTGCAATGAAGTTACTGTGAAAATTCCCTAGTCACCATACTCCAGCAGCTGTTTGGATACACTGAAGAAGAATTTAACATAGCCAATGCACCTAACCAGCACATCCTTTGGACTGTCAAGGGGAGACCCACACAGACACAGGGAGAACGTTTAGACTCTGCACAGTCAGTGACCTAAGCTAGGAATTGAACCTGGGTCCCTGACGCTGTGAGGCAGCACCGCTAACCACTATGCCACCATGCCACACAAAGGAAGCGATGGTAAAACCTTGCTTCATATTATGAAGTAGTCAAATCTTTCAAGTCTTTTATTCCCAAATGAGGGATATAACAGATCAACACATACCTGCTCCTGACTGAGTTTCACATAAGCAGTGAGAATGAGACTGCTGTAATTGGTTTCAAAGCTTCTCTTTATTGAGCTTCTAATTGCCTATTTTCACAACTGGGCTGACAATACTTGTATGTGTTTGTAATTGTAATTATTTTGCTTTTAATTATTGATTTTAAAAGGTCCTTCCTAATTTAAAAAACATCTTAACAAGAAAGCTTGTGTTGTGGAGAAGATATCTTTGCGTGTTGAATATGGCTTTGGGTTATTTTAAAGTGCAGCGCCATCTGGTGTCAGATGCAAACATTAGGATTTTCCTCTGCTTCCCTCTGTTCAGTTGTCTTATCTAGGGTGTTTGCTGTCTATTTTTATCACCCTTCTATATTCTCATACGTTTTGAAATCATCAAGAAGTGAAGAGGTAGTGATGTTGGGTGTTGTAGCATGGGTGGCACGGTGGCACAGTGATTAGTACTGCTGCCTCACATTGATGAGGACCCGCGTTCAATTCTGGCCTCGGTTGACTATCTGGTCAGAGTTTTACCATCCCGCCCACCACAAGAATTGAAGCGGGTGAGGGGTGGACCAAGAAAAGGTCCGTTGACCTTGGGTGGGATTTTATGGTTTCAAGATGAGCGAGGCCATAACATCCCTCCCTCTGTGTGGCGTTTACACGGTTTGTGTGGGTTTCCTCTGGATGCTCCAGTTTCCTCCCACACTCCAAAGTTGTGCACGTTAGGTTGATTGGCCATGCTAAACTGCCCCTTTGTGCCAGATAGATTAGCAGGGCAAATACATGGCGTTATGTGGATAGATTCAGGGTGGGATTGTTGTCAGTATAGGCTCAATGAGCCAAGTGGCCTCCTTCGGCACTGTAGGGATTCTATGGTTCAAACAAGTGGCAAAGTGGAGAGGGAAGGAGTGTGGTATGGTTAGTGTCAAGTGCTACTCATGAGTTTTCCTCACGCAATGCACCAGACAATGAATTGGTGCTGAGGCAGTACTAACAGCTAAACAGAGCATTTTTCAATGAACAGATTTTATTTGTAGTCTATTTAAAAAGAGTCTGAATGATCAGAACTTGTACGTAAAATCAATCCCAGTCATTTCCAGCACTGTGGGCTCCAGATCTGACAGATGGGGAAATCTCCCAATCCTCCCCCTTGTGGCAGGGAATAGTGGTGCTATTGTGCACAACCATCTTTTTGCTGGGGAAACATTCCTTTGGGCTCATGGTCTGATTTTTGCATTCACCCCCCCCCCAGCATTGACATCCCTTTCAACTTCAGGTAGAAGGCTAAACCTGAATTATTTAAATGATGCCTGGATATTAAAATGGCCAGGGTCTCATAATGAGTTCCCAATCGGGCGGGTGGCAGCACAGGTTCTCTTCTGCCTCACACCTTTAGATAAAATCAACCCTAGTGATTCTAGTGTGCCCCTCCAGTTACTCATTGAACTTAACGGCTTTGCTCAATGAGCGAAGTAACATGAAAGAGTGGAAGCAACAATACTTAAAGTGAGGTGGGAATTCATGAGAGAGATATGAAATTTGCTATATAATTTATATCAGGATTGTGTGTATTATAAGTTAGTGTTAAATTTGGATTTGGGCTATAGATTCAGAAGCTGAAGGTTATTTAGAATCTGCAACACAAAAATAGGCCATTCAGCCAATGTAGTCTGTGTTGGAATTTATGCTTCACTTGAGCTTCTTGCTAACCTCCTTCATCTAACCTTATCAGTATATTCTATATATTTCTATTTATGCCTCTATTTAGCTTCCCTTTAGGAAGTTTTCCCACTGCCGGTTGACTGATTAAGTGGGTCTGGCCAGCATCTTTTTCCACTGTGGTGGGCTGCATGAAATCAACTGAGAAAATTATTGTTCCCTACATCATCCTATTCAATACGTAGAATCCACAGTGCAGAAGGAGCCCATTTGACCCGACCACAATCCCACTCTATAGGGGCCCTATTCTCATAACCCCTCATATTTACCCTAGCTAGTCTCCCTGACGCTAGGGTTAATTTAGCTTGGCCAATCCACCTAACCTGCCCACATCTTTGGACTGTGGGAGGAAACCAGAACATCCAGAGGAAACCCACACAGACACGGGGAGAATTTGCAAACTCCACACAGTGACCCAAGGCCAGAATTGAACCTGGGTAGCTGGCGCTGTAAGCAGTGCTAACCACTGTGCCACCGTGTCACCCCAAATTCTTTTTGTGACTTCCTACCTCACCAACCAGTGAAAGCAATCTATCACCTTTTAACTTATAACCCTTTTGAAGACTTTTGTTGAGTCATACCTCAACTCTGCAAACACTAAATAAATAAAAGCCCTAACTTCTGAAATAGAACATAGAACACTACAGCACAAACAGGCCCTTTGGCCCACGAGTTGCGCCGATCACATCAACGCCTACCAATCCATAGACCTATCTGTAACCCCCAATCCCATTAAATCCCATATACTCACCCAGAAGTCTTTTAAAAGACCCCAGCGAGTTCGCCTCCACCACCACTGATGGCAGCCAATTCCATTCACTCACCACCCTCTGAGTGAAAAACTTACCCCTAACATCATTTCTGTACTTGCCTCCCTGCACCTTAAATCTGTGTCCTCTCGTAGCGACCATTTCAACCCGGGGAAATAGCCTCTGAGAATCCACCCTATCTATTCCTCTCAACATTTTATAAACTTCTATCAGGTCGCCTCTCAACCTTCGTCTCTCCAGGGAAAAGAGTCCCAGCTCCCTCAACCTAACTTCATAAGGCATGCCTCCCAGTCCAGGCAACATCCTTGTAAATCTCCTCTGTACCCTTTCAGTAGCTTCTACGTCCTTCCTATAGTGAGGCGACCAGAACTGCGCACAGTACTCCAAGTGAGGCCTGACAAGGGTCTTATAAAGTTGCAGCATTACCTCCAGATTCCTAAACTCAATCCCTCGATTAATGAAGGCCAGTACACCATACGCCTTCTTGACCACATCCTCCACCTGCGAGGCCGATTTAAGAGTCCTGTGGACCCGGACCCCAAGATCCTTCTGCTCTTCAACACTACTAAGACTCCTGCCCTTGATAGTGTACTCGTTCATCCCATTGGTCCTGCCAAAATGGACGACTACACATTTATCCGCGTTGAAACTCTCTTCCAAAATGTAATCCCCTCGCTCTTTTATCGGAGAGTGAATCTACTACACTGCATCTTTTCCATTATTTATATATGTTTCCTGCCTAGAACAAAGACCGTGCTCCAGCTGTATCTTAACTATGATCGTGTGTCATGTTGTACATTACTTCTTTGCTACATTTGGAAATTAATGACCTAGCATCCATGGTGGGGAAAATACGTGGCAGCATTCTCCATGATGATAGCAGTGGAAGGGGGTCAATGAGTGCATTTAGAAACAAAATATCATGCTTCACTTATCTACTGGAATTCTTGGAAGAATTAGGGGTTAAGGGTTATGCCGAGAAAATAATTTCCTATGGCATTTGTTAAGGTGCTTCAAGTTAAAGGAGGTCAAAGCTCATGCATTTAATACCTAACTGGTTAGATGGATAACTAGACTAGCAATGGAAATCAGAAGATGATAATAAGAGGAAAACATTTGCTATTTGACATGCACTGATAATACATTTGTCAGCTGCATATTGGAACTGTAAGATTCAAGGAGACTTTTTAAGCAATGAAATAACAGATTAAGCTTTGAGTGTTCTTCTATGGCCTACATTCAGTATGCAAGCCTTGGCAATGTAATTCATACAGCCAGGCAAATCAGTTCTAGTCACGCTTATTTCTTCTTTGCTGATTTGACTTCTTTTGGATTTTGGAAGAATGAGTTTAGGGAAGGATTCTCTCTCCACATTTGCTGCCAGTATTTCCAGCTCTTTTTGTCTTTTTATCACGAACAGCAATGTTGCGTTACTGTTAGGTAAATCCGAAATCAAAATGCTAACCTTTTGTAGGTATCAACAAATTGACTTGCATGCAAAAAAAAAGAGGAGATGAATTTAAAAATAGAATCGTAGAATGATTATAACATAGGAGGAGGTCATTCTGTCTCTGTGCTGGCTCTCTTTAAGAGCAATTCAGCTTGCCCCACTATCCCCCATCCTTTCCCTGTAGCCCTGCAAAGTTCTTATCAAGCCTCCTTTTTTAAGGCCGGAATTAAATCTGTCTCCAACACCCTCTCACGCTGCACCTTACAGATGATGCGACCACAGCACCGTCAGGAAATGAGGTGTAAATGGGCTTAAACACCAGCATATTGTGCGAAAAAATGTTGGTGACTATTTACTTCCCTGATTTTGCATTTAATTAGTTAAGTTCACCCTCTGGCGGGCTGTGGGGTTGGAAATGGGGATGCAGGAGGAAGCAGGGATTTTTTTTCTTATTCGTTCATAAGATTTGGGCATTGCTGGCTAGCCAGCATTTGTTGCCTATCGCTAGTTGCCCTTGTTCAGGGGGTAGGTGAAAGCCAACCACATTGTTGTGGCGTTGGATTCATACGTAGGCCAGACCAAGTAAGGATGGCAGACTTCCTTCCCGAAAGGACATTAGTGAAGCAGATGGTTTTTTTTGACAGTCAACAATAGCTTCATGGTCATCAGTAGATTCTTAATTCTAGATTTATTTAAAATTGAAATTGTACCATCTGCCATGGCGAGATTCGAACCCAGATCCCCAGAACACTAGCTGAGTTTCAAGATTAATAGTCTAACGATAATACCAGTGGATGCAATGAACATGTCCTTGAGGAATTTTTTTGGCTTCACTGCTTAATTGCTAATGTATGGCGCAGAACAGGTGTGAGATCTAGCCTTCTTTTGGTCTGTCCACAAGCAATCTCAACATGATTTATTTTCAGCTTCCTCTCTGGCCACAGTCTGCTTGCCACTGGTTAAATACCAGCAGCAACAAGATAAGGCCCTCAACTGGCAGTGGGGCAATCTCTAAGCGCTCTTGCCACAGGCAATTGGGGTAGAGGCAGGCAGGTGGTGGGAACTCCACCCAGCACCCACCCACCCAATTTAAATGCCCACCCCACCTCCAAACCACCTCGAGAGGAGGCATTAAACGCCCACAGGCTCAGTGTATCAGTTGAGGTGAACTCAAGCCTGGAAGCAGCTTTGTTTATAATTTGAGGAACATAAGACTCACTTTGTACTTCCTGGTTGTCAGATTGGACATTTGGAATAATCTGGATAGCTTGATAAGGACATGATGCCTTTGGATGGGTTCAGGAAAGAGCATGAGGAACAATCCAAGATTGTGGACCCCAATATCATGGAAGATTCCAATAATAGATCTTGTTTTTGTCAGAAAACAAGAGGATTGAGTGTGTTTAAAATACCTGGAGTTACATATTACAGAGATGTAATTGAGTGGACTATTAGCATAGAAACCGTGGAGATGGTTTAAAATTAACAAGAGATCCAAAGCATTTCCTCTCTGACATGTAAATATGTGGCCTGTGGATGGATGTAAGCCCAGGCATTTCCATTAAAGTTTAGTCAACAAAATAAATGCGCCAATTATTCCCTTGTAAGGTCAGTCTTAAAATGCATAAAGCACAACAATGTTAGGTGCTCAGCTTATTTAGAAAGAAAATTGACAAATGCTCATCTCAAGGGTCAAATTCCATAAGCAATGAAAGATGATGGTGATCAGTGCAAGGTTAATGTTCGGACTAAAATAGGAAGCAAAGTTGAGCCAAGCCTATGCCTGCCAAAATATTTTGTCAAAAAGTAACTAAGCCATGCTTATTTCTACACGTGTTTCTCACAGACCTACAATTTTCTGATTAACAACTTCAATAAGAGTTGGCAGGCAAGAGAAAAAAAACAGTTTAGTGAATAGCAAGGAATTCAATCTCCCTGCTACTAATGTATTTCCAGGAAAAGGAATGGCAGATTGATCTCCTGCTGGAATGTTCTAGAAGGTAGGCACTTTAACCATTGCAGGACTTTCTAAATCAAAGTAAAAATGATAAATGTCTTGGCCAAAATCTTACTACTGTTCACATTGGCGAGATTATCCCATTCTGCCGCGGTGAATGGAGGTTTGGCTGGCTGCCAAATTCTCTGACTTCGCTGCAGCGGGAGTGTGGATAAAAGGAAGGTAAGATCACACCCTATATTCATAATTTTTCATCATTGCTTTGACACAGATGCATTAGCCACACGTGATGCAATCAAGATACCAATATTGTGAACAAAATGACATTTGCCAACAGTCTTGATCAGTTTGATCTACAAAGATGCATCAAAAGTCAATTTTATAATTTCCCATCAATCTTTAGTGTTCTGTCACACAATACCCAGTTGTCTAAAATGCAGAACCTTTCTTGTTTTCACTCAATTGTAAATTTAATCCAATTTGCAAGTTGCAATTCAGTTTTTGTCCAGCTCTTGCACACTTGTGTCCATACAAAAGGCAATTTCCATAAGTAGATCAATGCCTTGAGTTTACACTTGGGGATTTGACAGGATAAAGATGGAACCCTAAGAGCAATGAGATCACTAGTCAACAGCAGCCCATTAATGCCATTCCTCCAAATCTTCTACAGAAAAAAGACATCTTTAAGGAGTGAGAATCCAAGTATTCTGTGGGAAACCAAACAACATGGTGTATATTTACCCCAAAGGACTTTGATAAAATTTCACACAAAAGTCTGTGGCAATTAATAAAGAGGGAATGGATTTGCCTGAAGGCTATGAGACATTGAGTACTCGTGTTAGAGGAGTAGATTGAAGTAATGAATGATCTACCTCAGAACTCAGTGATGGAACCACTATTGTTTCTCATTTACATAAATGCCCTATATTCAGAAACCCAAAAGACATAGTGGTCTAATTTACTGATAATATTGAATTAGGAAGAACAGTGGAATTGGCAGTGGTAGCTTAGATATTACAGAATGAAGATAGTTTCACAGTTTGTAAACTTTGTAATAGTTTTGGCAGAGGAATGAGAATACCAGGGTAATGAGAATGTTTCAGGAGATGCCAGTAGTTCAAAGGGTTTCAATGGCCAGCAGTAGATGACCTGCATTTCATGCATATTTATGCTTTCCATATTTGAACTTCAGAGATTTTTCTCACTTGATAACGTATTATAGAAAATAAGAACATTGACGGATGTTCAGTGTGCAAAGGGTTAAGGCATTTCTCTGCATTATTGGGAAACCTGTACATTTGCCAGAAAATGAGGGTTCAACCGTCAGCTCGCTAATCAGATTTTCAGATTTTGCCTTTCATCTCATCAGTTAGAAGATTCTCATAGATTTTTTTGGTCATATAAATATTTTCTCCTTATAACCCAAACCCCACCCCGGTCCAAGTAACAAGGGATGAATTTTCCACAGAGCAAAGCTTTTGAGAAAAGGTACATGTAGCTGTGTGTTTCAAAATATGAATGAATTCTCCTTTTATTTAACTTTTTTTTTCTCTTGTATGTGTATTAAAAATGAACGAATGGGTTACTGTTAACATCTCAGCGTGAACTCAATGTAAGGTATGAACAAACAATGGTAGGCGTGCACCATGTATTGTGAACGGTGAGAGGCACTGTGAATACTGGTCTATGCTTCGACACAAAAAAGTCCTGCACCTGCCCCCATGTTTACATATTAAGTTGTTTCATGAAGATACATGCTTAACACCTATTAATTTTTGTTAAACTTTAAATACTTTTTTTCAACCAGTAAACATTCAAATTATATATATAAAAAAACATGTGACGGAGCAAGGTGAGTACTCAAAATGTCTCCATGACGATAGTTACTTTGGAGGACTGTTGTTCATGTATAACTTTCTAACCTTCCTGGTCTGTTTGAATCAGTGAAGTTAAAAAATCAGAGAAAAGTTAACGCTGACCCTCTTGATCAGATAAGACAGTTTCCAAGATTTAAGATTATTCAACGATGTACTTGTTCAAATAAACTTTCCATCAATGGTCAGCCACAGTAGCAATGTAACAGGAAGTTAACTATCTGCCTTAGACACAGGAAGTTTGGAGGGTTTAGAATTTAATGTCATGTTTGATAGCGGCAGTATGTGACATCTACCATGCTTGCCGTGTGATTCTTGAGAATTTTTTTTATACTACAGTTCCTGTCAGTTAAAAATAGAAGAAAACTTGAAAAAAAACAACTATTTTTGGTCCACTGTGAAGTACGTATTCTACTCATACTCAAGAGTTTTAGCTTCAGACTATATTGACAAAATGAATTGCAGCAAAAAATTTCTAAAGAAATGATCGTGCACTATGTAGCATGGTAATGTCCTACTGCCACTGGGAAAAGTTATGATTTGCTTGTGTTGTTGGGTATTAATAAATTGAAATCTCTTCTTTCCTACCTATTCTGAATTTCCTTCATTCTCCTGCTCCGAATATAATCCCCAACTGAACAGAGGAAACTGCGCTGGGATATGTGAGGAGAATTTGCATACTTCATTGATTTTCCTAGTTGTTTTCGCATTTCAAGCCTGTGCGTGGCTAATTAGAAAGCAAAAACTAATAACTGCCTAGAATGTTTGTTTTAAATCATTTACCATTAGCACAGCCATACAGCAACTTGGATGTTTTGAAGTGAAGCTTAATTTAAATTATTTCCCTTATTCCTTACCTTGCGAACAATTCAACAGTTTCCTTTCTTACATTGGGAACTTCATGGCTGATTTATAGAGAAAGGGGTTCATTGTTCCAGTAGCTGTTTGCTGCTTCTGTTGCTTTTCGCTTGACATGAACTGGTTATAACAATTGCAACTAATAACTGGACTTGGATTTGGCTGAGATTTGACCACATGTGGCATAAGTATTTCAACCCTAATCAGTACTAAATTTGTAACTAAATCTGAGCTTTCATTGGAAACGTCTTGTTTATTTAGATCTTCAAAAAGAATCTGAAGCACCTCGACTTATAAACCTATTTTTATTTCACACCTATGCTCATGATGTGGACCCAAAAGCAAACTTTATTGGCTTTAGTTTAGGGCAGCAATTGGGAAAACTGATGCCTTAACACCAACCCCATAAGAACACGTTCTACACCAGTGCGCAAGTTTGATTTACTGTCCCACTGAAAAAAAGAGAATGATGCTAAATGTATTTAGAAATTCTTAAAATAAAAGTACCAGAAAAGAAACGGCACAGGAATCCATTCTGCCCATCACCTGCAATTGAATTTTCCTGCCCTTTTTCTCCATCCATTCATATTATCCTGTTTTGAATGCCCATCCAGTTCCATTTTAATAATATTCTAGTCTCTACATTATTAGCGCATGCAGTAACAAACATTTGTAGCAACTTCCTCCCTCCCCTTCTTCCAGCAATGTCTCTTGTTGCCAATTCATCAAGTGACACAAACAGTCTGTCAACATTTACCATCTCAAACTTCACCTTTTCTGCTCCCAGTATTTATCAATACTGGATATTTAAGCAGATTCCTTAGTAATTAGAGATCTTGGAACTTATAGCCTCAGTTGCACACTGTTAATGATTGACTGTACCTCTAAGTGTTAATTGGATTCAGCTGATGTCTCAAGAGAAAGGAAGGTCTTGTGGAATCTGAAAATCCATGCTACTTTCATTTCTCAATAAAGCAACATATCCACAGGGCTGAATCAGGTCTTGCCTATGTTCAGTTGAGTTTCAAGTTATTAATAACATATTACTGTGGTTTGTTAGCTGAATTGGACCATAACAATAAAGAAAAAGTGACACGACTTCAAACAGGAAAACACAGAGACATCCGTTAACGTATTTCAGCTTTGTCTTGCAAGTGAAAGGGCAGGGACATCTGCCCTCTGTGTGTTTGTGTGGCTAACGCAAATACATCGCCATAGTATAGCAAGTGGTGGATATTGTGAATATGAATGATGCATATAGTGTAGATCTTTTAGTGGAATCAGAATATTTACAGAAAGTGCTTATCTTGTTGAGTGACTTTTCTTCCAATTTTTTTTAAGATTGTATTTGAAAATGATGGGTTCCTAATCTTGGAATTTGGATAGATGAACCGAGCTGCTGTGTTGAAGTATTCTGTCTCCAACTTTGCTGCTAACTGCATTATCATTTGCAGTTTTCTCTCATCTCAGAGCGAGCAACAATATCAAAAATAGCTCTCAGTTAACAAAAATCAAAATGAAGCATTGCCTGGTGTAGCTTAGGAGCACCTTTCTGAAGAGGAAGACGATGAGCTGAGAAGACACACAATTCACTGGTCTCTCTTTGCCCTGGGCCCATTGAGCTTTTTCTTTCCTCACGCCTTTTCCAAAGTCAATGCAATCTTTTCTTTTATTCATTCTGTTTTAAAATGATGCTTCTGTTCTCTCCTCCGCCCCCTCCCCCATGTAAAAGCCAAGTCTCTAGATCTTAAACTGCATTAATACTGTGTAGGCGGGCTGGAAGGTAACCACGAAGGCAAAGCATAACCTAAAAAAAAGTCTTGCCTTAACTTGTCCTTGAGTGTTAAAGAAACAATTGTCACTGCGAACCACTTAAGCTTCAGCTTATTAAGTATAGTGGGTTTTGTTAGGAACAAACGATGCATAAATCATCAGTAAAACCTGCAAAGAACTGAAATGAGGCTCTAATCCCGTAGTGAAGAGCAAGCGAGCAAATGTGCAGTCATAAAGCCAATAATTGAAAGGGAACTCCGGTGCATAGTGGAAACAAAATGCCACCTGACCTAATTTTTTTAGATAAGCCACCCAGCCCATCTTTATCGTATCCAAAACGATCAATATTGGGCATCAGCCTCCTACCTCCACAACCTCAAAAATTATTACAAATTAACAAATGTGCCTTGACCTTGATGCATTCCCAACATGTAATTTTCCATTCTCCATCTAATATTGACAATGGGCTAACTTTGCCTCATGGGTGACACCAGTTGTGCTACTTGAATCCCTGCATACTAATGAGCTTTACGTCCCCATGCTAATGAGCTGTAGGTCCAAACTTTATTCCTCATTCTATCTTTCCATAAGGCTTTAACTTGAGCTGAAACTTGCTTACTTATGATTCATCTCCAGTATCTCCTCTCGTTAGTCATAGTTATTGAATGAGTCTCAACATATGCGACATTGTGTGGCTGAATCTGACCATGTTTTCAACAATTAGCTCAAGGTGCACTTTCTGCTGAAGATAGTCAGGAAGAAGAGAAATGCAACTATTAAGACTGGGCATGCTTTCCAATTTACTTTCTCCCAACATGGGTATAGTGAGGTCAACCATAGCTGCACTCTGCAGCCTTAATATGATGAGTGAAATCAATGCAAATTAGTATTCAATAGGTCACTATAGTCTATTTACTCACATATACTGTGGGCTAGTTCAGTCCCAATTACATAACACCCTGCATTTAGCGTCATGGGGGCAGTTGTTCGATAAGTCCTTTGTTTCAATTGATGACAAATTGAAATTGGGATATAGAATAGCATCCATTGTATGAGGTCCCAAAGTGATATACAACATCATCAACACAATGTGATGTGAATTGGAATGTTTTAAGCATAGACAGGGTATAACACATCCCTAAAATGCCTGATTTCTTATTTTGTAAATCTAATTTTCTGGAAGCGTTTAATGGGAATTTACTAACAAAGCAGAACTCACGCATTTGCAGTTTATTATACTGGGTTTCACCTACTGAAGATGCATATGTAATCGCTGAACCTTGAAATCATTGTCAAACAACTGCCAATATCACTTGACTTAAGGCTGACATTTCTATCAGGATTCCACAATTCAATTAAGATATATAGGTTTAATTTCATCTGCGCTTTGGTTATTTTGACCATGTTAGGCCAGTTAACAGAAATTTTGAGAATTTAAGGGGTCCACTAGGTTTTTTCCTAAGGTCTTTTAATTGTGTCCACATTTACAAATTGATAGCAAGCAAAGTAAGTACTGTTTAAATGTTTCATCCATTTTTAATGTAAAATAGGGGTGTGGATTGCCTGAATGTGGTTAACTGAGTGATAAGAGACATCTAATATTTTGTGTCAAAGTTCACTATTTTAACCAAAGTGTTAACCCATCTAAAATAAACTGGTCCAAATAGTCCACTAAAATATTAGTGACAACAAATTTGGCACGTTTAAGAGTTAAAATTGAATATAATTTATAATAATTTCCAGGCTATCATATTGCATTTCTTATTCTATCATATTAGCCACATAAGAAGGCAACAAACAAGGGATATCTGATGCAGCTTCCCTTTACCGTAGGATGTACACATGTTGTTCTACATCATGAGTATAATGTGGGAAATGTAAAATTACCCAGATTGGCAGGAGGAATAGAAAAGGAAATTATTAAACCATGAGAGGCTTTTGGCATACAGAGAGAATTAGGTGTCTATGCACAGAAATCACAAAAAAAGTTGTGTAGTTGCTGCAAGCAATTAGAAAGGCAAATGTAAGTTAGCTTTTATTACAAGGGGGTGAAGAGTGTAAATATAAGAAAGTCTTGTCACATTTATGTAGGACTTAGAGGATGGCAACTTACTGCAACTCCTGGCACCCGCATGCATAGTGAAGGGGAAGGTGATGGCCGAGTGTAGTATCGCTAGACTATTAATCTAGAAACTCAACTATTTGCACAATTTTGATTTCCTTAATGAAGGACAAACATGCTTATCTCAGGGAGAGTACAACTGAGGTTCACTATCTCCGGGAGGGTACAACTGACGTTCAGTAGTCTGGGAGGGTACAACTGAGGTTCACTAGATTGGTGAGAGTACAACCAAGATTCACCATCTTAGGGAGAGTACAATGGGGGTTCACTATACAAAGAACAGTACACACAGGAACAGGCCCTTTGGCCCTTCAAGCCTGCTCTGAACACGTTGTCCTATCTAGACCAACCGCTTATATCCCTCTATTCCTCATCTGTCCATGAGTTTAGATGTTGCTAATGTATTTGCCTCAACCATCTCACTTGGCAGTGCATCCCAGGCTCCCTCAACCTCTGTGTAAAAAACTTCTCCTGCACATCTCCATTGAACTTTTCCCCCCTTATCTTGAACTTGTGCCCCCTTGTAATTGTCATTTCTGTCATGGGAAAAACCTTCCAACTGTTCATCTTATCCATGCCCCTCATAATTTTATAAACTTCTATCAGGTCGCTCCTCAGCCTCTCTCTTTCCAGGGAGAACAATCCCAGTTTATTCAATCTCTCCTCATAGCTAATAGCCTCCATATCAGGCAACACCCCAGTCTCTCCCTATCTTAGAGAGAGTACAACCGAGGTTCACTAGATTAATTCCTGTGCTGAGAGGCTCGCCTATGAGGAGAGGCTCAAGTGGAATGTGAACTTTAACAGAATGAGAAGTGATTTCATTGGAATTGATGATCCAGATCTGTGGCCAGTGATCAAGTAACAGCACGTGGCTGCCTACCTTGTAAATGATGCCCACTGTGACCCAGTAATCACTGTGGTGTGGATTTCATCTTTCCCGAAGTTAATCTGACCCAGGAGCTAATCACGGGAGGTGTCTGGTATCCAGTAACACTGTCGCATTGTCATCAAGCAGGCTAAGCAGCCAATGACATAGCAGCAATCCAGGATGTAAAATGCACGAATTATCCTTCAATTTTTAATCATTTTACAGGAAGCACAGTAAAAATTGGGATATACATATGAGTTTTAAGCAGGCACTAAAACATCATAAACTTGAGAGAGTATTTTTATTATATTAAAAATGGATGAACATTCTTTCACAATGGAGAAATTTGACATTCCATAAATAGAAATTTAGTGTTTCAGGAACAGACAATTTTCTCAGCAGTAATTATGAAGTTACTATACCTTTCAAACTGCTCAGTACATCTCTGCAACAAAGTGGAACTAAGAGCATAAGCGTTAGGGTTAGGTGGAGTGGCCATGCTAAATTGACCCTCAGTGTCGGAGAATTAGCAGGGTAAATATGTGGGCTTGTGAGGATAGGTCCTGGGTGAGATTGAGGTCAGTGCAGACTCAATGGGCTGAATAGCCTCCTTCTGCACTGTAGGGATTCTATGATTCTATGTGGAAATTCCCATCAATTCAAATGATTTCAGCAGATTTCCCTCTGCAGTGCCTTTGACAGTGTGCCCTCGGGGAAGCATATAGGGAATCACTGACAGCAACTTCTGATTGTCACATTTAATATTGTTATTCTTTTGTGGGACATTGGCGCACTGGCTGACCAGCGTTTAATGCCCATCCCTGGTTGCCCAAGGGCAGTTGGGAATCAACCACATTGCTGTAGCTGTGGAGTCACATGTAGGCCAGACGTCAGACCTCAGATTTCCTTCCCTAACCAGTGAACCAGTTGGGTTTTTCCAACAATCTGCAATGGTTTCATGATCATTAGTAGGTTCTTAATTCCAGATATTTTTTATTGAATTCACATTGAACCCAGGTCCCCAGAACATTAATTGAGTTTCTGGATTAATAGTCTAGCAATGCCACCCTAGGCTATCGCCTTGCCCTTCACTATGCGTGTGCAGATGCCAGGTGTTGCTCTAAGTTTGGGTGCTATTCTGGTTGGCAGTTGGTGACTAGTGGAATGCTGCAGGGATCGGTGCTGGGGCCTCAACTGTTTACCATTTACATAGACGATCTGGAGGAGGGGGCTGAGTGTAGGGTAACGAAATTTGCTGATGACACAAAGATGAGTGGAAAAGCAAATTGCGTGAGAAATCTGGATAGGCTGAGTGAGTGGGCGAGGACCTGGCAGATGGAGTATAATGTTAGCAAATGTGAGGTTATCCACTTTGGTAGAAGTAATAGTAGGATGGATTATTATTTAAAGGGTGAAAAGCTGCAGCATGCTACGGTGCAGAGGGACCTGGGGGTCCTTGTGCACGAATTGCAAAAACCCAGTCTGCAGGTGCAGCAGGTGATCAAGAAGGTGAATGGAATGTTGGCCTTTATAGCGAGGGGGATAGAATATAAAAGCAAGGAGGTCTTGCTGCAACTGTACAGGGCACTGGTGAAGCCGCAACTGGAGTACTGTGTGCAATTCTGGTCGCTGAATTTGCGAAAGGATATATTGGCCTTGGAGGGAGTGCAGAGGAGGTTCACTAGGCTGATACCAGAGATGAGGGGGTTAGCCTATGAGGAGAGATTGAATAGACTGGGTCTGTACTCGTTGGAGTTTAGAAGGCTGAGGGGGGATCTTATAGAGACGTATGACATAATGAAGGGGCTAGATAGGGTACAGGTAGAGATATTCTTCCCACTTAGAAAGGATAGCAGAACTAGAGGGCACAGCCTCAAAATAAGGGGGGAGGGGGGGGGGGGCGGTGCAGTTTAGATCGGAGTTGAGGAGGAACTTCTTCACTCAAAGGGTGGTGAATCTCTGGAATTCTCTGCCTGTTGAAGTGGTGGAGGCTACCTCGCTGAATATATTTAAGTCACGGGTAGATAGGTTTCTGATAGATAGGGGAATTAAGGGTTATAGGGAGAAAGTAGGAAAGTGGAACTGATCCACTTCAGATCAGCCATGACCTTGTTGAATGGCGGGGCAGGCTCGAAGGGCTAGATGGCCTACTCCTGCTCCTATTTCTTATGTTCTTAAGTTTCACAGTTTTAATAACAGAAATCTGGTAGTTTCGCCACCATTACAGCTGTGAAATCCAGGCCAGAAAATGCTTGAGAATGCTGGATAGAGTTGATGCTCAGAGGCTAATCCTCCAGCTAGAGTCTAGAACCAGAGATCAAAGTTTCTGTATAAGGGATTGGAAATTAGCACTAAAATGAGGAGAAATCTCTTTACTTGGGGGTCAACCAAAGAAGGATACATAGTTTTGAAGATGTTGAAGATTTAGATTGGTAGATTATTGGATACAAAGTGAATTAAAGGATATGGAATCAGGTGGGAAAATGAGACTAAAGGTCACCCATGATCTAATTGAATGGAGCGGGCTCAAGGAAATGTCTGGGTTATTCCTGCTCCTGTTTTACCCAGCTGCCAATACAAAAGCCAATCTAAAGGAAGCAGTTATTAAAGACTATGAGATTAAACTGTAAAACCCACCGCATTTGTTACATTTTCAGGGTAGCAGATAAAGGACACTCAAAGACCAGTTTCTCAGAATACTTAAAAGAAATTGCACCTCAAAGGCCCCGGGGAATTATCGTTCCGGATTTAATACAGACCGCCAGGGTGAACAGGTCTGCATTTCCGCGGGGCAGACAGCACATCCCATTTCTGCCGGCGGGAAACCTGACCCCCATCGAGCCTTTGGTGGTAATAGTTTGATGTGGTGATTTAGCCCGTTGGCTAATTAGGCTCAGAACTAGTCACCTGAAGATCATTATCCCATGCTACCCTCTCCTCACTGGTGACTCCCTCCCTCCTTGCCCCCATTTCCCCATGTCCCTCACTGGTTCTAGGCCTCTCCCTGTCTGCATTACGAACAGGAGCTTTCATTCCCAGTGATGCTAACGGGCACTGGAGAGCTTCCAACAACTGATTGTCCACAGTGGGCTTTCTACCACTGTGGTCCTATATCCTAGAGAAAATCTCACTCCGGGCACTCAAGCACTCGATCCACTTTGGAATAACTAAATCAGGCCCATTGTTTGGACCCAAATGACTTGGCCATCAAAGTAAAGGCTAACACTGAGAAGTTTGCTGAAGATTACTTGCTAATAATTAAGGGGATTAAGGGTTATGGGGAGAGGGTGGGAAAGTGGAACTGAGCAGCGACAGATCAGCCATAATCTTATTGAATGGCGGGGCAGGCTCGAAGGGCTGGATGGCCTACTCCTGCTCCTATTTCTTATGTTCTTATGTTTTTAATAATCTTCATTGTTAAGGCCATCATTTTGGACCAACAACATTGGTCTTCTTGCTTTCTCATCTCCCAGAAGATGACCAAGACTCATTTTTTAAATCTCTTTGTCTCATGCATTAATTTTAATGTTTTAGAACATGCCCGAGGACAGAAACTATCTAAATGTCTACATCGCTTTAGAAATTGACAAAAAGCTGGCACCAGGAATAGTTTTAACTTTGGGGTTGATGGAAAGTGGGCGATATAACATTGACTACATGTTAAACCCTTACCCTACTATTAATTTTCACAATAAGATCGAGAAAGTCAATTAACATGTAGCTGATTTGATATCACTGGCTTTACATTTGACACCAAGTCCAAATTATCCCTGTGCCACCCCATTATTTTTTGAAAGCTGCTGCTTTGCTTTTAGTGATTGGGCTAAAATGTACAATATTTGATTGGAAATTTCTGTTTGCTTTTTAGTTATTCTTCCAATAGTTTATGTGTTCTTTGTTCAAATTTGCGCCAATTGTCTTCGTTTTAAGTAAAGATCTTTTTTTTCACTCAAAAGTCACAATTTGATCTAATTCCTGCTGCTTTCTGGCTATTTGCATAATCTAAGAAGCAAACTTAATATCCGAGAGTTTTGTAATTTGTCTAGTTGAAGTTCAATAACGTGGTTTTCCTTGCTGTATTACTTCAGGGCTACCTTGGCCTCTGCCCACCAAGCACAACCACTGCCAAAGACATTGAGCGTGCTGAAAAGCACTCCGCAGGTACAAGGGATGCACACATTTATTAGGTACTGTATCCTTTTAATACTATTTTCCTTCCAATTCCTCCTTTACACTAAATGTTGGGTTCCCTAGCACTTGGGGAAAATTATTTGTCCTCCTCCAAGAAGACAGAACTAAAATAGTTATTTAATTGCTCTGCCATTTCCTTGTTCTATGTTATAAATTCTTCTGTTTCGGACAGTAAGGGACCTTCATTTGTCTTCACTACTCTTTTTTATATATTCACAGAAGCTTTTACAGTCTACTTTTATGTTACTTGCAAGCTTACTCTCATACTCTATTTTTCCCCTCTTAATCAATTTTGTGATTCTCCTTTGCTGAATTCTAAACTGCTCCCAAACCTCAGGCTTGCTACATTTTCTGCCAACTTTATATGACTCCTCTTTGGATTTAACGCTACCCTAAATTTCTTTTGTTAGAGCCGGCATTTATTCCGCTGTTCCTCTGTTGATGATTTGCAAGAGATGTTCTATAAATGCAGGTTGTTGTAGTAGTGTAGAGTTTTACACATGAAGGAGTCCAGTCAGTCTGTCACGTTTATACTTGCTCTCTGAAAACATCACCCGACTAGTCACATTCCCTTTCCCTGTAAGCTTACTTTTTTTTTCCTATATCTGCTCCCCTTTCAGAGCTATGGTGTAGTATTGCCAGAAAATAAAGTCCCTTATTTTTATAAAGCTTTCTGAAATTTAAATGAGATGGAAAAATAAAACTAGACTCCTGTATTCTTCCAAGTCATTGACAATCCACTCTTCTGGTAAAGAATTTGTTTGAGAGGTTAACCTATACCTCGGTTTATTATTTTGTTAGCACGTCCATCCATTGACATACCTTTTACAATAAACAAATTAACTATCAACTTGGCTTAATGTTCACCCGAAGTAAGAAGTGAGCTACTGTTGCTGAATAAGATGCTGTTTCTGACCTTGAATAATTTGAATAAAATGATCATTACTGAGGCTGAAAAACTGCAAACAAGAGATTTTTCAATGTCCTTTTGGCTGTTCTATTATTTTATTACACAGGACAGAATACTTTAAAATTATTTGTTTTATCTGTATCCTTACAAAGATACACATTATTTTAACCCTTGAAAATAATTCCATAGGATGCCTGCAGTGTAGAAGGAGGCCATCCTGCCCATCGAGCCTCTATCAACGACAATCCCACCCAGGGCCTAACTCCACATGTTTACCCTGTTAATCATCCTGACACTAAGGGGCAATTTATCATGACCAATTTACCATGGCCATCTAACCTGCACACGTTTGGACTGTCGGAGGAAACCGGAGCACCCAGAGGAAACCAACACAGGGAGAACTTGCAAACTCCACACAGATTCTCACCCGAGGCCAGAATTGAACCCTGCTCCCTGACACGGAGCAGTGCTAACCACTGTACCATGTGCCATATATGCCATATTTACTATATGCCAGACTACTGATGATACTCCACTAGATGCCTGCATATCCAAGAGGCCATACACATTCACTCATATTGTTTCTCATTGTAATTGTTTCTTAAGTGGTTCTAGAATTTTTAAAAATATGTATTTTTATAGAAAGTTTTTTATTTTCAATGACACAACAAACTCTCAAGGATTGCTACAGTACAGCAATATCATTTTCAAATGAGTACATGTAGGAAAGACAGAAAAAAAAACACCTTGCCCCCCCCCCCCACCCCCTTCCAGGCTCTGCCCCCATAGGCCCTTCTGACAGTGCCAAGGTGCCAGGCTGGCACATCCCAAGGGACAACCCCCCCTTGCCCTCAGCCTCTCGGAGGCCTCAGTGGCCTCTGGTTCTCCTGGCGAGGGGAGCAGCACTCCTGCTCCCCTCGCCAGGAGAGAAGGAGGGTGATTTTCCCAAAAGTGCTGAATTGGCGGGAAAACTGTTCTAGATCATGACAGTTCTGACAGTTCAGCTTCTCACCTGAATCTCCACAGTCTGCAATGCAGAGAGCCCAGTCGGGAATATCATTAAAAACCCGGGGGGGGGGTGGCAGGGTGGGTGGAGGTGGGCCGGTGGGGGCAGGGGGGGGGAGCACGACCTATTCATGCCGGAGTTTGACAGTTCTGGAGCTCTGTGCATGTGCAGTGGCCCCAAACCGTCAAACTCCCGTTTCCTGGCTACCCCGATCACTGGCCAGCCCAGGACCCTCACCGTGCTGTCTCTCCAGCACCCCCCACAGCTCGATTTACGACCCTAACAACAATTTCTAGGCTAACGCTGACACCCCACAATCCCAGAGCCCCCCCGCCAACCCAGGCCCCACCTTACAGTAATGGTGATCCCCCCCACCCCTGACCTTCCTACACCCTGGCTGACACTCCCCCGGGGAGACACACAACCCCGCAGCAGACCGTGCCCCCCCCCCCCCCACCTCAGCCCACTCCAATCGCTGCCCTCCTTCCATCCCAGACCGATTCCCATGCAGGGTGGTAGCAGCACCCCCGCCCTCACCAATCGCCTCTATGTCCCACCCACAATAGGCCCCGTGCCCATTGGCACTGCCCGATAATCAATGGGCAGTGCCAAGGTGGCCTCTGGGCATGGGCATTTGCCCCTTGGGCAGTGCCGGGGGCACAGGCTGGCACTGTCAGGGTGCCCATGCCCAAGGGGCACCACCCCCAGGCCGCCTGGTGCCCTGGGGGGGGGGGGGGGGGGGCCTAATTGTCCCCTCTTCATTTTGGCAGGGTCCCCCGAATATGGGAAACTAGCCTGAACCCCGCCAGAATGAAGTACTCCAGGTGGGATGAGGGATTTAGTGGGGACTTGAAAGGTCCCAGTAATTAGCAAACATACATATTTAAAATAGATTAAAAACAGATTTAAATGACTTACCTGCCTTCCCGCCAGCTTCCACAGTGGTCTGACCGGCAGCTGTTCGCCGGCTCTGGGAGATGCGCGTCTCCCGACTGGATCCGCCAGAAAAGTGGCGGGGCGGCTGGGAGAATCGCGGCCCAGGTGTTGTTGTCGCCGGAGAGAACATCCCCTGGCGAGGCTGTAAAGACAAGTGAGCCCGGATGATTAGGCGCCAGGATCAGTAAATAGATGCAAATTAATATTTAAATAAATGCCAATTCCGGTAAGATCGTGAGAGCTGAGAAATTGGGCATGATCCTGATTTCACGGCTCTTGTGTGGCTTTACTGGCTCGCCCCAGTAAAACTGCAGCCAGGGTATATTACTCAGGACCTATCCCTGTAACTCCACACATTTACTTGGCTATGCATCTAACCTACGATTCTCGAGGCGGAAAGGGGCAATTCACCATGGCCAATCCACCTAACCTGCACATCTTTAGAGTGTGGGAGGGAACCAGAGCACCCGGAGTAAACCCATGCAGACACTGGGACAACGTGTAAACACCACACAGACAGACACCCAAGATCGGAATTGAATCACATGAGATTCCCTCCCTACAGCTCTACACATCTTTACCTTGCTTTCCTGATTTGACTTATTATTGTCACATGTATTACTATACAGTGTTTCTTGCATGCTATACAGACATAGCATACTGTTCATAGAGAAGGAAAGGAGGCACTGTAAAATGTAGTCTCACAGTCATAGCTAGGGTGGAGAGAAAGATCAATTTAGTAACAGGTAGGTCCATTCAAAAGTCTGATAGCAGCAGAGAAGAAGCTGTTCTTGAGTCAGTTGGTATGTGATCTCAGACTTTCCTTTAAGACACACCTTAAAACCTACTTCGTCAACCAAGCCTTTGGTCACCTGAAATATCTCATGTGGTTCAATGTCAGACACCCAAGGTTGGGTCCCAGGTGCTGTGAGGCAGCAGTGCTAACCACTGTGCTGCCAAAAAATAAAAGATGATTTCTTTATTTTACACATTGATAACGTTATGAATTTGGAGTGGAAATTGCACTATCGAGCACTGAGTCACTGTTTGATTTGCTGTTCTGTCCCAAGTGAAATCATCTCAAGCAAGTAGTCTTGTAAAACAACACGAGTTGATTCACAGAGCTCCAGTAAACATGCATCATTTCAAACCATGAACCGTGAGACAGATTTTCTTAGAAAAAATATAGCGTGTGCGGAGGCACAAGATAATCAAGTACTAGTGATACAGGGACTGAAAAGGAGAGAGACATCACAAAAGCCAGTTGGTAGTGAAGTTTTTGTTTAAACAGTAACTTCTGGTAAATGGCCAAATCTGCTCATGTTATGGGAATTGTCTCTTTTTGTACACAATTATATTAATGAGATGCAACTTATTCTTGTAACCACGATATGCATTTTCAGTTGGAGTACCAGAGAAGTAACCATATCTTTTTCTTTTCAGAAATAAAGACACAAGTCGAGATGAATTTATATTCTATTCAAAGAGGTTGATGAGACTATTGATAGAACATACACTTTCACTGTTGCCTTTCCGGGTATGTACATAAGTAACATACATTTTTTCAGAGAACAGGCAGGAGAATGGGGTTGAGAAATATATCAGCCATGATTGAATGGTAGAGCAGACTCGATGAGCCAAATGGCCTCATTCTGCTCCTGTCTCTTATGGTCTTATTACTGCATAGAAACTGGTTGCTCGGTTCCAGTGACTGCACTTGAATTGATTCTAATCCCACTGTACTGCTTGGTCTCATGAACTTAAATACTATTCTTTTTCACATATCTAATTGCCTATGTAGTTAAAATGATCATTGCTCCAATAGTGACAAATGCCAATCTTCACATGATGTTTCCAAGTGCATTACATTAAGGAGCAACAAGCTGATAGCACGAAGGGACATGTGCATGTAGCTTTTGAAAAACATGGAGGGAGGTAGCTGGAAGAATTGCCCCAATGGTCAGGCGTGTTTTGGTCAAAATTGCAGATGAGGGTACGGAGGACAAGGAGAAACTATTGTTAAGAGAAGTGGAGTTAAGATATGGTAATTCAAATAGTAGATCATTCAGATAGGATGGTGTGTGAAGCAGTAAGAGTATCTAAGTGAGGATGCAAACTTTGAAATGAACTCATTTTGTGTGTTAAAATGGCTGTGATACCAAAGCCCAAAGATTTCTGTGTTCTGTGTTCTGTGCTCCACATGTTTCTGCAAGTTACAACATTCAAGTTCTGGCTCCCCTTTAAATACTTTGCACTCCCTACAGCTAATCTTATAACTAACTTTTCAGCGCTCCTCAACCTTCCTGATCTCTTGCTGCCTTTTAGAATTCTCTTCCAGAGTTTTTGGATCTCTCCATGGCCTTACCTTCTGCATCTCTGCAATCTCCGTACCTTTCTGAGATACCTGCAGTCCTCTAATCCTGGCCTCTTGTGCACTCCCAGTCATAATTGCTCCACCTTTGGCGGCCATGCCTTCAATTGCTGAGGTCTCCAAGCTCTGAATTCCCTCCCTACAGCTCTCCACATCTTTACCTTGCTTTCCTGATTTGATTTGATTTATTACTGTCACATGTATTAGTATACAGTGTTTCTTGCATGCCATACAGACAGAGCATACTGTTCATAGAGAAGGAAAGGAGCGAGTGTAGAATGTATTGTCACAGTCATAGCTAGGGTGGAGAGAAAGATCAACCTAACGCAAGATAGGTTCATTCGAAAGTCTGACAGCAGTAGGGAAGAAGGTGTTCTTGAGTCAGTTGGTATGTGATCTCAGACTTTCCTTTAAGACACACCTTAAAACCTACCTCTTTGACCAAGCCTTTGGTCATCTGACATATTTCATGTGGTTCAATGTCAGATTTTGTTTTATAATACTCCTATGAAGCATCTTAGGACATTTCATTGCGTGAAAGGTGCTATTTAAATATAAGTTGTTATTATAATGCCCTTAAGCCTGACTAGTGTCATCATCACCATCACTTAGAAAATGAGATTTGATTGAAAAGTAAACTTTTGGAATATTTCAAACATATTTTCAGTTGTTAGTTTAAGAATGCGGAGACAGCATAAATCTGATAGAATTAATGTATAATTCAGTCATAACTTGTTGACCTAACTCATTTACTTTTGCAAGTTACATCTTTTATGATGAGATAAATTTGAGTTTGTCAACCATGAGATCAGCAGCCATGTTTTTAGACAGATCATTGTGCACTCGGTGGCACGGTGGTTAGTACTGCTGCGTCACAGCACTAGGGACCCGGGTTTGATTTCAGCCTTGGGTCACTGTCTGTCCGGAGTCCAAAGGAAAGTTTTGTACTTTCCTCCCACAGTCTAAAAGACATGCTGGTTAGGTGTGCTGGCCATGCTGAATTCTCCCTCAGTGTACCCGAACAGGCGTTGGAGTGTGGTGACCGGGGAATTTTCACAATAACTTCATTGCAGTGTTAATGTGAGCCTACTTGTGACATCAATAACTAAATTTAAACTTAAACTTAACTGTGCATTAGTGTTATGTGAGCAAGCTGGTATTATTCGTGTGTATGCTTCTCCTGATGAGAATACTATTTCCTGGTGTTTTGTGGCAGACATGCATGGTCCAGACATTGCAAGGAGAAAACTATGAAGGAAGAAGATTTGATGGCACAAGAGTAAGTATGAACGACATGTTGTGAATAATAGTTCACATATAATGCCATTTTACCATGAGCTCAATGTTAACAATCTGCTAGAAACTGTGCCAATCTTAAATCATTGTTTACCCTTTCTCAATAATTGAAATTGAACTATTTAAAAGCCTTGCATGGATCCAGAGTCAGCATTTGTCTGTGTTTTAGAACATAGAACATAGAAATACTACAGCATAAACAGGCCCTTCAGCCCACAAGCTGCGCCAATCATATCTCTACCTACTAGGCTTACTTATAACCCTCAATCCTACTAAGTCCCATGTACTCATCCAGAAGTCTCTTAAAAGACCCTATTGAATCTGCCTCCATCATCACCGTTTTAATTATCTTAACAATACCAGCTTGTATAAAGATCAAATGGTAGAATTAGACACGTCTGTAATGTGTAAATGAGAAATCTTGTGTTCAATAAACGACAATTTAGTGGCATCGCTTTGATACAGTTTGTGTGTAGGGTAACTATATCAGTGCATCAGCCAATCAACAAGTAGCTGTAAAGGTTATTTCTGAATTAGGAAATCAATAGCTGTTCAATTTTTAATTGGATAAATGGGAGAGAAGGAAGTTATTTTAGTAGCAGACAGTTTTGGGAGATTAAAGAGTTTATCAGAAACTGAAAGTCAAAGAAGAGGCTAATTAATTTGTCTTTCAATAACAGTTATGTGAATATGACTATCACCCACTTATACATGCTCAGTGATCCGCTTTTAATAGTGTGTGGAATTTTCCCAAACAAAAAGGAAGCGATTAGTGCAGCGAGCCAGGAGACTCATGTGGAGGCTGTTTCATGGGCTTCCGCTGGGCACCATGGCCTGTGTGAGAGTCCGGCCACCCGATTTCCAGAAATTGGCCCAGAGCTGTATAAATGATTTAAATTAGAATTTACATTTCATTAGCAGGCCCGGGACTGAAATCTCTGGGCCAACTTGAATCCCCTCTTCCCCCTGGCCGAGTATTTCACGCCAGCGGGATTTATATTAGCTTCCCACGTGCAGGGAGCTGGCAGCCCAACCCCATTGGAGTGAAGGGAGCCAGGAGCCCTCCCAGGAAGACTGGAGTGAGGGGGCGTGCCCCCCCCCCCCCCCCCCACCCCGTGCATTGCCAGCTTGGCAGTGCCAGTGGAACCCCCTGGCACCGTCCAAGGGGTAGTGCCAAGAGGGTTAGGCCAGAGGGGGTGGTGCCTCATGGGAGGGAGAGCTCAGTGATGTTGAGGATCCTACTGCCATTCTGCACTTGGCGATGACAGAGGGAGGGAAGTCAGCGATCAGGCATGGGAGGGGTTGTGTGCGCCAGTGATGCAGGGTCGCGAGGCCAGCAGTGCAGGGCTACTTTGCATGTGCTAATGTCACCTGCTTAGCACTATGCTGCCAGCCTCTCCAGCGGGAGTAGGCCCCGCCTGCTGATTTTCAGCTTAATTTACACTAGTACACTCTGCACAGAGTGTGGAAGATTCATTTTGAAACTCCCACTGAAAAAAACAGCATCATTTCCTCCAATTTTTACACAAATTCAACATTTAGAATTTATTTGGGAGAATCCCACCCACAGTGTCATAACAGTGTGCAAATGGTAATCCGCTGTGCCGGTCTTTTGGGTGAGCTCAGCCCTGCAATATTCTGCAATTCTGTCAATTTCTTTGACAGCTGGGGAATTTGTGCCAGTGGCGGGGCGGGGGGGAGTTACGGGGGAGGGTAAGTATGCCAGTGAAGCCAGCTTCAGAGTGCTTAGGCGCTCCAATCAGCTGTTGAACCGGGAGACCTCCTACCCCACCACCACCACCGCCACCCCCACATCAGCATATGATACACCCCCACACTGAAATGGGTCACTGGCATCGGGGCATCAGAACCCTCCCAGTGAGCCCCCTGCTGGACTCAACCTTCCCCCACTCAACCATCGTGGTCCCCTCCATGACCCCTCCCTTCACATAGCTCCCCGTCGTCGTCCACAGCCACTGTCATTGTGCATTGACCCATTGTCATATCCCCATCTCCACTCAGGCCTCACCCCCACTTCACTCTACACTCTTGGCACTGTCCCTGGCACACGTACAGTGCCCAACCAGGCACTGCCAGTGTGCCAGGTGGGAACTGACCCAGCCCTGCCCAAGTCTTCAATGGCCTCTGATCACTCCCTCCTCTGGCTTGGCTATGGAACCTGGTCCCTGCTACTGCAGAACAGTAACGATTCTCATTGGCGTGACATCTCACCGGCAAGATTGGAAGCATCAAGAGGGGGAAGGGGAAGCAGCCGTGTCAGTAATGCCATGCCAATGCAGGCGGTCTAATGGTCATGATCTTCATGCCCTTTCTGGACATGAAGTTATTCTCAACAGTTTCAATAGTTTAACATTTTTTTATATTCATTTGTGGGATATGGGCATTGCTGGATGGCCAGTATTTATTACCCACCCCTAGTTGGCCAGAAGGATAGCAATATGATTTATGCATGGCTAGGCATTGCCAGGGTACTGCCTGGCCATGTCCCTCTCCCCCAAAAGTTTTAGGCCTCGGGGGGTGGGGGAGCTCCCCATGACAGGCTCGTGTCTGGATGAACCTGTTGTAAACAGCACCAAAGTGATGTTACATCAGCAAGGTTTGAAATACTGTGAGGGGTCCATATATCGTGGGGGGCAGTGGGGGAGGGGCTGTAGTTGTATTAAAATGCAATTAAATGTATTCAAATCACTTTCATGCAGGATGGCGAAAATCACAATCCCACCGGTGAGATTTGCAATTTCTGGGTTTCGCCAGGCCTTGAGCCCCCTCCACCATTCCTGCAGATGGTGACCGCGGGCTCGAGTTCGCCCTCTCTGTTACAAACAGAATCCCCTTGCCTCCTTATCTGTGAAATGTGTGATATCTTTAACTGATATTAGATAGGTAACGTTAGGCTTGATTACATTTCTGGTACTATATCATTATGGGGATTCATGTCACATTTGGACTATAGCAGGACCAGGAACCCACCCCAAATTCTGGATTACATGTGGGCAACAGGTCAACAATGCTGTTTAGAAAGCCATTAATGGAACAATTAAACCAACAAAGTTCCTTTCAGTTCATTTGTTTAAAAAAATGAAGCATTTTGAGCTGGGTCTTTCTATTTATTGTCATTGTATTTTTTTTATCATCTCTAAAGATAACAGGAGTATCAATTCTAAGAGCGGGGGAGACCATGGAGCCAGCCTTACGAGCAGTGTGTAAAGATGTGACTGTTGGTAAAATCCTAATCCAGACTAATCACGTTACAGGGGAACCTGAGGTAAAAAAAATGCAGTTCCACTGTGTTAGTTTCGTTACCGGCCGTTTCCGCCAGATACCCGCTAGCGTGGCAGCCACCAGACAACTCTTGGTTTCGTTGACACCGTTAGGTTTCCACCAGTCGAGTTCGGAGCGCCAGGGGCAAATTCCCCAGCCGGTAGCCCTCCCGATATATTCCCCTTTTCTCCCGATCCCGATTGTAGACTTAGACGACCACGGGCTGTCTCGTTCGATCACAGTTTATTATACAATACAATCTTGCAAGATCGGGTGGGCTGGTGCGCACACCTTACATAGATTTACAGCACATTTTATACTGTTTTTTTTACACATTGTGATGGCTCATATTGTGTTATTCCCCCTTATTTGGCAGTTAACCTTGTTAACTTTAATCACTGTAATGGCTTGCATTGTGTTATTCCCCCTTATTTGGCTGTTAACCTTGTTAACTTTAAACACTGTAATGGCTTGTATTGTGTTATTCCCCCTTATCTGGCTTTAAACACTGTAAATGGCTTGTACTGTGTCATTCCTTCAATTAACACTCTCTCAATCTCCCATTCTGCGCTTAATCTCATCACTGTCCCGAACTCAGTCAACTGTCTGTCATGTGCCTCCCCCTTTCTGTATGTTGCTGAACTCGTTACTGTTAGCTCTTGCAGCCTTAAAAATTACATTACTTCTCACAACTGCATCTTTGTGCTTTGACTATATGGAATCATGTTTACTGTAACAATTAGAATTGAATCATAGAACCTCGACGGTACAAAAGGAGGCCATTCAGCCCTTCGAGTCTGGACTGAACAACAATCCCACCCAACCACCCCATGTATTTACTCTGCCGGTCCCCTGAGGGTACTAAAGGACAATTTAGCATAGCCAATCCACCTAACCTGCACATCTCTGGACTGTGGGAGGAAACCAGAGCACCCGGAGGAAACCCACGCAGACACAGGGAGAATGTACAAACTCAACATAGACAGTTACCCAAGGCTGAACCTGAACCGGTGTCCCTGGCGCTATGAGGCAGCAGTGCTAACCTTTGTGCCACCAAGCCACCCCAATCACTGTGTCGCCGTGCTGCCCATGAATAAGTCCATGCTATTAAATCTCTGTGTTTTGATGGACTGTACATTGTTACTGCCGGCTCTCAAAATGTGTTTTCTCTCAATTTGTAGCTTCATTATCTGAGACTGCCAAAGGATATCAGTGACGATCATGTCATTTTAATGGACTGCACAGTGTCCACAGGGGCTGCAGCTTTGATGGCAATCAGAGTGTTGCTGGTAAGAATGAACTTCTAGATAACATTAGATCCTTTTTGGAATATGTAACGTCTAAGTCACTTTATTTGTATCTTTTAATTTGGATTCCAGTTTCGAGGTATTCGTGAGCTGGCTCCTAGTCCTATATTGCTAAATATGATTCCACCACACAGTGTCCGACCCTTAGACCCAGTTTCACCAGGATCTTAACAAGTCTATTGCCAATCTACAAAAATTGCTTTAGCATCATAACTGTGAGGAGTTTGCTTATAAAGACTTCATTGCTATGGAAAACTCACGACTGGGGGGACAGTTTTCCAGGTAAGCGCTGGCAGCAGGAGGGCCTTGCTCTGCTGGCATGTCCTAGAAAATTACCTCTTAAATGTGGGACAGTTTCAACAGTTTAACATTTTTTTATATTCATTTGTGGGATATGGGCATTGCTGGATGGCCAGTATTTATTACCCACCCCTAGTTGGCGAACTGCCTTCCTGAAACATTGCAGTCCAAGTGCTGTGGGCCGTTAGGGAGGGAATTCCAGGATTTTGACCCAATGACTGCAAAGAAATGGCAATATATTTCCAAGTCAGGGTGGTGAGTGGCTTGAAGGGGAACTTGCAGGTGCTGTTCCTATGTACCTGCTACCTTTATCCTTCTAGGTGGAAGTGATTGTGGATTTGGAAGATGCTGTCTAAGGATCTTTGGTGAATTGCTGCAGTGCATCTTGTAGATAGTACACAGTACACACTACTGCTACTGAGCGTCGGGGGTGGAGGGAGTGGATGTTTGCAAATGTGGTGCCAATCAAGTGGGCTGCTTTGTCCTGGATGGTGTCAAGCTTTTTCAGTTTTGTTGGTGCTGCATTCATCCAGATAAGTGGGGAGTATCCCATCACACTCCTGAATTTGTGTCTTGTAGACACTGGGCAGGCTTTGGGGAGTCAGGAGGAGAGTTACTTGCCACTGTATTCTTAACTACTAACCTGTTCTTGTAGCCTCTCTGTTTATGCGGCAAATCCAGTTGAGTTTCTGGTCATTGGTAACCCGAAGGATGTTGATACAAGTGGTTCACAGCATACACAGTCACACCAGGTGACATACCCAACACAAACACCCTGGGGCAGGGGGCGGGGGGTTAAAGAGCACTAAAGCACTTAACCGGACAGCCAGAGTGCTTCCCAGGACCCTGAGGGCAGAAGGTTGTGCCCGAAAAGAGCTGCTGGCTAATCAGAAGTTGACAGCTGTATTGAACAGTCACGTTGGCACTTCCAGGTGGTGTTCGCTGCTGGTTCTACAAGTATCTGAGGCCTATTGCCAATGAATCCCACAGCATGTTTCCTTGGTGAGAAGGAAGTTGTAGTTTGGAGTGTGTGAGGTAGGCAATAATGGCAGGGTGGTGACTTTCAGCACAGTCCTCCCCACTCCTTACAAATGCCAGGTCCCATGTTCAGGTACTGAGTCAACTGACCCCTCAGGAGCCTACAAACAACCCGCTTTTTGGTAAATCAGTTGAACTAAATTAAACAAACTACAAAACAAAAAAAGGCAGCAGTGCCGCCCCCCCGCACCGCCCGAAAAAGAAGAGAATTACCCAAAACAAAAACAAAGCAGAAAGGAAACTTAAAACATCAAATCAAAATGTAATTAAAGGGGTGGATAATGCACCCCAGTCCCTGTGGTGCCCAACAAGCACGAAGACCTTGAGGGTGTCCTCAGACACTGCATGCTCCCTCTCCAGAGACACCTGGCTGTTAATATAGCCATGGTAAAGGGGCAAACTTTCGGGTCACACGACCCCCTCGGTTGCACACTGCCTGAACATGTTAATAGTGGCTCTGGCTAAGTCCAAGAGCAGGTTCACAAGGAGGTCCCACACCTTTCCCATCCCCCTCTGCAGCAAGTGCCCACAAATCAGGAGCATGGGGCTGAAGTGCAAACAAAATATCAATAAAAGATTTTTTAAATAACTAAAAAGGTAGTTCAACCTATAACAATTCACATAGACACAGTCCACCGACTCCACAAGATGCCTGCAAACAGCTCACACAAAGCTCCTTGCATGTGAGCCCTGCGTTAAGTTGCCCACTGAAGGGCCTCACTCTTGGCAGGGCAGGAAGGCACAGCAAGGGCCATGTCATGGATTTAATTGAGATGGAAGTGGAAAGGTGACAGGGTCCCCACACTCCACCCTTCCATCTGTTTACATGACCCCCTCACCACCAAACTGGCCGCTAGAGAGGGCATTAAATTCTGCCCCCTATCCACAACAGATCGCCTGGATTGTTAGTAAGTGAAAATTATTGAATAGATGACCAACACTGTGTAGATTTTTGGATTAGAAATGTTCATTTTCTTTAGGTGTGTGAGTAGTGTGATTTGTGGCATTAATTGGTGCTTCAGTGGGATATTTGTTTAAAATTGGAGGTGCCTGTATAAATAGGCAGCACAGTAGATTACATTATTTAACCCCAGTCATCCAAACAATTTAAACTATCAAAGCTGAATGAATTGATTGCAGCTATTCTTCCGAAATAAAACAAAATGATTAAACTGGATATACAGCTGTGTCAGCATCTGCACACGTGTGTGTTCTGAGTGGAACCCCTCACATTGGACTCAGTTATGACGAGGGACCTCTACCCAAAATGTCAACCTGTATTTTTTTTTCTTTAAATCTGCAGAGTAATTCCAGCACCTTCTGCCTGATGTCAGATTTGTAGGCTGGAATTCTCCGGCCATTCACGCCAGCAGGATTCTCCGGTCCCGCCAACAGCGCAAAGCCCTCCCGTGGGTTTCCTGCCGGCATGGAATGACAGCGCCATTGACAGCGGCGGGAGCAGAGAATCCCGCTGCTAACAAACAATGTGCCACCTCCCACTGAAGGCAAACACGCAGCTGGAAGGCCGGAGAATCTCATCCGTAATATTTGTGTTTGTTTTTCTCTTTCTGATGGCTATTGCTTCCTAATTTGCTCCAGGCAAGATAATCAAATGATATTTTTATATTTTTGTACAAAGTAAAGAACGCTTCCTGTTGAAATACTTTCCCCTTTTTACCATTGAGTGAAAAAGTGCATGATTTGAAGTTTTGTGATTTTGAGATTAATCTGCACTGCTAAAACACCAATAGCTTTTGAATGGGTTATAGGGCTTTGAGGAAATGTATTTGCAAAAACAAATACACAACCATTAGATGTTTTAATCCAATTTTGCAGAATGCAGTTTTAAGATGAGAAAGGATGGTTTCATTAAACTGATTTACGCTGTCTAACTGGTGTGCATCTGATTTTTGTCACGCCTCTCTGCAGGATCACGATGTACAAGAAGATAAGATCTTTCTCATTTCCCTGCTGATGGCTGAGATGGGGGTACACTCAGTGGCATACGCCTTCCCACAAGTAAAAATTATCACTACTGCTGTAGACAAAAAAGTCAATGATTTGTTTCACATCATCCCTGGCATAGGCAAGTATTTAAAATGAAAACTATTTTTATGACTCCATCAATATTGAAAAGAAACAGGTGAATATGTTTCCTATCAATATTTCCAGCCATTATGTGATCTACTTTCTGATCGGTAAACTATTTAACTTAAAGTTTATTTATTAGTGTCACAAGTAGGCTTATATTAACACTGTAATGAAGTTACTGTGAAAATCCTTGAGTCTCCACACTCTAGCACCTGCCCAGATACACCTGAGGGAGAATTTAGTATGGCCAATGCACCTAACCAGCATGTCTTTCAGACTGTGGGAGGAAAGTGGAGCAGCCACAGGGAGAAGATGCAGATTCAGCGCAGACAATCACCCAAGCTTGGGTCCCCGGTGCTGTGAGGCAACAGTGATTACCACTATGCCACCCCATTTTACCATTATTTAAAATAAATGGTTGAAGTCGGCCTAGCACAGAGAGTAATATTATGTGTACAGTCATATTGTCCAGCTTCAAGCAGTAAAAAGACAATGATGCTTACAGGCAGGGGATGGGATGGGTTATTGTGGAATTTCCAACCTTTCATTCCCACAGAGTCAAATTCACTGCATTTTCAACTCTGATCAGAGGATTTTCACAGTAACTTCATTGCCATGTTTATGTAAGCCTAATTGTGACAATTACAAGCTAAACTAAATTGAACCCTAACTGCCTTGCTCTCATTAGTACTTCAAGATCCGGGCCTTGATTATAAGGTAGTCCCCTTTATTTCCTACTTTTTTGGGGGGGTCTTTTATGTTCAATTTTTAAAAAATTTCTCCGACATGTTAATATAACCAAAGTTATATTTTATATGAGTTAATGTCATATTAATTAGCCAATTAAAGCTTCTTTCCAGGTTCCCTGATGTGTATTTCTGGAGATTCAGCAGCATGACATGGTGGCTGGGTTAAACACTTTACCCTCAACGGTTGCACTGTTTGGCGCCAGTGGAGTTGCAAACTTTGCCAGCCAAGACTGTTTTCCACCAGCTACGGGAAGCTGAAACTTTGCAACAAAATAAAGAACAGGTTGCAAAATAATTGCCACCTTATTTATGACAGCTTGTTAATCTGTCATTTCATTGTGCTTTTGTGATTGCCTTAACTTTGACCCTTTTCATAGAATCCATACAGTGCAGAAGAAGGCCATTTGGCCTCCTGCACTGACTCTCTGACAGAACATCTCAGCCAGGCCCAACCCTGTAACCCCATGCATTTACCCCACCAATACCACAACCTACGCAACCTGAGAACTGAGGGTTAATTTAGCATGGCCAATCCAACTAACCTGCTTTTCTCTGATTGTGGGAGGAAACCAGAGCATCCAGAGGAAAGCTCCACAGACATGGGGAGAACGACCAAACTCTGTACAATCATCCAAGGCTGGAATCGAACACAGGTCCCTGGCACTGCGTGGTAGCAATGCTAAACACTGTGCCACCGTGCCACCATCTCAATTTTCATTACCATCTCATCAACTAATGTTAAAAACTCCTTACACTTACCTAATCGAGATTCTGTCAAGATACCCTCCCTCTTTACCTTGGTTAAAAGCAAAATACTGCAGATGCTAGAAATCTGAAATAAGAAAGGGAAGTGCTGGATTAACTCAGCATGTCTTGCAGCTTCTGTGGAGAGAAACACAGTTAAGATTTTTGATCTAATTGATCCTTCTACAGAACCAATTCCTCAAGTCATTCCCTATAGAGTGTCTTTTCCATTGCTTCTATCTCCTGCCCATGCTGGGAAATCCATTCCCTGTCCTGATGAGATCAGGATTCTGAAATGAGAACACTCAAAACAAAATTCTCACAGTGATAACAGCTGTTTGACAGCCGCTTCACCATTGAATGTTTACTTGTTCCCCTGGTGTTGAGACTCTTTGCGGTGTCCTTTTCAGTTAGCATTCATGTTGTTGGAGGAGTTTTAATTTGAGATAATGGAATGTGGTACATTCTTCTCATTTCAGGTAACTTTGGAGATCGTTACTTTGGAACCGATGCCCCCGCAGACTGATGTGAGGATGATGACTGTGCATCATAAAGCTGCGCATTTTTTACTTCTGCACTTTCAGGCATTACAGATATTCATAGATCACTGGGTGAATTGAATGAGCTTCACACAAAGTGTTGGTCAGATGCACTTTGCAACCTGCATTCTTTAATTGTTATGGACGCAGCATGATACGGGTCTCGGATTGGATAAGCAAACCTTTGCTTTGCACCAAAAGTGCTGACTCTAAAAATTCATCCTGTTATCTTCTTTCTTTAGAGTAACTTGTTAGTTTACTTCCTAGCAAAATAAAAGAGTTTGTTGGGTGTGGTACCTACTAGCTAACAGTATCCTGCAGCCAACTAATTGTTTGTATACAAAATCATTTTTTCTTTGAAGAAAATGACTGCATATTCTTGAACTATTAGGAATAATGAAAATCTTTTTCAGAGCTATGGAAAGTTCACTTTTTTATTATTATCATTACTCCTTTAGTCGTGTAAATGAATTTTAATTTAAAGATAAACGAATGTAAGATTGCGCACAATTATTTAAGCATTCTAAAGTACTATTTAAAAACTTAATCCAGGGTCACAGCCTAGAAGATGTCCTTGCGAGTTCAGTATTCTTGTCACACTTAGTTTTATGTTATGGTATCACGATTAAATGCTTTCAATGTGTCCTTTTGTTTTGGATGTCACAAAACCACGGTTATTGCATTACACTTAGAGGTTGTTCCTGAGCACTTTAGAAGAAATTAATTTGTGCAATTTGTCATTCCTACGAAGAGAGTTAGTACGGATTTGAATGCATTGTAAATCAGTTAATACCTAAGAAAACATTCACTGTAAAGTAATATCTTCACTGTGACCATGGTCATTTTTTGTGTGACTATTAGTTATTAGCTATAATACTTGTAATCTGAAGTTGTTAAGGAATCCTGCCATTAAGATATGAAAATCTGATGTATTTTAAAATTAAAACCTTTATATTTTGATCTCTTGACTGTGTTTCCTTCAGCACTTCCGGCGCACATTGACCGCATACAGTTAACAAATCGCACATTGCAAACACTTTAATTTTCTGATAAATGGCTGGAAAAATTCCTCAGTATGACTTTGTTTGTGTACAAAATAATATATATTTTTAAAGTGAACAACTGCATTTTCTGAACCAGTAGGAAAAAAACCCTGTCAGAATTCTGGAATGTTCACATTTTTTATTATTATTATTACTCTTTTAGTGATGCAAATGATTTTTAACTTAAGATAAATTAATGTAAGATTGCACACAGTAAGTTTAGCATTCTCTAAGCTGTTTAAGCAAGACCACATGGAACTGAAGTAGAAAATCCAGGGAAGAAATTCTCTTCTCCATTGTGAGGGAAGGAAAGAAAAGGGCTAAATATATCACAGCAGCCCATTGGAACATGGAGCTGACTGCATGCACATCACTAATACAGGGATGCCTCCATGTGACTCCAGTCTCACAGCATGTGGTTGACTCTCAACTGCCCTCGAGCAACAAAAGGATGGGAAATAAATGCGGGCCAGCCAGCGATGCTCATGCCCCCATGAATGAATTTTAAAAAGGTGCCACCATTGCTGTTGGCTTCAGTGCCACTTTTCCTGCTCGACATTATTCTTTCTGGATATGGCAAAAAACCTCGGCCTCACTCTTGCAAAGGATGATAACTATTTTGTGTTTTTCACTCACGTGCTATCCATTTTATTGTGCTTCAGGAGCCAGTGATTTTTGATTTGATTTGGTGTATTATCGTCATATGACATTGTTCCTTGCGCACTATAGACTGTTTGAGACGTTGGGTGGATTAGGTGTCAAGACTAATTGAATGTTTTGCACAGAAAGCGCACATTCCTCTTCTGTTTCACAGAATGATCACATTTCACAAATTAATTTTATTGACATGTCTAGTGCCAACAATGTAGTCAAACACCTGTTCATGATTTCATCCCATCAATATCCATCCATTACACTGTACTCAGTGCCTGCTTTTGGTCAATCTTACATGTATGTAGCAAATCTTTAAACTACCTCAATTAGTTGTCAAACTAAGGTAACGATAACAACAATCTATATTTATTTGACATCTTTCAAGTGTAGTAAAACCTCCTAATGCATTTCAGAAGAGTATTATCAAACAACATTTGACACTGATTGACATATAAAAAAAATTGGATCAGATGACGAAAATGGGAGTCAAGTAAAGAGCATCTTAAGGGAAGAAAAAAATGGCAGAAAGGTTTTGGGCGGGAATTCTAGAGCAAAGAACAAAACAGCCCGGGAAACAGGCCCTTTGGCCCAACGAGCCCACGCCGCCATTTTAACACCACCAGTTCCCCCCCCACCCCCGGCCACCCATGACCCTTATCTATTGTTTTATGGCCATCCACATTGAGGGAAACTAATTTAGGGACAATTTATTACTGCCAATCAGCCTAATAGCACATCTTTGGGGTGTAGGAGGAAACCGGAGCACCTGGAGAAAACCCACGCAAGCACAGGGAGAATGCGCAAACTCCCATAGACACCGGCCCAAATCCATGTGTCTGCACAGTAATCAGCAATAGTCACTGAGCTGTCGACTTGCCCAGCATCTGGTCCAGTTTAAGCACACACTAACAACATGAAGCACTAGGCCAATCTCCAACAACCGAGAGCAGCCCAAGTACGACCCATCGCGTGTGTGCCCCTTGTTGGGCAACAAGGCGGACCAACTTAAAACCTGTGAATTAAAAGAGAAAAAGCATTATTATCATACCATATCCATTTACCTTACCAGGGACGCCCCAATGCTAATGAATCTTGTTTAAAACAATCTCCTATATCCACCCATCTCCAATCCACTCATGTCCCTGTCTAATTTACTCTTAAACAACTCTAGCGTGCTTGCCTCCACCACCTTACTTGGCAGATCATTCCACATCCCTACTACCCTCTGCGTGAAAAACCTCCCTCTAATATCTGTGTTATACCTCTCGCCCCCTCACCTTAAGCCCATGGTCCCTCGTACTATACGTCACTACCATAGGAAATAGCTTACCTCTGTTTATCTATACCCTTCATAATCTTATATACCTCTTTTAGATTCCCCCCTCAGTCGCCGTCTTTCAAGGGAAAAGAGCCCCAATTTCTTCAATCTTTCCTCATAACCCAGTCCTTCCATACCAGGCAACATCCTGGTAAACCTCCTCTGCGCTCTCTCCAGAGTCTCCACGTCCTTCCGGTAGTAAGGCAACCAGAACAGGACACAGTACTCCAAATGCGGCCTAACCAACGTTCTATACAACTGCAACATTAGACTCCAGCTCTTATATTCTATACCCCTTCCTGTAAAGGCTAACATACCATAGGCTTTCTTCACAACCTTCTCCATTTGTACTGCCACCTTCAAAGACTTGTGCACTTGCACCCCCAGGACTCGCTGCGATTCTATACCCCTTATGGGCTTACCCTTAATTATATAACTCCTCCCTACATTATTCCGGCCAACATGCATCACCTCACATTTATCCGGATTAAACTCCATTTGCCATGTATCTGCCCAATATACCAGCCTATCAATATCCTGTTGTATTGCCAGACACTGCACCTCACTGCCTGCCAATCCAGCCATCTTGGTGTCATCAGCAAATTTGCTGATCACACCACTTACTCCCTCTTCCAAGTCATTTATATACACTACAAAGAGAAGAGGTCCCAGTACTGAGCCCTGCAGCACACCACTAGTGACAGACCTCCAGCTAGAAAAGGACCCCTCCACTACTACTCTCTGTCTCCTCTTTGCAAGCCAGGTCTCAACCCATCTAGATACCTGGCCACGTATGAGCCGTGATCTTTTCTACCAACCTACCGTGAGGGACTTTGTCAAACGCCTTACTGAAATCCATATAGACGACATCAACAGTTCGTCCTTCGTCGACCGTTTTTGTCACCTCCTCAAAAAATTCTACCAGATTCGTAAGGCAAGACTTCCCCTTTACAAAGCCATGCTGCGTATCCTTAATCAGATCGCAACGCTCTAAATGCTCATGCATCCTATCCCTAAGAATCCTTTCCATCAACTTGCCTACCATTGACATTAAACTCAACGGCCTATAGTTACCCGGGTTATCCCTCCTACCCTTTTTAAACAACGGTACCACGTTCGCTATCCTCCAGTCCTCTGGGACCTTACCTGTGTCCAAAGAAGAGACAAAGATTTGCATCAGAGGCGCAGCAATCTCATCCCTCGCCTCCCTAAGCAGCCTAGGATATGTCATTGGGCCCTGGAGATTTATCAGTTTTAATGCTACCTAAAAGCCCTAACACTTCTTCCCTCGTAATCGACAGATCCTTCAATTGGTCTACAGCTCCCTCGATGACCGTACCAGACATCAAGCCACTCTCCTTCGTGAATACCGACGCAAAGTATTCATTCAGGATCTCCCCCATTCCCTCAGACTCCAAGCACAATTCCCCTCGTCTGTCCCTGAGAGGACCAATTTTACCCCTAGCCACCCTTTTACTCCTAACATAGGAGTAAAATGCCTTTGGATTTTCCTTAATCCTACCTGCCAAAGCCATCTCATGCCCCCTCTTTGCTCTCCTAACTCCCCTTTTGAGATCCCTCCTACTCTCTCTCTACTCCTCCAACGATCTCTCCGCTCCCAGCTGCTTAGACCTGACATACGCCTCTCGTTTCTTCCTAACCAGGTCTTCTATATCTCTAGTAATCCACGGCTCTCTAATCCTACCTTTCCCATCCTTCCTCCTAACCGGCACATGCCTTTCCTGCACCCATTGCAGTTTTCCCTTGAAAGACTCCCACATGCCTAAAATGGACTTGCCCTCCAACAGCCTATCCCAGTCTGTATCCCTAAGCTCCTGCCTAATCCGGCTGTATCTAGCCTTCCTCCAATTTAGCACCCTCCCCTTAGGACAACACGCATCTTTTTGCATTCGTATCCTAAAGTAGATGGAATTGTGGTCACTAATAGCCACATGTTCGCCTACCTGACCTGGCTCATTGCCCAGAACTAAATCCAGTATAGCCCCCTCTCTAGTCGGGCTATCTACATACTACTGCAAGGATCCTTCCAATACGCATCCTACGAATTCCTCCCTGGCCGAACCCCCAGCTCTAGGCACCTTCCAATCCACCCCAGGGAGATTAAAATCTCCCACTACAACAACCCTGTTCTTCCTACACTTGTCCAAAATGTCTCTACATATACCCTCTTCCACCTCTTCAGAGGTAGAATTATTAAAATCAGGGATACTCAAGAGACCAGAATTAGATGAGTGCAGATTTCTCGAGGGTTAGCTGGCTGGAAAAGAGAACAAAATAATGTCATGGAAGGATTTGAAGACAAGGATGAGAATTTTAAAAATTAAGGTGTTGCTTAATTGGAAGTCATTGTGGGGTTAGGGGCAAACAAAACTTAACGTCAATTAAATTACTGGCAGTAGAGTTTCGGATGACCTTTTATTTATAGAAGATTATGACCTGAAACATTGGGTGGGATTTTCCACCCCCACAGCACCCACTCCAACCTGTGCTGTGTCTAGCAGAAGCAGTCCATCACTGGCCAGCAGTGGGATCTTCCAGATCCTTGCACCCTCCGCCTTTGGTAAACTTGTGGCATGGGTACACATTGGGACCAGCAGCTCTTGCTGCTGGAAATGGTTGGAAAATTTTGGTTATTGAGATTGAATTTTCCCAGCTGTAAGTAGACAGCAAGGCAGTTGATAACGTGGTGGGGTTGGCATCAGGACTGGAGCCGACATCTTCTTGCCACTATAATACATCAGCAGTGGAACCTTAGCAGTGTTAGTCACCCACTGGACAGCTAATTAAGCCACTTAAGAGCCCAATTAAGGGCAATCTCCCAATGGCACCATCACTGGAATTTGGAATCTGATCCCCCACTGCATCCCATTGATCACCAGGCCCTGCCTAAAAGTTTATTTATTCGTCACAAGTAAAGCTTACATTAACACTGCAATGAAGTTACTGTGAATTGCTGAAATAAATTTACCTCATCTTTGAAGGTGCCTTGGCATTGATGCTCCCTCTTGCATTAAACATTAGCCTCCTCTAGCAGTCGTGTTGCTGAGCTACCAATCCTGGGATTGGGCTTGCAGCTCTGGGAGACACTGTCAAATAGGCTGAAGCAGGTTTCGTACACGGAAGGTAAAAATCTATTAGAACCACCAGAGCGGAGGGGCCTCCACAACAATGATGTTGGCCATAGCTGTAGCCATTTCAGACTTGTGGCTCCATCATAGGAGCATGGAGCCTACAAACTGTTGCTAGGCTCTGGACTTAGCACAGGGGCCCATCCAACACTGGGGAGGTTCAATTGGTGTGGAATAGTGGACCTTTAGTGGGATTGCCTTGACCAGCTGCCCAGATCTGTGGAGCAGGCTGCTGAACCAGCCCATCCAGGGGAAACTCACATAGAGATGTGACAACGTCAGGGAGCCCTCCCAATGGAGTTTTCAGATGCTTCCTGGAAAGTGTCTGTATTGGAAAATCACACTGCAAAATCTGAAAGGAAGATATGTTAAATTATTGTATAACTACTAAATGGCAGCCATTATATTCAATGCAAGTGAATCATTAAAGGACATAATCATTCGTACCAGAAAAATCCTGTCTTCAGTCACTAGGTACCATAATAAAATCTTTGCTGTGTAAATATAAATGGTGCAGTACAATTTCCTTGTTAGGCATACCTTGAACTGCAGAGATAGATTTAGTGTATTTTAAAGATAGTCTCAGGCTGCTATATTGCCAAGGGACTATCCAGCTCAGCAGTGGAAAGTTCATTCATATTTTTATACATGGAAACGCCATTAGCATTGTGTCAGCCGTTTAACTTCAAGAATATTTAGTCTTTAAATGACTGTAATTGAATAATATACATTGGTAAGAAAAAAGATTACATTGTTGGTTAAGTTCAGACCTGGTTTCACTTTGTAACGTACAAGGCAAAACTTAATTGCGCGGCTGCTGTAGAATATATTAGCTCAATTTCACAGTAGTGCACACCACTGACCTCGAAGAAAACTGCCCACAAAGATCTACAGATCTCTGTGGCAGGGATTTCCCCTTTTCTGGCATTAATTTGCATCTGGCACCAAGTCAAAGGAACGCCAGACTTCCAGGAACAGTAATGTCAGCAAGAAGGATAAACAACCAATCACATTGAAATGCCCCCATCAATATCCCCTCTCATTTCTCCCAGCCACCTGTAGAATGAATTTTGGTTTGTTAACCAATATTAGGATGTCCGTTAACAGCAGAGACACAAAAACCTAGATATAATCTACATTTTTTAAAAATTATCATGGGTTTGACAGAAGGAAAGATACCTATCATTGATCAGTTAACATGCTAGTCCACAAATGACCAACTTTACTGCGTTAAATTTTAAGTTTCCTATGGTGGCTTCTCTAAGCTTTTAAGCTCAATCCCATAACCATTTCACTACCATACTGAATGGCAAGCATTTGTTAGGTTTTACATTACAGTTTGTGTTTTAGTCATTTTAGGAAGAAAATTGAATTGGTAGCAATGATTCGAGACAAGAACAACATTGTTTCAGTTTGACAAGCTCAAAATAAAGACCCTTTGAACTACTCTTTAGCAATCTGGACTCGGAATCCAAACTTTTCAGTAACTTCCTAGAAATGCCTCTTTTTTATGTGTTGAATATCTTTAGGATCAATCTTCCTTTAATAATTTTACCACATCAACTATAACAGAATGACTAAATCAGTGGTATCTATAAGCCTCAAAATACTCTTAAGTATTAAGTATTCACTATTCACTAAATTTTCAATATACTTCCAGCTCACTACTTTCCACTGCTCCTGTCTCCCTGACTCTCCAGAGGGAATTTTCCCATCCCGCCTACCATGGTAATCCATTGACCTTGGGCAGTATTTTCCGGTTTTGGGGTGAGCATGACCAGAAATCCCACCCTTCCTCTCACTGCTTCCCTCCCATCACTTTTCCCACTCACTACCTCACTCGCTCCCGCCTCCAAGGTCACCCCCTCTGCCACATGCCCTCTCCCATGCCCACCTTCTCCCTGGCTTACCTCCTCCATGGCTCACCCCCCTCTCCCACTCACCCCTCTTCCACTCACCCCCCTTTTGTTCACCCCCTCTCCCGTTTAGCCTCTCTCCTGCTCACCCACTTTCCTGCTCACTGCCTCTCCTGCTCACCCCCCTCTTCCTCTCACCCCTTCCTGCTTGCCACCCTCCAGCTTGCTCCCTCTCCCGCTTGCCCCTTCACCCGCTCACCACCTCTTCCACTTGCCCCTTCTCATCACATCTCCCACTTGCCCCTCTCCTACAAACCACCTCTTCCATTCTCCCACTCGTCCCTTCTCCTCTCACCATTTCTCCCACTTGCCCCCACTCTCACTTGCCACCTCTCCCACTTGTCCCCTCCCCCTCCAGCTCCATGTCTCCCTAAGATTGCCTATTTGCACCTCTGCAACATCGCCCATTTTTATACTATCCTAATTGTCCTGCTGCTGAAACCCTCCTTTATGCCTCTTTGACCTCTAGACTTGACTATTCCAGTGGCTGGGTTTGCACAGTCTAACCCTTGTAAAATTGAAGTCATCCAAAGCTTCGCTGCTCAGGTTTTAACTTATACCAATTTCCCTTCATCTATCCACTCCTGCACTCGCTGAGATACACTGGCATTACCATCAGTTAAATTTTACACAAAGTAAAATAATCTGTTGGGATTTACACGTGATTAAGCTGGAAGCTTCACAAAGGTGTTTTATTATTGTAGAAATGTGATATTATACAAATATAAAATTAGTCACTCATTAGTCCAAATTCTGAATTCTGCTGAATAAGGAACCATGCTGTCAAAGCTTTTCTCAAGCAATACTCAAATATAAAATCAGTTTTTCAGAGCTAGTGATCGAGGCTAGTTAGCAGTAAGTATAAACTCAGTCTGCCATTAAAATGTAATAATACCTTATAATTACTTATGTAGATCACTGGGAGGTGTTTAGGAGAGAAAGGCAACTGTACAGGAGGGGTGGGGAGGATTTGAACGGGAGGGGGACTAGTGTCTTAGCAGGGAGGTTAGCTGGGGTGTTCAGGAATGATTTAAACTAATAGGGAGGGGGGGTGGGGAGGTGGCTGGGAGAGAGACGGGTGAAAGGAAAATTATAAGGGAGAAGGTGGTTCCGAGGGACATTTGTGGGTTGAACTGTGTCTGTTTCAATGCTAGGAGTGTGGCAGGGAAAACGGATGAGCTTAGGGCCTTGATGTTTGTGAGGCAGTTGGATGTGGTGGCTGTAACGGAGACGTGGTTACGGGAAGGGCAGGACTGGCAGCTGAATGTTCCTGGGTACAGGTGTTTTAGGTGTGACAGAGGAGGGTTGAAGAGAGGTGGAGGGGTGGCACTGTTAGTCAAGGAAAACATCACAGTAGTGCAGAGGGAGGGCGATATGGAAGAGATAGGGATTGAGTCGCTGTGGGTGGAGTTGAGGAATAAAAAGGGAGAGATCACACTGCTAGGGGTGTACTATAGGCCACCCAACAGCCCAAAGTCAGTGGAGGAGGGAATTTGCAGGGGCATTTTGGACAGGTGCAGAAAGAATAGAGTGGTTGTAGTGGGTGATTTTAATTTTCCCGGAGTGAATTGGAGGGGGCCTAGGGCTGGGGGTACGGAGGGAGAGGAGTTTGTGAAATGTGTTATGGAAGGGTTGCTAGAACAGTATGTAACTTGCCCGACTAGGGGAGGGGCTATACTGGATTTAGTGTTGGGAAACAAGCCAGGGCAGGTGGGTGAGGTAGAGGTAGGCGAACATGTGGCGAACAGTGACCACAAGTCCGTCTACTTTAGGATAAAAATGGAAAGGGACGAGTGCCGTCCAAGCGGGAGTGTGCTGAACTGGGGAAAGGCGAGCTATGGCAGGATTAGGAGGGAGCTGCAGCAAACTGACTGGGAGGGACTGTTAGCTGGCAAGTCCACGGTTGGCAAGTGGGAGGCTTTTAGGGACAAAATGAAATAGTTGCAGGGGAGGTTTGTTCCGGTTAAGCGAAAGGATGGGAAAGGTAGGATTAGAGAGCCGTGGATTACGGGGGATATTGAAGACTTGGTTAGGAAGAAGAGGGAGGCGTATGTTAGGTCAAAACAAATGGGTACGGAGTGTGCGCTGGAGGAATATAGAGAGAGTAGGAGGGAGCTAAAAAGGGGAATTAGAAGGGCGAAGAGAGGGCATGAGATGGCTTTGGCCGGTAGGATTAAGGATAATCCTAAGGCATTTTATTCCTATATTAGAGGCAAGAGAGTAGTTAGAGGGAAAATTGGTCCTCTTAGGGACAAGAGTGGAGAGTTGTGTATTGAGTCGGAGGGAATGGGGGAGCTCCTGAATGAATACTTTGCGTCGGTATTCACGAAGGAGAGGGGTTCGGAATCGTGCGGTCTCTTGGAGGGAGCGGAGGTTCAGTTGCAGGATATAGTTATTACGAGAGAGGAAGTGCTAGGGCTTTTAGGTAGCGTAAGGACGGATAAAGCTCCGGGGCCTGATGGTATTTATCCCAGGCTGCTTAGGGAGGCGAAAGATGAAATTGCTGGGCCTCTGGCGCACATCTTTGTCTCTTCTTTGGACACAGGTGAGGTCCCAGAAGACTGGAGGGTAGCAAATGTGGTCCCGTTGTTCAAAAAAGGTAGTAGGGATAACCCTGGGAATTATAGGCCAGTGAGTTTGACGTCGGTGGTAGGGAAGTTAATGGAAAAAATACTTAGGGGTAGGATGTATGAGCATTTGGAGCGTTGCGATCTGATTAGGGATACGCAACATGGCTTTGTTAGAGGGAGGTCTTGCCTTACGAATCTGGTGGAATTCTTTGAGGAGGTGACAAAAACGGTTGACGATGGGAGAGCCGTTGATGTCATCTATATGGATTTCAGTAAGACGTTTGACAAAGTCCCTCACGGTAGGCTGGTAGAAAAGGTTAAGGCGCATGGGATACGAGGCCAGGTAGCTAGGTGGATTGAGAACTGGTTGGGAAATAGGAGACAGAGGGTAGTTGTGGAGGGTACCTTGTCGGGCTGGAGGCCAGTGACCAGTGGTGTGCCGCAGGGCTCGGTACTGGGACCTCTCCTCTTTGTAGTCTACATAAATGACTTAGAAGAGGGAGTAGGTGGTGTGATCAGCAAGTTTGCTGATGACACCAAGATGGCAGGGTTGGCGGGTACAGAACTGGATTGTCAGGTGATACAACAGGATATAGATAGGTTGGTGCAGTGGGCAGATAGGTGGCAGATGGCATTTAATCCTGACAAATGCGAGGTGATGCATTTTGGAAGGAATAATGCAGAGAGGAGCTATGTGATAAAAGGTAGGCCGATTAGGAGTATAGACGTACAGAGAGACCTGGGAGTGCAGGTCCACAAATCCATGAAGGTTGTGTCACAAGTGGAGAACGTTGTTAGGAAGGCTTATGGGATGTTAGCCTTTATAGGAAGGGGCTTAGAGTATAAAAGCTGCCGTCTAATGCTTCAGTTATACAGAACGTTGGTTAGACCGCATTTGGAGTACTGCGTCCAGTTCTGGTCACCTTATTACCGGAAGGACGTGGAGTCTCTGGAAAGGGTGCAGAGGAGGTTTACCAGGATGTTGCCTGGCATGGGGGGACTGGGTTACGAGGAGAGACTGAAGAGACTGGGGCTATTCTCCTTGGAAAGAAGGAGATTGAGAGGGGACATGATAGAGGTATATAAGATACTGAAGGGAATAGATAGAGTTAATAGTGAGAGACTGCTCCCTAGACTGGGTACGAACACAAGAGGTCATCACTTAAGGGTGAGGGGGGGGAGGTATAATTTGGAGGTAAGAGGAAGGTTCTTTACACAGAGAGTTGTGGGGGTCTGGAATGCGCTACCGAGTAGGGTGGTGGAGGCAGGCACGTTGGACTCGTTTAAGATGCAGTTAGATAGGCATATGAGTGAAACGAGAATGGAGGGATATGGTAGGGGCTATTAAATAGGGTTAAACCTCGGGAGACACCGGAAGGGCAGGCTGTATGACTAATATGTTTTGTCTTTATTCCACAGGTGGAGGTCCACCTCGTGTCAAGCGAGGGGCATGCACACGGCGGGTTGTGCGTGGGCTGCTCTTGGAAGTCCAGGAGTGGCCTAGTACTTCATGTTGGTGTGTGTGCTTGATCCTGGACCGATAGACGGGCTCCACAACAGCTCAGTGACTAGCACTGCTAGCTGTGCAGATACATGGATTTGGGCCTGTGTCTGTGGGAGTTTGCGCATTCTCCCTGTGGTTGCGTGGGTTTCCTCCGGGCGCTCCGGTTTCCTCCCACACCCCAAAGATGTGCTCTTAGGCTAATTGGTTTCCACCAAATTGACACTATTTCTTCCCTGAATCTGACTGAGTAGGGTCCCATTCGTAGACATGCAGGGTAGAATAGGTGTAGGGCGATGCGGCGGCGCGGGCTCGTTGGGCCGAAGGGCCTGTTTCCCGTGCTGGGTTGTTCTTTGTTCTTTGTTCTTTGTTAATGGGTATAGTTTTCTACTTTCTCAATGGTGAGAAGCTAGACACACTGGAGGTCTGAAGAGTTACAAGTACGCAGATCACTAAAATGTCAAGATCAGGTACTGAAAATTAGCAGCATGGTTAACAGTATGGTAGCCCTTACATCTAAAAGGATATGATACAGAGGGGAGATGTTATGCTTCAGCTATACAAAGTCCCGTATAGGTTACATCAGGAATACTGTGCACAGTTCTCGTCTCCACATCTGAGGAAGGACATACCTGCACTGGAGGTGGTACAGCAAATGTTGACTAGATTGTCTCCTTGGATGAGATGGTTGTCCTATGATGCAAGGTTGAGTGAATTGGGCCCATACTCTCTGAAATTTGGAAGAATGAATGGTGCTGTAATTGAAATTTATGGAATTATGAAGGGGTAAAAGTTAGACACAGAGAGGTTGTTTCCCAGCCTGGGGAGTCTAGAATGGCAGGGACGCTGTCAGGCCAAGGTACTGATCATTTAGAGCTGGGAGAAAGAGAAATGTCTTCATTCAAAGGGTTATGAACCTGAGGCATTCTTTATCCCAGAGGGTTACTCAACCATTGAATATATTCAGAGGCTGGGTTAAGCAAATAAGGTGATCATGCCACCCTGATCGTCAGCCAGAGTGGCTCAGTGGTTAGCATTGCTGCCTCACAGCACCAGGAACCCGGGTTCAATTCCAGCCTTCAGTGACTGTGTGGTGCTTGCACATTCACCCCATTTCTGTGCAGCTTTCCTCCAAGTGCCCTATTATCCTCCCACAATCCAAAGATTTGTGGGTTAGGTGGACTGCCCACGCTAAATTGACCTTCAGTGTCCCAGGATGAGTAGGTTAGGGGGATTAGCTGAGTAAATTTTGATTTACTTTATGGTTACATATGTTGGAATACACTGAAAAGTATTGTTTCTTGTGTGCTATACAGACAAAGCATAACATTTATAGAGTGCATGGGAAGAAGGAAAGGAGAGAGTGCAGAATGCAGTGCTACAATCACAGCTAGGGTGTAGAGAAATATCAACTTAATATATATGATACAAAGGTTTGAGGTCACATACCAACTGACTCAAGAGCAGCTTCTTCCCTGCTGCCATCAGACTATTCAAAAGTTTGGTGGCAGCAGGGAAGGTGCTGTTCTTCAGTTGAATGGTACATGAGCTCAGAGTTTTGCAACTTTTTCCCGGCAGAAGATGGAAGACAGTGTGTCCGGGGAGCATGGGGTCCCTGATTATACTGGCTGTTTTTCCAATACAGCAAGAAGTGTAGATGCAGTCAATGGGTGGGAGGCTGGTTTAACTATGCGGGATGACAGTGATATGGCCTGGGTAAGATACTTTGTGGGAGAGTCGGTGCAGACTCCATGGGTCAAATGCATCATCAGAATTCTATGATCGTATTAAATGCTGGAGCAGACCCGACTGTCAGATGATCCACTCCACCTTGTATTTCTTATTTTCATATATTCAAGGGTTTTTACAGGTCAGACTAATAGCACACAGTGTCAAGTCCTTCTCAGTTCAGTAATTTTTAATTGATTGCAGATGATGACAACTTCAGCAGCATATCCCGTACATAAACACAGAATCACCAACAACAAGCTCTGGATTTTTTATGTTTAGTTGCATATTCCTTTCACAAAATTCAGATTAATTTATTCTCCTTTGATTTGTGAGCTTGAACTGCTTTTGTAGTCTGACATGCAAACCTATATCCTGAATTTGGATTCCACACTGTAAAGTCTGTTTTCGGAATGGTCGGAGACATCATTCAAGAATTTCTGTCTTCCAAAGCACAAACTCCATTGTTAAAATCTGACTAATTGAGAATACAAAATGTGATAGTGAGCATGTAAGTCTGCCACTGCCTTTGGAGCTCCAAGTACATAATTGACACCTACAAGTTTTTAATGAGAAAAGCAAAGAAGATATGGAAAACCTCAGCTATAGCTGCTGTCCTGTCACCAAATTACTGTCTGTGTAGGCTGTGAATTGTTACGTTTGACAATAAAGGTCATCTCTGTAAAGGAACAGTAATCAGGTGAAATTGTTGGTTATATCTCTAGAGTGCAACTGTTTTTTTTAATGCAAATTTCCTTCATAAATAATTAGTGAAGAAGAAACAGCTCAAAAGATCAGTTAGTTATCCTCCTACTCTATCATGTAAGTGAAATGCTAATTGGTGTAAGAGTGTTACAATGCTGTTCAGTAGTCAATAGTAAAGTGGAAGCCAAATAATTCTCCTTTCAATGCTTTTTGACAGTTGCATTTGGAACAATGTTATTTTTATGAGATTATTGGGCAGCACAATGGCACAGTGATTAGCACTGTTGCCTCACAGCGCCAGGGACCTGGGTTTAATTCTTGGCTTGGGTGGCTGTCTGTGTGGAGTCTGTGTATTCTACCCATGTCTGTGCAGGTTTCCTCCAGATTCTCCGGTTTCCTCCCACAATCTGAAAGACCAGCTGGTTAGGTGCATTGGCCATTCTGAACTCTCTCTCTGTGTAGCTGAACAGACGCCGGAGTGTGGTGACTAGGGGATTTTCACAGTGACTTCATTGCAGTATTAATGTAAGCCAACTTGTGACACTAATAGCAATTTCTGTCCATCTGTGTGAGATGTTCTAATGAACAGTTCTGTACAAAAACCAAATGAATTTAGTGTATACCATTATCTATTTCATTTCAATGAGTGTAAACATTAGGATATATATTTCACCAATTAAATATGTGTCTCTATCCATTTTTGATCGGTGTTGAAATCCATCTGCCACACTCCTGTCATCATACTTAAAACCTATGTCTCATTATAATTTTCTTGCTCCTATCTAATCACTTTGCACCAAACTTTTTGTCATCTGCAGACTTGGATAAACGGCTCTCTATTGTGTTCTCAAAATTGTCAATAACTATTGACTGATAAACACTGAATTTCTACAAGGCACACCTGCTTGCCTGGATAAAGTAGTTCTAACAATGCTCAAGCAGCATCCATGACAAAACAGCCCCCTTGATTAGCACCCCATCCACCATCACCTTGAAAATTCACCAGCTATAGTATGTGCCTTACACAAGATGCCACTTACCAAGGTTCTTTTGACAACACCAACCAAACCCTCTAACAGCTGAAAGGACAAAGGAGCAGATGCTTGGGAACACCACTAACTGCAAGTTTCCTTTCAATTTATACTATCAATTAACACACCATCCTAACCTGGAATATAATGCCATTTTTTCATTGCCATTGGGTCAAAATACCGAAGCTCTCTTCCTAACAGCACTATGGGTTTACCTTCATCGCATAGACTGCAGCTCTTCAAGAACCACGTACAATGGCAGAAAACCCACAATCCATTTATATGCCAATCATGAACAAAACTTTCCTAAACAGGACTGTGTTGGAATGATTTGCTGTTCAGATGCCAGCATACCATATGTTGTAGCTGTTGCTCAGTATAACAAGCAATGAAGGAGTGGTAAGGTTAGCTGAGGGTGTTATGTGGACCAGTTGTAAAAATATAGTAGATTAACAGGCAACACCTAATTGTGTGCATGCCTTAATTAATCAACTGATGTTGGGTAGCCACAGCTCATGAATTCTCCTAATGCTAGTCATCCACTGCAACTATTCCTAAGTGTAGCATTAACCCTGACCAACACAACTTGCTTGGTTGGTTGCATTACTTTGCATAGGAACATGGGAACAGGCCATTCAGGCCTGCTTCTGCACTGTCATGATTCTATGAATTAAGGGAACGCTAGTTGATGATCAGTGCAACTGACAACATCATCTGTGGGCAGGAGTTTGCCACCGCCACGATGTGTGGTTTCAGATGCTCCCAAGCAGAAGCCAGCCCTGTAAAAAAGTCATCAGCAGAGCTTTTCCCTCACCACCTGCACAGGACAATTTCATGAGTAGGATTGTTGGGATTGTCAGGTCCTACCGAAAATCAATGGACATTTGGCTAGGCTGCCGCACCCCCTGCAGAGGGTTCCACCACAGCAGGGCAGGAAAATCCTGGCCCACATGTGGCACTTGCAGCAAACATTTAATCTATTCACTCATCAAAAGAAGTGCAGCAGATAATCTCGTCTAACGTTACCAAAATTCTGAGGTTGCATTCCCAGCATCTGCCCCAGATGAAGCAAGACAACCATGAGATTTATTTTAAATGAGTATGAGGAAATCCCACAAAGCCTACTCTCCCTGAAGGAATTAGTTACATTTAACAGTTGGCCTCAAATCTGCTTGCACAGGGGGTGGCTGACTGAAAAATAGTCACACTTTGTTATTTAAACTCAGCTGGAATAAACAATATAAATTGACTTAATATGGGTTGTGTGATTATACTGAAAATGAGTTCATTTGTGATATCTCAAAGTTTCTCATCAATTTTTCTTTTCAATTACTCTATAGTTTCAGAATTACAACAACTTCAAACTGTCGCAGGTTGAATAACTATCTTTATTTCAAAATTGCGTACATTGAAAACTTTGAAGGAGGTTCACTATTCGAAAGCTAAATCAGCCATGAATAATTTAGTGTTTGGAGATGCTTCACTTGGATTTAACCTCATGTCTCAATCAATCTCAATTACCCAAAACCTATTGTAATTTGGTAATTTGACAAGAATGGTAAATCAGCGTGAATCAGGATGTAAATCAAAGGTTAGATCAATCTGGGGGATGTGGAAGAGGCAGATCAGGAGAAGAGGAAGAGGGGCCAGTGAAGTGGGCCGCTGACCTTAATTGGGGAAAATCCTGGGAATACGGGGTGGAATTATAGTTCTGGAGGTTGTGTGAGGAGGATGCAGACATTTGGAGGCATCTTGATAACATTGCAGACTTATGAGAGAAAGTGATTGGATGGGCATCTAAACACAGTTGCCTAAATCTGTATTCAGGACGTAGATGTGACTCCACTAAGTCCTCATGAAGCTACTGGATTTCCACACACTGTGGAAACCAAGCTAGCAGCAATTATCTGAAAACCTGTAATGAGTCTTGTAGCCTCATGGTCACATCTCAACCTCTTCCTTAGACCATTTTTTAAATATTTAGTCTGGGTTAAAATCCCACCACTGCTGATGGTGAAATTCAAATTCAATAACAATCTGAAGTTAATAGTCTAACTCTGATCATGCAACTATTGGCAATTGTTCTAAATGAGTGGTTTACTAATGTCCTTCAGGGTAGGAAATTTGCCTTCCTTACATGGTCTGGCCTACATGTGACTCCAGATACACAAGAATGTGATTGACTCTTAATTGCCCTCTGAAATGGTCTAGCAAACCAATCAGTTCAAGGGCAATTAAGGAGAGGTGACATGCCCGGGTGGTGCTGGCACCGAGACTAACTGCACAGTATGTGCAGCCTGCTCCGGGATCAAAGGCAGAGCCACAGCCGCTGCTCCAACTGCCTCAGCTCAAGGGCAATTAAGGATAGGCCACAAATGCTGGCCTCAGTCTGTGATGCCCACATCCCTAAATGAATGAAAGAAAAAATTCCCACATTACTTTTGCTTTCTTCTCATAGATGCCGCCTGACCTGCTGAGTATTTGCAGCCACAGCATTTTATTTTGTACTTTATAAGCCAGAGTCAATTTTCATGCCATGTGGCATAAAACTGAAGCATTACGAGCTTATCTCACTATCACTCTGAAGCCTGCTTAGATCCTGACTTGATACTAACATCAACGTGAAATGAAAATAATTTCTCACAGATGTTAAGTTTAAAAAATACTCATGCTCACTTAAACTGATATAGTAAACATCTCCAAATTTGAGTTCCTGAGAGCCCTAGACACCATTTTTAATGCTTCATTCACACATTCCAAATTTGAGCTTATTTAGATATACCACACATCAGCAAAAAAAAATTGGGTTAGAAATCATGAAACATTACTAATTATAGTCACTGTTTAATATAAGTCAAGTGCTTACGTGGGAGGGTAAAACTATCAACTATAATGGCAGCCAAACTGTTCCACTACAGTTACAACACTAACATTTACCCAACAGCATGGAACATTTCCCAGTTATGTTGTGTTCAAATAATCCTGTGCAAACAATTTCAGAGAGACTGAAGAAGTAAGTCATAGAAATCTGGTTCACATCACAACAGAGTTTCATGGTGGCACAGTGTTTAGCATTACTACTTCACAATGCCAGGGACTTGGGTTCAATTCCCAGCATGGGTCACAGTCTGTGCAGAGTCTGCACATTCTCCCCACGTTTGTGTGGGTCGTCTTTGGATGCTCTTGTTTCCACCCACAAATCTGAAAGAAAGGCTGGTTAGTTGCATTGGCCATGCTAAATTCTCCCTCCATGTACCCGAACAGGTGCCGGAATAGGGGATCTTCATGGTAACTTCATTTCACTATTAATGTAAGCCTACTTGTGATACTAATAAATGAATAAACATTTTGTTACAATCTTGGATCGCTACATAGCACGCATAAAATTTTACTGCAACAATTTAACTTAGCATTTCCCATCTTTATTGTCAGTACACACAGGGCGGCATGATAGCACATGTTTAGCACTGCTGCTTCACAGCTCTAGGGACCTGGATTTGAATCTCGGCTCAGGTCACTGTCTGTGCGGAGTTTGCATGTTTTCTCTGTGTCTGCGTGGGTTTTCTTCGGGTGCGCCGGTTTCCTCCCACAGTCCAAAGATGTGCGGGCTAGGTTGATTGGCCATGCTAAATTGCCCCTTAGTGCCCCGGGATGCATAGGTTAGAGGGATTAGTGGGTAAATTTATGGGGATAGAGCTTGGATGAGATTGTGGTTGGTGCAGACTCGATGGGCCAAATGGCCTCTCTCTGCACTGTAGGATTCTATGATTTTATGAGGAATATTCTTAAAAGAGCTTTGAAAGCTCTTATCCCTTCTTCAGAGACATCAAAATGTGTTGCTTCAAAATACATAAAGTTCTGTTGCATACTAACTCTTGTTCACTGTGCAGCAAAATAATTTTGTTCCTTGTGTACTCATTTAACCTGGTACTTCCGTTATCAATTCCTCTGTACAGGAGGCAATCATTTTGTTATGCAAGAGGTTACAGCACAAAAGATAAAATCCTATAAGGGAAAATACAGATATGTTTTATAAAATTTATTATCATTGTCCATATAAAGCCTTAACAGAAAATCTTTTATACAGGATAGAAGTTGACATTAAAGTTAAGGCAGGATCAAGACAGACAGAAAGCTTCTTTAGATTTCCAAACACTTATGTTAAGATTATTTGGTTACTAAAATTGCTGAAATTAATATCATTACTGAAGTTTTCAGAGCTGCGTTTTCCAAAGACTGGTGGAGAGTTGTAAAAACAAACAATGTGTTTGTCAAAGCTATAGTAGGGTTTGAACCCTAGATTTACATCTATTTCATATTAAACATTCCCTTAACATGGTTTTAACCATTGCCATAAACACTGAACAAACAAAAAACTTTGTCAATAGGCCTCAACTCTTTAAACCACTCCTCATTCCAAGTATACCATCCTACTTTTTAACAACAACATGTTGTTAAGATTGTCAGGAAAAGATGATTTTTCTGGGAGGACCGTCTACCTTCTGTATGCAAAGGTTAGAGAGCCAGACTTCCCTTTGCTCCACTATGGACAATGAGAAGAATTGCTGAGAATATGGAGACAAGGCAATTGACTTTTCTTGGATTGATTTGCCATTTGGGATCAATATGATATAGGTGGACTTTATTGCTGACCAAACTGGTGAAATATCCAACAGATTTTTGTCCCTGAAACTCTGGAATTCCTACCTTGCATGTTTTAATAATACTTCCTGCAGGAAAGTTCCCCAGAATCTCTTTTTGTGTTGCTACCGATAACTTTCAATTTATGACAACATTGTTTGGATTTATTTTGTCCGTTTACCATCATGAGTTGCCTAATTGAGCTGTGTAATTACTTTTATCTGACACAATAGTTGGAGCTGCTTGGTGGCATAGTGGTTAGCACTGATGCCTCACAGCACCAGGGTCCTGGGTTCAATTCCAGCCTCAGGTCACTGTCTCTGTGGAGTTTGCAGTTTCTTTCTATGTCTGCATGGGTTTCCTCTGGGTGCTCCAGTTTCCTCCCACAGTCCAAAGATCATAGAATTAGAATCGTAGAAACCTTACAGTGCAGAAGGAGGCCATTTGGCCCATTGAGTCTGCGCCGACCACAATCCCACCCAGGCCCTACCCCCATATCTCTACATATTTACACGCTAATCTCTACAACCTACACATCTCATGACCCTGAGGGGCAATTTTTAGCATGGCCAATCAACCTAACCCACACATCTTTGGACTGTGGGAGGAAACCAGAGCACCCGGAGGAAACCCACACAGACACGAGGAGAATGTGCAAACTCCACACAGACAGTGACCCAAGCCGGGAATCAAACCCAGGTCCCAGTACTAACCACTGTGCTACCGTGCAGGTTAGGTTGATTGGCCACGCTAAATTGACCCTTGTGTCAGGAGGATTAGCAGGGTAAATGTGTGAGATTATGGGGATATAGCCTGGGTGGGATTGTGGTTGGTATAGACTTGATGGGCTGAATGGCCTCCTCCTGTACTGTGGGGATTCTATGGTTAAGTCAGGCTCACGTGTAGATTATTGTGTTCCACTTATGTTTAGAAGTGGGTTATGATGTTTTATTGATTTGCTTAAATGATTGAAGAAAGCTCATTTAATTAAATCTGTAGTATTACATGGGGGATGATGTACTGGAAATGCTGAAAAACTGGTGGCCTGCTGCCACTTAATCTAAGTAATTGTTCATAAGGTAATGGTTGGGACGAATCCAATAATCCAATCCTCAGATGGCTGACTTTTGTGAGTTCATTAAATAATGTATTAATTCCCCCAGTCCGTGATGGCTAACTCATATTAGAACACAACTCCAGGGATGGTGGTAGCCGTATGATGTTCAATTATTTCTCATGTAGGATTCTGGTCAATAGGCATTGGTGTGAGCCTAATAATACCTTTAATCAATTTCTACCTATGTGTGATTCTACAAAAGAACCAATGGATTGCAATCAGAATAGTGAATGTTTCTATGCCCAGCAGACAATGAAGCCAACAGTACATTCTCACCATCACCTTGGCTGAGATCAGTTAATGTTCCAAAACGCAAGATTCCTACAGGAAATACATAAATCTGTTGAGCACTGATCAAAGTGTTCCTTAGATTATGACAAAATCATCAAACACTGGATTTATTCTTTGATGCATTAGTATCAGAAAATGAGATGTAAGGGTAAATTTTTGTATCTAATGAATTTTAATTCTGAATTGTTAAGTTTTTCTGCAAATATAACCAGAAATGTTACACATTGCACAAGGCACCATAACCCCAGAAGCAATCTCTAGCAATCCAGGCTCATGCGTAACATTCATATGCTCCACCTCACCCTGACACCAAACCCACATTGTAAGCCCCACACCCACATCTCACAGTTTCCACAGACTTCCAGCAATGGCAGTCACATCACCGAACACAATGAACAGGCTCACTGACACTCTTCCCTCTCTCATGCAAGACAAGGTGGCGTGCGATAGGAGAGAGAAGCAAAGGGCTGACGGGAAGAGGCATGATTGCACATTCTCACCACACGGATAGGCATGCATTATTGACATGGCTATCACTAATGTCACTAAATTCATCTGGGACAACATTGTGTTGCTGCATTCTGAAATCCCATTTCACCCTCATTTCACAATGTGCATGAAGTATAGTTAAGAAAGTCCACGAACGCCTCTACTTTCTCAGAAGATGAAGGAAATTTGGCATGTCAACTACAACTCTCACCAACCTTTACAGATGCACCATAGAAAGCATTCTTTCTGGTTGTATCACAGCTTGGTATGGTTCCTGCTCTGCCCAAGACCACAAGGTACAACAAAAGTTCGTGAATGCAGCCTAATCCATCACACAAATCAGCCTCCCAACCACAGACTCTGTCTACATTTCTCACTGCCTCGGCAAAGCAACCAAAATTAAGGACACCATGCATCTCAGACGTTCTCCCTTCCATTGGGAAAAAGATACAAAAGTCTGAGGTCATGTACTAACCGACTCAAGAACAGCTTCTTCCACACTGCTGTCAGACTTCTGAATGGACCTTGCATTAAGTTCATCTTTCTCTCCGCCCTACCTATGACTGTAACACTACATTCTGCACTCTCTCATATCCTTCTTTATGAATAGTATGCTTTGTACAGCACGCAAGAAACAATACTTTTCACTGCATGCTAATACAAGTGACGATAATAAATCAAATCAAATTACAAGCTAAAGATAGTGTAACAATGCACCTTTTTCTTTCCATCCATCCCCCACACCCCCTCCACTCTTGTATATTTATGTGCTTCAGAGCTGTGTAGAGATAGCACTAGTTTCTATGTGTGTGACAAAAATGTATTCACAGTGCTTTAAAATGGCTGCTCTTTCATGCTTCTAGCAGCGAGATTTCAGCTTTGTTTACTTTTTTCAGAATCTACACCCAGGCATAATTAATCAAGCACAGTGAGTATCAATAGTAAACCATTCACATAATCACAGAACATGTTTCTCTCTTGTAAAGCTAAAGACCTTATTTTAAATTAAACCCTTCTAAATTACAAACATACCGTGTGGAAATTTACGACTTCGCTCGAGCGAGGCTCGTAAAATCCTGCCTGAGTCTGATGGAGAACTCTGTTCTGCGAATCTCACCCACCCCGATTCTGGGACGGGTGTGGCAGTAAAATTCCAGCCATAGATTTCATTACTTAGAGTTCAGCTCATTTATTTCTCTAAATACTGAAATAGCCTCTGAGACAGAAAGGTCTCTGTTGACTATGCTGAGATCCACAAACTTGAACTTGCAGTTCTGCATAATCAAATTGGTTGCATGACTCTGCAAGATGCTCAATCTTAAAGTATTACTGATGAAGACAACATGACCATCTCCATGTGTGCAGAGGTTGATGTTAGATTCTGATGCAGCTAACAATATAGTTAGATGTTAGTGATTGGTGCAGAGACTAAACTTTCTACAAAAGTGGTAAATATGCCAATATTCACAAGTGCAAATGCAGGCTAGCACTTCTCACTTTCCAGTCGAGTATTTGCATTTAGTTCTCTTGTTATTAAGATTGGCACAGCATTACTAATTGAATTAGTAACTTTTTAATAAATTTAATCCTGACTTTTCTTTGGCCTGAAGATAGGCACATTCTGAGAGCGCTTACCACCATGTTGGATATGGGTGTGTTTCTGTGAGCTGCTCAAACATTACTAGCCTTCTGCTCCAAGATACTGTATGGGTATGTCCTCCTTGTAGGTCACTGCTAGATCCAGATGGTTAATTCCTGTAGAGAGCAAATAGGTCTTGAACCCTATAATCCATCAATCACGTGGCATGGGCAGATCCATAAGCAGAGAAAGGAAAGGTGTTGGAACAGCTAAATTGAAACTTTCTCCATCATCCTTGTTGCCATTTTGTTTCATATTTTATATGCTTCAGAGCTATGCAGAGATTTTTTTTAATGCATGGCACATGGGCATTGCCGGCTGGCCAGAATTTATTGCCCATTCCTTGTCGCCTGAGGGCAACTGAGAGTCAACCACATTGCTTGGCTCTGGAATCAAATATAGGTCAGACCAGGTAAGGATGGCAGGCTTCCTTTCCTAAAGAACATTAATGAACAAAGTGGGGTTTTCCGACAATCAAAAATGATTTCATGGCCATCAGTAAATTCTCAATTTCAGATTTTTTAAAAATTGAATTCAAATTGCATCAACTATGGGACTTGAACCCAGGTCCCCAGAACATTACCTGAGCTTCTAGTGATAATACCATGAGGCTATCACCTCAATCTCTGCATATTGTATTTACATTTTACTCAGTATGTATCCAGGCTTAACTAATCAAGCATGGTGTGCATCAATAGAAAGCAGACTCACATAATCGAGCACAGAATAATTGAACAATTAAACACTCCACCCCCAACTTCTCTCACTCCAACCTTTCATTTGTGATTTATGTTTTCAGATACCTAAGACCTGCCACATTGCTAGCTAATGGATGCTGAGGATGAAGGTCCAGGGAAAGGGCAGAAGACTGAGGGAGAAACAGTATCATTACATTTGACATTTGCAGATCAGCTCAGAGAAAGCCACAATGCCACCTTCAAGGCTTGTCAGGATCAGCACTTGGTGAGTTCCAACTTCAGGGGAAAAAATAACACTTGTGCCAGCTCACTAGAGAGTGAAGTTGTGAACAGGCTTTGCTCTAGTGAATTCAGGTAAGATTCAGTTTCTGATAGCTGATATCTCAGCTTTCGTTGCAGCACAGGTAGAAGCTACCTGACATCTAAGTGCTGCAGTGGGCACTGAAATGACGAGATCTTTATTTGTTGTCGTACAAGTTCAATTTGATGCCATGCTGCCATCTTGGGTGTGGATACAATCAGTGCCCAAAGGGGCTTGCAGGGTCTCACAGCAGTTCATGCTCCAGATTACCTGGCAGTTGGCTGAGATACCAACCCAAGAGAGTGCCAGTGCCTCAGCAATGTGCAAACCTGCTGTCCTCTCTCAGGATGACAGCATTCACATTCTTGTCATTGCCATTCCAGCAATGCCCTTGATTTTGCCAGTCACAGTAATCATAGAATCCCTACAGTACAGAAGGAGGCCATTCAGCCCATCGGGTCTGCACCAACCACAATCCCACCCAGGCCCTATTCCCATTACCCGTGCACTTACCCTAGTTTGTCTCCCTGACACTAAGGAGCAATTTAGCTTAGTCAAGCCACCTAACCCGCATATCTTTGGACTGTGGGAGGAAACCAGAGCGCCCGGAGGAAACCCACACAGACGCGGGGAGAATGTGCGACAGCGAACCAAGCTGGGAATCTAACCCGGGTATTTGGCATTGTAAGGCAGCAGTGCTAACCACTGTGCCACCATACCACCCATACTCTGTGCCACCATGCTGCCTAATTTTAAGTCAGTCAGCCTGCCCAGACTGATGCCACCAAATCGAGGATGGCGGGCCCTCAAGGTCCAGAGCTTCTGAAGGGTGGCCAGTGACTGCAAGCCTGGCTTGAGGAAGTGGCACAGTTCTATGGCCACCCCATTAATGAAGTCTCCTTCTCTACTCAGTTTTTTTGTCTGATCATGTTCCTGTGAAGTACCTTGGAATGTTTCAGCATGTTAAAAGCATTTTGTACAAATGCAAGTCATTTGTGTTGAGGAAGGAGGGAAATGACCAGGATTACTTTCTAATTATTCCTGCTTGAAAAGCAATGTAAAAATCAGACTTTTATGTGACTCCTACCTCCATGTTTGAAATGATTGCTACAGTTTTCAAAGTCCAGGTTTTATCCTGAAGAATAATCACCTTGGTAAGGTTCCTGTGGAACCAAACCCCAGGAGGAGTTATCAGCTTCAAGACAGAAAGGAAGGAAAACTGCATTCAAATGTTTGATTTGGGTGCATTTCCTCAGAGTTTCTCCTGTTCCACCACTGTACCTTCAATGGATTTTTTTATTCATTCATGGGATGTGGGCGTCACTGGCTGGGCCAGTTTATATTGCCCAGTTCCAATTGCCCTTGAACTGAATGGTCTGCTAGGCTATTTCAGAGACAACCACATTGCTGTGGATTTGGAGTCACATGTAAGTGAGACCAGGTAACCCTAAAGGACATTGGTGAACCTGATGGGTTTTTACAACAATGGTTTCTTGGTCATAGAATTCCTACAGTACAGAAGAGGCCATTCGGCCCACTGAGTCTATACCAACTGTCTGACACAGCATCTTACCCAGGCCCTCTCCCCACCCATCCCCAAAATCCTACACATTTCCCATGGCTAATCCACTTAATCTATACGATTTTAGACACTAAGGGACAATTTAGCATAACCAATCCATCTAATTGATATATCTTTGGTGTGTGGGAGGAAACCAGAGCACCTGGAGGAAACCCAGGCAGTCCCAGGGGAACATTCAATCTCAACACAGTCAGTCAGTCTCCAGAATTGAACCTGTGCCACCATCAAATTAGACTTTTAATTCTATATTTGCTGAGGGGGGAATTGAAAACTGGGTCCCTGGAGTATTACCCTGTGTCTCTGGATTACCAGTCCAGTGACAATGCCACTACAGCATCACTGATTGAGTTCAGTGTAATCCTAGTTGACAATGTAAATTCCAGTTGATCCGAGTGTGACACCTCTAGAGCTACACTCAACAGGCCACTGAAAATGTTCCATCTTTAATCATGATCCTGTCACAAAGTGGTCTGTGTACTTTATTCTTAATGATACAGCCCATACCTGACTGTGAAAAGAGGTGAACTATCATCTCACTCTTTTTCCACTACGTCCTGTTATACCTCACTTCCTTTTCGCATGAAGGCACAGTGGTTAGCACTACTGCCTCATAGCGCCAGGGACCCCAGTTTGATTGCTGGCTTGAGTTCACTGTCTGTGTGGAGTCTGCATGTTCTCCCTGTGTCTGTGTGGGTTTCCTCCTCATGCTCTGGTTTCCTTCCACAGTCCAAAAGATGTGCTGGTTAGGTGCATTGGCCATGCTAAATTCCCCCTCAGTGTACCCGAACAGGCACCAGAGAGTGGTGACTAGGGATTTTCACAATAACTTCATTGCAGTGTTAATGTAAGCCTTCTTGCAACACTAAAAATAAATAAATAAATAAACTGTTGAACTTCAGTACTGCCTTGCACTTAAAATCGTTGGTCTGTAAGTTGTGTTTCTGATCAAAGTACCCTCACAACACGTGCCACCAGCAAAAGTAATGTGGGTGTCTGGAAAGTATCATCTTTATACCGAGAGCGACTGTACCTGGAATGGGATTTTGCTATCATTTAGTTCTGATAACTCACTGAACTCTCATTAATTGCTCTAAAATGCAAGTCTGGAATGCTGGCTAGGTTGACATGATAACCTTGGTCAAACCGGCCAATAAGTAATGGATGGACAATCTGATGAGGTCTAGAACTCTAAATCCAAAATTGGCCCCATCATTGCTGTTGAATCGGCAGATTGGATTGTAGTATTGGCGGTACTCTTAAAAAAATGCTAATTAAGTTTATGTGTATAAATAGAATACACATCAGATTGAAATAACCCATGGAAAAAAAAACCACTGATACCACAACCAACATAAATGAGTTAATCCTGTGGTCCTGATGAGTATGTGGCTAGTATCATAAGTGGATCCTTTTTCCATAAGCCATATCCTTTGTGCCTGATACCTCAAATTTGCAATAACTCTGATGGCTTAATGGAGCTGAATAGTTTAACTGTGTTCATTGACCAGCTCAACAAATATTGTGAAATATATTTACATCACTCTTTATTCAAACATAGCCATTTAAATCAAATTTTATAACTCAAGTAGGTCAGTGCTTGTAACGGTACAACAGACCTTCCATTCTCAAGTACCATAAAAGCTTACGTGTTGTGCTTGTCACTGTTAACTATACTCAAGAGATGATTTTAAGTGACTAAGGTATTTAAGAATTCATTATAAATGCATTAATCTTTAAATAGTTTGATTATCAATATGTTTCAGTTGAAAAATGTAAAGATTTCATTCAGAGTAAAGACAGGAAGGATGCTGTGGTTCAGCTCACAACGTGGAAACTAACAATCGCTCTGATCAGTTTCCATAATTGCATCATGCTTGCATTAATCCCTATCTGACATGAATTATTGATTTGGAGTGGCTAATATTTATATCTCTATATTCTTTTCATGCATCTCAAAAGTTGTGGATCGTCTTAAATTTAACCTTAACTTCAGTTATAGTGTCAGGCAATGTGAAACCATGAGTTTAAAGAGGAGAAACTGGCATCTTTTCACTAAGATATATGTAAATTGGGAATCCTGTATATATTCTTTCATGGGAGGTGGGCATCACTGGCTAGACCAGCATTTATTGCCCATCTGTGATTCCCCTTGAGAAGGCAGTGATGAGCAATTGGGGCATCTGTGAAAAGATGACTCAAGAGAGTTCTCCGATGCATTTTTTTAACCTCATGTAGGTTGCGTCCTGACAGTACACACCATTGCGCAGAAACACTGCTGTGCTCTTCTATTTCATTTAATTCATTTTGCACTGTACATCAAACTTTATTGATTTCTTTTTACAAAATATCGACTTTTAATTAACTATATTGAAGAATAGTCAAAAATTATTTGTCGAGCCTCCTTGGGTGTAATGGAAAATTTACCACAAACCATACTATAATTGATAAACAGGAAGTGAGTTTGCTGTGTGATAGTATATAGTAGCCAGTTCAAAGAAGCAGGGTCTTTTGGAGACATAACGCAAAGGACACTGAGCGTTACACATATTGTTATAGCATCAACTTCATTCTTTTGTGGGGGCTGTTTTGTGGGTAGCAACTGTTAGGTACTTCAAGAATTGCAAACAGTCACAGGTAAACAGGTAAGATGTTTTCATCGTATGTATTCATAAATGTCAAAACATGCTAATGTTTATTTTAAACATTGATTATAATTAATTTTAATATTTATGAGTAATTAAAATGCACGTTGTAACACAAACATGCAACGGTGTAGATTTCAAGACTGATTCATATTTTCAGTATTTTAGCTTGCATTATTTTATTGTATTTTTTAATGGAAGAAAAATGCCTTTGTTCTTCAGAAAACCAATTGGTTTGACAAAATTATTTAAACAAGTTTCTAAAATATTCTAGGCAACAACTGATGAGAAAATAAATTCTCAGCAGCATATTTCAGATATAAATATCACCTTCTTCTTTCTCTTTCAATTCACCCTTTCGAGAGCAAAAATGGATTCGAAATATTAACCTCTAAGGGATTTGTATCGAGACTGATTTTGACAGGAGATATAGCATATATCTTTTATGTCCTAGAATAAATTCTTTGTCCCAGACAGTGGAAATGTGGTGTGATCAGATTTTCTACTTGCACATCCTGCATTTCTTATAAAAATAGTTAAGTCTTTAATTCACTCTGTTTGCATTTAGTTCAAAATCATTACACAACAATGAGGTGCAAATATACACCAAGCTTTTTCAATGTATTGAAAATTTTGGGCATTTTTAATATTGACCAAAGGAAGTTTTTCAGGACCATATAAATGGGTTCCTCATAAAATAATAATATGCTGTGTCAAATTAATCAGATTTGAAAATTATAATTATAAATTGAAAAATTGTAATGTGGGACACTCCATATCAGTCTGCCGGAAATGTATGGTGAGAGATATTTTTAAGCATCGTTAACCACTCAATTCTAAAACAGTTAATTATTCTTATAAAAAGTTGTGCGCTTTTCAGAACCTTTTATTCATTGCACGCTATAAATAAGCAACATTTACCCTTCAATCTATTAGCTAAAAATAAATAGCTGTACTAGGAGTAACAAGTGTTGGATTTTTTTGACTAGAGTAATTCCAAACATGATCTGTTGTGAATTCAGGGTCACAATGGGCAGGATTCCCTGGCCATTCACACTGGCGGGATTCTCTGGTCCCACTGCGGTGAACAGAGATTTGGCTGGATGCCAAATTTTCCGTCCACCCTGGTAGTGGTGGCGGGTCATGAACAGCCAGAGAATTCTGGCCAATAACTATGGAAGGTTTCAGAATCTTAGCACTGAACCAATACAACCAGTCTTCTGATGCTAAAACAAGGCCATGTATGTTAGAGTTACAATTAATAAAAATGTCAGTAAATTTGTTATCTAAATGTGGTAATGAGCACACTAGTAATAACTTAGAGCAGTCTTATGAATGGTTTAATATATGGTAATTGCTAACACCTTGGGTCAAAGCAGGCACTGCATACATGAAGGTAGCAGTTATAATACAAACTGTTTCTCGTACAATGAGAAAAAAGAATTTCTTTATTATTATTGATATTATAGAGTCTGTATTACTCCTTTGAGTTTTGAAAGACCATTTTGCTGTAGACGCTTTACTTTTTCATTTAACATTTGGAAAAATTATGCCTGGGCCTTTTTAAGACGATTCTTTTGTTGTTGAATTAGAAGAGTTGAGAAGAGCATTAAAAATATGTAGAATGGCTCAGAGGTTACACTCTGACCTGTGAGTTAGAAGATTGTGGCTGGAATTCTTCAGTCTTGTTCACCCCACCACAGCAACTGGCCAGGACAGAGAATTTGGCGCTCAGCCAAGCTCCACTCATTAGCAGTGGGACCAGAGAGTCCCAGCCCCGCTTTCACTAACAGTTTCGAGAATCTCCCTAAAAATCAGCCACAATATTATTGAATGGCAGAGCAGGCTCGAGGTACCGAGTGGCCTACTCGTGCTTTTGTTCCCAGGTCATATGTTTGAATGTTTGTTTCTCACTTTCCAATCATGGAACACCTTGGCCTGGATTTTCCGATCCCTCCTGCAGCGGGAATTAAAATTTGGGCAGGACAGAAAAAGGGTTCATTGTCTTTGGTGGGAATATTCCAGTCCAGGGGCAGGAGGGACTGGAAAATCCCAATCATTATAAAATGTTCATCCCCAAAGCAGTCAATCAAAACCAGTGAATTTTTTTTGAAAAACTGATGGGACAACTCCACCTTATGATACATTTCGCAAGACAAGCGAATGTAAGTCACATGTAGAGATCCTGATTTGATGCCTGGTTTCTAATGAATGACCTGAGCTCAGGCACTACAATTGGCCTTAGCACAGAGGATTCGGGAGGAAACATTAAACGATGGTTCCTACCCCTAAGCACTGGACACGATGAGAAGTGAAGTCGGAGAATCCCGGCCTGTATGTTCAAGGCCAGCTCTATGAATTGAGCATATAATCTAGGCTGATACCCCAGTGTTGTGCCTGAGGGACTGTGGTGCTGTCTTTTGGTAAGGCATTAAAATGATTCCCCATCTATCTATCTTTTCCAGTGAGCATTAAATGTTCCATGACACTCCTTAAAGAGGAAGAGTTTTTTTTACTGTATTCTGATCAACATTTATCCCTCAAAATATAGCAAAAAAAACGTAATTAATTGTTTACCTAGGATTAGCTCTGTGTAAGTTGACTGCCATATTACAAACACAACTTGTATTGCAGGTAACAAAAATATCCCAAGGTGCTTCACAGATGCATTATCAAATAAAGCAAATGGTCAAGAACGTAAGAACATAAGAAATAGGAGCAGGAGTAGGCCATCTAGCCCTTCGAGCCTGCCCCGCCATTCAATAAGATCATGGCTGATCTGAAGTGGCTCAGTTCCACTTTCCCGCTTTCTCCCCATAACCCTTAATCCCCTTGCTTACCAAAAACCTATCTACCCGTGTCTTAAATATATTTAGCGAGGTAGCCTCCACCACTTCAACGGGCAGAGAATTCCATAGGTTCACCACCCTTTGAGTAAAGAAGTTCCTCCTCAACTCTGTTCTAAACTGCCCCCCCCTTATCTTGAGGCTGTGCCCTCTAGTCCTGCTGTCCTTTCTGAGCAGGAAGAACCTCTCCACCTCTACCCTATCCATCCCTTTCATCATCTTATACATCTCAATGAGATCCCCACTCATCCTTCTAAACTCTAACGAGTACAAGCCCAGTTTATTCAGCCTCTCCTCATAGCTCAAACCCCTCAACTCCGGTATCAGCCTAGTGAACCTCCTCTGCACTCCCTCCAAGGCCAAAATATCCTTGCGCAAGTGCGGCGACCAAAACTGCACACAGTACTCCAGCTGCGGCCTCACCAGTGCCCTGTACAGTTGCAGCAAGACCTCCCTACTTTTATATTCAATATTCAATCAACAGTCAACAGTGATTGCACTTTCAAAAATACTTTGTTGACTGTGAACCTTTTAAAGTCATCTCAAGTTCATGAAACTCATTATTTAAATACAAGTTTGTTCTTTCTTAAAATGGTCATGGCTGATAGTGGACTAAATTAGTTCCAATCAAGTTAAATACAGAACTTCCTTTGCATCATCAAAATGTTTATCCTCTCTCTCAAGTTGCACCTGTAGAGATTTACACAGAGAGGCAAGCTACAAAGAACATTCTGACATTAACAATATTTTTAAAGTAACTTGAAATGTGTGACCTTGTATTTTAATTAGCACAATGTGTTTCCAAATTTGGTTACAAATCGTTTTGGAGGCTGGGAATTTGACTTAGAATTGTGGACATTCTCCTCCTCATGTGCGTTGAATGCAGTAGGTAATTCTTAGCCCACAATGGACATGTTTCCTACAGTAGATTTGATTTCTCTACTTTATATAGAAATAAATGTCCATTGTAAGATCCTGTACGAAACCTTCTGAAAGTTTTCACTAAAAGTTTCAAAAATCTCCCTAAAAATCAGCTACAAGATTGCATGGCAGAGCAGGCTCAATGTACCAAGTAGCCTACTCGTGTTCCTGTTCCTAGGTCATATATTTGTATGTTTGTTTCTCATTTTCCAATCATGAAGCACCTTGGCCAGGATTTTCCGATCCCTCCCGCAGCGGGAATTAAAATTTGGGCGGGACAGAAAATGTTACGGATAAGCCAAGGGTTCATTGTCTTTGGTGGGAATTTTCTAGTCTAACGGCAGGATGGATTGGAAAATCCCAATCATTATAAAATGTTCATCTCCAAAGCAGTCAATCAAAACCAGTGAATTTCTATCGAAAAACTGATGGGACAACTCCACCTTATGATACATTTCGCAAGACAAGTGAATGTAAGTCACACGTGGAGATCCTGATTTGATGCCTGGTTACTAATGAATGAACTGAGCTTAGGTACTATAATTGGTACTATAATTGGCCTTAGCACGTTGGATTAGGGAGGAAATATTAAGCTATGGTTCGTACCCCTGAACACTACCCAGTAAACCCTGTTGAATCTTGCACATGTTAATGTTGAGAGGCAACAAAAGTGGCAAGCCCCGCACAACGTAGTAACCTATTTGCACTCACATTTTGATTAATACATGGATTAATCACCTATGTATCAGGTACTGAGGGTGGCGGGTTCACATTAAGTTATGAATAATCAAAAGCTTCAGGAAAGGAGAGGAGAAATTTAGAGGGAACGAAAATATGAAGTTATAAAACCTGGATGCTATGAAAAGTGAGTATCTGAATCTGAAGTCACTTAATAATGATTTAAATATAGAGTTGAACTTTTCCCAATCCAGTGCCTGGCACATTTGTTGAGCTTTCAGAAGATATGTCACTTTTACCTTCAAGGTTGCAAAATTAAGATTCAGAAGGGGTATCGTCTAAAAACGCTCAGACTCTCTGTGGGCCAAAGAAAATCCACCCCTGAAGATTACTTCAGATTTGCAGTAGTCGTTCAGTATAGTTTGTGAAAATCTCATTGTACTTCCATTATCTGTTATTGAATATTCCACCAGATTCAGGGACTGAATCATATCGCAATCATAACACAGATGAGCATTTTTGGAAATTAGACAAAATAAATAGAATTAAAGGTAGATTTAAAAATTCAGTACTAAAGAATCTCAGCCTTATTCCTGCTATCAGGCTGTAGCTTTTACACCAAGCTGCTGCTGTCAATAAGCAAATAAGTCATTTAATGCATTATTTACACCCTGTATTATTTGTATAAACATTTGTAGATAATAAACTTACTGCAATGCTCTTTATTTAACGGATCCTATCAACTTTAAAATGCTGGAAGTGTCATTGCAATTTTAAAAAAATCTTTATGTCCATGATGAATAACAAGTATGATTTTTTTTCGCCAACCTCCTCCACCTACTGACATGTTGTCATTATGTGACAATTGACACTGAATAAATGACATTGGATTAGTTAAAAAAATGTATTCATGTCTGCTCGATATTGCTTCAACAGTACGACTCTTTGTAACAAAAAGTATTAATGTGAAAAATTGAATCAATCTTTCCCACAGAACAACTGTACTTAACAGAGCAACTTAGCTGACTGCAGGATAAGTGGCCATGGAATGCAAATTCTGTCTTTCAATATTATCTAAAATGATGTGTCATGTCAAATACTGATTTGTATGTGTTTTACATCTATTTCATTGATAATGAAACAATGGTAGAACAAACCCTGGAATGGTAATGATCCAAACATTATGTACAAACTGGTGTCTCATAGAAACATAGAACCCTACAGTGCAGTAAGAGGCCCTTTGGCCCATCGAGTCTGCACCGACCACATTCCCACCCAGGCCCTACCCCCATATCCCTACACATTTACTTGCTAATCCCTCTAACCTACGCATGTCAAGTCACTAAGGGGCAATTTTAGCATGGCCAATCAACCCAACCCACAGATCTTTGAACTGTGGGAGGAAATCGGAGCACCTGGAGGAAACCCCCATGCAGACATGAGGAGAATGAGCAAACTCCACACAGATAGTGACCCGAGCCGGGAATCGAACCCAGGTCCCTGGAGCTGTGAAGCAGCAGTGCTAACCACTGTGCTACCGTGCTGCCTTACGTCTTGATTTTAAATACATGCACAAAATTAATAATAAACTTCATGGGGGCCTGTTGGATTGACAGGTGTGTAGCAAATAGTCTGATCTCAGACACACATGGAGTTTTACATTCAATTGTTGTACAATATTTTCTGAATACAACAGTTATCAAAACTGCCATTGTGCAAATAGACCATTTCTAGCCTGTTTTGCCCAGATGTTGATCTGAGTAATTTATTCTAAATAATGGAATATGGTCATAAGTTCTTCTTTGGACTGTGCAGAATGTTTTGGTTATATTGTTTGAATGGATATAATTCTCATCATTTATGTGCAGATTTAGACAGACTGCAGTCAGGATACTATTTGAAATTCATTTAATTATTGTATCACAAGACTCACACTTTTACTTCCACCCCTTGGAATTGGAGCCTGTTCTGCTTTGCCAAGGTTTTATGCTCCCTTCTGCAACCTGCGTTAACTATTCATACATCCTTTTGGCCCCAGAAATGTTTTATATTTTTTCTAATTTCACACATAATGCTTCCTTTCTTCCTCACTCTTCACCCACTCTGTCAGTTATCCATCATCCACTGAAATATTGTATTACTCGCCATTTTTCTGTTCTTGTGTATAAGTTTCCCACTCATTTCTTTCATCCACTTCCTTCTTATGAGCTGTTCATATGTAATATTTCAGCTTTTGTTAAAGGACAATACTTAAAATGTTGATTTGTGGCTTGTCTCCCACAGAAGCTGTTCTTGACTTGCCAAGTGTTGCAACATTTTATGTTTTTCTACAAGTCTTTTTGTCCTAAAGTATCATTCCATGCTGTCCTTACTGATGAGTACGACTCTATCAGGAATCAATTGATGCTACATTCTCTTATAGAATTCCGATGAAAGACAAATAAAGTAGACAATGAAATTAAGATAAAGAGTAATGTACTTCCTTCTGTTAATCATTACTTTGCTACATAACACTCGTTAGGTGCCCACATGGCTTAACTTGCGATCAATTCATACTGAAATATACTTGCACCATAACCATGGAGCTCTGCATCAAGAACAACAAATATAATTTGGCCAGTGAATCTGTTTCCATTAAGCTACATTCAGCTGTGTCAAATCCACAGCATATTAAAAGGCCATGCACGTTTATAAGCAAACAACATATTCTTGCTATAACCATGGCTTCACCATCAATGCATTGCAGTTAAACTAATGACAAAAAATTATATTTTGATGTCACCTAATGATTTGATTTGCAATCATTTTGTCTGAGTTATTTGTTCTTCACAAGCCACAGAATGATGGGTCTCATTCAAATAAATTAAATGACACAAATATATACATTGGGCAGAATTTTCCCAAAAATGTGTTGAGCGCATGAAAAAATGGTAGGTTTTCTTACCATTTTTTCCAGTGAGTTAAGTAATGTGAATTTTCGGCATTCTGTACAAAACAGGAACCATCGTGCAATTCTCGCCAGTGGGGTGAGACAGAGCCTAATCTGGCCCGTGAAGCCAGTTGCTGAGATCTTGGGGCACCATTGCACAGGTGCCCTGATCTCCTGTCACCCACCTCCCTCCAGCAACTCCCCCCCCCGACCACCCAACCGACATTGGGATTTGCTGCCGATTGTTCTTTATGCCTCCCTTCCCCTACCCCTCTGGGGTTTGCCTGTGATTCTTGCTGGTGAGAAACTCGACTGGCAAGCGGGTAGGTATAAGTGAGCATGGATGATAGCGTTTGGGACTCACTACAGTAAATCATATTATTAATATTGAAATCTACCTTGTGGCCTTTTAGGACACAAAGCTGATTTATACCACAAAGCTGGCAAAATAATCCCAGTAAGAGTGGGAGAGGCGAGAAACCAGGCGTGAACCTGATTTGTCATCTCCTGCCCTATCTTTTCGGCTCACCTCGCTATCAACCAGTAAGGCAAGCTGTTAAGATCATGCCCATTTTATGATTGTCTTTCTCTTGCTTTCTTGAAAGTGCAAAAAATTCTGATTTCTGTTAAGCGGTTTGAGTGCTGACAGCTCAGTAAATAAAATTAATTTTAATGTTTATTGTTAGATGTTTGCTTTCAGTATATGTAAATATATATATCTGATATTTTGTATGTAACAAACATTTCAATGTCCATTGGGAAAACATGGGTGGCATGGTGGCACAGTGGTTCGCACTGCTGCCTCACAACACGGCCTATGTTCGAATCCCAGCTTGGGTCACTGCCTGTGCAGAGTTTGCACATTCTCCCCGTGTCTGTATGCGTTTCCTCAGGTGCTCCGGTTTCCTCCCACAGGCTGAAAGATGTACTTGTTAAGTGCATTGGCCATGCTAAGTTCTCCCTCAGTGTACCCTAACAGGTGCCAGAGTATGGCAACCACGGGATTTTCACAGTAATTTCATTGCAATGTTAATATAAGCCTACTTGTAGCTAATAAATGAACTTTACTTTTTTATTTCAGAGTCTAGGCTCCACAAGATTGATTTGACCATTACTGTAAATGGATGGAATGTCATACATTGGCTGTTGACCTTTTTGCTTTAATTCCTGATAAACCTTGTTAGGTTGCTAGTAGTTGAAGTTCAGTGTAAGAAGCATAAATATGCAAAAATTTAGTATATACTACTTTGTTTCAGTAATGTTGGGACAAGCACCAACAGCCAAATGTGTTTTTAAGGACATACTTGCATTTATAGTACCTTTCACAACCTGTAGCTGTCTCAAAATTCCTTAGGAAATGTCATTGAAGTACTTTTGAAGTAACTAATTTATGCACAACAAACTCCTACAAATGACAATGTGAGGTCACATAACCTGTGTGATGTTGATCGTGAGATAAATATTAGCCAGGATATGTGACATAACTCTCCTGTTCTCCTTTGAAATAGTGCATAGGTCCTTTCACATCCATCTGAGAGTGCAGATGGAACCACATTTCAAATGTCTCTTTCAAGCTTTGACATTGCCGACTTTGCAACACTCCCTTTTGTACTGCACTAAAGTTTCAGACTTGATTTTTGTGACCAAGTCTTGGTATAGGACTTGAACCCACAACCTTCTAACTCAGAGACAAGAGAACATGAGAACGCAAGAAGTAGGAACAGGAGGAGACCTTATGACCTGTTGAACCTGCTCTTACTTTCAATCCAATCATGGCTGATCTAAGGCTTTAACTCCACTTTCCCGCCTGCTCCCCATATCCTTTCATAACCTGAGAGACCTAAAACTTATTTAAGTGTTTTATCCTTTGAGTCATGACTGTGGCATCTTCTTACATAGGAACAGATGTAGGCCATTCAACCCCTCACAGATATTCTGTCTTCAGTTAGCCTCACCCATATTCTGTCATTCACTTAATCACATCATTTACCAGTTAAAATCTAGAGCTTGTAACTCAATTGATACAGAATCCAACGCATTTCAGGAAGGAAATTCCCAAATTCCACTACTGTTTGTGTGAAGAAATGCTTTCCTTATTTCATCCCTAATTTGTTCAGCTTTAATGTTACAATGATGGCTTCTTCTAGATTTACCCGCCAGGTAAAATAATTTTCCTGTATCTACCTTCTTGAATCTCTTTATAATTTTAAACACAATTACATAACCCCTCAACTTTCTAAACACAAGGGACTACAAGCCTGTCCTCATACCTTGTACTTAGAACCTTGATGTTATGTTGGTGAATCTGTTCTGCATCTGCTTCCAAGTTCAATATATCCTTCCTGATGCTTAGCCTCCAAAACCAACAAGATGTAATCTGACCAAAGCTCCATAGAGCTGAAACATCACTTCCCCACTTTTGAATTCTAACTTTCGTGAGATAAAGACCAACATTCCATTTGTCCCTGTGCACTAGCTGTTAGCAATTTGCTTCATAGACACCTAAATCCCTTTGACCCTCCACAACTCCTAGTCTCTACCCATTAAAATCATTTTCAAATTTGTCTTCTTCAGATCGAATGTCGATAATCTCACATTTCCTCCATCTGTCACAGTTAATCCCCTCACTTAATCTATTAACAACCTGCATCCAAATTCCTGTGCCTCCCAAATATGGTGTTATCTGCAAATTTGGACATACACCTCCATGTCCTTTCATCTAATTCATTCATGTATGTATTGAAAAGCTAAAGATGCAATATTGGTCTCCAGGTAACAGCCTTTGTCACAAGCTGCCAGTCAGAAAACAAATCCTTTATTCCCATTTTCTGTCACCTACCTTCCTAACTCTAATTTCACACATGTTTTGCAAATGATCTCTTGTGCAGAATCTTCTGGAAGTCCATGTTGCCCATATCCATAAGCACTCCTATGTGCAATGCTAGTGACCACCACAAAAAGTTCAACCAGTAGAGTCAAATGGTCACTACCCATAGCAAATCTGTGATTCCCTTTACTCAGCTGATACTTGTTCAAGTGCTAAGAGAAATGGTAACTTTCCCACCATTGATGTGCAGGTCTGCACTTGCCCACTATTTTAGCAGAGATACTAATCTATTTAAAATAAACAGTTAATGGCCACAGTAAATTTTGGACCACACGTAGTATTTATCTAATACTATTACTAATATTAGTAATAACATTAATATTAAATCTCTTTATAATTTTAAACAACTCAATTAGACAACCCTTCAACCTTCTAAAGACAAGGGACTACAAGCTGTCCTCATACGTTAATACTTAGAGATGGCATGGTAACACAGTGGTTAGCACTGCTGCCTCACAGCGCCAGGGATCTGGGTTCGATTCCTGGCTTGTCTGGGTCACTGTCTGTGCGGACCCTGCACATTCTCATTGTGACTCCGTCAGCTTCCACCAGGTGCTCTGGTTTCCTATCACAGTCCAAAAGACGTGTTGATCAGGTGCATTGGCCATGCTAAATTCTCCCTCAGTGTACCTGAACATGTGCTGGAGTGTGGTGACTCAGGGAATTTCACAGTAACTTCATTGCAGTGTTAATGTAAGCCTACTTGTGACACTTGTTAATAAATTAATAAACTTAATTAGAAGCAATAATGTCTAGGCTAAAATGCTTAATATTGCCAAGCAACAATTAAAGGAAAGAACTAACCTGTGGAATTATAATATTGCATCTTTAAGTAATATCGGTAGATTCATTGAAGTGGTTCTACATGTGGTATCAGTCATTCTTTTAAGTTGAAAATAAAACCCAAACCTTACCAAAAAATCTTATTGTATGCACATTCTAAACAAAAATGGTGTTGAAAAGTTTTCTATAAGTAGCTTACGAAGACAAACATTTTGAACTTGTTGGGAATTTGCATACAATACATTCACATTTGCAAGTCATTTTGGTAGATATTTTCGTTGATTATGTAATCTTGTTTTCCATTGAATTTTTTGTCTTTCCCCATGATTTAAGAGGATTGATGTTTGAACAGTCCAGCTTAATAACTTGTAAGGACAAGACTTGACCGAAGGACCATTGAACGACTAGAGCTGAAAGAGCTGAAGGTTGAAGGAGCTGAAAGTTGAGATATGCCTCAAGGACTGTCTAACCTGAGAATGGTGAAAATGAAGGTCAATCTCAGGTTCGTCAGCCCATGAAACACTTCTCGTTTGCTAAGAAAAAGGCAAAGTCCTCTGCAAGCCCATTAGCATCAGAGAGTGTATATCTATATTGTACATCCATTGCTCTACAAGTTAGCCATTTGCTGCACTGAATTCTAATTTATTTGTAGACATTAATCTCACTATCATTTGTGATATATTTGGATCTCTCTTTGAAAAAGTGTATTTTACGTTCATTGTATGTGGACCGTTGAAAATTAGTTCCAATCTATATTTTAACTGCACATGATTTATGATGTGTATATAATGCTTGCTAAATATAACAACTATCTGAATGATTTTGGGAGATAAACAAATTATTTTAGTACGGTTGTGTCAGATAGTGCATTACAAATTATCTTGCCATGATATGAATTATTGAAATTGTTATTAATTGGTGAATCATATCATTTTCGATAAATCATTATTTTTGACATCAATAAAATGGTGATCTTATTTCATAATGTTGTCAGTTGGTGTCTTATAGCAGAGTTTTTTTTTACAAATTGCACGCAGTAGTTCTGTTGGGCTGGCGAAACGGGATGCAGACAATTTGGCATTGCACATCAGTATGCCAGTTTGCCAGCATGTTGCCAACTCTGGGCTATTTTGGGAGGATTTGGTTCAGGGGTGACATCACCCACCTGAATTTTCCAATTCATATAGGTTCCCCACTGCGGCAGAAAGCTATTTCCTGGCAGATGAATTGTGGCTGGGGAATGGAGGTGCGGGGGGTGGGGGATGGTGGGGCAATAGGGGCAACTTACCTTACATCCTTATTTGGATGGCAAACTGGTTACTAACTGGCTTTCTTCTTCAAAATTGTACCGGGTCCTGACTTAAAAATAAAGTTCAGTCCAAACTGAATGCACAAGCAATATTTTGAATGAGGTCTTTACTAAGATCTTAAGAAATGCCTACATTTTGTAAGTGGTATTAGATGAGTGATAAAAGTCAAACAGGACAATGAGATAACTTATGGCTCTCGGTTAACATCTCATCCAAACAAAATCTCTTTACTTCCTCAGAACCATGTCACAGTGCCCTATGTAGATTATGTAGTCAGATACTGGGCTGCAGTTTGAGCCCGCCTAAAGAATTTTATTGTAGCTATTACAAAGGCACTTGAATTTCTGTAAACCAAAAAGCTGACTGATATTGGAACTTATACACTAAGCTTTACAGAGGGTAGTTCCATTTCTCAAACTGCAAGGTAAGTATCTCCGTTTGCTGGAATTATTAGTCAGCATATTAACTGAAAAGAACAATTAAATATTATGGATTGGAACATTAAAATAATGTGCTTTAAAATTATTGCTTGCAGTACTTCCCAGAATATTTTTCACAAAAAGGGCGTGCCGTTGTTAGAGCTGTAAGCTGTCAGAGAGAAAGACCCATGATAATCTATATGACGCAATCTATCTCACTCAGAATTCTTCACCAATTCTGACCTACGAGGTATGGACATGCTTCAATCAATTCAATCATATTCTTCAATTAATTCAGCAAATTTATTTTGTGTCATAAAGCAATGCAAAGGTAATATTTAACAATGACAATAGATATACAGCGAGACTTGGCTCTGACAGTTCCTGCTTCCGAGCCTTCTGAGGCACAATCTTCTTTTCTCACTATATTCTGTTGACCATTGTCTGTACGTTGTTTTCTGGGTGTGCCAATCATGTCCTGCAATCCCATTTCTTTTACCCCTATCGAGAGATGCCTAGCATGCTAAATTAGGCCAATATGATTGCATCAAGTTGAGATCTTGGTAGTCTATGGACTCCCTGAGCCCCAACGTGTAGACACAAGATCTGCCTGTTTTTTTCCAAAAGTTCTAAGATTCACATTTATGTTGATAGCTCAACCTCTGCAATTCTACAGTTTCACATTCACCTTGTCTTGTCTTTCTGCCAGGGTCTCATCTTAACTCTTATACAAAAGTCTTAACAGAGTGTAGCTTGAGAAAACAATTTCACATTAAAGCAAGTATTAACACAAACAGATTTCAATGCATTGACGCACATGACATAAAAGCGAAATACTGTGGCTGCTGGAAATCTGAGATAAAAACAGAAAATGCTGGAAAAACTCAGCAGGTCTGGCCACATCTGTGGAGACAGAAACAGAGCTAACGTTTTGAATTTGTGTATGAAAGGTAATTTAGATTGAAATGTCAACTCTGTTTCAGATCTGCTGAGTTTTTTCAGCAATTTTTGTTTTATTTTATATATAATTAATTATTTTGTTTAATTGTTCTATCATTCATAAGCATAGGACATGTTATAGTCTGTAATCTCTGCAGTGATGCATATCAAATTGGTATATGGGGCTTCCTTCCATCTGCTGGCCTTGCCCTTTTTCAGGGTGAGCTCTGTATGGTTTTACACATGAATGCTTTTGAATATTGACAAATTGAAAGTTTTCATTGAAGCTGACCATCAAACTTTGCAGTCCAGCTTTGAATTACACATTCTTGTGAAGAATGTTACAGATGACTATTATAAACAATCCATAAATAAATCCAGTTAAAATGAACCGAACATCTAAAATGTGGATCCTGCATTTTATTTTAACAATAAATGAATGGATCTCCAGTTGCAGAATAAGGTGTAATCTCTATTCCTGTAACCCTGCAGAGTTACCATGGCTAATCCACTAACCTACATATCTTTAGACACTAAGAGGCAATTTAACATGGCCAATCCACCTAACCTGCGCAACTTTGGACTTGGGAAGAAGCTGGAGCACCCAAAGGAAACCCACACAGATATGGAGAGAATGTGCCGACTCAACACAGTCACCCAAGGCAAGAATCGAACCTGGGTCCCTGGCCCTGTGAGACAGCAGTGCTAACCACTGTGCTGCCCTATTTCTGTTCTGCTAATATGTATTCCCTTTGCATTGTTCGCAGTTTGCGTCACAGTAGCTATTAGACTAATGTTTGTAAGGCTGCATCCTTGTCCATGGCGATGTTTTCCCTCAGCACACCATGGGCACATGTAAAACGACTTCTGAGAAGTCATTCACTGCAATAAAATGAAAGGTAGGATTTTCCTTGCCAACATCTGAAGCCTGCACCATGCAGGAAACATTAACTCAAACTGATTTCCCCAGAGCAGCAAAGGGTGGGTTTGCTTTCAAATTAAGGATATTGGTTGGACTTCCAAAGCTGGAAAGACAACCAGAGACCTTCCAGCGTGAAAGAAACAGTAGGATGCCATGGCAGGTAAGTCAGGGAGAAAGTAATATCAAGCGGAGGTAGCTCTCTCCAATCTTTCCAAAGTTTAAATAGAAAATTGCATCTGCAGCTAAGTCAGCACTGTGGGATGGTTGTATCCCTCCTACAGTGTGGCTTACAGCTGCCTTTACATTCACCCAGGTCGGAAGGCTTCTAAGCATGCTTGGAGCGTGGAGACCTCCAATCTGCCACTGGGAGGCCAGCTCCAGATGCCTAAACTGCCTGTGAGAACCTGGAGGCTGGCTCAAACATCCCAGATGGTCTCCTTCAATCAGCTCTTAATTAAGTTAATTAGCTAACTGCCGTTTGTTATTGGCTAGGCCTGCCACCCCCATACGCAACACCAAGAATATGGCCTGGGGATGCGATGGAGCTGCAGGAACAGTATGCTAACTGCTGATACTATTTTTAGTGCCCGCCTCTGCTTTCAGCCCAATGGGAACTCACAATCTAGTCTGAAGTATTTGTTTAGAATAACTATCTTTCTTGTCTATTTGTCAATTGAATTACAATTACAACTAAATGACAGAGAGTAAAATAGCCAGCTAATTTTTTTATTCTGAACTAGTTCAAGGTTTTTTGTCTTCCAATATTGAATGAAAGGTTGACCTTTCTTCAGATTTTTCAGAGCACTTTGGCCTCTCTTGATAGAACTCCATCTTCAGCTTTTTGGCTGGACTGGCCCGGTGGCTAACTGAAATATTATTAAACTCTAACAAAATGCAAGTGCCAGAAATGTGAAAAAGCTGCAGAATCTGCTAGAAATAGACAGCAGGCCCAGTAGTATTTGAACAAAGAAAAGTCACTTCAATATTTTGGGTGAATAGCTTTTGTCATCATTTGTTATGCACCAGTTATATAATCATAGAATTGTTACAGCACAGAAAGAGACCATTCAGCCCGCCCTGTCTTTGTCACTCTTTGTAGGAACCTAGAATCACTCCCCTACCTTTTACCCATAGCCCTGCACATTTTCCCTTTTTTGGAAAATAGTCCAATTTTCTTTTCAATACCTTGATGGTACACACTTCCACCAGGCAGTATATTCCAGGTCCTAACCACATGCTGTTTAAAAATTATGTTTGTCCTCATCTCGCCATTGTATCTTTGGGCAATTACCTTAACTCTGCATTCTCTGATTCTTGATCCTTCCACCAATGAAAACAATTTCTCTGTATCTACCCTGTCCAGACCCTTATGATTTTGAATACCTTGACTGAATCCTCTCTTAACCTTCTCCAGGGAGAACAGTGTTAATCTCTCCAATTTACATCACTGAAGTTCCTCATCCTGGAATTTCTCTTGTGAATTTTTCCTGCATTATCTCCAATGCCTTCACATTCTGTCTGAACCAGGACTGGATGTAATACTCCTGTTTACAAAGGCCATGTTACCATAAGATGTATTAATCACTCTCTCAACTTGTCCTGCCACCGTCAATGATTTTGTGCACATATACATGTCCCTCTGCTCCTAAACTCCCTTTAGAATTGTATCCTTTATTTTATATTTTCTCTCTGCGTTCCTCCTATCAAAATGAATTACTCCACCCTTCTCCTCATTAAATTTCATTAGTCACTTGTTCATCCATTCCACTTGAAGTTCTACACTACCCTCCACACAATTCATGTTACTTTCAAGTTTTGTGCCACCTGCAAATGGTGCCCTGTGCAACATTTGTTAATCGGACATCTCCCGGTTACACACACAAACTGATCTTAACCATCAATATTAACTAAACTTAGGAACATCTACAAATACTTATCCTATTACAGGCTGTACATCATTCGGAAGCTGTAAATGAATTAATTTTACGTTATTACATTTTTTTGGTATGAAGCCTTAAAATATAAAATGAAACTGAAATTAATTTTAGAAGTCTTTAGATTTTATGGTGAATTTAATTAAAAGGAACCAATGTGAAACTGATTGAAATATTGCAAAAATCACACTTCAGACATCACAATTTGAACAAAATATCTGCAAATCAACTAAATAATCTTAGAAGTGAGAAATAAAAACTGTCATTTCTTTCTGGTTTCTTTGACCTTGGGATAACTTGATCTACTTCTAAGAAAAAAAACCCAAATAAGTGCCAATCTACAGAAAATTCCAGCAGGAACAAATTCATTTAGCTTTTGATAAACCAACTAATGGACAACTAATACAATATATTATTTATTAGTGTCCCAAGTCAGGCAGCATGATCAATGCAAGCTTGAAGGGCTGAAGGGCATGTTCCCTTGCTGTAATTTTCTTTGTTCTTAGTTCTAAATAGACTTACATCAATACTGCAATGAAGTTACTGCAAAAATCCCCTAGTTGCCACACTCCGGCACCTGTTCGAGTGCATTGAGGGAAAATTTAGCCTGGCCAATGCACCTAACCGGCTGTGGGAGGAAACAGAGGCAACCAAAGGAAACCCACACAGACATGAAGAGAACATGCAAACTCCACACAGACAGTGACCCAAGCCAGGAATCGAACTTGGGTCCCTGGAGCTGTGAGGCAGCAATGCTAACCATTATGCCACCATGCCACCCAATAAGGCCTATGCCAATGTAAAAAATGTCAAATATTCGAGTATAAGAATGATCAAATCATGTTTAAGGTCTTGACAAAACATTGCAATACAGTTCTCAAGAACCATTCTAGTTGTAAATTATGAGTAAAGGGGTGTGGCTTTCAGAAATTGAAGCCATTTGTGAGAAAGGAAGTGGAAGGACCACAGAACGATGAGGGTGTACAGGAAATTGAGCATGTATGGCACATCAGCTACAAAATAGAAAAGGGAAGGCATTGCAGATAACACAGTGCCTTCAATAAAGAAACGTGGACTCAGTAAATAAAGTTGCTTCACACCTTCCTGTTCCCTATACACTCTCACAAACTCAAAGGCTTCCAGGTAGTTCCTTCATAAAATGGAAATTCCTTCACTGTTATTGGGTCAAAATCCTGGCACTCCCTCCCTAACAGCATTGTGGTTGTACCTTTACAACATGGACTGTGGTTGTTCAAGAAGGCAGCTCACAACCACCTCCTGAAGGGCAATTAGGAGTGGGCAACAAGTGCTAGCCTAGCCAGAGATATTGGGCAGCCAGCTTCATTGAAAATTAACCAGAAGGGATAGGGATGGTGCAGCAATGGAAAGAGAATGATTGAGAGTTATGTGGAGTTGGGGAGCACTCTCAACTTGCCCATAGATCATTGCCCTAATTTAGTCAGCCTCTTGTCATAGGAACCTATCTAGTACTGTACCATCTCCGTGCAAAGGTATCCTTTGTTAACTATGGATGTCAAAATTGTACAGGTCTTCCAGGTGTGGTCTTACCAAAGCTTTGCACAAATGTAGCAGGACTTGCTTATTCTTATATTCCAGCCTCCTTGCTATAAAGGCCAACATGCCATTTGCCTTTCTAATTGCTTGTTAGCTTTCTGTAATCCTTCCTCCTCTGAACATCAACATTTACAAGTTTCATACCTTTAAAAAATATTCTACTTTTCTATTCTTATGAACAAAGCAAATAACCTCTCACTTCTCCACATTATATTCCATTTGCTACCTTGATGTCCACTCACTTAACCAGTCTACATCCCTTTACAGCCTTTTTGTGTCCTCTTCACAGCTTACATTCCCTCTTGGCTAGGGGCACAGCAAGCCCTAGAGCACAAGTCTTCAGTTCTATTGCCAGAATATTGTTAGGGTTCATTGCCTTTGCAGCATCCAGGGCTTTCAGCTATTACTTGATATTATGTGGAATGAACCAAAGTGGCTGAAGACCAGCATCTGTGGTGCTAGGGATCTCTGGATGGATCATCCACTCAGCACTTCTGGTGAAGATTGTTGCAAATGCTTCAGCCTTATCTTTTGCACAGATGTGCTGGTCTCCCCCATCATTGAGGATAGGGATATTTGTGAAGCCTCCTCCTGGCATTTAATTATACATCACCACTCATGGGTGGATATGGCAGGATTGCAGAGCTTAGATCGCATCCATTGGTTGTGGGATCACTTAGCTCTGTCTATCATTTGTCGCTTATGCTGTCCTATGTTGCAGCTTAAGCAGGTTTACACTTCATTTTTAGATATACCTCATGTTGTTCCTGGCAGTCCCCCCAACACTCTTCACTGAACCAGGATTGATACCCTGGTTTGGTGTAATGGTAGAGTGGGTGATGTGCCAGGCTGTGAAGTTACAGATTGTGGTTGAGTACAATTTGACTACTGCTTACAGTGGCTTACAGTGTCTCGCGGGTGATGGGTCTTGAGTTACTAGATCAGCTCAAAAACTATTCCATTGTTGATAGTGCCACACAACATGTGATTCCTTGTATATGACTCTGTCATGCTGTTGCTTGCCTAGTCTGAGCGACAGCTCCCCAAATTTTAGCAAGTGTACCTAAATAATAGTGGGGAGCCCAAGGCCTCAATTTCAGACCAGGTCAAACTTCCTGGATGCGCTGTTCCCAACTCCCAGTCTGAGAACAAGCCTAAGAGAATTTCTAACCCCTGTGTTAATGTAGGGAACGTCATTCACAACAGTGCTTGCATTTCTAATAATCCCATTTGCAATGATCTTTTTACACCATGTTTGCCATTTGTGTCAACAGATTTTTCTATATGGGAAAGACAACTAACTCTTAAGAAGTAAAATAAGGAACACCTCAACCAAGGGATTTTATGGTGACCATGAGATTGGGTAGCAGGAGGGTCCTGAATCCGTATTATCGAGGATGGGGTTAAAAATCAACTAAAACTTACAGCTCATCTTGTTGAGTCATAACAATATCATCACCCTACTGGTCGACCCACTCACATGCAGTCCTGCTCCAATCCCTGGAGACTCCCTGGATCAGTCTCCCATGGGCCATTCTAGAAAGAGAGAAAAGGCACCTCCTAAGGAATGCTGGACAAATAGTCAAAATAAGGGATAATCCCCTAAAATACAGGGTAATTAGTCACTCTGTGTACGAGTGAGATCAGGCTGAGGAATGGGTTGTGCTGGGATGCTCATCTTTTCAGCCTTAGGAAGCCAAGTTGATTCTCACTGTACTTAACCAGCAGCCTGGAGGGACCACTTTCTCCAATCACCGCTGGAATTTTACCACCCTCCCCGCCATGGGAATCAGAACGGGTAAGGGAGAACAATAAGAGGGTCTGTTGACTTTGGATGGGAGTTTATGGTTTCGGGATCCTGCCCCACATCTGCTGTAGCCTTGAGGATCTCTAAGCCTGTGTCTGCACAGGCACTGAAAAGAGGAAGTCCAGCAGGACTATGGGGGTGCAGTTTAGCAGGACTGTACAATGAAGCAGGACCACAGAACAGGAATGGATCATAGAAATCCTGCAGTGCAGAAGGAGGCCATTCAGCCCTTTGAGTCTGCACCAACAACAATCCCACCCCAGGCCCCATTCCCACAACCCAACACTTACTTAGCTAATCCCCTAACCTACACATCCCAGGACACTAAGGGGCAATTTAGCACAGCCAATCCACCTAACCTGCACATCTTTGGACAGTGGGAGGAAACCGGAGCATCCAAAGGAAACCCAGGCAGACATGGGGAGAATGTGCAACCTCCACACAGACAGCGACCCAAGCCAGGGATCGAACCCAGGTCCCTGGAGTTGTGAGGCAGCAGTGCTAACCACGGTGCCACCGTGCTGCAATGTTAACAATGCTGCAAGGACATCATTAATCTCAGTCAATCAGAAAATAAAAAAGAATCATCAGCACGATATATAAACTATTTTTGTGGATAAAATTGACAGCAAGGCCAGAGATACGATAATAAACAATTAAATTTCCTGTCTTTACAAATATGTGCGCAGTGCCCTAGCTGCGCAAATCCCTTGGTGCAGTGCCACCTGGTGGAAGATGTTAATGATTGCAACTAGATTTCAAATAAGCAGCTTAATAATGAACACTTGGCTGTGATTAGGTAATGCTCATTTAAAACACTCACATGATCTGATCCCCACAGCAACACCTATATGTGTGAAGTGATCCAAATATTTCTTTATAAAAACCTTATACAGTAAGCCATTGTATTAATTATCATAAATTATTGTATCCTAGATCTCTTTACTAACATCAGTGTGAGAGCCATAGAATCCCTACAGTGCAGGAGGCCATTCAGTCCATCCAGTCTGCACTGATTCAGAATTTAACGATCACCTCTCCCAATCCCCATAACCCTTAAACCTGGGAGACCAAGGGTGGGACTTTCCTGTCCCGCCCGCCACGGGAATTGTAGCAGGCGGGATGGGAGGGTGGGGGTTGCAGATCATGCAAATGTCCGTTGATCTTGGGCAGGATTTTCCAGTCTTGGGGCAGGAAAATGCCCCCCTCAGAGACAACTTAACAAGGCAAATTCTACTAACATGCGCATCTTTGGACTGTGGGAGGAAACCAGAACACCCAGAGGAAACCCACACGGACACAGGGAGAATGTGCAAACTCCACACAGTCACAGCCAGGTTAGTCTGACTATACAACTGCATTTAACAGAGTGGTGAACTTGCTTCACTTTATCAGAAATAGTGCAAGTGAAAACTTTGATTATTTAAAGGAAGCTACATCAGCAGACACCTGATGGCTTCACTGCACAATGTGAATCCTTGATGAATCATTATGCTAAAATTGGTTTTAGAAATATATGTACAGGTGGTTACCCAGAGGTGCTGAGAATGCATCATAAGAGTATTGCTCTCTGGTTGGCATTCAAGGCTACAGTTGGCATGTAATCAGTGTCCAAATCCATTGCTGTATCCATTGCATTTAATTGTATCTTGATGTTGCGTGGAGTGAGTTGAATTCTGTTTTCTGTTAATTTGGGATCTTTAGCAGTAAGCCAAGATTCATCATCCACTTGTCCTTTGCACTTGCATGCCATCATTGAACACTGCATTGTTCATGGAACTCATCCTCTGCTGATTTTGTACAATTGCCCATTACCATTCACCACTAGATGTGGCAGGGCTGTTAACTGTGGATTGCATTGTTCTCTCTATCATGTGTTGTAACTTCTCCAGTTTGGTACCTCATTTTTAGGTTGTTGCTGGCATACTCTTTTACACTTCTAATTGAACTAGTGTTGGTCTCCTGGCTTGATGGTAATGGCAGAGTAGGGGATATGGCAGTCCATGAGGTGACAGATTATTGCTGAATACAATCCTGCTGCTCCTGCTAACCCACAGTGCCTCATGGATGCCCAGTTTTGAGCTGATGGATCTGTTCTAAATCTATCCCATTTAGCATGGGAGTCATGTCCACAACACAATGGAGAGTGTCTTCACTTCACCTTTACAGGAACTATAGAGTGGCATTTCTGACCAATATAGTGATGAATTAAGACTTCTTAATGTTAGCTGTTGGGAGCACGGTGGCACAGTGGTTAGCACTGCTGCCTCACAGCATCAGGTTTAATTCTGGCCTTGGGTCAACGTCTGTTTGGAGCTTGCTCGTTCTCCCTGTGTCTGCGTGGGTTTCCTCAGTAAAACCACGTGCCCCAGTTTCCTCCCACATTCCAAAGATGTGCAGGTTAGGTGGATTGGCCATGATAACTTGCCCTAAGTGTCAAGGGGACTATTAGAGTACATGGGGTTGCAGTGACAGGGCCTGGGTGGGATTGTGGTAGGTGCAGACTCAATGGGTCAAATAGCTTCCTTCTGCACTCTATAATGTATGGCTTCTATGATCAGTGGCAGGTAAATGACAATGATACAATCAAGTACAATTTTCCCTCATAGTTGTTTCCTCACCATTTGCTGCAAGCTCAGTCTAACAAGTATATCCTTCAGGTCTTGAGAAGGTCATTCCTGGTGATGGTCATTTGAGTTCCCCATACAAAGTACATTCTGTTTCATTGCTGGTCTCAGTGGTTCTTTAAAGCAGTATTCAACAGAGAGGCATATTGATTCATCAGTTGAGGGAGGTTGATTAGTGGTAATCAGCAGGTTTCCTTGTTTATGTGTGAGCTGATGCCGTGAGACATCACAAGGTCAGAAGTCATTATTGAGAACTCCAGAGACCATTCGCTCCAACTCCCTCCCCAGAGACCTACCCAAGAATTGTGACGAAGGAGGTTTTCTGAAAGTTATGATTCAGTCAATATGACCATGCCAGGCTGTTTCTTGACTAGTCTTTGGGATAACTCTCTCAATATTGGCACATGCCGCCACATATTAATTAGGAGGCATTTGCCTGGTTGATTAGGCTGATGTGCCTATTTTGTGTCTGAATCCTGTGTTTCAGTCAGTACTGGGTGGTCCATCAGATACAACTAAATGGCTTACTCAACCATTTCAGAGAGTAATTAAGAATCACAATGGTAAGTAAAAGTGAACTAGATTGGATATATGATAATTCAGTAGTTACATGATCATCAACATTAATATTAGCTTTTTATTCTAGATTTATTTCATTAACTGATTTTGATTCCCTGGCTTTGCTGGGACCTGAATTCGTGCCTTTGAATCATTAAGCCTTTGGGTCGCGAGTCCAGTAACATCATCACTAGAATACTGCTTCCACTTTACACCAAGTATTAGATTATGCTAATTTTCTTCAAATAAAGTACTAAACGGCTCACAATCTTTATAATAACAATGGCCCTGAATTTCTGCTGGATTATTTATGTTGTTTCTCCAGAGTCATAATCATAGAGTCATAGAGGTTTAAAGCATGGAAACAGGTCCTTCCACCTAACTATTTCTATTGATTTCCCGCTGAAGTTCAAATGGGAAATTGGGATAACTTCATCAGGAACTGAGGGCTTCGAGAATGAATTTTTAAGCATTAGGCAGCAGGGGTCACAGCAGCAGCAGCAGTAGCCACTGTCTGCCCCCTTGCAAAATGAGACAGTAGTTGGTCCTCTTTCTAAAGGGTGGTGTATGTAGACCCAGTGTGGGTTTTCTGGATCTGTCTCAGGAGCAGTGGGTGAGAAGACTGTGCTCCTCCAAAAAAAAGTGTTGTGAACGTCAGCATGATCCTGCAATAAGGGTTATTGCCTGTTGGCCCAGATGGCCATGTTTTTCCCTGTGGCAGTGAAAGCCAAGACAGCATCTTTGCCTCAGACCTTTTTCAGGGCACTGCAGGAAACATTACCTAGACCTTGCAACCTGCTGTTTATCAGCACTTCATTTAGGTCATTCGTTTGCCGGAGCAATTGAATATGTGTATATCTTTCCCAAAGAATACCAGATTTTTTAAAAGTTCTAAGATTTGCTAATGTGGCCATTTTCTCTTGCATGTAGAGGATCATAAACTGAGCACATTTGTAGCAACAATTACAGCAGCAGTTGCTGCCATGTTTAATACCTTTCTGCCAAAATTCATCCTATAATTTTCTTGTGAGGAGGATGTTTGAGGACAAAGAACCAAGTTAGCTCTAACAGACCACCAGTACTGACTGAAACACAGGATTCAGACACAAAATAAGCACACTAGCCTAATCAACCATGCAAATTCCTCCTAATTAATATCAGTAAAACCAGTAAAACTATCAGGGCACCAAGAAACAGCCAGGAGCAGGAAAAGATTTCATTTCATCGATGTATAACAAGTCAGTGATCACTGGCACAGAATAATGCATACCTGTGCCAGTTTACCATGGCAGCAGTCAGGGTTTCTTCAATCTGTCTCAGGTAAGCTTCATCCCATTATTCCACCTGTCAAGTAACACTAGAAGATAGATGCCAGGGCACAAGGACTACCCCATCCACACATTGCAATTAACACTCCTCTGTAATCCCAGAAATGTGTACAGATAAGTTACAATGAAAGCCACGGGAACACCAAAGTGATATCTGAGCACACATTTAAATTCTTGAAGCAATGTTTAGGTATCTGGATAGGTTTGGGAACTTGTTTTGGAGATTCACATATTGTGTAAAGTGCTGCATGTCCCACATACTCACAATCCAAAGGGAATTGTATATGGTGGAGGAAAATTTGGGTGAAGTCAAGGTTCTAGCCAGAGGGGAAAGGCTGTACAACACATTGCAACCAAGGATATCAAGAGTAAGTTGATTCCATGTTGGTTGACCTGCTCTTTCTCCTCAACCCCCCTGCAAGAAAATTACAGATGAAGTTTGGCAGAAAAACATTAAACATGGCAGCAAAATTACTCCTGCAATTGTTGCCACAAATGGCAGGGAGCCTGTAGTTCCTGCATTGTTTCAGCACACTGGATTAAACAAATATTCAGGGCAATGAGCCAGATGCCCTCTTTATGATGTAGGTTAGCTGATGTGAAAGAAGCCCATCCCTACAGCACAAATGGAATATTCTCAAACTCCCAGTGACGGCACTATAGGCAGCATGAGCATAGGGTGACAGAAAATAGAGGAGTTCACTTCACCATCTTGAAGTGCCAGATAGACTGGATGAGTCCAAGCCACCAATAAGGGCAAAGAGGAGGGGTGATAAAACCAGTAAAGCTTTAGCCAAAGAAGGTGGTTGCATTGTCTAATTTTGACAGTCCATGAACTCCAGAAAGGAGTCTTTCACCATTCATCAGAACACTAAGCTCCACAAACTTCACGGGTAAAAATCACCACTGCTACTTTTAATCAGTGGCAATTTTCAGATGGTCAAATCTTATATTCTTGTAAAACTGGGGCAAACATTTTTAAAAGCATAAGTGTGCTGTGAACTGGATCAACATTAAAGACAGAAGCTCAACTTTTTAAAAGTGCCTGGGTTATAGATATCCTGGGTAAATGTTTTCAACATGCATGAGAAGATGTATTCTTGTTTAGATGGTAACAGGAAGAAGCGGCAATGGGGGCAATGGAGAGAGCAGTAGTAACCTTTCAGAGGAGGGTCAATAGAAGTATGGTAGGGGAGGATTGATAATGCTGAGATTGTGCAGTTAGTGTAAAAGATATAAAGGGGAAACTTACCTTGGCACTCCAGCTTGGATCATGAATTGATTACAGCATCATAGTTTGATATCCTGCAGGAGAAAATGGATAAAAGTACCTTCCCATTAATTTGCTGCAGACTCTTCAAAAATTAACTTTTTTGTCACTTCTGATTCATCAGTCCACCTACTGTTTCATGTTTCAGCCATACTAATAAGGCATGACCCACAAACTGACTCCTCTCGACAACAATGCTCTCACTTTGCCCATCTCCCACCCATTCACTGCTGGAAGACCAAAGACATCCGCATTGTTTTGTTAACTCACTGACACACATTGTGATGAATACCACCAAAGATCAGCAGCTACTTAATAAAATAGTCCAGAGCTTGAACATGTATTTACCACATCAGTTCTGTACAATAAGGTTATTAGGTAGAACGTGCCTTGTGATAAGATTGTCTACAATGTGTCATTCAATTGTAACATATACAACAGAGACAGATTCTTCACTGCTGTGGCAAACACACTGGGAACCACGCATCCTATCCCTGCTGAGATCTAAGACAACTTAACTAGGTTTTAAAGAGAAGTCCCTGAATACAGAGTACTGACAAGTCTGGCAGCTTCAATTGTTCCTTTGTTTTGTGTGCTTTTATTTTTTCTCTTCCTGAGGAAAGGCATGAGGTGTTTTAACAGCTCGAAATGTACTAATTATTCCCAGTACATGAAACCAGGTATCAATCTCCAGTGAAATCACAGCACATTAGTGGGGTACAAGATATCATCCAGGGAAAAGCAATTTCAAACATGCCACTTTTTAAACTGTCAGTGGACATCTCTTCCTTGTCACATTAGATATGAGCGTCACAGACAAAAATATCTCTTAAGCCTAGATCCTATTCTAAATTATTTTAACGTTGGAAAAATTCAAAAGCAGATTCTCCAGTCAAGCTATGGTACTGAACATTATTCGGGAGAGCTTGAAGGTGCAACTGATTTCAACATTGCTGTACTAAACAGCTTTTGTCAAAAATGGGTGAAAAATGATCACAGTGATTGATACACACACTTAATTAATGATTGTGCAGGGCAGGAACTATACCGATGTTTGTGTCTCATTTAATTATAATTATAATTTGTGAGCTGTCAGCACTACTTTTGTTATTTATTGTCAGCTCACTGATTGGCCTGGTGTCAAATTGAGTGATAATTATGCCATTTTAAAGCAGCCTGAACATTTTAAAGGTGTGAACTTTGGCCACATTGAATCATAGCATTCAGTTATTGCTGTAAAGTGAAGGTGGTGGCTAGGAATGGTTCTGGTTTTCTGACACTCCTGTTGAAGTCTTTGAAAAAGAGGTAAAGAGCAGGAGATTATCTTAATGGAGAGAAGTGGAATCATCTGGAAATTTAGGGAGGGAATCTCAGAGTATAGCATCTAAAGCACTGAAAGCATGGCCATCAATGGTGGGATGATGGAAATGCTGGTACACAAGAGGCCAGCATTGTAGGAATGCTGATTGCTCAGAAGGTTGTTGGACTGCAAAAGATTATAGAAATAGAGAGGAGTGTCTTCAAGGAAGGATTTGAACGTGGAGAGGTATCACAAACAGTACACTCATTTGTAAATGGGGAATAGGAGTGAAGACCTCCTAAAGACAGATCGCATGCACCAGGCAAGGAACTGGCACCACACACACAGTTTAGAGTGTCAATTGGAGGTTCACTGAACATAGAACATAAGAACATAAGAAATAGGAGCAGGAGTAGGCCATCTAGCCCTTCGAGCCTGCCCCGCCATTCAGTAAGATCATGGATGATCTGTCGTGGCTCAGTTCCAAATTCCCGCCCTCTCCCCATAACCCTTAATCCCCTCTCTTATCAAAAACCCATCAACCCGCATCTTAAAAATATTTAGCGAGGCAGCCTCCACCACTTCAACGGGCAGAGAATTCCAGAGATTCACCACCCTTTGAGTGAAGAAGTTCCTCCTCAACTCCGTTCTAAACTGCCCCCCCTTTATCTTGAGGCTGTGCCCCCTAGTCCTACTGACCTTTCTGAGCGGGAAGAGTCTCTCCACCTCTATCCCACCCATCCCATTCATCATCTTATATGTCTCAATGAGATCTCCCCTCATTCTTCTAAACTCTAACGAGTACAAGCCTAGTTTATTCAGCCTCTCTTCATAGCTCAAGCCCCTCAACTCCAGTATCAGCCTAGTAAACCTCCTCTGCACTTCCTCCAAGGCCAAAATATCCTTGCATAAGTGCGGTGACCAAAACTGCACACAGTACTCCAGCTGCGGCCTCACCAATGCCCTATACAGCCGCAGCAAGACCTCCCTACTTTTATATTCAATCCCCCTCGCTATGAAGGCCAGCATCCCATTCGCCTTCCTGACCACCTGCTGCACCTGCAGGCTGGGTAGCAGGAGGACAGATGGCTCCAAAATCAGCTCACTGGAGGGTGAACACGTAGCTCTGCTGCAGAGGGCACAGATGTTGACTTGAAGGGCTCAGATTACAGGTCATGGACAAAAGTATCTCTTAGAAACTATTCTAAATTATTTTAACATTAGAAAAATTCAAAAGCAGATTCTCCAGTCAAAGCTATAGTACTGAACATTATTGAGAACAGTTTGAAGATGCAATTGATTTCAACATTGCTGAAAAGACCCAAGCAGCATCAATGAAGGGGAAAAGCTAGTGTAGGGTAGGGGTGGGGGGCGGTTGAAGTGCAGTTGGTGGTGATGGGTGGGTAGGGCCAAATATTCAGATATCAGAAAAATAAACTGGAGAAGAAATTATAAATTATTGGTAGTACTAAATTGCTGTCAACATTGAAATGTGGAGACATAAAAAAGAAAATAACTAGAGTTAGCAAACTAATTTTATGGTATGATCAACACTGAGAGAAAGAGTAGGTCTAACAGTAATAGAAGAACATAAGAACATAAGAACATAAGAAATAGGAGCAGGAGTAGGCCATCTAGCCCTTCGAGCCTGCCCCGCCATTCAATAAGATCATGGCTGATCTGTCGTGGCTCAGTTCCACTTTCCCGCCCTCTCCCCATAACCCTCAATCCCTTCTCTTATCAAAAACCCATCAACCCGCTTCTTAAAAATATTTAGCGAGGCAGCCTCCACCACTTCAACGGGCAGAGAATTCCAGAGATTCACCACCCTTTGAGTGAAGAAGTTCCTCCTCAACTCCGTTCTAAACCGCCTCCCCTTTATCTTGAGGCTGTGCCCCCTAGTCCTACTGTCTTTTTTGAGCGGGAAGAGTCTCTCCACCTCTATCCTATCCATCCCATTCATCATCTTATACGTCTCAATGAGATCTCCCCTCATTCTTCTAAACTCTAACGAGTACAAGCCTAGTTTATTCAGCCTCTCCTCATAGCTCAATCCCCTCAACTCCGGTATCAGCCTAGTAAACCTCCTCTGCACTCCCTCCAGGGCCAAAATATCCTTGCGCAGGTGCGGCGCCCAAAACTGCACACAGTACTCCAGCTGCGGCCTCACCAATGCCCTATACAGCTGCAGCAAGACCTCCCTACTTTTATATTAGAAGCACTTACCAATGTTACAAGAAAAATTTTAAATGAGGACAACAGCAAAGAAGTATAATGAAAAGTCAAGAACACATTGAATGTCAATTTTAAAATAATAATTAGGTTACAGAAATACATTATATATTGATGCTGGCGGAAAATTATGGAACATATATTTGCAAGAAAATACATTGAGTTGAGGGTGCTGGTGGAAAATTATGGAACATATATTTGCAAGAAAATACATTGAGTTGAGGGTGCAGCCTTCTCAAACATTTCTCCTTTTTAGTCAAAGTCTTCAAAGATGTGGAGATGCTGGTGTTGGACTAGGGTGGGCACAGTAAGAAGTCTCACAACACCAGGTTAAAGTCCAACAGGTTTACTTGGTATCATGAGCTTTCGGAGTGCTGCTCCTTTATCAGATTGAGTGCCACTTGCCTGATGAAGGACCCGCGCTCTGAGAGCTCCTGATAACAAGTAAACCTGTTGGACTTTAACCTGGCTTTGTGAGACTTCTTAAAGTCTTCAAAGCAACTCATGAAAATAAGTAAAATCCTTTGCTGAAACTGCCTGAATGATCTTTCTTATGATTTATTTGCTCAGTAACTCTTTTGATGAATGATGTTCCAAACAAATGGCCATCACTGTGGAGGCGGTCGTTCACTGAAGCATTCACTTTCAGTACAGTAAAAGGAGATTTTCAGGACTGACAGTTCAACTGCTAATTTAAATATTCCTGTACAGGAGATTTATTTTCTAAAAAAAAGTTTATCTGTCATTTTTTTATTTTCTTTAATTCAGTATCTTTAAATAGAGGTGTATGGCAGATTATAATTATTGACCAAACTTCTCTCAGTCAGGTTTTTCTTGATTTCATCATCTATTTTTTTCATTCCTTATTCTTTCGTGGCAAAGCCAGCATTTGTTGACCGTTGCTAAAGGGCCTTGAACTGAATACTTTGCTAAGTCAATCCAGAGGAAAGTTAAGAATCAACCTCATTGCTGGGGGACTAGAGTCACATGTAGACCAGACCAGGTTAGGATGGCAGATTAACTTCCCTAGTTCCCAAGTTAACCAGTTTTTTTTAATGATAATTCGTAACAGTTTCTTGATCGCCATGCCTGAGACTAGTTTCCGATTCCAGAACTACCATTTGAATTTAAATTCCACCAGCTGCTGTCATAGGATTTGAACCTGTGTCCCAGAGCATTTGCCTGGGCCTCTGGATTATAGTCCAGTGCCTAACACTTGATGCTTAATTTATTAAATCACATAATGTGACAGCTTATTTGACTGAAATTAATCATAGAATCCTACAGTGCAGAAGGAGGCCATTCAGCCCATCAAGTCTGCACTGACCGCAATCCCACCCAGGCCCTATCCTTGTAACCCTATGCATTTACCCTAGTTAGTTCCCCTGACACTAAGTGGCAATTCAACACATGGCTAATCCATCTAACCCACACATCTTTGGACTGTGGAGGAAACCGGAGCATCTGGAGGAAACCCATGCAGACAGGGGGAGAATGTGCAAACTTCACTCAGACAGTGACCCAAGCTGGGAATCGAACATGGGGCTCATGACAGTGCCTCCGTGCTGCCCTTAATGTTGTGTCAAGATTCATTTTTTTGTATAATCATACTTGTAGAATCCCTACAGTGCAGAACGAGGTCATTTGGCCCTTCAAGTCTGCACCGACTCTCCAAGAGAGCATCATACCAATGCCCTATCCCTGTAACCCCATGCACTTACCTGCTAATCCTCCTAACTTACATATCTTGGGACAAAAGGGCAAATTAGCATGGCCACTACACCTAACCCGCACATCTTTGGACTGTGGGAGGAAACTGGAGTACCCAGAGGAAACCCATGCAAACACTGCAGAACAAGCAAACTCCACATGGACAGCCATCCAGGGCTGAAATCGAACCCCGGTCCCTGGCGCTATGAGGCAACAATGCTAACTAGTGTGTCACCATGCCACCCAACTAAAACAATAAAAAGAGCTCAGGGTGTAACTGAAACTCTAGTGCTTGATCTAATGAGGATCAATTAATGAATAAATCTGGAATAAAAAGTTAATTTCCATAATGTTGACTTGGAAACAACCAGATTTGTGTAACTATTTACTGGAGATCCTGAGCAAGCAAATCATAAGAAAGAGCAGAGTTTTCATTCTACTTATTTTCTGGTGTCTTCATTTAACAATTTTCTTGTAACATTGTTAAGAACTACTTCTATCATCTAGATCACTAATGCTCTTAGGGGAGAAAAATCTTCTGTCCTCACCCAGTTTGGCCTTCTTGTGAGTCCACACCATTGGCAATATTGTTGATTTCCAAACTGCCCTTTGAAATGGCCTAGCAAACCACACAGTTGTATCTAACTGCTGCAGAAAGATTAAATAAAAATAAGGCTGAATGGACTACACAGCATTGACTTACACTGGAAACAACAAACAAATATCCAGTCCAGTCAACTCTGCCAAGTGCTATTGTGCCCAGTATTGCTCCCCTTACTTCATGAAGGATGTAAACATATTTGATTCAGGGAAGATTTAATACATGGAGTGGATGGGTTGTTTAATGTTGGACAGGCTAGGCTTGCATCCGCTGGAGCTTAGAAGAGTAAATGGTGATTTGATTGAAACATATAAGATCTTGAGGTGTCTTGACAGGGTTTTTCAAGGATGATTTCCCTTATGGAAGAATCTAGAACTAAATGTCACTGTTTAAAAATTAAAAATCAGGACTCTCCAATTTAAGGCAAAGATAAAGAGAAGTGATTTTTTTTCTCAGATGGTCTTGAGTCTTTGGAATTCTCTTCCCCAAAAGACAATAGAAACAGAGTCTTTGAGTATTCTTAAAGCAGAAGTTGATAGGTTCTTAATATTCAACAGGATGAAAGGTTATTGGGGGTAGATGGGAATGTGGAGTTGAAGGTACAATCAAATCAGCCATAATCTTATTGAATGGCAGAACAGGCTGGAGGGGTCAAGTGGCCGACTCCTATTCATAATTCATATGTTAGTATGTCCTCCGCATTAGCATGTGGGGATTTGTGCCTCAGTTGGTAGAACAGTCTCACAGACTAATCAAACAACAGTCTGATATAGTCACACACACTAAATCATTCTTTACAGCTAATGTCTCAGACTGGTCTTTCATCATTCCTGGGTATGTCCTGTCCTACCAGCAGGCCAGACTCACCAGAGGTGATGGCATTGTGGTAAACAGTCAGGAGGAAACAGTCCTGGGAATCCTCAATATTGATTCTGAACCCCTTGAAATCTCATTGCATCAATTCAAACATGTACAAGGAGACCTCCTGCTTATTATCATCCATCGCCCTCTATGAGCTGATGAATCAATAATCTTCTATGTTGAACACCACTTGAATGAAGAATGGAGGGAACATAAGGGCAGGGGACAGTTGTTCAACAAATTGAATCACTCTACATGATATCAAGAAATGGTTGAAGGTACTGTATATTGGAAAGTTGATGTGACCCTGATAATATTCCTAGCAGTATCCCTAAAAATGTATGCTCCAAAGTGAGTTACATCCCTCGCCATGCTATTGAGATACAGCATCTATGTGGCAATGTTCAAAATGCCCAGGTCTGTCCTGTCCTCAAACAGCAGAACACATCTAATCTAACAAATTGCTGTCCATCAGCCCACTCTCAGCCATCAGCAAAATAATGGAAAGGGTTCTCAATCCTGGCAATATTCTCATTGGAAATCAAGGGGTAAGATGAGTGACTGCCTCTGACATCAAGACAGCATTTTGACTGAGTGTGGCATTAAGAAACTTTACCAAATGTAAAGTTAACAAGAGGTGTGGTGAGAGTTATGTACTGTCTGGAGTCATACCTACTTAAATATAAACTCTGCATGACTCTAGCAGCATTGGGGAAAAAAACTAATGCATTCATCATTATTACATCAATACTCCATTGTGTCTTGTGGGATCTCAGAGAAAACACTGTAGGAGTTAAGATATTTTTATCAGCTTAGACAGTAACAAAACAATTTCTGTCACACTCTTGTTTAAGCGTATTCTTATTTTCAGGAGAGTCCCATTGGTCTTGACTTGAAACAATAAACTTTAAACTTATATTTTTACCCAGTTCAGTTTCTCTGAAGGGGTTATTTATGTCCATGGGCCAAGGTGATATTTCTGCTCACAATCTTGCTTCTCACTCAACCTCAGGATTTCATTCCAGGTCATTTCCAGGTTTGGGAATTTGACCCTTGTAAAGGAGTTTGGTTACAATGATAAAAACAATTAGAATCTGAATGTTCTAGGCTGTTGGCATCTTTGCTTTCAATTCAGTTGTGTCTGGGCAGTGCATGAGCTGCTGGATTCTAATATAGATGTTAAAAATGTGTGTGCGTGTGTGTGTGTGTGTGTGTGTGCGTGTGCATGGGGGGGGTGGGGGGATGATTCTTTTATCAGCAGAGAGTAAACATTCCCTCAAGCTGTACTTTGGCACAGTGGTTCACACTGCTGCCTCACAGCATCAGTGACCCGAGCTCGATTCCTAACTGTGCAGAGTCTGCACGTTCTCCTCGTGTCTGTATGTGTTTCCTCCAGGTGTTCTGGCTTCTGCCCACAGTCAGTGCACCCAAACAGGGGCCAAAGTGTGGCTACTAAGAGATCTTCACAGTAACTTAATTGCAATGTTAATAGAAGCCTATTTGTGACAACAATAAATAAACTAAACAATATATGGAATGCATAAACTAGAGAGTGTGGAACCCATTCATGAATATTGGACATAGTAAGAAGTCTCACAACATCAGGTTAAAGTCCAACAGGTTTATTTGGTAGCATGAGCTTTCAGAGTGCTGCTCCTTTATCAGGTGAGTGGCATGTTGGGTTTACAAACAGGGCATGTATAGATACAAACTCCATTGCAAGATAATGGTTGGAATGTGAGTCTTGACAGGTAATCAAGTTCTTATAGGTACTGACAATGTGAGTGGAGAGAGGGTTACGCACAGGTTAAAGAGGGGTGAATTGTCTCAAGCCAGGACAGTTAGTTTTATCCAGTTAGTAAGATTTTGCAAGCCCAGGCAAGTCATGGGGGTTACCAGTCATGTGTCATGAACCTAAGATCCCAGTTGAGGGTATCCTCATGTATGCGGAACTTGGCTATCAGTTTCTGCTTGGCAATTCTGCATTGTTGTGTGTCTTCAAGCCACCTTGAGAATGCTTACCTGAAGATCGATCATCCCGGGGCATGATACAATGCCAAGACCATGCAGATGCTATGAAAATGGATGAATAGACACCACTCACCAATCACCAGGCGGGAGTGTTCCCTTTCTGTTAGGGAACACTTCAGCAGTCATGGACATTCAGCCTGTGATCTTCGGATGAGCATACTCCAAGGCAGCCTTCAAGACACACGACAATGCAGAATCACCGAGCAGAAACTGATAGCCAAGTTTCACACACATGAGGATGGCCTCAACCGGGATCTTGGGTTCATATCACACTATCTATAACCCCCACGACCTGCCTGGGCTTGCAAAATCTTGTTAACTGTCCTGGCTTGAGACAATTCACTCCTCTTTAACCTGTGCTTAACCCTCTCTCTACTTGCATTGTCTGTACCAGCCTTGATTACCTGTTAAGACTCGCATTCCAACCATTATCTTCCAATGGAGTCTGTGTCTATATATGCCCTGTTTGTGAACACAACACGCCACTCACCTGATGAAGGGCAGCACTCGGTTACCTCGTGCTATACAAATCAAGCTTTTGGACTTTAACCTGGTATTGTAAGACTTCTTACTATGAATATTGGAGAAAGAAGTATCCAATGGAATATTTTTAGCTAACCATTGTTCTTTAGTCGTGCATATTTTTAAAACTATTCGAGGCTATCTCGACATGTTCTTTGAACGGATCAAAATAGCGGGCGGCTCATTTCAGCACCAGGGACAGCGCTCGATGTAAGCGTCGCTGTCCAAACAGCAATCTCGTTCCAGTTTACCCTATCCACAGGGACACGCAGTGAAAATACTGAAGTTTGCGACTCGACAACCGAGGAAACGTCTTCTCACGTCAAGGACCACGAACTCCGCTGTTTGATTGGCGTCACTGTTTATGTAAACTCCTTTCAAAGATGGCAAAAGTCACTTGGGGGATACCTTGATTTCTACGCTCCGGCACGCATTGCCTTTCACTTGGGAATCAAACTCAGTGACATGTTGGAAGTCGCTGGATTTTACCTGTATATAAATGTGGCAATTCTGCTGCTTTTTCATTTGGAATCACATCCTTGCAGAACTTGGATTGAGAGGAGGAAAACAGATAAGAAAATCCAAGCAAGTCAGCGCTGTAAGTTCCATGATGAATGCGGTATTGGCAAAAACAGGAAGGCGCTGATCAGAGGCGATAGTTATTGTAAATACAACGTGATGGATAGCTTAAATAGGCGTTAATGATCTGTGACCAACTAGCTACCGTTCCTTAAAATCTAGGCTGTATCTGCAGGTTTAAAAACTGTGAACCATAGTGTTTTTTTTTTGAAAAAAGACCTGTTATATTTCATTGAACATATTAGAAACGGTTCACAACTGGTTTTGTTGTGTTACTCAACTGGATTAAAGGTCAAGTTTACACATATTTCAAACATTAATAACTGCAATGTAAGTTACATTTACTGCCCAGCTTGAAGGCAGACAACCTGAGCGACCAATATCAGTTGAAACGAATTTGTTGTGTACAATTCCGTTACTTTAAAAGTATTTTACTTTGGTAACCCGATGTTTAACATTTTATTTATTAGTGTCACAAGTAGGTTTATTTGCAATGAAATTACTGTGAAAAATCCCCCAGTCGCCACACTCCAGTGCCTGTTCGGGTACACTGAGGGAGAATTTAGCATGGCTAATCCATCTAACCAGTACGTCTTCTGGACTGCGGGAGGAAACTGGAGCACCCAGAGGAAACCCATGCAGACATGGGGAGGAAGTGCAGACTCCACACAGACAGTGACCCAAGCCAGGAAGTGAACCTGTGAGGCAGCAGTGCTAACCACTGTGCCACTGTGCCAGGAAGAGATTTGACTTGACCATAGTTGGTTGGTTAGGAATATAATCCTACATACTGTGATTAAAAATGTTGCATTGGAATAATACATGCAGTAACAATCCCTTAACAGTTTGCAGAAATGCTTTCTGTTAATAATTGTCACGTCAAAGCTGAATGGACAGAGACAGACTGAAAGACAGACACAAGTGTATTTGAAGAAAATGGTTTTATTGAAGGAACTGAAGTGCATTCATTAATTTTAATTGTGTTTACCTAATCCTGTCACCAGCTTTGGTGAGCACATAATAAACCATTGCCTTATCCATGAGGGATTCTATTGTTTTGTTTCTGCATTTTCAGATTCCAAATCTAGTTTGACATTCTGTCAAGATGAATAAACTAGTTTTGGCAACGTCCCTATTCGTGCTCGGCTTTCTTCCAGCGAAAGAGTCGCATCTTATCACAACCCCTACCCGGTTTGACTCCTACATCAGTGAAGAGCCTGACCTGGATCTGGAACAGTGGGACCACAGCCTTCGTCTCCCATTTCACCAGAATCTGCTCCAAACACCTCCTGACGATTCCAAGGCCAGGGCGCAGAGGTCAGGGCCGCCCCTGGTAACTCTGGGCTACCCCATTCCAAACAGCCAGAGCACCGGAGAACTTCAGGGAGGTGGCGGTGACACGTACCGGTCAAAAAGATACAATTCAAAACCCAATTCTCTCGACCTCACCTTTCATCTATTGAGAGAATTCCTGGGGATGGCTAAAGCTGAAAAACTAGCCCAGAAAGCAGAGAGTAACAGACTGATCATGGAAAGCATTGGAAAATGATGTTTTTGATGGACAGTTTACTATAATTAGTTGTCCAATACTTGTGTGACGTGTGTTATATATACCATGTTATTTAACACTGTATTGAATCCAACTTGTTCAAATTACACAACATATACTGTAACTGTTCAAAATGTGTAATGAAATGATTACACAGTTCAGAACTTCATGTAAAGAATGTACATCTCAGCCAAATTTCATGACATGCCAAAATGCTCTTTGGTATTAGTGTTTGTAGTTCAATACTCAAAAAAACAGTAAACATGTATCGGTATTTTAAAATGGCTCAGAAAAGTTTATGTTTGTGATTTTCATGCGCAGCCGTTCCCAGATTTCTGGGTCAGTATCACATCTAGAAATCACATTTGACCAAATTAATTGTGTGATCTCAATGTTTTTGGGTGCTATCTTAACACAGTCCTTAATGCCCATGCCAAGACGGAGCAATGTTAATGCCATTTAGGCTATATTATCTTGTTAGACAAATCAGTTATCTGACAACGGCATTACTATCAATATCCTGGGGGTTACCATTGATCAGAAACTGAACTGGAACAGTTACATAAATACTGTGGCTATCATAGCAGATCAGAAACAGGGAATTCAGGAAGAGTAAATCACCTGCTAATTCCTCAAAACCTGTTCCCCATTTACAAAGCAAAATCAGGAGTGAGACAGAATACTGACCACTTGCCTGGTTGAGTGCAACTCCAACACGCTTAAGAAGCTTGTCACTATCCAGGACAAAGCAGCCCATTTGACTGGCACCCCATCCACAAACATTCACTCCCTCCACCATATCTGTACAGTAACAGCAGTGTGTACCTTCTACAAGATGCTTTGCAGTAACTCACCAAAATTCCTTCAAAAACACCTTCCAAACCTGTGACCTCTACCACATAGAAGGACAAAGATAGCAGATACTTGGAAATAACATCACCTGCAAGTTCCCCTCCAAGCCAGACATCATCCTGGCTTGGAAATACATTGCCATTCCTTTACTGTCACTGGGTCAAAAATACTAGAACTTCCTCCCTAATCCATTTGGATGTACCTACGTGACAGCAGTGGTTCAAGAAAGTGGATCATCACCACCTTCCCAAAGGCAATTAGAGATCAGCAATAAATGCTGGTTTAATCATTGATGCCTATATCCTATGAACCAATTAACCGCATGGTTATTCAGAAAGCTGAGTTCAAATCTGCATTCTTATTCTTAACATAGATGGATCTTTGATTCACCTAAAGAGGCAGGTGGCCAGGAGCAATGGAAATTGGTCTGCCAGTTTCATATTACCGGATCACTGTGGGGGTTGGTGAAGAAATCGTCCAAAGACAGCAGGAAAGGGGCAATGCAGGCTGATAACAGCCCATTGCTTTAATGTGAAACAAGAGGATTGCTGCTCTCTTTGGCTCCTTGTTGAAGTAAGCATAACATGTTCTACTTCTGTGGCAGTATACCACTGTCCCTTTAAAGACTGTTGACTTGGCTGTTGCGGGCAGCAGTAAACAGAACCAAATTAATTAAGGGGCCTGAAATCAGCATTAGGCCCCTAATTTGTATAAGATAAACGGTCTTACCAATGTGTCACTCAGACGTCCTCACTGACAGCAGCTCTCTCCCAACCATCCAGGGCAGTGACTCAAGCACACAAAGTGGAATGTTCCAGTCCTGGAGCTTGTTGTCATTATGTTGATGAGGATGAATGTGTTAAAATCTTCAGATGCGGGAACATTCCCTATGTCAATTTGCCACTTAATGGAATGGAAATTTGTAAGTATGATATATTTTTATGCACAAAAACAGACAAAAGGCAGACCAATTTAGAAGTGGAATAACCCAATCTGTGCAAGCATTGATACTATTGTTAAATTTGTGGGGTCTTTGTTTAAACAATATGGGCATAACATAAACGAGGTAGTAGACTACTTACATAAGTAAATTAGGTGCTGAATTGAAGGGTCCCAGCAAGAAAGTAGTCAGTGATAAGTGTTGTCAACTTAAGATTCATCAACAACCTGCACTGTAGTTGTGCATATTTTAAAACAATATTCAAATATTTATCAACTGTACATTAATATCACCTTAAGCACAAAGCTGCTTAGAGAAACCTCATTGTAACAAGGCAGGCTAATTAGATCCCACCATATTACTCCAACAAAGGCTTTATGAATCAAATTGGGTGATTTTTTTCCATTAACTGACATGTGAAACCGCATTCCCTGAAACAATACAATGCTTGCAATACTGCATTAATAATAACTCTTTCCTCAAAGTACAGTCTACTTCAGTGGTACAAATATGATACGCAGAAAATGGACAAATGAGTTACTAAACAAACTCATGATAGATTTAAGTTTATTCAGATATAACCATTAAGAGAGTGTTTTAAACTGAATAGCGGGGCAAGGGATCAAACTGGGGAAGATGTGTTGTGCCAAAGAGTACAGACAAAGAAAGCAAGAAAGGTACTAATATAGGAAATTATATACAGACCATGGCAGGAAGGGACAGAGAGTACAAATGTAAAAATAAATCAGCAGGTAAGGCTAAATGCTACAAAAATAATAAAAGGACAAACTCAAGGCTTTGTATCTTAATATAGATAGCAGTGTAACATTCAAAACAGATGAACTGAAAATGCAAACAGAAATTAATAAGTAAGATAAGTTAGATATTACAGAGACATGGCTATATGGCCACATGAGACAGTTGACTGAACTATCCAACTTCAATGCCTTTCAGCCTTCATTCATCTGAGTGGGCATATCTATCGCGTCATATAGGTTTTTTTCCAACCCCACACTGTTTTCCCTGGATATTGCAAAGACTTATCCTTGACTACATCTCCCTCCCACTTCCAATCTATATATTCCATGGAGGGGCCACAATTTCCTTCACTTAGGTGTTGGGAAAACCTAAGTCATGGATCAAACTTAGTACCCTTACAGCAAATTTCACCTCCCTCCCTTGCCATTGTATAAACTGAACCAGACTGTTCACAACTTCAGCATCCAATCTGATCCTAAAATGACCAACATTATGTCCTTTCCGTCATAAGGATTGCCACTGCCATATCGCCAGCCTCTGCTGATAGAGCTCTCAACAATGCTTTTGTTATCTCCAGGCCTGACTGTTCCAGTGTTTTCCTGTTAGATCTCCAAACTTCCATCCTCCATATTGAGTTGATCCACATTTAAAATTCCAATTCTCACTTATGCATCACCTCTGTGCTCGCTGACTTACATTGTCTCCCAGTGATCTAATACCTTGATTTTAAAATGTTCATGTTAAATTCTCTCCATACCTTTATCTTTTCCTACTGCTGTGTAATGTTCTTCTACTCTACCCCACACCCTCTCCATGAATCCTCCATCCCACAAATCTGGTCACTCGGGATGTTTTCCTATGTTAAAGGCGTTATATAAATCCAAGACCCTCTTCCTTTCCCCTCACCCTCCCTGACTAAAAAGGTGGTATGGAATTCATCCACTAAAAAGACAGTCTTTGAGCTTTCCACTGCATTTTACACTGGGGACAGTGGTAATTGGCTGAAGTTGAGACCCTTGCCCCCACCTTGGCAGAAATTCCCACATTAGAGAGTTGCCAGCCAATCTGATTTGCTGATACAGGCAGTTCCTGAGCAAGAGAAGGTTATGGAGCTGGACTTCAAGGTAAATCCTGGTTCTGGGAGGGCCTGGCTGACAGGGTCCAGTAGGGGGTGACAAGAAGTCATGTTTGAGAGGCCAGGGGCAGAAGTTTAAATTGTGGGGTATGACCCTGAATTGGTTGAGGGGGGCGAGGGGTGGGCTACTTCTGATGGACATTTGAAGGTCCTCATTGGATGTCCCCTCTTTTCCCTCTTGCCTGATGTCAACCCATCCAGTAAAATCTGCTGGGCTCTCCATGTTGCATGTTCCCTTCCCCCCACACCTCCCCCCTTCCCCCCACGCCTCCCCCCCTCCCCCCACCCCACCCCTCCCCCCACACACCCACCTACCCACACACCCACCCCCCCTCCCCCCACCCATCCCTCCCCACTCCTCCCACCCACCCACCCCCTCCCCCAGTTACTTGCCCACTTAAGGATCAATACGCCCAAAAACAGGCAGGGTGCCTAATGCTGCCTCTGCTCATTGGAAAATAGGGAGATGTCATGAGCAGGCAGATAGGCTGCTGGACTGTCATTACCTTGCCTTTAAACACACTAATGCAGGTATAGGCATAAAATCCAGCCCCAAATGGTTGTTTCTGTCTGTCTTATATTTTCAGAGTCTGTTGAGCTGTATATGATTTTTTTTTAAATTAATAATTGATAAATAAATCCAGAATCAGAGTATTCTGGTCTATTCTCAGCAATATTTTTCAGATTTTCACATATGTGCAAATTAACAGGAAATCTCAACTCTCCAAAATCTAGAAGATATGCTATGTGGAGCACTGAAGCAATCATTTGGACACACTTGTTTTACCTGACTTGCATTGTCTGGTGCTTACACTGACAGTGTCAAAGAAAATTGCTAACCACTAACTCTGATATTGTCTCAGCTTGTAGCATCAAACTAAAGGCTCCAATGTTAATAGTAAATACAATGCATAGCAAAATGTTTATTTCCAAAGAGAAATCAGTTTTTTTTTTAATTAAAGCAAGGATATGAAAATATCTTGACTTAGATCAAACACGTGTGTGGGGTAGATTTGACTATTGGGACATAACGCTATGCATATTACCTCTGGAAAAAATATCCTTCTTTAATCTTGAGTTCCCTGTGGTAACGTGTATTATTTACAGATCAGAATTAATAATTGTATCTGTGTCATGTACATAGTTTTGTATTTACAAACAAATCTTTGGGGAAATCAAATGCTTTTTGCTAGCCTGAATTAAAGGAATTGTGTGATAAATGAATAAAGTATGGAAATATTCATACCTGGCTTCATGATATTTTAGGTGTTGTTTTGTAGCTCGCAATAGAAAAACAGATTCAGACCAAACAAAACAGTTCTGAATCTTAGATAGTGGGCGCACAGATCTAAATTGGATAGCTCAATTGGGCATGGGATTGTGATGCTCTAATAACCCATACCCATTCAATGCAATGTTGCACACTGCCTGTTCATTTCCATGATTGTTGCATTCAGTCATCACGAAGCACATGATTAACCAGTTGCACATGTCAATAAGGAGTCCAAAATCATAACCAGCCAGCACCAATTAAAGCCAGTAAAAGGTAGCCTATGCCTCTGAAAGACGTATAGAATCATGGAAACCCTACAGTCAGAATGAGACCATTTGGCCCATCAAACCTACACTGACAGCAATCCCACCCAGGTCCTATCATTGCTGATGTTCACACACCAGTTGAACACTGAGAAAATGGGATCACTTTTCCGTTCTAGCATGATACCAGAATTGATATTTGGGGCCCACAAAGCACTGTACATATAGTTAATAACTCAAAGTTCCATGCTCACTCTACTTGCTTTGCTCTAACAAGAGAAATGAAAACAGTTTCATTCTTATTGACTAGAGAATCTCTTTTATATGACAGTGAAGGACAAACTTTGAAATGTTGCCAATATCGCTCCCTCCCCTCTCTTTGAGCAGCTTGTCTTGTTCTTCATGGCCTTTGTTCATTTTCTGAGTCATTCAATATTCTAAGGGAGATGCCTTCAAATCCATTCATCTCTAGCTCTGAAGTCAGCAGAAAATATCTGGCACCTGCCGGATCATTCACTGCAGATGTTTTGCAACAACTATAGAAAGCATTTAAACTGTTGTAGAATCATAACCAAAGAAACTAACCAGCAACTAATCGATAAGCAGTTGATGATTCCTTTAAAACAGCGCTAGTGAGAGGGGAGGACCTTCCTGTTGCTGAGTGTTTGTTCAGCTTTGCAAAGTTCTGCGGGCATTAGCTGGAGTGTCAAGGTGTAAAATGTCATCTATTGCATCAACTCGTCATAGTGACTCCTGTCAGGGTCTTCATTTTTCTGGTGGTCATTCGCTGTGTCCACAATGCCCTCACCAATATGGCATCTGGCATAGTGCATGCCACTTTTGTAGTTCTAAGAGCATTCATAGTATCCAAAAAAAGGCCAATAGCTGGTCTAATTTTTTGCCCATAGTTGTTGTTACAAAGGAATCAAATGGAGAAACTAAATTTGCATATAAGATATTTTTGCTAAATATTGCTTACTCTTAAAGCATTGTAAAATATACTAAATTATTCTGAAGAATCAAAAATGAAAGTATAAACTAATTCAATAGTCCAAACAGCTCAAACTGAAATATTCCAATTACATCGCATTCTCTTTTTTAACCATAAAAGTCAAATGAATGTTATTTTCTTCTGGTTTAAAGACAATTCGCATAATGATTGCATTTTAAATGATAAGTTTTATGATCACCATTCAGTTCTTAGTGTGTGGTCTTATTCTAGTTAAGACTAGTGAATTACCTCTCATTTAATAAATAGAACCAAATGTGTTAATTCCCACTAATATCCAGGCTGCATCAGAGTAATTTTGTCATCTTAGAGTTTTAAATCACTATTCCTTAATAACAGCAGAATTATTGAGAACATCAGCATTAACATAGAACACTACAGCACAAACAGGCCCTTCAGCCCACAAGTTGCGCTGATCATATTCCTACCTACCAGGCCTATCTATAACCCTCAATCCCATTAAATCCCATAAGTCCAGAGCTTGCACGATGCTAAGCATCAGTAAACACAGACAACTCTAAAATAGAACAGCCAATCATTTTATTACAAAAGAAATGCAAAACTGTGGTTTTTAACAGAGCAATATCATGCGTGCGTGATATTGTTTACTTTTTGATTATGTGTTCATGACAAGTGAACAATATTGGGAAAAGAGAACTTTACAAATGAATTGGAAAGACTCCCATAACTTTGTAAAGGAGATACATATAAATACCCATTCTCTACTTTCGGAATAAACTAAACAGGATATAGACCATCTATGTTTTAACAAGCTTTTCTCTTGTATGTGGTTCAACATTAATAGTGCCACTTATCACTTCAAGCAACAAAGACGCGTCCGAATGACTGTTGCCATTTAAAATTGTTTCCTTGCATAGCAACAATGGAGATATCCTTCGGCTGCTCTACTTAGTAAGTGCATTCAACCATGAAAATGAAAAGATATGGCGAGGAAAGTCAGTTGTGCTAAGCTCACGACTCGTCGTCTGTTGTACGGTGCTTTCTGCAGCTGAACCTGGGCTTTCCATCTGGTTGTGGATTGTGGGGCTGGAGCGCTGGGTGGGGGGCTGGAAACAAGCAAAGTAGCTTCATGCAAAGTTTGAGAATTGCACATTTTAAATTTGAAAATATTACTGCAACTCAATGAAATTGCCAAAACTATATTGTATTGCATAATTTAAATGTAGATAACATGAACAAATGAAGGTGTATAAACCTGTGACTATTTAATCCATATTTTTAAATGTTTAGATATTGCAAATCTCAATACATTTACCATGCACAAACTTAAACATTTGCAGCTATGAAAAGATGCCTAAGATAATCGTCAATGGATGAAATATTAATTCAGATTCAGACAGTAGGACAAATGGCTGAGGGCAATTTTTCAAAGAATAGTATGAACATAAAACAACATCAATTAGCTTGCAACCAGGGCAAACAGAATAAACCGAGGTTTGTTTTTCTGGAGAGTATCATAGGAATAAAATTACTTATTACATTTTTGTTTGCTTGTTAAAGAATCTAGAATAATTGTTATGTTACCTTCTTCATTAAAAATCCATGTATAAGCCATGTATTCAATCTTAATCCATAGGTAGTGCAGTATGATCATCAGTGTCAATATTGAAAGGCAGAAGCCTAGAGCCTATTGAAGAATAACAGACCAATACAACATATATTGGAATGAAGACAAATGAATTAAGACCAATTAACCCTTACATTAAAAAGCACCATTTGACAAGGGCATGGCACTTTTGGACAAAGTTACTATATAAACATATATTAATCAATATTGTCTGCCATGTTTCTATCTTGTACTTCAATAATAAACACAATGAACAAATTACTTTCAACATTCTGCTGAAGCCGCTCCATGACCAATCTCCAAGAAATATCGAATGATTCAAAGTGAGTCTCCCAATTTCTTCCCCAAAATACCTGGCTTTACTCATCACGGACAAGACTGGGAGTATTCATACAACCAGCCTCTGTGTCTGTATAAGATAGTTCCCCATAATTCTTAACTGGTAGTTGGTTATTTCAGTGCAGAGGGTATGGAGTTTGGAATCTGGTGCTTTAAAACATGATTCATTGGTGTGATACTGCATTGTATGGTGCTCGATGGAAATGCAAATCCTTTAAAACCACTATAAGTAATATTCAGTTGGAGTATTAGAAAAATGGTCCCTCAAAATAAAAACACTTAATGTGGCCAATTTCCCCAATTGGCCATGCCTGTGTAAAAGTAAAAATGGTGTTTGGGATCAACCCCAGGTCATGGCTAGACGTTCTTGCTGTGTGCCATAGTTTGGTGATTGGTTGGAAGTAGAAGATGGAATAAAGATAAAGGAAATGTACTCTGATTGGCAGGATATAACAAGATGTAACTGGTAGGTGTTCCCTAAAGATCTGTACTGGAGCATCAGCTTTTCACCGCACAGGACAATGAATTGAATGGAGGAATAAGGAGATATATGTCTAAGTTTGCAGATGATACTAAGTTAAGGCTTAGTGGAAGCCACTAAGGGAATGTTGTCTGTATGGATTTTAAGAAAGCATTTGACCAAATACCACATCAAAGCATCTTTGAAAAAAATTGAGGGTCAGTGACACTTTGGATAAAAAACTGACTTCAGGACAATTTTTGGCCTGTCGATTGTGGTAAATGGTGTTTTTTAAGACTGGAGTATGGTTAACTGTGGTACTAGGCCCACTGCTTTTTTCTGATATAAATAAATAAATAACTTTAGGGACTTGAATAATGAGATAAAACTTCAAAATTTGCCAATGATACCAAACATTATTGTGGATGATATCAAACAACTGTAAGTGGGGAGACATGTGGCAGATAGAATTTATTGCAGAAAAGTGAAAGGTGATGCATTTCAGCAAAAGGGATAGGGAGAGGAAATATACACCTAATGACACAGTTCTAACATGTGTATGCAGGGATTCATGTGCTTAGGTCCTTTGAAGGTGTCAAGACATATTAAGGAAGAATTTTTTTTTGCAGCAAGCGCTGCTTGCCTGGCACTCACTACCTATGAAATTGGCTGAAGAGAGATGATCAATGATTTCAAAAGGAAATTGTATATGTGTCTAAGGAAAATAAATTTGCAATGCTACAGATATAGAGTGCAGGAATGGAACTGATTGGGTTGCTCTAGACAGCTGGCATAGATTCAGTGGGCAGAATGGCCTCCTGTGCTGCAATGATTCTATGACTCTAACTATGGCAGCTGGAGTTCAATATAAGGAAACATGAGAAGGGTGATTCTTCTATCCCGCGGCACTGTTTTTGTTGTGCAGTGGGCAGGGAAACTCTAGCCATTTTGCAGGCTCCCCATTGGGTGCCAAGGCCTCCAGGCATCTCCCAGCACTGGATTTCTGGTGCCATCAGCTCCACACCAGAAATCAACACAGTGGTGCATAATTTATTCAACCTAGAATTTTAATGTATTTAATCTCATCAGCGGTCCCGGGACTGAAATCTCTGGGCCTGCTAGCCTCTCCAGTGTTTCACACCAGCGAGGTTTAATACAGCTCCCCACTTGCTGCTGGCCCGACTCTGGTCGGAGTGAAGGGGAAGCATTAAAAGGCCATTGCCAACCTTGGCCCCTGGCATTGCCCAAAGGACAAAGTACTAATGCCCAGGGAGCATATAGGCACTGCCCACCAGGCATAGGGCAGTGCTACGAGGTGGGGGTGCAGGCTCCCGCTGCCACTTTGCACTTTGGGTTGAGTGACAGGAGGCCAGCGATCGAGGCTACAGAGGAGGGAGGAAGGGGTAGGGGAGTCAGGACTGCAGGAGATGGAGGAGGATATCAGGAGATCGGAGCTGCAGGGGGGTGGGGAGGGGCTGGCTGAGGCTGACTCCGCTAGCAATCGGGCTGTGGTTGAGGAGGGTGGGGGGTGGGGGGACAGGGTGGTGGGTGGTGAGTCATATGGCCAGCAACGTGGGAGTCTTGGGACTGGCCAGCGATTGAGCTGGCCAGCAATCAGGAGGCTGGCAAACAGGGGCCAATGCGTATGCGCTGGTCTTGGCATTGACAGATTAGCACATGCTACAGTGGCCCGCTCAGCTATACTACTTTGATGTGGAATCTTACCAAAAATGTCTTTTCGAAATCAAAGTAAACCACGTCTACAGGTTCCCTTTTCCCCTTGCTGTTTGTTAATTCCTTAAAGAAGTCTACTAAATTATTCAGACATGATTTCCCTTTCTCAAAACCGTGTTGCCTCTGTCTGATTTAACTGGATTATTTGCATAAAATTCATGAATGGACAGCGTATATTTCAACACAATTAGGGCACATAGAAATGAAAGGCTCCTTTTCTGACTTCAGGATTAGACAGCTAGGTAATTACTTTTCAGATGTGGTAATACAGGAAAACACAACAGCTGATTCACATATAACAAGTCTGCATAATCAGCAATAAGATAAATAAACTGTTTTGGTAATATTGGATAAAGAATAAATGTTTGCCAAGACACCAGGGAAGCCTCTTGACTCTTCAAATGCTAATATGTCATTTCTTGCATGCACTTGTTGGCAGGACCATGATGCAGTGTTCTGGCTGAAAAATGGCACCTCAACCCATGGAGTACTTCATCAGTACTGAATAGAGTCACATTAGTCCATTATGATTCTGTTGGCTATTTGAATGTTGTCCCCATTCCCTTTCCGTTTCCCCATTGCCCTGAAAACCTTTTCCTTTTGTATTTATATAACTATACTACAAAATATTTCTCTATTTTCCTGTTAGAATTTAGTACTGAATTTGCTTCTACTATCCTTTCTAAGCACAGCCATTTCAGTTCCTCATAACTTGCATTAAAAAAAATCCAATTTTATCACAAATTAGCGAACCAATGCATTCAATTTTCATTGATTGCTGTGGACCTTACCATTTAACAAAACCATTATCAAATAGTGCTCTTTGTTATAAGGAATGTAGGCAGACTGAACAAGTAAAACAAATGTGTACAGATGAATGCCTGAGTCTGATAGTGAAATGATGAAGTTACAGGAAGCCACATCAGTCCTATGATGTATGATGGTCACTCCTGTAGAACAGATGTTAAAATCTTTCTTCACTGACCTGCATTACAGATGATGGCACTTCGTTTTCACAGCTGGATGACTTGTTGGCGTCTGTTGACCCTGCAGCAGTGTCGTGCTCTGCCTGTAGCTTACTCTCTACTATTGCTGATGGCTCAATCGGATCATGAGAGGTGGCATCCTGGTTGGTACTTGCAGCAAGCCCAGTGGTATTAATCACATGCCAGGAACCACACTTATGCCAACCTGGGTACAACCTGGTTTCTGCATCAACCACTTCCAACAATTGTGGCATTTTTAAATCATCAGCCTGAAGACTTCCTTGTAATATATCATCCTTAACAAAGGACAAATACAAGAGTGAAAGGAAATGTGTTAGCAGTCTTCAACAATAACATAATACTTCTTTTAGCGACTGAAGGCTTGACTTGTCTAAGATTAACTTGAACAGCAACAAAAAATTACAAACCGTATTCCATTCAACGGAACAGCAGCTTTTAGTAACAATATGTAAATATATATATGTATATTACATATTATAGTAACAATATGGTAGTAATTTAGTAACATGATGACTAGCTCAAGGACAAAATGTAAAGTGCAAGCATCCACAAAAGTAGTTAAAAAAGTTTCAAAGAGAGTCAAGATAATGTTTTTGATCACAATTTGTCCTGCAGTTGCTCAGAAATATTCAGAGTATTCAGAAATAAATACCTTTTGTACAGTTGTTTCAAACTCAACTTCAGGTTCATCCTGTCCAGATTTACCAGCCTCGGATTTTATTAACGGAATTATAGACTCTCCCCTTGCAGGAGTTCCGTCTACAGCACGTAGAGATACGACTTCAGATTCTCCCGCTGTGGAGAACCCATGCAGAGAAATTGGAGATGTATTACTGGAATCTGATATTGAAACAATTGCATTGGCAGCACCTGAAGGTGGAACACTAAATTCTTCCATTGCAGGTACTGTACTTATAACACTTGAAGATTCAGTTATGGGTTCTTTTATGACAGAGATTTGATCAAGAGGAAGTAGAGTAGTAGAAATGACTTCTTTTCTTGCCGGTACTCCAGTATCCAGAGTTGAAACATTACTTTCCTCCATTTCAGACACTGTATCTGGAATATCTAGAGATGTTTTGGTGGATTTTTCTGTGTTAGGAATTGTATCAATAACATCTTGAGTTTCAGCACTTGGCTCCTCCATTGGAAGCACTCTACCCTTAATGAAACAAGTTGCAGCATTTGATTTAGCCCCCGGAGAGAGCTCAACCACAACTCCTGAACACTCGGAACTGGACTCTTCCTCTTCAGTGGCTCCAGCTACAACTCCTGAAGACTCAGAACTGGACTCTTCCTCTTCAGTGGCTCCAGCTACAACTCCTGAAGACTCAGAACTGGACTCTTCCTCTTCAGTGGCTCCAGCTACAACTCCTGAAGACTCAGGACTGGACTCTTCCTCTTCCGTGGCTCCAGCTACAACTCCTGCCAATTCAGAACTGGACTCCTTCTCTTCAGTGGCTTCAGCCACAGCAACTGAAGATTCAGAGCTGGACTTTTTCTCTTCAGTGACTTCAACAACAGCACCTGAAGACTCGGAACTGGAATCTTTCTTCTCAGTGACTTCAACCACAGCAGCTGAAGACACAGAGCTGGACTCCTTCACCTCATTAACTTCAACCACAGCACCTACATATTCAGAGCTGAACTCTTCCTTTTCAGGAGCTCCAACCACAACACCTGAAGTTTCAAAACTGGACTCTTCCTTTTCAGTAGCTTCAGCCACAACACCTGCCAATTCAGAACTGGACTCCTTCTCTTCAGTGAATTCAACAACAGTACCTGAAGATTCAGAACTGGACTCCTTCTCTTCAGTGAATTCAACAACAGTACCTGAAGATTCAGAACTGGACTCCTTCTCTTCAGTGAATTCAACAACAGTACCTGAAGATTCAGAACTGGACTCCTTCTCTTCAGTGAATTCAACAACAGTACCTGAAGATTCAGAACTGGACTCCTTCTCTTCAGTGAATTCAACAACAGTACCTGAAGATTCAGAACTGGACTCCTTCTCCTCATTAACTTCAACAACAGCACCTGAAGATTCAGAACTGGACTCCTTCTTCTCATTAACTTCAACAACAGCACCTGAAGATTCAGAACTGGACTCTTTCACTTCATTAACTTCAACAACAGTACCTGAAGATTCAGAACTGGACTCCTTCTCCTCATTAACTTCAACAACAGCACCTGAAGATTCAGAACTGGACTCCTTCTCCTCATTAACTTCAACAACAGTACCTGAAGATTCAGAACTGGACTCCTTCTCCTCATTAACTTCAACAACAGCACCTGAAGATTCAGAACTGGACTCCTTCTCCTCATTAACTTCAACAACAGCACCTGAAGATTCAGAACTGGACTCCTTCTCCTCATTAACTTCAACAACAGCACCTGAAGATTCAGAACTGGGCTCCTTCTCCTCATTAACTTCAACAACAGCACCTGAAGATTCAGAACTGGACTCCTTCTCCTCATTAACTTCAACAACAGCACCTGAAGATTCAGAACTGGACTCCTTCTCCTCATTAACTTCAACAACAGCACCTGAAGATTCAGAACTGGACTCCTTCTTCTCATTAACTTCAACAACAGCACCTGAAGACTCAGAACTGGGCTCCTTCTCCTCATTAACTTCAACAACAGCACCTGAAGATTCAGAACTGGGCTCCTTCTCCTCATTAACTTCAACAACAGCACCTGAAGATTCAGAACTGGGCTCCTTCTCCTCATTAACTTCAACAACAGCACCTGAAGATTCAGAACTGGACTCCTTCTCCTCATTAACTTCAACAACAGCACCTGAAGACTCAGAACTGGGCTCCTTCTCCTCATTAACTTCAACAACAGCACCTGAAGACTCAGAACTGGGCTCCTTCTCCTCATTAACTTCAACAACAGTACCTGAAGACTCAGAACTGGGCTCCTTCTCCTCATTAACTTCAACAACAGCACCTGAAGACTCAGAACTGGGCTCCTTCTCCTCATTAACTTCAACAACAGCACCTGAAGATTCAGAACTGGACTCTTTCTCCTCAGTGACTTCAATCACAACACCTGAAGACTCAGAGTTGGACTCTTCCTTTTCAGTGACTTCAACAACAGCACCTGAAGACACATAGCTAGATTGTTTCCCCTCAGGCCCTCCAGCTATAGCACCTGAAGACTGAGAACTGGACACTTTCTCTTCAGGGACTTCAACCACAACACCTGAAGACTCAGAACTGGACACTTTCTCTTCAGGGGCTTCAACCACAACACCCAAAAACTCAGAACTGGACTCTTTCTCCTCATTAACTTCAACCACAGCACCTGAAGATTCAGAACTGAACTCTTTCTCTTCAGAGACTTTAACAAGAGCACTTGAAGACTCTATCTCTTCAGTAGTTTCAGTGACTTTGCCCACAACATCTGATGATTCAATTCTAGCACTTTCTAAATGTCCAGTCACAATTTCAGTGTCTTCGTTCTTGTCAGCCATATCTTTCCTGTCTTCAAATCCTTCTTCGGATTTCTCTTCGACTGTAAATAAATAAGCTTCACATTATCATTAGAATTGGATTAAATAAACATTGGAAAACACAAATCTAATTTATTTGTCTAATAAACTATTAAAATAACATTTGTAGCTATAGAACTGATTTGGTTTCTTCTATTTGTTTTACTAAAATGTTTAAAGCAATATTCACCTACCATTATTTGAGTACATGAAGACTAAAGTTTGGATTTTGTAATGACAGAGAGGCTCTCTGCTGTATCCAAAACAGTGATAAATGTCTGAAAAAAACTGAAGTCTTGCTTCCAAACAAAATACTGCCTATTTTTGCAGGAGTGAGAATGGGGGCAGGCTGTGTTTCACACACACACACACACACACACACACACACACACACACACACACACACACACACACACACACACACACACACACACACACACACACACACACAGTTTACAGAGACAGCCGGCTATTTAAATCATTAGCTGCCTCCACTGGAGTGGGATCTTGTCAGACCATGAGTGTGAAAATCAACATCAGCAGATTAGACCAGGTAAAAGCTTGTCTTAACTTGGATAGATTTGTTTGGAATAGTCAGGGTACCCCTTTGGAGCAAGTCTAGAAGCACTTTTGGGCAAGTGATCTGGCCTTTGATGGAAGTTAGGTACCTGTTGCAGTAAGTCAGGTACCTTTCCGCAGTGATTAAATAAGGAATCAATATACATACAAAAAATGTACAAACTCATCACTATCAAGCTCATTGGAACTGTCAACAGGCCTGTCAAAATCAACTGTCAAAACTTTCAGAAGCACCTGTCAAAAAGAACTGTCAGCAGACAACACATTTAAAAGCCCAGCCCTTTAAATCTTTGACAAAAGGTCTGGGGTGTTAAAAATAAATGATTACTTGCTATTTCACTCTGACTGTTGAAATAGGCCCGTGGGCTTTCATTACTGGATTACTGCTGCATGACAATAGGTTCCATTTTACTGTTTTGTTGACAGCTACAGTGATTATAAACTTTTTGATGTGGGCCTGAATTTCAATTCTTGTTGTAATAAGAATGAAATATTTGTTTTTGTAAAGCTTTATTTAATTGAAGGAACATAAATGAAATAAATGGGATTTTATGAAAGAATTTATTCGATATAGTGAAGTCTGCAAAAGGCACTTAGAACTTTGTTTTATAGAATTTTACTTCAACTCATCTCTGCATGTCCTAAGGTTTGCCATGGTGGATACTAACAGAGTTGGCATAGTAAGTGTAAGGGTAAAGGGTGGTATATGGGCTGGTAAGAAGTTGGCATAGAGGCTATGAAAGCATCTTGGGATGCATGTTGACATGGAGGATATGAAGGACCATGGGAGTGAGTACAGGGGACTAGTTTAGCATAGGGGCTATAAAGAGCATTGTGGGAGAGGGTACAAGTGCAAAAGTTGACATAGGGGCTACAAATGGCCATTGTGTGTGTGTGTGTGTGTGTGTGTGTGTGTGTGTGTGTGTGTGTGTGTGTGTGTGTGTGTGTGTGCGCATGAGATGATATGTGTTGGCATTAGGGTGAGGCATGGGGAATGTGTGCACAGACTGCAGGCAGCTGAGGAATAAGAGTTTGAGGAAGTTTTAAGTTGTGATCTTTGTTGTTTTATTTCTGGACAATGCCAGAACCTGGAGGCAGGGCTTCCACCCAGTTTGTTTCTGCACCAGGCAGCCTCCTCACTTCTTCCAGTTCACCTGCCCTGATTCCCATTCCAGCCCACCATTCCCCCAATCAAAAATTCAATGTCTGGACAGCTATTTTTAAAGATCAAGTTTGCAGAGCCAGGAATATGCTGACTCGATGCACCCAACCCAGGAGAAAAATCTAGAATTAGTGAACCAGCATTTAACAATATGGTTTTAGGTCCAGCAAGAGTGATGTATATTTAATAGATTAGTGCATGAATACATGAACCGGTGATTTACTTTTATACTCTGCATATGAATTGACTCCCATTAATATGTAACATGTAAAGAAGTTGGTGGTAACTCTTCATTTTGCAGATTCTGAAACTTGTTTTGTGTCTGAGTTCTCATGTCTTCGTTGAATCATTTTCAGGGTTCAACATTCTATTTTATCCCATTCCTGATACCATGTTTCAATTATAAGAACAGCAGTCTTCATTAGCGTGAGAGGTCTTTATAGAACTCATCTTAAAGTGTCTGCCTCCTGAAGCAAAGTGCCTCATAGCAGAGTCACGTGACTATGACAAGCTAATTATTCAGACAGAATTGCATTTCCAAAACCCAACAATCTGGAAGCATCCACTGGACATGAATGTTATAGTAATGGTGACCTTGATGGCTACTGGGAGGGCCATCTTCCCATTGCTTTGAGGCTCCATTTTGGTGTAGAGGTGGCATAATATGTGACAACCTTTTTGATGAAGTGCAGCCTCCTCAGACACAGCTCCTGTTTTTGGCAGCTGTTCTGTAAGAGCACCCTTTGTGGCTATGGCCTTCTATGAATCATCCTTCTTCTCCTTGTAGAGCACTCCCCTCTCTATCTCTTAGTCATGGTGCAGACCAAATGGCATTGTAACAGCAACTCCCACGCCAATGGAAGACACTGGTCTTTCCTCCCTTCCTGTGAGCAGTAAGGTTTCCTCAAATAACTCCAGTAACTCAAAACAATGCTTCCACAAACTTTACCTTAGACCATGCTGAGGGCCTATAGTCAGGATAAACTCGAGGATTGGGATAAAAGAATTCCATTCATGCTTTTTGAAGTTAGGGATGCACCTAATAAATCAATAAAATTCAGACACTCTGAATTGATTTTTGGTCGTGAGGTAAGAGGGCCACTCAAATTGATCAAGAAGAAATTGATGAATCAGTGTTCTGCGACTACACTTTTGGACTACGTGTCAAACTTTAGGGAGAGATTAACTAGGGCTGGTGAGTTGGCTAGATAGCATTTAAAAGGGGCACAGCATGAGATAAGAAAAGAAGTGGAGAAGAAATCTAAAATTTGTAATTTTTTTAGTGGGGAGAAAGTACTGGTACCATTATCAATAGAGGGTTAAAAGCAAGTGGGCCTTATCAAATTGAAAGAAAATGAAAAGAGGTGAATTATTTGGTAAGAATGCAGATAGAATGAAGACTTACAGAGTATGCCATGTGAATATTCTTAAATGGTATTTTAGAGTTATAAAGGTTTACAGCATAGAAACAGGCTCTTCTGCCCAACTTGTCCATGCCGCCCTTTTTTTTAAAAACCCCTAAGCTAATCCCAATTGCCCGCATTTGGCCCATATCCTTCTATACCAATCGTATCCATGTAACTATCTAAATGCTTTTGAAAAGATAAAATTATACCCTCCTCTACTACTACCTCTGGCAGCTTGTTCCAGACACTCACTGCCCTCTGTGTGAAAAAATTGTCCCTCTGGACACTTTTGTATCTCTCCCCTCTCACTTTAAACCTATGCTGTCGAGTTTTAGACTCCCCTACCTTTGGGAAAATATATTGACTATCTACCTTGTCTATGCCCCTCATTATTTTATAGACCTCTATAAGGTCGCCCTTCAGCCTCCTACACTCCAGAGAAAAAAGTCCCAGTCTATTCTGCCTCTCCTTATAATTCAATCCATCAAGTCCCAGTAGCATCTTAGTAAATCTCATCTGCACTGTTTTTAGTTTAATAATATCCTTTCTATAATAGGGTGACCAGAATTGCACACAGTATTCCAAGTGTGTCCTTACCAATGTAACTTCAAAAAGACATTCCAACTCCTGTATTCAATATTCTAACCGATGAAATCAAGCATGCCGAATGCCTTCTTCATCACTCTGTCTACCTGTGACTCCATTTTCAAGGAGCTATGAACATGTACCCCTAGATCTCTTTGTTCTGTAACTCTCTTCAACGCCCAACCATTAACTGAGTAAGTCCTGCACTTGTTCAATCTACCAAAATGCATCACCTCGCATTTGTCTAAATTAAATTCCATCTGCCATTCGTCAGCCCACTGGCCCAATTGATAAAGATCCCATTGCAATTGGAGATAACTTTCTTCATTGTCCACAATGCCATCAATTGTGGTGTCATCTGCAAATTACTAACCATGCCCCCTATATTCTCATCCAAATCATTAATATAAATGACAAATAACAGTGGACCCAGCACTGATCCTTGAGGCACACCATTGGTTTGACAGGGAAGAAAAGCAGAAGAACAATATGTTAGTTGGTACAACTCAGAGTGAAACAACAAATCCAGATGATTCTGAATTTGACATTCCTCAAATTAGATTGGACAATGAGGAAGTAATCAAAAATTAGGATAAATTACTGGGTACAGTTCCATCAAGCTGTCTTACTTCACTTCTTTGTACTTTTCTTCTGTCTACGGGAGTACTACTCAGTTAATGAAGATATGAATGGAAGCAAATGAGTGCAATGTAAAACTGGTGAAAGTAGAGAAAGGGAATCAGTTACTGGAAGATGATGTGAATGGAAATTGAATAGATGCAAAGACAGATGCAGGAAAAGTTGATTGACTTGGAGCCTGTTCCTAAGTTGTTGAAATTAACTGGGCATAAACTGCAGGACAGTCAACAGCAGCTCATCATCTATGAGAAGAAAAATGTAGAGCAGTCAGCAGACACATATGATTTCAAGGTGGAAATTGAGGAGCAGAAGCATTGTACTACAAAAGAAAAGGAAAACAATGTGATGTAAGACTGTTTGATGATTCTGTACTATTATTCCTAATGAATAGCTGGGATAATAAATCTGTACAGTTTGCCCAGACATGGGTATCCAGAGAAACAATACTGTTCATAGGTGATGTTTGGCCTGGAGCTATTAAATGAAGAAGCTCTCGTTCTCTCTCTCCATCTCCAAAGTTCTAAGGCTGTTAACCCAAGTCAAAGCAAGTATGCCTGAGTTTTACAAACTAATTTTGAAGAGAGATTTAAGTCTTTTAGAGAAATATTGCTTGATTGGGGGGTGGGGGGTGATGAGTTAGCGGTTAGGACTTGTATCTTTGTTTGCTTAAGTATTATTCAATTGTTAGAAGTTAAGCTAATTAATTTGTTATAATTAAACAATGTTGTTAACTAAAGTCTGTTTTGATAAAACTTCCCAGTTTGTCAGTAAAACTGCACCTGTAGTGAAACACCTTATCCTCACACAAATGCCAAAATAGAAAATTGTTGGAGATCAGTACCCTAACACACAGAATAGATACATTCCAATCACTTAGAAAAAGACCAAGGGATGGACCCATTGTCCATAGTCGAGTAGAAAGGTTAAAGATAGTATCAAACTTAAAGAAAAAGCATATAATTATGCAAAGACAGGTGGCATGTCAGATGATTGGACAGAATATAAAAAACAACAAAAGATGACAAAAAGATTAATAAGAAGGAGAAAAATAGAGTATGAGAGAAAGTTAGCCAGAAATATAAAAACAGATTATAAGAGTTTTGATAAATATTTTGAAAAGGAAAGAGTTACAAAAGTGAGTAATGGTCCGATAGAAAGTGAGTCTGAAGAATTAATAATGGAAAACAAGGAAATGGCAAATGAATTGAACTGGTATTTTGCATCGGTCTTTGCAGTGGAAGCAGCCTTAAAGGAAAGAGGGAATAACTCAGGAAAATTACAGCCACCAGAAATGTGGTATTCAGTAAATCGTTGGAGATACAGGCTGATGAGAGCCCAAGTCCTGATGGATTTCATCCTAGGATCTTAAAAGAAATGGCTAGTAAGATAGCCAAAGTATTGGTTTTAATTTTCCAAAACTCCTTAGATTCGGCAAAATTCTATTAGATTGCAAATAGCAAATGAAACTCTATTATTCAAAAAGAGAGGAAGAAAGAAAGTTGGAAATTACAGGCCAATTTGCTTAACATTTGCTGTGGCAAAATATTAGAAGCTATTAATAATGAGATTTAAGATTAGGACCTGTTGCCCTTATCATTCTAGTTGATAGAGGTCATGGATTTGGAAGATACTGTCAAAGGAGACGTGGTGAGTTGCTGCAATGCATCTTGCAGATCGTACACACTGAAGCCACAGCACACATGGCAGACTGAGAGAATCCTTATATTGGTGTATGAACTGCCAGTGAAGAGGTCTGCTTGGTGTCAAGCTCCTTGACTGTTTTTTGGAGCTGCACTCCAGACAAGTGGAGAGCATTCCATCATCCCCTAACTTGTGCCTTGTTGATGATGACGGGCTTTGGAAAGTGAGTTAATTGTTGCAGAATTCACAGCCTCTGATCTACTCTTGTAGCCTCAGTACCTATATGGTTGATCGGTTCAGTTTCTGGTCAATGATTACCCCCAAGATGTTGATGATGAGGGATTCAGTGGTGCAAATGCCATGGAATGTTGTTCAAAGTCTTGCTGACAGTTTCGGTATCTGATAAGTTGTGAATGATATAATACACTGAGCAATCATCAATGAACATCCTCTCTTCAGACTTTTTATCAGAGGAGAGGTCATTGATGAACAGAGAAAGCTTGTTGGGCCTAGGACACAGAAAAATTCCTGGAGTGATGTCCTGTGACTGAGACGATTGGTCTCCAACAATCACAACACTCTTCCATGTGTTAGGTTTGACTTCAATCAGTGAAGATTTGTACACCAACGTCCCATTTACTCTTCAGGCTTTTTGATGCCACATGTGGCCAAATGTTGCTTTAACATCATGGACAGTCACTCTCAGCATACTTGTAGAGTTAAATTGTTTTGTCCATTTATTACAGCCAAGGCTGTAATAAGGTCCAGAACCCAGATTGAACATTGATGCGTAGGTAATTACTATGTAAGTATCACTATACAGCACTGTCAACAACATCATCCATCACTTTGCCAATGATTAAGAGCAGATTTCTGGAGATGTGTTTGGTCAGAATGGATTTGCGAGACCAGAGAAAAGTCCAATGAAAAGCAACTAACCTGTAACCTTGAAGGAATGAGAAGGTTAAAATCAGTTTCATCTTACCAGCTAAACATCCAGACATCAGTGGGGATTTGCTGGTATTAATCCATAAGCAAGAACTTTTCAGATGGTTGGGGATTGGGGGTGGGGTGAAAGAGGGGGGGGGGGGGGGTGAATGACACATTGCCTCCAAGTACAGCAGACCCAGTGCCGCTTTACATTCTAATGAGCGCTGATTGCCAGAAGGTGGGACTTCTGCCAGTCACCAGGAGGAAGTCCCACCTTGGAGAGCAGCCAGACTGATTGGCCGACATCTCTCCAATCATTCCAGGAACAGCACTACAGTGGCCAGAAGGTCACTGCAGCTAGCTGCCTGGGACTAAGTGCCAGGACCTGGAGTAAAGGTAAGAGGCAGAGGACAAGGGACGAGGGGTGTGTCACAAGGGGGCCCAGGAGATCTCCAGGCTCTAAGGGAAGCCCCTCCATTAGAAGTGGACTTCTGATGAATGCATCCCTCACTCAAGATCAAACTTTGATTCCCCCTCTTGACCTTCCAATCTAGCATCTGCCAATCAGCCTAAAATAGGGCCATAATTGGGGCAAGGGAGGGCTTTCTTGGTGTGGCCCTGCCCACACCAACATATAATTGCAGTGGGCAGAATTGCAGAAGGAATTCCATCCTTGAAATTTTACCCCCTCTCCAGCCTCAAAACCCATCAAGGGAAAGTGCAAAATTCTAGCATTGCTTAATAGCACTTTAAATAAAATTCATGTTTTTTTTTAAATTGCCAATAATGGCAGCTGGTTGAAAGAAAGTTCTGGGAAGAATAAGTTTATGCAGAGAGGCTCTTTTACCTTCGAGGAAATTGATTGCTTGGAGTAGATTCTGTTCTTTCTCAAAATCTACATTGTAGTGATCCATATTTTCATAACTGCCCTCCAAATCTTCGATCACTGATGCTCTTGTCGCTTCTGAAATTCTAATTATAGAAGAAGCCTTAATTGGATTCAAAAGAGATCCTTCTTCAATTGGTAAGTTTTAAACTGGTGTCTTTACTTACTTTGCTGTCAGCATCTTTGCATTCTGCGAAAGAAAAATTTATTAAGTTGTAAACTTTCTGAGCAAAGACCCTACAAGGAAATCAGAGAGATAACGAAAGCAGAATGCAGAAAAATATCAATACCTGCAGAAAGACTACCATTCGTGGTTCCTCCAGAGACTGAAGTGCCGATTCTATGAGCTTGGACGTGGATTGAAAACGTTCAGAGTATGTCTTGATCAAAGACTTGCAGTGGGTCATCTTTTCTTCTTGCTCGCTTGCGATTTTTTGCATCATCTCTTGTTTTTTTGCTTCCAAGATTGCAATTAGGGAATCCAGCTTTTCACACATAATTTCTATTTGGCTTCTACAGTTATCCTGGAAAACAACACGGAACAGGTTGTTGTAGAATGAGAGAAATGCCCATTTATGCAGTCTTGTTAAAATAGTCAAAATGTAAACCTCAGACCAGCTGGGGAAGGCAACTTCAAAATCATTGTTGATTACTTTCCTGAGGCATTTCAATAGAACAGGCTGACCAAACAATACAGTGCACGATTGGTCCTGATTTATTAATGTGGGTCAATGTGCTAAGATATGGTGACATAACTGTAGATTCCAGAATTCAAATGCATTTAGTTTGAATGTTCATTGCCAGCTTTACTAATAATGCAACTGTTTTCTTTAATACCCAGGCAGATACATATTTTCATATCTATATATATCAAAATATAAGTTACATGGAGGGTAATCATAATTCTTTTAACATAGCATCAACTGGACTAAATGCCAATGGTGACAATGACAGGGACAAAATATAGGTGCAAGTGAAGGAATGTGTCTGATTGTTCAATTCGATAAGACGTGAGAGGGCAGTAGTGTCTATGGAGGAGGAATTGGCTAAAGGAGAACCAGTAGAGTTATGGATTATCACTATGACTGTGTCTGATACATCTATGTCTGACTGCGCTTCCAGATCTTGTTTACCATCACAACTCTCTGTCTACTTCCAACTTTTTATCCTTACACTTTCTCCTTCAAGTCACACTCTTGACTTGGAATATGGTACAGTTAAAAGGCTAATACAATCACCATATTTTGGGGCTGTAGCTTTAAGTATAGAATAAGTGATAGGGTCATGTGACCTTTCTGCTTGTTAGAGATCAAAGCCTGGCTTAAATTGTTTTACTGAGAAGAAGGTGAAGGAATTTACACTTGGAGACAATGACATCAGTCTCTGAGTTTAAAATAAGTAGACTTTGAGTTTCCCAAAGTGCCAGAAAGGTATTGAAGGTATTGGGTTAGGGTATTGGGTTATAAACAGTTGTGCTATAAACTGTCTATTCACTTCTAAGATGAGAGGGACTTGGGATCAAAGATAGTTAATTAGCATTTCTACAAGAATGCAAAGTTAATAGGGGGAATTTTACTAAAAATGGCAGAGTTTTGGTTCAGGAGATAAACACACCAGTTTTTTCTCCCCAGATCTTACCACATTTGCCACAAAAAGCTGGTAGTTGAGTTTCACGTCACCATGTGGGGGCAGGGCCTCAACACACCAGCAATGCCTCGCTGCACTGAGATCAAGGTGCCAAATTTAAACCAAACAATGACCTCCCCTGCGCCCACCAATCAGGAAGTCTGAGGGCACCCCTCCCCCACCTGACAGAGGCAGGAGTTCTGTGTGGTTTGCTGAGAGAAAGGATGCTTGGTTTTGTGAGCTACCACAACCAGATACAAAAGGGAGACAGACTCCCTGCAGCAAGCTAAGAGTCCTGGGAGACTCATCTTGACATTGACTGGGGAAAAAGAATCAAGGGAACAGACTTTGCTGCTGGCGATGGATTTAAGGAAGTCTCTGAAAACTGAGTAAAGCAAATGGAGATGTCCACTGGAATTACTACTCAGTCAAACATGGATACAAGAGTGCATTGGAAACTGGAAGAAAGTATGGGCAGGTGCCATTATGACTATAATTCTGTGCAGAATATGGTATACATAAAGCATAAAAGGGAATTTTCCTCTCTGTGATTTAAAATACAATTTGACTACAAAAAGAAAATAGTTTTTAGTCAAGTGATTTTAGTCATTTGCTACAGTAAAAGTGTTATTACATGAACTCTTGCCATGCTGTTCTTACAGTTAGCAACTGGAAGTTTGATCTCTTTTTTTAAAGTTATTGGTCTCTATCTAGATCATCACAAAATACACTGTTGCATGGTCAAAATCCTGGAATTGCATATACCACAGTGAATCAAGATGGTGGCTCATTATCATAATGGCAATCAAAGTGGTCTGTGGACTGTGTTTTTCATTTTGTAGTCTCACGAACAAAAATAAAAAATAAAATCTTTCTGATTTAATCTCCCAATTTCAGTGACACAAAATGCCCCATTCTTCTGGCCCACCAGTGTCCCTACCTCCCTGACCACTCCTTTGACCCATAGATTCCTTCAGTAGATCTCTTGAACCCCATCCCCGCTGCACACTGTTATAAATACCTAATTCATGGTTCACAGTAATATTTTAGAGATCATTTTTATTTCTGAGAAGATTCTGGTTTAAAAAGTTCATGATGTGGGTATGCCGGCGTTGGACTGGCGTAAACACAGTAAAAAGTCTGACAACACCAGGTTTTAGTCCAACCTATTTATTTGATAATATATTGCGAGTATATTATCAAATAAATAGGTTGGACTAAAACCTGGTGTTGTCAGACTTTTTACTGTGTTTAAAAAGTTCAAACAGAAATTGGGTTAAATGCAACTAAAGCAGCTTTGTGACTATTATACTTAAAGGCTAGGTCCATGTTGACTTAAGGGATTAATAGCCAAAAAGGTAAGGTCATAAAACAGCAGATTGGGTTACGTGGCTAGGCCTGCGAGCCCCAGTTGCAAATTGCGATGGCCCGGAGGATTGGGAGTTGGCAGGGAAGTGCGTTTTGCACTGGTTGCCTAACTCACTGTAACCCTGCCAGGCTGTGCTCATAACCCCAATCAGGTTCCAGCCAGAGTGGGCCAATGCATATTCAAATCAATGCATATTCACATGTTATTAGTAGGCTTGCAGTCTGAGCCAACTGGCCTTACTATAACACCTGCCTTCCCAAAGGGATCTGCACAGGGTGGAGGACCTGGAATGTTGAACCCAGAGGGTTGAGGAAACACCATCAACCCCTCAGCAATGACCTCCACACCACACAGCCATGAGGTTTATCTGACCTGACCCCTCACCTCACCCCGCTCAGGCTCCCTTTGAAGTTAGGCTGGTTAGGTACATCGACCCGAATAGGCACCGGACTGTGGCAACTGGAGAAATTTCACAGTAACTTCATTGTAGTGTTTATGTAAACCTTACTTGTGACAAATAAATAAACTTACTTTTTTAGGTGGTTTACAAAAGAGGAAGTGAAACCACAGATTGTCAATTGGGATTAGACTCTGTCTATGTTACGGTCAGGATTAATGGAGTACTTGAAGTGCATTCAATCTTGAAGGGAAAGTTGCTTTGATTTTTATTGGTAAGTTGCTTCCTTGTCATACCTCTTTTTTTTAAACACCTATTTAATGTTGTGCCAAACTTTATTTTTTCACGCTTACACATAAAGGTTGGAATATCCTGGTTTAAGTAAGTTATTACCTCAATATTTTTGCTAGTTTCCTCCAGATGAGCAATGAATATTTGAGTTGCATCGTTAGCTGCAACAAGCGCTCCAACTTCATCATTAAGTTCACACTGAGAAACAAAGGCAACATGTGTAAGTTTTACATTTAAATTCAACATTTTTGAAATGTATTTAAATATTCGGTGACCTCAGCATTGGGTGACCGTATTTCCTGACAAACTTGGTAAAATAATTTGTATTTAAGTGAGAAGGCAACCAATCAGAATGATGCTATATAAGCATTTCAATTAAGTGCAAGTGATAATAATCATCTGAAGTTCCTTCCTCCCCTTTGCCCAATTTTGTCTCTTGAACCACAAAGACAGATATAAAATACTTGTTCAAAGTTTCTGCTGTTCCCCTTGTTCCTCATCATTAATGCCCCAGTGTCATCCTTACTATCTTTCTGTCTTTTTTATATACTCGTTTCAGCTTTTATTGCCTGGCTTTATATTTCTTGCAAGTTTACTCTCACAATTACAAGAATCATAAGAACAGGAGTAGGCAACTAAGCCCCTCGAGTCTGCTCTTACATTTAATATGATCATGATTGATCTCATTTAGGCCTCAACTCTACTTTCCTGCCCATTCACCATAGCCCTTCAAACCCTTACTAATTAAAAATTTATCCACTTCTTCCTTAAATTTACTCAGAGTCCCGGCATCACCATGCTCTGAACTCCACTGACTCACAACCCTTTGAGAAAATGATTTCTCCTCATCTCTGTTTTAAATCTGCCATCCCTTATCCTAAAACTATGACCTCTTGTTCTAGATTGCCCCACAAGAGGAAACATCCTCTCCACATCTACTTTGTCAATCCCCTTATCATATTGTACACCTTAGTTAGATCTCCTCTTATTCTTCTAAACTCCAGAGAGTATAGGCCTGAACTACCCAAGCTCTCTTCATAAGACAAACTCCTCATCTCTGGAATCAATCTAGTGAATCTCCTCTGAACTGCCTCCAATGCAACTACATCCCTCCTCGAGAAAGGGGACCAAAACTGTACACAATATTCTAAGTGCAGTCTCACTAATGCTTTGCACAGTAACAGGAACATTTCATTGCTTTTATATTCTATTCCTTTAGCAATAAATGCCATTTACCTTTCTTATTACCCACTACACCTGCATACTAACTTGCTGTGACTCATGCACAAGAACACCCAGATCCCTCGGCACCAAAGCACTTTGAAGTTTCCTTCCATTTAGACAATAATTTCCCTTTATATTTTTTCTACCAAAATAGGAGGACTTCTACCTCTTTATTATTTTTCTCAGTCATCCGTTGCTGGTTTTCCCTGGCTTCCCACTAGCCTATCTATACCTTTCTGTTTTCAATTTGATACCATCTTTAACTTCCTTGGCCACGTTCTTAATGTACAGTCTTCCTCCATTTTAGAATAGTTTAACAAACTAACACTATCCCACGTGGACGCTTACTTTTGTTTCAGGAACAGTAGCCATTTGGCGACATTGGGAATGTAATCAGGAGGCAGAAAATGTGGCGCAATTTTCTACTTGTTAAGAGAAAGTCAGGACACTTGAGGTAAGGCTTGAACATGAGGGGACTGCCCCTTGATTTATTGTCACCCCACCTCAACAGCAAATGCTTAAAATGTATAACTACCTTTTGTTGCTTGTAAACAGTTAGAAGAGGGGCAACTTTACAATCCTTGTGTGCACCAAATACTTTGCACAATGAACAGGTGGGTACTGCACACGAAGTGCAGTATATATTAATCTTCTCCTCATCGTGCTCTTCACAAGTTGGTTGTTCAAGCTTTGCAGTAGATCTAGATTGATTGTATGAAAATTGCTGAATTATTTTTTGCATGCCTTGACCAGTCAGTCACAAAATGCATAAAAAAGTACTGCAAAATGTACTTAAACATAAGGCTTCAGTTTTATTGTCTAAGACCAAAGTACGTAAAATATATATTTCACTTACTCACTGACATTCAGTTTTGGTTCCACCAGGGTCACCCAGCTTCTAAGCTCGTTACTGACTTGGTTCAAACATGGACAAAAATAGCTGAATTCCAGAGGTGAGGTGAGAGTGATTACCCTTTGCACCAAGGCAGCCTTTGATTGAGTGTGGTATTAAGGAGTCGTAGCAAAACTGAAGTCAATGAGAATTGGGGGAAAACTCTCAGCTCTTTGGAGTCACACCTAGCATAAAGGGAGATGGTTTTGCTGGTCGGAGGTCAATCATTTCAGCTCTAGGACATCACTGCAGGGATTTCGCAGGGTGGTGTCCTGAGGCCTAATCATCTTCAGCTGCTTCATCAATGACCTTCCTTCTATCATAAGGATAGAAATGGGGATGTTCATTGACGACTGCACATTGTTCAGCACCATTCATGACTCCTCTGATATGAAATACAACAAGACCTGGACAATATCCAGGCAGACAAGTGACAAGTAACATTTATGTCACATAAATGCCCCAGCAATGACCATCTCCAACAAGAGAGGAGTTAACCATCACTGCTTGACATTCAATGGCTTTACCATCACTGAATTTCCACTATCAATATCCCTATTGACCAGAAAGTGTATTGGCCTAGCCATATAAATACAGTGGCTACAAGAAAAGGCAAGGAGAAAGGAATCCTGCAGATTATGTCACCTCCTGACTCCCCAAAGTTCATCCAACATCTTCAAGGCACTAATCAGGAGTGTGATGGAAATCTCTGCACTTGCCTGGATGAATGCACCTTCAACAATAAGCAAGGATTTCAACGTCATCCAGAACTAAGCAACCCATTTGATTGGTACCCCTTCCACAACCATTCCCTCCCTCCACCACAGATGCATAGTGGCAGCCAGTGTGTATCATGCTCTGCAAAGCTCACCAAGGCTCCTTAGGCAGCAGCTTTCAAATCCACGACCACTACCATTTGGAAGGACAGGGATAGCAGACAGATCAGAACGCCACCACCTGGAGGTCCATCACAATCCTGGAGCTCCATCCCTAACAGCACAATATGTCTAGCTACCTCACAGAGCCTGCAATGATTCAAGAAGGCAGCTCAACACCCCATTGCAAGGGCAATTAGGGTTGGGCAATAAGTGCTGACACAGCTAGCCATGCCTAATCCCATAAAATTATTCTTAAAAAAGATGTTAAAGGGTGTTAATTTTTCATTAATAGCCATTGCTCTTTATTTGTGACACAATGTCCCTCACAGAATTTGTCAGTGCCATTCATGTCTGTCCAAGATTTTTTTCTGAATATATTTTAATACATACAAACCATTGTAGTTCTTAACAGCTAATGGTATGAAAATTATGGGTCAATTCAACATGACATTATATACACTGTATACAAATCATCTTTGTACATGTCAGCCAGTTTTATAGCCCAATTTTACTTTGACTAAATGTTTTTGCCTTTTATGCTCTTGAACAATTCTTTAGCCGTTTACTAGCAGCTGCTTCAGATTAAGAAAGAATCCTCCATGGATATTATTCCAAGTAGTTTAATTATCTTATCCCTATTAAACTTTCTAATGCAATCCTTGATGATAAAATTGTGCCAAAGATATACACAGTTTTTTTTTTCACTGGCATGTAACAAAATAATTCTTACCTTGAAGATTCTTGTTTGTAAATGTCGATAATATTTTCCACCAACAAATTTCGCTGCAGTCCATAAACTCCATGTCTGTCCAGGATAACCTCATGGTGACAGAATGGACACCGGAATCGACCCCCTGAAACTCCAGCTGTGCCCCGAGACTATCCACAAAGGAAAATCCGGTTTAGATTACACAGACTGGTATTTGCACATCCAGTTCTGATATCTAAAGCTGAATAAAGCAGCACACAACAGAAAAAGGAGGATACAGCATGGCTGGGACTGCATTAATGTTTTACAACCCTGCATTTATGTTTGCATGTCAAATGCAAATGACACACGATGACTTAGACAGTTAACATCTTGTCCCAAAGATAGAGGAGTCTAAATCTAGAGGGCATAGATTTAAGGTGAAGGGAGCGATACAAAAAGGCCGAGAGGGGCAATTTTTTCTCACAGAGGGTGATTAGTGTCTGGAATGAGCTGCCAGAGGTAGTAGTAGAGGTGGGTACAATTTTGTCTTTTAAGAAGCATATGGGGCTGCATGGTGGCACAATAGTTAGCACTACTGTCTCATAGCACCAGGGACCTTGGTTCAATTCCCCTTTGGGTCACTGTTGGTGTGAAGTTTGTATGTTCTCCCCATGTCTGCATGGGTTTCCTCCAGGTGCTCTGGTTTCCTCCCACAGTCTGAAAGACATGCTGGTTAGGTGCATTAACCTGAACAGGTGCCAGACAGTGGCAACTAGGAGAATTTAAGTGATTTCATTGCAACATTAATGTAAGCCTTACCTGTAACTAATAAATAAATTTTAACTTTATGGGCAAGATGGATACAGAGGGATATGGGCCAAACGCGGGCAATTGGGACTAACTTAATGGTAAAACTTGAGCAGCATGGACAAGTTGGGCCGAAGATCCTGTTTCCATGCTGTAAACCTCTATGACTGTAATGCTATAATGAACATTGATGTTGTGATGGCAAAACTCTTTTAAAACTTTTCCATTAATGAGTCAATTTCCCTGTTAAGTGGTAGTAAAGAATGACCAGCAGACTAAATTAGAACCACGAAATAGCCTGAATGTAATGAGTTCAGATTATCATTCCATACATGTATGCTCACACGTCAAGTCATGTCTCTTAAAAAAAAAGATGTCACTATTGTCTGGTGTCTCACTAGTGTTCAGTCACCTGCTGCTTTGCAGTAAATTTGGGAGAGATATCTGTAAAATTTTACTTATATAATGATGGAATACTGACTGAATCTCTGGTGCTACAGTTGGGAACAAAATCTTTATTTTCTTATGAGCATAGGGACTTAGAATCACAGCATTGTTACAGCACAGAAGGAGGCAAAATTCAGTCTGTTGGCTTCTGCCAGTTCCCTTAAAAAAAAGCTCAGCTAGTCGTAATCTGCTACACTTTCTTGATAACAATGGAATGTGTCCCACCAGGGACTGGTGACATATCGGCCAGAATTTTACCGCCCTGCCTGTCATGGGAATCGGAACAGACGAGAGATGGACAATGGGAAAGTCCATTGACCTTGGGAGGGATTTTACGATTTCTGGATGAGCGAAGCTGTAAAATCCTGCCCATCAACTTTAAGTAAAGTCAATCTCTCTAATAATTCATCTTTATCCATTTTTAGACCATCCAGAATCTCATCTGCCTCCTCTTTCATTACGACTAGGCAGCGTCTTCTTCCATGATAGAGGCAGCTGCAAATTATTCATTTAGAACCTCAGCCATGACAACTGCCTCCCCTCCACTCCTCTTACCATCACTTTCGCTATTAAATGCTTAGAGAAGACTATTGGAATTCCTCTTTTTGTTGGTTGCCAATTTCTTTTTGTACTGCAGCTGGGATACACTGTACTCACATGCTCTTGCTGCGTGCCTGCTGCTCTAAGGACAAGAGTGACCCTCCCAAACCACGTCCAACTTCCAATGTGAACCATCCCTAATTTGCCACACTAACAATATTCTCTATCCCCCCCTTTGACTCCTTGTTTGTCAGCATTTCATGTACCTTTGTTGTGGTCCAGCTTTCTCGCCCTCAGTCTTCCTTTTGCCTTCCATTGTGCAGCCTTGCCCTTTCTCCTTGGACTTGCACAGTACTCCTTCCCCCTTACCCATTTTGAGTTTGCCCTTCCACAACTGCTTTTGCACACCTTCTTTCCAAATTGCCCCTCTTGCATTTGCATTCCAACCCCTCCCTGTCCTTGCAAAGCACACTTTGTCTATTGTCCCCCCCATTACCTAGTGCCCTCCTTGAGCTTGTCAGCTTCACCTTGTTATATATTTAAGCAAGGGCTCAGGTTATTTTAGGAGCTGATCACATATTCTGATGATGATGATAACATTATGTTGTGTGATCAGAATTCAGTTTGTACTTGATGCAGAGCAGAAAAGACAGCTCTTCAATAAAACCTAATGTGTGTCTGTTTGAATGCACGTTTGCAAGTCATGTTCTTTTCTTTCTGTTAAAACCCACAGCTCCTGACATAGTCAGAACATTGTGATTCAACCCGAACTTCAGTCAATCCAAGTGAAGGGTGCATGAGTCTTTCAGTCCCGTACTGTTTATACAGGTAACAGTGGTAGCCACTGGGAGAACTGCAATGGGTTTTTATGCCGTCAAGTTTCCAACATTTTGGCTTCTCCAGACTCTCTGCTCCAGCCTCCAGTCAAACACCAGCAGGATGGGAGAATTCCAACCAAAGGGTCTGATGGTGAGCCACCACCTCAATGATATGTGCTGATGTGCCTGTGAATGTGGGTGTCTTTTTAGCTAAAAGTTTCTTTAATTTTGAAAAAGTTCAATATGACACCCACTGATGATGTCTTCAACTAGAATTCTTCTCCCTTCAGCCCAATATTCTCCACATTTAACTCCCAGTGTTGGGCCAACACCTGGTCCACACTAAAACTTGGTTACATTTTACTTACAAACAGAAATGCAAGGGATATTAAAAGTAATTGGCAGCGTAACAGAAATACAGGAGACAGTAATATACCTGACACAGAGGCTAACAATAATTGACTATAATGCTTCATAATTTCTAAGCCGTTAATGTGTCAGGTGGGACACACTGTGTACTATCTGTTCTATGGAACTGCTCACTTACCCATGCTATGGAGATGCCGGCATTACCCCATTTACCCAGCCACTTCCAATCTGACAAATGAAATATCACATAATTCTGTCTTTGGTTACAGTTAATGTTGTGCTGTAACTTCAATAGATTATGTTTATTATTAGTGTCATAAGTAGGCTTACATTAACGCTGCAATTAAGTTACTATGAAAATCCCCTAGTCGCTACACTCGAGCACCTGTTCAGATACACTGAGGGAGAATTTAGTATGGCCAATGCATCTAACCAGCATGTCTTTTGGACTGTGGGAGAACTCAGAATAAACCCACGCAGACGCGGGGAGAACGTGCAAACTCCACACAGTGATCCAAATCGGAAATTGAACCTGGCATTGTGAGGCAGTCACTATGGCATTGTGCTGCCCAATTAATATCTCATTTTAAATTATGCCTGCTTCTGTCACATTTGTCTGCGTTTCCCATTGTACATGACTGATCTTCCAACTAGATAGTGATGGAGGAAGATAATGTATACTATTCTGCTGCTGTTGGTGCCTCTCGGTAGTTTATTTCGATGCCCACTCTGACCTCAATATCTGTTCTTCATCCATCCCAATTAACATGGTTCTATTGGCAGACGACACAGTAAGGTTTATTTTTAACACTTGCTTATGGCAGATGGGGGCTGCTTGCAATGGCAGTATTAATTGGCCATCCTTAATTACCCCTGAGAAGGTGGTGGTGAGCTGCGTCCTTGAACAGCTGCAGCTCACAAGGTACAAGTACAACCACAGTGCTGTTGGTTGGTTGGTTGGGAGGGGTGGTTCCATGATTTTGACCCAGCAACTGTGAAGGAATAACGATGTAGCTCCAACTCAGGATGGTGTTAGAGAGGAGCTTGAAGACTGTGTGGACTGCGGGGTTCAAGGAAATGGCTCACCACCACCTCCTCCAGGGCAATAAATGCTACTCTTCCCAGTGATGTAAACACCCCATGAAAGAATTTTTAAGAATAGCCTTGGTACCTCTTGAGTTTCTCTTTGTGATAGACATAGAACTTTTTGAACACATTCAGCAGCAGTGAGCACACCAACCAGTCTACCGAAAATATTTTCTATACCCTTGCTTCCTTCTCGACATCCTCATACAGGATTGCTATTTAAGAATGGGGGCTGGTGGTTCAGAGGTGAGGTGGGGATGGGAGAAGTGTGTGTCGATCACTAGACATTTCCTTGATCTTATTTGGACATCAGAATTCATCGGAGTTGGAACCAGTGGTTAAAACATCCAGGGCTACTTCCCTCTGACTTCATTTCTGCTCAGCAAACCTTTTGCACTCCTGGGACCTAGGCAGAGAGCCAATTAACATCGTAACAGGGGCTGATGTCACAAATCTAGCAAACCCACTGTCCACTTTACTACCAGCCAGATTCTGGCTGTGTTCCCAGCAGCCCATTTTATCAGGGATTGCAAAATTGGCTTGCGTAATATAAACACATTACATATTGTCAATAGATCAACCTAATTCAAAACAAATTCTTTGGAACTGATTATTTTATTTAAAATATGCCACAAAATTCAGTTTGTGACAGAGGAGGATTTACAGTGCTAGCCTTCATGTATGGGCCCCCACTAAACCTAACGCCTCACCTGACCCCAACTGTGCTCACCCCACAGAACACAAAGGCAGAAGCCACAAAATACACAAAATGATCACTGCTCTTTAACTTGTGGAAAAAAAAAGTGCTTGTCATTTCAGAATCCTTCTTGTTCAACTTGTTCAGGCAATGTGGTATCTCCGGAAATCAGTCTAAGTCACAGGCGTTTGTACAGTCAATCCTATGTTCTTATCAGCTTCAATTCAACTCTGCAAATATTGGGTTTATCTTCTCACCATGAAGATGTGATTTTGGATTTCAAACAACACTCACTCTATTCTTCTCCTGCCCATTCCCTCCTCACAAACTCTACGTCCCCGTAGACCCCAACCCCATCACAAACTCTCCCTCCCTCAAAAATGCAACACAGTGCAAAATGCAAATCTGCCTCCCTGCAAGTCTGCAATCCTGGCTAACCCCCTCACAAATTCTTCCTCCACACTTTCACAGTCTTCCCCCCCTTCCATTCCCCATCCCCTCACAATCTCCCCTCACCTCTCCCACACTCTCATTCTCACCTCGCTGGCCTGGGGTCTTCAAGGCACCAGCCAGGCTCACTCATCAGCTCCCTGTGGCTAAGGCTTGATTTGAGGCATCACACCTCACTGTTGCTGGCCTGCCCTGGCTCGAGTTGCAAACCTGGTCGTCTTGCTGACCGTGATGTGGAGATGCCAGCATTGTACTGGGGTAAACACAGCAAGAAGTCTCACAACACCAGGTTAAAGTCCAACAAGTTTATTTGGTAGCAAATGCCACTAGCTTTTGGGGCTCTGCCCCTTTGTCAGGTAGACTCACCTGACGAAGGGACAGAGTCCCGAAAGCTAGTAGCGTTTGCTACTAAATAAACCTGTCGGACTTTAACCTGGTGTTGTGAGACTTCTTACTGTGTCTTGTTGAGCTCAGCTCATGTTGGCTTTTGGTGCCTTGTGCCTCACTGTTGCTGGCCTGCCCTCAGCCCTGGTCAAGTCGCAAATCTGCTCACCTTTCAAAAAAACAGTAATACCTCAACAGCCTCTGCTTCTCCATCCTCGCCAAATCACCTCTCTTCATTCCTTGCTAGCACGCCTAAGTCAACCATTCATATAGTTTGGACCAGTATTTCCCCACTCTTTCAGACTCAACAATCAGAGTCTGATTTCGCTCTGCATTGCCAGCTCAAACGACATAATCAGCAAGGAGTAATCAGGCTCTGACTGAATGCTCAGTACATTGGCCTGTAAAGCACCCCCTCACTCCCCACATCCTCCAAACTAACCCCGCCAGGTTTGGGGAGGATAAAATGATCTAAACAATTAATAATTCTGCTGGGTTTGATTTGGAAAGGATTGAAGTCAAATGCTTGAAAAGAATTGAAATACAATAGTTGTCACTGGATTTTAAGTTAGTAGCAGACTCAGTCCCTAAGATTCTATCCTCTTCGCTGTAATTACATTTCCAAATCAAAAGAGCTGTGGCCCTAGTAGCTACTCTGAGGCAGCACAGCATATTTGATAAATGCATTCACCAATACACTCAGCTTCCCATTGCACAGCCAATTTTATATCCACACTGCCAACGTCCTTTGAATCCCATGGGCTTTGACTTTGCACACAAGTCAACAATGTGGCACTCTATCAAATATGTCTTGAAAATCCATATACCTATCAATTAATTCATTAAAGAGCTCAATTCAGTTAACAAATCTTCAGCTCTGAAGAAAAATCATGCAGGCTCCTAAAACATTAACTCGTTTCTCGAGCCACAGAGGCTGAGTTTCCAGCATTTTCTGATTTTAATAACAAATGCATGTTGGCTATCATTTATTATCTCAGGTTCTTTCAAGTGATTATTTTATAGTGTCTAGGATGTTTACTAACCACTGAATAGACTATAGTTATCAGATTTATCTCTTTTGCTTTTTTTAAACTTAACAAGGCCAATTTTGGAAACATCAGATGCTCCATGGGTGTTAGTCAGTCACAAAGCACACGAGTTCTTTTCCACTTCATTGTTGTGAAAAAAAAAGACAAAACTTTTGGGAGGATTTGGAGTATGCAATTTAGGATGGAGATGAGGAAACATTTCTTCACCTCAAAGAGTGGGGAGCCTATTGAATTCATTATCACAGGGAGTAGTTGATGTCAAATCAATGGATGTATTCAAGAGGTGGCCAGATATAGCACTTGGAGGTGAATGAAATCAAAGGTTATGGAGAGAAAGCAGGATTAGGCTATTGAGCTGGACAATCAGCCATGGTCATGATGAATGGCACAGCAGACTGAAAGGGCCAAATGGCCTTCTCCTGCTCCTATCTTCTATGTTTCTATGTTAGACTAGAGTTAGATGCATTTTGAATCATATTTACTCATTTAATATGAAGCAACTTCAAAATTCTTTTTAAAAAATCTTGTCCTTCAAATTAATTTCATATGGTGCTATATGTAAGTATTGAAAAGTAAAGCTTTTGTCTATTCTTTTAAGGTTGGTCATACTGAATTGCTATCAGAACTACCACATAGGGTGGGACTAGGTAAAACTGAAATAATTCTGAATCATCATGTGGCCAGAGGATAAATAGAGCAAACTGCTTACAACAATGACTATCTTTCAAACAATGCTCATCCTCCCCCTCCCCCAATAAATCAGTCCGTATATATTTAATGGCGTGATTTGCTATTCGCATCTTACATCTAAAGAATGTTTAGATTTTGACTGAAATATCCCTGACTTCAAGCAAACTGGTAGTTTTACACAGGTCTTTACATTAGAACACATCTTTTACCTGAAAGACATCATTGGCACATTTTCTGCACAGGTTATGCTGACAGGGCAGGATCACGACAGGCTTGGTAAACAATTCCAAACATATTGGGCAGATCAGCTGCTTCTCCAGATTATCCATAGTTTGTGAATCTCTGTAGATTGAGCTATATTCCATCGGGATAGACATGTCAGAAACAGGTTTTGTAGGAAGATCTCAAGACTGAACTGAAAGATTCAGCATGTAACTTTCCCGTTGTTTTCTCAGAGTCTGCCCATTGGAAAATATTCCGAGCAAGAGGGGAGGAAGAGAACCGACAGCTTCACAGTGCTTTGCTGTGTACCACATATCTGTCATTGTGTTTAAATTTAAATTGCAGGCGTCACATGTTGTGCAAGAAGACATGCCATTGCCCATATATGAAAAGTCTAGAATCTTGTTTAAGAACTATCACCCTGCTCATGTTACTTCCATTCATATCACAAGGGAACATGGCAATTTTAAGTTTATGACTCTATAGGCCTATTGGCCTAAGACTAAACTTATTTATAGCGCAAAACTACAAGTTGTTGCTTTCATACAAATTAAAATTGATCACCACTTGAATTCCTCTCTGCAGTAGGTCTGCTATATATATAAATTCAGTTGAAATGCATTGTCCAGTTTAAAAGTAAGTCAATTCCTTGATCATTTTTGATTTAAAAGTAATATCCTTCAGAGTTTACTGCCAATCTTACTTCTAAGGTTCCTTAAGCATTCAGTGGGCCAGATTTTGAAATTCTACACTTTGTCAGTATAATCTATTCTTGTGTTGAAAAACTGTAGTTTTAAGAAGAAGGTGATTCCCTTGTTAATTCCTTCACTTTAAAGGTGCTGAAACTTGCCAGGATCCAATTGCATTCCTGAGAATTCACCAGTTCCTTGTCCATGTGACCATGCTTTATGCATAAGCCTAAACAACAGCTGTGAACTATTCAACTCTGCACAACCTCACTAATAAACCCAATCTGCTCCACAAGCATGCACAAATTGTAGCTAGAATTGCTCCTTTTATTTCACTGGCCCTTACTGCCAAGAAAGGTCATTTGTGATGGTCATTTTTTATCCTCACTATAATCAACTAACAACTGTGAACAGCCCAGCTGATGTTAAACATTAGGGTTTCCAAATCCCTAAAGGGAAACTTGGAATGCCTGCTCTCAGCTGTATTTTACAAGTTGGCATAATGTGAGGAAAGATGTGAAGATCATTGAAGGATGTCCTAAAAACATAGAAACCAAAAGCAGGAATAGGCCATTTGGCCCTTCAAGCCGGCTCTGCCATTCATTTTGATCATGGCTGACATTCAAATACAATATCCTGATTCCCCCCTTCCTCCAATCTTTCTTTACCCCTTTAGTCCTGTGATGATTTTAAACAAAGGAAGTTTTTACTACACAGTAAAGCACACAAGAAAATCAACTGAAAATACACTTAATTACATTGATGGCTTTTGTTAGGAAATGGTGATGAAATGAAAGTAGTAAAGGATCCAGTAATTGGGAATGTGTTGTGGTGGGGCGCATATTTAAAGAAAAACAAACTAGTTTGCATAGAAATTGTGGTAAAAGCAATTGTTTGGGTTAATGGAACTAGTGGTTGGGATTTTGCACTGCCATTTGTAGCAGAAATGAAGGCCAGACGGGGGAGGGAGGGGCCAAAATATCATGAGACCCAAGAAAAGGGGACTTCGTAGAATCGCTACAGTGCAGAGGGAGGCCATTTGGCCCATTGCATCTGCACCAACCACAATACCACCCAGGCCCTACCCCCGTAACCCCACATATTTACCTTGCTAATTCACCTGAAACTAAGGGGCAATTTAGCATGGCCAATCAACCTAACCCACACACCTTTGGACTTATGTTGGCAAGATTTCCCCCAGCGAATGTCCTCAGCCCTGTCCATTGGTGTCGTACAGTTCCTGCTGAGAAAGGTGGAGGGAAACTTGGTTGAATTCATTATTATACCATTAGCAGGCAGTCCTGCTATAGCCTTGCCCAGTGCTCGATAGTCTGCCCCTGCATTGACATGTCAACAGCTTTTTAAAATAACTGAAACCTGGCAACCTCACTGCCGAAGGGGAGTTCAGGAGCCTGCGCACAGCTCGGCACAGGATTCCAAGACAGGGAGAAGGCCCTGGCAGCACAGGGGGGAAGCCAGCTAAGGGGCTTGTTCTTCAAGGAGGTTGATGCCACAACTCCAGGGACAAAAGTGGGTCTGTGCTGTCGGCGGCCATTCAGCTCAGGCTGTGGGTTTGTGGAGAAATCTAATGAGAGAAGGCAGGCACAAAAAAGACTCAGAATGAGGTTTAATACATTGACAAAGATGGTTTAATCCTTTTGTAAGTGCTCACTATCTACCATTGCCTAACAACACCAGTGCCCACTCAATGCAACTAAACTGTCTTCACCTTTCTAAACCCACATCTACAACTTGGTATCTGCCTAGAATCCAGAGCAGAGTTGGAGGCAGCCTTTTGACTGCTATGCTTTGCAGTCTATGATGACTTTAGTGGGCGTCCTCTGGGGCATCAGGGCCCTTGCAAGCTGTTGTGGTGTGGTAGCATCACCCTCCTCTGTGTGCAAGGCTAGAGTTGAAATGATCAGAAAAGAAAGGGAGTCAAATGGGCCAGGTAGTCTCAGAAGCCTCCTGGATAGAAGGCTCTCCTTCTCCTCCCTATAGGTGCTCAAGGGCTCCTGGCCTCCTCCTTGGATAGGGAGGCAGCTAGAGTGAGGTTCAGCAGCCCTGCCATCTTCTGGCACTGGCACTCGTAGATACACACAAGTGCACGCACCATGGATTTCACACTCTCCACCATGGAGCTTTTAATTGGACAGAGGAGAGTCAAACTGTATTCAGCAATCTAAAACTGTGTTGGCGATAGCACCAGTTTTAGCAGCTTGCTGAATTATGGCAGAGAATGTTAGATCTTTTTGGGCAGCTTTCTTCCAGTAAGTGCCTTTGTTTTGCTGTTGATTATAAAATCTGGACCAATAATGCCAGTAATTTCTTGGGAATTGACCTATCCAGGTCACTGCAGCTCTCAGCAGGTTAATGTTTTATGATTACAGCATAGCTATAAGGAAACCAGAATCATTGCCTTTGTCAATAAGCAAGTGGAATTCGACTGTAGTATTTAAACTGAATAAAATTAAAAGATTTTGCCACATGTATCTGCATTGGATCTATTTGTTTCAAATAGTTAATAATGGCATGATAAATAGAGTTTTGTGGCACTATTGCTAAGAATTCCATTGCTAATGCCAGAACTCATTTTATTAAAAGCCTTTCTAATCAAATATCGATTCTGGTGCCAGAGACTCCAAGCAGCTGCAAATTGAACCCATCTGGAACGTGGTAAGGATGGTTAGAAAAGCAGTATGAAATGAGCAGGCTAACATGAAAAATGAGAGAATTCTATTTCTTCTACAACAGTATCATGTTGCACATTTAATGCAGAAATATTACAAGACACTTCACGGAAGCATGATCAGATAGTGATATCAGGAGGATTTAGAGGTGAATTTCAAGGAGAGTCTGCAATTTTTAGAAAAAACAATATCACCTGTAATTATACATTGTGCAATGGAAGTGTAATTACGCAGTAGACAGCAACACTGTAAACATCAATGAGAATCAAACCCTCTAGAGCTATCTTTACTAACTCCATGATAGCTCTGTGTTTTGAATGTTGCACTCATCTCTAAAGACTAAAGAGCAGGGGGGCAAGAGCTAGATAACCAAAGAAAAGTACTTGGAAACACTGCCAGAGCCATCACATACAAACAGGAGTCCAATACAAAATACACGAACATAGCAGAATTAATAGGTTCTGCATGGCAATTCTGGATAGAATTTGAGTAAGAATGTCTCATTTATAACACTGTCTGGTCCTATATTATTTTAGGAACCAATATTGGATACTACTAAACAGCCTGATCAGCTCTGAGCTATTCTGCTATCTACAAGATAACAGAATTGTTCAGAAAAAGCACACTTCGTCATAGCTGCAAATTATCTTTGTGCCAGTGTTAGAAACTAGAAACATGATAAGAAAACACATATTTAATAGTCAGTATGAAATGGGTAGAGGATTAGGTTAATCCTATAAGTTTTATTTTGCTAGAAATTGCTTAAATGTCACTGGAACTAGTGGAATGATTATTCTTAGGTTATGATAGTTCATCTAAATGTTGGCCATAGCTGGGTAAATGCACGAATAGCTAGCCATCCTACAAAGCCAGGTTAGGTTTTTCATTTAACCTTCCTTAATTAAGCCTCTTGCCGAACATAGGACTCAATTAATTTGAGCAACTGTGAACTCCCTCGATGAATCTTCTTACGGTTCAATAGCCTGATAAGGAATTAAAATAGTTAGACTGGATAACCATCATGATCAGGTTATTAACAGACCATATGAAATTACAAACTGAGTGATGGCAGGGTGGCACAGTGGTTAGCACTGCTGCCTCACAGACTAGGGACCCAGGCTCAACTCCAGCCTTGTGTCACTGTCTGCATAGAGTTTGCACATTCTCCCCATGTTTAGGTGGGTTTCCTCTGGGTGCTCTGGTTTCCTCCCGCAATCCAAAGATGTGCAGGTTAGGTTGATTGGCTATGCTAAATTGATCCAAGTGTCAGGGGATTAGCAAGGTAAATATGTGAGGTTACAGGAACAGAGCCTGGGCGGGATTGTGGTCAGTACAGACTCAATGGCCTCCTTCTGCCCTGTAGGGATCCTATAATAGATAAATAAAAACAATGAGGCCCTGACTGAAAGTAGCACACAGAGGCTGGAACATTCGGCCTCAAACCTGGGAATGACATTTAACTAGGATCCGCTGGTCAGGAACCCGATCAGAGACACTTGGCGACAATTCCATTTAATTTTTGGCATCTGGAAGGAGGGCGTACTCTTTAAAAACTAAAATTTATTAGCATCACAAGTAGGCTTATATTAACATTGCAATTACGTTACTGTGAAAATCCTCTAGTCACCACACTCCAGGCTTGTTTGGGTACACTTGAGGGAGAAATTTAGCATGGCCAATGCACCCAATCAGCATGTTTTTTGGACTGTGAGAGGAAACCCCACAGACATGGGGGGAAAGTGCAGACTCCGCAGACAGTAACCCAAGCCGGGACTCAAATCTGGGTTCCTGGCACTGAGAGGCAGCAGTGCTAACCACTCTGCTACCATGCAGCCCTTTGCTGATTCCTTTCCTATAGAAATACAAATCATTTCTCCAGGCCCAAATAAGCATCTGAGAGAGCTGGCTACCTTAAACTTAAAGGTAGAGTGGTTGTGGAAGATTGCTTCTCAGAGTGGAGGCCTGTGACTAGAGGTGTGCCGCAGGGATCGGTGTTATAGAACATAGAACATAGAACATTACTGTTGCGCCGACCAGTTACAAAAACAATGACCCACTAGGTGTTGGGTCCACTGTTGTTTGTCATCTATGTCAATGATCTGGATGATAATGTGGTAAATTGGATCAGCAAATTTGCTGATGATACAAAGGTTGGAGGTGTAGTGGACAGTGAGGTAGGTCTTCAAAGCTTGCACAGGGATTTGGACAAACTAGAAAAATGGGCTGAAAAATGGCAAATGGAATTTAACGCAGACAAGTATGAGGTATTGCACTATGGAAGGACAAACCAAAGTAGAATGTACAGGGTAAATGGTAGGACTCTGAAGATTACAGTTGATCAGAGGGATCTGGGAATACAGGTACAGAATTCACAGGTGGATAGAGTCATAAAGAGTGCTTTTGGTAGATTGGCCTTTATAAATCGGAGTATCGAGTATAAAAGTTGGAGTGTTATGGTTAGGTTGTATAAGGCATTGGTGAGGCCGAATTTAGAGTATTGTGTACAGTTTTGGTCACCTAGTTACAGGAAGGATGTAAATAAGGGTGAAAGAGTGCAGAGAATGTCCTCAAGGATGTTGCCGGGACTTGAGAATCTGAGTTACAGAGAGAGAGTGAATAGGTTAGGACTTTATTCCCTGGAGCGTAGAAGAATGAGGGGAAATTTGATAGAGGTGTATAAGGTTTTGATGCCTACGGATAGAGTGAATGCAAGCAGGTTTTTTCCACTGAGGCTAGGGGAGAAAAAAAAGAGGGCATGGATTAAGGGTGAAAGGAGAAAAGTTTAAAGGAAATATTAGGGGGGGACTTCTTCACACAGAGAGTGGTGGGAGTGTGGAACGAGCTGCTGGATAAAGTGGTAAATGCGGGGTCACTTCTAACATTTAAGAAAAACTTGGGTGGGTTCATGGATGAGAGGGGTGTGGAGGGATATGGTCCAAGTGCAGGTCAGTGGGATTAGGCAAAAAATGATTCGGCAGACAAGAAGGGCCAAAAGACCTGTTTCTGAGCTGTAATTTTCTATGGTTTCTAAATGCAATTATTGGAAACGAGCTCCCGATCTGGAATAATTATAAATCACTTCAATTGGACTACTATTGATAAAGCAGGCAGCACGGTGCCACAGTGGTTAGCGCTGCTGCCCCACAGCTCTAGGGACCTGGGTTCAATTCCGGCCTCGGGTCATTGTCTGCTTGGGGTTTGCACTTTCTCCCTGTATCTGTGTGGGATTCCTCCGGGTGCTCTGGTTTCTTCCCCCAGTTCAAAGATGTGCGGGTTAGGTTGATTGGCCATGATAAATTGACCCAGTATCGGGGGATTAGCAGGATAAATGCTTGGGGTTATGGAATAGGGCCTGTGTGAGGTTATGGGAATATGGTGTGGATGGGATTGTGGTCAGTAAGCTTGGCAGGCCGAATGACCTCCTCCTGTACCATATGGATTCTATGAAAGTGTCAGATACTGTATGCCTACTAACTGCACCCTTGACTTCAATGATGTATGGACATATATATCCAGGTTCCTCTCTACCTCCATCCCCTTTAAAGTTGCACCGTTTATATTATATTGGGTAGAATTTTGTGTGACAACTATGGCATATTCCATGGCAGCAGAGCCGGCTCACCAATGGCAGGATCTTCTGGTCCTGCCGCTGGCAACGGGATTCCATTATATGCAACACATGCTGCCAGGAAACCCGCATCGAGGTTTCACTGTTGGTGGTACCAGAAGATTCTACTGGTAGGAAAATTCCAGCCTACCAGTGCCTCTGTGTTCTTCCTACCAAAATGATTCAGTTCACATTTTTCAGTTCGCATTTTCTCAGCTAGTAACTAGAAATTTGAACTTCTTTTAAATTATTGGTCTGGACGACAAATGTAATACACAATGTAGTGTTTCTTGAAGCATCTGTTGTATACGTGCAAGAGGCATGATCTTGAAATGGAAAAGTCAAAGCAACCTAGTTCTTCAAAAGCTTTGGGTAGCACTGTGATTAGCACTACTGCCTCAGTGCCAGGGACCCAAGTTCAATTCTGGCCTTGAGTGATTGTTTCTCACTTTGAATTTCCTCTGCCACTATTCCACCCAGTCTAACTTGTCTATGAAGCTTTGAAATTCTACACTACCTGCCTCACAGTTCACATGCTTCCAAGTTATGCATCATCCTCAGATTATAAAATTGTGCCCGGTGCAGCAAAGACATACATCATTAATATCTATCAGGATGAGAAAGGGTTCCCATAATACTGGCCCTTAGGAAACTCTACTACAAATCTTCCTGTAGTTGAAAAACCCCATTAACCACTATTCTGTTACTTGTCATTCAGCCAAGTGGAAGAACTGTTCACATGTGCCACCTGTCCTGCTGTTTTACAATGGCACTCAGTTATTATGGTTGTACATTTTTGCCGCATAACAAGTGTCATAACAACCTTAAACTAAGCTCAAAATACATACCATGTAGTTTGCAATTGATTTAATTAAAAATAAAATATACTCGAATATTAAATTGATGAGCTCAAAAATCAGACCAGATTTTTCTGAAAAATAAATAGCATGTTAATGACAGTTATTAATGTTCAAATCAGCTAGGGACTTGTGATAAGGAGAAATACTGCAAATTGCCAAACATCACATTTTTCTGGTCTGTGAAACTAGCTGACAAAAATAGCATTGTGCCCTGAACATTATCATGATTTTCACTTGCACGTCAAAGCCTACCAAGTCATGAATATCAAATAGCAGTTGTATAGTGAACAGAGAAATAAAACTGCTTGACTTTGCAAACTATCACAGGTGAATCCAGGAGGGAGATGATCTCTAGGCAAAGAAAGGCATCATTTATTACAATATGTGTGAAATATGAAATCTTGACGTGGCGTTTTCTCAGCTAGTAACCAGAAATTTGAACTTCTTTTAAATTATTGGTCTGGATAGCAAATGTAATGTTTCTTGAAGCATCTGTTGTATACGTGCAAGAGGCATGACCTTGAAATGGAAAAGTCAAAGCAACCTGGTTCTTCAAAAGCTTTGGGTAGCACAGTGATTAGCACTACTGCCTCAGTGCCAGGGACCCAAGTTCAATTCTGGCCTTGAGTGATTGTGCGTAAAGCTTACATGCTCTCCTGTCTGTGTGGGTTCCTCCCATAATGGCACTGCAGGTTGGGTGGATTGACCATCTTAAATTACTCCTTATCCATCCAAAGACATATAGGTTAGGTGGATTAACTTTGGTAAATGCACAGGGTTGAAGGCAGCAGGGTAAGGTGCTCTTTCATAAAGTTGGTGTAGAATAGATGGGCCAAAACAGTGGAAAGACAGCAAGAAGTCTCACAAACCAGCTTAAAGTCCAACAGGTTTATTTGGTAGTAAACGCCACTAGCTTTTGGAGCGCTGCTCCTTCGTCAGGTGAGGAGTTCTGATCATAAACAGGACATATACAGGCACACACAGTTTACAGAATACTGATTAGAATGCGAGCCTTTACAACTAATTAAGTCTTAAAAGGTGCAGTGTGAGTGGAGATAGCATAAAGCATAGGTTAAAGAGATGTGCATTGTCTCCAGACAGGACAGTAAGTGAGATGTTGCAACCCCAGGCAAGTCATGGGGTTACAGATAGTGTGACATAAACCCAAGATCCTGGCTGAGGCCATCCTCATGTTTGCAGAACTTGGCTATCGGTTTCTGCTCAGCGACTCTGCACTGTCGTATATCATGAAGGCCGCCTTGGAGAACATTTACTTGAAGATCAGAGGCCGAATGCCCATGACCGCTGAAGTGTCCGCAAAACAGTGGGCCAGAGTAATGTGCTTTTTCAAACAGCTGGTGCAGAATCAATGGCCCAAACGGCCTCTCTCTGCACTGTAGGAATTCTATGAGATAACCAAAAATGGCTGAGAGCAAAATATGACTGATATTTGGTTGCACCAAAATAATGCATCACTGACCAGATATACTACCTCCACTTATACTACCTATGGGTGACAAGGGAGCACAATGGTTAGCACTGCTGCTTCACAGCTCCTGGCTTGGGTCACAGTCTGTGTGGAGTTTGCACATTCCTCACGTCTGCATGGGTTTTCTCCAGGTGCTCAGATTCCCTCCCACAGTCCAAAGATATGCGGACTAGGTTGATTGGCCATGCTAAAATTGCCCCTTTGTGTCCCGAGATGCATAGCTTAGAGGGATTAGTGGGTAAATATGTAGGGATATGGGAGTAGGGCCTGGGTGGGCTTGTGGTCGGTGCAGACTCCATGGGCCAAATAGCCTCTTTCTGTACTGAAAGGTTTCTATGACTCCACTATGCATCAATCCTGAAACATGTGAAAAAGACTGAAGTGACATAACAATTTTCAACATTCCTTTTCCTCGTGTATAGCCACCGTATAATTTTACGCAACACAGAATTGTACATGGTGCATTTTGTACACTAACAAATTAAAAAGTTCTTTTATAATCAATCCCTAACAAGTGACCATATAATGACTTCTATTACCCAAAGTCACTATATTTTACAATTGAAAATGAGGAGGAGTTTGGAAATGAAGCAAATACACACGACTGTTTTTTTAAGCAACGAAAACACATTTATTTTACAACTGCAAATCAAATAAATTACCAATGATTTTCAGCAATACAGTACATAAATAACCATGCTAAAACAAGCATTACAGTTTATTTTATGTACAGGAGTCCATGGGCATCAAGTCCTGTAGTTAACATAACCACATCTACTTACATACAGTTTCAACTATGGTCCTTTAAGAATAAACCAAAACAGTTGCATAACGATGGCTTATTCTGATTTTACACCAATAATTTGAATTTTAAGGAACTTGTCAAATTTCAAATACAGTTTACACAATGCATTCTGGCTTTACATTTTTTCTCTGCAGCCACATCCGACAACATCTGGGACAATTTGTAACTCTGTTATTCCTGTACCATACACGAGAGCAGTGTGCAAATAAATAATGATGGCATCATTAGTTTTAAATTCAGGTGGCTTATATTTAAAGAAAAAGAGTTTGTTTGATCACTGACAACAGACATTTACTGAATGATAAAACACACATCTCTTCTGTATTTGCAAATTTCAGCACTATTATGTTACAAAAGAAGTACATAAGATTTCTCGATTTTACCTCAGACAAACTAAATTACATCCTTGGTCTGTGAAACTGATATTTAGTCACAACACATTCACTATGTTTTACAACTTTAAACTTTAAATCCTAATTTGGAGAACAAATGTTTCATTGAATTAATTGATGCGGAGCAGAGAGGAAGCAATAACAGGCAAAAGACTTTCATCCTTCAACAGAAATAGAAACAGACTAGAATGTTTGTTTCACTAACAAATTTTGCTTTTCTTCAGCAGTCCAAAACCTAATAATGTTATAAAACAGGGCAATTATCTGGCACCGTTGACTGATGACTATGTTTACAAAAACCCTAATGCTAATTTTATGTGAATTTCAGTAATGTAAAATCACCAGTGGTCACTAAATTAAAGTTATCGTAAAATATCGTAACATTTACTGATGGATAATTGATCAAATAAAAGCAGACTGCAAACTAATTTTAACGGTCCTGAAGGTTTGAATTTTTAGGAAACTAAATGGTTTTCTACAGCTTGCTAATTACATACCGTCAGCCACTAAGTGTATCTAACAATTATAGAAACATCCAAGTAGCAAGAAAGACGAATACAAAACTATATTCAGCACTTGACTTCTTCATTCAGAGGCGGTTCACCAAGTCCTTGGAAATGCATTAACTGTATTGCAAGACACCATCATTTAAACTTCCAGACTAATGAACATGAAAAAATTAAGTTCTGTATCCCATCATTTAGTTCTGTGATACTTAAAGTTGTCAAAAACTTTTATTCTTTTAATTCACACTATAAATGCTAAATATAAACTTCTATGCATGACATGAAAATAACCATATATATATGTATAAACACAAAATAATTTACAAGATAGACTATTAAAAAATCAATTACTCCTATATTCTATGTGCATCTGAAAATGAATCATTACAGAAGAAAGCAATTAAAATTTGCCACAACGGTATTACATTTCCACATATTACTGTAGCAGATGTATTACTATGACAACCAACTAGACTGAAGCCACTTAACTTACATGTTAACATAAATGAAGCAAACCATGCTGGTAATGATAGTTCACTTTGAATATTTTAAAATCAATGATGAAGTTTTCACAAGCTATTTAATTTAACATTACCAGTTTTAATCATGTCTTGACAAAAGTCAGAACCAGAAGGAATGCACACTAAACTGTGGAGACAGGGTGACCTAGGAACAATGCTTTCATAATTCTATGGTCATGGCTTTGAAGGCTCACACTGGTGGGTGGATGAGGCTGTAAACTGTAATGGGGATATCTTTAGTCAGTTGCCATGCCTCAATTATTTCAACAGTGCATTCTGAAGCATAGGAAAGTGGGACTATCTTGTACCATAACAAGAGCCAGCAGATTTAAAGGTTTTTTTAAGATTGCAGCTTCAATATTTTTTTCAATTGGTATGATAAACAAACAGAAATTGAGAACATATGAAGGGATAGGGAAAAAATTTGGAACACATGCTACATGCACATAAAACACTTTCAAACCACGAGATGAGTGAATGATTCAGGAGGGCTGAACTAGGCTAATAATTCTCTCAGTTATATCAGTTATGTGAACATCAACAAATTCCATTTGGTCCAATGCTATCCATGTTTAATTGCAACAACTTGATTTACAGATACACCAATCTATGTTGGACAGGTGTTCCGGGTCTATCAAGAAATTTGGTTGGCTAGATCAGCTGATTGTAAATTAATATGCATATTTTCATTAGCCCATTGAAGAACTTCACTGAATTAATGATAATAGTTAAAAGTCAATATGGTACTTAAGGTGTCAACCCTGCAAAAAAATTTAGACAGTTAACATAGGAAGCTTATTCATGGAAATCTATTTCTAATCTCATGGTTTATATGCTGACAAAGGTACAAAAGTATTAGAATAACCAATTCTTATAAGCTTATGGAAGCAATGGCATCACTGAACACAGTTAAAAGATGAACACACAACTTGCATTTAGTGTTTTTTTATGACCACTGGATGTCTCAAAGTACTTCACAGTGAACAAATACTTCAAGTATAGTTGCTGTTGCAAGGTTGGAAACACAGCAGCCAATCTGCATACAGCAAACCCTCACAAACAAAGTGATAATGGTCGGATAATCTGATTTTGTAAGGCTTATCTAGGGATAAATATCATTCAGAACAAAGAATAATTCTCTTGCCCTTTTCCAAAATAGTGTCCTGGGATCTTTCACAGCCACTTGAGTAGGCAGATAGAGCTCTGGTTTAAATAGGCAATTTGGATACAAGGTGAAACATTCAAGGACTAATGAGATACATGGAGGCGTAAATTAAAATGCAGGAACTCAATGCATCCCATACAGGAACAAAATTAGTATATTTTAAAGGAAAATTAGTATATTTTAAAGGAAAGTAACATTAGCAATATAATGAACATTAAATACTAATGTTGCTTTCCATCTGCAAAGTTATGACACCAAGATCACAAACAGTGACACAAAGTGACTGCAGCCTAGGTACACTAAGATTATGATATAACTCTTATGACTTCAGAAATGAGTAGGTGGAAAAATATTTAGAATGTCTAGAGCCTTCTTAAATATGATTCTGTTTCTACAACTCAAACTCAATGCTCCTCTGCCAGCATCTCTCATTTTTATTCCACACTGTTTACAGTGTTAATCTTAGCACAAAGTATGATTTTTTCTATAGTAACTTTATATCCTATATAGATTAAAAACTAAACAAGGAACAAATATCCAGTGCCACAATGGACTGAATCATCATCCAAACTGAATTAGTCACTTGAATGAATTCCTTCATTGATATTGAAATAAAAGTTTATTTTAATTAAGTTTAAAAAAACTTTTGCCCCCTTCCCTCCTTGAGTGGCACAGTGGTTAGCACTGCTGCCTCATATCACCAGGGACCCAGGTTCAATTCCTGCTTGGGTCACTGTCTGTGTGGTGTTTGCACATTCTCCGTATCTGTGTGGGTTTCCTCCAGGTGCTCCGGTTTGCTCCCACAGTTCAAAGATATACAAATTAGGTGGATTGGCCATGCTAAATTGCCCCTTGATGTGAGTGGGACTAGCTAGGGTAAATGCATGGTGTTATGGGGATAGGGTGGGATTGTAGTCAGTGCAGGCTTGATGAGTCAAATGGCCTCCTTCTGCTCTGTAGGATTCTGTGATTCTAAATGATTGCCAACATTGTTAAGATTACTAACTGAAGGTGTATTTAATTCATTAAAGTCAAAAATTAAATGCATTAGCTTTCTTATTTTGTTTCCCATTGAAGTAAAGTTGGGGAATGAAGTATTACTGAATAGGGATGCAATGGAACTTATTCGTGTTGCAACAGTGTTCTCTCTCTCCCCTAAAATCAAATACTTCGACGTGACAATGGTGAAGGAGCCAATTTTAAATGTAATAATTTATACAGAGGGCTGTAAAGTCTAATATTAATATATTGGTCACAACACACAAAGGATTTGGTGGTATATAGGACTATGTGTAGGTATAAAACAACTGCAGAGCTCATCAGACAAGTTAACACAACAAAGCAGCTTCATAGCCTTACAGAAAACTATTTAAGCTTCCTTCTATCATTTATTTAAATCCAGCCTCTTGAATACAACCATCATTTCTGCATTATGTATGACAAAAGTTTCAATTCAGGCAGCCACCTAATTTACAAAGAAACAAATGCAAGAAAATGAAAGCTGGATTTCAAATAAAGCACAAGGAGAAAAGAAATGCAGATGACAGCTATTTTGTAGATCTTGCCCAGAGCTAAACACACTTGGTCCATTTGAAAATTACAATAAATAGATACAAAATCAATGCCACCATGCAAAAGCTATAAGCAAAGTGCAGCTTTCCTTCACTTCAGCTTCACTTCATAATTTTCCATCTCGGACACTCAGTATTAGCAAAAAGTACTCCCAGCTCTCTCGCTACTACTATGACAATAAGTCTCAGCCTTTTCACAAGAGCATCATCTTCAGTGTTAATTTGACAATTATTCATTTCCAACATCAGCTACACAGTGATCCAAATGACACTGCCAATTCATTCCTTACTGGCATTGAATTCCAGGCAGTTTTGTGAGACCAGGCCCCTCAGAACTGGGCTGAGTACACCCAGGTTCACTTCACTTAGGTTTGTATACAATGACAAGTTTTCTCCTCAACAGCCTGAACAAAATTCAAATCTAGGTTTGGGAAATGAGTGACAGCATTTTTAAACATTTTATGAAAAGTCTCAACAATTCTTGGAGAAAATAGCATAATGTTCAATAAAATGTTGGGTTAGTTCTGGACTCCGCCCAGCAATTTGCTGCAGCTGCAATCATACATGATCTGCTGTTAAAATACAATAAATTGACTACTTTTAAAAATCTTGAGCTTCATAAGGGAAGGCTCATAAGTATTTGAGACCTAAACCAGAAGTCTTTACACTTTTATAAACTAAAAGTGATAAATTAGTAGAGAAATAATTTTACTTGTGGCCAAAGGTCATCCTTTAAATATATATGACCATCAAATCGTACCACAATTCAACTGGAAATGTATATTTCAAGTTTAGTTTTCAAACCAACATATTCCAAAAGTCAAAATGAAAAAAGGGGAAAGGATTTTTCTAAATAATCATCCAGAGCAAGAACTTAGATCAAATAATTTAGCTTCGAGACAGAATGTGCTGTAACGCTATACATCAGGAATTCTAAGCACGTCAGATGTGCAAATGTAATTCTTGTGTACTGTTGTTTAGCATTCTATTATCTTCTTCAATGAAGCAAGGGATCCACAGAGAAAAAAGTGCATGTAGGAATCATTTTACAGAAATACTAATGACCTAAAATTTTTTAAAAAGTAAACAATTTATTCTTAAACTTTAACCCAAATCTGCTCTACTCATTGCACACAATTGGTTGCACTGGCTCACTGATGCAGCCTGATATTTTTTCAGGAGTGCAGTAGAAATATTAAAAAGTTTCCTTTCAAAAACAGTTCTCATTCTCGTGTGTAGGGTTTTTTGTAGCAGAGCGACTGAATGAGTCCATACTTTCCAGCAAAGCTACTGAATGAAGTATGACATGAAACTGCCAGTTATACACAATTGAAAAATACCATTATACTAACTCTGGACGTTAGCATTATTTTCAGCCTCAAAATTCAAGCTGCAGCTGATACTTTAGAAACTTAAAAAAAAATTCTTTAGACAACTAGATAGCATACCAATTCCTGTTGCAAATAAATGATAACTAGATAACAAAACTCCTTGAATCTTAAGCACAAAATGTGTCATAATGGCAAAGACAATTATTGGCCATATTTACCCACACCCCAAAAATAAAAAGCATTATAAAAACTCATGATTGGCAATAAGCTACAAAACCTAATGGAAGGAAGGGACAGTGTTGTGTCTGTGGATTTCTAGCTGTTTCTATTTTGGTTGCTTATGTGCACTGGTTCTACTGTAAGTCGACATTGAGATATCAGCCCATACGCACCTTACAATACGCAACTCAAATAAAGTGTTAAAATGTCTTAAAATACTGCTTGCTACAGTATTTTGTTATGAAGGTAACATACAGTGGCAAAGGCAAGATAAAGGGAAGGTGGTCTCTTCAATGTTGGTGGCTGCTCTCATCTTGGCAGACAATCTTGTGAAAATTCTTTCCCTATCTATAGCTTTAACTATCCCAGTGTTGAAATGAATTTTAAATATAATTTTTAATTACAAGAGCAAACTTGGTTTAATGAAATCATTCAGTGTGATAGCTGGGGTGACTGTCACTAGTCAGCTGGGTTGTTTCTGTGGCCGACGTGGGTTGCACCACAATTGCTCCATCTCCCTCTGTAAAAAAAAAGAACAGAATGTTCTAGAAACATGTCATTTCTAAACTAATTTCAAAGGCAGCATTATTTCTACATCTTTAATGCATCCTCAACCAAAATAATGCTATTTTCTGTAGGGATATGTGCGAGTGTCATTCACTGAAATGTAGTTTAGTTTAGGGACTCAGGTTTTCAACTTAAACAGCTTATTTGAATGTATTTGAAACAAAAAGAATAAAACAAAAAAAAAAATAGGGTCATCTTTTGGTTTGTTGATCTCCACGAGAATCATAACAGAAGGCAATGCATAAGCTACATGGAAATCACAAATGTACCCACTTCCCTGAATGATATGCCAATATTTTCAGTCTTTCCTGGCTTTGACATTGAGCCAGGTCACTTAACACCAAACGACGGCTGTTGCTCTATCGATCCTCATTTTTTAAAATTTAAGACATTTAAATTTTTATTTACAAAATAATTACTATCTGCAGAAATCATATTTTGACAATTTGATACAATCTGTTTTTTGGTTGTATGGAAAGAAAGCGCCACTATGGATATCGATTTATCAAAAGAATTCTTCCAGACATTTCAATGCACACCTGCAATTCGATCCATGTTATAAAATTTATCACCTGTAAAGATGAATTTTTAAAACAGGTACATGATTATGACTTTCCAGTCTCTATTCATCAAGATCCTGAATGCCTTTTCATGGCCAGATGTATAAAATGACCAGTTTATACATTAGGCGTCACTGCAAATATGTTTTATACAGATAACAGATGTGGAATGACACTAACTACCAGACTCAAATGTTCATGAATGACTGCTCAAGAGACAGCAGCTGCAAAGATACTGTGACATGCACTCATCCAACTGTTCAGTCTGCCTGCCCATTTCAAAATACTAGCCAACATTTGAGAGATTAGTTCTGGGGGTAAAAAAAAGGTACACGCTGCAAACAGTGGAATAGTTTCCATGTTCTATGCATGAATTATGACAATTTTAATTGAGGCATTTGATTTGTTTTTAAATGGAGTTATCAACAACATATTTCTGTTCTTCCCCAACTATTTCTAAAATGTAAAACATGGGAATGATTAGATTAGATAAATACAACTGCAAAGAGGTGCCAAGTTCTAAGTTCCATGGTTGACAAGTTGCAGTATATTGTTGAAAAATCGACAGGACACTGGTATGGTATTTGGGCACTAATAATTAAATTCCAACATTAAAGACGTTGAGAGATTGATTTCTGGACATGTATTTATGCCAACCATAAATTAACTCTAAAATCAATTAAGCCACCATAGTATCAGCAGTTTGCATCATGAAATCAGCTTTCTAATATTTAAAATTTTCACAGCATTTTTTTTTAAGCAAAGATCGTACTTCGGGATCTTTCCCAAATTTATGGCCAATTTATTAAATAACAAGCTGATCTGCCTTCTTTGTGCTCGTTGACACTACTTTTTTTTTTACATTCCCAAGTTGTGACTTATTTTACAGGTCCGGGCACACCAAATATGAAGCCAGAGACAGAAAACCCTAGAAAAACTCAACAGGTCTGGCAGCATCCGTGAAGAGAGAAAAACAGAGTTAATGTTTCGAGTCCACATGACTCTCCTTCAAAGCATGGCTTGAGCATCATTATGCAGCTTCTAGGCTATGATGGTCACCATGGGTCATCGTTCACTACGTTCCTTGACTTACTGACAGATGGGATTGGTGCAAATCACATTTTTCTTTCTCTGATTTCTCAGAACTTCGCAACATACTTCATGCAATTACTATGAAGTGCATACACTGTTGCTAATGAGGTGAATTTAGCAGCCATTTAGCACACAGTATTTAATTCTAATTATTTTGGCTGTGGGAAAATGCGGCCAAGATAGAAAACTCACTATTCAGTTTCCTATTTCTATTATGTTTTTCTACATCAAAAGGTGCTGTGTAAATGCATATTGCTGAAGTTCTTAAAATTTGTTTCAAGGAATTGTTGCAACAAAACATTTTCTCTGATCATTTCAGTAGTAACTGAGGTAGTGTTGTGAGCTATGTGAAGATGTTGGCAAATGTTCATCTAAAGAATGCATTCTTCTTCCTCCTCCTTGAGGAATCATGCCCTCAGAGGGCACTGCCAATCATGGACCGCCAGATTGGTCCATGATTATGCTTGGCAAAGTACTGCAGTGCTTTGAAAGCCTGAAGTGGAACCTGAATCAGAGCTTCTGGCCCAGAGGTAGGGATGCTACCACTTTACCAAAAGACCCCTTGCAAATAACGAATTCACACAATTTGAAAGAAAGTGCACTCCCAAGTCCTACCAAGGCAATTGTAGAATTCATAACTGGGATAAACATAAGGTATATATTCATTTAAAATAATGTATATTTTCTATTCAGGGTCTGTTTATTATCCAAAGCAAAATCTCCATTAGCTACAATGCCATTTACCTTTCCAATTATTCACGAAGCTAGTTAAATGCTTTGACAGATGTAGTAGTTGTGGCACTTTTAAAATCTTGCTTAATGTTTTTAATATCAGCAAGACTGACATCAAGCATCTAACTCACACTACTTACCTCTTTCTAAGTCTGACTGTAGCTGTGCCTCCAGATCTTCTGGAGAGACATAATAATCGTGCTCTTCACCCTCAGGAGGCTTTGGTTTACACTTCCCACAGCAGCAATTACAACAGCAGCAGAGGCAGCAGCAGAAGTAACAGCCTGTAATCACTCCACAGAAAACGAACAGAGCCTGCAGTTACAAAGAAAGGTCATTAACAAGTGATACTACGGGGATTGTAAGCAAGGTACAGCAACAATCATGGATGATTTTAATATGCACATAGACTGGATTAATCCAATTGACAAGGGAAGCCTTGAGGGAGAACTCACAGAATGTATTAGAGATTGTTTCTTAAAGCAATATATTGTATAACCAGACTGCTCAAGAGTGAAGATAAAAGCCCACTTTTATGGGGCTTTAAAAAGAAATTTATCACTGCCTGAATGATCTTGTAGTCCAAATTTCTAGACAATTCTGCAAAGTGTGCATTTTTAAAAAGTCAACAACATTCTTCAAATCTACATCATTCCTAAATTCAGAAACTGTTATGCAATTACAATTCAATGCTGAAGATCCGATAACTGCACTTCTTTATTTTATAGGGAAAGGTGGTGCGGTGGTTGAGGAGAGAGAAGAATGGATAATTGAACAATGCGCTTCAGAATGTTCTATTTAACTGCTAATATTTCTCTTACTGAATATAAGGAGATTGGAAATTTAGAAAATACAAAGAAAACATGAAGATAAAGCACTGCACAATTAATCACGAAACTTTCTTGATCAAGCAATTGACTAATGTGGATAATGGCACTGAGGTGGAGGCAGTAAAGAGACTGACGTTAATAGGATTTGCACATTTCAGTCAGGGTCTTCTGTATAGTTGGAAAGCAACATAAATTAAGATCTAACTTTTACAAAAATGTGTTATTTAACTAAATATTAATTTCATCCAAAGGACAGCACCCCAAACTGGTGTCAGCCTAGATAGGCACAAAACCCTATTTCAGACTGCTTAAATTCTTTCAATAATATAGTCTTCAGTCAATGGTTCTGATGACGATTATGAAAATGGCAAACTCCGTGGGCTGGAATTCACCATTTTTAAGATAGTAATGCTGACCGTTTCACTATCATTTCAGGTAAAACTTCTAACACGAGTAGTTAAATGTGGAAACTCAGAAGTTGCCGTCAGTGATACCACACTTCTCACAAGATGTATCACTACTCTCTTTACAGATATAAGCAACTTTTTGCACATTATCTTTGCTCTAAAGAGAGAGAATGCAAAGTCAAATTGAATATGTTGCATCAGAATTTTTAATGACCTCTCTGGCCCTGAAAAATTAATTTTGGCCAAGTTGGCGTCTAATCCCCATCAGAAGAACATTTAACAATTCAATTATTCTCAAAATAAAGAAAATAAAGTGAAAATTAATTAAGTTTATGATATTTCAGTTTCCACCTTGTTCTCACGTATGTCCCAATCACAATTTTGCTTTCTGTAAAAGTATTGAAATATGAATCATAATGTCTTTACAACTTGATGCATTGTAGTCTATGAGAATTCTTCAATCTGACTGCTCATTAGCCTGAATGCACTATGCTACCAATACTGCCAAATTTAAAGTCGTATCTGGTTAGGGGAAGTGGACACTCCAGAGCCCACTATTTCTTTGTAAGCAGCTTTTATTTGAGGTCAGGAGTGATCACCGTCTTTTCGGTGCTGACAAAAATCTCAATTCATGTCCCTATGTGATTAATATTTTAGCTGAATATTTCAGTACAATTAGAAATTCTCACCTTTGCCCACCAGCTAGATAGGACGAAGTATGTATTTACGTTCTCCTCACCAAACTGTTCTGCCACGTAGAGACCCAATGAGCCATACTTATCATAAATATTCCTTTTTGTTGCATCAGTCAGAATTGCATGAGCATTGTTTATCTCTTTAAATTTCTCTGAAGCTTCAGGATTATCTGGATTCTTGTCAGGGTGGTATTTCAGTGCTAGCTTTCTGCATAAAAAGGCAACATATACAACAGTTAGAAGAGTGTATTCGTTTTTGTGAACACTAAAGCTTGGAACATTTTAAAAGTTGCACCAGCCGAGTTACAGTAAACTTTCAAAACAGATTGATGCTTAATATTAAAAGTTAGTTTTGGAATTGTTAACTTCTGTATGCTACCCTGTAGATACTTTTTGGCAAGGTACTTGTTAAGGCTATTTACTTTCCAACACAGCGCATCAATATTTTCCCTGTAGTATATCATGTACATGGATATGATCAGGGTCCTGGGCCACAGACAATGAAAAGAAACAAAAATATCTTGCATTTATATGGTGCCTATACTGTGAAAATATGCATCTCTGTGGGACAGAGACAAGTTTTTAAAAAATGGACAGTAAACCAAAACAAAGAAATGTTAAGAGATGGCCAAAAGGCTGATCAAAGAGGGGCATTTTAAGGAGAGGTTTCGGAAGGAAAAAGTGCAGAGCGCAGGATTCAAGACAGTTGAAAGCACCTTTATTGCCATAACTTCCTTCTCTAATCTCCTCCAATTCCTCAGTGTCCTCAGAGATACCTCTGGCCTTCTAATTCTGGGCTCTGAGCATCTCTTTTTTTTCATTGCTCCACCATTGGTGGGCAGTGGCTTGATCTGTCTTGGCCCCAAGCTCTGGAATAACTTTTTTACTTCCCTTCAGACACTCCTTAAAGCCTATTCCTTTGTAGCTAAGCTTTTGGTCATCTGGCCTAATATCTCCTTATGTGTTTAGAAGTTTTAACGTTTATTTGTTACAAGTAGGCTTTCATTAACACCACAATGAAGTTACTGTGAAAATCCCCGAGTTGCACCTATTCAGATATACTGGAGGGAGAAGTTAGCATGGCCAATGCACCTAACCAGCATCGCTTTCGGACTGTGGGAAGAAACCCACGCAGACATGGGGAGAACGTGCAGACTCCACAGACAGTGAACCAAGCCAGGAATTGAACCCAATCCCTGGTTCTGAGAGGCAACAGAGGTAACGACTGTAACTGTGACACCCATTTTTATTGTGCTCCAGTGGAGCATCTTGGAACGTTTTATTATGATGCATTATGGAGCCTTTAATGGTGGGCCAAAGGTGAAGGGGTCAACAGCAATTGCCACCACAAGAACTTTTATGGAATTGTGACTCCTGGGATGGCAGGACTGTCATACATGACACTAAACCAATTAGGATTATAAGCATAGGAGTTTAGAAAAATTCAAACAGGTTTAGACAGGGTAGATTCAGAATGTTCCCAGTGGTGGGGGAATCCAGGACTAGGGGTCATAGTTTGAGGATAAGGGGTAAACCTATTAGGACTGAGGTGAGGAGAAATGTCTTCACCTAGAGAGAGTGGTGACTCTGGAATTCACTACCACAGAAAGTAGTTGAGGCCAAAACATTGTGTGATTTCAAGAAAGAATTATATATAGCTCTTGGGGTTAGAGGGATCAAGGGGTACGAGGGGAAGGCAGGATCAGAATATGAAATTTGACAATCAGCCATCACTATAGCAATGGTGGAGCAGACTCAAAGGGCCGAATGACCTACTCTTCCTCCTATTTTCTATGAAAGTGATTTGAAAATACATGTAGAGCTGAAGTTACTGTATATTTCTGGTAACTTTAGTATCTTCTTGTGAACAAATTGCACCCTCTAGTGTCCTGTTTAATAGTTACAGTACCACTTTAAAATATTCCATCATACACAATTTTAAAAAATTCACCATAACATAAGAAATAAAAGGCTGGAGTAGAACCTGCTGCACAAATTTAATTTCATAATTAATCTACCTCAACTCCACCTCTGTACATAGAACCCACAAATATACTGATCTCCATCTTAAACATAATTAATGAGTGAGCATGCACAGTTCTAGAGTAGAGAATTCCAATAATTCACAACCCTTGGAGCGATAACATTTCTCATCTCCATCCTACTTAGCCAACCCCTTATTCTGAGGCGATGACCTCGTGTTCTGGATTCCCAGTCAGGGGAAACATTTTCTCATTATACTTTGTCAAATTCCTTAAAAATTACAAACATCGGAATTAGGACCAGGCGTAGACCACTTGGCCCCTTGAGCACACTGTTTTGTATATTTTAATTACATTGGGGTATAGAGTTTAAAAGCTGCCGTCTAATGCTTCAGTTGTATAGAACGTTGGTTAGACCGCATTTGGAGTACTGCGTCCAGTTCTGGTCACCTTACTACCGGAAGGACGTGGAGGCTCTGGAAAGGGTGCAGAGGAGGTTTACCAGGATGTTGCCTGGCATGGAGGGGCTGGGTTACGAGGAAAAGTTGGAGAAACTGGGACTGTTCTCCTTGGAAAGATGGAGATTGAGGGGGGACATGATAGAGGTATATAAGATACTGAAGGGAATAGACAGAGTCAATAGTGAGAGACTGCTCCCTAGATTAGGTACAAATACAAGAGGACATGATTTAAGGGTGAGGGGGGGAGAGGTATAATTTGGATATGAGGGGAAGATTCTTTACGCAGAGAGTTGTGGGGGTATGGAACGCGCTACCGAGTAGGGTGGTGGAGGCAGGAACATTGGACTCGTTTAAGGTTCAGTTAGATAGACACATGAGTGAAACGAGGATGGAGGGTTATGGTAGGGGTTATTAAATAAGGGTTAGAACCTCGGGAGACACCGGATAGGCAGGCTTGTGATTAACGTTTTTGTCTTTTTATTCCGCAGGTGGAGGTCCACCTCGTTGTCAAACGAGGGGCATGCACACGATGGGTCGTGCGTGGGCTGCTCTTGGAGGTTCCGGGAGTGGCCTATTACTTCGTGTCGGTGTGTGTGCTTGATCCTGGACCGGTAGACGGGCGCGGCAACAGCTCGGTGACTAGCACTGCTAGCTGTGCAGATACATGGATTTGGGCCTGTGTCTGTGGGAGTTTGTGCATTCTCCCTGTGGTTGCGTGGGTTTCCTCCGGGCGCTCCGGTTTCCTCCCACACCCCAAAGATGTGCTCTTAGGCTGATTGGTTTTACCAAATTGACACTATTCTCCCCTGAATCTGGCTAAGTCAGGGGTTCTATTTGTAGATACACAGGGTAGAATAGGTGTAGGGTGATGCGGCGGTGCAGGCTTGTTGGGCCGAAGGGCCTGTTTCCCGTGCTGGGTTGTTCTTTGTATCACCTAATTTTACTAACCTCCGGAGAATAAAGGTCCGATCTAGCCAATCTCTCTTTTTGGGACAATGCCCTCAGCGCAGGAATCAGTCACTGCATTATGTCCAGGCAATTACATGCTTCCTTAGATAAGGAGATCAAAGCTACACGCAGTGCTTCATGTCTGGCGTTCCAATATCCTCCACAATATTGTTAAGTTCTTTACTCTCATACATCAATCCCTTTGTAACAAAAGCTAACATGCCATGTGCCTACCCAATTGCTTGCTGCATCTGCACATTAATTTTGTGATTATTGTGTACAAGGATATCAAGGTCCTTTGGAATGCAAAGTCTCTAGTCGCTCACCACGCAAACACATTATACTTTTTTTTTTGCCAGCAATACTTAAAAAAGACATACTGTTGAAGATTTTCATCTTGCACTCAAGTCAGATGCAAGAATATCAAATTTTAAATGGAACAACGATTTATATTGCATGAGAAAAAGGCTAAATGAATGATTGGCAAGTGGATTCTGGTTGTTCGAGGCATTGCCATGGAGCGTGCACCAGGGAATGTTATCCCCCAAACCTTTATTTAATTCAAAAAGACGTAATGCCTGGCTGTGCTTTTTGTTTTAGAGGACAGGACCTTGGATGTGAATTTATGTAGCTTCTAGCAATCGTAAATCAGCCACATCGTGAGCCCAACTAAATCTTTGTAAAACACTGAACAGCCCTGTGTGTGCAATCAGAATTATGCATGTTGGACTTCATACTTCACCACATTGAACTCCATCTGTCCTCCTCCAGCCCACTCACCTATCTTGTTTGTATCCCTTCACAGCCTCTTTGCAACCTTCTTATTTGCCTACTTTCCCACCAAACTTTGTATCGTCAGTAACCTTCAATAAAGTTACACTCATCCCCTCATCTAAATCATTAATATAGATTATAAATAGCTGATATCCAAGTACCATCCTTACAGTAATCCACTAGTTAGACACTGACAATTCAAAAATGTCCCATTTAGTTCTAAAACATTTTCTGCCCATTAATCAATCCATACTATATATTACCCCTAACATAACGAAAGGTGTTTGTTTTGTTAAGGTAGGAGACTCATAGGACATTTCTGAAGTTAGGAATGAAATTGTACCTAACCCTAATCCTACTCCTCTTCAATTGCTGCAAAATGGTTCTAAAGGTGCTGGCTGCCTTGTTGCATTTTCTTCTAGTGACCCTTCTTTGAATGTTCAACTTAGCACTGAGGCTTCAGTTGAGTCCACAAAAAATTGTCACTGGGACTTTGGTTTTTTTTTTCCAGAAGCACTGTGACCATGGCATGCTATTACTAATTCCCAACTAGTAATCTAGATGCCCAGACCGATGCCCTGGGGGCATGGGCTCAAATTTTACCATAGAGGCTTGTAAAGTTTTATTCAATTAATAAACCTGGAACATAAAACTAGTCTTTGTAATGGTGACCAAGACAATACACTTGGTTTACTCTCATCTAGCCTAGCCTGCATGTGAATCTAGATCCACAACAATATAGTTGACTCTTTCCTGCTCTCCAAAATGGCTCAGCAAGCCACTCAATTCAAGGTAATACGAGATTGGCAATAGTGTGTGCATGTGCATGTGTGTACATACGTGCATGCACGTGGGTGAGGGGGCGGCTCTGCTATGATTTTCAAAGGTGAATCTAAAATCATTTAATAGGATCTTGATAGTTACCTCAAATACATGTGCCCTTAAACGTCCTTAAAACAGAAGTAAAGCTGCTCATTTGTACCAAATGACTACGTTTGGCAGCCTTACAAACAAGGAAAGGGTGCAATTTGATTTATCTAATTTCTCATTAAGCTTCACCAACTGAATCAAACATTTATTACATTTTGGATTTATGATTAACACATTTATTTTTGCTCTTTGAGGTGCAATAATCTGACATAGAATCATAGATTTTCTATAGTGCCAAAGGCCAGTCAACCTAATCCGCACTTCTTGGTGTGGGAGGAAACTGGTGCACCCGGGGAAAGTGTGCAGGGTGAGAACGCACAAACTGCACACAGTGACCCAAGGCTGGAATTGCATCTGAGTCTCTGGCTGTGAGGCAGCAGGCTAACCACTTTGCCAGTGTGTCGCCCACTGTAGTGAAAACATCAGAGGTCACACTTGCAGGTGTGATGGTTCTGAAAGATGCGTTATGGTCAATACAGATGCAACTTCAGATTTAGTTAGTTCTGTTGGTTCAAGATCTTCATTTTTATTCCATTATTGAGCTACTTACCTGTATGATTTTTTAATGTCCTCTGGTGTAGCATTTTTGTCAAGTCCCAGAACAACATATAGTGTTTCCCCTGAGGTGGACAGTGAGCGCTGCCTTTGGTCAGTCATTCTGCACTACTAGAAGAGAAAAATAAGATAACAAGATGCTATTTCTCAATGAATAATTACTTCAAATACCATTTTACACAGAGCAGGCAAAGTGTATTATAGTTTAACATTGTTAGCATTTTAGAAATAATATGAATTACACGATTAAAAAAAGAAAATTGACCTATATGGTCCAGTTTATTATAGGTGCACTGACTGATTAGAAATTGTAGTAAGAATAAAAGTGCTGAAAAATAAAATGCTAAAAAACTCAGTAGATCAGGCAGCATCTATGCAGAAAAACAGAGTGCGTGTTTCAGCTAGGAGATCTTTTCTCAGAAGTGAAGAAAGATAGAAATACAAGCGCTTCTGAGGTAGTGGAAGGGGCAGGAAGGAGAAGATCTGTAATAGGGAGAAGGTTAGGGAAGATTAAATAACAAAATATTTCATGTTACGCCAGAGTGTGGTAATGGAACAAGTGCTGGAAAATTGCAGTAGGTCCGACAGAATAAGTGGAAAGAGGACAGAGCTAATCTTTCAAGTCTGTATGACACTTCGTCAGAGCATGCGGTAATGGATTTAATAAAGAAACAAAATAATGTCCAAATGAGGTATAAAATGCTGTACTACAAATATCTGAATACAACATGAAAGGATATATACAGAAACAAGTTTAGGATCAACCTAGCAAAACAGAAAACGATACTGGGTAAAAAAATAAAGTGGAGATAGAAGTCATGATATAAATGTGTTGAATTAAATGTTAACTCCAGAAGACTGTAGAGTGACAAAACGAAAGATAAGATCCATGAGCTTGTGTTGAGCTTCAATGGAACACAGAAGACCATAGACAGAAAGACCAACATTGAAGCTAGGTGGAGAATTAAAAATGACAAGCAACTGTGTGCTCGGGGTGGCGATGTGGGCTGTACGCCATAAAATGGTCACCCAGTTCTGTGTTTGGTCTCGTCAGTGTAGAGACCACAATGTGAGCAGTGAATACACTATACTAACTTGGGAGAATTATGGGTAAATCTTTGTTCAGCTCAGGACTGTTTGCAGTTCTGGATCTGAGAAGGAAGGAGTAGAAAGGGCAAGTGTTGCATCTCCTATACATGCATGGAAAGGTTCTATGGGGAAGGTAGGTAGTGTTAATAGTGATGGAGACTGGACTAGGGGGTTGTGCAGAGAATAGTCCCTGTGGAATATTGAAAGAAGAGTGAGAGAGGAGTGCAAAACATGAGCCGGCAGAAACAGAGGTGCATAATCAGTTGATTATGGCGACTCGTGAGGATAAGGAAGACTTGATTATGGTTTCAGGAGTCAGGATAGGAAGAAATAAGTTCAGTGGGACAGAACAGGCTGAAATAATAGGTCAGACTTGCTGATGGATTTTGGGAAGTTTGGGGGTTTGAGGTTGGAGGCAGTGGAGGGAAAATCTCCAGAGATACAGAATCAGTCATTGCCCTGGATGAATTGGCTTAACAGTTAGTAGAGGTATGGTTCAGGGGGGAGTAAGATGAAGTGTCAGATTTGGTTTTCAGCCTCTGCTAGGTGGAGAACTTGCATCTTATACTACTCAAAAGGGATGCCAGTTGCAAAGTCAAAATCTCCATGCACAGCACTGGATGTTTTAAGGTGTGCTGGACACAGGTGTTAATTGAAACTAAATATTTTCATGTATGACAGTATATTAAAGAAAATGATATAGTAATTTAGTTTGGCCATGCATAGCCATTTTTGCTCTTTATTGGATATTCTAATGTACATAATGGTTACTGCATTACACATTTTTGAAATATATCCCAACTTATAATAAAGCTCAAAGATATTGAAATTTTGCTACGTTTGCACAAGAAGCTGAGCAAAACCTAAGATAAAGACCTCCCATGCCCATTTGTAAACCAATACTTATACATGTAGTAGATATCACTCTATCCTATTTACACAATATATCAGTAAGTTGAAGATAATAACACTACAATACCACTACTGTCACAATGACCTTTTATTGGCTGCAGCAGCACAAAAACCAATAGGAGGTTGTGTTGTGAGGTCAAGCTTTAGGTCAAGATTATGGGGATAACCTATTCTCCTAAACTATGCTGCCTAAAGCTGTATTTTCTCAAAACCATGCCTGTTTATTTACAGCTAGTATTTACACATTTGAACTTCTAACAAAGTTAGAGTTTCTCTTTCCAGATTTCTCTTCTCAGTCACAATCACATCAGCATCATTTTTAAAAAAAAATTGGCCTGGGTCGGATGCTCTGAGAGTCAGTACAGACTCAATGGGCCGAAGAGACATTTTCGTGCTGTAGGGATTCTATGGTAGCTGTGCTAGGTTTGGAAACTGCTGACTGAGGAAGCTTGTTGAGTTATGATTGTGCATCTTATAGATGACGCACACTGCAGACACTGTGCATCAGTAGTGGAGGGAGTGAACGTTTGTGGATTAACTGCCAAATGGGCTGCGTCATCCTGGATGGTGTCAAGCTTTTTCAGTAATGTTGGAGGAGCACGTATCCAGGCAAATGGATTGTATTCCATCACACTCCTCCTGACTTGATGGTGGATAGGCTTTAGTGAGCCAGGAGGTGAGTTACATGCTGCAGGATTCCTAGCTTCCAACCTGTTCTTGTAGCTACAGTTTTTATATAACTGGCCCAGTTCAGCTTCTAGTCAGTAATGGTAATGTACTGAATGTCAAAGGGTAATGGTTAAATTCCCCCCTGTTGGAGAAGGTCATTGCCAGCACTTGTGGTGTGAATATTACTGGTCACTGATCAACTTAAGTTTGTTGCATTTGGACATGGACTGCTTCAGAGTATCTGAGGAGGCATAAATGGTGTTGAATATTGTGCAATCAGCGAACATCATTTCTGATCTTATGATGGAAGGAAGTCATTGATGAAGCAGCTGAAGTTCATTGTGCCTAGGACACTACCCGAGTGATGTTGTGGAACTGAGATGATTGTGGTTTGTTGGTGATCAATCATCTTTCTTTTTGCCAGGTATGATTCCAATTAGCAGAAAGCTTTTCCCCAATTGCTATTAAATTTGGTTTTGCTAGGACTCCTCGATGCCACATTCAGTCAAATGCTGCTTTGATGTCAAGGGCAGAAACTCTCAACTCTGGAGTTCAGCTCTTTTACTGATGTTTGAGCCATGAATGTAATGAGATCAGGAGCTGCGTAACCCTGGCAGAATCCAAATTGAGCAAGAGGCAGGTTATTTGTAAGCAAGTGCCACTCAATATTGTACTGTAGATGATCCCTTCCATCACTTTTCTAATGACCGAAAGTAAGCTGATGGGGTGGTAATTAATCAGATTGGACTTTTCTTGCCTTTTGTGCATAGGGCATAGCTGGGCAATTATCACATTAGCCTGGTGGCTTTACCGGATCAACTTGGCTATGGCTGTGCCAAATTTTGGAGCACAAGTCTTCAATATTATTGCCGAATATTGTCAGGAAGCAAAGACTTGCAGCATCCAGTGTCTCCAGCCATTTCTTGATGTCAAGTGGAGTGAATCGACTTGGCTGAACACATCAGTGATGCTAGGGACATCCCAAGGAGGCAGAAATGAATAATCCATTCAGCATCTGGTTGAAGATTGCTGCAAATGTTTCAGCCTTAATGTGCTGGGCTCTGCCATCATTGAGGATGGGAATATTTGTGGAGTCAATGCCGCCAGTGAGTTGTTTAATTGTACACCACTATTCACTGGATGTGGCAGGACAGAGCTTAGATCTGATCCAATGAATGTGGAATACTCATCTCTATTACTTGCTGCTTATGCTATTTGCTACTACTCCTGCATTACAGGTACACCAGGTTGACACTTCATTTTTTTAATTATATCTGGTGCTGCTCTTGGCATGCCCTCCTGCTTCGCCCTCCGTTGAGTCCCTGGCTTGGTGGTAATGGTAGACTGGACCTTGAGGTCACAGATGTGGTTGAGTACAATTCTGCTGTGGATGGCCCAAGGATGTCCTGGTTGCCTAGTCTTGAGTTACTAGATCTGTTTGAAATCTATTCCATTTAGCATAATGGTAATGCAATACAAAGGGTATCTTCAATGTGAAGGCTGGAATGCATCTCCACAAAGACTGTGCAGTGGTCACACCTATTGATACAGTCATGGATAGATAAATCTGCAACAGGCTGATTGCTGAGGATAAGATCAAGAATGCTTTTCCTTCTTGTAGTTCCTTCACAAGGGAACCAACAAGAATTCATATATATCTAAGACATTACACTTAGAATTAATGGTCACAGCTTCATAGATAGCCATTTTTTAACCCAAAGCCTTCAAACCATATACACAGGCACCATTAGCTTAACAACTCTGGTTCTAACAGACATTAGACAAACATTGTCCATACATTACACCAGGGCCTCTCTTAACATGAGCAAAGGACTTTCAGGGAAGATTAATGATAGCTCTTAGCTGCCTTATTCACTTGCAAAAGAATTTTTGAAAAAATTATTGATGACACAGCCTGGTACTATTACCATCTATTAACACATCTGTAGGACTAGATTTGGACATTATAGGAATACAGATGGGAGTAACTCAGATTTTAAAGAATCCTTATTTTTTTATTAAATGTTTGAACTCACCTTATGAAGACTGCCAGATTTTGAATTTATAAGCGATGTCTGTGGTGGTTAAATATTCAACACTTATTCCACCTATTCCAGCTGCTATTCTTTATTAAAGGGGGTTATGTGGCTTGTGACTGCATAGTCAGGATTATAAAGCACATTCAAGTGCGCTGCCAAATTCATCTATGAATTGCATTATTTTATTTATTACTGGCAATGTGCTCACATTAAGTAATAAAAGAGGGCAGATTTTTTAAAATAACCTGTTACACTATAGTTTTCCCATATGAGTAAAACATCATCTTGATTTATGTACATGTCATCATAGTCTTCTGATGGATTTATCGGCAAGTCACTACTTCCCGAGAATGCACTGTCTATATTGCTGGCTGCCAGTAAGACTCTCAAAATTCAGTAAATGACAGAACAAAGGCCAGAATTTGGAAGTTACCCATCATGAAGACTAGAAACAATATTAATTTGTATAAATTAAATTAGATTGCACCAACATTTTGATGTCAATATAAAGCATGAAGTGAATAGTACATTTCAATAATGGGATGGGGGAAATTCACCAGGGCAAAATGAAAAAATACAATGTAGAGTCAGCGTGGATTTCAAAAGGAATAACCTAGTTTTAAAAAAAAAACTTTACTGATTTTTTTGGAAGGTGGTAATACAGACAATGCAGCAATTGATTCAGATTTTCTAGAGGCCTTTGATAAAGTACCCCATAATAGATTAATGAATAAGGTGAATGTGGAGTCAGGCAATAATTGGCAGAATGGATTGCTAGCTGCCTTTATTCAAGAGATAAAACAGACAGCAGGAGTAAAAGGATAATTATTTGGCAGGGCAAAGGTGGCAAGTGGTGTTCCATAAGGATCAGTGCTAGGATACAGATTCTCTGACACCCTGTGCGAAATAAATACTCAACTAGATCCTCCAATTTGCCCAATTATACTGAAATGCATTCAAAAGGCAACACTCTACACCGACAATCAAGCTTGAGATGAAAAGACAATCTGAAAGCAAACCTTGGGGGCTTTCAAACTGGATCCCGTTAAATGAAAAAAAAACAATCTTCAATAGGCCCAAATGGAGAAGTCTCTGTCAAATCTTGATATTTGAGAACACAGTCTACTGCCTTCAGACAAGCAAGCACAACACAAAGCCGATGTCCCCATCCATCCCTCCAACACTGACTTTATATGATGCATTTGCCATCAATTGTACAAATTAAGACTTGGCTTAATGCCACACAAGACAATATCAACATAACTGTAAACTTTTTTTTTGCTGAAGACTCATCTGTTGAAAGGACAGAAGAATTCACCACACTGACATACAGTAAGGCTTAATACTGAAATGAAGGTGCACTTTACAAGTATATTCTTGTTAAAGACTTTTGACTCCTCCACTGAAACCAAAATAGGGTCCACTCACATATCTAGACTAAAACTACCAGTCAACTCAACACTAATACAACACTACAACACTGCAAAAGAAGATCCAGCCCAGTAATTTCCCAAGATTCACAAAAGCCATCCAACTCAGTCGAGTAAACTTTTTTCAAAATAGAGATGCGTCCCTCATTAAATGAAAGACCCAGGATAGTCATTTACTGACCCTTTGACATGGACCATCAATGCTCGCAGGCTAAATTACACATCCAAGACTTAAGGTGAGGAGTAAAGCAGAAAATACAGATCACCTGTAGCCAACGTCACTTGCAACTGTTTCTTTAAAACAGTCTGCCCAGTGCTTTACAAATTCAGCTTGGTCTTCACAATAATGCTACGAAAAAAATAGAAATCGTTAACGAGGAGTGGAGGAGACAATGGTGCAGTGGTAAAGTCACTGGACCAGAGGCTTGGCCTAATGTCAGGGCCCGTGGGTTCAAATCCCACCAATGCAGCTGGTGGAATTTAAATTCAAATAATTAATAAAATCAGGTATTGAAAGTTGATCTCAGTAATGGCGCCACAAAACTATGTTGTAAAAATCCTTCTGATTCAGGAATGTCCTTTAGGGAAGGAGAACTGGTTTGGCCAACATGTGACTCCATACCCAAGCAATGTAAGAAGCAATGACTCTTAGTTGTCCTCTGATATGGCCTAGCAAGCTGAGTTGTACCAAACTACCACTGCTGCCATTGCTTCTAGATAGCTACCTACCTAGTGATCTGTTGTCATAGGGGTCATGTTCATAAGTCTTGTACCATTGTCGCACACCCAGCCGGTCTGCAATCACTCGTGACGATCGCTACAGAAAAGTCAAAAAGGAATAAAATGGCACCAACTACTTGACAATGACCTAAGCACTGCCAATAACAACGACACACTGCTACGCTGACTCTGCAAAATTTTATTAACATCTGGAAGCTTATGCCAAAGTTGTGAGAACTGCTCCATAGATAGTCAAGCAAAAGCCTGGTAGTCAATGTGCAAGGCACCACCATCCCTTGGTATGACTTATCTGACTGCCAGGACAAACCCAGCAGAAACGGCAGCACATGGTATACAGCCAGAAGAAGTTGCCCTGAGGATTCTTAGCATTTACTCTGAACAAAATGAAGTCCCATGGCATCAAGTCAAACATGGGTAAGAAAATCTCCCTCTGATTACTACCTACCACCTCCTTCAGTAGCAGAATCAGTACTCCTCCATGTTCAGTACCATTGAGGAAGAACTGGGTGGAGAACTTCAAAAAGATCATCATGAAGGGTGGCTTGGTAGGAGCACCATTGACCATGCTGGTCAAGCATTGAAGGACATTTCTGCTAGTCTGGTAGTGAAAGAACTAACGAAGCAAAATACCTTCTAGATGTGTCAGAAATACAAGTTGTCTTATTTTCACATTGAGGTTACCCTCCAGAATGTTCTGTGATATCATCAGTGTGCTAAATGGGATAGATTCAGAGCAGAACTAGCAGCTCAAAACCAGACAGACATTCACAAGGTGCTGTGGACCATCAGCAGCAGCAGCCTTGTACTCAACCAGAGTCTGCAACTGCATGGCCCATCGTATCTTTCCCTACCAGTACCATCAAGCCGATGAATCAACCTTGGTGCAATGAAGGGTAAAGACGAGCATGCCAGGAGTAATAAGGTGCCAACCTGATAAAGCTAGTACACATTGCTACTTGCATACCAAACAGCAGGAAGTAGAACTAAGTGAACCCACAACCAACAGATCAGATCAAAACTATACAATTCTGCTACATCCAGTCATGAAGGTTGGTGGACAACTAAACAACTAATCGGAGAAAGCCCCACAAATATCTCCAAGTTCAAATGGTAGGGGAGCCCAGCACATCAGCGTAAAACACAAGGCTGAAGTGTTTCCCACTATTGTCAGTCAGGAGTGCTGAATGGATGATCCACCTCAGCCTTCTTCCGAGCATCACAGATGCCACTCTTCAGCCAGCCAATTCGATTCACTCCATGTGATACCAAGAAATGGCAAAGGTATAGGATATTGCAAAAGTTATGGGCCTTAACAACATCCCAGAGATAGTACTGAAGATGTGCTCCAAAACCAGCCTTGTCCCTAACAAAGCAGTTAAGTCACAGCAGTGGCATCCGTCTGACAAAGTGAAAAATTGCCCAGGTATGTCCTTTACACAAAAAAAAGTAGACAAATTACCAATTACCATTTCATTAGTCTACTCTCAATCATTAAAAAGTGACATGAGATGTTGTCAACAGCTACACTTGCACAACAATATGGTGCCACAATGGTTACTACTGCTGCCTCACAGCGCCAAGGACTTGAGTTTGATTCCCGGATTGGGTCACTGTCTGTGTGGAGTCTGCACATTCTCCCCATGTCTGCGTGGGTTTCCTCTGGGTGCTCCAATTTCCTCCCATAGTCTGAAAGACATGCAGGTTAAATGCATTGGCCGTGCTGAATTCCCCCTCATGTACCCAAATGCCTGGAGCCAGAGTATGACGACTAGGGAATTTTCACAATAATTTCATTGCAGTGTTAATGTAAGCCTGCTTGTGACACTAATAATTAAACTTTAAAAAATAACCCGCTCACCGATGCTCAGTGTATGTTCCACCAGAATCACTCAGCGCCTGATCTCATTACAGCCATGGGCCAAACACGGACAGAGCTGAACTCAAGAAGCGTACCAAGAGTGATTGACTAGAATTTTCAACCTCCCACCCCCATCATCTCATTCCCAGGGCAATACTGCAGGAGTTCCTCAGGAAATTGTATCCTAGATCCAATTATCCTCAGCAACCTCCTCTGTCATAACATCAGAACTGCAGAAGGTTGCCGATGATTGCACAATATTCAGTACCATTCACAACTTGAGGTACTGAAGGCCATTTCCACAAGCAGCAAGAGCCGGACGAGGTTCAGGCTTGTGTTGATAAGTGGCAAGCAACATTTGTGTCACATAAATGCCAGGCAAAGACCTGCTACAAGAGCAGGTCAGAGGCTAAGAATTCTGCGGCGAGTAATATACTTCCCAACTCCCCAAATCTTCCCCACCATCAACAAGGCACAAGTCAGGAGTGCAATGAAATATTCTCCACTTGCCTCGATGAGGGTAGTTCCAACAACACGCAAGATGATCAATACCATCCCAGGGAAAATCAACTTGTTTAAATCAGAGCCCCATTCAGCAGTTTCGTCCACCGTTGGTGCTTGTGGTAGCAATGTGCACTGTATACAAAATGGATTGTGGCAACTCAAAAAAAAAGGCTCTTTAATCAGCACCTTCCAAAACCATGATCTCCACCACACAGATGCATGGAAATACCACCATATGCAAATTTCCCTATAGATCACACACCAGAAAGGAACAATGTCACCATTGCTTCACTGTCGCTGGGTCAAAATCCTGGAACTTTCTTCCTAGCACCACTGTGCATATCTGCACCAGATGAACTACAGTGATTCAGGACAGTAGCTTACCACCGCGTTCCAGAGCAATTAAGGATAGACAATACTGGTCTTGGCAACCATATCCACATCCCATAAAAGAAAAAGAAATTCACCTCATTTATTAATGAAGCAATCTAATGCATCATCCTATTTAGCTACTAATTATGCTAATTCCACAGAGAAGCAAAAATATCTTGCAGCCAATTTCAGAGATGTATTTCCAAACAAATTAAAAAATACATAGCTGAAAAAAAATACTTAGCACAACTCTATCATCAAGATTGAAAATCCTGTATCCTATTCCAATATTTAAAGTAGCTACCGGCTTTTTAAGCTATTAAATGAAATTGCATTTTCCAAATCAACTACCAAATAGACATAACCTTGGAAGGCAGCAACACAAGGGAAATGGATGCTATCCTTTCAACAACCAAACCCCTGGGGTATAATCTATAACATCCAATTATTTGATTGAATGTTTTAATATGCCTTTGGTAACCACCACAACATTTGTCATAGTCTCCCATTATCTGAAGGCACAGACCCACCCAGGTAATTAGCAGAAATCAACAAGGCTGATAGTGAACCACCTTCAAACAAATCTTTTATCAAAAAAGGATACAATAAAAAAAGGAAGTGGATAAGAGAGCACAACATATTTTCATTTTGGAGATTTGGATTCAAATCCAGCACTATGCAGATGGAGTAACTCATTGTCCCAGGTCTCCACTGTCAACACTCTAACTTGAATGTTGCTGTACAAAAGAGATACACTGTTGAAGCTTTTTGGCTTCCACTCATCAGGATAGATTCACAAGAATACCAATTGTAAAGAGAATAATAATTTATACTGCATGAAAGGGAGTGTTGATTGGTTGACAAGTGGAGCCTGATTGGTAAAGGTCTTGCCATGAAAAATACACAAGGGAACATTTAACCACCAAGTTTTTATCTAAATTCAAACCAGGCAGGTGGACTGATTGGTCCAGACATTGCCATGAGGGACAGCTGTCCCCCAAAACTTTTGTTCAAAAAGATACAACGTGTGAACATGTTCCTTTTGTACAGGACCCTGTGTGCGAATACATTTAGCTTCTAGCATGCGTAAGTGAGCCACATTGTCAGTCCGACTGATGAACTTAAATTGGTTGTCAGTATAATTCTTAGCACAATCAGGGTTATTTAGCAAGTGCTGTTCAATCATAGGTTGGATTTTTTAGGCATGGACTGGTTTAGCATGGTCAGTGTTTTGCCTGTCCCGAACAGCTGAAGTCTGTGCTATCTGACATGATCCATCAGTTGTTCAGATATATACCCACATACCTGGCATCACACACGTACTGAAATTCATATACCACATTGCACATTTGTGAGATAGGCAGACCTTGGTTTGACAACAGCATCCTGCTAGGGGAGTGCACTATTTGTGTTACGATTGCATAGTAGCAGCATGAAACAGCTAATTTCACCTGTTGCTGACATTTTTGAGACACCCTACCCATTTACAGATATAGATTACATATGTTTCAAGGACACAGGTGGTTGCTTTAGGACTATTCATGAGTTTCATTTCATTCATTTCTTTTACCTAACAAGGATAGCTATTATCCTGCAAAATGGCTTTGGTACAATATTTCAGCATCAAGCTAGCATGATGAGCAAATGGCTTGGGCCTATTTACAAGATTGCCAATAAGGCTAATCTTGTAGTGTGCCGAACTGTAGAAATCCCATTGTATGTACTGAACAATGAAGACAGTCAGTTGTTGAGAATTTATTAACAAGATTTCTCAACAAGGATCTTGAGGAAAAGTAGCTCATGTGATTGCTTCATTTTGAAAAAGTGAATGTGATCAGGATGGAGCCCATTAAAGTAGGAAAGTATTACATGCAGTGCAAATTCAAATATAGTATCACATCATCTACGTAACTGAAATAGGAGGTCTACCATGGAAGACACTTTTCACATGGAAAATTAAAGATGTTTGTGAGAGCTGGGCCTTACCATCTGTTGGGGGGCATAGATGTTGATGTTAAAATTGTACTCAACTACACAAGTTGCTGAGTTTATAAGTTGACGGATTACAGATTCAGACAATGGTGACACATCTAGATTACCATGATAAGTGAAATTGCCTCAATCCCAGATGAAGATCATAGGCTGCTCACCCCTCGTGGGTGGGTGGGTGGGGGGGGGGGGTAGTGAATGGCGATTTATTATTGGTCAAATGTATTGATATACTGTGAAAAGTATTGTTTCTTGCGTGCAATACAGACAAAGTATATCATTCATAGAGAAAGAAAGAGAGCGCACAAAAATGTCATTTTATGCTCATAACTAAGGTCAAGAGAAAGATCAACTTAATGTGAGATAAAATCAAAAGTCTGATGGCAGCAAGGAAGAAACTGTTCTTGAGTTGTTTGGTACATGCCCTCAGACTTTTGTATCTTTTTCCTGATGGAAGAAGGTGGAAGAATATATGGCCGTGGTGTATGGAGTCCTTAATTATGCTGACTGCTTTTCCGAGGCAGCAGGAAGTCGATGGGTGGGAGGCTGGTTTGAGTGCTGGATTGGGCTTTGTTCATGACCGTTTGTAGTTTTTGTGGTCTTAGATAGAGCAGGAGCCATACCAAGCTGTGATACAACCAGAAAGAATGCTTTCTATGATGCATCTGTAAAAGTTGGTGAGTCGTAGTGGCATACCAAATTTCCTTAGTCTTTGGAGAAAGTAGAGGCATTGGTGAGCTTTCTTAACTATAGTGTAGGCATCAGGGGAACCAGGACAGATTGCTGGTGATCTGGACATCTAAAAAGCTAAAGCTTTTGACCATTCATCCCCATTGATGTAGACAGGGGCACATCTTCCACTAGAAGGTGGGCTCATGATTAACCTCAGCCGGTACAGGAATTGAACCTGTGCTATTGGCATTGCTCTGCATCGCTAGCTAGCTGTCCAGCCAACTGAGCTAAACAAACCAATCCTTCTTGTAACTTTGTGGATGCACATATTTTGAATGTTTATGCAAGTATTAATTGCATATTTTTACATTTTTAATGTTACATACAATAAATACAAGATTTACTTAAGTTTTAAAGTAAATTAAGTTCAAAGTAAATCTGTCTTTATTGAAGATATTGAAATCTGTCTTCCCTCTTGCAGAGGTGAGGCGAGAGTGACTGCCCTTGACATTAAGACAGCATTTGACTAAGTATGGCACTAAGGAGCCCTAACAAATGGGAATCAGGGAGGGTGGGGAAAGAGGAGGCAGACAGATTCTTTACTGATTTGAGTCATACCTGGCACAAGAAAAGATGGTTGTGGTGGTTGGAGGTCAATCTCAGCTCCAGGGCATCAATGCAGGAGGTCCTCAGGGTAGTGTCCTAGACCCAATCATCTTCAGTTGTTTCAATCATCTTCCCTCCATCATAAGATCAGAAGTGGAGACACTATACAATGTTCAGCACCATTTGTGATTCCTCAGATACTGAAGCAGTTCATGTTCAAATGCAGCAAGCCCTGGTCAATATCCAGGCTTGGGCTGATACGTGGCAAGTAACATTCATCCACACACCTGGCAGGGAAATGACCATCTCTGACTATAGATGATCTAATCAATGCTCCTAGGCTTTTGATGGTAGTATCATCACTGAATTTTCTATTAGCAATGTCCATTGACCAGAAACTGAACTGGACTAGCTATATAAATACTGTAGTTGCCAGAGCAGATCAAAGGTTCGGAATCCTGCAGTGAATAATTCACCTCTTGACATCCCCCCCTGCCCTGCCCCCAAAGCCCAACCACCACGTACAAGGCACAAGTCAGTAATGTAATGGAATACTCTCCACTTGCCTGAATTAATGCAGCTCCCACAATATTCAAGAAGATTGATACCATCTAGCACAAAGCAACCCGCTTTATTGCTATCTCTTCGACAAACAGGCAATCCATCCACCACTGAACAACAGTGGCAGCTGTGTACACATCTGCAAACTGCAATGCAAGAACTCACCTAGACTCCTTAGGCAGTACCATCCAAACTCTCAACCACTACCATTTAGAAGGACAAGAGCAGCAGATAACTGGGACCATCACATCCTGATGGCGAGTGACTTGCAGATGAAGTTCTGAGTAGAGATGGACCTTGTTGAGTTCCTGCATTGCATTTTGCCTGACTTGGATATAATCACTGTTCTTTCACCTTTGATTTCCTCCCTGACAGTGCTGTGGATATATCAACACTCCAGAGACTGCAGCAGTTCAAGAAAGTAGCTCACCCCTGCCTTCTGAAGGTCAACTAGGGATGGGCAATAAATGCTGACCTAGCCAGTGATGCCCACATCCCATAAAATGATTATTTAAAAATATAGCACTTTGCAAGAAACACACAAAAGAACTGAAGAGCATCCCATTAAAGATTAATTAGCAACAGTGGTAGGGAAAAATAATCTGGTTACTGGATAGCAGCTGACAATACATTTGCATGGCAAAACCTTGGTCATTCCTCAATTAGAGTACTGTGCCTCTTCATATTGTTGGTGGTATTGAAACTTTGGAAAGGGTGCGAGGGGCAGCAGATTAATTTACAGTTGAAGCATCATAATTATCAGGGTAGGCAAAAAGAGCTAGGTTTCTACATTTTAAGAGATGGTTTCATTCCCAGAGAATAGTGAATCTTTGGAACAGGTCTCAATCATTCAGAACGTGCAGATTTTCTGAATTTCTTCAAGGGAAAGTTAGACTTGTTTCTGGCTGGAACAGAGGGCCGTGGACTCATTTCAATCGCTTCAAAAGAGTCAGAGGAACTTTCCAAATTTATTTCCCCAATTTGGCCCGGATTTTTAAAATCTGATTTTCCACATCTTCCTGGAGGTCACAGTTTTGGGTAGGATGTGACTAATACATTGTACATGCATATGGCTATGCAGCAACCTGGAAGATATTCTCTTTTAAAGATACCACATGTGGACCACGGAAATGGAAAGTTTTTACGCAAAACATTTAATGCTATTATGCATTCAAGTGAATAGGCTGTACTCAAAAGTTACAACAGACATTTGGTGGAGAATGACCAGAGGACCCTTTTCTGTCCAGTTTGTGTACCATACATCCAGACTCTACCCAGAATTAAACCACTATATTACAATCTGGTTACCAGCAACAAACTTAATTACCTTGCAATAAACAGTTTACTCAGTTTATTTCCTTCTAATGCAAAGGCTCCTTTCATTGGTTTTTAAATTATTTTATAGACAATGAAATGCAATGGCTAAAATTAGTGAAGTGCAAAACACATTCCAAGTTTGCCAACGCTGGCTCTTTTTCAGAAGTTCACTACGCTTACACAAGAGTTAATAATCAGCTGCTGATTGCAGGTATTGAAGACATCTATCGATGTATCAGCTTATTCTAAATTTCTTTTGCACTGCAACGATTCATTAGTCACTTTTTTCACACCGAAGCAAGGTGTTTTGAACCTACAAAAGAACATTGTGGCACAAAGATCAGTAACAGAGGACACAATTTGTTCAACCATGGTCCTAATTATACATAGATGTATTTAAAATAAAATTATGCTGTAATATTAATACTTGTGTATACTCCCTAATCATATCAGCTATAAAAAACAATTTTGAACAAGTGGTTGGTTAATTTGATTGTATGTAATGCATACAAGACTACGTAACAGTTCATAAATCCACGTCATGTTTCTGCTCTCCACAATCACCCCAACATTCACAGGAGTGTTTTCCTAGCACTGAGGTAATATTGGAATTTATGAAATGGCTGTAGCCTCATGAGGAGCTTCATGAATCATGCATCAGCACTTCTGACGCAGCTTTTCTTTCATTTGCTTGCTTTGCATAAACTGCTGACTTGCACAAAAACACAGTTCTAATAGTTTCGGATATTCTTCGGTATCTTCACTTATGAGCTTAGATGGTGTGCATGCAAAATTAGCACTTCATTCGAATAAGGCTTTCATGGAGTTTCAACCTGGAATTTTTTTTTAGTCCTTCTCTTTAGCCCCATAAAATTGACTGCAAGACTGAAAATTTTTGCATCAGACCATGAATGAAACCCATATTTGAATGAATCTTACAATTCTCATGTACAACATATTCTGCCTGCAATTAATTTTGGTTACACTAATGTCACTTTCTTTTCCGGACAGGTAAAGTGCAGTGCAACTCCACTGTCAACTTGTAATCTAATAATCAGAAGTAAAATTAGTCTCACATGAAAAACAAGCCAATGCGTAAAGTATTAGGATTTCTGAGAAGAACTTTTTATTCAACCAGTTAATGAAAAAAATACAAAATCTCCTTATAGTTTCTTCAAGGTTCCACAATTTAAAAGTAGTGGCAGTTTTGTGTAGTCTCTGAACTTAAGAAAATTTAAGCAGTGTAATTAAAAAAATTATTGTACGTGCTTTCTCCTAATATTTAAAAATTTGCTGCCAAAGGCACACGGATATTCCACTGTTGCTATTCATCAGTTCAGTCAAATCATGGTCACAAATCTGTCTCAAAATCATTACAGCACAGGAGATGGTCATTCAATTTGTCATGTCTGTGCTGGCTCTCAAAATGGGCAACGCACTATTTCCCTTCCTGCTCAGGTTAATAGACCTTAGCAATTAGTAAAGCAAATACTGCAGGGCCTTTAGCAGTTGCAACAAAACTATGATCACTAAAGCCACAATTTTACTTCATTCTAGTTGTGCTGGAGGCCATTGGTATTGCACATGCCCTTTATGGTTCAAACAATATGATCAAAAGTATATGCAGATAACTGTTGTTGAGCAAAATTTTAATAAATTCCATAATAAAAATCTAAGAGATAAGAAAAAACACTAGCAAACCGATAGACAGATGTCAGCGGTAGGTTCTTTACTCAGAGAGTAGTAAGGGCGTGGAATGCTCTGCCTGAAACAGTAGTGGACTCGCCAACATTAAGGGCATTTAAATGGTCATTAGATAAACATATGGATGATATTGGACTAGTGTAGGTTAGATGGGCTTTAGATTGGTTTTCACAGATCGGCGCAACATCGAAGGCCAAAGGGCCTGTACTGCGCTGTAATGTTCTATATAGCTCTGGAGAAATAGATTAAGCCATAAATAACATCTGAGAAACTGAAGCATGACACAACAACACAGAGATGGATGCAGGTATGAAAACAACTTTTCTACAGAGTATTTGGCTGTTAAATTTAGAGAAATTAACTGCAATAAGGCTATTGTCTATTTGCAGCCTAGAACTTTAAGTTTGCAGTTAGTGCTCAATGTCTTTTTACAATTTAAAAAAAACTGAGCAGATGACTAACATGAAAATAGAACAGGGAAAAGGTACATCTTAATTGAGCTGTTTAAAAATCAAACCAGAAGGAATACTCACAGGACAGTAGGTTAGCTCACATTATCAGTGTGTGTTAGAGTAACTTAAAAAGTCACAGTACTTCTTAGTAGTTGATCAATTAAAAAAGTATATTTCCATTTGCACCCCCTGGTTTCCACTCTTACAAACAAGAGATATTGGTGGTGGGGGCAGATATTTTTCTAAGCATTTCGTCTTGCACTTATCAGGATCATTGACAAGAATATCAAATGTAAAGGGATCGACAATTTATACCGTATGAAAGGAGTGTACTGATTGTTGGCAAATGCACTCGAATTGGCAGAGATGTCATCATGGAGAACGCCCCTGTTGATGCCAACTGACAGTTAACTGCCAAGCATTGTGTGAAATTTTAAAACAGCTTGACTATAATTGGTCAAGGGGATTGCCCTGAAGAATGAACTTGCAAATGGCTGTCACTTTGTTTTGCTGAAACAGACATAATAAGAACATAAGAACATAAGAAATAGGAGCAGGAGTAGGCCATCTAGCCCTTCGAGCCTGCCCCGCCATTCAATAAGATCATGGCTGATCTGTTGTGGCTCAGTTCCACTTTCCCGCCCTCTCCCCATAACCCTTAATCCCCTCTCTTATCAAAAACCCATCAACCCGCTTCTTAAAAATATTTAGCGAGGCAGCCTCCACCACTTCAACGGGCAGAGAATTCCAGAGATTCACCACCCTTTGAGTGAAGAAGTTCCTCCTCAACTCCGTTCTAAACCGCCTCCCCTTTATCTTGAGGCTGTGCCCCCTAGTCCTACTGTCTTTTTTGAGCGGGAAGAGTCTCTCCACCTCTATCCTATCCATCCCATTCATCATCTTATACGTCTCAATGAGATCTCCCCTCATTCTTCTAAACTCTAACGAGTACAAGCCTAGTTTATTCAGCCTCTCCTCATAGCTCAATCCCCTCAACTCCGGTATCAGCCTAGTAAACCTCCTCTGCACTCCCTCCAGGGCCAAAATATCCTTGCGCAGGTGCGGCGCCCAAAACTGCACACAGTACTCCAGCTGCGGCCTCACCAATGCCCTATACAGCTGCAGCAAGACCTCCCTACTTTTATATTCAATCCCCCTCGCTATGAAGGCCAGCATCCCATTTGCCTTCCTGACCACCTGCTGCACCTGCAAGCTGGGTTTTTGCGACTCATGCACAAGGACCCCGAGGTCCCTCTGCACCGTCGCCTGCTGCAGTTTTTCGCCACGTAAGTAATAGTCCTTCCTACCATTCTTCCTACCAAAGTGGACCACCTCACACTTGCCAACATTAAATTCCATTTGCCATTTCCTGGCCCATTCGCCCAGCCTATCTAGATCCTTCTGCAGACTCTCCACACCCTCCGCACAATTTGCCGTTCCCCCAATCTTGATGTCATCAGCAAATTTCGACACCTTGCACTCGGTTCCCTCCTCCAGATCATCTATATAAATGGTAAATAGCTGAGGCCCCAGCACCGACCCCTGGGGCACTCCACTAGTCACCAACCGCCAATCCGAATAGCACCCATTGACCCCCACTCTCTGCCTCCTATTTGACAACCAATCCTCTATCCACGCTAACACCCTACCCCCAACTCCATGTCCCCTGACCTTGTGCAATAACCTCTTGTGAGGTACCTTGTCAAACGCCTTCTGAAAATCCAGAAAGACCACATCCACCGGCTCTCCTCTATCCACTGCCCTAGACACATCCTCATAGAACTCCAGTAAATTTGTCAGACACGACTTCCCTTTAATGAAACCGTGTTGCATCCGCCCTATCAAGCAATTCCCTTCAAGATGCCTCGCAATTTCCTCCTTAATGACGGATTCTAACATTTTACCTACCACAGACGTTAAACTAACCGGCCTATAATTCCCCGCCTTTTGCCTGGCACCCTTCTTAAACAACGGCGTAACATTAGCCGTTTTCCAATCTTCCGGCACTTCCCCGGAATCCAGCGACGTCTGGAAAATAACCACCAAGGCATCCACTATCACCTCCGCCATTTCTTTCAGAACCCTCGGATGCATTCCATCCGGTCCTGGGGACTTGTCCACAATCAGCCCCTCCAGTCTGTCGAGCACCACCTCTCTAGTAACAGTAATGTCATTAAGACCCTCCATTCCTACCACCTTTCCATCGCTAACACCCGGCAAATTATTCACGTCCTCCTCCGTGAAGACAGAAACAAAAAAGTTATTCAAGACCTTAGCCATATCCCCATCCCCTACCACTAGCTCCCCTTTCTCATCCTCTAAAGGACCAACGTTCACCCTAGCCAGCCTCTTCCTTTTTATATATTTATAAAAACTCTTGCTATCCTTTTTTATATTAAGTGCTAGCCCAGCCTCATAGCTTCTCCTACCCTCCTTTATCAACTTCTTTGTCAATCTTTGTTGACATTTAAACCTTTCCCAATCCTCTTCTCGCTCACTACTCTTAGCTACTCTAAATTCCTCCGCTTTTAATTTAACACTTTCCTTCACCTCCTTCGTTATCCACGGCTTATTACCTCTCTTCCTACTGTCCTTTTTAACCATCGGAATAAATTTCTGCTGAGCACCAAGAAAGATCTCCTTAAAGATCCTCCACTGCTCCTCAGCAGACCTACCTTCCAACGCACTCCCCCAGTCCACATTCGCCAATTCTTCTCTCATCCTACCATACTCCCCTCTATTCAAACAAAGGACGCGTGAATAATGTGTGTACCTGCTCCATTTGTGTGCAGAGGAGCCCTTTGTATATGTAACAAGAAAGGGAATTGAAAATTGCAGCCAATGAACCATTACATTTATATAGTGATTTTCACAAATTTTGGACATTTCAAAATTGTTTTACAGGCAAGGTAGTAATTTGCAATAATAGATACTGGTGAAATGTAGGAATGCTCACAAGAGATACAACCAATCTAATTAACAATATACAATTACATAGAATTTTTGAATACCACTTCAGATGGTGCGCTGACTAGTCATTTAAACAGTGAGATTGCCTATTCAAAAATAAAGTAATATTGAATTATCTACGTTTACTTATAGCTTCAGCCACTATAATGGTAGGATGATAACAAAAAATGTTAGAGATTATGCACTAAAAGCAAGTTGCAATCTGGCTTTTAGCAAACGATTTCTTGGCATGTGACCTGTCAGCTTTTAATTGATAGCCCTGTAAAGATAGATAATAAGTATTGTGTGACTGTGTTGCTGTACCAAACTAGGAATGAAAGATTTATACTTGCTGCAAAATTTAAGTGCAGCTGTGAGTGCTTTGTGAGAGATCTGGCTCTCCTTAAAATATTCAAATTCAACTTTATTTCTTTCCTTCATACAAAATAGGTCCACAAATTCATGCACATTGCATCTATAATATAAGCTTGCTGGCATGGATGTGTGCATCTCTGGACAATTGGAAATGGAGTATTACCATTGTACAAACTTGTGAAACAATGATTTCATGATTCCTAAAAATGAATAACTAATTGTGAATAGAAATATTTTAATGCATAATTCACTACATGTAGCATTGGTGGAATCTATTAACCAGGTTATCTTGCACCTGTGATAGGGAGACATAGCATGAAGAGGATTAACTATTCTGAATGCCATTTAGGTCTTTAAAATGTCTTCAGTTCAATAATTAAGATAGCCTGTCCCCCCTTCCCAACTACGTGGGATATGGGAGAACTCGAACAGTTGAGAAAAAAGAACAATTAACATGTCTTTTGACCAGCTTCTGAGGATTGACCATTAAATCTGCATTGCTGCAATAAAGTTAACTGGTTTCTTGGATAAAAAAATTACAGCTCATGTTCATGCTGCATTTCAAAATGCCTCGTATTCACATCTCTGCTGCTTTGTAATACAATTTCACATAGGTCACAAAATTAAACAACTATAGAGAGGGTTATAGAAATCAACAGGATGCTTTGCAGCCTTATTAGTTAATGGTGGCTGGGAAAGCACATTTCAATGCTGCACACCGCATTAATCTCAGTTTGTTAGTTCAACAGTGAAAATAAAGTGTATATTTCACCAATATACTTAATTCTACAAATAGCAGTAACTCATTAATAAATTAAAATTAGTGTTCATTTTGTGCAATGAAAGGCTGTCCCCCAAAATGAATCAATGGGGCGGGAACAGATGCAAAGTTTGCAAAACCCCAGCCTCTACTTGACACAATAAGCCAAGATACTTGGTATTTATGTTGAAAATCTGATTAAAATGCTTTTACCATCATCACAATTAGCTTATTCCCTAATACATACATCAACACTCTCTTTCAGCTTACATAGCTTATTCAGCAGAAAACCACCATTTTGTAGCTATTTATGTTTCCTCCAATTAACTCGAACAAACTCTTACTGAGTCTTTCCATATGTCATAAAATGATTCAATACAGGAAGTCATTCATTCAGTTGTGCCTACACCAACCATGAAGTTATCCAATTAACTCCACCCCTTAGTGCTGTACTTTAAGTATTTATCCAGTTCTGTTTTCAACGTTACCTCTGAATCTGCACACACCTTTCAGGTTGTACATTCCAGATAACTCGCTGTGCAAAAAACATTTCCTCATATCACTGCTAGTTCTTATGCCAATCATCATAAATGCGTCCCCTCTGGCCACTGACTCTTGACACTCGAAACAGTTTCTCCTTATTTTCGCTATCAAAGCCATTCATGATTCTGAATGAATATCTGTTACCTTAACTTGTTTGAAGAGATAAATTCCAGCCTCAAGTCTCTCTGCCAACTGCATTTCCTCAATTTCTTCCACACCTTCAAGATTTCAACATCATTCCAAAATGTGTGGTGTCAGAACTGATTGCAACACTCTTGCCACTTTAACTAGTGTTTTATTTAACTTTAATATAACTTCCTTGTTTTCACTCTCTACCCCTGCTATTAAAAATCAACTAATTATATATGCTTTAATTGCCTTTTCAACTTATCCTGTCACCTTCAAGGATGTGGGTACATGTATCCCCCAGGCCTCCCTGTTCCTGCATCCTTTGTATAATTGCACCATTTAGTACACATTGGATCTCCTCATTTTTCCTGCCAAAACTTCAGACTTGTTAAAATTTCAACTGTCACATTTCATCATTATGACTGAGATTCTACCCACCCCTCACCCCTCCTCAAATGCAGAGAGCAGTTAGCAGAGTTTTTTGGTTCCATCAAAATCTGTGGTCTTTTGCACTGGCTCACCCACCCAAATGTGGGTTTACTATCAAATAAACTGGTTGGACTTTAACCTGGTGTTGTGAGACTTTTTACTGTGTTCACACACCCAAGTGCCAGGGAACCTGCTGTGGGGGAGATGAGGTTGATTTTGGTGGGACCTGAAGATGCTGCCAGCAGGAAGGGCTCGAAAATCTTGTCCTATTTCCTTCTGAGGTCTGTTACTATCTTCCCCATTTGTTATTAGCCAAGGGTCATTATCATGCATCAAGTGCTGCAATGGTCGGAATAGCAACTCCTGAGGTACACCACTGTCTACTCCACTCCAGTCTCAAAAACAGCAATTCATCATTTTATCCCATAGTTAAAATCCGATTTTATTTAAAATCTGCACTGTCAATGTTCCCTTAAATCCCACAGTTCAAATTTACTAAAACTTTATGTGGTATATTGTCAAATGCCTTTTGGAAGTCCATCAATACAATCAATCCTGTTGCTTCATTAAAGAACTATCAAGTTCGTCAAAGACAAGCCACTTTAACACCTTACATTTACTAGCCCCTATGTTTCAAAATTCTAATTCATGCAGATTAATGCGTTTTAGCATTGCCTCACTAACTTTTAGTTGACTCATTCAATCCTTCCCCTCTTAAAAAGGGTAACATTTGCGAACTTCCAGTCCTCAGACACCACCCCAATAAACAAAGCAGCCTTCTCAACCATTACTTCATTCAGTAAACTAGGATACATTCTATCTGAACCAATTGAGTTTTCTACTTTGAAGGCTGACAACATTGAGTATCTCCTCTTCACTCTATCCTATGTCACCACTGCCACCTCCTTTACAGCTATATTGGAAGCATACTTTTCTCAAACACAGCCATCCATAATTTGTTTAGTCGAACAAAAGCAAAATACTTTGGATGCTTGAGATCTGAAAACAGAAAGTACTGGACACACACTGGCAGATCTGTGGAGACACAGAATTAATGTCTTGAGTCCAATATGACTGCTTCAGACCTATAGAGTGGTGTAGAAGAGATGTTGCCAGACCCGAGTATTTTTCAGCACTTTCTGTACTTACGTAGTATTTCAGCCATGCCCTATATTGCCACAAAATGATCTTTTTGTTCTCTAATGGGTACTACACTTTTGACTACCCTTTCACCAGTTACACGAGTTACCTTTTTCAAGTTAACTGCTATTTCTCACCTGATTTCTGCCCTGCATTCGTTTTTTAGATCTCCTCTGTACTTTCGTGCAGTTTGGTTTTCAACTGCATTGACTACTTTACAACTGTCATGAAGACCCCTTCTTTTGTCAAATTTTAAATGTTACCGCCGGAATTCTACCACCCCGCCCACCACAGGGATCAGAGAGGGTGAGGGACAGACAACGGGAAGGTCCATTGACCTCAGGTGGGATTTTCCAGTCTTGGGTCAAGCAAGGCTGTAAAATCCTGCCCTGTATCTTTATCTGGGAATCCCAAGTTTGGATGCCCTTCCTCTCCCACTCATGGAAATATGTCTACTCTACCCAAACCATCGGCTCTTTGAAAGGTTTCCATTGTTCACTGATTGTTTTGGGTACCAATTTTTGACTCCAACTGAGCGGAGCCAGATCACTTTGCGAGTCCTGAAATTGGTCCTCCTCCAGTTATGTACTTTATATTCTTTGCCATAATCATTCCAAGCCCAATAACATTATGATCACTGTTCCCCAAATGTTCTCCGAATTAAACATGTTGCATTTGTCCCATTTCATTCCCCTGAACTCAATCCCACATTTCTTCCTTTCTTGTTAGGCTGGAAACACACCGATAAAGAAAGTTCTTCCAACTTTGGTACACATCTCTATTTGCTAAGGAAGCCTTTGCAGAGTTAACAGGATTGGGTTTGCCATTGTCACTTCTGGTGCCTAGGTTTTTGCTGGGTGGTCCATCATTCTGGAAACACCAGCACACGCTTATGGACTTCCTTCGCAAAGCAACTCCCTCTTGACTATATACCTCTGTGCTGCCACCTCTGCTGGATCCATCCTGCTGCTGAGAAAAGGAGATACCCATGATGCTGACTGGCTGACACTGTCAGTCAGTATGCAGCCAATTCAATTCACTCCACATTATATCAACAAATCGTTGAAGGCATCGGATATTTCAGAGACAATGGGCTCTGACAATATTCGTATTGAAGACTTATGCTTCAGAACTTGCCGCGTCCCTAGTCAAGCTGTTCCACTATAACTGCGACATTAACCAGCAATGGAGAAAATTATCCAGATATGTGCTGTACATAATAAGACAAATCCATGCTGGCCAATTACCACCCCTTTAGTCTATCTCAATTCTCAATAAAGTGACAGAAGAGGTCATTAACAGCACTTACATAGTAATAATCTGCTCACTGACATTCAGTCTAGGTTCTGCCAAGGTCACTTATCCGTCGACTACGTAACAACCTTGGTTCAAACATGGACAGAAGAGCTGAATCACAGAGGTGAGGAGAGAGTTCTTGCTCTTGATATTCAGGCTGCATTTGAGCAAATGTGGCATCAAGCAGCCATAACGATAGTGGAGTCAATGAGTCTGTCAAAAAGGAAGATGGTTCTGGTGCTTGGAGGTCAATCATTTCAATTCCTGGACACCACTCCAGGAGTTCCTCAGGTAGAGTTCATCTTTAGCTGCTTTAATCACCTTTCATCCATCATGAAGGTCAAAAGTGGGGATGTTTGCTTGCACAATGCTCAGCACCATGTGCAACTCCTCAGACACAAAAACAGTCCATGTCCAAATGCAGAAAAACCTGGACAATATCCAAGGTTGACAAGTGGCAAGTAACATTCTTACCACATAAGTACTAAGCAATGACCATCTCCAACAAGAGAGATCTAACCATTGTCTCTTGACATTAAACAGCATTACCTATGCTGAATCCCCTACTACCATCATCTTGAGGGTTACTATTGACCAGAAACTGAACTGGACTAGCCATATAAATGCTGGATACATGAATAGGTCAGAGGCTAGGAATCTTGTGTATCACTCACCACCTGACTCCGAAAAGTCTGTCCACCACCTACAAGGCACAACTCTGGAATGTGATGGAATACGCTCCACTTGGTTGGATGAGTGCAACTCCAACAACATTTGACACCACCCAGGACTACACAGCCTGTTTCACTGCCGCACCCTCCACAAGCATTCACTGTCTCCAAGAGAGATAGAGGAAGCAGTATGCACTATCTATCTATAAAACTCACTGCAGGAATTCATCAGAGCACCTCAGATAGTACCTTCCAAACTCTCAACTTCTACCATTTAGAATGACAAGGGTAACAGACAAGAGAACACTGTCACCTGGAAGTCTTCCTCCAAGTCACTCACCATCTGACTTTGAAGTATTCACTATCACTTCAGTATTGCTGGATTAAAATCCTGGAACTCCCTCCCTAATTGGAACTTTCACCACAAGTATTGCAGCAGTTCACAAAGGCATTGCGTCATCCCCTCTCAAGAGCAATTAGGGATAGGTAATAAATGCTGGACTAGCCGGTGACACACACATCATGTAAATGGATAAAAATTTAGGAAGGCTATTCCATTCTCAAGCCTCCTCCCGAATCTGATAGCATACCCACGAGGTAATCCACCAACCTTACAGACCAAGCTGCAGTATTTACGTACATGCACATCAAATGCATCATAGACTGGTTTTTGTTTGTCTTTCATCTGAGCTCTCCTATTTTAGAATTGTTCACTCCAGTGCAATTTGCTTCACCTAGTCTTCTGTGCACCTTCTTTCCCTGCTTCTATTGTTTCATCCTGGTTTACACCTCCTTGCCCAAACAATATTGAACCCTCCCCCCACCATACTTTTTAGCCTTTTCACAAATAGCTGTCATCTCTACATCAGACATAACAGAACACAAAACTCTTGCCTCAGATTTTTGTGGCATTGGACAAATTCTGAGGCCCATCCTCCTGATCTATTCCTGCTTCAAAGATCTGTACGTTAGTACGATGCATCCTTGTGAAAGATGAATCAAAAATGAAAAAAAACTTTTAACTCAACTAATTATCCTTAGATGTTAAATTCATTATAACTATATTGCTGATCTCTTGGCAATTTTTGAACAGGTTAAGAACTAAATTGAATAATTCTGTAAATGTTGACACTATTTCAAATTATAATTTTAATTACATTGTATTTAATAATGTTTCAAATTATAAATGTTACCCACTCAGATGCTCAATTAATGCATATGCTCTATTGTTTAAAAACATTTAACGTTTTCTGTAGGAACTTACAGTACTGTGCCAAATTTTTTTTTAGAAAATGGTGGTATTGCAATAATATTCCTTTAGATGCCAAGTTAAACTGCCTTGCCAAGGCCCTTTAAAAGCCAGAAAGCTAATATGGATCATAGAATATGCGAGAGATTGTTTTTACATAATTGATTCTATACAAATTTTAGAAAAGCTCTCGATTCCTTCTCTGGAAGGTATCAACATATTTTGCTACTAAAACTGTTTGAAGTTGGAGCTGGGCAGAAAGGTGAAAAAATAAAAAAGTGAAATTGTGCTGAAGCAAAAGGAGGGCCCTTGCACATTACCAGGGACCATCTGTTTGATTATGACAACTTCACAGCAAAAAACGTTCCAAGAACAGCTTTTACCACAACAGTCCGAAAAGCACTCTAATATAGATTTGAAAGTAACCCTTCATTAGCCAAGATAATATGCATTCTAACCAACTCACTCACTCAGGACTGATAAATATTTAGACATTAGCCAACTGAAAAATGACCACCTCTGTAACAGTAACTACAGCAAGCTTTTATTCCATGGATTGCCACACCAGGTATACTATACTTTCCTTAACAGCTTGGTTTATTTGGAAGCATGCTTTTGAGTTTACAATGATAGAGGATCATACTCCGGTGAAACATGACAAACAGGCGGGACTGGTAAATTCCACCCAGTGTCTTGATTTATAAAATTCTCAAAAGTAACTAACTTGTAACAATATAGATTAATACTCATTTAGTTTAAACAAATATACCATAGAGAAATAAAAACAGTCCCACAGATGCAATATTCAGCTATAAAAGATATATTTTGATGAAATTATAATTGCATAAGTACAAAGAAAACAGTTGCTTCATAAAAACTTTTTTTTAAACATTTTGCTGAAAATTAGGGAGGTTAATACTAGATAGTAGGCCAGTGTCTATTTCAGACATTCACCATCAACATGAAATGTTGTATGAAGCTTTATCTATTCAGCAATATTGTGAATTAATTTGAAATTCACTACTTCAGTGGTGTAACATATATTTCCCTTCCACATCCAGGCATCTCATGGTTGCCTACATTAAAGCAGTGACTACACTTCAAATATATTTACTATATCAACTATGAAGTGCTCTGAGGTTATAAAAGCTGTTTTTTAAAGGACAGTACGCATTAGCTTGAAATCAGGAGAAGCTTTGTACTTAAGTCTATTGGGAATACGATAGACTTATCAAACGCATCATATAGAGGCCTATAAAAATGCTTAACCTCTGCTATATGTAGACTAATTTCTTCTTTGAATGATTTAAAAGATACATGTTCTTAACAGATAAAGTTACTATTTTTCACGTAACTCATGACTCACCAACATCAGCCATGAAATTTAAGAGTTACTATAAATGAAATTAATGAACTAATCAAGTCTCAACATCCAATCACATTAACCTTTATAGGACTCGATGGCCAAGTTCAAATTAAATAGATTTCCACAACATCAGCAAAAATAATTCTGTAAACTCTTTGAAACTGAAAAGGTACGTTAAGCAAGTAATCTGAAGTGTTTGGACACGGGTATTCCACTTCTGGGACAAGGTTGCAAATGCAGTACACTACCATAAAAACATAAAGAGATCAATGACTAGTTAAAATATTTTAGATGGCCACATTTCTTGAACCAATGCCAAGCCACTGAACTCACTGTTCACTTTCAAAAAGTACTGAGAGATAAAGTCGTGATTCATTTGTTTTTGCTTATGTTGTTGTGAACTGCCTTAGGAAGATATTCAACATTAAATGTGCTATATCAATGAAAACTGGTGCAAGTTGGGAAAGTTTAGTTATCAGATTAGGAAAACTTCCTGCTTCACAATCATGGGCTTGGTTTAATGTCTCATGACAATTTCGTACTCCCTCAGTATAGAGAAGCTACTGGCCCATTTTTGCAATATCAACCAAATTATACACATACTGTGTGTGATTTTTGGTGGTTCCGGGTGGGTTGAAAGCAGAATGCAGTTAGCACATATTTAGAATACTTGCACCTGTTAACTGGATCATCTACATTCCCACTTCTACAAGCCTTTTGCTCAATCACTTCAATCTTTGTAACCTTGCATACAACTGTATAAATTGCACTCTTTGCAATTCTAATGTAAATAGAATGCTATTGAACTGAAAATACACTAAAATACAACTATAGAGGTGGGAATGTAGATGATTCAGTTAACAGGTGCAAGTATTCTAAATATGTGTTAACTGCATTCTAAGAAAAAGCTTGACAAAGATTTATTATTTTGCTATCAATATTACTCATACTAATCTCAATATGGTGAATGGTGTATTTTTCACAACACAAAGTCCAATTATTTACTCAGCGACTGCAAGACAACTTCATCATCAGCAATATTCAGGGGAACTAAAATTCAAGTTATTTATTTGAAAATAATCTCAAAATCCTAACAGATTGTGTTTTTTTCAAAACCTGACTTCACAAAAATGGATGGCAGCAGGTTAGACATTAGCCTTGCAACTTTGAACTCAAATTTTTCCCAGGTTGATGAAATGTAACTGTTACCTATGTTACATCGCAAAAGGCTTTTGCAATACAAGGACCTGTTACATCATTAATGCAAGATAGCATTCTTAATCTCAATGAAATTTTGAGCAGGCATGGGTTGACAGCACAAAATGATCAAAATCCTTAGTTGCACTCATGTTAAAAATAAAAAAAAACTGGACCCATGGAATAAGTACCACATTGATATTACACAACATCAAACGGTTCTTATTTAGGGTACAGAAGCATATGTTATGTCATAGGACTTGTAATCCAAAGGCAGGAATCAATTATCTTGAGGACAAGAGATTAAATTCCGTCAATGTAAATTCTCTAAATTAAAATTTTGGAAACCAATAACCACAAAAGTACCAGATCGTTGTAAAAATCCACTTGCTTTACAAATGCTTTATAGAGAGGAAATCTACCATTTTTACCTGGTCTGACCTACATGACTTCAGATCTACAGCAATGTCCTTTATTTATAACTGTCTTCTGAAATGGCCTAATAAGCCATTTTATATTCAAGAAGGCAGCTCATCACCACCTCCTCAAAGGCAAATAAATGTTGGCCTTGCCAGTGATGCCAACATCCATTGCAATGAATAAAAATTGTTTTTGTCCAATATATAAAAACAAAGTACACAGCAAATAAATGTGCATAAAAAATCTTGAAGATAAACATTTCTTCAAGACTGAGTATGAACAAGCCTAATTATTCTTAAAGTTTGGTATTTAGGAATTATATAAACTAAAGTCATTGATTCTTTTTTGTAAAGGAAGTGGGGGAATTTCAGAAATGTTTGTAAACAAACAATATTGCGAATGGCTTCACAAAAAAGGATGCTGTTAATTGAACAGGAAAGGTGAATGGAAAAAATGAGGCAGTATTTTAAAAATTGGAAGCATTACAAATAGATAGGTTACCTAGTCTAGATGGGAGGCATGAAAGGTGGAAATAGCAGAGACCTTGCCCACAACCGTATGAACTCCCTTGGCTATGGCAATGATGCCAGGGTGGAGAGTTGCAGATATGATGTCGCTGTTCAAAAATGGGAGGGGGTGGGGGAGGAGTGGATAATCCCAGTGACTATAGGGTACTCAATAACAATGCTGGAGGTGGACAAACTTCATCATCATATTATCCAGGGCAAAATTAATTCACATTTGGTAGAACTTGGAATGGAGCAGCATGGTGACACAGCAGGTAGCACTACTGTCTCAAAGCATCAGGGACCTTAGTTCAATTCCTGGATTAGGTCACTGTCTGAATGCAGTCTGTACATTCTCCCCATGTCGGCATGGGTTTCCCCCACAGTCTAAAAGATGTGCTGGTTAGGAGCATTGGCCACGCTAAATTCTCCACCAGCATACCTGAACAGGCACTGGAATATGGCAACTAGGGGATTTTCATAGTAACTTCATTGTAGTGTTAATGTAAGCCCACTTGTGACACTAATAAATAAACTTAAAACTATGTGGCTTTGTTAAAGGCAAACCATAGCTAACAAATCTGATCTGAATTATTTGATGAAACAGACAGGGTTAAAGGTGGTAATGAAAGTGATATGTACACAATTTTCAAAAGACCATTGACATGTGCCACATGATACACTTAATACCAAAAATCAAAGTCCATGGGATCAAAAGCACCCTTGCAGTTTTGGATATACAATAATGACCTAAGCTTGGGGATAGGAAGCAGAATTTCAAAAATTGGAGAGGACACAAAAACTTGGAAATTCAATAAACAGTGGCACAATAGCAAATTACTTCAGGAGGACATGGATTGGTGAGGTGGACAGACAGGCAGCAGACAAAATTTAATACAAGTGTGAACTGATACATTTTAAAGGAAAGAATCAGAAACAAAAATAGTAAATGGTATAATTTTAGAGAGGGTGCAAAAACCTGCAGGCCCACGTGCATAAATTTTTGATGGTGGCAGGAGATGACAATAAGGATGATTTTTAAAAAAAAACAAATCAGTTGGGCTTTTATAAATCGAACACAATACAAAACCAAGGAAGTTATGCTAAACTTTTTATATTACTGGCTGGTTCAACCTCAGCGAGAATACTGTGTCCAGTTCTGGGCATGACACTTCAAGAAGAATGTCAGAGAAGGTTTACTATAATGGTACAACAACAAAACACTTCAGTTATGTGTGGAGACTAAAGAAGCTGGGAAGATTCTCTTTAGAGCAAGAATGTTAAAGGGAGATTTAACTGAAGCATTCCAAATTTAGGGTTTTAATAAACGAAACAGGAATAAACTACTTCCTCCTACAGAGTGTCAGTAACTTGTGCTCAGATTCAAGGAAATTAGCAATGGACAAAAGAAGATTTTAAAATTGTTGTGATATGGAATGTACAAATCTGAAAAGGTTCCAACCATATTTTCTGGATATGTACTTGGAAAGGAAAAGCGGAGGGGGCTATGGCAGAAGAGCATCAGACTCAGACTAAGAATTGACATAGGTACAATGGACCAAATGGCCTTCTGCTGTGCTTTATGACTTGATAATAATTGAAATTAGATTCTCCACTTGCTATATATTAATCTTGGAAAATAATGAGAATTCTGTATGTTTACAGCCTCACCACAGACATAATATCACAAACCAATGATACAATATATAAATGAAAATCTATTTACTGTTGGTTGATCACATTTGGCATTTCTACCATGACTTCAAGTTTGGAATAAGCTCCAGTCTTTACAAAAGGAACTGTTGCTCACGTTCAAGCAGAATTTTATACAATTGAAATGCAATTAAGATATCTGCTGATCTAGGCCAAAAAAATTGGGAATTGCTAGTAACAAGACTTCTTTATATACACATATCTTTCTCTTTGCTGTTAAGTTGTACCGAAAACATAGAATTATTAACGCTTTACCTAAAAGTAGCCACCCAATTCCTCTCATCACATGAGGGGGAGTGTAGACATATTTTGCTACCCTCAATCTATGTGCATCATGCATGTGTCATCTTGATTCTGCACTAGACACTAAAATGACAGCATTAGATTTAAACGTTCATAAAAGATCATTGAATACATAAAAAGATTCTTGAATACGTAAAAGGATCCTCGAATACGTTGCATATCTTAAAATTACAAGTTTTGTTTCACGGAACCTCGGCACTGCATTTCGTAAAACAGTAAAGGATAAGTGAAATAAGATGATTAACGACCCTAACTCCTGCCACCCACCACTCCCCCCGCGGACTGGGACGAGCAATCCAAGTCGATGTGCAACCATTTGCAGGAATCGGGGAAAAAAAAGGGGACGGGGTGTGGGGGGAGGGGTAGGAAAGAGAACCTCATTCATCATTGACGCATTTTTTTGTTCAGAAAGGCGATGAGAATTTCCCCCTCCAACGGTGGGAAAATAATAAATAAACCAAGGCAGACGACCGATCTGCCATGGCCAACAGTAACCTAATTAAACCCGGCACTGCTCTGAAGCCCGTGTTGTGTGTGCGCTGCGTGGTGAGAGAAAACCCTGCAATGCTGCTGTTGCGTTTGATCCCAAGCCTGGAAAAGCTGCTGGTTGGAAAGCGTGAGACACTGATGCCATTTACCCCTCCCGACTAAAACCGACCACCTCAATGTTTAGACCACCGCTCCCAGATTTCAATCAGCCTTTAACAAAAAAAGGGGGGCGTGGGGGGGGGGGGGGGAATGGGCAGTGATTAAAAGAAAAGATTTTTTTTTAAAAAATGGCCCAACTAAATCCTCTCCAAATCCACTGAGCGGCACAGATTTATAGCGCTGTCTGCGGCAGCAGATTAAACCGAACGCCATCATTGCAATGGCTTGGGATCGCCGACAACAAGCGAGCAGCTAAAATATAAAAAAAACAAACACCGACACAAAGATAGCAGGGGACAAGGCAGGACGAAACTGACCAGATTTATTTTTACCTTTGAGTCTATATATTTTTTTCTCTCTCTCTCTCGGTGGTGGTGGCAAATCGGCTTTTCCCTCAGGCTCTCAACACATGAACCATAGCAAGATATTTCCGTCAGCGCTTCACCTTTTGCACAGCGTCAGAGGCGGCAGCGACTCCTCATTTCCTTTCCACTCCCCTCCCCCACTTCCACTTCCACTTCGACCCCGCCCCTCGCGCTCCATTCAGTCCCCACCCCCGCTCTCGCGCTGCTTTCTGAGAGCCCGAAGGACGACCGTTAAGCGGCGCGTGCGCATCAATCCTCCCAAAGCGACGGGAGGGTTACGGGGCGGCAGGGGGCGGGGAAATCAGCGTGTTCCTCCCCTCACCCCCCCGTGGGCGAACGCGGCCTGTGATTGGTGAATATCGCTGCCTATCATCTGATTGACAGAGGTACTCGCCTATGAAGGGTCCGCATTCACCCAGGCGGTGGAACGGCCTCCTGACGATTGGTGGGCAATCGTCTGCCGTCAGATAACTGACGGCTGTGTTCACCAATCCGCATGCCACTTTTGCCCGATGCCCTCCCCCCCGCCTTCGCCATTCAGCCAACCTATCGGCAGCCCCGCGGAGGCAAGTTCGGTTGAGCCGGGCAGGCAGGCAGCGTGCAACCTAAGTTGTTCATCCAACGATCGCGAGCTTTCCTCCTTCTTGCGGCTGCGGGTACAAACAAAATCTTCCCCACAGTTGAGGTAGGTCTGCCAGTTTAAAATTCAGCTTCTGTTCCCCTTTCCCCCCCCCAAATGGCCTATTGTTTCGAGCTCGTCGTGTGCAAACGAAAGTCGGCGAAGTCTTTAAACGCATCCGTGATTTTCGTATCTGTCGGCGCCGTTGTTTATATGGGGCAAGTTGTATTTTTTTTGTCCCCTGCACCGTAGGCCTCGGCGACGCAGTGACTTCTCCAGCACCCCCTCCAGAGTCAAGAGCAGCACATCCCTTTCCATTGCTCGAACAAACTTGATTGGGACACCAGCTTTGCTTTACCCCGCAGTTTGTTTCAAAACTTCTTCATAACGCAGGCTTCGGGGTCCTGAAGAAATAAATCCACAGTTTTGGAGATTAAAATCTAAACGTGCTACGGACGAGTTTCTTTCAATGCGCGTTAAGTAAATCCCAAGACCTGGTTTGACTTGTTGAAAGAAGAATACAAACAGTTGACCTCCCGCCCCACAGTTAAGACATTTATTATTATTCGTACATGTAAAGCAGAATTTCAATCTTCTGGTATTCACCAGTTTCTCTCATTCCTTGTATTTTGTGGAACATAGAAAATAGGTGCAGGTGTAGGCCATTCGTCCCTTCGAGCCTGCCACACTATTCAGTATGATCATGGTTGATTATGCACTTTCAGTATTCCACTCTCGCTTTCTCTCCTTGATGACTTCAGCCACAAGAGTCATGTCCAGCTCGCTCTGGAAAATATTTAACAAACTGACCTGAACTGCTTTTTATGGCACAGGATTCCACAAGTTCACAATTCTTCCTCATCTCAATCCTGAGTTGCTTATCCCTTATTTTAGACTGCGACCCCTACTTCTGGACTTCCCAAACATCATGAACATTCTTACCACGTTATGATTGAACAAAAATTATATGGTTTTTGGTTATGGGCCACATTTTTACAGAATGCAGAAATTGTCAAAGTTTATTTGCATGTGCATACGTTTTAAGTAGAGGCAAACAAAATTTCCTAGGTTAGGTGCTACGAAACCTAATATTTTGTGGAACATAGAGGGGTGAGGAGATGAGTGAATACAGTTTTAAAGAAAAACTGAACTCAGAATGGAGTTGAAAGTGCAATACACCTTTTATGGAAAGCATATAAAATGCTATTAAGGTGAGGAGACTTTTGAGAAGTTGTGAAGTGCCAGAAGAAAAAGTTGCTGTTGGTGAACTGTGGATAAGGAGTAATGTGGTCAGTATGGAATGTGTGATGTACAGTTGGAAGAGAAGGCAGCGCTGGTTGAAGATTAAGGTATTGAAATCAATTTGTCAGATTGTCAAATGGTTAAAATCCAAGACGAGGTATGTGGACATATTTGTATCACTGTAGGCTCAGAATGAATTGTAATTTGTGCAAAGTTGAAGCTGTCTATATTTAAGAAATCATACTTTGGGATGATAAAATTTTGATGCTAGCTGGGGGAGAAGTGAGTCTGATTTCCATGAAGACGGAAGAAAGCCGACATGGTAGGGTAATGGAATAGTAACAATTTAAAAAGGTTAAGCAGCTAAGATGCTGCACCTCTGGATTTAATTTGACATTGCATCTGAGATGTTTATGGAATCAAAGCTGAACATTTGTAGGTGCAGTGGGAGCTGAGAAATTGATTTTGTTTTCAAAAACATAGCATTTCATGAGTCTTCAAGATATCCACGCTCTGTTTAGACAATCCTAAAGTGCATCATATGGAATTTGAATGTTGACTTTGGTTCTGCATATTCTGTGTTTTTGAGACTCAAATTGACATGCAGATAATGTGAAGTGATCTTAAATTATCTCAAAGCTGGAGGTTTGGTTATGGCTTTCAAATGGCTATTGTTGTCAGGCAGCTAATTTGAGGTAGAAGATTAAAGCGTGCACAAACTTAGGTTCCAATAACACCTTTCAGAATACAAAAAAACTTGTCTTGGAGTCAGATGATGAATTGTTCTGACTTTTTGGCTGTGATTAATCGGTGTTGTATCAGGTTACATAAACTTTAAATCTAAATCCGTGTATATTTCTTAGAACTTGGTTTTCTAAGCATTGAGCTATGTTTTGTAAGTTCAGAACACAGGACAAATTAGCAACTAAAATATAAATGCAAAAGGAACTGAGTTGTTTAGAGAAGTGGCAACATTTTTAAAAATAATATTCAATTTCAATTTTTTGTGGATTTAAAATATGTTTCAGCTGACCATACACAGTAAAAGCATAGGCAACCTATTATTAAGAGTTATATCCTTTTGGGGTAGAAAATCAACTGTCTTTAAACTTTCTGGTTTGAATGCGACTCCAATCCACACCAGTGTGGTTTAAGAGGCCTAGTAAGCAGTCCAGTTGTGTCCGAGGTAAATGGACAACAAATGCTGACCTGCCAGCCATACCCACATCCTGTGAATAAATTATTTAAAATTAACTTTAAACTACCCATGAAACTTTATTGGAGTTCCAGTAAGAGTCCTGAATGCATGGAAAGCATTTTCCCGAGATTTCCCTAGAATGACCTGTCAGAGCATTGCCAACTTGTGTTCACAGCTCAGATACCTATAACTAAGTAACCAGTTTGGCTCTCCCTGCACCATTTCAATGTCTGCTATCTTTTCTATAATACAGTGACTCGAACTACACACAGTATTCGGGGATATAGTTGTATCAATAACTTGCACTGTCTCATCACTGGTTTATACTGATAGACATTGATAATTTCATCAATACTAAGTCTGTCTCTTTAATGAAGCTTGTTTATGCAGATATTGATTTAAAATTGAGGATTAATGATGGAAGTTAAACGTAAGGTTTCAGCACAATCCAAATAAGAAAGTATGCTGTTAAAAGGATGGTAACAGTGGTAGTGTTACTGGAGGAATAATCCAGAGGCATGAGTTCAAATTCCACCGTGGCATTGGAAATTCAATTGAATAATAAATCAGGCATAAAATTCCAGTCTCAATAAGAATGATCATGAAACGGTTTTTGTAAAAGCCCATCTGGCTCAGTCGTGTCGTCCGGGGGGGAAATCTGCCTCCTTTATCTGATCTGGCCTGCATGTAACTTCAGATCTACAACAATATGGTTTGTTCTTAACTGCTCTCTGAAATGGCCAACCTACATCATGGAGACTGCAGAGGCTCAAGAAGATGGTTCAAGGGCAATTAGTGATGAACAATAAATGCTGGACTTTCCTGCAGCAACCACATCCTCAGTCCATTTTTTAAAAATGCAGGGAATTTTGAGCACATTGTCAAATAGATAGATGAGTTCAAAGCAGTTAATTTTATAATTTTTTTATTCATTTGTGGGACATGGGTGTTACTTGTTGGCCAGCATTTATTGCTCATCCCGAAGTGGACAGTGCGGAAGGCTGTTACAGGTTACAGAGGGACATGGGTAACCTGCAGAGCTGGGCTGAGAGGGGGCAAATGGAGTTTAATGCAGAAAAGAGTGAAGTGATTCACGTTGGAAGGTGTAACAAGAATAGCGTATTGGGCCAATAGTAATAGTATTTGGCAGTGTGGATGAGCAGAGAGATCTCGGTGTCCATGTGCATAGATCCCTGAAACTTGGCACCCAGGTTGATAGGGTTGTTAAGAAGGTGTACAATGTGTTAGCTTTTATTGGTAGAGGGATTGAGTTTTGGGGCCATGAGGTCATGTGGCATCTGTACAGAACTCTGTTGTGGCCGCAGTTGGAGTTCTGGCTTAATGTACAGTTCTGATCGCAGCATTATAGGAAGGATGTGGAAGCATTGGCAAGGGTGCAGAGGAGATTTACAGGATGCTTCCTGGTATGATAGGAAGGTCTTATGAGGAAAGGCTGAGGGACTTGAGGCTATCTTTGTTAGAGAGAAGATTGACTTAATAGAGGCATATAAGATGATCAGAGGATTAGATAGGGTGGACAGTGAGAGCCTTTTTCCTCGGATGGTGATGGCTAACACAAGGGGACATTAAATTGAGAGGTGATAGGTATAGGACAGATGTCAGAGGTAGGCTCTTTACTCAGAGAGTAGTAAGGGCATGGAATGCCCTGCCTGCAACAGTAGTGGACTGGCCAACATTAAAGGCATTTAAATGGTCATTGGATAAACATATGGGTGGTACTGGAATAGTGTAGGTTAGATGGGCTTTAGATTGGTTTCACAGTTCGGCGCAACATCAAGGACTGAAGGGCCTGTACGGCACAGTAATGTTCAATGTTCTAAGAGTAGTGGGCGAGAAGAGGATTGGGAGAGGTTTAAATGTCAACAAAGATTGACAAAGAAGTTGATAAAGAAGGGTAGGAGAAACTATGAAGCTGGGCTAGCGCTTAATATAAAAAAGGATAGCAAGAGTTTTTATAAATATATAAAAAGGAAGAGGCTGGCTAGGGTGAACGTTGGTCCTTTAGAGGATGAGAAAGGGGACCTAGTGGTAGGGGATGGGGATATGGCTAAGGTATTGAATAACTTTTTTGTTTATGTCTTCACGGAGGAGGACGTGAATAATTTGCCGGGTGTTAGCGATGGAAAGGTGGTAGGACTGGAGGGTCTTAATGACATTACTGTTACTAGAGAGGCGGTGCTCGACAGACTGGAGGGGCTGATTGTGGACAAGTCCCCGGGACCGGATGGAATGCGTCCGAGGGTTCTGAAAGAAATGGCGGAGGTGATAGTGGATGCCTTGGTGGTTATTTTCCAGATGTCGCTGGATTCCGGGGAAGTGCCGGATGATTGGAAAACGGCTAATGTTACGCTGTTGTTTAAGAAGGGTGCCAGGCAAAAGGCGGGGAATTATAGGCCGGTTAGTTTAACGTCTGTGGTAGGTAAAATGTTAGAATCTGTCATTAAGGAGGAAATTGCAAGGCATCTTGAAGGGAATTGCTTGATAGAGCAGACGCAGCACGGTTTCATTAAAGGGAAGTCGTGTCTGACAAATTTACTGGAGTTCTATGAGGATGTGTCTAGGGCAGTGGATAGAGGAGAGCCGGTGGATGTGGTCTTTCTAGATTTTCAGAAGGCGTTTGACAAAGTACCTCACAAGAGGTTATTGCAGAAGGTTGAGGGACATGGAGTTGGGGGTAGGGTGTTAGCGTGGATAGAGGATTGGTTGTCAAATAGGAGGCAGAGAGTGGGTGTCAACGGGTGCTATTCGGATTGGCGGATGGTGACTAGTGGAGTGCCCCAGGGGTCGGTGCTGGGGCCTCAGCTTTTTACCATTTATATAGATGATCTGGAGGAGGGAACCGAGTGTAGGGTGTTGAAATTTGCTGATGACACCAAGATTGGGGGAACGGCAAATTGTGCGGAGGGTGTGGAGAGTCTGCAGAAGGATCTAGATAGGCTGGGCGAATGGGCCAGGAAATGGCAAATGGAATTTAATGTTGGCAAGTGTGAGGTGGTCCACTTTGGTAGGAATAATGGTAGGAAGGACTATTACTTACGGGGCGAAAAACTGCAGCAGGCGACGGTGCAGAGGGACCTCGGGGTCCTTGTGCATGAGTCGCAAAAACCCAGCTTGCAGGTGCAGCAGGTGGTCAGGAAGGCGAATGGGATGCTGGCCTTCATAGCGAGGGGGATTGAATATAAAAGTGGGGAGGTCTTGCTGCAGCTGTATAGGGCATTGGTGAGGCCGCAGCTGGAGTACTGTGTGCAGTTTTGGGCGCCGCACCTGCGCAAAGATGTTTTGGCCTTGGAGGGAGTGCAGAGGAGGTTTACTAGGCTGATACTGGAGTTGAGGGGGTTGAGCTATGAGGAGAGGCTGAATAATCTAGGCTTGTACTCGTTAGAGTTTAGAAGAATGAGGGGAGATCTCATTGAGACGTGTAAGATGATGAATGGGATGGATAGGATAGAGGTGGAGAGACTCTTCCCGCTCAAAAAAGACAGTAGGACTAGGGGGCACAGCCTCAAGATAAAGGGGGGGCGGTTTAGAACGGAGTTGAGGAGGAACTTCTTCACTCAAAGGGTGGTGAATCTCTGGAATTCTCTGCCCGTTGAAGTGGTGGAGGCTGCCTCGCTAAATATTTTTAAGACGCGGGTTGATGGGTTTTTGATAAGAGAGGGGATTAAGGGTTATGGGGAGAGGGCGGGAATGTGGAACTGAGCCACGACAGATCAGCCATGATCTTATTGAATGGCGGGGCAGGCTCGAAGGGCTAGATGGCCTACTCCTGCTCCTATTTCTTATGTTATGTTCTAATTGACGTTGAAACTGATTTGCCATTTCAGAGGGGAGTTGCTTTCCTTCCCTAAAGGACATTATTGAACCAGATGGGTTTTATCCGACAATCAACAATGGCTTTGTGGGCATCAGTAGATTCTTATTTCCACATATTTTTTATTGAATTCAAATTCCACCATCTAGCATGGCAGGATTTGAACACAGGTCCCCAGAACATTAGCTGAGTTTCTAGATTAATGGTCTAGTGATACCATTCAGCCATTGTCTTCCCTATAAAATTACTTGTGTAATTTTTGTTGCTGTTTTGAGTTCTGACAATCTGACAGTCTATGATGAACCAAATGCTTCTAAAGGTAATGAGTTTTATCATTAACTCTACAAACTATGGTAAATGCCTTATGTGTACTGTCAGAGTAATATTGCTGCTCTGGGGACAATTGTTAACATGCTGCAGTTGGATATGATAATGCTTATAAAGTTAATTTAGAATTTTAATCTAGCGTGCTTTCTGTTCCCACTGGTCTTAAATCTGATGCATTAACTTTTCCAAATAATGTAAGTTGAAATAAGGTAAAAGTTCTGTGATCTAATGCAGTAATGAACTTCATGGTAAACATTTGAGATGATGGTGTCACAAAAATAAAGATCTCCTATTGACAAAATTACTTTTTGACAGATGTATGTTTTTATTATTTGTTATTGTCTGAATATAGCTCTGCCTCTGGATAACCTGATGCTGCATGTTCTAAGTACCAATTAGCATGATAAATGATTCTTCATTATTTATGTAGATAATTATATAGAACAAAGAAATAGGCCATATGGCCCAATTGGTCTAAGCTTTGTATAAGCCTCTTCCCATCTGACCTCATCTAATCCAATCTGCATGTGCTCATATTTCTGTACCCATTGCAATACATTAAGCCAGAATTCCCAAATTTTAAGATTTTAAGATCTTTTAAGATTGAAGGTGGCACAAACCTCTAAATGGGTCAGCACAGTGGTTAGCACTGCTGCCTTACAGCGCCAGGGACCCAGGTTTGATTCCCAGCTTGGGTCACTGTCTGAAATTTGCATGTTCTCCCCATGTCTGTGTGGGTTTCCTTCTGGTGCTCCAGTTTCATCCCACAGTCTGAAAGAAGTGCTGGTTAGGTGCATTGACCTGAACAGGCACTGGACTGTGGCAACTCGGGGAATTTCACAGTAACTTCATTGCAGTAAGCCTTACTTGTGACAAATAAATAAACATTAACAAATATTTGCTGGTGAAATATAATTAATCTCAAACAGAGAAATGGTGGCAACCTAGAATGTGGAAAACGTGTATCTTGAAATACTGGCAGGCTGTAAATAAGTTTGGATGTGGATTGGAAGTTATTTTTAGATTTTTTTTTAAAAGAATGAGTTAAATTAGTTTAAAATATTTTCCCCTTCGAACTGTAATGACTAGTTTATGATTTGCTTCAGATTTTATCTTCGCTGTGCAAAATGAATTCTGATAACTCCTGTTCAAAATCATTTATTGAATTCGTTTAAATTTGCCCAAAGTCTCTGTCAGAGTGTGCATTGTGAACAAAGGCGTTTTTAACCTTAAAGTTCAACCTTGCCCATCTTCTACAAAGTGCTCCAAGGTAGGCTAAGTATTTCAACAATACTGATGTAAAATCAGCAAAGCAATGGATAAAACTCAACGTAATTTAGCTCCACAGATTATTTAGAATAATCTCTACAATACTTGGAGTTCAATAAAACAAAGCAAACTGGTACAATGTGTAAATACATATTACAAATGAGCTTTGGCAAATATTGTGATTGTTTTGAGATTTGTGTTCTGATTTGAATTCTTTGATTGAAGTTTTATAAACTAGTAGGTTATCCATTGTATTCATCATTCAGTTGATGAATACGGGTTTCTCTCTGCATGATATGTGAGAAGAGTTAGAAGTGAAACTTCAGAAATTTCCTTTAGCAGGACAGAACCTGCTACTCCGTTGTGACAACAAAATTCAAGCAGAAAATGCTGTTGTAGCAATATAGGGTGATAAATGTTTTTACCTTTTTCTGTCTCTCACGCATTCGTCCTTCTTTCCCTTTTTTGATTTTTGTACACAGTTTGATGTGAAATTATCTATTTTAGCTTAACACTTCATGGTTCAGGCCCTTCCATTTTATTGACCAAAGGAGACATACAAGTCACAGGTTTCGTCTGATAGCACTGTGCTGCTTTGACTCCAATAACTGCAAGTTGCAATTTAGAATCCTACAGAGAGTAAATCTGATGAATGCTAGCATTAGTTATTCACTGCTGACTGCAAAATCCTGGCTGATCAATTACTTCCATCAACTGCATTATCAGATTGTGCCTCAATATCTGTAAATGTATTTTTGTTGTTACCAACACTTAATTTCTATAGTAACATTCTGATTTGGTTTTGAGTATGTATTGTAATACTTCTTGTTAACATTGCATGCTTGTTACTTAAAAACAGAAAACACTGGAAATACTCAGCATGCCTGGCAGCAGCTGTGAGAGGAAGAAACAGTTAACATCTATGGTTAATCCTTCATCATGACTTTGATAGATCTGATGGCGAGTCACTGACCTGAAAAATTAGCTCAGTTTCTCTCTTCACAAATGCTGCCAGACCAGCAGAATGTTTTTTGCATTTTCTGTTTTTGTTTCAGATTTCAGTGTGTGCAGTATTTTGCTTTTGCATGTTTTTCATAGTATTGTACTGCCCTCTGATTTACTCTTTTCCGTGCGAAAGAAGACTTTAGCCTATCAAGTTCATTTTGTCTAAGAATATGGAGTAATATAATTTTAACAAGTTTATTTAAGCTTCTTGACCAATACTGCACAAATTACTGCGTTTGCATTAAGCCTTTTTCAGCTAAGGCATGCAATTAAAATAATAACCGAGGATTAACTATCTGTTTGCGGTAATTTTTCTCCATTTCTAATATATCCCTGCATAGATATGCTCTGAAGTTTATAATTTTTTATTTATCTATTTTTATAATTATATATATCATGTTTATTTACTAACCTGATAATTACAAGTGCAATTTCTACTCCTACCTGGTCAAATGCCCTATTCAAAATTGTCACCAAAACATTCTTGTTTCTGTAAATATAACACAATTTTCCTATTGCTGTTTTGTAAACTTAGATGTGTCCCATTCGTTTTGATGAGCCCCAGAATATTTTGAGACTGTGTCTAGAATGCAAGCATATTTATAAGATTGATTCAGTATTTTGGGTTCAACACCCACTCCAGAATTTGAATGCCAAAATCAACACTGACATTCTAGTGTGGTACAGAGGGAGTGCAACACTGCTGGCTGTGCAGTTTTTTGGATGAAGTGTTAAACTGAGGCATCTACCCTTTCTGCTTGAAATAAAAGGTCTGTGATACTTTGAGGAAATCAGTATTACTCTTTGGGCTGAAAGGCCTCCTTCTGCACTGTAAGGATTCTATGGATTCCATAATTTCTCATCATCATATTGCTGTTTGTTGAGTTTGCTATGCACAAACTGACTGCCATGTTTTCTACATTACAACCGTGACTACCAGTGTTCCATCTAATTAACCTTCACACTTCACACAATGCAGTGTGGCTGCACCTCCACATGTGCTAAAGGAAGTATTGCCTGTGTGTAGTCTATTAATTTCTTGCACAATACAAGTTTAGAAGAAAGGCTATGTCTACACTTCAAAAAGTACTTTGGCCATAAAACAGTTTAGGACATTGTGTGGTTGTGAAAGGTTATCTATAAATGCAAATTTTTTTTGTTTTGTTTTCCATCTATTATTTTTGATCATGTTAATCGCCAATTTAAACATAGTGTTTTTAAGAATTAAGATTTACCTTTATGTTTTAATTGATCAATGGTGACATATTTCTTTGCCTTACTTGTGTTCCATAGGTGTTTCAGAATGAGTTATACTGAGAAACCTGATGAAATCACTAAAGATGAATGGATGGAAAAACTCAATAATTTACATATCCAAAGAGCAGATATGAATCGTCTTATAATGAACTATCTAGTTACAGGTAAGACTAATGCAAAAGGGCATATAGGATTCACACATGATTTTGGAAGAGCTTTTCACTGGAAAGGCCATGTTGTAGATAACATTTTATGAACAAATCTGTTTTGCCAAAATAAATCTTCACCTGAAAATTTTTTTTTCTTTAGTATTGAGACCTGGGACAACTGAAGCTTTTATATTGAGCGAAAAATAACTTCTAAATTAAGCTGTTTCAAATAATAAAAATGGATATAGTTAGTAATATACAAATCTGTCAGAATTTGTGAAAAGAAAGGGTACGTTAATGTTTTGGGTGTAATTACCATTGGTTTATTTTTCCCAATTATAATTTGCTATGAATGTCGGTGTTAAATAAAATAGTATTATTAAGATCAAAAGTGTTACTGTTCTTGTGTTTGGAATGGTTTGTGGTGATCACTGCTCTAAAACTGTGCCATCATAAATGAGTGTGAAATCTAGAGAAACTGTGCAAAATAATTATTTTCCTTGAGGTAAGAAGATGCTGCAATAGAATTGTATTGCACCTTTCTAAGTAGTTTTTCATTAACAGGGAAACAACATAGACCTTGCATTCATGAACTTCCAAAAGGTGTTTGATGATGCACCACACAAACTTTTGCAGGGTTGAAGCCTGTGGGGTTTATGGCAGTGGATGCATGGATACGAAATTGGCTAAGGGGCAGAAAGTAGAGTAGCAGAGGATGGCTTTTTTGTTCAGACTGGAGAGAAGCATACAGTGATATTTCCCAGTGGCCAGTGTTTTGTCCAGTGCTCTTTTTGATCTGTATAATGACTTGGACTTCGGTTGGCAGAGCATAATTTCAAAGTTTGTAGATAAAACTTGGCAATGTAATAAACCGTGATGTGGATAGTAGCAAACACATGTGGACATGTGATGTGCTGTTTCTGTATGATATGGGAGCTGGTCCTTCCCAGTGACCATGTTTGCAGTAAGTGCTGGTTGCTTGAAGAGCTCCAGCTCAAAGTAGATGAGCTGGCCTCTGAGCTTCAGACACTGAGGCTCATCAGGGAGAGGGAGTGTAACCTGGATAGTGGGGTGCAAGAGAGATTTACACCCCCTAGTCTGGCTAACTCTAAGGATCAATAACAAGAGGGTGCTGCTGGGGGGAGGAAGAAGAAGGGAGTGGGGGGGTGAGGGAAAGGGGGAAGGGAGTGGAAAAGGGGTGAGGGAAAGGGGGAAGGGAGTGGAAAAGGGGTGAGGGAAAGGGGGAAGGGAGTGGAAAAGGGGTGAGGGAAAGGGGGAAGGGAGTGGAAAAGGGGTGAGGGAAAGGGGGAAGGGAGTGGAAAAGGGGTGAGGGAAAGGGGCAAGGGAGTGGGAAAGGGGGAAGGGAGTGGAAAAGGGGTGAGGGAAAGGGGAAGGGAGTGGAAAAGGGGTGAGGGAAAGGGGGAAGGGAATGGGAAAAGGGGTGAGGGAAAGGGGGAAGGGTGAGGGAAAGGGGGAAGGGTGAGGGAAAGGGGGAAGGGTGAGGGGGAAGGGTGAGGGAAAGGGGGAAGGGTGAGGGAAAGGGGGAAGGGTGAGGGAAAGGGGGAAGGGTGAGGGAAAGGGGGAAGGGTGAGGGAAAGGGGGAAGGGTGAGGGAAAGGGGGAAGGGTGAGGGAAAGGGGGAAGGGTGAGGGAAAGGGGGAAGGGTGAGGGAAAGGGGGAAGGGTGAGGGAAAGGGGGAAGGGTGAGGGAAAGGGGAAGGGTGAGGGAAAGGGGGAAGGGTGAGGGAAAGGGGGAAGGGTGAGGGAAAGGGGGAAGGGTGAGGGAAAGGGGGAGCGGGGGAGGGAAAGGGGGAGGGGAGCAGGGGGGGGAGCGGGGGGGGGAGCGGAGGAGGGAGGGGGGGGGGAGCGGAGGAGGGAGGGAGGGGGGGGAGCGGAGGAGGGAGGGAGGGGGGGAGCGGAGGGGGGAGGGAGGGGGGAGCGGAGGAGGGAGGGAGGGGGGAGCGGAGGAGGGAGGGAGGGGGGGAGCGGAGGAGGGAGGGAGGGGGGAGCGGAGGAGGGAGGGAGGGGGGGAGCGGAGGAGGGAGGGAGGGGGGAGCGGAGGAGGGAGGGAGGGGGGGAGCGGAGGAGGGAGGGAGGGGGGGAGCGGAGGAGGGAGGGAGGGGGGGAGCGGAGGAGGGAGGGAGGGGGGAGCGGAGGAGGGAGGGGGGAGCGGAGAAGGGGGAGCGGGGGAGGGAGGGGGGGTGGAGTGGAGAAGGGGGAGCGGGGGGGGGGAGGGTGGAGTGGAGAAGGGGGAGCGGGGGAGGGGGGGAGCGGGGGAGGGAGGGGGGGAGCGGAGAAGGGGGAGCGGGGGAGGGAGGGGGGGTGGAGCGGAGAAGGGGGAGCGGGGGAGGGAGGGGGGGTGGAGCGGAGAAGGGGGAGCGGGGGAGGGAGGGGGGGTGGAGCGGAGAAGGGGGAGCGGGGGAGGGAGGGGGGTGGAGCGGGGGAGGGAGGGGGGGTGGAGCGGAGCGGGGTGGAGCGGGGGAGGGAGGGGGGGTGGAGCGGAGGGGGGTGGAGCGGGGGAGGGAGGGGGGGGTGGAGCGGAGAAGGGGGAGCGGGGGAGGGAGGGGGGGGTGGAGCGGAGAAGGGGAGCGGGGGAGGGAGGGGGGGTGGAGCGGAGAAGGGGGAGCGGGGGAGGGAGGGGGGGTGGAGCGGAGAAGGGGGAGCGGGGGAGGGAGGGGGTGGAGCGGAGAAGGGGGAGCGGGGGAGGGAGGGGGGGTGGAGCGGAGAAGGGGGAGCGGGGGAGGGGGAGCGGGGGAGGGAGGGGGGGTGGAGCGGAGAAGGGGGAGCGGGGGAGGGGGAGGGAGGGGGGGTGGAGCGGAGAAGGGGGAGCGGGGGAGGGAGGGGGGTGGAGCGGAGAAGGGGGAGCGGGGAGGGGGAGCGGGGGAGGGAGGGGGGGTGGAGCGGAGAAGGGGGAGCGGGGGAGGGGGAGGGAGGGGGGGTGGAGCGGAGAAGGGGGAGCGGGGGAGGGAGGGGGGGTGGAGCGGAGAAGGGGGAGCGGGGGAGGGGGAGCGGGGGAGGGAGGGGGGGTGGAGCGGAGAAGGGGGAGCGGGGGAGGGAGGGGGGGGAGCGGGGGAGGGAGGGGGGGTGGAGCGGAGAAGGGGGAGCGGGGGAGGGAGGGGGGGGAGCGGGGGAGGGAGGGGGGGTGGAGTGGAGAAGGGGGAGCGGGGGAGGGAGGGGGGGTGGAGTGGAGAAGGGGGAGCGGGGAGGGAGGGGGGGGACCCAAAGGCCTCATCCCCTCAATCTGCACAACAGGTTTGAGGTTCTTGCTCCCAGTGTGGACAAGAACGAGGGCTGTAAGGTTGATGAGCAGACTGCCCACGGTACAGTGGTGCAGACAGAGGACCAAGGGGAAGAAGTAAAGAGGAATGTAGTGGTAATTGGGGATAGTGTAGTTAGGGGTATAGACACTGTCTTTTGTCACAATGATAAAGAATACAGAAGGCTGTGTTGTCTGCCTGGCGCTTGGGTCCAGGATGTCTCGTCTGGGCTGCAGAGGAACCTGGAGTGGGAGGGTGAGAATCCGGTTGTTGTGGTACATGTGGGTGCCAATGACATAGGCAAAATGGGAACTAAGGATCTGCAGAGGGAGTATGAAAAGCTGGGAATGAAATTAAAAAGCAGAACCAACAAGGTTATCTCTGGATTACTACCTGAACCACGTGCAGATGGGCGTAGGGTAATTAGGATTAAAGAGATGAATGGGTGGCTCAGGGATTGGTGTGGGAGGAATGGGTTTGAATTTATGGGGCATTGGCACCAGTATTGGGGCAGGTGGGACCTGTTCAGATGGGATGGTCTTGGTCTGAACCGTGCTGGGACCAGAGTCCTGGCGAATCGTATAACTAGGACTGTAGATAGGGCTTTAAACTAATGGGGGGGGGGGGAAGAAGAGGGTGGGGGGGGGGGGGGGGGAAGAAGAGGGTGGGGGGGGGAAGAGGGTGGAGGGGGAAGAGGGTGCGGGGGGGGGAAGAGGGGGTGGGGGCAGAGGGAGGGGGTGGGGGCGGGGGCAGAGGGTGCGGGGGGGAAGAGGGGGAGGGGGCAGAGGGTGGAGGGGGCAGAGGGTGCAGGGGTGGGGGGGAAGAGGGGGCGGGGGCAGAGGGTGGAGGGGGGAGAGGGTGCAGGGGTGGGGGGGGGAAGAGGGGGCGGGGGCAGAGGGTGGAGGGGGGAGAGGGTGCAGGGGTGGGAGAAATTACAATGTCTAAAGTAAAAGAGAGGGTACGGGCATGGGAAAATGTTGAGGATGTCCCAATAATAAAGGGAGTAGGGGGCATGAGAAAGGTTGGTAGCGTTCCTTCAAATAGGGTCCAGATGAAGGCTGGGATAAAGACACTTTACCTGAATGCACAAAGCATTCGGAACAACGTGAGTGAGCTGGTGGCGCAGATCAGCACAAATGGATATGATCTGGTGGCCATTACGGAAACGTGGTTGCAGGGTCACAGGGACTGGGAGCTGAATGTCCAGGGGTATCAAGTGTTTAGGAAGGATAGACGGGAGGAAAAAGGGGGTGGGGTAGCTCTGCTGATTAAGGATAATATCAGGGCGGTAGTAAGAGAAGATATAGGCTCCAAAGAGCAGAACGTGGAATCGTTGTGGGTGGAGGTAAGGAACAGTAAGGGGAGGAAAATGCTGGTGGGTGTGGTCTATAGGCCCCCAAATAATAACTTGGAGGTGGGGCGGACTATAAATAAGCAAATAAATGATGCGTGCAGAAATGGAACGGCGATAATTATGGGGGATTTCAATCTACATATTGACTGGTTGACCCATGTTGGACGCGGTGGGCTTGAGGAAGAGTTCTTGGAATGCTGCCGGGATAGTTTCCTTGAACAGTGTGTGACGGAACCGACAACGGAGCGAGCTATCTTAGATCTGGTGTTATGTAACGAGGCAGAATTAGGGCTTGTTGTGAGGGATCCTCTTGGGACAAGCAATCATTGTATGGTTGAGTTTTGATGCAGATGGAGGATGAGAAAGTAGGGTCCCGAACCTGTGTCCTCTGTTTGAACAGGGGAGTACGATAGGATGAGAGAGGAATTGGCAAATGTAGATTGGGGGCGCAGATTGGTCGGTAGGACCGCTGAGGAACAGTGGAGGATCTTTAAGGAGATCTTTTTCAGTGCTCAGCAGAAATATATTCCAATGGTAAAGAAGGAACGTAGGAGAAGAGATAATCAGCCGTGGTTATCGAAGGAAATAAAGGAGAGTATTAAATTAAAAGCTGATGCGTTTAGAGTGGCTAAAAGTAGTGGGCGAGTAGAAGATTGGGAGAGGTTTAAAAATCAACAAAGATTGACTAAAAAGTTGATAAAGAAAGGAAGGGTAGACTATGAAGCTAAACTAGCACTAAATATAAAAAAGGACAGTAAGAGTTTTTACAAATATGTAAAGAGGAGGAGGCTGGCTAGAGTGAATGTTGGACCCTTAGAGGATGAGAGGGGGAATTTAGTGGTGGCGGATGAGGAAATGGCTGAGGCCTTAAATAAGTTTTTTTTGCCTCGGTCTTCACGGAGGAGACGCCAATACTTTGCCGGATATTAAAGAAAGAAGGATGGTAGGAGCTGAGGGCCTGAACGCGATTACTGTCACTAAAGAGGTAGTGCTTGATCGACTAGTGGGACTGATGGTGGACAAGTCTCCAGGACCAGATGGAATGCATCCCAGGGTTCTGAAGGAAATGGCAGAGGTGATAGTAGATGCCTTAGTGATTATTTACCAAACTTCACTGGATTCTAGGGAAGTGCGGGAAGATTGGAAAACGGTGATGTTACGCAGCTGTTTAAAAAAGGTAGCAGACAAAAGGCAGGGAATTATAGGCTGGTTAGTTTAACGTCTGTTGTTGGAAAAATGCTTGAATCTGTCATCAAAGAAGAAATAGCAAGGCACCTAGAGAAGAATTGTTTGATAGAGCAGACGCAGCACAGATTCGTTAAGGGGAAGTCGTGTTTGACAAATGTGACTAGTGCGGTAGACAGAGGGGAACCGGTGGATGTGGTGTTTCTCGATTTTCAAAAGGCGTTTGATAAGGTGCCGCACAAAAGGCTGCTTCAGAAGGTTAGGGAGCATGGAGTTGGGGGTAAGGTGTTAGCGTGGATAGAGGATTGGTTGCCTAATAGGAGGCAGAGAGTAGGTATCAATGTGTGTTATTCTGATTGGCGGTTGGTAACTAGTGGAGTGCTGCAGGGATTGGTGCTGGGGCCTCAGCTATTTACCATTTATATAGATGATCTGGAGGAGAGGGCTGAGTGTAGGGTGACGAAATTTGCTGATGACACAAAGATGAGTGGAAAAGCAAATTGTGCGGAGGGTGTGGAAAGTCTGCAGAGGGATCTAGATAGGCTGAGTGAGTGGGCAAGAACCTGGCAGATGGAGTACAATGTTGGCAAGTGTGAGGTTATCCACTTTGGCAGGAATAATAGTAGGAGGGATTACTATTTAAAGGGCGAAAAGCTGCAGCATGCTACGGTGCAGAGGGACCTGGGGGTCCTTGTGCATGAGTCGCAAAAACCCAGTCTTCAGGTGCAGCAGGTGATCAAGAAGGCGAATGGGATGCTGGCCTTTATAGCGAGGGGGATAGAATATAAAAGCAGGGAGGTCTTGCTGCAACTATACAGGGCATTGGTGAGGCCGCAGCTTGGAGTACTGTGTGCAGTTTTGGTCGCCGCACTTGCGCAAGGATATATTGGCCTTGGAGGGAGTGCAGAGGCTGATCACTAGGCTGATACCGGAGATGAGGGGGTTGGACTATGAAGAGAGACTAAATACACTGGGTCTGTACTCGTTGGAGTTTAGAAGAATGAGGGGGGATCTTATAGAGAAGTATGAGATAATGAAGGGGATAGATAGGGTAGAGGTAGAGAGATTCTTCCCGCTCAGAAAGAACAACAGGACTAGAGGGCACAGCCTCAAGATAAAGGGGGGGGGGTGGGGTGCAGTTTAGAACAGAGTTGAGGAGGAATTTCTTCACTCAAAGGGTGGTGATTCTCTGGAATTCTCTGCCCGTTGAAGTGGTGGAGGCTACCTCGCTAAATATATTTAAGACACAGGTAGATAGGTTTTTGATAGGCAAGGGAATTAAGGGTTATGGGGAGAAAGCGGGAAAGTGTAACTGAGCCACTTCAGATCAGCCATGATCTTATTGAATGGCGGGGCAGGCTCAAAGGGCTAGATGGCCTACTCCTGCTCCTGCTTCTTATGTTCTTATTAAACTTAAAAGAGGCCATGGACTGGTGAAATGACCAAACAAAATACGAAATTTGACACCGAAGAGTGTGAAGTGATTCATTTCAGTAGGAAGAATGAATGAAGGTAATATGAATTACATTGTGAAATTTTAAAGGAGGTGCAGGAACAGAGATGTACATATGCAAATATTTGACGATAGTACATTCAGAATCCTTGGCCTCGCAAAAAGAACAAAAGCAAGGAAGTTTAAACTTTATGAAACACTAGTTGGACCCCAGCTGGAGTATTGAGTCCAATTCTTGGCACCACCATTTAGAAAAGATTTTTAAGGCTTTGAAGAGGTGTTGAATGCGGCTTGTTAGAGTGGCATCAAGGCGATGGGACTTCAATTCTGTGGATAGGCAAGAGAAGCTGGGATTGTTTTCCTTAGAGCAGAAAAGATTAAAGGGAGATTTGATATCTTAAAAATCTTAAAGAGCAATGATAAAGAGAAACGGTTTCCAGTGGCAAATAGATTTGTAACCAGATCACAGATTTAAGGTAATTGGCAAATGATTAGTTTTTTTGTAGCAAGTTGTGAGCTGCCTGGAATGTACTGCCTGGAGCAGATTCAGTATTTACTTTCGAAAAAGAGTTGGATAAGTACTTGGAGGAAAATAATTGCAGGGCTATGCAGAAGGAGCAGGAAAATGGGACTAATTGGCTAGCTTTTCAAAAAAGTTGCAGACCTTCTGCGCTTCATTATTCTATGATTCTGTAAATGATTGGATTTAAGATTGATTAAATGAAATTATTTCTGGAAAACAATTCAATTTAATTTCTGTGCGAGTCCAGTTAAATTAAGTTTCTTTCCCCCCATGTTGTTTGTTTAATTTATAACTAAATTAGGTTTATTTTTGAAATCAGTAAGCACTTAAAAAATGGTGTAATGTTTGTTTCAGTCTTTAGCAGAATTCAATAATTGCTCTTGTTTTTTCTATTGGTGATTTATCAATGTTTTGAGAAGTTTGAGTAAATACAAACACAAAATGTTCAATGTCTATAAAATATTTACTGCTATCCCTCACAGTGTGGTAAAATAGTTATTTGTTCTGCAGATGTTTATAAGCATTAGTTTGGCTGGAGAAGCATGTTATACTGATAGAGCCCCTTGACATCATTAAACTATTCCACACGTAACCATAAGAAGCCACAGTAGCAAAGTAATGTGGATGCTGGAAACAGAAAATGCTGGAAATACTTAGCAGATCTGGCAGCATCTTGTGGAAAGAGAAACTGAAGTTAACGTTTCAGGTAGATGTCCCTTCATCGGTTCTGATGAAAGGTGACTGACCGGACATATTAACTCACTTTCTCTCTCTACAGATGCTGCAAGACCTGAATAGTAAAAGTTGCTTGTGTTGTGCTACATTTTATTTCGGTAGAAGGGTCACAACCATCACCTGCCTTTTCCACCAAATGCTAGCAAGAGAATGGGTATTGTGTTTGGTCATCGCAGTGTAAGCATATATTGTGATGTATTTTATGTTTAAGGTGGGGCTGCTTTAAGAAGTGGTTTGTTACAGGAGTTGATTTGTCTGGGAAAAATATGCAGCTCAAATGCTGAGAATGCAGGATAACTGATTTTAGCGAGGAATGCCTTACTTCATAGAATTCATGGACTTTTTGACTATTTAGGATGAAAGCAAATTACTGCGGATGCTGGAATCTGAAACCAAAAGAGAAAATGCTGAAAAGTCTCAGCAGGTCTGGCAACGTCTGTAAGGAGATAAAAGAACTGACGTTTTGAGTCTGGCTGACCCTTTGACAAAACTTTGACAAAACTCTGACAAAGGGAGCTCTCACAACATCAGCTCTTTTCTGTCCTTACAGATGCTGCCAGACCTGCTGAGACTTTCCAGTGTTTTCTCTTTTGGTTTTGATTATTTAGATTGGCCTTGATTTTAGATGAGGTATGTAGGGTTATGTTGTTGAGTAGGTTGATTAACAGGAACAGAGTCATGTGGTTAATGGGAGCTAAGCTTACAGGAAATAAGTTTCATTTTCATTTCAAAAATAGAGCCGTTGCTGTGTGGGGGGGGTGCAATACTGCGCTCTCTCCCCCTCTCTCTCCCACTGTTCTCCCTTCTCCCCCTCTCCCCCTTCTCTCTGTTTCCACCCCCCCCATCCTTTCTTCACAATTCCAAAATAGAAGAAATGTCGGGACGTATTCTGGTTTCATAACATTACTTGGGGTTTCTGATTTGGTTCCCGAACAGCAGCATGGTGATGCAGCGGAACAGCAAGTATGGAAAGGCCACAGTTGAGCATTCTTTTGAAGTGTCGTCGTGTGAAATCATAGAATTAACTTCCCACAGTATTGGTGACTTTATGTGAGCTGAGAAATATCAATTTTCATGTGAAGACATTAGGAGTAATAAAACATCAGAATATTTTGTCAGAACTTCCCTGTATAATTTACTGACGACCTGCTAATACAGTTATAATTTATTTATGTATAATTTGTTTCAGAAGGATTTAAGGAAGCAGCAGAAAAATTTAGAGTGGAATCTGGGATAGAACCTAGTGTTGACCTGGACACCCTTGATGAACGTATTAAAATTCGCGAGGTGATACTTAATGGACAAATCCAAGAGGCCATTGCACTAATCAATAGTCTGCATCCAGAGCTGTTGGACACAAATCGTTATCTTTACTTCCACTTACAGGTAGGGAAATCTTCACATTATAAAAGAGGATGGCATTGGGGTCAAAATTTAGGTCTTATTTATTTAAAAATTATTAAAAGCTTTCACTGAACTATTAGTTAATACATGCATTTATATATTTCGTTCATGAATGTTCAGGCATAATTCAGACTACAATATGCTTTTGAACTATACATAATATAAATTTTGTAAGACCTGTTGACTCCTTTGTCCTTGTAAACTACAGTCCCATCTCCAACCCCTTTTCTCTCCAAAATCCTTACATGCTGTCACCTCATACATGGAATCGTATGAAAGGGAACATGAATCTGTTCCATGTATGAATCTCTACAATCAGGTTTCTGGCCCAGAACAGAAATAGCCCCCAAGGTCACAAATGTTGTTCTTTGTGATGGTAATCATAATTTATTACCTTTCCTCCAATCTCCTTGATCTGTCTTCAGCCTTCAGCACTGCTGGTCAAACTGTTGTCCTCTGATGCTTCTCCTCTGCCTCCTAGCTGGCTGGGTTAGTGTTGTTTTTTTAAAAAGCTGGTCGGCGCAACATCGTGGGCCGAAGGGCCTGTTCTGCGCTGTAATGTTCTATGTTCTATGTTCTATGTGTTGATGCATTCTTTCCTGTTAAACCAGAGAATTGTCTTGCAATGCTTTCTTGGGTCTCCAGGAATCTATCATTTCCCCTCTGACTTTATACTACCTAATAGTTACATCACCTGTTTTCATAGGTATTTTGATAGCACTCAGTTGTACCTCACCACTACCTCTTTTGATCCATCATTATCTGTAAATTGCTTATCTGACGTTGAGTACTGGATGAACAAAATTTCTTCCAACTTAGTATTGGGAAGACCAAAGCCATTGTCTTTGGACCCAGCTACAAACTCCATCTCTTTCCCTAACAACTCTATGTTGCATTTATTTGATGTGCACAGCATTTATTAACATTTAAAAATTGATAATGAGTTGTATGTTCGAATCAACTGTGTGGTTTGCTAGGCCATTTCAGGGGGCAGTTATGAGTCAATGACATTGTTGTGGGTCTGGAGTCAATATATAGGTTACCTAAGGATGGCAGATTTCCTTCTCTAAACACATTTGTGCAGAGTTGGGACTTTACAGCACTCTGAATTTCGAGATCACTGCTACTAATGCTAGCTTTTTGTGCCATGATGGAATTTGCATTTTGTCTCTAAGTCATAAGCCCAGTAAAGCAACCATTATGCTGCTACACTCTGTACTGTGAAGCTGAACCATAATGTTCTTAATTTAGGTGTCATTTTTGATCCCAAGGTGCGCTTCCAATGACACATCAGTTGTTGTGATGAAGCCTATTTCCACCTCTCAAACATTGCTAGACTCAGTCTCTGCCTTGGCTTATTTGCTGTTGGAATCCTTGTCGTTGCCTTTGTTAACTATAGACTGCCCTATTCTAGTGCATTTTTAGCTGGCCTCCCACATTTTATTCTCTATAAACCGAGGTCATCCACACCTCTCTAGTCTGTATGCTAAGTTACATCAGGTCCTGCTAACCCATCACTAATGTTCCCTGTAGGGCACGGTTGCCTGTTTGGCAAACCGGTATGTACCGTGTTTGAAATAAACAGGCTATTCTCAACATCAAGTTCCAGTGCGGGTGGAGCTGAGCATTAAATGTCCAACATTAAAAGTGTAAGTAACTGGAGAGAAAGCAGGTTGGAGGTGGAAGAGGGTACTATGCTGGAAGTGAAAATGGGTGGAAAACAAGGAGTCAAATGTGACATCAGAATCCTGAAAAAGACTGAGTTCCACATTCATCTCTCAAAGTTTGTGGATGGGGAGAGACTTGGTCTGTTGCTGACTTTGATGAAAGACATGGGGCCACCACTGGATACAGCAAGACTCAGGATTGTTCCCCATTCCAGTGTTCAATGCCCATGACTCAATCTGGAGCAGAATGGCTTATAAAGGCTCACAACAACTTTACTCAATGGACACAGCTCATCTTTGCCACGTAAATACACAGTCTGGGCTGAAATTGAGAGACTTAGTTTAATTGAGGAAATTGTGCTTTCTGACCTACATATTTATGATGAAAATTGGGTTTTTGATCCTGTATCATCAGGAAACAAGTAGTTTTACATAATCTGTATTTGCGGTTGTTGGAAACAAGGTGTAGCTTCAAGTAAGTCTAATTATCTGTTTCTGAATAAGAAAGGGTTACAACTTCAGTTTGCTCATATTAAACAAAGGTGTCTTCGTGTTTGTAGGTTTTGGTTTCATTTTAAACTGTGCCAGCATTGTTCTCAATGTTTTGCAATGTGAAAACAAAACAAAGTTTAAAGAAAGGACCCATGATGCAAAGCGTAAGCACTTATGGTTCAGTTGGAACCAGATATCTCAGAACAAAGCAACTTTGACAGAAACTGCCAGTGGAGGCAGGACAATGGAATAAGGGGCAAAAAACAAGTCCCAGAAGCTAAAGAACAGTTCTACAAACCAGGGAATGAAAGAGAAGTCCCAGGAAGACTGAGTCAAAGGGGCAAAGAGATAGAATCTGAACAAGGTACCGTTAACTGAAGTTCAAGAGCGACAGAGAAAGGCTCCCAGTTAAAGACAGAGCTGCAAGCGCTCACCTGGAGGAGTTGTGTAGTAAAAAAAACCAGGCATCTGAAGTAATCCTCAGGTTGTTGACACCTTACGACAAATTGTGAAGCAGTAATCTTTTGTTGGCATGGCTGGGTACCTGAGAGGTTGTGTGGAAGCTTGAACACACATGGTGATCTCGAGCAGAGGAATATTGCAATGAAAAATTGAAATCCTGGAAGTGGATCCTTGGTGAAGGCAATTGAAAGAAATTGTTGTTTGGAAGAAGATCCAAAGGTGTGTTTTTTTTTGAAAGTGGAGTTTGGAAACACTTAGAGTTCCAGTGAGATCAGTTGGCTCACAGTGGAACAAGTGTCTGGAGGGATTTGAGGAGAAATTAACAGAAATTATGTTAGGTGGCAACTGCCACTTGGTTTCAGAGTCTGGTGTGCCTGAACATTATTGGCTTACATGAACTGTGTACTTGCAAAAACATTATAGTAAAAAGTATACTGTTATCCTTGAAAGTCCAAATATTTTAGACGTTCCTTCAAATTTAATAAAAATTAGTCTATTGAGCCAAAGTTCCATTCTGGGACCTGATTGTAAAAGTACATAGAGCATGGCCATTGAGCATTTGCCTTTAGCATTGACTTGGTAACACATACAAACCTGCAAACTGCAGATTAATTGAAGCTGTCTAGATGAATGGAAGAATGGCCAGATTGAGAGTTTAATTTCATTATTTGATGAGATAAATGGATTTTAAAGATGTGCTACACCAAGATTTTCAAGTTGACATTGTTCTCCCTGCTCCTGTTGCATTTCATCTCTTTGTAGTATGAACTCTTGTATTAGGAAAGGTGTAGGACTCATGAGGGGAGGAGGGATAGTATGAATGAGAAAAGGGTTATAATGGAATGTGCGAAAACTAGAAGAGTGCAACCAGACATTGGCATTAGGATAAGCCTTGGTGCATAAATGTGCACTGGACAGGTGGGATTTGGAGGAGAGATGGAGAGTGGGATGGGTGGCAGCTGGAGGAGAAAGGCAGATTGGGACAGGTGGGCGTTGGAGGAGAGAGGTAGAATGGGATAAGTGGGAGCTAGAGGAAGAGGACACTGGGACTTGGAGGGAGGAAAGAGTGCAGTGGGTGGATACTGGAGGAGGGGGAGACAGCAATGGATAAGAGCTGGATGGGAGGGAGACTGTGATTGGTAGGAGCTGGAGGGAAGGGAGACTGCAATGTAAGGGAGCTGATAGACTGGGATGGGTGGATGCTGGAAGAGAGGAGAAGAATAGGACTGGTGGGAACTGGAGGAGATGGATAGATGGAAACTAGAGGCAAGAGAGACTGGAATGGTGGGGGCACTGGTGGAGAGGATGACTGGGACAGATGGAACTTGGAGGAGCAAAATGGGATTGGTGAAAAGACAATATTTCCTCTAAGGCTGCAAGCAACTTGAAATACAGGGCACCTTGAAATAGGCTGTTTAAAACTTTGTGAAATTTCCATTGACTTTTAAAAGTGAGCGACCTATGTCAAAAAGATAGTGCTTGGAGGGGTTTGTAGTCTAGAGAGTACAAAGAAAATTTAGATTTAACATTGCCTATCCCCTCTGTGCTCACTGACCAACATTGGTTCCTGGTTAATCCAAACTTGTAAAATGTCTCATCCTTGTTTTAAAATTCTTCCATGGCCTTGCTCCTCCCAGCCCCTTGTGTTCACCTGCTGTTCTTCCGCTCTCTTGAGCATACCCAATTTTAATTACTCTGACACTTGTGACTGTGCCTTTAGGTGCCGAAGCTCCTTGAAACCTAGCTCTTTGACCAAGCTTTTGGTCATCTGCCATAACGTTTCCCTATATGGCTTGGTGAAGCACCTTGAGATGCTTTGCTATGTTCAGAGATGCTATATTAATGCAAGTAGAAGTACAGTAACCTTGTTAGTTGGGAGTCAGATTGCAGCAGCACAAGTAAAAGAATCTGGTTAATCTGAAACCTGTACCCTTGTACATCCAAAAACATTCTGTAATGCAGTGGTCTGTGTTTGTTGCTAGATCTATCTGAGGAAAAATATACTGGCATTGGAGGAGTCCAGAGAAGTTTCAGTAGGCTGATCCTGGGCATGGAAGGATTTTCTTATGAGGGGAGATTAAGTAGGTTGGGCCTGCAGTCATTGGAGTTCAGAAGAATGAGAAGTGACCTTATTGAAACATATGTGATTCTCGGGGCTGACAGAGTGGATGCTGAGAGGCTGATTTCCCTTTGTGGAAGAGGTTAGGACCAAAGGGTCGCCCATTTAAGCACAAATGAGGAGGGATTTCTTCTCTCAAAGGGTAGTGAATCATTGGAAATTTTTAGTGCAGCGAGCTATAGAATCTGAATCATTAAATATGTTCAAGGCTGAGATAAACCGATTTTTAATCAGTAAGGGAATCGAGGGTTATGGGGATAAGGCAGGAATGTGGAGTTGAGGATTATCACATCGATGAGCCGAACAGCCTGCTTCTGCTCCTTTGTCAGATGGTCTTATTCAATCAGAGTGTAAGGATTAATTGACCTAGGTGAGGAAGTTTACTCTGATAGGAACAAGAGCATGTCATTCCGTCCCTTAAATCTGCTCCAAGATCATCACTGAAAAATTTAGCTCTAACAAGAAAACTGGGCAATTCCTTCTGGCCTATTTGTCTCAATTAAATCAAGACAAAACTTCTTAGAAAATAACTGGCTAAAAGAATAATTAAATAGAATGAGAATGGGATCAATATAAGAATGGATAGCAGCAACATTGGTAAACTCCTGCTTTGTTTTTCATTGAAATCTGATCAAAGAGAATGCATTGCATCCATATGTGACTTACATAAGAACATAAGAAATAGGAGTAGGCCTTCGAGCCTGCCCCGCCATTCAATAAGATCGTGGCTGATCTGTCGTGGCTCAGTTCCACATTCCCGCCCTCTCCCCATAACCCTTAATCCCCTCTCTTATCAAAAACCCATCAACCCGTGTCTTAAAAATATTTAGCGAGGTAGCCTCCACCACTTCAACGGGCTGGGAATTCCAGAGATTCACCACCCTTTGAGTGAAGAAGTTCCTCCTCAACTCCGTTCTAAACCGCCCCCCCTTTATCTTGAGGCTGTGCCCCCTAGTCCTACTATCCTTTCTGAGCGGGAAGAATCTCTCCACCTCTATCCTATCCATCCCATTCATCATCTTATACGTCTCAATGAGATCTCCCCTCATTCTTCTAAACTCTAACGAGTACAAGCCTAGTTTATTCAGCCTCTCCTCATAGCTCAACTCCGATATCAGCCTAGTAAACCTCCTCTGCACTCCCTCCAAGGCCAAAATATCCTTGCGTAAGTACGGCGCCCAAAACTGCACACAGTACTCCAGCTGCGGCCTCACCAATGCCCTATACAGCCGCGGCAAGACCTCCCTACTTTTATATTCAATCCCCCTCGCTTGTGTTCAGTAAATCATTTTTCTTAACAATTGTAATTATCTAATGGTATATTAATGTTAAATGTTTGCAGAGGAAAGTAGAGCTAGCTTATATTATTGCTTCACTCTGGGATCATGCCTTCTCTGGCAGTTGAACAGCTTCCAGCAGCATCTATCTATTTGAGTGCTTATGGATCATCAGCCAAAAATACTTATGATTTGGTAAACTGTGAGGAAGAATGGTGAAGTAGGTGGCTGGGTTTTAATGTTGGAGTTAAAGACATATTAGGATGTTGTGGAGAGAAATCTTATGTATATGATAGTTTGACATGTGAACATTTGGTCTATTTTGCACTGACTTTTTGTTCACATTTAAGTCTTAAGTATTTTTCCAGTGGAATTTTAATCTGTTTTAGATTAAATATTTATAGACTGTAAACACTTTTCAAAAATGCTTGTAATTTATTGCACTTCCTTGAAGTTTGTGTTCTGAAATTTAGACAAATCTGATCCATATTTTTGTTCTGAACATAATATTTGAACTTTGAGTTACCATGATTTGTGGAAACTTCATACAGGCATCATACATTTATTTCTATGTACTATTAAACCACAGCAATAGTAGCTAGTTACTTAGTGCAGAAAAATTAGGGTGAGCAATTGATAACATTGGCCCAGGTTATAGGGATTACATGTGACGCAGTGAGTAACGTCTGTGAGTCAGAGGCTCTGGATTTGAATGGCCAAGGAAGATGAATACACTGCTGCCAAACAGGTTGTGTATCAACTTGTAAATCTTACCAACACACACCAATGGTAGTCAGTAAGAGCAGGAGAGATTCTTAGTCAGTATTTGATGGAAAGAGTGTTGGAGCTTCTAGAACTGTAGATTCTGTAAAGTGCAGAAGGCCGCCATTTGACCCATCCATTCTGCACCGACTCTCCGAAAGAACATAAAATGCCTCAAGAGCCTACAGACGAACAATATAAACTAAAGAATTAAAATGATGTGTGAATAGAGACTTTCACTTGCAAACTGGACAGAGATGTATCACAAACCAGGCAATCAATCCATGTTTGAGCTCCCCAATATAGAGGAGGCCACTTGGTGAGAAGCAAACCTGCAGTGCTAAATTGAAAGAAGTACAAATGAATTGTTGATTCATCTAAAAGTTTTTGGGGCCTTTAATGCTGAGAAGTGGGGTGGTAACGGGTCAGTTGTTGCATCTCCTGTGCTTGCGTGAGTAGGCATCATGGGAAGAGAAAGAGGTCTTGGGGTGAATGAGCAGTGGACCAAGTGTCATAAGAGGAACTGTTCCCTCTGAACACTTGAATTAGAGATGAGAGAAAGATGTGTTTCTGGTGGCATCATGCTGGAGATGAAGGAAATAGCACGTGATAATATATTGAATAGGAAGGCTGCTGGGGTGGGGTGGAGGGTACGAATGAGAAGAACCCCATCACGGTTCTTCAGTGGGGAGTGGATGGCAATGACAAACTTGAGCTAGGATTTTTCAGCCTTGTCACAGCGATATCCATCACAGGAAATTCATCATTGACTTTTGGCGGGACCGGGTGATTCAGGTGGTGGTTGGGATCAGAAATTCCCATCCTCTATTTCTCGTTCCACAGGTAGTATCAGACCTGCTGAGTATTTCAATCATTTTCTGTTTTCTAAATCTCTTCCTTTGTCTATCTTTAGCTTCAGTTTTACTTTAACAGATTCAGTTTGTATAAATGGGAATAACATTTTTTTAAGTTACATAGATGTTGGAACTTTTTTTCTGTCCATCCATGTTGGAGTTGAAGTTTGTGGCTGAAAAGTGGTGTATATTTTCAGACAGTCAGTGCCAGAAGTGTAACAATTCACGTTTTCTGTAAAGTACTAGAGGCAAAGTTGTTCAAGCTATCTCATAAGCATCTCTGAGAGCCCATTCACATGCCAGAAAAGGTATTTGGCATTGATACACAAGGTTTAATATTGTTGCTTTATTTATTTGATTTGTTGCTTTTAGGTATTTTATTCTTTCCACTTAATTTACTTCAATTTTGCTACAGCATTCCAGATGCATAACAACAAAACCAGCTGTTTCTACAGCAAAAACATTTCCATAAAATAATCTGGATAAAAATGAAATTTGAATTCTGAGTGGCCATCTTTTAAGCACAGTTTTAAATAATTCTTAAATTTGATCCCCGATGTTTAAAAAGCTGCTCCAGTATATTGTAACTACATCGTTTTTCGGCTGCTTCATCTAAGAATTAATATTTCTTAATGATCTCAATTATTTTTGCCTCCAATTTTATGTTAAAAAAGAGTTGAATTTCTATTTCATCTTTAGATGACGTTAGTAGAAATGCAGCAATACCTTTGTGGTCCAGACTTTGCTGTCGCAAGACATGTAGCAATGCTATTAGCTAGACTTACCTCTGCACATCTTCAGTTCAGTGATTTTTGCTGACAAAATTGCTTATACAAGCTGATATTGGAGCAGTGAGGGAAATAGGGGAGTCTTGGAATTCAAGTGAACAAGAAAAATAACAAGATGTCTCCTTACCCAGTGAAATTTAAGGATTAGAAAATAATCAACAGAAGTATTGAAAAGAAGCTTGAATATTGAATCAGATACAGAAGGAGATAGAGGGGAAAATAAGATTGAATTGAGATGGAGAACAGAGACAAAGGAAAAGTTAGGTGGGAAATTGTAATTTTCTTTAAATATCTTAAAATTCAAAACCTGAAAAGATGAGACACTGTAGAATCCCTACAGTGCAGAAATAGGTCTTTCGGCCCATCGCACCAGCACCAACAACCATCCCACCCAGGCGCTATTTCCATAACCCTATGTATATACCCTGCTAATCCCCCTGACATTAAGGGGCAATTAAGCATAGCCAATCAACTCAACCTACACATCTTTTGAACTGTTGGAGGAATCAGGAGCATCTAGAGGAAACCCACACAGACAATGTGCAAACTTCACACAGTTAACTGAGGCTGGAATTGAACCCGGGCTGCTGAGGGCACTGTAAAACAGCAATGCTAAACTGTGCCAATGTGCAGCACTTGTAATAAATAAGTTTCAGTACCAGAGAGGTTGATTTGCAGACAAGCTGTAAATATCTGAAGCAAGTCTAGTTCCTATCCACCATGCACATACAGCAACCTTGTGACGTGTAATGCGTGTCAAAATTGAGGCAGTGCAATTCCATTTACACAAAGCTGATGGTGGAGCACAATTTATTTAACTGCAGCTGCTCCTCTTTTGAAATTGCCCTATCGTTTCCTCAAAATAATATGTATGTTATTAGCCTCCTCGCTTGGATTTTGAAAGTAAATCCTATCAACATGACACATGCATAATTTTAGTGTTTCTCCACTATGTTTAATCTTTTAACCCTAGATCTGAATTTGATGGCGTAAAAAAAAAATCAGGAGATGCAAAGTTCAGAAAATAATGGGATCTTTCCCCAATACAACCTCATCGCAAAGTTTTCAAAACTATAAGGAAGAAGGGGGGTTTAGTTGGTAGTGGGTGGGGACTGTCAGCATTTAAAGCTGTGGTATTTATAAATTCAATTCATAGTCATTCCCTGGAGGTTGTTTGTGATAATGTAACTTCTCCTGTTTACACATTCTGCAATATAGTATTAGTATTTGTGCTTCATTCCTCCTTTTCAAATTTGAGTTAGATTTTGAACATAACCTGCATGTAATCAAGTCATTAATTGCTTTCAGACTGTGCAAAGTGATGTGATCAAACTGCATGGACCAGGTTCACGCGCGGATGACCATTTTGCATTGAGACACACTGGTGAATTCTAGTCCAGTATAAACTAAACTTTGGAAGCGTAGCACAAAATTAATTTTAAGAAGAGTAAAAAAAAAAGAAAGCTACTGGAACCTGATTGCTCTATATATAGGAACAGGAGCAGGCCTTTGAGCCTGCTGCACCATTTAATCAGATCTAACACTAACTTTCCAGCCGTATCCCTGTAACCCATTAATTCCCCAAATGAATTAAAACCTATCAATCTCAGCCTTAAATGTTCAGGGTCTTAGCCTCCTCAGCTTCCTTAGGGTAAAGAATTCCAAAGATTCACCATTCATTGAGAGAAAAAATTCTTCCTAAAATCTGTCTTAACTGAGCACCCCATTATTTTACCATCATACCCTCTAGTCCTACATTCTCCCACAAGTGGAAACATCCTCCCAACATTTACCCTGTCTGACCCCCATATATTTCAGACATATTTCCCCTCATTCTTTTGAACTCCCGAAGTGAACAGATTCAACCTACTTAATCTCTCCTCATATGGCAGTTCCTCCATACCCAAGATCATCCGTGTAAACCTCCTCTGTATTGCCTCTAATGATGTACCTTTCTTTAAGGGGTTCAAAACTGTACAGAGTAAATGTGGCATAACTAATACCTTGTACAGTTGGAACAATACCTCTACTTTTGTACTCGCTTGAAATAAAAGCCAGCATTCCATGTAACCTCCTGTACTTAACGCTTACTTTCTGAGTTCCATGAACAAGGACTCCCAAGTCCATTTGTGCTACAGTTTTCTGCAGTCTCTCTCCAGTTAAATAATAATCTGCTTTCTCATTCTTTTTTACAAAATGAACAATCTTACATTTCCCATATGGAATTCCATTTGCCATTTCTCTATGCACTCATTTAACCTGTCAATATATTTCTGTATTTATATAATCCTTACAACTTGCCTTCCCTCCTTCCTTTGTATCATCTGCAAATTTGGCCATAGTATACTCTGTTCCTTCCTCCAAATCATTGGTATATATTGGTCCTAGCCCTGATCACTGTGGCACTCCACTGGTTATTGATCTCCAAGCTAAGAAAAAACTTGTTGCTCCCTATTAGTTAGCCAAACCTTTATCCATGCCAGAATATTACCTCCAACAGCATAAGTTTCTATCTTGTGTAATAACCTTTTGTGTGGCTTATCAAGTGTCTTGATAATCCAAGTATATAACATTAACTGGTTCACTTCTATGTATTCTAGCTGATACCTCCTCAAAGAACTCTAATAAATTTGTCAGACATAATTTCCCTTTTATGAAATCATGCTGACTCTGCTTTATCAGATTTTGACTTTCCAAGTGCGTTGCTATTCTCTCAATCAATTGTAATTTTTTTTCAATAACTGGCTGGTAGTTTCCTACATTTTGTTACCTTCCCTTTTTGAACATTAGCAGTTTTCCAATCCTTTGGCACTGTTTCAGAATCCAAAGATTTTTGGAAAATGACTACCAATGCATCCACAGTCTCTGCAGCATCTTCTTTAAGACCATAAGATATAGAAGCAGAAGTAGGCCATTCGGCTCATCGAGTCTGCTCCTCCATGCAATCATGGTTGATACTTTTCTCATTCCCATTCTCCTGCTTTTTCCCTGTAGCCCCGGTCCCCTTTCAAGAACTTGTCCATCTCTGTCTTAAAGACATTCGATGACCTGGCCTCTACAGCTTTCTGTGGCAAAGAATTCCACAGATTCACCACTCACTGGCTGAAGAAATTCCTCTTCATTTCTGTTTTAAAGATTCGTCCCTTTAGCCTGAGGTTGTGCCCTCTGGTTCTAGCTTTTTCTCCTAGTGGAAACATCCTCTTCCTGTCCACCCTATCCAGGCCTCGCACTCTCCTGTAAGTTTCAATAATGTCCTCCCTCATCCTTCTAAACTCCAAAAAGTACAGACCCAGAGTCCTCAACGTTCATCGTATGACAAGCTCTTTATTCCAGAGATCATTCTTGTGAACCTCTTTTAGACCCTTTCCAAGGCCAGCACATCCTTCCTTGGAAAGGGGATCCAAAACTGCTCACAATACTCCAAACGGGGTCTGACCAGAGCCTTATGCAGCCTAAGAAGTACTTCCCTGCTCTTGTATTCTAGCCCTCTTGACATCAATACTAACGTTGTGTTTGCCCCCCTAACTGCCAACTACACTTTACATGTTAACCTTAAGAGAATCTTGAACAACTCCCAAGTCCCTTCTGCTTCTGATTTCCTAAGCATTTCCCCATTTAAAAATAATCTTTGCCTCCATTTCGCCTTTCAAAGTGCGTAACCTCACACTTCTCCACATTGTGTTCCATCTGCCACTTCCTCGCCCACTCTCCTAAAGTATCTGAGTCCTTCTGCAACCCCCCTGCTTTCTCAATACTACCTGTCCCTTTAAGATCCTAGGGTGCAAACCATCAGGCTCAGGGTACTTGTCAGCCCTTTACCCTGTAGTTTACCTAAAATTAATTCTCTGGTGTTGGAACTGTATTTATTCCTCCCCTGTATCTTTTTCTTACTATTTCTGGAATGCTTGCAATATCCTCTACAGTAAAGACTGATACAAAATATCTATTTAACTCCTGTGCAGTTTTCTTGTTCCCCATAATTACTTCCCTAGTTTCGTTGTCTAAGGAGCCAATGATTTCTTTAACTTCTCTTTTTTAACATACTTATAAAATGCTCTTGTTCTGTTTTTGTTTTGCGCTGGCTTGCCCTCATAGATTATTTTCTTCTTCCAATTTTTTTTGTCCACCTTTGCTGCATTCTGAATCTGTTCCACTCTTCTGGCCTACCAGTACCTTTGTCATTTATATGCTTCTGCTTTCAACTTGATATTGTCCTTAACTTTTTAAAGTATTCATGGTAGGTTCTTCTTCCCCTTAGAGTCTTTCATCATCATTGGAGCATATTTTTGCTGGGAGTCATGAATTAGCTCCCTAAATGTCTGTCTTTGCTAATTTATCATTTTACTTACAGATCTATATGACCAGTAAGCTTTTGCCAATTCCATCCTCTCACTTTCGTAATTCCCTTAAAGTTTAACACTAATTGTTCAGTCCCAATTTTTTCTCACTCGAGCTAAACATTAAATTCTATCATATTGTGATCACTACCTCCTAGAGGATCCTTAACCTTAATATTCATGCTGAACAACTGTTTCAATAACAATATCCGTTGTATTGCTGCATAATGAGGTTAATGCCAATAAATGTGCTTTCTATAGCAACAGCATTTGATCGAGTTGATTCGCCAGCGTGAGACAGAAGCAGCCTTGGAGTTTGCCCAGACTCAGCTTGCTGAGCAGGGTGAGGAAAGTCGAGAGTGTCTGACTGAGATGGAACGTACACTGGCTCTACTAGCTTTTGATAATCCAGAAGAATCGCCGTTTGGGGATCTGCTGAATATGATGCAGAGGCAAAAGGTAACTTTTTAAATTCAGTACCAGATAATTATTGTTAATAGAAAGATATGTTGGCTATTTTGGGAACAATGCATCACAGGAAATGTTTGTTAAATATGCCAAGATGTTTAACTTCCCTCCTCCTATATAATTAAAATGTGTAATAAAACTTCTCATAAAATTATCACATTGCATGCTGGACATTTGTTGCTCTTGTCCTTCTTGGTGATAGATATCACTAGTTTGCAAGATGCTTTTGAATGAGCCTTTGATAGTTTCTGCAGTGCATCTTGTATTTAGTACACACTGCTATCACTGGGCACTAGTGGTGGACAGAATGCATGTTGAAGGTGATAGATGGGGTGCCAGTCTCAAGAGCTGCTATGTCTTGGATCATAATCACATAATTATGTGATTTTGCGTATTTTGTTGAAAAATGTATTTGGGTCAAAGTCTATTAATAAAATCCCTAACAGGCCTAAAGGCTGAATTTATCAAAAGGAATGAGTGTCATCTCAGGTAGGAAACCCAGTATGATTCCCGCTGGCTTGGACTGTGCAATCCTGGTTGTAATCTTCCTACACTTTGTCATTTTTTTTGCACTCGTGTGTGTTTTGCACCATCATTGAGAAGAGAGGGGTCTTAGGGCATCAGCAAGGTGGCCTAAAGGTCTGGCAGGCATCATTGCTGTCCCACCTTAGTGATTCCCTGCTATGGAGTCGCCTATTGGTTGCAACTGCTGGTGGTGCCAGGGGCAGTGTCCTTGACTACTTAGGGGCTACATGGTCTCTGGCATGATCATCATGTCTGGTTTCGGTTTTAGAGAATAGTAATGACCCCTGCTGGCGTTACATCATGCTGTTGGGTGGGAACATTTGATGTTGTAAAAAGTCTGACAACACCAGGTTTCAGTCCAACCGATTTATTTGATAGTAAACTCACTAGCTTTCGGGTTAGCCCCTTGTGTTTACCCCAGTCCAACACCAGCATATCCACATCATAACATTTGATGCTTCCAGAAGATAAGGCATTAAACCAATTTTGAGTATGTAAGTATATGTTAATCTGGCTCACACCCAGTGAAGGTGTGAACCAGATTATGTTGCTGACCATGGGCAGGAGAGATCTGAAACTGATAGCTCCCTGATGTAAATCCTTTTATGACCCTCTCACGCGAGTTTCCAGCGTTTGCCCGTGTGTTGGACTGTGCCAAAAAATCTCCGCCAATTAATTAATGTTTTAATTAATTTCACACAGTGGCTGTAAGCATTCAAATGGTGAATCACTTTTTTTTTAAAAAATGCAGTCATGTATATTAATTATAGTGTGTTTCTTGAATATTTTGACTGACTTCCAGGGCTAGATATTCATCAGTGAGGCAGAAAGCTCAAGTTGGGAAATATTTTGAATTGGCAGACCCATCTCTTTTAAAAGGATCCATGCCCACCATACTTCAGTTGTGAGGACTGGGTTGCAGTTATGCCTACCATCTCCCTAGATAGTTTGACACTGACACAGCCACAGAAGTAAGTGACTGCTGAGGCAGGCTGATTATTCTGCCTACTTTGCTTCTCTGGAACTTTACCCTTGTTCTGGGACTCCCTCTAATCCTGTATGCCCACTTATGCAGTATGTCCTATAAAATCAATGAGCTATTTAATAACAATGGCAAGTCTTGAAATACACTTTAAAAAGCACATTTCAGAAATCTGCTTGGAAAAAAAACTGCTCTTAAAAGCCCATAAAATCTAATTCATTAATATGTCATGGAGATTAGCCAAGCACTCATTATGAGGCCATTAGTGAACTGTATCAACAGAAACAGCTGACTAGATGTCTTGTTCTACAGATGGCCTTATTATGAATGCTTGGCTGTGCTGCTTATTTTTTCATGGGCTATGGGTGTTAATGCTAGGGCCAACATTTGTTGCCTGGCCCTAATTGCCCTTGAGAAAGTGATGGTAAGCCATCTTCTTGAACTGCTGCAGTCCATCTGGTTCAGCTATACCCACAGTACTGCTGGGAAGGTAATTTCAGGATTTTGATCACATGAAAGTGAAGGAATCTTGATATATTTCTAAACCAGTATGGTGTGTGGCTTGGAGCAAAATTAGCAAATGTTGATGTTCATCCACCTGCCCTTGTCCTTCTTGGTGATAAATGTCACCAGTTTGCAAGATGCTGTTGTGCCTTTGTTTAAGAAGGGCTGCAGGGAAAAGCCTGGGAACTACAGGCTGGTGAGCCTCACATCTGTAGTGGCTAAGTCGTTAAAAGGTATTCTGAGAGACAGGATCTACAGGCATTTAGAGATGCAAGGACTGGCTAGGGACAGTCAGTATGGCTTTGTGAGTGGAAAATCAGGTCTCTCAAATTTGAGTTTTTTGAAGCTGTAACCAGGAAGGTAGATGAGAGTAATGCAGTTGCTGTTGTCTGTGTGGACTTTAGTAAGGCCTTTGACAAGGTACCATATGGTAGGTTGTTGTATAAGGTTAGATCTCATGGGATCCAGAGTGAGTTAGCCAAAATTGGCTTGATGACAGAAGACAGAGGGTGGTTGCAGAGGGTTGATTTTTAAACTGGAGGCCTGTGATCAGCGGTGTGTCTCAGGGATTGGTGCTGGGTCCACTATTATTTGTCATTTATATTAATGATTTGGTTGAGAATATAGGAGGCATGGTTAGTAAGTTTGTAGATGACATCAAGAATGGTGACATAGTGAAGAAGGTTATCTCAGATTGCAACGGGATCTTGATCAATTGGGCCAGTGGGCTGAGGAATGGCAGATGAAGTTTAATTTAGATAAATGTGAGGTAACACATTTTGGTAGATCAAACTAGGGCAGGACTTACTCAGTTAATGGTAGAACATTGGGTAAGAGTTATAGGACAAAGAGATCTAAGGGTACAGGTTCATAGCTCCTTGAAAGTGGAGTCACAAGTCGACAGAGTGGTGAAGAAGGCATTCAGCATGCTTTGTTTCATTGGTCAGAACATTGAATATAGAAGTTGTGATGTTGTGTTAAAGTTGTACAAGACATTGGTAAAGCCACACTTAGAACACTGTGTAGAGTTCTGGTCACCCTATTATAGAAAGGATTTTATTGAACTAAAAAGAGTGCAGAAAAGATGTACTAGAATGCTACCGGGACTTGATGGTTTGAGATTTAAGGAGAGGCTAGATAGACTGGGACTTTTTTCTGTGGAGCATTGGAGGTTTAGGGGTGATCTTGTAAAATAATGAGGGGCATAGATCAGCTAGATAATCAATGTATTTTCCCAAAGGGGATTCTAAAACTAGACGGCATAGATTTAAGGTGAGAGGGGAGAGATACAAAAGCGTCCAGAGAGGCAGTTTTTTCTCACAATGGGGTGAGTGTCTGGAACAAGCTACCAGAGGTAGTAGTAGAGGAAGGTACAATTCTGTCTTTTAAAAAAAAAGTTTTGACAGTTACATGGGTAAGATGGCTATAGAGAGATATGGGCCAAGCATGGGCAATTGGGACTATCCTAGTGGTTTTAAAAAGGGAGCAGCTAGACAAATCGGGCTGAAGGGCTTGTTTCCATGCTGTAAACTTCTATGACCTCAAAACATCTCTGTTTGACCATCTTTGTTAACTACTACCACTTGGTTTCAGTTTTTTCTCTATTAAGTATCGTCAGATGTTTCTACTTTACCAATGCTATGTAAATGCAAGTTGTTTTCACGGTTTCTGGTATAATTATTCAGTATAGTTTGGAAATTTGCCTTATTACATCACTTACAATACTAATCATAGGAGGTATTGTGGCACAACGGACAGCATCCCTGCCTCTAAGCCAGAGCCTTGGGTTTGAATCCCACCCCAGCATTTAATGGCAAGGAAGATACATTCATAATGGAATCAAATGGGTGGCATTTCATCCTGGGAATCCTTCCAACACATGGCAATGGCAGGCAATAAGAGTGGGAGAGATTTCTGGTCAACCATGTGATGGAAAGAAAGATAGAACCTCAACCATCATTATCCATAGCTCCAGACTGCAACATGCTTATAAAAGTGCATGCTGCCACTGCAACCTGGATTTGGTAAACAGTAAAACAACAAAATATTAATCGCCCAGTAATGAGCTTCAAAAGGGTATAAGATGCAGGCAGTCCTGGTGGAATGAAATCCAACTTTTATCAAGGAACAAAGAATTCTTCCTGTATTTAATGCATCACCTACAAAATTGTATCCTTAGTAATGGCGCAATGCAGGTTTTCACATTCTCACTTTCATTTTTGAGGGGAAAAAATCTTGTCCATTTTCTAAAATCCCCTTTTTGTTCTCAACTACCAATCTGAAGCCAAGTGGATTTAGTGTGTCAAAGAATGGAAAGGATATTATCTGCTTGGTGATTTGAGTCCACGTGGGCTCCATGGTGTAATAGCTGATTACTTATATAATCCAGGGTCTCAATTTAGGTATTTGGTGTGAAAGCTGATGCTTTTTCATTTCATTAAAAATGTGATCCCGAATAGAAGATTTCTGGAATCCCACTGAGGTTTCTGTATTTCATAGATATTGAATTTGAATGTCAAATCTAATTGACTACAATCTAATTTTTTTTTCTTTCTGTCCAGGTTTGGAGTGAAGTGAATCAGGCAATTTTGGATTATGAGAATCGTGAATCAACACCTAAGCTAGCCAAACTGCTAAAACTTCTATTATGGGCGCAAAATGAGCTGGACCACAAGAAAGTTAAATATCCCAAGATGACAGACCTCAGTAAGGGAGCAATTGAGGAACCCAAGTAAAGGCTTTATGATGGGACTAAACAGGATTATGAAGCATCTTGCTGTACATTTGCTGGTTACAGTATATCAGGACTATAATAAGTTCACTAATAAATGACAGAACATGTGAATATGACTTTATGGTTCAGAATAATCACATTTAAGGCTGGGATGAAGTTCAAAGCATCACCAACACATTACATCGGAATGCCATCAAATGGCTGCTGAAGGGTCAAGGGATTGCAAGATTCACCCCAGTCCTAAATTCATTTTTATGGTAACTTATAACTTTACCAACTTTGCACGTTGGATTGAAAATACTGGGTATTTGGTATTTACGTTTGGCTGCTGTACAGAGTTTCTATTCATAGTTTCTTTGCTTCACATGCCAACAGTTCTTAAGTGTATGTTGATATATTTTCAAAACAACTTTATTAAATGCCTGCCTGTTCTCTACTAATATCCATCTTACATCTGGAGCTAACATCATACTTTATTTCTGATAGAATATCCTCAGCATCTTTATTGCTAATATGGTATCTTAATACAATTAAATTTATTTGGAGTCAGTTGTGATGTAACATGGATACTGAGAATGTAATTAGTGGAAGCCAACTATTCATTTTACATTTTTTTCAGTCGTATTTGAATTTTCCACTGTGCAGGAAGAACTTCACATGTTTGTTAATTCTCATTAAATAGCCTTGTAATCAAACTAAAATCCACAGGCTTGTAAGTCATAGTATTTAATCTCAAGGTTTTGTATATTTTGTGGCAATGACTCACTTAGATACGAGTTGTTTGTATATAATGCGATTCCTTGCAGAAAAAAAGTAGTATAATGATTTCTCAATACAAAAGTGCTTTACACTTTGAAATTCATCTACTGTGCTTTTAAACACTTTTGTGTGTGCATAATGTGTGTTGAACTTATATGTTTTGTTGAAAGAAGTACTACGATGTTAATTTATCATTGCGTATATCAGCGAATACTTTGGGAGTATACAATGGAAAGCCATTGACAACAATTTTAATTAGTTTTATAGCTTAGGAATGCAGATTTTGTGCCAGGTACTTTTCAAACAAAATAGTTGACAGTACTTATTTAATTTTCCAGAACTTTTTACTGTTAGTTTAGTAAAAGGAAAATTCTAGATGTGATCATCTGACTTGTAAATATTCCCTAGATTGACTTTAAAAATGTGACAGGTATAGATGGAATGAATGCTGGTCCTGAATGATGAGAACATTTGTACAGGAATAAATGTGAACCTTGATTTCTTTTCCCCCCACCCTCCCTGTTTTCAAGGTTCATCACAACAGATTTGATACTTGAGGTTTATACTAGGAGCAGCTCAGCTCAATGGTGAGAAAGCTCTTTTTCCTGGACATTACACATTGGTACACCCTGTTGTAAAAATGTTAGGATCCTATAAGGAAGTTGTTAAAATTGTTTTTGTGGAAAACCTTCCCCTGCTGAGCAATTTTAACACCTTCCTCTGCAAGCACACATTGTCTCCTTCAATCTAAAATTTGACCATTTTCAGTCTTTGAAATGAATATTAAATGGATTAAAATTACCCTACTGCAAGTAAGTACTTTGTTTACAAACTACCAAATAGTAAGTATTCCTTATACAGCCCCACAAATGAATAGAAAAGCCCTTCAGCTCCATCATTCTTCTCCATCTTGTAAATGGTGCAACCATGCATAAATTTCTTCTTTCTCTGTAGTAATACTGTCTTGTATGATAGACATAAAAGCCCTTTTAGTAAATTCACCAAATGTTATGCAATTTTTGTTTCTAGCTTTCTAAGGCAATTGAACAAGCTCCAGGAGACTACAGTTTTAGCCTTAAATTAATAAACAATCCACAGCTCGTGATGTCCTCTAATTGTAGATTAAAGCAACTAATTTACAGCTAAATATGCACTGCACCAAAAAATCGGTAAATGCTAAAATGCAATCAAGCTAAGCATGTGAAAGTCTCTAAGTAGGAAATTACCCTTTTATGACGACTTATTCGGATGGGATAATAAAAAAATTCAAAACTTGGGTCCTAAACAACTCTTGCTTGAAGTGGTGTTATTCAATGTAGTGTCTCGGCATTGTGTAGAATAAAAACTTTTTGTGTCTAACTACATATCAAAAATCTGGAGACTGCACTAGGCCAGAAGGACAATTACGATCTACCTTCTTAAACAGGAAAAGGATTTATCGTTTATATCACTCAGTTCTTTGTCCAAAAAAAATCAGCTTCTTCTCAAATTTGCTAAAACTTGTCTGCTGTCTTCCTGAGCAGCTTTTGCAAAAATTAATCAGCTATATCATGAGAAACATTATGACCTGATTCAGAAATGTGATTTTAAATATTCTTTTCTTCCAACTTTTTAGTTCAGATCTTTATTCTTCTACTCAATCATTATTTTACTGTTTTCAAAATCCCTGCTTTCTCCATTCAATATTTCGTTTTATTTCTTTTAGCTCTTTTCCCAATTTTCATGGAGAAACAGGCTCTTCAGCCTTGAGTGAGGAGTTTGTACTTTGCACAAGACATGAAAGTAGATATATGTTAAGTCCAGAACACTACTTCAAGACAATAGGACAAGGGGGCATATGCAAACACTGGTGAATGGAAAATTTGTGATTGAAGTCAGAAGGAATTTCTTCATGAAGTGAATTAATTCCACTTTGATTCCTCTTCTAGCTCGAGGATGGAGGCAAAAATCTTTAGAGTCATTGGAAAGGAGGAGATGGTGAGGGCAGGAACGTGTATGTTCTTTTTAAGCTTTGTTCTCTGCCCCAAGTTGATTGGTAAATGGGGAGAAAGATACTGTTATGAAACCTTGTGCGTTGTGAAATATTTTTAACGTACAACTTGAACAATTGGAAACATGTCTTTAGCATTAACTGAAAAATATACTGTTTCTTCAAAAACAGGCATTTTGACTTTATTTTGGTGATAAAAGTTTCCATTAATAAAGTTAATTATTAATAAATATATATTATAAAATACACAATTTTCTTTCAGATTTCATAATTTGCCATTTTAGATAACTTTAACGAATAAAAATTTTTATTCTGTTTGACTGACCAGCTATCTTAAATAATACTTAAGTTCTTACACATTGTAATGCATAGTTTTCCTGGCTTTTAGTAGAACCAGATCCCTTGATTCCCATGACTTATAGCAGTGTTTTACACTTGCATATACAGAGCATGATTAAGATGTTTGCAGACAGTACAAAAATTGGCTTTGTGGTTGTGAAGGAAAAGGCTGTAGACTGCAGGAAGATATCACTTGTCTGTTAAGGTGGGCTGAAAAGTGTATGGAATTCAGTCCAGAGATATGAGGCCCAAATAAGGCATAGAAATACAATAAATAAAGATTACTGAGAAGTGTAGAGGAACAGAAGGACCTTGGAGTACAGATCCTTGAAGGAAGCCAGGTAGACAAGAAGGCACATAGGATATGTTCCTTTAGCTGAATTTAAGAGCAGGAATGTTATACTAGAACAGTGCAAGATGCTGGTTAGTCCAGTTTTCTGACTGTTTGTTTATTTATTAGTGTCACAAGTAGGCACACATTAACACTGCAATGAAGTTACTGTGAAAATCCCCTGGTAGCCACATTCCAGCGTCTGTTCCGGTACGCTGAGGGAGAAGTTAGAATGGCCAGTGCACCTAACCAGCACGTTTTTTGGACTGTGGGAGGAAATAGAGCACCTGGAAGAAACCCATGGAGAACATGCAAATTCTGCGCACACTGTGACCCAAGCCAAGAATTAAACCTGCGTCCCTGGCGCTGTGAGGCAGCAGTGCTACCTACTGTGTCATGCTCCTTGGTACTAGATCTGGTGTACTGTGTACAGTGTGGTGACCACATTACAGGAAGGAAATCATTGAATTAGAGAGTGCATGATGTAGCCAGGACAGCTGAGGAAAGATCTGACAGGTGAAGGTTAGTTTCTTTGGAATTGAGGGGTAATTTAATTGGGGTGTACAAAATAATGAGGGACCTAGAGTGAATAGGAAGAACCTTTTGCCCTTAGCAGAGATAATCTGTTGAAGAACGAGAGAGAAACAGAGAATTTTTCTCTTAAGATTGTAGTGTAAGCTTAGAACTCACTGAAAAAGTGATGGAGGAAGAACTCCTTTAAAAAGTACTTGGGTATGCACTGAACGTTCCACAACATGTAATGCTATAGACCAAGAACTGTATGAAGCTGAATAGCTAATTCAGCTAAATGACTCTGTGCTGTAATGCTTAAAATCAGGCAAAGTGCAATGTTATGTCCCTTCCGAAACAAATCCAATGGGAGCCATTATAAACCTTGCATTTAAAGAGTTTTCATACAAATTGTTTATTGATGGCTGCGTGGACGACTGAAGAATTTTTAAGTTCGTCATGGATTGTGGGCATCACTGACAAGGCCAGCATCTATTGCCCATCTTTAGTTGTCCTTGAGAAGGTAGTGGTGGTGACCTGCCTTCCTGAACCGCTGCAGCCCAAGGATTTTGCCCAAGCGACAGTAGGTTTCCAAGCCAGGATGGTGATTGACTTGGAGGGGAACTTCCAGGTATTTGCTGCTCATGTCCTAGATGATAGTGATTGTGGAGTTAGAGGTGCCGTCTAAGGAACTTGGTGAATTCCTGCAGTGCACCTTGTAGATGGTATACACATGACTGCCACTGTTCATCAGTGGTGGAGAGATTAAATGATTGTGGAAAGAGTGGCAATGAAGCAGGCTGCTTTATCCTGGATGATGTTGAGCTTCTTGACTTGGAGCTGCACTCGTCCAGGCAAGTGGAGAGTATTCCAATACTCTCCCGAGTTGTGCTTGTAGGTGGCTTGAAGCTCTGCTCATTGCTAGCTAATTTTAAAGAGAAGTCCTTCAACAGACAATAGGCCTTTAATTTATATAATAGGCTGTATTTCACAATCAGTGCTGAAGCGATGAAATATACAGCTGACCTCTCAGGCAGCTGCTGTGAAAGACCTAATAATCATTAAAGTAGATTTTCTCTTTCCTGGTGTCAATTTGAATCTGACGCCAAGTCAAAGGGATCTCCAGCTATCCAGTAGCCGCAATGTCATCAAGCAGGGTAAGCATCCAGTTAAATTTAAGTATTAATTAATACAGGAAGCAAAACCACTGAACCTGTTCACTTAGATTTTACAGATAGCAAAATAAATGATTGGGAAATGCACATGATATTAAGATAGAAGTTAACTCTACAAATTTTAAGTTTATATTTTATTATGATGGAAAATTGCTCCTCCAGGGACTGGGAGGCTGGTTAGCAGTAGTCGTAAACTACAAAGCCATTCAAAAACCCAATTGGGGCATCTCAAGTGGGTAGCACAGTGCCAGGGACCCAGGCTCAATCCGGCCTCAGATGACTGTGGAGTTTGCACGTTATCTATGTAGGTTTCCTCCAAGCGCTCTGGTTTCATAAAATCATAGAATCCATATAGTGCAAAAGGAGGCTATTTGGCCCATCAAGTCTGCACTGATCACAATCCCACCCAGGCCCTATTCCCACATATTTATCCTGCTAACCCCCGACACGGATCAATTTAGCATGGTCAATCAATCTAACCCATACATCTTTGGACTGTGGGCGAAAATCCACACAAGCGTGGGGAAATGTGCAAACTCCACACAGACAGTGATCCGAATCTGGAATTGAACCCAGGTTTCTGGCGCTGCAATGCAGCAGTACTAGCTACTGTACAGTCCCACACTACGAAGATGTGCAAGTAGATTGGCCGTGCCAAATTGCCCCTTAAATATGTAGGTTAGATGGATTAGCCATGGAAAATGTGTGGGTTTATGGGATAGGATGGGGGAGACAGCATGGATAAGATGCTCTGTCAGAGTGTTTGTGCAGGCTTGAAGGGTTGAATGACTTCCTTCATCTTATGGATTCCATGTGTTTTAACAGTGAGGTACAAGAGTGGATGTGCTTATCGATCCAATGATTTCTAATTTTTCTAAACGTTATTTATTAGTCTCAAGTAGGCTTACATTCACAATGAAGTTACTGTGAAAATCCCCTAGTCATCACACTCCAGCATCTGTTCGGGTACACTGAAGGAGAATTTAGCATGGCCAGTTCACCTAGCCTGCACGTTTTTGGACTCTGGGAGGAAACTGGAGCACCCGGAGGAAACCCATGCAGACATGGGGAGAACATGCAAATTCTACACAGTCACCCAAGGCCAGAATTAAACCTGGATCTCTGGAGCTGTATGGCAGTAATTGTTTGCGTTCTTTGGTGACCTCAACAGCACAACCTGCAGAGAAGTATAGAAACGTTGACACCAATTTCTGGATGTCTACATTTAACCGTGCAGTAGAGATTCTGTCAATGTCAAAGAAGTAATGGTTGTGAGTCTAAGCAGTTTCACCAACAATATCACTGCAAAATCTAGATCATTGTTTTTATGTCTCATTTAGACATCTGCCTAATTCATTTAAACATGAGTTGCAAGAATTTTGCAATGGGACCATTATTTTTGCAGGTAAGTTCCACTGTTAATCAGCGTGTTTTGCAGATGAAAATGGGTATGACATAAACTAATGTTTCATCTTAAGATTCATCTTAAATAAAATTTAAATTCAACTTATTCAAACTCCTGACAAACTTGAATAGTGATATTTCCAAACTTTCTACCTACATTAATTTTCTAGTGCTAATCTCTGATTTATCTATTAAACTTGTAATGAATTGAAATGCAACTATTATTTAAAAGGTTAAAAAAATCAAATGGCAACATTTCTAAGTACAAAGTTCCCATTGTAAAATTAAAAAGGATTCTTAACAAAATTTCCACAGAGAAAATTGAGTCCATGGTTCAGTTAATTTTGTTACCTTCACAAATAAAGCCTGGTTCCTTGCATTACTCCTGTATTTGCTTTTACTGGGGATCTTAACCATTGATTTTTCCAGCAACGCACCAAAGCAGAGGCAATAAGCAGCAAGTCCTTGTACACATTAGTCAGTTTCGCTGGAAGAGTTGAGCACAGAATCACATCTGGGATCTAAGTTTTAGCTCTGAACTGATTAATAGCTTCACAGAGAGAGGTTCTCAGCCTTTTGCCCAAGATCAAGCACAAGATCAGGTGCAATGCCTTGTCAGCTTGGATCTTGTATGTCTCTCTTGTGGGGACCATGAATTAATTGGACACAACTTGGAGCAAGTGAAGAGATGTCTTGCCTGCTCCACTCTGCACATTGGCTTTCTAACTTTAAGAATAAATTTTAAAAGAAATCTTTAAAGGAAAATATTGTTTGATGTTAGACATCAGTTTTAGCTGTATCACCAGATGGCGCTATAAAGCATCCCTATTTCTTATACACAACCAAGTAGAGTGATGTTGCAAAGTGGAAAAGGGGAGCCTCCCCTGCCTTGAGCACATAAACACCTTAATCTCTCTGCCTTGGTCAGGTAAGCAATGTTTTAAAATTATATTTTTAAGGTCTAATAAAATTATCTTTCACCCTTTCTCTTTTTTTCTTATGGTCTTGGTCTTCTCCCAGCTATGGATGCAGTCCTGATGCTTTCAACCTATTTACAGCTACTAAAAACTGCATTCCTGAAGTGGCCCACAGCTTCATTTTGTCTGCAGAGTCAGCCTGCTGTCTTGTCCCATTCTTGACTTTACTGAATCATTTTCTTTGCAATGCAGTTTATGACTGTTGTCAATACAAACTGATTTTTGCTGCTGTAGTTAATTTATCTCCAAACCAATCCCAGCCTTGGACTCATCTTTTGGATCCACCATTCCTGGTTTTCACTTCAATGATTCGTTGATGTTACTCAATGTCTACAGCACAGAAATAGGCTATCCAAATCAAATGGTGTGCAGTGTTTGTGCTCACCGCAAGCCTGCTCCCACCTTATTTCATACAGCCTTATCATAGGAACATTAGTAGGCCATTCAGCCCATTGAGCCTATCCCACAATTCAATAAAATCATGAATGATCAGACACTTTAATGCTTTTTACCCACACTATCCCCATAACTACTTACATTATTATTAATTAGAAATCTATTCCCACCTTAAATAAATAAACTCAATGGCAACTCACATACCTCTGAGGTAGTGAATTCCAAAGATCCACAATCGTATGTGTAAAGAAATTTCTCTTTGTCCTGTGTGGCATCGTCTTATTTTGAAATTGTGCCCACTTTTACTAATTCGCCATCTAAAGGAAACATCTTACCTGCATCTAGTGAGCAAAAGCATAACATCCAGCCCAGGGTGGCATAATATAAGAACATAAGAAATAGGAGCAGGAGTAGGCCATCTAGCCCTTCGAGCCTGCCCTGCCATTCAATAAGATCATGGCTGATCTGTCGTGGCTCAATTCCACATTCCCGCCCTCTCCCCATAACCCTTAATCCCCTCGCTTATCAAAAACCCATCATGGTGGCACAGTGGTTAGCAGTGCTGCCTCACAGTGCCAGGGACCTGGGTTTGATTCCCAGCTTGGGTCAATACCTGCACATTCTCCCTGTGTTCTGCATGGGTTTCCTCCAGGTGCTCCGGTTTCCTCCCACAGGCCAAAGATGTGAAATTGCTCCTTAGTGTCATGGGGACTAGCTAGGATAAATACGTGGCGTTATGGGGATAGGGCCTGGGTGGGATTGTGGTTAGAACAATACAGCACAGGAACAGGCCCTTGGGCCCTCCAGTAGGTTAGTGCAGATTTGATGGGCCGAATGGCCTCCTTCTGCACTGTAGGACTTTTTAAAGTATTTTGAAGGTTTCAATGAGATCACAATCACATTCTTTGAAACTCTAGAGAATACAGGCACAGTTTGTTCAATCTCCCTCTATAAGACAGTCTCACTATCCCTGGAACAAGTCTGGCAAGCTTTCATTGCACTCTCTCCATGGCAATAATATCCTTTCTGAGGAGGGGATCAAAAGTGCACACAGTACTCCAGGTGCAGTCTAACCCAACTCCTGTACAGGAAGCAGAACCTCACTATGCCTGTACTCAAATCCTCTTGTGATAAAGGTTAACATTCCATTGGCCTTACTAGTAGCTTGCTGCACATACATGCTAGCCTCATGTACAAAGGAACCTGAATGTCCTTACCCATCTACCCTTGGTAATTTATATTATTTAGGAAATACTCTGCACATTTGTTCCTTATACCAAAGTGGATTGCCTCACATTTTTCCACATATTCTATCTGTCATGTTCTTGCCCAGTCACTAAGTCTGTCCAAATCTTCCTGCAGTCCACTTATATCTTGCTCACAACACACATTCCTGTCTGTATCATCCCAAATCCTGGAAATATTACATTTGGTCTCCACATTCAAATCATTGATATATATTGTGAACATAGAATCATACAGTGCAGAAGGAGGCCATAATCCTACCCAGAACCTATCCCAATGTATTTACCTTTGCTAGACCCCTGACACTAAGGGGCAATTTAGCATAGCCAATTGTCTCTTAAATACCGCTCTTTATAGTACCCTAGCCACAGCCTGCCAATGCGAGAATAACCTGTTTATTCTTACTGTCTGTTTTCTGCCTGTTAGCCAGTCCTTAATCCATGCCAATATATTGCCTCCTACCCCATGTACTTTTATTTTGCCAATCAATCTCCTGTGTGGGACTTTATAAAAAGCCTTCTGAAAAATCCAAGTACACTATGTCCATTGACTCCCTCCCAAGTCTGTTACTAACAACCTCAAAAAACTCCAACCAGTTGTCAAAACATGATTTCCCATTTGTAAATCCATGCTGACTATGCCCAATCAGATCATGATTGTCCAAATGTCCATGTATCACATCTTTTGTAATAGACCAGTGATGGCCAACCTACTGCCCCAGGGCCAATACACAATCTATCTGGGTTCTGAGCACGGCCTACAAGATATCTTGCTGACTGTTACCCATAATGCAGGGTTACCACCTTCTCTGGTTTCCGTCCATGTGATTTCTGTTTCTACCGGTATGACTGAAGTAATTCACACACACAGCGAGGTCACGTGCAATGAGGTGCATGCTGATTGCACACAACATTGATTGTGAGAGCCATGCGTTCCCTTTGCATGCAATAAAAGCTAAAATATTTTTTGTTCTTTTAAGTAGACGAGCATTCTATTAATACGAATTATTAAGCACTTTCTATAACTCATTGTGAAATATTTGGCATGTATTCACTCTCATTCATGAGTGAACGTACCAAATTTAAATCTTGTGGCCTTCTGAGATAAAGGATGATCACTCATGCAATCCACTCAACAGTTGAGATTTTCTATCACTGTAATAGGTTTCTGCATTTTCCCTACTACTGATGTAAGCCCAATAGGTCTGTAGTCCTCTGTTTTCTCTTTCCGTCCTTTGTTAAATAGTTGGGTGACATTTGCTACCTTTCAATCTTCAGAAATGATTCCAGAATCTACAGAATTTTGGAAGATGATCACTAGTACATGCATAATTTCTGCAGCACTCTCTTTCAACACTCTGAGATGCGTCATATCAAGTCCCAGGGACTTATAAACTTTCAGTCCCATTAATTTCTTCTATACAACATTTCTTATTACCCCTTACATTCATGGTGCCCTAATTCTGATTTTGATTGTGGCCCTCTCATCTGGAGAGGTTTTCAGTCTTGCTCAGTTATTGCCCTTCATCTCCTGTCCCTCTAAGGTTTACCCACCTCTAGTCTCAAACTCCATTCTGATTTTGTAGTTGATTAATGATCTTAAACATATCACAGTAATTTCATTGAATCATAGAATACTTACAGTGCAGAAGGAGGCTCTCAAATCTACACTAAATCTCTGACAGAGCATTCTACCCAGGGTCGCCCCCTGCCCTATCTCCATAACCCCACATATTTATCCGACTAATGCACCCAACCTACACATCTTTGGACACCTGAGGGCAATTTAACTTAGCCAATCCACCAAACCTGCACATCTTTGGACTGTGGGAGAAAACTAGAAACCTGGAAGAAATCCATGTAGGCACGGAGAGAATGTACAAACTCCACACGGTCACCCAAGGCTGGAATTGAACCTGGGCCCCTGGCACTGTGAGGCAGCAATACTGTGCCACTGCACTGTCCATTTAACAAAATTAATTTTGATAAACAAGGAAACAAAAATGGAAATCTTGAAGACATGGTAAGAAGGGAGTGGTAATGTTATTGGACTAGTAATCCAGAGGCCCAAGATTCAAATCCTACCATATTAGCTAGTGGAATTTAAATTCAATTAACAAAATCTGAAATTAAAAGTGAGTCTCAGTAATACCACAAAACTATCATTGATTGTCATAAAAAACCCATCTGGTTAGCTAATATCCTTTAGGGAAGAAAATCTGGCCTGTGTGTGATGCCAGAACAAGAATAATGTGGTTGACTCTTAAGGGTCCTTTGAAATGGCTGAGCAAGGACAAATAGGGATGGGCATTTACAAATGTCCATGAAAGAATTTTTAAAAAGTAGAAGGGAGAAACCTAAGAAACGTAAAATAGGTCAAGGGGAAATGACTTATCACTTGAATCCACCATTTAAAAATCATTAACTAGTCTGTTAACCATTAATTTTGTACTCTTCCATGAAGTGAAATGTCACAAAAAATGTTAATGAATGGGAGAGCAATGCAAATAAATAAGGATCACAATGTAAAACAGCTCAGAAAAGACTTTGCTAAGAAATTATAAAAATACTTTACATTGTAGCTGTATGTCACCTCCATTGTTCTCCCATTTGACTGAGCAGCAATAAGAAGTCCATTCATCTCTAGGATGAGTACACTTGGTGAACTGGGCATCCTCCCACCCTACTTCACCTCACCCTTTCAAAATACTGTATTCCTCGCTCTTTCACGTGCTTGTCTAGTTTCATCTTAAATGCATCTAGCAATTCACCTCAACCACTTCTTATGGTGGCAAGTTTTATATTCTTACCATTCTTACTAAAACATTTCTCCCAAATTTCCTATTGGATTTTTTGGTGACTATTTTCTTTTAATGGCTCTTAATTTTTATCTCTCTATTAAGTGGAAACATCTCTATATCTAGTTTATTCAATCTTTTTGCATTGTAATGGCCACAAGTCCATCTTCTCAATTCCAGATAAAGGTTATCTGTCTCTTCAGCCTTTCCTGATAAGTACATGCTGATCTTTATGAATATTTTTGCACCCTCTTCACTGCCTCTATGTCTTTTACCAATACGAAACTCGGAATTGTGCATAGTACAACTAATGTGGTCTAGCTCAGCTTCCAAGCAAGTTTAACATAATGGAGTTATAGAAATATACAGCATAGAAAAATGCCCTCTGGCCCACCGCATCTGCACTGGTCAAAGACAAACCAACTATTCTAATTCCATTTTCAAGTACTTGGTTCATAGCTTTGTATGCCTTGACATTACAAGCGCATATCTAAATACTTCTTAAGCGTTATGAGGGTCTCTGCCGCCACCACCTTTTCAGGCAGTGAGTTCTAGACTCCTATGACCCTTTGAACAAAAAAGCTTTCCTCACTTCCCCTCTAAACCACCTGCCCTTACCTTAAATCAATGCTCCCTAGTCATTGGTCCCTCCATCAAAGGAAAAGTTTCTTTCTGTCTACTCTATCTATGCTCCTCATAATTTTATATATTTCAATCATGTGCTCCTTCAGTCTTATCTGCTTCAAGGAAAACAATCCTAGTCTATCGAAGCTCTCTTCATAACTAACTCTCTTTATAACTAAATTCTCCAGCCCAGGCAACATCCGAGTAAATTTCCTCCACACCCTTTCCAGTACTATCACATTCCTCTATAATGTGGACTCCAGAATTGCACACACTACTCTAGCTGTGGCCTACGCAACATTTTATATAGTTCCAGCTTAACTTCCCTGCCCTTAAACTCTGTGGGTGGAATTTTACAACCTCAATGCACTCATTTTATGGCTGGAAATGTTATAAAATCAGGCGTGATGCACTAATAGGAATGGCACCCACTTTCGCGCTCATTCCAATTTTGCAAAAATGGCACGAACGGGAGCCTGTCCAAAAGAGGCAAAATATCAATTTGCATTTTTTTTTTGCATTCATCACATGTCATTTGTGGTCTTCACTTGTCCCAGCTCACCTGCCTTAACCATCTTGTTCACTGCAGCCAGAATGATCAGGAAAACACTGCCTCTATAAAAGTCAGATTCAGGCGCTGGATCAGTGAGGGTGAGTGAGGAGGTAAGTTCAAAGTGCTCCGTGTTGGTCAGAGGGGTGGTTTCATGGTGACCATGTTTTGAGTAGGGAGAGGGTGGGTGTTGGGGATGTCGTTATTCATGGGGCCCAACCTTGGACTCTCATCATGGACCAGGCTCAGAATGCTGGCCTCAGGTCTTAGTGCTGACTCTGAGTCTGAGTGCAGGTAGCAGCAAAGGCACTGTTGCAGGTGGAGGATGGGCTGGAAACTCTCTGAAGTAGCAGTGCTGCCGCCTCAGGACTTGTCAAGAGGCAGTGTCTGGGGCCACTACTGCATGCGTTCTGTATGTGTGTTTGTGAGTGGGTGGGGAGGGGGGAGTGCGGAATGGGGGGACAGTGTTGCCATTCTGGGATCTGTGGGGGGGGGGGAGGTGGTATGGGGAGTGTGTGTTGCTGGAGGTCTGTGTAGGGGTATGGGGAGTGTGTGTTGCCGGGGGTCTGTGTGGGGGATATGGGGAGTATGTTGCTAGGGGTCTGTAGCGGGGGTGTATGGTGAGTGCGTGTTGCTGGGGTCTGTGTGGGGATATGGGAGTGTGTGTTGCTGGGGGTCTGTGTGTGGGCTGTGTGGGGTGTGTCTGTATGGGGTGGATAAAGGGAGTGTGTTGCTAGAAGTGTGTGGGGGGATGTGTGTTGTTGGGGAGATCTGTGGGGGAGTATGTGTTGCTGGTCTGTGGGGGATATGAGGAGTGTGTGTTGCTGGGGTTCTGTAGAAGGTATGGGGAATGTGTGTTGTTGGGGAGATCTGTGGGGAAGTATGTGTTGCTGGGGGTCTGTGGGGGGGGATGGGGAGTGTGTGTTGCTGGGGTTCTGTAGGAGGAATGGGGAGTGTGTGTTGATGGGAGGTTATGGGGAGTGTGTGCTGGGAGGTCTGTGATGGGGTAGAGGGAGTGTGTGATGCTGGGGGTCTGTATGTGGAGGTATGGGGAGTTTCTGGGGGTCTGTGGGGGGTAGGATATGGGGAGTGTGTGATGCGAGCCTGGGGGTGAGCAGACTTCCTTAACCTCTCTATCTGTCTCTCCCCTTCCCCAAACACCCCCCTCCCTGCCCTTCAGATTGACGAGATGGCTTTTGCATTGCAACCCATGGATCTTGCTGCTCTTTTGGTTGCTGCTGGAGCTGAGGAGGAGAAGCAGGAGGATGAATTAAAGGTAGAGGAGGCCCAGGCCTTCCAACTTACAGGAGTAGAGGCTGCCAGAGACCCCCATAACAGGACCCATTGATATTTTCTAAGTGCCCTGTTATTGTTTCCTTTCTAATAGATTCTAACACTTTTCCTACTCCTGATGTTAAGCTAACTGGCCAGTTAACCCCCATTTTCTCCCTCCGTTTTTAAAAAGTGGAGTTACGTTTGCCACCCTCCACATATGCCGGGACTGTTCCAGAATCTAGAGAATTTCAGAAGATGACAACGAACACACTTGTTTGCATATTCTCCCCATGTCTGCGTGGGTTTCCTCTGGCTGCTTCAGTTTCCTCCCACACTCCAAAGATATGCAGGTTAGGTGGACTGGCCATGCTAAATTGTCCCTTAGTGTTCCAAAATGTGTGGTTAGATGGATTAGCCATGGTAAATATGTGCGGTTATGGGAATAGGGTTGGGGAAAGGTCCTGTGTAAGAAACTCTGCCAGACAGTCGGTGCAGACTCGATGGGCAGAATGGTCTCCTGCACTGTAGCGATTCTATAAAATTATTGATACACACTTGCTATGCTGCAACTATTCACTGCTCCTAGCTTCCTGAACTCGCGTAACCCAATGAACTTTGCTTTCCCCCAGTTTCAATAAGTTTTGGCATCTAACTAGAAATGATCAGATAAAAATAAAGACAGCACATTGAAAATTGGGTTGGAATTATAAATGTGCAGCACATTTGCTCGTGCTTGGATGATTGACAGGGATCTATCTGTATAAATGGCTGCAACAATGATTGCACTGTTTACTTTTCGATAATTGCAATAGTTTATTTAAAGTTATGACATCGCTGCTAAGATTGTATCACTATTTGCAAGATTCCCGAGGGTGTGTCGATATTTGCGTGGGACATGAACCACCTCTTCCTGCAGGCGAGTTGGCGAAATATTAATTAACAAAAAAGCGTAGATCACATTCAAATGTAAGATCCGATGAACCGCATGTGCGGTTTCACTTGTGTTGGCGGCAGCCTCTGTCAGCGAGCGGATACTTCCATATCTGGAGGTGTTTTGGTTACTCAGTGATACGGGGATTTGTAACCTCGGAGTTTGGTAGCGAAGATAAAAGGAAGAGGTACTGCTGTAATACAATGAAGTTAGACCACCGTTGGAAGGGGGAACAAAAAGGAACATTCAGTTTCGCAGTTCCGATGAAGAGTCATATTGGGCTGAAAATTAACTCGTATTCCCCGCCACAGACACTATCAGGCGGCCATCCCACAGCCCCCCCCCCCCTCCCTCCTCACACACACACATAGCCAGCGCTTTCTGTTTGTATTCATTTCTGGGGTGGGGGAGAGTTGTTTACTGTTAGAAATGATGGAACTGCAGAAAGTAACCGTGTAGCGCTCTTCAGTGAGTTGACTGCGATTTCTTGGGTACACGGAAGTCCTGAAATTAACTTAAGATGCACCCGGAAGTGCTGAAATGGATTTCGATGTGAAATGACACGTATACTAGCAGATCCGGATCGGAGGATGAGCGGGGCAAGCGAGTGTGCTTTCTGATGGGTGGAGGAACGCTTTTAAGTTGACTCGTCTGTATTTTTTCTCTCGCCCAGGCAGAAGTGACGCTGATTGCTGGCTTGCTGCCTTGGGGAAACACTGTGATGCTTGTGTTGCTTCCGAAGTTCAATAGATGGCTTTCGCTGTGCACGATGATGGCGTTAAGTTCACCACCATGAGCTTCAAGCATTCAGACGCACTGCAACCGGCCTCAGCGACCACCACGGCTCACCCCACCGGGAAATTCTGGTCAAAGTAAGTATTTATTACCAAGAGACTTTCTTAAGACTTCCGCATTTGAAAACTCGTCCATCTCCCTGTCGGTAAATAATAACCTGCCCTGATGACCGGGTAGGTAGTGTCAAAATCACAGGAGATCTCTCCATTCTTCAAGGTAGGAGCAGGAGAGACAGATGAATAAATCATAAAGATGATTTAGATGAACATCCCGTTGTGAGGGAAGTTACTAAAAGTGTTATTAGGGGCAGCGCCTGGACAAATATGAACTGTTTGGAGAGAGCCTGCATGGACTGATAAAGGATAAGCCAAGTCCAACCAATCTAGTTGAGTTTTGTGAGTCACTCCTGTGGTCGATAAGGGAGTATCTGTATATTTAGGTCTAGAAGGCTTTTGATAAGGTTGTACAAAAAAGCCTGATAAAAACGTTACTGAAGTTGCAGATGAGGAACAGCACCTCATCTCCCACTGAGGCACTTTACAGCTCTCTGCACTCAACATTGAATTCAACTTCAGAACATAACTCTGTCCTCCATTTTGATCTCTGGCCAGGTGCCAGTCTGTATCTTGTTTCCATGTTTTTGTTTTCAACTGTTCATCATCCTGTCATTAACACTCACTCTGAACAAATGCTTTGTCTCTTTACTGTGACCATTACCACTACCCGTTGCTTTTTCATAGAATCATAGAATCCCTACAGTGCAGAAGGAGGCCATTTGGCCCATTGTGTCTCACCGACTCTCCTATTGAGCATCTTGAGGGGAATTACTTGATAGAGCAGACGCAGCACGGTTTCGTTAAGGGGAAGTCGTGTCTGACAAATTTACTGGAGTTCTATGAGGATGTGTCTAGGGCAGTGGATAGAGGAGAGCCGGTGGATGTGGTCTTTCTTGATTTTCAGAAGGCGTTCAACAAGGTACCTCACAAGAGGTTATTGCAGAAGGTCAGGGGGCATGGAGTTGGGGCTAGGGTGTTAGCGTGGATAGAGGATTGGTTGTCAAATAGGAGGCAGAGAGTGGGGGTCAATGGGTGTTATTCGGATTGGCGGATGGTGACTAGTGGAGTGCCCCAGGGGTTGGTGCTGGGGCCTCAGCTATTTACCATTTATATAGATGATCTGGAGGAGGGAACCGAGTGTGTGGTGTCAAAATTTGCTGATGACACCAAGATTGGTGGAACAGCAAATTGCGCGGAGGGTGTGGAGAGTCTGCAGAAGGATCTAGATAGGCTGGGCGAATGGGCCAGGAACTGGCAAATGGAATTTAATGTTGGCAAGTGCGAGGTGGTCCACTTTGGTAGGAATAATGGTAGGAAGGATTATTACTTACGTGGCGGAAAACTGCAGCAGGCGACGGTGCAGAGGGACCTCGGGGTCCTTGTGCATGAGTCGCAAAAACCCAGCCTGCAGGTGCAGCAGGTGGTCAGGAAGGCGAATGGGATGCTGGCCTTCATAGCGAGGGGGATTGAATATAAAAGTAGGGAGGTCTTGCTGCAGCTGTATAGGGCATTGGTGAGGCCGCAGCTGGAGCACTGTGTGCAGTTTTGGTCGCCGTACTTACGCAAGGATATTTTGGCCTTGGAGGGAGTGCAGAGGAGGTTTACTAGGCTGATGCCGGAGTTGAAGGGGTTGACCTATGAGGAGAGGCTGAATAAACTAGGCTTGTACTCGTTAGAGTTTAGAAGAATGAGGGGAGATCTCATTGAGACATATAAGATGATGAATGGGATGGATAGGATAGAGGTGGAGAGACTCTTCCCGCTCAGAAAGGACAGTAGGACTAGGGGGCACAGCCTCAAGATAAAGGGGGGGGCGGTTTAGAACGGAGTTGAGGAGGAACTTCTTCACTCAAAGGGTGGTGAATCTCTGGAATTCTCTGCCTGTTGAAGTGGTGGAGGATGCCTCGCTAAATATTTTTAAGACGCGGGTTGATGGGTTTTTGATAAGAGAGGGGATTAAGGGTTATGGGGAGAGGGCGGGAATGTGGAACTGAGCCACGACAGATCAGCCATGATCTTATTGAATGGCGGGCAGGCTCGAAGGGCTAGATGGCCTACTCCTGCTCCTATTTCTTATGTTCTTATGAGCATCTTACCCAGACCCTATTCCTGTAACCCCACATATTTAACCTGCTAATCCCCCTAACCTACACATTTTAGGAAACTAGGGGACAATTTAGCATGACCAATCCACCTAGCCTGCACATCTTTGGACTGTGGGAGGAAACCAGAGCACCCACGCAGACACAGAGAAAATGTGCAAACTCTACACAGACAATCACCCAAGGCTAGAATTGAACCCAGGCCCCTAAACTTTCCTGTCCTCCAGCCTATCCCAGATCTTCCCTTTGTCCTAACACCCTCTCCCCTTTTCAATGACACAAAACCCATCCTATTTCTACCTCCCTTCAATTCTGAAGAAGAACCATTTTGACTCGAAATGTTGGCTAGAATTTTATCGACGCGCCCGCCCCAGTTGGGCGGGACTTTATGAGCCTTGTCCGAGCGAGGTCATAAAATCCCGGCTGTTAACTCTGTTTCTCTCTTCACTGATGTTACCAAAACTGCTAAGTTATTATTCCAGAATTTTCTGTTTTCTTTGCAGACTGGGCGTATGGAAACTTGGTTAGATTACATTTGGAGTGCTGTGCATAGTTGCAGACTGGGCGTGTGCTTGGCAAATGAATTTCAACAGTCAACTGATCTATTTTTATAGGAAGTATAAAGAAGCCACAAAGGCAGTAAATGTTGTGAAAACCCAGCAGCTTTGGCAGCAACTGTGGGGCGAGGAAATGAAATTAATGTTTGGAATCTGTATGACTTCTTCAGAGCTAAGGAGATGGATTATATACTGTGTAAGAGAAGCTGGAACAGCTGTAATAGAATAGAAGGTCAGTGATTGATGGAAGCTGGAGAGATTGCAACAAAGATGTGTAGGTCATGAGAGAGGAAGTGTTATTAGTGTTAGGGTACGAGATCAGAATCCCTAAGAACACAACATAACCTAAGAACATAAGAAATAGGAGCAGGAGTAGGCCATCTAGCCCTTCAAGCCTGCCCCGCCATTCAGTAAGATCATGGCTGATCTGAAGTGGATCAGCTCCATTTTCCCGCTTTCTCCCCATAACCCTTAATTCACCTGTCTATCGGAAACCTATTCACCCGTGTCTTAAATATATTCAGCGAGGTAGCCTCCACCACTTCAACGGGCAGAGAATTCCAGAGATTCACCACCCTTTCAGTGAAGAAGTTCCTCCTCAACTCCGATCTAACCTGCACCACCCCCCCTTATCCTGAGGCTGTGCCCTCTAGTCCTGCTATCCTTTCTAAGCAGGAAGAATCTCTCTACCTCTACCCTATCCATCCCCTTCATTATCTTATACGTCTCTATAAGATCCCCCCTCAGCCTTCTAAACTCTAACGAGTACAGACCCAGTCTATTCAGTCTCTCTTCATAGGCTAGCCCCCTCATCTCCGGCATCGGCCTAATGAACCTTCTCTGCACTCCCTCCAAGGCCAATATATCCTTCCGCAAGTGCGGCGACCAAAACTGCACACAGTACTCCAGCTGCGGCCTCACCAGTGCCCTGTACAGTTGCAGCAAGACCTCCCTGCTTTTATATTCTATCCCCCTCGCTATAAAGGCCAACATTCCATTCACCTTCTTGATCACCTGCTGCACCTGCAGACTGGGTTTTTGCGATTCATGCACAAGGACCCCCAGGTCCCTCTGCACCGTAGCATGCTGCAGCTTTTCGCCTTTTAAATAATAATCCGTCCTACTATTATTTCTACCAATGTGGATAACCTCGCACTTGTGAACATTATACTCCATCTGCCAGGTCTTCGCCCACTTGCTCAGCCTATCCAGATCTCTCTGCAGACTTTCCACACCCTCCACGCAATTTGCTTTTCCATTCATCTTCGTGTCATCAGCATATAAGGTATATTATGAAGTTAGACTGAACCCAAACTATTTACTATTTTGGCATTAAGGTTAGGATATGATGTTTTACTCCAGACATGTTTCTACTGACAAACAGGAAAGCTTTTATCAATACAAACTTTATTCAACAACACAGTTAACTATGACAAATGAATCAGCTTAACATTTAACATTTGAACAATACTTAAACATCACAAGATACAATTCTTAACTGCCAATTTATCTATTAGTTCCAATTAAAGCAATATTCCTCTTATAGACTTAAACTCCCTCTTCAAAATCAGTTAGCAAACAACACAAGCTTATGTGTTTGTAATTGTTAATGGCCCTAGAGCTTTTCAAACGGCTTTGAAGAGAGAAAGAGAGCAAGTTAGCTCAGTTGGCTGGATGGCTGGTTTGTGATGCGGTGATTCCAACGGCGCAATTTCAATTCCCATGCCGGCTGAGGTTGTTCATGAAGATCCCGCCTTCTTAACCTTGCCCCTTGGCTGAAGTCCGGTTAAATCACCATCAGTCAGTGCTCCCTCTCTGTCAAAGGGACAGCTGATTGTCAACTTTCATTTTTTTATGCACTACAAAATCCAACACATTTTTCTCTCTCTCTAGCTCTGAAAAATCAAACAGACTCTCAAAACATTAACTCACTTCTCTCCACAGACACTGCTAGCCCTGCTGAGTTTTGCCAGCAATTTCTGTTTTTGTTTCAGATCTTAGCATCTGTAGTGTTTTGCTTTTGTAAAAGATACCACATACTCCTTGGCTGCGATTTTAATAACTCTAAACCCAGCCATTCCACAATATTCCAATGAATCCAAAGAGAGTGGAGGAACAAAGGGATATATGAGTACAGATACATAAATAGTTAAGATGGTGAGGCCAGTCATTAAAAAAGAAAAATAAGCACTTGCATTCATTTCTCGAGCAGAAGGATTGAAAAGCAGGGAAGTTATATTAAGTAAAAAGAGAAAGTGCTGGAAATTTTCAGCAGGGCAGGCAGCACCTGTGGAGAGAAACAGATTTCAATCAACCTGAAATGCTGACCCTGATTCTCTTTGCAGATTTTGTCTCACTGACTGCATATTTCCAGCGTTTTTCTGTTCTTAGTTCAGATTTACAGCATCTGTGGTATTTTGCTTTTGTATTACAAGTTATGCTAAACTTGTATGGAAACTTGGTTAGATTACATTTGGAGTGCTGTGCATAGTTCTGGGCCCCATTTTTGATAAAAGAAGACAGAGGCACTGAAGAAAGTGCAAAAAAGATCACAGGCATGATAATAGAATTGAAATGATATACTTAACACCAAAGGCTGAACAGGCTGAGGCTCTTTCTCCAGAAAAGAGATGGCTAAGGAATAATCTGATAGCGATCTTCAAGATGACGAAGGGTTAAATTGAGTAGATGTAGGTAAACTTATTAAATTCTAACAGGATTAGACAGGAAAATTTCAGAAAGGATGTTCCCGATGGGTGGGGCAGTCCAGAACCAGGGGTCGTAGTTTGAGGAGAAAGGGCACATCGTAGGATTGAGGTGAGGAGATTTTTCTTCACCCAGAGGGTGGTGAATCGGTGGGATTCACTCCCACAGAATGTAGTTCAGGCCTAAACGTTGCGTGATTTCTAGAAGAAATTAGATATAGCTCTTGAGTTAAAGAGATCAAGGAATATGTGGAGAAGGTGAGATCAGGATATTGAATTTGATGATCAGCCATGATCAAGATGATTGGTGGAGCAGGCTCGAAGGGCCAAATGGTCTGCTCCTGCTTCTATTTCCTAGGTTTCTATGTAAAATGTTCCTCTGTTTGGGGGAGTCCAAAACTATCATACTTAAGGTCAAGATAATCAATACAGTAGGAATTTCAGGAGAAGCTACTTTACCTAAATAGTGATAAGAATATGGAACTTGTTGCCATAAGGGTCGGTTGATATTATTGCATTTAAGCCAATGAAAGGAGCTAGGAATAGAAGGGTATGTTGATGGGGTCAGAGGAAGCTTGTATGGAGCATAAACAATGGTGTAGACCAGCTAAGATTAATGGTTTGTTTCTGTATTGTAGACTCTAAGTAACTCTAGTAACATAACTAGACGTTAGTACGTGGATTTGATTGTGCAAATATAATAAATTTTATTTTCCTGCGTGGCCTGCATATTTACATTAGCACTGCCTTTGTTCCAGACAGGAAGTGCACTTGCTGCACCAGTTACACCACTGCATTGTGAATAATGGGCAGAACCTTGTTAACAAACAATTGACTGAAATCTAGCCTTTGGATTGAGGAATTTAATTGTGTGTTAAAAGTTACTAAGAATAATATATGTGGCAGTGCTGAGTTGATGAGGAAAGATGGTTATAAGCAGCATCAATAATACAGCATGTTTGTTTTCCTTTAGCTGGGATACTTCTGAGAATCAGGGGGCCAGAAGCCGTACTGTAGTAATTGGTGTCGACAAGCTATATTTTTTCTCTTTCCAATTTTTCTTTTCATATAAGTCATACATTCAGGTTTGGTAAAATAAAAAGGGTCATATTAATCATCATAGAATCCTTACAGTGCAGAAACAGGCCATTTGGCCCATCAGGCCTGCACTGGCCACAATCCCACCCAGGCCCTATTCCTGCAACTCCACATATTTACTCTGCTAATCCCACTGACACTAAGGGCAAATTTGCATGCCAGTCAACCTAACCTGCACATTTTTGAACAGCGGGAGGAAACCGGTGCACCTGAAGGAAGCCCACGCAGACACAGGGAGAATGTGGAGAATGAAATGGGTCCCTGGCACCTTGAAGCAGCAGTGTTAACCACTGTGCCACCATGCCGCCCCAGTGTTTGGGAGTTCCATACTCCATTCCAGTCCAATTCAGAACTGTCAGTACGTTAGCTTGTGGCAAAGGACAAAGAGCAGCTGGTCTATAAACCACATTTGGTATTAAGACAGGGCTGCCTGTGTGAAGTTACTTGTGAGAAGGGGTGGGGGTGGGTTAATGGGGAGAAGCCTGGAGCAGCTCTGCCTTTGACTTTTACAGTCTGGAGGAAAGTTTTAACTTGCCCTTAATTCATTGAACCCCTTTATTACAAGGGAGTTGGAGTACAGAAATAAAGAAGTCTTGCTACAGTTGTGCAGGGCTTTGGCACGACCATACCATGTGTTCAATTTTAACAACACCAGGTTAAAGTCCAGCAGGTTTATTTAGTATCACAAGCTTTTGAGGCGCTGCTTCTTCATCAGGTGAGTGGAGGTTATCCCCCTCTCTACTCACATTGTCTATACCTGTAAAGACTTGATTACCTGTAAAGACCCGCATTCCAACTATTATCTTGCAGTTGAGTCTGTGTCTATGTATGCCCTGTTTGTGAACCCAACTATCCGTTCACCTGATGAAGGAGCAGCACTCTGAAAGCTTATGATACCAAATAAACCTGTTGGACTTTAATCTGGTGTTGTGAGATTTCTTACTGTGTCCACCCAGTCTAATGCTGGCATCTCCACATTGTGTTCAATTTTGGCCATCATATGAAGGAAGGATATAATTTCATTGGAAGCAATACAGTGAAGGTTCTCTAGATTGGCCTCTGGGATGACAGGGTTGTCCTAGGATGAACGGCTAGATAAATTGGGTCCATATTTTCTGGTGTTTTATCTTTATTAGTCTATCTCGACCCTGCATAATTTTAAATACTTCTATGAAATCTCCACTCAGCCTTTTCTGTTCTAAGGAAGGCAATATCGATTTCTCCAACACTTCCACGTAACTCTAATCCCTCAATCCCAGAAACTTTCTAGTAAATTCCTCTTTTGTGTCCTCTCAAACTTTCACATTCTTCCTAAAGGTGGTGCCCTGAACAATATTCACACTGGAACTGAACTGTCTTATACAGTTTTGCACAATCCCTGGCTTTTGTAATTTATGTCACTATATAAAGCCAAAAGGGTCCCATGTGCTTAATTAACTGCTTTGTTAACCTATCCTCCCACTTTACAGATTTGTCCCTAAACACTCCTAAGTTTCTGATCTTGCAACTCCCTTAAAATCATTCCATTGATTTGGTCTTCTTGTTCTATCATCATCAATTACCTCACACCTGCCTACATTAAATTTCATTCACATTGAGTCCACCAGCCTATGTACGCGAAGTCTAATGCAATCTTCACCACTGTTTACTGCATTGGAAACCTAAGAACATACACCTCCAACTTTTGTGTTATTTGCTGATTTAAAGATTGTGCCTGTGATCCCAATCCTACAATGTATATCTAAAATGGCAGTGATCCTCACACTGAACCCACTGTATACCTGGGGTGGTATGGTGACATAATGGTTAGCACTGCTGCCTCACAGTGCCAGCGACCTGCGTTCCATTCCAGCCTTGGATGACTGTCTGTGGAGTTTGCACATTCTCTCTGTGTCTGCATGGGTTTCCTCTGGCTGCTCCGGTTAGGTGTGTTGGTTAGGTTGATTGGCCATGCTAAATTATCCTTTAGGGTCGGGTGGACTAGCAGGATAAATACTTGAGATTATGAGGATAAGATCTGGGTGGGATTGTTGTTGGCACAGGCTCAGTGGTCGGAATGGCCTCCTTCTGCACTGTAGGGATTCAACACCTCCCTCCAGTATGAAATATTCACCATAACTGTGTCTGGTATCCCCTTAACCAGTTCTTTGTAAAGAATTACCACATTTACTTATTCTAATTTGTTGACTTTTTTTGCTCAGAAGAATCTTCCCTCTACTTTTCCGATACAATGAGCAGTCAGTCCCCACAGTGGCAGAAGTTTCTGGAAGTGCCTGAAGATTGGGAAATTCGGGGCGATTCAGCATTTCACTAATAAAAACATCAATCACTGGAAATAATTAGCGGGTTTAGCAGCATTTACTTGCTCTGTTTTTCTGTCCACAGATGCTGCCAGACCTGCTAAGTATTTCCAGTTTTTTTTAATTTCAACTTTACAGCATCTGTAGTCCTTGGGATTGGATATAGTGTTTTGAGATGGATAAAAAACTGGTTGATAGAAAGTAAACAAAGAGTAGGAATAAACAGGCCTTTTTCCAGAAGGCAAGCAGTGACGAGTGAGGTACTGCAAGAAGTGGTGTGAGGACCCCAGCTATTCACAATATATATTCATGATTTAGATGAGGGAACTAAATGCAATAGCTCCAAATTTGCAAATTACACAAAGAGGGTGAGCTGTGAGGAGGATATAAAGATGCTTCAGTGTGATTTAGACAACCTGAGTGAGTGGGCAGATGCATGGTAGATGTAGAATATAGTCCATATCATCCAGACCAGGCAACATGCTGGTAAATCTCTTTTGCATCCTTTCTAATGTATCAACATCCTTCAGATAGTGTGGCAACCTGAATCGTACACAGTACTCCAAATGCGGCCTAACTAAAGTCTTACACAGCTGCAACATGATTTTCCAATTCCTATACTCAACACCCCGATCAGTGAGATCTCTTGACCACCTTGTCCATGAGTTGCCACCTTCAGGGAACTGCATGCCTAGATCCCTCTGCATGCTAATATTTTGAAGGGATCTACCATTTATGTGCACTTTCCTTCTGCAGTAGACCTTCCAAATTGCATCACTTCACATTTGTCTAGGTTAGATTCCTCCTGCCATCTTTTGGCCCAGTCCTCCAACTGATTTATATCCTGCTGTATCTTCTGACAATTCTCCTCACAATCTGCTACTCCCACAATTTTTGCATCATCTGCAAATTTACTTATCAGATATTTTCTTCCAAATCATTTACATATATATTACAAACAACAGAGGTCGCAGCACAGATTCTTGTGGAACACCGCTTGTCACAGACCTCCAGTTAGAAAAGTATCCTTCCACTTCTACTGTCTGCTTTCTATGCCCAAGCTAATTTTGTATCCATCTTACCAGCTCACCTTGGATCCCATATGACTTCACCTTCTGGACCAGCCTGCATGAGGAACCTTATCAAAAGCTTTACTAAAATCCATGTATACACCATCCGCTGCCCAGCCCTGGTCAATTTTTCTTGTCACTTCAAGTTTGTGAGACATGACCTCCCCTTCACAAAACTATTTTGTCTATTACTAATAAGTCTATTCTCTTTCAGATGTTCAGCCATTTTTATAACTTTATAATTTACAATTGACCAGAGCTAATGGCCACATAGACAGGGAGAATCTCAAAGCCAGCCTGGAGTACCAGCCCCAGACCTGCTGCTGAGAGGTCATCTCCAGGTAGCTAGTGTGTCCCTGACAATGCTGAAAAACTCTAGTCAGCCTCTAATCATAGAATCATAGAATCCTACAGTGCAGAATGAGCCATTTGGCCCATTGAGTCTTCACTGACTTTCTGACAGAATGTCTTACCCAGTCCTGCTCCCTGTAGCCCCATGTATTTACCCTACTAATCACCCTAACTGATACATCTTAGGCGACTAAGGGACAATTTAACATGGCTTATAAACCTAACCTGCACTCTGTCGGGTGGGGTGGGGAAAACCAGAGCACCCGACAGAGTGGTAGGGGGATTGAATTTAGGAGTCGCAGCGTCATGTTGCAACTGTACACAACTCTGGTGCGGCCGCACTTGGAGTACTGTGTGCAGTTCTGGTCCCCACATTACAGGAAGGATGTGGAGGCTTTGGAGAGGGTGCAGAGGAGGTTTACCAGGATGTTGCCTGGTATGGAGGGGAGGTCCTATGAGGAGAGACTGAGGGATTTGGGGTTGTTTTCGCTGGAAAGAAGGCGGCTAAGAGGGGATCTTATTGAAACATATAAGATGATTAGAGGTTTAGATAGGGTGGACAGTGATAGCCTTTTTCCTCGGATGGAGAAAGCTAGCACGAGGGGGCATGGCTTTAAATTAAGGGGGGGTAGTTATAGGATGGGTGTCAGGGGTAGGTTCTTTACCCAGAGGGTGGTGAGGGATTGGAATGCCCTGCCTGCTGCGGTTGTAAATGCGCCTAGTTTGGGGGCGTTTAAGAGATCCGTGGATAGGTATATGGACGAAAAGGGATTGGTTTAGGTTAGAGGGTCAGTGTTTTTTAACTGGTCGGCGCAACATCGTGGGCCGAAGGGCCTGCTCTGTGCTGTAATGTTCTATGTTCTATGTTCACCTGAAGGAAACCCACGCAGACACGGGGGGAATGTGCAGACAATCCACCCAAGGCTGGAATTGAACCCGGCACTTTGAGGCGGCAGTGCTGACCACTGTGCCACCCATATTTGACCAGAAACTTAAATTAGTTTCCCATTACTTGTTGGTGGGTAGCCCTTCTATCCCTGAAGAGGCCTTGATGACAAATGAACAGGGTGGGATGATTCTGGCTAAGCAGCATGCCAGTTGGCCAGATAGCAGTGTGAATTTGCATAACCGTTTGCCTGCTGCTGTACTTGCCCCTCATCATAGAGCTGAGAATTCATCCCTGAGAGTCTCATTTGTCAATAATTCTCATCGCTTCCTGATAGCAGTTTTTTTTTGTTTAACATTAGCCCTATTTATATCGTGTTACATGATCTCTGTTTCCCTAGAATACAAAACCACGGAAGTTATCCTGCAGCTGCACAGAGTCCAGTTGATGCCCCATCTAGACTATTGTGTACACTTTCCGTCTCTATGCAAAAATATATAATCGCCAGAGAAGCAGTTCGGAAAAGCTTCATTTGATTCCGTCCTTGGTTGAAGGTCTTATGGGTTGGGCCTTTATATATTGATAATGAATGGGTGGTGATCTTATTGAAACGTATCAGATCCTGGATAAAGTGGATACCAGGAAGATATTTCCCTTTGTAAAATCCCTGCAGTGCAGAAGGAGGCCATTCAGCCCAATAGCCCCACCTAGGACCCATCCCTGTAACCCCACATACTTACCCCACTGATCCCTCTAATCTATCATCCCGGGACACTAAGGGACAATTCACTATGTCCAAGCAACCTGACCCGCATATCTTTGGACTGTGGGAGGAAACTGGAGCACGCGGAGGAAGCCCACGTAGACACAGGGAGAACGTGCAAACTCTACATTGACAGTGACCCAAGCTGGGAATTAAACCCAGGTCCCTGGAGCTGTGAAGCAGCAGTGCTAACCACTGTGCCACCCCAGTGAAGGAGACTAAAAAATAGGTGATACACTTTAACAGTAACAGCCTCCCTTTTAAGAGGGTGATGAAGGATTTTTTTTCTCTCATAGGATTGTTAGTCTGTAGAATCCTCTTACTCAGGGAACAGTGGAGGCTGATCATTGAATTTATTCAAGACCAAATTAAATAGATTTTCGATAGACAAGGGAGTCAAGGGTTATGGTGGCAGACAAGAAAATGGGGTTGAGACCACAATTAGATCAGCCATGATTCTAATGAAATGGTGCAGCAGGCTTGAAGGGCTGAATGGTCTACTCGTACTCCTAAGTCCTATGTTCCTGCTGTGCCAGATTGTGAATTCACAGTGTGGGACAGTGCACATCAATCTGAGCACTGGGACAATGTGTCGCACCACTTGTACTAACCCAAACTTAAATAAATACCCCAGGACTGGACTGTACAATGCGTTTATCACCCAACATGTGTGTTTTTAAAAGCTAGCTAAAAATAACTTTGCAAATATTTCAAAATACTTCTGAATTCCAATGTCACATTTTCTGTGGATTTCTTTGCATTTGGTTACATTTTCAACTTTCATTTTGGCCGGAGTTTTACTGCCACGGAATCGGAGTGGGCAGGGGGAGGACAACGGAAATGTCCGTTGACGTCGGTTGTGATTTTGCAGTTTCAGGACAAGCGAGGCTGTAAAGTCCTACCCCTCGAGTGTTATTAGATGGGTACGAACTGTATTGCCATCTCTTTTGAAGGGTGAAGGAATAACTATTAGTCATGCTGAACAGACAAGATGATCACTACTTTGATTGTCCTGTGTTGAATGGTTATATCATTTCATTTGAACAGCATTTGAGTATTTGGGCAGGGAACAGAAAATTGGCTTTTGCCCTCGATTCCCATTCGTGACTTGTTCAGAAATAACAAGTGTGGGCATTCTGGAAGGACAGAAGCTGGCTTCACTGTGATTCATCTGAAGAATCTGCTGAAGCTCACTGAGGGCACCAGGAGGAAAGGGTGCTGAATAGCTCCAGTTCGCTATATATAAGGAGAGGGAAGAGAAAATGGGAGCAGTATGACTGAGAGAGGGAAGAGAATGGAAAGTATTTCCTCTCGGAGATTCCTGCCTTTGATTCTAACAAAGCTAGTTCTATTTGCAGTTACGGGCAATAAAACATTTACTTTGAAGTCTGTTAGTTGCTCATGTTCTTGGGAAAATGGTTCATGTCACAGCGTGCATTATAGCGCCTGCAGCAATATGTTCATCGTGTCTCCAAAGTGGTGAAATAACTTCGTATTTCTTGATTCCAACAGGTCAGAAGCCAAGTCATGGATTGCCTTTTTGTTTTTAGGCACATTCCTCGTGTACTGTGTCAGAGTAACTCTGCCAATCTGTGTACCTACCATGGCAGAACAATTTGCATGGAACAAGCACCAGTCTGGCATTGTACTTGGAAGCTTTTTTTGGGGATACTGCTTGACGCAAATCATAGGTGGCCACATCAGTGACAGGTGAGAGAGAAATCTTGTATTAGTCATGAAAACTTTGTTTTGTTTTGATTTATTAGGGGATACAGTAGAAAATACTGTTTCTTGCACGCTACACAGACAAAACATTCCACGCATAAAGTACATGGCGAAAAGGATTAAAGTTTATTATTAGTCACAAGTGAGGCCTTACATTAACACTACAATGAAGTTACTGTGAAATTCCCCTAGTTGCCGCACTCCGGCGCTATTCAGGTCAATGCACCTAACTAGCACGTCTTTCAGACTGTGGGAGGAAACCGGAGGAGACCCACGCAGACACGGGGAGAACGTGACCCTTGCTGGGAATCAAACCTGGGTCCCTGGCACTGTGAGACAGCAGTGCAAACCATTGTGCCTGATATGGAGCAGAATTTAGTGTTGCAGTTACAGGTAGAATGAAGAGAAAGATCAGCTTAATATATGATAGGACCATTCAAAAGTCTGATTACAGTAGGGAAAAAGCTGTTCTTGAATCTGTCGGCACATGTTTTCAGAGTTTTGTATCTTTCTCCACATGGAAAAAGATGGAACAGTGTATATCTGGGGTGCGTGGGGTCCTTATTTATGTTGGCTACTTTCCCGATTTTGAATAGTTGCATACGATAACTCTGGCTTTAAAAGAAGCTATATCTGCATGTTACCTGTACCATAATCGTGTAAAAGATAAACAATTAAATCTGCTTCTAATCATGCATGCTTAGTTTTGAGCTATGGGGCAGATCTTGAATGGCTGACTAACCTTGGAGCCTATTGATCAATAAACTTTCTTTTGTAGCTGGAAACAGAATTACTTGACCTGAACACTTTGTTCTTCATGCAAGTGCATATTTAAAAAGCAAGTCATAACAAATAAATAAGCTTTACCCTCATCACCACCGTAGAACCGTAAAATACACCATCTTGTATCATGTGGTCTGTGCGTGAGACAGGCAAGCCTAACTAAATATCTTTTATTTTGCTCATGCTTCATAAGAACTTGGCATTTTTATTGATTCTTGGGGTGTCAGTGTCATTGGCCAGGCCACCATTTATTGCTCATTGCCAGTGACCCTTGAGCAGGTACTGGTCAACCACTTAAGCCGCTGCTGTCCATGTGGCTTGGGTGTTAGAAAGAGTCCCAGAATTTTGACCCATGAGAGATTGAAGATTTAGTTCCAAGTCAAAATGACATGTGACTTGGAGGGCAACTTGTAGGCGGTGGTGTTCCCATGCAGCTACTGTCCTTGTCCTAGGTGATAGAAGTTGCAAATTTGGAAGATGCTGCCAAATGATGCTTGGGGATTTGCTGCAATGCATGTTGTAGATGGTATACACTGCTGGCACTGTGTGCCAGTGTTGCATGGAATGCCAATCAAACAGGTTACTTTGTCTTGAATGGCGTTGAGCTTCTTGAGTGTTGGTTGTTCTGGGCAAGTGGGGAGTATTCAGTCAGACTCCTGCCTTGAGCTTTATAGATGTTGCCTCAATGTCAAGAGCTGTCACACACACACACAAACCTCACCTCTGGATTTCAGTTTATTTTTTAAACACATTTAGAGCAAGGCTGCAATGTGTTCTGGAGTTGCGCAGCCCTGGTGAAACTCAAACTGAGCATTGGTGAGCAGGTTTCTGCTGAGTAAGCACAAGCCTTTCCGTCATTTTGCTGATGATTGAGAGTAGACTGATGGGGCAGTTTTGATTTGTCCTGTATTATGTGGAAAGGAAATGCCTCATGAATGGATATCAACCTGAAACTTTGGGCATAACTAAATACAGGCAGTTGAAAGCTCAACATCTGCCAGGAAAGCTGGCAGCATTCCCGCTGAGCCAGTCTCCAGGGGCTCTGAGAGAATTAAATCCCTAACTGGCAGTCCTGCTGCCAGAGCTCCTGGATCTACAGAGGATATGTAATTATAGGACCTCCCCAGCGGAGTAGGAAGTCCGACCTCTAGGATCTGCCATGCAGTCGAGGCCAACAGCTCTCCGTTCCCAGCAGTACTCCCAGGAGCAGTGGCTGCTGCTGGTAATATTAGCTTTCACCGGGGCTCATTGTGGGATCACAGGGGAAAGATAAGTGATGGTGGGATGGGGGTTGCTGGGCTGTGGGAGTGGGGTGGATGGGGAGGGGGGAGGGATTTGGAGGAAAGGGCAGTGGAGAGGCTCTTGCTGGGCCCTCATTTCTTGATGCTGGGAGCAGTGCCAGGATATGCCCCTCTCCCCTTGGAGCTGTACTTAGCTGTGCATCCCAATTGGTGCCCTTCATCTCGTTTGCTTTTTTAAAAAGCATATGCAAACCTTAGGGGGAGATCTCAATGAAGGGGGCATGATCCGGTAGGGAAGCATGCCAGTTGTAATTAAGTACATGGAAATGAATTCCCTGTTCTTCCTGGTTAGGAAACTCATCACATCACTGGTGAGGGCTGGAGGCAATCAGAAAATGAGATTTCGCCGACGAAAGATTCTTGTTCCTTGACTGGGGGAATTTTGTCCTCATGTTGCCATTTGTGCCCAGGGCGAACACAGGCACAGAAACCCAGCAACTATCTTTTATTTTTAACCTCATGTGATGTATAAGTAGCACTATGGCTTTCCAGGTTTCTTTTTTCTCGATCAATGCTAGAATATGTTTAGATAGTTTGTAGAAATAACTTCATTTTTGAATAATTTATATTTTCTGGTTTGAATGATTTCCTTTTTTTTGGTTGGCCTTCGTCTTTATTGTACAGATCCACAGCGAAATATTATTTCCCGGATTGGTTGCATAACTTTTTAAGCAGATGCTCAGTTGTATTGGTTTAAAAGCTACAGGACTAAATTCTAAAATGTTCTGTTGAAGATAATCTTATAGAGGTTTATAAAATGGGGGCATAGATCAGCCAGATAGTCAACCTCTTCCCAAAGGTAGGGGAGTCTAAAACTACAAGGCATAGGTTTTTGGGTGGTGAGTGTCTGGAACAAGCTGCCAGAGGTAGTAGTAGAGGCAGGTACTATATTGCCATTTAAAAGGCATTTAGACAGTTACATGGATAAGATGGGTATAGAGGGAGATGGGCCAAATGCAAGAAATTGGGGCAAGCTTTGTGGTTTTAAAAAAAGAGGCGGCATGGACAAGTTGGGCCAAAGGGCCTGTTTCCATGCTGTAAACCTCTATGACGAAGTAGCAGCTAGTGTTTCAGATAGTTTTTCCAGATGACTTGGTTGCCGAGGTTCTGTGGGGGGCTGGGAGGATGGTGGTGGTGGGAGATGCAGGCGAATTGGGGGTTGGTGGTGGCATAGAAAGACTTGTAGAATTGAGTGCAAATTCCACAGGAGTAAAAAGGTCCTTATTCTTGTCAGAGAGGGCTATGAACATACCCTTGTATTTACCACTTTAAGATTTTCTCTTGATTTCAGATTGTGACTTAGGCTTCATCTTTTTAAACGGTCTGCTTACTCTGAGCAGCTGAAATTTTGGCTGGAATCTTACCACTGTTCATGCTGGTGGGATTTTTCCCATCCTGCCACAGCGAACGGAGGTTTAGCTGGTGCCAAATTACCTGGCCTCATTGCAGCGAGAGCATGAACGGCTGGTAAGATGGCGTCCATTGACTTTTAGAAGGAGCTTGCCATGCTCATTACTGTCATTCTTTTGTGTAGTTTGTTTATGACTCATTAACATCTGTGGCCTTTCCAAACTTCAGTCAAGGCAATGAAGTTTAAATCTGTGATTTTTGATTTTCATCTTCACTGCTTGAACGGTAACAGAGCAACCTGGCTTGTACGCTCTTAATAGATCCCACCTGATTTTCATTTGATTGCACACCATCCATTTTGCTGAAATCCATCTGCCTTGGCAGGTTACAACCCAGGTGGTGAAGATGAAAATCTGTCCCAATGAATCCTTTCAATATTGATGCAGTTCTACTGCGTTTGCATTGCTGCTGTAATTGCTGGAGTCAATTTGGGGGTAATGGGGAGAAGACTTCAAAACCTTTCATAGAATTATAGAATCCTTACATTGTAGAAGGAGGCCATTTGGCCCAGTGAGCCTGCACCAACAACAATCCTACCCAAACCCTATTCTTGTGTCCCCACATATTTACCCTGTTAATCCCCCTGACACTAAGGGACAATTTACCAATGAATCTAACACACACATCTTTGGAGTATTGGATGAAACCCAAGCAGACATGGGGAGAATGTGCATACTGTACGTAGATAGTGCCCGAGTCCAGAATTGAACTTGGGTCCCTGCCACTGTGAATCAACAGTGCTAAACACTGTGCCACCATGCTGCCTTTTTTTTATCTTGCACCAAGGAGTGAACCATTATAATACTGCATTCTTTACAACAGGCCATCTTAAGGTTTAGGACGACTATATATTTGTTTTTAGAGTTTTGAAATGTTAACCTGCCTTTACTCTTTATGGATGCTGTCAAATCTGCCATGCTTACACCATTTTTAATTTGGATTCAAGGCATTTTCCCTGTATTTATGAAAGGAAGAACTTGTAGTTGTACAATGCCTTTTAATATTTCAGAGTACCATAGTAGTGTATTGACATTGTATGGGTTGCAATTTGTAGTTTTGCTTTCTCATTGAAAATGCTTTATTTTTCACTGAAGATTCATTGACTAACTAACCTTTTTTTTGTACACAGATTGGGTGGCGATAAGATACTTCTACTTTCAGCTACTTCATGGGGGTCAGTGATCACCCTCACTCCACTTGTCGTACACTGGAGCTCTACACCAATCGTTTTCTTAACTTTATCCAGATTCCTGATGGGCTTGTTACAGGGTAAGTACCAACAATTGGGGAGAGGGGGGGGAGGCACTGAATTTTTCTGAAATGTATTTAACCATTTGAATGGATGAATGCTAGGATTTTCCTCTAACCCTTACATCTGCTAATTTTCCATCCAGCTAGACTTGGTGAATCTTAAGCTAGGAATTTTCAAAAGATGAAGTTTACCTCACATTCAAAATCTTAGTGGGCTTTGGTCAGTTGCTACCTTTTTCATGATGACGCTCCCAAAATTAATTTGTTTTCCCCACAAGTCTGCAAAAAAGATAGATTTATAACAATTTGGGACATTGGAGTAATGACAGCATTCACGACTGCTTTGAACCCTTTGAATAGGAAGGAATTGCATCACTCTTATGGGCTATGTCTCAATGAGTTGGGGGCAAGATCCAAAGGGAATTGATAAATATGACCGCTGGATGGTTAAAATGCACTAACGATATGGAAGAGCGCTGAGAGCAATGTGCAGAGTACAGATGTCAGTGGCATAATAACGGTGCATGCTATGGATCTCAGAGAGCTGCCCACAAAGTTCTGGTGGCCTCTGTGGTGTGGATTTCATCTCTCCTGATATTTAATTTGACCCTGGCATGAACTAAAAGGGATCCCTAGATTTCAGCAACTGTGATGTCATTGCTGGCAAAGCAGCCAATTGCATTGAAGAATTCTCACAGACAACCAAACAGGAAGTATAATGTACTGATTACCCTTCACCTCCAAATGACTTACAGTAGCAGAATACAGATTGCGGCATGGGAATAAGGCAGAAGCAGAAATATCATCAATACCAATAGAATTACCATAATGGAGAAATTTGACATTCACAGACATAAAATATTTTTATAATAAAAGCAAAATACTGTGGATGCTGGAATCTGAAACAAAAAATCGGAGAATGCTGAAAAACCTCAACAGGTTTGACAGCATCTGTGAAGAGAAAATAGAGCCAATGTTTTGAGTCTTAATGACTTTCAAAGCTCTGCGGAAGGGTCATCCAGACTCGAAACATTGGCTCTATTGTCTCTCCACAGATGCTGTCAGACCTGCTCAATGTTTTCCAGCATTTTCTGTTTCTGTTATAGAAGTATTTTTCTCAGGTCAGAGAGGCTGAGAGGCTTTTCAGTAATTATGACTTGGTACATGATTTAAAAACCCAGTTACAGCTCATTCAATAGGAGTAACTTTATTTTGCTTTTTTTAACAATAGATCAGAGCATAAGTGCAATTTCACACCACTTTAAGTGATTTCTAAAGATTTCCATTTGCACGAAATTCAACAGCATCCCTGGTGGAGCAGCGGGGAATCACTGTCAGCAACTTATAGATTTGTGTTCAGCTGTGCACGTGCATATGTCAGAAGTTGCTGTCTATTTCACAGTCGTAATAGTGCTGAGTGCTAATGGTTTCACCATCCTTCAAAAACTACTAAGGCTGGAGCATCACAGTGCAGAAAAGGGTACAGAAGGCTAATAAAAATCCTGATAGTGTGGGCAGGAATAACAAAAAATCCAAACATTTTTATTATTCTTTCATGGGAATTTGATGTTGCTGGCTGGGCCAGCAATTATTGTCCATCCCTAATCATGTTTGAGAAGCTTCATGTGGTTTAGGTATACACACAATACTGTTGTGAAAGGAGTTCTAGGATTATGACCCAGCTAAAGTAGCAGAATGGCAATACAGTTCCAAATCAGGATGGTGTGTGGTTTGTAGGGGAACTTGTAGATAGTGGTGTTGCCATGAACCTACTGCTGTTATTGTCCTACTAGGTTGTAGAAGTCAGAGGTTTGGAAGATGCTGTCAAAGGAGCCTTGGTGGGTTCATGCAGTGCATGTTGCAGATTGTAATATTGCTGCCACTATGCATCACTGGTGGAGAAGGTGAATGTTTAAGCTGGTGGATGGGGTGCCAGTAACATGGCCTGCTTTGCCCTGGATGGTGTTGAGTTTTGTTGGAGTTGCATTCATCCGGGCCAGAGGAGAGTATTCCATCATGCTCCTGACTTGTGTCTTGTACAAGGTGAACAGGCTTTAGAGAGTCAGGAGGCAAGTTACTTGCCACAGAATTCCCAGCTTTTGACCTGCTTTTGTAGTCACAGTATATATGGCTAGTACAGTTAACTTTCTGGTCAGTGGTAGCTTCCAGGATGTTTCAAGTAATGACAATGCTGTTGATGTTAAAGGATTCTCTCTTGTTGAACATAGTCATTGTCTGGCACTGTGTGATGTGAATGTAACTATCCAGTTACTATTCCAAGTCTGAATATTGTCTCTATAGCAAAAACAAATTAGAAGGAAGTTGATATGAGCAGAACAGCAGGGGCATGATTCCCTGGCTTCCTAGCCATGTATTTCCCACCGGCAGGTGGTAGCGTGCTGTTTGTGAGTGGCGGGATTCTCTGGTCCCGCTACTGTCAATGCGAATTCCCACTGACGTTACCCCACGTCAGCAGGAAACCTACGGCGTGCACTGCCAACAGGACCAGAGAGTCCCACTGGTGTGAACAGCGGGAGAATTCCACCCCAGATGCCTGAAATGCCCCAGTCAAACCATCCTGCTGCCTTTTGAACTGTTTACTTTAGTTACCCGCAATGGATCCTTGATTGGTGCATTGTTAGCATGAGTTTTGGTGATCGCTTTAATTTCTCTTAATGGTCTGGCTCAGTAGATCTTTAATCTCTTCAATACCCAGGGTTTTGCTTCTACTATTCTAACTGAATGTTAGTCCAGATGTTAATTTCCCTTTGTAGGAAGATGAATTTCTAAATGAGTTTTTGCTAGTTTATTACTATGTCACCCATTTCTGTTCTCCTCAGTTTACTTCAGGCTAACCTTTTTCAACATCCTTTACATCTACAAAATCAGCTTTTTGTTCTCTTCTACCCAAACTAAAAATCCAAAATTTATCCAGTGTTTCATTACAGCTCAGGTACCTTACATTGCAGATTAATATTGTGGCTGTCCTCTACACTGCCCCCAATACTTGAATGTCTTTATTATTTCTTGACCAACAGAATGGGATGTAGTATTCAAGAATTTGTCTGACCTGAGCTTAGTATTGTTCATTTACTACCTCCTCAGACTCGTTTTGACTTTATAATTTAACACCTTATTAACTTCTTTGATAGCTGTTTTGTTGGTGGCCCGGCACATTTAACACTGGCTTCTTTCAACATTGTGAATATCATTCGTGAAGTTTGCATGTTGTTTATTTTCCTGCCTGTGAGCAACATTTTAAGCACTCACATTGAAGTAACTGCATAAATAGCTGTATCGATTCCATGAATGTATAGATCATTTTTGAATAATCAATGCAAATTAGATGTTGCTCTATAAGTGTCTTTAAAAAAATATACCCTGCATCCTGTTTATCTGCTAAAGGTAAAATCCTTTTGTCTGGGCTGTGCCCAAAGCTTTTGCATATATTAACCCTGAGCTTGTCCCAAACTTCACTTGCTGCTAGATGATCAATTATTAACAAAAATCATCCATTTACAGTCAGTATTAACATTATCTGTGTTGCATGTTTTAATCAACTTACCCTAGATTTATTATTTAAAAAATGTTCTCGGACTGAGCAGTGTATAAAAATGACTTTAGTTTAGCCCATTGAAAATGGAGGCTACAAAGCTGGCAGAAGGGAAAAAAAACCTTGCCCGCCCAAGTCTCGTAAGATCCTGCCCGAGGCCAACCGAGAATGTTGTTCTGCGAGCCTCGCCTGCCCCGATTCCAGCCATTGTATCTGCCAAGTAATGGAGTGCTTAGAATTGAAGATCTGTGTTTTCAACCATATATTTTTAAACTGTGGTTACCGGTCCTTCAGAAATCTCAAAGGGATTCAAGATATCTTTGACACAATCGGACTTTTTCCCTGTTATTATATGCAGTATTTAAAAATGTTTCCAGCCATGAAAATTATAGTTTCCTTTGGACAGCTGATTCTATCTTTCAAAGTGAGAACAGCATCCTTTGTAGTATGTTAAATATTAGCTTGGGGAAATCATGTGTCAATATTAGAAGGGGCTGTACGGTGTCACAAGTGGTTAGCACTGCTGGCTCGCCGTGTCAGGGACATGGCTTCAATTCTGGCCTTGGGTGACTGTGTGGAGCTTGTACATTCTATCTGTTGTCTGTGTGGTTTTCTTTGAGTGCTGTGGTTTCTTTTGTTTAGGTGGATTGGCAATGCTAATGTGCCCATTATTTTCCCAAGATATGGAGATTAGATGGATTAGCCTTGGTAAATGTGTGGGGTTAATGGCGGGGGTTGGCGGGGGGTGGTGGTCAGGATAAGTTAGCCCATCAGACAGTGCAGACTCAATGGGCTGAATGACCTCCTTCTGCACTGTGGGGATTTATGATTCTACCTAGGAGTTTTTCAGTACTGTGCAGGGTAACACAGAAGAGAAACCTCAGTAACTGATGAACGAAATACAGAATGTTGCTACTTGAAATTTGGATTTACTTATGGTTATGGTGGAAATTGCATAATGAAATAACAAGTCATAAATATGTAAGCCAGCACATGGAAACTATAGAATGACTGCTTGAAATTGAAAGTTGTACCAACCGAATACTATTTACAGTATGCAATATTATCTTGATATTTTTCCACTGTAAAGTTTATTGAGGGACAGTGTTTTGCATTGATAAAACCTGGACTGCTTAGGTGACTCAGATATGTATGGTGATATTTATTTTGGCTGAACATCAAATAATACATAGAACACAGCACAGAAACAAGTAATTTGGTCAAACCAGTTTGAGTTTACGCTCCACTTGATCCTCCTCCTGTTGTTCCTTGTCTGCTTTTATCAGCATAACCGTCTATTCTCTTATGATTACCAAGCCTCCTCGACACCAAGATTGGGGGAACGGCAAATTGTGCGGAGGGTGTGGAGAGTCTGCAGAAGGATCTAGATAGGCTGGGCGAATGGGCCAGGAAATGGCAAATGGAATTTAATGTTGGCAAGTGTGAGGTGGTCCACTTTGGTAGGAATAATGGTAGGAAGGACTATTACTTACGGGGCGAAAAACTGCAGCAGGCGACGGTGCAGAGGGACCTCGGGGTCCTTGTGCATGAGTCGCAAAAACCCAGCTTGCAGGTGCAGCAGGTGGTCAGGAAGGCGAATGGGATGCTGGCCTTCATAGCGAGGGGGATTGAATATAAAAGTGGGGAGGTCTTGCTGCAGCTGTATAGGGCATTGGTGAGGCCGCAGCTGGAGTACTGTGTGCAGTTTTGGGCGCCGCACCTGCGCATAGATATTTTGGCCTTGGAGGGAGTGCAGAGGAGGTTTACTAGGCTGATACCGGAGTTGAGGGGGTTGAGCTATGAGGAGAGGCTGAATAAACTAGGCTTGTACTCGTTAGAGTTTAGAAGAATGAGGGGAGATCTCATTGAGACGTATAAGATGATGAATGGGATGGATAGGATAGAGGTGGAGAGACTCTTCCCGCTCAAAAAAGACAGTAGGATTAGGGGGCACAGCCTCAAGATAAAGGGAGGGCGGTTTAGAACGGAGTTGAGGAGGAACTTCTTCACTCAAAGGGTGGTGAATCTCTGGAATTCTCTGCCCGTTGAAGTGGTGGAGGCTGCCTCGCTAAATATTTTTAAGACACGGGTTGATGGGTTTTTGATAAGCGAGGGGATTAAGGATTATGGGGAGAGGGTGGGAATGTGGAACTGAGCAGCGACAGATCAGCCATGATCTTATTGAATGGCGGGGCAGGCTCGAAGGGCTAGATGGCCTACTCCTGCTCCTATTTCTTATGTTTTTATGTTCTTAACATCAACAATTCCCCATGTTGGTGAGTTCCCAATTCTCCTCACTCTTTGGAGAATTATTTTTCTTCTGAATTTACTGTTTGATAACTTGATGACCGTCTTATAGTTTGGCTTTTTCTGATAAATTGAAATTATGGGCATGATCTTATTAGTCTTTCACACTGCTGCAGTGAAGTTGGAGAATTTGGTGCCCGGCCAAATCTCTGTTCACAGCAGTGGGATAGGGAAAATCCTGCTGGCGTGAACAGCTGTAAATTCTATCTGAACCTTTCATAATTTGGACCCATCACCCTTCAGCCTTTTATTTTCAAGAGACAGAGACCCAGGTCATTCATCCTCACCTTGTAGGCAGAGCCACAATTCTGGTTCCATCCTAGGAAGTCTTTCCTCACACCCTTTCCAGTGCTTTTCTTTAAATGAGGTGGCAACTAGAATATGGTAGCATGGTAGCATAGTGGTTAGCACAGCTGCTTCACAGCGCCAGGTACCCGGGTTTGACTCCTGGCTTGAGTCCCTGTCTGTGTGGAGTTTGCACATTCTCCCTGTGTCTGTGTGAGTTTCCTCCGGGTGCTCCAGTTTCCTCCCACATTCTGAAAGACGTGCTGGTTAGGTGCATTGACTCGAACAGGTGTCAGACTGTCGTGACTAGGGAATTTCACAGTAACTTCATTGCAGTGTTAATGTAAGCCGACTTCTGACTAATAAATAAACTTTACTTTAAATTGTACACAATACTCAGAAGCATGGTCTAACCAAGCTTCGAAATACATTTAGCATGATTTCTTCACACCTTAATTTTATCCCTCAAGAAATATGCCCTAGTGCATCACTACTTTTAGTGACTTGTTTAACATTTTGGCCTGTTGTACAATTTTGAGAAAACAAGCTAATATAATGGGCAGTTTTGTAATGAGGTTAACATTGAGGCTAACAGCGCTCACCCCTGTTATGGACTAAACCACACAGCGACTTCTCCCATCTACACGTGCAAATCCAGAAGATAATTCTAGAGAAACTACACTCTTCATCACGGTGCACTGGTGCAGCACTTAGAATCATAGAATGATACAATCCCTACAGTGCAGAAGGAGGCATTCAGCCCATTGAGTCTACACCGGCCACAATCCCATCCTTGCCCTATCCTCATAACCCCATGTATTCACCCTAACTGGACCCCCGACCCCTAAGGGGTAATTTAGCATGGCCAATCAACCTAACCCGCACATCTTTGGATAGTGGGAGGAAACTGGAGCACCTGGAGGAAACCCACGCAGATGCGGGGAGAATGTGCAAACTTGACACAGACAGTGACCTGAGGCCAGAATTGAACCTGGGTCCCTGGCACTATGAGGCAGCAGTGCTGACCACTGTGCCACGTACTGCCCAACTTGCCAATAGATTCAGCACCAAATTGAATGTAATTGAGAAACTGTGATTATTTGCCAATTAGTTCCCCACTAAAGATGGCAAATCAATTCAGGGATGCTCTATTCATGAGCAAGGTGTGTTTCTAAATTGCAGAATAAGTCAGACTACTGCTAAACATTGTTAGTGGCCTTAAACTAGTTTTACATGTATGCTGTCTGATTCGCTCAGGAGATGATTAGTGTAGGAGAATTTTAATAAAATAAGATTTGTTTTGTTTTGCTTTTCGTGCCTCTTTTATCTCATCTGTATTTTTTAGTTGTTATTCTGTTTTCTGCACATGATGTTCCCTGCCTTATACTTCTTGGTTTAGACTCTGCGGGCTGAATTTTAATTCCAGGGTCCCCTTCCCAAGACTGGGCTGAACTCTAGATGAGAAACAGAAGTGGCCCTGGCAGAACCTTAAAAGAGACTTTCAAGGAGGCAGCCAATTAAGGGAAAACCTGCAGGAGAACCGTTTAAAGGATTGCAGGCGGGATTCACAGATGGGTGGATAGCTAGCAGCCACACTGGGAGAAGTGGGTGCTGCTTCTGTAGGTGGGAAACTACGTGGGCTGGAAGCATTCTCTGAAGACTAGTACAAAATATATTTGTGGCCACAGCTGCCAGATCATCGTAGTGGACAGAGAAACCCTCCGAAGGATGGCATGCAGCCACAACAATGGCCCTTACAGATCCACTTGGAGATGCTTTGCAGCTCCGCCATTCAATATAGCCTGTTGCCAGAAGGCTACCACCATTCCACCCATGGGCGCCGGCCACATTGGAAGGAAAGATCCAGGTGGTGTGTGCCTTCAATTGGCTATCAGTCATTTGCAGGCAGATAGCCATCATACACAGAAGCCATGTCCCTGAATATAGGCTGGTGTGTGTGTGTTTGTGTGTTGGGAGGGGGAGGGGGTATAGTGCTGGCAGACCAACATACCAGCCATGGCAAGAAATTGCCGACATGTCTGCCTCAGCCCTATGTCTCAGTGGGATTCTTCAGTTGTAACAACCTCGCTGTTTCTCAACCTGTTTACAGATGTCCAGTAGAGGATGTCACACTGGATGACACATCAGATTAATGCCTCAATGGGAAACTGATGAAACCTTTGTGGGCAGAGCAGAGAATGCTGTGCAATGTCATGTTTCAAAATCTGTGCAAATCATGTCGAAGGAGCCTTGGTTTGTTACAAAATTAATTTTCAGCTATAGGCCTGAAATCTAGATCCTCAATTTTAACATAATTTATGGGGTATGGGTGTCACTGGCTAGGCCAACATTTATTGCCCATTTCTAATTTCCCTTTGAGAAGGTAGTGCCGAGCTACCGTGTTGAACTGCTGCAGACCATGTGGTGTAGATACCCCTATTGTGCTGTTAGGGAGGGAATTCCAGGATTTTGACCCAGCGACAGTGAAGGAACGATGATATATTTCTAAGTTAGGAGGGTGAATGATTTGGAGGGGAACTTGCAGGGGAACTCTGCTGTCCTTGTCCTTAAAGATGGCAGTGGGTTTAGAAGTTACTGCCTAAGGAGCCTTGATGAGTTCCTGCAGTGCATCTTGCTGCCACTGTGCATCTTGCTGCCACTGTGCACCTGTGGTGGAAGGAGTGAATGTTTGTGGAAAGTTTGCCAGTAAAGCGGGCTGCTTTGCACTGGATGGTGTTGAACTTAGAATGTTGTTGGAGTTGCACTCTTCCAGAGAAGAGGAGCGTATTCCATCACACTTCTGACTTGTGTCTTGGAGGTACTGTACAGGTTTGGGTGGTCCGGAGGTGAATTACTTGTCATAGGATTCCTAGCCTCTGACCTGCTCTTATAACCACAGTATTTATATGGATAGTCCAGTTCAGTTTCTGGTCATTCGTAACCCCCAAGGTGTTGATAGCAATGAGGAATTCAGTAATGCTGACGCCATTGAGTGTTACTGGGGAGATAGTTGGATTCTGTCTTGTTGGCGATGGCTTTGCCTGGTATTTGTGTGCTGCGAATGTTGTCTATTACATTTCAGCCCAGCCTAAACCTGTATACTGTTTGCATTTGGATATGGACTGCTTCAGTATCCAAGGAGTCGTGAACTATGCTGAATATTTGTGCAATTGTTAGCGAACATCCTCACTTCTGACCTGACAATGGAAGGAAGTATACTGAGTATAAGGCTAATTTTAATCTGCAATAACACACAGCGTGGTACATTCATCTTCTGAACTAATGGCGAAGTGCCATTGTACATATTTACTTACTGTTTTCTTAAAACAAAATCATTGTTTGTCTTTTTGAGATGCATGAGATTTTGTTCCACCAAAGTCTAGCTCATAAAATTAGATTGTGTCGAAATGCTGGCAGTGACTTTGAGTGCAGTGTTTGTTCTGCTGCTGTACAGTTAACCGCACAAACATAAGCTTGTTGCAAAAGTAGCAAATCTCAGAGCATGGAGTCGGGCCAAAATGAATACTTCTAGCTGGAAGGGAAGGTTAGGTCACGAATTGACCCGGAGTGTAATTGTTCTATCCTCATACACTTGTTCCCAGCATGGAGACCTAGTTAGAGTCTTGCAGAGTTACCTTGTGTGTGTGGTGTACCTCACCATGACATTTAGAGTTTAAGAACTGTAAAAAAGTGATACATATTTCAGTTCTGAGAGCATCTTTTCACCTTTTCAATTTAAAATGGATAATTGTCACTCGAGCTAAAGAATAATTTCAAGCGCTAATGTTATGTGTTTCTTTGGGGAAATTTAGGTGTTTTTTTTCCGTCCCTGACAAGCCTATTGTCCAACAAAGTGCGGGAAAGTGATCGTGCGTTTACCTCCAGTGCGGTGTGCTCGGGCTCCCAGGTTGGGTAAGTAATACCTTTTGGGTTATTTGCAAGGAGGCTAGTTCCTAGGTTGCGGTAGAAAAGACCGACAACTTCTCTCTGTATCTGACACTGATCCGGACTGTTCACAAGCTTGGTGTTACTGTTGACCCCACATTCACACCTTCACCAAAACCGAATATTTCCACCTTTGAGTCCACGCCTGCCTCAACTCGTCTGCTACAGAAACACTCATTCATGCCTCTTATCTCCAAACTTGGACTATTCCAACATCCTCCTGAACAGTCTGTCACATTCTACCATCTGGAATCTTGAGGTCATTCAAAATTCTGCTACCCATTTCTTAACTCATTGTCTCTGTGGTTCCTGACCTACCTTGGTTCCCAAATGAACAGCACCTTGTTTTTTTTAAAAATCCTTTATTTTTTTCGAAATAAGATCTCTTATTTGCTTTGTCCTTCCCTTTGCCTTGCCCCTTCCTATCTCTATAATCTCTTCTGGCTGTACAATTCCATAAGGTAATCTGTGCTTTTCCAATTCTGGAACATCCCTGATTTTAATCACTTCACCATTGGTAGCTATGTCTTCAGCCACAAAGTCCCTAAGCCCTGGAAATACCCACACTAAACTTCTCTTTATTAAGATGCGGTTTAAACGTCTTGGTTTCACCAAGTTTGGTGCCAAAAGAAGCCTGATAATTATGTTTTATGACATTGAAAGAATTTTATAAATTTTTTTTTTCAAAGTCCCTTTGAAAAAAGGGACCTTGAAAAATGGGGCATAGATCAGCTAGATAGTCAATATCTTTTCCCAAAGATAGGGGAGTTTAAAACTAGAGGGTGTAAGTTTAAGGTGAGAGGATAAAGATACGAAAGTGTCCAGAGGGCCGATTCTTTCACAGAGGGTGGTGCGTGTCCGGAACAAGCTGGCAAAGGTGGTAGTAGAAACGGGTACAATTTTTTCTTTTAAAAAACATTTAGACAGTTAGATGGGTAGTATGAGTATAGCGGAATATGGGCCAAATGCGGGCTATTGGGACGAACTTAGGAGTTTGAAAAAAAAGGGTGGCATGGACAAGTTGGGCCGAAGGGCCTGTTTCCATGCTGTAAACTGCTATGACTATGACATCATATTACAGTGACCTGTATCAAAATGGGTTCTGTATTGAAATTGCTGATATAACAACCAATTTTAGTAATTATTTTAAAGGTATCATTGAACATAAGTTTATGGCAGTTAATGATTCCTTTAATGGGATGTAGTGTGATCAGTCCTGGGACAAAAAGCATATTGACTTTTTATAGCGGATGATCATTTGCCATTGAGTGGGAATGAATTGTGAACCTTTTTGTTTCTATAGAACATTAATAATCGGGGCTGCTGGTTCAGTGTTGTTGGACTGGTACGGCTGGGAGAGCGTATTCTACTTCTCTGGCCTTCCCACCATTCTGTGGGCCTATTGTATGTGGAAATACTTCCTGAAAGGAGAAGGTGAATATGCATTGTTATTTGGTTAGAACTTCTGTCTATTCTTGTTGTCAGTGAGATTTGCTATTCCTCTGTGCAGTTATGTTCGCATGGTTATGACATTCATAACAATTTATGTCATATAGACCAGATTATATCTTTGGAAAGTTTGGGCAACAGTCTAGTGAATTCAAAGGACAATAAAGTCGTATGGAGAAAATTGTTTAGAAGTGCTCCTGTTTGGTAAGTGTAGCATTTTTTCTAGATGGTTAAATAAACTTTTTGTGTAGCTCCTTTAACAACCTGAGGAATAATACTTGTGAGGACACTGGGACGTAACTCCCCTGCTCTTCATCAAATAGCACCTTGTGACCTTCTATTTTGTCCTGAAAAAACAGATGAAGCATTTGATGAAATTAAGCTTCTCATCTGCAAGCCAGCACTTCTGGCAGTGAAGCAATCCCTCACTACTGCACTTTAAAATTTCAGTCTAGATGTGTGCTCAAGGCTTGCAGTGGGGCTTGAGCTCATGACTTTTGAGTAAGTCATATCCTTAGGACTAAGAATATGTCCTAAGAATATGACTTGCTGCAGCAGATTATTTATTGTGACTTAGAAACTTGGTATTTTCACTGGCTTGTGGGACTTTTGTGGCATTTTGGCAGCAAATTGCATACAGAAAGTATAGAAATTTGTGCTCATGTCACTCTGACGGGATACCTACCTTGAGTTAAAGTGTTCAGAATGTGGCGGGATGCATTGTCTGCAAAGGTGAGTATTAATGCATTATTTTTAATAACCTAGTTGTCATGCATCAGAATCCTAATTTGACATATGGTGGAACAACTATGAAGCAATCTCATTCATTCCATAATTGGTATTTAAGAAAATAACATTATTCTGATTAACTTTGCATTTTGGGGGCAGGTTGCGTTTAGTGAAAGCTTGGAATTTGTATTGTTAATGCTTCCCATTTAGGTCTTCCTAATTTGCATAGGTACCGTATTGACGCAAATCCATTTGGATTTGGATGCTTTTGTTTTATAGTTCATAGGATTTTACTTTTCTCTCATACAATTTAAAACTACAGTAAAATATATTCGGAAAGATAGGAATGAGAGATGAGGGCTGATCAGTTAATGTTGATAATCTATTAGGGCCAAAAGATGTAACAGTCCCTTTGCAAGATGTTATTACTACCCCTTTTAATGCTTGCTTTGGGTTTTTTTTTCAACTTAAAAATATGCAACATAAAAATGTAAATTTTGTTGATTTTGATAAAGTATTGATTATCTGTCAATTTGTCACTATTAATTTTTAAAAACTCAGATATTTTACTGTAGAGTTTGGCACACACTAGTGCCATCATGACACTGAAACAATGCTGCAAGTGTTCATATCTCTAGAGATCAGTGAGCAAAGGCATAACATCCAGCCCAGGATGGCACAGTGGCATCTGGGTTCAATTCCCGGTTTGGGTTATTGTCTGCGTGGAGTCTGCATGTTTGCCCTGTGACTGCATAGTTTCCTCCGGGTGTTCCGATTTCCTCCCACTGTCCAAACGACGTGCAAGTTAGGTGCATTGGCCATGCTAAATTCTCCCCCAGTGTACACAAACAGAGCTAGAGTGTGGCGACTAGGAGATTTTCACAGTAAATTCTTTGCAGTGTTAATGTAAGCGTACTTGTGACAATAATAAATACACTTTAAACCTTATCAAAACCTTATGAAAGATAATCTTCAATGACTCAGGATTGAATTTGACACCTAAAATATTGAACAGGGTTTCATTTTTATTTTTGTCTATAAGAAAAGACATGGGTAAAGCTTTTTGCACAAAAAACATTTTTGTAAAAGTGAGATTTGGAACATTACATATCATAACTTTCCGCTCACCTGACGAAGGAACTAAGGGTAGGATTTTCCTGCTGTGCTCTCCCCAAGACCGGAAAATCTCATCCAAGGTCAGTGGACCTTTCCATTGTCCGCCGCCACCCCACTATGATTCCTGTGGTGAGCAGGACTGGAAAATTCTGCCGTATGTTATCTAGACAAGATTTCCCTTTTCCAGGGCTTGTTTTGGATTGGAGTTTCCAGACTCTAGATGGCAGCATTTACATTATAATTAACATAGTTGCATTCAAATGCAACCACTGCAGATGCCTAACAATTAATTTGAATTGCTTCGCAAGTGGGTGATTGGCATTCGGAATTTACAGCTGTTGCTCGGCATGGCACAGCTGTCAGGCTTTGATTGGACATTGTGTTTAAAACATTGGATAGTAAAACAATGAAAGGACCTCCTTTAACACACAGTTGATTCTCCATACAGTAAAAATATCCAAGTACATGCTAACCTCGTTTAAATTAACTAACTATATTGGTCAAAGATAAAAGGTGTCGGTGAAGAAGGAATACATACCCGATTTCAGTTTGGTCTGTTGAATGGATCCAAGATGTGGAGATGCCAGCATTGGACTGGGGTAAACACAGTAAGAAGTCTCACAATACCAGGTTAAAGTCCAACAAGTTTATTTGATAGTAAACCCACAAGCTTTTGGAACGCTGTTTCTTCGTCAGGTGAGTGAAAAGTTCTGATCAGAAACAGGGCATATAAAGGCACACACAGTTTACAGAACACTGATTAGAATGTGAGTCTTTACAGCTAATCTGTTATTGAAGACAATGTCTGCACCTTTAAGACTCGAATAGCAGATTAGCTGTGAAGACTCGTATTCTGTAAACTGTGTGTGCCTTTATATACCCTGTTTCTAATCAGAATTTTCCACTCACCTGACAAAGGAACAGTGTTTCCAAAGCTTGTGGGTTTACTATCAAATAAACTTGTTGAACTTTAACCTGGTGTTGTGAGAATGGATCCAAACCAGATGGTGAAATTTGAAACAAGACACAGATATTTTCCTTGTTAGTAGGTTTACTCACAAGATGCAGCACTATAAATTTCTACCCCAGTGTTCCAGCTGACTCTCGATATACTTTCTTTCACTAAACAAATAATCAATAAATTTAAACAAAAATGAGAGGAGGTGACAGTCCCTGGTGGGGCATTGTAGCTAAAACATCTGAAAGGAAACTTAACAAACTAAACCAAAATATCATTCCTAGGGGGTGATGATGCAATCCTCACAGCGTCCATGGGTCACAGAAGGCCTGAAGTGAGCCAATGGACACTGCGTGCTCCCTGACTCTCTTTATGTGAGTCCATTCCTTAACCAACCAAATTCATCATCTGCATATCCTTAACAACATAATCAACCAACCACGAACAGATGCTCCTTTTTTAAAAAAAAGACATTTAAACATATTTAATGCCCAAAGCAATCAAAGAAAAAGATTGATTTTCCAAACTCATCATAACACAAGATTGGATGTTCCTCTTCTAGAACTTTCAATATGTTTTTGGAGCAAGCGTTACTCTTTGGAGCATAATTTTAATAATTGGTGACTTGCATTGACCCATTTTGTTTTAGAATTCTCTCTTCTTTCTAACATTTCCTTTATAATAGCAAGATCAATCCTCAACATTTTCTCAGTGACACTCTTAATTGAATGAACCCTATCCAAAAGACAATGGTTATCTGCAAAACGTTCTGTGGGCAACATTTTCTCAGAATGTCCTTTGTATAGTATTTCTTTCAGAATGTTAGGCAAATACAATCCCATATCTATTTCCTCTTTCAGCAGCAGTGTTTCTGCAGCTAAGGTACTTTTAACTACCCTTTTTATTTTCTTGGCTCCCCAGACCAAGGGACAACGCTTCCCATTTCTTCTCACCAAGAATTTGATAAATCCAATCTGACTTAAATACACAACTAGAAAATTAGCATGAGAAGAATCACTAAAAAGGACGAACCTCATGGGTGCAATTTTCCCATCCTGCCTGCAATGGGAATTGTAATGGGATGGGACTATGCAAAGGTCTGTTGACTTCGGGTGGGAGTTTCTGGTTTTTTGGGTGGGTGCAGTCGAAAAATTTCAGCCTTTATCTCTTGCCCACCATCTTGAATATTCAGCCAATGTTTAAATTTGCTGATAGCTAACCCTGCTCTCGTTACAGTGGTTGCCTTCTTCCATTCACTGAACCCTTCTGATATGTATGTTAACCAATGTTATCAGTCGTTGTCCCTTGGTAAAGTAGCCCAATGTAGAGTTATCACTTTTTATCTATCATCATCTGCCCCCTTATCTACCATATTTTGTTCCTCATAATAGTCAAACAGACAAGTATGTGAGATGCAGGGTCCTCTTCACCTTTTACTAATTGCAAATCTGCAAGTTTATAATCAGTACTGATTGACCTAGGTGAATGTATTCAAATAAATTGACTATGATATTGGAGAATTATTGTATCCCCGCCACATCCCGTTGTTTGATCCAGATCTTTTCACTACTTTTGACCCTCTTTTTTAGTATATTAAATCCCCAGGATTAAAGATTATTTTTGGCTATCCAACCCACCAGCCTCACTATTTAACAGATCATCATCTACTATTTCTGCTACCTATAGCATGATACCACTATCAGCGTATTCTCTTTTCAAATCCAAAGGCAGTTAATCAACTGAGCATCATCTTTAGCACTGGCACTCTCTTCCACATATCCACTGTATGCGGGGAGGATGCTTTTTTTCCCCAATCAATGGTCTCAGTTAAGGCTTGTTCATATTATTCCTGTATCTTGCAGTTATCTGCTTCCAGCCCATATTAAGCAGCCTGGTTACATTCACGGCTCAATTGCTAAAGCATCTGGATCATGTAATTTTCTTGTCTCCCATCCCACCTTACACCTCCTACAATTCCAGTTAAAACAAGTTCTGCTAAATTTAAACTAAAGTCTCCAACATTTGGGGCGTGATCTTACCGCCCATTCACCCCATGCTCCCGCTGCAGCGAAGACAGAGATTTTGGCGACAAGTCAAGTCTCCGTTCACTGCTAGGGGATGGGAAAATCCTGCCTGCGTGAAAGAATTTTTTTGAATGACGTCTGCCTTTCTCAGTGTCTGTTCCCTTCACACTTTTGGCCATTTTCCATCACAACTACATTTGTGTTGTATTATTAATTGTATGAAATTCTTGTAATAATGTTTGCTTTTTTAACAGGGCTGTCATTGTAGCTCATGTTTGCATCAGCGGTACATTTTTCTGCCTTTTGTCATGGATGCCAACCTTCTTCCATGATTCGTTTCCTGAATCCAAGGTGTGTTGTCTCTAGTCTGTGAATAATATTTAGCTTTTTATAAGATTATAATAATGAATTAAATGAACTATATTTTGCCAAAAAACCCTTTGTAACATTGTGTTTTATATGTGATATGATACTATTTCTCACTAAAACAAGATCTACAAAAATATGTCTCCAAGCAGTACGCAGGGACAGCCTAGTGGTATTATCGTTAGAGTATTAATCCAGAAACTCAGCTAATGATCTGGGAACCCGGGTTCAAATCCCGCCACAGCAGATGGTAGAATTTGAATTCAATAAAATGAATCTGGAATTAAAAGTCTACTGAAATTGTTGTTGATTGTCGGAAATCCTATCCAACTCATTAATGTCCTTCAGGGAAGGAAACCTGCTTTCCTTCCTGGTCTAGCCTATCTGTGACCAGAGCCATAACAATGTGGTTGACCCATGGGCAACTAGAGATGGACAATAAGTGCTGGCCATCCAGTGATGCCCATGTCCCACAAATGAATAAAATAAATTCTATTCATTCTATTGTTGTTCTGCGTAAACTGTAATGATGGTCAGGGTGACCATAACATCAGAAGGAGGTGGTCACCAGAGGTTTGGAATTTCTCTCTCAGGAAGGATTCAAATCTGAAATATGTGCCATGGGCATCTATTGGGCACCTTTTTGCAGTTGGGTGAAGTTACAATAGTAGAGATTTGCCCAATGAACACTAAATTGCCCCTTAGTGTTAGGGGGACTAGCTAGGGTAAATGCATGGGGTTATGGGGATAGGGCCTGGGTGGGATTGTGTCAGTGCAGAATCTGCCAAACTGCCTCCTTCTGTATTGTGGGGATTCTATGATTCAATGATTCTATCAGTTCAAAACATTCCTCTGCCTCTTGGCACGGCATATACCAGGAATACTGTAACTATTTTTCAACTTCTTCTGAAAATGAGGGTGGAATTTTATGGCTCACAGTGGGGTAATTCTTTTAACGGCTCAACAAGTAAAACAAACTCACATTAACTCAGGGACAAATTAAGAGGGGCAGCCCCCAAAAAAGAAAGGGGGGACAGCCCAAACAGAAACCAAAGTCCAAAGGAAACTTAAAGCTTTAAATCAAAATGTGATTATAAGGGTCGAGAACACACACCAGCCCCTGTGGTGCCCAGCGGGCATGGAAGGCATCAACTGCACCCGTGGAGTCCGCATGCTCCCTCTCCAGGGACACCTGGCCGCGAGCGTTGCCGCGGTAGAGGGGTAGGCAGTCGGGATGGATGGCCCCGTCGATTGCCCGCTGCCTGGACCTATTGATGGCGCGTCTCGCCAGGCCCAGGAGCAGGTTCTCGAGGAGGTCGGTGTCCCAATGCACCCCTCTCTGCACCAGGTGCCCATAGATCAGGAGTATGGGACTGAAGTGCAAACAAAACATCAATAAAAGGTGTTTGAGAAAACCCAAAAAGGGTGTGCAATCTGTAACACAAAACGTAGACATGGTCCACGGACTCCTCGAGGCCACAGAAAAGGCAGTCTCAGGAGCCCGTGTACAGAAGAACCTATGGTTGTATGGTACCGCTGCCTGCAACAACCTCCACCCCAGGTCCCCAAGGTAATTGGGGGAGATTCCTCTGTAGAGGGGTAAAATGTGGCAAACCTTTCAAATCTCTGTTGACTTTGACAGGAAATGGAAAATCCCACCAGTGGGAGGCGTCATGTAATTCCACCCTTACTTTCTTTGCAATGTAGATTGTCTCCCAGCATTAACTGCAGAAAATTGTAGTGGATTAGTACTTCAAGTATTGTGCAGTCACCCTGACTTTCTGGAGCACATGCCAAGGGGTTGGTGCCAATATCATTGTAAATAGAAGCAGTTAGTGAAGTTTCTTTTGTTATTATTTGTCTGTACAGCGTTCTCCAGCCACTGGGAAAGTTAACAATATTTTCTATTCTTTCCAACGCATGGCTGTTTTTATATTTCAAAAAGTGATTTTTTGCTTTGCTCCGGTAACTTTGCCATTGGCTGGAAAAAGTATCCACAGGGAGGTTGTAACTTAGTTTCACTATTTTCATTGAGAGGATTTGATGGGACAAACAAATTTTATTTCCAAACTCCATTTACTGAAAGGACACTGCCAAGTCCCTTCATCAGAAAAAGCAAAGGAAGTTTTGGCTTTCATGATGGCAAATAATCTGTATCAATTTAAATTCATCCCTTTTGGAATGAAGAATGCGCCAGCAACATTCCAAAGACTAACCAAGGTCATTTCTGGACTAATTAATCAGCCTGGTGATGGTTTTAGAAACATAGAAAATAGGAGCAAGAGTAGACTATTCGGCTCTTTACTTTCTGCCATCCAATAGGACCCTTGTTGATCATCTATCTCAATGCCATACTCCCACACCCACTCCATTCCCCCTCTCTGAGTCCTTGATTGCTTTAGGATTTAGAGAATTTATCCATTGCCTTCTTAAATATATTCAGTGACTTGGCCTCCACAGCTTTCTGTGATAGAGAATTCCCCAGGTTCAACAATCTCTGAAGAAGTTTCTCCTCATCTCAGTCCCAAATGGCCTATCCCTTATCCTAACACTGTGACCCCTTGTTCCACAATCCCTAACCAAAGAAAACAAAACCCTGCATCCAGTCTGTACAGCCCTTACATAATTTTATATGTTTCAATTAAATTTCCCTCAGTCTGCTAACTTCCAGTGAATGCAGGCCTATTCCACCCAATCGCTCCTCACACAACAATCCTTCCTATTAGAGTAGTTTCACTGAGAAATTAGGGTTTTTAAAATCCAAACAAATTTTATTCATAACACAGTTTAGATATGGCTCAAATAAAATGAAGCAGTTAACTCTTAACCATTGAACAATTTTTAAACATGAAAAGAAACAACTCTAATTTCTAACTTATCACTATTTCAGTTCTAAGTAGGCAACAATCTTCCCGTAGACTTAAATGACACTTAAAATATAGTTAATAAACTTTGGCATTCTTGCTTTAAATTGTAGTAACAGCTGTTAGACTTTCAGAGAGATTTTGTGGAGAGAGAAAGAGCAGCTTGCAAATATCTTCAAACCCCAGCTAGCAAACTGAAAGCTGTATCAAAGTCGATTCAGATGGACTGAATTTAGTTGATTCATTATGTGTATTTCTGTTTGCAAGAAGTACAAATGGGATTCCTTATCCCAATCCTCTGGATAATCCTGACTAGGCCCCTCACCATGGTCTTTAAACTTTGATGTTCTGATGCTCCCTGTGATTCTGGAAGATACACAGTTGATTTAATTTGCTTTACTTCTAAGCTATCCACAATTTCCCTGCATAACTTTGACATAAAATTGGATCCTTGATCACATGCCATCCCAGGAATTAGACTGGTGTACCTTTACTGCACTCCACCTACAGCAAGTATATCCTTTCTGAGGTAAGGAACCAAAACTGCACACAACACCCCAGGTGTGATCTCAGCAAGGCCCTGTACAGCTGCAGTAAGACACCGTTGTTCCCGTATTCAAATCCTTTTGCAGTGACAGTCAACACATCATTTTCCTTCCTAACTGCTTGCTGTACCTGCATGCTTCTTTTTCAGTGGCTAGTAGGCAAGGACACCCAGGCCCCTTTGTATGTCAGCATTTCCTAATTCATCACCACTTACATAATACTCTGCCATTTTGTGTTTCTCTATTGAAAGTGGATGACTTCACCTTTATCCAGTTATATTGCATCAGCCATATAATTGCCTGCTCATTCCACTTATCTAAATCACTTTGAAGCCTCGTAACATCCTCTTCAACACTCACATTCCCACCTGGTTTCATGTCGACAACAAACATGGAAATATTTAATTAGGTTCCCTCATCCAAGTAATTGATCTATAATATGAGGGACCCCACTATTTACTGCCTGCCACTTTGAAACAGACCTGTTTTTTCCTACTCTCTGTTTCCTGTCTGCTAATCAATTCCCAATCATTGTGAACAGATTATGCCCAACCCATGTGCTTTAATTTTGCACACTAACCGCTGATGTAGGACTTTATCAAAAACTTACTGAAAAATCAAGTACACCACATCCACCAGTTCACCCTTATCTATTCTGTTAGTTCCATCCTCAAAAAGCACCAATAGGTTTGTCAAATATGATTTCCATAAATCCATGCTGACTTTGTCTGAACCTATTGATAATTTCTAAGCCTCTAGTCATCACATCCTTTAGAATGGATTCCGGCATTAATCCTATTGCTGATGTTAGGCTATCCAGTCTGTAATTTCATGTTTTCTCTCTCCATCCTTTTTTAAATAGTGGGGTAATACCACCCTCCAATCTGCCAGGACTGTTCCAGAATCTATAAAATTTTGGAAGATGACTAACACATTTCCATGCTTTCCATGGCCACCTTCTTTAGTATCCTAGGATGTATATTATCATATCCTGAGGATTTATCAGTTTCAGCATGATATTTTTTAGTGATATTAATTCCCTTCAATTCCTTCTTCTCCTTGGACCGTTGGTTCTTTAGCATTTTTGGGAAGTTATTTGTGCCTTCCTCCGTGAAGACAGAACCAAAACAGTTATTTAATTGCTCTGCCATTTCCTTGTTCTCTATTATAACTTCTCCCATTTTGGACTGTGAGGGGCCTATATTTGTCTTCACTAATCTTTTTCTTTTTACATACTTATACAGTCTGCCTTTATGCTACTTGTAAGTTTACTGTCATACTCAATTGTTTTGCTCTTAATCAATCTCATGTCCTCCTTTGCTCAATTCTGAACTATCCCAATCCTCAAGCTTGCTGCTTTTTCTAGCAACTTTATACAACTCCTCTTTTGGATCTAATACTACCCTTAATTTCTTTGTTAGCAATGCTTTTCTTGTGTTTTTGCGCCAGAAAGGAATGTACAAATATTGCCATGTGTACGTTCTTTTCTTAAATGTTAGCCATTATCTGTCCATTGGGGGCAGCATGGTAGTGCAGTGGCTAGCTCTGCTGCCTCACAGGGCCAGGGACCCGGGTTCAATTCCAATCTCGGGTGACTGTGCAGAGTTTGCACGTTCTCCCTGTGGGTTTCCTCCAGGTGCCCCGGCTTCCTCCCACAGTCCGAAAGATGTACTGGTTAGGTGCATTGGCCATGCTAAATTCTCCCTCAGTGTACCCGAGCAGGCGCCAGAGTGTGGAGACTAGCGGATTTTCACAATAACTTAATTGCAGTGCTAATGTAAGCCTACTTGTGACATTAATAAATAAACTTCATGCCTTTTAATGAAGTTTCCCAATCTGTCTTAGCCAAGTCATGCTTCATTGCTTCATAGTTTCCTTTGTTTAGATTTTGTTTAGGTTTTGTCTGATTTTCACCAATTTTCCTCCTGCTAGGCGTAGTCTGCAGCATTTGAAATTGTTTACATATGCAGGTTGGTACAATTTCTTGGAGAATAACACATTTTTGCTTCATTTTGATTGTCAGGTTCTGAGAAGCTGCATTCACTTGGCATAGTCCCTGATAAATTATTACTTGATTGTATATAATTTTGGAAAATGACAGCAGAGAACTCAAACCCTATGACCTTTGTGCAAATGCAACAATGGAGCTGAAGTTTTAAAATGCATTTGTACAGTTCATAAACTCCTAGCGCCAGAGTCCAACTTTCCTATTTGACACGGCCAACATGGAGCCTTAAGTATATAAATTGCATGATTTTGTGAACATTAATTGCAGTGCACACCTAATTTGCTACGTACTCTACCATCAGGCCGTGCACTTTATCAACTGCTCAAAATCGGAGAATTATTCACCTTGGTGCCCTGGAGTTTGGTGTCTATTTGCCAGATTCCACATTGAGAATATTGTTATCATATCTGTCAAGGCTGCTTTTTGATTCTGAAATGTACATTAACTTTATATAATCTTTCTTGCGCTTCCTTTGTGATTGGAAAAGAGAATGCATTAGTATAAGCAGATGAGCAGTTGACAATATGGGAATTGTTAATTATAATTATAGACAGTAATGAACAATCAGATGCTAAGATTAAATAAATGATTTCTGAGTTGAATTCGATGACGCACATTCTGATTGAGAACTGACTGTGTTCTATCTTTATTTTTCAGGGTTGGGTTTTCAATGCAGTTCCCTGGGCTGTTGCAGTCCCATTCGCATTATTTGGTGGCACTCTGGCTGATCATCTAATCAACCTTGGTGAGATACTAATTCAACCTGACTCGATACTGTATGCATTAGTCAAAAGAAATGGATCGAAAAATAATTTTCCATTGAAAATAATAGAAGATCCATATCTGCAAACTGAGCTTTAGTGGAATAACAAATTGTGGAATTTATTGTTGCCCTCACCTCCTGCTAACTATAATATCAATATAAGTTGAGTTGAGCTCTACTTATATGAATGGATTCAAATCAACAACTTTCTCATTATAAATAGCTAATTTATGTATAGCATTGGTATAGGGGTGACAAGGTGGCACAGTGGTTAGCACTGTTGCCTCACAGCGCCAGGAGTTCGATTCCCAGCTTGGGTCACTGTCCATGTGGAGTCTGCATGTTCTCCCTGTGTCTGCGCGGGTTTCCTCTGGGCGCTCCGGTTTCCTCCCATAGTCTGAAAGACGTGTTGGTTAGGTGCGTTAGCCATGCTAAATTCTCCCTCCAGTGTACCCAAACAGGTGCCGGAGTGTGGCGACTAGGGGATTTTGTTAATAACTTCATTGCAATGTTAATATGAGTGTACTTGTGACATTAATAAATAGCCTTCAAAAAGAAACACAAACCTATGACTGCACGCGGCTTCTGCATCCACCCTGTTCAAAAAATTAATGATGTATTTTATGAACCAACTGGCTGTTCTAACAAGGAGCACTGCTACTCATGTGCCCCAGACCTTAACCCTTCTTCACCCTGATTTCCATCCACATTTGGCCCTTTCAGATACAGCTTAATTACCTTGTCAGACAATGCACAATACCATGGATATCACGTGATAATATTTGTTCAGGAGTGGTGCAGTCAGTAACATAGAACCACTTGCAATTATCTACTCCTTAAACCATCCAAGCCACTTGGCAAAGGGGGACATTGGACACTCAGCAAGGATTACCAAGTACATTTCTACTGTGACGGTTTTGAAGTTTCCCTTTCCATTTTCCGAAAAGAGTAGTTATGAAATGTAAACATTTTTAATTATTCCAAAACAATTGAAGTTTGAAGAACAGATATGTAATTTATTATTGTGATAAGCAACTTGGATCTTCTTCCAATTTCGCTTGAAAAGATAATCAATTATAATGTATTTAAATCTGTTATGGATTCTTTAATTTGATTAATCTGTAATTTGTTCAAACCAGTGTGGTAAGATTTTGATGTCATAAACGCTTTGAGTTATTAACAAGTCTAGAAATCACTGAGCTAAAAGAGGAAAAATACCTGCCAATGTTCAAAAACTGATATGAAAGTCAAAAAACATGCTACGATTGTATTGAATTCAGTCGAAGCAAATACTTGACAAAACGTTACTTGTGGATGAGAAATTTATACAATTATTTGCTAATACTGATAATACAACGTTTTGTATTTTATGATACTTGCACTACTTTTTTGCCCCGTATTTTTTGTATTTGCCATATTTGCCCTCTATTTTCTAGGGTTTGACACTGCCAAGGTACGCAAGTTAATGCAGGTATGATGACTAATAAAAAAATGTTGATTTAAATTTTTTTGGAAATAGTTCAGCTATGCAAGAGAATAGAAATAAAACAGTTTCTGGTGTTTTGTTTTAAAACAGGTGATTGCCATGGGATTATCGAGTATCTTTATCGAATTACTGAATTACTCAGGCAGCTATTACCAAGCCTTAATATTTATGTCAGCTAGTATAGGACTCCAGACTTTTAGTCACAGGTAAGCTAAGATTGCTTGTGTTCAATCTGCAGGTCAGCTGTTAGGTTCTATATTATATAATACAAAAATATTTTAACATGTCAGCTTTGGCTCAGAAGTTGTGCTGTCACCTTTGAATAAGTGGGTTGTAGGTTCAAACTCCACCCGCGGGTACTCTCTCAGTATCCCACTGGCAGAGATGCTATCTTTTAGATAAGACATTAAACCGAGGCTCCATCTCAAGTGGACATCAAAAATCTGATTGCCCTGTTTGACACCAGCTAAAACAGATGATTTGGTCATTTATTTCAGTGTTCTTTGCTATATGCGAACTGGTTGTCACGTTGCCCAACAACAGCTACTGCTTTTCAAAAAGATATTTAATTGCATGGGAAATACTTCGGTATGAAAATCTTTATTTTCCTGTATATGAATAGTAAACATTGCCCAGGATTTTCCAACTTCGTTTGCCCCACCAGCAAGAACAGAGAATTTAGCGTTCAGCCAAAAACATTCAGTGCAGCAGGACTGGAGAATCCATGTCCTGGAGAGGTTGGGGATTCCTGGCCAATGCCTTTGTTGCTTGGTGCAAACTTCGTAGCCTTCCTGCTCATTTGGCTAAATCAGACCTTTATGTAATTGTAACACAATTTTTTGGCTCTGCACTGCTTGGCAATCCAATATTTCTTCATTCCACTTCTAACACCACCCACTAGCATTTTTGCCTCAGTCCATTTGTCACTGAAACCCTTTTTCATACCTTTGACTCCTCGAGACTTGATTATTCCAGTGCTCTCCCAGGCAACTCTCATGATGCACCCTCCCTTCATAAAGATGACATTGCCAAACACTGGGGGCTGAAGGGTGGAGGAGGCAGAGGGTGCTGGAGGTGGTAGGGGGACGTGTGGGGTACGCACGGTAGTGGGATGGTGCTGACAGTGCCAAACATCAGGGTCCAGGGGCTGTGTGGAGGTGGAGCTGGAAGTTGTAAATAGTGTCCAGACTGAGCGTTAGTCCTGAAAGACTAACTTTTTAAGAAAAATTGGAACCATCAGCTTGAGCGTTCCAATTGTTTTTTTTTATTAAAGCCGGTCTTTCGGGTCAGTTGTACTGAGATAGGAACTACAACTGCTGCTTCTGACTGCAGGAAGCTTTGTGAACAGATTTTTGAAATTCTTTCTTTGAAAATCCCGCCAGAAACTCAATAAGCTTTCTGAAAATTAGAACAATATTCAACGAAGAACACTCAGCTGACAGCAGCTGTGAATATGAAGAATGGGGAGGGTTGTGGGGTGAGGGAAGGGAGTGGGAAGTGATGGGTGGGTCGAGTAAGGTGGGTGATGAGGGGTGTGGTGGGGTGGGTGGAATGTTGGGGATTAGGATTGTGTTGAGGGGGGTGGGAGGGTTACTTTTAAGATTTAGTACCATAATATTGAATATTTTATACTTCTCAAAATTCCATTTTGAATTTGAATCTGCATATAAATAGCAGTCTAAAATTTTATTGTGCTCTAAAGTAGACACAATTCTGAAGACGTGCTGTGTTGATATACCAGAGGCTTCAGAATCTCATCAAAATAATCATAAGAAAATAAACACCGGGATTGACACAAAGCGAGATGTTGACTTACTTTCTCCTGTTTTATTATTATTCTTGCAAAGTCTGGGAATGAAATCGCTATTTGTCACTAGGAAATTATTGAAGAAAAGTTTTACAAGTCTGTATTCTATCCTAGGTTCATTCCAATTAATCTGTAAATTCACAGTGTACAACAAAATTTGTATAAAAGTTTATACACTAGGTATCATTCTTCGAAAAAATAAGCGATTGCTTATTTCAGGGCATTTAAAAGTCAAACACATTTTTGTTGATCTAGAATCGCAGCAGGTGGCCAGACTAGGTAAGGGTGGCAGATTTCCTTCCCTAAAGGGCATTAACTGAAACAATCAACAATGGTTTCATTGTCACTGTTAGGCTTTTAATTCCATTTCTTAAAATCCCATTCTAATTCCACCACCTGCAGTGGTCGTACTCAAACCCGGGTCCCCAATGATTTTTGCCGAATGATGACAATGAAACTATTGTCGATTGTTCCAGTTAATGCCCTTTAGGGAAGGAAATCTGCCACCCTTACCTGGTCTGGCCACCTGCTGCGATTCTAGATCAACAACAATGTGGTTGACTTTTAAATGCCCTGAAATAAGCAGTTGCTCAGTTGAGTGAAGATGTTACAGGTTCAAGATGCATGTATTTAGGATAAATGATCTATTTAGAGGAATTGCTAGATTGTTGGAGGTACTGTTTTTCAGCAGATATGCCAGGACTCCATCTGCCCTTTCACCTAAGGTCTCCTGGCACCATGCAAGGAAGGACTCAACTGGTATCATATCCAATGTTTAATTCTAATCCATCAAATTAGATAATCTGGTGATTTATTTCATTGTTGTTTTTGTGCAAAATATGATTTCCTTAAAAAATAACATTTCAGCGATCATTCATTGTCTGTGAAGTGCTTTACATGTCTGGAGGACATGAATAATGCTATGTGAGTGCAAATCTTTCCCATAAGAATCATAGAATAGAAACCCTACGGTGCAGGAGAGGCCATGTGGCCCATCAAGTGTGCACCAACTCTCTGAAAGAGCACTCCACCTCGGCTAAATCCCCGTCTTACTCTGTAATCCCACACACTGCCAATCCACCTAATCTGCACACCTTTGAACAGTGGGAGGAAACCAGAGCATCCAGAGGAAGCCCACACAGACACAGGGAGAACATGCAGATTCTGCATAGGCAGTGAGCCAAGACTGGAACAAACCCACCATGCCACCCTCATGTCATGTCTGCCTAAGGTGGATAGGGATGATTCCATGACACTAATTCCTCCTCAGACAACACCAGTGAGAACAGTTTATCTGGCCATTTATTTCATGAATACATAGAAAATAGGAGCAGGATGAGGCCATTCGGCCCTTTGAGCCTGCACTGCTATTCATCACAATCATGGCTGATTGTCCAAGTCAATAGCCTAATCCTGCTTTCTCTCCATAACCTTTGATCCCATTCGCCTCAAGTGCTGTATATAGCCACCTCTTGAATACATTTCATTTGTTTTTGTGAGATCTTGCTGTGTCCACGGGCTGCCACATTTCAACAGCAACAGTTGTACTTGAACTGATCCATTAGTTGTTTCTTAGAGTGCCTGAAAATGTGTTAGATGTATACCAATGCTAGCTCATTGTTTTTGTACAGATGGTGGCAATTTGTATTCACAAATGATTTAAAATAGAGTTCCAACTTTAAATGTTGAATTTTTGAAAAAATAATTAAGAGCTTTTGTCTGAAGGCTTGTGAGCTGTGTTATTTGACCCAGGCTTAATGCTGCATTGATCTAAGTTTAAATCAGTTTAATATATTGTGCAAAAATTGAAGTTGAAGAATTTAATTGTTCCTCCTTTTTTTTTCCAGTGGGGTATCTGTTAATGTTCAAGATTTAGCACCATCATGTGCTGGCGCACTATTTGGTAAGTAGCAGCAATACATGAGTCTTATCTAGATGTCAAAGTCGTATACACTCTGCCATGTTAACAAATTTATATCAGAGGTGGTAAATACTAAAGGGAGTTATGTATATCTCCCATCATTGATGAAGCCATCTATAGTTAGAGCCAATTGTCTAAATTCACGATTAATATACTTCAGCTGCTTTACCTTCCTTCCATCATTAACTCAGAAGTTGGGACATTCGCTGATGGTTGCACAAAGTTCAGAACCATTTGAACTCCTCAGGTACTATAGTTGTCTGTGTTCATCTGTAGCAAGACCTGGACACTGTTTGCCCTTGGGCTGATAAGTGGCAAGTAACATTCGAGCCACACAAGAATCCAGCAATGACCATCTCTTACAAGAGGGAATCTAACCATCTCCCCTTGACATTCAATGGTATGACCATTATTGAATCCCCAGTATACCAGGGTTACCATTGACCAGAAACTGAAGTGGACCAATCATATAAATACTGTGGCTACATGAGCGGGTCAGAAGCTGGGAATACTGTGGTGAATAACTCACCTCCTGACTTGCCAAAACCTTTCCACCATCAACAAGGCTAATATCAGGAGTGTGTTGGAACACTGTCCACTTACCTGGATGAGTGTAGCTCCAGCATAACTGAAGAAACTCAACACCATCTAGGCAATGCAGCCTGCTTGATTGACACCCAATCCACTACGTTAAGCATTCACTCTCTCCACTGCTGATGCACAATGGCAGCAGTATGCACCACTGACATGCAGTAGAACAGCACCATTTGAATTTCTGGGAGAACAGACCCATTGACATGGTGCACTGCAGCAGCTCACCAAGGTTTGATTTGTCCTGCTCCTTGTATGAAGGACATAACTGGGCAATTTTCCAAATTACCCTAGATGCCAGTATTGTAGCTGTACAGGAACAGATGGGGCTGCAGCTAGTCCCAAGGCAAAAGTCTTCACTACTATTGCTGATATACAGCTTTTGCAGTATCTGAAAAAAGAAAATGTGGAGGGCTATGGAGAAAAAGCAGCAGAATAGTACCATTTGAATTTCTGGGAGAACAGACCCATTTGAATTTCTCCTTCAGAGAGCCAGTACCGACACATTGGATCAACCTTTTCCTGTCCTTTTGAAGTCTATTACTATCAAACCCACAAGTACACCTAAGTTTTGATATTTATATATTTTGAAATTATACCCTGTACACCCCAGTCTAAGTCACTAATTCACATCAAGAAAACCATGGTCCTAATACTGACGCACTGTACATTAATGACATTGGAACACTGTTCAAACCTAAGTAATGAATCAGACATTAGAGTGACTGCCTGTGACTTGATTAGATTTTTTTCATTGTTAATAGCAAATGTGCAATCTATCAAACGTTAATTTATTTCTGCCAATATCTAAAAGCTACAATTCAACAAAGATTCCTATACTCAGATTAGTTTGCAGTGATGCAGTGAACATGCGTTTTGTGAGATAATTCTGGTTTTAAGATTTTTCTATCTGTACCAATTGCCTTTGGCCTAGTTTACTGCCTAAAGTCTGTTCTAAGATACCCATTGATGGACTCCACACCCCAAACTTTGTGCTGGGAGTGTGGAGACCATCCCCATTTATAACTCTGTATCACTTTCCATGGATGCTGTAAATTGGTTAATTACTTCTGTGATCTAAATTAGTCCTAGTATAGAGTTATGACCAAATTAACAGAGACAGGTTGAGTCATCTCTTTGTCCCACTTCTGAGTTGGTTATAACAGAGTTTGAATTTAAATTGGAGGTGACATTGTCAATTTGGTATATGTACAACTGTGCAGAGCTCAGTGCAAGAAATAAGTCAGCCACATTTCTTAAGTTAACAAGTAAAACAATAATCATCTTGCTAAATCTCACTCAGGCTAAAATGCAGGAATTATTAACAAAAGGTTTAAAATGACCAGCTACCCACTAATGCAAAAACAACATCCCCACAATCCTGTATCAGGCATGAAAAAAAATCTCAGCAGGGTATCACCAGTTAAAATGCGCCCAAGTAACAAATATAATCAGAAAACAATGATTCCACATTGTCCATAGGCTTATTTACAGCTGATGAGTTTGTTTCCACAATGAGCAGGCAGGTGCCCAATCATGGCTAGTTGATTCAGAATTCTTCTTTAAGACCTCTAAGTTTGCAGCAATGAGGTCTTCTGGTTGGTTTTTTTCAAATCAGAAACAGCTCAGCTTTGATGAGGGAGACTTCCGAAGAAAGGCTGTTGCTCCTGTGACAGTCTCTCTGAGTATATAAAACCTGCTATCTTTTCACCCAAGAACTGAATCTCATGACGTTTCTCTAAGAGCTCCATAGACTTTGTGACTCCTTAAAAAGCAGCCTACGTCCTTCATAAGTCTGGTAAGAAGTCTGACAACACCAGGTTTAAGTCCAACTGATTTATTTGATAGTAAACTCACAAGCTTTCAAGGTTCCCCTCTTCGTCAGGTGAGCTTGTGAGTTTACTATCAGATAAATCGGTTGGACTTAAACCTGGTGTTGTCAGACTTCTTACTGTGTTTACCCCAGTCCAACGCCGGCGTCTCCACATCATGACTTCATAAGTCTAACAGAGTAGCAGAATAAGTCTGTGCCCTTTGCATATGTAAAGCGTTCTTTTCAAAAAGCTCAATGTATTTGTATGTCCAGCCAATGACATTGTAAATTAATATTTTATGTAACACCTTTTAATAACAATAGTATCATTATGTAATCATGCTCCTTGAAGAGTAAATTTAATATATATGTGAGTCTTTCAATTTATATATTTTATCCATTTATCATAGGTGTTATGAACACTGGTGGAGCTTTAGTCGGTTAGTATATTTTTAAACTTCTATATTTTGGTTACATTGAGCTGTGTATATTTGGATTAAACTCAGTGAGCTAATAATTTCCTGACTCCCCAGCATTAGATTTGGGGGGTACCCCAGAGATGTGCTGGGGAATCCCTGTTGGAAGGTTTACCCAGCCATCATCCAGAAGTGCTAACTTTCCCTGGTCAATTGCACTGCGCTTGGAACCATCCGACAAAGGGATTTTAAATTGCTAACTTCAGATGGTTCTGCCAGGGACACACTAATTGTTACTTGAAAAGAGTTAGAAGAAATAAGAACACTTCTAACTTCAGCATAACTAATTTAAATACCCAGACCAAGCCCTGTGTGGGGTTCTGCCCACAATCCAGAAGCCCCAGGGACTTCCTCACACCCAACTAAACATCCCATTCCCCAAAGCATTCCCTAACACCCCCCTCCCATGACCTAATCCAGCCCCAACTGACCCATCCCCTCCAACCTTCATCCCATTCACTTACCTTAGACACTTCCCTTCTCTCTGGCTGTTATTTTCAATGGGACATTTAAACTCCCCTTCTTAACGGCAGCTAGTGCCATAGAAAATGGGGATGTCCTCATTCACTTTCGTTCTTTGATGCTGAACCCAGGGGGCCTATTGTGCTGCCTGGATTGCATCTGACTCAGGAAGGTTGGGCAACAGGGATACTTAAGAATTTGAGTGCAAGTAAACTGGTATGGAGTGGAAACCTGTCACTGATGACCACTTTGAGGAAGCTATGGCCATTATGTATCATTTAAACTCACAAAAGTATAGGATGTAATATGTTAAGACAACCACTGATACACCTACCTTTACTGCTTTAGAATTTGAACTTTTAAGCATATAAATGTCTCCTCCCGCTCTGTCTGTCTACAAGAATTACACAGAGTGTGTATAGCACTGAATCAGATTTGACAATCCAACTGGTCCGTGCCAGTGTTTATACTCCACGAGCTTCCTCCCATTCCTAATTACCTCTTCCACCCTGCTACTAGCTCCTTCTGTTCCCTTCTCTCTCTTGTGAGCATCTGGCCCACTGTTAAGTGTGTCATTGCAATCTGCTTCAGGCATTCCATGTGGCAGCATGTCCCACATTTCTCAGTGTTTTCTGTGTAAAGAAATGCCTCCTAAATCCTTCAGTTGCTCTTTTAGTAGCTTTAATATTGATGAAACCTTGTTCTGTATACACCCACCAGTGAAGATAGTTTCTCCACATTCACACTATTGAATCCCTTGATATTTTCAAAGACCTTCCCCAGAGAATAAAGTGCCAGCTTATATTGGATTTTATGTTGCATAATCTGCAGTCATGTAGTTTTTGAGAACTGCAGAAAGTGTGTGTGTGTGTGTGTGTGTGTGTGTGTGTGTGTGTGTGTACGTACCATGACCATCCTTATACCTACTGTGAATGTGTGATGCTGTAATACCCCGACACTCTGAGGGGTTGTGTCATGCTCCTGAGTTTCTGACCTACAGTACATTGTGCCAAATGCTTGAAAGAAAGCTGGCTGCGCTGCTGTGTGGATAGCAGAGAAGAAAGTATTGTGAGATTTTTTTGGCATGGTATACACATAGAAGCATGGGGACAAAAAGGAGAAGTAGGCCATTCAGCCCATTGAGTCTGCTCTGTCATTCAATGTGATCATGGCTGATCCTCTATCTCAACACCTTACTCTGGAGCTCTCCCCTTACTCCTTGATGCCTTTAGTGTCTACAAATCTATCTGTTTCTTTCTTAAATATAATCAGTGAGTTGCCCTCCACAGCCTAATGTGATCAAGAATGCCGCAGATTATTACCCTCTGAATGAAGAGGTTTCTCCTTATCTCTAAATAGCCTACCTCATACCCTGAGACTGTGACCCCTTGTTCCAGGCACTCCACCCCCTTCCCCCAGCAAGAGAAAACATCATCCCTGCAGTCAGTTTGCCCAGCCCTGTCAGAATGTTATACATTTCACTGAGATTCCCTCACATTATTCTAAACTGCAGTGAATACAGGCCCCGTTGACCCAATCTCTCCTGAAATGATAATTCTGCCAGTCCACAAATCAGTCTGGTGAATGTTTGTTGTATTCCCTTCATGGCATGAATATCCTTTCATAGATAGGGAGACCAAAACTGCACATGATACTGGGCAAGTGAGGTCTCACAAGACCCTGTATAGCTGCAGTAAAAGATGCTTTCTACTCAGGTCCTCTTGAAATGAAGAATAACATACTATTTGCCTTCATAACTACTTGCTGTATCAGCTTGTTTGCTTTCAATGACTGGTGTACAAGGATACCCAGGTCTCTTTGTGCATCAGCATTTCCCAATCTATCGTCATTTAAATAATACTCTGCCATTCTGCTTTTCATACTGAAGTGGATATCCACATATCCACGTTATACATGCTCTGCCATGTATTTGCCCAGTCACAGTTTGTCTAAGTTACCTTGAAGCCTCTTTGGGGCAGCACGGTGGCACGTTGGTTAGCAGTGCTGCCTCTCAGCGCCAGGGACCTGGATTCGATACCCTGCATGGGTCATTATCTGTGCGGAGTCTTCACGTTCTCCCCATGTCTGCATGGCTTTCCTCTGGGTGTTCCAGTTTCCTCCCACAGTCCGAAAGACTTGCTGGTGATATGCATTGACCAGGCTAAATTCTCCCTCAGTGTACCCAAACAGGTGCTGGAGTGTGGCGTCTGGGAGATTTTCACAGAAACTTCATTGCAGTATTAATGTAAGCCTACTTGTGACACTAATAAATAAACTTAAACTTACTTCAGTCTCACCATTCATTTCCTAGTTTTATGTCATTAGCAAACTTGGAAATATTACATTTGATTCCTTCATCCAAATTGTTGACATATAATGTGAATAGCTGGGGCCCAAGTTTTGATTACTGTGGTAGCTCACTCGTCATTGCCTTCCACTCAAAAAAAAATTATTCCCACTCTAATTCCTAAACAATCTTCTTACGAGTTCTCAATCCATGCCAGTTTGCTACCCCAATCCCATGTGCTTGAATTTTTTACACTAACCTCTCAAGTGGGACTACATTAAAAGCTTTCTGAAAATCCAAATACACGATATCCACAGCTTCACCCTTACCTATTCTGCTAATTGCATCTTCAAAAAACTCCAATAGGATTGTTAAACATGATTTTTCTTTCATCAGTCCATTGAAGTTTTCTAAGCATCCTGTTAGCACATCCATTATAATGGACGCTAGCATTTTCCCTACTACTGATGTTAGGCTAATCAGTCTGAAATTTCATGTTTTTTCACTCCCTACTCTTTTACATTGTGGCAAGTACATTTACCATCCTCCAATTTGCCAGGACTGCTCCAGGATCTACAGAATTTTGGAAGATGACAAACAACACATCCAATATTTCCATGGACTCCTTTAATATTCTGGAATGTAGTTCATTAGGCTCTCGGGATTTAGCAGATTTCAGTCCCATTAATTTCTCCAACTTTTTTTTAGTAATGTTAATTCCCTTGGATCCTTGGTTCTTAAGCATTTCTGGAAAGTTATTTGTGTTTTCTTCTGTGAAGACAAAAACAAAATAGTTGTTTAATTGCTCTGCCATTTCCTTGTTCCCAATTATAAATTCTGGACTGTAAGGGGCCTAAATTTGTCTTCACTTTTCTTTCTTTTTATCTTCATAAAGAAATTTTTACAGCCTGCTTTTATGTTACTTGCAAGTTTGCCCTCATACTTAATTTTTCTGCTGTTAATCAAGCTCTTTGCCCTCCTTTGCTGAATTCTGAACTGCTTCCAATCCTCAGGCTTATCACTTTATCTAGCAACTTTATATGACTCCTCCTTGGATGTGACTGTTAATTTCTTTTGTTAGCCATGGTTGGACAAGTTTTCTCACTTTTTGCACCACACTCTCAGGCAGTGCATTATTCCAGATTCAAAACACTCCTTGCAAGAAGATGTTCTTCCTCATATCACCATGACTTCTTTTGCCAAATACTTTAAAATGGTACCCTCTGGTTCTTAATCCTTCCACCTATGGGAACAGTTTCTCCTTATCCACTTTGTCTAGATGCCTTATGATTGTGAATACCTCTATCAAATCTCATTTTAACACTACCTTCTCTAAGGAAAAGAGTCCCAACTTCTCCAATCTCTCTAGGTAAATGAGGTTCCTCAGCCCCAAACTATTTTTGCGAAACCATCCTGTGCTCACCCTTGGTGTCTTTACATTCTTCCTAAGGTGTGGTGGTCAGCACTAGACTTGATACTCCCATTGGGACTGAACCAGTATTTTATACAAGGTTAACATAACTTTATCACTTTCACTATCCTGTAAAGTCTTGAAGAGTGGGAGATGATCTCGAAGATTACAAAATTCTTTCATGGCTTAGCAGCGCAGATGCAAGAAGAAGGTTTCCCTTGGCTGCAGGGTTTTTGAACCACGGGACACAGCCTTAGGATAAGGGGCATGCCATTTAGGACAGAGATGAGGAGGAATTTCTTCACTCACAAGGTGGTGAAGCTTTGGAATTCTCTACCCAGAGGGCTGGTCATTGAATATATTCAAGATAGGGATGAATAGATTTCTAAATATTAAAGATATCAAGGGATATATGATAGTGCAGCAAAATATTGGTGAGGAAGAAGATCAGCCATAATCCACTTGAATGTATCCTCTGTTCCTATGTTTCTATACTTAAATATTCTTAAAGTTAATGATGCTTTATTAATCACTCTCTCAACTTGTCCTTTAGTAATATATGTGCATAAACATCTAGGTTCCTCTGTTCCTGCAGCCCATTTGGATTGTACCTTTTATCTTATTGACTTTCTGCATTCTTTCCATCAAAATGGATCACTGTACACTTCTTTGCATTAAATTTCATCTGCCGCTTGTCTGCCCATTCTACTAACTTGTCTGTATCCTTTTGAAGTTCTGTACTATCCAGTACATGTTTTACAACAGCTGCAAATTTTGAAACTGTGCCCTGTACACTAAGGTCTTGGTCACTAATATATCAGGAAGAGAAGGGGTCCCTGGAGATACTGACTCCTGGGGAAGTCCGCTATAAATCTTCCTCCATTCTAAGGAAGGAATCTCTTTTTAGAATCGATTTGCACTGGACTGTAGTTGTACTGCGCCTGATTTAGAACCATCAGCTGGAGATGGACTCAGCCCTCCTGACTTCACTACATGTGGGAGTCAGATCACCGACTGAACTTCCACATTTTGCTATCAATTTTGTGTTGATACATGTGAAAGTTATATCCTATGAAAAATCGCAGAAGTAACAATTATGTAGATTGCCAGAGGTTTGCATTGAGTTTTGTGACTATGCATGCTTCCTCTATTCCACAATCAACAACATTGTTAATTTTATTTTCTCTTTGTTCCAGGTGTTATTTTAGTGTACTTTGCAGGTTACCTCATAGAAACCTCAGGATCCTGGCCATCAGTTTTCAACCTGATCAGCATAGTCAATGTAATAGGCCTTTCTGTCTTTGTCATTTTTGGCCAGGCAATGCGGGTAGACATTTAAGTAATTATTTCATATTAAATTAAATTCTAAAGTTACTGAACATAAAGTGGAAAGAGAGAGATATACTTTTTAACTGTATAGGTTCCGAACAGTGTTTTTTCTGGGATCAAGGAACTTTTAAGCTTATTATTGTACTTTCATTGATGAACAAGTTGCTGCTGAAGTCCTGTTTTTGAACAAAAGCAGTACTTAAATATACACAAATTGTCTATGCTATTTTTAGTGACTTTATTTGTTGGAGAGATACTATTTTTACATGAATAGAATATTTATCAGAATGTAAAAATATAAACTTGTGACAAAATAAAATTAATTCTATTTGCGACTTCTCAGAAGATGAGAAACAGATCGCATATTCTTAAAAGATAGAGAAGCAAGGTTAAATTCAGGAAAAATGTAGCTGGCCTACGCTTTGATCTTTTCATTGTATCAGCTGACTGCATGCTCATTGAAGCACATAGAACCCTTGTTTCCGGGTAGCATATTATTCTAATATTAGTAACCCATATCAGATCAACAGCAATCTTCATGTCTAAATTTTTCAGCTTACACGTATCCATTTTAACATTCCAATTCTTCTCATAATAACTATGTGCTCTTTAATTCATTGCAAGAATCTTCTTATATGGCACTTTTTTTAATCCTAGTTGAGAATTTCCACAATTAGGTCAAATGTAAATGTCTTGGGTCTAGTTCTCTCGTGGATTACTTTTCAAGACCTCCATATTGTTATGCATTTAAATGTTGGGCATTGTCGACTACAATATGTGAATTGCTTTTTATCAGTTCTCTTGATAGAATGACTGGCTTAAACATGGCTGCATTCAGGTATACTGAATCTTATGGTGTTTGCATGTAGTATTTTCTGACTGTCAGCCTGTTATCTCAGTGAGGTACAGTTTATTTACAGTTCATGTGTTACATGTATGCTGGATCATAGTGTGAATGGAATGTTTGGCATTTGTTTTTCACGATTGAAATGTAAAACGTTAAAATTTAATGTTTCCGTCTCTTTGCTTATACAATGAGAACAGCAAATCCACCCTTGGCGAGCTTGAAATTAAATTATAATATTTGATTATGGCAAAAGATAAGAATGATTAGTTTAAATCTGCAATATTTGTATTTGTTAATGCCTATATATCCAGAATCAAATGTTTTATGTTTAAATGTTATATATAATTACATAATTACTCAACTTTAGGTTGCACTGCAATTATAAGATACTTAAAAAATAAACGGTTAGTTTCTAAATCATTAACTCTGCAGGATAAAAAAATAATCTTTGGGCTCAGTTGAAAATACACTTATTTTGTAAAATATTGATGGCAATAAAGTTTGAATATCAACATTTTATCTTTCTGTGTTGCTGGATGTACAGTTTGTCCAATGATCTGTTAATTCAGATTTCCAGTGGTTGGAAATCTATAATTGATTCTTAATGCTTCATTCAGAAGAACATAAGTTTATAAGATAAAGGAACAGAATTAGGCCATTTGGTCCATCAAGTCTGTTCCGCCATTCGATCGTGGCTGATATGCTCCTCACCCCCATTTTCCTGCCTTCTTCCCATAACCCTTCAACCCAAGTGTGCTCAACAATTTAATCAGTTAATCGACTGAACTTCAAAGTTCTTGAAGCATCTTGGAGAAACCCACCGAAACCGGAGTGCTCGGCCAGTCTTTTTAAAATGACCACAAATTGAGCAGTGGACTCTCCTTCCTTTTTATATCAAAACAAAAATGTTCCGCTGTCATTATTAGCTTGGGTACAAAATGGTTTACAAAATGGTTCCTTAACACCTCATGTAGTTCCTGAAACGCTTTCTCCGCTGGCTCTTCCAGCTGCACCAAACTCCATAGCAGAGCGAACATCTCATTCCTTATGGTGCTCAAAAAAAACAGCTACCAACAGGTCTTCATCACTTTGTGTGCCTTTAAATGAAAACATTTGGTATACAAGGTCCAGCTTCCTGTTTTCTCATTCAATGTTTCCTTTCGAATTGACGGGCCATTTTCCCTTCCTGTCAGCGGGGGTTTTTCCCACCACTAGCATTTCAGTAGCCACTCACAGCCTGACCGCCCGCTCTTCCTGCCAATCGCTCCCTCACCGACTGTGCTAGTAATGCTCTCACTACTCTTCCCGTTGACTGCAGCCCGAGTCCCCTCACAGCTGCTTCCCACTGTGATTTTGGTGTACCCAGTAAAGTACACCCTCACTTAAAAGCTTGTGTCAATTTAGCTTTTTTTTTGTACAAATGCTCTTGCTTCTCTATTCATTCACTCCGAATTTAGCTATCTCCTTTTATTAACTTTTCCCACAATAAATAACTTAGTGATGTTCTGTCCCATGGATTTGCACAGACAAATTGGGTAACTATCTGTTGGTCAATGTTCTCTCTTACTGTTTGTAGTGTTTGCTAATATGATAACAGACTAGAGACATGTTGGTGCTGCTGAGAGTCTGAGGCTGGTTTTAGTCTGGAGGAATTTCTGATCATTCAAGTTTTAATGTCATACGTGAACTTGAATAGTCCAATTTAGGATCATTATGGAATGCAAATAGATGAAACTGAGTGTTGTTCTATACATGTTGGAATTTTAACCCTCATAATGGCCACGATTCTCCCAAAAATTTCTAAATGCTGAATTTGTGGGCAAAGTGGTGTAAATCACGGTTGTTTCTTTCAGTGGGAGTTCACACTAGAGTCTCTCACACTCTGTGCAATCGTGAATATAATTAAATGCTTGGGGAACGGGGCCTATTCACACCATTGGCTGGAGGCTTGATTGCTGGCCAGTCCAGGATCCCTGGAGTGCTGTCCCCCTGCTCCCCCTTGATCCCACAGCATGGCAATCTCCAGCCCCCCTCAGCAGTGACAACCCCCCCACATCCCTGGCAGTCCCTCCCTACCCCCTCCCACCAGCCCGCGCCAATCACTGGCTTTCCTCCAGTCCCATCCGATCCCCATGCAGAGTGGCAACAGGACTGCCCGCCCCCACCGATAGCCCCTCCCCTTACCTAGGCTCCACCCCCGGCACTGCCCCAAGCCCAGTGGGCAGTGCCAAAGTGATCTCAGGCATGGGCACTTTGCCCATTGGGCACTGCCAGAAGGGACAGGCTGCAACTGCCCAATGTCTGGGGGCTCCACCCACTGCCACTTGACCCTCTGGGGGCCCAGATTGCACCCCCCCTTCACTCCAGCAGGGTCTTCCCACAAGTTCCCCAAAAATGGGGAGCTAGTCCGATCCCCACTGGAGTGAAATACTCCTAACAGAGTGGGAGATGCAAGCGGGCCCGGAGAATTCAGTCCCGGTCCAGTTAATCACATTAAAAAGAGACGTAAGATGTATTAAAATTACTTACTTGTTGTTCCCGCCAGTATCTAGCATGGTTCTGACAATGCCGGATATCTGGCACTGGGAAATGTATGTGTATTGGGAATGCATGCGTGAGTCGTACGAATCAGCCGTGCGATTCTTCTGGCTGGCTGAGCTAAAAAAATGTGCTTTGTTGGAAGAATTGCCTCCAATATTGCTGAGTGGTATGATAATGTTAATAATCACACAACTTTAAAAATCACATAAGCTGCTATGAGAAAATAAAAGATCTGAATAAAAGCCTTCGCAGATAGTCACCAAAGCCTTCAGTCTAAGAGAATTCATTAAATCAGACATCTGTAACTGGAAGAAGGGAGTGATATCCACAGACACTGACACAAACTGGGACATCACTGATAACTTGTAATAAATTGGGTCAGTTAACATGATTAAGTCTTCATGCTGATTGAATATTATAATTAAGCAAGTGTGAGGTGATTGTGATTGGTTGTAATATCTACCTGATGAATGATGTAACTTTAATCAATAACTGTGAGTGGATAGAGATAACTCCTATATGTTGATTGGTATATGTTCATTTTAAGGGGAGGTAATGGCCCAATGGTATTATTGCTAGACTAGTAATCCAGAAACCCTGTTTTATCCAAGTCCTCTCCCCTGCAATATCCACTGTAACTGCACACATTTCCCATGGTTAATCCATCTTGTAGGGGGAAACTGGAGGAAATCCATGCAGGGATGGGGAGAATGTGCAAACTTCACACAGACAGTGATCCAGAATCAAACCTGGGTCCTTGGTGCTGTGAAGCAGTGGTTCTAATCACTGTTCTACCATGCCACCCCATTTTGTTAATTTCTTTTAGTTGCTCTAGTTACTTTCTTCCATGCTTTTTTACCTCCCCCAAAATGTATACTTTGCAATTCTCTGCACTTTGCAGCTGAAGTACAGAATCAGAAGATTCCCTCCTATGTTTAAATAGCTGAAGTCACTAAATCAGTTTTGATGACTAGAGGGAAGTATGTTTGCCCTCTAACTTAATAATGTCACACATTAACAAAGTGCACTACACAGGGAATCTTGATAATTTCACTGTCAGAGAACAACTAGTCTAACTAGAAGGAATCTAGTTTGACTGCTTCACTTCTAATCAATTCACACTGAACTGCTCCCCTAGCCATATTCAGCTCAAGATATCTTGTATAGGAAACGTCAATTCTTTCACTGGGTTTCATGGATATTATTTTAATTATTTTCTAGCTTTCTATTCTCTATTAATTATAGTTTCAAGCTAGTATTTGTATTTATATGTAGACAGAGACAATGGGCTTTGAATCAGCCACAAATTAAATTACGCAAAATGTACATGTTCATTTTCATACAATATTGGTCAAGGAATAATTTAGAACAAGCAAAGGAAGTAAACAATAGAAATGATACAGCACAGATGAGGGCCATTCAGTCCATCTTGTTCATACCAATCCAAAAACACCCATGTGCCCTTTCTAATCCCATCTTCCTGCACATAGCCCAGCTACATACAGTACTTAAGGTGTAGATCTAGGTACATTTTTCACGAAATAAAAATCTGTCTCCACCACCAACTCAGGAACCAAATTCCGGACACCCACCACCTTCTGCATGAAAAGGTTCCTCCTCATCTTCCTTCAAACTTTTCTGCCACTTACCTTGAATCTATGACCTTTGGTTTTTGAATTCTCTGCCAAGGGAAACAGGTTCCTCTTCTCTACTCTCTCTCTCTCTACCCCTTATCATGCCACACCTTAGCCTTCTCTGTTCCAAGGAAAACAACACCAACTCATCCAAACCCTCCTCATAGCTACAATTCTCCAACCCTGGCAACATTCTTGTAAATCTTCTCTGCACTCTTGTCAGAGCAATTGCATCCTCCCTGTAATGTAACCAGAAAGGCAGGCAGTACTCCAGCTGTGGCCTCACTGGTGTCATTTACAGTTTCATCATTCATTTTAAATTCAAATATATATATATATATATCTGAAACTACTTAACTAACCATATTGAGCAATAAATAACTAAATTGATAGTTTGGAATGGGCTAAAAATGTGATTGAATAATGGAATGTGCTCTATCTTTAGTGACTAGGCTAGCATGTCTCATGAACAACAAGTCATTAAGAATGAGGTTCAGTATCTCACACATCCCAAGTATGACCAGAGGTTCCTATATAATATATTTAGTTTATGCAATATATTGGATAGTAAATATACATTATTAAAAGTTAGGTTAGGGCCTCTTCTTGGAGTCACAAATTCCACAATCATAATCCCCATGTGACCACACATACTAAATTTATTTTCCTTATTTAAACAGTTTCACATATTGCAACAATATTGGAACCTAGCAGGTCTATTTTCTTCAGGCAAATCTGTTATGTAATCGCCATCACTTTAAAGGTGTTTCGCTTGACCTCCAATTTGCAGGTGGTAAGACCCTGATTGGTGTTGGGTCACATATGAGCGTTCATCCCAGCTGTTCCCAAACGCTGGCAGAGTAGTTTCTAAGGTGTTTTTGTGGGACTAGGAGTATTCTTCCCACCTGCAGAAAACTGCTGTGGGTTACTGTGCGTAAAGGAGATGCACACCTCCGAGCACTCGTTCCACCCCATCTCCTTTTCACAGACCTATCTGCTGCTCAGCAAAGTCTCCAGAGTCAGTGCTTTGCAAAGAAAGATCATTTGAGGACGTTCAGGACTTTATATTAGCTTTGAGTTGAAGCTCTGCTGCTAAGAAATGAAAATCTCTCCCAATATGTTCTCTGTTTTGATCCTGAATTGTGTTTGGTGATATCAAAGATCTGATTCATTGATATGTGATCCCTTAATCCTCGTGTCTTTAACTGTGCGAGGCCGGAAATACATCGGGATTCATTAATGTCAGATTTTTAAATCCAGTAGTTTTGTAGGAAGTCTGCTCGTAACTTTGTTAACACAGTAAGAAGTCTCACAGCACCAGGCTAAAGTCCAACAGGTTTATTTTGGTAGCAAAAGCCACTAGCTTTCGGAGCGCTTGCTGCTCCTTCATCAGGTGAGTGGGAGTTCTGTTCACAAACAGAGCATATAAAGACATAAACTCAATTTACAAAATAATGGTTGGAATGTGAGTCTTTACAGGTAATCAAGTCTCAAAGGTACAGACAATGTGAGTGGAGAGAGCAGAGACTGATAGCCAAGTTCCGCACACATGAGGACGGCCTCAACCGCAATCTTGGGTTCATGTCACACTACTTGTAACCCCCATATCTTGCCAGGGCTTCCAAAATCTCACTAACTGTCCTGTCTGGAGACAATACACATCTCTTTAAACTGTGCTTAACGCTGTCTCCACTCACATTGTCTGTACCTTTGAGACTTGATTACCTGTAAAGGCTCACATTCCAACCATTATTTTTGTAAATTGAGTTTGTCTCTTTATATGCCCTGATTGTGAACAGAACTCCCACTTACCTGATGAAGGAGCAGCGCTCTGAAAACTAGTGGCTTTTGCTACCAAATAAACCTGTTGGACTTTAACCTGGTGTTGTGAGACTTCTTACTGCGTTTACCCCAGTCCAACGCTGGCATCTCCACATCATAACTTTGTTAACCGCAGAGTGCCCATTATAGAAACTCACTGAATTCCTTTCCATTTGAAATTCGGTGGAAGATCAAGTGCAGCTGCAAGGTAATGAAATAAAAGCATAACTGTAAATAGTTAAGGAACCCATAACTCAGAGGCTGTGTGTACTGAACTGTGTAAATAGAATTCATCAATATAGTGCTGTTTTATTCAGTATTTAAAGACAAATGGTACACATTGATTCAGGTGCCTTTGAATTCCGTACAAACTTGCTGCAGCATCTCAATTCTTGTGAAGTTTCTGCTGGTGCCTGGTTTGTGGCGTGGTTCCACTGGAGTTGGATAGGAGGGCCAGATGAAGCTATTGTTGTGAGGTGTGGGTTTTACAATGTCTGCCCTGTGAACATTCCCCTTCAAATACATTTTCATAGGAACATCATTGGGTTATTTAGAATATGATGCAATTTTCATGTGATATAGAAAGTTGTTCATTGAAATTACATTGTGCTTTTTTGAAAACAACTGATTTTTAAATTCTGCTGTCTTGTCAGAGGTTGGTGACCAAGATTATTTTCATGTGGTTGGGTTCAAATGGCTGTAAAACATTCCAAAGCAACACATTTGTTTTGCCATGAACAGTGGAAAATTAATCACTAGTCCTGTAAAAACAAAACCACGTATGATCCTTGTGCATTAAACATCATGGGGTTAATTCAATGACTTACTCCAATAGACATTGTTGTTTAAATTATTATTTTTTTGCAATGTGGGTGTCACTGGCAAGGCCAACATTTGTTACCCAATCCAAATTACCCTTGGACTGAGTGGCTTGCAAGGCCATTTCAGAGTCAAGCATATTGTCTGCATGTTTGTCCCGTTTCCGCATGGGTTTCCTCTGAGTGCACCTGTTTCCTCCCACAGTCTGAAAGACCTGTGTGTTTGGTTGATTGGCCATGCCAAATTGTCCCTTAGTGACAGGGGACTTGCATGGTAAATACATGGGGTTACAGATTAGGGCCACAATTCCAGGGTGGAATTGTGTTTGGTACAGACTTGATGGGCTAAACGGCCTCCTTCTGCACTGTAGGGATTCTATAATTCTATGATTCTATGATTATTGAGGTCTGGAATCAGATGTAGGCCAGACCAGAAAATCACAGCAGATTTCCTTCCCTAAAGGACATCAGTGAACCAGATTTGTTTTTACGACAATGGTTTCATGGACATCATTAGACTTTTAATTCCAGATTTTTATTTAATTCAAATTTCATCATCGGCTTTCATGGGATTTGAGCCAGGGTCCCCAGAGCATCACCTTGGATTATTGCATTACTAGTCCAGTGACAATAATACTGCTCTGTTGCCTTCTCTGGCAATAAGAGGAAACCCTTGCAGACATGGGGAGAATGTGCAAACTCCATCCACACAGACAGTTACTCGAGGCCAGAAGTGAACCTGGGTCAGTGGCACTGTGAGGCAGCAGTGCTAACCACTGTGGCACTGTGCCACCAGAAGGATGTGGTGAATTAGAGTCAAATCAAGGACTGTAAGAAATGAGAAAAGAAAGACTGAACTGAGGAGAAAGTTATATTCTATGGACAACAATGAGAGCTAACAGTTCAAATTGTTCCCATGTGGGCCAGGGAAGATTGATTGGCATTGCATTAACAACTGTCATATCAGTAAATGAGTTATTTGCTATTAATTCTGAGTCCTAACCATCTGCAGTTCTTGTGATGGGTCATTGCTATGCAAAGTTCTTAAAAATAATGGTTGCCCTCCTGACAAGATGACTAATTCTATTTCAGTGGAAATCAGGTGTACCCTTGACGTACAGTGGGTGAAAGAGGTGGTGGATACCATTAAGCTAGAGAAGATGAAGTGCACACCAATGGGTCCACTACTAGGTTCCATCAGACCTAGCAACCATTTATAGCGCATGTTGAGGGCTGCAGTTGGAGCCGGGTGAGTAGATACCCGGTGGCCCCAGGACTCCAGGTGCTCCCACAGAACCCACGATTGGTGCACGCGCTCTGGCCCTTTACCTGAGTACACCCGCCCACCCTACCGAGGTGTGGGGACCAACATGAGAACTTCTTCTCACTCTCTTTCTTCTCTTTCGCTGTCTCTCTTTTCTCCGCTTGCTAGTTTATAACTTGGGCTGTTTGGGCGCACAGTTGGTTCTCCAGTGGCATTCCTCTGCCTTTTTGTTTTTATAGTATTACCAATGCAATTAGACGGGATTTGTGTGGGGAAGGTGCCGGGAATACTAGAGGCTTGTCCCTCGGCCATGGGGAGACCTGTGACCAGTCACATTGGAGTGTACACACGAGCACTGTGTGGGTCTGTATCTGTGTTTGCTGTGTAAAATGTAAGGACATTTTCAATAAACATATTAAAAAAAGATGTCATTTGTGTGAAACAAATGGTGAGCAATGTAAATCGACCAGGAGATTCTGGCGACTTGTTCCGGTCAATGGCAGTCCCCAGGATGTTAACAGAAGAGTAATTCAGTCATATAATTGGTTATCAGCTCTGCTGGTGGGACAGAGCATACCCAAGGATTGTAATGGTGGTGTCTGGACCATTCATGTAAAGTATGATTCCATGAGTATGACTGTTAGGCTGTAGCTTGACAAGTCTGTGGGACATCTCTTCCTATTTTGGTACAGGTCCCCAGACGTTAGTAAGGAGGACACTGTAGACTTGGCATGGCTGGTGCATTGTTGATATTCTCGGCTATGAGGTGGATGCTGAGTACTCTGCCTTGTTTCATTCCTTGTTGACATTTATGTCAGCATTTTGATACAATGTGATTGGCTTGCTGGGCCATTTCAGAAGGAAGTTAAGAGTCAGCCACATTCCTGTGGGTCTGGAGTAACAAGCCAGGTAAGAGCAGCAGATTAACTGGCATTAGTGAACAAGATGGGTTTTTATAGCAATTGACAATGGTCATCAATACTGAGACTAGCTTTAAGCTCCAGATCTATTAATTGAAATTAAATTCCACCAGCTACTATGGTGGGATTTAAACTGTGTTCCCAGGCCTGAGCCTTTGGATTACTCATCCTTTTCCCTGTCATGTTGCAAAGCAAATTGTAAATTGTCTACAGATAGATTGTAGATGTAAACCTGCAAGTTACTAAAAGTTTTAACAACAAAACTTCTCTCTTCACTATTTTAATGGGGATGCTGATTTATTTGATTATAAAGGTTGCCTGAGAGGAATTACTATGTATAGCTTGTGCCACTAGAGGGCACCTCTTTCCTTTAGAACGCAAAGTCAGGAATGACATGACAGCACAAAAATGTTTTTATTCACATGATCACAAGATAATTATGGATGAGAGGCCCATTTACATTCATCCATTCAGGGAGACCCTGGTGCGACATCAGCGTAAGCATATTTCTTAAATGATTCCAGGGTTTTCCCTCCATTACTCAATCTTGAACTGTATTCCATGCTGGAGGAGCGTGGCCCTTTAAAAGGGGAGGGAGAGGATCATTTCCCAAGGGCTAAATGATTGGTGAGGACCCCATGGATCGTCATGGCGGGAAGCTGAGCCAATCGGAACGAGGGCGCCTACCACGGGTTGAGGAGGAACTCACAGTTGGAATCAGGGAGTTGAGTAGCAGAGTCACATTGTAACTTAGTCTGAACTTGATGTATGTCATTCTTTACTTGGCAATGAAACCTTTGCTGACTCAAGTCACATCAAGTCACCCTCGATCTGTTACACATGCAGCTCACTATTTGGCCTAGACTTTAACTGATCCATGGGGTATGGGGTGAGGGTTGGGGGTAGGGGTGTGGGGGGGATGGGGGCATTGTTGGTGAGTCACGAGCAACCCAGAAGCTGGAATTCCACTGCATGTGATGGAGTTTTAATTCTGCTGGGTGCATATGATGTCACTGAATGGCTGCCCAGCCTGATGGACAGACATGACTTCCAGTCAGATTGGAACAGGGTGGTGGACGCCACGAAATGAGCTAGGTTGGTGCCTCGGGGTGATGGGGGAAGGGGAGGAGCTGTCAATCCCAGGATCTGGATGAGGGGAGAGGCGGGCCACATTTGGAGGCTTTGCAAGATGTTTGGAGATCTGGGGTGTGGTGCTCGGCAGACACACAAGATAAAAAGGCTTTTGTTGGGAGGGGGGGCAATCTGAGGCCGGGAAAGTGGGATGGGAGGTCTTGGAGGTGAACAATGGCCTCATGGTGATAGCCTGGGTTAGGGGGCTACCCAATCCTCAATATACATGATGGATCTAGCAGGTAGGTGAAAATGTGCTCATCTCGATTCAGTAGGCATCACCTATCCCTGGAGCCTGTTGGCGATCCATCTAAAACTGCTCAACTTTTGGTTAACATTTCCCCCTGAGGGGGCTATGAACTCACACTGCATAGAATCATAGAATCCCTACATTGCAGAAGGAAGCCATTCGGCCCATCAAGTCTGCACTGACTCTTACCCCATGTATTTACTCTACTAATCCCCTGAACCTACACACTAAGGGGCAATTTAGCATGGCCAATCAACCTAACCTGCATATCTTTGGAGTGTGGGAGGAAACCAGAGCACCTGGAGGAAACCCACGCAGACAAGGTAAAAATATACAATCTCCACACAGACAGTCCCACAAGGCCATGAATTGAACTGGGGTCCCTGGCACTGTGGAGGCAACAGTGCTAACCACTGTTCCACTGGGCTATTTATAGAATATATCGACATACCCTTATGACTATTTTTAAAATTGCAAAAACTGGACAAAGACCATTAAAAGCTTCTGAATCTACATCTGTCTGTGGCCATCACTGCCAACCCCACCTCCCATCACTGCCCCACCTCCTCCCCACCACCCCAACTAAATAAACTACCTGACAGCATTGGGGAAACTCACACATTGTTCCCTCTGGGGAGCCACTAACAATTCCTTTAGGTTGCACAGGCCAAATTCAAAGAGATCTATACAAAGGCCACCTGCGTTTCATAACGCAGGCTGGCCAACAGCAGTCTGCTCAGCTGCTAAGGCAACTTGCCTTGCAACTTTCCTTTCAATTCTTAATGGTTGAAACATTTAACAATCTTGGGGACCCAGGTGAAGGATACAGAGTTCTGATCAAAGACAATGTGGAGAGTAGGAGTCGTGTGACATGAACCTCAGGCCTGTGGAACCAAATTGCCTTGTTGAACTGAATAGTTCTGTCTGCTGTGTACCAGCTAACTGGCAGCCAAATAGAAAGAGACTTCTGCCCAGATAGCCCCATCTACACCGTTTCTGCTAGAGATTCTGAACTATCATCTACAAGACTGATTCATCGCTGCATGCCAATCTTCTCATGTGAAGTAAACACCACCAAAAAAAGTGAATTCTGCACCTTCACATCTCAGCCCACTAACCTCCAGAAGGGAATTCCTCATTGGACTTTGATTCTGGACTCTGGAATTCACATGAAACAATTTCTTTTGCTTTGGTTGCTGCACTGTAAAGCACGTTTTGAGTATGTGCAAATAAACTAACGCTTTGAGGTCATTCTATCTCAGACTTGCTGTGGAGTTGTTGATAGAAAGTTGGACTGCACCAAAACTGAGAGGTTGGGACTATGTCACTGCTTATAAAGAAAGAAGCAATCAAAACACTTTTCTGTTTATGGATGGGTAGTGAGAGGAGAAAATAATGCCGTTTAAATTAACTACCCTCCTATCATAGCATTCCCCTCCTGCCTGTAACATTTCCCCTTTAAGAAATTCTTGTTTCATACTTAGCTTTTACTAGTATCAACTTGGGTCCTTCAGTTTTAATCTGATTAATTGTAATTTTTTTTCTCTATATTTAACAATCTCCTACAATTTTATGACATAACTTCAGGCACCTCTTTTCCCAAGCTGAAAATCACAAGTCTCTCCAATCTTTCCTTATTACTCAAACGACTGACACTAATTATCAGCCTCATGGCATTTCTCTACACTACCTCCAGTCCATGAATGCCTCTATATTTCTTTGCGACCAGATTGGGCATAGTACTGAAGGCATGATGTGACCAGAGCATTGCCCAGGCTGATCACTGCAAACTTTGACCTATTTCCTATTAGCTTGGGGCTATGTAGACCAACATTTCATAGGCTTTGTCAATTGCTTTTCTTATTAGACCATAAGACATAGGAACAGAATTAGGCCACTTGGCCCAACCAGTCTGTTCCACCATTCAATCATGGCTTATATTTTTCTCTTCCCCATTCTCCTGCCTTTTTCCCATAACCCCTGATCCCCTTATTAATCAAGAACCTATTTATCTCTGCCTTAAATACACTCAATGACCTGGCCTCCACAGCCTTCTGCAGCAAACAGTTCTACAGGTTCACCACTTCCTGGCTGAAGAAATTCCTCCTCATCTCTGTTTCAAAGGACCGTCCCTTTAGTCTGAGGTTATGCCCTCTGGTTCTTGTGGACATATCTAACTTCATGTATACAAGGATTCCTCGGTCTCTTAATAATATTCCTTACTAATTTCAACATCATTGTTGGAATACACATGTTGTCCTTTTTTTGAAATTCCTTTGTATTGCATTTAAACTTGTTTGCTTTGAATTGTATCTGCCATTATCTCTGGTCAACAAATTTTGTAATTTTTGTATCTCTCCTTTTAGGCCATGTCAGCAAATTTGAAAACTTTGCATTCATTTTTTTAAAAACAGGCTATTTTTGTAACTTAGAAACAGTAGTCATCCCCATGCCAAACTCACCAGCACTCCATTTAGTTTTGGAGGACAAAGCATGAACCTGTACGCTATTTTGTAGATCTCACCGATATATCTATCTAATCAGCTGGGACATCCTTTGTAAAATACTGTCTTGACTGGGGTGCCCTCCAACGTGTCTCATTCTCCAACAACTTACACAAAGGCCAGAAAGGTCAGGTCAAGCAAAACGAAATCTCTCAGGTGATTCCCTATCCCCATAGAATCCTGACAGTGCAGGAGAAGACCAAAAGACCCATCGAGGCTGCATCAATTCAGCATCTTACCCTGGCCCATTCCCTTACCCTATCCCCATAATACCATGCATTTTACCTAAAGCTAATCCAATAACTTACACATGATAGGATGTCTAAGGGGCAATTTAGCATGGCCAATCCATCTAACCCTGCACATCATTGGACTGTGGGAAGAAACCGGAGCATCTGGAGGAAACCCATGCAGACACAGGAAGAATGTGTAGACTCTACACAGACACTCACCCAAGATTGGAATTGAACTTGGGTCCCTAAAGCTCAGGCAGCAGCGCCACCATGCTGCCAGTCTCCAATAGTGTTGTGAAAGGATGTGCTCTGGCACTGAACATTTTCTCTATTTCTTCAGTGTGATGCTTCAAGAGACAAAGACTGGCTCGACAGAGGGAATATACATCCAGTTCCAAAGAGATGGAAGTCTACTCGCAACTACTACTGGGTCATATCAAAACAACAAAAGAGCTTATGATGGGACTTATATTTTCTGCAACTATAATCTTCTGGTACACACAATGGAGGCAATGTAGTTCATTGTAAACCTTTTCTCTGAGGCAGCCAATGGCTTTGGCCTTCCTATTAAAGAAAACTGAAGTCCCGTCCCAACCGCAGCCTCAAGAAAATTACAATCCACTGCAGACCAGCAGTGATACAGCAACCTCACTGGAGAACAATTTACCTGGATCTCAAATAATGCCACTGTCAACTAAGATATATTAATTGAATGTCCACCTCCAGTAGCTCCTTTAACCATTTCTTGAAGTGTGTGTGGAGAAACCATTCACTAAACGTCTCTAGTGAAACTCGAGTATATAAAGCGATTGTCATCACCACACTCTTATGTGGGTCAGGATTATGGGTTCTGTAAGAAAGTGAATGCAACTGCTGAAGGACTTCCATCAAAGCTGTCTTTGATTCATCATGAACATCAGATGGCAGGAATATAGCACAGATAATTAAGTCTTTTATAGAGCCAAGTTTAACTAGAAGCCCTTACCTTGACTTGTGAAAGTCTTCAGCAGGTTAGGATTTGCAGGACCACGAGAATGGGGTTGGAAAGCTGTCAAAATGGTGTAAGAAGGCATTGGGTGGACTGCTCTCATTTTACCAGTAGCGGGAAAGGTAGCAGGCAGTCCGTCCACCAAAAGCCCAACCACCTAACTGGCCAATTAGCAATCTCTTCCTGCCCTGACTAGTGTTTTGTTGGAGGGAAGCCCTCTGCCACTGGTAGCTTCCCAGTGGGCTCTGGCTAAAAGGTCTCTCCTGTTTGGGCAGTCTGGCCCACAAAGGACCCAAACTGCATCCCACCCCACCAGCACTAATGATCATTCTGGGGGCATTGGCACCACCCAACCCTGACAGTGACCACCAGCATCTGCCTGCTTGGCTCTAGCACTGCCAAACCCGACTTAGCCGATTGTGACTGTAGACATCCATTGATGCGCTTTTGGGGCTGGTGGCAGCTACTAAATGGGCTGCTGTCAGTAAAATAAAGGAGCCCCTTTGCTCCCTACTTTTGGATCCTCTCTCTGAAAAGTCTTGATTCATGCCAGAGAAATTTAGTACAGTTCAACATAAAAGCAAGTTACTACAGATACTGGAATCTGAAACAAAAACAGAAAATGTTGGAAAATCTCAGCAGGTCTAACAACATCTGTGGAGAGAGGACAGAGCTACGTTTCAAGTTTGGATGACCTGCTCTGGTGAAGAGTTATCCAAACTCAAGACATTGGACTGGATTTTACAACCTTGTTCAGGCGAGGCTTGTAAAATCCTGCCTGAGGCCAATGGGGAATTCCATTCTGCAAGCCTCACACGCCCCGGAAGCAGTAGAATTCTGGTGGTTAACTCTATTCTGTCTCCACAGATGCTGTCAGACTTGCTGAGATTTTCCAGCATTTTCTGTTTTTGTTGAATAGTTACTTTGAGTCGCCACTTCCTCAAATATCAAATGGCATAGTGACTGCTGTTTGCTGTTATTTTACAGATGGTCCTCAATGTATTGCCCATACATTGACCCTCAAGTATTTAGAGCTAGATTATTGATTGTCAACATAAAATACTTAGCATTCTGATGAAAGAAGTGAAAGACTGCGATGCAAATTTCAGCTAAAGCAGAATGCTTTGGAAAGATTTTTATCTGTTAAAATTCAAATCATAGAATCTTTACAGTACAAAAAGAGGCCATTCAGCCTATCAAAACCGCACCGACTACAATCCCACCCAGGCCCTATACCCGTAACCTCACATATATACCCTGCTAATTCCTCTGGCAATTTAGCATGGCCAATCCATTTAACCCGCACATCTTTGGAGTGTGGAACGAAACCAGGGCACCTGGAGGAAACCCATGCAGATACGGGGAGAATGTGCAAACTCCACACAAACAGTGATCCAAGGCCAGAATTGAGTCTGCGTCCCTAGTGCTGTGAAGCAGTTCATCACTGTGCCATTGTGCTGGCCCTTTGAGGGTACAATATATTTAATTTTATTATTCCGGGAATTATTTAGGTATAGTTTCTTTCGTACACATTTTCAGATTTTTAAGCCTTCACAATATGTTGTTCCATAACAACCAATCTTATTTAAATGCCTAGATTTTGATTATTATTAAACCAAAATACTATTTACAGTATCATTTTCACTAACTCAGTTGCAAATTGTAGTTAAAAAAATGTTGAATGGAAAATACTTGTTTTCCAAGCAAAATTATATTCCTCTGGCTGCCATTGTAGCAAAAGTAATAGAACTTTATACTGAATATTTTCTTGATGGTAATGAGATGAAATGAAGGGAAATTAAGCTTAATGCAGTGGAATTTATTGCATAAGAGGATTTAGTGTTCCCGACAGGTCCTGCAGGAGAACCTGGGGGAAGAATTGCTTTAGTGGGGGAGGCCCAAGAGAATTAAGTGTCTATCAGACTTTGAAGTGACTAATACTGAAGTTTCCCTAAGGATTTTGATTTGATTTGATTGGATTTGATTTGATTTGATTTCTTATTGTCACATGTATTAACATACAGTGAGAAGTATTGTTTCTTGCGCGCTATACAGACAAAACATACTGTTCATAGAGAAGGAAACAAGAGAGTGCAGAATGTAGTGTTACAGTCATAACTAGGGTGTAGAGAAAGATCAACTTAATGCAAGGTAAGCCCATTCAAAAGTCTGACAGCAGCAGGGAAAAAGCTGTTCTTAGGTTGATTGCTACATGACCTCAGACTTTTGTATTTTTGTCCCAAAGGAGGAAGGTGGAAGCGAGAATGTCCAGGATGCATGGGGTCCCTAATTATGCTGGCTGCTTTGCCAGGGCAGCAGGAAGTGTGGACAGAGTCAATGGATGGGAGGCTGGTTTGCGTGATGGATTGGGCTACATTCACAACCTTTTGTAAATCCTTGTGGTCTTGGGCAGAGCAGAAGTCACACCAAGCTGTGATACAACCAGAAAGAATGATTTCTATGGTGCATCTGTAAAAGATGGTGAGAGTCGTAGCCGACATGCCACATTAGGACCCCAATAGTGGCCAGCCAGCCAGACGCCAGCAGTTCTTTCTTACCCATCAATACCAGAGGGAGCGGATGCAGCTGACGGTAACACATTCACCAGAGGCTTGATGAGGGGTCCCAGCCGCAGAGGAATGGTGGTAAGATGCAGATCACTGAAGATGGGTGTCAGATGCAAAGAGAGAGGGGTGACCTTCTGCAGGATTCACCTGCCCTGACCCCAGATCCCTTGGCCCAGCACTAAATGCCTTTGAGAAACCCCCTTGGGAGGCCACTGGAAAATGCAACTGGGTTTGCTAGGCAGCTTTCAGAAGCATGGGAAACTCCCACACGAGTTCAGTAGAATTCCCGAGCCACCCACTAAATCCTCATGGGCTCAGGGATAATTTACGTGGCTAGTTAATGGGCCCAAGTAGCTGATTTAATGGGAATCAGTTTACTGCTGCTAATTCCCCCACCATTATGAAGGCCTACCTGCCACGCCCACTCTGGCAGATTCCATTAAATCAGCCCACAGAATGTTCACAGCATAAAAGGAGGCCATTCACCCCACCCACCCTGTGTTGGCCCTCTACAAGATCAATTTACCTTGCCTCACTTCCCTGGTCTTTCCTTATAGTTCTGCAGTTTTCCAAGTGCTTATACAGTTTCTTTTTGAAAACCATGTTTGTATCTACCTCTCCTACACTCTTAAGCAATGCGTTCCAGATCCTAACCACTTAGTGCGTAGAAACATTTTTCCTCATGTTGTTTCTTTTGTCAATCACCTTAAATCAGTGTGCTCTGGTTCTCCACTCTTTCTCTGATGGAAAGTGTTTCCCTCTGTCCATGCTGTCTAAACCCCTCATGACTTTAAAAATCACAATCAAATTTAATCTTAAAAGAACTGTAGCTTCTCCAGTCCATTCCTCTTTATCTAAAGAGGATTAGAAAGATATGTGAATCGTCACAATTTTTGCTCATTCTTCCCTTAGTATCCTTGAATGTATCTCGTCTAGTCCTGGTGACCTATCAACTTTAAGTACAATCAGCCTTTCTAATACCTTCACTTTATCAATTCTTAGTCAATCCAGTATCTACTTTCTATAATGTTTGATGGCTGCTGATCATTCAGGCAAACTCAGTTGCCTTGTGTTTGAGTATCTTGTTCCTTGGAAAAGATGTGAAAATTACTCATTTAATCCCCCAGCCATTACCTCTGATTCCATGCTTAGATTCCCTTTCTTGATCTAACCCCTCCTTTTGTGGCAAGGTGGCACAGTGGTTCGATTCCCGGCTTGGGTTATGGTCTGTGTGGAGTTTGTACGTTCTCCCCTTGTCTGCGTGGGTTTCCTCCCACAGTCTGAAAGACATGCTGGTTAGGTGCATTGACCCGAACAGGTGCTCTAGTGTGCCAGCTAGGGGATTTCACAGTAAATTCATTGTAGTGTTAAGTAAACCTTACTTGTGACAAATAAATAAACTTTTAATTTTTACTGGTTTGCTGTTTATATCTCTGCAGAAGGCTTTGGTGCTCCTTTTATGTTAGCTGTCAATCTCTTCTCATAGTCTCACTTTGCTTCTCTGAGTTCCTTCCTCCCTTCCTCTCTTAACTTTTTATATTCAGCCTGGTTCAATTTGACATCTGCCCTGTGGAACCTTTTTCTGCTTCATCTTGTCCACGATCTCATTCATGATCCAGGGAGCTTTGTCTTTTATTGCCCTACATTAGCCTCTGTATCACCACCATCCCCTCTTTTAAACAAGAGCCCTTGTTCCTTTACAGTTCTGCCTGCCAATCTTTGATGCCAGCTTTCCTGGTATACATCTATTCTCACCCAGCTGAAATTGACAACCCCTTCAATCCTTTCTGGTTGTATCACATCTTGGTAAGACACCTGCTCTATTCAAGACTGCAAGAAACAACAAAGTGTTGTGAATAAAATCCAGTCCATCACACAAACCAGCCTCCCATCCACTGACTCTGTCTATACTTCCCACTGCCTTGGAAAAGCAGCTAGCATAATTAAGGACTCCATGTTCCCAGGACAGACTCTCTTCCACCTTCTTCCATCAGAAAAAAGATACAAAAGTCTGAGGATGCATACCAACCAACTCAGGAACAGCTTCTTCCCTGCTGTCATCAGACTTTTGAATGGACTTACCTTCTATTAAGTTGATCTTTCTCTACACCCTAGCAATGATTATAACATTACGTTCTGCACTCTTTCATTTCCTTCTCTATGAACAGTATGCTTTGACTGTATAGCACGCAAGAAACACTACTTTTCACTGTATACTAATACATGAGACAATAGTAAATCAAATCAAATCAAAAATCAAATATTGTTACTCCTTTTCCATTGCTAACCTAAATGTTATGATAAAATACCATCATAAAGGGTGTTGATTCTCCAACCTCTTTTAGTTTTACATAGTAAACTAATTCCTCTTTATACAAATCTGAATTAGAATAAATCTGAATGTTTATCTAAAATATTTGCTCCAAAATTAAACCATTAAATGAAAGTACAGCATTGCTTAATATATTAATTTGTGATCTGTTCTAGTGGAGACGTGAGCTTGTTTAAAATGGCACAGTGAGAAATTTCAGATGAATGTATTAAATGATTCTCCTTCTTGGTGAGGCAAGCAAGACTGTATTTATTCTCTATTACTGGTTGCTCACGGTGTTGGTCTAAGCTTCTCCTTGAACTTCTCATGTGTGGATAACACTGTGACAGTGTGTTAAATGGGGAGTTTCAAGATTTTGATCCCGTTGGGATGACGGAAAAAGGTTCATTGCAGGATACCTGAGAAAACATGGGGATGCATTTGTCACCTTGCAATTATTTATGCTTTCATGGGCTATGTGCGTCACTGGCAAGGCCAGCATTCATTGCCACATTGCTATTGCTCTTCAATGGAATGTCTTGCTAGGCCATTTAGGTGTCAACCACAATGTTGTTGGTCTGGGCTTACAAGTAGGCTAGAGCAGTTAAGAATGGCAGATTTCCTTCCCTGAAAGGCATTAATGAACCAGATGGATTTTTACAACAATTAGTGATAGCTGAAGCTAGCTTCCTATTTCAGATTTATTAACTGAATACAATTTCTATTAGGTGCTGTGGAGAGGTTTCAACCCCCAGAGCATGAACCTCGGTCTCTGCATTACCAGCCTAGTAACATTTCCACTGTGTTCTATTTTCCTTCTTGGCTTTATGCATCAGCTGGGCTGCAAATTAAACTGGCTACTCACCCAAAAGTGAGCCTCTGCCATATCCCATTTACCAATAAATTTAGCTCTGCCCAACAAATCATGTCAATGCCTACTGCCAGTATTGGAATGTGGATCATCACCAATTCTCCCAGACCAGTGAAGACAACAGTTTCAATGATGGGTTCACTAATTTTCAGCACAACACATTAATGTATCAATCCCTTTGTCCTAACTGTTCCACGCTCTATTAAAACTATAGAGAAGATGTGAATTGACTCTTAGGCCGGAATGTTACCACCGTTCATGCTGGTTGGATTTTCCCATCTCGCTGCAGTGAATGGAGAGTTGGCTGGGTGCCATATTCTCCGACCTCGCTTCAGCAGGAGTGTGGCATGAATGACCAGTAAGATCGCGTTGGGGTACACCCCAAATCAGGGATTTCCTGGGAAGCCAGGAAATTATGGGCCATTCTAGTTTAAATTAAAAATCAGAAAATGACAACCACAAAGAATAATTCTTTATATGAACATTCCAAAGTTTTCTTTAGCAGTTGCAAGGAATGCGCCATCCTGGACACTTGAAATGGAGCATTGAGCGATGAATTTTGCCACTGGCATGCCAAAACTGCCATGGCGATGAATTCTGGGTTGGGAACCCAGAAGAGTGTGCGATGGGCCATCAGGCTCAAGTATTTCTGTGAAGAAGCTTAAAATCTTTAAAAATAATTAAAGTATAAATAATTACTTTAGCTAATTTATTAAAAGATGAGCAGAAGGCCAAACTCCTTCAAGCTCACGTGGGTGGATACTTCTAAAAGAATAATTAAATTGAGTTGACTCCAAAATGAAAACTATGGCTAATGGGCAACAACTGAAAGCAATGAGGATTTTACAATTGGCAAAGAAGTTGCTTACTTGGAGAAGATGAATGATAATCATCCATTCTTGTAGCCTGCCACCAGACATGGAGTAATTTTATTTTTTATGAAATATTTTTCATTCATCATCCAGGTTTCAGATTTGATAACTGAGTTATTAAAAATGCATATGTGCCCAAAATGGTCTTACTCCTGCTTCAACACCAGAGGGCACTGGTGGGCATGATCCTGGTATCTGTAGATGAATTATAACCCATTGATTTTCAGACCTGAATTCGTCTTTTCAAAAATAGCCACAACACCCCATGAGACAATATCATGAAAAAATTTCTTCAGCTGTTGTTGATAACAGCTTTTATCTGATAGTATGAGATAAAAAAGACAATTTTTAATATATCAGAAAGTACTTGTATTTTGAAGCACTGTCAACTATGCTTAGTTTCATTGCTTGCCGCTTAATCTGTTGCTATAAAGACTTTATAATTGCTTAACTGTGTGTAATTTCATATTTTACACATATAATCTATTTAAAATATTTAAATAATTGTTTTAAATGTCCTTTAAATACCTGGGCAACTTTCAAATATAGAACATTGCTACAAAATGCAACATCTTAAACATTGGGTAAAATGTGTGTGAGATATACCAGCAAAACTGCATCTCTTCAATACTTTTGATGGGATGTAAAATATACAAAAGAGTGGTAACCTAACAATATTTGTGCTTGGAATTTGCCTCTGAATTTAAGATGGGCATAGTTTGTTTTTTGAAGATCTATTCTTGATCAAACCTGGAATGACACATTTACATTTCAGAGTTTCTCAGGCTCAGGCTGAAATTAGCATTATTTTTTCCAGCCTTAATCTGCACACTTTCTCAATTGAATGGCTTTAAAGAATGAGAGCTGCACTGTCACCAAACGTATTGTTTTAGATCCTTCCAGCGAGAGATGAAATAAGCTTCTTATGCCGTAGTGAACACTGAGTGTTTAAGTGCCCCTGACACTTTCTGACCTCTGTGTTACAGTGTGCCTATTGAGACTTCAGGACGAACAAATACACCTGGCACCATAACCAATCTGATTTTGTTTCTTTCTGGTGGCCTCTTCCAAAAAAAACTTTGCCCTTTCTCTTAACAATAAATCTGCTGAATGGTGCGCCAGTGAAGTTACTTCGTCTCTTACACTAAAGCGAGTCATAACTGTAAATAATATTTTAAGAAAGAGGCACTTAAATACAATATTCTGAATCAGGAAGGGCTGATTAGTTCTAGTTCTGGAGGTTCAATAATGAGGAATTTAGGCGATAGCAGCTATTGCCTCTGAGGAGCTGGGCATGTTGTGAAAATTGTGCTGGAAAGCCAACAAAGGTTAAAAATTTGAAGTGAATGAGAAGATAGATAATTTTTGAGTTGACATTTTTTGCTACTAAAGTGGTTACTGTCTGAAGTGGGAAGTATTTACATTTATTCAGCAATGCACATTTTACAACCCAATATACTTGGATAACCTTCACAAAAGCTTGTGCTAAGATCCCTTCAGCTTTTGAAAAGGCACTAAGGCCATTAGGCTTAATTTCTTCCTTAATGCAGTTTTCATGACAATAAGAATAAATGGTGTGATTTTAAAATGGTCAAAACTGTGTTTTGACCTTATTTACAAAGCTTGATTATGCAAATGGTACTGATATGCAAAGTTGCTTGTTGAAAAACGTACAACAGAACTAAACAAATATTTTCTGCATAATATTGTCTTTTTTGTGCTATGTTTTATTTATTCACCTATTACCGCAATGGTTAATGAATCAGGTAATGCCAGCGAGTGCTGCTCTGACAGGGCACTCTCGATTTTTTCCAACAGAGAACTCTAATGGTTTCTACATTTCCTGCACAGAGATAAAGACCCATAATGTGTGCATGCATTTGCCATCTGGCTCTGTACTTGTGAGCCTTATGGAGATGCAGGCTGTACAATCTGTAAGCGGTCAGGAGCCAGCGGGCTCTCCCCAGAGGACACTGCATATAGTCAAGGTGACAGATGGCATGAACGTTGCTCTGGCCTTATAGACAAGATCAATATCACCTTCAGCAAACATAAATTTGATTGCTGGACAGAAATTCTTAAAAAGACATAGTATCCATCAAACGTTAATAAAGCCTTTTGCATAGACCTCCCTCAGTTCAGTGACTGAGCCTGTTCCAACTACCTTGCATTTCATATGAATTTGCAAAAGTAATGTCACAGAGCTTGCCAAAATGTTTAATGCATAGTCTTACTGAGACATATTGGCAACAAGGCCTCCTTAATGTGTAACATGCTGGCAGGCGTATGAGCAGTCAGGAAAGAGCATGCAGATATTGAAGGAAGAACGCAAATTCATTTACTGCAATTTGGAGGAGTTTGCAAACTGAGAAATGATTGGCTAAACAAGACATTGTGTTTTAATCATTTTCGAGATGCTCAGGATATCCAAATAGTGCTTCCCTTTGTTGAATTCATTGCATCATCTTATAGCACAGGAGAAGGCTATTTGGCCTAACTTGCCTGTGCTAGTTTTCCCAGCTTTTACTCCATAGTCCTGCAAGTACACGTCCAATTCCTCATCAAAAGTTCTTATGCTATCTGGACACACTTGCCCGAGAATCCAGTTTCTCCCAGCTTTACTTAATAGGGGTATTCAAATGAGTTGACTTTCTCTTATAAGTCTCCCTTCAATTGACCTGTTTGAAATAGACCAATCCCAACATCTGCAATCTCTCCTCAAACCTCTTGTATCAGTCAAGTAATCCTCTGCCAGGGCTTTGAGATTCTTCTCAAAGTTTGATACTCAGAATTCTACACAGTATTCCACATGAGGCCCAATCTGAGATTTATAAAGGTTGAGCATGACTTTCTTATTTTTGTGTTCAATGCCTCTATTTACAAAGCCAAGTATCATGCATGTTTTCTTAACCACCTTTATTCTCTTATCCTGCCATCTTCAAAGATTTGTGAATGTGTGTTAGGTCCCTCTGTTCTTGTATCCACCCAAAAGAATAACATTTAGATTTGAGTGCCTACATATTTCTATCCACTCTGAAAAAAATATTTATTCAGACAATCCCTTAGCCAGTTTCTTATCCAAGTTACCACCATCCCTTTAATACCATATTCTAAGGAAGTCTGTTATAAGGTACTTCATGAAATGCCTTTTGAAAGTCCAAATATACATTTACTGCATCACCTACATCCATCCTCAGTATTTCTTTATCCATTCATCACTCTACATGCCATGACAATACAGTACTAGCAGATCCAATTTGAAAAGCAAGATTGTTTTTCTCAACACTGTTGCTAAAAATAGAATTAACATTTGAGCGCTTGCAGAGTTATTTTGGTCTTTGCTGAAGTTTGACAAATTACTTCAGAAGTGGCGTATTGTGATCAAATGAAGATGAAATAAAATTCATTCTTTGTCTTTTCCAACTGGAAGATGTAAAATGTTTTCTATATAAACTGAGACTCGGTACCTAGTTAATTGTTCTCAATTCAACAGTTGCTGTTCTATGGGCTGGACTTTACACTGCTCAATGGAAGTGGAAGGAGAGGTGGGTGGGGTGGTGAAGGAGGAGGGTGGGGGAGTGGAGGGGAGGTTGGAGGGAGTGAGGGACTGGAGAGTGGGAATGGAGGGGGGTGGGGACAGATGGACAAGTAAATTCCAGTGAATGACTTGCCCACCTCCTACCTTCCCTCCCTTCCCTCACTATTGGCGGGAGAGCATTGTATGGCCTGCCCACCAGTGGCCCAATTGAGGCATTCGAGTGAACAAATAAATGGAAATTAAGGGCCTCCCCCCACCACTGCTGGGACTTAATTGGTGTCAGGGGAGGCTCACGTCAACATCCAAGCCAGCAAGTTTTCCTGTGCAGATTAGTGGTGGACAAATTGTCTATCTATTCATCCACAACTGGGGAGTCCTGCTACCCCCTATCAGCCTGGTATAAGCGGTCATCACATTACAAATCCACATTGTGCAGTGCATAGCGTACCTCGATTATTCAGGAAACTCTGTGTGGTGCATGTTGCAGACCCCTGCCCAACCGGTCAAGGTAGCGCAAGCACATTTTCAGTTGGAAGATGTAAAGCGTTTTCTATATAAACAGAGACTCAGTACCTTGTTAATTGTTCTCAATTCAACAGTCGCTGTTCTGTGGGCTGGACTTTACACTTCTCAATGGAAGTGGAAGGAGAGGTGGGTGGGGTGGTGAAGGAGGAGGATTGGTGCTGAGGGGATACGTCACTAGTGTCAGGCCCAGAAGGGATTGCCTTTGTCACCCTAGAACCTAATCGTCAATCTGGCTTTGAAAAGATCTGGAAGCTGCGGGTTGCAAGTTCCTTGAGAAACAAGCATAGATCAGTGCGATTCTTTGTCTGTGCTTGTAGATCAATTGGATGTTTAGGGAGTGGAATTCCTTGCAGTTCACATTTGCCATTGGCTGTTCCGAAGGAGTGCTCATGGCACAACAGCGCAATGAATTACCCCTTGCACTCTTGGGAAACAAGTGATGGCCACAAAGCCCAGTTACCTGGCTGCCATCAGCTGATGGTGAACCTGATGATCGCATTGGCGCAAGAGAAGAGGACAATGCCACACATGGAGCCCTGCAAGCTGCCAGTGGTGAGACATTGAAGCAGCTCAGACATTTTGAGGGCCCCACAGGCATGGCTTTGTCATCAAATCCATGTGGTTTGCTGCAGGGATGCAAGAAATTTTGATGATCGCTTTCTGGGACAGCCTTGGGATAGGATTCCACCAAGAGAACTGTGAAAAATGGACATCCACCACTCCTGACCCAGCAATCCCCCCAACCCACCACCACTTGAGTCGTCCCACTATTGCCTGACCCACTTTCCCGACCCCCCCCACCCCAACCCCCACCCCTGACCATCACCCCCAACCCAGCAATCCTCCCAACCCACCATCCCCTGACTCGCCCCATCATTGCCTGACCCACCATCCCCGACCTCCCAACCCCCTGACCCCCCGCCCCGACCCCCCACCCCAACCCCCACCCCGACCACCACTCCTGACCCACCCCCCCACCCACCATTCCTGACACATCCCACCATTGCCTGACCCACCACCCCCCGACTCCCCAACCCCCACTCCGACCACCACCCCAACCCACCCTCAACCCACCATCCCCGACCCCCCATCCCCTGACTCCCCCACCCCAACCCAGCCAACCCCCCAGCCCACCATCCCCGACCTGTGCCACCATTTCCTGGTCCACCATCCCCCGATCACCATCCCCTGATTCACCACCACTCCCAATTCACACCCTGACCGACCACCCCACCACCAGCACTCCTCTGACCCTAAAACTCCCCACCCTCTGACCCACCGCCCCCTGACTTGTCTCGTCCTCGCCTGATCCATCCCCCCGACCCACCACTTCTGATGAATGCATGCTAGACTCATTTGTAATATTTATATTCTACTTAACATAAGTATTACATTCACGTTCTACCCATGTCTGTGTGGGTTTCCTTCGGGTGCTCCGGTTTCCTCCAACACTCCAAATACGTGTGGGTTAGATTGATTGGCCATGCTAAATTGCCCCTTAGTGTTGGATATCTGGTACCGATAAGAAGGTGAGAAATCGGGCACGCTCTTACTGGATCACCCTGCCCATCGACCGATGGGGCGAGATGATAAAAACACCTCCTTTATAAAATCCCTACAGTGCAGAAGGAGGCCATTCAGCCCATCGTGTTTGCGCCGACAACAGTCCTACCCAGGCCCTATCTTCGTAACCCCACATATATTCTCTACTAGTCCCCCTGACACTAAGGGGCAATTTAGCATGGCCAATCTAATCTGCACACATTTGGAAGGAAACCGGAACACCCAGAGGAAACCCACGTAGACATGGGGAGAATGTGCAGACTCCATACAGGGAGTGACCCAAGCCAGGAATTGAACCCAAGTCCCTGGCTCTGTGAAGCAGCAGTGCTAACCACTGTGCCACCTAAGCCGCCCTTAGAATCTTTTTGGGAAAATGCCACCTGTGATTCTAATTGCTGCATACTTTCCAGTATTTTCTGATTTTATTATTTCCACTGCTCTTTTTCATTCTCCATTGAAAGATGTGCTGGTTAGGTGCATTGACCCGAACAGGTGCTGGACTGTGGCGACTAGGGGAATTTCACAGTAACTTCATTGAAGTGTTAATGTAAACCTTACTTGCGACTAATAAATAAACTTTACTTTTTATTTTCACTTTCTGCAGCTTGGCCCATGACCTGATTTCACCGCCTATGCATTTAGTTCAACATTGACCTTTAGCCCAACATGACGCTGTTGTACATTTATGATATTATATGAAAGGCATGGATTTTAAAACTGCTGTAAGATTAAAAGCCCCTTTTACGTATCACATTCATAGTTAAAGGAAAGACAAGAACGTGTATGACAAAGCATTTTCATTCACTATTCCAATAATGAACCCAAATGGTCAAACCTAGGACAAATGCAAGGCTTAGATTTTGTAACTGCTGTTAATTTAGAACACAGCTATCAACATGGCAATCATTTATTCTCAAAGAGAATTACTGACAACAGAGGCCATTCTGTGCAGCCAACTCACCATTCCATTAAAAATGACAATTCTCCCAAGGGATATATATTGAAGAGCGCTGTTGATTGCAGAAGATAGATCTTGTCATTCTCAAAAAGTTAACAGTCCTCTCCTACTGATATGCTGGGTTTATAGGGAAGGTGAGGAGCTTATTCAAACAAACTGCCAGTTGCTTGCTTGTGCAAGCATGAGCAGCTGACCAGCTGATATGATAACCACTAAAGTCTCAGAGGGGCCAATGTCATTGTAACTGATAGTGACAATCTGGCATCTCTGGTTACTTGATGCTGAGGTGGGCTCCCAGTCCGAGATAGGTAAGTGTTCTGAAGATACTGTGCTTTTTTGCTACATTTTATGTTTAAGATGGGGCTGCTTTAAGAGGCAGTGTTCTTCCACGGAGAGCCAGTTTGTCTGGGAAAACATGGAGCAGGATAATAACTGATTTTAGTGAAGGAATGTGTTACTTTGTAGAATTAATGGATTTTTTATTTAGTTAGGTTCTCTTGGGATTTTATATTAGGTATATAGAATCATGTGTTCGACGGGAGGAGCTAAACTTTCAGGGAAAAGGTTTCATTTTCATTTTTAACCAAGAACAGTTGCTGCTTGAAGTTGGTGGAAGAAGTTTCCCTCTCTCTCTTTCCAGAGGCGTTCTGAAAGCTCCAAGACTTTCTCCTACATCACAAGCAAGTATGCCTGTGTTTTGCTAACTCATTTTAAAGAGGGGTTTAAGTCTATAAGAGAAATATTGCTTGATTGGAAATAATAGTGATATATTAGCAGTTAAGAATTGTACCTTGCAGTGTTTAAGTACTGTTCAATTGTTAAACATTAACCTAATTCATTTATTATATTTAAACTGTGTTGCTCAATAAAGCTTGTTTTGATAAAAATGCTCAAGTTTGTTCGTAGAATTGAGCCTTAAGTTAAACATCCTATCCTCACACTAAAGCTAAAATAGAAAAATTATTGGGGTCTAGTCTGGCTTTATAATATACCTTGGGGTTTCTGAACTGGTACCTTAACAATGGTATACTGGCCTCACAAAGCAAGCACATCTTTCTTAAGGTTTGCTGAATACACAGGTTGAAATCTGATTAATTTTTTATATGTATATAGAACAGGGCATCCAAAGCCTCTGAATGAATCTAATAAATCTATCCTCCTCTTCTTCTGCAGCTCACCAGAAGTTGTATTTCTCTGAAAGAAGCACTATTTTTCCCACGGTGAAGGACTGAAAGGGTGAAATAATGATGACCGATGATAACAAGAGCACGTTAAAACTAAAGGTGAGATGAGCAAGAGTGCGAAAAGTAAGTATTCAGCAGTAACATAGGAAGTGGACCACTTCAATGAAAGGTTTCATGCTGTGTGTTGCAGCTAGTCATTTAGTCGATGCCATTGTTACGATGTTCAGGGAAAAGGTTTACTGTGAGAATCCTTACCAGACTAAGTGTCTGTTTTAAGAAATTGCCAGAAACGCACACACCGGGTGACCCAGAAGGAAGATGGAGAATTGCAGTAGCATCTGAAGACTTAAAAGTCATGATAAAGGAAGATCAACATTTGAAGGATCCGCTGGAATCAATCCATTGGATCCCTGCTGTGAAGAAGGAGGCCATTTAATCCACTGGATGGAATTTTACCATCCTGCCCACCCCAAGAATTGTAACGTTTGGGACATGGACCATGCAAGGATCCATTGACCTTGGGTGGGGTTTTCCAAGCTTAAGGTAAGTGTGGTGGAAAATCCCACCTATTTTGACTGCACTGACCTTCCAAAAGTGCACACCACCTAGGCCCAGTCCCCTGCCCTATCCCCATAACATTGTGCAAATATCATGGCCAATCTGCCTAATCTGCACATCTTTGGATTGTGGGAGGAAACCGGAGCACCTGGAGGAAACCCACACAGACACAGAGAGAAGATATAAACATCACACAGTCACTCAAGACCAGAATTGAACCCGGGTCCATGGCACTGTGAGACAGCAGTGCGAACCACTGTGCGACTGTGATGCCCAGAAAGTTCAGAAGATTCACAGGTGTGTTGGAGATAATGTTCGCAGAATTAAAAGCAAGCAGTCAAAGATTCTTTGATAGTAAGGGGAGTTATAGCCCAGAAGAAGGGCATGCAGTGAATGTAATGTTGTTATAGGCATACAGTAAAACATACACTGGGAATTGCAAAGAAATTATAAACTTAGTGATTATAGTAGCTAAGAAATAATGAAGAATAAAATTGACCTATTTTATTTAAGAATTCATGGACAAACATTTGGTAGAGTTGACAGCTTGTTCTGTATTTTACATTTAGAATAAAATTTTACAAATGATGAAAGTACACAATAAACCAATTAAAATCTCAAAATGAGAAATCGGCTTGAGGATAGTTCGTTAAAACTACTTTTTTTCCTACAGTTCTCCACCCGAATCATTAATCCTGATAATTGCCATATTAACATTTTTATTTACAGATGGATCTGCTGTATACTTCCAACATTTGGAACTTGATATTTAGTTCTCTTGTGACTGGATTGTAAACTTAATAGTGCATTGAAAGAAAAGTAAATCAATCATATGTGGGGTGTATAATTAGCAGAGGATATCACTGTGCAGAGAGTATTCCATTCTCAATATTTCTCTCTGTCTACTCCTCCAGTCTTTGGAACTTCAATAAACTTAACTTTTATCTGCAGGGATTAATACCGATCTCCATGTTATGGCAGTCTGACATTCTTGGGAAAAAGAACATGCTGTTTAATGCTATCGGGAAGAATGTCTACGAGCAATTATAGAGTTTAACAGCTGATTCATTAGTAGGGTGAATACCTGGGGTTTTAGGGATAGGGTCTGGGAGGGATTGTTGTCGGTGCAGACTCAATGGGCTGAATGGCCTCCTTCTGCACTGTAGGGATTGTATAATGATTCAGCCTCTCATTTTCCAAGTTCCGTTTTAGATTTGTAATTTGCTTCAAAAACTGGGGCAGGTATTCCTTCCTCAGTTGTGTCCTCAACAAATTTCAACTTCAAGGGGGAACAGGTGGAAACTAGAGTACTGCAGAGTTCAAGCATTATTCACAGGCTCTCTGGTGAGTCAATCTCTCTCACCCTCAGTCTGCAGCAGAATTTTTAAGGAGCCTTCAGATCCAAAGTTTTCAGGGTAACTTGATAACTTCAAGGATTTCATAGAATCATAGAATCCCTACGCTACAGAAGGAGGCTATTTGGCTATTTATCCCATTGAGTCTGCAACACCTCTCTAACAGAATATCTTACCAGGCCCTTTCCCCCATCCTATCCCCGTACTCCCAAAAAGGGTCACTTTTACTATGGCCAATCCACCTAACCTGCGCACTTTTGGACTGTGGGAGGGAACCGGAACATCTAGTACCTACCCATGGAAATCCATTGCCCCCGTGTGAAAAATTGCTTCCTGATTTTACTGGGTTAGCTCTAATTCCAAAACTAGGTTCCTCATCAGAGATACAATTTCTCTGTGTCTATCCTATTGAATCCCTCGCTCAGTAACATTCTAGACTGAAGTAAATACAAATCAAGTAATGTATCCCATTGAACCTTGGTATCATCCAACTGAGTCTGCATTGTGTTTCCTAATGCTCAATATTTCTTTCCTGAGGTTCAGTGGGCCAAAACTGAATGCAGAGTTTCAAATGGAATCTGATCAAGGCTCTGCAAAACTCAAACAATGCATCCTCAGTTTTGTATTCCAACCCTTTTGAGGTTTAGACCACTCCTTTGTTTATTTTTTTGTACCTGTGCACTAACTTTTAATGATTCATTTGCATACACAAGTACCCAATTCCTCAGTTCAGCTACAACTTCAATCTCTCACTATTTAGAAAATATTCTAGTTCATTTTTCTTGAATCCAAAGTGGGTAACCTCACACTGCCCCACATTAAACTCCAACTGGTCCAGTTTTGTTTAATGTTGTCTACTTCTGTGCCCCTTTCTACAATTTCCAGCTACACAACTTATTGTGCATTCTAGTTCAGTGCAATTTAAGAACGAGGATACCTGTACCCAATTGTATATTTCTTTTTCTAAGATCTTAAAGGTGAAAAAGGGCCATGGACAGTTGTATATTCTTAGGTTCCTCCATTTCCTCCATTAGCGTTTTTTATACTTATATCAAATCTGTTAAGTTCTAGAATCATAGAATCATAGAATGCCTACAGTGCAGAGGGAGGTCTTCAGCCAATCAAGCCTGCACCAAAAACTATCCCGTGCAGGCCCTATCCCCATAACCCCATGTATTTTCGCTGATAATTCCCCTGACAGTGAAGAATTAAGAGTGAAGGCCAATTAACCTACCTGATTTCCTGACCTGTTTTTACATTCCCCTCTGCTGTGATATTTTGTCCTCTTCCTTTGCTGTGAAAACAGATAGAAAGTTCTCATTTAACAAACTGGCCATTCCCATAATTGATTTGCCTACAGCTGCCTTTTTTGGGCCCACGTTCTCCTTCACAACTCTCTTTCTCATAATGGGCTAGAGTCTATTTGCCCACAAAATTGTTGAAAATTTAAGTTGATAAGGGGACAGTGAGACAAGACATCTGGGACCTGAGTGAACAGGACAACCAACAGAGTATCTCCTTACCCAGCGAGACTTAATCTTAGGAAAAGCATCAGTGGAAAGACTGAGAAGGAGGGTGAATTAAAGGGAGTGAATCCAATGTCAACTCAGGTGCAGAAGGTGAATTAAAGAGTGGAAAATAAAGGCTGTATTGAGAAAGAGAAAAGAAGACAGAAACAAAATATAAGATTAAAATGTAAAGTTAAAAGCTTGATATTTTGAAAACTAATTATAAAAATTTAAAACCTGAAGTAGATACCATACTTATAATAGTTAATTCTCAATGCCAGTGAGGTTGATTTGGAGTTATTAACTTTCTATGGCATGTTTAATGGATAATTAATGGAAAATACAGGAAGTCTTTACAAAAAGGAAGGTTGGTGAGGCAAGGCAAAGGAAAACATGCTATTTTCACAAAGCATCTCAGACAGCAGTTTTTAGATAATAACAATTAACTATATAACAATTTAGTTTGCTGTATCATATACCCACAAATTGCAGCAAACTATATTGACAGTAAGTAATGGCCCAACATATTTATTTTAAAGACATTTACAGAAATCTTTAACATCCCTTACAAATTTCTTCACATTATATACAGGCAGAGCAGATTGATATACTGAAACCCCCAATTTTCTTTCCCTACTGCCTATAACCAATATAGTTTAATTTTGATAAGGCTGATGCCTGTTCCCAAACCTCTATTAATGTGTAGTCATCTTATAAGTCATCTATGGCAGACTTGCATGGATTTATACAAGGAATATTATTTATTAGCACATATGCCAGAAAATTCGCGTTACATAAATCACACAACATACAACCAGAAAGATACAGTTAAAGAAGGTAGTGCACTTCAACAAGTAACAAAATTAAACAGAATATTTAGCAGCTCACGTGTCTTCGAAAGTCCAGTAAAGAAGGGAACTTCTCCCATTCTGGAATTGTAGTTCCGTTCAGTTCAGATGCTTGGGGTCAAACCTGGATTAATTGCAGGCTTCCTTTGTAAGACTGTTCAGAAGGTCCTGTAGACAGGCCTGGTGGCTGTTGCAACCAAAGATCCAATTCCTTTCAGACAGAGTTGTTTGAGTCATGTTGGAGGAGGCATTCAAGAGACCTTAAGCCTCACAGGTCTTGATAAGGCAAGATGGCACAGTCTATCATTGCAGCCATGAAGTTGTTGCTGGTGTACTGCAGAATGCCTGGTCTCTCTGTGTTTTATTGATAAAAAGATAGTTTTGATCAAATGACAAATGGCCATTGATACAGAATAGAAAGCAGATTGATCTTTTGCAGTGAAGGAGGAGTTTCAGTCAAACGGTCAAAAGCAGACTGCCTCTTTACCGATTTGGTGAAGATTGTGCTTAACTGCACAAGTGGAGCTTTTGCTTACAGAAATACTGGATTTGGATAAATAAATTTGAAATACCTACTGGATTTGGATAAAAGTAATTGATTCCTTAAGTATTTACCATTGTTTGTATACTTACCAAATCACAATTCAGCCCAAATTATTACGAAGAGTTCATTTCATGCATGTTTTCTTTTCAAATCTAACTCAATCTTTTACAAATTGTTTCCTTCCTATCATTCTAGATGCCAAATTGGAAACATGCTCCATACCCCAGATTAATTGAAGAGACAATAGATTCTTTGTACTGGAAAGAGAAGAGGGTCATTTCTCCGAGTGCTTTTGCCTTACCCCCATTTACTTTGCTAATTAGTAAATGTTGACATGTATCTGATTACATCTGGTACAATCTCATTATGTCATAAGAAGTAAAGTTATCATTTTGTCACATAAACTTAAATGTAATGAAGTAAAGAATGCCAAACTGCAGCATTTTAACTCTGTCAGTTTCAGTTGTGAATATGAAAGTTATTAGTCAGAATGTCAAACTGAAATTTTAACCAATGAAATCTCTCAGCAGAAGCCAGGCTAATTACTAACAGTGCAAGGACAATAGCAAGTATTTTGCTTCAATAAATGTCCTTCATTAGTTTTGTGTCTTTCTGATGTGCTAATATGCATGTTAATTGAAGTTACAGCATCCCTTTTGGCCACTATCATGCCTGTACTTCATTATGGAGGAAATTTATTTAAAACCAGTCTGATTAATGAGATGTCTATATTATGTATATCCATATGGAAGATTAACAAGAGCAACAGAGGGAAAGCTTTCAAACATTTATTTTGTCATTCAGTTTTTTTGTCCCTATTTTCCATTGCTGCTATTATTACTGATGAATGCAGCAATACTCAAAGAACAAAAATAACTTCGGTATTGGATGACATTTACATTTCTCTGATACTCATTTTATTGGGCTTTATTTGCTATTAACTACACAGAGGAAATGTGGCCTTTTAATAACTGGTAAGGGATTATGTAATTTGTGTGATAAATTGAAAATGTTCTTTTCTTACTTATGGATGGACACCAGTTGGCAATCAAGGCCAGTACTGTATATGGAAAGACTATAAAATTACTTAAATCACACCCACCAGTTTTGATTTTATCTTGTGAGTCTTTATAACCACCATTTACATTTCCTTTGTCCTTTTGTATATGGCATCCCCCCCAACCCCCCCCCACCCCCATCCCACCCTTACTGTATAAATCTTGTCTTATTTATATTTTCTTTAGTGCTGATGAATCTTTAGCTCCAGATTCAAGTGTTGGTTCTATTCTCTCTCCACAGATGCTGTCAGACCCATTGAGATTTTCCAGCATTTTGATTCTTCTCATGACTTCCATTATCTCAGACCAAGACATTATGTAATCAACATTGAGGAAATGACACTTGGAGGTATCTGGCTTTGCAGTAACCAGTGTAACTAAAATCTTCCAGAGTTTACACGGAACTGTTCCACAAAGCTAATTCTTTAAATAGGCGGCATTAAATTACCTACCTGATAGATGCAATCGCACTCAATCAAATCCAGCTGAAAAGTCCAGTCAGGCCTTCCGGACTCAATGTCCAGTTCAGCAATATCTGTGGACTGCTCTAGAGTTGGCAATGATTCTACCGCTGCCGCTTACAACTTGTTTTTTAGTTCTTGACCATTTACCACTCTTATGCTTTTCACCATCATCCCTTTGTTACCAAAATCACTCCTGCCTTCCACCATATTAATGACCTTCCCTCTGTCATTTATTCCCTTCCTGCTTCCTGGCCTCTGTGCTTGCTTAAGATCTATTACATCTGTCGCATATCAGTTCTGACAAAAGGTCACAGATGAAAAGTTAACTCCATCTCTCTCTCTCTCTCTACAGATGAGGCCTAACCTACTGGGCACTTCCTTTTTTTTATGTTTCAGTATCAGATTCACTTAACTGCTTCTAGGCTTAAATGTGACAATTCACTTACGGTCACTGTAACTGAAACACTTAACATCAAATTTAATTCACATATTTGCCACTGGACCCAACTGCAAATGAAATATGTTTCATCTACAAACAAAGACAATGCATGAACGAATTATCTGTATTATTGAAGTACTATCCTGGGAAACCCTGAACACACAGATAAAACAAATCCTCAAAGGACGCACTTAAATCTAGCATTAACATGTATCTATTTTTCACAGTCATTACTTGGAGTACTATATCAATCAGATTACATTAACTATTTAAATTGTAGTACAAACTACTCAAAAGTGCCTATTGTATTGCATATTTTACATCAGACCACCTATCATACCATATAACATATAATACATTATTTTATATAAATATACATACATATCTATAAATAGTCCATTTTATCCATTTAAATGCAATTCAAGGGTTTATATTGAAAAGGCATTTTGAAAGTTAGCACTTGTACTTTCTATTGAATATCAAGCAGGGTTTATTTTCCGACACTCCCCATTCATTAAATGTATGAATAGTGTTGGAAACTGATAGAATATGACATTTTTTAGAAGGCAATAATTATGCAAACTCAAAATTCATGCTTATCAGAGAAAATAGTGATCCCAGCAATGTCAGAAGGAAGAAATCATTTAAAACTTATGTTGTATTTTCAGCCATTGTAGCATTTCCGAAGCAAAGGAAGTCAACTCTACCATTATCCATTGGTGTGGAGAGGCTGGTGTTGGACAGGGGTGGGCACAGTAAGAAATCTCACAACATCAGGTTAAACTCCAACAGGTTTATTTTGGTATCATGAGCTTTCAGAGCTCTCCTTCATCAGGTGATGGAGAGTCATTCTCCACTCACCCGATGAAGGAGCAGCACTCCGAAAGCTTGTGATGCCAAATAAACCTGTTGGACTTTAACCTGTTGTTGTGAGACTTCTTACCTTATCCATTGGAGAGGTGGAAAACAAATTAAACATTTTATTTACATGATGCTATTGGCCTCTTTCTGTCAGAGAAATTAGTAACCAGGTTTACTTTCAAGAATTTGGGTTTGATTGACAGAACTGTCCCTGGTAAGTCATAAGGGTGTGGCGTACTTTTTATTTAGAATACAAACATCTTGCAAATTTATATATATATATATTTGATGGCTACTCATGGTAAGTTTAAGAGACATCCTAATTTCACTTAGTGCTGGTCATTATCAAAATAATTCCCCTCCCCAACCCCTCACCACTGTTACTGGTGCAATGTCTGATCTACAGGATATACTGCAGCAACTGACCAACAGTGGAACTGTCTTACTCCCCTGTTATCTGTACCATTGAGTAGGACACAAGCACAGTATGATTAGAGCAGCAGTGGCTCCAAGTCACTTGTCATCACTGCTTGAATATTATTTCATTATTTTTATTGATGCTGCTTCAGACACACTGCCAATAACATTGTGGAAGGATCAACACCACAAGAGTTGTAGCAGTTCAATGGTGAGGCCCTGCACCCATCTCACTATCTTCTCATAGAGTCATAGTCATAGAGTCATACAGTGCGGAAAAGGTCCTTTGGCCCATTGAGTCTGCACCCACACTAACTACTGCTAAAGGTGCACTAATCCTATTTTGCTGCACTTGTCTCATAGCCCTGAAAGTTATGATATATTAAGCGCTCATCCGGATATTTTTTAAAGGTTATAAAGTTTCTCACCTCCACTACTGACTCAGGCAGTGCATTCCCACCACCCCCTGAGTGATTTTTTTTCTCAAATCCCCTCTGAATCTCCCACCCTTACCCTAAAGCTATGCCCCCTTGAGATTGACTCCTCGACCCAGGGAAACAGCTGCTTCCAAGTGCTTATAATCCTCATAATTTTATACATCTCAATCCATTTCCCTCCCTCAGCCTTCTCTGTTCTAGGGAAAACAATCCAAGCCTATCTAGTCTCTCCTATAGTTCAAATGCTCCATCCCAGGCAACATCCTGGTGAACCTCCTCTGTGGCCCCTCAGCAAAAGTAAGAATGACATTACATCTCCATCACTCAATTCTGAGCACAAATATCACAAAAAAAACTCTCAGCCTGCCTTGCACCAATTGAATAGTGTATCTGTTGCCATTACAAAGAGACTATATAAGACAGTCAGCCACTTAAGGTTAATATTCTGGAAATTTGTAACTACTACAAATATATAATGTGTCATTGCCTCTGTTCACTTATCCATTACTATTTAATAAATCTGCACAGCAATTTATAGCCTAGACTGCAGTCTAATGAAATGTTTATTCTACAATTTTTACGAGTTAAACAAGATCACGTGAGAGAACATAACAGAACCAATGAGGCAAAGTGCAGTAATAAAAGTTTTCTGCTTCTTCACCAGATTTCGTATCATTTACTGAGGTATTGGACAAATAAGAATGCATGCTGAGCCACAGGAAAACAGGTTCCTCCAAAGCAATGGCCAGAGATGCCAAAGCTTTGCAAAATGATTTGGAGTTTAATACTCAAAAGAATAGCAGTGAGCTCTAAAATTGTTAGAAAATAGTAAAAGAAAATGATTTCAAAAGATTTCTCTGCTTAAATATGTTGCTATCAGAATGCAGAAACATGAAACATTAACCATTTTTCCTTTTTAAGATGCTGTCTTATCTGTTGTGCACATCCAATACTTGCTGTTATTATTTTACTTTCTGTTCTTGTAATTTCTTGTAGAATTACATTGTAGGCCATTTGCGTATGAGCATTTACCACTGTTTGAAATTCTGTTGATGCTGTTTTAGAAGAGACATAGGCTTTTGATACAAATGTGAAGTTTTAGAAGGTTCTTATTGTTTGGGGCTGTGGACAGCATTTTCTGGCCAAGCTCGCCCGAAAACGTGAAAATCCTGCCCAAGGTCAATGGACCTTTGCATGGTCTGCCAGCCTCCCTTCCCCCACTACTCTCCCCTGTCCCACTCTTTCCCAACCCTAGCTTCTACAATTCCCATGTTGGGTGAGATGGAAAATTCCCTCTGTGTCTTTAATTTAGAGTATAATGGAAGAATGAAGGGGATCACGTGACATGTTCAGCATTTGCTGAGAACGGTGTTGGTTGTTAAAGTTTGGGGGTCTGGGTGAAGTGAGGGGAAGTGGGGCGAGGAAACTTTACAGGGAAGAGGTGCAAGATATTCCCACCTGTAAACAATGGCCAGAGTTGGTGTTATGAATGTCAGGTTTTATGGATGCATAAACTTTAATCTGTCAATTTAATTTCAAGATAGAATGGAGTGGGAGTGGGGTGTGGTCTATATAATATCTAATTTCTACCTTGTTACGAAGCCCATCTGCTTCAAGCTATTATGGAGATAGACTTTGAGCGGGAAGGCAACAGGAAGCCATTGTTAGATTGGATTGCATTATTTTCCGAAATATCACTGAACCTTGCAGATAAGATCAATCTGCAACAATCTGAGAGAGAAAGAGAGAGAGCAGAGAGGTAGAGGCAGAAATTCTTTGTTCTTTAGTAAGAATAACATGGGTTGGAGCTTGCGCTCAGGTTGAAGATGCCAAAGTCATGAGGGTTTAAACAAAGCTAGAAGAGTTGGGTAGAGGGAAGGATCTCCAGGTGACTATGCACTATGAAAGTCAGTTCAGAGATTAGAAGTTATATGGCTGGAAAAGGAAAAACAAGTTGAGAATCACTTTGCACTGGTTCCTGGAGAACCAAGTACTTGCCTAAGGGACACTGCAAAGTATAACCATTGAGGGAGATTTTTTGGCAATTTTAAGTGTTAAGTGGGGATCTTTTTGTCCGTTTAGAGTATAACGTGCCTATTTAGTTAACATTGCTTTTGGTTTGTGTGTTGCAGTAAATGTTTTAAAACCTGAAAGCTTGTCATGTGATCCTTTCAGGCATTCAAATTTATTTTTAAAATTTATCGGACAACGTAAAGATAGTAATTTGAAATAAATTGGTTAATATATTCTCAAAAATGTTGGAGAGAGAAAATTCAGGTAAATGTTTAAATGTCTGTCCATTGATTTGCCAGCTCATATTTTGTACTTTGTTCTGAACGATAACATCTTAATTCAAGCAGCACAGTGGCACAGTTGTTAAAACTGCTGCCTCACAGCGCCAAGGACCCAGGTTAAATTCCTGGCTTGGGTCACTATCTGTGTGAAGTTTACATATTCTCCTTGTGTCTGAGTGGGTTTCCTCTGGGTGCTCTGGTTTCCTTCCACAGTCCAAAGATGTGCATTTAGGTGGATTGGTCATATTAAATTGACCCTTAGTGTTAGGGGGACTAGCTAGGGCAAATGCATGGGGTTATGGGGGTAGGGCCTGGGTGGGATTGTGGTCAGTGCAGACTCGATGGGCTGAATGGCTCCCTTCTGCACTGTAGGATTCTATGATTCTAAGTAATTTGCTGCGGTGATTAATTGCTTTCAGTTGTAACATTTTATTGTGTAATGTTTTACAATGTTAGTAATAGCAATACATCATTTTTACTGTAGGTAAATGATCCATGCTATTTCCACAGAAGACAGAAAAATAATGGATACCAAGCTGAAGAGGAAGGTGGGAAAGGCGGCTGAGATCTTAACCAGAGAGGCAAGTTTTAAAGAGAACCTGAAAGGTGAAGGGCTGAGAATGGTTGAGTCTGGACGTGACAAACAGATGGAGGAAGTTTCAGCAGCAAATGGATTGAGGGAGGAGCGGAGACTGGCAAAGTTTTGGAATTGGAAATAGGCAGTATTTCTGATGGAAAAAATATGAGATCAGAAGCTTTGTTTGGGTTGGATGAGATGCTGAGTTAGTGAATAGTCTAGTTCATCCTTCTGTGGTACCAAGTTTTCAATGATCGTTGGGGTTCATGTTGTTAAAAATCTCAGGCCGACAATCACTAATTTTTCCAATTTCATATTTTTGCATTTTCTGCTCTGCTTGATTTTAAGAGGTTAAATTTTTTAAAAGTTATTTTGCACATCTTAATTTAAGAGTGATTGTGCTTCAGTTAAGTCAGATAATTAATCAATTATGTAATCAATGGTCGTCAGTAGTGATAACATTAAGTGGAGTTTGTCCATTTTTCGGCAGAGTGGCACTGTGAAAAATGGTGCAGAAGCTGCCAGTGCCAAATGTTGCGTTCAGCTGTTAGCAGAAAAAAAATGAATGGGTGGGTCCCGCAATGTAATACTTGCGGGATGGGCTCCAGGATGCCCTGATGGAAAACATTAAAAATAGAATCCCCTCCGAACACCAAACCGCCAAACAGCCCCACAGCACCCACTGACCATACCCCCGATCATCTCCTGCCCGAGCACATCCCCTCACAAAACACACCCCCATGCAATCTAGCCCCCCTCAGAATATCTCCCCCCCTGCCTTGTTACTGCCTGCACAATGTGGCAGGAGTTGAAAAACTGTTTATCCACTAACGTTAAAGTTAAAATATATTTATTAGTCACAAGTAAAGCTTACATTAACACTGCAATGAAGTTACTGTGAAATTCCCCTAATCTCCACACTCCAGCACCTATTTGGGCCAATGCACCTAACCTGCAGGTGTGAATGGGCATGGGGGATGGGAAAGAGGGGAAAGGGGTTCAGAGGGAGGAGTCCATGTGGTGTAGACGCACCCAGTGTGCTACTTGGGAAGGTGAGGGGATGGGCTTAAACCTGCAAGGGAAGTAGGGTGATGGGAGGTGTGGTGGATTGACAGTAGGGAGTTCTAAGGTCAAACTGGAGGGTTAATGGTTATGTGGAAGGTTGTTGGTCCAAGAGAAGTTGGAAGGTATTAGACCCCACCTGAAAGTTACATCCACCATGGGCATGAGCAACTGTCCAGAGCCTCGCAGCGGCAATCTCGAGATGCTGGACGGGAGTTGGATCAGTGGGGTGTGCAGAGCAGCAGGTCAGCTCAGCTGGACAACTTAAGCATGTAGAACTGACAATGCAAAGCGGTTTCAATAGATGAGTGAGTGAGGGGCAAAGGCTTGGTGTGCACATGGCTTGCAAGAGTCCTGGCAAATCCCTTTGCCTCCCCGAGCATGTATGATTCCAGAGGACATAGACTGAACCTGTGGTGTCTTCCTGAACATTGGGAAAGGGGTCATACAGGCTTAGTGACTATAAATCACAATTAAACAACATCAGAGCTCATTAAAATACAAGTGTAGTCTGCTTACAAAAGTGTAAGTATGTTAACAATCAGAGTGCACCTGTGCAACCACAGGTAAAACCATAACTTCTTAGTCTTCTGTTGCCTACCATTTCTTCCCAGTGCTTCCCTGACATCTGCAGCAAGGGTGGATCATGTTGATCCATTGGCCTGATCCCCATTGATGATTTGGAGACCTGAGGCCTGGAGGGCCTGGTTTACTCTGGCTGTGCTGCTGTGGGGCTGCTACTCCCTCTGTGGTCACAGAGAATAAAACTGAAAGACTCACAGGCAAGAGGGAATTCTGAAAGGCCAGACACCATGGGAAAGTTCTGAGTAGAGGTCCCCACAGCATCCAAAAGCTGCTCCTCCCTCTGGAGGCCTGAGGTCCATTGTCTGTCTCCTTGAGGGGAAGGGGCACCTGGAGGGAGATTGTCCTTCCCCCTTTTGCGTAGCTGCAAAAAGATATCACCCATGACTACATCAATTGAAAGCAGGTTTGCTTACATCTCCAGCAGAATCTGGACATTTCTGCTGGACCAGGTCCCCCATGATGTCTGCCACCCTCCCCATGGAGATGGCCATGTGTGCGCAGGTAAGAATCACTCCATCAGAGGGCAGGCAGAGGGACTCCTGTACCTCATTTGTCACTCTGTTGAGGGCCTTCACTATCTTTGATGTATGCTTATTTGTTCATTATTTATTAGTGTCACAAGTCAGCTTAGATTGACACTACAATAAAGTTACTTTGGAGGTCCCCGAGTTGCCTAACTCTGGTGCCTGTTCAGGTACATTGAGGGAGAATTTAGCATGGCCAATGCACCTAACAAGCATATCTTTTAGACTATGGGAGGAAACCGGAGCGCCCTGAGGAAACCTGTACAGGTACGGGGAGAATGTGCAAACTCCACATAGACAATGACCCAAGCCAGGAATCGATGCCAGACTCCTTAAGTCAACCACATTATTGTGGTGCTGGAGTCACATGTTATCCCACCTCTCACAACATCTCCAACATCACCTCTATGACTCTATGACTATATCTTAGGCAGTGCAAATCCCAGACGCTCGATAGCCAATTGGGACATTGCAGGTGCCTCTTCCCCTGCAGTCCTCTGAGTACCAATGGGCTTGGCTGACGCTGCCTCCTATGGTGAACACTGTGAATTGTGTGATTTGGTAAAAGTTCCCACTGTACTCCGGGATGGGAAACACTCCCAATTTCATCAATGCCATGGGATTTAGGCCAATCCGGCCAAGCTTTTTAAACGATGATGTGGAATTTCAATTGTAGTATTTGTTGTTGTCTTTGGGGACAGATTTCTTCTGATTATTGTGGGGGGTGAAATCATGAGCAAATTTATGGATCTCTTGGAATCCGATAAGTAAACTGCCCCATTTTATTTACATTGCTGCTATATTTAATGAATGGAAGAAATCTTGTCATGTGCCTTCATTATAATTAAGGGCCTTGTAAGATTTGTCAATCTAAAATTTTTTTTGAAATAAAAGTCTTAGCAGTTCTTTAAAAGGAATTAACTTGACTCAATAATTTGGCTTTAAATACTGTCTTTTCCTGTTCACCAACATCCTGCGGTCTGCTGTCACTTCTGGAACTTACTGCTGGAAATGAATATGCTTAAACACAAAGGGACATTTTCAAAAGTCACATTGTCCATCTTGTCATTAATGCAATAATAATACTGGACATCAAATATATCCACCATTCAGAGGTACAGGGATGAAATGGTGAGTGAAGAGAGATTTGAAATCAACTCCCCAAGGGAATGTACTCAACCACAAGGTAAATGAATATTCTACCTGGAATTTTCAAAATTCTCATGCTAACCAATTTAACATGACCAATCCACTTAACTTGTACATCTTTGGATTGTCCAAAGGAACCAGAGCACCTAGAGGAAACCCATGCAGACATGGGGACAACGTGCAGCCTCCACACAGTCACCTGAGGCTGGAATCGAACTTAGTTCCCTGGCACTGTGAGACAACAGTGCTAATCACTGTGCCACTGTGCTTCCATGTTAAGAGGTGTGATGGGCATAATGGAATAATCTCAAAATTAAAAGAAGACACATTTTCTTCATCTCCATCAGAGGAGTTGGTCAGTCCCCTCTCCTACAAGCAGTCTGCTGGGAACTATTTGAAATTATAGGGATCCTAGGAAATCAGCTATGGTATGACCAGCAATTGTACCCCATGTGGAGAATCATAGAATCCCTTCAGTGCAGAAAGATGCCATCCAGCCCATTGGGTCTGCCTTGACTCTCCAGAAGAATATCCCATCCAGGCCTTCCTCTCCACCCTATCCCCATAACCCTGCTCACTTCTCATGCCTAATCCGCCAACCTTCACATCTTTGGACAATAAAGGGCAATTATTTAGCATGACCAATCCACTTAACCTGTATGTCTTTGTACTGTAGGAGGAAACCAGAATATCTGGAGGAAACACACGCAAACACGGGGAGAACGCACAGACTTCACACAGTCACCTGAGGCTGGAATAAACCTGGTTCCCTGGCACTGTGAGACAGCAATGCTAACCACTGTGCCACCACACCTCCAAGTTAGTTGTGATGGGCATAATGGAAACATCTTGCCAAAGTTTATTTTTTTAACTACAAATCTTCCTTTTTGCTGGTGTCTTTCCACCTCCCCCCATTATAATTGGCAGTGGTCTTAACTATGTCCATTCCATTTCTTGCACCTTTGCACACACACCTTCCCCTCCCTCTCACAATCATGATGTAGTTCGCTAGTCCTTCCTTAACAACCATCAGCGTCTGCACTGAACGATTCATCCTCCGCCATTTCTGATACCTCCAGCATGATGCCACTATCAAACTCCCTGATTCCTTTCAGCATTCTGAAAGGACCATTCCCTCTGTAATACCCTGGTCCTCTCCCCAATTACTCTCAATCTTTTCACGGCACACTTCATGTAAGCACTGGGGATGCAACATCTGTCCTGTTAACTTCTCCCTTCTTACCATCTAAGGCCCCAAACACTCTTTCCAGGTGAACTAGCAATTTACTTTGTAGATCTTTCAATTTAGTTTACTGTCTTCACTGCTCACAATGTGATCTGAACTACACTGGGGAGATCAAACACAGACTGGGTGACTGCAAGCATAACTCTGAGCTTCCTGTCATTTGTTAAATTAACTCCTTACTTTGCTTCCACTTTGACTTTTCTGTCCTTGATCTCCTGCATTGTTCCTTTAAGGCTGGTGTAATTTTGAGGAATATCACCTCAATTAGGAATTTTACAGCCTTCTGAACTCTGGGTGGCATGGTAGCACAATGGTTAGCGCTGTTGCTTCACAGCTTCAGGAATCTGGATTCAACTCCTGGTCTTCAGTGACTATGTGGAGTTTGCATGTTCTCCCCATGTCTGCTTGGGTTTCCTCTGGATGCTCCAGTTTCCTCCCATGGTCAGTTGGCCATGTTAAATTGCCCCTTAGCATCCTGGGATGTGTAGGTGAGGGGGATTAGCAAGGTAGATATGTGGAGTTACAGCAGTAAGGCCTAGGTGAAATTTTTATCTTTGCAGACTCGAAAAGCTGAATGGCTTCCTTTTGCACGGTAGGGTTTCTATGAATTCAAGTGTTTTAGATTGTATATTTTCTTTATTCATTCATGGGATGTGCACGTTGTTGGCCAGCATTTATTACCCATCCCAAATTGCCCTTGAACTGAGTGGCTCACTTAAACCATTTCAGAGGGCAGTTAAGGGTCAACCACATTACTGTGGACCTGGAGTCACATATAGACCAGACTAGGTAAAGACGGTAGATTTCCTTCCTTAAAGGACATTAGTGAACCAGATTTTTTTTATGACAATGCTTTCATCGTCATCGTTAGACTTTTAATTACCCACTCCTTGCCTCCACATTAAGTTTGTCACTCTCTCTAGAGATGCTACTGAGTTTTCCCAGCACTTTCCACATTTATTGGCAGTACTCAGTTTTTATATGGAACGTATTCCCCTCATTCGCAGTTAATCTGAATGTGCACTTGCATATTAGGATGCAGTTTCTCAACCCCCTGCCTTCATCTGCACTGAATTCGGCAGAGATGCCAGAGTGGAGCTCCTGAGCCACACTAAGTGATATTTATCACAGAGTTGACCATCTTGGCACAAACCATCATCTCACGAGATGGAAGGCTGTCAAAACGATTACTACAGTGGCTGTATTTTATGTTGCCGTCACGTCCAGGAGCTTTGTTAATGACAGCTCAGTGATGAGCCAGAGGAATGGTTTGCTCACTGAGCTCTAGCCCCTACATTTGCTGGTGGTTACACCGAGTGAGAATCAAAATTGAACTAGGAAGCTTCAGTGTTTGCATTTTGTGGTGCTGTGATGTCTTTTAATAGTAACAAACTCACAATTACAGTTATATGCTTGAGAATAGCAGCCTCCACTGATTAACTTGAGGGAATCATCCCAAGATTGCGCAGTGCATGTAAGTAAAGTTTTTACTTATTAGTCACAAGTAAGCCTTATATTAACACTGCAATGAAATTACTGTGAAATTCCCCTTGTCGCCACAGTCCAGCGCTTCTTCGGGTCATTGCACCTAACCAACACATCTTTCAGAATGTGGGAGGAAACTGGAGTGCCTAGAGGAAACCCACACAGACAAAGGGAGAACGTGTAAACTCCACACAGACAGTGAACCAAGCTGGAATTGAATCCCGGTCCCTAGTGCTGTGAGATAGCAGTGCTATCCACTGTGCTGCTGTACCCCTGCAGCTTTGGTGGTAGCCCCAGCAGTGGTGTGCCATCACCACATTCTGATGCCTGTTCAGGTACACTGAGGGCAAATTTAGCATGGCCAATGCACTGAACCAGTACGTCTTATAGAGCAGCACCCAGAGGAAACTCATGCAACCATGGAGAGAATGTACAAACGCTGCAGTCACTCAAGCCAGGAATTGAACCTGGGTCCCTGGCGCTGTAAGCCGGGGCGTGTGCTTTTGTTGCTGAATGCTGGGAATTGTAGGCATGGGTCCCCGCTGAGAGGTGTACGTGTCTCATGAGTTGTCTCTGATGGTAAACTGAAAGCTGTAAGCCTGAAGCTTTTCAGAAAGGCTATGACATTTTGTGAAGACACCAATGGAAATGCCCAAAAATACAAAGGCAATCTGAGTTTAATCACATTCTTGTGAAATGTTCTTATTTAATGGGATTATTATATTCAAACCATTCTTGGCAGTTCATTTTTGAATCCCTGAGAGAAAATGGTGATGTCTGAAAGTTTACTTCAAAAATATTTAAGCAATCTGATGAATTTGCTTTGTTTATTTATAGAGTGGCTTGATTTATAGTTTCTTGATTGGTTGCCACTTGCTAATTCATATTGTCCCTACCTGTTAATTAGTGAATTGTGGCCAATTATGCAATTTCAGCCATTCAGTGGAAGATGTGCCATAGGTATGTCAAGTGTAGGTATGTCAAGTGTGTGTGTGTGTGATGCATTAAATATAAGTGTGCTTAAGGAATTATGCATATACTTGCTGTCAAGTTTCTGTGTTCAATGGAAATGAAGATAAAGGACTAGCAGGTTTAAGTTTTATGTTTATTTTATTAGTGTCACAAGTAGGCTTACATTAGCACTGGAATGAAGTTTTTGTGAAAATCCCCTAGCCAGCACACTCGGCCTCCTATTTGGGAACACTGAAGGAGAATTTAGCATGGTCAATGCACCTAACCAGCTCATCTTTTGGAGGAGCACCCAGAGGAAACTCACATGGCCACGGAGAGAATGTGCAAACTCTGCACAGACAGTGACCCAAGCCAGGAATTGAACCTGGCGCTGTGAGGAAACACTGTTAATCACTGTGCCACCGTGCCGCTTAATTAAACCATTCACTGGGAGATCATAACAACTCTTATATGTGTCTGCCCAATCTGGGGGAGAACTCACGTGCTACTGACAGGTCACTTCCTGTGTTCATGGCAACATACATGGACACACGACAACCCAGTCTACACTTGCCTTAATGCGTACGTTGGATTTTGGATATTGCCGTTTTCAATAAACTCAATAACACATTTGTTTACAAAGGCAGGATTGTTGTCTGATGAAATACACAATTCCTGGGTTCAGGAAAATATGGCTTTGTAAGGCCAATAATGCCATTTAGCCTGAGTACCATTCAGAATTTAATTATAGTTTTGGAATTTGCTTATCATTTTCAGGTTGCCATTGAAACGCTCACTGAATTTAAAGGTTGTTTTGCATCTGTAGCAGAGTCTGATATCTGTTTCTGATGTTTGCACATACTGACAAACTGAGATGGGTTTTCACTGTGTGAAGTGCTTTAGTCAGATCTAAACCTTCATTCATACTGAGAAAGAAGCAGAAGGCTAAATAATATAGGATAAGAGGAGCTTGTCACCAGGGTTTGTGATATTCCATTGAGGTATGTTTAATCATGCCATTGGCCTTCTGCTGTGTTAACTGTGTGTATAATGCATGAAAGCTTGACAATGTGATTGGAAACACTTTAATTTTGGAAATAGGAACACATCATCTGCTTTACTGAAACTTCACATATGGTTTTGTCAGAGCGTAAGAAGCCACACATGCCTTGTATAGTTGGACAGTTCCCCAAGGACAGACCACACCTGCTCTGCAGGGATTTAACACAGATTACCCAAAAGAGAACTGTTTGAGCCTTGAATGGAGATAAAAATTTCTACTCACTTTAGAAAGGAGAAAAGAGACTACAACCTTTATCACGTTAGAAGTTAAGTGAGAACACATGTGTAGCATTGTTTATGCTTGGTGTCAGGCTGTTAATAACTGATTAAGGAAGGAAACTCTTTATCTTAAATGGGAATAGAATGTATGTTATAATAGAAACCTTACAAAAAACAAATGGGCAAAATGGTCAAGAACAGTCTTTAAATTATTGAGCATCATAAATTGAGAGGCCAAACAGTCTACTCCTAATTTGTATGTTCATAAATGGAACATAAATAACCATTGGAAAGATTAAACACAAAATTCAAAATGGTAATGTACATGTTTGAAAATCTGTTATTTATAAAATTCACAAAGACAGACAACTAATTCTTGAAGTAATGAAATTAACAGGTAGAAAACAGTGGTCTAATAATACTGATAATTGATTAGTATTCATAGAATCCCGACAGTGCGGAAGGAGGCCATTCAGTCTATCAAGTCTTCACTGACAACAATCCCACCCAGGCCCTATCCCCGTAACTTCACACATTTACCCTGTTAATCCCTTTAACCTACACATCTTGGGACATTAAGGGGCAATTTAGCATGGCCAATCAACCTAACCTGCACATCTTTGGAGCGTGGGGGGTAACCTGAGCACTCAGAGGAAACCCATGCAGACAAGGGAAGAATGTACAAACTCCACAAAACCAATGTACAAAACCCAAGCTAGGAATCAAACTCAGGTCCCTAGAGCTGTGAGACAACAGTGCTAACTACTGTGCCAGCATGCCACCCCAAATCTAAAGGCTTAAACTAATACTCTGGGGACATGGATTCAAATCCCACCATGGTAGCAGTAGAACTTAAATTCAGTTAATAAATCTGGAATAAAAACTATGAAAGCATGGCAACCCTGTAATCATAAATTGTTGTAATAGATCCATCTAGTTTATTAAAGTCCTTCAGGAAAGAAATCTGTTGTCCTTACATGGCCTGGCCTAAGTGTGACTCCAGACCACAGCAATATGGTTAACTCTTACCTGCCCTTTGAAATAGTCTAGCTATCAAACCACTACAGAAAAATCAAGAACAAATAAACCTGGACAGTCCACCTGGCATCGATCCAGGAACCAGATGCACACTGTGCTGTCGGTACTGCAAAGTCCTCCTCAGTAACATCTGGGGCGTTGAGATAGCTGTCCCATAGGCTAGTCAAGCAATAGTCCAACACACTCACTGAATTATATCTTACAGTCAATGTTCCAGGTTTCACCACCATGCTGAGATGGCAACACAGTGATATAGAGTCTGGAATGAGTGGTTGTGGGAGTCTTCAGCGTATGGTGGGTTTGTCCCAGGAAAGTCATGATAAAAGGAAGATGACTGCAAATGGAGCAACAGGCCAGAGAACACGTTACCAGGTACATGTGGTCCTTGGGGACCTTGGTCCAGAAGGTCAAGAGGAGGAGAGAAGCCATGTTTGAACAAGAAACCAGAAGGCCTTCAAGGCATACCCTTATTATTACTCATACTATTGCCAATACCCATTCTATTGCAATGACAATAGGACCAGGTAGCTAGGTTGATGTATTTTCAGTCTGCCCCTGAAAACCTGTCAGCAATGCTGGGAAAAATTTCAAAGGCCTCACGTATCTTAAAGGCAAGTGCATGCACCTTTAAATTACACCTCAGCATTCCATAAATCTCTCACACTTCTCAATGTGCTCTGTGACTTAGCCATCAACATTCAGCATTCGTGCCTAAAATTCAAATGCTCCACCTAACTCTCAAACACTTATCATAGTTTCTACCACAGCTTTAACAAACATCCAGCTATTCAACTATGGCAGGCATGTCATCCATGCACGCTGTGGCATGATCATTGAGATTTACACAGATCTTCAAGCCCATCTTTTCCAGCATGGAAGTCCACAAGAATACTTGCAGACCCAATTGCTTTGTTCCCCTCTTGTGGCAGAGACAGCAGCCACTCAATGACTCCGTGCTGCAGTGAAAGGTCTGTCTGACATTATGAGATTGACGCTTGTTGCAGTGCGAGCCCAGATTGTTGTTGTGTAAGTTCAGACCTCTGCCAGCTGAGCTATGTTCAAAGGGGCACGCAGGCTCGCGCAGTGCAGTCCTGCAGTCTGTTCCAGCAGACTCTTCAGATCGCTGAAGTCTCACTTTGGTGGGAGGGCAGTGGCTATGGTTTCATGGTGCATGACCAACTACCCTCTCAGGATATTGGCAGTTGTGATGCCACCAATGTCATTCCTCTAGTGCCCTTGCTTGTTGCCTTTCAGCCAGACTGTCCATGCCAAAGTGGTTCAGTCCCGTAAGACTGGAGCTGCTCCAGAGTGTCCTGTGAAGCCAAAGCCTCCTCCATTCAAAGTCAGCAGCCTTCCACCAGGCATGCTGCTGCCACTGGGTAACAGTGTGTTGGAGTAATAGCAAAGGCACCTGTAAGATACACACAAAGGGAATAGTTCAATTATTTGTGTACAGTTAATAGTGTAGTTTTCTAAATTTATTATGGGTTTTTTCTTTTGGGATGGCTTTTATTTCAGGATGTTGGCCAATGGGCCATTGTGACTGTTACTACCAGTGTTTGAAAGGTGAGCAATGGTGGAGAGTAAAGATTCAGGGGATATTTCAGGGAAAACAGGGTATGAATAAGCATTTGTCTGGACCAAAGAGGTCTCTGATGCCTCCTCCCTTCCTCCTCTTCCTCCTTGGTGTCCCTTTTTTGCCTGGTGGCCTTATGATCCTGAGATTATGGAGGCACACAGCAGCTTCATTACAAGTTTGGAGACACATTCTAATGAATGTTGGGTGCTCCTCTGATTGTTCCAGCAGAAAGAGTCATTCTTAGAATACTGATGTTTTGCTCCATTATGTACCAGCAGAAGAAACTCTTAAATTATAGGCAATACAAATGAAACAAAATTTACTCCAACTAACAAATCAAAGAGAAAGTTTTAATAAAGAAACTTCATTACTCCAAAACTTGAGGCCTCACCCTGGGTCATACCAAGTTCCCCACAATTCCTAACAGATTATTATTTGTACTGCATCAACTGGTCAGCTGACAACAACATCATTTGGTCATTGGTTACATAGCCTACTGGGTCAGCTGACTCTTACAGCTTATTACCATTGGTCACACTACAACAGATCCAATGCTATCATTGGTTACATTTTAACTCTGTGCCCTTCACAATTTGGCTATGCAAAAAAGTGAGGTATTGCCAGAGAATGAAGTTGAGGAGAGATCTTCAGAAGATGAAGATCTGGAAGTCCAACAAGCTCAGAGGATTCCGCTGAGGATGCCAATGAGTGTGTTGATGCCATGAAAGATGGAAGATATGGGAGACATACCCGTGACTCTTTAATTACTGACAGGTTCCAGGACGAGTAAGGTTAAGTGAGGACAAATGGATACATCTCTCTCGGACATTAATGCCATTCCCTTTGATCTCAGGGGATGTCCAACCACTCACAGTGAGAGTTCATACTTGCATGTTTTAGCCTCATGAATCTGCTTTGGTCTGCGGTGCCCTGTAAATGTGTTCACTTTGGGAACTGAGAGCCCACTGAGGAGCAGGAGCGATTCGAGAGAAGACTTGAATGTTTAATTGCCACCTAATGATGCAAACATAGCTTTGACTGAGTTGAGAACCTGCCTCGGAATCTCATCCTCCCTTGCATGTCTTGTCTCCGGCCACCACCATTGAGTAGGCACAATGGTGCTAGAATATCAATACTGATGAGCTGCCCTCACTCAACAGTGTTTCTCAATGAAGTAGACTGAGCAATGCATACATCACGCACTTCAAATAGAGATTTAAACACATCTCCGTGACACTACATAAGAGTGCAAAGACTGGTTCAGCTGAGGCCGACATAACATGAATGTTAATGTCACAGTGGGACACTATCACTGTGAGGATGGCTAAACCATAACATAAAAGGATTCCAATGTACAAATTCACAATGCCTTCAGTTAAGCAAAACATTCACATAACCAGCAAATGTATTCACAAAACGTGCAATTTCTTTGCAATGATAGCACTCTGGTGATCCTAAAGTGACATCAAAATTTCTTAACTTTCCTAACACTACCTCTATGCCTGGGTGCAGCCCCAACACCTGCAGCAGAGATGGAGGCACCCCACTGACTGCCGAGCCCTGACGTCTGTGATGACCTTGGTGGATGTCCTTTGGTGGCCTGATGCATGGCCAATCCATCTAACTGGCACTTCTTTGGACTGAAAAAAAAGTTACTCCAAATCAATGGTTTTTGACAATCTTGATCAAGCTTCACTTTTAAGTAGGAATAGAAAGTAAGTGAGAGCACAGGACTTCATGAGGGAAACGGGTGATGTGGAGGAAATATTATAATCCAATCAAATGGTGTTACATCACTGAATATGCCAGTGTCAACACCCTTGGCATTACTATTGACCAGAAACTCAGCTGGATTCACCACATTAACACAGGGGCTACAAGACCAGGTCAGAGGCTCAGAATACTGTGCCGAATAACTCACCTCTTGATTCCCCAAACCCTATCCACCATCTACAAAGCACAAGTCAGGAGTGTGATGGAATACTTCCCACTTGCCTGGATAGGTGCAGCTCCAACAACACTGAAGAAGTTTGACACCATCCAGGACAAAGCAGCTGCTTAATTGACACCACATCTATACCGCTCCCTCCACCACCAGCACTCAGTAGCAGCAGTGCGTACTATCTACAAGATGCAGTGCAGCAATTCACCAAAGATCCTTGGGCAACACCTTCCAAACCCATGACCACTTTCATCTAGAAGAACAAGGGCAGCAGGTATATGGGAATACTACCACTTGCAAATTCCCTTCCAAGCCACTCACCATCCTGACTTGGAAATATATCACCATTCCTCTGCAGTCGCTGGGTCAAAATCCTGGAATTCCCTCCCTAATGGCATTGCGGGTCAACCCACAGAACATGGTCTGCAGCGATTCAAGAAGGCAGCTCACCATCTCCTTCTCAAGGGCAACTAGGGCGTGGCAATAAATGCTGGCCAGCCAGCAAAGCCCACACCTCACAAATGAATGAAAAAAAAAATCAAATGCAATCCGCAGTTCTCTCTTGGTGTCATTGAGGTGCAAAAGTGATTTCAAATTTCAGCCACTCGAGTAATGCAGTAATGCTGATTTGATGCTGGAATAAGCTGTGGAGATCCTGTGGTATAATAACCAATGCAGTATTGTTCAAAACTAAACCTGATACTTTGGTTTATACTCTTATTCAGATTTTATGCTGTTTCAGCTTAACCATCTGACATCCAACGCTATTAACGGTTTTTTGGCTGATCTCCAAAACAATTAGTAAGTGGACTTAGAGGAGGAGAAGAAGTTGGTAAGTGCTCTGAGAATGTGAATTTTTGTGCTTGCGATTTTATCAATTAATGTTCAGACATTGGAAGTAATCCATGAAGGTTCAATATACCTTTTCAACAGTTTTTATTATGACTAAGAGCAGGGGCCCAAGTTGGACATGAACACAATGCTTTCACCTTGGGAACCAAGGTTGGAATCAAGTCTAGACAGATGGCCTGAATGTTTTGTCCTCCTGTTGTTTGGGTTCTGAGTGATTCTGGGCCATTTCCAACCTGTTCCCAAAGAATCACAGAATCCCTGCAGTGCAGAAGGAGGCCATTCGGCCCACTGAGCCTGCACCAACACAATCCCACCTAGGCCCTATCCTCGTAACCTATTTACCTTGCCAATCCCCCTGACACTAAGGGACAATTTAGCATGGCCAATCTAACCTAATCTGCATATCTTTGGAGTGTGGGAGGAAACTGGAGCACCCGGAGAAAACCCATGTAGACACAGGGAGAATGTTGAGATTAATGAACTCAATTTAGACCGGGAATTGAATTTAAGATCTTCCTGAGCTGTAAAGGTTAGTTATTACTCCCTTAACAAGCTGAACAATTAAGGTAGCCAGTGAGAAATCATTTTAAATCCTCCTGAAGAAGTACATGTGTATTAATATAATGCAATGAATTATTCATTATATGGTATGGAACAAGAGCTTTTTGAAAACTGGCTAGCACACCATTCTATAGTGTATGGTGTCTTTGGAGGGAGTTACTGCAGTCATTTTTGTCAAATTCACAGTAAATTTCCAATATTAGTTTTTGCTGCCTTAAAAACATGATTGGGGTGATTTTGAGCCCACACTCTCCGTCTGTGGGCATAGTGGCACATGCTCAACACCTGGAGAGTGTGATTCGCACTGGCACATTTCTGAGTTCTGAACTTACTGGTCCCTTGCTGATGGAATGGCGTGAAACACACTGTGGGATCGCAGAAAGCTCATCTTAATATATTGGCAAGTCATTAGCGAGCACTCTCTCAGGGACATTCCCCCCCGCCTCCTCGCCGGATATTCAGCAGGCAGCAGTGTGCCGTCATGTCGGCGACATTTACTACAGGTTCACCTGGGTGTGAACCTCTCGTGGGGGTCTCCTTAGGGGCTATACTCACCTTAACCCCCAGGAGAAGAGGGACATGGCCAGGATGTGGCCTGATCATGCCCTCTGGCACTGCCCCTTGACACATGGTCTGAGTGTTGGGTTGGGGTGGGGAAGGGATGTGTTGGGGAAGGGAACGATGATCGGTAGGAAGGGAGGGAAGGGGCTGATAATCATAGGGAAGGGACTGATGACCAGGCGGAAAGGACCAGGGAAGGGACTGATGAACCGGGGATGAATTGGTTGGGGAAGTATGAACTCCCAATGCGAGTGGGAAGGTGGGCCCCTGAGACTTCTGTGGTGGACTGAGGGGCAGGTTTACTGAGGTTCTGATTGGAGTACCATATTTAAAAGCATTTGGATCCCTGTGCAGCTGGACTTTGCTGGTGAGTTTAGGCCCCGCTACCCCTCATGATAGTGTGAAACACATCCTCTTGATTTTTTTCAACAAAGTGTAAGATCTGAAGATAAAACTGATTGAATTCTCTGGAGAGATTTCACCTGATGACAAAGTTATTTTTTGTTAATCTACTTCTTAAAGCATATCTTCACGTTGGGAAATAGAGGTAGAAATCTCAAGCAGCTCATCAGCCAATTGAACCACATTATGAGTGTTCCTTCCATGGCCACCAAGTCCTGCCATTAGACTGGAACCTGGAGTTTTTTGCTCGCAGGTAGGGACACTACTACTGTGCCGCAAGACCTCCTAAAAACCCAATGAATATATGAAGAAATGTTCTCAAGAAGAGAGGAGAAAGCACTTCCACAGCACTTCACAGACATTGGCGCAATTTTAACGTGCATTCATTGTTGTGACGCAGGAGTGTTTGTCTTTTCTTTTATGGGACCTGGGTATCTCTGATAAGGCTAATATTTGTGGCCCATCACTAACAGCCCTCGAGAAAATGGTGGTGGTGATGGCAGTCAATTTGCATGCAGCGTAGTCCCATAAGCAGCAATAGGCTAATGATCAGAGACTCTTTTTTACTGACATTGGTTGAGGGATACATTTTGATCAGGACCTCAAAAGAACACATCTGCTGTTCTTCAAATAGTGGATTTCTTGTTGTATACGCCTAAGAAAGTTATACAGGGTTTTAGTCTAACATTGCACCTCAAAGACACACTTCCAATGGTGCAGCAATCCCTCATGGGTTATAGGTGGCACAGTGGTTAGCACTGCTACCTCGCAGTGCCAGGGGCCCAGGTTTGATTGTGGCCTTTGGTGACTGTGTGGAATTTGTGCATTCTCCCCATGCCTGCATAGATTTCCTCTGAGCGCTCTGTTTCCTCCCCAGTCCAAAGATGTGAAAGCTAAGGTGGATTGGCCATGCTAAATTATCCCTTAGTATCCAAAGATGTGTATGTTAGGAGGATTAGCCAAGATAAATGAATGGGGTGATGTGGGGTCCTGGGTAAGATGCTCTTTTGGAAAGTTGGTACAGATTCAATGGGCCTCGTTCTATACTGTTGAGATTCTCTGTGCTCAGGCTCTTGAAGTGGAGTTTGAACCCATGAATTTCTGTCTCAGACAGAATGTCTGATGCCAGTCATGCTGCACTGCTCCACATTATTTTAAATGAGGCCTGAGAATGTTCGCAGTTATGGCTTCCCACTATGCATGTGACTGAGACTAATAATAGCTGTAAGATTGCATCTTCATGGATAGTATTTGATGAAATGCTAGATTAATAGATACAAAAAATCACATTTGAACATTAGGGAATTCTCCCTATAATACCAGTCAAAATAGGAAAAAAGTCATCATTAATTTATACCAGACACACAAATAGAAAAGTAGAACATTTATGGAGACCGGTGGCTCAGAAATGAGGAATGACATATCACAATAATGCCATTCCAACAAGAAGTCATTGGAATGGGCTGTTCTTTGCTTGAATGATGTACCCTAAATGATGAAGACATTGTAGAACAAATATTTTTCCCATTGTGAAATTCAAAATGAGCACTGTAATAGAGCACATCTGAATTTAGTGACAGTGCTTCTAAAAGATCCTTGAAATTTATTGTCATGAACAATGAAAGGAGAACATGAATTCTAAATTATCACAGACTGGATTTGTAGATCCTGTGCTATATCATGCACTGAAACATACACACATACAAAAATCCAGTTTATGTATTAACAATATGGATTTCTGTTTTAATTAATCTTGGACATGGGCTACCTGTCAGCACCCAAAAGCAACTGAGACAATTGTTCACTTATATTGCTATTTTCCAAAGTGAATTTGCTGACAGTTTGCATGTTGCACTGGGATAGGCTAGTTGTAAAGAGTAAAATATTAGAACTATTTTAAAGTCTTTAAATGGCCTAAACTTCCAATCAGAAAATAAAACGTTACATTCTGCACAGTACGAGCCAATGTTGCAGCACATCTCATTGACCTAATCAAGTTTCAACAATTTGGTAGATTTAATTAAATGAACAACTTGAATAACCTCTCAGAGTATGACAGAGATCTATTATGGAAGTTCGAATTTTCTATTACTATAAACGTTCCCATGGGAAATAAACCATGCTTGACCAAGGCGTACAATATTCAATTTGACTTTGGGTCACTGGGAATGCACAGGGAATACATTAGAGGCTGCGGCTAGATTCAGAATTTATCCTGTAACTGATGAAACAGCTGATGACATCATTTTAGCACACTAATTTATCACTAATTTTACCTTTCTTATTTTCCCTCAATGGCTGGTGATGTGCAAAATGATATTAACTATGGTTTGGGCATGGCCAAGCTAACTTACTTTGGTTCCATATTTTTTTCCTGAGCTGTGGGGGCCATTAGCAACACGGCATTTATTGTCCACCCATAGTTGCCCTGAGGATATTAGAGTGAGCCATATGATGTGGCATTGGAATCACACAAGAGCCAGACCAGGTAAGGGGGTAATAGCTTAATTTCCCTGAAGAATTTAGTGAACCAGTTTCTTTAACATAAAATTCAGCAGCTCTCCGTGGTCACTGTTTCCTCGTACCAGCTCATAAGTTACCAGATTTATTGAATTATAATTTTACAATTTGCTGTAATAGGATTTGAACATGAATTTCTAACTAGCGCATTATCATATCCTTGTCATCATTAGCATAAGAACATACGAATTAGGAGCAGGAGTGAGCCATTTAAGGCAGCACAGTGGCACAGCGGTCAGCACTGCTGTCTCACAGAGCCAGGGACACAGGTTTAATTCCAGCCTCAGGCATGCACATTCTCCTCGTGTTGGTGTGGGTTTCCTCCGGTTTCTTCCCACACTCCAAAGATGCATGGATTAGGTTGATTGGCCATGTTAAATTGAGTGTTAGTGCCAGGGAGAGAGTAGCAGGATAAATATGTGGGGATAGGACCGGGGTGGGTTTGTTGTTGATGCAGGCTCGATGGATCAAATGGCCTCCTTCTGCACTGTTGGAATTCTATGATCTGGCCCCTCATGCCTGCCCTGCCATTCAGTAAGATCATGGTTGATCTGATTGTGGCCTCAATCCACATTCTGCCTATCCCTGATAACCTTTGACTCCCTTGTTAATCAAGAATCTATCCACCTCTGTCTTAAAAATATTAATTGACTCTGTCTTCACTGCTCTCTGGGGAAGAGAAGTTCAAAGATTCACACTCATTCTTTGAAGAGTATTTGGTGAATACTCATCTATCAATGCAATGGGAGGAACCATTACATTATATATTTCCAGTCATTGAATCATTACAGTATTGAAGGAAGCCATTTAGCTCATTAAGTCTATGACATCTCTCTACAGAGCAATCTAGTCAATCTCATTCACTCTCTATATCATTAGCTTCATGATAATTATTGATTGATGCTATAGTTGTCTTTGAGGCCCGACAGAAAGTTATCAACCTGAAACGTTACCTGTCCTTCTCTCCCTCCACAGGTATTATTTAACCTGCTGAGTATATCTAGCCTATTCTGTTTTTGTATCAGGCAAATGGAATCTTGGTTGACAATTCAAGTCAGAGTGGTCAAACTTATAAAGAATTAGTTCTTCGATTGATAGTGACAGCAACAGAAGGGGTTGAATGCAATCATTTCTCACTCAGGCGTGTATTTACTCATGAGTTAACTCTGGGAATAATTTGAAACGTGCATCTCCAGATTTTGGAGATGGCATCTCATGAAAGCATTGGTGGATGTATCAATTTAATAGTCCCATATTTATTCCATGGTTTGTAAGTAAGTCAGGTTGAATTAACCATTTGTTGGTATAAGGCAAAAAATACTTGTGGCACTTGCTCTGAATTTGTCATAAAAATTCTGCAATTTGTACAATGGGCTTTTAATTACCATATTGGGATGCTTTGTTATTTAGTTACTCAAATCACTACTTCCAAATATTTTGGGAATTCCCTTTCCTCTGTGCAGATTAAGAGATTAAAAGGAGTTTTCAATGGATATCACCATTACTTCGAATTTCACTCCCAGTCAGGGGTCACCATGGGCAGCCTCACCACTCTGACTAGATTTCTAATGGAGATGCCAATACTTGCTCTATGGTAAAAAAGCCATGGCAAAATATTAAAGGATAATAATATTCTGGCCAAGATAACCCCCTTACCCAGTTTCACAAGACGTTTTCTTGGAATGGCATCTCTTCCTGTTCTTATATGATCTGGAGCATTTCAAGGACTTACCCTAGGACCCCACGCTGTTTCATCTTGCATGCTGCCCCCTCACCCATAGCATTAGGACTGAAATTTTCTGGGAAGTGGTGAGAGAAACAGAGAGAAGTTGTTGCAGAACAAATTACCTGTACCTCCCTGCCAATGCCGAAATTCCCAGTGGTGGGCGAGGAAGAAAGCTGGCAACTCATTGCATGGAGCACGCAACCAATTAAGACAGTTAAAGCTTGACTTAAGAGTTATTATTCAAATATGACGGTAGTATCCTGGCATCAGAGTGGCCCACCACCATTGTCCCCATTCCTTTACCAGGCAGATGGCTGAGGCTGGACCAGACTGTTCATAAAGGTAGTGATATATTTGATCCTAAGAAATTTCTTAGCTCTCTTTGGCAAAATATTAAAACACCATACTATCATAGCTACTGTTATCCTGCCAACCTTCCTATTACATATCTACAGCACCACTAAGAGTGCCTATTTCCATCTTTCTAATATTGGTGGACTCCACACATCCTTCAGTTCAATCTGCAGCTGAAACTCTCATCCATGCCTTTGTTTCCTTTTGGCTTAACAATTCCAGTGCACTCTTGGCTGTTCTCCATAGGTTGATTCTCATAAACTTGAGGTAATTGAAAACTCTGCTGCCCATGTCCAAAACTGAATCGAGTTCCACTCCCTCTTTTCCTCTGTGCTTACTGATCTACATTGGCTTCCAGCAAAGCAATGCCCTGATTTTAAAATTCTCATCCTTGTTTTCAATTCTTTCATGGCTTCATCTTTCCCATCTCTCCTACCACCTCTAGTTTGACAGTACCCCGGAGATCTCAATTATCTACCAATACTAGCTTCTTGAACATTACCCAAATGCCATTGCTCTACCATTGGTAGCTTGCCTTGAGTTACCTATGGTCCAAAGCACAGGAACAGTTTCCCTAAATCCTCTTCCTCTCTATCTCTCTTACCTTTTTTACTCCTCCAATCTACCACTTTTTCCAAACCTTTGGTCACCTGGCCAATGATCACCTTATGTGACTCCGAGCCACATTTTGGCCTCACTGGCCATTCATGTCCCACTGTCTCTGTAAGCAAGGCTTAGTCAACTCTCCATTCACTGCAGCAGGACCAGAAAATCCCACTGGTGTGAATGGCCGTAAGATTCCATCTTACGTTTGATAACGCTTGTAAAGTAACATGGAACATTTTCTTATGTTAGAAGTGTTATATAAATGCAAGTTATTATTGAAGTTATGTTGGAACAATAGAATACAACCTGTTCTCCTTTACTAGAATCTTATGCCCAAGGACCATTTCCAGGGCCCAGCCTGCACTTACCAGCAATGCACCGGCCAGTTTAACCGCTTGGGTAGGGCCTTCCTAACAGACTACCTTCACATCTACCATCCGATTAAAGCTGTAGGCCCAACCTGAGGAATTGTGAGGGTGACTCAGTCTCGAGCTTCCTTCTTCAAATTAAAATGTGGCCACAGGAAACCCCTCCACAGGTTGGCCACTGGCCTCAGCTGCAGCCCACTGATGGGCTGGGGGAAAAACTAAAAGGAGCCTTGGAGCCCCACTAAGCGTGCCAGCAAGCCACCCCCCAGGCACCTGTTAGGCTCTGTTCCTTTTAGAGTTGGCCAGCCTGCTGCTGGCAAGGTCCCAGTGTGTCCCACAACTGGGCACTTAATTATTCAAATTGGCTAATGGCTGCTGCCCAGTGGATAGCCACTGCCTTTGAATTGCTAACTCCTGCCCACGTGAATATAGTTCTCCCCTATTATCGCTTTCAAGCCCACCTCTGCTGGTCTGGGTAGATTCCACCCCTTATATATAGAAAAGTGAACAACGAAAGGTTTTGCAAACAAGTATCCCTTAGTAGATGTGTAATCTCAGACCCCTCATGCCTGATTGTCATTCAGCAGCCTAACTCTTTTGACAAATTAAAGGCAAAAAATCCAAAATTTCAAAAGGAAAATAATTTTGTTTGACAGGTGTTTGCATTCATATGGGAAACAGATGCTAATAACTTTCTCCCTTATAGGTCATTACCAATCAGGAGCTAATTTTTCCTTAATGTACTAGTCTGTCAATATCCAATTTTCTTTTTAGATTCTGAAAGTTCCCCTGTCAATCAACCATTGCTTCAGGCAATTGGAAGCAACTGAAACCCCTGAGGGAGCAAGAATTCCAAATTAGTTTTAAATCAGAATTTAGAATATTCATGTTTTCAAACTTCTAACAGCACAATGTTTCTTATCTGGCCTGATAAATATCACTGTGAGGTTTCAAGGTCTTTAGCTGAGCTTTCCTACTAATCTTTCACGTAGTTTGGGCAACCATAACAATCTCTAGAGGAATCCAGCAGACGCAGGTTTGAAATTCAAAAACTGAGGCAGTTAATTAATGAACAGACCAAAGGGATTCATTTTAAATAAAGGTGATGATCTGTATTTCTGATGTAGAAGCAGAGCTACATTTCATGAATTTCATAAAGTGCTCTGTCAAATTTCCAGTGTATTATTTATTAAAAACACTACTGTTCCTTCCCCTCTCTTAAAATGTTTTGCAATTTAAAAAAAATGAAAATTACGTTTTGCTCCAGATAATATATAATGCCACCTGACCGTATCTCACAGGTCATTCTGTGAATTAATTTGCTCTTAATTATTTCCTGTAAAACTTACTAAAGGTTATGCTGGAGAAAATGAGGAACTTATTATAGCGACTGAATTTAAATATTAGATTAAATGTAGTAAAGATGACAAAACTTCAGATTGGATGAAAACTGTGTCAAACGCTGCGATAGTTGTTCAGCGCTGCCTCACAGCCCCTTATTTGTTATATCACTAATCTTAACCTCCCAAAAACAACCACATTGGTGGGTGTATTGCTAGCATGTATTGGGTGGCTAGTGGCACAGTGGTTAAACACTGTTGTCTCATAGTGCCGGGACCTAGGTTCGATTCCCAGCTTGGGTCACTGTCTGTGCAGAATCTGCACTTTCTCCCTGTACCTGTGTGGGTTTCATCCAGGTGCTCCGGTTTCCTCCCACGGTCCGAAAGATGTGCTGGTTAGGTGCAATGGACATGCTAAATTCTCCCTCAGTGTACCCCTGAACAGGTGCTGGAGTGTGGCGCCAAGAGAATTTTCACAGTAACTTTATTGCAATGTTAATGTGAGCCTAGTTATGACACTAATCAACTTTAAACCAAACACAAAGTTGAGAACTGGCAGCTCAATATTCTGGGACAGAGAAACTTCAGGCGTGACAGGGGTTAGGACGTAAAAGAGGAGGTGGTCTCACAATATTGATCAAGGTGTCAATTACTGCAGTGAAGAAGAACAATGTGTTGGATTTTATGGCTTCACTTGTCGCGAAACTGTAAAATTCTGCCTGAGGTCAATAGACCTTTCCATGGTCTGCCCATGGAAAGTGGGGCGGTAAGTTCCGGCCAATACCTTAGCAGGCACCTCAATTGAGGCCATATGAATGTAGAACTTAAAAACAATAAGGGAGCAATCACATCGCTGGTAGTGCACGATGGGCCCCCAAACAATCAGGGACAGATAGAAGAGCAGATATGTAAGTAAGTAAAGAGAAGTGTAAAAGCAACAGGATAATAATGGCCGACGATTTCAATTTCCCCAATATTAATTGGGGTAGTGAAAGAGTGAACAGCTTAGAGAGGGCACAATTCTTAAAGTGCATCCAGGTGCGCTTTTTGAGCCAGCACGTTAAAAAGTCCTATAAGAAAGAGGATGACACTTGACCTAATTTTAGGGAATGAAGCCAGCAGGTGGTAAAAGTGCCAATGGGGGAGTACTTTGGTGATAGTGACCATAACTTATTAGGATTAAAAAAAGGACAAAGATGGACAGGAAACTGGGAAGGCTGATTTTAATAGGATTAGACAGGAGCTGACCAAAGTGGACTGGGAGGCACCACCTGTCAGATAATCCACATCAGAGCAGTAGGAATCATTCAAAAGGGTAATAAAGAGAGTACAATGCCAACACGTTCCTATAAAAGTAAAGGGCCGGACCAAAAAGTCAGAGAACCCTGGATAGCAAAGGATATACAGGATTGAATAAGGACAAAAAGGCAGATTCAAAGGGCTCAGAACAATGGATGCCTTAGAGGAGTATAGAAAATGCAGGAGGGTATTTAAAAAAATAAAATCAGAGGAGCAAAGAAGGGACATGAGAAAACACTGGCAGGCAAAATAAAGGAAAATCCCAGTGTGTTTTATTAAGGGCAAGTGGGTAACCAGGGAAAGAGAAGGGCGCATTAGGGACCAAAGTGGCAATTTATGTGTGGAGTGAAAGAGGTTGGTGAGGTATTAAAATGAGTATCCAAACTTCTGTGTGAAGCAAGGGAAGAGATTGTAGGGGCTCTGATGGTAATTTTCAAATTTTCTCTGGCTACAGGAGAGGTGCCAGAGAACTGGAAGACAATTGAAGTGGTACTATTATTGGAGAAGGGGAAAAAAAACAGGTAATTACAGGCCAGTGAGTCAAACATCAGTGGTAGGGAAATTAGTGGGAACAATCTGAGCGACAGAATTAATCTTCATTTGGAGAGCCAGGGATTAATCAGAGACAGTCAACATGGTTTTGTCAGGGGGAGATCATGTCTAACAAATTTGATTTTTTTTTAAAGAGGTGACCAGGTGTCTAGATGAGGGCTGCGCAATTGATATAGTATACATGGACATAAGGCTTTAGATCAGGTCCCACAAGGAAGACTGATCAAGATGGTAAAACCCATGGGATCTGGGGCAATTTGGCAAATTGGATTCGATAATGGCAGGAGGCAGGGGATAATGGTTGAAAGTTGTGTTTTTGACTGGGAGCCTGTGTCCAGTGGTGTACCAGAAGGATTGGTGCTGAGTCCCTGCTTTCTGTAATGTACCTTAATGATCTCGATGTGAATATGTGAGACAATGATCAGTAACTTCACAGCTGTGAGGAGGAAAGCCTTAGATTACAGGATGATGTAAATGGCCTGGTCAGATGGGTAGAACCATGTCAAATGGAACTTAATTCTAAAAAGTGTGAGATAATGCATTTTGGGAAGTCTAACAAGGCAAATAAATAAACAATGAACTCAAGGGGAGGCATAGTGGTATAATTGCTGGACGAGTAATCTAGAGACCCGGCTTCATATTCCACCATGACAGATGGTGAAATTTGATCCAACAAAAATCTGGAATTAAAAGTCTAATGATGGCCACAAAAACCATTGTCATAAAAAACCCCATCTGGTTCACTATGTCCTTTAGGGAAAGAAATCTGCCATCCTTATCTGGTCTGGCCTATATGTTACTCCAAACCCACAGCAAAGTGGCTGATTCCTAACTGCCCTGAGGGATGGGCAATCAATGCTGGTCCTGCCAGCAAAGCCCACATACCGTGAACAAATTTTAAAAAGGACGCTATAAACCCATGTGAAAAGCTTACAAGCCACCACGAGTATGAACCTACAGTACAGTAGAAGTTTATTTTAAATTCTGGCAGTGTTAGGAAGCAGGAATAAGGGAGTTATAATCTGTTTTTAACCCTGTATAATTTTACATTTCCAATGAGGAAAAGTACGATTGTTTTGTTGAAATCATCTACAGTGGTGGAGTTTGAGGCAGTGACCCCACAGCATTATCCTGGGTTTGTGGCTCACCAGTTTAACGGCCTCTAGGTCACGGGAGAAATGCTTTGCTTTTGTAAAGCACCTTTCAGTGACCACATGATGTCACAAAGCACTTTACAGCCAGTTGAGTATGTTTAGAGGTGCAGTCACTATTGTAATATAAGAAACATGGGAGCCAATTAGTGAAAACCTTCTGACAACCAGATCTGTGAGAATGTCCAGCTGATTGGTCTTTACACTTTAACTATTGGGGTGATTGGATTGGGGAATGCCAATGATCAGTTTGATGATAGTGGCAGTCGGTGAGGGGGTTGTGGGGGGGGGATGCAGGGATGTGGTCGGGTCAGTTTGGAGACCAAGCGATTTGTTACTAGTGGGCTGTAAGTACAGAAACAAGTACAAACTACAAAACAGGCATCTTTATCAGAACTACAGAATTCTCACAGTGCAGAAGGAGGCCATTTGTTCCATTGAACCTGTACCAACTCTCTGAAAGAGTCCTGTCCCCTTAACCCCATGCATTTACCATTGCTAATTCATCTAACCTACACACTTCTGGACACTGAGGGCCCGATTTTAACCATCAAGTTGTGCCTGTTTTTGGAGCAAAAACTTGGTAAAGTCAGGTGTAAGTTGAGTAGCGTGATCCGCATCCATCTCTGTGCCTGTTCCCCCTTTACCAAAGCCAGAAAATGGCTGTAATCAGGACCATGCCCAAAACGAGCACGTTGGCCTTTTAAATGCATTTGCATGCATTTAAATTGACTTAATGGGCTGCACGCCAGATTTTACCGGCACTTCCCCCTTTACCATCATGTTCGTCCATCCAGATTCAGCGTGAAACAGACATATTCGACAAAGGTCCGATTCGGGCACTCTAGTGAGGAATAAAGTGCCGAGTATCTGACAGCTCTCTGCTAGAGATTGGTGGGGACGGGGGAAGGGGTAGGGTGCTGCCACTCTGCCTGTGATCAGTGAGGGGGGAGACAGTGTCTGTTGCTACTCTGCCTGAGATTGGTGAGGGAAAGGGGGGTCCGCTGCCACTCCTGCCTGTGATCAGTGAAGGAAAAGGTGGTCCACTGCCACTCTGCCTGTGATTAGTGAGGAAGATGTGGGGGGGGATAGTTGTCTGCTGCTACTCTGGCTGTGATGAGTGAGGTGGTGTGGGCAGGGGGAGGTGGGATCTGCTGCCATTCTGCCTGTGATCAGTGAGGGAGATGTAGGGGAGGGGTCTGCTGCCACCCTGCCTCAGATTGGTGGGGAGGAAGTGGGGGAAGGGCCCGCGATCAGTCTGGGTAGCGGAGGGTGTGGGGGGATAAAGGGATGTCTGTGGGGGCCAGGAAGGAGGGCATTATCTGGCCCGGGAGTAATGTGGCAGGGGAACCGCATTCTATCCTTTTTTCTGCGCATGTGCAGCTGAAGGGTTTTGAGCATTAAGCCCCGCCCACAGACTTGTGCAGTGCGATTCAGTCTCACTGATTTTTTTGAGGTGTATGGGGACGCCTGAGAATGGGTCTAGAAGTCGAATCTGGAGGTCAACTGGACCTGAACCAAGATAGGACAAGAGAGAGAAATTACAAGAAACCGGGGCAGCATGGCAGCACCGCTGCTTCACAGTGCCAGAGACCTGGTTCGAATTCCCAGCTTGGGTCACTGTCTGTGTTGGAGTTTACATCTTCTCCCCGTGTCTGTGTGGCTTTCCTTGGGTGCTCCAGCTTCCTCCCCCATTCTGAAAGACGTGCAGGTTAGGTGCATGGGCCCAATCAGGCACCGGACTGTGGCGACGAGGGTAATTTCACAGTAATTGCATAGCAATATTGATGTGAGCCTTACTCATGACTAATAAATAAACTTTCTAGTCAACTTCATTAGCCTTATGTAGATGTATGAAGTGCTTCTTCTCCTCCTGGCTTAATAAATATTTTCTAAAACTCACCATTGTAGGTCCTGTTGAACTGTACCAGCAGGTAAGTAAGGGCAGAAGGTACAAGGTACGCCCTCCACCCAACTGTGCAAAACACTAACTGAAGTCCAGTTTATGTAATAGATTTGCACTGTAAAATACCTTATTGACTGAAAATGGTGGGCACTCCAGCTAACAAGTGGTCAGCCACTTTCAGAGTGATGTGTCGGCACATCAGGACCAAGCCCATGGCAGCAGAGTCTTTGCTGTGGTTTTTGGTGTCTCTATTTGACTTTAATGGATAGGAAATCAGGTGGCTGATCTTTTCCCTCTTGCACTTTTCCCTCTAACAACAAACATTAAAATGAATATGCCCCATTTCCTAATATCAGCTCCACCTGCTATTGTCCCTATTCTCATACATAGGCCTGGATTTTGTAATCCAGCAAAGGACGCTTGCCGCTGACCTCAAAGATAACTGCCACAAATATCTAGCGATCTCTGTCACAGGAATTTCTATTTTTCTGAACACAGTGTAAACCTGGCACTGGCTCATGAGGGTATCTTAATTTCTCATTTGATTTATTATTGTCACATATATTGGGATACAGTGAAAAGTATTGTTTCTTGCACACTGTACGGTGAAAGCATACTGTTCGTAGAGTACATAGAGGAGAAGGAAAGCAGAATGTAGTGTTACAGTCACAGCTAAGGTGGAGAGAAAGTTCAACTTAATGTAAGGTAGGTCCCTTCAAAAGTCTGATGGCAAAAGCTGTTCTTGAGTCGGTTGATACGTGAGCTCAGTCTTTTGTATCTTTTTCCGTGACAGAAGAGGGCAGAGGGGAGAACGTCAGGGGTGTGTGGGGCCCTTGATTATGCTGGCTGCTTTTCAGAAGCAGCAGGAAGTGTAGACGGAATTGATGGATGGGAGGTTGGTTTGCATGATGGTGGGAGTTACGTTCATAACCCTTTGTAGTTTCTTGCGGTCTTGGTCAGAGCAGGAGCCATATCAAGTTGTGATACATCCAGAAGGGATGCTTCCTATGGTGCACCTCTGAGAGGGGCAGAAACGCCAGCAACTAGGCAGGCAATCAATCAAATTGAAGCATTCACACACAGCGAACGAGGAACTTTAAGCACTTAAAATCTATTGCTTTAACTTAATATTAGGATAATGAGATATATATATATGACTGTATTAAAATAAAGACAAGTAGGCCTTTTTTTATATTTTTAAAAATATGTAGAATGTTTTTATTGTGGAAAAAATTGATGTTCCAAAAATTTTATATGAGCTTTTCAGAGCCAGTAGGATAGTTAGCAGTAATTATGAAGTTAGTGTGCTGTTAAAATCCCAGTTGCACTCCATTCAACAAGGCGTAACCTTTTCAAAGGTTTTTGCAGTGAGACTAACAATGCAGAAGTAGAAATTCTCACGAAATTATGATTGCAAGGGAGATTTACTTTGTGGGATATGCAATGTTACACCTCTGGAGGCTGGCACCATTTTCCCGTCACCCTGGCAGTGGCAGTTGTCATCAGTTGTCTGTCTGATAGCAGCTTCTGGATTTCCATGTTATTCTGTGTACGTCCTTTATGTTTTGGGTAGAAGTTATTAGTTAATTATTCAGTCAGTACTGAATGACTTTTCACAGAACTATTTTGCAAGTCACATGGCAGGGTGAAAGTGTGAAAGAAGATGTCTTATTTAACTTAGTTGTTAGGAAAACGTATAACTGTGGTTGAGGTGACAGAATACAAGAAACGGGCTTGAAAGGCAATAAAAAGTAAGTGTTTTCTGTAACAAATCATACCAAACCAAAGTGGAAGTTGCTGGCTAAGCGAACATTTATTGTCCATCCTAATTGCCCTTGAGAAGGTAGTGGTGTATTGGCGGGTTGAAGTACACTGATTGGCAGGAGATGTCAGTTTCACCCTCTAATGCTTAAACGAGTTGTAGCTTTGGTCTGGCCTCTTTGAACTGCTTTGATTGACAGGACTATTCAATTTCATTAGAGAATCCCCCTTTCAAGCTTGAATGGACTGCAGTTTCATGCTTCTGTACCTTTTAACAAGCCTTTAACAATTGACAAGTCCATGTAATTTCACAGTAGGCAATAGCTTTGTTTGTTTTTGTTTTTACTTCGCGGTTCATAGAATCTGAAGTATTGTCTTCTTTTCTTACCACCATTTTTTTCACACAGGTATCTGCTTTGATTTGAGAAGTTTTTGAGAATTGATTTCTTCAATGTCTCATGCTAGAAACGAATGCCTGCACTGAGGTTGCTTTCAGCCATAGACGAGTCTGGCACCGTTCCCCTGTCACCGTGGCAGTGACAGGGTTGCCATCCTGGATGTGACACCCTCTGAGTGACACCCTGTAAGTCACAGCATCTGCCAGATTTGTCATCTGCCAGGGCATCACCTGCCAGGATCCAGGATGGCAGCTGTCACTTCCAGGGTACCATGTCCAAAATGACAGGTCAATGCCAGCTTGGCACTACCAGCGGGGGGGCTGGGGCCTTTGCTGATGAACCCACATTGATGTGAATGTCCTGTTGGAGGGGAAGGTTGGGGGTCAGGCCTCAGACTGGTGGTGGTGTGGAAAGGGATTGTGGGGTTAGGCCTCTGACTGGGGATGGGGATCAGTTGGCCACTCTTATGACCGCATAGCGTGGGGAGGTTGGGGTGGAATGACCTATTCACTTAGCAGTGGAGGGAAAAAAGCCCCTTGGTGGTGAGGCGTTGGGGGAGTGGCCTTTGTCAGCAGGGATCACCTATTCCATGGTAGGGGTATGCTGCGTTGGGTAGAAGGCCTGTCAGTTAATTCTGAGACCAGGGCACCCTTAAAGATGGCACTCTGTTCTTTGTGAAGCCAGGCTGGCTGGCGTGTTTCACTTTCAGAAAATTTTTCCCCACAAAAGTGGTTGAATCAGGCATTGCACCAGCAGAAAGCACTCAAGTTTTCCCACTGGCAACAATACTTCGTTTTTTTAATGGAGAATGGTGGCCATAGAGTTATAGAATGATGCTCCACAGATGGAGGTCATCATGCCAGTGAAAGCTGTTGAGTGGCTTATCAACTTAAATCTGCTCTCCTGCTCCTTCTCCATAGCCCCACAATCTTTTCCCCTTCAAATGCTTACCCAATTCTCTTTTGAAAGTCATTGTTGAAACCCTTCCCCTACTCTTTCAGGTAATGTATTCAAAACCATAACAACTCTCTTGTAAACAAAAATTCTTTTAGTTTTATCTCAGATTCTTTCTCTGAATATGTTAAATCTATGTCCTCTGCTGCCATTGAAAACAATTTCTCCTTGGTTACTCTATGAAAGGAATCCCCTACGTTATTCATTAACCTTCTTAGATTTTATTGTTACGAAAGTTTGATTTGATATGATTTACTATTGTCGGGCGGCATGGTAGCACAGTGGTTAGCACTGCTACTTCACAGGTCCAGGGTCCTGGGCTCGCTTCCCGGCTTGGGTCACTGTTTGTGTGGAGTTTGCACATTCTCCTCGTGTCTGCGTGCGTTTCCTCCAGGTACTCCGGTTTCCTCCCACAGTCCAAAGACGTGCGGGTTAGGTTGATTGGCTATACTAAGAAATTGCCCCTTAGTGTCTAGGGATGTATAGGTTGGAGGGATTAGTGGGTATAATGTGTAGGGATGTATAGGTTGGAGGGATTAGTGGGTATAATGTGTAGGGATATGGGGGTAGGGCCTGGGTGGGATTGGGTTTGGTGCAGACTCGATGGGCCGAAGGGCCTCTTTCTGCACTGTAGGGTTCTATGGTTCTATGCATCAGTATATAGTGAAAAGTATTGTTTCTTGCGCGCTATACAGACAAAGCACACCGTTCATAGAGAAGGAAAGGAGAGAGTGCAGAATGTAGTGTCATAGCTTGGATATGGAGAAGGATCAACATAATATAAGGTAGGTCCAGTCAAAAGTTTGATGGCAACAGGGGAGAAGAAGATGGAAGAGGGCATGTCGGAGGTGCATGGGGTCCTTAATCACTGGCTGCTTTTCCAAGGCAGCGGGAGAAGTTAAACCTCATTCTGCGGAAGCTGAGCAGCTTATGGTCTGACCTGAGAAGTCTTCAGGATTTGGCAAAGAAGCTAACAAGGCAAATAGGATAGATTATTTGTAGGAGTAATGCTAGACATTCATTTTTCAGATTTTCACTCTCCAGAATTTTGCTTCTGTGTAGTGCACCAACTAACTGCTCTGCTGAAAATTGATGAAACGCTCTCAACTGAGACAAACAGGTTGAGGAACAGGCCGGACCTTCTGGGTGGGAAACAGTCTCTCAGTCGGTTGAACTATCTGCCATTTCAAATGTTTACCATCTGTCTGAAAACAGTAGAAGCTGAAAAGAATGTTTGTGATGCCGGAGCTGCAGCACATGAAGTCATTAAAAGTCACCTATTTCAATATGTTAGATTTAAGTTAAAGCTTAAAGGGGCAATATCATTGGAGGAAGTGGCTTGCATGACGGTCCTGTAGGTTAGCAACCATGTCATAGATTACACAGCTAAATCAGTTCACCATACAAGCAGCTAGATGCCAATCTTTTAATATTTCAGACAAAACTGTGTTTTTAAAATCTCAAACTTAGCAAATACATTGGATCCTGGGAAAATATAGCAGATCCAGAAGACTCTATATTGATTTGATTTATTATTGTCACATGTGTTAATGTACAGTGAAAAGTATTATTCCTTGCGCAATATACAGACAAAGCATACCATTCATAGCGATGGAAATGAGAGAGTGCAGATTGTAATGTTACAGTCATAGCTAGGGTGTAGAGAAAGATCAACTTATTGCAGGGTAGGTCCATTCAAAAGTGGCAGCAGGGAAGAAACTGTTCTTGAGTCAGTTGGTACGTGTCCTCAGACTTTGGTACCTTTTTCCTGACAGAAGAAGATGGAAGAGTGTATGTTTTGGGTGTGAGAGGTCCTTAATTTTGCTGGCTGCTTTTCCGAGGCAGCAGAAAGTGTAGACAGAGTTAATGAGTGGGAGGCTGGTTTAAGTGATGGAAAGGTGGAATACAGGAAAAGCTCTGAGTAAAACCCTTCATTTTATCTCTCATTCTTCTTGCAGATGCTGATAAATCTGCAGTTTATTTCCAGTCATGTACTTTGTTTCAGATGTCCAGCATTTACCATTTTTCTTAACAGTTTTATTGGGCTCAGTGGCTGGAAAATGGAAAATTTGCACTTTCCATAACCAACTGCCTCACCAGCGAAGGACAGGAACATACATTCCATCTTTCCATGTATGTGACACAGTGGTTAGCACTGCTACCTCATAGATCCAAGCACTCAGGTTTGATTACCCGCTTGGGTCACTGTCTGTGTGGAGACTGCATGTTGCCCCAGTGTCTGCTTGGGTTTCCTCTGGGGTGCTTCTGTTTCCTCCTTCAGACTGAAAGACATGCTGGTTAGGTGCATTGGCCATACTAAATTCTCCTTCAGGCATGGGAGTATGGCGATTGGGGGATTTTCATAGTAATTTCACTGCAGGACTCTCTCGTTCTTCCTAACCTTCAAAGTTCACAGCCACATTTGTTTAAGCTATACAAGCACGGCAAAAAGAGGTAGAATAAAAATTGAGTTTTAACAGTGTTTTAATACAATAGTGTATTTAAGTGAGTGTCTATTGTTTATCACCATGGTGTTACCCTGTTATCTAGTTTTTCCAGGGTAGCATTCAAAGTGTAAAGCTGCCCATCCTAATATGGTCCAGGCCAATGGTGTGGGCTCAGGCTGGGAATACGAGGGGGGGTGACAAGAAGAATCACAATAGCCCAGCCATGAGTTCAAATCCCGCCACAGCAGCTGGGGGAAGTTAAATTCAATTGATTGATTTATTTGAAATAAAATGCTAATCTCATTAATAGTGATAACAAAACTGCAGGATTATCATAAACATTCATTTGATTTGTTCATGTCCTTGAGTGAAGGAACTCTGCTACTCTTAACCAGTCTAGCCTCTATTTGACATCAGATCAAAAACAATGTGGCTAACTCTCTGTGAAATGGTGTAACAAGCTACTTGGTGCACCAAACCACAATATTAAAGAATGCAATGGGGAGGGGAGTGGGGAGTGGGGAGTGGGGAATTTTTCACCCTTAGTCCTACTGCTCTTAATGGGGCTTCCCATTACTCCCAACCTTTGCCACCAGGGAACCACGGTGGGGGTGGGGAGAGGGTCACCATCAGCGAGAGCAGCCGGAAAATCCCGCCCTTTGGGTGTGCCTGAATGAGAGGGACTGCAGCAAGGCAAAATGGCGGCTCACTGGCACCTTCTCAAGGACAATTAGGAATGGGCAATAAATGCCTCTGAGGCTCACTTCCCAAGAATAAATATCAAGAAAAAATGCACAGGACTAATGCCATCAATGGCATCATGGAAGCCTATCCTATCTCATACATCATTTGGAGAAACTCATCAATAATTATTCTCAATGATGAGCTAATTGTGAAGTCTAAGACTTGGTTGGACCCTCTTTGTTGATGCTGTGATGAAGATGGCCTTGGAATTTCTCATGAACCCAATGAAGTCTCTATGTTCTGTACGTGAACACTTGATTCTTACACTTACTTTTGGTTACGCCAGCTGGAAACTTCTGAATGTTTCCGCTTGTTGAAGTTGAGTTATCCACCAACTTTTCCTTGCAACAAATTGGAAAAGGGACATTAGGACTAAAGATCGCTTTAGTGTTATTGCAAAATTTGTATGTATTTCCCTGCACGGCCAAAGAATGCAGCCCTGTTTACACAACTGATTGAAATGCATCTCTGTTTTATCCAAAATGACGGTTGCTGCGGTTTATTTCTTCGGTCTATTGTTTGATCTGAAGGGAGAATCGGAAAGTTTTATGCCTTTTATCATGAATAAAGCTGCTTTTTTGTTTTAGGAAGAAAAAAACATGATTTCTGAGTTACTTCAATCCGAGTTTATCAGCAGTTGTCTATTTGCTGCATATAAACAGGTTGTTTAATCATATGTTCAGTGACCTGCTGTTCCCTGCTTAATGCCTGCATGTCCCACTAAATATTTTAACAAATGAAAATGTTCAAATATTCACCCAGATGTCCATGCTGACATAATGCTCAAGGCAGTTGGCTGATAAAAAGCACTGGCTGATAGTAAATGAGGATTTGGAAATGTGTCCTAAGGCTGTAGTATCTATTAAAGAACATCCTGGGCTGTTTTATATGAACATTTGCATACGTTCAGTTGGACCATATCTTCAGACAGATGGGCCATCTGTTACCTTGTATTTACCCAAAACAACATGGCAAATGTGTTAATTTTTTTTTAACAGCTAAAATGCAACTGAACACTGTCAGTGAACCAGCCTACATGCAACCAGAACGGCTTAGGTAAGTGTTCCAAATTTTGCTTACGTCAACTGGAAACTTTCGAATGTCTTCGCTGGTAGAACTTGAGTTACCTACCAGGTGATATTTATATACTTTTCTTTCTTTTGGTGATAATTTATGTTTAAAAATGTCAATTATTAAACAAGACAAAGATCTTGCTTTAACTTTAGTTGTTAAAAGTCTAAGACATTGTTTTGACTATATCCAGTCTAAAATTTTGGAAGTCTTTTTGGGTTCACCTTAGGATTTATTTACCAGCTGGTGTCTGTACATTTTTTTTTCATTTATCATTTATTTTAAACCATTAAGTCTTAAATAAGCCTGGATTTTCCTTTAATGCATAGCTGTTAAATATCTTTGATATGATAAATAAACCTTTTAAATTAATGAATCTGATCCCATTGCTGAGAGTTTGTGTGTGTGGTGAACTACAAACTGGGAGATTTGTAAAATGTTATTTTTGCATCACCTTCTCCTATTTCTGCGAACAACATTATTGTTTTCTTCCTATACAGCTCAGTATAATTGATGGCCAATGTTCTGGCTTGAGAAATCACGACTATAGTTGTTTTCATTAGACCTGAGGGAGTCACCATGGGACATTGCCCATTTAATCAGTTAGTACGAACAAATTGGATCATATATCTGGAGGGCTCATTGTGACACAATTTCCTGTGCTGTAGCACGGAATTTTAACATTCCCCCCTTCCTTTTTTACGCCAGCTTCTTTTGCCAATTTTTCTCCCCTTGTCTCCTCTCCCGGAAGTGATATCTCTGATACTTTATCTAAATTGTCATTATTTATGTGTGGGCTTTGACAGTGAGTGTCGGGGAGCTATTCAAACATTACAACTAAGCCTGATCCTATCCTCATCCTAAGCTGAAATACGTGCTTTCTCAGCAGAGATTACTCTGTCGCAATTATGAATGGGAACCCTGGCTTGACATTTACCTCCTTAACCCTGAGGCTCATTGTACAGCTCCTACCATCATCCCAGCTGAGATCAGCTGTGTCACATTGAACCTAGAATTTTTCTGATCTGTATGATTTAGCGACTTACTGGGTGAATTGAATAAGTTACCGAGAAAGCTGAGTTTCGTTGTATTTTGTAGCTAAGGAAGCTCAAAGAATGTGATAATGGGCCATTCAGCTCATCAAGATTGTGCAGTTATTTTTCTCCATGTGAGCTACCCAGTATAAACGCATTGTCCTTTCATTTCCATGGCTTTTAATATTCCACTTTTTTCCAACAATTAGAACGTAGAACATGGAACAGTACAACACAGGACAGGCCCTTTGGCCTATGATGTTGTGCTGAACATGAACGCAAATTAAACGAATCCCTTCTGCCTGCCTTTGGTTCACATCCTTCTTTTCCTGTGCTTATTTAAAAATCCTTAAATGCCCCAATTGTATCTGCCTCCACACTACCGTCCCTGGCAGTGCATTCCAGACTCCTACTACTCTGTGTAAAATATTTGCCCCTCACATCTCCTTCGAACTTTCCCCCTCTCACCTTAAGTGTGTTCCTCTATTATAGAATCATAGAAACCCTACAGTGCAGAAAGAGGCTGTTTGGCGAGTCTACACTGACCACAATCCCACCCAGTCCCTATCCCCATATCCCGACATATTTACCCACTAATCCCTCTAACCTACGCATCTTGGGGCACTAAGGGCAATTTTAGCATGGCCAACCACCCTAACCTGCACATCTTTGGGCTGTGGGAGGAAACTGGAGCACCTGAAGGAAACCCATGCAGACACGAGGAGAATGTGCAAGCTCCACACAGACAGTGACCCAAGCCAGGAATCGAACCCCGGTCCTTAGCTCTGTGAAGCAGCAGTGCTAACCACTATGCTACTGTGCTGCCCGGTTAGGCATTTCAACTCTGGGAAAAAAAAATTCTGGCTGTCATTACTCAATTATCTTTTAAAGTAATTTATTGACTGCTCAACAGCAATTTATGGCAGAGAATTCCACAAGCTCCTCTGCGTACATAATTATTTTCCAACTCCTTCTTAAAATCTTGAAATTTCAATCATTCGAATGTTTCAAGCATTGTGAAGTGATACTGTCCAAAAATGTAACATAATGCAAAATATCTATAAAAATCAATGGTACATGGAACTATTCCACTTCATAACCTTCAAGCTCATAACCTGCACCACATAGGAAAGATTTTTATAGAGTGTATCTCAGGCCATTTTGGTTTAGTTTTCGCCGATGTTTATTGTATTTGTGTGTTATACATTCAGGAGACGTTCTGCCTCATATTGTTTGGTGTTTCTTCCGGATAACTAGTAATAGATATACTTTTGGTCATGACCAACACACCACAGATCACGCTTGTAGTATATACCTATCTCTGTTAATAGATTAAAATATTAATGCCAGACCACAGGAGCGGTGGAGGAATATTACAAATCACTCAGGGAGTGCAAAATTACTGTGGAAACATGCACTTTTACATATATGTTGTAGCGTGGGGCTCTGGATAGTCATGGTAGATGCTCCAATATTCTTTTCACCACAAGACTGACTTTTACTCTTAGTGTCTGCTTTTGGCATGTGTTGGAATGATTTGCAGATCGCTTCTCAAGTTGCTTGCATCTTCCCAAGTTCAGGGCTGGGACTTGAACACAGGGGTGCTGGCTCAGAGGTAGGGATGCAGCACACAGCACCCTCCCTATTACAGGTGCAACTCTGTACATTCCATCACACTGCAGATATTGGAATCCAATTAACACATTGCAGATGTCACACTCTAGACATCATGGGCGAGATTTTCTGGTCGTGCTCACCCCAACGCTGGGAAATCCCACTCTAGGTCAATGGACCTTTGCATGGTCTGTGGTCCGCCTGCTACAATTCCCGTGATAGACAGGAGTGGAAAATTCCACCCTATATAACACCTATCATACTTGGTTACAGATACCAAATGATCTTAAAGTACTGAATGCTTCAGTTGCAACGTCAAACTGTAAAGTAGATTCTAATCCATAGTGTTCTGACAAAGTTTAAAATTCTATTTCCCATGTTGAAATCCCTTCAACACCTTGGCTGTCCATCACTTCCTCTGGGTCTCTAACCCTCCTCCAAACTACTGAACTCTCTCACTAGTGTCTTCTGCATCTCCCACATTCTTTGCTCCACTATTGGTGGTCATGTCTTCAGCTGCACTAATTCCTTCCATAAACCCCTCTTTGTCCTATTTCCCTCTTCTCCTATTGAGACTCTTATTAAAAACCTGCTTTTTGACCATGCTGTTAGGCATTGCTCCAAATTTATTTATTTTTTTCATCAACATCAAACATGCAATATGAATGCAAGCTGTTCTTGTTGGACAGGTATTTTGTCCTTATCATATATGCATATATCCACTCTATGAGTGCCATGGCATGTGTCGACCTTCTTGAAAAGAATGGCCACCTGCCTGGAGAACTGAACAATTGAGCGCATGCTGACCAATGACCTACAGATTCAATTTCATTGGAGGAAAATCTCTCCTTGGTTGTTCAATGCCTCACTGACATACAGCAAAGTGCTCTCCGGTTTTTGGCTTACAAGGAAGTATGGGTGGACCAGAAGATGGAAGATAGATAAAAGACAAATGAAAGTAGGTACTCTTTTCATGGCACTCCCACTTCTTATATTTTGCACCCCCCCCCCCCCCCCCCCCGCCCCCCCCCCCCACCCCACCTACCCCTGTTCTCAGACAAAGCTACACATTCTACCACTTCTCCTGATGACCAAGTTTATCCAGCAGAGGTTCATGTTTGGACGGGCCTTCATGGGTTTTTGAAAGTCAAAGGATGTCAGCTGTGGATCTATCAGAGCAGGTGTTCGGGGAGCTTGCCTCTAGCTCTGTTCAAAATACTAGGTTCCAGTGGGCCCGAATGATCCCTCTGATTGACCCCCATGACCTTTCTTGCCAGTCCTCCAATCCCAACCTCCATCCAAAGCTTTCAATCCCCCTGCGCCAGGATGCCCATTCCTCCCCTCAAACCATTGATATCCTACACAGGCTCCCAATCATCACTCCTGTACTCCTCCCCAACCTCCTTGCCACAAAGCTTCTGATTCCTCACCTCAAAGCATCTGACCTCTTCAATCTTCCCATTAATACAACCCCATCACTGTCCTCCTTGAACCCCGTTTGGGCCCTTTCCCTCACTTCTGATCCCTTCTCTCCCCCAACACCAACATCAACATATCTTCCTGTGGCCTACCTGATCTGTTCCCCAACTGACTGGAAGTCAGACCAGTTTATCAGAGTGGCTTTTGGGTAGGAGATCATCAGTGACATCAGTTAAATCTCCAAGGCATGCAGCGTAATCCTCACTTCTGGGTTCCTTGTGACTTTTGGATCACTTCACAAGTGGAGTGGATGAAAACTGGAGATATGCAAGAGGCCAGAACTGGAGAATTGCAGAGATCTGGGAGGGTTGTGTAGAACATAGAACACAGAACATAGAACATAGAACATAGAACATTACAGTGCAGTACAGGCCCTTCGGCCCTCGATGCTGCACCGACCTGTGAAAACCAATCTAAAGCCCATTTAACCTACACTATTCCAATATCATTCATATGTTTATCCAATGACCATTTAAATGCCCTTAATGTTGGTGAGTCCACTACTGTTGCAGGCAGGGCATTCCACACCCTTACTACTCTCTGAGTAAAGAACCTACCTCTGACATCAGTCCTACATCTATCACCTCTCAATTTAAAGCTATGTCCCCCCGTGCTAGCCATCACCATCTGAGGATAAAAGTTCTCTCTGTCCACCCTATCTAATCCTCTGATCATCTTGTATGCCTCTATTAAGTCACCTCTTAACTTTCTTCTCTCTAACGAAAACAGCATCAAGTCCCTCAGCTTTCCTCATAAGACCTTCCCAACATACCAAGCAACATCCTGGTAAATCTCCTCTGCACCCTTTCCAATGCTTCCACATCCTTCCTATTATGCGGTGACCAGAACTGTACGCAATACTCCAAGTGTGGCCACACCAGAGCTTTGTACAGCTGCAACATGATCTCATGGTGCCAAAACTCAATCCCTCTACCAATAAAAGCTAATTGGCTAACAGTTATTCACACCCTTTCCCTGGAGGGTCTACTGGTCATCTGCTGGAGTGAGACTGGATGTTGTCCCCCTTTTAGAACCATTGCATCTTATAGAACAAACACTGCACTAGTCACTAATGTCAATATATTTACAAAACTGGATCCCAATGTTGGTTGTTCAGGTCTGATAGCTGTCATGATAATGGAATGTCCTGTACTTTTATGCTCCTGGCATCACTAAGTTCTCTGATTTGTATGATTTTCCTAAATCATAAGACTGTCTTCCTCATTGCTCAGGAATGACAGAAATTTAGAAACAGTTTGAATAATAATTTCTTGTTTTCCGATGCATCTATATCACAAACACACACTTCAATGCCCAGTCTTGCAGCTTATACGTAAGAACATAAGAAATAGGAGCAGGAGTGGGCCATCTAGCCCTTCGAGCCTGCCCCGCCATTCAATAAGATCATGGCTGATCTGTCGTGGCTCAGTTCCACATTCCCGCCCTCTCCCCATAACCCTTAATCCCCTCTCTTATCAAAAACCCATCAACCCGCGTCTTAAAAATATTTAGCGAGGCAGCCTCCACCGCCTCAACGGGCAGAGAATTCCAGAGATTCACCACCCTTTGAGTGAAGAAGTTCCTCCTCAACTCCGTTCTAAACCGCCCCCCCTTTATCTTGAGGCTGTGCCCCCTAGTCCTACTGTCCTTTCTGAGCGGGAAGAGTCTCTCCACCTCTATCCTATCCATCCCATTCATCATCTTATACGTCTCAATGAGATCTCCCCTCATTCTTCTAAACTCTAACGAGTACAAGCCTAGTTTATTCAGCCTCTCCTCATATCTCAACCCCCTCAACTCCGGTATCAGCCTAGTAAACCTCCTCTGCACTCCCTCCAAGGCCAAAATATCTTTGCGCAGGTGCGGCGCCCAAAACTGCACACAGTACTCCAGCTGCGGCCTCACCAATGCCCTATACAGCCGCAGCAAGACCTCCCTACTTTTCTATTCAATCCCCCTTGCTATGAAGGCCAGCATCCCATTTGCCTTCCTGACCACCTGCTGCACCTGCAGGCTGGGTTTTTGCGACTCATGCACAAGGACCCCGAGGTCCCTCTGCACTGTCGCCTGCTGCAGTTTTTTGCCACGTAAGTAATAGTCCTTCCTACCATTATTCCTACCAAAGTGGACCACCTCGCCCTTGCCAACATTAAATTCCATTTGCCATTTCCTGGCCCATTCGCCCAGCCTATCTAGATCCTTCTGCAGACTCTCCACACCCTCCGTGCAATTTGCCGTTCCACCAATCTTGGTGTCATCAGCAAATTTCGACACCATACACTTGGTTCCCTCCTCCAGATCATACGTTCAGGTTTTTTCAGGAATGCAGTTGTCAAACAATCCTAAAAATATTTTCATTAACGCTGTTTGAACATACAAGTTTTCAGGTCAGGTCAAAGTCTTGCAAAAAAGCTTTGCTTCAATATCTTCGTGATGTATTTTTTGTTTCTCATACCACTTTGTCAATTTCAATTTATATCATTCAAGAACAGACAGGAAAACTGACAGCAAAAGGAGCACACCAGTAACCTTGGTACTGAGGTCTTTCCTTTCCCCTATGTTATAAGAGTGACTACGCTTTAAACATTTTTCATTGGCTGTAAAGTGCTTTGGGCTGTCTGGAGGTTATATGAGGTGTTATAGAAAGACAAGGCATTCTTCCTTGTTAAAAACACATCCACAGTCAAAGGCTATTTGGTCTATTGCATTTGCTGCTCCCAATATGGTCTCCTCTATATTAGAAAGACCAAACATAGACTGGGTGAGCGCTTTGCTGAACACCTTCGATCTGTGCACAGTCAGGATCCTGACTTTCCGGTTGATTGCCATTTTAACACACGACCCTGCTCCCATGCCCACATGTCCGTCCTTGGCCTGTTTCAGTGAAGCTCAACGCAAACTAGAGGAACAACATCTCATCTTCTGATTAGCACTTTACAGCCTTCTGGTCTCAACATCAAATTCAGCAACTTCAGATGATTTACTCTATCCCACCTCGACCCCCTTTGTTTTCACTCTATTTAATTTAAAGTGTTCTCTACTTCTTATTTATTTACTGACTTTCTTTATTTTTCTTCCCCTCACTCTTGCCCCCTATTTTATCCCCCTTTCCTTATCTTTTCCTCCCTTTTTCCCCCCTTCTTCTCAATTTTATCTTTCTCCCACCCTTCCCCCTCCCTCCCCCACATCTTTGTTTATCTCAGATGACCCTCTGATTTCAGCTTCTTTGCCGTTTGGCCACTCACACCTTCTATTCTCTCTGTGGACTGCCATTAGCAGTTCTTTTCCCCTTGTTTCTGTGGCAGTGATACACCTTTCATTCCCTCCCCTTGCAGTAGAAATATCTCCCACTTTCTCTTAACTTTGAAAAAGGGCCATCTGGGCTCGAAACGTCAGCTCTTTTCTCTCCTTACAGATGCAGCCAGATCTGCAGAGATTTTCCAGCATTCTCTCTTTTGGTTTCAGATTCCAGCATCTGCAGTAATTTGCTTTTCTTTTTACACAGTCAAAGGCTATTGTTGGCTTGCGTATTTTGCCTGTCGTGCACGCACTTAAAAAGCCAGGAAGCGAGAACAGAACACACTCCTTGGAGCACGTTTGCATGTTGGCTGGCCAACCAATGGCCAGTGTGAAACGTGCAATGTAAAAGGCTGACACTGCTGGAGAGGGCGAGGAGAGGGTGGGTAGAGGGTGAGCACTTCCAACGTGCCCCCTCAGGAGGGACAACTGCTGCGAAGCTGCTGACCTGTGAAAAATAAACATTGATGGAAAAACTCTGCCACGAGTGTCTGGTTGGCAAAATCATGTACAGACCTAACCCCGAACAGATTTGCTCATTTTATTTTGAGCTCTGACCTTTCAGCCTGTCCTGGATCGAAGTTGCAATTTAAATATAAAGACTGTCTTTGTCTTTCCAATCATTTTGCCTGCCAAACGCCAAAAGGGTAACAGGCAATGTAAAATTCCAGCCAATTAGTGGTTAACTTGTTAAAATTGGTTCCGTGATTGTCGGTGGGCAAATTTCCAACTCACTGAAATGCTGTCATTTCACATGTTTATGGGTTCGGCATGTGCCTGAACTTTGTACATAAAACTGTGGCCATAATTCTGTTTTTCTGGGTGCAGAACAAGGTCTGATAAAGATAATGTTGAGAAGTATTCAGAGGCTTTTTTTGGTCGGGATGGAAAGAATGAAAGCTGCTTACCTATAACTCTATTTCATTAATTAATGGCAACGACAATTCCAAGAAAACTAAATACCATTTGTACCTTTGGGTGATGCTTTGCTGTGAACTAGAGATCGTGCTCCTGTTCTGTAAAGCAAGAGTTCGCTTGTGATGGAAATCCCATAGACATCGAATTACTGCAAGCTGTAGACACAATAGGCTAGACCAGTCCACTAGTGTAAAGTGAATAATTATGAATTGCTGGCCCGTTTTGTATCTCTCCCACTTTTTAGCTCTATTGAAATACCACACCAGTGATACTATATAAGGCTCTCTTGATGTTTTCTCTCAGGAAGAGACTGCAACTACTCCCTTGTCAACACCAATCCCATTCCTGAAGGCAGATATCCAAGGTCATAACTAAGGTGTGGCTGTCTGAAACCAGGCCCTTTCATGTCTGGTATGCTGGAAATACCCTGCAGGTCAGGCAGGATGTGTGGAGAGGAATTGAGTTAACATTTCAGGTCGCTATGATGATCCTTCATCGGGACATTTGTGTTCTGAAAAGTCAGCTCTATTTCTTTCTTCATTGATTCTGCCAGACCTGCTCAGTATTTCCAGCACTTTCTGTTTTTATTTCATATTTCCAGCATCTGCAGTATTTTGCTTTTGTCCCTTCAGGTTAACATGCTCAAAGTCATCATCTCAGGAGATCCGCTCAGATGCTCAGCAGCCTATGATCTCTGTGCTGAAGTCATCAGACACCTATTCTCACACTGTCCCATTGGAGTGTGAGAATAGGAAGGAAAGGTCTAGTGTTAGCCCCTCCTGGATGACCACTACTTTCTGCATGTGTTCATGCTCATTAGCAATAAATGTCGTATGGAATTCTTGGTGTACAGAATTTGTTTTGTGGCTATTTGTTGACCTGGCAATATGATTTACCCGCAAGACCTATGCTAGTGTTTCTGTTAAGACCCAGGCCAGAAACTTCAAAGTGTTTTACAAAGATAGTCTAGACCCTGATGTTTGACATTTGACACAGGGTGAGCATAAGGTGTTTCTCTCCAGGTATGATTCAAGTGACCCTCTGGGAAGCTTTTATCAAACAAAGTTTATTTAAGAACACAGTTAAAATACAACAAAGAGATTTAGCATAGCTTTTACCAATTACAGGAATCAAACATGATATAGTATAAACTTTAACAGCTAGCTATCTATGATGTTCCAAGTCAATTGCCATCGTATGAACATACACCCTTTTTTAGACTTGGCACAAAAAAACAATTTTGCTAACATAATGCTGGATCTTCAGCTTTTTAACACCTGCTGTGAATTGGTGCTTTGAATGTTGGAACAAATCTCTGAGGCTTCCCAGTCTTGAAACTTCCAGAAAGCCTCTGGAGAAAGAGAGACAAAAACACAGTGCCTTCTTCCACCAGCTTTTAACAGCAACTCACAGACAACAGAATTTCCAACTCCAGAGTGGGGAAAACAAGAGACACTGCTCTTTGCCTCAAGTCCAACCAACATCTGAGAAAAGGAAACCAAAGATTCCAACTTCAGAAAGAGGGGAAAGCCCTGTTGCTGCTCTCCACTTCAGGCTACGACTGAAAAGTGAAACTAAAAACTTGGACTTTTCTGTGGAAACAAAAACTGTCCCCAAGCATCACTTGACCTATCAATCATACTCCATCCAGTAATCTGAAGGAATCATTTAAAAAACCACAGGACCTTGCATTAGTCCAGATTAAAATCAACATGATATCAATTGTAATGACTTCAACGTGGATAAATGTGTAGTGGTCCATTTTGGCAGGACCAACGGGATGCAGGAGTACAATATCAAGGGTAGAAGTCTTAGCTGGGTTGAAGAGCAGAAGGATCTTGGGGTCCGGGTCCATAGGACTCTTAAATCGGCCTCGCAGGTGGAGGATGTGGCCAAGAAGGCGTATGGTGTACTGGCCTTCAATAATTGAGGGATTGAGTTTAGGAGTCGGGAGGTAATGCTGCAACTTTATAGGACCCTTGTCAGACCCCACTTGGAGTACTGTGTGCAGCTCTGGTCGCCTCACTATAGGAAGGATGTGGAAGCTATTGAGAGGGTGCACAGGAGATTTACAAGGATGTTGCCTGGATTGGGAGGCATGCCTTATGAAGATAGGTTGAGGGAGCTAGGTCTCTTCTCCCTGGAGAGACGAAGGTTGAGAGGCGACCTGATAGAGGTTTATAAAATGTTGAGAGGAATAGATAGGGTGGATTCTCGGAGGCTATTTCCCAGAGCTGAAGTGGTCACTACGAGAGGACACAGGCTTAAGGTGCTGGGAAGCAAGTACAGAGGAGATGTTAGGGGTAAGTTTTTCACTCAGAGGGTGGCGAGTGAGTGGAATCGGCTGCCGTCGGTGGTGGTAGAGGCGAACTCGCTGGGGTTTTTAAAAGACTTCTGGATGAGTATATGGGATCTAATGGCATTGGAAGTTACAGATAGTTCTATGGCTTGGTAGGTATAGATGTGATCGGTGCAACTTGTGGGCTGAAGGGCTTGTTTGTGCTGTAGTGTTCTATGTTCTATGTTCAATTATACTGCTTCGGTAATAATTAGAGGACATAATTCAATAATAATTAGAGGTTACAGACATTATGGCACCAATAAAATACTCGGACCTACTTGAAAAACATTCAGAGAAACACGACTAAAATACATTTCTTAAAGGCACAGTATCATCACATTTGGGTTGACTGTAAGCCTAAGGATAGTAAGAGGACTAGAACTGAAGTTGGAAAGAACTGTTGATGCAGGTGAACAAAATAGTTCAGCCAAAGTACTCCCTGATTCTCTGCTATCAGGAAAGCTCATGCAGCAGGTAAGAGAGGCATTGTAGAATAATGAGTGAATAGTTATGGTAATGAGATAATGATGCATATCATCATGTACCAGTGACATCAGCAGTAATGTACAAGAGACTGAGAAGAGAAGATGGGACAGTGTGCATCAAAGACAGATGTACTTACCCAGAAGCCTAGGATGTAGTCTAGTGTAAATAAAGGAGGTTTTGAAGAAACCTACTGGTGTTAGACCTAAATCACTCATAAGTAATGAGAAACCTTCCCAACCTGGAACAAGTTACAAGTTAGCCAATGAGAAATCTGGTGATGTGGCTGCTCACAGAACTCGATAATGGACTCTTTGGTAAAGTGCTGCCTCTTCACACACACTCCTTGCTGAACCACAGGCATGAAGCCTTTCACTTGTACACATTAAATCCAGCCGTGTGGGCGGTCGCCCCATTCAAGTGGCTTTCAAGGTCACAGTGACCCTCAACTTTTACATCCCCAGTTCATTTCAGGATGCAGTGGGGATCTATACAGCATCTCCCAATCAGTACACACAGTTTTGTCAAGCTGGTGATTGATGCCATCTTTAGGCATGTCTGCATGTTCACCCAGTACTGGACAGATGGGGCCAGCCAGGCAGAGAAACCACAAGGATTCATGGTGCTGGGAAGGTTCCCCTGCATTCAGAGACTGCACTCATGTGGCCATCAGAGCACTAGCAGAAGCTTCCATCAACAGGAAGGTGGACCACTCGATGCATGTTTAGACCATCTGTAACCACAGAACACAGATTCTCCATGTATGAGCCCGTTATCCGAAGAACTCACACGATGCTTACATCTTGTGGCACTCGCATGTATCAAGGCTGTTTCTGGTTCCTGCATGTTTGGACAGATGGCTCCTGGGTGACAAGGGCTATCCCCTGAAGGGGTGGCTGATGACCCCACTCCATCATCCAAGGACTGAGGACAAGGATAGATACAACAGGAGGCATGTCTCCTCAAGAACAGTAGTGGAGAGAGCCTTGAAGTTATGTTTCAGATGTTAGGACCAATCAAGGAGAGCTTTGCAATATCCTCCAGATCTTATCTCCCTCAATAGGCTACACCAGTCCAGTAGTGTAAAGTGAATAATTATGAATCGCTGGCCCATTTTGTATCTCTCCCACTTTTTAGCTCCATTGAAATACCACACCAGTGATACTATATAAGACTCTCTTGATGTCTTCTCTCAGGAAGAGACTGCAACTACTCCCTTGTCAACACCAATCCCAATCCTGAAGGCAGATATCCAAGGTCATAACTAAGGTGTGAAAGCAGGCCCTTTCATGTCTGGTATGCTGGAAATACCCTACAGGTCAGGCAGGATGTGTGGAGAGGAATTGAGTTAACATTTTACAGGATGCTCATTTTGCATCCTGTAAAACCTGGTTCTGGCAAGGGGGAACCCAGTGGAGGTGAAAGAAAGAGAGGCAATTTCAAAGTCTAGGGAGGATGACTCCAGTGATGGGTCAGAGGGAGGGCCTGGGAATGCACAGGATGAGGGCATCGAGGCAGACAACAGCATCATTCGATGGGAGGCAGGGACATGAGGGAAGGTTTGATCTATGAACTTTCAGCTAGACTTCTCAGGCATTAATGTTCTCTCGAGCCAATGGCACTGTCTCCTCTGCAACAATCATTAAATGGGAGCCCCACCCAGGGGAGCAGCACCACAAAATGTCCTACAGTTACAAGCCTATGAAGCATTTGCTTCTATTCAAAACATCCAGCCAACTCAGCCCATCAAAGAAAAGGAAATGTTGATGTTACTTCACATCAACAGAAAATCAACTCAAATTTGCCATCCCTAATTTAGAACAAAGAACAACCTAGCACAGGAAACAGGCCCTTCGGCGCAACGAGCCCGTGCTGCCGCATCCTCCTACACAAATTTACACTTCAAAATAATAGATGCAAACAGTGTCATCCATGAGATGCCTCCTAAGGTGACTTAAACTTACACCTGTTGCTGCTGTGTTTTGCTTGCCCTCTAAACTCCTGCCAACCTCCCCCTCCCCCTTCCCCCCACCCCCACCACCACCTCATTGACAGTGGCATTGCTGACTTTGCTATCATGGTTACCATGGTGACCTTGGCAATTGTCCTCCAACCACTGGAGCCTGAGTTGGCACAAAATGGAAGCCCCATGGCTGGGCACTCCTCAGTATTCGTGGCAATGCCAAATGCAGGATCCACTAGCAGAAAGGTGGAGAAAGGACTGCTCCACCTGGAGCTCCCTGAGAGAAGCCCACAGATAACAGGCACTGGTGTGAGGTGTTTGAAACTCTCTGCTCATCATTAATGGATGGGCATGATTCAGAGAGTATAGATGCCTCATCCATCTCTCACACGGGGAGTGATGTCCAGATGTTGGAACATAGGTCCCAATGCCGCTGGAACCCCTGATTCTGCTCCCGGAGAGTCTGCACTCTCTCATTGGAGGAGGCTTGGTGTTAAGGGTCAAGCAGTGCTGAAACTCCACATGGATTCTTCCATGTCAGAGACAATGCACGGTGATCTTCATGGACCTCTGCCAGATCTCATCATGCATCCCCTGGACATATGATATTTGTTGTCTGATGGATGACTCCAAAGGCTCTTCAACAACCTCGGAGTCAGCATAGTCCTGGTCTTCAGCAGTGCTAACACTGCGGGCACCCTGGGACCTCTCTGCCTCTGCCAGCTTATCACATGAGTGTGATGTGACCTCACCACTGTGCACTTCCCACATGATGCTTACTGGCATGTGAGCGTTTCTCCTTCAAGAGTTTTAGGCTAGCTTTAAGTAGTCCAGGCTATCTCTAAGTGACGCTAGTCTTGCATGAACTTGTGTTCACTCCTGAGGCGTCCAGCCACTCAAACGCATATTCTTCAGCCAGAGAGTGGTAAGTCTGTGGAACTCTTTGCTGCAGAAGGCTGTGGAGGTCAGGTCATTGAGTGTTTTTAAGACAGAGATAGAAAGGTTCTTGATTAATAAGGGGATTAGGGGTTATGGGGAAAAGGCAGAAGAATGGGGATGAGGAAGGTATCAGCCATGATTGAATGGGCAAAACAGACTTGATGGGCCAAGTGGCCTAATTCTGCTTGTGTGTCTTATGGTCTTATGGCCTTAGCACTGGGCTGCAAGGTCATAACCATTTAAATTAGCAGCCAACATGACTCTTGCCCGCTACCTGCACTGATGTCAATGGCCGTGGATTAATCACACATCATGATCCCCATACCCTTTTTGGGAGGCTATTGAATTTGTAGCATATTACCTTTCAAAATATGTATCTTTATCAATCACATCTACAAACATTATTCTGTGTAAAACTGATAAACCATGTACATATGGAAAGTAGCAATCTTTCTGTGGAGAGCTTTTATTTATTTAAACAATTCATAATTCTAATTTGTATTTCATTTTGGAGCAAAAATGCTACACATTTGATTCCCAAGAAATCCAGTCAATAATCTAACACCTTTACAGCTGAGACAGAACTACTTACTGACAATGCTGAAAATTAACATGAAGGGCCACGTCAATAAATCAGGGGATGACTTTAATAACTGCAGAAATTAAGTGTGATTAGTAGGACATGTCAGTAGACCGCACCGCATGAAGCCAGTCTCTGTATTTTTACTGTTTAACAACTTGACGACTTTAGCCTTTGTATCTGTGTACCATTTACCATGGCTAAGGGGAAAAAAAACTTCCTTTGTTAGAGATTTTATCACACCTATTTTTTAAAAAAACGTAAAGCTTTGCATCTACAAGCCATTAACAGTGTGTCATTATGGCAGTTAACTTCAATTTATTCATGAGGAAAGGGCATTTATAATCACCACCAATAAAAAAGATACAGAGAAGAGCTAGTAATACTATCATTATATATGTGTACCCAATAAAAGCACCTGAACTCAAGCTTTATAGTTGGGCATAATGCAGTAAATCACAATGAAGTATTGACTGTTCCAGATAAGGGATTTTTTTTCTTCAAGTGACCTTGTATTTTTTTCCCTTTTAATAGATTTTCCACTGCCCTGAGGTTTGCTGTGGGCTGCTGGTTTTGTTAATTGGAAGACATGTTGAAAAATAGCTGCAATGCTTCTGGATATGTACTGACAAGCACTTTTTCTCCATGCTTTCAAACTCTATGGCAAGTCCATGTCAGTCCATGTCATAGTTATTACTAACGCCCTGTCATTGGACTCTGACTGTCTCTGGTACCATACCTGAAGGTCACAATCAACCTTTAAGTTGACAATTATGAGACATCATCACTCCAGACGGATGTTAATCTGGATAACATTTTCTGGTCTGTTAATCAAAAGGTAATGAAAATGTGTGCCGCTGCAAGTGAGAATTTCAATTACAGTGATGGAATACATTAGATGGTGTTTGGAATGTTGGCATGTGTTGTTTAAATTGTCTGGTCAAGTGATTACACCGATTCACTGGGTCTTAACAAAGGTTGATGTGCAAAGTATAACACATTTGAATTATAAACTATTCCAGTGCACATATTTGCTTGATACGATAATCTATTCAACTGATTCCAGGAGACTTTTCAGAAATATTTGTGAGCGATTACGTACATTTTCTAGAAAATTCTGGAATAGATATCATATGTGATAATGTGATATTGTTGTTTTATCATGCCAAGCAATCATAATTGCACAAACATCTGTTTGTATTTATGATTAGAGCCATGTGGGTGGCACAGTGGTTAATATTTGAAAAAAAACTTTAATCCAAACCGGGAATCGAACTTGGTTCCCTAGCATTGAAAGGCAGCAGTGCTAACCACGGTGATTACTGTCTGTGCAGAGTTTGCGTGTTCTCTTCATGTCTGCCTCGGCTTCCTCTGGGTGCTCCGGATTCCTCCCACATTCCGAAAGATGTGCTGGTTAGGTGCATTGGCTATGCTAAAATTCTTTCTCAGTGTACCCGAACAGGTGCCAGAGCATGGGGGATTTTCACAGTAACTTCACTGCAATGTTAATGTAAGCCCACTTATGACACGAATAAATAAACTTTTAAAATGGTTGTTCCACTTTTGAACACATTCTGAGATTCACTAAGAAGTATTGTGATAATTATAATAAACAATCAGAATGCAAGTTTTTTTAAGAGATAAAATCAGGGCTGTTGTGATATCAATGAACTGTCCTTGAAGAGTACAGAACTTTGATTTCTCCCTCTCTGTTAAGTAGTCAACTCTCCCATGCCTCTATTGCCTGTTATATCATTAGCAGAATGCTGGAAGCAGGTTCAACATCTGCTGCCTTGTCAACAGTCAGCATGTGGGGAGCAGGAAATAAAAAGACAACAATTTAAGAAATAAAAGTGGGAGGAGACCATACAAGGTATTCAACAACACCATCTCCTCATCTTTGTCCTACATAGCCAAACCCTTGGAACTAGGACTTTCTGGGGCAACAGTCTCTCATCATTTACCCTGTCAAGCTCCCCGTGTGTCTAAAGAGTTCAAATATTTCTTTTTGTTTGGAAGCCAGAATTCTCAAGCTGGTTGCATACAGATGGCTAACGTATTTTCTTTGACAGCAACCCAGTAGTCAAGAGACAGTATTCGTGTTACAGCTACACACAAGGGGTTAGTAAACAGAATTCGAGAACATGGGTTGGGGATAATATACTACAATGGATTAAGAATTAGTTAACATACCAAAACCAGGCAATAGGAATAAAATGGTTATTTTCATAATGGCAGGCTGTTACTAATCCGCAAGGATCAGTACTTGGGCCATAATCTATATAAATGATTTGGATGTGGGAATCAAATGTAATATTTCCAAATTTGCTGATGACACAAAACTCAGTTAAATTTGAGTTGTGACGAAGATGCAAGGAGGTTTCAAAGGGATTTGAACAGGCTAAGCGAGTGGGTAAGAACATGGCTGATGGAATACAATGTGAATAAGTTTGAAGTTACCCAGTTTTGTAGAAAAAACAGAAATGGTGAAAGGTTAGGAAGTGTTGATGTCCAAAAGGATCAGATGCCCTTGTTCATGAGTTATTAAAGCTAGCATGTAGGTGCAGCAAACAATTAGGAAGAGAAAGAGTATGTTGGCCTTCATAACAAGGAGATTTGAGTACAGGAATGAAAATGTCTTATTGCAATTGTATGGGGCCTTGGTAATATTGCATCTGGAGCATTATATACAATTTTAGTCTCCTTATCTAAGGAAGGATATAGTTGCCATAGAGGGAGTGGAATGGAGGTTCACTAGATTAATCCCTGGCATGGTTCAACAGTCTTATGAGGAGAGATTGAGGAATCTGGGCCTGTAGTCTCCAGTGTTTTGAAGAATGAGAGATGATCTCATTGAAACTTATAAAATTCTTACATGGCTTAGAAATGGATAGGATATTTCCCCTGGCTGGTGAGTTACAACCAGGGAACACAACCTCAGAATAAGAAGCAAGCTAATTAAAACTGAGATGAGGAAGAATTTCTCCACTGAGAGAGTAGTGAACCTTTGGAATTCTCTACCCAAGAGGACAATGGAAGTTAAATCATTGACTATATTTAAGACAGAATATGTCTGGATACTAATGACATCAAGGAATATGGGAATAGTACAGGAAAATGACATAGTAGAGCTAATTCAATGGGCTAAATGGCCTCCTCCTACTCCTATTTTTTATGTTCCCATGTTCCTTAAATGTGTTTAAAAAAAAGAGTTTTTATCAGTGATGCATCCTATTAGTGGCTTCTTTCTTTCTGGGATTCACCACAAGAAATAACACAGCCCACAAAAACTCTAAAACAAATCTGTGACAGGTAATGGAGGGAGTCACAATCTCGTATTCAAATAGAAAACATCCTGTGAGTTTTGTTTGAACAATAAGTTCGACTCAGAGCTCGATTTCAAGTTTAAGACATACTAAAGCTATCTAAACTTCTTTTACTCCAGTCAATATTTTTTAATGTACATCTGTGCCTGTCTTCTTACAGCTAACTAACCTGTCCAAAGCTAGAGATAGTTTTGTAAGATCAGCTTTGAACTGATTACTTTAAACCTCAAGACTCTCAGCCAGGTTTCAGAATCTATTCATGATTATTTGTGATGTCCTACTTCCCAAGGACAGATGGTTAATGCTGTGAGAATCTTTGATGATAAGAAATACTCTTTTACGAAAGGAAGGTGATAAACGACGAATAGGGTGGCATGGTGGTACTGCTGCCTCACAGTGCCAAGGACTTGAGCTCAATTCCAGCCTCGGGTCACCGTCTGTGTGGAGTTTGCACATTCTCCCCATGTCTGCGTAGGTTTCCTCCAGGTGCTGTGGTTTCCTCTTACACAGTTAACCTGGTGTTGTGAGACTTCTTACTGTATTTACCCCAGTCCAACGCTGGAATCTCCACATCATTCTTCCCACATTCCAGGTGCTAAATTGACCCTCAGTGCCAGGAAATTAACAGGGTAAATGTGTGGGGTTATGGGAATAGGGCCTTGGTGAGATTGTGGTCAGTGCAGTCTCAATGGGCCAAATGGTCTCTTTCTGCACTTTAGGGATTCTGTGATTCTGTGAACAGGACAGATGGGCCGGACACTGAACTTATTTAATGTACGTACCATATTGTAATGGAAGTACTGCGATTTAGGTATTTGGCAACCAAAGGATTTCTCTGGAGCCATCTTGTGATGTAGCTTCCATTACTCTGTGCAAGATATATGAGCTCAAATAGAGGCATTGTACCTCATATCATAACCGATAGATTGTAACTAAAATTATGACTGAGCACTATACCTAAATGAGCCAGCTTTTACATTACAGCAGCAGTGTGAAAATCAGGGCAATTGGCCAAAACAAATGGGGAGGTGATGGCCCAGTGGTAATATTGCTAGGCTACTAATCCAGAAACTCCGCTAATATTCTGGGACCCAGGTTCGAATCCCGCCACGGCAGATGGCAGAATTTGAATTCAATACAAAAAATCTGGAATTAAGAATATACTGATGGTCATGAAACCATTGACAATTATCAGAAAAACCTATCTGGTTCACAAATGTGCTTTAGGGAAGGAAATCTGCCAAACTTACTTGGTATGGTCTACATGTGACTCCAGCGCCACAACAATGTGATTGACTTAAGGGCAGCGCAGTGGCATAATGGCCAGCACTGCTACCTCACAGTGCCAGGGACCGAGGTTCGATTCCAACCTTGGATAACTGTCTGTGTGGAGTTTGCATGTTCGCCCAGTGTCTGCGTTGGTTTCCTCTGGGTGATCTGGTTTCCTCCTACACTCCAAAGATGTACAGGTTAGCTGGATTGGCCACGCTAAATTGCCCCTTAGTGTCTGAAATATGTAGGTCAGTGGGATTAGTGGAGTAAATGCGTAGGGTTACGGGAATAGGGCAGTGGGTGGGTTTAGCAAGGTGCCCTTTCGTTGCAGACTTGTTCGATCCTAATGGCCCCCTTGTGTACTGAAGGGATTCCATGATTCTATGATTCTCAACTGCCCTCTGAAATGGCCTAGCCAAGAGCAACTAGGGATAGGCCATAAATGTTGGCCAGCCAGCAATGTCCATATACCATGAGTGAATGAAGAAAGAATGAAACAGAAACAATTATCAAGAGCAAGCTTCCCTATACAACAGTATTCTTAGGCCATTAGGATCAAGGATGATTTGTTTCCACTCTGGCTCGATGGGCTGTGAAATGACCGGTAAAGCTAACATGTATTCCACTGGCTATGCCACATGTGGGGCAGATGTGCTTAAAGGGTTGGGTAGATGGGCTATTTGGAGGTTTGTGCATTCCCCCCAGTGCCTCAACTTTGCCTCTGTACATTCCTGATTAACAGCAGAATTTTTCCATCTTCTTTTGAAGTGTGTAGCTCTCTAGGTGGACAGCCCAGTTTTCATTCCAGACCTTGAGCCTCTCTGAGTAAAAATAAATGAAAGGGTGGGATTTCTGCTGTCAGTCTGGCAGGGCAGGGCCTGATAGAGCCAGTAAGGCCCACTCCACAGAGATAGCACTATCTTTAAAGGGCACCTTGATCAGCACAGAAACTGAATGCCCCCTCCTCCAACATAAGTGTTCGGGCCCCCCTCACAAGCAAAGGAGGCTTCCCACCACAGCAGATTCAATAGGGCTCTCCTCCTCAACTGCCCCCCCCCCCAACAACGCTAACATCAGAGCAGCCCTTCTCCTTAGCAGGCATAGGGGCGACCTCCTCTTGTCCCAGGGGCTACACTTACCTATGCGGTCCTGGGGGAACCCAACAGCTGCATCTCGATTTCAAAACCTATTGTAAACGTTGCCAACATGAGCTCATGTCGGCGAGATTTAAATCTTCAGTGGGGGGGGTGAGGGTTGGAGAATCATGTTGTGAAAGGCCTGGCTAATGATAGTAAAATTTATTGAAATCCATTAAAATGAGGTTCTCACCCTTTGTGAGGTGAAACTCTTGGCATCACCAGCAAGGCCCATAGAAAATCTCACCATAGGGGATCGCGTTTTCCAACTTTCTTCAGATTTTCTGCTTATTTCAACAATCCCACAGACTGCTAAGATAGGCTCAAAATTGCCCTCCAGGTGCCATGCTGATGGAGCCTTCTTTTAGGCCAGTTACCAACCAGGGTCTCGATCCTACAGGCTGATTGGCAGCCATGAGGCTGCAAGCCTCTAAATTATAGTTTTATGTAAGCAAATATTGCAGTTGTTACTTACCTAACTGGCGAACAGAACTTATTACGTTGGCCATGAGGATAAAAGAAAAATAAGTGGTCTCAAAATCATGAGTACAAAGTAATGCTGAAGTTCAGTTCAAGTTGTAGATAGGCCCCTATTCGGACAGAGAGATCCTTTTGATGCCCCTGTGGAGAATTAGACATAAAACATTGAACATTGGTTTTCAGGCCAACAGAGTAGAGGAGGAGTGGGGAGGGGGAGGGGGAGGTGTGGAGAAAGGCAATCCTCCTGGGTGTGTGTGGGAATCAGGCCTACAATTTAATATGCAGCCTCACATCTCCAAGTGCACCTTACGCCAAGTCATTCACTGAGATAATTGAATTGATGAAAACACAATACCACCAAAAGCCATTGGTAATATTGCAGTAATTTAAGTTTAACTCAACTGGAGTTAGTCTCTGGAGAAACTATTGCAACTTATATTACCAAGTTAGGAGAGATCTCAGAGCACTGTGACTTCGAAACCACTCTTAAAGATATGCTGTGGGACCTTCTAGTCTGTGGGGTAAATTATGACACAAAGGAACCTGTTGTAGAATCATAGAATCCCTACCATGCAGAAGGAGGCCATTTGGCCCAATGAGTCTACACACCAACCACAGTTTCACTCAGGTCCTATCTCCGTAACCCTATGCATTTATCCTACTAATCACCCTAACACTGGGTCAATTTAGCAAAGCCAATCAACCTAACCGACACATCTTTGGACTGTGGGAGGAAACCATGCAGGCATGGGGTAAATGTGCAAACTTCACACCCGAGCCCAGAATTGAACCTGGGTCCCTGATGTTGTGAGGCAACAATGCTAACCACTGTGCCACAGAAGCAGGTATAAATTTTAGAAGGTGCGGGAGATAGCACTGACAATGGAGAACTTCAAAGTGTGTAAAATGGCGCGGTTCATCAGTGTGGGAGGAAATCCACGCAGACAGGGGTAGAACATGCAAACTCCACACAGCCATGGCTGGAATTGAACCCGGGTCCCTGGCACTATGAAGGAACAGTGCTAATCATTTCACTGCCCCAAATGGCAGCTTAATTTTCTTTTTGTAGTATTGATCAAAAGAGAAACATTGACAGTGTTTCAGCCGCCCAAATGAGGTGCATTAAATTTGCTAATCCAGGATTGATCACTCAATTTGTTGCCATTCATTTGGAATACCGCCAAATTATTGCACCTTGGATGAACTGGCTTCCTTTGTTTATCCAACTCCCTCTGCTGGCCGCAACAAGATTCACCAAAACAAAAGTGAAGCATCTTTCCCTTTGCGGATATCTTTTCCCAATGCCGATATTTATATTTTTAAAAGGAGCCAATTTAACCATGCTTTCTTGAGATAAAGATAGAGCGAGTTTATAAGCTATTAACAGCAAGAAAATGATAAAATATATGAATATATATTCATAAAGATTAAAAGTGAGAATTGAGCCCAAAGTAAATCAGTAAAAATCAGGCATGCGAAACAGTCCTTGACTCATGAGGAGAAAGTGATTGAACGCTGGGACCATTGCAATTCAAGATTCTAGTTGCACTGACTTCAGTTGATGAATGGTTAGTTTCGAGATTTCCATAGTCTGCAGCTTCTCAGTGAAAAGCTTCCCAAATTCCTTTGCAGCTGTGTGGTATTTGTTGACTTGACTCACTTCAGCAATCAGAGAGAGAGAGAGAGAGAGATGCCTGCAAATGGCGTTTGCACTGATGCTGTTGCTGGCTTCTTCTTTGGTGTGACACACACTCTTACACCCCAGCACCGGTTCACACACACATGCATTCATACACACATATGCACACGCAGCATTCAGCTGGTTTTTACCCTAGTCTTCCTATATTCCTAAAAGGTGGACTCCACAAATCCATGTGGGCATTACTTACAGGATATTTCTTGATGAGATGATACATATCTCCCATTATCTCCACAGGAGATAACTATTTATTTCTGTTTGTTTTAGAAGAATCTTTATCTGGAAACAAGGTAGAGTTCCATTGTTTCTCTGGGTATCCCCCCAGTAATTCTGCCAGTGACTGACATTACATCCTCAGCCATTTTTGGGCTCTTACGTGTCCATTAAAAAAAATCACAGGTTGCATTTTAAGTTCAATATTTCGTGCAGAATTCCATGCTTTTTTCCCCATCGTTGTGACAACTAATATGGTCCTGCTCTTCTTTGAATAGTGTCATGGGATCCTTAACACATTGTAAAGATGTACGCCCAGAGGCTTCTTAAGTTGAACAACTGACTTTATTTACAAAGTTGTTTCATTAGCTGTAAGCTAATCCATTGTCCATACTTTCTAACTAGGAATACTCTCCCCCTTAGAGAGATTCCCCATGCTGGGTGTTGATTGGCTGTTCAGACCATGCAGCCCTTACTCAGTAAGTCTGGTCTTAAAATGATAATCATCACATCCCTCCCCCTTTACATCTTCAACTTGACAAAAGTGCTCTCCAAGTTCAATGGTTGGGTACGCTCACTCAGCTACTGAAGTATATGCTCACCCATCACTGGCTGATGTCCCTGTATCAACTTCCATTCTTAGAAGCTTCCCATTTACACAAAGGGCCTGATTTTACCATTGCGTTGCGCGCATTTTCGGGGCCAAAGAAGTGGTAAAGTCGGGCATGAGGCCAGTAACGTGATTCGCGCCTGCGTCCGTGCAGTTGCCCACTTTACCAAGGCCTGAAAAAGGCTGCGATTCAAATCACACCCAAAATGGGCACAACGTTTAAATGCATACATTTAAATTGAATTAATGAACTGCCTGCCCAACTTTACCAGCACTTCCCTCCTTATCATCGCGTTTGCATGTCCAGATATGGCTTGAAACAGACCTGCTCTGGTGAGGGAGGGGCAGACACAGTAAGAGGTCTGACAACACCAGGTTTAAGTCCAACCGATTTATTTGATCAAATAAATTGGTTGGACTTAAACCTGGTGTTGTCAGACCTCTTATTGTGTTTACCCCAGTCCAATGCTGGCATCTCCACATCATGTGGGAGGGGCAGTGCAGGCAGGCCAGATGTACCTCTGATGGGAGGAGGGGGGTTTGTTGAGGAAGGAGGAAGGCCAAATCGTTGTCTGGCAGGGGTTGGGAGGGAGGCCAGACTGTTGTTTGGCGTGGACGGTGAAGGAGGAAGCCTGATCATTCTCTGGTGGGGAGGGGGGGAAGGGAGGAGGAGGCAGGTCAGATGTATCTCTGATGAGTTGGGGGGAGAGGGAGGAGGGAGGCCAGGTCATTCTCTGGTGGGGGGGGGGGTGGAGGCCAGATGGATGTCTGGTGATGGATGGGTGGTGGGGGTGGGAAAGACGGGGAGGGAGCCGCAGCCACTTTGCAGGCGATCGATGTGGGGGGAAGGGGGTAGAGGGCCACAATCAGTCTGGGTAGTGGGGGGGGAGTAGTGGGTGGATAAGGTGAACAGTTGTGCTGTGGGGTTGTGGCAATGTCTGGGGGGGCCATCGCTCCCGCGTTTCGCTCCTGGGCCACTTTATCTGCCTTTTGTTGCCTGGGAGCGATGTGACAGGGACGCATTTTTCAAATTTTTCTTCTCACTGCGCATGCGCATTTCAGAGCTCCGTTTCAGGCATGATAAGCCCCGCCCACAGCGCAATTCAGGCCGCGATTTTTTTTCAGGCTGAGTGTGTATGGGGGTGTCTGAAAGCAGGTTTCCAAGTCGGATCTAAACTGCACCCAGATTCAGCATTTCAAATGAAAATAGTAAAATCGGGCCCAAAGTGTTACAGAAAGAAGGTTTGGCTTAACTGCTTTAAGATTAAAAAGAGAGTGAATATCAGAATCAATGGTGTCAGGCTCTTTTGCATTGTGTACTTGTGACAACTTAGCTGACGGTTTGCTCAGCAGTCTTTACTTAGCTCTGCACTGTTTTAGCAAATGTCCCCTTTGGTGACAATAATAACATTCAGTCTCTTCAGGAATGTAGTTACCTCTATGTCGCTAACACTCCACCTTCAATATCATTGATTGCTTCCACTATGTTTCTGGTCTGTGAGTAACTGGAATTGTTTTCAGCTTTATGGAAGCTTTGCCGGTTTGGCACTATGGCTGGCTGCTGGTTCCCAACTTAATTGGTACACGGTGCCATTCTGAGCACTCTGCAGCTCCTGTAAACTTTTCCAGTGCTTTCGATGGCCAGCGCTAAGTCAAATGCTTGTTTGAAACTATGTTGAGTTCTGCTAGCAATTTACGCTATAAGATGTTGTCGCAAAATAATCAATTCTGCAGCATATCATTTAGTGTTGTTACAAATTCACAACGCTCTGGTAATTGCTTCAGTTTAGCAATGTAAGTCACCACCAATTCACCTGGGATTCTGTTCCTTGAATTAAGCTTGAATCTCTGGAGTCTGAGTTTTAGTTGAAAATGACCCTTCACTAAGCTCACTGAATCAGAGAATCCCTACAGTGCAGATGAAGCCATTCAGGTCTGTACCAACAATAACCTCCATAGACCCTATCCCCGCAACCCCATGTATTTACCCTGCTGGTTCCCCTGACACAAAAGTGCAGACTAGCATGGCCAATCAGCCTAACCTGCACATCTTTGGACCGTGGGAGGAACCTGAGCACGAGGAGGAAACCCACACAGACATGGGTGCGAATGTGTAAACTCCACACAGACAGTGACCCAAGGTGCAAATCAAACCCGGGTCCCTGACATTGTGAGTAACAGTGCTAACAACTGTGCCACTGTGCTGCCTTAAATGATTTGGAGTCATGCACACTTGGGGCTGTGGGATTGTGAATATGATTCACAATCTGTTGTGAATTTCACAATTTGTGGAAGTCAGACTTCGACAAATGCACTCTCCTCTATTTTGTTTGCCTGTAAGTAAAACCCAAGGTGCTTGGTGTATGACTGCCAGTTCTCCATGGAGGAGTCAAATAGGTGTATCCGCCTGAAAAGAGACATTCTGGTGAATATTCTTTTCAGTCTTTGTTTTAAACACGGTCTTAGAGTTGTAGGGCTAGAGGCCGCGCCAGGATCATTTATCCTCATCACCAGATTTAAATGTACTCCAGAGGCTTCTTAAGTTGAAAAAAAAGACTTTATTAACAAGTCTGCATCATTAGCAGAATGCTGCAAGCTAGTTCATTGTACACGCTTTCTAACTAGGAAAGTTCCACCTCATAGAGAGATTCCCCACACTAGGAGTCAGATTTTATGACCTTGCTCAAGCCAAAACCGTAAAATCGCGCCCAAGGTCAATGGACCTTTCCACAGTCTGCTCCTTACCCGCTCTGATTCCCGTGGCGGGCGGGATGGTAAAATTCTGGCCCAGGTATTGATTCATTGTTCAGACTATGTGATCCTTGCTCTATAAGATCTTAAAGTGACAAACACCACATACATTGTACATATTGCAACTAAGGATTCGATGTCCTGTCTGTAATATCTTATGTAGAGGAAGGCACCTCCAACAGTTCCTTTTGGCTCAAATTAAGAGTTGGATCAAATCCAAGTTTGGGTGTAATGGCTGATCTTGTCTGCTTGGATCTTGTTTCTCCCTCGTGGGGACTAGGTTTGCCCACTCCACTCTAAGCATTAACTTTGTAACTTTAAGAATGGAGTAAAAAGCCTGGATTATGACACTAAAGCAATGAATTTCCAATTTATTGGCCAGAATACTGCTATATTGACAAAATTACAATTCACAGTACTTCCATGTTTTGTATCAACTACACATTTTGAAACAATGTTCTGCATACCCAAGGCTGTGTTATTAGTACAGAAAAGCAGTGGTCCCAATACTGACCCCTGGAGAACCCCACGAGACATCTTCCTCACATTCAAAAAACAACCGTTCACCAGAAATCTCTGCTACCTGTCAACATTGCTGACAAAACTGTTGCACTGACTTCAAATGCCTTTTGAAAGTCTAAATACATGACATCCACTGCATTAATCTAATCAGCCCTCTCTGTTACCTCATTGAAAAACTCAGTTAAAAAATATCTGCCCTGAAAAAATTCATACTGAATTTCCTTAATTAATCCACATTTTTCTAAGTGTTTATTACATTTCCCTTGTCTATCGTTTCTGAAAGACAAAGTCAAATAGACTGGCCTGTAGATGTTGTTAGCCTTACACCCTTAACATTCACAATTCTTCAATCCTCTGACAACACCCCTTGACTAATCTTTATTCAATTTCCGGTGGATAAAGCATTATACCTCAATGAGAATCTACAATTCAGCTTCTTTTGCTAGTCTTGCATCAAAGTTCCTTCTGCCATGACTTCATAATGCAGTCATTCACACATTTGGTGATGAATGGATCACGTCTAACTTGCTGCATTAATCTGTCATGAAGTGCCAGGTCCTGACTGAGCTCCAAAAGTGGGAACCCTTGTGCAGCAAATCCCTGCTCCAGCTATGACCCTGAACCACCCGTGGCATCATTGACCTTGTAAGTGTAGGTTCTGTCCTTTTTAAGGCTGATCAGCAAATTCCATGACAGGTTTCAGGGCAAGTTGCACTTGCCCTGATGATCTGAGCCAGAGTTGCAACGAGCATTTGGCTGAACCTGTTAAGAAATTCATTGAGACCATAAGACATAGGAGCAGAATCAGGCCATTCAGCCCATCGAGTCTGTTCTGCCATTCAATCATGGCTGATATTTTCCTCATCCTCATTCTCCTGCCTTTTCCCCATAACCCCTAATCCCCTTATTAATCAAGAACCATCTATCTCTGCCTTAAAGACACTTAATAACCCGGCCTCCACAGCGTTCTGTGACAAAGAGTTCCACAGATTCACCACTCTCTAGCTGAAGAAATTCCTCCTCACCTCTGTTTTAAAGGATTGTCCCTTTATCTTGAAGCTGTGCCTTCTGGTTCTAGCTTTTCCTACTTGGGGAAACATCCTTTCCACGTCCACACTTTTCAAGCCTCAAAGTATCCTGTAAGTTTCAATAAGATCCCCCCCTCATCCTTCTAAACTCCAATGAGTACAGACCCAGAATCCTCAACCGTTCCTCATATGACAAGCTCTTCATTCCAGGGATCATTCTTGTGAACCTCCTCATTTTCCAAGGCTAGCACATCCTTCCTTAGATAAGAGGCCTAAAATTGCTCACAATACTCCAAATTGGGTATGACCAGAGTCTTATACTGCCTCAGAAGTACATACCTGCTCTTGTATTCTAGCCCTCGCAACATGAATGCTAACATTGCATTTGCCTTTCTAACTGCTGACTGAACCTGCACATTAACCTTAAGAGAATCTTGAACAAGGACTCCCAAGTCTCTTTATGTTTCTGATTTCCCAAGAATTTCCCTATTTAGAAAATAGCCTAAGCCTCCATTCCTTCTTCCAAAGTGCATAACCTCACGCTTTCCCACATCGTATTTCATCTGCCACTTCTTTGCCCACTCTCCTAACCTGTCTAAGTCCTTCTGCAGCCCCTCGCTTCCTCAATACTATCTGTCGCTCTACATATCTTTGTATCATCTGCAACAGCACCTTTAGTTCCTTCCTTCAAATCGTTAATGTATATTGTGAAAAGTTGTGGTCCCAGCACTGAGCCCTGAGGCACACCATTAGTCACCGGTTGCCATCCTGAAAAAGATCCCTTTATCCCCACTCTCTGTCTTCTGCCAGTTAGCCAATCCTCTCTCCATGTGAGGATCTTACCCTTATCACCATGGACTCTTAACTCATTTAACAATCTCCCATATGACAAAGGCCTTTTGGAAATCTAAATAAATTATGTCCACTCGTTCTCCTTTATCTAACTTCCTTGTTACCTCTTCAAAGAACTCTAACAGATTTGTCAGACATGACCTCCCTTTGACAAAGCCGCGCTGACTCAGTCCTATTTTATTATGCACTTCCAAGTAGTCCGTGATCTCATCTTTAATAATGGACTCTAAAATCTTGCCAATGACTGAAGTCAGGCTAACTGGCCTATAATTTCCCATCTGCAGCCTCCTTCCCTCATTAAACAGTCCTCTGAGACTCTCCCTGCCTCCAGTGATTCCTGAAAGATCACCACCAATGCCTCCAAAATTTCCTCAGCTATCTCTTTTAGAACCCTGGGGTGTAATCCATCTGGTGCAGGTAACTTACCACCTTCAGGCCTTTCAGTTTCCCCAGAACTTTCTCCAGAGCCCAGGAGAATACCTGACTCTGGAGAGAAGTGATTTGTTGCGGTCTTAGATCGCTTGGACACTCATCAAGCTTACTTGAAGTTAATGCATACCAACGTTCCTGCCTGAACATTTTCATCCTAACTACTGGTTGAACAGCTAGGTCTAAGCCTGTAACATTGTCTCTAATTCTCTGATCTCCCCCGCAACGTGGATTCTCCAGTCCCCTGCTGCGCATGGATGTTTGGCTAAGTGCCAAATTCTCACTGGCAGTGATGGTGGGCCCTATGAGACCAGAAAATTCTAGCCCTCATGTAAAGTTTATTTATTAGTGTCATAAGTAGGATTTCATCAACACTGCAATAAAGCTACTGTGAAAATCCCCAAGTCACTGCACTTCAGCACTTGTTGGGGTACACTGAGGGAGAATTTAGCATGGCCAATGCGCCTAACCAGCATGTCTTTCAGGCTGTGGGAGGAAACACACACAGACAACGTGCAGGCTCCACACATACAGTGGCCCAAGCTGGGAATTGAACCCAGATCCCTGGCGCTGTGAGACAGCAGTGCTAACCACTGAGCCACTGTGTCACCCTATTTTAGGAGAATTGAAATTGCAGCCAGACTGTATGGTAGAAAGTGGTCAGATGCTAAAATGCAGCTATTGGTTTTACATGTAGGGCTTACTGTCAGAGTTTAAATGTAACATAAACTGAGAGCTGCCTTAAGAGAATCTTAAAAAGAAAGGCTTTTAGACATGGAGAAAATAACATGAAGTAAGTTATTATTCAAGAGAGGGAACATAGCCTGAAAAAGTACTAAAACGGCAACTCTGAACACTAAACTTCATCTGACACATTTTAAAATAATTAATAGAATGTACTCCAGCCCCTGAAGAATGGTCGGCGCGGATATTAGATCATCTCATGAATGTTGGAGATTCAAAAGGAAATGAGTTCATTAATTCATTTGCTTCGGGAGTGTCCTATGGTGTTTCATTTTTTTTTGAAAGAAATAATAAGCATCACTTTGAAATCAACAAAATGTATATTCCGAAGGGTCCTCACATTTCTGTGTTAGGGGATTTATCTAATTTATGCACTTGCCCGATAGGAAATAATTGACATAACTTCCTTTCTAATTGCAAAAAAGATTAATCCAACATAATCGGAGAAGCGATGGTGTCACAAGGATGATGAGATGCACGGGGATGATATGTAGGTGAGGGTCTTTAGAGAGAGAACCTGCCAGGTTACAACTCAAATGACACAAGGAACGGAGATTATTTAGGCTGTTACAGAGACTTCAAATCAAAGCAATTCCTGGAATCATAAAATACCATTTTGCAATTTCTCTTTCTGTTTTAGTTTTTTCGGTAAAGTTTAAATTGTAATTTATATTTCTGATTGATCTTCTCAGTGTGATTCGAAATCCATATATTTTGGTTCGGCAGTTTATTAACATTATCAGGCAGGGTGGTGGAGATTGTTGTTAATTGATTCATGTAGGAGTGAATGTTATGGCCTGCCACGGAGGTGGGGGTGGGTGGAGGTTGGGGGTGGGTGGGTGGGAGGGGGAGTGGGGCAGGGGTGGAGGTGGGGAAGAGGTGGGGAGGGGTACGGAAATATGGCAAGCTGTTCAAAAATCCACTGACTTTGGCAGGTCTGGAAGATCCTGCCAACAGGAGGGGCTGTAAAATTCCATCCTATTTCTTTTCTCTGCAAACCTGTATCACTGCACTGTGGGCGGCACGGTAGCACAGTGGTTAGTACTGCTGCTTCACAACTCCAGGGTCCTGGGTTTGATTCCCAGCTCGGGTCACTGTCTGTGTGGAGTTTGCATATTCTCCTCGTGTCTGCATGGGTTTCCTCCCACAGTCCAAGTGCGGGTTAGGTCGATTGGCCATGCTAAGAAAATTGCCCCCTAGTATCCAGGGATGTGTAGGTTAGAGGGATTAGTGGGTATAATATGTAGGGGATATGGGAGTAGGGCCTGGGTGGGATTGTGTTTGGTGCAGACTCAAAGGGCCTGTTTCTGCACTGTAGTGATCTATGATCTAGAAGGTCCCAAGGTTCAAGCTCACTGCTTGTTGACCGGGAAGTTTCTAAAAAATAATTAACAGAGCTGAAAAAGCTACATCAACATTAAAACTAAAGCGCAAGGTATTATTTTAACTTAAAATAAATGAGAGAGAAAAGGGGTGGGTAGGAAGCCCCCCATGATTTTGCCGGTGTGAAGCTAGGCAATTTTAACAACCAGAGCTGGTGCATTTGACTGCTCTTCCAATCATGTCAGGATTCAAGCCACAATAATCCCAAGGGCCTATTTAAAGTGAGGATCCTCCGCTTAAACAGTGTGGTTTCAGTCACAGTTCTTATATTTGTTTGATGGAACAGATTTTTCCAGCTGAAGGGCTGCTCCCCCTTTGATTTTATGGTGGTTCCCTAGGGGTCTCAATGGACAAAGTCAGGCAAGGAGGGAAATCCTCCTCCCAAGCAGATGCAGGACCATCTGCAAGACCATGATAAAGCAGGCCTGGACAGAGGTGTCGTGACAAGATTAGAATGAGTAGCAGCTCCCCCAGGACCTGGCTTCAGTGCAGGAAGAAGATTAATGAATGAATAGAAAGCATGAGCGTCCCACCAACAGCACTTCGCAACACTCACTCTCTGCCTCAGCTCTTTCAACAATTCCATCCTTTCCGTTACATAGAATCATAAAATCCTACAATGCAGAAGGAAGCCATTGTACCTGTACCAACCACAATCCCACCCAGGTCCTAGCCCCATAACCCCACACATTTACCCTAGCTAATCCTCCGACACTAAGGGGCAATTTAACATGGCCATTCCACCTAACCTGCACATCTTTGGATTGTGGGAGGAAACTGGAGTACCCGGATGAAATCCATGCAGACATGGGGAGAACGTGCAAACTCCACACAGTGAGTGACCCAAGCCAGGAATCAAACTTGGGTCCCTGGCACTGTGAGGCAGCACTGTTAACCACTGTGCCACTGTACCGCGCAAGCGTAAGTTCACATTCCGTAAGGATAGGCTTTTTGGATCTACTTGACTTTCCTGCTCATCAGTTTGAATGTTTGTATTACAAAACCTTACTTTCTCATCCAAAATACACTCAACGTTTCCTTTGGTTTCTTCATGAAACCCTTCTCACAAGCAAATGCAATCATCACCAACTCCTTGCAGCATTTTTACTACATGCTGCACACATTTGACTTTACATTCATCAGATTTGCATTCTTACTCCATCTTAACTCTTTCCTTCCCCTGCATGTGCATTACAGACACAAACCTGACACATCTTGAGTGGCCTTTTAAAGGTATTCCCTAATTCTTTCCTTCACTTTTTGCAAAATAAATCAGTACAATAATTGCCAGGATTAGGTGCTCAGCACTGGGGCACTAGGGGGGTCATCACTGTCATCACCCTCCACCAAACAGAACAATATGACAGGGTATTGGGAATCTTCTGCTCTCCCGCAGATGAGTGGGAGCGATGAGCTCTAGTCAACAGCAGGAGCTCAGTGGGAACAATCAATGTAGCCTTTCAGGGTGTGAGCATGTCGATTCCTTCACCACACCCTCAACTTAGCTGGATCAGATATCCCTGGCGGCAGCTGAGATCCAGTGGTCTGTCACTGGCTCCTCACGAGCTCAAGTATACAAAAGCCACTAATCGTAGAAATCAGAAGGATCCCCCAGCAGTAATTATATCCGTGTTGAGGCTGTCAAGGGAGCTCCCAGTGTAGCAGAGGGAAAAGAACCCATTTTAAAGAGTAACACTACTCAGGTGGGGAACCATTGAAAGGCAATGATTATGTTTACCATTCGATTAATCACCTTTATTGGATTTCTGCCATGAATTTCTGCAATGTGTTTCAATGGCAGCTTCAGCCTCTACATATCAACATGTGAATGAAACAGAGATTGACTGAATGGTTTGAACATCCTTTAATGCAAGATGAAGGGAATGGATAAAATTGATATCAAGGATCATTAAGCAGAAGACTATTATGTAAGTTTTCAGGTCAGAGGAAAATGTAGGTCAGCAGAATCACTGAGCAATTATCTGATGCCTCACATTTCTCGCTGCAAGTTATCGAGGTAGCTCTTCTTCTGTTGAAGACAATGGTTTAGCCCTATTTGATGAGGATTGAAGCTGCTATTTCCTCCTAATGCAGGCCTGTGCTTTTTGACATTTGAAGGACTGCCTGTTTTGACATTTCATTTTCAGACTCTAGCCTCGTTTTAATCTGTAGGCCGCAATGCAAAGGTCCCAGCAACAGAGATGGAAGCCTGATTAGCAGACTGCCACTTGCAAGGTACATTGTGGGTTGGGAGACGTCGCAGAGGGAGGGGATCTTGTGGCAACATTGCCCCAGATATAACTGACCATAAATAGTTGAATTTTTACTTTCAAAAGATTTTTTGCTCTTCCATGATCCATGGAACTGATCAGGCATGCACAGGGTCTGAGTCGCTCCCTACCTAAAAATCTGAAGTCATATGATACAAGTTTCCATATTTAAAAGGGTGTAACAGCTGAACTAAGTAGGCATTTTGAATACCTGGTGGAAACCCGTGCAGACATGAGGAGAATGTGCAGACTTTGCACAGACCCAAGCTGGAACGTCCCTGGTGCTGTGAGGCAGCAGCACTAACCACTGTGCCACTATACCACCCAAGAGCCCTTTTAGTCCAGCCAGATCACTGATATTAAGGGATTGTAGGGCCACAAACCCCACTTTGAGTTTGATCCAGGCCAGGGTCTTTCCAAATCAATCCTGATGAGTGAGATGAGGTATCCATAATATTTTCTAACTGGGGAAGGATGGCATGGATTGCGGGACTGGAAAAAACAAATAAAAAGGGACTGCCCTAATTTATTCAGATTTGTAAACTTCCTGGTCCATTGCGATGAAAATAGCATTGTTTTTCAGGTTGTTCACACAGTTTCAGGCAGTGTTTTCTTTGGAGGAATGATTGTGAAAGCTCAGGAGAAAGGCATAACCCTTAATAGGGAGGCATTTATAATCCCATCCATGACATATAAATTATCAAATTGAAGACTGCGGGGCAGGATGCTGGAGGTCATGATTAAATTCCCTTTCTAATAATCCCGAATAAATCTTTGCAATTTTCATTTTAGTGAGATTTAATATAGATCATACCCTCTCTGCAAGCTCTGTTTAATCCCAAATTTTTCAATAGATTGGTACAGCTAAACATCTGATGATTAAGATGCACAGGATAATCTATAAACTGAACATATTAAAGCTACTTCACAAATGGATATAAACATCTGTTCTCATTACAGTTATTGATGTTAATCTGTGACTTTAACCTGATTTTACATCATAATATGAATATTAAATCCACTATCTATATTGAATATAAAATTGGAAAAATGGATGTTGATGCTGATATGAAAGCTCACAGATTAAAAGCAGCAATGTGAATTGTGCCTAGTATACATGGCATTGCACTTGGTGTATCAAACACGGGATGGCTACATCCACTACTCAACATCAAGCAAACACTAACTATTTATGAAATCCATTCAGAGAGTGTTTTATAGGAATTACCATTTATTAGATGATGGATAGGGATAAAGCAAGGTTCTGACTGCTTAAGAACCATTGTAATTCTCATGTTGAACACATATTTTCACTTAGTTGCAGAAAACCCCTTTGTATCTGCAAGAGGGTTAATATGTCAAATAAAGTCAGGGCATTAACTGAAAATATTTAAAAATGAGAACTTCACGTACGATGTATTGGCATTAATAAAATCAACTTGTACATTGTTATGTCACTTTCCCAGCGTGGTCTCAAAGAACAAAGAAAAGTACAGCACAGGAACAGGCCCTTCGGCCCTCCAAGACTGTGCTGATCATGTTACCCTAACTAAACTTAAGAAAAGCCTTCTACCCTTACTTGGTCTGCTTCCCTCTATTCCGTCCCTTTTATGTATCCATCCAGAATTCATGTACCCAACCCTTTTATTGATCATTCACCTGAGTGTGAGAAAACACTAAATCCAGATTTCCTTATCTACCATTGCCTTGGTATATCACTTTTCCCACAGCCTTTGTATTTTAAAATTATTAATTTCAGCAATCCTTATGAAGCCTTCATGGATTGGGTTTGTTGAGAGAGCCACATCAGCATAGAGAAAACTATATTTTTTCTGAATATTGTAAGGAGTAGGCTAGAATAATGTTCATCCATATTTTGGTGCACTATACCAGAAATAATGCAATCAAGGCCTGAGATTCATTCACACCATTCAGATCCCACTCTGGGTCAGATCTTCTACAAGATAATGAGTATATGCCGCTATCCTAAATGTCCTTCTTTAGAAATGTTCCCGGGTGCTACACTACAAGCAGATCTCCTCATTCAAATGTAAGTGGCGCAAGCTTTTGTTTGCACTTACTGTCAGTTCTTGACTTTAGAAATTTATAAACTGAGACATGGGTGGGATTTTATGGCCTCACTTGAGCGAGACCGGAAATTCCCATGCAAATTCAATGGACATTTCCACTGACCGCCCCTTGCCCGCTCTGATTCCATGGCAGGTGAAGCAGCAGAATTCCAGTGGTAGGCTTTTAGGCTCAACCACAATTGTTTTTAATAACAGAAAAATAAATTCTTCCTACTACAAGAGTTTGAAACTAGTGTTATGATGCCACACAACACTCTAAGTATGCATTGACTTATTACTAAAAGCCTCCATGATGAAGCACAGGCAAAACTCCATATTTCTTCCTAAACCTCAACTCAAATCCCCTCAGGATTAAATTGTTATCCTTGAAACTATCTTTCAACCTCAGCCCCAATATAGCTCAGATCTGGCTGATGCTCACAGCTCCACATACGGTTTGGTCCTTACAGGGAATCGTCTCTGATCTCCCTTTGTGACTGCATTCTTGTCCTTTTTCCAACAAAACTTTATCAAAAAATCAAAGCATTTTCTTGGAGACATCCTGGGTGGTCAGTGCTTAGCACCTTTTAATCTCTTTTAGTCTGGTTCCTGCCTTACTCGAAACAAACCATTCATCACAATGTTGTTTCCACAATCAAAACAATGCACTCCATTCAGGTGTAATGCCTCTAGCTCCCAAATTGGTATGCATATGATAAAATCCATTTCTCCACAGCTGTTGTTGGTGCTTGATTGTATAGCAGTTCTTTTCAGGGTCTAACAGCTCTGATGATCTCCCAGTTTTTTTAATTGGTGGCCACTGTTTTGTCTTTGAGATGGTAAGGTCACAGTGTTTTTGTTTCGGGATCAACTTGTTTAGAAAAATAACCCTTTCCAGTATAGTTGTTTGAAGTACTCATTTCCATTAAGCTTTTGGGATTTTATATTGAATAAATGTACAGTTGAGGAAGATTCTGATCCAACACAAATCCACATGAACATTATTTTCAGTGATGATGCTTTGGAAAGTTTAAGCTTAAGTTTATTTATTAGTGTCACAAGTAGACTTACGTTAACACTGCAATGAAGTTACTGTGAAAATCCCCCAGTCATACACTCCAATGCCTGTTCGGATACACTGAGAGAGAGTTTAGCATGGCCGATGCACCTAACCAGCATGTCTTTTAGAACATAAGAACATAAGGAATAGGGGCAGGAGTAGGCCATCTAGCCCTTTGAGCCTGCCCCGCCATTCAATAAGATCATGGCTGATCTGAAAGTGGTTCAGTTCCACTTACCTGCCTGCTCCCCATAACCCTTAATTCCCTTATCAGTCAGAAATCTATCTACCTGTGATTTAAACATATTCAACAAGGTAGCTTCCACCGCTTCAATGGGTAGAGAATTCCAGAGATTCGCTACCCTCTGAGAGAAGAAGGGACTGTGAGAGGAAACCTATGCACCAGGAGGAAACCCACACAGACAGGGGAAAATGTGCAAACTCCACACAGACAGTGACCTAAGCCAGGAATTGAACTTGAGTCCCTGGTGAAGTGAGGCAACACTGCTAACCACTGCTAACCATGTCTCTTGAAGTGAAATGAGTAATAGTGCAACATTGTGAGTACTGTCTTTCTCTAGTATCCCTACTTCTCCAGGGTCTAAATGCTGAAAAGGACATAAAGAAAAGATAAAAGTGGAAAGAGTTAGAATGCCACTGACAGGCTTGACATTACCAGGTGACAATTTTCAGAATATGACCTGGAACGGTCAAGTTGACTGTGCAATTTCTTGAGGTGAATCGAGAAATAAAGGCAATAGGCAGACATCTTACTTAAATAATTCACCAGCCTTACCTCTCCCAATGCATATGATTTTTGCTGGGATATTAATCTGGCAAGAATGAATTCCTCCACCAATTGTGAGAAAAATGGATTGTGTTCATGGAGTGATTTATCTTTTGACCTTGCTGCGTGGAAATTGGCTGCTGCATTTTTGTGCTTTTGTTTTTGAGCAGTAAGAGGCCATTGGAGTGTGAGGCCAATAGACTGTCCAATTTAATCTTTGAACTGCAATTGGAGTAACCCATATTTGGGGGAAAGATCAGTTGTATTTGATCTTATTTAACTTTTAAAGGAAAGATATTTAGTTTAGAGTGGGCGGGGAAGAGATTTGGTTTGATTTATTATTGTCACATGTATTGGTATACAGTGAAATTTCTTGTATGCTATACAGACAAAGCATACCATTCATAAAATGTAATGTTAGAACTATAGCTAGGGTGTAGAGAAAGAACAACTTAATATAAGGTAGGTCCATTCAAAAGTCTGATGACAGCAGGGAAGAAGCTGTTCTTGAGTTGGTTGGTACGTAATCTCAGGCTTTTGTATCTTTTCCCCAATGGAAAAGGTGGAAGAGAGTATCTCTGGCTGCATGGGGTTCTTGATTATGCTGGCTGCTTTTCCAAGGCAGTGGGAATTGTAGACAGAGTCAATGGGTGGGAGTGATGGACTGGCATCATTCATGACCCTTTGTAATTTCTTGCAGTCTTGGACAGAGCAGAAGCCATACCAAGCTGTGACTGCTTCTATAGTGCATCTGTAAAAGTTGGTGAGAATCGTAGCTGACATGCCAAATTTCCATAACCTTCTGAAAAAGCAGAGGCGTTGGCTAACCATAGTGTCGGCATGGAGGAACCATGACAAGTGGTTGGTGATCTGGACACCTAAAAACTTGAGAATATTGGGAATAGTTGAGATCAGTGATGCACAATGTCCATTTGCTGCAATTTATGTGCAGGGTGACTACTAAAAGCTTAGGGGACCTACTGGAATACAAGTTCCATGTTACCCCAATAGCCAAAGTAAATCAGCAATGGAAGAATATCCGTCAGAGTGGTGTAAATAGCTACAATATTCTTGAGTAACTTCATTATACTTTAACTGAACTTTGTGGTTGAGAGATTTACAAACCATTCAGCACCAGGTGTGGGGGGAGGGGGAGGGGGAGGAGGGAGGGTGTATCAACAATTTGGATTTGGAAAAGGCAAAGTATTTTTTGCTTTAGCCGGTTGTACAGAGACTTATCAGCATGCTTTGACAGACCAAAAGAGAAAAGCTGCAGGCTGTTTTTTAAAAAATAAACAAAGCACTGCTCTGTGATGGAAAGCAACCCTTTTAGGCTGGGGTATATTTGACATTGAAGCCCAAAGGACAAAAGTTGGCTTGAAACCAATAAACTGTTGTACTTCAAAACAATGCTTTGCTCTGACGCAAAGTTAGAACCTAATAAAACTTTATTTCCAATAAGTCTGGCAAGAAATTCAAATTTGGGATCAGTCATGAACCTTTTGAGTCGGATACATTGCAGTCATGTAGTTGTCTTCATTCTCAAAAGCAGGAGACAGTTTATAAAAACTCTGTGGCCATCGCACTGTTCAAATAGGAGCTTACAGGGAATGTGGATATCATTGGTTGGGTCAACAATTCGTTTTTCCCAACCCTAATTGACCTTCTCAAAGGCTCAGAAACCTACTGGAGCATACATTCTAGAAGAACTTCCACTTCCTATCCTTCACCTTTTAGTGGTTATCCTGGAAAAAGAATTTTTTCAAAAATTTTTTTCATAAGGAAAAAAGAACCTATGCTGACTCAAACACTGATCATACAGTGGGCTAGTGCAGAACAAAGACAAAATGGCTGCTACTAGGGTATGAGGCATTTAGCTGCGTGATGTGCTGTACACCAACTGTATATTCAGGTAGCGGGATACTTTGCAGTGGAGATATATTTCTGCATTTAAATGAAGAACCTGTAAAGTAACATGTAGTAAATGGCACCCTGCACTGTGGAGTAGCCTGTTATCCTGACGAAGCCAATTGCAAGCTCTGCCTACTTCTCTTTGGAGAGACAGAATGCGATATACTTCCCTCTCCTGGTGTACAGACAGCGTCGTTGATCTCCATTATATAACAATGGATGACAAATTAGCTGTGAGATGTTGACTCCTCCAACCTGGAAGAATACCAAATGAAGAACATGGCCACAATCATCTTTAGCGCCATGGGAAATAACATCCTCAGCCTGTTCTGAGCTTGCAGACGTGCCTGCAATAAATGGCAGATTTTAGTGAGAGCTTCCTTCATAAAACAGCAATGTCACAAATGCTTTTTCTTGTCAAGTTTGGGAAAGAAGGAAATCTGCCGTCCTTACCTGATCTGATCTACGTGTGACTCCAGACCAACAGCAATGTGGTTGGCTTTTAAATGCCCTCTGAAATGGCCTAGCAAGCCACTTAGTTCAAGGGCAACTTAGGGATGGGCAATAAATGCTGAACCAGCCAGAGACACCCACATCCCTGAATGAATACAAAAAAGCAGGATTGTTCCCTGAACATGCTGGGTGAATATGACTTCAAGCTGAGAGTCCTCCTCCTACTCACTCATTTGCCCTTGGTGTTTCCCCTGCTCAATTTACCCTCTGTGTTACCTCTTGCTGACATGCCACAGGCCAAGGGAAGAGTAATCACAGTTCGTGTGGGGAGCAGGTTGTCTGAGCAAAACCCTGTAAGTAAGATCCAAGATCTCCATCATGTGTAACACTAATCCTTGTAGGCTTCATTCATTTTAAGTTGCAGTTAAAAACTCAAAACACTTACACAAACTCAGTATCTGCCAATCAATCAGCAACTGACCTGATCATTTAATGTTCACAAAGTGTCCTTCCTGCCACTGAATGCACTTTCAGCTGTGCATATTTAAGAGAGGGCATTTGCTGGAGTGTTGGGGTGTAAATATCACAGCTGTAGTCAAATCAGTATTAGCCATTGATTAATGAAGGCCCAACTTCTTAACCTTGTCGCTCGCCTGAAGTGTAGTAACCCTCAGATTAAATCACTACCAGTCAGCCTAGGGTCATCTGGGACTGTGGTGACTTTACATTTTAGATACTGATTAATGTCACAATCTGCCAACTCTACACACTGCAAGCTTCAAACACCTGCCCTAACTAATGCTGTCACCAAAATGAAGTCTGGTGCAGCCCACACCAGAAGTGTGAATATGTGGTGAGCAGCAAGGTGGCACAGTGATTAGCATTGCTGCATCACAGCACCAGGGACCTGGGTTCGATTCCTGGCTTGGGTCACTGTTTGTGCAGAATCTGCTTGTTGTCCCTATGTCTGCGTGAGTTTCCTCCCACAGCCCGAAAGACGTGTTGGTTTAGGTGCATTGGCCGTGCTAAGTTCTCCCTCAGTTTCCCCAAGCATAGTGCTGGAGTGTGGCAAGTAGGGGATTTCCACAGTGACTTCATTGCAGTATTAATGTAAGCCTAACTGTGATACTAATAAATAAACTTTTGCGCTCAAAACAGTACCTGCCTCACAGAAAAAAATGGTCATTGCAGTGCTGAGTTTTGCAGCTTGTATCTCTGACAATTCAGCACATCCTTAGTACACTGGCAATGTCTACGTGCTAAAGTTTAAATAGTTAACAACTTCAAACTATATTCTTTCAAGTTTTATTATGGCCCACTTGCAAAATAAGAAAACAGTCAGTGAAAAAGCTAATCATTCCATTTTTACATTTAATACCAGCTCAAATCAGCTCAAAGAGACAAAATAAACTGTTAAATAATTCCTGATATTTGAAAAACTTAAGTGAGTGAATTCAAGTAAAAAGATTTGAAAATTCTGTACTTGCCCCATTCACTCATAAAAACCTAGAAACATGTGTTTCTATGAGTGAATGGGGCAAGTACAGGATGGGGTTAATTGAGGTTGCCTCCTAATTCTACAGGCTCCCTCGTCTCTGTACTGTGAATGCTGAAGTTTTAACGGTAGTTGAAAGTACACAGTATTGTTTCCCTAGAGACAGCTATATTCCCTAACAATCCAAGGACATTTCCTGAATTCTTCAAAATGTGACTGTTTAATCACAGGATTAAAATGGGTCTTTCTCAAGACATAGTAATAAAGCTCTGGATTCTCCCTGTATAATATGCTTATTGCTTTCCTCTTGCTGTTCTAATGTCACTATATTGAGCTGCCACAGGCGTCTCAGAGATCACGGTTTCATCTTCGCGATGTTGTATTTCCACAGGCATGTAATGGTTTGTGAGCAAAATAATTTAACAGTTCTAAGTTTCATCCCTGTTAATCCTTTATCTTTCCCTCCAGCACAAACGCTCTTAATCGGCTGCTGTTAGCCTTCTTTGTCTTTGGAAACTTCCATCCCTATTATTGTGACAGTTTTGCTTCTTGTCCTTTATGTTTAGCTTGGAAGCAGGGCTACAGAACAAGGCCTATGCTGAACACCTCACCTCATATAACTTATTTCTACACTGATAAGTTCAGTTAAAATAGACCAAGACCTATAGCATTGTAGTAACTACACTTCATAACCCTTATAACAAATGCTCCAGAGAGCTTTGTCCTAACATGAGTGCAATGTTCAGTTTAGAATAGGGGTGGCACAGTGTTAGCACTGCTGCTTCACAGAGCCAGAGTCCCGGTTTTGGTTTCCGGCTTGGGTCATTGTCTGTGTGGAGTTTGCACATTTTCCCCATGTCTGCATATGTTTGCTCTGGATGCTCTGGTTTCCTCCCACAGTCCAAAGCTGTGTGGGTAGGTGGAATGGCCATACTAAATTGTCCCTTAGTATCAGGGGGATTTGCTAGGGTAAATGCTACGGGTTATGGGGATAGGGCCAGGGTAGGATTGTGGTTAGTGAAGACTCGATGGGCTAAATAGCCTTCTTCTGCACTGTAGCATTCTATAAGATTTATTCATTTTACATATATGAACTGACTTAATAAATAACTGATTTAGCTATGCATCAGAATGCACATTTTTGTCATCACAAACAGTTATAGGTGATGTGTGGGCAAACTAGCACAACTGAATTACAACGTGAGTGTTTATTAGCGGGATGTGTAATAAATCATTGGGGTATGAAAGTTATATTTTTGAGGCACGTCTGCAGTTCTGCAACAAATGCTGCCTCCACATACATCACCAATTACATCTGAGGCTCAGGGTGACGCTGTGGAATAGACACTGCCTCTTGTTCTGAAACTTTAGGTTCACATTCAGGCCAGATGATAGAATCCTGCATAAAATGAATTTGGTCTGACAAACAGACCCCAAAGCCTTGTGTAGTAACTCAGACAGAAGGAATAAGAAAATGTACTTTCTGAATTGTTTTGTGAATCTTTTAAGTGAAAAACACACATTACTACTAGGAAACGGAACAGGCCTAATTTAAGATTTTTGTTAAAAAAAAATCTGCTTCACTGATGTCCTTCAGGGTAATCTGCTGTCCTTACCTGCTCCGGCCTATATGTGACTGCAAAACCATTGCAATGCAGTTGTCTGCCCTCTGAATTGGTCTGTAAGCCATTCAGTGCAAAGGCAGTGGGAATGGCCAATAAACGCTGACCCTGCAGCTGGCTTCCTGTTACCAACACTCCTAATTGTGCACCGAAAGATAAGGTCGCTCCCGTGGCTTACAATCAGGTAGTCTTCACCTTGGGATTTACAACACCAGTCCCGGATAAAGTTACAGGCTTGTTCAATAAGGTAGCTCACACTCCACAAAACCCACAGGTCAATATATAATGACCCCCTGTGACCCTCGTGGTCATCATAACACCTCACATTATATTGTTTTATTCTTTTGTGGGATGTGGGTGTTGCTGACAGCACCAGAATTTGTTGCCATCCCCAATTACCCTTGAACTGAATGGCTTTTAGAGCATTTTAGAGGGCAGACAACTGCATTGAAATGGTTCTGAAGTCACATACAGGTCAGACTAGGGATGGGCAGCAGACTTCCCTGTGAGACATTAGTGAACTAGATGGATTTTTACAACAATCTTAAATCAGGACTGTTCAATTTCCTAGCAGTAACCTAGCAAAGGTTCACAAAAGCATTCAGAAAGTATATTTTCTTATTCCTTCTTGGAAAGTGAACAAGACCACTATGTATTGTCCATCCCTATTTTCCCTTGAAAGGGAAGGGATGGGAGAGCTACTATCTTGAGCTCCTGCAGTGTAGGTACACTCATGGTGATGCTAGGAGGAGAGGGGGAGTGGAGTTTCATGATTTTTACCCAGCAGCATTCTGCAGCAGGTACAATATTTTGTGATGTAAGTCAACATGTTATTTGATCAGGCTGTTTATTGTGATTTCTTCTGAAGCAAGATTAGTAAAGACTTTTCCAAACAATATTAATACTCCACCAAATTACTGCAAGCTTTAAAATATATGGCAAATAAATAAAACTACTGGAGCAGTTGGTGCATGCGAAAAGCAGTACAAGTTTACTTCCTGCCCTCCTCACTTTAATGATTATATGAAATACACTCTGGTGTACATCACTTGTCCCTGTAGCATAATTACTATTGCCAGATGATGATGTTTAATTTCCTATTATGCCAGTTAAGTTCACTATTAAATTTGTATTAACAGTTCTGAGACTGATTCTAATCAGTATTCTGCTGCCTAAAGGAGACATATCTCATTAAACTTGGCACACCGTGATTTTACTGTGCTTAGTAAATGGTTTTAATTCTATTCTCAGTGCATTTCAATGCACTTCCCTTGCAACTACATGAAAGAAATCTTCACCTTGGTCTATGGAAACATACTTCTGCAGCATCTTCACAAAAACCAAATTTTATATGAGTTTGTTATGTTCCCCCAATGCTATTAAATTATGATGTTCCTTTCATATCATGTCATCTTTTATTAAAGTGAACTACAGGCCTAAATTTAAAACAGAAGTCTTTATTTAAGAAAGCAATCCCAGGCTGATTTGGTGATGTCCCCTTCACTTAACCATTAAAAATGCTGCCATTTATCCTAGAGACAAAGTAATGCACCTATTATTGTGTTGCCTATGCAGTGATAGTAATATGTGGTGAAATTTCTAGTCTTAGTGAATAAAGCCTTGCAGTTTATACGTGGGAACCAGTGTTCTGTGACCCCACCCTTATTTGGCTTGTAGTATTATTCTAAAGCTCAATATTGTTACAGAATGGATTAGTTAATGACTGCAGTTAAATGGACTGGAAAGGGAAATACGAGAAAAAAATGTTTAAAATTCCTGTTGTGCTTGTTCTCACATTGTCTACGTTCCTCTCCTCCAATGTTTGATTACTCGTTTTATTTCCCCCCTTTGCTTTCATCCAAATACTTATTCCCATGTGAGCAAGTGGACAGGCAGCCTGCTCCCAGACGCCTTGCAATGCTTGTTTGGAGATAGATAAGATTTGGTTCAGCAGGGTCATTTTTTACTTCTCCTTGATCCTATTATGCATCAGCTTGAATAGATATATCGCGCAATTCAACATTGTTATTTTATGGAGCTCAAATCAGCAGGATTTTCTGACCCTTCCTGCTGCTGGGATCTTCTGGCCCCACTGAATGTGACCCTCAGGCGGTGGGACGGGCAAGCCATGCAAAACGCTGTAGACTTCGTTAATACCGGAAGATCCTGCCAGTGGCTAATGGCGAGCCATCTCGGCCGTAAGTCATGCTGCGGGGCCGAAAATCCCACCTGTTATGTATATTCGGGGGCATAGCCTCTTCAAAGGAACAGGTCATGTAACTCTGGGTGCCTGGTGACCTGCCAGGGACCGCCCTGGGAGAGTAGGAGTTAGAGTGTAGAGCAAGTGAGACCTGCAAATAAATACCTGTGTTCCCCGACGTCTGTCTGTGGAGTCAGTGCTTGGGATATACTCCAGTAGCAGAGTGCTCAACAACACCCAATAACCCAACTTGACTGAGGATTGAGCAAAGTGGATATAGTCGCAGTGCAGTTATGTTACTTAACTAGTAATCCAGAGGCTAGGAGTAAAAGTCTGGAGGCCTGTGTTCGATCCCACCATGGACACTGGAGCATTTGAATTCAGTTAATTCAGTAAAAACTTGGAATATGAGCTAGCATTAGTAATGACTGGGTTGCTGTCAATACAATGTGAAGGAATCCTGTCACTCTTACACTGTCTGGCCCCTATGATTGACTCCAGACCCATAAAAATGTGATTGACTCTTAACTACCCTTTAAAATGACCAGGCAAGCCACTGACCCAGCAATAATTACTGTCCTTGCCAGCAACGCTCTCACTCTGTGAATGAGTGAAAAAACGCTGTTTTCCTTATTTATTGTTGCTATTAACTCTTCTCACAAAATTATAGAGGCATAAAACCAACAAAATACTTTCATAAATCTCTGATAATTCAGCAAATAAATTTCTTTAGCATCTCTCTGGTGTTTTATAGGGGGGCGATTCGCCCAAAGTATTCTAAGTATCGAATTAACGTAAAAATTTCAGTGAATCACGCTGGTTTTTTCAGTGGGAGTTTCAAAATGAATCTCCCACACTCTGTGCACTGCAGAATGCACTGGCATGAGTCTCATTAATAGCTGGAAGTTGGACCTATTCCCAGTGGAGAAGCTGGCAGCATAGTGAGGGTCGCTGTGCATGGGCTGATCTGTCAGCACAGAGATCGGCACATGCGCAGTGACCCCGCACTGTCAGTCTCCCTATTGCTGGCCAGTTTGATTATTGGCCAGCTCCATAACCCCCTTGCATCATCCAGCCCTCCGACACCCCCATGGTCTGATCAACGGCACCCCGAATATGTCTGGCCAGCCTCAACCCACTCCCCACCCCTGGCCCACCTCAACCTTCCCCACACCCTCAGCAGCTCCAATCTTCCAATACCACCCCCCCACTACCAACAGCCCCAATCCCACCTCCTGCAATCCCAATTCCCCCCACCCCCCGCAGCTGACCCCCCCACTTCCCCCAAGCCAGTAGCCAACCCTAATTGCTGGCCTCCGTCCTTCTGTCACTCAGCCCAATTGCATAGTGGCAGTGGGACACACCCCACCCCCATCATTCTCCCCCCCCGCTCCCTCCTCCAGAGGTTCCACCGCCCCCAATCAGGCCCCATCTTCTAATAAGTCCTCTCCCCTTGGCACTGCCCAAGATGCCCCCTGGGCGGTGCCAAGATGGCCCCTGGATATTGGCACTTTGTGCTTGGGTGGCAATGTTCAGGGAGAACCACCCCTGACGCCCAACTCTCTGGGGGGTCTCAATGGTTCTCCTTTATTCCAGCACAGTTGGGCTACTAGTTCCCTGCAAGTGGGAAGCAAATCTAAACCCCGCTGGAGTCGACCCTGCTGTATGGGGACAGCGGGGGTGGGGGGGGGGTTGGTGCTGGGGCATGAGTAGGCCCAGAAATTTCAGTCCCGGGCTTGCTAATGATATTTCGATGGTACAGTGATGATGATTTAAATAAATTAAGCAGCTCCACACCAATTTCTGGTGTGGAGCTGATGGCACCGGAAATCCGGCTGTTGGAGACTCCCAGAGACAGTGCACCAAGCATGAAGCACACAAAAGGCCCCCATAATCTTTTGGATCCCCTAAATCAGAATATTGCCCTGTGGCTTATTGTCCTGTTGCCCATCTGATCTTGCCCATCCAGAAATAGTCTACCGTTCTCCCATCTCAGCATCCAACACTTCTTAAAATGAATCCAACTTCCCCCTTCTCCGTTATCTTACCTGGAGATCTAATTCACGTACTGATCATTGCAATAAATCAAAGGCGACTTGATGAGGCTTCAGGATTAAAGAGATTTATTGCCAGTGATTAACAATAATGATTAACAATATAAGCAAACGGGGTCTGACAGAATAACTACGCCACTGTACACTACTCCTTCCTGTTTCCAACTGTCGATCCTTCCCAACCCAAGATATGTGCCCTTGCACTTGACTTGACACTCCATTGGGTCTGGCCTGACCATATGGCCCTCAGGGAAAGCCTTTAAAGGGGCCACGCTATCACAATCATGGACTGTGTGAAGACCTTATTACGTTAAATTTACCTTTTGTGCCTTTTGAGCCTCTGTCCAGTTGACAGACTATAGCAATTTAATTTGAATTATTCTCCCAGATCTATCTGTTCTATACCATGTACTAATAAGCTTTTATGCAATTGCTTCTCAGATGCCAGAAGACCCAGTATTTCAGTATTTCTGTACTATCTCCAGAGTTTGAGTGTCTCAGTTACCAGAACAAGATGCAATACTCAAGATGTGGTCTAACAAGGGCATTTGTACAGCCTAAGCATAGGTTCTTTCACCTTGTAATGTGTTGCTTTGGCTAAACAGTTCTACATTGCAATTGCTTTATTGATTGCTGCTTCGCAGTAGTTCTTCGCTATTTCCATAATAACTGGCTTCACTTATAGATATTCTTCAAAACAGTAACTTGTTTTCCTCACCCCACGCTCAACCTAAATGGGGATATGGGGCAAGGAAAGTGAAATAGAGACCCATGCCACTCAGATTTCATTTGGATCCCATTGACAATGGATCTAAACAAGAACACAACTCCCTCATTCCAGCTGGCATTTCTCCTGGCTGAACTTGTTCCCTCTTCGAAATTTGCTGATGACACCAAGATTGGGGGAACGGCAAATTGTGCGGAGGGTGTGGAGAGTCTGCAGAAGGATCTAGATAGGCTGGGCGAATGGGCCAGGAAATGGCAAATGGAATTTAATGTTGGCAAGTGTGAGGTGGTCCGCTTTGGTAGGAATAATGGTAGGAAGGACTATTACTTACGTGGCGACAAACTGCAGCAGGCGACGGTGCAGAGGGACCTCGGGGAGCTTGTGCATGAGTCGCAAAAACCCAGCTTGCAGGTGCAGCATGTGGTCAGGAAGGTGAATGGGATGCTGGCCTTCATAGCGAGGGGGATTGAATATAAAAGTAGGGAGGTCTTGCTGCAGCTGTATAGGGCATTAGTGAGGCCGCAGCTGGAGTACTGTGTGCCGTTTTGGGCGCCGCACCTGCGCAAAGATATTTTGGCCTTGGAGGGAGTGCAGAGGAGGTTTACTAGGCTGATACTGGAGTTGAGGGGATTGAGCTATGAGGAGAGGCTGAATAAACTAGGCTTGTACTCATTAGAGTTTAGAAGAATGAGGGGAGATCTCATTGAGACGTATAAGATGATGAATGGGATGGATAGGATAGAGGTGGAGAGACTCTTCCCGCTCAAAAAAGACAGTAGGACTAGGGGGCACAGCCTCAAGATAAAGGGAGGGCGGTTTAGAACGGAGTTGAGGAGGAACTTCTTCACTCAAAGGGTGGTGAATCTCTGGAATTCTCTGCCCGTTGAAGTGGTGGAGGCTGCCTCGCTAAATATTTTTAAGACGCGGGTTGATGGGTTTTTGATAAGAGAGGGGATTAAGGGTTATGGGGAGAGGGCGGGAAAGTGGAACTGAGCCACGACAGATCAGCCATGATCTTATTGAATGGTGGGGCAGGCTCGAAGGGCTAGATGGCCTACTCCTGCTCCTATTTCTTATGTTCTTATGTTCTTATCTCACTTTCTCCAAATGAAAAGTGTAGCAATGAGTACCTGCATGGGTCCTAGCTACCCTTGTCTTTTTATGGGGCATATGGAACATTCCTTGTTCCATGCCTACCTGGGTCCCTTCCCACAACTGCTTTACTGATACATCGATGACTATTTCAGTGCTGCTTCATGCTCTTGTCTGGACCTGGAAAAATTCGTCAACTTGAGCTTTGACAAAGGGATATCGGGAATCAAAACATCAGCTCTTTTCTCTTCTTACAGATGCCGCCAGACCTGCTGAGATTTTCCAGCATTTTCTCTTTTAGTCCTTCATTCCACACAACCTCCCTTCCCCTTCCCTAGACACAAAGGGGGAGAAATAGATTCACATTGCACAATTTCTATCAGCTATGCAGAGTACATTGATTTCCCAAGGAGAGACATTTTCTTCAATGATACCTGAGAGGAAACCTGTACAGGTTGCACAGCTTTGTATTTATTCATTCATGGATGTGAGTATGACTGAGTAGGTCAGCACTTATTCCCCATCCTTAATTGCCCTTGAGGAGGTGATGGTGAGCCTGCAGTGCTGCCTGTCCCTGGGGAATAAACATAGTCCTCTTAACACCACTAGAAATAGCACCATGCAAACAGATTTCTCCTGCAAACACACAGGGCTAATTTGTGAATGTGCAGAACATGTGCAGTGCTAATGGGGTGCTAAATGAGCAGCATGGCTAAGCACCCAATTTTCTCTTTTGACGCTTGCGAACGTAGCGACGAGCCCAGAAAAATCTATCCTCCAGCACAACTTGCAACCACTGTGAAGAAACTTTATTAAAAGATCTCTAAAATAGACTCAAAAACACCTCCCCTGCCAATAGTATTGTTAAATATATTAATCATTATTCACTTTGTCTTGTCACTTCATTTCAAGACATTTCGTTCTGAAATCCACTTGCCCATCGATATTACAAGAACAAATGAGAATTGTGCTGAAGTTACGAATGTTGAATTTCTCTGACCCTTTCAGATTAAAGAACAGATTTTGTTTTGATTAAATATGATGCACATTGCTTACATTAACACTGCGATGAAGTTACTGTGAAAATCCTCTAGTTGCCACACTCTGGCACCTGTTCAGGTACACTGCGGGAGAATTTGGCATGGCCAGTGCACCTAACCAGCACATCTTTTGGATTGTGGGAGAAAACCCACGCAGTCACACGGAGAACGTGTGGACTCCACACAGATAGTGACCCAAGCCAGGAATCGAATCTGGATCCCTGCTGTGTGAGGCAGCAGTGCTAACCATTCCACCTCCCTGGTGCAGGTAGAAGATTTACATTGAGTTCACCTATTGTGTCCTGTCTCTTTTATTGCAAAAAGTTCCACATTGCATAATTTCTGAAATGTAACCAGTCAGATACATTTTTTTAGCATGGTGGCATTTTATTGAGATGTGCCCTCAGAAGCGTAGGTTAGATTTTAAATCCAAATATGATAGAGCATAATTTAGCTTCTGAAAACTACTCATAGTTAAGATCATTTAGAAGAGAGATCTTAACCAATGAATTTGACATTATCAACTTCTCTCATAAACATTCTAAAGTGTTTCACATACATTGAATTCCTCTGAAATGCAGACATTGTTTGTTTCTAACTCAAGGTGGTAATTTTTTTCCAAAAAAGAAAAAGAATGAGCAGTTACTTTATTTTTGACGATGTTGTCCAATGGGCAATATTTGCCTCCATCAGTGGTTCTCAAGCATGTTTGGTTTAAGGATATATTTACAGATGTATTAGTAATTGCAGATTCTCCTCCCATCTAAATTATTGTAATAAAATATGGATAGTGTGAAATTGCTGAATGCAAAGAGTGTTTTAATAATAACATAAGAACATAAGAAATAGGAGCAGGAGTTGGCCATCTAGCCCTTCGAGCCTGCCCCGCCATTCAATAAGATCATGGCTGATCTGTCGTGGCTCAGTTCCACTTTCCCGCCCTCTCCCCATAACCCTTAATCCCCTCTCTTATCAAAAACCCATCAACCCGCTTCTTAAAAATATTTAGCGAGGCAGCCTCCACCACTTCAATGGGCAGAGAATTCCAGAGATTCACCACCCTTTGAGTGAAGAAGTTCCTCCTCAACTCCGTTCTAAACCGCCTCCCCTTTATCTTGAGGCTGTGCCCCCTAGTCCTACTGTCGTTTTTGAGTGGGAAGAGTCTCTCCACCTCTATCCTACCCATCCCATTCATCATCTTATACGTCTCAATGAGATCTCCCCTCATTCTTCTAAACTCTAACGAGTACAAGTCTAGTTTATTCAGCCTCTCCTCATAGCTCAACCCCCTCAACTCCGGTATCAGCCTAGTAAACCTCCTCTGCACTCCCTCCAAGGCCAAAATATCCTTGCGCAGGTGCGGCACCCAAAACTGCACACAGTACTCCAGCTGCGGCCTCACCAATGCCCTATACAGCTGCAGCAAGACCTCCCTACTTTTATATTCAATCCCCCTCGCTATGAAGGCCAGCATCCCATTTGCCTTCCTGACCACCTGCTGCACCTGCAAGCTGGGTTTTTGAGACTCATGCACAAGGACCCCGAGGTCCCTCTGCACCGTCACCTGCTGCAGTTTTACGCCACGTAAGTAATAGTCCTTCCTACCATTCTTCCTACCAAAGTGGACCACCTCACACTTGCCAACATTAGATTCCATTAATTTTAAATTAATGTTTACTTACCTATGAACCTGTTTCTCACTGCATGGTGAGGACAGAGTGCAGAGAGACGAGCAGGAATTCAGAGGAAACATGACACTGAGAGAGCACTAGGAGAGCAGGGCTAGAATGGGGGAATCAGGTGAACAGAACAAGAGCCAGGAGAAAGCAGGAGTGGGGAAGCAGGTGTGTGTGTGTGTGTGTGTGTGTGTACGGGCAAGGGGCCAACAACGGAAATGTCCATTGATCTCGAATGGCAATTTCTGGTCTCATTCAAGCAAGGCCATAAAATCCCACCCATTATGAGAAAGCAAGTTCTTCCTTACTTAGAATCCATAGAATCCCTACAGTGCAGAAGGAGGTCATACAGCCCATTGAGATTGCATTGACAACAACCCCACCGAGGCCCTATCACCAGAACCCCACATATTTACCCTGCTAATCCTCCTGAAACTAAGGGACAATTTAGCATGGGCACCTGGAGCACCTGGAGGAAGCCCATGCAGGCAAGGGAGAACGTGCAAACTCCACACAGACAGTCACCCAAGGTCAGAATTGAACCTGGGTCTCTGATGCTGTGATGCAGCAGTGCTAAGCACTGTGCCACTGTTCTGCCTTTGTGCACTGTCAGCCAAAATAAAAGTCTGATGCACATGGAATCATACTGCACAGAAGGATTCAGCCCTTGCCTGTGTTGGCTCTTTGCTAGAGAATCTAATTAGTTTCATTCCCCTGCTCATTTTCCATAACCATGTAATGTTTTGCTTTTTGCATTATGCATCCAATTCCAGGCAATATACACATTCACCTAACATACTCTAAATATTTGTACACTTCTAAGTTGATGGTAATTTCATTTAAAATATTATGTTGATTTGCCTGAATGGAAATAGTTAATTAATCTCTGGTCATTCATTACCATGGGAAATGTATAATTCTGCCATTGACATACATAGCTTACTTTGATTTAAGGAGATGGATATGATCTCTTGGTAAATTATCTGCTGTGGGAGTCAACTTTATTTTAACTGCACAAAAAATGATCACTCATCAGAATACAGAAACATGTGGCATTGCATTGTAGCTGGGTTGTGGGAGTAGGAGGAACGTGTAATCCAACCCAACTGTCCATTCTTCATTTGAGTCAAAAACATCTTCATCAATATTTCTACTCCCCAATCATAATGTCACATCCCTTTCGCCAGTATTTCATTACAGGCCAATAAATTCTGAAGTTTCCTGCGCAGGTGACCTTCAGATGAACTCAGGAATAATTACTAGGAAACAGTAATAATTATTAACCATTAGCAAATGATCATTCACATCTGTTAGATTGTTACTGTCAAAAGTACGGCAGGAAGGTGAGGGGAGTTTAAACAGCCATGCTTGAATTACTGCTTCTTTTAAAAGTGCGCCCGCTCATCACACTTTTAAAAGAACATTTCAGAACAGGGCTCCACACTGAACTTCATGCCTCAGCGTTTCTGCACATTATCTCTAATGCAAATGAAAAGAAACTGAGAAAAGCAAAATGGCTTATAATCTGCAACACATTTAAGAAATGCACTGGTAAGATTTGAATGAACACCAAAGAACTGGCATGCTTACTAAATGAGTACTTTTTATCCATTTACTCAGAGCAGCAAAGAAGGAAAATAAATCTGATCTGCAAAAAAAAAGGACTCAGTACCTGGAACCATGCTACAGCGATGTGGGATAAGTAAAGATTATAGAAAGTTGAAATTAAGTCATTAGTCACAAGTAGGCTTACATTCATACCGCAGTGAAGTTACTGTGAAAATCCCCTAGTCGTCACACTCTGGCGTCTAATATTCTGAGGGAGAATTTAGCATGGCCAATGCACCTATCCTGCACATCTTTGGACTGTGGGAAAAAACCAGACCACCCAGAGGATACCTGCGCAGACACACAGCAAACATGTAAACTCTACACAGACAGTGACCCAAGCCAAGAATCGAACCCAGGTCCCTGGTGCTGTGAGGCAGCAGTGCTAACCACTGTGTCACCAGTGATCAAGCTTGTATCAACCCTGAAGCTGAAAGCTGAATTCAGTGTTTGTTTTTACTGAGACCTTAAATGACATTGTTTCTGAAGAAAGAGAAATACAATTTGGCACACATTCTCCTCTGTAACAACAATTGGCAGCCATCACCCTCTTACTGCCTGTTAATGTCAATTAATGGGCAACTGTGAGAGTTATTTTCTAACACTCTGCAGGAATGATAATACAGTCAGATTCAGCAAGGTCAACTGACTTGATTAATTTTATGGTGCTCCAGGCACATCACTCATAATATCAGGATCTGAATGTTGGCCTCCAGGAGCCAGTGATCGACTGCTGGCTATTGTTATGCATGTTTCCAGTGTAGGGATACAGCAGGCAAGGCTGAAAGGCAACTTTTTCTTTGGTATGTAGTTTCCACTTCTGAATTTGAGATTCCATCTTCACTATGGATCAGCCATCTAGTCTGAATGAAAGGTAGGGGCACTGCACAGGCTCCAAACTCTCTTAATACTTGCATAGGCCACAGTGTGTGACTCAGGCCTGTTATTCAATGATGAGACACAGCTGTCATTGCATTATTTACCCTGAAGGGCCTTAGTGTTTTCTCCAAAGTATTTAAGCATTTACCCAACATTAGACTACCTGGTCAACAGTTCCTAGTTTAATCCTTCCCTCCCTTCACGAACAATTGGTTGTTCTTCCTTCTCTACTACAATTTGTACATCAATGCAGGATTGAAAAATTGTGCTTTTAGTATCTTTTTCCTTCCTTCCCTAATGAGACATCATTAGGGTTTGCTATGCTTGTAGACTTTATCAAATTTGTTTCATAAAAATTGTGTATTCTGCCGAAAAAACATAAGCCATTTTACTACTGCTACGTGTCACAGTACAGCTAAGTTATGTAGTGAATGTGAATGAAATAAATCTGGTCATTTGTGCAAATAACTTGCATTATGTAAGCACTTCCATGGTCTTAGGACATCCCAAAGCACCTCACAGCCAGTTCATCTCTGTTGTAACATAAGTAATTATTGTAACTACTTTGCACTCTGCAAGGTTTCATGAGTAGCAAGAGATAAATTAAGAATTGAACATTTTTTTATGATGTCGGTTGAGGGTTAATTATTGGTCAGAACACCAGTAGGACCCCTCCACTCTGAATAGAAGCACAGATCCATAGAACAGTTGTTGCGCAGAAGGCAGCCTATCACACACACGCTGGCTCTCTGTATGAGTCAATTTAGCTGGCCCTATGCCTTCCCCCTGCCCCAAAACCCTGCAAATATTTTTTCTTTCTGGTTCTTTTCCAATTCCCTTTCGAAAGGATTCATGATTGAATCTGCTTCCACCAACCTTTCAGGCAGTGCATTCCAGTCACCACTCACCATGTAATTTGTTTTCCTCGTATCGCTTCTGGTTCTTTTTGTAAATTGCCTGAAATCTATATCTTCTGCTTTTGACCATCCTGTCAGTGGGAACAGTTCCACTCTATTTTCTATGTCAGACCAGTTTCCGTCCATCACTTTGAATATTGCCTTTGTGTCTTTCATGTCCATCTGTGGTCAGTGACAGGGGCCGGGATTCTCCAACCTCATCTGAAACTGGGATTTTCCGGTCCTGTTGCTGTGAATGGAGATTTGGCCAAATTCGCCATTCTCGCTGGCAGCGGTGGTGGGGTGTATGACATCTGAAAATTCTATGGGATCTTTCCAATGACTGTAAAAGTCTCTGGATTGTTTTAACAACTCCAACTGGTTCATTAATGTCCTTCTGGAAATCAATTGGCACCAATACGGGGTCTGCTGCGAACATGATTCCAATCTTCAATATCTGGTAGATACCTCAGAGCAATTAGTGATAGGCAATAAATACTGCCTTGTTATTGCTTCTATCTTAAGAACAATTTTTTTTTAAAATTGCTGACTGCGTGGTATTGAGCCACACCAATCAAGAAAATCTGTTATCCATAATGTGTTGGCTCATTTTAGTTTGTATTTTATAATTGACTACTTTTCGGTAGTGAAAGGAAATTCAGTTTAGCGTCCTCATCGTGATTGCTATGCAATGAATTCCAGCACCAAGCCCCTATATGTGTATGTGAAATGAAACCTGGAACAGGCTTAGCTGCAATGTTTCCTTAGCTGCACAGCCAGATGCTATCCTGGCCATGAACGAAGAACAGATATTCAGGTGAGGTACTGAAAGACATCTTGCACCCATGGGTCTCTAACCCGTCACAGAAAGGGGGGAGAACATTGACAATGTAAAAGCTATCTACTTTCAATCCGGATAATATTGCCAATTATTTAGTTTTGTCATACCACTACTTAATGAAGTGAATGTCCTTGAAAGTTCTTCATCTTTTTATAACTGTCATCTTATCTGTCTGCTAAAGCTCTACTAATTAAACATAACATTTCCTGGAGTAGTAAAGTGAAGTTGCATCAGTAATAATGAACAGATTTAGTATAGTCACATCCCCCAAAAATTAGTTTTAAACCATCCTTATTAAGCAGAAAATTAGACCTAAATCAGCCTACAAGTACTCATTAAAATCCACTGATCTTTAGCTGGCTCCATGTCTTAACATCTTTAATTAGCAAACTGCAAGTCTAACTGGCGTGATAAATGCTATTAATCTTACCTTTCATTCACTTTCTCATTGCATATAATTTCTTAGGGGAGACACGCTCTTCCGCTAGTGTTCTCTTTGTGTTGTTTGATGCCCTTGCGAAAGAATCGCTGAAAGTAAACTTGGAATTCTATACTTTGAATGATTAGATAAGAAAACTATCAGGGGTATTAATACCCAATTTCTTATTTGTATAGATTTCTAATTGAAATCTCTTTCACCAGTCGTATCTTTATGCTCAATTTTCTGATTTCAACTTGCTACAATTTCTTCATTAGGGCTACCGTAACAGTTAAAATGGTTTAAGACTTCAAGCATTTACTATGTGGGAAATTCCCCTTTGCAGGAGTCAGGAACCTGACAGGGGTTGCCACAGGCCCTCCAGCCGGTGGACAGGCCCACGGTGGTGGCCATAGTGTGCAGGTCTACCAGTGCGTGGACACACTCTAGCACCCGTGAACCAAATGCTGAGCTATGAGCAAGATAATCCACTGCCTTATGGAGTCGTGAGGAGAGTTGAAGGCTAGGAGAGTAAACCTTGACAAAAATCTGGAGTGAAGCTCAGTGGTGGACTGTCGCATGTCTAAATATGACAGCTTTCGGGCAATTCCTCCAACCAAGCCAGTGCTAAAACTGGTGATCTGCATTCCTTTGAACCCAAATGAGGAGGTTGAGTGGGGGACCTCAATGCTGAGCTGCTTGAGATTTCAAAAAAAAAATGGAATACCTCATTGCTACAATCGAGAGTTTGTAAAGGAGAATTCCAAATCAACTCACTATTTCTAGTGAGAAACTCTAAGTACCAGCAGCTACTGTGGAAAGGCCCTTTCAGCTCTAAACAAGCATCCGGGCAATTCATGATTTTTTTCTTCTGACTTGTTACTTAGTTAAATTTTTTATATCTGATGTTTTATAGTTGGGGTGCGGTGTGTGTGGGGAGATTTGTGTGGTTTTTGCATTAGTGGACAGTCGGACATATTTGTAAATTGTAAACCTTTTGTTAATAGTTTCTATATTTTTAGCTGAGAGAATTTTAGCAATAAAAGTAAACCTTCACTTGTTAACTTAAGAAACCTGGTGGGCTTATTTATTGCATCAAGCAATCACAGCTGAATATATATATGAAATTGGTAATATCACCTCACTTTTAACTTCAAACTCTGTTATAATCAGCTCAGCAGTGGGATAATGAGAATAATCAGTTCATCCCTGTTAACTTGGTTGTAACATGATTTTCAGGAAGCTTTTGGAGTAGCAGGGCAAATCTGAATACAGCTTTCAGCTTTTCATGTTTAAGTGTGCGTGCTTACCAGAAGTTGCTGTGCAATTTCCTTTTAGTCTCACCATTATATTTACAACAGAAATCCTAAGCATTTTATCACAGGGCATTATATCAGCAATGAATGTTGGATTTTAAAAATTGCTTTATTTATTACTATTAAAAAGGGTTTGTGTAATGTTGATTTTCTTTTTCCCTTCTGGAACTGCACCAGATCTATTTGCACATAATGTTGACATAGTGCTTATCCCTCAGGTTTCTTAGTACAGTCAAAATGATCCAATACCTCATGGAACAGATGACGGGGTGGTTGCACTTATTTTTTTTTTGGTCATAGCAGATTTGAGGTCGGACATTTAATTTTCTTCAGGATGTATTCAGCCACAGCTTGTGTGGAACTAATCTAAAGTGAATACAGATTAAAGCTAAGATAAAAGATGGATGTTGCATACTGTATTTACAAGTGAATAATGGCCATGTTAACCAATTCACTGCTGAAAATGTTACAGATCTGAAACATTTATTATGCTGTCTCACAGTACAGTGGCCTGGCTTATTGCTATTAAATTCAAGGACTACAAATAAGTTATCTGGAAAAACATGTGAGCTCACTCTGTGGTAGCAAGAATCCAATTACAAGTACGTAGAGCTTCACTCCTGCTTGGATCTGGTTCAATGTAACAGTGATTCAATTCAGTTAGGAGTTATATGTACTACCTTGTCTGAATGAGTGAGAAGAAATAGATTTTCTCATGTTTGCATTAGATTCTCATTTGCAACAAGCAAAGATATGAAAATGAGTGGATGACCATGTCTCAGATCAGAGTGTCCACTGTTTATTAATATTTAGTAATAGTGTCTCATCATTAATACCCTTTATACCGTTAGAGCTTTAGTGTTTGACCTGTCTTGTTAGACACATTTGGACATTCTTTTCTTTGGGTTGACAGTGGAGGCTTCCAATACCATTGGGTACAAAACTACTTAACCTGACAACGCAGGAGAGCAGAACTAACACACATTGTTGAAATGATGGTAAGCACTGAAGCATAGAGTTAATAATTAAAAATTAATAATACCCAGAATATAAGTGTGAACTTTAATCACAGGCAGCTTACCCCAGGCTCTGGTGATGCCAGAAGTGTGTGTCTGTCCAGGAGGCTATGCTGGGTTGAGCTGTCGCAGATCCCGACTATTTAATGGTAATTAAATGAATCCCCCGATACTGTCATACTCAGCAACCCCACTTTTCTTCAGTGATAGTGCCCGTATACATTGCTTAAATAGAAATAATTGCAATAAAGACGACATAATTAAACAGAAAAGAATCAAAATGATCCCATTTTCAGCTAGTTTTCAGATAGGTTCAATTTCAAAAAATTCTGTAAAGTAAAAATTCTATAATTTTCAAAAAATGTCTGCATTAAAATCTGTTTGGACAATCACTGGACATTCAGGTTGTGACTGTGGTGCAACACATGATGGGGTGGGGAGTGATTCTCCTGGCTATACTGCTCAAGTAGTGCAGGGGCTGGAAGAGATCAGCAGGACTCGTGTCCAGTGTCCGGTCAATAGCGTGTCCGCCAGGCTCTTTTTCTTTGACGTAATCAGCCTTATTACCAGAAATCAGTTTGAGGCTGATTACTGTATGGAAATATCAATTTCAATAATGATTAGTGAGCCCGGGATGATATTCTCTGGGCTTGCCAGTGTTTCCTGCCCTCCCTGTTGGGAGACGTTCCCACCAGTGGGGATTAAAGCTGGTCCCCATCGAGGGGCACCAGGTGTGATCATCTTGCCGGTGAGGACAGAGGCACTGAGGTCCGCCTTGGGAGGTCAGGGGTAGGATGGGGCCTTTGGATAGTGCCATCCTGGCACCCTGGCAGTGCCCACCAGGCACTGGGTAGTACCAAGGCGATGGGGACTGAGGGGGCAGGGCCTACGGTGGGGCCAATCGGTGGTGGCAGGACTGGACAATCCCAGCTGCAGGCAAGGTCGGAGCATTCCAGCTATGACTTTTGACATTAACTTCATCTTAAAGAACTTCTATTATTTTTGTTTGTGCTCCTTTAACCAAATCCATAACTGATTTACAACATCCATCAGTGGCAGTCAGCATCACTACATAGTTCACAGGATACATTTGGTTTCCCTGTGAATTTGTCTTTATGACATCCAACATAATGTCACATTGAATTAAGGGAGGTTTGTTCAAGAAGCTTGGGTGAAATCTGAAGTTCAAGCATAGGTGAAGCCAAGGTCAAAGAGTTGAATTTGATTGGCTCTCTGTCTCTCACTCTCTCACTATATCTATCTATCTATGCATCTATCTATCTAAGTATCTATCTGTCTGTCTGTCTATTATCTATGTATCTGTCTGTCTATTTATCACTTTCTCTCTTGAACCCTCCCTTTTAATGAGAGTTCAGTTGCTTTATTCATGCTTCTATGGTTGGCTATTGTAGAATCTCAGAAGCTAAGTGTTAGTAAGTTGGGAGTGCTGATACAATGCATGTCATTGCATCCAACATATTTAAAATATGACTTCAATAATGAAGAAGTGAAACTTGAAATGGAAAGCTGTATTTCACGATAAATCTACCATCCGAGTACATTCTTTTAGGAGCTAAATTAATAAAACTGCTTTCTTAAATTTTATTATGGCCAGGATGATCGTAGAATCCTACAGTGCAGAAGGAAGCCATTCGGCCCGTTGAGTCTGCATCAACCACAATCCTGCCCTATCTCAAATCAAACCCAGGTCCCCAGCGCTGTGAAGCAGCAGTACTAACCACTGTGCCACCATGCCGTCCCTGATGAGATTGAATGAACAAAGAAAATTACAGCACAGGAACAGGCCCTTCAGTCCTCCAAGCCTGCACCAACTTGGCTGCCCGACTGAACTAAAACCCGTTACACTTCCGGGGATCATATCCCTCTATTCCAATCCTATTCATGTATTTGTGAAGATGCTGCTTAAATGTCACTACTGTATCCACTTCCACTACCTCCCCTGGCAACGAGTTTCAGACACCCACCACCCTCTGTGTAAAAAATCTGCCTCGTACATCTCTTTTAAACATTGCCCCTTGCACCTTAAACCTGTGCCCCCCAGTAATTGACTCTTCCACCCTGGGAAAAAAGCTTCTGACTATCCACTCTGTCCATGCCTCTCATAATCTTGTAGCCTTCTATCAGGTCTCCCCTCAACCTCCGTCGCTCCAGTGAGAACAAATCAAGTTTCTCCAACCTCTCCTCATACCAGGCAACATCCTGGTAAATCTTTTCTAAACATAAGAACATAAGAAATAGGAGCAGGAGTAGGCCATCTGGCCCTTCGAGCCTGCCCCGCCATTCAATAAGATCATGGCTGATCTGTCGTGGCTCAGTTCCACTTTCCGGCCCTCTCCCCATAACCCTTAATCCCCTCTCTTATCAAAAACCCATCAACCCGCTTCTTGAAAATATTTAGCGAGGCAGCCTCCACCACTTCAATGGGTAGAGAATTCCAGGGATTCACCACCCTTTGAGTGAAGAAGTTCCTCCTCAACTCCGTTCTAAAACGCCCCCCCTTTATCTTGAGGCTGTGCCCCCTAGTCCTACTGTCTTTTTTCAGTGGGAAGAGTCTCTCCACCTCTATCCTATCCATCCCATTTATCATCTTATACGTCTCAATGAGATCTCCCCTCATTCTTCTAAACTCCAACGAGTACAAGCCTAGTTTATTCAGCCTCTCCTCATAGTTCAACCCCCTCAACTCCGGTATCAGCCTAGTAAACCTCCTCTGCACTCCCTCCAAGGCCAAAATATCTTTGCGCAGGTGCGGCGCCCAAAACTGCACACAGTACTCCAGCTGCGGCCTCACCAATGCCCTATACAGCTGCAGCAAGACCTCCCTACTTTTATATTCAATCCCCTTCGCTATGAAGGCCAGCATCCCATTCGCCTTCCTGACCACCTGCTGCACCTGCAAGCTGGGTTTTTGCGACTCATGCACAAGGACCCCGAGGTCCCTCTGCATCGTCGCCTGCTGCAGTTTTTCGCCCCGTAAGTAATAGTCCTTCCTACCATTCTTCCTACCAAAGTGGACCACCTCACACTTGCCAACATTAAATTCCATTTGCCATTTCCTGGCCCATTCGCCCAGCCTATCTAGATCCTTCTGCAGACTCTCCACACCCTCCGCACAATTTGCCGTTCCCCCAATCTTGGTGTCATCCGCAAATTTCGACACCCTACACTCGGTTCCCTCCTCCAGATCCAGATCTGTACCCTCTCCAAAGCCTCCACAACCTTCTGGTATATTCCAAGTGCAGCCTAACTAAAGTTCTATAAAGCTGCAACATGACTTGCCAATCTTTAAACTCAGTGCCCCGGCCGATGAAGGCATGTCGTATGCCTTCTTGACTACCTTCTCCACCTGCATTGCCACTTTCAGAGACCTGTGTATTTGTATACCCAGATCCCTTTACCTATCAATACTCTTAAGGGTTCTGTCATTTACTGTATATTTCCTATCTGTATTAGACCTTCAAAAATGCATTACCTCACATTTGTTCGGATTAAACTCCACCAGCCATCTCTCTGCCCGAGTCCCCAACTGATCTATATTCTGCTGTATTCTCTGATGGTCCTCATTGCTATCTGCAAATCCACCAACATTTGTGTCATCAGCAAACTTACTAATCAAACCATTAACATTTTCCTCCAAATAATTTATACATATTACAAACAGCAAAGGTCCCAGCACTGATCCCTGAGGAATGCCACTCGTCACTGCCCTCCATTCAGAAACGCACCCTTCCATTGCTACTCTCTGTCTTCTTTGACTGAGCCAGTTTTGTATCCACCTTGCTAGCTCACCTCTGATCCCATGTGACTTCATCTTCTGCACCAGTCTGCCATGAGGGACCTTGTCCAAGGCCTTACTGAAGTCCACGTAGACAACATCTGCTGCCCTACCCTCATCAATCATCTTCATCACTTTCTCAATAAACTCAATCAAGTTTGTGAGACACAACCTGTCCTTCACAAAACCATATTGCCTCTCACTAATATGTCCACTTATTTCCAAATGGGAATAAATCCTGTCTCGAAGAATCCTCTCCAATAATTTCCCTACCACTGATGTAAGGGTCGCTGGCCTGTAATTACCTGGATTATTCTTGCTACCCTTAAACAAAGGAGCAACGTTGGCTATTCACCAATCCTCTGGGACCTCCCCTGTAGCCAGTGAGGATACAAAGATTTCTCTCAACGCTCCAGCAATTTCCTGCCTTGGCTCTCTCAGTATTCTGAGGTATATCCCATCAGGCCCTGGGGACTTGCCTACCTTAATGAAATGCTAGGAACTTAAAGAATAAAATGGCGGAAATAAGCAATCATCCATGATCTGAATGTGAAAAGGGAGATTAATGTTTTGATGAAATTGTTCCTCAAAAAGGAGAAGTACTTCCTCTGGAGCAATAGTTCTAGTCTGCTTAGATCATCAGCAACCATCCCAAGTTATTGCAGCATAACAAGAGGGAAGGAACTCAGGTGTACTCTGCCTACCAATAGCCTACATTCTATTGGCAGTGGCGAAGCAATGGCATTTGCCCTTTACCTTGCTGGCAGATGCCCACAAAGGTTTGATTGGCTTTAGCATGGTGGTTTGTTTCAGTACGGCATTCCCTACAAAGGCTTTGTGGTGTCTGTGGGCAGGGCAAGAAATAACAAGGATCTTCAAGCCTTCAGGTTGAAGAATCATAACTCAGTCACAGAAAGTCCAAACCAGAAAATGTAATGTTGGAAATTTGAATGAGATTTCAATGAGTCAGTAAGAAAATGTTTTTTAAAAGTCCATCAACGCTGATTTTCCACTGGGGAATGAGACTCTACATTTGTAATTCTTTTTTCAGGGCCGGGGGGGTTATTCAACAATAATCACCTCTTATAGCACCACTTAATACTCAGCAGCCCTGCTTCCTCTCAATTTTCAGTTTGTAATGAAGACCAGGGGGCCATTCAAGCTCAGAAAACCTTGAAAAAAGGCTATTATGTTGTTATGGAGAGCAGCTGCCAATCACAGGCTAAATTATTCCTCCAACCAGTGACAGATGATGTTGCCCCAGGGTATCATAGTATTGTACACAACCAATGGATTTACCTACAATAAAGAAAAATAACATACAACATACTTAATATTTTAGAACTCCTTCATAGAATGTGGGCACCTCTGGCAAAGCCATTTGTTGCTTATCCCTGATTGCCTTTCTTGGTCATTTCAGAGGGCAATTAAGTACCTCAATGTAAATGGCTGTAATGTTGTCCATGCTCAGTTCTCAAGCAATGAAAGGATTTGTTATTTGTGGGACATGGACATCACTGGTTGGTCAGCATTTATTGCCCATCCCTAGTTGCCCTTGTAGGGCAATTGAGAGTCAACCACATTGCTGTGTTTCTGGAATCACATGGAAGCCAGACCAGATAAGGATTTCATGGAGTCAGATTTCATAGTTATAGAAAGAGGCTCTTTGACTCACTGTGTCTACGCTGACCATTTTCCAGCACTTGTTCCGTAGCCTTCCCTAGAAGACACTAGTGAACCAAATGGGTTTTCACAACAATTGACGATGGCCGTCATGACCACTATTGCTGAGGCTAGCTTTATATTCCAGATTTATTAACTTAATTTGAATTCCACTAGCTGCCATGGTGGGATTTGAACCCGTGTCCCTGGAGAATTAGCCCAGGCCTCTGGATTACAAATCCAGTGACGTTATTCACTATACCATCATCTCTTCTACTTCCAAATATACTTGCCCTATCTTTTTCAAGTAAGGAAGTAATTTGCAGGTACAGCAGGTTAAGCCAATGCAAGCATTTCAGTATTATTGGTGAGAACTTCAAAAGTGAAGGCGACAGAGCAAGCTATTTCTGACTGCAACTTTGGAATTTCATAGACGAATGCCAGAAACTGCTGTCTGATTTATCTCAAAATAACAATTAGTGCTGGCAGCCTTACCATTATCAGTACAACAACATTTGGGGCAGTGCACCTTGATAATACTTACAGATGTTTCCCTTGCTGCACCAATGCAACAATTCACATCAACCATTCTTGTGACTCTGAGTGAATTTGCAATTTAGTTAACTTGAGACACCTTTGTACTATGCAACGACAAACAATGCAAAAACATTCGGGATCCTTACAAAGAAGTAAATTTTTGATCGAGTAAATGGGGAAAAACTGTTTTCATTGGCAGGAGAGATGATGACCTAATGTTACAAGATAATTGGTGAAATACAGGGGTGATGAAAAGAACTCTGTGTAGGAATTTGTTATAACCTGGAATGCATTGCCTGGCTGTGCGGGGGAGACAGATTTAATATTAACTTTCAAAGTCAATAGAATGTATACTTGAAAATTTACAGAGCTGTGGGGGAGGAGCAGAGGTGTGGGATCAATTGGATAACTTTTCAAAGAGTTCTCACCAGTATGATAGACCAAACTGCATATTGCCTGTGCTGTATGATTTTCTAAGAGGATCTCATCCCATGGATTTGTGTAATCTGTCCCACCCATTCACCCAGCAATTCTAATTAGAGGGTATAGGTTTAAGGTGAGAGGGGAAAGATTTAAAAGGGACCAGAAGGACAACTTCTTTTTCACGCAGAGGGTGGTGTGTTTATGGAGTGAGCTGCCAGGGAAAGTGTTTGAGGCATGAACAATAGCAACATTCAAAAAACATTTGGATAAACTCGTGGTCAGGAAAGGATTAGAGGGATATGGGCCAAATGCGGGCAATTAGGACATGGGAGGGCATCATGGATGGCATGGACTAGTTGGGTCGAAGGGCCTATTTCTGTGCTGCTTTGCTCTATGACTCTATACGTGGGATTTTCTGGCAATGCTTGCTATCAGAGTGATAAGTCTTGCCCGGGGTTAACGGACCTTTACACTGTCCGTGTCCACTCACTACAATGCCTGTGGCAGGCAAGTTGGGAAAATTCTGCCTTATGATTCTATAATGGCGGTTTTCGATGAATCATTACTCTGATTTAAGTGCCTGTTGGGTACTTTCCTTCATAGTTTTTTACTGAATTTTTGTTCTTATTACGACATAAAAGGCAAGTGCTGCTAAGTAAGAAAGTTTTCCTTTTGCCAAAGCACATGAGAATATGCATTCCTAGATCATTTACACCATAGGTCAAATACAGAATAATGCTCTGCCAGTGCAATTCTTCTTAGCTCCAATTCCAAGAAGATAGCGCCAATGGATTTTCTTTTTCATTTTGTGCAACAGTTGTGCTAATGTGATTTGTGGATGAGGTTGCTAAGTGTAGTAGAAGGGTTAGGTGCAGCAAGGGTTAACGTGGAACTGAGTACAGAACCGTTCACACAGTGGTGTGAGAAGGTACCTGTCTCAGAGCCAGGGGCAGCCTGGAGATCGACACAGTTGGGTTAAGACTGAGATTGTGCTTTTTACTGTAAATATTTTCATAATTATGCGTGGTTAAGAAAGTCTTTCTGTTAACACACTCCAGACCAGAAGCCCACTTTGTGGTGTCAGAAGCAGGATTCTTCACTTAGCTGGATCAAATTCTATAAAAAATGGATATCTTTTTCACTTGGAGTTAATATTTTTTATCCAGGGAGAATTGCAGTTTAAAATTTTCCTAGGCTTCCAGGCAATATCCAGGCAATAATTTTAAATGCACCCTTCACTATCTGCCATAAAGAAGGGAAGCAGATAATGCATTTACGTAGCATCTTCCATCATCTTAGGACATCTCAAAGCACTTTAAAGCCATTGAAGTACTTTCGACATATCGGGCGAGATACTTCGGCCTCCCAGCCGTGTGTTTCCCGCCAGTGGGAGATGGTCCGTTGTTTGCTAGTGGAGGGAATCTCTGCTCCCTTTGCTGTCAGTGGGAATTCCCATTGATGTCACCCCACGTTGGTGGGAAACCCATGGGTGGGGGTGCGCTGCCAGCGGGACTGGAGAATCCCACCAGCGAGAATTCCAGTTATTACTACTGCTGTAATGTAAGCAGTGAGCTGGAGTAGACTGGGAGTAATTAATGCTCTATTCAGTAGTAAAACAGTAGACTGTCATTTATGTAGGAATCCACATTGTTTCACACCAATCTAAAAGTGAAATCTATCAAATACTTTCTGAAGGCTAAAATTTCTTATGAATTCAGCCATAAGTAGATGTTATACAATAGCCAAGCTTAAACAAAATAGGTGTGTAAATGGGTAGTGATGCAAAGGGTTTATTGTTCAGTTTCAGACATAACATATAGGGGGATTTCACAATAACTTCATTGCAGTGTTAATATAAGCCTTACATGTGACTAATAAATAATAAATAAACTTATATTTAACATTGTGCAGCTTTTCTTGCAGTTTCTTGGAATGGATTTATTTCTTAGACTAAAGTAAGTTATTTCCTAAATTTGAAAAACGGGACATTATCTTGAGGTCTTTCAGATATAGACATAAATAAGAAATATGTGATCCGGAGTTTTATGTTGCTGTATGTGTATTAGATGATGTGAGAACTAAGCAAATAGCCACAAGAAATGGCACTTATATATTAGATTCCTTTAATTCAAATGTAAGTTCTTTGAGGAAATTAAGTGAACAGAATGTTAACAGTTCAGGACACAAGGCAATGGTGTCTCCTGATAGTCATATCCACTGACTGCAGTTTTTGAAAATTGAAGGTTGTCTATTCAGATGACCATCTTATGTTTTTGTGATTGAAATACAGGAACTTTTGTTGCAGATAACCAAAACAGTTTCTGTTTTAAAAACAATGGTCTAACTTGCACTGACATTACAGTGTCTGCTACATGAATTTTCATTAGCATTTTAAACACAAGTGAAAGAAATTCCATCAGATTTAACCTGCTCCACCATTGTAAAATATTTATGCCTAAGTGGCATTTAGACGAAACAAGAGCAGAAGCCCAGAAGAAATTCATCTCTAATATGGCCAGTAAAGGGAACTGCTATGTTGATAATAGGATACAACGACTATAGGTGGGATTCTTCGATCATGTTTGTACCTGTCCTGCTGCCAGTGAGAATGGATAATTTGGCATTCAGTCAAACTTCCATTCACTGCAGTGGCACTGGAGATTCCCAGCTGCAGACGAGGTCAGAGGATTCCAGTATATGAGTTGTGTAAATTGTCTCTAATGAGCTATTTGACTTTCTCATAAATGAGGGGGGTCTGTCTGAATTTTTGCAACTTTAAAAAGATATGTGATGTTAACGTCGTTCAGCATCCTGAACCAGACTTCAGGTCAACTGAACTAACCAACTACCCCCTCCCTCCCCATTGTATGGACATAACTCACCATCAAAATTCTGCAATCTTTTAAAATATATAATTTGTTTATCTCTAGTATATGGGTGAGCCTGGGTACAAATACAGAGGAAACCCTAAGACCAGAATTCTTTGAACTGAGCGTGCATTGCCCATTCCCAGCTGGCACATGCATGCAAGGCTTGAGGTTCATTGGGACTTAGAGATGTCGACAACAGAAATAGATTAAGCTTATTTACACTGGTGTTTAACCATTTTGAATCTTATTTTGCGGAACACTAGTTGGCTTTTACGGCACACCAGTGTGCCACTGTGTTAGTGTTTCCTATTCATAAAAATATTATTGTCAAATTTAGGCTAGCTTTAGTTAGTTTGAATTTAAATTTTGCGGCAACGTGCTTTTTTGTTTTGTAGGTTTAGCAATAACCAGATTGAAACATGTTTTAAGAGCCTCTCTGGAAGACAATAGCATGCCCTACTTTTGTCCACAGTTTGTTTATCTATGTTTGCTTATGGGGGTAGCCTGAGATTAGGACTATAGTTATGATGTTCAATTGGTAAGATGGAGCTATCACTTTAAGGCCACTGCTACCCGCTGCCTGTGACAAAGTGCTCTAAATAAATAAATCCTGAGGGCAATTGGAGATTAACTAGCAAATCCCTAGCTCCTTTCTTTATGGGGAGACAATGCAATCAGCATGTAGTGACCAGCTTTTATTCCCTTATTTTTACAATACATTCTTCTGATGATTATTTAATTGTGATGCTTACTGTTTTAAAGCCAGCTGGATGGAATATGAAATATATTCTCCATGCAAGATATACTCATGTGGAAATGCTATACTTGAGGCATGGCACATGGGTTAGACTCAAAGGGCTGAATTTTACAATGCCCCACCAGGTGAGTGTTTGGCGAGTGCTGGCAGATAAAATGACACAAGTGGCTAGCTTGTCAACTTCCTGCCCACCTAAATCTATTCTTCATAATACAATGGATGGATAAAGCTAGTCCACCTGTCTTTAGGCTTATTGAGGCCCTTAATTACCCAATTAAGAAGCAATTAAGGGCCTAACTCCACTGTGGGTGTCATAATCCAAAAGGAAAGTTGTATTTTCACCAGCTCTGGTGAAAATGCAGGAAGAAAGTTGGGCACCTGCATTGGGTCAGGGACATCCCACATAGAAGATTGTGCCTCCCCATCGGCCTCCAAAACCCAAGCCCATCACCTTCCACCTTTCCTTACAGTGCTTGATCCCTCATGTCCCAAAATCTGGGCCTTATCCAAGTCTGATATCCAGGCTATCTTCTTTCTGGGATTGCTTGCAATGTTGCAAGATTGGCCAGTTGCTATTAAGGTCAGGACTTTCCTCTGCTGAGGAATTGAGGTTCCACGCTGAGCTGGGTAAGACTGCCACTGCATTTTATCACGAGGAAATTGACTGACTTTTATAGCAATGGCGTGGGGTATTCGGGGGATTGGCGGTGGGTCATGTTGTACAACCTCCCATAAAGTTTACCCATAAACGCATTCACCTTATGTCTAGGTTAGGTTGCATAATTGCAGGGCTTGCTTGACGATATCTGTAATCTTGGGCAGGATTTTCCAACCGTGCTCGCCCCAAAGCTGGTAAATCCCACCTGAAGTCAATGGACCTTTCCATAGCCTGCCCCTCACCCGCTCCGATTCCCATGACGGGCAGAATGGGAAAATTTGCCCCAAAGGTATTAGATTGGCAGGCAGGTCACCTTTCTTTGAGGGCTAAGTTTGCTATGAAATGAATCACCTTCATGAAGTCAAGTCCCCTGGACTGTACTGAGCTAGGAGCAGGAAATAGGTCTCTTAAATGCATGAGACTGAAGATTCCCCGGAGGGCAGGCATTATGTATAGAATCCCTCCCCTTCAGTGACATTGGGAAATTTTGTTTCAGTAAAATCATAACAGTGATTTTAGACAGTGAGTAGCGAGTCTCATTCACAATGTCATCAGGGTGGAACTGCATGGTATTACTGAACGGAGGTGGAGAATGGTGACGTTTTCTCTGACCAGTAGCTTTAGAGCAGGAGGATAGGGAATAAGAGAATTTACTACCTTTCTTGATAACCTTTTGAATTAGATGAAGATCCAGATAAATACCACTCTCCTTTGAAAATGATATAGTTCTGCATAGTGAGGAATTCACTTCTAAAATAACTTACACACTTATTAGACAACTACACTTTAGAAGAATGAATGTAAATGCAGATGTAGCCTTGAATAAAGTATATTTAGACATATTCAAATTTCCCAGTTATGGTTCAAGGGCTTTTTAAGAATGTTTGATGCATATGGTTTGCATTGCGACTGTCTTAATTGGTAGATAAATAATTAATCGATTAGCATTTCAAATTGCAACACTTAAAGATCTAATGGCACTTCTAACAAGACAATTAATGGAACTGAAATTCTCCCATGACTTACTCGCTGCGATATTACTGGCCCACTTGCCACTGGACTCGAAGCGGGCGGGGGATGGACCAAGGGAAAGACTGTTGACCTCGGGGTGAGATTTTATGGCTTCAGGATGAGCGAAGGTGTAAAAGTTCGCCCATTGTTTCCAAACAAGCTATCCTGCACAGCTTCAATACTACACCATTACTACCCTCAACTAAAAGAATATCCAATGCCCATTGCGATATGGGGTGGAATTTTATGGCCTCATTCGAGCGAGATCAGAAATTCCAGCCGGAGATCAATGGATATTTCCTTTGTCCACCCCTCGCTGGTTCCAATTTCGTGGCGGGTGGGACGGTAGAACTCCAACAATGCTGTTTAGGTTTACAAGCAGAAATACTACAACATAATACATCGACTGGAGTAAAAATACAAAGGCTTGCTGTTTCCCTCATAGACTTCACCTTGTCCAAATGTAGACCACTTACATTTATATAGTGCCTCAAACAATGTAAGGCCTTAAATAACTTTGTAATAATTTCCAGAATATATATGTGCAGATTTTATGAATTGAAACGTTACTTAAAATGTACCTCCTTTATGTAAAACTCTGCAATGGCAATTCTGATTTTTAACTTTTGTTCCACACAGTCATATGTCTGTAACCAGTCCAAGGTCTTAATAGTAGTATGGAGATAGTAGAATGTGCATAAAAAGCACTGCCTTGCAACAATAATTTTTGGATTCATTTTGACTTCCTCACACTTCAAAGTACATTTAAAAAAGATACTTTGCAGAAGTAGATTTCTTCTTTGATTTGGAAATTCATAAATACCTGCCAGTCTGCAAACATATTTTAACACCAGCAATTAACCTCTAAATGACCTTCAGAGCCAGGCATATGTTAGCTGCAAAATAATAGCCTAAAGGTTCCAGGCAAAATCATGGAGAGGCTAATTATGGTCACCATTACGGAAATACAAATCTCACAGCATCTTCTTTTGATGGCAAATATACAATTAAATGCAGAATCATGACTTTATCTTCAGAAATGCTCTACTAAACTCCAAGTTTTACCAGAGGCATCTCACTCACTGATTCTCCCACACTTAAATGCATTGAACAGCACAATAGATTTGCCACAAGTTTAATCACCTCAGTTTAAGTACTCTTTTAATAGATACTAAGAAACATAGAAAACTGAAGCAAGAATAGGCCATTCATCTCTTTCAGTCTGCACCGCCATTTAGTTTGATCATGGCTGATCATCAGATTCAGTATCCTGATCTCGCCTTCCCCTAGTTCCCTTGATCCCTTTAGCCTCAAGAGCTATTTCTACTTTCTTCTTGAAATCACACTATGTTTTGGCCTCAACTACTTTCTGTGGTAATGAATTTAACAGATTTCTCTGGGTGAAGAAATTTCTCCTCACTTCAGTTCTAAAAGGTTTATCCCCTATCCTCAAACTATGATCCCTAGTTCTGGACTCCCCCATTATCTGGAACATTCTTTCTGAATCTACCCTGTCGAGTTGGGGGTAGGGTGTTAGCATGGGTAGAAGACTGGTTGTCAAATAGGAGGCAGAGAGTGGGGGTCAATGGGTGCTATTCGGATTGGCGGATGGTGACTAGTGGAGTGCCCCAGGGGTCGGTGCTAGGGCCTCAGATATTTACCATTTATATAGATGATCTGGAGGAGGGAACCGAGTGTATGGTGTCGAAATTTGCTGATGACATCAAGATTGGTGGAACGGCAAATTGCGCGGAGGGTGTGGAGAGTCTGCAGAAGGATCTAGATAGGCTGGGCGAATGGGCCAGGAACTGGCAAATGGAATTTAATGTTGGAAAGTGCGAGGTGGTCCACTTTGGTAGGAATAATGGTAGGAAGGATTATTACTTACGTGGCGAAAAACTGCAGCAGGCGACGGTGCAGAGGGACCTCGGGGTCCTTGTGCATGAGTCGCAAAAACCCAGCTTGCAGGTACAGCAGGTGGTCAGGGAGGCAAATGGGATGCTGGCTTTCATAGCGAGGGGGATTGAATATAAAAGTAGGGAGGTCTTGCTGCGGCTGTATAGGGCATTGGTGAGACCGCAGCTGGAGTACTGTGTGCAGTTTTGGGCGCCGTACTTACGCAAGGATATTTTGGCCTTGGAGAGAGTGCAGAGGAGGTTTACTAGGCTGATGCTGGAGTTGAGGGGGTTGAGCTATGAGGAGAGGCTGAATAAACTAGGCTTGTACTCGTTAGAGTTTAGAAGAATGAGGGGAGATCTCATTGAGATGTATAAGATGATGAATGGGATGGATAGGATAGAGGTGGAGAGGCTCTTCCCGCTCAGAAAGGACAGTAGGACTAGGGGGCACAGCCTCAAGATAAAGGGAGGGCGGTTTAGAACGGAGTTGAGGAGGAACTTCTTCACTCAAAGGGTGGTGAATCTCTGGAATTCTCTGCCCGTTGAGGTGGTGGAGGCTGCCTCGCTAAATATTTTTAAGACGCGGGTTGATGGGTTTTTGATAAGAGAGGGGATTAAGGGTTATGGGGAGAGGGCGGGAATGTGGAACTGAGCCACAACAGATCAGCCATGATCTTATTGAATGGCAGGGCAGGCTCGAAGGGCCAGATGGCCTACTCCTGCTCCTATTTCTTATGTTCTAACCCTGTTAGAATTTTATACATTTCTATGAGATCTCCACTCAATCTTCTTAACTCCAATCAATGCAATCCCAACCTACTCAGTCTCTCGTCATATAACAGCCCTGTCATCCCAGGAATCAACGTGGTAAACCTTTGCTCCCATCCCTATATAGCTCAAGTAAGTACACAAATAAGGACACAATATTCCAAGCGTGGCCTCACCAAAGCCCTGTACAATTGCAGTAAAACATCCCTATGCCTATACTCAAGTGCTAATTATTCAAGCCAACCTCTCTGACACTGAAAATTACCCACTAAAAGTGTGGAGTCACGTTCCTTCAGGTTTTAATTGTTGAAGTTTTTTTAGAATATAGTTTTTGTTTTGTTTCTTTTCCTATCTATTAATCTAATACTTCCCCCCTCTCTTTAAGACTCCTCCTGCACCTTATTTTACACTAAATTCACTTTAACTTTTATTTACTTCATCAGACGTTATGCTGTTCAGTTCATACTTTGTAAACCCTATTGGTCAGGGCAATACATCAGATCCCTGATGTCCTGTAGATGGTGTTGCACCATTTCAATCTTGCTCTTCAATAGCCAGCAAGGAAAAACACCGGGGAGATTAAAAGGAAAAGGGCAAGTCTAATGAGTGGTGGGTACAGTTTGTTGGTTGCCACAGTAAGTTTTGGAGCAACAATCTGCCTAGCATGAGGTATATCACTATTATCATTATGCAACAATGTAACACACAGCCCTCTGTGAGCAATGCCAGATAAATATATACATTAATAGAATTTAATTGTAAAAGTCTCCATTTGAAGATTTTGGAAATACATTGGTATGGTATGAATAACAAATGTTTAAAAATGTTCAGTTGAGGAGGAGCAGTCATAAATCATAGTGCTGTTGGTTTATAACCCAGATTTTCTTTATTCAGAATAAGACTAATACAAACATTAGTGATATTTGTGGCAAAGGTGGTGGGGCCACAGAGTGGAGTGAAGGTGCAATTGCTGAAATGATTCCTTCGAATTGCTTTTTCCATTGTGATGTAAATTGAGATCACATTAGAGCTGGAGAAGATAGATTACATTTGATTCTGCATAAAACTGAGCCATGATATGTAAATAATAATTGCATTTCAAAATTATTTAGGTTCACATTCATGAAGTTCATTCATATCACTGCATTTTTGTGGCAGCAACTTCTTAAATAGATTTTGTTTTGCTTCAGTTTCATTTTGGGTCAGGTTTAAACCCCAAATCACATGCTGGTCGACTTCCTTTATCACATAACATAACCCATAGCACAGAGATTCATAAAATGGAAACAAAAGAAAAGGGTTTACATTGCTTCTATAAGTAAGAAATTGTGCATTGACGTTTTTGATTTCATTCATTAATTGAATGATCTTCAACTGATAGGATTTCTACATACTTATAAGAGGCTCAGTGGAATATTCGGATTCCAGATTACATTTTGATTTCTAATAGTGAAATTGGTCTTTTATCTGCTAAATAATGTTTCTGGTTGCTTTATTGTCTTCCACTACTAGTAATAATAAAGCTATCACATGGATTTCAATGGGATCAGGCAAATATTTACAAGTCTAATACCAGCCATAATTGTACAAGCCCCTCACTGATTTGCCCTCCATATAAATAGATTTTCTGTCAGAGAAAATCTCTCTTCTTCATGCTAGTTACATTTTTGAATCTTTCCCATCTGAAGATGTTCAATTTGTGCACCACCTTTCCCCTCTAGTCCATCTTTTTTTCCTTAATTTTTTTTGGTTATTAATGAACAGAGTCATTATTTTTGTCATTTACTGATTAACTTCCTCAGTTGCTGGAAGACAAGATCACCTTCTGCATTCAGCTGGTACTGCAGGGATTGTAAATGCGAATACCTGCAAAAGCCAACCACCAGCACATTCCTGAGAACACCATTACTGTGATTATTATTTATGTAGGATATGTCTGCCTTATTGTCATTTCTGATACTACATCAAAAGGGTGGCTGGTGAGCTTCCAGAGGTGCTGTCGCCCAATAGAATGTGACCTTTTTGCCAGGCAACTGCGCTGCTTCTTGTTTTGTTTGCCCCGCATGTTTATGAATGCTGCTAGATTTGATAACCCTTTGACATTTGGAATGGTATTGAAGCGTTTTGGGTTGGAAGCTTGAAGAGCTTTGGCTCATTTTACTATTGTCAACATCGTAGCTTACAGCGAGAAGGCTGTGCTCAGCCATTTTCGGGCATGGCAAAGTTTCGCCACACAGCATTCGCGATTAAAATCTATGGTGTCAGGTGCCTTGTGGCAATCGACAAACAGGCTGCTTTGCAGATACTTGCAGGGTTTGCGGCCAAAACCTAGATTTGCCTCTGTCTCATTAAAATAACGAATGCAGTCCAAATGGATTTGCACATATTCACTGTACGTCACAGTAAATCACAACACCATTTGGACCCAACAGACTAAAGCTTCATTTCTTTAGACAATGGCAGGCTTAGAAGAAGAACTGTAGTGATGTCACACATTGAGACACAGTTCGCATGTTTACATATAGAGACAGAGGAAAGCATGTACATTTTCTTTCTATTTGGAAAATAAAAACGCAACACCAAAAAATGAAATAAATTTGATAACATATTCTTAAAAAAATTGATGAGGATTAGAGAATCCTCAATTTAAACATAGACAGAAGTTTTAAATTTATTTTCTGAAGGGGGAAGCAATAATAGGATCTACATTGTTTTTTTTACAGCAAAAATGTTTTGCTCAGTTTCACATATTTGCATTATTTTGTGTCAGTGTTAATTTTCCAAAATTTGTTAGATTCTACAAAGGTTTCATCAGACTTGAAAGTAGAAAATATAACCCCTCTATTCAAGAAGGAAAAGACGCAAAAAAATTAGGAAATTATAGGTTAGTTAGCTTGATATCTGTGATGGGGAAGGTGTTAGAAGCAATCATTAAAGAGGCCATAGCTGGGCATTTAGACAAGCTCAAAGTAATTGGGAAGAATCAGCATGGCTTTATGAAGGGGAAATCATATTCAACCAATTTAAGAGCATTTTTTGAAGAAGTAGTAAGTGCTGTGGTTAAAGGGGATCCTGCAGATGTACTGCACTTGGATTTCCAGAAAGCATTTGATAAGATGCCACATCAAAGGTTATTGCAAAATATAAAAACTCATGTTGTAGGGGGTAACATATCAATCTGGATTTAAAATTGGTTGGCTGGCAGAAAATAGAGAGTATGCATAAATGGGTGTTTGTCTGATCGGCAGGATTTGACAAGTAGAGTCCTGTAGGAGTCTATATGAGGCCTCAACCTTTTATAACACATCAATGACTTAGATGAGGGAAGTGACGGCATTATAGCTAAATTTGTTGATGATACAAAATAGGTAGAAAAGTATGTTGTGCAGAAGACATTTGGACCAAAAACCTACCACCTCGCCCAACCCGGAATTGAGGCGGGCAAGGTTCGCAGAACGAAAATCCCTGTTGGCCTCAGGCAGGATTTCACAAGATTCTTCGGTCTCCCAGCTGCATGTTTCTTGCCGGCGGGAGGTGGTGCATCGTTTGCTAGTGGTGGGATTCTCTGATCCTGTCGCTGTCAATGGGAATTCTACTGATGCCACCCCATTTCCTATTGGGAAACCAGTAGGCAGCGGTGCATTGCCGGCAAGACCAGAGAATCCCGCCAGTGTGAATGGCTGGAGAATCCAACCAAGGAGTTTGCAGGTAGCTATAGATAGGATGCGTAAGCAGACAAAAATGTAGTATGTATGGGAAAATGTGAATTTATTCACTTTGGTGAGAAAAATAATCGAGTATTACTTGAATGGAGAGTGACTGCAAAATGCTGAGGTACAGAGGGATTTAGGTGTTCTCAGGCATGAGTCTCAAAAAGTTAGAATGTAGGTACAGCATGTAATCAAGAAGCATAATGGAATGCTTTCCTTTATTATGAGAGGAATTAAACATAAAAGGAAGGATGTTGTGCTTCAGTTGTATAAGGCATTGGTAAAATCACATCTTGAAAACTGTAGTTTTGGTCTCCTCATTTTTGGAAATATATACGTGTATTGGAAGTGGTTCAGAGAAGCTCACGAGATTGTTATCTGGAATGAGTGGTTTGTCTTATGACAATAAGTTGGAAACAGTTGTTTCCATGAGAGTTCTGAAGACTGGGGGGGGGGGTGACTTGATTGAAGTATATAAGATCCTGAATGGCATTGACAAGGTACACCTTGAAAGGATGTTGCCGCTTGTGGGTGAGTTCAGAACTAGAGGGCACAGTTATAAAATTAGAAGTCCCTTTTATAGGACAGAGATGAGAAATTTTCCCTCCCAGAGGATCGTGCGACTTTGAAACTTTCTGCCTCAGAAGGCAGCGGAAGCGGAATCATTGAATATTTTTGAGGCAGATGCTGATACATTCTTGTTGGTCAAGGCAATCAAAAGTTATTGAGGGGTAGGTGGGGAATGTGGGACTCAACATAAACAGATCAGCTATGATCTGAATGAATGGCAGAGCAGGCTCGAGGAGCTAAATTCCTATTTCATATGTTTGTATATTTATTTATAAGTTTGAACATTGTCCTCCGAAATGTGAAGTATAATACTGCAAGCATGCAAATATAAATGATCCTCTGTGCATCCAGTGACTATACAAAATACTGTCAGACTAGGGGCACAATTCTCCTGAATAGAAATTAAATGATGCCACAAGATATGGTGCCTTTCCCACTGGTGCTGACTGAGCCTGTCACATGGTATTCAGCCACCTGATTGTGAGCAAGCCTGCCAACCTAGCTTCATAGAGACTGGGGCACCATTTTTAAAGGGTGCCCGATCACAGAATGCAGTGCTATCAGTCCCACCAGCCCCTCTTACCATAACTGAAAAAAACAACCCCCTGGCTGACAAGCAACCCCCTACCCTTCCCTACAGAGGGGATAACTTGCCCCACTAAATACTCAGGTCACCTCCCAATGAGGATGACCCAAACCATTCCCCTCCCCGTTGACTTTCCCCCCTCCACTCAACAAGAGAGCTGCTTCAAAATGGGGGCAGCAATGGCACTGCCCCACTCAGCCCCCTGCCCCCTTGGCAGTGCCAACCATTCACTGCCCCTGGGACACTTTGCCCTGGGGAATGGTGCCAACCTCTTCCATGGCTGAAAATGACCTCCAGTGCAGGGATGGTATGAGTGGTTGAATGCTCACCATAGAAAAAACAGTCAGCCAAGGTTTTCAGATCAAAGATGCAGCACTGCAGCCGGAGCAGAGGAAGTGAAGACTCCTTTCTGCTGTTTAATAGCCTGGACCTGTCAAACAAGCCTCAATAAGCCTTGAGATTAGAAAAGAGGAAGTATTTGAGGCTTACTGGATTGTACCAACATTGAACTGTTTGATCTGCAATGGAGCTGTACCCAGAGTAGTTCAAATTGGCCAGGCTGCATCTATAGATCATCCAGGCTACAAAAGGGAATCCCCCTAGTGAAACTGTCATCTTCTAACTGTCAGAAGACTTCAAAGAGGTTTGCTCACACCTGGGGCTTCTGCGAGAGAAGGGAAGGACTCTCCCTTCTGCAAAACGGAGTGCTGCTTGACCTTGATGGCTTCTGGGTATCGATGGGGATATGGGAAGGAAAGTGAGCAGGCCACTTCAAAGGTTTCATGGTGCACAGACAGGAATTACAATTTTGAATAGAAGGTTGCCTGAGATCATCATGTTTAGAGTAATCTCCACTTTTCCCAGGTCTAAAGGTGCAGTCCTGCCACGAGACCCCCATCCTAGGGGAGAGTGCCAAGGTCAACCCCTTCCCCCAGCCCAAACCACCAAACCTCCAGGCCCCTGGGCAGGACTCTCCCTCGCAACCTGGCAGTGGCAGTAGCAGAGGGGCACATGGGCAAAGAACTTAACTCCTTGTACCCGTTCCCCCCCCCACCCCTCAGCTTCCAAATTGTTAGGTCCATGCTTGACAGGATCCGTACGGCTTGACATTTGCTGGACTTCCCGTTGCAGAAGCACGCTGAGAGGCCAGAGCAGCCAGTCTCAAACCCGATTCTAAGAAGCTGATTTGATTTTAAATGTATTCATGAGGTTCATCGGGGCTGGTGATCTGGACAGGGAGAATAACTACAGGCTCGAACCAGGCGTGATTCCCGTTTTGGCTTTCATGTCCAATTCAATGGGCCAGTGCCGAACCTACCTGTGGGAGTGGAGAATTGCCCCTAGCTACATCACTGACAGAGAATTTGAGCACTTGCCCTATAATCTGCTCCAACCTACCTACTGAAAAAGTCCCCTACTTCAACAATTCTCACTGCCCACACTATCCATTTTCATGACTTGCTCTAGTAAGGCAGAATTACAGGTATGTTTGTGTTGTATTCTTCAGTCCACTAGAAATATTTGAGAATCCACAAACTCATTTTACTTAAATGCTTAAAAAATAAAAAAAGACTCCTCCATCTGATTTGTCCGGGTTGCATTCAGTTACAAGCCCCGGAGATGAAAGAATTGGCTTTAATTCACTGTGCTGCTAAGTTGCCCAGAGCTACATTCTTGCAGGAATGTAAAGCCCCAATAATTCTGCTTTCCCTTTTAAAATGTTGTATTAATTATATTACAACACAATAAACAATATTGCATAACATGTGTCCATAACAGTAATTTATATGTAAAATAAATGTCTCTTTTCTATCTTTTTACTTATATTTAATCTGGTAAGATAATGTTTAGAGTAATTCTTGGCAGGAATTGTGAGATTTGTGTAGTTCTCCTGTGGTAGAAAATTAACATTCACTGTGCAATACAAAGATAGTTGCGATAGAATTAAATGACATGGAATTAAATCACAGTGTATCAATTGTATTTTACACCGAGTCTCTAATTCGCATAAAATGCTGACAAGTAATTAAATGCAGAACAGTCACAGTGCCTGATCTTTCCAATCACAGAGGTACTAAATCCTTTGTGATCTCATTACTGCAGGTTTATCAGAAAATAATTAGTAAATTATGGAAGGGTTTCATACAGAGCATGTATCTTATAGAATATAACAGCTTATGATACACCAATAAGCAATCGTTCAGTGCAGAGTTCTGAGGTTGTCTCTGCTTTGTAACATAAATCTTTAGAAGTTACAAACCATTACACAAGAATTTACAGCAAGGCTGAACTGCAAAATCTAGAACTTATGTCATGAAAGAAAAGGGCCTGGTTGTGAAAAATCCATTTCACAAAGAAAATTAACTTAATCCTAAAAATCTATCGCGGCTTTGCTGTGACATTGTTCATGGACAATTGATTCTTAGGTATGGGTTTAATGTTTTGTTCCTAATCTGTCCATTTCAAAGTGATTTTTCTAAATTAGTAAATCCATGTACGTAGCGGTATTGGGGTCAACCAGGAGGAGATGTTTGTTACTTCTTGTAAATTTCAGGACCCAGGTCACTGGCTTTTGTTCTCTTTTTGCTTGAAGATTGTTTGTGTCTATACAAAACGAGAAGTTTTAATCCACACTTTTCAGTAATAATGGAGTACGGGACTTTAAATGATCATGCATCCTGTTCCCAGTAGAATCCCGCTAAACATCATTTCTCATCCTCTTCTATCTCAATTCATCATGCTTCCTCTCATTGGAGGACAGTCCTACTATCCTCTCTTAATATCTTTCTCCATGTAACCCAACCCATATTAATTGCCATTCTCTTGTCCTTGATATCTTGTGTGACTTCACATTACCATTGTGCCATCAATGTTGTCTATGATCACATCCTTGTATTATTCTCCAGTCGTATTCCCCTGTCCCTTCACAACCCTAAATCTTTCTGTGTCCATCACTGGGAAAATGTTTCTGCCACTTCACTTACAACTGCAATTTCACGTATAATCTTCAACCCTTCATTCATTACAATAGCTTTGCAGCTATCAATCTGCTCAACTGCATCCTCATCTCCTCCACCCCGGCATGGTGACAGTGGTTAGTACTGCTGCCTTACAGCACCAGGGACCCAGGTTCACATTCCCGGCTTGGGTCACCATCTGTGTGGAGTCTGTATGCTCTCGCTGTGTCTGTGTGGGTTTCCTCTGGATGCTCTGGTTTGCTCCCACAGTCCAAAGATGTGCAGGTTAGGTTGATTGGCCATACTAAATTGACCCAAGTGTCAGGGAATCAGTAGGATAAATGTGTGAGGTTACAGGAGTAGAGCCTGGGTGGGATTGTGGTTGGTGCAGACTCAATGGGCCGAATGGCCTTCTTTTGTACTATAGGGACTCTACAATTCTATGGTTCTATGGGATCCAGAGAACAAAGAACAAAGAACAACCCAGCACGGGAAACAGGCCCTTCGGCCCAACGAGCCCACGCCGCCGCATCACCCTACACCTATTCTACCCTGCGTGTCTACGAATGGAACCCCTAACTTAGCCAGATTCAGGGGAGAATAGTGTCAATTTGGTAAACCAATCAGCCTAAGAGCACATCTTTGGGGTGTGGGAGGAAACTGGAGCGCCCGGAGGAAACCCACGCAACCACAGGGAGAATGCGCAAACTCCCACAGACACAGACCCAAATCCATGTATCTGCACAGCTAGCAGTGCTATTCACTGAGCTGTTGCGGTGCCCGTCTACCGGTCCAGGATCAAGCACACACACCGACACGAAGTACTAGGCCACTCCCAGAACCTCCAAGAGCAGCCCACGCACGACCCACCGTGTGCATGCCCCTCGTTTGACAACGAGGTGGACCTCCACCTGCGGAATAAAAAGACAAAAACGTTAACTTACAAGTCTGCATTTCCGGTGTCTCCCGAGGCTCTGACCTTATTTAATAGCCGCTACTATAACCCTCCATCCTCGTTTCACTCATGTGTCTGTCTAATTGAACCTTAAACGAGTCCAACGTTCCTGCCTCCACCACCCTACTCGGTAGCGCGTTCCATACCCCCACGACCCTCTGTGTAAAGAACCTTCCTCTCACATCCAAATTATACCTCTCCCCCCTCACCCTTAAATCATGACCCCTCGTATTTGTACCCAGTCTAGGGAGCAGTCTCTCACTATTGACTCTATCTATTCCCTTCAGTATCTTATATACCTCTATCCTGTCCCCCCTCAATCTCCGTCTTTCCAAAGAGAAAAGTCCCAGTTTCTCCAACCTTTCCTCGTAACCCAGTCCCTCCATGCCAGGCAACATCCTGGTAAACCTCCAGAGACTCCACGTCCTTCCGGTAGTAAGATGACCAGAACTGGATGCAGTACTCCAAATGCGGTCTAACCAACGTTCTGTACAACTGAAGCATTAGACGGCAGCTCTTATACTCTATACCCCTTCCTATAAAGGCTAGCATTCCATAAGCCTTCCTAACAACCTTCTCCACTTGTGTCGCAATCTTCATAGACTTGTGAACCTGCACTCCCAGGTCCCTTTGTATTTCTATACTCCTAATCGGTCTACCTTTTATCACATAGCTCCTCTCTGCATTATTCCTTCCAAAATGCATCACCTCGCATTTGTCAGGATTAAATTCCATCTGCCAAACCACAGATAAACCACAGAACTATTGAGTCCTGTTTCCATCTGCAAAAATAACTCAGTACTTTCAGTGTCATCCTCAAATTTGAAGATAACCAACTTTTCCTTTTAGCTAAACCCTCTCCCTGCCTCCTTCACCCTCACCTTTAACAATAAGTGCAAAGGTCTCATGGATTTTTTTTGTCACAGTGATGAAAACCATCTGATCAGTTGCTTCTGTTGCTTTCCCAAATCCACCAGATCAAATATCCTCTATAATTCCCCCTGCCCTAGCCCTGAATTTGCATCTTTTCTCGTCTCTCTTCTATCTCTCCTCATGTCCCCTCTGAATACATATTGACAATGAGATATACCTTCTGCTCTCTCAAGGTATTCCCATGCTAACCACCCAACTTCCCTTCCTGGCTCCCACATTTCCTGATATTGTTTGTGGTTTTCTCTCCTCAGGTACTCCCCCTTTCCCCTGCAACTCTGGAGTCTTCACCCCTCCCTTCAAAAGAAACAGGCTTTGACCCCCCTCTATCCTTGTCAGCTAGCACTCCATACCCTACATCCTTTATTTTCCCAAAGTCTTCCAGTGTATGGTCACTTGCTTAATCTGTGACATTCTTTCCAGGAGCTCCATGTCCTTCTCATTATGTTTCTGCCCCTGCCTCAGTGCTGAAACAGCAACCGTCAATGTTGCAAATTAAACCCTGGGTGACTGTGGCAAAGTGAAACTATCCTCTGAAATCTTGTCTGCAACCTTCGCCATGTTCAATCGAATGATCCTCTTCCAAACCCTCTCTATGTTCATTCATCTGGGTGGGACTGCATTTGCCTGTGTCCATTCTGATCTACCCAGTTTTAAACTGATAATCATCCCCAATGGCGTTGTTACTTATTTATGTTACATTACCTCTAGTTTTGCCTACTCACCCTGTCCCTACCATAATTTTACCAATAGAGAGGGGATGGCCTCAAACAAATTGCCTGCCAGTGGGTCAGCTGGGGTACAGAATGCTAAAGACTCTAAGAATTCTATAGGGACTGCCTGACTGGACGATGAAAGCAGGTTCAATAGCAGCTTTCGAAAGGGAATTGGATAAATACTTGAAGCAGAAAAAGCTGCAGGGCTATGGAATCAAAGCCGGATTGGGATTAACCGGATCGCTTATTGAAAGAGTCGACAAAGACTCAAAGGGTCACATAGTCTTTTTCTTTGCTGCACAAATCTAGGATTCTCTAACACTTCAGCAGAGAAAACTTTGCTGAAGATTTTTTTTTTGAAATGCTTCTGGTTACATTTCCCTTACCCAAATTAATTAGCCTGAATTTAATTTTGTTGAAGTGCCAAAAGTACTTCATTAAATGCTCATATTTTACAGTCCAGAGGCAAGGAGATGCAAGTTGAAAAGTGAAAAAGACAAAGCATTAGAATTAGCAAACAGAAAAGAAGTTGAAGCCAAAAGAGCAAAGACGGAGAGCTGGGAGAGGAGGCCGGCCAGGCAGAACAGAGATATAGGCCTGAATCTTTTGGATGATGGGGTTTCCCTTCCCGCCATTTGAAAAGTTGGCGGGGGACACCTCAAATGTGAACATTAATTGGTTGCTGTCAGGAGTTCTGCCCCTCACTCGGGAGGAAGTCCTACCTTAGGAAACTGCCGTGCAATCTGGTTTACCAGCGGGTCCCCAGTCTCAGCAGCAACAAGAGCTGCAGTGGACTGAAGAGGAGCTTCAGGAAGATGCCTGAATCTACTTCCAGGACCAGAGGGCAAGGTAGGTTTAAGAGTCCAGGGAAGATGGGGAAAGCTGCGAGGATGCAAAGTGAGCAGTCAAGATGTTAGTGGAGAGGCTGGGGAAATGAGGGAGGTGCAGTGGCCTCCAGATATTGAGGGGGGCACCCAAAGTCAGAAAGAGGCTTCTGATGGAGGTGCACTCCCATTTCTCACTTGAAATCTAAATCCGTTTACCTTTGGAATTTTCCCAATGCCAGGTGATTCCTCAGGAGTTAAACTAAAAAGTAGGGCCTCAGACATAGTAATCTCAGGATTGCTACCAGGGCAAGTGCTAGTTAGGGTAGAACTGTCAGGGTAACTAAGTTGTGTACAGGCCATCAAACAGTAGTAGTGAGGATGAGAATGGCATCAAGCAGGAAATTAGAGATGCATGCAGTAAGGGTACAGCAGTTATCATGGGTGACTTCAATCTGCATATTGATTGGGCTCACCAAACTGGTAGCAATGCGATGGAGGAGGATTTCTTGGAATGTATAGGGATGGTTTTCTTGATCAATATGACGAGGAACCAATTGGAGAGCAGGCCATCCTAGACTGAGTATTGTGTAATGGAACATGATTAATTAACAACCTTGTGGCGCAAGATCCTGTGGGGAAAGGTGACCAGAATATGGTAGAATCCTACACTAAGATGGAGAATGACACAGTTAAATCTGTGACTAGGGTCCTGAACTTGAGGAAAGCTAGCTTTGATGATATGAGATGATAGTGCATTGGCTAGGATAAACAGACAAAGGGTACTAAAGGTGTTGACAGTGGATAGGTAATGGCAGACATTTAAAGAATACATAGATGAACTTCAACAACTGTACATCCTTATCTGGATAAGAGTAAAATGGGGAAGGTGGCTAACAAGGGAAATCAAGGATAGTGTTAAAGCCAAAGAGCAGGCATATAAATTGACCCAAAAAAAGCAGCAAACCTGAGGACTGGGAGAAATTTTAAATCCAGCAGAGGAGGACAAAGGGTTTAATTCAGAAGGGAAAAATAGAACACGAGAGTATACTTGCAGAAAACATAAAACTGACTGCAAAAGCTTCTGTAGATATGTGAAGAGAAAAAGACTGGTGAAGACAAATGTAGGTCCCTTACAGTTAGAATCAGGTGAATTCATAATAGGCAACAAAGAGATGGCAGACCAGCTGAACACATACTTTGGATTTATTGTCACTAAGGAGGACACAACTAATCTTCCAGAAATACTGGGGGACAGAGGGTCTAGCATGAAGGAGGACCTGAAGGAAATTCTTTTTATCAGGAAATTGTATTGCAGGAAATTCCTGGGATTAAAACCTAATAGGTCCCCAGGGCCTGATGCTCTGCATCCTAGAGTGTTCAAGGAAGTGGCCCTAGAAATAATGGATACATTTATTGGTGATCATTTTTCCAGCATTCTATAGACTCTGGAAGAGTTCAATTGATTGGAGGGTAGCTAATGTAACCCCACTTTTTAAAAAAGGAGGGAGAGAGAAAACAGGCAATTATAGACCAGTTAGCCTGATAACGGTGGTGGAGAAAATGCTGGAGTCAATTATTAAGGATGTAATAACTGAGCATTTGGAAAGCGGTGACAGGATTGGTCCAAGTCAGCATGGATTTACTAAAGGGAAATCATGCTTGACAAATCTTCTGGAATTTTTTGAGGATGTGACCTGTAGAGTGGACAAGGGTAAACCATGGGATGTTGTGTATCTGGGCTTTCAAAAAGCTTTTGACAAGGTCCCACACAAGAGATCAGTGAGTAAAATTAAAGCTCATCATACTGGGGGTAATTGATATGGATAGAGAACTGGTTTGCAGACAAGAAGCAGAGAGTGGGAATAAATGTGTCCTTTTCAGAGTGGTAGGCACTGACTAGTGGGGTACCGCAGGGTTCAGTAATGGGACCCCAGCTATTCACAATATGCATTAATGATTTGGACAAAGGAATTGAATACAATATCTCCAAATTTGCAGACGACACTAAGCTGGGCAGAAGTGTATACTGTGAGGAAGATGCTAAGAGGCTGCAGGGTGACTTGGACAGGCTGGCTGAGTGGGCAAATACTTGGCAAATGCAATATAATATGGATAAAAGTGAGGTTATCCACTTTGGTGGTGAAAACCAGAAGGAAGATTATCAGTGAGGAAAATGAATGGCATGCTGGCCTTCATAGCAAGAGGACTTGAGTATAGGAGTAAGAATGTCTTGCTGCTGTTATACCTTGGTGAAACCACACCTTCAGTATTGTGTGCAGTTTTGGTCTCCTAGACTGAGGAAGGACATTCCTGCTATTGAGGGGGTCCAGCGAAGGTTCACCAGACTGATTCCTGGAATGGCAGGACTGACATATGAAGAGAGACTGGATTGACTGGGCTTGTATTCAGTGGAATTTAGAAGAATGAGAGGGAATCTCATAGAAACATATAAAATCCTGGACAGACTAGATGTGGGAAGGATGTTCCTGATGCTGGAGAAGTGCAGAATTAGGGATCACAACATAAGAATAAGGGGGTAAACAATTCAGAATTGTGATGAGGAAGAACTTCTTCACTCAGAGGGTTGTGAACCTGTGGAATTTTCTACCACAGAAAGATGTTGGGGCCAGTTCATTAGATATGTTCAGGAGGGAGCTGGATGTGGCCCTTGTGGCTAAAGGGATCAAGGGGTATGAAGAGAGAGCAGGAGTGGGATACTGAAAGTGCATGATCAACCCTGATCATATTGAATGGTGCTGCAGGCTTGAAGGGCTGAATGGCCTACTCCTGCATCTATTTTCTATGTTTCTATGTTTCTGTCATTCATTTACTCAGAAGAGTTAAAATCAGGCACCAAATTTCAAGCTCTGTACAATTGTAGAAAAATGTCCTTACCGTTGTATTTCAATCTTCTTGCAATAAAGGCCAAAGAGCAATTGCCTTCCTAATCCATTAATTGTATCTGGCTGTTAATTTCTTACATTTTGGTTGGCGTGGTGGCACAGTGGTTAGGACTACTGCTTCACCACGCTAGGGTTCCGGGTTTGATTCCTGGCTTGGGTCACTGTCTGTGTGGAGCCTACACATTCTCCCTGTGTCTATGTGGGTTTCCTTCGTGTGCTCTGGTTTTCTCCCACATTCTGAAAGACATGCTGGTTAGGTGAATTGACCCGAACAGGTGCTGGACGGTGGTGACTAGGGGAATTTCACAGTAACTTCATTGCAGTGTTAATGTAAGCCTTACTTGCGACTAATAAATAAATAAACTTGATATTTTATATGTAAGAATACTGAAATCTTTGCGATCACCAGCATTTTGCAATTTCTCACCATTTAAAAAATGCTGTGTTTTTCTATTCTTCATACCAGAGACAATAACCTCATATTTGCCCACATTATATGCTATCTGCCTGACATCTTCTTGCTACTCACTGAACAGGCAGAATTTTATGAGATTGATTTTAAATGTCCAGCTAGCGAGAAAATGGGAGAGTTCCTGATCCATTTTTTGAGTGGGTTTTCATGCCCAGTCTTTTGTTAGGCATTGAAAAATAGTTTAGACTGTTTCTTGCTGTTGCAGGCAGTGGGCTGGGCTTAATTTGCCAGCCTGCCTGTAGAGGGAGCTACTGCCCATGTGCAGATCTCTGATTCTGCACATGCTCAACAGTAACTGCAAGTGTCTGACAGACAGAGAGAGAGCTGTCAGGCCCCTGCTACTGCAAACAGCCTCAACCAGCTCCACCCTTTTTAATTGTGGGGGCCCGTAGTCGGTCATGAGCCCCACAACGTGTGAACATCTAGCTCCTACTGCAATGCACCCTCTCCCACCACCCAGATAAATTGGGCCCACCTCCCGCAATCCGATAAGAAATGCAGAGCTGCAGAGGGCCCTCTCCCTCCCCTGATCTGACACTGTTGCAGAGCGCGCAGTGCCCTCCTGACTGCACAGCCCCTTCATGCTCTACCCCATAGGCTCCTCCCCATATGCCCTGCCCCCACATATGCCCCACTCCCTGGCACTACCCACTGCCAAGGTGCCAGGATGGCACTGCCAAGGTACCAGGCTGGCATCACTCAGCTGCTACTTGCCCTCAGTGTCCCTGAGGAACCTCAATGGCCTCCAGTTCCACCGACGAGGCCAAAAGGACTATTCCCTATTCATGAGGAGCAGGTATTTTATTGGTGAGAACTTCTCCCATAATGGCCAGTAAGCCTAGGCGATTGAGCATTGGGCTCACTAAATACATGGAAGTTAACATTCAAATACATCTCAATAAATTATTCAGCCTCTCACCCATTTTCAGCGAGGCTGACCTTGCCGGAAATCCAGCCTTCATAAAATCACAAGACCCAAGAAATCAAGCACAATCCTGATTTCTCAGCTCTCACGCAATTTTACTGGCTCGCTCCACGCATTGCTAGGCAGGATGAGCCTATAAAAATCCTCCCAACCTGACTATATCCTTTGTGGGCTTTGTGTCCTCCTTACTTTCCCATGTAACATTATATGTTCAGCAAACATGGATGCATTACTTGGAGTTCCTTCAATTAAGTCAGTAAAATAGATTGTAAGTAGCTGAGTTCACAGCATCAGTCCTAGTAGCACCCCACTAATAGGAGCTTACCAACCTGAAAATTACTTGTTTTTCCTATTCTGTCTTCTGTAGTTTAACCAATATTTTACCAATATTAATATGTACCCTCTACCCCCAAACCATGGGAGCCCTTGTCTTACATAACAGACTTTCCTCTGGCATCTTATTGATTACTATTTGAAAATCCAAATATACTGCATCTATTGACTCCCCTTTATCTACCCTGATAATTACATCCTCGAAATCTCGAAAAAGATTGATTAAACATGACTTCCCCTTTCATAAAACTGTATTGATGTTGCCTAATGGGGCAGCATGGTGGCACAGTGGTTAGCAATGTTGCCTCACAGCACCAGGGACCCGGGTTCGATTCCTGGCTTGGGTCACTGTCTATGTAGATTCTCCTTGTTTCCTCCCGGTGCCTTGGTTTCCTCCCACAGTCCAAAAGCTGTGCTGGTTAGGTGCATTGACTGTGCTAAATTCTCCCTCAGTGTACCCAAACAGGTGCCGGAGTATGGCAAATAGGGGATTTTCACAGTAACTTCATTGCAGTGTTAATGTAAGCCTGCATGTGACACTAACACAATAAATGAAAACTTAATCATATTATGATTTTCTGACTGCTGTTACCCCTTTCTTGGGAATGATTTCTAGCATTTTCCCAATGATTGATGTCAAGTTAACTGGCTTGTATTTGATTTTGATTTTCTCCTTCTCTTCTTGATAAAAAGTTTTATTTTTGCCATCTTCCAATGAACTGGGACCATTCTAGAATTCAGAAAATTTTAGGACATCACAGCCAATATAACCATACTCTCTGCAGCCACTCCATTAGAACTCTTCGACAAGGCCATCGGATGCAATGGATTTGTTGCCTTTTATTCTGATTAACTTCTCCAGTACCTTTTCTTAAATAATATTAATTACTTTACAGTTCTTATCTTCACCGGATCCTCAATTCCCTTCCTCAATTCCCTATGATTTCTAAAATGTTTTCTGTACCTTCTACTATGAAGATAGATACAAAATATTTGTCTGATATCTCTACCATTTCCATAGTCCCAACAATAATATTTACTTTCTCTGTAATCAAGTCTTCATATTTACTTTTCTCTTCCCTTTAATAAGCTGGAATAAGTTTTTACTATCCAATTTTACACTCCTTGCTCATTTACATCCTATTATTTCTTTCTTCATCAGTCTTTTGGTTTCTAAAACTCCCTCAATTGCTCGGTTTAGAAATCTTCTTGGTGAATGACTTGGAGGGGAATCTGCAAGTGGGTGTGTTCCCATGTGTCTGCTGCACTTGTCCTTTTTGACAGCAGTGGTCAAGGGGTTAGAAGGTGCTGCCGAAGGAATCTAGGTGAGTTCCTGCAGTACGTTTTGTCAGTACAGCTACCATGCTTGTCAGAGGTGGAGGGATTTAATGTTTGTAGAAAGGTAGAAATCAAGTGGGCTACTTTGTCCTGGGTGGTGTTGAGCTTCTTGAGCCTTGTTGGAGCTGCAAGTGAAGAGTAGTCCATCACACTCCTGTCTTGTACCTTGTAGAAATGTAAAATCAATATTCAATAAAATGCCAGTCAAAGAAATGGTGACCGTGAAACTAACAAGTTGTCAGAAAGGAGATTTGTATCATTACTGCCCTTTAGAAGAGGAAATTGGGCCATCTTTACTTGGTCTTGTTGCAGATCCACAGAAAAATGGTTGACGCTGTTCCAGCAACCATTCAGTTGTGTAAAGCCACTAAAGAAAAGTCAAGAAATAAAATTAAATTACCACCTGGCATTGACCAAGGAATTGATACAACAAAACAAAGGATCCATCTGCTACCACCCTCTCAGCTAATGAGTCAGTAACTCATGCTGAACACAGCAAGGGCAAAGACAGGTACTTCAGTGTGCGTCACAGATTGGCTTTTTTAGCATCGTTACGGCAAAACGGGCTGAGTATTGAAGGACCTGTGCACCAGTCTGGGTTTACACACACTAATAATGAGAGAACCAACACAAGAGAAAAACCTGCTTGATCTCAGCCTCACCAATCTATCTGTTGCAGATGTGTCTGCCCATGACACTGCATACCACTGCACAGTCCTTGTTTAGATAAAGCCCCATCTTCATTGAGGACTCCCGTCAAGCTACTGTGCGGCACTACCACTGTGCTAAATGAGATAGATTCCAAACAGCTTAAAATTGGGCATCCACAAGGACCTGTGCAACAACAGAATTGTGGCTGCACCACAACATGTGACATCCCTTATTCCACTGAGCCAAGAAACCAACATTGCTCCAATGAGAAGTGTAGGACAGCATATTAAGAGCAGTACCAAGTACATACAAAAAAGGAAATACTAACAAGGTGAAGCTTGCAGGATTACAAACACAGAAGTAGCATGTTATAGTCATAGCTAAGTGATCCTATAACCAAGCAGTCAGATGAAAGTTTCTGTAGTGATGTCACATCCATTCACGAAAGGTAGTCATCGATTAAGCATCTAACAGAAGGAGGTTCCACAACAACCCCATCTTAATGATGGTAGAGCCTAGCACATCAGTGTAAAAGTTAAGGCTGAAGCATTTGCAATGAGTGGATGATCTAAGCTTGAGCCGAGCTGCTTCACTAATTCTAAAACACTGGCATCGTCCCAACAATGCAGAAAATTGCGAGGCTGCATGTGGCCGGCTGCCTCACTTAATAATGGAAACAGCACCTGCTTCTCCTATCACCGCTGTGCCCCATGCCATCTCAATAAAATATAACCATTGATCTTTAGCTGTATGTATGCGCACACAAATAACTAATGTTCCCAATACCTTTTGCTGCTGCTGTTCCATGAATCTTTACTGTGGCTTTATCAACGGCATGTTAGGTAAGCGGACATGTTAGGGATATGTAACCTCACAGAGTGGCAAGTCCCATCAATCTCAGGCATGGAAGCCTTTATTCACCTCCTACTCAACATAGGAAAAATGTTTTCCAGGATGGCAACACTGGTAAAGATTTCAGCACAGGATTATAAAGGGAGGTTTACTGCGCTGTCAAAAAAATCAAAAACAAACTAAAAGAGATACAGATTAAAATCGATGAGTGTTTGCTAGCATGGGATTAATCAACACATTTATTTTGATATGTTCACCTTTTTGATGTGAATGGATGCATATATGAGAATATAAGTGTTTAGTGTAACTGAGCAAACTCGTGGTAATTTGTATATCACGTTGTTTTACAGGCACTGGCTTGGTATCATTGGAAAATCTGGAAATAAAAAATATGTTTCCTTTAACTGTCCTTTATAACAAAGCTGCTGGTTCTATTATGGAGCCTTTACATGTACATGACTAGTCACAACTGCAACATATCCCTGAGGATGGTACTAGCTGATGTCATCTCTCTTGATACTGTTGATTTTGATTGCTGTCCATTAATGTAAGATGTTAGCTTCATAATTTCAGTGCAATTTGATGGCTGATAGGAAAAAACCATAAAAGTGTACAGAATATGCACTATTCCTCCTTTATGTTCCTATACCATTATCTCACCAAGCATTTTATTTAAGGTTTATGAAACTACAATTCACTTCAAGTAGGTATCAGTTAGGAATTGTGGGCATGGTTTTTAAACTGACTGTGTTGGATGTCACAACCAGTGTTCATGTCATTAAAAATATGTGGGCTGGAATTCTCCAGCCTCACCCATGGCTGGGATTCTCCAATCCCGCTGCAGTGATTGGAGTTTTGGCTGAGTGCCAGATTCTCCATTCTTGCTGGCAGCATTGGTGGGGTATAGGAGACCGGGGAATTTGAATTGTGAAATATATTTAGATTTCTCTGCTTCAGTTCTAATACTTTTACTTACATTTTACAGTGCATTTAAATATACTTTTATGGTAACATCTCCTGTTCTTTTCTAGAAAATATGAGTTCATGCTTCAGTTCCATTGAAGTGATAATATGTTCTTTTAGTGCATTGTGTTGTTGTAGATTGAAACATTCCTACACGTCCATCACAACAAACTTGTATTTAAAATCACAGCGGCTGAGGGAGCTATGTATTTAGTAGACAGATTCACTTGGTGTTTGATTGTCAGAGTTGCTGCTCTGTTTTGATATATGGATCACTTTGGGACCAAAAAATTGAGTCTCAAGCTGGTGAAAAGACAAAGCCTAGCAGCCAAAACAGTTCAATCGTGATGTTTAATACCTTTGTTCTTTGGTGGGTTTCTCACATGTCCTTTGCTTTGAATGACTATATGATCAAGATAATATTTTGGATTCATACATCAAATAGAAGCTTGTGTGATATTTCTATGTGTATTTGCATGAGCTATATTTGTTAGGTTTATTTCCATTCTTAGTTTGAGGAATCAGTCTGATTGTATCTTTTACTCTTGCTCTATGCTTTTAAAACTGTACTCTAACTCTTTTAAATGCTTTTACCCTCTGCTTTCTTCTCTCCTATGTACTCTATGAACAGTCTGTTTTGTCTGCATAGCATACAAGCAACAATACTTTTCACTGATACCAATACATGTGGCAATAATAAATCAAATCAAATCAAATCATTACCACAGGGCTAAACAACACTAAGAAAATTTGCTGGGGTATTACAAAAAAGTGAATCATGATAGGACACAAGTGTGAGATTTTCTTAGCCTATTGTGGCAACGTTGGATGACAACTTGTTTCCCATTTATTGATTAAATTGGCAAGCTTACTTAAAACTTCAAAATGGTTTTGCCTGGATCATGTAGTGAACAGTGACATAATGGTACTAACAGCTGAGACCCAAGAAAGTTGATCACAAAGGTTTAATCTCTGTGTCATATACTTCTTTTCCCACATTATTTTTCATTTGGCACAAGTCAAGGGAATCTCCAGGCATCTAGCTATGGTGATTTCGCCAAACAAGCAAAAGCAATCAATCATATTAAAGTATTCTCACAGACAACAATCCAGGAAGTATTATCCATTCAATCCCTTCAATTTTAATTTTTAACTATTACATATAGTGAAATAAATAGTTCTGACACATATAAGGGATTGAGGTGCAAGATAAAATATCATGAACATACTATAAAATTATATTACTTTTTAAATATATATGGAATTTCTTACCACAATGGAGAAATTTGACATTTAACAAATACAAAATTACTCCTCAGGGCCAGTGAGACTGTTTAGCAACATGTATGATAATAGTAGCTGTTAAAAACTCAGTTGTACCTCATTCAACATTATCCAACTTTTTCACAGCTTTTCACAGTGATATGCAGGATGGCATTTTACAAGAACTTGGCAAGGTGTCAGTTCTGGGGAGAAAACCGGTGTGGAAATTTCTGGGGCGATCTTACCAAAAAAGATTCTAAGTCCCAAATGAACGTGAAAATGTAAGAGTTTCAGATCCATTTTTTTTGGTGAGACCACAAGTCCAATCTTATGCAATTCTGTGCAAAAAACTTGCTAAATCTGTTTCTTGCCAGCAGGGGGAGGGGGTGGGGACTAAGCTCACTGGAAGGCTGGCAGTTCACAGCAGAGAGTGCAATTGCACATGCGCAGATCACTTTGAAAAGTATGTCACTGTCTCCTCCTCCCCAGCTCCTTTGACTGCTGGCCTCTGGGACCAATTCCACCCCCCCCCCTACTATTGCTGGGCTCTGTAGCCAATTGACACCACATACTATTGCTGGCCCCTGGGTCCGCTGCCCCCCTACCTCCCATTCCCAGAATATTTAAATATTGAGATCAGCCTCACACCCTTTTCAGGTGGAAGGCTGATTACACCGGAAACCTGAGCCCAGTAGGGTCACAATAGCTGAGAAATCATGTGCAAGCCCAATTTTTCCCCTTTTTTTCCATCTTACCTGGCTCGCCATGCCCATCGGCCAGTGGGACGAGAAGGTAAGATCGCTCCCGCTAACTGGCCAGTTTTCTCTCCAGATCTTGTTATTTTTAATTACCTGAAAAAAAAGAGTGGGCATAGTTCGTACCATCACTCTGCCAAGGCGGGGATCCTTAGAACTGGAAATAAGCTCTACAGAAATCAGGGTGCTGTTTTTAAGGGTTCCCCAGTAACTGGAAAAATAATTACTCTCCCCATCACCCCACCTCCACCAAGGTCAGTCCTGCCATCTCCCCCCCACCCCCCCCACCCCCTTTGATTGTCACTGGCTTCTCTCCTCCACCACAAATAGATGACTCCTTGCACGTGAGGCTCTCCTAGAGCCTGCCCTGGCACTTCTCCCTGGCATAAGTTGGCACAGCCAGGTTGGCACCACCAGGTTGGCAGTTCCAAACTGTGCTGGGGCAGTGCTAGGGGATAGTTCCAGGGCACTGCCAAGTTATGTCCCTCTCCCCTTAATGCCCCCAAGGGGCTTCCCACACCAGGTTGGAGGGGGTGGTGAGGATGGTCCAGGCTGTTCCGTTGGCTAGCCTGCAAGAGAAAGGGCATGATATCAGTGCATTACCAGAGATACGGAAGGAACATTGATTGCTTACTTTGCGACTTGAGGAATGACAGCATAAATGCTGACGATTCTCAAGTTTCTCTGCTGCCCTCACTTCACCAGCATTGCAGGCACACTCTGTCTCCTCCCAGGCCTGATCAGAGGCTTGCTCCTCAACATGTATGAGTGTTCTCAGCTCGGGCATGACTCCACCTGGCTGCACCTGTCGACACCTGTTATGGCTGAGTTTATCACAGATAGGGAGAGTGTAGGTGGAAGTATTGACATTTAGGATGGAAGTTAAGTTTCAGTCAACAGCATGTTCACAAGACACTTTTGTACACTTAAAAGTATTTTTTAACATAAAGAAGTTGAAAGATTATAACATACATCAATCCACACCAAAATTATAAATATGCCAAAAATTATACAATTTAAAAGAAAATTATGTACAATTGGGTCAATTTTTTTATAGACTTCCATCTTCCTACTTCCATGTTTATTCAGCTTCTTCTCACAAGCAAGTTCCTTACATGCTGAAAAATGTTACAGTACATGAATATGTCATTCCTGATGGCCAGTAGTGACATTCTGATTTATAATCTAAAATCACTGTCAAAAATCAATGGTAATTCCTCGTATTTCATTTTATGGAGAAGCTGAGTTATTGCCTCCTGTGGCATATTTAGCTGCTTATGTAAGCATAAAACCAGTGATTACCTTTCGAAATGGAATTCTCTCATACATATGATTTTGTAACTGAACTACAAAGCCATAGTCACTGATGTATTACTGTAATAAAAGCTTAACAGTCACAATCCCTATAGAGACCAATCACTTTTACAAAGATATCTGAATTCCAATGATTGACTGAAAAGATCACGCTACAGGAAGTCAAGTTTTAAGGGGAGATGTTGGCTTAGTGACCATGTCACTGGACGAATTATCCAGAGATCCAGGTTAATGCTCTGCAGTCACGGATCCAAATCCCACCATGACAACTTGTTGAATGTTAAATTCAATGAATATAATCCAGAATTGAAAGCTAGTTTCAATAATGATGACAACTACCATTGATTATTGTAAAAACCCATCTGGTCCACTAATGCTCTTTAGGGAAAGAAATCTGCCAAGCTTGCTTGGCTCCAGACCCACAGCAATCAGGTTGACTGTTAACTGTCCTCTGAAATGGTCTAGCAAGCCATTTGGTTCAAGGGCAATTACTGATGGGCAACAAAATGCTGGCCTCACCAACGACACCCATATCCCAGAAAAAGTTTACAAGTAACTTTTATTGTAATAAACAAACTACAAACATAAATGAACTAGTCACCCTTGCACACCCCCTAAGTTCTCATTTTGCACATGCCTTTGCTTAACCTAGTGCTCCTACTCAATGCTACCTTACTGGCTGCAGTATAGGTGGTGGAAGTTTGATGACCCTCAATGACAGATAGTGACAATAGTCATGCAGTTCTGGGGCTTGAAGTTCTGGCTTCAGACTGCACTGCACTATTATGAGGGCAGCGGCAGTCTTGGTGGACTAGCTGAGAGCAAGAGCAGTATGGGAGCATGAACGCTATTATCCTGAGAGAGGACAGCAAGTTTGTGCCCTACACAGTGACTGCCACTCCCCAGGGCAGTGCTCTATGTTAAAGGACATATTACTGGAGCCTATGTGTCCTGTATGCATGTGGAGAATTCAAGAGGAGGGTATGATGCTTGTATTGTAGGAAGGTAGAGCACCTGAGGTCTGACTCCTGACTGTAAGATGCTACTGATTGATGAGTAATGAGGTATGATGCGTTGAACAGGGTAAGAGATCGATGATGTGTTAGGTATGATATTGAAAATGGATTCACTAATCTTGATCAGACAAGTGAAGCCATTAAACTGCTTGTGGTGCTTCTGCATATCTGTTAAGCCAGACTACAGGCACTGACTGCTTTGGCCCATTTGTTTCAGAGTGTCATCTTTGAGGACCTTCTGGCTTCCTTCAGACACCATAACCTCTCTCTTCCTCATCCGTGAACCTCAGATCTTTTTCCTTCTCTGGTACTTACTTTGTTTAGCTTCTTTTGCACCACAGACAAGCAGCAGAAGCTCCCTGCCTCCTGTTGAATGCTTAGCTCATCCAAAGCATGGATCGTACTCAATGGAAAAGTACGATCATGGAGAAGAGGAGGCAGCATACAGTCTGTGTGTTGCTTATATCAGTAGAATTCCTTGTCATTCTTACGTGCTTGAAAACAGAATCCATTAAATATTTAGCTAGTAGATTACAAAATTATACAAGGCACTGGTGAGGGGCTGCACCTGGACTATTGTGCAGTTTTGGTTCCCAGTTGGAGGTAGTACAGAGAAGGTTCTTAGATCGATTCCAGAGATGAGACTTTGTCATATAAAGAGAAATTGAACAGTTTAGGCCTATAGTCTCTGAAATTTAGAAGAATGAGGGGAGATCAAACTGAGGTATTCAAGATGATAAAAGTTATGGATAAAGTGGACATGGAGCGGGTGTTTCCGCTGGTAGGGCATTCTAGGATGAGAGGTCATAGGGTAAGGGGTAGCAAATTTAAAACAGAGTTGAGGAGAAACTACTCCCAAAGTGTTCTAAATCTGTGGAATTTGCTACCCCAAAGTGCAGTGGATCCTGGAACAGTGAGTAAATTTAAGGAGGAGTTAGATTTTTAATTGGTAATAGGTTGAAAGGTTATAGGGGGCAGGCAGAAAAATGAGGAGCATATCGGCCATGATCGAATGGCGGAGTGGACTCAATGGACTGAATGGCCTCTTTCTGCTCCTACATCTTATGAACTTATGAAGAAAAGTAAGGAGGTATTATCTAAATCTTATCTAAGCTGCAGTTAGAATATTATGATAAATTTGAGGAACCAGTGCTACTCTATTCATTTGATTTGATTTGATTGATTTGATTTATTTTGATTTATTATTATCACATGTAAAAGTATACAATGAAAAGTATTTATTCTTGCGTGCTAGCCAGGCAAAACATACCGTTCATTGAGAGGGAAAGGTGAGACTGCAAAATGTAGTGAGCATTGTTAGAAAGTTTAAAAAAGTTAGAATGAAGTTTTAGAAGCATAGAACAAGAGTAAAAGACAGAATTAGAAGGCACGCTAAGCACAGCTTGCAAGAAGTCGTCATGCCCCAGCACCATCCAATGAAACAAAATAGGACTGCTTTCACCCCATTCATTAACTCCAGGCAGGACTGATTGTCAATAGAGTAAGTCCTTCAGTGTTATAAAAATAGATGCATGAGTTGCAGCAAAACATAAATGAATCTGAGTGTGGATAGGGGAAGAACCCTTAACAGTGTACGGATTTGTCAACTTAACCCTTTTCCTTGTCGATAATACAGATTTCCAAATTGTGGTTGAAGCTTTTTAAATTTCAGTCAGTTGTGTTCCTCAGGCAATCTCTCTCCCTTAGGCACTGTTTGCTGAGAGCGCATAGACAAAGTATAATGTATTCACATCCAGAATATCTTCAGTAAGTTGCTATAAGTGCAGGTAGCGAAAGTCTTTTGTCACTGCATTTATATCCAATTTATATGCTCAGGAATTTATAGGCTTTGAAAACCTTAGGCTAACTGTTTTTTACATATGTAAGAAAAATAATGGGGATGGATTTTCTCTGGGATTCTGGGGTGCTAATGTCAGGATCATATGGAGATCTCCAGCCCACACTTATCGGCAGCAAGATCCCGGGCAGAATTCTCCCATCTGGGACTAAGGTTGGAATTCTCTGGCCGTTCATGCACCAACTACCATTGCCAGCAAGAATAGGGAATTTGGTGCTCAGCTAAATCTTCCCTCACAGCAGCAGGACCAGAGAAGCTCAGCTGCAGGCGTGGTCAGAGAATTCGAACCTACGTCTTGTTGGGGGGGGGGGGGGGGGGGGGGGGGGGGGGCGGCGGGAGGAGTGGTGGGGGGGGGGGGGTGGAAGTAGGGCACTTGCTGGTGGGAAACAACAACATATCTTCTAACTGTGACCTTATTGATTATGCACCTGGAGTTTAGACCTGTATTCTACGGCAGGGTGGGTTTGGTGGTTGATGGTGCAAGTTCCATCTTATCCAGGTGCCATCTTGAAAAGGCACACAACATCACTGATCCACCATTGTAGAAAGACGGATGGAGCTCCTGAAAAGGAAGATGGATCTGGAGGAACGCAGTAAGGTTAGAGGCTGGACCTCCTCAGGGATATCAAATCTGGAAGATCCAGCTCTAGGTGCTCCCCACATCGACTGTTGTGGTGTTTTGCACACTGGGTTGCTGGCAACATCCATCCCAAACTCTGGAGGCAGCCCAGTCATTGTTTAGGCAGATCACAACCTCTGCATCCAACATTATTCCAGACATGTTTTGAACTGGCAAGTTTTACCTTGCTGCTGCAAAGAATTGTGTGTGGATCATTGGGCCTTCATCTGCATCCCATTAGCAAGATGCAAATCAGTTCCACACCAGCCTCTAATGGGTTTCCCAATCTGCCATGGTGGGCACAAGCAGAAGACCCCACAGGAAATTCACCCTGGCATCAAAGTGAATTTTGGACTTCGGCCAAATTCCCCCTTACACCACCCACCGCCAATGAATCCACAGGCAGGTCCCTGGGAGATTACTGTTTCCCCATCACAGTCTTCCCAAAGATAGCCTTCTCACTGGTTGCCTCTGTGCTTCCCATCCTATTAAGGATGGCCTTAGGATAGACCCTAGATGCTGCTGGCCCTATCAGAAGGCTGGAATCTCTGGACGTTTGGCAGCCACACTGTGATTGAGGCAGGTAGGAGACAACAAGGGCACATCAACATCTAGGTCCACTTGAAGGCATTGATTTAAATGGAAGATTCAGAGGGACAAAGCCAATGGGCCACTCAGAGTAGAGGGAAAAAACTCTTTTGGTGGTGTCATTTGAGCCAGGGTGTGGCCTTTCCTGCCTGGAGATTTACCACTGGGGCCTGAAACCTCTGATGATAAACCAGTCTGCTGCAGGGAAGCTGTCTGCATTGAGAAGGCAGAGTCCACACGTGTTGAAGGAGGGTGGAGAGGGTTGCTTCGCCTCTAGCACAAGTCACCCTTAATTTGGGCCTTAACTATGTTAATTGGCTTTCTGCAGCCATGGAGGAGGTGGCGTATTTGTCCCACTTCCCTGGCAGCAGGAGTGCATCAGGGAGGCAACCCAACACAGTTCTCCACTAGTTTACCGGTTCCACCACCTCCAAGCTCACAGGACCTGTAAAATTCAACCCAAAGTGCCTGCAGTGCCACGCCAGTTTGTAAAAGCATTTCAGGATTGTTCATGTTATGATTCTGACTTGTAAACATTCAATCGCAACAAACTGAAAAAGATTCAAACATATTAAGAGAAAAATTGGTTAAGGTTCAGAAATGTATGTGGGGAGCATGATGCATGATTGACCCATGCCATTGATTGCATTGCAGACAACATGCCACAAGGATAGATGTGCTATGTAAGTATGCAAATACTGCTTTTCCATCCTCATGTTTCCACCTACTATTTGTTATTGTCTACCTAAAGGCCCTCTGTGACATTTAAGTGATTAATCGATGGAGTGTGCTGGCCGGTTACAAATATCCACAGCAAAGAGGTTGCTGCAATTTTGAGGCCTCAATTAAATTGCAAACTGTGGGTCTAAATCAGCATCTTGATATGGTTTGCCAGATGAAGTCTTCCCAACAAGAAGTATAAGTGCAGGGCAAAGGGGTGACAATTGCTGGCGTGTTTTCCAGGGTGGTAAGAAACCAGATTATTTTACCTCTGGAACTGATGGGAGAGTGCACAGAGTGCTTACCGACCATTGCCTGTCACAAAGCTGCAAAGACTGTGGGGAATGGGCTTACCACCCAAAGCAGGCAGGTATTTCAGTGCTTAGCAGCAAACCGCTGACAAAAATGTCGATACAAATAACTCCATTCTGAGGCTGTCATCACCAGGCAAAAACAACTGAAAATCAAAGCTCTCATGAGATAGCGTCCTTCCAAAGTGAAATATGGAGGAGTAAGACTGAAGTAAATTAGTTTAACTGCTGTGTTAATATGAATACGAATTGGAAGCTGGAATGACGCCGCTCGGACTAACAATCTTCTCAGTGAGAAAGATTAAGGAGACGCAATGAACGCTGAATGATTCGCATATCCCAAGAATGAATATGCACCATAAAGGTGGGTGCTCTTTAAGTGAGCCTGCGTCAGGGATAAAGTTATAACATACACCCTGATTTCCCCAGCCAGTGATCCTTGTATAAGCTGCTTCCCAATGGTCAGTTTTGTATAAAATGTAGCACAAATGGGATGAAAAATGTACCATTATATTGGACGTAAAGGAAGTACATTTTCAGCAGGCGCCTGATTATTAGTCGAACACAGGAAACGATATCTTTTCACACTCTGAAAGTATGGCGAAATTCATCAATCATTACGGTTGACAATTAATTGTACTAATGAGCAGCTTATTCCATGAACGAATATAATCTATGGACAATTTTTTCAAAATTAATACAGCATTAGAAAATTGGTTTAATAGCTCTCAGTAGTTGCAGTGAGACCTTGTAACATAAATGACCATGGACGGGCCATTTGTCCTGAGGCCAAATTTGAATCTCCTTGCTGGCTGCTGTGATATTGCATGGTGGCAGTTAATGCTGGGCTCCCTGACAAATCTTAGCTCAAGAGTCAGTTTGGTGCAGTAAGTGGAGCAGAAGACATTCATACTAGCACAACCTGAAACTCTCTCCAGACAGCAATAGGATGTGGCACAGCGAGAACAAGTCTGAAAATGTTACGATAAATATTGTGAAAATGACCAGCTAGAACAAAAATAGTTATCAGAATGATAACCTGTGCCAGCTAAAGATTTCTTTCTTCTTTAATTTAACACATTGTACACTGCCAAGTGAAGCCCAAAGCCTCCCTTATGTTTCACATGGAATCTTTGTTCTTCTATGTGATTTTAAATTATAGGCATCTTACACAACTTTTGATTGAATATCTTTGTTTACTGCAAAATGCTTGTAATTGTTATTAAAAACCAAGACCCTTTTGGGATCATGATCTTTTCCAGAGTTCATTGCACTAAACTCAGTATTCGACATGGGGCAGCACGGTGACACAGAGGTCAGCATTACTACCTCACAGTGTCAGGGACCCAAGCTTGATTCCTGGCTTAGGTCACTGGCTGTGTGGAGTGTGCACATTTTCCCTGTGTCTGCGTGGGTTTCCTCCAGGTGCTCCGGTTTCTTCTCACACTCCAAAGACATGCAAGTTAGGTGAATTGGCCATGCTAAATTCTCCCTCAGCATATCCAAACAGGTGCAGGCATGTGCGACTAGGGGATTTTCACAGGAACTTCATTGCAGTGTGAATGTAAGCCTACTTGTGATTAATAAATAACCTATTTATTACTACTTACTACTATTTTTCTTTAATTTTTTCAAAAGGGCTGTGGATATTGGGGCAAAGCCTGCATTTGTTGCCCATCCCTAATTAAGAAGCACCCACATTGCCATAGGTTTTGGAGTCACATGTAAGCCAGACTAGGTAATAAGGGCAGATTTCCTCTCCTGCAGGGCATGAGTGAATCAGAGGTTTTTTTTTACAAAAACTGTCATTGTCACCAGCCTGTGATCAACTTTAAATGTATTAACTGAATTTAACTTCTGCCAGTTTATCGGCAACACCGGTGGCATGTTGGTTAGCGCTGCTGCCTCACAGCACAGGGGCCCGGGTTCAATCCCAGCCTCGGGTCACTGTCTGTGTGGAGTTTGCACATTCTCCCCGTGTCTGCGTGGATCTCCTCCAGGTGCTCTGGTTTCCTCCCACAATCCAAAGATGTGTGGGTTAGGTTGGTTAGCCACGCTAAATTGCACCTTTGTGTCAGGGGAATTAGAAGGTAAATATGTACAGCGATGAGGATAGGGCCTGGGCACAATAAAGGTCTTGATGGGCCGAATGACCTCCTTTCGCATTGTAGATTCTATAAGTTGCCTCGGTGGACTTTAATCCATTAAGAGCATTAACATCAGGATTACTAGCCCTGTGACATTACCACTGCATGACCATCTCATCCCTAATAACCTCACATTTGGATAAATACAAATGAGCAATTCAGAAGGGCAATATATTGCATGCAACAACGGGACCTTAGTTAACTGACATGTGAACTAACAAAGCTGTCTCATTGCCAACCATGGACTCCCAGCTAAAGACAATGCACGTTCACCTTCGATGAGCCTGTAATCAGAATATGCAGTGACCTTGGTATTGCTGCTAACATTAAACTCAATGTTAGACCAATTGTTTAAGGGTCCCCTCACTGCATATTTAAATAGGCAGGCTGTGTGCTAGTGGTGCATTACAGTTCACTCAATTAGTCCAAATTGCTGTGCCAACATGCACCTCTATATGGAGCTATGGATGGTGATGATCACAGGTCTAACATTCCTTCTATCACATGGCTCACCATAAACTTCTCCCACTCTTATCACATGTGTTTGAAGGATTTTCAGGTTGATACTCAGTCTGCTTAGCCACATCATGAATGCACCTTTCTTGGCCATAAAGCCCTGGAGTGGAAATTGAAGCCAAAGCTTCTGATTCAGACACAGGGACGCTACTCCACTGCAAGGACTTCCAGTAGGCACACTTCCCTTAGCAATTACCATGACTATGCCTAGTGCCAGGGTATTATTTTTATTCATTCATGGGATGTGGCCATTGCTGGTAAGGCCAGCATTTATTGTACATCAGTAATTGCCCTTGAGGAGGTAGTAATGGTGACCACCATCTTAAAGTGTTGCTATCTGTGTGGTGAAGGAACTCCTATAGTGCTGTTGGGTAGGGAGTTCCAGGAATTTGATTCAACAATAATGAAGGAATAGAGTGACATGGGAGGGAATTTTGAGATGACGGTTCTAGTGTGCATTTGTTCCTTCTAGGTGGCCAAGATTGTATGTTTAGGAGGTGCTGCCGAAGAAATCTTGACAAGTTACTACAGTGCAGCTTGTAGATGAAGTGCACTGCAACCATAGTGTGTCAGTGGCGGAGGAAGTGAATGGAGTGACAATTAAATGGTTGTATTTGCATGGAAGATGTCAAGTTTCTCACATGTTGTTGGAGTAGCACTCATTGACATAAGTGGACCCTATTCCATTATGCTCATGTTTTGTGCATTGTCATTGTTGGAAAGGAGTCAGGGAGTGGGTTACTCACCACAGAATATACAAATTCTAACCTACTCTTGTAACCACTGTATTTACATGGCTCCTCCAGTTAAGTTTCTGGTCCGTTGAGACCCTAAGAAAATGAATGGTGGAAAATTCAGCAATGATAACACTTTGAATGTCTAGGAGTAGTCATTGACTGGTGGTTGTTAGATATGAATGTTATTTGCCACTGATCAGCCCAAGGTTGCATGTTGTCTAGGCCTTTCTGGGCATAGATATTGATGTCTTCTTCGTCTGAGGAGTAATGAATGGAATATCGTGCTATATTTTTGCACTCACCCTTAACACCATAAGCAGTAACCTCTACATAACATTATCAAATGCCTTATTGAAATCCAAATATTGTACATTGACTGTTCTCCTTTATCCACTTTGCCTGTTACTCAAAAAACTCTAATAAATTTGTCAAACACAATTTTTCTTTCACAAAACCATGTTGACTGTGCCTGATTGTATTATGATTTTCTAAATGTCTTGCTCTGACTCCTTAATAATTGATTCTACCATTTCCCAATGACAGAACCTAGAAGTTTCCTGCTTTCTGTCTCTACCTTTCTTACGTTCACGATATTTCAATCCACTGGGACCTCTGCAAAATCTAGGAATTTTTGAAAGATTCTGATGAATGCACCCACTGTCTCTGCAGCCGCATCCTTTAAGACCCAATGAAGGAGGTCACCAGGTCTAGCAGACTTGTTAGTTTTGCTAATACTTGTTCTCTAGTGATTGTGATTGTTTCTCTCTCCCTTTTTCCCTCTGTTTTTTGATTGTTGTTGGAATGCTCTTTGTGTCTTGTACATATTATAAAATTATTGTCTCTGTCACTCCCTTGTTTCTCATTAAGGGCCTTAACAGAACCAAAGCCTGCTTCCCAATAATGCTCATTATTGCTACTATTTTCTCTTTTCATATCCTTGTAGAAGCTGTTAATGTCTATTTTTTGCTAGTTTTCTCTCATGCTCTAATTTCTCCCTCTTTTTTAATCTTTCTTTTCTGGAGTTTCTCACTCTTCAGGCCTATCAGTAACCTTTGCAACATTGTACACATTTCTATCACTTTGATACCATCCTTGTCTGCCATAGCTGGTGCAGCTTTCTCAGAGGGATTTTCTTTCTCAATGGAATGTGAATCTATCCAGAGTTATAAAACATTTTCTTAAATGCCTGCCTCTGTTTCTCTTTCATCTTATCTTTTAATGTATTTTCCCAGTCTACATCAACCAACTTTGTCTTCCTACCCTTGGAATTGCTTTTATTTAAGCTTAAGACACTAGTTTCACCCCAAATTGAATGTGAAATTCTATCATGTTATGGTCACTCTTACTTAGAGGATCCTTTATTATGAGATCACTTAATAATCCTATCTTATTACACACTGCCAGGCCTAAAATAGCAAGTGTCCTAGTTAGTTCCAGAATCTATTGTTCTAAGAAACAGTCCTGAATACACTATTAACTCATCTTCCAGGCTTTCTTTGCTAATTTCATTTGTTCAATCTATATGAAGATTACAATCTCTCACAATTATTGTGGTATCTTTTTTACAAGCTCTCTTATTTCCTGATTTATATTCCGTCCTGTAGTGGAAGCCAATTAGCTTAGAATCATAGAACCCTACAGTGCAGAAAGAGGCCCATTGAGTCTACACCGAACACAATCCCACCCAGGCCCTACCCCCATATCCCTACTAATTATACCCACTTATCCCACTAGCCTACACATCCCTGGACACTAAGGGGCAATTTCTTAGCATGGCCAATCAACCTAACCTGTACATCTTTGGACTGTGGGAAGAAACAGGAGTACCCGGAGGAAACCCACACAGACACAAGGAGAATGTGCGAACTCCACACAGACAGTGACCCGAGCATCGAACCCAGGAGCTGTGAAGCAGCAGTGCTAACCACTGTGCTACCGTGCCGCCCATAGTTGACTAGATGACTAGTGTGTGGTTCAGAATATTGCAAAGAATAAGAATTTAATACTTATTTCCTCAACCAGCCTCTGAAAGCATAAGACAAAGGCAAATCACCACAGACAATTTTATAGAAACCATAAAATAGAAACCCTACAGTGCAGAAGGAGGCCATTCAACCCATGAGTCTGCACCGACCGCAATCCCACTCAGGCCCTAGTCCTGTAACTCCACATAATTACTCTACTAATCCCCCTGACACTAAAGTCAATTTAGCATGGCCAATCCACCTAACCTGCACACCTTTGGACTGTGGGAGGAAAACAGAGCACCCGGAGGAAACCCATGCAGACACAGAGAGAATGTGCAAACTCCACACAGACAGTGCCCTGAAGCCTGAATTGAACCCATGTCCCTGGCTGTGAGGCAGCAGTACTAACAAAGGCATTTGCCAAGGCATTGGTTCAAACTGAAACATCAGCAGTAAATAAGCCCAGGGTCCACCTTTGATGCAAACATATGTGACATAACTAGTGTGTAGCTACTGTCAGGGAACATATAACCACACCCACCACTGGCTTATTTCATTGATTATTTCTTACTAACTTATCCACATCAGCTCTTGAGGGACATAAGGCTACATATGTTATTTCTTATTTCCAGCTGAACTGATCCCACATGTTGATCCTCTGAACCAAGGTCATTTCTCATTACTATACTGATCTCATCTTTGTTTAATAGAGTCACCCAACATCCTTTTTCTTTCTTTTCATAAGAATATAAGAACTAGAAGCAGGAATCTGGCCCCTCGAGCCTGCTCTGCCATTCAATAAAATCATGGCTGATCTTTTTATGGACCCAGCTCCACTTACCTGCTCGCTCACCATTACCCTTAATTCCTTTCAAAAGGTAGGCTCATAAAATCCAGCTTGTGATCTTCCTGCAACCTACCCACCTGCCTCCAATGAAAATTTTATGGAGTGGGTGGAGTGGTGGTAGAAGCATTGGGCAGTCTTTGGGCCCATTCAGCCCCTTAATGGCAATTTAAGGGCCTCATCCTACCCTGCTGCTATTTTACCTGTGGTGGGGAGAGGCCACAGGAAGCCTGACAGCTTTAGCTGAGAGGGTTGGAATCGGCAAAAGTAAAGGAGGCAGACCTCCATTGTGGGTTCCCTATAGTCATCGAAGGCATCCTCCTGCAAGTTTACACTTTTTTTTCCCTCTCCCCAAGCCTCTAAAACAGGTACCCTGGACCCCTTGCCAGGGCTTAATAGCCTGACTCCTGTCAAAATCCTTTTTTGTTTAGAACATAAGAACATAAGAAATAGGAGCAGGAGTAGGCCATCTAGCCCTTCGAGCCTGCCCCGCCATTCAATAAGATTATGGATGATCTGTCATGTCTCAGTTCCACATTCCCACCCTCTCCCCATAACCCTTAATCCCCTCGCTTATCAAAAACCCATCAACCCGCGTCTTAAAAATATTTAGCGAGGCAGCCTCCACCACTTCAACGGGCAGAGAATTCCAGAGATTCACCACCCTTTGAGTGAAGAAGTTCCTCCTCAACTCCGTTCTAAACCGCCCCCCCTTTATCTTGAGGCTGTGCCCCCTAGTCCTACTGTCCTTTCTGAGCGGGAAGAGTCTCTCCACCTCTATCCTATCCATCCCATTCATCATCTTATATGTCTCAATGAGATCTCCCCTCATTCTTCTAAACTCTAACGAGTACAAGCCTAGTTTATTCAGCCTCTCCTCATAGCTCAACCCCCTCAACTCCGGTATCACCTCCGACCACCTCGCACTTGCCAACATTAAATTCCATTTGCCAGCTCCTGGCCCATTCGCCCAGCCTATCTAGATCCTTCTGCAGACTCTCCACACCCTCCGTGCAATTTGCCGTTCCACCAATCTTGGTGTCATCAGCAAATTTCGACATCATACACTTGGTTCCCTCCTCCAGATCATCTATATAAATGGTAAATAGCTGAGGCCGCAGCACCGACCCCTGGGGCACTCCACTAGTCACCAACCACCAATCCGAATAGCACCCATTAACCCCCACTCTCTGCCTCCTATTTGACAACCAATCCTCTATCCACGCTAACACCCTACCCCCAACTCCATGTCCCTCGACCTTCTGCAATAACCTCTTGTGAGGTACCTTGTCAAACGCCTTCTGAAAATCAAGAAAGACCACATCCACTGGCTCTCCTCTATCCACCGCCCTAGACACATCCTCATAGAACTCCAATAAATTTGTCAGACACGACTTCCCCTTAACGAAACCATGCTGCGTCTGCTCTATCAAGCAATTCCCCTCAAGATGCCTCGCTATTTCCTCCTTGACGATGGATTCTAACATTTTACCTACAACAGACGTTAAACTAACCGGCCTATAATTCCCTGCCTTTTGCCTGCCACCCTTCTTAAACAATGGCGTAACATTAGCCGTTTTCCAATCTCCCGGCACTTCCCTGGAATCCAGCGACGTTCGGAAAATAACCACCAAGGCATCCACTATCACCTCCGCCATTTCTTTAAGAATTTTACCTTGGTGTTTGGTTCCAATGCCAACCTCCACTGGGGATTGTCTGTAATCAATATTTAGTCCACAGCAGCATCTTCACGCAGCTTACGGTAGGTTTAGCAAACACAAAGTAAATTGACAAAGATGCAGCTGGGAAGTGAGTGCAGGAATTTGGTAAGTGAAAGAGTTTTAAGGGCTGTTCTAGCCAAGTTTACATTCAGCAATTAACTTAAAAACTGTGACATTAAATTGTATTTTCTTTCAGTCTTAGTCAATGAAAAACTAAGTCCCTGCCTAGAAATCCCTGTATGGTAGTTAATTAGATAACTAGTTACAGTGACTTATCTCACTGGAACTGAGCCTGTGTAAATACAAGAGATTTAGCCTTGCACTATTTACACCAGCTCAAATTCCAGTGAGAAATCTGTACACTTGCACAAAGTTGCACTGTTATTTTGACCAGTATGTTTGTGTACCATCTGTATGCATGGAAATATTGATGGTATCTGTTCCCTTCCCTGAGGGCGCAACACTTCTTTAACATCTTTACATGTAGCAGATCACAATATAACAACATCCTTGTTCATGGGGACATGTTTTTAACATGACACAATTCCCTGCCATGAGTATTAACAAATATACTCCATTCACATTGGACATCAGTACCAAACTGAGCGGCAACACCTTATTCAGAGCTTTGGTCTCCTGCTTCCTGCAGCTTCAATATGAAGAAGGCACCTCACTCCGATTGAACAATGAGTTGCTGCAGAGTCACCCATAGGCCAGCATGTGAAACTGCAGACTGATTCAAACTAAGCTTCCTCGTAGGCAGTCATATGCTTTGAGACTGGAAAATGTGACAAAGCACTTTGTACTCCAGATGGGAAAACACTAGAATTCCATCTACAGGCGTCACAAATTACAATTAGGGCGGATGTTTACAGCCTATCGTATCCACACCAACCATCAAGCATCTATCTATTCTACTTCCATCTTCCAGCGCTTGGTCCATAGCCCTGTATGCTATGGCGTATCAAGTGCTCATCTCGATGCTTCTTAAATGTTGTTAGGTTTTCTGCCTCTACCACCCTTTCAGGCAATACCTGCCTGATTCCCACTTCCCTCTGGGTGAAAAGATTATTCCTCAAATCCTCACTGAATCACCTTAACTTAAATTTATGCCCCCTGGCTGTTGGCTCCTCTGCTAAGGGGAAAAGTTTCTTCCTATCTACCCAATCTATGTCCCTCATTTTTTTTGTACACCTGGATGAGGTACTCCTCAGCCTTCTCTGCTCTATGGTAAATAATCATAGCCGAAGCAGTTTCTCCTTATAGCTGAAACACTCCGACCCAGGAAAAATTGTGGTGAATCTCCACTGCACCGTTTCTAGTGCAATCATATCCTTCTTCTAGTGTGGTGACCAGAACTGCAAATATTACTCTGGCTGTGGCCTGATGAGTGTTTTATATAGCTTCCTCATATCCTCCTTGTTCTTATATTCTATGCCTTGATTAATAAAGGCAAGTAACCTAGATGACTTTATAACCACCCTATTTATCAGTCCTGCTGCCATCAGACATCCTAAGTTCTGCCTGGTGCTCTGTACTTTTTAGCATCCATATCATTTTGGAACATAGAGCTATCCTCTACACTATGTACTACATGGCCAATTTCTGTGTCATATGTGAAGTTCCCAATCGTACTCCACCCCCACTGCCACATTCAAATTCAAGCCATTAATATATAAACCACACCATTAGCCAGTAGCCATGACTGGACACATGGTCGTTAGGGATACTGGAACTGTCCCTTATTTCCCACATGGCACAAGAGGAGCACATTATGGGTCTGAGGTCCTCTGCCTCTCTAGATTAAGATAGTTACTCCCTTTAAAGGAATTTAATTAAGCTAGGGACCTTCCTTCACTTCAAATACTTCTATTATAATCAGAAATTCTTACCTTTATTTAAGCTTATATATTATACTTCAAAAACAGTAAGAAAATACTCTCCAGGCAATACTCTCCAGTTACCAATTGACTGTTCCACTGGGGCCATGTCACTTCCTGAACTGTGACTTTATCTCTGAAAGCCGCTGGTTGTGGCCCAGGTGGACCATGCTGCAAGGCCGCTGTTTGCCTTTGTGGGGATAGGTGGAAAAGGAAAGGAGCACCTCGCTACCCCCTTAGCAAACTCACTCAGTCCCTAAAACTCCAAATTAAGCACTTTACTGCAGCACAAAGTAGTACTCCATGCAAACAACATTCCTCATGCCCACTTTTCTGCCCCTTCCCCGTAACCCTTGATTCCCTTACTGATCAAAAATCCATTTATCTCAGTCTTAAATACGCAAAATGACTCTGCCCCCTTGGCTCCAAGGAGTTCCAAAGATTCACAATTCTCTGAGAGAAGAAATTCCTCCTCTTAGTCTTAAATTGGTGCCCTTTCATTCTGAGATCATGACCTCTGTTCCTCGACTCTCCCATGAGGGGATGCATCCTCTCAGCATTTATCCTCTCAAGCCCCTTAAGAATTCAATGAGATCACCTCTGATTCTTCTAAATCCTACTGAGTAGAGTCCCAACCTGTTTAACCTGTCCTCATAAGACAATCCCTCCATACCAGGGATCATCCTAGTGAAGCTTTGCTGAAATGCCTCCAATGAAATAAAATATCTTTCCTTGTTTCTTTAACAGATTCATCAAAGATTTGATTCAAATGTTCAATTTTCTTGATTTTGTGAGAGCATTACTCCAGAAAGCATTGTAAAATGACACCACCTTTCTTTAAGAGGGTAAATAATTTCTCAAATATTTTCCTATTCTTATGCCAGTACAAATTAATAGGTTAACTTTCCCGTCCTGTGGTCTTGACAAGGCAGCTCAAGTTTTCCATTAAATTCTGAACAATTCTTCGGGTGATTATAATTTTTTTTGTGCACACAGTGCAATCGAATAAAAGTTTCATTATAGTTTCAAGGGAAGAATTTGACATTCAAAGAACATTAGGAACAATTGGTTAGAAGTAATAAGTGAAGCAATAAACTGTTGACATACTGTGAGGTGTTTTGATCTTATTCAGTTACATTTGCATTTTGTTTGCTTTTGGGACGAGTTAAATAACTATGCCAGAGGGTCTTTTATTAAAGTAAATACGACAGATGATGAGGAGCAATCTTGGCATGGTTACAATATTTTGAGAAGAGGCTGTTCTGTGGAAAGTAATGGCTTTGAGAGACAGCTTTTCAGTCTGCAGTGGTTGGTGGATTGCTACTCGAATGCACACTGCCAAGGGTGGTAAGATATGAGTTCACATCAAAGGCATCAGCTCCTAATCTCCACCTTCAACAGAAAGAGCTGCCAAACAGAATCCTGGGGCAGAATTTTTGTCATGATATGTAGAGGAGGATAAAAGTGGCTGGGTCATAAGTTCAGCATACCAATTTGCCAGTACATCCCGCATCCTTGCCATTTTCTTGAAAGCAGGATTGGGAAGCAGGAGAGTTACTTACCCGCAAATGGCACGTAGCCAATTCAGGTGAGGTAGAGTCCAATTAAACAGAGGCTGGCCAAGTCGGCCTCTGGGCTGCCTGCAGCATTGGTTTGAGGCTAGTTGCTTGCAGACAACCTCCTGGCAACAAACTGACTCTGAGACTCCCTCCCTATCTCCTTGTGGAGAACTTTTCTCTTCACAATGGTGATCTGGCAGCTAGAACCATTTTCTTTTGATTCTTGGTTACTTTAAAGTTGCTGAGACAACCCATCAAGATGGAAGTGTGCTCTCTCTCCCTTACCTTCAGTGCTGGAGGGCCTCCTTATAGAACATAGAAAAACTACAACACAAACAGGCCATTTGGCCCACAAGTTGCGCCGATCATATCTCTACATATGAGGCTTACCTATAACCCTCAATCCAATTAAGTCCCAAGTACTCATCCAGAAGTCTCTTAAAAGACCCTATTGAATTTGCCTCCCCCACCAGCAACAGCAGCTGATTCCACTCACCCACCATCCTCTGAGTGAAAACCTTACCCCTGACATCTCCTCTGTACCTACTCCCCAGCACCTTAAACCTGTGTCCTCTTGTGGAAGCCATTTCAGCCCTGGGAAAAAGCCTTTGAGAGTCCACCCAATCTATATCTCTCAACATCTTATACACCTCTATCAGGACACTTCTCATCCTTCGTCTCTCCAAGGAGAAAAGACTGAGCTCTCTCAACCTATTCTCATAAGGCATGCCACCCAATCCAGGCAACATCCTTGTAAATCTCCTCTGCACCCTTTCAATGGCTTCCACATCCTTCCTGTAATGAGGCGACCAGAACTGAGCACAGTACTCCAAGTGGGGTCTGACCAGGGTCTTATACAGCTGCAGCATTATCTCCTGGCTCCTAAACTCAATTCCTTGATTGATGAAGGCCAGTACACCATACACCTCCTTAATCACATCCTTTACCTGCGAAGCTGAATTGAGAGTCCTATGAGCCCCGACCCCAAGAATCTTCTGATCTTCCACACTGCTAAGAGTCTTACCCTTGATATTATATTCCTTCATCCCATTTGACCTGCCAAAATGTACCACTACACATTTATTCGGGTTGAAGTCCATCTGCCACTTCTCCGCCCAGTCTTGCATCCTGTCTATGTCATGCTGTAACTTCTGACATCCCTCCAAACTATCCACAACACCTTCAACCTTCCAACCTTATGGCCCTCCAACTTCAATAACCTAGCTGCTGTCCTGAGTTGGATAGCACGTTGCCTGGCAAGTTGCCTGAGTTGGATAGCAAACCAGGATGTTGCCTGGTTTGGAGGGTATTAGGTATGAGGAGAGATTGGACAAACCTGGTTTGTTGCCACATGAATGGCAGAGACTTAAGGGTGACCTGATAAAAGTCTACTAAATTATGAGAGGCATGGATAGAATGGATAGTTGGATTCTCCTACCGGGTGGCGTGGTGGCACAATGGTTAGTACTGCTGCCTCACAGCGCCAGTGCCTTGATTCCCAGCTTGTGTCACTGTCTGTGTAAAATTTGCACATTCTCCCCGTGTCTGCATGGGTTTCCTCTGGCTTCCTCCCACATTCTGAAAGATGTGCTGGCAGGTGCGTTGACCCAAACTGGCGCTGGGCAGTGGCGACTAGGGGAATTTCACAGTAACTTCATTGCAGTGTTAGTGTAAGCCTTACTTGTGAATACTGAATAAACATTTACTTCTAACAAAATGTCAATTACAATGGGAACGTACGTAATAGCATTGACAGAGAATTGAGAGCAGAACATCAGTGAACCACATCTGGAGACTTGATCGTGATAATCACAAATCTAGCAAAAGGAAAGAAAAATGTTGGATGGAATTTTATTGCCCTGTCTGCTTCGGGAATCGGAGCGGGCGAGGGGTAGAACATGGAAAAGTCCGTTGACCTTGGGTGGGATTTTACAGTTTCGGGACTAACGAGGCTGTAAAATCCCACCCATAATTTCTTAGATTAAACTTTAGTTGTGATATAAAGTAAAAGCCCTGCCAAAAGAGGTTAAATACTTCTTTTCAGCATCAAGGGAGACAATCAATGTCTCCAATTAATTTGCCTGGGAATAATTAATAACACTCAGTAATCTCCCCACATTTTCTATTTAGTGTCAGATAATTCTATTTTGTGCCAATTGAATTTTCTGGGGGTTGGTTTCACGTGTTTTGGTCAGTAATAAATGAATAAGGAATTAATTAGTACAAATTACTTGCAAAAACCTTATTGTGCAGCAGCTTTACACCAGGGAAATAAATCTGAGCAGGAAAATAATCTGTCATGGCGACCTCAGAGACTTACATATGTGAGTACAGAATGCTCAAACCACCAGAGCAGAGACGAGCCCAGAAAGATTGCAAATAATTAGGAAGGTGAGGAGTAGATTGAAACTGCATGGGGTTATTCCTCCTTACACCATTTGACAGTCAGATTTTAAAAGTGCACAGTTCAACATTAAGGGCAACATGGTGGCACAGTGGTTAGCATTGTTGGTTCACAGCACTAGGGACCCATGTTTGATTCCTGGCTTGGGTCACTGTGAGGAGTTTGCACATTCTCCCCGTGTCTGCGTGGATTCCTTCCAGGTGCTCTGGTTTCCTCCCACAGTCCAATGATGTGTGGGTTAGGTGGATTGACCATGCTAAATTATCCTTTAGTGCCAGGGGGACTAGCTAGGGTTAATGCATGGCGTTATAGGATAGGGCCTGGGTGGGACTGTGGTCGGTGTAGGTGCGATGGGCTGAATGGCCTCCTTCTGCACTGTATGATTCTATGACTACTACTAAGTGAAACTCTTAGGGCAAATTAAAGTTACAGTATAACTCTTGAATCAGATTGAAATCTGAATCCAGAGGGAAGCAGTGTGAAAGTTGAATGGTGGAACTTGGGTTTGTAACTGTGAGCAGTGCTGAAGCAGGATTACAGGATATTTGGAGGGTTGGTAGATCTGTAATTTATAACAGTACCAATTTATTTCAATATACTGGGGGTGCAGACATGCACTGTTTGTGCCCTTAATATATCTTTAACTGAGGGCTGAACTTTCATTCTGACTGGAAGCACAGAGTCATGAAAATTCCCAGTTCCACAAATCCAGCTCGGGAGAAATTTGCCCAGATTGTCTAACTCTTGTTCCAGGTTGGGTGGGTGGTGACAGAAACTGGATCCACTGCCACCAGAAACGGCTCAAAGGTAGCACAGGGGCTGTTAGATGTGGAGGCACGCTGGGTGAAAAGTTCACCTCAATCACCCAACAGTATGATACCGCTGCAAATAAACAAGGAAAAAAAAAAGTTATCACCCCCTCACATGCCTCACAATCCCAGTGCCCAATCCATACCAACTCATAAGACTATGAGACATAGGTGCAGAATAAGGCCACTCGGCCCATCGAATCTGCTCTGCCATTCAAACAAGGCTGATTTTTTTCTCATTCCCATTCTCTTGCCTTTTCCCCATAACTCCTGATCCCTTTATTAATCAAGAGCTTGTCTATATCTGTCTTAAAGACACTCAATGACTTGGCTTTCACAGTCTTCTGCAGCAAAGAGTTCCACAGATTCACCACTATCTGGCTGAAGAAATTCCTCCTCATCTCTGTCTTAAAGGATCATTCCTTTAGCTTGAGTTTGTGCCCTCTGATTCTAGTTTTTCCTACTAGTGGAAATATCCTGTCTACATCCACTCTACACAGTAAGAAATCTCACAATACCAGGTTAAAGTCCAATCAGCTTTCGGAAACACTGTTCCTTCGTCCGGTGTGTGAAAAGTTCATCCACTCTATCCAGACCTTACAGTATCCTGTAAGTTTCAATAAGAACCCCCCACGGCCCCATCCTTCTAAACTGCAACAAGTACAGATCCAGAGTCCTCATCTGTTCCTCATATGACAAGCTCTTCATTCCAGGGATCATTTTTGTGAACCTCCTCTGCCACTTCATGCCCCACCCACAATGAAAGAAAACAATGAAGTTTTAAGCCTTCATTAATGAATTCACTATTTCAAAATAAACATTCTCACTGATAAGAGAAACGTTCACTACATTTAAATTCTTTCAACCACTTAGTCCCTTATAATAACAAACATTGTATTCACAGTACCACAAAAACTTTACAACTATTGATAATTATCAAATAAACTGTGAACTGACAGACACCCCACTGTGATAATGATAGGTTGTGGAATCAGTTATGTAGCACAAACCATATCATGATAACTCTTGGGATTATGCCAAGAGTGAAATAGCAAGAAGTGATTTATTTTAACATGCAGTCTGCATTTTTAACTTGAAGGCCAGAAAACAAATAAAATTTGTCAGTTCCCTTGTCAACTTGATAGCTCCCTTGACAACTCCGTTGACAACTCAATTAATTTCTCCACTTTTATGCACATTCATGTCTATGTTAACAATCTTAAAGGACACGTAACCTCTCCTAAAGGACACCTTACCCCTTACAAAGATGTCCTTGGACCACCTCTCTAAAGGACTCTGCTAACTTTAGACTTCCCCCTTGTTAGATCTGTTATAACCCAGATCAGAAACTCAAAGGTATTTTGTGGAATCAACCTGGATCATATGTTTTGCACTTTGAAGCACGGCATATTAATCATAAGATGTTTCACTCCAGTTATGATTCAAACAACTCACTAGGAAATTTTTAATCAAACAAAGTTTATTTAAGAATACAGTTAACACAGAAAAAGAAAATTAGCAATATCTTTTACCAATTACAAACAAGAAAAATACAATCATGACAGATCATGTATAGACTTTTCCAACACAAGCACCCTTACAAGCAAACACCCCCATTACAGGCTTAACACAGAAAGTAAGTATGCTCATGTGATGCTGGATCTTGCAGCTTTGCAACACTGCTGACTTAATCCTTTGGATGGAGAATTGAATCTCTGACTTTCTTGTCTTGTAGCTCCCAGCCCACCTTGAGGTAGGGGTAGAGCCAGTGCTGGCCTCTAGCTTTTAGCCAGCAAACCACTAGTTACTAGCTAGCCAGCCACCAGGAGTTAAACACTGCTTGCACTCTGCAGTTCTAACAGCTTCTAACTAGCCAGCAGCCAGCAGAACTTACAATACCAGGGAGAGAGACAGAATTGCTGCTTGCAGTCTGGAGTCCAACAGCTTCTAACTAACCAAACTGAAAGTAATTCTGGATGTTTTCCAAAGTACCACCTGACCTTGACCTGTCAATCAACTTTCCCTTGACAATATGAAAGGGTTAATAAAACTCCAGGACAGTGTGATTCCTTACTCATGTACCTGAGACAAGTTCAGATTATAATAGTGGCTGTGTCAGTGTGTAATAAAATTGCTTTTCACTGAAGCAGTGGATATATTTTTAATACATTCTGAAAATTCTGAAAAAGCTGATGAACCAACAGGGTTAGTAAAACATTTAAACTAAATTTTAATCCTTTTGAAGATTGCGTAATGAACATATAGCAAAACTAGTCTGACCATTTAGCACTATATTTATGAGGTGGAGAGATAACTTTTGTCTTATCTTGAGCTCTGAAACTGCTTTGTGGACAGTTATCTAAGACAATGAGTTATGATTAAGAGCACAATGGTTGCTTCTCGATTGCAAAACAGAATGAGGTTAAAGCAACATTTCTTACTGTCTATGCTAAAAATACATAAAAATTCTGCATAATATTGCTTAGCTGCCAAGTTTACAAATGAAGAGATTTGATCCAAAAATAGGCAGTAAATGTATAAATGCAGATTATCTCATCATAGTTTCTCCTCTCAAGTTATAGGAGGAGGTTCCATAGAAATAAAATTAATTTTGTGGATTCTTATAACCAAAAGAGCTTAAAGACGTCATCCCTTTTCTGAAATCATTCTTTTACCTGGGGATTATATTTCTTGTTCCAAAATAAAACTAAGAAAGTTTTGGTTTTCCATTTACATTGCTCAATGATGGGACATAATCAGGTGGAATATTATTTCCTTGCAAATTTCGCAGTTTATGAACTGCACATCTGACTTGCCTTAAGATCCCTGTAATGTGTGGGCAAGTGCAAGTTCATTCGCATTGGACATAAGAAAGGTAGCTCAGAGTATTTTCTAAAAGATTGGGATGCTAGAAATTGGAGGAACAAAATGATTTAGGGGGCTAACATTATAGAAATCACTAAAAGCTAGTGTGCAGTTAAAATACATAATTTTAGAAAGACTAATGGAACATTGACATTCACTTTGAGGAGACTGAAATACAAAAGGGCTGGAAATTATGCGACAGTTATAAAAAGCTCTGGTTAAATCACATCTTGCGTTCAATACAGAGGACTGTGCACAGGAAGGATATATGGACCTTGGAGGAGGTGCAGTGCAGATTGACCAGGTTAAAAGATTTATATTCTGAGGAAATGTTGCATCGACCAGGCTGTATTCCCTTTCGTACAGAAGATTAAGGGGTAATAGCATTAAAGTGTTTAAGATGATTAAAGGATTTGATAGGGTTGATAGAGTCAAACTATTTCCTCTGGTGAGGGTGTGTAGAACAAAGGGGAATAGTCACAAAATTAGAACTGGGCTGTTCAGGGGTCATGTCAGGAAGCACTTTTTGACTCGAAATGCAGTGGAAATTGGGAACTTTCTTCTTCAAAAACTCTTGAGGGTAGATCAACAACAGTGACTTGTAATTGAAATTGAAACAATAAAAAAATCCCAAAATGCTAAACAGGAACATTATAAATCAAAATGTGACACCAATCTACATATGAAGATATTAGGTTAGATGACCAAAAACATATGCTGAAAACATGCTGACGCTCCCACCAACAGGATCTTATGGTCTTGGCGACGGCCAACCCTCACCATAGGTTTCCCAATGGCAAGGAGTGCATTTAATGGAAAACCCCGTTGATATCGTTGGGATCGTAAGATCTCACTGCCAGTGAATGGCATGCCACCTCTCTGCCACAAAACACACTGCGGAAGGGGAGGAAAATCCTGCCCATTGTCAGACGTAGGTTTAATGAGTGTCTTAATGTTGAAAGTGAGTTAGAAAAGCAAAGGGAGATAATTCCAGAGAATGCTCAAGCAGCCAGGATTAGAGGAGCGCTGATATCTTGTAGGGCTGATTACAGAGATGAGGAGGAGTGAGGCTGTTGAAGGATTTGAAAACAAAGATGACGATTTTAAAATTGAAATGCTACTTGGATCGGGAGCCAATGTAATTTAGCAAACATCGGGGTGATTGATGCACAGGATGTGGTGCAAGTTAAGACACAGGGAGCGGAGGTTTAGATGACCTCACGTTTAAGAAAGACAGGCTGTGGAGATCAGTCAGGAGTGCTTTGGAATAGCCAAGTCTAGAGGCAAAGAAGGCATGAATGAGGGTCGGGTACAAATTTCAAATTTAAGCTTTGTAGATTTTTGTCAGGCAAAGATATTAAGGAATCAGTGAATGGAGTTAAGATACAGATCTGCCATGTTCAAACTGAATTTCAGAACATGCATGAGGGGTTGAATGACCTATATCGTTCCCATGTTCTGAATTATAATTTTAATAGTGAAATATCTAAGTTTTTTGACTTATGATTAATTTCTAACCCCTTCTCAGCTTTCTGGACAATGAAATTCAAACAGGACAAGTTAGTGATTTAAGAAGAGTAAGCTTAGATAGAAATTGCATGTCTGACAGAACTATATGTGTGAAAGTCTTTTTCTAAGAATTGTTGATTTAAGATACTCTGATTTGAACTATTCTTGTTTAGAAATGTGAGAGTAAAGCACAAAACAATATTCTGCTGCTAAAATGCCACAAGGTTCTGCTTTCCTGAGATGAATTAGTGAGGAACAGTTCTAGGCAGATCTTCAGGTCAGTTTGAGGTCAGATGAGACAAAAACATTACAGCACTTCTTTCTCTGAATATAAGTTTTTTTTTGCTTGTCATAGAAATTTGTCAGTCATGCTGTCAATCATAAACATTTACAGAAATTGTATGCATAGCTGTAAAGTATTAGTTAGAGTTTTCTTAGAGACTAGTAAATGATCTGCAGATCTCCACAAACGTAGGGCCCAATTTTACCCGCCTCCCTCCTCCTGCACCCTGCCAACACCAAGACATTGATCTGGCTATACTACCCCCCGCCCCAACAATGAACTTGCCTCACTCTGCACCCCACCCCCCCCCCCCCCCCCGCTCCCCCCTCTGCCCCCAGAGAATGGTCTGGCCTCACCCCCCTCCCCTCCAGAAGAACATCTGACCCACCTCCTCCCCCCACCACCAGACAATGATCAGCCCTCCCCTCCCACCACCAGACAATGATCAGCCCTCCCCCCCACCACCAGACAATGATCAGCCCTCCCCCCCACCACCAGACAATGATCAGCCCTCCCCCCCACCACCAGACAATGATCAGCCCTCCCCCCCACCACCAGACAATGATCAGCCCTCCCCCCCACCACCAGACAATGATCAGCCCTCCCCCCCAGACAATGATCAGCCCTCCCCCCCACCACCAGACAATGATCAGCCCTCCCCCCCAGACAATGATCAGCCCTCCCCCCCACCACCAGACAATGATCAGCCCTCCCCCCCACCACCAGACAATGATCAGCCCTCCCCCCCCCACCAGACAATGATCAGCCCTCCCCCCCACCACCAGACAATGATCAGCCCTCCCCCCCACCACCAGACAATGATCAGCCCTCCCCCCCACCACCAGACAATGATCAGCCCTCCCCCCCACCACCAGACAATGATCAGCCCTCCCCCCCACCACCAGACAATGATCAGCCCTCCCCCCCAGACAATGATCAGCCCTCCCCCCCACCACCAGACAATGATCAGCCCTCCCCCCCAGACAATGATCAGCCCTCCCCCCCACCACCAGACAATGATCAGCCCTCCCCCCCACCACCAGACAATGATCAGCCCTCCCCCCCCCACCAGACAATGATCAGCCCTCCCCCCCACCACCAGACAATGATCAGCCCTCCCCCCCACCACCAGACAATGATCAGCCCTCCCCCCCACCACCAGACAATGATCAGCCCTCCCCCCCACCACCAGACAATGATCAGCCCTCCCCACCAGACAATGATCAGCCCTCCCCCCCATTGCCAGACAATGATCAGCCCTCCCCCCCCACCAGACAATGATCAGCCCTCCCCCCCCACCAGACAATGATCAGCCCTCCCCACCCCCCCACCAGACAATGATCAGCCCTCCCCACCGCCAGACAATGATCAGCCCTCCCCCCCACCATCAGACAATGATCAGCATCCCCCCACCACCAGACAATGATCAGCCCTCCCCCCCACCATCAGACAATGATCAGCCCTCCCCCCCCACCACCAGACAATGATCAGCCCTCCCCCCCACCATCAGACAATGATCAGCCCTCCCCCCCCACCACCAGACAATGATCAGCACCCCCCCACCACCAGACAATGATCAGCCCTCCCCCCCCACCACCAGGCAATGATCAGCCCTCCCCCCCACCACCAGGCAATGATCAGCCCTCCCCCCCACCACCAGACAATGATCAGCCCTCCCCGCCACTACCAGACAATGACCAGCCCTCCCCCCCCACCATCAGACAATGATCAGCCCTCCCCCCCCACCACCAGACAATGATCAGCCCTCCCCCCCACTACCAGACAACAATCAGCCCTCCCCCCCACTACCAGACAATGATCAGCGCCCCCCCCACCGCCAGACAATGATCAGCACCCCCCCACCGCCAGACAATGATCAGCCCTCCCCCCCACCATCAGACAACAATCAGCCCTCCCCTCCGTCACCAGAGATACATCTGACCCACCTCCTCCTCCCTCCCAACCAGACAATGATTTGATCTCACTCCCCTCCTCCCCCTCCAACCAGAGAATGATCTGTCTGCCTTCACCCCCACCCCCACCACCTCTTCAGGGGCTGGAGCACCCGACTTTATTCAGCAGGTCCCTAAAAGCGTGGTTCCGGATTGGTAAACACGGTGGTAAAGTGGCAAATGCTGATAGAGTTGGGCGGGCAGTTCATTAATTCAATTTAAATGCATGCACATGCATTTAAATCGTCGTTGTGCCCAATTTGGGCCCAAATGGATCCCCGCCATTCGCAGATCTCGGTAAACTGGAGATCTGCGCGAACTCGGGTACAGATCGCAATAAAGGCCTCACACCCGACTTTACCATGATTTCGTGCCTGAAAACGGGCACAAATTGTTGGTAAAATTGGGCCCATAAGGTTCAGGTTCCTCACACAGGTACACATCTCTGACACAAGTCTACAGCCATTTTAAACACATAAAATGTTACTACATAGATATTTTTACACTTCTTGTGTGTATTTTAACAATGCACAACTTCACTATAATGCAAGTCTTATTTTCAGTTGTAAGCTCTCCTCAGTGAAAATTCAACATTAGGAGAAATTTGATTGATTCATTTAAAACAAAGATTTTTACTTAGGTTTTATTCACTTTTGCTTTCCAATGTTTGTCAGAGTTCCTCACAGAAGGATTAACTAGTTACTTACCTTATACATTCTGTATCTATTCAGTTGTTACTGGTTCAAATCATTCTATGTAAATCAAAGTGTGAAATGTGTTTTGAGATGCATAGAGGTACATACAACCACCCACTCACAGCCAAAATATTGCGCAGCATATTCCTGCACCATCCTATGGAGTTATGATAAAAGTGGTTAGGCTCTCCAATCCCCACACCTCGCACCCACCCTTATGGTCCCTAATATTCTCCATGCCAATTCATGCCCTTTTCAAGCCTATTCACCCTGTGAGCACTGTGCATATAACAAATGATCTGTATTACAACAATGGCAAGACTGGGCATGGTGACACATTGGTCGGCACTGCTGCCTCATATCTCCAGAGACCTAGATTCGATTCCTGGCTTGGGTCACTGACTGTGTGGAGTTTGCATGTTCTCCCCACGTCTATGTGGTATTCCTCCCACAGTCCAACCATATGTGGGTTAGGTGTAATGGCCATGCTAATTTGCCCCTTAGTGTCCCAGGATGTGTAGGTTAGAGGGATTAGTGGGATAAATATGTGGGCTAATGGGGATAAGGCCTAGGTGGGATTGTTGTTGGTGCAGTCTCAATGAGCCAAATGGCCTCCTTCTGCACTGTAGGATTTCTATTATTCTTTTTATGATGGCTGAGAGAGATTTTAAAATAAACCACTCATTCACAAATCTTCTCCTGAAAAAAAAAGTGCAGTTCCTACAGTCCTATAAAAGTCTTGATCAGACAGACCATTGAAGTATCAATAACAGAGGATTCAAACACTTTGTTCTGCTTAATCTTTTCTAAATAAACATTGAGATATTTACTAAAGAGATCACAGTGGGAACAACTTATTATAATCATATAAAGATGTCAATCAAGCAGTCTACAAGTTACTCCTGTTGTTAAAGCAGAAACTTCTGCTGATGTAATGCTTTAATTGGCCTGGGCTCAAAACCAAGGGATATGGGTCAAATGCGGGCAATTGGGATTAGCCAGGCGATTAAAAAAAAGGGTGGCATGGACAAGTTGAGCTGAAAGGCCTGTTTCAATGCTGTAAACCTCTATGACTCTAGATTCTAATAACAATATATGATTGCAAAGCAATTATATACCCTTAAAAGTGACCATTTATTTTATTCAACCTTTGGCCACTCAACTCTTTGCACAAAATATGCTTTGCTGGTAATCATTATGTAATCATTATGTACATGATCTTCAAATGAAACTGAGCTGTGGACTTAATGTTAGCACTATTCCAAAGCTCCTTGGAATGCCAAAACAATTACGGTTATGGCCCCAGCAAACTTTGGCTTTAGATTGGAAAGAACAAACATCCTGCCTATGTCATCGAGGTCAAATTGTTGTTGCAACCAATATTAGCTTGAAATATTTTAACATTAGACAAATTAAAATGGGGGATGACTTGCCAAATGATAAAGGCTGTCTTTGGTTAGCAATATGTTGCAGTTCAGCTTTATCAGACAGACCACTTTATTTAAAATTCACCTTTGGCAGCAATGACAAATCTTGCTACACCTTTCTAATGTTTAAGAATGAAGATAGGGATATAACACACTTACTTCTAAGCCCTAATTTGAGGTGAACCCCTTACCACTGTTTCAATCTGTCATTTGGACTTGTACTTGAACACAACAGTATGAGATTGAATTAGCAATCTAGCCTGTCCTATCTGGTAATCCAAATTTTTTTGCACATATCAAAACTCCTAGTCATTATTCAACTTGCTTGCAGTTGGTAAGTTTCACAATAAGCACTATATTTTAAGGCTGCCAGCACCATTTTTTCCTTAGTGTTGTTTCTGTGCTATATTGGATTCCCATTATAATTTAAAATGTGTAATAGTAAGTCACTGAGACATGGCGATCTTGAGAAAAGAACTCTGAAAAATGTAAAGTTTATCCCCCCCCAATAGGAACTACAAAATGACAAATAAGGAGAAAAATTAAAATGAATGGGATTCAATTGAAAAGAATAAGAACTAAGGAAAAAAAGACAGAAAGAGACAATAAAGAAACTCATCAATGAAAGTAACTCCAGGGTATTCTTTACTCCAGCTTTTCTGAGAACTCAAATATATGTAGATTTTTCCTATTGACCTTGATTTGCTGGTTGTCATTCCTGATGGTTAAGGATTCCATTCCATTCAGAGAACCATTCACCACACAGTTGGGAATGGTTTTCTGGAGCTGAATTTCACTAATCGCGTTTTCAATCTCCGTGATACAGGAGGTGACAGTTTTGCATTCTATCTATTTTACACTGAGATTCATCATTTGATCTGGTGATAATAAGCATTCTTTTTCTGATCTAGTAATTATTTTGTATTAACTGATTAATGAATCTTGTATGATCTACATTAATGATTTTGAATAATTTATTTCCTCTAGCTGTGTGGGGCATGATAGACACCTACAGTTTTTGTAAAGACACATTTATATATTTAACTTAAATGAATACGATAAATATAAAAAAATGAACTTTGAAATCTCCCTTGTTGAGCCCAAGGTTTACATGAAAAAAACAATAAATTGAGTGTCTTTCCTATTTTCATTTTATTAAATTATTTCCTATGCTGATTATTATCTTATCTTGACCAAATCCATGCCATAGGTTGCTTTACTCTTGAGCTTCTTTGGTGCATTTTGCCTGTTTGGACTTTATAAAGCTTCTGAGTATCTTAACCCTGACTCATTTGATAAAACTCTTGCCTTTAAGCGACAAGGTTGCAGGTGCAAGCCCCTTTCTAAAACTTGAACATAATAAAATGACTGTCCAGGTACTCAGGGTGTGCTGTATTGTCAGAGGTGATAGATTTTTTCACATAAGATGTTAAATGTCTGCGCTCTCTGGCAGGCATCAAAGATCGCCTGGCATTCTTTGGAAAAAAGCAGGGAATTATCTCCAATGTCACAGCTTATTATTATCACAGATTAAAGGTAATTGATAAAAGAAGCAAAATGTATATGAGAAAAATTCCTATTCACACAGCGAATGATTAGGGTCTGAAGTGCAATGCCTGAGAGCGTGATGGAACAAGTTCAGTCGAGGCATTCAAGAAGGAATTAAATGATTATTTGAAAAGAAATATTGTGCAAGGTCCTAAGCTGAAGGCAGGAGGATGTCACTAGTTGAAGTGCTCATTCAGAGAGCCAGTGCAGACACAATAGGCTGAATGGCCTCCTTCTGCACTGTAATAATTCTGTAATTTTATGTCTAAGCCAATAGTTATCCCTCAATAAACCAAAACAGGTTCTCTAACCATTATTACATTGGTGTTTGTGGGAGCTTGTTGTGCATAAATTAGCTGCTGTTTCCTACATTACAACAGTGGCCACACTTTGAAGGTTCTTGATTGCCTGTAAAGTGCTTTGGGACAACTGGTGGTGAAAGGTTTCCTTTATGATCTGCATTATCCATTTGCACAGTTAATTATATTTACAATGAAGTACTGCTGTTCATTTACTTGAATGCAGAAGGTGAAATCTGTTCTTCTGTTTTGATTAAACAATATTATGCAATCAACGTGTTTTAATTTGATAACACAAAATGATATCTAAATTCAATACAAATGTATTTGACCACTCGAGTACAACTCTTTGTTCAGATTTAGAAACAATTACAGGGACATTTAACATGTTCCTAATTTTCCCTTGAATTTAACAGCATTTGATGCAGTGTCAATGCAAATATTCGAAACTTTTCTTTCCACATCAGCCCACTAAAGATAGTCAATGTTTTGGCTCTTGGATTACTTTATAATGAACAAGGGCTGATTTTTACCCTACCCACCTAGTGCTAATTAGGTGGGCAGACAGTTAAAATGTCCCATAGAATTTACCCACATTTAGTCAACTGCCTTGTCTCTGTGATTTTAACTTGCTTGTTGAAACAAGTACAAAGGACACCAACTAGAAGTCAGCAGGATCATTGTCGTTTCCTTCCCTTACTCTCCCTTGACTGCAATGCCCTCCTAAAATTCCATTCAATCATTTACCTGATTGTTGGGTTTGGTAGCTTCAGAATCTTGATAGCAGCATGGGCAGTACACATCACCAGGGACCTGGGTTCAGTTCCCGCCTTCAGTGTCACTTTGTGTGGAGTTTGCACATTGTCGGTGTAGGTTTCCTCCAAGTTCTCTGGTTTCCTCCCACAGTCCAAAGATGTGCAAGTTAGGTGGATTGACCGTGCTAAATTGCCCCGTAATGTCCAAACATGTGTAGGTTAGATGGAATAGCCATGGGATAGGGCAGAGTGGTTGACGTGGGTAAGATACTCTGTCAAGGCATTAGTGCAGACTCAATGGGCTGAATGGCTTCCTTCTGCACTGTAGGGATTGTATGACACTATGTAAAATCCTGTTTCTGCCTGTCTGCCACTTCCCATCAGGGTTGGATGGAAATCTAATGGGGTTCTGGGCAGATAAAATTTAAAATTTCTTGCACTTCATACAGCAGAGGACTGAATAATTTGCTCTCCATTTCAGCCCCCATATTTGCATATCATGGTTACAGTAGAAACTGGAGTAAGCGGAACAAATAAAGATATCCCCGTTAGCAGATTCACCTAGTAATTTTAATGTCACAAGAGAGTTTCTACCTATGTATAAAACATCTCTCCTCTATCATTCCCTGTGTAAGTAGTATTGAATATTAACAAATGATTTCTAAATTTAGGAATAGTTTTGGTGTTCTTTTTTATTTTTGCCTTTTTATGTTAGCCAAGTCCATAATGTCATTATTACATCATAATCATGGCATATTTTTCTCCCCTTTCCATGACATTTTTTTCAGTTTAGATAATTATATTTTGTCTTTCATCCTGATTATTGTCTGAGAGTCAGCATGGTGTTTTGATAGGATCTGTAATACGCTTAAGCCTTAGATTATGTTGTGAAAGATTAAGATAAGGAACTGTGTCATTCTTGCACGTAGTAAAGGATTGAGGCTTGGGTGAAAGTATAGAGCAGAGTTACCAATCATAAGTCACTTAGTTACCAAGTTTGGTCTCAATAATTAGGGTTATTTACTTTGTGGAAATGAAGGCTTATGGCAGACAAGATTAAAGATTTTAAAATGATGAACGGATTGGATTCAGTCTTGTTGGGAAGATTATTCAAGATGGATAAGAATGATGCCACTGGAGGGAAGGGTATGCATATAAATTCCTTGGGCAAGGAATTAGCTTTGATATCAGATTCATGGCAATGCTTTAAAAGGAAACTTAAAACTTTGAGTGAAAATAATAGCCTGGATTTCCTGAGACAGCTACTTCAGCATAAACAAGCATGAGAATGGCAGAATGACAACTTTCAGTGCAAAGTTTGACACAAATTTTGCATGGTGACACAGTGGTTAGCACTGCTGCCTCACAGTGCCAGGGGCCCAGGTTCAATTCCGGCCATGGATGGAGTTGCACGTTCTCCTGTGAAGTGTGGGTTTCCTTTGGGTGCTCCGGTTTCCTCCCACAGTCCAAAGGTGTGTGGGTGAGGTTGATTGGCAATGCTAAATTGCCCCTTAGTGTCGTGGAGGTAAGCAGAGTAATACATGGGATTAGGGGATAGGGCCTGGTTGGGATTGTTGTCGGTGTAGGCTCGATGGCCAAATAGCTTCTACCACACAGTGGTATTCTTCTTCTATACTAAATTGTGGTGCAAATTAATACACCCATTATTACTCTATGGGTCTGATTCTGATTCTAAGTGCTGAATTTGGGTGCAATTCAGATCTGACTTGGAAATCTGCTTTCAGACACCCCCATACGCACTCAGCCTGAAAAAAAAATTGTGGGTCTGAATCGTGCTATGGGGGGGTGCTTATCGTGTCCAAAACGATTGGAGCTCTGAACTGCACATGCACAGTTAGAAAAAAATTTGAAAAAGCACGCCTGTGATAAGATTGCTCCTGGGCCACAGAAAGCAGAAAAAGCGGCCCAGGAGTGAAAAGCAGGACCAATGGCCCCCACAGACATCACTGTCCCCCTTATCCACCCCACCCCAGACCGATCGTGACCCCCTGCTTCCTTCTCCTCACTGATTGCCTGCAGAGTGGCAGCAGCCACCCTGCCCACCCTTTTATCCCCCATCAGACAGCAATCAGGCCTCCCCACCGCCGTCAGAGAGTAATGCCTCTTCCCCACCCCACCAGAGATACATCCTAGCCACCTCACACTCCCCCCCCACAAACCAGAGAATGATCTGGCCTCACCGCCCTCCCCACCTCTTCAGAGAATGATTTGGCCTCACTCCCTTCCCCCTCCCAAGAGAATAATCTGGCCTCACTCTGCACCCCCAACCCCCAGAGAGTTCAGGTCTCCCTCCCCCCCCACACCCCGCGAACCAGAGAATAATTGGGCCTCCCCCCCGCACCCCGCCACACCCCCCGAGGTACATCTGACCCACATCCTCCTCCCTCCATCCAACCCAATCAACCAGACAATGATCGGGCCTCCCACCACCTCCCTCCCATTCCCTACCAGTGAATGATCTGACCCACCTCTCCCCCCCCCCACCCTTGGTCTGAGTCAGAGAGCTGTTGGAAGCTCTGAACTTGCCTCTCCAGCAGCTAGAGCACCTGAAACAGACTTTCATTCAGCATGTTCAGTTTGGCATGATTTCCGATTGGCGAATGCGGTGGTAAAGGGGGAAATGCTGATAAAGTTGGGTGGGCAGTTTGTTAATTCAATTTAAATTCTTGCAAATGAGTGGACGTGGGCGCGAAGCGTGTTCGTGGCCTCACACCCGACTTTACCATTTTTTCACTCCCGAAAATGGGCGCAACGCAATGCTAAAATCGGGCCCTACGTCTGATTTCCTTGATCATCTGCACTGATTCCATGAAACTGTCTGCCAAAATTATGTCCACTGCATTCACATGGCTCCATAATCCATTCTCATACAAAAGTACAGCTCAGGAGAAATTCATGAATTTACACAAGTTTTAATGGGCTGTAAACCTACACCTAAAATTTTAGGTGTAGCAGGACTAAGTTTTTTTTTGCATTTTATGCTAATATTTAAGAGTTTTAAAAATTCCCCTCACTGAAAGATACCTGCATTGTTAACCACATTGTCAAAGCACCAGGAGGATTTGCAATAAATATTTGAAGAACTTTCACAATTTTATTTTCTGTGCCCAACATGCATAAATGATGCTTTGGTGGCTTTGATTTTCATCTTCATCTAAAATGGGACATTAAAGAAGGACTATGGCAATGGTTTTGTGCCAAATTTACATTTTCCACGAGAATTTTCATGCCAATATCCACTTATGCTACTCCATTTTTACATCATGGTGTAATCTAATGAGATGCTTGGGAAATCTGATGTATCTAACTGGAGTGAAAATTGGCGTATATTTCAGTGTAAATTCCTGCTGAATATTCCCAGTTATAAAATTAAATTTTTATGTAATTGAAACAGTAGTGTAAAATAGGATATTGATGCTTTGAGCAAGTTTGGCTTGATTACTTTAAGGGACACGTAAAGCATTTCCAACATATTATCCTGCTTTGACTACAATGTTTTGCTCTTTATGGTCTCTCCCCAAAGGGTTCTGTAGTCAAGAGGTGAGTCAGGCTTATGTGCATCATGTCCAGACGAAATGGGTTTGATAGGCTTGTTGACTTTACTGCAGTTTCTTTGAAATAGTTCAGTATCAAAAATATATTTACAAGAGCATTCTTTAATTTAAGATAAAGTCAAGTAGAAAATGAACATGTCAGATCCCCTTTATTTGGTTTTCCGCAGTGATGTCAATGATGGAAAGGAGTCTTGAAATAGGAATGGGGATTTCAAACTCTTCTGGATGTCAATCTAGATCTCTTAACCCTTGGAAAAAAATCCTTGTCAACTGAATAAGGTTCAAGTTGCCATTTCAAGTGTGTAATAAACAGTAGCGCATAAAACACTTAATGGTGACCTTCAAACCTGTTTCTAAGAACTACAATATCACCTTATTGTATGGTTGAATACATACAATGCTTTTATTAGACATTATGTTGTTGGAAAATAATTGAAATACACAATGGAATATTTAGGTTAATTCAAATTGCATTCTCTCCCTCCAATTGTCCTTTCATACAGCTGTTTCACTTCTCAGTTTTTAGTTATTCATGTATAAAATGACAATTATGGGAAGTTTGTTGCATTGAGTTAGCACAATGTCCTTTTCGCACTTAGAAACTGAGTACTGATCCATTCCATAAAGATGAAATTAGCTGTCTTGTCCCTGACTCTGGGGAGTGGCTTTTCTTCCATCTATTTTAAGTGCTAAAGAGTCAGAGGGTGACCAAAATGGCATCATAAGCTAAAAGTTCAGTTTAGCCTGTATTTAGCACAAGCTGCCAACTTGGCAAAGAAATTGAAGCTTGCATTGGGAACGACCACCCAAAGGATCATTAAACAGTTGATTGCCACTTATATTGCCTGCTATCACTCATTAATTAGGCGGCATGGCATTTTGATGTTTAGCACTTGAATTAAAACTGTCCCATAATAGTGACCAACTAAAGAGGCTGTTTTTTTTCAGCAGATACACATTACTTAAAGGTGTATCATCTTTTGCTGCTCACATGTTGCTTGAGTTTTCAGGAGGACCTTTGAAACACAAGCGCACTTTCCATGACTTTTTCTGAAGACTTTATCAATACTCTATCAACATTTATTCCAGAAATGATTGGAACACTGCCTATAAAAAAGTAAGTGCTGTACTACTCTATATTTTTGAAGGTACCAGGAAAAGGGATGGTTAGTCCTCAGCATCTTTCCAGGATTCCCCCTTCGTCTTCTGGAGAAATAGGAGGAGATGGGGACAGGCAGAACAACATTAGCAGCTACAGATGAAATGGACAGAAGCCAGGTTGAGCTTCTACTCCAATGCAAATAGCAGAAATTTCTCCTCTTCCAAAATCTCTAATTCCAATTTGAGAACCTATGCACCTTCTCACTGGGTCTCTGAAATGGGCTCCTTATGACAGCTGATTCACTCCAGTCTCCAGGGTGAGTAGCGATCAAATATGCTGCTCCAGGAAAGTTACATCTGATCATAACTTAGATGCTAAATTTGCAGGTATCTCTGACTTAGAATTTTGCTCTTTTAAAGTTAGGGCTAAGAATCATTGTTGGGATGTGCAGGGAATGATTGTTGTGCATCTCTATCATATCAGGAAGAGTCTGATGTTCATACTGATTGCTCAGAATAGAAAGTGCCCCATTCTTCTGTACTGGCATCTCTGATGAGCACAACAAAAAAACAAAATCTGATTGTAAAAATCAACTCAAGCCATGTTTCTAAAAGCTTCTTCAGTAATAAGTTTCACCCTATCAGAAAACTACTTAGACTGGTAAACTTTGCTGAGTATTATTTGGTATTAATCTTAAATGTATGTATGTTGCCACTTTCATATTTTGATGATAAAAAGTGATCATACATCATACATAGTGTGGGTTAGGGGAAATGCTTATGCAGCATGCCTGCTTCATCCTAGCTCTACAAAAAAGCAAAGCAACATTCACCTTTTCAGTTTTATTACCAGGTTTTACTGAGCAGAACATCCTCAGTACATAATCCATCCAATATTCAGTTAGTACTGCGTGGTGGACTTATGTATGTAAAGGAGTACAGAACCTTAATTCTCATAGATTAATGATACTCTTCCCTGGTTCAGTAGATGCTCCAGCTGCCAAGTGAAAGGCCTTGGGGAGAATGATACCAGAATGGGGATGGGGCCAATGTCCATTAACTCTTTTTTAACTCCACTTCAACTGGATGCTTAAAATGAGTTTATCTTCAGTTACAAAGGCTCGCTTGTTGAAATTATATAGTCTCTTGGATTTTCGCTTTAATATTAATAACTTATTTATTTCAGGAATTCATTTGTAAGGATTGACAGTTTGCTGTGATTAAATTATTTCAGTGCTCCTATGTTTTTGTTTATTCTGGAAATGAATGGTGATTTTTAAAAATGCTAAATGAGTTAAATAATTTCATTGCAATATTTTTCTCTTTTTCACATTTTCAATAATGTTGTTTTTGATCTTACAGTTTAAAAATTGCCAGATGTTAGGGTTAGGATTACATGAAATGGTATTTTATCCTTTCTGATTTTTTAAAAAAAAAATCAACACAGATTGTCCATGACATTTTCCAAGCTATGCGTTTTCACTGACAAATGTATAAATTTCTTACACTCACTGGAATCATCTTCAAATCAAAGTTCCAACATTTTTTTTCAGATAAATGCAGACATGCGGTAACTTGACTAATTGTTGTGATTCTTTACAGATCTTCCAAGCAAAAATGTGGACACATCAGCTGATATATCGAAGTTTTCAGGCATTCGTTTAATGTAAGATTATGATAGTAGAAGTGTCACAGGATATAAGAGTTCCACAATCAAGCATGCATGCCATAGCAACATTTTCATGACTCGGATGTTCGAACCGTTGGACTATTAGGTTATCCCAAGTTACTCACTGTAATACAACCATGGTCGGAGGCTTTTTCCCAAACGCCAATACTCTAAAACTAAACAGAGAGCCGGCATGAAACATCAGACACATTTTATAGAGTGGTCACTAAAGAAAGCCGGACCGCTATTTTACAGCAATATCATTAAAGTCTTTTCATTGCCGTGACGAATAGTATCACAATGATTGAAGGTTGGAGCCTGATGAGAGATTTCTCAAAGATAAAACCACAGATGAGTTCTGGAATCCAAAGACGCAGTAAGAAGTCTCACTTAAAGTCCACTACCTGGTGTTGTGAGACTTCTTACTGTGTTTACCCCAGTACAACGCCGGCATCTCCACATCGTGACTATCCAAAGACGCAACAGTGGAACACTTTTACACTGACCAACATGCAATAGTAATCTCTCAAATGTTTTGGGATAACTTACAGTGCTAAAAAAATGCATTAAACTTCTAAAACTTGCTTCTAAAAATTAACATGTGGCTTGCTACATATTGGGTTGGGGTGGGGGGGGGGGGGTGGCGGTGTTTAGAGGAGAATCTGTCTTTAAAAGATCACTATTTGGCCTCTCCCTTTCAATACAAATAAAGGTCCATACTTCCAGAATGCACACGCATTTCCAAACTTACCACCTCCAAGTCGATAAGTTGCAATGTAAACAGCACGACACAGGCTCCGAATGAAGGGACGCTAAGCGCCGTTCATGCCAGTGGAACATTCTCAAGGTTGGCACGAGTATATTTTAAGAAGGTCTTGAATTCTGTCAAATTGTAATTTTCATCGTACAACAGACATTTCAATTTCCTATTATTTTAACCACCCGCATCGACATTTCACACATCGAATAACTGTTTAGTGTTAGTTGTAATTTGGTTCAGTTTAAACTAAATTTGAAACGAATACAATGGCACGTCGAATTCCTAGCCGTAACAGGTATTGTCTAATGTTGTATAAACACACGAGACAAAGCAGAAGCATTAACCAAACAGGCTTTCAGATTGCATGCAATGTAAATGTATAGGTGAGTAGTAAACATTTTAATAAAGGTAACTCAGAAGAAGCAGTGCCAACGATTGATGCACTGAACTTGTCCTGATTCGAATAAACTTGCCTCATAATACTTCCCCCCTTTTAAAAATAAGTCAGCGTTGATAATGTTGTTTTGTTATGCAGGAACTGTTAATCTGACTATTAAAAAAAACCACACGGCTGCAGGAAAGGCAAAAGATGGGTGCAGGGAAATGTTTGTAATTTGCATGAAAGTTCATGCAACACATTATCAGGAATGAGTCTTTTCCAGTTACGGTGAGGAATGCGTGTCATATTCTCAAATCATTCTGCCGAACAATGATTAACTACTTCGTCACATATTTATTGAAAAGCCACTCGTTACTTACAAAATGCATACTTAAAATTTTCAGTGAATGAATATAGCTCGTTATAATTCAGCTAAGGGGAGTCAATGTTATTGAAACTTTGATTTACAGAGCTCCTCAAGCATTTAAGATAAACTTCGCACATTACACAGCGATATATTTGATACCAGTGATTGAATTGGCATCGCTTAAAAATATAGGGGAGAGTGGCGAAAGGCGACATATTGGAATAAGTTACAAGAATCGTTATCGAATGGAGAGTATTTATTCATTTTAGGCCGGAAAAAATATAACCCACAAGATGAATGTTTCCTGGGACTTTATTCCGTTACATACGTATACATGGAAGATAATTGAGTAGAACAAGTTCACTTGACTTTGGAAATATATTTTTTTCTTAAAACAAACTTTTAAATGAATTCGAGAAGAACAGCAGCTCAAACACTGTTTCACCTAAACATCTCTTATTTAGTGCATGGGTCAGTGATATTTAATCGAATTTAATATACAATCATTCTCCCTAAAAAGGCTGATTTCGCACATTCATCACTTAAACGGGATCGTGAATGGATTCCATCGATATCAAATGTGCGTAAAATGTTAATTTGATAAAATGCAAGACCTTTCTCTGTTGACCTGGAACACAAATATAAATGCCTCGTCTGCTCCGATAGATTTGTCTGTGTTTCCGGATTTAATGGGAACTCAGTCTCTCGCATCTTCAGATCTTGGTGTAGAGATGTTGCATAGTTAGCAATTGTTGAACGTCCCAAACGAGTGCAGTGATAAATAAGACAGGAAAAGGTAACTCTGAAAAATTCCAGAACATAAGTCTTTTATGAGCCATTTATCCATCTATCTATTCATATCAATTGATTGACTCTACAAGTAAGTGAGGGTCACAGTAGGCAGGTGAGCCAACAAATTGGCAAGTGGCGAGAGAACGAATACAACCTGGACACAAAGGTGGATGGGCAACAAACTGATTCATTGGATACACAGACAAAAAAAATGAGCAAAAAAAAATAGACTTGTAAATTCACAACAGAATAGATGTGTGAATGGATGGACAGATGGATGAATGGGTTGACATGTTGATTTAAGGCTTATCGTTACAATGTTTGCAAAGACTTGAGGGTGTTCCTGTGTACACAGCGCATTTGTCCGGACAAGCAGCAATGGAAGTAGCTGTAAATGGATAAACAGCAGACTGCCCAAAGGAGCTCAGAGTGTTGGTCAGTGCAGCTGCAGATGGAATGGGTCCTGTCAGTGCCTGGCCCTGGTTCAAATACGCGACCAGCCGCCTCATTTCATCCAAAGCCTGAGCCTGCATCAAGATGTAGTTTTTCGCCAGAAGCAAAGTGGCGATTTTGGACAGTTTTCTCACCGATGGGCTATGGGCATAGGGTATCACAGATCTGAGACCGTCCAGTGCATCGTTTAAGTCGTGCATCCTTCTCCTCTCCCTGGCGTTGATGCTCAGTCTCAGCGACCGTGGCTCTTTGCCTTTCTTGCCAATTGAACTTTTTAGTTTGCCCTCGTTGTCGCTGCCTAGATTCCTCGTGCTCCCGGCAGATCGACCGTCGCTGTCTTCTTCGTCCCCGGTCTGCTCTTCGCTGCTTTCTGTGGCTTTGGGATCCTTACTGATGGTGTATGGAGTACAGCTTTGTCCAGACCAGCTCTCCCGTGTTTCAGCACCTCGGCCAGCGCCACTGTAGCTATAAGTAGATTGGCCGTAGCGTTGGGGCAGATCAATATATGTGTCATTGACAATGGAATTTAACTCATCCCTCCCTTTGACAGAGATGCTTGCTGCGCTGTGAAATAGATCTCCTTCCGCAACGTTCATTTTTTAGAATCACTCACTTGAATCAAAAGGATTACCCCCTCTTCGCCTTTCTTCGATCTTAAATCTACGACGTTTTGAAAGAAATAAAAAAAAGTCCACAGAAGCTTTTGTGTGACAGCTCCTGACTCCTCCAGTGTGCGTCCTGGCACTGGGAGGGATGTGACTCACTTTCTATCCCACTTTCAGGTTATTACAGAGACTCGCCTGTTGGGACATGCCGTCTACCCAATCAGGAGGACGCTTTAATTAATAGGATTAAAACGTTTTGAAGGAAAGGTCGGCAGCTGCCAATACAGTCAGTCGGGTTTAATCTAAACACGTTTAAAAAAAAAACTCGCAACATCCGACAGAAGCTCTGAAAGCATTGCATGCGGGTTTCGGCAATCAATATTATCGGGACATCAACCGTACATAATGCCTCAAATTTCACCAACAGTTCTGGGGTAAAGATAAAAAAGGTCAAATGACTCATCCAGTTGTTGCATGCGGATGCAGAGAGCGAATCAAACAATTGTGATCGCCAGGAATAAACATTGGCAAGCAGAAACTAGCCGCCTCACTGTTAGCCGGGATGCCAGGGCTAACTAGTTTTAAAAGTTTTGTTTTCTAACCTAATGAGTTCCAGTGTAACCTCGCATGGCGACTGAATGTTGCAACACAGAAGGAGACCATTCGGTCCCTCCTGTTTCTGCGCCAGTAAAACATTCATCTGCTTCTTTCCGAAGTGGGTCAGACCACAATATAAAGACGGCATTGTTTAGATACAATAAGAAGTACTTCTTACTGTGCCCACCCCCAGTCCAACGCCGGCATCATCACACCATTGTTTAGATGGACCAAATCACCTTGGCTCCAATTACTCCGCGGGGCTGTGAGACCAAATACGAAACATTTCGTTTGGTTAGATGAGGGTGTGAACATTTTTTTTTGGTCAGAATCTTTACAATTTGAGATTGACATTACTTTCAGAGTAAGAGAAGTCGATCTGATTAACCTTTTCGTGTCACCAAAATAAACCCTCTCAAAAGAATATAAACTCTGTGAGACGTGGCTGATTCTCAGGTTGAAGCTAGGGATCCTGTTGAACACTGTCACAGTTGACGAGCGTCACACAAGTTAAGGTCTGGTGATGTTGGGAGCCAGCACTAATTATATTTCATCGTGACCTTAAGGGAGGCAACACTGGTGACAGCAGAATGGCAGACAGATGCCAAACTAAGGATTGCTGCATGCACCGATATGATCATCCTTCCATTTCAATCTCTCACAACCTGTGCTCTGCAATGTCTGAACACAATCTCTAATGAATAACTCTGTGTACATGATGCGTGTGTACTTTATATTCGGCCTTCTTAAGGTTCATGTGCGCTTTCTGCAGTTGGCCGGGCAACTCGAGAAAAAAAATTGATTTCTGTAAGGACGGTTGCCAAATGTTTTCTAACATTTATCGGAGGGCTGGGGTAATTAAGATGTAAACTCCAGTTTAATCTCCCCCAGACACACAATTCCGTTGAAGTAGAACAAAAGTAATCCACGGAACATAAACATATCAGAAGACAAAGTCGCTGATATAATCTGATTCAGTTAAACACAGTAGCGTGTTTCCAAAACAAGGTTAACAATGAACTGAAGGATAACTGGAAGGTTTTAAAAGTCATTAAACGTTTGATTAAAACACCCCGCTTCCAAACGCTCGCACTGACGACCATCGCCACCTTGTGGAAGAGATACATTTTTTTTCCAAGTATCTTTTTGTCGGTGTTTGCAACAAAAAAGTTATGCAAAAAAAGTTACCACAAATCCGGGAAAACCCGAACACATGGCTCAAAAAGAGATCTGTCAAGGTGCGAATGCAATATTACCGCTTCATTCAGTGTTTTTTTCCGGTTAAACATGTTTCTGAATAAGTCTGAATTTAATTAAAGTCTGGTTAGTCGTAGTCGGAATTGTCATCACCTTAACGTGCTCATGAACAAATAAATACGAAACAAATTATTATGTTTAAAAACAATAACCAAGCCTTCCATTAAAATAATGCACATGAATTTAGACTGCCTTTGCTCAGATTAAGGTGCATCTTGTGAGGATTTGTGCGTGTTTTCATCACGTTATTACTTAGTTGCATTTCCAACATAATTATATTTTATTCAACCTCTTCCATGCATCACCCTGAATTAATCCGTTGAGTCCATTGATGCTGAATAAGCAAGCTGTGGAAGATAACCCAGATTCAGAAACTGAGAACAAGTTGCTGCAGCTGTGTCTGTTGTTGGAAGGTTACTTTGGCCCACCTATCCCATCTAGACTAAGTTGAGCAGGTTCTGCAGATGCGTGCTATTTGGGCCGAAGTCTCTGCTAATGGAACTCAAGTTAGTTGTGCGCTGCTGTCGGCTGGAGACCAGACTAGATCCTAAAAGGAGAAGGGCTGAAATTGCTCTTCAGCAAGACAGAGTTTGAAGGACTTTGTGACTCTCACTGTGATTGCTGAAACCTGAGTGGATGATTGAACCAATTTGTAAGTTCGGTCTGAGTTGTATCTGCTACTTAACGTGCAATTTATAATTTATATTCAGTCGAAATTTTGCTGTCAATTAATTATTAACTTGTGTTAATTCTGAATACATGATAGATATTATTAAATGTTTGCTTTATTGACTCTTGTGTAGTAAAACTTCTGCTGTGATAAACTGTGGCATCTCCTGGTTTTATTCTTTTTGCAAATAATTGGGATTTTGGATTTCATCTACTTTCACTATAAAGTTATTGGTCTTTACCAAGATCATAATAGATCAATTATATATTTAAAAAAATATGTTTACATTCACTTTCTGTCTATAAAACTTATTCCCTCTTCCTATGTTTTTTCACATCTTTGTGTTAACTTTTTCCATGTGTTTTCAGTTTATCACTCTATTCTTCAAAGAAAAAACTTGTGTGCCAACTACCTCTACTCCTTCCTAAATTCCCATATCATTTTTCTATTTCAACACACATTAGGATCACATTTGGGAACTAAATTATATTCGCATTCCAGGTTCAAATTATCAATGGACTGCCATCTCTACTTTTCCTGAAGACTACAGTTGGTCTGAACTCTTCACGATCAATACCATAGCAGATGGAGTAATCTGCATATTGTTCACATCAAAGTGTCCTGCTATTGCTCATGAGATTTTCAATGTTAATTGTCACATGCCAACTTTGACTTGTAATTAAACGTGAGGTTTATAGATTCTAAATAAGGTTTCCCATTCGAGCCTCGCAGTTCTTTGTCACATGGCCTAGCCACATTTCCCTTTCACAATTGAGTTGACCCACAGGGTTGTGCTTTGGTGATGTGGTGATTTTGAAACACATTATCAACCTTAATCTGAAAATGTTTGAAGGGCCATACTTTTCAGTAACTGAAAATTCTATTGTCCAAAATAAAAATGTAAATTAAATAATACATATTCCACAATTACATAATTAAGTCAATACATGGATTTTGTTTTGCCTCTCTGTGAAAACTTTATTTGAAAATTTCAAAGTCTGTACTACAGACATTTATTTTTAGCTTACAATGGGTAAGAGAGTTTTCCATCAACTCTGTGCTTTCTGAGTACATGTAGCTTGCAGAATTTCCCAGTATATATTCAAGACATTAACAAGTACTAAAGTATCAAGTTTGTATTCCTGACTCTGTGTGGATTTGAAAGTTTCTTTGCCTTTTTCAAAAAGAAATGCAGAAAGAAATTCTCAACACAGTTTATTTCAAGCAAGTGGCTAATTTATTTAATTACATTGCAATTGTGTTTTTTTTTTGTCATGAGCTTCTTGCAGAAAAAAACAGAAGCAACACACAATGAATAATGACAGTTTTATCTTTGCTCTCATGCCCACATATCCATCTTTGGCCTATTGCAACACTCCAGTGAAGCCCAGCACAAGCTAGAGGAACAGATCTCACCTTCCATTTGGGTATGTTGCAGCCCTTGGGACTTAACACTGAGTTTGACAAATTTAGATTCTGATTTTTCTCCTCCAACTTAAACTCCCTTTTAAAAATATATCCCATACATGTACTTACTGCCTTAATGCAAACCCTATCAACACCTCTCAACACCCCAACCCAGCTTCCTAATCCCCTCTCCCTCCCATACCAGGCCATCTATCTTTTGTTTTAATGTTGCTTCATTTTGTTGCATTTTAATATCTGACACGTTCTTCATTTTTTTCAGTTCTGACAAAGAACCAAACAGATTCAAAGCATTAACTCTGCTTTCTCCCCTTACAGGTGTTGCCAGACCTGCTGCATTTTTCCAGCATCCTTGTTCTTGTTTATTCTTAGCTATGTGCTCTTGAGCAGAAACTGTTTATGAAGATCGCATGCTATTCAATCATCACTCTTGCATGTATATATTCAGTGAGAAAACTCCTTCTGAATCACTTTTAAGGCTTATCCTTTTTTTAATGTAAGATCTTGAGAATTGCAGAAACAATGAACTGTGAGGTAAGTTTTGTTTCTTCATGAAAATTGATCTTTATTATTTAAGTTTCCATGGCATTTCACATGGGGAGTGAAGACCAACGGGTATATTTTGTTTGTAATTCTGATTATTTATTTGACTGGCAGGGTTGCCAATGTTGGGTGTAACATTCACGCCACTTAAGTGCCAGGCAATGAGCATCTTCAAGAAGAGAGAATTTAACCATCGTTCTGTGAAAGGGAATTTTCACAGTAACTCCATTGCAATGTTAATGTAACCTACTTGTGACAGTAATAATTAATTAATGCTATTGAATGGCATTACCATTGCTGAATTCTCCATGATTAACATCCTGGGAGTTAACATTGAAACAGTAATTGAACCAGCCATGAAATTATAGTGGCTGCAACAGCAGATCAGAGGCTAGGAATTCTGTGGCAAATAACTCATCTCCTGACTCCTGAAAGCTTGTTGACCATCTACAAAGTGAGGAGCATTATGGAATATCCTCCTCCTGCCTGGATGAATGTAGCTCCAACAACATTCAAGAAACTAAATGCCAATCAGAACAAACCAGCCCACTGGATTGGCATCCCATTCACTAACTTAAACATTCACTCCCCCCACCATTGATTTTTGGTGGCTGCAGCGGATGTTCCACTGCAACAACTCACCAAGGTTCTTGTGAAAGCAGCTTCCAAACTTTCTTCTTGAATGTTATTGGAATTGCAGTCATCCAGGCAAGTGGACAGTATTCCATTACATATGCCCTATAGATGGTGGACAGGCTTTACAGTGTCAGGTTGTGAGAACCTCACCTCAGAATTCCCAGCCTTTGACTTGCTCTTCTAGTCACAATATTTTTATATGGCTGATCCAGCTCAATTCCTGGTCAATGGTCATCCCCAGGATGTTGATAGTGGAGAATTCAGCAGTGCCATTGTCAAGGGGAGATGGTTAGATTCTCTCTTGTTGGAGATGGCACATGTGTGGCGGGAATGTCATGAGTCACTTATTAGCCCAAGCCTTAAGTTGTCTAGGTCTTACTGACTGTCAACCCGCACTGAATGTGACAGCAAGCAAATGTGATTCTGTTTACCTCTACAACTAGATAGATGAAAGCAGCAGAGGAGCAATTGCCCCTCCAAGTCATAGACAATTTTGACTTGGAACTATGTTGTCATTCCTTCACTATCACTGAATTAAACTCTTGGAATTCCCTTCCTAACAGCAATATGGTTGTATGCACCAGATGGGATTACAGTGTATCAAGAACACTTCTTCTCAAGAGCAATTAGGACTGGGTAATAAACTCTGGCCTTGGCAGCAATGCCATATCCCATGAAATATTTAAAACAAACATCCTACCCAGTAAAGATTATGTGATTTATTGATTAACAAAGCTTCATAAGTGCAATTGGAGTTCGAAGAAGTATTAATCGGCACAAATTTAATACCTCAATGTCTGAACAAGCTGTGTCAAACGTTTCCTGGTGAGGAAGAAAATCCCCTAAGGGACACCAATCTTCATGTAAAGGAATTTCAATTTAACACTATCAACTAAAATTATTTGCTGCCATTTAATTAGTATTTTGTAAAAATAAAACTAAACAGCTTTGCACATTAAATTATGTCTCATTTCTTTCCCTTCTGAATTTCAGTTAAATAGCTGGCATCTGCTCCTGAATGTTTCTTAATAACAGCCACGGTTGTGGTACATTTATTCTTGTACTCAACATAGGCTTTAATTTTGTGTGATTTCACTCCCTGTGTAGAACATCACTGGATGCATGTGCAGATCACAAAATCAATACCATTGTATTATGGGCTTTTTTCCCAATCCAACCTCTTTTCTAGTGAGGGTCCACAGATAGAGCGAAAACTTGCAAAATTATCCTCTAGCTGTCTGAAATAGGTGACCTGAACAGTTGCATAAATTACCGCTGAGAAATAGCAAAATAATCTGTTCCTTTGGGCCCTATTTAGATAAAACACTATCAATTTACCTTTGCTAATAAAATCACTAACTAAGCCATAAATTCCTACTTGCGATAGCTCCTATTGGCCATTTCGGACCATGGTTTAGTTTCTTCGTTTCTCAATATTTGAGCTATATGTGAATTTTGAAGCAGTCAAACCTCTGTTTTTATTTCAGATCTCCAGCATCAGCAATATTTTGCTTTTATTCAAAAAGAACTTGCTGAATTCCATTTTCTTATGTCCAATTCTAATAAGAACATAAGAACATAAGAAATAGGAGCAGGAGTAGGCCATCTAGCCCTTCGAGCCTGCCCCGCCATTCAATAAGATCATGGCTGATCTGTCATGTCTCAGTTCCACATTCCCGCCCTCTCCCCATAACCCTTAATCCCCTCTCTAATATTGTCATCAAACTTGCTGACAAGGGTGGGGTTCTTGTTTATTGAGTAACTAATCTCCAGCTCGCAGTGGCCAAATGTCAGATCTCTGACACTTTCTCTTGACTCCCCAAGAAATTGGTATCACCACCAAACATCAAGCCATCATCCCCAGGCCTGTAACAGACTTTATCGCCTCTCGAGGTCTTTGTCCATGGCCTCCTACTTCATGATGCCCCAACCCCAAAAAGCCTATTTTTACCTCCTTCCCAAGACCCAGGATCAACAAACAGACTACCCCAGTAGTTGTATTGTTCTAGCCTATAACTGTCCCACTGGACAGATCTCATCCTCTCTTGAGTTAGAAACTTAGTCCATTGGGTTAGAGGATTGGGAGGTTGAGTAAATTGTGTCTATATCCTCAGAAGTTTAGAAGAATGAGAGCTGATCTTATTGAAACATACAAGATTCTGAAACAACTTGACAGGCTTGATATTGAGAAGTTGTCTTCCCTGGCTGCACCATCTGGAACAAGGGTCCACATTCTCAGGACTGGGGCCAAGCATTTAGGTCTGAAATTAGAAGAAGTTTCTTCAGTCAAATGCTTGTCAATCTTTGGAATTCTCTATCCCAGAGGGCTGTGGAAGCTTCATTGTTGAATATGTTTAAGGCTGGGCCACAGAGTGTTTTAGTTTCTCAATGAATCTAGGGATATGGGAACAGGCAGGAAAGTGGAGCTGAAACTCAGCTATGAAATCATTGAATGGTGGGGCAACTTCAAGAATTAGATGATCTATGGTCCAGCTCCATTTCTTGCGATCTGACATTATTTTCTTATTTTCCAATGAACCTCATCTTAAGCTCAAGGAACAGGATCTTATCTTTCACTTAGGCACCTTATGGCCCTCCAGACTCAACACTGAGTTCAGTGACTTAAGACTGTAACTTCTTCCCTCATTTTGTTTTCATTTTATCACAGATTTTGGTTTTCTCATTTAGACCTTCTTTTTGCTTTTCATTGGCAGCTGCTCATGACTCTGCCATTCGCACTTCCTCTAGTCCCATCATTTGTTTTGTTACTTTCCCCATTCTTCCTCCCTTGCACTGTTTTGATTTGATTTATTATTGACACATGTACTGGTATACAGTGGAAAATATTATTTCTTGTGCACTATGCAGACAAAGCATACTGTTTCTAGAGTAAATGGGGAAAAGGAAAGGAGAGGGTGCAGAATGTAGTGCTACAACTTTTTGTCATTTAGTCTTTCATATCTTCCCCTCCATCCACGGCAGTTCCTTCTTTTGATCCCCAATTCCCTTTCATTTACGTAAAGCATATTACAATTCTAACTTTCCCCAGTTTGGATGGAAGAACATCTACCTGAAACATTCGCTCTCTTTTTCATTCCACAAATGCTGTCAGACCTGCAGAGTATTTCAAGGATTTTCAGTTTTATCTTAGATTTCTAGCATCTACAGTATTTTAGTTTTGGAAAATTCAAAAGGAGTTTCGTTGGCCCTGATTGACTCCAGACAGTTTACTTAAATAATTGATTGGTGTAGGTGCAAATCCTGCTCAGTCTTTCGTGGAAGTCTGGAAAATCCTGGGTCGATGCAAAGAGGTTGAAGACTTAATGTGAGGGGTCTCTGCCTGCAACCCCCCCCTCACCCATCCACACACACCCACACACATACCTTCTCTGCCTGCTGCCCTGAGGAATTGTGAATATGCAGCAGAAGAACAAATGGTAACCAATTATAGAAATTTACATAGTTATAAAGGGGAGGTTGATCTCCTCTCAGAGCTAGCACCTAACCATTCAAAGAGGAGTACCTCACTTTATAATCTGTTAAAAGTCTGAGAAATAGTACGATCTGCTCTTCAGCAACTTTTAGCAGTTAAATCAAAATAACTTCCAGAGAATCTCTCTGTAAAATCAACAAATAACACTTCATTTATCTAACTAACAGTGAACTGGTTAAGTAAACCATTAACAAACCAAGTAAAACACTATTCTAATGGAATGCTGTTTAATTAACTACAATCCTCACTTATTAACGAACAAAGGACTTTTTTTTAGCCACTCTCAAAATACAACCAGGTTTTATCTTCCAGCATCTCCTGTCTTCTTTCTTCTGTCTGAATCTTTGGTTTCTTTTGGTACCTTTTGTATTCAGATGAGGGTTCGAGTAAAAGCTATTAGCTGTGACAGAGAGAGAGAGCAGTTACTCCTGTGTCTCTCTGAAGCTGAGAGTTGTCTTTTATAACCTTGGTGACATACTAACATCCCCACAATAGGACTGGTTTTTATGTTACCAAAACATCAAATTTAAATCTAATAGGCTGCTGTTGGCTAAGTGCTGAGTTTAAACTGGTCGGGCAAAATTCAAAAACAGTCTGTTATCTTGGCAACACTACTGCCTGGCTGCTCAATATAAATGTTTCACTTTGTGTACTGCATGCACCTGCACCTCTTTTTTTTTAACTCTCAGCACAGAAAAAAAGTTACCTTTAAAAGGGACCATGCAATTTTACAACTCTTAGCACTTTACAATTTCTTGTTTTAATTTTACAAACACCAACTTCACAACATAAACTTTTAAAACCACAGGCCAGAAATTATACTTTAACATATGAGCATTGAATGCAATTATGTGCCATTTATCTGTCACTTCAAAAAGGTGTATCCAATGTTTAAAATAAATAATTCAACAGCATTAAGATAAAGAAATGACATGTTAAGAGTGCATAAGCTGATCATGTGAACTATCATTTTTTGACAATTATCTCTGGGTGCTCATTCTAAATAATAGAATCAATATCAGCAACTTTTATTTTTATCATTTCAGTTTTTGGGATTGGTTAATATTGTATGAGCATAAAGGCCAATTTCCTTTTATTTACACTGTTACCACAAAGATGCTGACTCATGCCACAATTTCATGAGTGCTTACTGTCATCTACTATCTCTTCATCATGCATAAGTTTAGATAGCGAGTGTAAACAGGCTGTGTTTGTGGGAAGCATAATCCTGAGTTCAATTCAATTCCCACACTAGTATTTACAATAGGTGTTGCAGATGGTAATGAGAAGTTAAAAGATTGGCTGCATTTTCTCCCCCCAAGACCGGGATTGTTGAGTCAGTACCTACTGCGTGGACCTGGCACTGTCTGCGTAGTTCAATAGATATTGTACTAACAAACTGAGCTATCAATGTTCCAGTACTTTCTGACAAAATCTGAACTATGAGTTTATCAACCAACCTTCAAAATAGCTTGATAAAATTCCAGATCTTGACGGTGAAATGTCAATTTAATGATTTTCTGTCATCACTATATGTCAACAAACTCATCAACAGCAAATTTGCTGCTGCACAATGTAATGATTCAAAGTAAATGGAGGAAATTACGGCCATTAATTTCCTAGAGTCAGCAAGGGTTCATCAGTTTGGAAAATATCGAAGGTAATTCTTAAATTCACAAAAGGAAGGGAGACAGAAAGCAGGAAACTACAAACCAGTTAGCTTATCATCTGTCACAGGGAAAATATTAGAAGCTATTATTAGAAAAATTCAGGTAATCAAACAGAGTCAACGTGGTTTTGTGAAAGGGAAATCATGTTTAACCAATTTATTGGAGTTTTTTGAAGAAGTAACGTGCTGCAGATAAAGGGCTATCGGAGTACTGTACCAAAAGGCATTTGATAAGCCACCACACCAAAGATTATTGCAAAATAAAAGCTCATCATGCAGAGGGTGACATATTGCATGGATTGAAGATTGGTTAGCTACAGGAAACAGAGAGTAGGCATAAATGGGTCTTTTTCTGGTTGGCGGGATGAAATGAGTGGCATATCACAGAGATCGATGCCGGGGTTTCAACCTTTCACGATTTATATACATGACTTGGATGAAGAGACCAAAGATATGGGGCAAAATTTTCCCTACCCCACCCATCATGGCAATCATAGCGGGCAGGGCACAGACCATACAAAAATCCGTTGACCTCGGGTGAGATTTTCTGTTCTTGGGGCAAGCATAGTCAGAAAATCCTGCCCATGGTTGCTAAATTTGCTGATGACACAAAAATAGGTAGGATAGTAACATGTGAAGAGGACACTAGGAGAGAGAAAATGATATAAATAGGCTAAGTGAATGGACAAAGACTTAGCAAATGGACTATAATGTGGAAAAATGGGAAATTTTACATTTTGGCAGGAAAATTAGAAAGGAGTATTTGATGAGATATTTCAGACCTCTGAGGCACAGAGGGGCCTGGGTGTCCTAGTTGATGGACTGCAAAACACTAGTATGGAGGTACAGTGCGTAATTAGGAAAGCTAATAGAATGTTTATTATGAGGGTAATTAAATACAAGAGTAGGGAGGTTATGATTCAGTTACACAGGGCATTAGTGCGTCTACTTTTGGAGTATTTTGTGCAGTATTGGTCTCTCCATTAAAGGAAGGAGGTAAATGTGTTGGAAAAATGCAGAGAAGGTTTAAAGAACAAAGAACAAAGAACAAAAACAGCCCGGGAAACAGGCCCTTTGGCCCAACGAGCCCGCGCCGCCATTTTAACATTACCAGTTCCCCCCCTCCACCCATGACACTTATCTATGCTTATGGCATTCCACATTGAGGGAAACTAATTTAGGGACAATTTATTATCTCCAATCAGCCTAATAGCACATTTTTGGGGTGTGGCAGGAAACCGGAGCACCCGGAGAAAACCCATGCAAGCACGGGGAGAATGCGCAAACTCCCACAGACACTGGCACAAATCCATGTGTCTGCACAGCAAACAGTGATAGTCACTGAGCTGTCGTGTTGCCCAGCATCTGGTCCAGTTTAAGCACATACTAACGACATGAAGCACTAGGCTACTCTGGAACATCCAAGAGCAGCCCTAGTACGACCCATCGCGTGTATGCCCCTCGTTGGACAACAAGGCGGACCGACTTAAAACCTGTGAATTAAAAGAGAAAAACATTAGTATCATCCGGTAGTAAGGTGACCAGAACTGGACGCAGTACTCCAAATGCGGCCTAACCAACGTTCTATACAACTGCAACATTAGACTCCAGCTCTTATACTCTATACCCCTTCCTATAAAGGCTAACATACCATAAGCTTTCTTCACAGCCTTCTCCACTTGTACTGCCACCTTCAAAGACTTGTGCACTTGCACCCCCAGGTCCCGCTGCATTTCTATACTCTTTATAGGTTTACTCTTTATCATATAACTCCCCCCTACATTATTCCGGCCAAAATGCATCACCTCACATTTATCAGGATTAAACTCCATTTGCCATATATCTGCCCAATATACCAGCTCCTCACTGCCCGCCAATCCAGCCATCTTGGTGTCATCAGCAAATTTGCGGATCACACCACTTACTCCCTCTTCCAAGTCATTTATATATACTACAAAAAGAAGAGGTCCCAGTACTACTAGACTAGTATCTGGAATGGGTGGGCTGTCTGATAAGGAAAGGTAAGATAAGCTAGGCTTGTATTGGCTGGAGTTTAGAAAAGTAAGAGGCAGCCTGTTTGAATCATATAACATCTTGAGGAGTCTGAACAATGTTGATGTGGAGAGAATGTTTCCTGTAGTAAAAGGGCCCACTGTTTAAAAATAAGGGATTGCCCATTTGGGACAGAGGTAAGGCAAATTGTTTTCTTACAGTGACTCATGTATCTCTCAAAAAGCAGTGGAAGCGGAGTCTTTGAATACTTTTAAGGCAGAGGTAGCAAGGAGGCAAAAGGGTATAGTGGGTAGGTGAGACTGTGGAGTTGAGATTACAGTCAGTTCGGCCACGGCCTTATTGAATGGCAAAGCAGTTTTGAAAAGCCTATTCCTGCCTCTAATTTATAAGTTCATATGCTAGCTTGTTGTTGTTTCACTGTGATGATCTATTAAGTTTGAGTGTCACAGTTAAGTGTAGAACCCAAAGGTTTTGGTTACAGTAATTACACTTAAGTAGAATTTGTATAATGCTTAATTTCAAAAGAGTACTTAAAATGTTTGATTAATGAATAATTGGAAATCTTTCAAAATGCGGTAGATGAGTTGTGTTTCTGAACTAGATTAAATTTATTATTTAAGGCCAGAAAATAAAAACAAAATTGCTTTTATAAAACACCAGATCCTTACAAATAATATTCTTTTTGAAGTATAATCATTCCTGTTGTATGGGTAACTAATTTGGGCATAGCAGGATCCTTCAAACAGCAAACAAATACATAACTAGTCAGTCCATCTTTGCAGTATTGCTTGAGGAATGTGGACGAGGACAGCAGGACAATTCCATGCCTCTCTTCAAATACTGTTATGGGATATATTAGCTGAACAGACAGGCAAATATTCTGTTTAACGTATCATCTAGCAGATGGCATCTCCGACAATGCAACATTTCCTCAGTGGTGCATTGGATTGTCAGGCGAGAATATGGGTTAAAATTGTAGGTTAAACATTTCAATGTACAGTAAATTGTTTAAAAACATTTGCATCAAAAAACTACTTCTTCATCTGCTTGACTTATTCTGATCTCCTTTGGAGATATACCTCAGGAGGTCTGGCATAGTATTTGCCATTGTGAGGCTAAAATGAAGTCACAGTGGGGTAAGTGACCTTTGCTGCTATCAAAGTGACTATAAACGTAAAGTGAGCGATTGAGGTACTGTGTGCATGACATAAAGTTCTATTCTGAGCAAGGATCACAGTGACTCACTTGGTACACATCTTTAAGGGGGCTGTATTATTTCACTACATAAAGTAATTCTTTATGCAATGGACACGCATGTAAATCTTAGATATTCCTTGAGATCCACACACCAGTTTGTTCTGGTGTCACGAGTTGAGAGGACACATTTTTCTTCCCCCCCAAGTCGCTAGGACAAGCATCCTATCTTATTTTTCAAAAACCTTGTGGCAATATTTAATTTGATTTTTAACCTGAAGCGCTAGTTCCAATGTTGGCATGATTGCTGCTTTCAAGCAAGATCCTGGCCTCACTGATACCAAGTATAGACTAATATAGTCAGGCACGGAGGGAACAGCTTGGGGCAAAGAGAGTCAATAATTGAAATACCAGCATATGAGTGGACTTGAAGCAATTGAGAAAGGATGAGTTTGGCTGCATTCATAGGAAATGATGAATCGTAAATCATATTTAAGATTAACAGCCAGGCTGATGTGCTTGCCCAAGCAACCTTTACCATTAGTCATCCTGGTTTTGAGCTTTGCTCAATTTGGCCATGAGCTGTATTAGTAATGGTACATTGCCAGGGCAGAATAACAGAAAGTGTATTTGCAACCAGGCTCATGAGACTGGATGGTTGAAGTGGAAAGACTTATCATTCTTCAGCCCTCATAGGTAGATATCAACCCGTAACCATCATGCTAGCTGGTAAATACAATGGTATAGAAATTATGATGTGGCTTGCAGATATTTAGAGTTCGAAATGGCAACATGAAGTCAAATTCTGTGAGATATTGTCTACCAGCTGTACACGTAACACAATGGGTGGAATCCTACAAGAATTTGGCAGAGTGTCAGTTCTGGTGAGAAAACTGGCATGGAACTGTCCAGCTCCACTGGCCAGTTTTCTCTCCAGATCTTGTAACTTGAAATGCAAACAAAAAGTAGATGGAGTTTGCATCATGACTCTTGCAGGGTGGGGGCTCTTAGAGCTGGGATCCAGCTCCACTGAGATCGAGGCACCCTTCTGCTCAGTGGAAAAAAAATTAATCTCGCCCCCTCCACTACGAACGTATCTGTAGCCTCCCCCACCCCCGTTCATCCCCAGCATCGGCACCCTACCCCCCAATCATTGACAGCATTCCTACTGCTCATGTATCCAGTCCCTTCCATTACCACAAATAAATGAGTCTCTGCAGGTGAGGCTCCTCCTAGGCCTACCCCGCACCTCTCCCTGGCATAGGATGATATAGCCATGTTGACAGTGCCAAGCGTAACACAAGAGCACTGCCTGCCATGCCCCTCTACCCCAGGGGCTATATTGGCCTTTGTACCCTTGGAGGGATCCCTCGACAGGTTCATATCTAGGTGAACCTGTTATAAATGAAAGTTTTGGGGGGGGTGGGTGGTGAGGATCTGAGGGCAGATCTAGCAAGGGAGGTTTATAATTATATTTTAAATTTATTAAAGAGTCCAATCAGATTCTCGCCCATATTAGGTGTGAACCTGACCATGTCGCAAGAGAGAATTAATGAAAATTAGAAATTGATTTCTGGGTTTCGTCGGATCTTGAGCCTCTGCCAGCAATCCCGTGGACGGAGAATGCAAGCGCAAGGTCCTGTCCTCTATTTATTTGGGCAATCAGTACTTATTCCTGGTGGCTGCCCACAACCAATCACAACCAATTAGGTGGTATGGAGGTATAGTGGTTAGCACTGCTGCCTCACAGCGCCAGGGACCCAAGTTCAATTCCAGCCTCAGGTCACTGTCTGTGTGAAGTTAGCATGTTATTCCCATATCTGGGTGCTCCAGTTTCACCCCACATTCCAAAGATGCACGGTTCAGGTGGATTGGCCGTACTCAATTGACCCTTAGGGCCTGATTTTACCATCGCGTTGTGCCCGTTTTCAGGCGTGAAAAGTTGGTAAATTCAGACGGGAAGTGAGTAGGATGATCCGTGCCCGCATCTACGCCAGTTCCCCCTTTAACCAAGGCCCGAAAATGTCCATGATTGGGACTGCACCTGAAACAGGCATGGCAGCAATTTGCATGCATTTAAATTGACTTTCAAAATTAACATTTAAATTAGGGAGGCATTATGTGGCCCAGGAGGGATGGGGCAGGGGAGCAACATTCTATCATTTCTTTTCTGCTCATGCGCAGTTGGAGGCACCGATCGGAGCTGCAGGGTTTCAGGCGCGTTAAGCCTCACCCACAGGCTTGCACACCGCGATTAGAACTCGCTGATATTGTTTCAGGCAGAGTGGTATGGGGGCACCTTAGAACTGGCTTAAAGTCAGATCTGAAACACTCGCGGTTTCAAGTCCCCTCAGCGTTTAGAATCAAAATGGTAAAATAGATCAAAGAGCAAAGAAAGTTACAGCACAGGAACAGGCTCTTGGGCCCTCCAAGCCTGCACTGACCATGCTGCCTGTCTGAACTAAAACCACTATCCTTCTGGGGACCATATCCCCCTATTCCCATCCTATTCATGTATTTGTCAAGATGCCTCTTAAAACATACTATCGTATCTGCTTCCATTACTTCCCCTGGCAGCGAGTTCCAGGTACCCACCACCCTCTATGTAACAAACTTGCCTCATACATCTCTTTAAACATTGCCCCTCACACCTTAAACCTACGGCTCCGAGTAATTGACTCTTCCATCCTGGGAAAAAGCTTTTGACTATCCATTCTGTCCATGCTCCTCATAATCTTGTAGCCTTCTACCAGGTTGCATCTCAATCTCCGTTGTTCCAATGAGAACAAACCAAGTTTCTCCAACTCTCCTCATAGCTCATGCTCTCCATGCCATGCAACATCCTGATAAATCTTTTCTGTATCTTCTCCAAAGCCTTCTTGTTGTGGCGACCAGAATTGAACACTATATTCTAAGTGCAGCCTAACTAAGGTTCTTTAAAGCTGCACCATGACTTGCCAATTTTTAAACTCAATGCTTTGGCCAAAGAGGGCAAGCATACAATATGTCTTCTTGACTACCTTCTCCACCTGCATTGCTACTTTCAGTGACCTGTGTACTTGTATCCCCAGATTCTTCTGCCTATCAATACTCTTAAGTTCTGCCATTTGCTGTATATTTCCTATCTTTATTAGATCTTCCAAATGCATTACCTCACATTTGTCCAGATTAAACTCCACCTGTCATCTCTCCACCCAAGCCTCCAACTGATCTATTTCCTGCTGTATCCTCTGAAGGTCCTCATTGCTATCCAGAAATCCACCAACCTTGTGTCATCCGCAAACTTACAATCAAACCAGTTACATTTTTCTCCAAATCATTTATATATATTACGAACAGCAAAGGTCCCAGCACTGATCCCTGAGGAACGCCACTTGTCACAGCCCTCCATTCAAAAATACACCCTTCCACTGCTACCCTCTGTCTTCTATGACTGAGCCTGTTCTGCATCCACTTTGCCAACTCACCTCTGATCCTATGTGACTTCATCTTCTGCACCAGTCTGCCATAAGGAACCTTGTCAAAGGTCTTACTGAAGTCCTTGTAGACAACATCCACTGCCCTACCTTAATCAAATATCTTCACCATATCCTCAAAAAACTCAATCAAGTTAATGAGACATGACGTCCACTCCACAAAACTATGTTGCCTCTAGCTAATATGTTCACTTATTTCCAAGTGGTAGTAAATCTTATCTTGAAGAATCCTTTCCAATAATTTCCCTACACTGACGTAAGACTCACTGGCATGTAATTAACTGGATTATTCTTGCTACCCTTCTTAAACAAAGGAACAACATTGGCTATTCTCCAATTTTCTGGGACCTCCCCTGTAGCCAGTGAGGTTTCTTTCAAGGCCCCAACAATTTCCTCCCTTGCTTCTCTCAGTATTTTGGGGTATATCCCATCAGGCCCTGGGGACTTGCCTACTTTAATGTTTCTCAAAAACCCCAATGCCTCCTTTTTGATCTCAACATGATTCAAACTATCTACACACCCTTTCCCAGACCCATCATCCACCAAATCCTTCTCTTTGGTGAATACTGATGCAAGGTACTCATTTAATGCCTCACCTATTTCCTCTGGCTCCATGCACAGAATCTCTCCTCTGTCCTTAGTGTCAGGGGAATTAGCAGGGTAAATATGTGGGGTCATGGGGATAGGGCTTAGGTGGGATTGTGGTCATGCAAACTCAGTGGGCAAATGGCCTCCTACACATTGTAGGAATTCTATGATTCTATCATTTAAATATGGTAATGGGTCCTACATCTGAACGGAGCTGTTTTGTTAATTAAGCATCTGTGCATGCCTGAACCATTACTTCCTCAAACCACCCAGAAAATCATTGTGGAAACAACTGATAATCATCTGTCAGAACTGGTTATTAAAAATTTCCTCACCTCCATTAAGATTAGCCTTTGGTTGCTCATTTTAGAATACTAGAATGCTAAAGAAGCAAGTTTCACTCTGTTTTGGAAGTATTTCACTATGAAATGCCCATGGGGAGTGAGATGGCGAGGAGAAAAAATGGTCCTTTTTTTTTACCTTATCCTTGTCAGGCCTCTCTTTCCTGATGTTGCATCTCTGTTCCTTCATTATCGCTAGTTAAATACTTGGAAGTTCCACCTAACAGCAATGTACAAGTACTTTCATTACATGGGCTATGGTTGTTCTTGAAAGCAGCTCATCACCATTGGCCCAAAAGTTCAAAGCCTTAAAAACAAGGCCTGCAATGGGCCTAGCCATTCAGGCCTCAACAGGTTACCAAGCAACCACCTTGCCTGCCGTGGTATTGGCGCAGGTAAGGCTCCTGCAATGGAAATCTCTGTTGACCTTGGGCGGGAATTTTCAGTCTTGCCCAAGCGAGACTATAAAATCCCCCCCATTGCCTCCGAGGCAATTAGAGGTTGATATGAAATGTGGACTTGTCAGAGATGCCCCACTGCATGAATGAGCGAAAAATAATGTTGAATAGTAATATACTGCTGATGCTGGAAATCTGAAATAAAAACTGAAAAGGCTGGAAATATTCAGCTGATCTGTCAGCATTTGTGGAGAAGGAAACATTTCAGGTCTGTGACCTATCGTCAGAACTTCTTTCTTTTATTCTTTCCCTCTCAGGTTCTCTGTCCTTCCAGATCCTTACTCCAACCCCTCAGCACTCCTCAACCTTTCTATTCTCCTACTGCCATCCAAGGCTTGGCACTTCCTTAGATAAGCCAACCTCTTTCCTTTGTGCCTCACTTAGTATCCTCCAAAAGGCCATATGGACCCTCATCAGTGCTTTCTTAGGAACAACAGCACTAAGTGCCCTATCTTACTTTCTTGTTGGCCTTTCTATCCAATTAGCCCACTGGGGAGCTAATCTTTCCAACCTCCACCTTCCCTCACGCATCCCCTCCCTGCCTCCTCTGGTGCCCCAGCCCTGATGCTGATAAGTGGAGGCCTCCAGCTGACTGGCTAATGTCACCCCTCTGCATGTTTCCTTCCAGAATGTCCCTTCAGTGTGAACAAGGTCCTGCAGTGAGATTATTGTGGATGCTTGAAGCAAGGTCATGGTTCTGACAGAATCCTGCTTTAATACGTTCCTTAATTAAGCCTCCCCCTCCGGTTATATTTTACATCACTTGTCCAGACTAAATGCCATTTTGTCGGTCTGGCTCTGACCATACAATGGTTTGTTCCCCACTCCTCTGGCACCTCCCAATCTTTGAACATCTCAATCTGTTCCATCCGACTTGCCTGCCCTTTAAGATCCTTGTCCTTGACCACTCACACAAATACCACATCAAAACCTTTCAACTGAGACACCTTCACTGCTTTGCTTCCTCAGCTTCTTCACTAAGCGACACTTCATCCTCAGACATTTCAATACCCTCTCAAACTTGCCATCATATCAATTATAGATGAGGCTGTTGTGTTGTTATACTGATACTCAGAAAGACATTGTTGGTTCATTTATTTAGACTAAGCACATGGGAACCCAAATGCAAAGTAAATATATCAGAGGTGTGCTGTATTCTGTTCACGGGCAAAAGTGAAACTAAGACTGGATCACATGACTAACTTCCCTTCTGGTGATGTCATGCCTCTCTCCCTTAAAGGGAGATTATAACAACTGATCTGTAATCACCTCCTTGTATCACTCTGTGCCTATGTCCTCCCCTGACCCCCAATTCTACTGCTTCATGACACTTACACCTGCACTTTTAAATTCCTAATTGTCCAGCCTTTGGCTTTCCATTCAGTACAACACTGAGCACCAAACTTTTCTTCCTAAATCCTCTCCCCAAGTATTGTTTCCCTTCTCTTCAAATCTGCTGCTATCATCCCTCCCCTCATAAAACTTAATTCAACTCCTTTATCCTTTCAATTAGTGCCCCATCTTCAATCACCCTCATTTCTCCTTGCATGCACTGTCCTCTCACAAATCCATGCCACCTTTTTCCAAAACGCCACGTTTGAGTCCCTTCTGTCAGGTTACTGCCCCTGCTGCAGTACGGAGACAGTTCTTATCACAAAATGATGTCCTATGTGCCTATGACAAAGATAACCTCTCAATATTTCACTTGGTTAGCCACACAGTTGTCCTCCTCCAACACCTTTCCTCCATCATCTAGCTCTGTGGTTGCAGCTCAAGAATCACCTGCAATCACTTCTCTTGCTGCTCCCACACTACTAGCTATTAGCTCTGGAACCCCCCAAGTATCTATCCATGGCCTCCTCCTATTTCTCAGTTACTTAAATTAAGACTGAGACTGGCTTTTGAGCTCTGATTTTGGTGAGCTGCTGCCTGACAATCCTAGCCTCCTGCCTTTGCTTCTGTGCATTAGTGCCATGTGCATTTCACATACAGGCCCCTCAGTATCTCCCACAAATTCTACATGAGTTAGTGTCTGCAGGTGTAAGGTCAAATGATGCTTCATGTTTTGCAATAATTCCTTCTTCTTCTCTTCTACAAGTGAGGTTGTGGGGTGCTGTTGGAGCTGAAATGAAGAGACAACGTTAGCATTTAGCGGCATAGGTTGGTAGAGACAGATGGTTCACTTCTGAAGACAGCAGCAATGTGTGAATTTCATAGAATCCTACAGTGCAGAAGGAGACCATTCAGCCCATTGAGTTTGCACTGACCACAATCCCACTCAGGTCCTATCCCCACCACCCTATGCATTTACCGTAGCAATTTCCATGATACTAATGGTTAATTTAACATGGACAATCCATCTAACTGGTCCATCTTTGGATTGTGGGAGGAAACCGGAGCACCCGGGGGAAACTCACGCAGACATAGGGAGAATGTGCAGACTCTGCACAGACAGCGAGGAATCAAACCCAGGTCCCTGGACCTGAGGCAGCAGTGCTAACCACTGTACCACCATGAAGTATCATTTGATTTTTTAAAAATTTGATTTATTATTGTGTCATATATTAGTACACAGTGAAAAGTATTGTTTCTTGCACACTATACAGACAAAGCATACTGTACATAGAGAAGGAAAGGAGAGAGTGTGGAATGTAGTGTTACAGTCACAGCTAGAGAAAGATCAACTTAATGCGAGGTGGGTCCATTCAAAAGTCTGATGGCAGCAAAATGCCAAATCACGTGTAAAGGAAAGATTTAAGTGAAAAGAGAAAATGGAGAAGGTATTTTAAAGCCCTTGCAGCATGTATCCTCCAGTCTGATCAGTGTTAATGTAGTGAGACAATTTGAAGACATGGGTTTTAGGGAAGAATAGTAGTACTGATATGTGAAGGTTGGCAGAGGGGTGAGGAGGTGAAGGAAGTGATAGGGGGAGAGATATAAATGCACAGCAGGGTGCTAGAGTGAGTGCAAAAGGTTTTGATTTGATTTGATTCATTATTAAGACATATATTCAGATACAGTGAAAATATTGTTTCTCTTGTGCTATACAAACAAAATATACTGTTCATAGAATACATAGGAGAGAAAGAATGGAGAGGGTGCAGAATGCAGTGCTGCAGTTACAGTTTAGATGTAGAGAAAAATCTGCTTAATATATGATTGGTCCATTCAAAAGTCTGATGGCAACAGGGAAGAAACTGGAGAATGAAGAAGTTGGAGAGTGAAGAGTGTTCCAGTGATTAAAGAGGAGTGCTGGCAATCAGGAAAAAAGTCATTTAAGTCTAAATTGACTGTAATCAGAGATTTTGTCAAATTACTGAATGATTTCCTATATTTCAGCCATATTTCTCATATTCTGCAACATCTGACCACTTGTCAGTCCATTTAGATACTTACCTGTCTTAGGTGAATAGAAGATCTTCCCATCCTTTAACGAAACCATCAAAGCAGCATCTGAAATCTGAGGGTGGAATGATCTCAGTCTTGAGATGGTCTTGTTCACACCACTGTCCACAATCTTCCTTTGTAGTTGTCTGCAGTCAAAGTGCATCTTTCCTTTATGAACTGTCTTCAACTGGGGTCAGCCATGCATGAGATTAGCACCCTCCTATTAGGCAATCTGCCAATCCAACTGGAAAGTGTTTACGAACCGCTTATTTTCAGGTTACTGGGGCAAGAGATTCTCTATAAGTTATATGTGAAAACATAGAGGAAATCTATAGTTTAATATAAAACGAAAGCTGACAACAGTATTTAATCAACAATTATGACACGGATCTGTCAGAACTTGTGTATTTTGTGGAACAAATATCCTGCAATGTCATTGTTAGCCCACATGGTGGAGACCATGAGAAGGAACTATTGGTTAACGTCGGAAATATTTGCAAGAGTTTTAATATCAACTACATGGCTGCGTGAAGCAGGATGGGCTTAGAAAGTAGCGGGGGAGCTGTGGGGTGGAGGGAGCAGACAGTGAGTCATACCTGCAGTTTGTGGGCAGTCTTAATAATGTGCTTATATTCATATGGAATTTATTTTTAATCGAACAAACAAAATTCTTGTTTCAGGTTTTAATTGTACCCGTGTTATTATGAAAGCAATGCAGATTATTGAAGTCAATGACAGGAAAGTGGATATTTGAAAGTGGGATTAAGCATAGCTCGAGGGAAAGAAGAGGTTTTAAAGGCCTGCTCTGGCAAAAGGCTGGCACTGACACATTTACTATGTAGTTGTATGATTAACTTTTTTTTAATGCTGAATAACCCTTGCAGATTTCCAGGGCATAATTTATTTTTGTCTTAAGACCATTGGCTACTGTCCAGTGTTACAGTGTGTCTTCTAACTGATAGCTCATGACCCATCTGTCACCACCTCTTACAGCACATCACTGAAAATAAAGGGGAGAAAACCCATAAAAAGAAATTATGGAATGAAATGAAATTGCAGTTAGGGGTAGTGGAATACTAATTGAGGTATGGAGAGGTTACTTGTGACAAAAAATCAAGTTGTGGTGAGCAAATAACTCACTTAAAGAAACATAATCTGTAGATTTTCAACATTTTTTGGTATAGGTTCAAAAGCAGGAAAACCTGCGTAATATCAAGTAACATTCATGTCACACAAGTGCCATCGCCAACAAGAGAAAATTGCCCCTTGATATTCAATGGCATTACTATCACTAAATTTCCTCAGTATCAACTATTACTACCACCATGTGGTGACATGGTGGCCAAGTGGTTACCACTGCTGCCTCACAGTGCCAGGGATTCGAGGTTTGACTCCTGATTTGGATCACTGTCTGTGCAAAGTCTGCATGTTCTCCCCATGTCTACATGGGATCCCTCCGGATGCTCCAGTTTCCTCCCATGGTCTGAAAGGCATGCTGGTTAGATGTATTGACCATGCTAAATTTTCCCTCAGTGTAGAGTGTGCCAGAGTGTGGTGACTAGGGAATTTTCACAGTAACTTCATTGCAGTGTTAACATAAACCTACTTGTGATACTAATAAATAAATAAACTTCCCAAAGGCAATTAGGGATGGGCAATAAAGACTCCCACATTCCATGAATGAATTAGAAAAGAAAATTTGCATTTATGTTTCTTTCATCCTTGTCTGGTGAGTTTTATCAGCCATGGGATAGTTGAGAGATAACAGGAGGTAAAGACTGCTGTGTGGAAAGGAAATATCTTTCCACCACTGCTTCTGAGCCAGGAGGTGCAGGAGTTCCTCCATCTGGCCCAGCAATGTTAATTTAATTTGATTTGATTTATTATTGTCACATGTATTAACATATAGTGAAAAGTATTGTTTCTTGCGTGCTATACAGACAAACCACACCGTTCATAGAGAAGGAAACAAGAGAATGCAGAATGTAGTGATACAAACATAGCTAGGGTGTAGAGAAAGATCAGCTTAATGTGAGGTAAGTCCATTCAAAAGTCTAACAGCAGCAGGGAAGAAGCTGTTCCTGAGCCGGTTGGTATGTGACCTCAGACTTTTGTATCTTTTTCCCAATGGAAGAAGGTTGAAGGGAGAATGTCTGAGGTGCGTGAGGTCCTTAGTTACGCTGGCTGCTTTGCCAAGGCAGTGGGAAGTGTGGACAGAGTCAATGGATGGGAGGCTGGTTTGCGTGATCCATTGGGCTACATTCACGACCTTTTGTAGTTCCTTGCAGTCTTGGGCAGAGCAGGAGCTATACAAAGCTGTGATGTAGACAGGGGAATGTTCTCCTTTACGCTTCCTGAAGTCAAAGACAATTTCCTTCATTTTGTTGACATTAAGGAAGAGATTATTGTCGTCGCACCAGTTCACCAAACTCTCTATCTCATTCCTGTACTCTGTCATTGTTTGAGATCAATGTTAATCTGTTTTCTCATCACAATTGCCCATTCTCCCTCACAGACTGTCCTCCTGTGATCAGAATACAGCCATCCCTTATCCCAATCCCCAATTGTCTCTTCCCCAAGTCACGATTTCCACCACCCCCATCACAGCCTCCAATGTCAGCCTCCAGACTTTGTCGCCGCACTCCGATACCGGATTCCTACCTCATCTCTGGCTTTTTGATCCCTTCGTTTCTGCTCTCCACATCCGGCTGCAGTCTTGTGCCAAAGACCTAACCACCTGCCAGCCAGCTGGCCTTTTAACCTGGCTGGCGGTGGCTGGAAGATGTCAATCAGATTCTGCCATCAGATTTGGCAGGAGGGACCAGCTCTTCCAAGTTCCCTGGCCCAATGGTGCATCCACTTTTAAAAAAGACAAAAAGAAATCTTGCACCCACGTTCCTCCCCCTCTACAACTACACTTGTAGCCTAGCTGCTTGCCAGTGCCCAACTGGAACATGCATACATCAGTGAAGAACATTTGTACAAAATAAGTTTCTGGTTTCTTTACATAATGGGCATAGAAATATTCTCCCTTCTCTCTAAAAGTTTTGATGTGAAAATCCTAAAATAGCTGGGACAAAATCCAAACTAAATCTTGTGAAGTAGGATAAAATATCCTAATATTGTATCACTAGATCTGGCTATCTTTGTTTACAAGATAAAAATGCATAGCACAATGTAATCTCAACAAATATCATTGGATGGTTAGGTCATTGAAGACTAATGTTCATTATCAAGTAAGTTCATTATTTCAATAGAAAAGCAATCACTGCATTTAACATAGTAACATTTTGACATGGCAAAGCTTAAACTGTTTACAGCTGATTATGTTCAAATTGTTTAAAAAAGTTATTATAAAAACAATCAATGCAATTATGGCTCTTATCCAGAAATTATTTACTTAACTGATGCTTTTTTGTTCTTATTTCTATCCAAATTATTCAATTTTCAACTCTAATTACTTGATTTAAGGCATGACAATCCACGAAATGAAAAGGCAATGGAGCCCATCTGTTCTGTTCCTTGTAGATGCTGCCCAAGGCTGCACCTGACTTCAAATCTCAAGGACAAATGAAAAATCTTGTCTTACCCTTCCTTGTCCTTCAAGAAGAAATGATGATGTGGAGATGCTGGCATTTTACTGGGGTAAGCACATTAAGTCTCACAACACCAGGTTAAAGTCCAATAGGTTTATTTGGTAGCATGAGCTTTCAGGGTGCTGCTGAGACTCACCGGATGAAGGGACAGTGCTCCGAAAGCTTGTGCTACCAGATAAACCTGCTGGACTTTAACCTGGTGTTGTGAGACTTCTTACTATGCCAAGAAGAAATGAGGCAAATCTTCAGACGAACAATCTAAATCATTAATCTAACTATCTAAACTAATTAATCCCACATTGCTCAGAATAGATTGGTTGATTTCCATGATTGATATTTCCATGACTTCAGCAGCTTGGTAACCACTGGGCTTCTTTGATATGAACACTCCTAGCTAATACCAGCTTTGGCTCATTTGTGGTACTTTAGTGTCATAGAATGACAGAGACATTTACAGCACAGAAGAGACCATTCGGCCCAACAGGTCTCTGCCAGCTCCCCATGGAGCAACCTAGTCTGTCCTACTTCCCTGTTTTCCCCCCTTCACCCTGCAAGTTTATTTCTTTCAAATGCCTATCCAATTTCTTTTGGCACTGATTAGATATTTCCACATCTACTTTCTGCTGAGCAATCCAATTGGTCTATTTCCCTGGATCTATCTGAAAGTTTCAGTCTGATTTCATTTAGAAATTATTCACTGTCTCCACTTTCAACATCCTGGTGGGCAATGAGTTCCAAGTCATTATCACTTATTGCGTAAAATTATTTTTCCTCATGTCCACCATGCCTGCCTCCACTTCTCTTATCCAAAATCTTAAATCTGTATCCCCCCAATTCCCTGTGCAATTAACCCATGAGAAGCATTTTTCCTTGCCTAAAGTATATAAGCCTTTCATAATCTTGTGCACTTCTATCAAATCTCCCCTCAATCTTTTTTTGTTCCATGGAGAACAACCCCAGCCTTTCGAACCTAACCTTGTTACTAACTGCCCCACCCTTCCAGGCACCCCCATCATTGGAAACATTCTGGCAAATCACCTATGTACCAGCTCAAGAACCTTCACATCTTCCGTGTAGTGGGGTGACCAGAACGGAATCTTATACTCTTGTTGCAGCCTAACCTAACACTGCCCACCAGGATGATGAAAGTAGAAACAGTGAATAATTTCAGAATGAAATCAGACCGGAACTTGCGGATAGATCCAGGGAATTAGACCGATTGGATTGCTCTACAGAGAATAGGCGCAGAAACAAGCAAGGAGTTCCAAAGAAATTTGGATGCACATTTAAAAGAAATAAATTTGCAGGTGGGCAAATGGGGGAGTAAGACAATAAAGTGGGCTGCTTTGTCCTGGATAATGTGTGTTATCTTGAGTGTTGTTGGAGCTGCACCCATCCAGGCAAGTGGGGAGAATTCCATCACAATCCTGACTTGTGCCTCATAGATGGTGGCTAGGTTATGGGGAGTGAGGAGGTGAGTTACTCATCACAGTATTCCTCGCCTCTGACCTGCTCTTGTTAATGTAGTGAGTCTAGTTGAGTTTCTGGTCAATGATAACCCCAAGGATGTTGGGGGGATTCAGTGATGGTTACACTGTTGAATGTCCAGGGGCGGTGGTTAGGGTGTCTCTTATTGGTGATGGTCATTGCCTGGCATTTGTGTAGCTTGAATGTTACTTGCTGCTTGTCAGCCCAAGCCTGGATATTGTCCAGATCTTGCTTCATTTGAACGTGGATTGCTTCAGTACCTGAAGAGTCATGAATGATGCTGAACATTGTGCAATCATTGGCAAACATCCCCACTTCTGACCTTATGATGAAGGGAAGGTCATTGATGAAGCAGCTGAAGATTGTTGGGTCTAATATGTTACCCTGAGAGGCTCCTGCAGCGATGTCTGAAGCTGAGATGACTGACCATCCATAACCGCCTTCCTATGTACCAGATATGACTCCAACCAGCATAGAGTTTGCCCACTCTTTGGTTCCAGTTTTGTTAGGGTTCCTTGATGCCATACTTGGTTGAATGTGGCCTTGATGTCAAAGGCTGTCACTCTCACCTTACCTCTGGAATCCAGCTCTTCCATTCATGTTTGAATCAAGGCTGTAATGAGCTGAGTGACCCTGGCAAAACCCAAATTGGATATCACTGAGCAGGTTATTGCTGTGCAACTGCTGCTTGATAGCGCTGTTGATGACCCAATTCCATCACTTTACTGATGATTGAGAGTAGGCTGATTGGGCGGTAATTGGCTGGGTTGGATTTATCCTGTTTCTGTGTGCAGGGCATACCTGGGCAATTTTCCACATTGCCGGGTAGATGCCAATGTTGCAACTGTATTGGAAGATCTTGGCTAGGGGAGCGGCAAGTTCTGGAGCAGAAGTCTTCAGTACTATTGTCAGAATGTTATCAAGGCCCATTGCCTTTGCAGTATGCAGTGCCTCCAACCATTTCTTGACATCACGTGGAGTGAATCGAATTAGCTGGAGACTGGCATCTGAGATACTGGGACCACTGGAGGAGACTGAGATGGATCATCCACCTGACACTTCTGGCTGAATCAGAACATCAGAATCCAAAAACGCTTGGGACAAAATCTTAAATAAATCCCCTCAAATAGGATAAAATTTCATATTTTTGTACTACTGGGTCTGACTATTTTTGACTACTTTTGCATTAATTAACATCGATTGCTTTTTCTGAATTGTTCCACGCATTCACTGAACTGAGAAGCTCTGACTTGGCATATAAATGACAACAAAATTAACATAATATTTTTGCTGTTTTGTTTCCGCATCAGTTTAATGGTCCCACTTTTATTTTTAGACAACTCATTTTGTGAACTCATGTTGATAAAACTGTGTTTCTCATCAATTTGGAACCTCAGTGAGAAAGGAAAATGTCTATACCAGGAAACAAATGAAACCTGCAGCACTGAAAGGCTATGCTGCTTTGAGATCTGCCATTCCATGCTGTCAGGCAGAAAGGTTTTTGGCATTTTCAGAATTTCATGAAATGTATAGGGTAGTTGAAACCTTGGTGTCAGTTGTGCACAAGAGCTAAGGTCAGATGTACAACATTGGCCTTGAGCAGTACAATGGGGGCTCAGAAGGATGATTTTGCTTCAGTACTATCTTCAGCTTCTTAAAAGTTCTATTCATGTTTTATTTGTATTGGAAGAAATGTTTCCCCAAAATCTATGGGACAATCCCAATACATCACAAGTAACATACTGGGAGCATTATTAAAATGAATAGGTGAGACACAATTTAAACAAGATGGGGCGAACTTTCCCCTTCTGCCTGCCTTGGGAATCATAACGGACGAGGGGCTGACCATGGAAAGGTCCATTAACCTTGGGCGGGATTTTCTGGCTTTGGGTCTAGCATGGCCAGAAAGCCCCACCTAATATGTTAACTTGGACACAAGCAGAGATCTTGCTACATAGGACAACATTATTGGCCCCCAGTAATGTTGGTACAGGCCAGACATTAATAGGTAAATCCTGATAGGTTACAAATTGCCTTTCCAATTGTTCTGGCTGGATTACAGGAATAAAGCAAGTCATCAAGTAAATTGAGGAGGGAGATTCTTTTCACTGGAAAAAGGCTTAAAGGTAATTTTCACCATGTCAATATTATTCCTTTTCTTTATAAAAGAACTAATATTAGTATTAGCAATAAAAATTAAAGCATTTTCAAATACTGGATAGAACGATGAATTTTTAACATTATTCATTAAGAACCTGGCTGATAAGCAAAAGAGTCTCTCAGAAAATGGCTTTAAGGTTGATGAGAGAAATTGATGTATGCAAGCAGTCTCAGCCCAGTCCCTACAACAAAGAAATTGCACATAATTCTTAGCCTCACTTACAAACATAGGGAATGTGAGAAATTAAACATTCACATTGATACAGTGACAATGCTGTGCTGAAGTTGGGATTAAGCCAAATTGCTGAAGCAGAGCAGATACAAGCTTTCCTTACATTTGGCTCAGTCTACCTAACATGAGCATGTTTAATACTACCATTCAGTGCCAAAAATGTAGAAAAAGTGTCTCATTTTACAGAACTAACATCTGTCACCTTGATGACACTAAATATTACCCACCAAAAATATGAAGAATACTTGTCTGAGAGCGCATCTAAAATGATTTTGTGACTAGTATGGATGATTACAATTAAATTATCACTGATAATTTGCACCTTTAGTACATTAAACCCTTTTCAGAAATGCAGACAAATCATATTGCAGCATAGGGTAATTTTTTTTTGGGTCCCATTTATATTCAGCAGGAAGTGAAAAATTTCCTTCTTGAAATTCATGAATATTGAGAATCACAATTTCACACCGAGTTAGGTGTTCCAAAAAACAGTCAGCTCACCAAAGAGATACATTTTCTACCTTGTTGAAAAATGGGTTGCCATCCAATAATAGAATGGCAGAAACAAGCAGTTTGTCAAGGTGCGATTTTGTAGAGTGCAATTTCATTAGTGGGATAATGAAAAGCAGCTAATCACAATGCAGCTATGTTAACGATTCTTTTACCATTGTTAAAGCAGTCCAGTTAACCATTCCAGATGACAAAATGTCCACCTCTGAGGTGGTTTTTTGCTTTTCTGAAGTTCCGAAGATCAGTTTTCCCCATTCGTACTCTTGGCAAGAACATTAATGTGAAGCAACAGTACATATGGACATGAACAAAAATAATAGTTATTATAGATGTATGGGCAAATTATACACTTACATGCAGTAATGTTTGGAAGAAAGATTTGGAATGAAAAACAGAACTATAAAAATCCTGCTTTCCAAGTGACGCTGATAAAGAAATTCTGCCTCCTGTCCTATTTGTACTGCTGCCAGGATATTTGCTGTCACGTCTTGTGCAACCTCAAACATCCACCGTAGCTCGTCTGCAACTGTCCACCATCCAGCTACACTGTGGTCAACTCCTGCCTTCCACTTTACCCTCAAGCAGTGATTGCTGCTGCTTTTCAGCTCTGACCAAATGGCTGAAATACTGAGATTTTATTTTCTCGATGTTGCTTTATAAGATTTTTTTTGGTTTACTCTTGCAATTTTAAACACCTCTTGATTTGTTGTGTTGTCAATGGATGGCATTTTCACTACAAGATGCTGGCTATTGTTCCAAAAAGACATTCTGTCCATCCCACCACGAAACTGAACAACCCTGTGTATGAATTTCAATGCCGGTGCAATACCAGGTATGTAAGCCTATGTCTCAGCAGATTGGCAGATTGAATCAAACAGCATGTTCCTTCAAATGTTTATTTTAGGCAGAGTACGAATTGTACTCAACCCCATGCTTGCAAAACTCAAAACAAAGGTTTACAACTGAGTAGCACTTGCTGGACAATCCTGAGAATGCCAATAACTACATTACTACCAATTTAAGATAATCAGTCAAGATCGGACTATGGTTCATTTTTGCTTGCTAAAAGTGACTTAAAGTTATTTATACACAGGGACCCATGCATTGGAAGCAAAAGGAACTATGATGGTGCAGTGGTGAGCACTGCTGCCTCACAGCACCAGGGACCTGAGTTCAATTCCTGGCTTGGGTCACTGTCTGTGTGGGGTCTGCACATTCTCCTGTGTCTGCGTGTGTTTCTCTGGGTGCTCCGGTTTCCTGCCACAGTCTGAAAGATGTGCTAGTTAGATGCATTGGCCATGCTAAATTCTTCCTCAGTGTACCCCAACAGGTGGCGATTAGGGATTTTCACAGTAACTTCATTGCAGTGTTAATGTAAGCCTACTTGTGACAATAGTAAAAAAAACTTTATGTTCAACATTTGTGCCTTTTTAAAAAATTATCTGAGATCTTGGGGAGCCTATGGTCTGTGCATTTGGCTTGATATGTGCAAGATGAAAAACTTCAGCAACAAGTTTCTCTTGAACAATATTAAAGTTCTGTACTACCATGTGACTGATCAAATATTTTCCCCTACTGTTCTATTCCTTTTCCTAACAACATTTATTCTGAGCTCAATTCTCACCGCCTCAGTTTTTGTACAATCTGTTATTTTGCTCTTTGCCTTACTTATGTCTTCGTCAAACATTGGATCTGAAATTCTTTGGAGTGGTAATTAGTGTTGGTTTGGCAATCTGTGCTCAGTTTCTTACCGGATTATTTTCCCAGCCTGTCCTGCCCAACTTTCTGACTCAGGCTGGTGAGATCCAAGCAGTGTAGTGCATCCCTGGGGCCTACTATCAAAGTACAGCTCGTTTGAAAGGAAAGCTGCCATAAAGCAGGTAAGTTTAAAGGTGCATGCAAATTTAAAGATCCTTTACTGACCAGTGGGAAAGTAAGTGGATACAGGGTTGGGGGTTAGAGGTTGGGGGGTGGGGCTGGGTGTTGGTGCTTGGGAGATTGCAGGTCAGGGGTTCCAAGGTTGGGGGTGAAATTGGAGGTGGGGTTGAAGTCAGAGGTCAGGGTGTCAGAAATCAAAAGGGTTGGACAGGAGTTGGGGGTTGAACCTTGGGTGGTCCTGGCAGGCATGAGGGGTAAGGCATTGGGCCTCATGTTATGTCTAATAGGGCTTCAGGGAAATAGCAAGGAATTAATGGAACTAAAGCGGTTGGTTAAGACCTTGGGTTGGGTCAATTCTTGGGTTGTATCTGACCTAGCAGACCTGGAGGGATGGGGGGATGAGGGGTGGGGGAAGGGGGAATAGATGGGCCTTTGGCTGGATTGGGCCAAGCCTTGGGATATGAAGAGTGTAGGGTTTCAGGTGGGGGTCAGATTGGGCTGGGTCATGTCAGGCTTGGGGTGAATGGGGAGGAAGGTTCCAGGCCTTGGACATTGAGGGGGTGGGGGAATGGGGTGGAGGGTGGAGGCAGTGTTCAGGGCTTGGGTAAAATTAGGCCTGTGGGGGGAGGTGTTGGACCACGAGTCAGGTCGGCAGATAGCTCCTTGTGGTAATGCGAGGGGTGCGGCAGGGGGGTAGTAGGTATTGGGTGATGTGGAGGGAGATCCTCAAGTTGGGTTGAATAGCGCCTGTTGGAAAGTGGGTTACAGGGGATGTTTTCACTTCTGGGAAATTGCCACGCAAACCTTATAAAATTTCCCAGTGCATCTATGGCCTGCCTACTCCTCCCACCCCACCCCCAGTACAATGCTGGGAGCTCAGATTTTTTAAACCTTTTTACATTATGATTGCTGATGCTTAGATGCTCCATAAAACTTAGATCTTTTATCTGTTTCATTTCTTTTTTTCTAGATTAAGCAATGATTTTTCTGTTGATGGGTAAGAAAGGATTGAACACACTGTTAAAAATTCCAATCCTTTATCTTCTACTCTTCTTGCCAGTTTATTTTGTGGTTGTTGAAATCTTGTGTCATGTTTTTACTCATTTTATATATTTCTCCATATATTTCTTCCTCCTCTTCCCATCAACAATTAGGTGGTCTGTAGAGAGGTGTTCAATCCAACCTCTCTTCATAACTTAAACATTCCATCCCAGGCAGTAGCCTGGTGAATCTTCTCTGCAATCCTTCCAATGTAATCACATCCTTCTGACAACGTGGTGACCAAAACTGTACACAGTACTCTAGTTGTGGCCTCACCAAACTTCTATACAACTCCAACAGGACTTCCTTGCTTTTGTCATTTATGTTTCGACTGATAAAGGCAAATGTCCCATATGCTTTTGTTTTAACCACCCTACCAACATACCCTTCTGCCTTTAGAGGTCTATGGACAAACATGCCAAGGTCCCTTCGTCCCATAGAACCTCCCAGGGTCATGCCATTCATTGATTACTTCTTTGTCAAATTACTCCTCCCAAAATGTACCACCTCACATTTTTCAGGTTTAAATTCCATCTTCTACTTATCTGCTTATTGACCATCCTGTCTATATCATCGTGTAGCCCAAGACATCAGCCTCATGTTAACCACCCAGCTAACCTTTGTGTCATCCACAAACTTACTAATCCTACCCCTCACATAGTCATCTATGTTGTATATACAAATGACAAATAATAGGGGACCCTATTGTATGCCATTAGACACTTCCAATCACTAAAGCAGTCTTCTGTCATCACCCTCTGTCTCCAAGAACTGAGCCAATTTTGAATCAATTTAAAAAAGAATGTAAAATAAAGTTCAACATAGAAAGCAGAAAACTTTCACTTTTTTGAAAAGTTAAGTTAAAGATTCTAATCTTGATCTTCATTGCTTGGGACATAGCTAAGTGCTGCACATTCATCAACAAATAGCATAACCATTTCAACCTTTTGGATGAAGCATTAAATCAAAGCCCCCACTGATTCTTCAATGGATGTTAAATATCCTACAATTCTGTAAGATACCATTAAGGGATTGCAGCAAGTCATTACTAGAAAGGAAGTGTTTCATGCAATTCAGTTTTAGTTTCACTTTTACTTTGTGAGCACAGCACATACACGCCACTCTGACGTCTTCAGATTTCCTTCCTCTGTATAAATATTCTCATGTTCTCCCTGTGCCTGCGTGGGTTTCCTTCGGGTGCTCTGGTTTCCTCCCACAGTCCAAAGATGTGCAGGTTAGGTTGATTGGCCATGCTAAATTACCCCTTAGTGTCAGGGGGGAGTAGTAGGGTAAATATATGGGATTGCATTGATAGGGCTTGGTTGTTAGTGCAGGCTTGATGGGCTGAATGGCCTTCTTCTGCACTGTAGGGATTCTATGTGTCAGGTCTTGATAAATGAACGCACAATGTGTTTATACAATCCCTTATGACTGATTGATATTTTTTATATAATTGTAAAGACACAACGCACAGCACTATTTGAAGAACAAGAGAGTTCTCCTGACACTCTGGCAAAGCTGTATCCTTCAGTCAAAGTCTGAAACAAGTTATCTGTCCGTTGTGATATTACTCCTTGCACATTAGGTGACCATGAAGGATACTTTATAAAGGTAATTTGTTTCTTCTTTTGTTTCTAGGTGAGTTACGTTTGACTGGAAAGAAGGCAGTCTGTTCTTTTGTAATTGGTCATGTTCTTCATTATCTCACATTGACTTTGACGTTATGGACAGTTAAGTTGATCTGGAGCCACACTTCAGTGACAGGGAAGTCTCATGCAGATCACAAGCTAGCAGTTTTCCAGCCCCAAAATAATTCTGCTGAGCACCAACACTTGCAAGATCGTGTTTGTATCTTGTGATAAAAGTTGCGAATGCAAGCAAAACAAATGAGAAAAGATTTATTTTTACAATGTCTTGTGCCGTAACGTTTGTGCTTCTCGAAAGTAAATGACGCATGAAATCCTTTCACATCACAAGCTAAACTGCTCTTCTTTCTATACTGAAAGACTGACAAATCAGCCTCTTGATACACGTGCTACTAAAAGTCAGAAAGTTGCTTAGTCTGTTCATTGAAGTACATCACCCAGCAGTTATTCTGCCTCAATAAGTTATCAAACCTGTCCATTTAAATTTAGCTACTTTAACAGAATTAAATATTTTTTAAAAAAATAGGTGATACTACAAATCTTGCCAGTGGTGCCAATTTACAGAGCAAATCAAAATATTAAAATCTTTTCCATACTTAAAAGTTTATCACTATTGAAATATCACAGGCTTAGAACTCTATTTTTAAGCCTACTAACATGCTTTCTGATTGCTCAGTTATTTTCTGAAACGTTACTCCTTTAAAGCTGCAATGTAGTGGGCGATGAAGAATTCTTCTTTAATAATTAATAATCTGCAGTGATATTACCTGAGAATTTTTAAATGTACTGTTGCTTTAGCATCAATGTTCAATATCAGCTAGAGAATATAAATTGGAGGCATTTAAAGTTTACTTATTAGTCTCACAAATAAGCTTATATTATGAAGTTACTGTGAAAAAGTCTCCCAGTTACCACACTCTGGCTAATGCACCTAATTAGCACATCTTTCAGAATGTGAGAGGAAGCCAGAGCACTGGAGGAAACCCTTGCAGATATGGGGAGGACATGCAGACATGACCCAAGTTGGGAATCGAACCCAGGTCCCTGGCTTTGTGAGGCAGCAGTGCTAACCACTGTGCCACCATGCCACCCATTCCTTTCACAATGCTATCTGTGTGTCAGTTCTATAATTGGCATGCAGCAAGTTGTTTCGGACAGATTGAAGATGGAGTTGTGTCAGCATTGTTGTACGTCACGTTGAGGTAAGTTTTCCCTCATAGTAAACGATGCACACGTGTGTTATTTCTTGGCCTGTAATCTCAACAATTGAGGCTCCATGACACTGCAGCTTTTGCTTTTAATTCAGTCTTAATTATGAAGAATCTGGGAGCACAGATAAGAAGTAAAGTAAATCATAGCAGTCACTGCTGTCTTGTTTCTCTCTAATCTCTCCATTCTGAATAAATCGGGCTGCATCATATTTGACATTTCTTTGGATGTCATTACGACAATGGCATAAATTAACTTTCGCATAGCTCAAAACCGGTGGGAAATTTCCAGAACTTGGGGGAAGAATTGGCATTTCAAATGCTTTCATAAACGTAACAGTTTGAAAATATACATGATCGTGATGGGCAGAACAAATTTATAATTTAAATGTCTATGACTCAAGACAAAAACTGCTAAAATTAAAGTCAAGACAGAATGTTATCGAAGAGCCAATTACTTTTCCAGATGGATCTGTACGGCTACCAGTAAAATGTATTTATTGAAAGCTCAGTACACTGTTGTGAAGAAATCTTAGCTTCAGTAGATGGTAGTGTATTGTTAAATGGATACCAGAAGATGGAGTATGAAAATGAACACAATCCTTGTCCTAATAATTGGTCTATTTTCAGAAGCAACATTGCATGTGTTGGCATCCTACCTACGAAGATCCAGTCTCCCAGAGGTTAATTAAACTAATGACAAAGGGTGACAACCTCTGGTGGAGCACTCTAACTACAACAAAACATAATTTATTTATTGGTGTCACAAGTAGGCTTATATTAACACTGTAGTGAAGTTACTGTGAAAATCCCCGGGTTGTCACACTTCAGCGCCTGTTTGGGTACACTGAGGGAGAATTTTAGTATGGCCATTGCACCTAACCAGCACATCTTTTGGATTATGGGAGGAAATCCACACAGACATGGGGAGAATGTCACCCAAGGCTGGAACCGAACCTAGGCCCCTAGAGCTGTGAGGCAGCATGCTAAACATTATGTCACCGTGCTGCCCCATTAAAGGAAACTTAACTAAACAAAAATATCATTCTTGGAGGTGATGATGTATCCCAACTCCCCACCACCCTGCTGTGCCAACTGGTCATGGATGGTCTAAAACATGCTGATGGACACTACACACTTCCTCTCCAAGACACCCAGTTGTTACCATTGACACAGTAGTGGGACAGACAGTCGGTGGGTTTCACCAACCCCATCAGACAGCTGGCAGGAATCTCAATGCTCGATCAATAGAGTGTTTGCCAAAATTCAGGATTCTCGCTGGGCGTGAAGGCTGTCAGGATGCACCCAACCCATCCCCTCAGCCACGATTAAGTTCCCACCCATTATTCCAACCCACTAACTATAATACAATTAGAGGGTATGATGGCCCATTCACTAGCCCCCCAACATTCGCCCACCTCTTCAACAGGAAATGTACCCCCCTCAGCCCCTCCCAGACACACCACTCAAAGGGAATCATTAATTTAACTTCCTCTTTTGTAGACCACTTATTTCCTTTGAAGAAACCACAGCTGTTATTCAGGCTTAGAGTCTATGTAAACATTGTGGTTAGGAGCAATGAAGATACATGAGATGCATTCACGTGTGAAGGGAAATGTAAATAAACACAGCTGTCTGGGGATTGAGTAGAAATTCATTAAACTATCAATGAAAGCTCATTTTAAAGCTTTGCACTTTGAAATTGACAGAGAACAAAGGTTTGCAATACAATAGAGAATGTTTCAAAGATTTCAGTTTGCTAGGACAGCTCAAAGATTTTAAATCAAAGGCTCAGAGATTTTAAATCAAAAATGTGAACGCATTGGGTCTTTAATTCAGTGCATTACTGCTCCTGATATCTGGCTTAGTGAATTCAAGGGCTTATGCTGAGCTATTCACTAAGTACCAAGTGGGAATGCACAAATAAAGGTACAAACGGTTGTGTAGTGGTAATGTCACTAGGCCAGTAATCCACAGGCTGTTTGGGGATATGGGTTCAAATCTCCCCATTGCAGCTGGTGGAATTTAAATACAATAAGTAATTTAAAAGTTCTGGAATTTAAAATAAGTCATTTAAAAATCTCTTTCATGAAGGAAATCTGCCAACCTTACCTGATCTGATCTACAGGTGACCTCAGAAAACCATGCTTAACTTCCCTCTGATGTGGTCAAGCAAACCACTTGGCTCAAGGTCAGTTAGACACTGATGCCCCTTCAAAGAATAAAACATAATGGCTCATCACACAGTCAACTTATGCCTTTGCTCTGCTGAAATAAGTACTGAGATGCATAGCTAAGGGTCGTTGTATCTCCCATCTCTGCTTACATTGATAGTTTATGAAGACATGTGGATAAAATATAAGCTTTGATTTCCTTAGATTCCAATTTCTTCTTCTTAACATCAATTTAAATTAATATAGTGCCTTTAACGTAGAAAAATGTCACACACCACTTTACCAGGCATTTTCAAACAACATTAGATACTGGACTATGTAAGAAGATTCTTGGATTGATGGCTACAAGCTTGGTCAAAGAGGTAAATTTTTAGGAGGGAGTGGGATGAGGCAGACAGATCTCGGGAGAAAATTCCAAAGCTTAGAGCCTAGACAGCTGAAAACAAGACTGTTAACAATGGAGCAATTAAAATCTGGAATGCACAAGAGGTTAGAATTTGAGGAATATTAAATGCTCAGGGGGTTTTAAGGCTGGAGGAGGTTGTAGAGATAAGGAGTCACAAGGCTAAGGGGCAGGATAGGCCAAAAGCCCTTTGCAAGTCAGTTAAGAATGAGTTATCCTGGTGTCTTTTGACATTTCAATATCTCATAAAAAATCTGACCTTGACATTACTTATTGAGCAAAATTATTTTCCTCTGATTGCTCTGAAGCATCTGATGTTTATGCCATAAAAACCTGACAAACCGCCTCTATAGTCACTCATAACAGTAAAATGCTCACTGGTTTCTGATCTCACCAGGGTGCCCCATCTTGTGGATAGAAACCACAACTGCGCTCTGGAACACTTGCAGCATTGAAATATCAAATAGAATCCCATCACTGGCCTCAGAAGGGCAGCCTCAAGGAGAATCCGTAATTCTTAATACTTTTCATTAATCTCTTGGTAGAACACAGCTAGAGTATTGCTGAAAAAGATACATGCTATCCACACTTTTCATCTCGCACTCATCAGGACAGACGCAAGACTATTCAATTTCTAAGAATCATAGTATACCTGCAGTGCAGAAAGGGGCCATTTGGCCCATCAAGCCTGCACTGTCAACAATCCCACCCAAGCCCTATCCCCGTAATGCCACATATTTACCCCTGCTGCTCCCCTTGACACTAAGGATCAATTTAGCATGGCCAATCAACCTAAGCTGCACAACTGTGGAGTGTGGGAGGAAACCGGAGCACCCAGAGGAAACCCACGCAGACACAGGGAGAACGTGCAAACTTCGTACAGATAGTCATCTGAGGCTGGAATTGAACCTGAGTCCCTGGTGCTGTGAGGCCACAGTACTAAAAAGATATGATTAATTGGCAAGTGGACTCCAATTGGTTGAGGTGTTGCCATGGGAAATGCACCAGGGAACAGTGCCTCCATGCTTTTTTTTAGTGGAAAAAGCCACAGTGCTTGTCCTACTTGCAGAGAACAGGGTGTTATGTATGAATAGATGTAGTTTCTAATAAAGGCTAAGTGAGCCATTTTGTGAACCCAATTGATAATCTTACATTGTGCTAAGAATTACACCGAGAACCATTCAGGATTATTTAGCAAGTGTTGACTAATCGTGGAATAACATCTAATATTGTGCACTACATTCTGAGATTTGCATGTACTGGCTGGTTGAGTATGGTTAGAGAAATGAATAATGCGGTATATGAATTACAGTGCAGGTACTAGGTACATTGCAATCACGGATGGATCATATCATGTCCCTTTGACTGTTTGCAACCGGCAGAGAGGGTACTGACCGTATATTTCTATGACATTATTGGCAGCAGTAACCACTGCAAAGTCCTTATGGAGACTTCATACTGAGCACGCAAGCCATGGTGTTATATACCATTGCCACCATGCTAAATGCATAGATTCAGAAAAGAACTAGTCAAACCTTGGAATAAATAGGATACTGTGTAACATCAATGTTAATTGCAACATATTCCACCGTAATCCTGATGGACTGGTATGTCCCTCCTTTTAGCATTACCATCAAAGCAGGGCGCCAATCCTGGTCTAACGAGGAGGATGGAAGAGCATGCCAGGAGTAGCATCTGGAGTACCTAACACACCAGCGTCAACCGCTGAAGCTACAGCAGAGGATGACCTGCATACTAAACAGCGGAGGTAGCATACCATAGACAGAGCTAACTCATCCCACAACCATTGGATCAGATCAAAGTTCTGCCACATCTAGTCATGAAGATGACAAACAATTAAATAATTAATGGAAGGAGATGGTCTTTGAACATCCCCTCCCTCAATATTGGGGAAACACGGTATGAATGTAAAACACAAAGGAACCATCTTAAACCAAAAACGCCAAGTACGTGATGCATCTCAGCATCCTCTTGAGGTCCTCATATTATGAATGCTAGTCTTTAGCCAATCCAATTCACTCCATGATTCACTTAAGAAGCTTGACAATATTTAGGACAAAACTACCCACTTGATTGGAACACCCTACACCAACTTAAACTTTCAGTCCCACCGCTAGAGATGCATGGCGGCAGTATACCATCCAAACCATACACTGCAGCAACTTGCCAAGGCTTCTCAGGCAACACCCTTCGAACCTACCACCTCTGTTGAGAAAACAGGGGGAGAAGCATGTGGAAGCATCACCCCCTGCAAGTTTCCCTTCAAGTCATTCAACGTCCTGTTTTGGAATTATATCACCATTCTGTCACTGGGTGAAAATCATGGAAAACCTGCACTACACTGTGGGTGTACCTATGCCACATGGTCTGTAGAGGTTCAGAACCTCATAAGCTTTACTTTATTCATTTCTGTCATCTTCAATGATTTAGACACAAAGATCCCAAGGTCCATCTTTTCTCTCACCCCATACAAAATGGTATCCTTTAACATGCATTATCTCTCCTTATTCATTCTACCAAATAGATCATCTCGCACTTTTCCACACTAAGTTTAATCTCTCTTTGTCTCTTGACAAGCATTACTATGTTCCTTACTGTTTACTGAACTTCCAAGTTTCATGCTATCTCCAAATTGTGCCCTGTACCTCCTTAAATCCAAGTTATTAACATGTGTCAGATACAGAAGTATTGAACCCTGGGGAGCTCCATTTATCCAGTCTGCAAACAGCCATTCATGACAACACGTTGTTTCACTGAGTGAATTATGAATCCATGCTACTTCTGCACTTTTTATTCCACAAGCTTCAAGTTAAGAAGCCTTGTGCACTATTTAATCATCAGCCTTTTGAAAATCTGTAAGAACTGCAATGCCCTGATCCTCTCTGTCACCTCATCATTAAACTCAATCAAGTTAGTCAAACATAATTTGCCCTTAACAAATCCATGCTGGCTCTCCTTTATTAGTGTTGTGTACTGCACTGAGTAAGAACACGCTTCACATGCTCATCTACAGGCAACCATTATTAAACTAACTTTATTTACATCTCCCCAGTAGTCAGGACAACAGAGAGGGCAATATAACAAAATACTTTGATCTTTCAATATAGCCCACTTAAGAAAAAAATCTACACACTAAAATGTAAAATGGCACATGTGCCTGAGTTTTCAGAATACAATACGACTAAAGCAACATCTGCAATACCTGGAAACTTAGTAGATTGAGTTGCATACTTGTTTTTACTGTAATCTCAGCCAAAACTTATACGATCAATACCGTCAGAGTAATTTACATGTTGAAAAGATTGTTTCTCTTTGACACTAATACGTGTTTAACAAAAATATCATCTGACAAGAAATAATAAAAATAACAATTTATTTATTCTTCCTTCTTATATACTTTCAGTGAAAGTATCTGGTTTCTTTATCCTTCTGTTTAGGTATCTCCTTCCATTTCCATTAGCTTGGTTCTCATATCTTTAGCTGTATCAAATCTGAACTTTGACTTTTATTACCAACTCCACTTAACGGCTGGTTGATTAGTTAGTTTGTCTTCATCGAAGACTCTAACTTACAGGGAGTGGAGAGAGTAAGATATATCTGCTGATGGATTCTGCTGATGGCTTCTGTGATACTGGCAAAATTTCTGTTTTTTTTACTTCCACTTTTTTCCTGATTTTCACTTTGGGCTGTAGAAGGAATTTGGACTATAGGAAGCTTTTTCTGCTCGTGCTTTGTTAGATTTCCAGATTTTGAAGCAAATGTTTTACATGACACTAACAAAGTCTTTCTCCAATCTTCAGTGGATATTTGATTACATCTAGTCTCTCCAGGTCCCAGATGACCATGGGCTGCTCTCCCCTTTGACGGGGGAGCTGATTGGTGGTGATCTAACTTGAGGGTCACCACATCTCAGGCAAGGTTGAGAAGACGGTCCTTGATAAATAACCTCAGCCGGCACAGGAATTGAACCAATGCTACTGGAATCATTCTGCATCACAAACCAGATATCTAACTAACTGAGATAACCTGAACCCACGAAAGATGTCCTTCCTCACTATAGAATGGGATGGCACTGTTTCTGTTGCCTGGTCTCAAACTAGGGTCCTCTCGCATGTTAGGCATACCTAATAACCACTGCACTGCAGTAACACTGTAAAATAACTCCAATCACATATTTCTCCTTATTACCTTGGTGGTTTTTCACCATGATTTTGTGACCAGCATTGAACACTGAGGTCAAAATTTTACCAACATGCCTGCCCCGATTCTGGAGGCGAGAGAGGCTCAGAGAATGACACCTTCCATTGGCCTTGGGCAGGATTGTACGCAACTCGGGCAGACATGCCTGTAAAATCCCACCCAAACTTTTGCACCTCGTGTACCATAACTCATCTTCACTTTGTCTTGCTTTTCTCTTACTTTGCAATTAAGGTCAGACTTAAACAAACTGAACCTTATTCTAGAAGTGTGTTTAAGCACTAACTCATAAGATTAGCAACACATTGTGGATTGTGGGGTTATTCTGTAAGATAGCAGAAAATTGTCTAGCCAGTATCAAAAAAAAACATGGAAATTACTGCCTAGCCTGGCATCTAGCACTTCTGTAAAGACCTCATCACCATCCATAGACTTTCTGCAGCACCATTCGATGCTGTATGATATTGTAATATCAGATTACTAGATTGTGTTCAAAGATATTCTTACTCAGAAATAGTTCAAACTTTTCTAATGTAAATTGTGGACTAATTTCTGACACCAATATCACTGGCAACCCTTAAATTGCAAACCAACTTCTCAAAACCTCAGTAATTTTGACCCTTGTGGTAATGGGAATTGACTTATTTATTCATTTCCTATAGATTTCAACCAAATAAAAGAAATTGACAGGTATTCATTCACAGTGTTTTCTTATGTTTGATCACAGAGTAAAAGGAACCTTGGTTGGATCATTTCTCAATCTGATACAGACTTCAGCGGGGCGATTTTCCTATCCTGCTGTGCTAATTTTTTAGCGCAGTGGACCAGTAGAATCTCCTGGTGGGCGATGGACAGGATTTGCGCTTGCGTTCTTATCGCAATAGCGTGTCCCAGGATTTCTGGCGGTGTCAGCTTGGTGCTGGAAATCAGCAGCAGGTATAAAATTCCAAATCAATGTTGTGGCATATTTGAAATGAAATACAAGTTGGAACTTTCCAAAAAACTGGCCAACCTGCAACACTAGATATCAGATGACTTGTGGCAGTCATTTTAAGTCTGTGTCTTTTTGTGCTTTTAAAATAGTCTTTTACAAGCTGTTCAATACGTGTTTGATGAACTGGTGAAATTACCGATTAATATTACTCATGCACAAGTCATATCATCGTGTCAGCTCACAGGCCACTTTGTACTCTCCTGGCATTTGTCAATTTCAAATATATTCTTACTGATCCCTACTGCAAATAACTTGGCTGAATTTCACCTTATTTTCTGAAGTCAATTCCTTTCCATCAGGGAGACTTTGTTCCCTCTTACCATTACTAATTGTAAGTAACAGGATGTAAGTAAGTAATAGGATGTAGCATCACCTCCAGCCTAACATTAACTTCACTTTGTACTGCTCTTATTTCACAAGAGTTTTATAAGAACATAAGAAATAGGAGCAGGAGTAGGCCATCCAGCCCTTCGAGCCTGCCCCGCCATTCAATAAGATCATGGCTGATCTGTCGTGGCTCAGTTCCACTTTCCCGCCCTCTCCCCATAACCCTTAATCCCCTCTCCTATCAAAAACCCATCAACCCGCGTCTTAAAAATATTTAGCGAGGCAGCCTCCACCACTTCAATGGGCAGAGAATTCCAGAGATTCACCACCCTTTGAGTGAAGAAGTTCCTCCTCAGCTCTGTTCTAAACCGCCCCCCTTTTATCTTGAGGCTGTGCCCCGTAGTCCTATTGTCTTTTTTGAGCGGGAAGAGTCTTTCCACCTCTATCCTATCCATCCCATTCATCATCTTATACAATAAAGGAATAAATAAAATTTGCAATAAAAGAATGTGTTTTTGAGACTTCTTACATTCTCCTTCTGAAATAGGCTGGAGCTATATCCACAATTAAAGTAAGTTTTCAATTTCCAGCTTTTCTTTTTACAGTGAGCACTGAGATTTTATCTTCAGTCCTATTATTGTCATCTTCCATGTGTTTTTTCTTGTTCTCTGAAAGAATTAACTCCTGTTTTCTCTACTCCATAGCTCCTGGTTCCACATCTATCATATGCATATTTGAGGATTTCCAGGCTGCTTCCCTCGCTTTAGATCTATGATGACCTCAACCTGGTGCACAGCTGCAACCTGGAGGTATACCAGGATCTGATTCCTCTAGATCTGGTTACTGTCCAGGTATGACTGACTTTCTCACAGACATAGCAGTGTAACGGAGAATGGAGGAGTTTAAGTAGTTTGTGGCTACCGTGGCAATGACCTCCTTCTGTGCTATAAATGATTCAATGACTCCATGGCATAGTGGCAGCCTTTTCAGTGCCTTCATTTATCCATTTTTATCTCATCCAGTATCTCGACAATCTCCTCATTTAATGTAGCTTTGGTAATGTCATTTCCCTTGATAAGTACCAATGTAAGGTATTAATTTACTCCCTCAACCATGCTTCCAAAAATAGCTCTATGTTCTGGAGCCCCATTACTCCTTTGACAATCTTTTTACTGTTAATATATTTATAGAAGAACTATGGATTCCCAATCTTTGCTCATTCTCTCCTTTTGGCCTTCTTACTTCCTTTTATATTTTTCTTCTGCAATTCTTATATTCTCCCTTGTGTTATCAAATTGAAATCTGCCACATAATCCCCTTTCGCTGCACTCTGAATCTTTTGTCATGCAGGGAATCCTGACTTGCGTTGCCTTTGCTCCCCCCCCCCCATAATGAATGCCTTTATCCTGCATCAGACCATCTTTTCTCTAAAGGCCACTCATTGTTCCATTACACTTCTGCTGGTCAGTCGTTGACTTCAATTCATCTGGCACAAATTCCTGCTCAATTCACTGAAATTGGATCTCCCCCAGGTGAGTATTTTTATTTTAGGTTACTCCTTGTCCTACTCTGTGATCGCTATTCCAAGATGCCCCCCACCCCCCTGCCCCCATAATGTTCTGCACTTAGCCCACTTCAATCCCCAGAACTAGATCCAGCAATACCTCCTTCCTTGATTGGTAGGAAACATACTGATCAAGAACTTTCTCCAGGCACATTTTGGAAATTTCTTCCCTTCACTGCTTTTAAGACAATCAGAATCAAATTCTCCCACAATGTTTCTATGTTTCATGCACATCTCCGTAATTTCTTTGCAAATCTGCTCCTCTACATCCTTCCTATTATTGTGCAGTGTAGCATAATTGCTCCTCTATTGTTTATCTCCAGTAAGATATTTTTTGTCTTTGGTCCTTCAAGGGTGTTCTCTTTTTCTAGCACTGCTTTAATCTAAAGCATTACCTCTCTTTTTTTATTCATCTGTATATTTCCCGAATGCTTTGCATTCAGGACCTTTAAGCATTTGATCTTTCCCTTTTTTGAACTAGGTCTCATATTATTGCCATCATATCATATTCCAGTGTGGCTTTTACGTCTGCAGTTCATTCTCCACATTTCCTGTATTTACACATTCCAAACCTATCTTAGACTTATTTCTAACTCTGTCTTTCATGTACCATGCATCTACTGCTTCGTATCACATCTATCACATGGGCAGCATAGTGGCACAGTGGCTAGCACTGCTGCCTCACAGCACCAGGGACCCAAGTTCAATTCTGGCCACGCGTCACTGTGTGTGTGGAGTTTACATATTCTCTCTGAGTCTGCGTGAGTTTCTTCCAGGTGCTCCAGGTTCTTTCCACACTCCAAAGATGTGCGGATTACGCTGATTGGCCATGTTAAATTGCCCCTTAGTATTAGGGGGGTTAGCAGAGTAAATACTGCAGATATGGGGATAGGGTCCGGGTGGGATCCTGATGGGTACATACTTGATGGGCCAAATGGCCTCTTGCTATACTGCAGAGATTCTATGACATATGCTTATTCACCTGCAAACTATAGTTCTGGCTTCACATACATCTTAGTGTTAATCAGCAAACTGTGGACTATTTCCCTGATTCCACTATTCACATCAATGCTGATGAGCAACAAGCTTAAAAAGTACCTTTGTGAGATTTGACTGGTAAACTGCCCCGCACAAAGTTATTATCGCTAATAACTATTCCATTATCAGTGGCATTGATTGTTGGAACTTGGACCAGAGTCTGTCTGTCTGCTTTTCAAGGATAGTCATGAATAAGGTCCGTAATCTTTGACTCAGCTGCAATCATGTGCCTACTTAGGATGTGGCAGCACAGTGGCACAGTGGTTAGCACTGCTGCCTCACAGCTCCAGGGACCCATGTTCAATTCCGGCTTGGGTCACTGTCTGAGCAGACTTTACATGTTCTTCCTGTGTCTGCGTGAGTTTCCTCCAGGTGCTCCGGTTTCCTCCCCCACTCCAAAGATGTGTTGGTTAGGTGCATTGACCATGCTAAATTCTCCCTCAGTGTACCTGGACAAGGGCTGGAGTGTGGCAACTAAGGGATCTTCACAATAAATTCATGGCAGTTTTGGTGTTACAATGCTATGATTAATTCAAACTTTGCTGACAGTTTGCCCCAGAGCTGGTAGGTTTCTTTGATTGGATGGGCTGCCAGTAAACTAGTTTACTCTCTGAACACTGCTGCTGGAAACTGGGTTCTTGCAGTGACCCCCATGTGCCTGGTTAAGTTATGGATTATGGCACAGTCCACGATGCTGGGAGATGTCAATGAATCTGGTGAGTATTACATCTCTGTTCTAGGAACACTCATTATTCATGTCACAGATTGTTGAGTGGCAGAATAAAATCTTAATCTCATCATCAGGGCCTCTTTTAGAAAACTTCAAATTGTTACAAAGAACAATTAGTAATAGTGCACTCTTGCTGCATTCATTCCTTCTATTTTGAAAATCTTTATATGAAGTATGAATGCCAGCAACATTATTAGGATTACTAGAACAACTTAATTACTGAATTTAAAAGCACTATCAAGACTAACAACATAAAAATGCAGCAATTAACCCACAAGTATTGCAGTATCAATTTATATAGGTCAACCGTTATATAGCGCAATGGGAACTTAAGCACAAACCATTTGCAAGACTCGGTAAGGTCATAAAGCAGGTTCAAATTCGAAGCAAAACTGTAATATGACTATCACCCATTGTCATTAACAATAGTTGCTGAATGTAATGCCTTTGTAATAAAATAATCTTTCTCTTTGGTGACTGACACAGCAATGCGACACTCAGCACAGATTCTCTATCAACAGTGAGCCTCTGAAGTGAACAAATAGTGCTTAAAATCCTCTACTGTCCAACACCCCCTGCAATGCCTGAAAATCAATACATTCTTAGCCTAATAGCCTGAGCTGATCATAGTCTGTGGCTTATGAGCTGTGGTTTGAGCTCATCAACAGCCTATACACATTAATTCATCTCCCTCATACTGCCGGGCACATAAAACTTTCCAAGTCAGAACACAGGTGATGTGTATCTATGGACCTTTCAGTCTAGGTCCCTGAAATGTTGGTGACAATCTGCTTTGACCTATTCTATCCCATGCTAACAGAACTTGAAATACTTTGATCATATCACTCCATAATGTGTACAGATTGAATTAAAAAAGACGTGCGGATTAGGTGGATTGGCAAAATTGTCCCGTTTGTGCCAGGGAGACTAGTAAGAGTAAATGCATGGGGTTATGGGGATAGGGTCAGGGTGGGATTGTGGTCGGCGCAGACTCAATGGGTCAAATGGCCTCCTTCTGCACCGTAGAGATTCTATAAAAACATTCTGGGGAAGGCAGTTCTTCTTAACATTGCCTCTACCTATCTAGGCCGAGGGGAACTGCAACTTCTAAAACTAAAATGTCAAAAACATTATTGTGCTGATTTTAGTGAGTTCTTACATTTTCCAACAACGTTACAATCCATGTTTTCTTAGTGTATTTTATTTTTTCCTCCCTTTCTCGACGTTCTCATTTCTGCATAATTCTGCAGTGAAAAGGTCTGGCTGAAGTCTGCTTTGTGAGCTGATGACTAAGGAGTGATGAACGAGGGATCTTCGTGTTTGTCAGTGTTCCTGAACTCCCTTTGAGAAAGTAACACATGACTACACAGGAAAGATGTTGCATTGGAGAAATGCGGATTGCTGGCATTCCATGGCACAGTGCAGCAGTGTGTTGTGCCACTGTGTGGTGCTATCTTTTCACTGAAGAGACTGAATGGAATCCTCTGCAATCTGCCTTTCAATAAACGGTTTTCTTTTTCAAACATTTTCAATTGAAACTGCTACATATATGAGCAGATGGCTTCTTAGAGACTTAAGAAAATATTATACAGAGCATGAAACTGACTAAATACCTCAAATGAATATTTCAGCCACCATACCAAGTTGAAATTGTTTTACTTCTTTCCAATAAATGATTTGATGTCAAATGCATGGATATTAATATTAACCATCAATTTAACTTTAAAATTCATCTTGGTTCTAATAGTGCAGAAGCGTATTGAGAATTATAATGTTAATTGAATCTTTTCATTTGAAGCTAAGATTCAGCCACATGTAATTTGCCTTCTTCCCACTTGATAGTGCTGCAACCATTGCTCCAACATGCAGCATCGCATTGAGTAACATCAAACTCATCTGTTCACCTCCTTTGCTCAAAATAAAGGTAGTTTTTCCAGGGAAATTATGCAGATGTTCATCGTGTCTGGGATCAATTTCCTGCATTGTCTAGAATCTCTCAGAAATTAGCATTGAGGATGGTATTGGACTTTGTCTGATTCTTGCCATCGATCTTAGAAGCTCCAAGATGGTACTCGGTGCTTCTATGCAATTTTAACAATCTTCCAATATCCTTTTCTTTAGAGCAAGATCCAAGATTTGAGACTGCAAGCTTTGGATTCACTTCTGTAGTTTTGCTTCCCATTGTTAGATTCCTTAATCACCTCAGATTCCTCTACTGTACTTGTTCAGATATTACGCTGAAAAATTTGATGCAATTATGTGCTCCCCTCCAACCCCTTACCTGAGAGAATTTCTGTAGGATGGCCACTAGGAGGCAAGGTCTGTGATTGTGTAAATGAGGATGCGGCTGTTTGAACAGAAGTGATAAACACTGAACTTTTCCTGTTAAGCAATAACTTACTTTAGATTTTCCATAGGAAAGAACATTATGCAGTAGTGTAAAGTTATGTGACTCTCGTGCAGTTCCTCAGTAACTCTTGAAGATCACTTCTCTTACTACTGAATTTGTATTTATACACCAAGGCATAGATAAGTCTCACATTGTACACAAACCCACAACTGTCATTGTTCCTCCTACATCTTCATTCAAATGTTCGGCCACGTGGTTCCTGAAACAGTGAGGGGTAGAGAGGCAAATTCTCATCACTATTTCTTGTGAGAGGAAAAAGAAGACCTGAATTCTGCAGCAAATTCTGTTCAGGGTAAACATAGAAACATAGAAGATAGGAGCAGGAGGAGGCCATTTGGTCCTTCGAGCCTGCTCCATCATTCATTACGATCGTGGCTGATCATCCAACTCAATAGCCTAATTCTGCTTTCTCGTCATAATCTTTGATCCCATGGATGGATAGGGATGGATAGGATAGAGGTGGAGAGACTCTTCCCGCTCAGAAAGGACATTAGGACGAGGGGGCACAGCCTCAAGATAAAGGGGGGGTGGTTTAGAACGGAGTTGAGGAGGAACTTCTTCACTCAAAGGGTGGTGAATCTCTGGAATTCTCTGCCCGTTGAGGTGGTGGAGGCTGCCTCGCTAAATATTTTTAAGACGCGGGTTGACAGGTTTTTGATAAGCGAGGGGATTAAGGGTTATGGGGAGAGGGCGGGAATGTGGAACTGAGCCACGACAGATCAGCCATGATCTTATTGAATGGCGGGGCAGGCTCGAAGAGCTGAATGGCCTACTCCTGCTCCTATTTCTTATGTTCTTATGTTCATTCACCCCAAGTGCTACTTCCAACCACCTCTTGAATACATTCAATGTTTTAGCATCAACTACTTCCAGGGGAAATGGATTCCACAAGCTCACCACTCTTTGGATGAAGAAATGTCTCGTCACCTCTGTCCTAAATGGTTTGCCCTGAACCTTCAGACTGTGACCCCTAGTTCTGGGCTCCCCACTATTGGGAATATCCTCCCTACATCTACCCTAGCTAATCCTGTTAGAATTGTATAAGTCTCTATGAGATCCCCTCTCATTCATCTGAACTCCAGCAAAAACAATCCTAATCTATGCAATCTCTTCTCATACATAGTTCTGGAATCCCTGGAATCAGCCTGGTAAACCTTTGCTGCAAGAACATCCTTCCTCAGAAAAGGAGACCAAAACTGCACACTATACTCTAGGTGTGGCCTCACCACCTGTATAATTGCAACAACACATCCCTGCTCCTGTGCTTGAAACCTCTCACAATGAAGGCCAACATACAACAGTACTTACAGTACTTATAACAATTTAGAACATCAGCCTGGACAGAGTGCTGACCACAATTTAGCATATCAAGCTATTTGAGGGTCAAAAATCAAGAAAAAAAAGATGGGATGAGTTAGGAAGGCCTGCCCAGACATGCTATAAGGAAAATTGCATTTCCTTCCTTCACAATATAGTCCTTGAGCATATGCTATTGGATGAAGGATTGTCACACAAATAAAGAGAATACAATGTAGGGTCAGAGCTGGCAGGTGAAATACCTTTGCTGCTCTGGTGAGATTGCTAATTCCCTGGCATTGCAAAGGATTCCTGCAAATCACCCACTGCCGCAGTCAATTCTCCATCTTTTCCTTGGTGGGCTCCTGACATTTGAAGTCAAGGAGAGGCAATATCTAGCAAGCTTTACAAGAAAAATCAGAGGTGGAATTTGTCTTCCCAAATAATGCAAAACAGGGTCTTAGCAAATCAATAGCTTTAATCTCAAAAAAATTGTTTTATTGCCACAGTGCTAACTTGGTAGCTTCACCATGAGGATAATGTGTCTATCTGTAGTACTTTGGATTTCAACCTTGTATATTGCTTCTGTAGCATTAACTACATGCAAGCTGACTACAGATACCACTAAAAGCGAGCTTTACTTAATATATCACATAGCAAATTAGTTCAGTGACAATAATAGGGTGTTTTTTTTTGAAACACAGAATGGTAGATTGTGTGCTATTATTCACAAGTACAACCTGCAAAGTCACAGGAAATTCCAGCAATTAAATGTGTGGTTCCTGAGAATGAAATTTAGTTAGCAGGCCATTAGTTACAGAGAAAAATAGAAATTTTTTATTGAGAAAGGAATTTCACCCACATAACTCTATATATAAACTAGCTGCTTTGTGCATACTTTCCATAATTTCATTTATTTTGTACATTAGAACTCTGCTAACTGCAATATAATCCACCATATTAATCCCCTCATTTATTAAAGGCTTTATGTGTGTTCCAATGAACATTATTGGGTCAACTGGAGATAAAAGAATTAAAAGAAGCCCCTTTAAAGAATCATATAACCCAATATCCATAACACAGTGCATAGGAGCTAAAACTGTTGGTTTGTTCTGAGCACATATGGGAATCCGAGACGTATATCACCTCCTACCTATCAGAGACTCTCAGTCTGAAGAGGAATCCATCAATTCTCCATGGATAAAGCTTGGATATCTAGAAGTAATTGATTGGCCTTCAACTAATGCCCTTTCTCAGCAAAGGTAATTCTTATTTTTATTTATTTAGGTATTGATTTTTTGGGGAATGAATTTCATGCTTGTCAAAATGATGAATGACATGGCTCAGAAATGAAACATTCTTTTCTCTTTGCACCTGGTAATAATATAAAGCACTCTTGGAGGGGTATAACACAGTTCAGGTGCAATTCGGAACTGACTCCATGTCAACTCCCAAGTGGTTCGTATCCCCATCCTCGAATGAATGTTCCCCATTGTATTCCTGAATATTCTCACAGTACAGTGGGAGCACATTTTAAAAATTCTTGGTCCAGAATTATTTTTCACAGGTATTGGGCTTTATGCCATGCATAACAGTGATGCAATGAAAACTACCAAAACCAATTAAAACATTTCTATTTGATAGTGACAGAATTCTTTAACTTAACACCAAAACACCTTTTTAGGATTATGGGCCCAATAGAAAAACTCCTCTTTTTTCTATTTTTGAAACTGCAAAACTGATTGTTAGTAATTATTAAATGTACTTGAGCAACATTAATATTAAAGAATTGTTCAAGATCATTTTTATTGAGCATCCTCAATGCCTCAACAAATAAAATGTGGATCATAATTATACAAATTGGAAAGGTGCCTGGCCTTATTGCTGATTTGTGTTGAGTTACTCGATTTCAGCTACAGATATCAGAGAATAGAATAGAATCCCTACAATGCAGAAGGCGGCCATTTGGCCATCAAGCCTGCACTGACAATGGTTCCACCCAGACCCTATCCCTGTAACCCCATCTATTTACCTAGCTAATCTCTCTGACACTAAGGGGTAATTTAGCATGGCCAATCTACCTAACCTGCACATCTTTGGAGTGTAGGAGGAAACGGTAGCACAGTGGTGAGCACTGCTGCTTCACAGTGCCAGGGACCCAGGTCCGATTCCCGGCTTGGGTCAGTGTCTGTGTGGAGTTTGTATGTTCTCCCCATGTCTGTGTGGGTTTCCTCCAGGTGCTCTGGTTTCCTCCCACAATCTAAAAGATGTGCTGGTTAGGTACATTGATCCAAACTGGCACTGGATTGTGGTGACTCAGGGAATTTCACAATAACTTCATTTCAGTATTAATGTAAGCCTTACTTGTGACTAATAAATTAACTTTTACTTTAAAAAAAACATGCAGACATAGAGAAAATGTGCAAACTCCACACAGTCACCTGAGGCCAGAATTGAACCTGGGCTCCTCGCGTTGTGACTGTGACAGCGCTAAGCACTGTGCCACCCATAAAGTAAGGATGGAATAATATTCAAGACCTGCAGCCAGGATTTCCAGCCAAATATGGGGCTCCCATCAGAATCGTCTAGCGAGGTACAGTGCTCAGGCACGCAGAATGTAGTTATAGACCCATGGAAGCCTCACAGGTTTTCAACTCAAATACAGAGGCCATGGATCAGGCTAAAGTAAAGTTTATTTATCAGTCACAAGTAAGGTTTACATTAACACTGCAATGAAGTTACTGTGAAAATCCCCTATGAGGGAAAGCACTGGCAGTGAAGAGTTAATGTTACTGAGGAATTCATACAAGTGGCAGATGAGGTTCTGCTACCTGCTGATTATCCCTTATCCCAGTTGGAGCCTGGAATACCACAGGGAGCATCTCCTTCCAATTCCAGGCTCAGCTCTTACATCGTAAAACCTTTTGGAACTAAAAACCCCAATTCTTGGAGCAGGTGTTTGTGTTCCCTGGCTTTGAGAGTTGGATGTCCACAAAGATGGGAATGGGGAGAAGAGTGGGTGCAGGAGGGTTGGGGAGGTGTTGCCATGGTGCAAAGTTTTTTGTGCCTGTTGCCACATAATCTCTTAATCCAACTCTTGCAGTGGGGTGCTACAACTGGTATCAGGGAGCAAAAGGAACCTAGATAACCATTCCTGATCACCATCCAATCATTCCTGCTGGAAATGTGGATAGAGTATCAATCAGGCAATAACTGGAGCTTAAAAGAAAGGTATTGCAATAATTGTTGCAATTTTAATCTTCACATAGATTGAAGGAATCACATTATCAAAGGTAGCCTGGAAGTGGAGTTCACGGAGACTATTCAGGAATTACTTAGAACAACACATTCTGGATCGAACCAGGGAGCAGGCTATATTAGACCTGGTATTATGTAATGAGACAGCATTAATTAATTGCTTCATAGTAAAGGATCCTCCAGGCAAGAGTGATCATAACATGCAAGAACATTGCATTCAGTATGAGGATGAAAAATGTAGGTGTCTTAAACTTAAATAAAGGCAATTACAAGGATAGGAAGACAAAGTTGACTAAAATGGATAGGAAAATAAATTAAAAGGTACAACACTAAAGAAGCAATAGTAAACGTTTAAGAAGCACAGCACGGTAGCACAGTGGTTAGCACTGCTGCCTCATTGCGCCAGGGACCTGAGTTCAATTCCTGACTTGGGTCATTATATGTGTGGAGTCTGCACGTTCTCCACGCAGGTGTATGCATGGGTTTCCTCCTGGTGGTCCGGCGTCCTCCCACAGTCCAAAAGATGTGCTAAATTCCCAGTTAAGTGCATTGGCCATGCTAAATTCTCCCTCAGTGTACCTGAACAAGCGCTGGTGTGGCGACTTGGGGATTTTCATGGTAACTTCATTGCAGCGTTGATATAAGCCTACGTACGACACAAATAATAATAAACTTTAAAAAATGTGCAGGTTAAGTGGCTTGGCCATGCTAAAATTGTCCTTTAGTGTTCCAAGCAATGTAGGTTAGATAGATTAACCATGGGAAACGTTTGGGGTTATGGGAATGGGCTAGGGAGGAGTGCTGGGGTGTGATACTCTGTCAGAGAGTTGGTACAGTCTTAATGGGAAGACTGGCCTCTCTGTGCTGGAGAGATTCTATTCTGCGAGGAGATACTTCATAACTATCTCAAAAGATATATTCCATTAAGAAAGAAAAACTATGGGACGGATGCACCATCTAGGTTTAAGTTTATTTTTGTACTATTGTTACAAATGGGCTTAGATTAACCCTACAGTGAAGTTACTGTGAAAATCCCCAAGCCGTCACACTCCGGCACCTGTTTGAGTACACTGAGGGAGAATTTAGCATGGCAAATGCACCTAACCAGGACATCTTACAGACTGTAGCAGAAAACTGGAGAGCCCAGAGGAAACCCATGCAGACATGAGGAGAATATGCAGAATCCACACAGACAGTGACCCGAGCCAGGAATTAAAACTGGATCCCTGGCACTGTGAGGCAGCAGTGCTAACCGCTGTGCCTCCGTGCCATCCATATACCCATAGCCCTAAGATTAAGAGTCTCATGCTCTCCAAACCGTAACTATTTGCATTGTCGGTATTCTATGATTCTACCTGAGAATACCACCACCTGGAGATTCCTCTCCAAATCATGCACCATCCTGACTTGGAAATATATCTCCATTCCTTTGACTCAGGTTGCTGAGTCAAAATTCTGGAACTCCCTACTTAACAGCACTGTGGGCTTAACTACATTTTAGGGACTGCAGCAGTTCAAGGATGCAGCTCACCAACACCTTCTGAAGTGCAACTAGGGATGGGCAATAAATACTGGTTTAGCCAGTAGTGCCCACACCCTGTAAAATGAATTTAAAAAAACAGCACTTCAACTCAAGAAATAAGGGAGACAGAAAGTAGGATGCTCTTGGTCAGTTAGCCTAACATCATTGGGAAAATGCTAGAATTCATTAATAAAGAAGTAGTAACAGGATATTTTGAAAATCATTATACAATTAAATCAACATGGTTTTCTGAAAGGAAAATTGTGTTTGACAACTTTATTCCTTGATATAACAAACAGGGTAGATATAGGGGAATCGGTTGATGTAGTGTATTTGGATTTCTGAATGGTATTCGATAAGGTGTCATATAAAAGGTTACACACAAGGTAAGAGTTCATGGTGTTGGATGTGATATATTAACATGGATAGAGGATTGTCTTGTGATGTTAATGTACTTATAAGAGTTTTTTTTAGTTTATCCTCACAGCCTTAGGTGATGTCATTATTGGGAGGAGAAAAAACTGTGGGCAGATCAGATGATAGAGATTTCACTTTCAGTTTCAGTTTAAGAACATAAGAACTAGGAGCAGAAGTAGGCCATTTGGCCTCTCGGTCCTGTTCCACTATTGAATAAGATCATGGTCGATCTTTTCATGGACACAGTTCTACTTACCTGTCTGTTCGCCATAACCCTTAATTCCTTTACTGTTCAAAAATGTATCTATTCTTGCCTTAAAAACATTCAGTGAGGTAGCCTCAACTGCTTCATTGGGCAGGGAATTCCATAGATTCACAACCCTTTTGTGTGAAGAAGTTCCTCCTCAACTCAGTCCTAAATCTGCTTCCCCTTATTTTGAGGCCATGCCCCCTAGTTCTAGTTTTACCTGCTTCTATCTTATCTATTCCTTTCATAATCTTATATGTTTCTATAAGATCTCCCCTCATTCTTCTGAATTCCAATGAACATAGTCCCACTCTACTCAGTCTCTCCTCATAAGCCAACACTCTCAATACTGGAATCAACCTAGTGAATCTCCTCTGTACCCCCTCCAATGCCAGTATATCCTTTCGCAAGTAAGGAGACCAGAACTGTACACAGTACTCCAGGTGTAGCCTCACCAGCACCTTATACAGCTGCAACATAACCTCTTTGTTTTTAAACTCCATCTCCCTAGAAATGAAGGACAAAATTCCATTTGCCTTCTTAATTACCTGCTGCAGCTGCAAACCAACTTTTTGTGATTCATGCACAAAGACAGGTCCCTCTGCACAGCATCATGCTGCAATTTTTTACCATTTAAATAATAGTCCATTTTGCTGTTATTCCTCACATAATGATAATCTCACACTTACCAGCATTGTACTCCATCTGCCAGACCCTTGCCCACTCATTTAGACTATCTATGTCATAAGAACATAAGAACATAAGAAATAGGAGCAGGAGTAGGCCATCTGGCCCTTCGAGCCTGCCCCGCCATTCAATAAGATCATGGCTGGTCTGTCGTGGCTCAGTTCCACATTCCCGCCCTCTCCCCATAACCCTTAATCCCCTCTCTTATCAAAAACCCATCAACCCGCATCTTAAAAATATTTAGTGAGGTAGCCTCCACCACTGCAATGGGCAGAGAATTCCAGAGATTCACCACCCTTTGAGTGAAGAAATTCTTCCTCAACTCCCTTCTAAACTGCCCCCCCTTTATCTTGAGGCTGTGCCCCCTAGTCCTAATGTCCTTTCTGAGCAGGAAGAGTCTCTCCACCTCTGTCCTATCCATCCCATTCATCATCTTATACGTCTCAATGAGATCTCCCCTCATTCTTCTAAACTCTAACGAGTACAAGCCTAGTTTATTCAGCCTCTCCTCATAGGTCAACCCCCTCAACTCCGGCATCAGCCTAGTAAATCTCCTCTCCTCATAGGTCAACCCCCTCAACTCCAGCATCAGCCTAGTAAACCTCCTCTGCACTCCCTCCAAGGCCAAAATATCCTTGCGTAAGTACGGCGCCCAAAACTGCACACAGTACTCCAGCTGCGGCCTCACCAATGCCCTATATAGCCGCAGCAAGACCTCCCTACTTTTATATTCAATCCCCCTCGCTATGAAGGCCAGCATCCCATTCGCCTTCCTGACCACCTGCTGCACCTGCAAGCTGGGTTTTTGTGACTCATGCACAAGGACCCCGAGGTCCCTCTGCACCGTCGCCTGCTGCAGTTTTTCTCCACGTAAGTAATAATCCTTCCTACCATTATTCCTACCAAAGTGGACCACCTCACACTTGCCAACATTAAATTCCATTTGCCAGTTCCTGGCCCATTCGCCCAGCCTATCTAGATCCTTCTGTAGACTCTCCACACCCTCCGCGCAATTTGTCGTTCCACCAATCTTGGTGTCATCAGCAAATTTCGACACCATACACTCGGTTCCCTCCTCCAGATCATCTATATAAATGGTAAATAGCTGAGGCCCCAGCACCGACCCCTGGGGCACGCCACTCCTTTTGCAGACTTTCAGCATCCTCTGCACACTTTGCTCTGCCACTCATCTCAGTGTTATCTGTGAATTTTGACACAATACACTTGGTTCCCAACTCCAAATCATCTATGTAAATCATAAACAATTGTGGTCCCAACTCTGATCCCTGAGGCACACCACTAGTCACTGATCGCCAACCAGAAAAACACCCATTTACCACCACTCTTTGCTTTCTGTTAGTTAACCAATCCTCTATCCGTGCTAATACATAACCTACAACACCATGCACCTTTATCTTATGCAGCAGCCTTTGGTACGGCACCTTGTCAAATGCCTTCTGGAAATCCAGATACACCACACCCATAGTTTGTCCATTGTCCACTGCACACGTAATGTTCTCAAAGAATTTGAGAACTGCAAGTTTGAGTTTTAGGAGGGACAGCAAGCTAAAGAGAAGTGTTTTCCTTCTCTTGTTGTTTTGAAAATTCTGTTTGTTTGCTGAAAACAAGATCTAGTTTTCTGAAGGATGAAAATCTACCGTTGTTGGAGCTGGACCAGAGTCTCTCTGGTGTTTTGGGAAGCTGTCTTGTCTTCAAACCGTTCAAGAGCATTTGACTGCAGAATTCAACTAACAGCCTTGATCCCAGAATCACATAAGCATTAATCTGTGCTGTGTTGAACCCGTTTAACGGGATTTGTGTAAAGGATTGGTTTGATTGGAACATTGTAGAGATCTTTGTTAAACATCATCATGATTGTTCATAATCAATAAAAGTTCGTGCTAATTTTCTTACTATACATGTTAACAATATTCTTAAATAAACTTTGTTTGTAAAAGCTCTCAAGTGGGTCACTTGAATTACATCTGAAGTGGAATATCTCATGCTTACCCAAGCTAAATTCAAAATGCAAAACTTATGATTCAGACAGGCTTCATAAAACACTTTGGAGTTTCTAACCTGAACCATAACAATTTAACTTAATAGAGAAATGAGAGTAGGAATAGATAGATAATTTCAGCTTGCCAAACTGTCATTAGTGAAGTGCCACAGGGAACAGTGCTGAGGCATCAAGCATTTACAATCTTTATTAATTACCTGGGTGAAGAGTATTGTAGCTAAATTTGCAAAACTAGGTACAAAATCAAATTGTTCTGAGGAAACAAAGAATTTGCAAAGAAACAAAGAAATGATAGGCTAAGTACATTCACAGAAATTTGGCAGATGGAGTATAATGTGGAAAAATGTGAGGTTGTCCACTCTGGCAGGAAGAATAGAAAAACAAAGTATTATTTAAATGAAAAGAGGCTGGAGAAATCTGTGGTACAGAGGGACTTGGGTGTCCTTAAAAATGAATCATAAAAAAGTGAACATGCAGGTATAGCAAAGAATTAAGAAAGCAAATGGAATTTTGGTCTTTATTGCAAGCAGGATGGAATATAAAAGTAGGGAAGTTTTATTGCACCTGTAAGGGTATTGGTGAGATCATACCTCGAGTATTGTGTATCCTACTTATGGAAGCATATATTTGCATTAGAAGAAATTCGGAGAAGGTTCTTGAGGCTAATTCCTAGGATGTAGGCGCTGTCTTATTAGGAAAGGTTGAGCAGATAGGGCTGATACTCATTGGTGTTACGTAGAATGAGAGGTGATCTTATTGAAAGATACAAGATTCTCAGCAAGTTTGACGGGATAGATGCTGAGTGAATGTTTCCCCTGTGGGAAATCTAGAACTAGGGAGCACAGGTTAAAAATAAGGGATCGCATGTTTAAAACTGAGGTGAAGAGAAATTTATTCTTTTAGAAGATTGGAATTGTCTTCTGCAAACAGCCCTGGAGGGTGGGTCATTGAATATAGTCAAGATTGAGTTAGACAGACTTTTACTCAATAAGACAGTCAAGGATTATGGGGAACAGACAAGAAAATGGGCTTTATTTGATTTTTTGAATTGATTTGATTTATTGTTGCCACATGTATTAGCATACAATGAAAAGTATTGTTTCTTGTGCGCTACACAGACAAAACTCTGCTCATCGAGAAGGAAACAAGACAGTGCAGAATGTAGTGTTATAGTCATTGCTAGGGTGTAGAAAAAGATTAACTTAATGCAAAGTAAGTCCATTCAAAAGTCTGTCAGCAGCAGGGAAGAAGCTGTTCTTGAGTCAGTTAGTACATGACCTCAGAGTTTGTATCTTTTTCCTGAAGGAAGAAGGTGGAAGAGAGAATGTCTGGGGCGTGTAGGGTCCTTAATTGTGCTGGCTGCTTTGCCAAGGCAGTGGGAAGTGTAGACAGAGTCAATGGATGGGAGGCTAGTTTGCCTGATGGATTGGGCTACATTTGCTACATTTGTGGTTCCTTGCGGTCTTGGGCAGTGCAGGAGCCATACCAAGCTGTGATACAACCAGAAAGAATGCTTTCTATAGTCCGTCTGTAAAAGTTGGTAAGAGTCATAGCTGACATGCCAAATTTCCTTAGTCTTCTGAGAGAGTAGAGGCATTGGTGGGCTTTCTTAACTATAATGTCGGCAAGGGGGGACCAGGACAAGTTGTTGGTGATCTGGACACCTAAAAACCTGAAGCTCTCGACCCTTTCTACTTCGTCCCCATTGATGTAGACAGGGGCATATTCTCCTTTACGCTTCCTGAAGTTGATAACAATCTCCTTTGTTTTATTGACATTGAGGGAGAGGTTATTGTTGCCATACCATACACCAGATTCTCTACCTCATTCCTTTATTCTGCCCCGTCATTGTTTGAGATCTGACCCACTATGTGGTGTCGTCAGCAAACTTGAAAATTGAATTGGAGGGGAATTTGGCCACACAGTTGTAGGTGTATAAGGAGTATAGTAGGGAGCTGAGAACATAGCTTTGTGGGGCACCGGTGTTGAGGATTATTGTGGAGGAGGTGTTGTTGCCTATCCTTACTATTGTGGCGAGTTAGGAAGTTCAGGATCCAGTCGCAGAAGGAGGTGCTGAGGCCCAGGCCACGGAGTAAGACAACAGTTAGATCAGTTATGATCTTAATGAATACCAGAGCAGGTTGGTGGTGGTGGTGGTAGTGGTGGGAGGGGGGTGCTGGTTCTTAAAGGCTGATGTCTAGTCATCCAGTTCATGGCATCAGACTAACGTCCATGTCTGCTACAACTCTCACCAACTTTTACAGATGGTTCTATCACAGCTTAGTATGGCTCCTGCTGCGTCCAAAACAGCAAGAAACTACAAAGGGTCACGAATGAAGCCCAGTCCATCACTCAAACCAGCCTCACATCAATTGACACTGTCTACTCTTCCCGTTGCCTTGGAAAAGCAGCCAGCATAATCAAGGACCCCACACATCCTGGGCATATTCTCTTCCCCCTTCTTCCATTGGGAAAAAGATACAAAAATCTGAAACCATGTATCAATGGACTCAAAAACAGCTTCTTCCCTGTTGCCATCAGACTTTTGAATGGACCTACCTCACATTAAGTTGATTTTTCTTTGCACCCTAGTTATGACTGCAGAAGTACATTTTGCACTCCCTCCTTTCCTTCTCTATGTAAAGCATGTTTTGTCTGTATAGTGCACAAGAAACAATGCTTTTCACTGTATACTAATACAAGTGACAATAATAAATCAAATCAAATTCACCACCAAGATGTTATTAGGATCCCAATGACAATTATATTATTAAGTAGAATTATGTCTTTTACACCCTTACATGCATTCGGCATAACCAATTCTGGACTAATAGTACACCTATACAAGCACATTGATTTAGTATTAAATATATTAAAACATTCTGCAAAATAGACAGACATTCAGCTTCAGCTATATGTTTACAGAAACAAGTTTTTTGATAATTGATGGTATCATTACAAAATAAAAAAAATACAGAACCTTGATGATACTCTTTGTAGTTTAGAGGAAGTAAGCTTCACGTTCTGTAAACAGACAGTAACGTAACAAACTTCAGCATCTTCGTCACTACTTAAAGCAATGTTGAATATCTCAGTCTGTCTGAAAGGAATAGGGTAGGAATGTATTCCATTTCTTCCTCGTGTGAAATTAGAATCGTAGAATCCTGCAGTGCAGAAGGAGGCCATTTGACCCCATTGAGTCTGCACTGACCACAATCCCACCCAAGCCCTATTGCCATAACCCCACATATTTTCTCTGCCATTCCCCTGACACTAGGGTCAACATAGCAGGGCCAATCAACCTAACCCGTTGAAGTGTGGGAGGAAACCAGAGTACCCAGAGGAAACCTATGCAGGCACAGGAGGAATGTGCAAACTCCACACAGACAGTGACCTGAGGCTGGAAGTAAACCTGGATGCCTGGCGCTGTGAGGCAGCAGTGCTAACCACTGTGCCACTGTGTCACCGCCCATGGTTCACAATTCATATCATCTGCAAATTTTTGAAACTTCCTGTAGACCAAGGTCTTGGTCATTAACATTTCTCAAGAACAAAAGGGATCCTAATACTGATCCCTGGAGAACTTCACTATCAGGGGTTGCCCTTTAGGCGTGGCACTCAATTAAAGTGCAGCCAGGCTTTGCTAGGGGGTTTAGGCCCCACCCCACCCCCCGCATGATAGCATGAAACTCACCCAGCTGTCTTTTTTTGATAGAATGTGGTAAGATCTGGAGAGAAAACCAACATGTTTTTCTGGAGAGAAATATGCAGTTTTTCTGACCAGAATCAACACTCTGCCAAATTGTGGTAAGATGGCTCGCTGCCTAGTATCCTCCACATTCACTCCAGGGGTGGCAGGCCTGAATCCCAGAGAATCCCAGAAACAAAATATGACCTTCTAGGGATATTTCCTATCTCTGCGCTTTGAACCAGGGAGAATATTTCATGCCGTTGTCTATGATCTGCCTACTGAATCACAATTCTCTGCATTCAATTCCCTCTGCCATTTGTCCACTCATACCGGTAACTTCTCCACATCCCTTTGAAGTTCTTCAGTATCGCCCCTTCCCCCATGGTTCACAATTCATATTGTCTGCAAATTTTTGAAACTGTCCTGTAGACCAAAGTCTTGGTCATTAACAAAAAAAATCAAGAAGAGGGATCCTAATACTGATCCTTGGAGAACTTCACTGTTACAGTGACAGAACAGTTAACACTGCTGCCTCACAGTACTAGGGATGTGGGTTCGATTCCCGGCTTGGGTCACCCTCTGTGTGGAGTCTGCATGTTCTCCACATGTCTGCGTGGGTTTCCTCAGGGTGCTCCGGTTTCTCCCCATAGTCCAAAAGACGTGCTGGTTAGGTGCATTGGCCACGCTAAATTCTCCCTCAGTGTACCCAAACAGGCGCCAGAGTGTGATGACTGGGGGACTTTCATAATATCTCCATTGCAATGTTAATGTAAGCCTACTTGTGACTCTAATAAATAAACTTAAAAACTCCCAGTCCAAAAACAATCAGTAACCACTACTTCTTGTTTTGCAGATGTCAGTTGAGCAATTTTGCATCCACGTCTTTTATTCCATCAGCTCAAACACATCACAAACTTGCTGTCCATGTGAACCACATCAACATCATTAGCCTCACAAATCCTCTCTTGTTACCTCATCAAAAACTCAGGCAAGTTAGTTAAACTCCATTTGTTCCAAATAAATTCATGCCGCCTTTCTTTAATTAACCCGTATTTTCAAGTGACTATTAATTTTTCTCCTAATTATTGGTTCTAAAAGCTTCCCTACCTCTGAGGATAAATCGTAGTTGCTGGGCTTATCTTTAAAATGGTTATATTAAAATGGAAATTTATCTTAGTGAGCGAATAAAGGCAGTAATTGAAATTATCATTTCCTCCTGCCAAAATGTGAATGGTTGTTAAAATAGGGAAGCTAACATTTCACTGAAAAGTGAAATGGTTTTTCTTTGCTGGAGCAAATTGGAGTTTTTTTTTCCCCTGGTCTTGTTTTGAACTACAAAGGCTACAGATAGTTCACAACGCAGGGCTCCCACTGCCTCGCTGCTCATCTTGATGCATAGAAATAGATTGCATTAATCAAACATTTTCACACTTATTTAATCTGGTTACAATTAGCTGAGACTGCACATCCCTGAAGCCTATCAGACATGCCAGATAGCCCGCAACGTACAGCTTCTACAATCGCATGCTGACAGCGCTTTTAAAAAAAACAGATTTTTATAATGCACCGTGAAATTACAATGTGATTTTACCTCACCACAAAAGTTTCTAAACAAGCCTGCCCAATTCTGCATACCTGCATCAAGCTGCTGAACATGACAAGGTCAAGTTCACTACATGTTTTGAAGGGATTTCACTCACAAATCAACCGTTTCAATAGCATCACCATGTTCTCTTTCTTCTCTGTAGATGCACATGGTAATTCTGAAACTTTAGATGGTTTGTGTTATTTTGTTGAAGCAGAACTTCAGTTTCAACCTCGTACCGGTCTTCTTTAGAAATTGATTCAGGAGACTGGTGGTTTGGAACAGGTTACTAATGGTTAGATAGTTTACACCAATATCTGTGAACTGGCAACAGACATATATCAAAGTATCCCTACGGTGCAGAAGAGTCCGCACCGACTCTCTGACAGTGTAACTTACCGAGGCCCACTTCCGCCATCCTATCCTTGTAACCCCACACGTTTCCCATGGCTAATCCATGTAATCTACACATTTTGAGACACTGCGGGTGGAATTTTACCAGCACATCCGCCCGAGATTTGTGCAATCCCGCCCAAGGCCAACAGAGAATGCTTTTCCCTGAGCCTCGCCCACCCCCGGAATTGGGGTGGGCGTACTGGTAAAATTCTGGCCAATTTAGCATGGCCAATTCATCCAAGCTGCACATCCTTTGATTGTGGGAGGAAACCGCGACATGCGAGGAAACCCACACAGACACGGGGAGAATATGCAAATGCCACACAGATGGTCAACCATGCCAGAATTGACCCAGGTCCCTAGTGCTAACTACTGTGCCACCATGCTGCAGATATACATCCTGACTTTATTTTGGGATGAGGTCCTTGTATACAAGTAGCCTGGCAAATATAAACACTTATGATGGAGATTTTAACTCCTTAGGTTTCATTCATATATCCAAATCCAAACTATACCAAAACCCACTAGACCTTTTATGGGAGCAAACGTTTGATTCGTGAGAAAAATAATCTGGGGAAATGGTCTCAGCAGGCAGGTAAGTGTTAAAAGGTGAGGAAGGGTAGCACCTGCTTATGCGGAAAGGGAGGGAGAAATATGGGGCAAGAGAGGGTCATGGTTTCCTCCTCCTTCAGACCCATGACAAAACCATAAATCCCAGAATAGATGATATATTGAATAGATTAGATTTATTGCAATATTAAGACGATATATGAAATTTACTATTGTGACCATGATGAATGGCAGAGCAGGCTGTCAGGGCCTCCTCCTGCTCCTATCTTCTATGTTTCTATGTATTAAACAACAGAAAATTTAGCAAGGATTGGTTTGAGTGGCCACCAATCTAAATTGATGTTGTTTGAAACTCCATTGTTCTGATTTTCCTGATCTCTGAATTTGGACTTCACAAACAAAATGTTTAATTTTAAGATCTTGTCAGCTCTAATGGATATGAATAAAAACATGCAGAACCAATGTGCACCATCAAAACCCCAGACTGATCCAACAAGGTCAAACCTAAATAATCTTAATTGTTCCCCTCTGCATCAATTAGATTTTGAAACAACTGCAGAGTACATCCCTCCCAAAATGAATGCTGCGCTTTCAATATACAATTTCTGTGCATTGCTTGTGAATATAAGGGGGAGTATCAGCTGACAATTTATCACTGGCAGTAATTGTGGTGAAATTATGCAAATTTACCACCTCAACAACCATAATTGAACAGCTTGACCTTCATTGACAATTATGGGTTAGTTTCTGCTACTGGTGAGTCCTCTGTGATGCAAATGTAAAATCACCAAATTAAAAATTTTGGTTGAGTAGTTTTCAAAGGAGAGGAACACAATTAAAAGATAACCGCATCTGCAACAGAACTAGCCACATCACCAATGCCCCGTAACGCACGCACTGAAATAGCAGGTAAAGTTAGTCTCACTTGCACTATGTGATTCTATGACTCTATAAGGTGCTCACAGCAAAAAAATAGATATTGCAACCTTCAAGTAATGTCTACATTTCAAATGATTCTCAACAAATTGAGGGGATAAAGCTTTCAGGGGAAGCAGCAGGACACCAAATCCACAGATAAACCTCTTCAGCTGTGATAAAGTATTTTTTTTCAATATTTACTATATAGACTCTTACATTTCTGAGGGAGGCTATTCGGCCTCCCATGTTTGTGACAGGTCTTTAAAAGGTCTATTCAATTAGTCCAATCATTTACCATATACACGATGGCAATATTTTGCTTCATATTATTTTTGGACACTTTTGTATTGGTCTTTATTTTCTTTTGTCTGTGGTCTAGAATTATAAATATAACAACGGCTTCATAGTCCAACAGAGTAAACAAATAATTTGATTCTTGGATGGTGCATGTTTAGGAAGAAAAACGGAAGGAACCTTCACTTCATCATATCAAAAGGGGGTAAAAGATAACTGAGGCAGGGACTAAGAAAGAGAAAAGATCACATCGGAATTTCAAATCGTAATACAAGCTCCTTACATCAAGGAGACAGTAAATGGCAAGAAGATACTGAAAATGTCTAACCATATTGTGCAATCTACTCGACAACAAATGCGAAGTAGCCTTCACTAACAATCGCAAGGTTATCCAGCCAGTTAGCATAATAGCCAATCTGTTAACTGCATTGATCTATCATCAGTCACACTGCTTCATGCAGCTCAGGGGTGTAATATGTCAAAGCTCTTCTGAGTTGTCTGCCTTCCCAGTCTGACAGGATTGAGAGGGTAGCATAAGTTACTGTTGCTATTGTTCTACTTCTATGTGAGGCTCCTTAGGCAGACTGAATCCTCATGCTCATTCATCCACTGATGCTAAACATATTTAGTTATGAAGCAAACAATGTTTGAGGGGTTTCCTCAAGAACTCACTCCACAGACAGGCATCAGGGAACACAGGTATTCATTGCAGGCCTTAATCACTCCACAGTCCAAACTATAACTGCCCTCTCAGGGCAGTTCCCAGGTAGATCACTGCACACCCGGGCTCACCTGACAAATTTCCTTAAAGGGTCTATATCCCAACATACATAACAAACAGTGGAGATGTGATGGCCTCGCAGTATTATCGCTAGACTATTAATCCAGAGACTCAGCTAATGTTCTCGGGACCTGGGTTCGAATCCCACAGCAAATGGTAGAATTTGAATTCAATAAAAGAAAATCTGGAATTACAAATCTACTGATGGCCATAAAAACATCATATTCATTATTGCAAAAACCCATCTGGTTCATTGAAGTCCTTTAGGGAAGGAAACTTACCATTCTTACCTGGTCTGGCCTACATGTGACTCCAGACCCATAGCAATGTGGTTAACTCTCAACTGCCCTCAGGCAATTAGGGATGGGCAATAAGTGCTGGCCAGCCAACAACGCTCATGCCCCATGGAAGAATTTTTAAAAATCAGTATTACTTTGATATTTTATATACAATATTCTTATTTTAAGCAAAGAGTTGTTAACTCAAACACTTTTTCATTAGTTCTTTTCCTTTATGCACAGAAATTAGATACCATTTCATATTAACAACCAGCAAGAGAAAATCTGATGGAAACTTGAAAGCGCCCACCTGGGATAAATCCCCTAACCCCATGTTGAGCATTGCCAATTTTGGATTATTTTGTTCTACGTTGTATTCCTTTATTATCTAACTCTTATTTTACTTAATTTACATATATAGGTAGTTTTCCTGATTTGCTATAAAATATCCAAATATTTTAGTAGTGCCCCTTCACATTAAGTGTAGTAGTCTCCTTTCCAAAATACTTTTCCAAAAAGAAATGAAGCCTAGTTTAAAGTATATAAACGCCAATTCTAGGATTGAAACAGCAAATGATAGAGGTTCTGTGGCAACAAAATTCATAGCTGATTGATATTATACAATGCAAAGAAAACTGGAATGTCTGAGAGCAAGCATTACTGTATGTCAACTGAAAATATTAAACCTTACTTCTAATTTGACTTCAATATCATTAGCTCCCTAAAGAGCAAGAAAGCATTAACCTGATTTATTTAGATAATATCAGCTAACTAATAACTGTTTTAATTGATTTTGTAGTCAAAGTACCTTATCTACTGCAGTCAGTTTAATATTTTGCAGAAAGTGTAAAGTAACGGTAATAACATTTTTTTTTGGTCAGCAATGTCTCTGACCTGAATGAAAATCCATCTATGTGGATACAAATCTTCGATGCATCTTACGCATGTGGTACTGCTGCTTGTAAGGAAATGCAGATTCACTCTCCAACTTGCATAATACCTGATAATTTGATGATAGAACTTGCATTTCGTCGCATACGGTTTCTTAGGACATCTCAAGACATTTAACATCCATTCCTTTAAGATAGTCACTGTTGTTTTGTAGTCCAAAGGAACAGTGAATTTTGCATAGTGACCAAACAGTGACGGAGGAGAATGACCTCTTGATCTGCTTCAGGTAGCATTTGCTGAGAGAAATACGTTGACTGGTACACAAGGTGAACTCTGCTTTTCTTTGATTAGTGCCCACCTGAGTAGCAAGCCCAGCCATTAGTTCAACATCTTGCCGAAAGGCAGCATCTCCAACATTGTGGTACTCTTGTAATACTGCACTGAAGTTTACACTAGGTAGATGAACCCTGTTTGCAGAACCCAGATTTACAAATGTTTAATTCAAGGCTTGGGAGTGCTATTGAATGAATCATGTTGACGCAGGTTGACTGATCTCTGATGCTCACTCATCTACTATTTAGTTTTGAAGTAAATGATCACTGCTGCTTTGATATTTTATATGCAATATTCTTATTTTTAGAACTGTTAATCTTTTTCATGAGGTTTTTTTTCCCTTTGTGCATATAAATTAGATACCATTTCATATTAAAAACCAGTAAGAGTAAGAGAAAATCTGAAGGAAACTTGCAAATGTTCACATGGGATATATCCCCCAACCCCATATTGGGCATTGGCACTTTTTGGATTTTTTTGTCGTACGTTGTATTTGTTCATTATCCATTTCTTTGAATTCTTATTCCATCCTTAAAAACCAATGCTCAGAGTGGACCGGGCAAATCTACATCAATTCCTTACTTGCTCCAAAAAGTAAATTCAAAATCCATTTGAATCCAATTCCTGTCCCCACAAGAGAGAGACAAACAAGACTCAAGAATGCAAGATAAGGCATTGCTCCCCATCTTGAGATGGATCTAAGGCTTGAGCTTAGCCAAACCATAGAAATACAGTAGATAGGAGCAGGAGGAGGCCATTTGGACCTTCAAGCCAAATTCATCACAATCATAGCTGATCATCCGACTCAATAGCCTAATCCTGCTTTCTTCCCGTAACCTTTGATCCCATTCACCCCCAGTGCCTGGTAACTTCTAAATTGCTACAAAATACCTGAACATTTTAGTGTCCTTTCAAATTAAGTGTAGCAAATTGTTATTTTTGAACTGTCAAACTTGGAACCCCCCCATGTGTTTGTAGAGGGTCTGTTTGAGTTTAACTGGAGTGCTAGGTTTCCTGCTGTTATCTACTATGTTGAGGTTGATATGTGAAAACTGCAAAATAATGCCAAATGCATTGATTCTAGCTTACCATTAATGATAACAACTCCCAAACGCTGCAACCAATTCTGTTTATCACACCATAACCTCAATGGAACAATGTCAAGATGATTGAAAACTAGGCCAGGATGTGTTCCAGGCTTTGTGTTCAAATGCTTGGAATGGCCTGTTGGAGTAGTGGAACTTCTTCACAATCAAGCGTGAGTGTAGGTGGTATTGAGGACGCTGAATGTCAGAGTTCCTGTCCCCAAGGACTTGATTTGGATCCATGAAAAATAATGCTGGTTCTTCACTGGTAGGTGAGGAACTGAAGTGGACGTGAGGTTTCAGGCTAGGTTCAAAAGTTAGACTTCCAAATTAGCATTCCAATCTCCATATTTAAATGAATAATCAAGGGTCAATTAGGTTTGTTGTCAAACCAGTTCATCCTGATAATATGCTGCCCATGTTATAAAGCATGGGCAACCAGGTGAGAACAGACAGCCCACTTCTTTCACTTAGACATTCAATGGGCAGGAGGAGAGGTGGGTGTCACTCTTTGGGAGTTGCCCATTATTGATCTCTGGTGGCGATCACCTCCTTATGGTCAAACCTCCACTGTCCCTCCTACCCACCCGCCCCATGCCTACTCCAACCCTCACGACCCAAGACACTGGACTTTACTTGCTCCAGGGTTCCATGAGCCTTGACCTGCTTCTTCTGCAGTCTCGGCACTATGACTGATGTCCTCTTGGCACTGCGGGGACTGATAGAACTATTGGCCAATCAGATTGGCCGGCTGTTCCAGAGGGTGGGACTTCCTTCCCAGTGAGAGGTGGAACTCCCAATACAGCACTGTTTGGCTGCTGGGCAGGTCATCATGGAGCATATTGACTCTGTGTCGGTTTTGATTCTGTGGTGGATGGAGGGGGGCAGGGTGGTTGGAGGATGAGAGCATGTTGTCCACCAGCCTCATATCTTGAATACAGTGTCCAGGTCAGACTGCAAGAGACAAAACTGACATTCAACACTTCGAATAGAATAGAATAGAATCCCTACAGTGCAGAAGGAGGCCATTTGGCCCATTGAGCCTGCAGTGACAACAATTCTACCTAGGTTCTATCCCCATAACCCCACGTATTTACCCTGTGAGTCCTCCTGACACTGAGAGTCAGTTTAGCATGGCCAATCCACCTAACCTGCACCGTTTTGGAATGTGGGAGGAAACCAGGGCACTCTTGTGCAATGCAGAGCAAAATTGTGAGGTTAATCCCTTGTGTCCAGGTTCTGGGTGATCAGAGAAGGCTGGAGAAACATCAGGAAACTGAGATAGAATCATAGAATCCCTACAATGCAGAAAGAGGCCATTTGGCCCATCGAGTCTGCACCGACCACAATCCCACTCAGGCCCTATTTCCATAACCCCACATATTTACCCTGCTAATCCCCCTGACATTACGGTCAATTCAGCAGGGCCAGTCAACCTAACCCGCATATTTTGAACTGTGGGAGGAAACCGGAGCACCCAGAGAAAAGCCATGCAGACATGGGGAAAATTTGCAAACTCCACACAGAAAGTGACCTGAGGCCAGAATTGAACCTGAGTCCCCGGCACTGTGAGGCAGCAATACTAACTACTGTGCCACTGTGCCGCTCCGTGAGATGAAGGAGGGGATATTTGAATTGGTGCCAGGGACACAAAATGGCAGTCGGAGATTGTCCACCTGTCACTCTCAATATCTGACTTTCGATTCCAAATTGAACAATTTAGTAATTACAGGAAGGCCAATCCACTTCCACCCATTCTGTGCTGCTTCTGAAGTTGTATCCTACCTGTGGTTGAGGTAAATAAGGCAGTCGAGAGAATGGAAGACTTAAATCTGGACTATTAAATTGAACTAAAATGCTGGGGTTAAAAGGAAGCAGCACTGATCTGACACAGCAAAAGATAACCTTTGGACTGATATCAAGTAATTCTTCCCACAAAAGGCGATGGGATGGGATGTCCAGAGAGGCTAATGGAGGTGAAAGGCATGAAACCATTTAAAATGCAATTGATTGCTGGAAAGGGAGGATTTTAGGTGCTATTTAATGGATCAGTTAAGGTATACTGAATGATCTTCTTTATCTATAATTACCCCTTGATATGAACAGGAGGTGGGAGATAGCCATTGTAGCCAGAAATAAATTAGGCAAACACAGCAATAGATTTGAGGCTATCATTGTGCTATCTAATTCATTCCTGTCGGTGGTGTAAGGCAGGCAAGTTTTATTTTCCCTTTTAAAATGATAATTTAATTTTTTAATCTGCTTATCTTATTTTGAATTTGCATGTCTCAAACCTCTCGACCTTCTCCTTATACCTGTGCTCTTGCTCCCTTGAGATATTACACTGTTTGCCTTTGCCTCTACAGCCAATCAGTCATGACCCACAATTTTCCAGCCAAATTCCTCTCTCTCGGCCTCACTCTCACTGCTGTTTGCCCCACACTCTTTGATGTAAAAAACCTTTCCCTCTATATTTTCGATCTTCTCTCTTCCGATTCATTTCAGCTATCCTAATGCTTACTCCAGCCCCGTGGCAGAGAATTAAACCTCCCTCTCTCTCTCTCTGTCTTATTCTCTGACTGCCCAGCTGCAGCTCATTGTGTTCCAGTGGCCTGTTCCCTGGTGTCGATGAGGGCTGCCCACACTCAGCTGCCACACTAAGGCCTACTCCCACAGCTGATTACACCCTATGTGCCTTGCTCTAAAAATAACTTGCTGCAGCTATAACAGCTCCTGTAGCTAGCTGTCCCACAGGGGCTAACTCCTGGCTCTTTGGCCCTGCTCTCAATCCTGCCCTGCTTTGCTTCAGTGCGGTTTATTTAATTAATTTAACACCCCATTCAGAACCAAGCTTATTTAATTAATTTCACCCCCTGGTTGAGTGCTTGGTTTATTAAAATAATTTTACCCTCCATGTTCAGTGCTGAATTTATTTAATTAATTTGATCCAATTCCCCGACCAGTGGAGAAATGTCATCATAATTGAAATCAGCATTTGGATGTCACCTTTTAAACCATTACATATCTTGATTCATGTAACATTAGGGGAAATCAACGATATATTACATTTGTGAATATATAATGCATATTTTTTATATATTTCCAAATAGGCTACAAAGATTAGCAATATAAGTGATGCACTGCATCCAAGCTACCTTCGTGTTCATCAATTCTACAAGACACAACTGGACAAAAGGCAGCAGATTGATGCTAGGTGGAATGTGGCAACACACTACCATCATATTTCAATAGTGCAAGTGCATCGATCCACTCCAATCCTCTGATAAAGCACCACTAGAGGCTTTAATGATAGCTGGAGCGATATCTGTGTAGGTGCTTCATTCAGGTAAACAGAAAGAAAAGAAAATGTTCCTATTTCTTTCCCAAGCAGCTGACTTCAAAGGCTATTTTTCTATGATAATTCATGAAGGCAATCATGAAACTTTCAAACAGAGAAAAAAACACGTTTATTGTTCATTCTTTGGGCATGGCTGGCCAGCATTTATTGCCCATACAGAGTTGCCCTTGTTCAGAGGGCAGTGAGAGTCAATCATAGAATCCCATGAAATCCCTACAGTGCAGAAGAAGGCCATTCAGCCCATTAAACCTGCACCAACAATAATCCCACCAAAGCCCTCTCCCCGTAACCAGCCCCCATATTTACCCTGCTAGCTAAAGGGGCAATTTAGCATGGCCAATCAAGCTAACCTGTACTTCTTTGGACTGCAGGAGGAAACCAGAACACATGGAGGAAACCCATGCAGACCCAGGGAGAACGTGTATGTTCCACACAGACAGTGCCCCGAGGTCAGAATTGAACCCGTGTCCCTGGCACTGTGAGGCAGCAGTGCTAACCACTCAAAAATCTGCAAAACAGCACAGCCACTTTGCTGTGGCTCTGGAGTCATATTTAGGCCAGATAAGGACAGCAAATTTTTTTCTCCTAAACAACATTAGTGACAGTAAGTAGTCTCACAAAACCAGGTTACAGTCCAACACATTTATTTGGTAGCACCTGATGAAGGGGCAATGCTCCAAAAGCTCATGCTACCAATAACCCTGTTGGACTTTAACCTAGTGTTGTGAGACTACTTACTATGCCTATCCTAGTTCGATGCCAGCTACTCCACATTATGGCTACAACATTAGTGAAGCAGTTAACTGAGTGTGAACATATTTTTCAAAGCTATTTCAGAAAAGAACATAGAACGGATAACATATATCTGGAAATGTATGTTTTCATATGAGCATATTTGGAGGAGGTTTCCTGTGCATATTTGTAAAGTGTTTAAATGTTTGAACAGACATGAAACAAAAACAGATAATGCTGGAAAATCTCAGTCGGTCTGACAGCACGTGTGGATAAAGAACAGAGCTAACATTGAGTCTATCCCCATAACGCTGTGCATTTATCATAGCTGATCCCCCTAACCTACACATCACCAAGGGGTAATTTAGCACAGCCAATCCACCTAACCTGCACTCTTTGGATGTGTGAGCTACGCTAGTAACATCAGTGCTATCCAGGCAAAATTGGCTGAACCAGTTCACGAGATTGGGGAATTTCAAAGATAAGTGAGTTGTATCATTTATGTTATTTGTGATCTCTTGTGTGGTTCAAGATTCAATTACTGCGAATCAGGCCTGTCCACAAAACTTGGCATTTTGCAGCTCGAGGTCAAAAGATACAACCTATTGTGCCAACTGGAGTGAATTCTTCAAATTGCACTCACGTTCTTAGACACACAGGCATGAGTCGGCATGTTTTAAAGATTTTCATTTGAAAAGTATAGCTAGTTTACTAAGTAACTGTTTAGGTATACACTACAAAGCAATCATAGGGAGCAGTATTGTCTTCATGGTCTTCAATGATTTCAGATCTCGTGACTTGCTGGTGGAAGAATGTAGACACAGTGAAATCCTTATTTTGGGATTTAGAAGCATTTTCAAAGGTATTAATAAAACTGAACCAGATCATTGCTCTTAAAACATGAAGGGCTATTTTTTAATGAGTCAGACTCCACCCCACAACTGGACTATACCACCCTCACAATCACTCACCCCACTGAGTTCCTCTATTTCTGCACCCCATCTCGTCTTTCTCTGAACAACTGTGATCACCTCACAACCCTCTAAACCATGTTATACCCTCTGATCTCTAACCCAAGGAGCAGGTTGGGGGAATCTAATGCAAAAAGAAAATGCACGCTGTGAAATTAAAACTGCACAGCTCTTGGGCATTGTATTTCCAATTAAGTCCAAGAGTAGTTGTGACTATAATTCAGATTATCTTCATATATTGCAGAAATTCCTGGATTTTCAATCAATGCTTTGGGGGTCCTATCCTATGATACTGTTCGATTTTCCACTGAAACCTCAACTCGGTGGCCTCGATTCTTATGATTATTAATAGGTCTTCCTAGACTGTCTCACCTCCCAGTCACACACAAAGAGCCTAGTCAGGAAACAAACCAAGATACAACAAATTGAGATTTATTTACAGCTTCATAAATATATTCAACAAAGTTAAAAAGTCAGACGGGTACCAAGGGTTAGCTGATAATGGAATTCAGGCTACTAGTGCTCTGAGCTCTAGCATGTAGATAAGGTTACAGTGAGATGCAGTCATCCCCAAGGACTGAGAGGAGTTAATGTACATTGTTGGAAACTCAGTGCAATTTACTGGAAGCCAATGCAAACACAGCAGGAGAGACACAATACTTCAGACAGCTGAATTTCTGCACAGTAATTAGCCACGGCGCTCCCATGACCCTAGTAAGATTACAAATACATAGTTGTTAGTTAATGCAGCTAAACTTTGCATGATAATTAGTTGCAGAGCTATTACTGCTATCCTAACCCAAGAAATAGTATAAAATATTAGATAACGAGTTTTAGCTTTGCATAATAATGAGCATTCTATTAAAAATCCAGAAGTAATATGAATAATGTAGCTATTTTATCCCGAGAAAATTTTTGCATACTATTACTAAAACGCTATTATTAAAGTAAATAATATAGTAACATGCTTGCATTAAAGTTTTACAGCAAATGCGAGTAATAATAGCTTAACGAGACAGCCTGACATCTGAATACGCCACAAACATTGCACTGTTTATCATAGTTAGAAATTAACCTGAATTTAAAAGTCAAGAATTATTTATTCATATCTGCAGTTTCCTGAACAGTTTTTCCTTTTCTTAAGTGCAGCATTCTTTTCCATCTAACTGTTTTCTGAGGAACAGGAATTAAAGCAGCTCAAAGTGCTGTTTGTCTCGGTGTGAAGCAAAGAATTACATTTAATTGTCTACAACGACAGATACTGAGGAGATTAGTACCAGCAGCAGACGTATTATTCAGGTATCTTTGTTTTAACAGTGCCTAGAACCATTATGCCTTATAGAAATGTAATATTATTTAAATCTTTTTGCTGTGTTTCATCCATGTTAATGGGGTTTGCCCATTAATTTTGAGAAGCTGTATTATTACATTGAGAACATCATTGCACTGTAATTTAAAGAATTATTTATCTGGGGTGAAAGGATGCATCCGTTTAGCAGCAGATTGACCCCGAACCCTATCATATTTGCTTTATTATTTTGAGAACTGGCTGTAATTTATGACTACACATTTCCGTTCTAAAGCCTGTATTAATATTTTTCATCACTCAGTTGACTTGAATTGAAGTGCAGACTGAAGCCTGAGTGGTCACGTGGTTAATATGGACACCAAAGGGAAATAATATGTCAGGAGCGCGGGAGTTCTCCTCTGGGCACAGGCAGACAGTAAGAATTGCACAGTATTATCAATAAACCTGTATTGTTGTTAGCCCCTGGTTGCCAGTTATTGCAGCCCAATACTTCTACACAGAGGAAGAAACAAGTGAATTGTGTACTTGTTGAGCATGCATGGCAGGTGGGATCTGAAGCGGATGTGATATCCACTCCCACCCACCATTGCACCCCACCCTGATTTCATGTTGGCCAATTAAGGGGTGGCCTGTGTGAATCATGGCTGGGCATTGGTCCTGCACTGACAATGGGCATGGAGCTTGGTGTTGCCGGGTGACCTGAGTGGACAATTGAAGGAGGCCAGGCAGCTGTAAGAAGGCTGCAAGGAATGGCAGCAAAGACTGCGGAGCTGGGCCAGGCAGATTTGGAAGTGATCCTTCAGATGGCCTCTGGACAAGGGGGCAGGTGGGCTGCCAATGTTGGTGGGCACTCCATGCTTTGTAGGTGACAGCCTGTGGGCACTGGTGCAGGCTGTGAGTCCCTGGAATGATGTCCTGATATCATAGAATTGCAGTAGGAGGCCAGCCTGACAGACTAAGAGGACATGGAGAGAGATTGTGATGCTGATGAGTGGGAAGGATGTGGTGTGCCACAGCTGGAAACAGCGCCAGCAGCATTTCAATGATCTTCTGCGCTCCAACATGGCCCGGCACTTAATACGGAAGGAGTGGAGGGTGGATTAGAGATGCTTAGTGTCAAATGACACATTGTGCTGTGACTGGCATGGTGGGAGATAGGGCCATGCATCTTCAGTGTGCAGAAGGGTGAAAAAAATCACAGTCTGAGGGGCAGTAAAGGCTGGACATTCAAGTAGGAGGCTCATGAGGCTGGCATGGTGTCTCCGTGATGTGTTCACAATTGGAACACTGGTTCACGTTCATGAGAAGAGAAGCTGTGATGTACAGGAGCGCACGTGTACAGGTGCTAAAGGCCCCAACCTCACCATTTTCCAGCATTTTCTGTTCTTGTCTCACCATACTGTCCCAGTTCAAGATGAACATCCTGGACCTTGAGGGCGGAAGAGGAGCATAGTCCTCAGGAGGTGGTGAGGCAGAGGTGTCAGAGGCCGATAAGAATTCAGGGAATGTGGGGAAAGGCTGTGTAGCGTCATCATCAGTAAGAAGGCCACATCTGAATATCCCACAAATTGGCCACGCTGAAAACCTAACAGAAGCATGTGGCAGATGAGGAAAGGTACTTACATGCTTGCACAGACACTCACTGAGGGTGTTCTTACTGACATGTTCTTAATGACACATTCCATAAAAGCATCATCCTTTGGACACATCACTGAGCCCACCCTTGGCTCATACCTGAACCTGGGATACCGAGGGATGTACTTCTGCTCTCAGCGCCAAGCACTACCAGATGCTAGCAGCCCTGTTGGCTACAATGTGTCAGCTCAGTTGGAATTGCACTGTGGTGAAGATGCATCACACTCACTGGAAAAGCTGCTGTAGAGTGCCGAGGCTGCAGGCAATCAGAAGACTGCAGGAGACCAAGACCGTGCTGATTTCAAGGCAGATGATGAGTCTCTGGAGTCAACCACAAGGCAGCAAACACTAGAGACATCCAGTGGGATGCATGGGGAGGGCTTGTGGCCATCCCAGAGGGTCTGCATTCCATGGCCTCTGCCATGGAGGGGTCCATGCAAAGCCTCAGCACTGTGTTTACCCCGAGCATCAAGCACTCAGCCACCACCTTTGTAAGAGTGATGACTATCATGGAGAGGCTACTCAAAAGCACAATCAGAATTTTCTGGGTTTGCGCTTGGGCCTGTAAACCCTCACAAAGACAATAACTTCAAGAGGGCATTGTCAGCGTGAAAGATACATTAAGCACCTTGTATCTCACTCTCACTCAGCCTGCCTTTTCTCCTGCCTCCTTTAATACTGCCCTTCAATGACAAATCAGCAAAAATGGATTGGGCGCCTGCCCATCTTCCTTGCGTGCCAATCTAAAAATTGCACAGGCAATCTAAAATTCAAGTCAATTGGACTTTTAATGCTTTTGAACAGCTGCTTAATTTTTGGCGCACAGACAACTAACTCCTGCTTGTGCCCTCTGACTGAAATACTTGAAATGCGGAATGGCACCAGGCCCTGCACCTGACTGACATCTTCTGATGTGACTTTGCACCTTCTGGATTGGGCATGTATTCACCCAGGACTTGTAACAATCTGGCCAAAAAGAAGAAATAAGAAGATACGCTCAAATTTCTAGCTGTACGTTAATCCTCAGAGCAAAGGCATTTTCAGTAGCATGTAGAATTTCCATTCAAGAACAAAGTAGAGGCTGTTTCTTATAATGGGGGTAAAGCTCTGCATTTTGTAATTTGAATTTTTACATGAAGATCAAGTTACTCAATTGGCAAAATTAGATTGCAGCTTTCCTTCTGTCTGTTTCTCTTTGCTTTTCTGTTCTGTGGTTTAGTGATTACTTCACTCTACGCTTGTTAATCTTTATCCCAGAATGGAATCAACTTACACTCACAGAAACAAAGGATTGTTATGTTGCAGAAGGCCATTTGGCCCATCATGTGGAATTTTACAAGAATAATTCGAAGTGTCTAGCTAGCATGAAAAGGGAAAGCTGCAGCTCCATTTTTTGGAAGAGTTTTCACTCCCAATCTTATAGACTTAGACATTGAAAACATGGGCTAGACTGTTTCGAACTGCGACAGGCAGTGGGCTGGTCTTAATTCACCAGCCAGCCTGCAGAGGGAGCAATTGTGTTTGTGCAGACCTTTAATGCTGCATGTGCACAACAGCAACAGCAGAATTCTGACAGAGAGAGAACTGTCAGGCCTCTGCTGCTGCATGCAGCCTGGACAAAGCCCGCAGCCCCGGCAATCGCAAGCCCGGAAAGGAACCCTCGCCATCCACTCCCACCCACCCCCCCCAGACTGTTTGCACCCTGCCCCCAAAGATTGCAATGCAATGTGGCAGCAGCAGACCTACCCCCCATACCTATCGCCTGCAGAGTGGCAGCGAGCAGCCCCCTCCCTCACCTCGCTGATCTCCTGCAGAGTGGCAGTGGACTCCCCATTCTCCTTCGATCATTCCACCCTGGCCTGGCCCCACCCCCAGGCCCTGAACCCATAATCCCCACTCCTTCAGGCTCTGCCCTATGATCGTCACCTCTTCAGGTCCCTGCCCCTTTAGACCATGCCCCCAAAGGCCCTGCTCTCGGCACTGCTGGGTGGGTATTGCCAAGACACCCCTCGAGCAATGCCAAGGTGCTAGGCTAGCACAGCCAGGCTGGAACTGTTGAATGAGTTAACCACCCCCCACAAGTCCTTGGGCTCCCTGGAGGCTCAATGGACTCTGGTTTTACTGGTGAGGCCAACATGGCTTTTCCCCATTCATGGCATACAAACATTTTCCTTGCCGGAGAGAATGGCTCCCTGTGAGGCCATAAAGGCAAGCCAGCCTGGATGGTTGGGTGCCGGGCTCACGAAAAGCTCACTAGTAATGATCAGTATAATACATTTAAATAATTTATTCAGCCTCTCGCCCATTTCCAGCGAGCGGCTGACCTTGCGGGAAATCCAGCACTTTTAAGATCACGAGAGGCATGAAATGAGGCGTGATCCTGATTTCTCGGCTCTCACATGATTTTACCAGTTCATGCTGCCCATCGAACTAGTAAAATTCCACCTTCATGTCTGCACAGCCTCCTCAATTGACCATTATGACTTAGTTGCATTCCCCTGCCTTTTCCCTTTCAGATTGTTTCCATTCAAATAATCATCTAAAAAAAAGTAAAGTCACTATAGTCCCAGAGACTACCCTTCTCTTTGATGGGGAGAACTGACTGATGGCAATTTTACCTGACGATCGCCACACCTCAGGTGAGGAGCAAGGTTGCAAAGGTGGGGCCTTCATGAATAAACTCAGCCAGTACAGGAATTGGGCTCACGCTCTTGGTGTCACTCCGCAACACAAACCAGCCATCCAACCAACTGAGCTAACTGACTCCACAAATAATCAGCTAATGCCCTCTTGAATGTTTCAATTGAACCTGTCTCCACCACACTTCCAGGCAGTGCGTTCCAGACCCGAACCTTCTGTTGTGTGAAAATATTTTCTCCTCACATCACACTTGTTTCTCCTGCAAATCATTTCAAATCTGTATCCTCTTGATCCTTTTGTGAGCGGGAACAGTTTCTGCTTATCTAATCTGTCCAGCTCCCTCATGGTTTTGACAACTCTACCAAACTTCCTCTGAGCCTTCTTCTCTCAGAGGAGAGCAACCTCTCCAATCCATCCTCAGAACAGATGAGAGAGTTGCCCATTCTGTCACATTGTGCAGCCATGTTGTTCTTTGCCTGCTTCTTGGTCGGTTATTTGCAACTCTTCCAAACAGGGCCTGAATAAAGTGCTAAAGTTTGATATTTTCTCATTGATTTTATAATAGTTCAAGAAGCCTTTTATCAACCACACTTCAAATACAACACACTTTCAATGGACTTCTAGGGCACCACAATTCAAATGCAACCTTTTCAGTTTTCAAGTTTCAACTTTCAGATGGGCAGTGACGTTCGATACAAAATAATCTGTATGTATTCCACTTAATGGTTATACAAAATCTCCTTCAGGCTGTAAAAAGGCTCAATGCTGTCATCCATTTAATTTCTTTGTTGCTTTGACCGTCTATTGTTACAACAGTGCCAAGTCAACAAGTTAATGCAGTTATGCAATCATGTATTATCCACTTTGAGGTCAGCTTTTTTCAGAGCTTTACTTTATTTGTGGTAACATTAACGTCATCCCAATGCATTGATTCTCAACCCACGCAGCCAAAATTGCCTGATAAACATTCTCAAATACCTCTTGTAATTTGTTTGGTATCTGCAATCAATACAATATCAACATGCTACCCCAGTCAATTTATGAGTTATTGAGTGATCTTGCACCCATCATTGAGGCCATCGAGAATAAAAGCAAAGCACTGCAGATGCTGGAATGTGAAACAGAAACAGAAAATGCTGGAAAATATCAGCAGGTCTGACAGCATCTGTGGAGAGTGAATAGAGCCAACACTTCAAGTCAGCTCTGATGAAGGATCGTCCTGACTTGAAACGTTGGCCTTATTCACTCTCCAAAGATGCTATTGGGCCTTTTGAGATTTCCAGCATTCTCTGTTTTTGTTCTAAGTCATCAAGACTGTTTCTGATATTAAATTAAACAAAGTGAACATGTACCCATTCTTACTTTTCTTCCAGTCTTTATCAATGCTGCTTTATATTTTAAATCACAACAAATATTTTTGGAAGCATAATTTACCAACATAATGAGGGTTATTTTGAATTAATAAAAGCTTCCTGCCCCGCACTGTTAAATTGGTGCCTTTGGAGCACTTTCTTCCCAAACAGTGGCATTGGAATTAGGCTCCATCTTACCACTGATGCCATGTTACAGAAACACCAAACACGTAAAATAGTGACCAAGAATCTTGCTGTGTGGCATATCCTGACTGTAAGGGCACTAGTGCAAGTGTTCCATGTGTGTGCCCAATGCAGAATGGGTAAATTGTGATGTCAAATGGCATGTGCCACATGCTCTGCCATTTTGTACTCCCATAAGTCCTGTTAATACCCTCTTGTGATCACTTTTGTCTGGTCATGCAGTGAATATGCACAAGGGACACCATCTCTTTCCATCCCCAACTTCCAACTTGTGTCATTTGAAGAGCTAATTATCCAACTGCTAAATGAGTGTTTTTGACCTACTTTTGCTGGTGCAGTGTCAATGCAGAGTGTTCTGAATAATTGGAACAATTTTGCTAACTTTTTAGATTTTCAAGGAAGTGGCGTTGGCGTTGGAGGTCAGGGGAGTCTGTTAGCCTGACAGGAGAAATTCTGCTTCAGTAAAAGGTGGCTATAGTTTCAGCCTCTCTTGGGCTATCCCACCATATGGAAATGGAGAAGAAGCAGCAGAGAAGAAGGCAAATGGTATGTTAGCCTTGATTGCAAGAGGACTTCAATGCAAGAACAAGGATGTCCTACTGCAGCTGTACAGGGTCTGGGTGAGACCACACTTGGAATATTGTGTCCAGCATTGGCCTCCTTGTCTAACAGCGGCTTTACTTGCCACAGAGGGAGCATAGCGAAGGTTCACCAGACTGATTCCTGGGATGGCAGAATCATCATATGAGGAGAGGTTAGGTCAACTGAGTCTGTATTTACTGGGACTTAGAAGAAAGTGAAGAGATCTCATTGAAATGTATACAATTGTTGACAGAGATGGACAGGAATATAGGAATGATGGTTCCTCTGGCTGATGGAGGTGGTGAGGGGAGATGTGTCTAGAATAAGCGGTCACAGTTTCAGGATACACGGTAGGCCATTTAGGACTAGGATGAGGAGAAATTTCGCTCAGAAATTGGTGAACGTGTGGTGTTCTCTACCACATGAAGCTGTGGAAGCCTCATCACTGAATATATTTAACAGGGAAATAGAACGAGTTCTAGACTCTAAAAGTGTCATGGCATATGGGGAGAGCACAGGAGCCCTTCTCTTACCTCCAACCTCAGCAAAGAACTATGTGATTGGCATCTATGTTTCACTGAGGAGGTGCTGCCTCCTACAAGCCAGCCAGCTGCCTCATAGCTGGGTGAGGATTGTGCTGCCAATGGCCATTGAGGTTGCTGTCACCATGAATTTCCATACAAGTGGATTCTCCCAGGTGGAAGTGGATGACATCAACAATCTCACAGTGTGATGTCCATCACTGCTTCATGGACGCCAGAAGAAATGACTTACATCTGCTCACTGACCAGAGAGAAGCAAGAGGAGAGGACAAAGTGGATTTGCCAGCAGGAGAAATTGCCATTGGTGCAGGGTTCAACTGACAGACAGCAAGTGGCTCTGTAGGCCCCACCAGGAGATGCCCTGTAACAGCAAAGGAAACCACTCTACCAATGTCCAGTTGGTGTGTGATCCTGACCAGAGGATCCTGTTGCTGAATGTCTGTTATCCTGGCAGCAGCTTCATGCTAGAGCAGTCAGTTATATGCACCATATTTACGTCACCATGCAGAATCTTAGCCTGACTGCTGGAGGACAAGGGACAGCCACTCTATACCGGATTAATGACTGTCACTCAAAAGTCTATAGTGAGAGCCATGCAGCACCTAGAAGCATTTGGCAGGAGACCACCGGCATCTTGAAGCAATAGTTCCGCTGCCTGGAGCATTTGGGTGTATGTGTGTGTAGAACGGCACTTTCTAGTACTCACCCAAGCCTGTGATAAGTTCATGATGGCCTGCTGCATCTCCTATCCAGCTATCATGAAGGCAGAGCCCTTATCACCAGGCATGTGGTGGACACTTCAGAGGAGGAGGAAGTAGAGGAGGAAGGGGGGAGACCTCTTCGCTCTAGATGGCTGGATGGGCTCTGCATGAGCAAATACTCAGAGTCCAGTTTCTCTGAATTACTACCATTCAATTCTTCTGTCAAAAGACTACCACAATGTCCTTTTGACCAAATCCCTGAAATAAAAGCGCATCAACAAAACAAACATTCTGTGCCAACTCAATTGAATGACAGTTCCAATAACCCAAACCAAATTGAAGCAATCATCCTTGTGCAATGCCTTAGTATCTGCCTTGTGGATGCCTTGGCCAGTCTTAGTGCTTTTCAGCACTGGCTGCAACATGGCACAGTGTTGACTTTTAATGGGGGTTACTGCAGGTGGCCTTGGAGGATGACCTGGAGCAGCTCTGAGCCTCCTAGACACAACGTCAGACGGCATCATTTCTGCATAAGTGGCAACATTCTGTGCTAGCAGGCAATAGCAAAGCCACTAGCACTGGCGGAAGTATAAACATTGGCCAGAATTCTCTGGCTGTTCACGCCAGCAGATCTTCATGGCCCACCAACGGCACACCCCATTGCAGGTTTCCTGGTGGTGTGGGGTGCAGTCGATGGGAAATCCCATTGGCAATGGTGGGACCAAAAGATCCAGTCACCGATGAGAAGAGAAAGAGGCAACTTGATTGAAACCTTTAAAATGCTGATGGATATTGAGAGGGTGGACATGCAGTGGATGTTTCCTCTTGTCAGAGAATTTAGAACCAGGGGTCACTCACTGTTTAAACTAAGGGAGTGCTCATTTAAGATGGAGATGAAGAGAAATTATTTCTTTCAGAAGCTCATGAATGTCTGGAACTCTTTTCCTCTAAAGGAAGTGGAAGCAGAATCAGTGAATTTTTTTAAGGCAGAGCTAGATAGATTCTTAATTAGCAGGAGGTGAAAATTTATTGGATTAGGTCGGGATGTGGGGTTGAGATTACAATCAGAGCAGCTCTCATGGTCTCAGTCTGAGTTTCCACTGTAGAACAAATGTTGAATGGCTCCTGCCTGCACTTCATTGGAAACTGGTACATTAGCACTGCATCGCAATGGGTCTGCAAGTGTTCCCGGATGGAGAGCTCTCAATGATGGAACTGACCTTCATTTCCATGGTGGGAAGGCTGGTTCCAAGTTGTGCGCAAAGCCTTCTACCTTGGCGATGCTAGGCTTCCCCATGCTCATTGACAGTGACGACAGATTCTGCAGCAGATTGGTGAGATACACCGGGTAGTTTTGAATTTTGTTCACAGTTCTCTCAGTTGCTAACTTGTTCCAAAACTTTCAGTCGTATACAGACTAGGCTTATTCTCATTTCCTATGCAGTCTGTCTGTGTTAGAACCGGGGCTGCTTTTCAACGTCCGTCTCTCTCTGTCTGTAATAATTTACTATCCTGATTTTTTCCAAATTATTTCATCACTGAACTGTTTTCTCCTCCCTAAAGATTAAGACAAGTAGATTAGCATATCTGTTCTATGGGCGTGGTCAATGTGTAGATAATCCAAATCAAATTACCAAAGCAGTGGTAAAGTTAAATCAGATGAGTCTGTTATTTCTCATTGCAATTTAGTTGGGAAAAGTTGAAGGGACTGGCCTGCTTTGTTTCATTTCTCATCTGTTGCCATGACCAAAAATGTACCTGGGGTGGAAATAGATTAAGTTCTGCAAGATGTGTTCAAAGAGTGAATATTTAAATGGAAAAATTTAAACTTTCACATCTGTGTTTTAAAATCCAGATGATTTACTGCAGCTTCTCATGTGTGGCATTCTGTTAGCTAACGATACACACAATATTATCGGAAACCATTTCCATTAATTTGCTTCAAAAAATGATGGCACAATAGCAATCGGAATGCAAATGCTGAATGTCCACAGATGATTAATCTGCTGCTTCCTAACAGGGACAGTCTGCATTTTCGCTATTTCTGAATTTGTAAAGAATGGCAAGACCTTCTCGTGAAATTAGTTTCTCCTGCTTGCAAATAATAAGGGTATTTTCACACGAATCCTTTTCTCAGTCATGGATCACAGCACTGCGAGATCACTGGCGTCATCAGTTTTTAGCCCAAGTGACACGGACGTGAGAATTGGTATTTATCCAGGACATTTGAAGGGCAATTAATTTTAAAAGGGGCAAATCTATGATAATGGACTTTCTCACTGCTTTTTGCAAAGGGTGATAGTGGAGCGGTGCATGGGTCTCAGCAAATTAATGTGACACATGTACCGGTGTAATTTAACTTATTCTACAATTTTCTGCTCCTCTCACACGATTCAAGGATCCACATGATGCAGTTGCTTAAAATTGCACCGATTTCCTCGAGATTCCGTGCTATTACATTTCATTGGCTTATAATGTTTTATGTTTCTGCTATGTTCAATGTTATCTCAAACTGCCTTTCATTAGATGTCTTACTGCCAGTGCTGCATTATGCTTGGCTACACTTTGATGTAGAATAATAGAATACCCGCAGTCAGAAGGAGGCCATTCAGCCCATTGCGCTGGCACTGACAATCCCACCCAGGCCCTAAGCCCATAACCTCATATATTTACCCTTCCAGCCCCCTGGCACTAAGGGGTAATTTAGCCTGTTCAATTAACCTAACTTGCATATCTTTGGAGTGTGGGAGGAAACCAAAGCACCTGGAGAAAACCCACACAGACACGAGGAGAATGTGTAAACTCCACACAGAGAGTGACCTGAGGCTGGAATTGAACCCGGGTCCCAGGCGCTGTCAGGCAGCAGTATTTGCCATTGTGCCACCTGTAATAACTCCACGGAGGCAAAAGTCCCGTCACCATGTTACTTTATTTACACCATACATTCTGTGCACAGCCAGCTCTCCAGTTTCTCCCTGCTGAATGCAGGCTGGGAGTCTGACACACCAGAATTAAATAGGGACCATGAGGGTCCCTGATTTAACCATCAATTCGGACTCATCAGGTATCTCTTTTGAATACCAACTAAATAAACTAACTCAAATTAACTGAAGGGCAAATTAAAAGGGATAGATCCACAAAAGAAGGGGGAACAGACTGAACCAAAAGTCAAATCACAAAGGAAACTTAGAACACTAAATCATAATGTGATTGTCAGTGTTGACAATGCACCCCAGCCCCTGCGGTGCCCAGCGAGCACAGAAGGTGACAACTGCACCCCCCTGGACACCATATGCTCCCTCTCCAGAGACACTTGGCTGCGAATATAGCCGCGGTAGAGGGGCAATCGGGATGGACGACCCCGTTGGTTGCCCTCTGCCTGGACCTATTGATGGGGGGCTTGCCAGGCCCAGGAGCAGGTTCACGAGGAGGCTGCCCTCCTGACTCGCCCCTCTCTGCACCAGGTGCCGGTAGATCAGGAATGTGGGGGAGGGAACTCATTAGGTAGTTCATACTTTAGCAAGCCAACCTCATTAGCCTGGCTGAGGTCATCACACCACTGTAATTCATTGAATGTGAAGTGAAATGGGATCTTCTTGAAAGACTTGTTAAGTTGTGTATAAATGCAAGCTTTTTCCTCATTACTGAAAAGTATATGGCAGTAAAAGACGGTGACACAAATATACATAGATAAGGGTAAATTCATTTTTTGGAGCTGGGGGATATACTGGAAGCTAAAAATTGGTAGCAAATGCAGGAGGCAGAGGCAACAGAGAAATGCACAATAAGAAACTCAGGATAAAGAAATTGAGCTCCAAGCTATAAAAAGGAAAGTGCCACTGTGCAGAATGGTAAGCACTGTCCCATCGCCTGAGGAACAACAAGGTTAGATGTAGCATAACTGCTTGTGCTACATGTGTCATAAGAGAAATGACTAGTAATTCAGACAAAAACATGAAAATGTTGATTTAACATTCAGGATGGTGGATTAACCACGGGCATCATGTGCTAATCACTAAATGCAACAGGATGGAAAGTAAGAATGTATATGTTATCTCTTCCCCTCTCTTGTGTAAGAAGGCTGCTTATTTTAAACATCAATTTTGATCTGTTACATTCTTCGTTGAAATAACTGTCAGCATTAGTCACACAAACAGTATCAACTCTGATTTGACAACATAAAGAATCAGTCATTTAGTGAGAATGGCAAACTAATTGTGCCATTTTTAATGTTGCTGATTTGTGGGCAGTTGAGGTCCCCACCTGAATCAGGCAGGAGCTTCATGGGTAATATGAGTCAGTGTTCTATGTATCATTAGGGCTTCCACATGATCTTAACTCCTGGCAGATGGCTCAGCACAATGGCACAGTAGTTAGCAGTGCTGCTTCATGGTGTTAGGGACGCAGGTTCGATTCTGGTCTCGGGTCACTGTCTGCGTGGAGTTTGCATATTCTCTCCGTCGGTTTCCTCCGAGTGCTTCAATTTCCTCCCACGCTCCAAAGATGTGTGGTTTAGGTAGATTGGCCATGCTAAATTGCCCCTTACGGTGATGGGGGGCCTACAGGGTAAATGCATAGGGTTATGGGGATAGGGCTGGTACGGACTCGATGGGTTAATTGGCCTCTTTTTGCACTGTAAGGATTCTATGGTAGGTTGTTTAATTAAACCTGGGGCACAACACTGGAGGCCTAGGCAGTAAACTTTGTGGAGGCAGGAGGAACAGGAGTGCTCTTTTGCTCCCCCGTAAAGAAAGTTTGGATCACGTGATAGCCACAGAGTCATTTGATTTTCACAAGCTCACAACCTGTGACTTGCCTCTGGCTGCACATTTTGGTACGGCAGCTGGCCAGTGAAATGTTAATGTGGCGCGGCTCTTAAGATGGACCAGGTCTTCAATTGCAGGACAGAGCTAACAGACTGTCATATGCCGCCGGCGTTCCACCAGGAATTAAAACTCCCGCTTCAATGTTCCTTTCCCAAGCTCTGGCTAATGGTCCATAACTTCCTTTGGCAAAGTAGCTCAAGGATAAAGATGCACAAGTGCTGAATCCAGAAGATGTGCCAAGGATGAAAGGAAGCAGTGACAAAGAAAAAGTACCCTTAGTACAGTCTGAATGAGTACAAGATTGAAAAAAAAATCCTAATGGCTGGCCTTGGCAAATGTAGTATTTATTCTGAGTTAACTGCTAGCTGTATGAATCTTACCCAATGAACACTAGCGTCCTCTAAGTCCAGTATAAAAGCAACTTCAGCAAAGCGTCAAAGTTGGCCCTTTAATGAAGTCAAGTTTACCCAAAGAAATTGGCCCACTGCACTTTTAGCAATATACTTTGTCAATCCCTCGATTTTGCAATAACATTGTGATAATTTTTCACGATAACAAGAAAGAAAAGGACATGCATTTACACCAACTTATATGTACAAAGATAATTGCGCTTACAAAATGGCGTGACATTCCAATACCACTCTTTGCATTGCACAATTATTTTTAGCACCAGGAACTCAGATCAGTGAAAGTTATTTGGGTAGACCTAGAACATCAACAATCAAAACCCATGAACTTGGAAGGTGAGACTGCAACAAAAGGGGAGAGAGTCCTTGTGGACCAGCTTGAAACTTCAGCACGTTCTCTGTTGGACAGTTTGGCTGTTAAAGAGAACTGAACTCCCTATATATTTAGCTGACTGCTGATGTGTACTTATGTTTATGATCAAATGGGTTCTTATTTACAAGTAGATGAGAGAACGACTTCAAAAATCCAGGATGCAAAGGTGACTTACTCAAATGAAATGAATATCAGTTACCAGCAACAAACAAATCACAAATTTCACACTGTGTTCAGGGGGACCATGCAACATTTGGCTCATGTTCAAAATCTGCAATTTACTTTTGTGCTGTTCTGTACCTTATTAACATTTTTTATCATCAGAAGTAAGCGCTAATTAAATTGTACAACATGTGGCAGAAATTTCAATTGAACTGAGCATGTAAATTCTGGTTTGTTTTCCGCTTCATCCTGATTGAATTGTACTTGCTGACATGCACGACAAAATGTGATAACTTGGTCATAACACACTGTTAGAATATCAGAGCTCAAAATAGAGTGAAATGATTATTATTCTGCTGCATGGTTCATACATTTGATATGACTTATTATTGTCACATGTATAGGAATACAGTGAAAAGTGTTGTTTCTTGAGCATTATATAGACAAAGCATACCAGTCATAGAGTATATGGGGAGAAGGAAAGGAACGGGTGCAGAATGTAGTGTTACAGTTGTAGATAAGATGCAGAGAAAGATCAACTTAATAAAAAGTAGGTCCATTCAAAGATTTGATAGCAGCAGGGAAAAAGCTGTCCTTGAGTCAGTTGATCCTGGCCTCAGACTTCTGTAACTTTTTCCTGACGAAAGAAGGTGGAAGAGAGTATGCTCGGGGTGCATGGGGTCCTTGATTATGCTGGCTCCTTTTCCGACGCAGTGGGAATTGTACACAGCATCAGTAGGTGGGAGACTAGTTTGCTAGAACAGTGGCTAAGACATATTCTAAAGTTGCTTCAGTTGGGAATTAAAGTCCATTCCCCGAACATACACTCACCTACCTTCTTTCATCAGGAAAAAGATACAAAGACCTGAGGTTACATACCCACCAATGATGGACTGGGCTTCGTTCATGACCTTTTGTAGTTTCTTGCGGTCTTGGGCAGAGCAGGAGCCATACCAAGTTGTGATACAACAAGAAAGAATGCTTTCTATGATACATCTGTAGAAGTTAGTGAGAGTTGTAGTGGAATACTTGGAAGTGCATGATAAAGTAGGACTGAGTCAGCATGGCTTTGTCAAGGGGAGGTCACATCTGACAAATCTGTTAGAGTCCTTTGAGGAGGTAACAAGGAAGTTAGATAAAGGACAACCAGTGGACATGATTTATTTAGATTTCCAGAAGGCCTTTGACAAGGTGCCATATAGTAGACTGTTAAATAAGTTAAGTGTCCATGGTGTTAAGGGTAAGATCCTGGCACGGATAGAGGATTGACTAACTGGCAGAAGGCCGAGAGTGGGGATAAAGGGCCCTTTTTCAGGGTGGGCAGCCGATGACTATTGTGTGTCTGAGGGGTCAGTACTGCAACCACAACTTTTCACAATATACGTTAACGATTTGGAGGGAGGAACTGAAGGCACTGTTGCTAAGTTTGCAGATGATACAAAGATATGTAGAGGGACAAGTAGTATTGAGTAAGCAGGGGGGCTATAGAAGGACTTGGACAGGTTAGGAGAGTGAGTAAAGAAGTGGCAGATGGATTACAATGTGGAATAGTGTGATGTTATGCACTTTGGAAGGAGGAATGGAAGCATAAACTATTTTCTAAATAGCAAAATGCTTCGGAAATCAGAAACACAAAGCTTGGGAATCTTTGTTCAAGGTTTTCTCAAGGTTAACATGACTGTTCAGTCGACAGTTAACAAGGTTAACATGACTGTTCAGTCAACAGTTAGGAAGGCAAATGCAATGTTAACATTCATGTTGAGAGGGCTAGAGTACAAGAGCAGGGATATATTTCTGAGGCTGTATAAGGCTCTGGTCACATTCCGTTTGGAGTATTGTGAGTCGTTTTGGGCCCCATATCTAAGGAAGGATGTGCTGGCCTTGGAAAGGGTCCAGAAGAGGTTCACAAGAATGATCCCTGGAATGGAGAGCTTGTTGTATGAGGAACGGTTGAGGACTCTGGGTCTGTGCTTGTTGGAATTTAGCAGGATGATGGGGGACTCTTATTGAAACTTATAGGGTACTGCGAGGCCCGCATAGAGTAGACGTGGAGAGGATGTTTCCTCTTTTCTAGGTAAAACTAGAACCAGAGGGCACAACCTCATACTAAAGGACCGATCCATTAAAACAGAGATGAGGAGGAATTTCTTCAGCCAGAGAGTGGTCATTTTGTGGAACTCTTTGCCGCAGAAAGCTGTGGAGGCCAAGTCATTGAGTGTCTTTAAGACAGCGATAGATAGGTTCTTGATTAATAAGGGGAACAGGGGTTATTGGGAAAAGGCAGGAGAATGGGGATGAGAAGAATATCAGCCATGATTGAATGGTGGAGCAGACTCAATGGGCCGAGTGGCCTAATTCTGCTCCTATGTCTTATGGTCTCATGGACATGCCAAGTCAGTTCATATGTGACATCAGACATTTATCTTTTTCCCAACAGAAGAAGGTGGAAGACAGTATGTCTAGAGGATTATTTCGAATTCTCAACTGAAACAACATTAGAATATGTCTCAGCTACTGTGCTAGGAAACCACTGGTTACAAGAAAAACAGCTGAATAATTCCAAAATTATACAGTAATACACAGTAAAGGAATAACTAAATACCAAAGAATCTTTTACATTGTAACATTTCATTTTTGCACTTGGTGCATATACCCATTTTGTAATTTAGAAAAACTGACATTTCTCTAATAGGTAATGTGGCAATTTTACCCTTTATTTTGTTCCTAACATTTTACAGATGGTGCTGAGTAATCCGGTGATCCACTTGTCATAATGTCACGGCTCTTGTGCATCGTTGTGTTGGTATGGGAATTCTTACCTATAGGAGTTGGTCTGTGGAGCTCTGCTATTTGTAAAACTTTGCACTTTTAAGTGAAAGTTCAGGAAGTGCTGGAAATACACAACAGGTCTGTCAGCATTTATCAAAGAGAATACAAGTTAACAGGATATATGTAGATCTACCATGGCACAATAGCACAATGGTCAGCACTGCTGCCTCACAGTGCCAGGGACCTGGATTCGATTCCTAGCTTGGGTTTACTGTCTGTATGGAATTTGTATATTTTCTCTGTTCTGTGTGGGTTTCCTCCAGGTGCTCCGGTTTCATCCCACAGTCTGAAAGATGTGCAGGTTAGGTACATTGCCAATGCTTAATTCTCCCACAGTATACCCGAACTGGTGCCGGAATGTGTCAACTAGTGATCTTCACAGTGACACTTGCCCTTACTGTAAGCCTACTTGTGACATAATAAATAAAATTTAAAAACATTCATGAACTGTTTGGGGGGTGGAGTGAAAGGGTGTGGAAAGCATTTTTAAATTCATTTGTAGGACATAAGCATCACTGGCTGGGCAGCATTTATTGTCCATTCCTAGTTGCCCTTTGAGGGCATTTGAGAATCAATGACATTGCTGTGGTTCTGTAGTCATATGTAGGCCAGACCAGGTAAGGATGGCAGATTTCCTTCCCGAAAGGACATTAGTGAATCAGATGGGTTTATCCAACAATCAGCAATGGTTTCATAGTCATCAGTAAGTTCTTAATTCCAGATTTTTTTTAATTGAGATTGAATTCAGTTTGCCATGGTGGGATTTGAACACAGATCCCCAGAACATTAGCTGACTTTTTGAATTAATAGTCCAGTGATAATACAACAAGAATATCGCCTCTTCCCAGAACTATAAATGAATCAAATCTTGTCTGAAAAATAAGAAACTGAAGGAAAATAAAGATGGGTGTTATTTGAAATGGGAAGATGTCACAAGTGGATATGTGAAGTTCTATCTTGCACAAGTTTTTGTTATTCTAGGCCAAGAGAAGATGCTGAACATGTGCGGATGTTTATACAACATAGATGTACTAACAGCTGTTTAGGATTGGCACAATAACCAATATGTTAATTAAAACTAGAACAAAAATAGCAGTTTTTGCTGCAACTAATTCATTCACTGTTAGAATATAAACTTTCCCAAATGACCTACACGATGAATTCAGAGTAGCAAATCCAACCTAACAAAAACCCAGTAATATTACTAACAGTGCTTAGACTCTGCACAGTATAACACTGAGGTAATGCAATCTTTCATTTAATTTTGGCATTGTACTTGCAAAGGGACAGTGATACATTAGAAATCACTGAGAAATGTAAGGTAATGTATATCACTACTAAGAATAGAAAGTGTGATTATACAGTGAAGGGTAGATCATTAAGCACAGAGCAGCAGGAAACAGACTTGGGTCTGCTTCACCAGGAATAGCAAGCATAGACACATTGCTGGCAGTAATTGCTAAGTCAAGAAGAACACTATCGTGTATAACTAGATTCAGAATGATATGAACATCCGGACAAGGAGCAGGGGTTGGCCATTCAGACCTTCGAGCCTGCTCAACCATTTAACAAGTATGTTTGCATATTCTCATATCTGCATGCATTTCCTCTGGGTGCTCCAGTTATTCCCGTAGTCCAAAAATATGCAGGTTAGGTGGATTGGCCTTGCTAAATTGCCCCTTAGTGCCCAAAAGCTGCATCAGTTAGGTGGATTAGATGAGGTTATGGGGATATGGTGAGAGGGTGGAATGCTTTTTCAGAGAGTCACTGTAGACTCCATGGGCCATTTGGCCTCTTTCTGCACTGTAGGGATTCTATGTATTCTATGAAGATCATTACCAACCTAATAGTAACCCCAAATCTACATCCCGCTTACCCCAATAACCTATTGCCCCTTGTTTGCCAAGCGTCCATCCACTTCTGCCTTAAAATATTCAAAGAATATGCTTCCACCACTTCTTCAGGAAGAGAACTTCAAAGGCTAATGACCCTCTGAGAAAAAAATAAATTTTCTTATCTCTATTTTAAACGGGCGATCCTTTATTTTTAACTAGTGATCAATAGTCCTAAATTCTCCCATAAGAGGAAACACCCTCTTCACATCCACCCTGTCAAGGTCCCTCAGGGTCTGATATGGTTTAATCAAGTTGCCTCTTACTTTTCTAAACCCCAGCGGATACAAATCTAGCCTGTCCAGTCTTTCATCAGAATAGAATCAACCCATTCCAGATGTTGACCTGGTAAACCTTCTCTGAATTGCTTTCATGCATTTACAAACTTCCTTACTACTGTGCAGTACTCCAGTTGAGGTCTCACCAGTGCCCTGTACAACTGAAGCATAACCTCCCTACTTTTGTGTTCAGTTCCACTTGCAATACATGATAACATTCTATTAGTTTTCCTAACTACTTGCTATATTTGCATACTAACCTTGTGCAATTCATGCACACAGGACCATCTGTACCAATGAGTTCTGCAATCTCTCACCAGTTAGATGATACACTTCTCGCTTATTCTTCTTGTTAAAATTTCACATTTTCTCACATTATATTCCATTTGCCAGATCTTTACCCATTCACTTTATCAATAATTTTTGTAGCTTCTTTATGTCCACTTCACAACTTACTTTCCTATCTATCTTTGTGTTATCAACAAATTTGGCAACCATACCATCCATCCCTTCTTCCAAATTATTTATGTAAATTGTAAAAGGTTGAGGTCGCAGCACTGACCCTTGTAGCACACAGCTCATTACATCTTGCCAATCTGAGAAAGACCTATTTATGCCTGTACTCTCTTTCCTGATATCGAAGCTAATTTTGGGTTATGTTGAAGGGACCGTCCTGGGGCTGAGGCCATGCTGTTGAGGGCATATTCAAGAGACTGTCCTGCACAGGCCATGTTAGAGGGCTCGGTATGGCACATGTGTCTAGGTAGTGACGATCATGCACTGTATAGTGTTTCGGGCATAGTCAGTCACGTAAGACATTTGGGGCTGGGGGTTTGAGTCATGGCATTGTGAGGCAGAGGGCAGAATATCATTCAGGGATGCAATCGGGATCCTGAAGTCGACAACTGAAATCTCGTGGGCAGCTATTAGATAGTCTCATTAGAGGGTAAGGGTGCAACTATCCTTGAGAAGGGAAGAGGTTCTGTCGACCAACAGCATGGGGAAATTAATATTAAAGGGATCTGGGGAGAATAGGAGTATTTACACATAAAATGATGGGATCAAGGCTAATGAGAAGGCCAGATAGTGACAGGCACAATATGAATTAAAAGGTGGCTTTTACAGAAGATGATGGGAGGAAATTGGTAAGTGACAGGGGGAGTTTGGAAGCTGGTCTCACTTTTTAAAGTTGAGGGCACCATTCTCACAGTCACTGAAGAATGCCACAGTTGGGAAAACAAGCTTGAAAAAATCAATAGGACAGGAGCCTCAGGGCTTGTGGAAAGAGTTCAGCACAACAATTTTGGACATAGAAATATAGATACATAGAAGATAAGAACAGGAAGAGGCCATTTGGCCCTTCAAGCCTGTTGCACCATTCATCATGATTATGGCTGATCAGTAGCCTAATCCTGCTTTCTCCCCTTGATCCCATTTACCGCAAATGCTATATCTAGCTGCCTCTTGAATACATTCAATGTTTTGGCAATTATAAGCAGGCCCTAATAATTGCCTGCTCAGACCCATAGAGAGCATGGCTTCGCTGGGCTCAAGAGTCTAATGTACAATGAATGGGCTTTGCTTCTTTACTAATGGTACACACTTTGATGAGAAACCATGAAGTTTTGATGCTGCAGTGCCATCTGATCCTCACAGAGGCCTGTGAAAAGGGAGGAGAATCAAACAATCAAGGGCCATGGCTGCTGTACAGAAATTAAATGGACCCTTCGAGTGTCAATTTTCCCAGTGTATTGGTCATGGCTGATAAATACCATGCTTCCAGACATGACTTAAGGGCAAGGATTGGGTATTAATTCCATTATCAAGGCTACTGGAGATGAGTTGAGAATAATCTGATTGAGAGTTTTAGCACATGTATCTATTGAGCCCAATGAAGGCCATTGTTGTGAATGTACACTTATATCTGAGGGGAATGCTCAGCCACCTGTCCACCTATCATCTTGCAAGGGGTGTCATGCCCTGACTGAGGGCAGCAAAAGGGCTATAGATCCTGGATTCTTGCCTTGGATATGGAGGGAGAACATTCAAGGAGAGCTACCATTGATTACTCAATTGTATCTATTCACAAATACAGGAAGGAGTGGAGAATGCAGCTGCAGGTAATGCCACTTTCTTGCCACAATTAAAACAAGGAGCTCTATCAATAGATTACACAGAGTCCACCTGAAGAGAGCAAAAATGTTGCACATTCCACCACAAAATCCTTAGTAAAGCAAGTTATTGGCTGATTAAAGATGTGTTTCTGATATTTTGAAACAGTCAGGCAGGGCTCTTCAATACTCATTATGGAGAATGTCCCACATCTTCACTGTTTGCCTTACTATGCATAAGGTTGCACTGTACTGGGGAGATGTGTTGTCACAGGGAGACAATTATATCGCCATTATTTCATTGTCGCTGGGTCAAAATCCTGGCACTCCAGCCCCTTCCCCTCATCCATAACAGCAGTGTAGGGGTACTTACAGGGGCTGCAGCAGTTCAAGAAGGCAGCTCACCAGTACTTCTCAAGGGCAAATAGGAATGGCCAATAAATGCTGGCCTAGCTAACAATGCCCATATCCCATAAATGAATCCCATAAATGAGTGGGTTACACTCGTGTGTGTCCTAGGACCAGTATTTTCCCTAATACTGGTTGGGCAGTATTAGGCTAGGGAAGATTTAATGGAGGATAGCAGGGAGAAGAGGAAAAAGACAATAAGAAAAGTAAATGCAAAAACGATAGACAAGATATTCAAGGGTGAGGGGTAAATAAGTTTAAAGTTTAAAGTTTTTTGAAGTTTAAAGTTCATTTATTAATGTCACAAGTAGGTTTACATCAACACTACAATGAAGTTTCTGTGAAAATACCCTAGTTGGCACACTCTGGCATCTGTACGCATATACTGATGGAGAATTTAGCATGGCCAATGCACCTAACCAGCACACCTTTCAGACTGTAGGAGAAAACAGGAGTACCTAAAGGAAACCCATGCAAACACAGGGAGAACATGCAGACTCCGCACAGACAGTGACCCAAGCCTGAAATCAAACCTGGGCCCCTGGTGCTGTGAGGCAGCAGTGCTAACCACTAGTACAAAGAAAAGTTAGGATGATTAAAAATGGCAAAAAGGCAAGCCTAAAGGCTTTGTATCTTAATGCACAAAGTTTTCCAAATAAGGTAGATGAACTGATGGCACAAATTACAGTAAATAGATATGATCTCATAGCCATTGCAAAGATATGGTTAATATGGTTAATAGGAGATCAAAACTGTCAACTTAGTATCCAGGGATATTTGACCTTCCAGAAATAAAGGGGGTAAGAAAAAGGTGGAGGGATAGCACTGTTAATATAAGATAAAATAAGGTCAATTGTGAGAGAGAAGATCTAGATGCTTGGATGATGTAGAGTCCATTTGGGTGGAGGTTAAAAAAAAGCAAAGGGAAGAAGACACCGGATAGGAGTAGTGTAGAGACCCCCAAACAGTAGCCACACTGTAGGAAAGGGTAAAAATCAACAAATAATAGGAGCATGTAAAAAGAATAGAGCAATAATTGAGTGACTTCAATCTTCATGTTGATTTCGTTAATCAAGTAGTAAAGGGTAGCCATGAATTCATAGAGTCCATTAGTGTTGATTTCCTAGACCAATATACAATGGAGACAACCAGGGAACAGCTATCTTGGATCTGGTAATGCCTGAAGAGGCAGGTTTAGAGTAAAATATTCCTGAGAAAGTAGCAACCATAACATGATAGAATTTAATATTCAGGTTGCAAGTGAGAAACTTGGGTTGGAAACCACTGTATTTAACTTAAATAAAGAGAATTACAATGAAATGAGGTTAGAGTTAACTAAAGCAGACTAGGCAAACAGATTTGCAGGAAAGACAGTAAGCAAGCAGTGGCAGGCACTTAAGAAAGTAATTCATAACTCTCAGCAAAAATATGTCTCTGTAATGAGGAAAGATTCTAAGCAAGGGATAAACCAACCATGGTTAACCAAGGAAATTAAGAAAAGTATTGAGTTAAAAGAAAAAAAACATATAAGGAGGCACAAGTCAGAGATAGCCCCAAAGACTGAGGTCAATTCAGAATCCAGCTAAAAAGATAACGAGAGAGAAAATGAACGAAGAAGGCAAACTAGCAAGGAATATAAAAGCTGACAATAAAAACTTCTTTAAATATATGAAAAGGAAGAGAGAGGTCAAAGTGAACATGTACCCCTTGGAAAATGAATCTGGAGAGATATTTATGGGCAGCAAGGATATAGCAGAGGAGTTAAACAGATATTTTGCATCAGTCTTTACTGTGGAAGGTACTTTGATCATCCCATTAAAACTAAAGAACATGGGAGAGGGATTAAGTACCACCTATATCACTTCAGAAGTAGTATTAGACAAACTTATGAGGCTAAAGGCAAATAAGTCCTCCTGGCCCTGATGGCTTGCATCCTAGAATCCTAAAAGAAATAGCTAAGAGAAAATGGAAGCATTGGTTGTAATTTTCCAAAAATCCTTGGATTCTAGAGAATTTTTGGAAAATTGCCTATGTGATACCCCTAGCCAAAAGGCAGGGAGACAAAAGGCTGGCAACTATAGGCCGATTAGCCTAACATTTATTGTTGGAAAAATGTTGGAATCAATTATTAAGGACGTAATAGCAGAACATTTGGAAAATCTAATCAATCAGAGTCCGCATGGCTTCATGAAAGGGAAATCATGATCGACTAATTTATTAGAGTTTTTTGAAGATGTCTCAGCCACAGTGGATCGAGGGAAACCGTAGATGTGCGGTATTTGGACTTCCAGCAGGTGTTCAATAAGGTATCACACAAAAGGCTAAGTCATAAGATAAGAGCCTATTGCTGAAGTAGTATATTAGCATGGATAGAGAATTGGCTAATGGACAAGAAACAGTGGGTGGGATAAAGGGCTCTTTTTCAGGTTGGACCTATAATCAATGTGGTTCCATGGGGATTGGTGCTAGGACTGTTTACAATATATATTAATAACTTGGAGGAAGGAAGCAAATGTACTGGAGCCAAATTTGCACGCAGCATAAAAATAGATGGAAAGGCAAGTTGCAAGAAGGATATAGACAGTTTACAAAGAGATATTGATGCATTAAGTAAGAAAAAAGTTGACAAATGGAATATAATGTGAGAAGATGTGAAATTGTTCATTTTAGAAAGGAGAACAAAAGAATAGAGTATTATTTAAATGGAGAAAAGCTGCAAAAATCTGCAACAAAAAGGGACTTGGGGCCACTTGTGCACGAAACACAGAAAGCTAGCACTAGAATGCAGCAGGAAATCAGGAAGGCTAATGGAATGTTGGCCCTCATTTCAAGGGGGTTGGAGTATAAGAATAGGGAAATCTTGCTGCATCTGTACAAGGTACTGGTGTGACCACATCCAAAGAACTGTGAGCAATTTTGGTCCTCTTATTTAAGGAAATATATTACTGAGGCAGTTCAAAAAAGGTTTGCTGGGATGATTCTCAGTATAGAGGGATTGTCTTATGAGGGAAGTTAAATAGGTTGGGCCTCTACTTATTGGAATTTAGAAGAATGATGTAATCTCATTGAAACACATAAGATTCTTAATGGGCTTGACAAAGTAAATGCTGAAGGGATGTTTCCCCTCATGGGAGAGTCCAGGAACTGAGGGTATAATCTTACAATAAAGGGGCACAAGTTTAAGACTGGAGGAGGAATTTCTTCTCTGAGTGCTGTGAGAGAAGAAATTGTCGCAGTCTTTGGAACACCCTGCCTCAGAGAGCTGTGGGGGCAGAATCCTTGGCCAGAGTCTTACCACTGTCCACGCCAGCGGGATCTTCCCATCCCATGGCAGTGATCAGAGATTTGGCTGGCCACCAAATTCTCTGACCTCGCTGCAGCAGCAGTGTGATGTGAATATCAGATAAGACTGAACCCTTGTGTATATTTAAGGCTGAGGAAGATAGGTTTTTGATCAGTAAGGGAAACAAGGGTTATGGGGAAAGGGTAGGAAAGTGAACGTGAGGAATGTCAGATCAGCCATGATCCTGTAGAATGGTGGAGAAGGCTCAAGGGGCTGAATGACCCATTCATGTTCCTATTTCTTATGGTCTTATTTCCATTTTCATAAGACATAATAACCAGAATAAATCCCCATATTTGTTACTTGCAATAAATTCTCAGGGGCAGAAGTCCCTTCACCAAAATCACTTTATTTACAAGTCTGACACTAGCACACAGAGTCTTTTCAGTTAGCTGTCTATACTAGGAGTCCCAGAGGAACTGACACTCTTGGTTAAGTACAAAGCAAGAGGCTCCCTGATTGGGCCATCAATTTGGCCCTTAATCAGGGAGTTCATATTCTAACAGGCCCACCTCAATTGCCTGATTAAAGTCATTACAATACTCATGGTGGTCACAGCAACTTCTCTTCTCTGTGTGATGAATGAAATTTTTCTTATTATAATTAAGCAGAGCAAGAAAGATAGCTTGAGGAAGAGATTGGTGTGTGTCATATTGGTTATTTCAGCACACCAATTTAGCTGTGGGATGCAATGGCTAATCTACACCATTAAATTCATGAGGCCTGATTTGTTTTTCTGCCGTGGGTGGACACCTAAACCAGGCATTTAATTCCTTGCACTGGGAAATTAAGAGCCAAAGGCCTGTTAAAGGACTCTTCTGACAAATTGAGAAAGTATTTTTCAGCACTCCCTTGGCCAAGAACCATGGAGGAAAACAAAAACAAAGCCATGCATTTATACAGTGCCTTTCAGGATCACTGGATGTCTCAAAGTGCCTTACAGCTCATTAAGTATTTGATGAAATGCAGTCACATGGGTGAATTTTACCATTCTGCTGGGCACAGGAATTCAAGCGGGCAAGGGTGGACCATGGAAAGGTGCATTGACCTTGGGCGTGATTTTACAGTTTTGGGACGAGTGTACAATCCCACCCATTGTAGTAATGTTTTAAATGCAACAGCTAATTTGTAGACAGCAAGGTCCCTCAAGCAAAATCCCGTGGAACTCACTGCCCCATGGCACGGTGGACTCTGAATCATTAATTGGTTTCAAGAAGAAGATTAAAAAGTGGGTTAAAGGGATATGGGGAACTGGTAAGGAGGTGGATTTGAGGCCAGGAAGAGATCAGCCATGATCCGATTGAATGGGGGAGCAAGCTCGAAGGGTGAATTGCCTACTTCTGCTCCTAATTCCTGTATACCTATGAACAGCAATGTGATAATAGCCAGATAATCGGTTTTATTTTGTAATGTTTTTCAGGGAGAGACATTGGCCAGGACACTGGGGGTAACTCTCTTGCTCTTTTCAGAATTGTGCCATGGAACTTTTTTCATCCCCCCAAAAGGGTAGATGGGACCGAAAGCTGGCAGTGCAAAGCTCCTTCAGAACTGCACTGCAGTGTCAACCATAATCATGATTCCACCCCTCCCCCTCTCCCCACCACCCTGCCACCCCCCATTACCCAAGAAGATTCTGTGGTGATAGGAAGAATGCTCCCTCCACTCACTTCACGGGGTTCGTGATCAACGTCCCGCATAGCCTGCTTCATCCACTTCAGAGGGCATACCTGCAAAGGGAGAAGCGAGAGATTAAGGAAGGCCCTGAGAAACCTGCACCGCAATGGTTAAAATTTACATCAGTCTCCCAATTGCAATGTTAATGGAATCTCCTGCCTCTCCAGAGTGGAACACTCGCACAGCACAAACCAGCCTGCATAAAAACCGCAATGGGCACACTTATGACTGCTCCCCATTTTAACGTTTCTAACTCCACCCAACTCTCCCCACTAACTTTATCTCACTCATCATGGAGGTGGAGGGTAACAGTGAGTTCATTGTTTTTGAATTTTCAGCAAAATTAATCAACTCACTTGCTCTTTCTGCTTAACAAATGTACCCTTCAAATATTTTAGATGAAAGGGGAAATCTATTTTGAGATGCGCCCAATTTGCATATGTAATTATTTAAGGAAAATTAGCATAATTGAGAAATACATTATCCTCAGTGGCATAATAAGTACATCTGCCAAGTTCCGCAAAGATAGGAGGGGTTTTTTTTCCATTTCTGAATTATAATCGAAAAATGTTTAATTGTCATCACCCTTCTTCCTTCTAATATTTTATCCTACTCCACAAGATAAAAAGGAGCTCATGGTGTCACAAGCCCCAAAGATAACAAGAGTGAGGAAGCTTAGCGTTCACAATTTTAAAGATTCATGCAGCGAAAGCAGGTAGATGGGTGAATCCATCATTCTTGGCGAGGGTTGTGCAAGTTCCTAGCTGGTCGATAGACAGATTTGGAGGAGTTGCCGCAAACCCAGAGATTTATAAATAAAACTGCAGAAAGCAATGCACAGGCTAACACATTGCGCTGCACAATACCACCCAGTCCAATTAACATATTCATACGATGCCCTTTCTGAAACATGAATTATTTATACACTTAGCCTACTGTATAACTACAGGTCATTGACTAAATTACAGTCCCATTCAACTAATTATCATAATGAGCCACACCTGCTTTTCCCCTCAATTGAATATCACATTGTTACTTCCACTGACTCCTGCTTTCAGAGAAAACAGCGCAACGTTTTCTAGACTTCTGGGAAAATTCCCTTTGTCAGTAATAAAACAAACCATTTGTACTCAAATAAAAATTGCTTTAGCATTTAGAAAGCAGGAGTTGTTAGAAATTAAGCTTCATATTCCAGTCAGAAGCCTCCCAATAAGTTCTACAAGAACTATTGATTAAAATTATCGTCAAATTGCAAATATTAATCTCGTTTAATTTTCTGAGAATGTGGTTGTTGGAACAGTGACGAACACGACAGAAAGGTTCTCAACATATGTCAGATGGAAAGCCAAAATTCCTGACTGTATAACCTTATGGTTGTTGCAGCCTTTTGTCCCACACAATCGTAGCTTGTACCATGATGGCCAACATCTCTGAGTGTGTCTTGAGAACCCTATTCTGACATGCCAGCCTCTACTGCATTTGTTAGGAGAAGACAGCGTGTTGAGAGGTGTGCAATTCACTGGCCGCTGCTTCCTTTGGGCCCTCTTCACAGCCAGCTGAGCTTTTTTGTTTCTGCTCACCTCTTCCAGTGCCTATCCAGACATCACAGCTGTCAGAGTCTGTCTTCCAATTGTCAATGTCAATACCCACCATCCTCATATCTTTCTACAAGGGTGTCCTTGTAGCAGAGATGTGGATGCCCAGGAAGTTGTGACCCAGTAGCCAATTCACCACACAGAACGATTTTGGATACGAATGTGGCCTAACCACCATTGGCTTAGCAATGAGTGAGTGCTAATAGAATTAGTGTGCTTCAGAACCAATGAGTTGGTGACATTGTCCTGACAAGAATGCTGAGGATACATCTTACATTTGAGATAACCAAGTTGGAAACTGTTCAACCTTTTCTGCTGTCTAGTATAGGCTGTCGAAGTCTCACTATTATACAGGAGTGCTCTAAGGATGCAGATTTGGTAGATTTGGTGTTCTCAATTAGGTTGCCGTTGTTCCACACTCTCTCACTCATCTTAGATGTAACAGCTGCAGCTTCTATGATGCATGTGTTGATCTCAGCACCAAGTGACAGATTGTTGGTATTTGTGGAATCTAGCTATGTGAAGCTGTCAACAACCTCCAGCATCATATTGTTGCTGCTGATAGATAGTGATATGCTCACATCCTGGACAATGACATTTGTCTTCTGAATGTAGATGGTCAAATCAAACTCTTTACAGGCATGAGAGACTCTGTCCGCTTGCCATTGTATGTGGTCCTGAATGTGGAATGTTCGTGTGGCATCGCCAGTGTAAATCAACTCTCTGATGAGAATCTGTGCACCTTTCATAGAAATCATAGAAACCCTACAGTGCAGAAGGAGGCCATTTGGCCCATTGAGTCTGCACCAACCATAATCCCACCCAGGCCCTACCCCGACATTCCCAAATATTTACCCACTAATCCCTCTAACCTATACATCTCACAACACTAAGGGGCAATTTTTTTCAGCATGGCCAATCAACCTATCTTGCACATCTTTGGACTGTGGGAGGAAACCAGAGCACCCCGAGGAAACCCACGCAGACGCAAGGAGAATGTGCAAACTCCACACAGCCAGTGATCTAAGCCAGGAATCAAACCCAGGTCCCTGCTGCTGTCAAGCAGCAGTGCTAACCACTGTGCTACTGTGCTGCCCCTTTCTCTTGGATCCCAGTTGAGCAAGGCTGAACAGCTTTCCATTAGTTCTGCTAAGCAAGGAAATACCCTCTGTAGATGACCCAGAGATATATGACAGCAGCAGAAGGATATTGGGTGAGATTTTCTGGTTGTGCTCACCCCAAAGCTGGAAAATCCCACTCAAGGTCAACAGACCTTTGCATGATGTCCCCACCCTGCCCCCCGCCACCTCCCCCCCCACCCCGCCTCCCCCCCCCCCCCCGCCCCCACCCCCATCCCCAGCTTGCTACAATTCCTGTGGAGGGCGGGATGGGAAAATTCCACGACCCCCCTCCATAGTATAAGAAATATAACCCTAATTTCTCCAAAATTCCCAACTTAATATCTGATTACATTTCCAACTGTCCATTTCCAAAAGCATTTGAGTCAGAAAATTTTGGGAAGCAAGTAAATGGACATTTCAGACAGGTAGATTTAACAAGACTGCCCATTATATTTGCTTCATCTTTACCTCGGGTGGATTAAATCATTCCCCTGTAACTACTGACTGTTTTACCCAAATACCACTTCCTCCATGTAATTTAGCATTAAGGCACAGCACTTTTTATTTGTTGTTAACATAGCAAATTTGAGACAGTGGGCAACAGTTACCACTGAATTAAGCACATTAGTGATAATAAACATATTAGCTTTGACTGTCACTAACTAAGAAATGCATCTATATACCTTTAATGTGTCTTATGGCTTTCCAAAGCAGCTATTACTTTCAGTCAAAAGTTGTAGATTCAAGATTGACTTAGTCCCAGCGTAAATTAAATTTGGGTGTAGTGTGGAAAGAATGCTCTACTGTCGTGCCTCTCTGGTGGGGCCCGATTTTACCATTGCGTCCCGCCCGTCTTCAGGCAGGAAAACTTGATAAAGTCAGGCGAAGCCATTAACGCGATCCACACCCACATCTGTGCAGACGCCCACTTTACCAAGGCCCAAAAGTTGCCGCGATTCGATTCACGCCCGAAACGGGCATTTGCATGCATTTAAATTGAATTAGTGGGGCTGCCTGCCCAACTTTACCAGTATTTCCCTCTTTACCATCGCATTCTCATGTCCAGATTCTGCGCAAAATAGATCTGCTCAGCAAAAGTCTGTTTCGGGTGCTCCAGCTCCTGAAGGGGCAAGTTCAGAGCTTCCAGCAGCTCTCTGACTCAGAGTGGTAGCGATGGTGGTGACAGTGGTGAGTGGGCGGGAGGGGGGTGGGTGGAGGTGGGTCAGATTATTCTCTGGTAAGTGGGGGGAGAGAGACCAAATCATTCTCTTAAGGGGCAGGGTGGGAGAAGGGAGACCTGATCATTTTCTGGTGGGGCAGGAAGGAGGGGGGGGGGGCGGGTCAGATGTATCTCTGGTTGGTGGGGAGAGGGGGGGAGGCCAGATCGCTCTCTGGTGGTTGGGGGGGGGGGGTGGTGAGGGGAGGCGGGAGGCCAGATCATTGTCTTGTTGGGGGGTTAGGAGGAAGACAGAGGGGGGCCAATTGTTGCCTGATAGTGGGGGGGGAGGAAGGCAGAGGGAGGCCAGATTATTCTCTAGTTGGGGGGGGTGGTGAGATGGCAGGGGGATGGCAGGGGCAGGGGTGGCTGCTGCCACTCTGTGGGCGATCAGTGGGGGGTGAAGGGGGGCAGAGGGTCGTGATTGCTCTGGATAGCGGGGGGGAGAAGGGTCAACAAGGGGGAAAGTTATGTTGTAGGGGTGGGGTGATGTTTGTGGGGACCATCACTCCTGGGCTGCTTTATCCGCTTTTTGCGGCCTGGGAGCAACATGACAGGGGAGCATTTTTCAATTTTCTTTTCTTACTGCGCGTGTGCAGTTCAGAGCTCCAATTGTTTCGGGTGCGATAAGCCCCACCCACAGCACAATTCAGACCTGTGATTTTTTTTTCAAGCTAAGTGCATATGGGGGCGCCTGAGAACATATTTCCAAGTTGGATCTGAATTGCACCCAGGTTCAGCACTTAGAATGGGAATGGTAAAATCGGGCCCCATGTCTGCATGTTTTCATTATTCAGGTAGATGTGAAAGATCCCACGGCACTATTTACAGAAGAGGCAAACGTTTTGGCATGCTGGTGAACATTGGTCCCTCAGCTAACTCTACCATCATCTCATTTGATGTGTCTAATCATGTTCGCCTGCACAATAGTGGTTGTGCTATATAAGTAATTCATTGGTGCTTTGGAAAGCCGAAAGACACAATAAAGGTATATAAATGCAAGTCCTTTCTTAATTAGTGGCAGTCAAAGTTAATATGCTCATTATCATAAATGTGTTTAATTAGGTGGTAACTGTTGTCCACTGTCTCAAATTTGCATAGTCATTAAAAAGTACTGTAATCATAACATTAGTTAGTTAGTCGTAAGCTAAAGCTGCCCATAACTTTCATTATGGGATAGGACTGGATCACATACTATTTTATACAGCGTATTTATTTCAGAGATGTCATTGCTCATTACTTTTATCTAGACCAATCTAGTGATGTCCACAGCTGTTACTATCCTAACAGCATATCTCAGCTGTGTCAGTGATATATCCCCCTTTCTAATTATTTTCAGTTGAATTAGTACCCAGTGTAGCAAATGCATGATTTCTTTGTACAAACGAATGCTAATAATACACAAATTCTTTGTGCAGCAATTTTTTTTTAAATGAATCGCTGTAAGATCAACAAAAACAGATACTGGGAACTTTTAAACCATGGATCCAAATTTCCTTTATACCTTTTGAGATGAGCATTTCTCTGCCATAAGATCTGAAAAAATAATTCTGATGACAGTTGTAAAAATCTTCATCAATCCATCAACTCTGATGAATGAGGAATATCTTGCCAGAGTGAGAAGTTATTCTCAACACAGTTAGCATTGCCTGGAATTCACACTAACATCCACAACTTGCATGTTACAATTAGTGGTCAGCTAGCCACTCCACTCCTCCATAAACATGCTGTTTTCAAGACACAGTCTTCTTCATGGGTTTCCTCTGGATGCGCCGGTTTCCTCCCATAGTCCAAAGATATGTGGGCTAGGTTGATTGGCCACACTAAATTGACCTTTCGTGTCAGGGGATTAGCAGGGTAAATGTGTGGGGTTATGGGAATAGGGCCTGGGTGGGATTGTGGTCAGTGCAGACTCGATGGGCAGAATGGCCTCCTTCTGCACTGTAGGGAAGGAAATCTGCCATCCTTACCTGGTCTGGTCTACATGTGACTCCAGCACCACATCAATGTGGTTGACTCTCAAATGTCCTTCAAAGGCAACTTTGGATGAGCAATAAATGCTGGCCAGCCAGCAATGCCCTTGCTTCACAAATGATTAAAAAAAAAATTCATTCACATATAAATGTCATAGCGCCAGGAAGAACGTCATTAAACATCTACAGGCTAACAAAGTCTGTAGGTAATCCAAGACAAGTTATAATAAAAATACCAAGATGAGGAATTTGGATTTCCAGAATAATCCCGAAAACTGTTGTTTGCACCACATCCTCTGCCTCAGCCTCCTCACAGCTAGTTTCTCCTAACCTCCAACTTCTGATCATCTTTCCCATTGCCACCCCAGATCCCAATCAACTTCAACCCCTACTCATAGGCCACTGCCAGCACTCAAAATTTAAACCTCTTTTGCCAGAAGCTGTTCACAAACACCCAACAATCACTGGTCAAATGTGAATGAGATCCAAGATCCAGCAGGTAGCCTCTGGTCTGGTGCTTCTGCTGCACAGATCATTCCCAGAACCCAGTTCACAACAGCAGGCAACACAATCCAACATCACCTCCATCATTACTTCTGGGAGAAAATATTAGTTGATTTGACTTTAACACAGTTGCATTCTGTGCTAAAAAAGCAATGTATTTATAGCAAATGACTAGAGCACACCATATCAATTATCACTATGTCAGTGCCAATGTACAGACAATTAGGCTATTTTGTTCCTGTAAAATTATACCTTATTAAGCTTTTTGTAGTTATCAAAAATGCACAACAGGATTTTGGTTTTATTTCACATGCTGTTCTCCCAGACAGAAAAGACATCTGTTTTTCTGAGGATTAAAATAGTTCAACCAAAGCATAATGCGCTCTGTCACAAAAAATCAATCTTATCAGGGCCATATTTTCCATTTCGTGCTAATTTTGCTGAGAGGGTAAATAAGGCTACAAGACTGGTAGAATGTGACTACGGGCTAAATGTCAACGGGCAGAATTTTACCCTATTCGCCATTGGTTCCGATGAGAAAATGGAAGAGAATCCCATCATTGGCGCTGGCAGGAGATCTCACCGAATGTTGAGCCTCTATAGCAACATTTCTTCCCCGTGTTAGTCATGATGTGCTTGTGGTGGATTGCCTCTGATTCACTCACCCTAGAAATCTTAATCTCTGCTCAATATAGACACCTCCCCAGCTTTGTTCCAAGTCCAGTCATGGGGTGGCTGCCAGGAAGCCAGCACCAGGATTCTCCAAGGGAGCCCTGATCAAACTCCTGGATGGTGTGGAGCAATGGGTATAAGATTCTATACCCATGTTGCTGCAGATATCCATCCACCAGGATCACTGCGACTCCCCCCTGGGAGGCTGTGACTGTCATAGTGAGTACCAGCTTGCTGCAGAAGGGGACGGGGCAACAGTGCTGCAAGAAGTTGAATGACCTTCTTCACGCAGTCAGGGTAAATTTACTTCCTCATGCCTCCCACTGCATCCTTCAACACACCCATCACACCGCCACAGTGATCACTCAGCCACCCCATGGATTCCCAACATCTCTCATGGTGCCCCACACCTGCCACTCCCCATTGTCCCCCCAGTACTGCTCCTTATATCCCCACTTCCACTAACATCCTATACGTGCCAGATTTCATAACTTGGTATGACTTCTGCCCACACTTTACCCATCTGTGTCTCATTGCAGGACAAATTCGAGAACAACTAGTGGGAGCAGACACAGCCTGTCAGAGTCATGCCCAAGCTTAAGATGCCTCAGGCCCTTTGAAGAAACTGCCCTTAAGCTGGCCTACAAGGAGCACGACTGCACCTTTGGTGAGGGCAAAGTGGAGGCAGCAACAAAAGCGAGAACCACCAGGATGCACAGTCATGGTTCAAACTTCATCTGAGTTATCTTTTTCTCATCAGTTATTCCCCGTGATGCACTAATGCTAGCTCACTTCCCTAGCAGGTCAATCGGTTGACCAGCCCGGACCATCCTCACACCATCTGGAGACAACAGACATGAGCAGCTCTGAGGGAGACATCTCAAAGACAAGCATCGAGGAAGCGTCACTGCTGTCACCCACACTTTCCACTAGCGCAGATATTCACACCTTGGTGGGATTAAGCAGGTTTCTGGATCACCCACTGGTGAGCTCCTGACACCTGATGATATACAGCAGGCAGAGGAAGGAACATCCCAGGGAACCGGCACTTGGAGGGATGCCAGAGCCCAGGGCTCTGCTGGGCTCCCTGCCAATCATGTTCATCCCAGAGCTGCTGGAATTGAAAAAGCAGAGTCACAAACAGCAGGAGGGAATGCCAGCATGCCTCCTGGAAATGCAAGGCCAACTGGAGAAGTCTCATCGCCTTCTATCCAAAGAAATGCTACTGCCACTCCAGTGCTACAAGGCCAAAACTGCGAGGGTGGAGTCCACAGTGGAGACCTTGGCGCAGGATGTGTGCTCCATGGCGCAGGATGTCCGCTCTATTGTTCAGCTCATGACTTCTATGGTGCAGGGCTTCGACTGCATGGTGTAAGCACTAGTCTCAGTGCCAGAGGCTGGCAGGACTTTGGGATTACATTGCAGCTGCCCTGGAATCCCATGAAAAAGCCAAGTGACAAATAGGCTCCCAAAGGGAAGAGGGTCTGCAGGAGCACAGCCTGTGGCCTTCCTCCCAGGAGACTCTGGGAGTGTCCTGAACATGTGAAATCCCTGGCCCTGTAATTGACACACCTCTGGCCCTGCATACTAAGGAGGACAGCACTGCAACACCTGGGTAGCCCAGCAGTATGCCTGGAATCTCAAGGCCTAGTGCCCCTCGCCCCCCCCCCCGGGAGCATCACAGCTTGTCTTTATCTCTTTGTCTCTGCTGCTGACAATGGCGATTAGCAGAAAGACCAACTCCGCAGGCTCCATGATTGTCCTGAATCATGCACTGAAGGAGTGAGGACACTATGGTGAGCTATGAGGAGTCCGACCACAGCCCTGACCATTATCCCTTCGTGCCTGTCATTTCCATCCAAGTGCTTCCCATTCACTGAGTGAATATCTGCCCTCCCCTCCCAACATCCCCACTGGCATAAACAGTCACATCCGCACATGATTTCCCCTGTGAACCACCAAGGTGGATAGCACTGAGCCCCCATTTTCGCATGACATCTGACCCGCCCAATCCGCCCCTCCCCCTTCCACCCCCACCACCACATATGGCATGTGAGACCCCCCACTGCCCACTCCTCGTCCTCAGTTGCAGTTATCAATGTCCCCAGTGTATTGGACAGGGTGAGGAGGGTAAGTGACTGCCTGAGTGCTCACCTCTAATATCCCCCTCGGAGGTGAAGTTGGCAGCTTATGCAAAGCTGTTGTAGATTATGCCAGCCTTTATAATGAGTGAGTGCTTTATCATTGAGATACTAATGTTTTAAAATGAGGTTTCCGATGTTCCACAGCGTGTTCCGCCTCACTCCGTCAACAGGTAAGCTGCAAAATTGCAAAACGCCAACTCACGTAGACAAAGAGAGAACGTGCACATTCTACACAGACAGTTAACCACTTGGGAATTCCTAGGGCTGTGGAGAAGTGGTGTGAACTACTGTGCCATCGGGAACTGGTTTCTCCACCAAAGCCATTTCCTGCAAGAAATTCTCCTGAAAAGCTATAGGATGTCACTCAAAATCTGCTTTTATATATCTATAGAACTTGGGTAGGTCCAAATTTTTATCATATTTTTCTATTTCTTAATGTTAAAAATTGCATAATTAAAAATTTCCTTTCAGAAAAAGCTCACAAGCAATATGCAATCTGGAGAAAGGTTTTGATATTTATTTGCTTAGACAGAGTTGTGTTTAGCCTAATCTGAACCTTTAGAGCCACTGTTCAGGTACTCCCTGCATGGATGTTGGCAGCATAAGAACATCTGGCATAGTGGCACAATGGTTAGCACTGCTACCTCACAGCTCCAGTGAGCCAGGTTCAATTCCCAGCTTGGGTCACTGTATGTGCATGGTTTGCACCTTCTTGCTTTGTCTGCATGGGTTTCTTTCAGGTGCTTGGAAATTCAGTTACTGTATCAGAGGTGGGTCAGGTCAGGAAAGCCAGTGAATTCTAATTTCCTTATTTCATTATTTTGATTGCCTGAAATTTCAGTGGCACAGTGGTTAGCACTGCTGTCTCAAAGGGCGAGGGACCTGGGTTCAATTCCTAGCTTGGGTCACTGTCTGTATGATGTTTGCATGTTCTCCCTGTGTCTACGTGGGTTTGCCCCAGTTTCCTCCCACATTCTGAATGATGTGCTGGTTAGGTGCATTAACCTGAACAGGCAGCCAGACTATAGCGAGTATGGGAATTTCACAGTAACTTCATTGCAGTGTTAATGTAAGCTTGCTCGTGACGAATAAATAAGCCTTACTTTTGAAATGTGACAGGTGCTGGCAAGAGCAAAGCTTTCAGATACCACTGGATGTTCTGTAGCATCATTCACAGGAGGTTAAATCTGAAGCTTGGTCACTAGCCTGACCTATAAGTAAGTAGCTTCAGGTAACCTAGCCTACCTAGAAACTGCTGGAAGTTAGTTAAAGGTAGTTGTACATTTTAAGTTCTGTGTCAAAAAAAAGCTTTCAGTTTCTTTACAAAAACACTTGTGACTTAAGGGTATGATTTAATACTCTCCCAGAGTCATGTTGGGAAGCATGGATCGGTTGGGAGGTGGAAGGGGAGTTGCTGTCTAATTGACTGAGAATATTCAGGGTGCAGACCCTGTTACCTTCCTAACTCCATCCAATTAAGACCAGGGTGGGAAGAGTTGAGAATGGCCTTCCTTTGCAGAGTCTTATTGTGGTCCTTAGGTAGCCACGAAGTGTCTCATCCCACAGGTGTTGCTATTCAAGCAACTGCAGGGTGGGGGCCACGTGATATGTGAAAGCCACCAGGTGGGGAAGTTCACTCCTTCTAGGGCACTCCGTGTCTAATTGAAAGACCTGCTAGAGGTAAGAGGGGGAGCTGAAGGGAAAAATCCCCTTCTCTTTACAGTGATACCCCTATTGCCCCAACTCTTGCCAAAACCTCCCTGACTGACTAGTTTGCCAACCCTACCCTGCCTACTTGCATTCTGCAGTTCCAGTGATGATCCTTACTCTTGTGCCTATTGCTGTACTGGGGGTGACCACTTACCTTGGTGCTGCCCTCTGGCTGGCCACAACTGTAGGAGATGGGACATCCACCCTCCTGTAGAAATTGCTGCAGGAAATACCCCCTGCAGCATCTGGAAATATAGTGGCAGCCAGTTAATTGGGATTTAGTCCCAACAGGTCCCTGGAGATAAAGTCATAGAGATTTACAGCATGGAGACAGGCCCTTTGGCCCAACTTGTCCAGGCCACCCAGTTTTTACCATTAAACCATTCCCAATTATCTGCATTTGGCCCATATCCCTCTACACCCATCTTAAACATGTAACTATCTAAATGCTTTTTAAAAGACAAAATTGTACCCGCCTCTACTACTACCTCTGGCATCTCATTCCAGCCACTCACCATTCTCTGTATGAATCTATTATCCCTCTGGACTCTTTTGTAACTCCCCTCACACCTGAAACCTATGTCCTCTAGTTTTAGACTCCCATACCTTTGGGAAAAGATGTTGACTATCTACCTGATCTATGGCTCTCACTATTTTATCGTTTACAGCTAAACCTCCTACACCCCAGAGAAAAAGCCCCAGTCTATCCAACCTCCCCTTATAACTCAAACCATCAAGTCCTGGTAACATCCTAGTAAATCCTTTCTGCACTCTTTCTAGTTTAATAATATCCTTTCTATAATAGGGTGACCAGAACTGTATACAGTTGCCATGACAGAGTTGCCGCTGGCTTTCCAACCAGTGACTGGCTTTCTGCCACCCTCATTAAATTCTGCCCCAAATGTGGCGCAAGTGGGTTGGAATGTGCAAACCAGACCCAAGGATATTTTTTAACATTTACATTTAACATATAGTCTCTGATAATCTCCAAAGTATGAAGATGAGGAAACAATTCTTTACTCAGAGGGCAATGAACATGTAGGATTTTCCAGCAGTACTCCCCCCAAAACTGGAAAGTCCCGCTTGAGGTCAATGGAGATTTGTATCGTCTGCATGAATCACACGCCTATGATTCACATGGTGTGTGCGATAGGAAAATTCTCCCTATGGAATTCTCTAGCACCTGTTGAGGCCAAATCACTGAATATAGTTAAGAAGAAAATAAACAGATTTCTAGGCCTCTGCACTAATTTTTATCGCAGGATTTGCATATGTGTTCCTGTCGCGAGAGCATCTCCCAGCACTGGATCTTTTGGTGGTTTCAGCTCCATGCTGGAAATCACTGGGGAGGTGCAGAAATCATTTACATATTCATTTGAATTTCATTTAAATGAGATTAGTGGACCCAGAACTGAAATCTCCAGACCCGCTAGCATCTCCCCACCCAGAGATAGGTATCACAGGGGTGCCAAAGGGGTGGGACATATGGGGGCAGGGCCTGATAGGAGCCTGACGGGGTGATCATTGGGGGTGGGGGTTCCGCTGTCCCTCTGCAGACAGGGTTGGTGAGGGAAAAAGTGAGGGCAGCAATTGGGGCAGGGCTATTGGGGGTGGGGGAGGACGGTCAGCCTGCTCAGGGGGTTGGGGCTGCCGGGGTAGGGGGGAGGTGGCAGAACTGTGGGCTGGGGGAGTGGGCGCTGTAGGGGATTACCAGCGATCAGGCTATGGGGGTGCTTGGAGAGCCAGCAATGCAGGGATCGTGGGGTGGCCAGTGATCGTGCTGGCTCGCAGTGCGAGTGCACTGACCTCGGTGCTGATAGATCGGCACACGCGCAGTTGTCTGCTCAGCACTATGCTGCCAGCCTCTCCAGCGGGAATATCCCACACCCACAGCTTTTTATTGAGATTCACACTAGGGCACAGAGTGTGGGAGATTCTTCTCTGAACATCCACTGACAAAACAGCATGAATTACTCGAATTTTCACATTAATTCAACATTTAGAACTTTTTTGGGAGAATTCCGGCCCTAGATTCAAAAGATATCCAGAGGTGTGGGGAGAGTGCTGAAGTATGATGCTGAGAAAGAAGATCAGCCATGATTTTGTTTAGCAGCAGAGCAGACCAGAAGGGCCCCTGGCCTTCTCCTCCTCCTATTTTCTACATTTCTGTGTAAATTAGTAATAAATTTAGAAGTATATCTTAAAGAAAGCATTAGCAGATGACTTCTATAAATGGAAAAAAATTGCTTTGTTATTTAAGTTATGAAAAGATGTCTATCAAATATATTCACAATGTGGTTTATTATCTGAGTCATAGGAATGTAGAGTAAACATAATTAATTCTGATTCCACATCATTTCCAGCAAAGCCAAAAGTGCAATTGGACAAGGGAGGGTGAAGAATACAAGTAGTTTCAGAAAGAATGGAAACCATAAGCTTTTACATCACACATTATTTTTTTATGCCAGTTGTGAATTGCGGGGGAAATGTAAGTGCTTTAAGTGCAATAACTCTGGGCAGGCTCAGTTCCCCTGGGAACTGAATTGAGACAGCCTCAAATCATTTGTGATGCTGAAGATGGCTAAGATAACCTTGCAGACAGATAAAAAGCAGCACCATTGTTAAAACATTTATACACTACAGTACTAACTAGATCGAATTCTGCTCATTTAAAAAAAAATGCCTTCAAAGACGGTTTGCAATAAAGCTTAGAACAACCAAATTATAATTTGTGTATTTCCAAGGGGTGGCAATGTTGTTAAATTGAATACCTCCACATTGTGTCAATTCACAGGATAAAGTAGTCCTTGATCAGTTTTAGAAATGTCCAGTTGCACAGTACAGTTCCCCCTTTGTTACTTTAGCAATGTTCATAAAGCACAAGTCATAAATATATCCACTATTATACAGGATGACTTATGTATTTCCCATGCTGTATGCAATGATACTATGGTGCCAATTATGATGATGCCCATTAAAAGCACCACTGGCAATGGTGCCCTGCCAATGCTTTCAGTTGCACAACTCCAGATTTCCCTACAAACTGGTTTGAAATTGATAAGGAGGATTCTGCTGTGGCCATGCCACTTATGTGGGTGGTCCAATTGAATTTCTGCTTCAAGATGTTCAGAGAACCACAGAATCATACAGCACAGAAGAGGCACTTCAGCACACTGAGTCGGCACCGACATATTAGAACTCCTGAACTCCCACCTAATCGCACCTACCAGCATTTGGCCAAAAGCCCTGAATATTCTGAAGTGCCAAGTGCTCATCCAGATACTTTTTAAAAGATGTGAGGCAACCTGCCTCTACCACTCTTCCATGCACCACATTCCAAATCGTCACCACCCTCTGGGTAAAACAGTTTTTCTCACATCCTCCCCAAAACCTCCTTCCCTTCACCTTGAGCCTATGCTTCCTCATGACTGACCCTTCAATTAAGAGGAATAGTTGCTCCTTATCCACTCTGTCCATGTTGCTCATAATCTTGCATACCTCAATCAGGTCATCCCTCAGTCTTCTCTGTTCCAACAAAAACAGCCTAAGCCTATGCAACCTCTCAGCAGGTCTGACAGCATCTGTAAGGAGAGAAAAGAACTGATGTTTTGGGTCCAGATGACCCTTTGTCAAAGCTTTTCCAGCATTTTCTCTTTTGGTTTCAGATTCCAACATTCACAGTAATTTGCTTTTATCCTATCTAACCTCTCTTCATAACTTAAACTTTCCATCCCAGGCAGCATCCTGGCAAATCTCCTCTGCATTCCCTCCACTGCAATCACATCTTTCCGATAATGTGGCAACCAGAACTGCAGACGGTACTCTAGCTGTGGACTCAACAAAATTCTATACAACTCCAAAATGACTTCCCTGCTTTTGTAATCTATGCCTCAATTGATAAAGGCAAGTGTCCCTTGTGCCTTCCGCTTTCAGAGATCTGTTGACAAACACACCAAGGTCCCTGTGTTCCACAGAGCTTCCCAGTGTCTTATCATTCATTGAGTATTTTCTTGTCAAATTGCTCCTTCCAAAGTGTATTACTCACACTTTTCAGGGTTAAATCCGTGATGGTAATGTGATTGAGTGACTCACTTTTGTTAGACATTATTGTTACACTGGCATTTGTTTGGTCAGAACTTTGCGTGCTACTTTCAGGCCAGCCCAGCTGTAAAGGCATTACTGCATATAGACATAGATCTAAGAAATGGTGAATGAATCTCAGCATGGTGTAATTCTGAGTGAATATCCCCAAATTTGATCTTTTCTTGGAGGGAAAGTCATTGTTGAAGTGGCTGAAGATAGTGGGACAAGCATACTGCCCTGCAGTAATGTCCCAGGGCTGTGGTGATTAGCTTCTAACCACCACAGCCACCTTCCTTTGTACAAGGCACAATTTCAACTACTGGAGATTTTTAATGAAAATGCTGGATAAACTCAGCAGCATCTCTGGAATGAGAAAAGTTTGAGTCTGTGTGACTTCTTCAGAGCTAAAGAGAGGGAGAAATGTGGTGGAGGGAGGAGAAGACCAAGATCAGTGACAGGTGGGAGCTAGGATAGATTGCATAAAGAGTACAGACTCCCAGGCTTACCCCATATATTAACCCCACCAATCCAAATATCTTGGGAGACTAAGAGCCAATTTAGCATGGCCAATCAACCTAACCTGCACACCCCTTTGACTGTGAGGGGACACAAGGAGAAAGTGCAAACTCCACACAGTCACCCTCTTGGGAATTTAACCCAGGCCCCTGGCATTGTGAGACAGCAGTGCTAACCACTGTGACACTGTGCCTGACAGATACAGTTTGCCATCAAGATGCTTAAACTATTGCCTAATAATGAAATCTTACATATTTAACAGAGACTAATTGTGTAACATTTAGCTATGCTCATTGTGAGGTGGAGAAAAGCTATTTATAACATTGTGAAAGTATGATTGCAAAAGAGTTTCAGGTAGGGAATATGTTCTGTGTCTAGGATTTTAATATGGATTTTAATATACAATAGATAGAAAATAAATTTATTGCATTTTTGATCATACTCTAACAAATAAGGAAACGATTATCTTTAATGTTTCAGTACAAAAATCATTTTAGGACAAAAGCGAGAGAAAAATAATTGGATTACTTGTATTAAACATTTGAACTGCGTTGTTTATTTCCTAAGCTGCAGAAAGCATTACTGCACTTCTGTGCGGTGAGGAACAAGCTCACAGATGGACAGCGTTGAACGGGACATGTGCAGCAGGCGGGGAGACGCTCGGAGCCAGTGACAACTTAACCCAGCCCAGCCTCCTCTATACACGTGGGCTCCAGGCATCACCTGAGCCTGAAGGAAGCCACATGTGATTTCTCAATTTTATTTCAAGTATTATTTATCTATTCCATTAGTAATCTATTCCATGCTTTTGCCATTGGGAATTCACAACACGGCTTTATTTTCAGACATGACTACTTCTGTTTTTCCCTGACATTGTTCTTTCATGCAGAGATGGGGAAAATTCTGTTCTGCGGTAACCTATGCAGCAATGATAATTCTCGGTGCCTGGCAAAGTAAAGGCTGTGATCCAAAAATAAAGCTTGAACATGGGCAGTGAAGTGTGCAATGGAAATTCATTAGTGGCTCAAGAGTGGAGTTCAAATGATTCCAGGGGAATTAGTGCACTTTCACCACTGTTTAGAAAGTCAGAGAGCCTAAGGGCAGCTGAAAGAGCAGTACAAATGCATTCCTTGTATCATTGTTAGATTATAGTTTCTGACTGCCTCCACGTTGCAAAGCAGACCTCATTTTACATGTTCAACTCATTTAGACTCAATCTGAAGTGATAAATAAATACCTTTGCCTGCTTGGCATAAATTTAGCTGTTCATCATTGCCATTTTGTACTTTGCTTCATGCAACAATCTCCTCTGGGAGAACAATTTACACAAATAAAAGGTTAAAGGATATTTTGTTAATTAGGCTTTGCTTCTTCCAACTGATAAGTCTGTGCTAGTTGCTGCTAAGTATAATTTATATCTGATGGCTTCATGTTTTATGGCTACAGTGTCAACATTTTATTCTCCATGATATCTCTGTTAACATATGTTAGTTATAGTAGGAAGTATCAAGTAGTGTAATACATTAATGCATAACTTTGTAACAAAAATACAGTTGAGTCATCCCCACAGTTTCGCTGGCAATAATTATAGTGATAATCTTAGAGAAAATGTACTCCGTTCTTTTGACAACATTTTGAGAATTCTGCAATTAACACAATGAAGGTTGGCAATATAAGCATTGTAGATTTAAAATTTACTATTCAAATTATCTTCCATGAATAATGCATGAGCAAAAATAAAACTGCCCTCAAAATGATCCTTTACTGCAAGAAATTATGAATATATAAATATAAAAGAAATATTATATTCATCTTCTGCATAAAGAAATACTTGATTCAAAAAAAATCCATGCTAATTTTAGTATATTTATTTAATATTTTTCTGCAAAACAATAATATTAAAAATCATTTAAATATTAATAATCTGCTTTTAACCCAAAATCAGGATGGGCAATCCATTGTACAATAATGAGTTCAAGTCAAGAACTGAAAATGTGAATGAGGGTTACCAGGATGCTCAGTGAATTAGAGAGAATGAGCTATAAGGATAGGCTAGACAAAGTAGGATTGTTTTCTCTGAGTGACAGAGGCTGAGGAGAGACCTGATCAAAGTCTATAAAATTATTGTTTTAAAGTTTTATTTATAAGTCACATGCAGGCTTAAATTAACACCGCAATGAAGTTTTTGCAAAAATCTCCTAGCCACTACACTCCGTGCATGTTTGGGTCCACTGAGGGAGAATTTAGCATGGCTGATGTATCTAACTAGCATGTCTTTCGGACTGGAATTCAGAGCATGTGAAGGAAACCCACGCAGACATAGGGAGAACGTGCAGACTCAACAAACAGTGGCCCAACCTGCAATGTGAGGCAGCAGTGCTAGACATTGTGCCACTGCGACAGTCTGTCTAATACTTGGGGAGGGGGCACGCACTTAAGGTGAGAGGTGGGAAGTTCAAAGGAGATGTGAGGGTGAAGTTTTTTACACAGAGAGTGGTAAGTGTTTGGAATGTGCTGTCAGAGGTGCAAGCAGATACGATAGGGACTTTTAGATAAACACATGAAAATGCAAGGAATAGAGGGATATGGACCAAGGGCAGGCAGAAAGGGTTAGCTTAATTTGGTATCATGTTTGGCACAATATCATAGGCTGAAGGGTCTGTCCCTGTGCTGTACTGTTCTACGTTCTACGTTCTAAGTTTTATGAATGTCTCAAGAAAGGGGTAAGAGGGTCCACACAGCCTACCAAGCCTGCTTGTTCAGTAGAGAATGTAACCCGTTGAGACAAGAGAAGGAAGGAATGAGCAGACGAAGTAGTTGGGTGGCAACAATGGACAAGAAAATTGGCAGGGTGGTTAATAGTGAGGAAGAAGGTCTTGGTTTGCAGGGAAACCTCATCCTTTGGGATTGACTGGTGCCACTGAAAGTGAATGGAAATTTGGCTGGAATGCCAAATTCTCCATTCTCACTTGCAGTGGGTGGCCACAGCAAGATCGGAGAATCCTGAGGAGCGAGGTGATGCACTTTGAAAGGAGTAATAAGGCAAGGGCGTACTCAATGAATGGCAAGATACTAGGAAGCTCAGAGTAATAGAGGGATCTTGGGAAGCTTTTCCCCAGATCCCTAAAGGAGGCAGGACAGGGTTAATAGGGTAGTTAAGAAGGCATATATGAAAATTTACAAACTTCTGTGAGCATTCATTTCACAAGACCTCCTTTCAACTTTAAAACATCAAAACCCTCCAGATGTGAGAGACAGTATTGGAGAGACTGATATTCCTGTATTTATTAAAAATGCATGACTTCTTCCTAGTGTATGTGTGTATGTGTATGCATGAGGATGAATGTACTTGATGTTGCATTTAAATCAGGACAAGTGTGTGAATAAATAACTTTATTTTTAAACTCACAAAACCTTTCTGCTGAATTATTTACTTGGAGTACATGTTACACAGATAATAAAACATACACTCCTTTCCACACAAAGCATACTATTACAGGCAATAAGATAAATTATACATCCTGTTAGTAATAGAAAGTAGACTATGGCTGTGATTCTCTGTAAAACAAAGTGAAGAGGTCAAAAAGAGAGCAATGTCATGCTGCTAAACATGAATAAAGAAATGAGACAATGCAATAAGAATTGGAAGAAGATAAAGAAAGAACACTGTAGAGCACACCTTGAATAAAAGAGGGCTCAGAGTAGTCAAATTGGGGACTGACCCATGTTGCTTTAAATTTGCATTGGTTGATCAAAATATGAATTTAAGTAGACATGGGGAGTTATGTGTGAGGAGTTATTCACAAATGATAGATGAAACAACGGAGAATTAATAAAGGAATAAGATGGAAGAGAAACAACACCTGAGATAAAGAGCAAGTAGATAAATAAAAGTGTTGAGGTTTAGGAGCTACAGCAAGGAATAAATTGGATAGACATGAAAAACATGTAAGAGCATGATGAGGTGATGAGAAATCAGTTAAAAGGATTATTGGTAAACATGAATCATCAAGTAATGGACAATTCAAAGAATCATCGCAGGACTCTATTATCCACCAGGGAACTGGTGAGAAATCTCCAAGACACAATAAATTAATACAGGGGGTAAATAATGAGATTAATCAAAAAAAAATCCTCCTTGTGGAATCATGTGGAGCCTTTATGCTGCATGAGGTCAATATGACCTTGCGAGCAAGCAGACTGGATAGTTTATCCAAGAGGAATTACGGAAGATGTTTTATGGGATTAGTGAGTTTAATTATGACAAGATGCATCATATAGGGTTGGGATTCTTACCTTTTAAAGTCTGACAACACCACTTTTTACTGTGTTTACGCCAGTCCAACGCCGGCATACCCACATCATCCCCCACCCCCATATCCCCACCAACTCCCAGCTGCTCCTCACTCCACTCATTCCCCTACCAAGTAGAAGGTAAAAAGAATGTAGTCCTGATGGTAGTGACCTTGCCTTTACTGGACAAGAACATTCAACTCTAGAAGGTATAGCGAGTGCAATCGATCAGAATAATTGAAGATTTGGAAATTGGCCATTGCAGGAGCAACATGAGGAGTATCTGCAACATTTGACAAAGAATGAATCAGACATGGAGTGCTGTACCATGAAGAGGACCACCTGGATGTTAGGTTTGATGTGGTGAGACAACACATTATTCAGGCTTGTGAATTCACCTCAACCGATGAATGAATGAGCTGCACGATGAAGTTGGGAAAAAGGAGGAATGAGCAGAACAAACAAAGTAAAAGGAAAACATGTGTGGCAAGCACAGCACTCAGCAGCTAGAAGCTGAAGATCCTGTCAGGCAGAGAATGTTTTGCACATGGCAAGAAGGAAGAAATTGTGGCAAATAGTTAGCACTGCTACCTCACAGCACCAGGGACCCCAGGTTCAATTCTGACCTCAAGTAACTATCCGTGTAGAGCTTGCACATTCTCCCTGTGTCTGCTTGGGTTTCCTCTGTGAGCTCCAGTTTCATCCAAAGATACAGGGGTCAGGTTGATTGCCCATGATAAATTGCCCCTTAGTGGCAGGGGGATTAGAAGGGTAAATACGTGGGGTGATGGAGATAGGGCCTGAGTGGGATCGTTGTCAATGCAGGCTTAATGAGCCAAATAGCCTCCTTCTGCACTGTAGGGATTCTATGATTCTGTGAAATATCAAAATTTAAGCAAAAACTTAGTTTCTACCTAATGCAAAAGCTCCACAAACAATCTACATGAGCCAAGCTACACATTGGGAATTACATGGTTCATTGCCATTTAGTCTGAAATTCATAACCCATGAGGCTAGAACCTCTCAGAAACATAATTTTCATGATAACAGATATTAAAAAGATTGAACCAAGGGTTAGGGTAATTTGGAAATCATAAATAGTGAACAGCTACATCCCTGGCTGTTCCAGCTGGGGCTAGTAGTAGTTGTAGTCTCAGAATCTGATACATTAAATACTGCCCAATAAGAGTAATGTGGGTCTGAGTACAGTGCCACCCACATGTATGTCGGGTGCACATGGCGGGCAAGACTGGAAGAGGCCATGTTTACCACTTCTGCCCGAGACTGCCAAAAAACACGTTTACACACTGGCTGGCCGATTAAAGGCTGGGGAGTGTGAAACATGCATAGACATTGGCGCAGCATGGCGGGCAACAGGTCCAATGGGGACCCGGTGGGAAGGTTAAAGGTTCCTATACCATACCGCAGAGCACATCAGAAGAGGCCTAGTGGTGGAAGAATGCGCGGTCTCCAAAAATCATGACAGAAGCACCCAGGAGACACACCAGGTGGGTGAACCACGCAACTGGGCACTGACAACTCATTGAGTGCCAACAGAACATACTTATCCCGTAAAGAGGAAGCCACCCTGCCAAACCAAGAAGGCCCTGGGCAGTGGCCGCTGAAGTCAAGGGTCAGTTGCTGAGGTACTCATTGCATAGCCAAAACATAACACATATGTTTGCACTTGAGAAGTCTACCTTGTGTTCATTGGAATGTATGGTAAATGGATAAAATGTTGCTATTAAGTGGAATCCATATGCAGTATTTAGAAATAGGGTGGAAAATTTTGACATGGTTGGAAAATAGGAGAGAACAAAACCACACAACCAGTAAAAATCAGTAAGACCTTCCACGCACACTCACACACACATTCTATGTAGTCTGATTCCATTTCTGGAGAGTTTTATTTTTAATTCAAGGGGGGGTGATCTTACAAATAAAAGTTCCAAACAAGTGTGAAAAAGGGAGAAATTTGCAACTATTTTTGGGTGACCAAAAAAATGAATCTTACCTAACTTAGTCAAAAGAAAATGAAGCAAACCTTAGTTTCTGCCAGCAGGAGGAGTGGATCTAAATTGCTGAAAAGGCGACTGATAGCAGCAGAGAGCGCAATTGCGCATGTGCATATCTCTGTGCCTCTTCCAGCTATAGTTGGCTTCTGTGACCCATCACTATCATGAATTGCAGGGTTCCATGGCCGATTTCCCCCCCCCCCCCGCCCCCCACCTCACATCCAGACCAATCGTGGCTGAATCCACCCTACTGGCAAATCCCCCCTCTCCACTGATCACTGTTGCATAGTGCATAGCAGTTCCCTCCCACCCACCCCCTGAAGAGCCCAACCCCTATCTCATCCCCCAGATTCCACCTGCTCGTCACTGCCCCCTTAGCATTGTCCGGTGCCTGGTGGCACTAACAGGGTGCCAGGATGGCACTGCCCAAACAGTAGCTCCCTCTGACCCTGACCTCAAAGGCCTCCAGTTCTACCGGCAGGGCTATCATGTTTGGAACCCATTGATGGGAACCATATATGATCCTCGCCAAAGAGAACCTCAACCAACGAGGCCACAGAGGCCAGTGATCACAGATTATTTCTTTCTGGGCTCATTTGCAATATTCAAATGTGATTTACTATTTCATTTAAATATTACAATCAGCCTCGCGCCTTTTTGGGTGATGTCAGATATCCAGTGCCAGTTAGATCGCAAGATGTGAGAAATCGAGCATGAACCTAATTTCTTAGCTCTCTCACAATCTTACCAGCTCACCCTGCCCATCGGCTAACAGGTTTTTCACAGGTGCTGTTTTCTGTATGTTCTTGGTAGCCCTGGTAATGTTACTCTGTCTCTCAACATAGGGCTTCCATGTTCATAAGTTCATGTTGCTGCATGGATTTTCATGTAATGATGAACCTTTTACCTACATGTTATTAAAGAATAGAAAGCATGTTATCATGAGATGCTGGAAATACTTGAGTTAGGCAACATCTATGGTGAGAGGAGCAATTAGTGGGTGGTGATTGATAGAGACTGGTGAATGGGGCCTTTTCTGTTGGCTGGAGAACCAGCGAGAGCCCTGTGATTCCTCTTTTAAGAAGTCCTGAGTTCCCTCTTTGCTCATCTTGCAATATTTACAATCTTGCATTCAGACAAGAGGTAAGCTTAGATTTCAACAGAATAATTATTCAAACAAGCATGTCTTTAGAAATGAAGAAACACTGATCAATTTGCATATTTTCTTGGCTTTGGCTTTTGGATCGGGAATGTGGGAGGTGAAAATGAAGGTGAGCTCTGGGCCCCATCAACTGTAAATCCTCCAATACCCGCAGAAACCATTTTCTGCAACGACCATTTCTCCCCCAGCAGCCATTTCCCCTGCCTCAACCCCCCCTCCCATACGAAGCCTCACAACACTAGGTTAAAGTCCAACAGGTTTATTTGGTAGCACAAGCTTTCAGAGCACTGCCCCCTTCATCAGGTGTTAACCTGGTATTGTGAGACTTCTTACTGAGCTTACCCTAGTCCAACACTGATATCTCCACATCATGGTCACCCCTCCCCTCCCCCAGCAGTCAGTTTCCACCTCAGTTTGACATTTGCTACCCAACCCTCTCCCCGGTACTCACTGCCTCCTTTGCCCCACCCTGCCATTAAAGTAAATTTGAGGTTGTCCTCCTGCACCTCCCCCCCCTCCAGAGGTCCAGGGCCAGAGCCAGGACCTGAGCAGCTGTCCACCAGTCTCTCAGCTAGGTTCCCATTCATCATTGCTGAGTTTGGGAGTGCAGATATACCTTGCGCTGGTGGATGAGGTGCCTGTTATCTCTATGGGCTTCTGAAAATATCACAAAATGTTCTGGCCGGTGATGTAGGAAAGTATGTGACCCGAGTCCAAGGGTCAGTATGGTATTGAACAGACCTAGGCATGGAGATGGTTCCTATCCTGTACTGTATATTGCACATTTGTAAACAGTTCTAGTAGTTAATAAGGACTTACAATTAACCAATGGAAGATTATGAAGACTTCATTATGACCTGTTCAATAATCAACACCCTCCCAAAGGTGTTTAGTTAGTTAGTCATATTAAGTAACACTGATGTTATCTATGCATAGTAAAGAAAAACATCAAAAAGGTAATATAGGAGAAGGAAAGAGTAACAAAAACAGTAAAACAAACTGGGCAGAAGGGCTGAAATATATCAGAAGAAGAGACATGAAACAAAAACAATGAATACCGAAAAATGGGAAGGAAGGAGTTAAATTGAAAATGAGAAGAAAGGACAGTTGGGGGATATGTTAATATGTGTGATTAAATTAGCAGAAGACAAAGCCCTGATCTACTCAGCAATTGATTAAATTGGAAACTCATTTACCACAGACTGAAACTGGGAGCAACTGAGACTGATGAGAGTAGCACAAACAGAAAAGAGGATGATGCACCATATAAGGCAATGCACAAACTTGTAACCAATTGTCGGCTTCCAGGGAAAACAAGTGGAAGATTTGAATGTGCAATAATTCAATTAGAGTTATGATATTGTCTGACATGCTCATGCCCAGAATGGACTGTGTCGTGATAATGTCATTGAACATTAAAATAAATATAAGAAGCAAGGAATTAGACTACCAGTCATTTTACCCAAGAGATTTAACTTCACAGATCATCTCCTCCACCCAGTAGTGATGCCTTTCTTAGAAGAAATAAAATAAAAGGAACACCTGTGGCCAGGAAGAGTAATTGGAAAATTCTTCTCAGAGTTCCTAAGGCAAAGAAGAAACTTTCAGATGATGGCACATTACAATACTTATATTGTTAAAATGGAAGAAAGTAATTTCTTACCAATGTGTTTAGAAGATTAGAAAATGAGAACTACGTTGGTCATAGAATCATAGGCTCCTTACAATGCAGAAGAGGCTATTTGGCCCATCAAGTCTGCACCAGCTCGTGACAGAATATCCTACCCAGATCCTCTCCCCTGTAAACCCACACATTTTCCATGGCTGAGATACAAGAATTTTTGCAAAGGATAAAACATTTCTAAACTGCATAAACTTGTCAGTACAGGAAGAGTAGCTCGCACATTTGAATTTAGAGACTCAAATTGAAGAATAACTTTTATTTCAGAAGAAGAAGTCAGAGGGCATTTTAAGATTATTGTAGAGTTTAAATTAATTTATACAGTCATAGCACTTAACCTCAAGGTCTATTGGGATGCTGTCTTTATTATAAGTCTGTACTTGTAAAAGGATTATATTAAGACTCAGAATGGTTCAAGAGAGTCTAAGGTAAGCCATATTTTCATCTTGTTTCAGTCTATATGTTGCTTCAGATAGTCAGACACTCTGTGATTACAGATAAAAGGCCTCTGCACTGCAACATTATTATGGCATTTTAATATTGACTGTGCGCAGCTCAGTGGAACAAAATGAAACTGCAACCATAAACATTCTCTGTATTCCACAAACAAAGTCCCCAAGGTATATTTTAGAAGAGCTTGCTTTGCTGTAAATAACTCATTCACATCCCAGAAGGAACTCAGCATTTTTATGAATAAAACAACCTGCCAACTTGAGTGCTAGGGACGGGTAGTTATCATCCCACCCCACCTCCTGCTGTTGCCTTGTGATTGATATGTTGATAAGCTCAAATACTATTACAACTGCAGAGATTTATCAAGTTAGCTGCAAATCTGGAAGCAATTGTCAGCTGTGCATTGAAGGCTTAAGTGATATTTCTAAGCGGGCTGGAGTTATAAAAAGGAAGCATTACGGCTCTTCTCAATGAAGACACAATGTTGTTCCTGCATGGTTGGTTTATATTGATCTGTCTAAAACTGATAAAATGTGGCAAATGATCTAATTACAAAAATCAGAGGTCACTAATGGATTGCTGATAACTCTAGGTACAATATGATAATACAATGCAATAGAGTAAACACAGTTTTGATGGTTTCAAATGAATGACCTTCGTCTGAGAATTATCTGCAGGGTTGACTGGACCTTTACACATCAGGGGAAGAAAGAAAAGAGAGAAATCGGTGATGAGAAGAGGCCACAATTTTCTGATATCAGTTTGAAATTTATTTGCTGCCAGCTTCCATTTATGTCACCTGACCCTACTTTTTTTAACGTTTACTTTGAAGTAATATTTTGAGTTCAACTTAGCTAAACCATTTCCTGTTTCTACAAAATCCATCTCAAAATAGTTTTAATGCAAATAAGAAGAGTAACAATGACTGATTTTACTAATAAAAATGTGCACCACAGAGAGATGGGCCCGTAATATGCATTACCACTGGGGAAAATGTAAAGCCCACACGTACAGATGCTCCAGAGATGCATTTATTACGTAGATGAGTATTGCCATTGCCTCTTCTCTCACACGCGGGATCAGACTCATTGCTATTCTGTGCACCTCGTTTTAATCTTCCTTTGGCATGATGAGCAAAACTCAATATTGTAATCACAGTTCGGCCAGTACATTGGAAGGTTTATACATAGTTTTTGTAGGTATATCATTGAGCTGTTTGTAAACCCAAACATGCTATTTGTTCCTAAATGAATGCACAGGTTGTTAAATTGCTTTGCCAGGGAGTCTGGATATTAAAATTGAGGTGCATAATCATAATCCCACATACCTTTCTGACGTTGATATTGCATTTTCATTAAGGCAAAACAGTTTTACGACACACACCATTAATAAAGCAATATAATTGAACAGTCAGGTCAGCCATCTGACTTCTGGATGCATTAAAATAAGAGGTGTGAGAGCAACACAAGTAGGTGGGCTGAATTGACATCATTGGTATTTTGCACCAGGATTTATATAATCCAGTCTGATGTGTGTGTAAATTCTCAATAAGTGCCTGCAACTGAAGACTCCATACTGGAGCATGTGTTCCAAATTTGCCCTATAATCCTCGGCCAAAATTTTTCCTTCCGTTCCCACCGCTGGGATTTTCCAGTCCCTTTGGTGGTGACGTCTTGCTGTGGGTTCCCCAACAGCGAAGGTTTCTCTGATTATCTGGCTTCCCCATGCACAGATCACGCAAAACAGGTTTTGCGCCTGGCGCCAAATGGTTTGCAACCATCCTGATCCCTTTCTAATAGTGCAAACCGATCGCGCCCAGGAAGGGCATGAGGCCAATTAGCATATTTAAAGTAGTATATAAATATGCTGAGTTAAAGGTAAAATATTGCAGATGCTGGAGTCTGAAACAAAGCAACAAATCCTCTCCACTCCCTTCAGGGCAACTGTCATATTTCTCAGGCAATCCCTTAACAATCCCAGTGTGGAGATGGAAATCATAGACACTTATTCTTTGAAGGAAATATGTCCACTTTATGAGCTCAGTGTGCACTATTTCTCACATATAACTTAGTCTGTTTCTTAGTAATGTGAGATAAATCATTTAAATTAAGTAATAAGGCAGCATTTTCTATTTTTCTCTACTTATATTAATCATCTATTGAAAATCTTTTACAATTTGAAAGATATCGGTTTTCTTTCACATACCATATATAAAATCAATTTGTCATAAAATTCAAATGAATAACATTCTAATGAAGAAATGGAACAAGAGCCAGGGGACACTTTTTAATTGAAAGTATTATTAATGTCCTGGATAATGAATTATTTTGGCTTTCAAAATAAAGACAGGCAACAATCAACAAACGCTACGATTTTATTGCTCTGACGAAAAGTCATCCAGGCTTGAAATGTTGGCTCTATTCTCCCTCCACAAATGCTGTCAGACCTGTTGAGTTTCTCTAGCATTTTCTGTTTTTGTTTCAGATTTCAGCATCCAAAGTAATTTGCCTTTAGTGATTTTGTTTTGCATTTGGGCATAGTGCATGGTGGGAAATCTGACAGGGAACATTTCTGTCAAAGGAAACCTGTCAAATTTCACATCAATGAGGAATAAAGCATGGTCTGTTATAATGATACGGTCTTCCCTGGCTTGTTAAGAAATGTGAACTTAATCTTAGTTTGGGCAGAGACTGAGGACTCCATTTCCCAGCAGGCCCAGGAGTTCTGAGCATGTGCAGAGCATGACTGGATGACAGACAGCACATGCTCCGTTCCAGTTTTGTTTATTTCAATTGAAATGTTTGGCCATACAGGACGTCAGGAGTGTGTGCCTGTGTGGTGTGAAAAACAAGGTCCACATGACCCAGATTTGGACATCATAACATGGGGACAACCAGGACCAAGAGGGGGTGAAGCCAGAAAGGTAGAACCCAGGGAGAGTGCCCAGAGAGGTAGGGCTGGAGATGGAGACCACTTGGAAAGGATCCACCAACAGGAGACCAATGGGAGGAGTAGACCACCAGTAAAAGAAAAAGGGAAAGAAAGCATTGGGGAGAGGAGAAAATAAAGAGGCTCTAGTTAGAAAGCACTGGTGAAGGCAGGCTCCAAGTAGTGAAGGCTTGGGACAAGTCTTAGAGAGCAGAAAAAACAATTGGGGGTGGTGCAGGCCATCAGTCATATTTTTGGAGCAGTGGTGTTCTTATTGGCAAGGCTGAAAAGTTGGAATTGTACTTTGGGAAGCCAGGGCAATGTTGTCTCAGGCAAATAGATTAAACATCAGGATTTGATTTGATTTATTGTTGTCACATGTATTAGCTTACATTATTCATTACATCATTGTCACATGTATTAGCTTACATTATTTTGTATTACATTATTGATACAAAAAGTATTATTTCTCGCATGTCGTCCATCGAGAAGGAAACGAGAGAGTGCAGAATGTAATGTTGCAGTCATAGCTAGGGTGAAGAGAAAGGTCAACTAAATATGAGGCAGATTCATTCAAAAGTCTGATGGCAGAGGGAAGAAGCTGTTCTTGAGTAGGTTGGTACATGACCTTAGACTTTTGTGTCTTTTTCCCGACGGAAGAAGGTGGAAGAGAGAATGTCCAGGGTGTGTGGGGTCCTTAGTTATGCTGGCTGCTTTGCCGAGGCAGTGGGAAGTGTAGACAGTGTCATTGGATGGGAGGCTGGTTTGGATTGGGCTACATTCACAATCTCTTGTAGTTTTTTGCCAGAGCAGGGAGCTGAGCATTCATGAAAGTCCAAGTAGTAGTGACTTTGTTACATATTATAAACCAATGCATCTCCTTTTGATTAGTCACGTGATATGTAATTACATCATCTGAAACATTTGGCAGTTTTCCCCTGTCTTCTACTCTGGACTGTCTATAGGCAACAACTTTTCAGAAAACTCAACTAACTGGTTAAGTAACCCACTATGTGGCAACCCTTTCATCCATTTTATCTTGCTGTAAATGTGAGCTGACCACATTAATATATAACAGACTTCTCAGGGAAATTCAGAGGCTTGAGCTTTGAAAGTGAAGTCTGGAAATCCCTCATGAGTTTTAATAAGATGATCTAATTCACAACGGGAGATGATGGTGTAGTGATGATGTCACTGGACTAATAATTGAGAAGCCCAGGCAATGTTCTGGGATATGGGTTCAAGCCCCATCATGGCACCTGATGGAATTTGAATTCAATTAATAATCTTGAATTGAAAAACTAGTCTCTGTCTCAGTAATGGTGATCGTGGTTATGATTGATTTTCGTAAAAATCCATCTGGTTTATTTAATGTCCTTTAGGGAAGGAAATCTACTGCCCGGTCTGGCCTACAAGTGACTCCAGATCCACAGCAATGTGGCTGACTCTTAACTACCCTCTGAAATGATGTGCAAGGCACACAGGCCAATTAGGAATGGGCAATAAATGCTGGTGTTGTTAGTGACACCCACAGCCCAAGAAAGAAAAAAAAAGTGGACATTGATGTCTGGGTGGGTTGTTGAGAAACCATGGACTCTATCTTGATCACCCTTTATTGTGCAATGTGATGTGTTCAACCTTGGTTTGCTTGCTAATGCAGTTGTACTGCCTCTCAATTTTGGATGTTAGAGTATACAAGAGGTACTATAAATTGTTTTATGTTTTTTACTGTGTATGGCAAAGTTTTAGTTTGTTCAAAACTGTGGAATCTTGTGGTTTTATTCCCTTTGATCTCAAGCTTTCTCTATTTTAAACAGGAGTTATTGGTCCCTAACCAGATCATATCAGAAATTTGGGGGTCTAGTTCTGAATCATCATGGCTGCTTTTCCTCTGTGTGCTATACACAAATGATCCAGTGTACAGGAAACAGGAAAAAAAAGTTTGAGTAAAATACTTAATACCGACTAATTAAACCCTTAAGAATAAAGAGAAAAAAGCTGTAGATTCTTTGCAATTTTATAAAATACATTCAAGGGGGTGTGAACATCAGTGGTAGAGTCAGCATATGTTGTCCATCCCTGTTTTCCCTTAAGAAGGTCATGGTAATCCACATCCTTAAATTCCTGCATATGGCCCAGATAAGGGAAGGACTTCTAGCTTTTTGATCCAGGAACTGTGAAGTGCTGAGAAAATAGTTCTAAGTCAGGATGGTGTGTGGTTTGCAGATGAATTTCCAGGCGGTGGCATTTCCAGATGCCTGCTGCCCTTAACCTTCCTGGTAATAGAGGTCGTGGCTTGGAAGGTTCTGCTGAAGCAGCTTTGGCAAATGTAAAATTCCTCTGCAATACATCATCTAAAATTAAAGAACATTGCAACAAAAACAAGCCGATTGCCCTATTAAGTCTTTTCCATCATGTTTCATCCTTCTCTTCAAAACTCATCCTCTTTAATGAGGACCATTTATAAGCAACTATCTTTACCAAAGTGGTAAAGAAAGCATTTAGAAAGCTTTCCTTTATTGGATGAGGTATTGAACACAAAAGCAGGGATGTAATACTGGAAATGTATAAAGTGCAGGTTAGGCAGCAGTTGGAATTTTGTGTACATTTCTGGTCACCACATTCTAAGAAGGGCACAATTGTTCTGGAAAGAGTACAGAGGTGATTTAGAAGAATGTTGCCATGGCTTGAAAATTGCAGCCATTGAGAGAGGTTGGACAGGCTACATTTGCTTTCCTTAAAACAGAGGAGGCTGATGGGTGCCTAAACTGAGGTGTACAAAATTATGAGGGACCTAGATAGGGTAGACAGAAAAGACATGCTTCCCCTAGCTGAGGAGTCAATTACCACAGGGCATAGATTTAATGTGATTGGTAAAACGATTAGAGGATACATATGGAAAATATTTTTCACCCAGAGGTTGGTGAATGTCATGAATTCACTGCCCGATTTGATGGTTGTGACTGAAATGCTGAACTCATTTAAATGGTTCATGGATCTGCATCTGAAGTTGTGTAACTTGCTATTGGTCTGAAACAGGAAAGTGGGATTAAAATGAGTGGCCAGTTTCTTTATTTATCTTTTTTGGTCAAAGCAGACATGAAGGGCTGAATGGCCACTTTCTGTGTCATAATCTTTCTATGGTATTACAATTCTCAGAAAATATTAGTCATTGCAAGCATTTCTGGCCCAGGGTTTTGTGCAACCAACAGTGTGATGCCAAAAATGTTTCAATTAGGCTTTCATTTTATGGATGTAATAAGGTCCCAGAGGCTTCGGTTTGCTGACTAACTTGATTAGTTTATATTGACAACCTTCACAGAGAAAGTTGATTTTCTTTGTGAAATGCTGACAAGTTTAGCCAGCAGCTGATAAGTTGCTCATCTGCTTCTGAGGTTAATGTTTGACATGTATATCCTACATACACAATTTAATTATAATTTTGCAGATCTACCTTTGCTTTTTTTTTATTCATTTGTGGGACATGGGCATCTCTGGCTGGCCAGCATTTGTTGTCCATCCCTAGTTGCCAAGGGCAGTTGAGAGTCAACCACATTGCTGTGGCTCCGGAGTCACATGGAGGCCAGACCAGGTAAGGACAACAGATTTCCTTCCCTAAAGGACATAAGTGAACCAAATGGGTTTTTCAACAATAGGTTCATGATCATCAGTAGATTCTTAACTCCAGATATTTTTTATTGAATTCAAATTCCACCATTTGCCTGGCTGGATTTGAACCCAAGTCACCAGAACAATGGCTGAATTTCTGGACTAATATTCTAGCAATAATACCATTCAGCCATCGTCTCTCTCTATCTTGCATATATCTATGAAGTCCTATACAGTTGTGCCAATTACTAACTATGTATGATCACATTAAAGGACTATTGTGATGGCAAAGAAAGCAATTCCTGAATCAGCCAGCAACATTTTGTGTCAGAGTGTGCGTAGTGTCCTTTACAAATATAAAGATTGGTTATAGAACTATAGAATCCCTAAAATGTAGAAAGAGACCATTTGGTCCATTGAATCTGCACTGACTGTCTGAAAAAAGCATCCTATACTTCGCTTTGCCCTCTCCCCATAATCCTGTGCATTTACCATGGCTAATCCACCACACCGACACATCTTTGGATGCTAAGGGTGTGATCTTTCCTAGCATTTGTGCCACATTCCCACTGTAGCAAAGTCAGAGAATTTGGCAGCCAGCCAAATCTCCATTCACTGCAGCGGAATGGGAAAATCCAGTGGCGTGAATGGTGGTAAAATTTCCAGCCAAAGGGACAATTTTGCATGGCCAATCCACCTAACCTGCACATATTTAGAACATGGGAGGAAGCTGAAGCACCCAGAGGAAACCCACGCAGACATGGAGAGAACGTGCAAACTCCACACAGACAGCCACCCAAGACCAGAGTCAAACCACATCCCTGGCACTATGAGGCAGCAATGCGAACCACTATGCCATCGTGCTGCCCCATTTACTGTCCCATCCATCTCTTTCATCATGGTGGTTTTGGTAGCATGTAAATTATGCTAAGTATTTAAATTGTTAAGCAAGTTTTCTGTAGGATTAATATTATAGGAAAGTACACGTGGGGCAATAAAACAGAAATATCTGTGCAATTTAAAGCAATTACTGTCACAACTGACTCCTTAGCACCAGCAAATGCTGATTTCATAAGGGTACCTTTGGCCATGATGTCCTGTCAGCCTGAATGTTTGGAAATAGCATACAAACCAATTGTATTTCCAAAAGTTAATTGAAATAAAACATACATTTGGTTGAAGCATGTTGTTCTGAGACTGATGATTCCAGCTCCCAGTGTTCGCTTTACTCCACTTCAATGAATAGCCAGGAACAAGACGCCCAGGCTCACTCACCCATGATTTAACTTGAGTCCAAAGTTATTTGAGGTTCCAAGTCCATGAGAGATCTACAAACATAAATAAGACCAACTAGAGTGTTAGTAGGAACCTAAACATTCCCCTGCAGTTTACAAATGACGGAAGGTTGGCTTAACCCTGCTTTATTGTCAGAATAAATAAAGTCCAACAGAATACAAAGTCACCCCATTTCTCTCCTTCACTTTTCAAGTAGTTTCTATAAAGAAGCATTTGCAATGTTCTTCTCTCAAGTTTCCCATTCTTTCAAGCTGGTATAGGATACTCAATCTCATCAAAGTTATGAAATGAGGGTAAAGAAAGGGGGTGCAATGATGTGGTTTTGGGAGCAAAGGGGAGAAACTGGTCACAAAGCTCTAATGTGGTGGAGGAAGAAACCATCATGAAAGTTGAACTGAGGGACTGAAGAAGAATATCAACTTAACCCATTTGGAGAGGGAGAAGAGTGTCAGAGTGAATTGACAAGGAAAAGGAAGAAAGAAAGTAGTGCCAATATGAACGGGAAGGGTTGTTGGTAAAAAATCACCTCCACTGTGAGAGAGTGGAGAGTTGATGAATTGTTGCTGTGAACTGGGGCTGGACGGGATAAAGTGCTTTTATGAACTGGGACAATGTGGAGGGTGCAGTACAGATAGATTTTTGGTAAATAATCGAAAATCCAAATCTCACTTTATTATTACTTTTTAAAATGAGAAACCTATTAATTCTGCTCTAAGTTTAACCATTTTACACAATGGCATGTGCGACCTCCTGAAACCTCACCAACTCAGTAATCTTGGTATACTTTTTTCAATGTTTGGATTTCCCACTTTCCTTTTTACATGCTGACGCCATTTATATCAATTCTTTAAAAAGGAAAATTGCTTCAAAGCACTTTACAGAGACAGAGTCCAAAAATGAATGCTGATGTAAAGGAGAAAAGTTATGAGATCCAATAAATTAAGCTATGTATGTCCACAACATACATTACAAAGCTTGTGTAAGTATTTATTTCTATATGAATAGCCTTTTGAAGGTAGTGCCAGTTTTATTTTAAGCTCTAGCTAACTATTGAGATACAAATGTATATCACTCACACTTTACTCCAGTTTCCCTCTCATCTACCCTCATGCCCTTGCTGACTTCAAGGGACCATGAGTTCATGGGACCAACTTGCTCATTCCTATACCCACCAACTGCTGACCACCCAACTTCCCTACCTGGCTCCTATTTTAGCTGATATTGTTAACTATTCCTCATCCTTGTGCATTGTTCCTCTCTCCTTCATTTCTGCAGTCATCAATTGCCCTTTCCTCAGTAAAACCTTCCCTCCCCTCCTTCTATTTCGTTGCAAAACAATATCTTATCTCCTTTCCTCTCCAAAGCCCTTGAATGTGTTGTTGCCTCCAAAATCTGTCCCCATCTTTCCTCCACTTCTATATTCCCATGTCTCCAAACAGGTTTTTACCCTTGTCATAGTACTGAAATAGATCTTAATACAGTCACGAATAACAACCTATACAACCGTGATTGTGGTAAACTGTGCTCTGTGTCCTCTCAGTCTGTCTGCAATCTTTGACAAGGTTGACCACAACATCCTCCACCTAAGTCTCTTCTCCATTGGGTGAGAATACCCTGCCTGGTTCCATACTTATCTACAGTTGTAGCCATAGAATCAAACAATTTTCTACCCGCACACACATCGTTGTCTTTGGAGTACAGCGAGGATTTGCCACCTTTTATTTCTCTTCTGCATGGTGTTCCTTTTAGAAACCACCAATAGAGTATGAGATTCCACATGTATTCTGATGTCCCCTGGCTCTACTTCACCATTACCTCCCTCAGCCGCACGCCCGCCCCCGTCACTGATTTGTTGCAGCGCTTGTCGGTCATCCAGAATAATGAGCATAAATTTCCTCCAACTAATTATTTCCCAAGATGGCGCCAGAGAGAGATGACTTCTTGCAAGCTGAGCCCAGCATGCCTTCTAATTCTATCTTTTGTTCCTGTTCTATGTTTTTAAAACTTCATTCTAGCTCTTTTAAACTCTCTAACAATGCTTTAGTTATCTTTCTCTACACGCTAGCTATGACTGTAACACTACATTCTGCACACTCTCATTTCCTTCTCTATGAATGGTATGTTCTGTCTGCATAATGCAAGAACTAATACTTCTCACTATACGTTAATACACGTGACAATAATAAATCAAATATTAATTTTTTAATTCATCTTTGGCTCATAGGTGTCACTGGCTGGCCAGCATTTATTGCCCATCCCCAGTTGCCCAAGGGCAGTTGAGAGTCAACCACATTGCTGTGGTTCTGAATTCACATGTAGGCCAGACCATGTAAGGATGGCAGATTTCCTTCCCTAAAGGATGGTAATGAACCAGATAGCAGGATTTGAATCCAGGTCCCCAGGATATTAGCTGAGTTTCTGGATTAATAGTCTAGTGACAATACCACTAGATCATCATCTATTCATGAAATCAATCAGTAGCATTAAATCCATTGTATTTGATTCCTGCCGCAATCTCTGTTCCCTGGCCACAGGTTGCATTCTTCTCCCTGAAGCTGAATCAGATGATTTATAGACTGGTATCATAGTTGACCCTCAGAAGAGCTTCAGAATACAAATCCATTCTATCCCCAAAACTGCCTACTTCCAGCTTTGTAACATTGCCTGACTTCACCCCTATCTCAGCTCAATTTCTGCTTAAATCCTCAGTACACCTTATCTCTAGACGTAACTATTCCAACATTTTCCATATTACACAAACCTGACCTCATTCAAAGCTCTGCTGTCTTTATCCCAAGTTCACATCAAGGTCAGTTCACTGTCTGTTCTCACTTCTGCCCAACAAAGCATCAATTTTAAAATTCTTATCCTTGCTTTTTTTTAAATCCCTCCACCTTCCCCATCCCAGCCTGACAATCACTGAGATATCAGCACCCCTCTAATTCTGGCCTATAGTCATCCCTGATTATAATCACTTCACTATAGACAGTCATGTCTTCAGCTATCTGGGCTCTAGAATCAAAGAATCCCTACAGTACAGAAGGAGGCCATTTGGCCCATCGATTCTGTACCAACCACAATCCCACCCAGGCCCTATTCCCTAACCCGATCCATTTACCCTGCTAATCCCCCTGACATTACAATCAATTCAGCAGGGCCAATCAACCTAACCCACACATCTTTGGACTGTAGGAGGAAACCGGAGGAAGCCCACACAGACACGGGGAGAAAGTGCAAACTCCACACAGACAGTGACCCGAGGCTGGAATTGAACCCAGGTCCCTGGAGTTGTGAAGCAGCAGTGCTGCCCTTTATGTTCTGCTATTCCTTCCTTCTGTTTCACTTTTCTTTGAACTTGCTTGTTAAAATCTACTTCTTCGAAAAGTTAGTGGTCATCTGTCCTAATTTCTTGGTGATTGGCTGTAAAATTGATAATATTCCAATGAAGAAGCATCTTAGGATGTTTTACCATGTTCAAGGTACTATATAAATACGAGCTATTGTGGTTGTAATAAATCTATCCTTGTATTTGCCATTCAATTTTTTCATTGCACATGCAATAATCGCTAATGCCACACTCATGGTTCAACTCAAAACATGTTGGGTAGATTTTGAAGGCAGTGACATCAGGACACGGGGAACCAAAATGTTCAAAGATGATTCAGCACTATTACTAAAAGTTTAAAGTTTATTTATTAATGTCACAAGTAGGCTTACGTTAACACTATTAATGAAGTTACTATGAAAATCCCCTGGTCACCACATTCTGGTGCCAATTCAGGTACACTGAGGGAGAATTTAGTATGGCCAGTGGACTTTGGAGGGAAACCAGAGCACCCAGAGGAAACCTACGCAGACATGGGGAGGACGTACAAACTCCACACAGACAGGGACACAAGCCAGGAATGGAAACCGGGGCATTGCTCTGTGAGGCAGCAATGCTAACCACTGTGCCACCCCTGGGGCTATAAAAACTTCTCTAGTCTTCTGACGGGTGATCAGGGTGTTGCCCTGGTCCCTGCGGTAGATCCATTTAAAATGTAAATCAATGTGCTAGGGACTATTCTGATTGCTAATTCAGCAGAGTACTGACTATGGTAGAAAATCCAACTCATGTCTGTTAGCCATTCAGCTGAAGAGGACCCCACAGGTTTATTTTTTTTAAACCTGGATTAGCAGCAGCAAAAAACTACCATAATTCCATTGGGCAACTGACTGGCATTTCCGACAGCTGACCAACCAATAGGTGATATCTACCTCTTTGTTTCTACCTAGCTTGTCTTCTTCGTTGCTTCTAATTCTAATTAATTAAAAAGGCTTCAGAAACAATTATGTTTCATTCTACATTAACTCGCATTAAGTCCCAGGTGCACAAGCAATGCAGAAGGTTGAAAAGGAGGTTATTGAAATTTAAAGCTTCACGAAAAAGGGAACAATCATGTCCCATGTGGATTGGGAAATTAGGACATAACAGACATTTGGTGCCAGATTGTCTGACTAATTGGATTTCTATCAGCTCTCTATATATTGGCTGATGCAGCATTTGCATTTATGAAGCAGAAATGTAAATGCGCCTCTCATAGATCGAACACGATTTTAGGCCTGTATGGTGTTTGCAGCGTGGTAAAAATGATTCCTTTTTGACTGGGCTAAGATGAAGTTAGTGGCCAGATGGCAATTTGACAAATTGATATGCAAGACCTGAACCAGACCACAAATGGATACAGTAAGGAATCAATCTTTCAGAAGGAAACAATTTTGTCTCTATTCTTTTTTTAAAAAAAACCTTTGGTTTGAAAACAAAAAGGCAAATATTACTTCTGAAGCATTAATCCAACCAGTTCTGCATTCGCTTTGCCCATTCCTGAAACAATGATATCCTCATTTACTAATGTTTGTAAAATCTATCTTCTGTTAATTTGAGGAAACTCATGTCATAAATGAAGAGAAAAAGATTTACATGAAGCCACAAAATTTCTTTAACAATAACCTTTGCGCTCAAAGTATTAGGATACATTCAAGTTGACTTTAAATAGCTTTGCACATTGTAAAAGATGTCAAGCATTATCATTGTTATTTAATTTTAAATAACTGTAGCAGGGAAGGTATCAATCTCCTTTTGTCTTGTTTCTTTCTTACTCCTCAATCTTTCCAATTCACTATCAACAGCCACCTTAAAAAGACTCCACATCACTGTCTTCTACTCAGTTCTCCCAGATCCCTCCTTAAAAAATCCCTCAAATCTTCCCTCTTTTCCCCCACTTTCATTTCCCATCCTAACTTCATTCCTCTCTCCTTCCCTCAGAGTCAGTGTCCTGCAGTTTTCCTGCCTCCTTATTGTAAAGTACTTCAAAACATCTTCCTGTGGGTCTAGCATTGTATAAATGCCACTAGTACTATTTCAAGGTTGTTTTCCATATTATATAATAGAAGGGCTGAATGGCTCAGTTAACTAGGTGGCTAGTGTGTGATTCAAAATAAGTGTGGGTTCAATTCCTGTTCCGCCTAAGGCAAACTTGGGAACCTACTTCTTCACCCTGCTCCTAAAAATGGAAGGCAAACTACCACTGAAAAACAGCTGCCCAGAAAACAACCCAAGATGATACAACAGCAGCCAATGAACTATGGACCTGCAGGCAAAGCACACCTGACACAGCGTATTATTTATGCTAAAAAAAAAACAGAGGGAGTATTACTTAAGCCGTGGATTTGGCATGGCGAGATTTGAATTGTGAGTGGTAGTTTCTTCAGAACTTGAATATTTCTGAAAAGAGTGACATGTTGCTGAAGTTTTTCATTTTGGTCTCATCAGGCCAAATGCAAGAATGCCAAATTTCAAATTACCACAATAATTTGCACTACAGGAGAAAATGATGCTGAGTGATTTCCAAGTGCGCTCTTATCGGTTGAGGTTTCGCACTGAAAAAAAGCAATGGGAAATGATAGGTCTGCAAGCAAATGTAATCTTTCAAGCCTTGTAACTTTTTACCCAGGAACTTGGGTAGCCTGTTTCTTTCCCATACCAATCAGAGTTGATTTGTCAACGAATAAACATCCCTTTTTTTTCTTGTAGAATAAATTTTTGTGATCGTTTGAAATTTTGTTTTCTTGTGTTTTTCCTGATTTGTGTAAGATGAAAAGCTTCGGCAACATGTCTCTTTTTAGCAAAACCAAAATGAGTAAACAAATACCGTAAAATCACAATGTTAAACTAAGGTGACACAAAATTCCAGTTATGTTAAAGTTGTCAACTACTCCCACTGGCAGAATAACAAATCCCATCATATGATGCCTGTGATAAGCCAAAATTCCAAACTGGTAACTCCAGATTAATCAAACTTGTCATATGACTGCACAGACAAATCAGGGTGGAGCGTGACAACACGAGTGCAAAATCATGGGATGCAAGATATCATTTGACATCAAAATCTCTCTGTGCAAGCACATGCAAAATCTGGGTATATCTAAACATGATGTGGAGATGCTGGCGTTGGACTGGGGTTAAGCACAGTAAGAAGTCTCACGACACCAGGTTAAAGTCCAACAGGTTCAACCTGGTGTTGTGAGACTTCTTACCATATCTAAACATGTGAGAAACCATGTCTAAACATGTGAGAAACCACTCTCTGCAGATAGCAAGCTGAGCAGAAAAAGGTTACGGCATTTTTTCTGGATCTGACTCCTGACATTTTTCAATGCCAAACTCTGGATTGTACAAGGTCAGGCCATTGTAAAGTGCAAACAAATTGAATAAAGACTTTTTCACACATCCACTGCATTTTCAGTTAGCATTTTAACCTGTTTTTAGACATGGGGTGGCACAGTGGTTAGCACAGCTGCCTCTCAGCACCAGAGGCCAGGTTCAATTCCCAGCTTGGGTCACTGTCTGTGGGAAGTCTGCATGTTCTCCCCACATCTGTGTGGGTTTCCTCCAGTTTCCTCCTACAGTCCAAAAGATGTGCTGAACAGCTGCATGCTAAATTCTCACTCAGTGGGGATTTTCACAGTAACTTCACTGCAGTGTTAACGTAAGCCTTGTGACTAATAAATAAATGTTTTCTTCAGATAAGGGAAAGGTAGTGAATGTTATATATGTGGACTTCAGTAAAGCCTTTGACAAGGTACCTCACGGTAGACTGGTATGAAAGGTGAAGTCACACGGGATTTGAGGATAACTGGCAAGATGGATACAGAACGGGCTTGGCCATAGAAGTCATGATGTGGCAATGCTGATGTTGGACTGGGGTAAACACAGTAAGAAGTCTCACAACACCAGGTTAAAGTCCAACAGGTTTATTTGATAGTAAACGCCACAAACTTTTGGTACGCTGTTCCTTTGTCAGGCGAGTGGAGAGTTCTTCGCTCATCTGAGAGCTCTCCAATCACCTGATGAAGGAACAGTGTTCCGAAAGCTTGTGGCATTTACTATCAAATAAACCTGTTGGGCTTTAACCTGGTGTTGTGAGACTTCTTACTGTGTTGGCCATAGAAGACAGAGGGTAGCAGTAGAGGGGTGCTTTTCTGAATGGAAGGCTGTGACTAGCAGTGCTCCACAGGGATCAGTTCTGGGACCTTTGTTCGTAGTATAGATAAATGATTTGGCAAAAATGTAGCTGGTCTGATTAATAAGTTCATAGACAACATAAAAATTGGTGGAGTTGCGGATAGTGAAGAGGATTGTCAGAGGACACAGCAAGATATAGACTGATTGGAGACATGGGCAGGGAAATGTCAGGTGGAGTTTAATCTGGACAAGTGTGAGGTAATGCATTTTGGAAGGTCCAATGCATGTAGGTATTATACAGTAAATGGTTGAACCCTTAGGAATATTGACAGGCACAGAGACCTGAGTGTACATGTCCACCAATCCTGGAAGTGGTAATGCAGGTGGATAAGGTAGTCAAGAAGACATACGGCATGCTTGCCTTCATTGGTCAGGGCACTGAGTATAAAAATTGGCTGCTCATGCTGCAGCTGTATAGAACCTTAGTTAGGCCTCATTTAGAACATTGTTTACAATTCTGGTCACCACACTACCAGAAGGAAGTTGATGCTTTGGCGAGGGTACAGAAGAAGTTTACCAGGATATTGTCTGGTCTGGAGGATATTTGCTATGGATAAACTTGGTTTGTTCTCACTGGAATGACGGAGGTTGAAGGTTGACCTGATAAGGATTTATAAGATTATGAGTGGCATGGACAGAGTGCATAGTCAGATATTCTTTCCTAGGGTAGAAAAGTCAAGTACTTGAGGACATATGTTTAAGGTATGTGGAGAAAAGTTTAGAGGAGATGTGCAAGTCAGGTTTTTTTACACAGAGGATGGTGAATGTTTGAAACGCACTGCCCAGGGAGATGGTGGGAGCAGGTATGATAGCGGTATTTAAGGGGCAACTAGACAAATACATGAATAGGATGGGAATGGAAGGATACGGACTCCATAAGTTTTAGTATAGGCAGACATCATGATCAGCACAGGCTTGAAGGGCTGAAAGACCTGTTCTTTATATTCCAAGAGCCACGAGAAGTTTCAGCCTAAAAGCAATTATTTATCTTCTATAAGGTTTCAGTATATCTTCATGTGGAAATCTGGGCCAAATTTATTTGGGTCTGCTTCATGGTTGTGTGAATGACAGAACAAAGAATGACCTCCATTTCTAATCTTGCTGATGTATTCAGGGCCAGTGGAGTTAGTTTATTTAAGCGTCATTGGTAGGAGCAGATTCATTTTGCCTCCATCTTGAGTAGCTGTTTGAGGAGGAGGGGCAAAGGAAAAGCAACACTGGCAAATTATTTGCTTAGCAGATGATGCCACCAGTGCACCAATTATTGTTTTCTATACCTAACTGACCTCTTTCTAAACAGGCTCATATGTTCATGTTCACCTCTTTCTGATACCGTGATCTTGCAAGTATCTCTGCGCCTTGAGTAACCATGGTTTCTGGTTGTATTGTTTCTGCTCTGGCTGGTATTAACTGGTAGTGGGACTTCTGGGGATCCAGCACATGAGTTCCTTTTTGTTTTTTTGTGAGCTCAAGAGATCTTCTAAGTTCCATAAGTTCAGCATGGGTGACCATCACTCCAGTCTGCCCCCTATCCCTCCAAATATCGAGACTTATCTGTCTACCTCCTTCAGCCCTGACAACGCCCTGATATTGTAAAAACCCAGAATTGACTGGACTGCACCAGGATGCTTAGCTCAGGCTGCAGAAAGTCACCTAATGCAAATGAGGCCTCGCCATTAAAATAGAATGGGCCTCCCATTGAAATTATCTGGAAATTGTGATCCCATGCCTTCCTTGGGCAGCACGATAGCACAGTGGTTAGCACTGCTGCCTCACAGTGCCAGAGACCCAGGTTCAATTCCCAGCTTGGGTCACTGTCCATGTAGAGTCTGCACATTCTCCCCATGTCTGCGTGTGTTTCCTCCAGATGCTCTGTTCCCTCACACAGCCTGAAAGACGTGCTGGTTAGGTGCATTGGCCATGCTAAATTCTACCTCAATGCACCCGAACAGATGCCGGAGTGTGGTAACTAAAAGATTTTCACAGTAGCTTTATTGCAGTATTAATGTAAGGTTACTTGTGACACTAATAAATAAATGTATGATTTAAAATTGCTAGTAGTTGAACATTAGATGACAGCATTAATAGATTGAGCGTGCTTGGATCTGTTTAATGACATTGCTTCGCCTTTTGTTCCATATTATCTTTTGTGCAACAACAGGAATGAACAGTTTAAAAAAATGGAGTAAAAGTAAAAAGAAATGAGAATTATGCAAATTTGAGTGTTTTAATTCTGGGGTTAAATTTGTTATTCCTATATATCCTCTATCTTTGCCTAGTCTTTTCTATTCAGTTAAAGGCAGTATATAATTGAAAAACCATTGTTGTATATTTGAATGTTGGACAAGCGTGGGCCACCTTGGATTTCATTATTCTGAAACAAAACCAGACTCTTGCACATCTGGGTCCTGAAATTACTCTCTGTGATCCAAACACGTTCATCTAAATCATTCCCTCTGCTATGTTGTGAGTCAACATTTCTGTTAAAGTACTAGAGAGAGGAATCTAAGATGAATGTACTAAGTATTTGTATGTATCCCATGGTGTCATTTCAAAGCTATTATTTATTAAACGATGATTTGCTGGTCTCTCTGAAAGGGGTTTTCACTATTATTGCCCATCCCTGAGTAGATTGTTTGCCCGTACATTGCCTTTCTGTTCATCAAATTCAATATATGGAGCAGGGCTGTCCATTGCTAGCAATGCAACATTGTGTTTGCATTTGTTGCAATGCAAAGGGATTTATTTCAGTACAAGCTGCCATATCCTTCAAACTACTGCAGTGCATGACTAAAACCTCACCACCAGCGTTCGGGGGGCAGAGCTGTCAATCATTGTAGCACATATATCAGCTACATCACAGAACAGAGCATAAAAGACAAATGTATCTATTGTCTTCTGCTTGGAAAATTTTGCCCCAGTGTGTCCAGTGAGTCCCCACTAATAATAGTGCCACCAATGTTCGAAACAAAACCCAACAGCCAAATCCCTGGTGTTCCCATACTGCGAGGAAATGAAATTCTGATTCTTTTTTAATATCACATGAGTGGTGTTTTTTTTTTCAGTGACTCAAAATGGCAGCCCAAATTTCAGGCAGCGTCAAAATACTGCGGTATTATGAAAGCACAGTCATCCTCTTCAAATTAGACAGCTAGGTCGATCAGCTGAAATTACTTCAGTGGTTTGCTTTAAAAAAAGACTGCCTGTCCAGGTCCACAAAGGAAGTAGCATCTCTAACTCACTGTGTCATTAAGCTCTCTTTTTCACCATGTCTACATTTTAATGATTAGATTAGGCTGTTCTTGGCTTTCCATTTCTCCCCCCACTGCTCCCCCCCTCCACCCCCCTTTAATGTGTTACTGATGTAGTCCCTGCAATGCTGTGAGCGTCATGTACTTGTCAGGTCTTGTGTTTTTCAAAGCAGATGGCCACTGCTGCAGCAAAGGTCTTTGCCAGTGCAAATTCGGATATGTTCCTCCCCTCACAGTGCTATACGTGCACAGAATACTAAACAGCCATCAGAGCAGAATCTCAGTCATTAGGCATCATCGCCTCAGCATGAGACTGCACAGATTCGCGCAGAATAGAGGGCAAAGTCACTGTGAAACTCAGATTATGCCTCAATTTGTCTCCTCTTTGTGTTTTCTCTCCCTTTTTTAACCCTTACGGGTTGGTGCCTGGGCAGTTTTGTAAATGCTCCAAGCGTTTGAAGATCTGCAGCCTTCCCAAGCTATGCAGCATCCTTCATCAGAGCCACTGCATTCATATCACACCCAAAAGCAGCAAGTTAATGTTGCCATAGCAATCATAGGGATGATGTTCAGTGAAGCTGACACTGTCCCAAACTGTTGGGAACACATGCTGCGTTGCCATGAATTAGTAACACCAGTAGAAGGCAGCACTATTTAAGACTCTGATGTAGGAGCGACGGCCTGAAAAATGCTAGGAATTTTCCCCAAATCTGAAGGAACTGCACTGAATGTTAGGTCACCTGCAATTTTCTTTCCTCCGAGCAAGGAATTCCTAGTTAGAAATTTACTGGGCTATTATTACTGTTGTCATAATGATGTATTTCAAATCAGCAGTGGCAGTGAATTGATTGAGATATTAGCAATTTTTACATTGCTCTGCACCATAATAATGAACGTTTTACTGGGATATGGTCAAATCAATGGTTGTTGTAGATCTTGGACCGCAAGGAACATATCCACAGTTAAGTGATAAAGGTCAGTGTGCCTTCCCCACGTGGCTATCCACTGGGGAAACACAGACCCTCTTGCTCAGAAGGTAGATTTTTGCATTTGGAATTCTGTTCACTTATGTAACTGCCCCTGAGTAGACCCTGATCTCTTGGTTTTCATAGCAAGTGGACATTGCTTATAGAACCAAGAAATGTGGCAGGAGAGATCTAGTTGGGTTTTGTAGTATTAACATGGAGAATCTTATTTTGTATTACTTAAATATTTTGCAGCAGTGAACTCTTCTTGTTCACAAACATTAATTCTTGCTGGGAATTTTTTTTTGGTAGCATATATAATTGAAAGTGCCCATTACAACACTTCAAAAGTGTTTCATTAGCTTTAAATGGGTTGGGACACCCTAAGGGCATTACAGGTGCTGTATAAATGTGAGTTCTCTATTTCTTCTGATGCAAGCATTCATAATGGCAGCTCTGCACGTGAACACTTGTCAGCTGTAGGGGTGCTTTTAAATCCCCGTGGGTTTCAAGCAATGATTGCAAAACAAAATCTCTGGCCCAGATTTCAGGCATGGGGCCTAGGTTTCCCACTCGATCACGGCAGAAATGGGAAGCCTGCAGAAGGTGACTTAAAGCAGAAGTGTACTTCTTAAAGGGAGGTACCATCTCCTCCTGCTAGGCGAGAGATTAATCGAGAAATAAGCTCCCAGATATTCTGAGGCCTCTCTAAAAGCACTGGCTGAAGTGTGAGAGTGAGCAAGCAAGTTTTCTTTCTGGGAAGATTCAGAAGTGAGGTACCCCATCAAGCCTAGAGAGGAGTGATGGAGATACTGACTTCCAAGAACACCACTTGCAGAATGCAGATCTAATGCAAGAGATGGTTCAATGAAGCCACAGCTAGTTAGAGTGAGCGTAGTTCTTCATCATACATGGCTGCTAGTTATGGCCATTGTTGTAAATTGTGATCATGAAGTGGAGATGCTGGAGTTGGACTGGGGTGGGCACATTAAGAAGTCTCACAACAACAGGTTAAAGTCCAACAGGTTTGTTTGGAATCATGAGCTTTGAGAGTGCTGTTCCTTTATCAGGTGAATAGAGGTTAGTTCACAAGCATGGCATATATGGACGAAGACACAAATGTAAGATAATTACAGTAATTACAGATTGGAATGTGAAGAATGGTTGGAATACGAGTCTTTAAATTGTGATGTGATTACAGCATTATGGCTACGTGGATGGAAAAGCAAGAACATTGCTGCCCATTGTCTCTTGCATGTTCATCTATTTGGATGTTCATTTCTCCATCTCTGTCAATCACACCAGGCAATGTCCACTGACCCAGCTCTGAACAATTCCCTACCATGTGTCACATCTTTAAACATCCATTATAAAGGTGCACTAAAACACCTCAAATTCTCATTCCACATCACACCCTTATCTGACTCCTTCCCACTTCCAGACTCACCACTAATAACATTCTTTTCTCAGCCTTTGTAGAATCAGGGACTTCTGTCATGATTCTTTCCTCATTTCATACCCCAGCTACCATCCAACACCTCCCCATCACTCTCACTCTCAGCAGATGTGTTACTAGCAGAAACCACACACCGCCGCCCCCCCCCCCTTCTTTTCCTGGAGGCAAACTCTTCACTTCTCTTTCCACATGTGAAGATGCAACAGGACTGAAGGAAGAAAGATCAAGGGAGAACATCTAGCCTGATTTCTTGGAGCACTCCCGAGATGAGTGAACTGGAAATTGGGAAAGATCATCTGATCATGATCCCTGACTTTTACTTGTTCCCAGCATGCACCACAGAAAAATGCACATTCAGCTAATGGGTAAAGGCTGCTATTTGCCACAGTATCAGCTCTGCTGAGGTCTGGGGTCTGCAACTTAGGGTTCAGCCTTGTTAAGAAAGTGTCTTGTCTTAAGCAAGCAGTTATACCAGCTGACAGAGTACTGGCTGAAGAGTGCACCTCCTGCCAATGCAATGCCATCTCTTTCTGCGTCACCTCCCTTCTAACTTGGTCATGTGGCCACTCTGTGGGACATTGCAGTCAGGAGTCAACATTGCCAGACTTGGCAGCTTTGCTTTCGCACTCTGAGCTTCACCTTGAAGAGGCTGGCAAGGTAAATAGAGTCAGAGATTTACAGTATGGAAACAGGCCCTTCAGTCCAATTTATCCATGCTGCACAGTTTTTACCACTAAGCTAGTTCCAATTGCCTGCATTTTGCCCAAAACCCTCTATACTTATCTTACCTATGCAACTATCTAAATGCTTTTTAAAAGACCAAATTGTACCCATCTCTGCTATTGCTTCTGGCAGCTCATTCCAGAAAACACCCTTAGTGAAAAAATTGCCCCTCTGGATCCTTTTGTATTTGCCCCATCTCACCATAAACCTATGCCCTATACCTTTAGACCCCCTACCTTTTGGGAAAAGATGTTGACTACCTGCCTTATCTATGCCCCTCACTATTTTATGAACCTCTATAAGATCACAACTAAGCCTTGTACATGCCAGGGGAAAAAGTCCCAGTGTATCCAGCCTCTCCCTATAACTCAAACCATCAAATCCTGATAGATAAGGGATTTCAGGGCATTGCTCATGCCCTTTAGATTACACTGTCACAGATCAGTGGCAATGACAAAGGGTAATGGAGAGATGAAAGTTACACATGTCGCCATTTCTCAAACTGATTGTGTGTCATCTTTCTCACCCTCTTCACTGTGATGCCAGAAAGACACTTTCCTTTCTAATTCTTCGCTCTTCCATATCAATTCTGAATTAACATAACCACCTGGATGTCATTTTGTAAATGGGGCTGTGCGAGAATTTTGACTGACTTGTCTCTCCTGGAAATGCAAAAAGCATTTGTCTTACTCTCATCAGGACAAATGCAAGAACACCAAGTTTGAAATGATTATAATGGTTACACCACAGGAAGAAAAGGTGTTGATTTGTTGGCAATTCAACTCTGATTAGCTGAGGCATTGCCATGGAAAATATAATGGGAAACTATAGGCTCCTTAAGCTCCTGGATGATTCATAAAGGCTCAAGACTTTAAACTTTATTTGTAGAGATGAAATCCCTCCATATGAATGTATGCCACTTCCAGCAAGCATAAATGAGCCACATTATGATCTTGACTGACTATTTTAAATTAGATTTTAGTGTAGTTATTAGCACACTCAGGTTTGTTCAACAATTGCTGCCCAATTGTGAAATCACATCTGACAGTAGATGTTTTGGGTTTTGCAAGTGCAGGCTGGTTGATACATGGTCTATACTCTACTTATCATGAACAATGGAAGGAACGTGCTGTTTGATTCGATCTACAAATCACTGGGTTGTACAGCTTAGGTACCTGGCATCACACCATCAGTGACATTCATAAACAACCTTGCTTAATTATATGGCTGGCAGAATATATTTTTGGACTGCGAACAGCATCTTGTTAGAGGAAAATACCACTGTATAGCCACTCCATCGTAGTATGAAATGGCTTCCTTAACCTGTTGCTCAAAATTTTGAGATGTTTTGCCTATCCAGGGTTGCCATGATGTGGAGATTCTGGGTTTGGACTGGGGTGGACACAGTAAGAAGTCTCACAACGCCAGGTTCAAGTCCAACAGGTTTGTTTGGTATCACGAGCTTTCGGAGTACTGCTCCTTCATCAGGTGACTCACCTAATGAAGGAGCAGTACGCCAAAAGCTCGTGACACCAAATAAACCTGTTGGACTTGAACCTGGTGTTGTGAGACTTCTTACTGTTTCCAGGATTATTTGAGATAGATTGGGCACTTTTCAGTTCTGAAAGTGATGACCTTTTACCAATTTGTGAGTTTGTGTGATACCCTGCGAGCAATGATCTGATGAGGATGCCAAATGCATTGTTTGTTCTGAAGCATAACATTCCCGGAGTAAACAACAAGTCAATTCTATTTGACCTAAACAGGCATTCCGCTAACATCAATGTAGATAAAGGCAAAATACTGCGGATGCTGGAATCTGAAACAAAAATAGAAAATCCCAGCAGGTCTGATGGTATCTGTGGAGAGAGAATAGAGCTAATGGCTGGAATTCTCCCATCCCGCCCGCCGCTGGAATTTTAGTGGGTGGATTGCGGAGAATGTGAAACCCCATTGATGGTTGGCCGGGAATTTCTGGCTTTTAGACCAGTGCGGCTGGAGAATTCTGCCCAATATTTTGAGTCTGGATGACACTGCATCAGAGCTTGTCAGAAATTAAAAAACAATTTAACTTTCTTTCCCCCATAAATTGACACAGCTTTACCTGAGTTGCAGAATAGCATATTGCAAACATTACACAGCTGTGCTGATAAAGATACCATTTAACTAACTGAAGTATCGTGAGAGAGCGCTAGATTTTTAAAGAAAACATGATTGTAGTCTGCCTGTGCACGTCGAAGCTGAAATTATTTATTTTTCAGAAACCAGTTGTCAATTTTTTTGTTGACTTGGTTCGTTTTAAATCACTAAGTGCAGAGGTGCTGGTAAATCCCTAAGAGCAAATTCAATCACATTAAGGGAGGCAGGAGGAGGACTCTGGGTGGCCGGGAGGCAGTGTTCACATTTTACGCCCCGCATTACTTGAGGAACTGTCAGAGCTTTCTCTGGTGGAAAAATATAATATTACATTTGCACTTACTGATCTAGAACCTGTCAAGCTGGGTTTCAATTCTATCAGATGTTACTTTGAATCATCTTGCTCTTAATACCAAAGGAAAGCTGAATCATGCATTGATCTGGTTCCAGTTTGCTAATGTAAATTAGGTATATTGATTCGAGCGGAGTAATTCTTGATGACACAGAGTCTTTATAGAGATGTTATCACCTCAATTAGGAGTTTTGGCTCAGTTCCTAACAAATCATGAAACAATTCCTCATGCTGCAGGACTTGTCTTTGAGCTGCTTAGATGCATGCCACACTGTCTCACAGGCTGCATATTAACTTTAAATCGATGTTTCTATTCATTCGCACATATCTCATGTTGGAGATGCTAACAGATCTTGGTGCAATGATTTAGGAATTATCCAGGAATGGGCACTCAAACAGCTCTCTCCAAAGCTCTACACCCATAATTTTCAAATAGGACAGACCAGCAAATTTTAAAAATACGTAATCGCAAACAAAACTGGCAGCTTTGTGGATCTGATTTGTACAGCTCAGGTCTGTGTGCCTGGGCCATTGCTTGGGTACTGCCTCGCTTCATTGCTTTTGGCCAATTGGCCGAGATGGACTTCTGAAAGATTAATGTCTTAAGATTAAGTGGCACAGTGGTTAGCACTGCTGCCTCACAGGACCAGGGTTCAATTCCCAGCTTGGGTCACTGTCTGTATGAAGTCTGCATGTTCTCCCAGTGTCTGATTGGGTTTCCTCTGGGTGCTCCAATCTCTTCCCACAGTCCAAAGATGTGCGGGTTAGGTTGTTTAGCCAGGCTAAATTGATGCTTACTATCAGGGTTAGGCTAAATGCGTAGGGCTAATGGGGACCAGCTAGGGTAAATGCATAGCGTTATGGGGACAGGGCCCGGGTAGGATTCAATGTGCCAGTTGGCCTCCTCCTGTATTGTAGAATTCTATGATTCTATCAGCTCATCAGAAACTACTTTCACAACGGTCGGGGATGAGGTTTAAGGACAACACATAAAGAATTCGGTCAGCTTAAACGTTGAGTGCACCACTTCAATTTGAGAGATTGCCGGTTCATCAGTCAGTCCAATAATCAATTATGCTGGAATAGCCCCATTCATTTAAGCACAGTTGGGAGAAACGTGTAGGAATCTGACACAGAGCGGTCACTAGGCAGGTGGTCGCGGTTCAGTCAGCCAAAAGCCCCACATGCAAAGGATGAAAATTTAACTTCTTGAATCCCTGCCCGACTCAAAAACGGAAGGAACCAGCAAGGACACAACCGGGGACAGATAAAAGCAAAACACTGTGGCTGCTGGAATTGTGAAGAAGGGAGATAAAAAGAATGGAAAAGCTCAGCAGGTCTGGCCTCTTTTGTCAGAAGTAATGTTAAAGGTCGATGGCCTTTCTTGAAACGTTAACTTTGTTTCTCTCCACAGATGTTGTTTGACCTGCTGAGTATTTCCAGCTCTTTTTGGTTGTTATTTCAGTGGCGGTGTAATTTGAGCTAGCACGGAATCCAGGCTGAGGATGTTTTCTTTAAGTTTAGGGCTAACAAACTTCAGAGAACTCTCTGGGCAAAGAACTGCCAGAAACAGTATATCATACCTTGTTATGGAAATGTAAGCCAAAAGTATGATTTACTATCAATACCATTCTGTGCATTCATTTATTGTTTACATGATAAGTCAGCCTCATGTTTCATAACTGAACCAGGAGTTTTCCCATTGTCCTGTTCAACATTCCTCCTCAAGCAGTTTCCTTTGGGAGCTCTGGTTTCCTCCCACATTCCCAAAGATGTGCATGTTAGATGATTGACCATGCTAAATTGCCCTTTAGTGTTCGGGGGACTAGCAGGGTAAATAGATGGGGTTAATGGGTCAGGGCCTGGGTGGGATTGTGGTTGGTGCAGACTTTATGGGCCAAATGGCCTCCTCCTGCACTGAAGGGATTCTATGATTGAAATGATTTTCAATGGCACTGCTGCTCCAACATGTTCAGGAAGCGAGTTTTTTTTTGGATGAAGGTCAAAGGTGAATGTAGCACCTTTCTGCCTTCCCTGCCCCAAGGGTATCACCTGTGCCCCTCTTCACCAAAGGCCTGCATCCATTGCTAGTGCTGTTGCTCCTAATTGCTGCTTGTCACCAACGCAGAATAGCTGAGGCCCATGTCCTGGACTGTATTCAGTTGCCACCAGCTGAACAGAATGGCTGCCTGGACACTTTGCCATGCCCTAATGAGGTTAAAGTTAAAGCTTATTGATTAGTGTCACAAGTAGGCTTACATTAACACTGCAATGAAGTTACTGTGAAAATCCGTGAGCCACCACACTTCAGTGCTTGTCTGGGTACATTGAAGGAGAATTTAGCATGTCTTTCGGACTGAAGGAGGAATCATTGAATCCCTACAGTGCAGAAGAAGGCCATTCAGCCCATTGAGTCTGTACCGACCACAAACCCACCCAGGCCCTATTCCCATAACCCCACACATTTACCCTGCTAATCCCCATGAGACAGGGTCAATTTGGCATGGCCAATCAACATAACACACACATATTTGGACTGTTGGAGGAAATCCACACACACACGGGGAGAAAGTGCAAACCCCACACACACAGTGACCCGAGACCAGAATCGAACCTGGGTCTCTGGCACTATGAGGCAGCAGTGCTAACTACTGTGCAACCCTGCCGCCCAACCAGAGCACCTGGAGGAAACCCACACAGATATGGGGAGAGCATGCAGGATCCCACACAGTCACCAGAATCAAACCTGGGTCCCTGGCACTGAGGCAGCAGTGCTAACCATTGTGCCACTGTGCCACCCAATGACGCCTGCAGTTACACTCCCAGTCTTTACTTGAAACACTCTTCAAGCTCTGCTCACACTGTATGCCAGTGGCATGAGCTCCTCTGTGCTTCTTCCACCAATTATGTAGCATCAAGAATTGCTCCCACTTCTCCTGTTTTCCTTCAATTCTGATTATCAGGAATAAAAATGGAAGCATGTAACTTTGGAAGTACCATTATTGTTAAAAAAAATTCTACGTTAAGGGAATGCAAATGCTTTAAAGGTATAGAATGCTGCTAGAGAACAGCACTGACAGAGAAAAAAGGGACTGTAAAGGTCTATCAGAAATATATTGCAGTTTTTTCTCAAATAACATTATTGCCATGAGGATATTTGAATTCATAAATAATATGCTGCTATTTCTAAAGATAAAAGTCTTAGATAAGAGCAGTTTCACTTTAAAGAAATTCTTGTCATATAAGGTCCTCACTGGAACATTAACAAAGATATTTGAAAAAGCATAAATTAAAGTTTTAAAATAACAATTTTTGCTACCACATTTGTGTGAGATAAAATAAACTCGAGCTAAAATTCTGAATATTCTTTCTTTTAAATCTGTCATTCAGCTAAATGGTTACAATTTGCTCATAAATTATATTGGAAAATAATGTGTTTAACTCCATTGCTTAAGGGATCTCTCATCTCTGATAGTGCAGTTTGTTTTATTTTCTCTTCCTTCAACTAAATATTCTTGTCATCATTTCATTTTAATTATGTTGAATTTTCTGATCTCATTTTCTCCGCAGATTTAAGATTAATTAAAGTCCTGTTCTGAGAGGCAGTGGATATATGACTGGAAGCTGATGATAAGACCAGTCAGGCAGACATCAAGGAGCATTCTGTCAAACAATAATGTGGAAAAGGCAGAAATTCTAGTGGCACTGACTGTGCAGACTGAAGTCTGGGCAAGAGGGACAATAAGAAAAGAGCCAGCCACTAGCTGGCTCACAAACGAAAAACAGCACACGTCTATCTGAGAATTTTGAAACAGCTTCTTAGCTGTGATGCCATCTTATTATATCAAGTGTTTGTATTGCTCTTAACTACGAGAATATAACAATGTCTTCCTGGATTGCAAACTATTCTTCAGTTAGCATGATGTAAGATAGAATAAAGGAAAAGAGACACAACATTTTCCAACAATAAAGGCAAATACAGCTAGGTAGTGCTGGGGATCACAGGAGCTGAAGAAATAGAAGCAGATGTAGGTTATCCGTCTCTTCCAGCTTGCTCGTCCATTCACTATAATTATCTCTGATCCTCAAACTCAATTTCACCTTCCACCCTACTTGTGATATGCTACATTGATTCAGGTAATAGCCCCCCAAAATGTAGAGTTATCATTGTAGTATTTTACACAGGATGTAAACAAGGTTACCATGATTTATGACCATATGAGAATCTTTAAAACTGATACTATATGATCGCAGGTGCAGTTTAAAGGAAGGCTTCAGAATTAGTAGCCGGTCTCAGAAAAATGGAGAATATGGGCTGGATTTAACTGTTGTGACAGGGATCCCACTGATGGGTCCAAAAGTAGGGTTCAAACCATTTTGGTTGGTTTGTGGGAACCAGGGCTTCGTCTTATCACAGAATGGCCATTTCTATAAAAGATGGCTGCCTGCCCCCCAGAAGCTGCTGACTAATAGGAGGGCCTTCCCCCACCATTTTATGGGCCTTCCCACTTCCCATCCTGCCCCCAAAATGTAGAGAAATTCAGTCTAATAACACAGTTATTGATGCCAGCCACTGTATGATTATTTGCGCACCAATAAAACATTCATTTTGAAACTTAAAGGAGTTCAGACCAAGTGATACGTTTCCTGATGTAAGTCATGCAACACACCTTGTCCTAGTTTATACACCATATATAATAAAATAAACAGTAATTAGCATTAGAGTAACCTCAGGATTGTCCTGTTTAGATGACTTCTGCCAATGAAGTACCAGAATAGTAACTTTAAAGAGAAAACCCAATTTAAACATGATTTAATCTTCACAACTAATTATCACAATCATCCTGCAGATGCATACTAACTATAAGTAACACCACGAGAGGTAGTTCTTTTAAGTATATTTTATTTTTAAATAATGTCTAGAATAATTACAATAGATTATGGAAAATTGTTGTAATTATTACATTGAGTAATCTGAGTGGTATGTGAAAAACCACTTTGTTTTTTAAACAGATGCACAGTCTTAAGTACTCAGTTTTATAAACAACTTGTCTAAAATGTCAATGATCAAAATGATGGCTACGGGATTTGTTGCAGTGCTTTCTGATCATGTAGGTCATAAACAACAAGCAGGAAATGCTGATTCCTCGGGGTTGCCATGATTTTGTTTGCCATGGGATCTGTTGTGGAGGTGAAGAACATGTTTTAACAGATTTTTCACTGAAAGTACAAGAGTGTTGGGCGGCACGGTTGCACAATGGTTAGCACTGCTGCTTCTCAGCACCAGAGACCTGAGTTCAAATCTGGCTTTTGGTCACTACCTGTGTAGAGTTTGCACATTGTCCCTGTGTCTGTGTAGATTTCCTCCAGGTGCTCTGGTTTCCTCCCACACTCCAAAGATGTGCGGATTAGGTTGATTGGCCATGCTAAATTACCCCTTAGTGCCAGGCGATTAGCAGGGTAATTATGTGAGGCAATAGGAACAGGACCTGGGTGGGATTGTGGTGGGTGCAGACTCGATGAGCCGAATGGCCTCCTTGTGCACCATAGGGATTCTATGATTCTAAAGCAGTTTCTAATGAACGATTCTATGTGCTAATCCAATGCTGGTTACCAGACAGCTTGTAGGATTGTTGTTTCATCTAAGTTACACTTCATAGGCAAGGTATTATTGCAGCATCTTCAGGCTCCTGCTCTGCATTAAATACAGTTCTCCAAAAACAATTCAAGCTCGTTGTGTACTCTGCAGTACAGGACCAATCTTTTCCCTATGTTGCGAGGTCACTTGACTTTTAGATACCAATTCACTTTCAGCAATGTATTGTCCATCACCGATTCTGCCTTCAAATCCCCTCACATAACAAGATTTGAAGTTGCATATGAAATTACCACGATTACACAGTTTACAGTGTCATGGGTTGCTTTGTTATGCTGTCTGCAATAGTAGTGCAACTAATCATGTCAGCCACTTGGATGTGTGAACTTGTGACTTCAAAGTTGGACAGGTGAAGATGATCAAAACATTTGTAGATGTTTAGAGACGGAGGACCAGATTTGGCTAACAATGTAGTCAGGGCTTGATGATGGATGCAGAGAGTGAACTTTCTATCATAGAGATACGTGTGCCAATGTTTACAATTGTAGGTGCAGGCTAGTGTCTCCCGCTGTTCGATAGAATATTTGCGTTCAGCTTCCGACACGGGTATGATCATTCATTTCCTTCAATGTATTGTGAGAGGACAGCTCCAATTGCATTTCCTGATGCATCTGTTGTGACTTGTGTTTCTGCACGTGGATTGAAATGCACCAGGATGTTACCTTAGCCTTTAAGCTTGTCAAACGCTGTTTGCTGTGCAATTGTTCACTCCCTTTGTGCAATCGCTCTGGATCCCTGTATATTTAGGAATGAATTTGTGTGATAAAAGTTGGGAGTACCAGGGAACAATGCCAACTCTTTCTCATTAGACAGCACCAGAAGTGCATGAATGGCTTTGATGTTGCTGTGTGTTGGCTTTATTTTACCCATTGTAACTCCATACCCTAGGAAGTTCATTCTGGATGCCACAGAAGTGCAATGTCCTGTTTGAGCATCAGCTGGTCATTGCTGATAAACACTGCTCATGTTCTACTTTGTTCTTTCAATGAAGATCATCAAGTAGGTTGAGTGTCCCATCAATGTCTAACAAGACTGAAGAAATGATCTTCTGGAACGTGTTAGATGCTGAGCTTAGATCATAAGGCATCTGTGGAGCTGAAACATATCTTCAAAAGTAACAAAAGCTGTAAGATATTGACTTTGCACTGCTAGTGGTACTTGGAGATAGCTCAATTGAGCTTTGTGAAGACTAACAAGTAATGAAATGATACTATTAGTTGTAAGATCATTAGAAGTGGATACTTATCTGGAATAATTGCTTTGTTGACCATTTTAAGATCCACACATATTTTGAGTTCACCATTTTTGCATTGTGCAATTACTAGGATCAGTATCTATGGAGATGATTGCTTGGCTTATGGTACCATTTGCTTCAAGTTGTTTCAGCTCCTGTGACACTTTGGCAAAGGTTGCAAATGACAATCATCTCAAATTTACTGAAAACGGCAAAATTAATGTCTTGGCATAAGGAACACGACGGTATTCCTAATATCTTCAAATCCAGCAAATAAGGAAGAATAGTGTTCTACACAGTAGATATTGTTGATCATATTAATGCGTGTTTTAGTGGAACTTCAGTTTTGCAACCAAGTTTTTTGAACAGGTTTAGCCCCATAAGGTTTCTGCCTTTGGCTGTGTGGAATGTGATCTTGTCTAAGTTGACGCCTCTGTATTGCACTGGAATTGCAATTCTTTCCCAAAACTGGTAGAATTGGGTTATCGTAAGCTCGAAGACTGTTTGTCACAGCAGTGAGGAAAAAATTGTGAATAATAGAATGACAGAGTTTGTCACTCAGTATTGATATTTTTGTGGAAACATTAGTGAGGAGTGACACTGAAATACTCACAATCCCCACTGAGTGATCCTTAAAATGGCCTGATGTTTTCCTGTCCGTTATGCTATACATAGGCCGCATTTTACTGTCAGGAAGAGATTCCCCCATATGTTGAACTGACAAAGACTTCCAGTTCAATGACCAGCACAACTTTGCAAAGTGTTTAATTTTTGAACATAGTTTACATTTTCTTTCCTTGTGCTGGACATGATGGTGGGAACTGAGGTGTTCCCCCACAATTTGGGCATATTTTTGAAGGTATCTGATTGAGTTGAGGCAAGTATTAATGAGCTTGCTGAGATTGTTTTGTCTATAATCGTTGCATTTGAGCTGGTTGTACAAGCTGTACCTACAACTCTGAGTTTGACCATGCATTTTTGTCAAGACAAACGGGGCGGATTCGATTTGGACTGCCAACGTCAAATCATCATCCTCCATGAGTAGGCATTCCCCAGTTTCTAGAACTGAAGTAATCAGTTGGCCACAAATGAGTTTGTTGGTTAGCTTGCCAAATTTACATGTGGAGGTTAATTGCCACAACGCTGCATGTATTGTTTTATGGGCTTCCTTCTTGTTATCTCTGGCGAAATATGTATTGTTCGAACATCACACATTTTTTTAGCCCTAAAGTATTTTTTGAGAACACTTACTGTTCTCAGCTGCTTGACTGGACTTTGGCTCTGAAGCAAGAGTATTGTCTACTTGTGGGTTACTGCTGCCTCCATATCATCCATACCTGTAGAGAACAAATATGTCTTGAACCTCAAAATCCATCAATTCTATGGCAGGGACATATATCCCAAGGTGCTTCAACTGGTAAATTTGAACTATTCCTCATCCTCTTGGCTAGTTAATGTGTTTCATGCCTTGGAGATAGAGACGACACACACCAGGTTCCAGCTGGAATTTATTACGAAAGCTTTTAAAACGTATGCAGCTAGCAGCTTACTTAGCCTCTACCATCACTATCCAGAGCTCCAGACAACAACATGTATGTGGAAGTGCATGTTGCCACAGCAACTCGGATTCCCTGAGTGAGTAGTAACCACAACCACAGGCTCGATCAATAGCACCCGAGAACAGTCAACAGGCGTACATAATCAAATACTGAACTATTAGACACAGCAACAGAGAGGGCTAAAACACTGCAGTGTGAATTCTCTGCTCCACAGGAGGACACAAAGATTCTTAAACCATAGCTTTTCGACTTGAAAATCTATATACATCAAGCAAATGATTAAGTTTCCAGCTGCAAACACATGATTCCAAAGCATCGGGATGTTATGCATGTGGAGCAAAAATATTTAAATAAAATCAGCATCCTCAAGCCTTAAATTCAGATAAGGTTAATGAGAATTTCTTAATTTATCCATTACAAAATTATTATTTTGCTTAAAAAAATTCAAAGCAAACAAATGTTAAACAGCCTGCTATTACAGAATAATAAAATAATGGTTAGACAAAGTTTAGCTTCTGCTTAAAGCTTAAATAGAACACTTTCCTGTGAGAATCCATTTTATAATAAGAATAGAAAATGCTGGAAAAACTCAGCAGGCCTGACAGAATCTACAAAGAAAGAAACAGATTTGATGTTTCAGGTCCATATGACTCTTTAGAGAATCACTTTTAGTTTGTCATACAGTGACTAGCATGAACAAATTTCATTTCAATGTAGTAATATTCAGATGATAGCATCTTGTAATAAAATCGCCATACACATGTCAAAATGAGTGCTGTTGCAATTTCATGGAGATTTGAATTATATTGCCCAGTTGGAAGGAAGACATGAATATTTCAATTTCCAAAGATAGATTAATGCCAGTTGCTTGATGATATGAATGAGATTTGTGCTATTGTGGAAACTAATAAGTAAAGTAAATGGCAGCATGTTGCCTGATCACATTTGATCATTACATTATGGGTTGAAATCAAAACATAAAGGGTAAATTTAATGAGTAGGTGGTGCTACACAAAACCTTGCTCAACAAAAGAGAAGACGGGATAATTGGTTATGACAATTCATAACCTCCACAATTGCTGGATTATTTTCTAACTTCTGATTATGTGGCAACATATCATCCATCATCTCAGTCTGAAGATAAGATTGTCAGCCTGCTAATGACACTGTTACTAGCTATTAAGGGGTGTCAAGTAGCAATTCAGGAAGCTTCTCATTCTCTAACACTAACACGTAAACAGAATCTGTTGGAAGTACCCAGCAGGTCAGGCAGCATCTGATGAGAGAAATAGAGTCACTGGCCTGGAGTTTTATTGAGTCGGAGCAGCTCCATGTCTTAGCTAAACTGGTGTCAATGTTCTGATTCTGAAAGTCCAAACTTGCAACCTACTATTATCTCTGGGGTGGTGGCATGGTGGGGAGCAGTGGGAGGGACAAGGGCAGGATTTATTTCACACATCCAAGATTTACAGAGACAACAGCAGATTTAAAATGCTTTCAATACGATGCAATTTTCCATCACCCAGGTTTCTGAAATATGACTCATGGACCTTACTACTTTGAAGAAAATGTCTGAAATTACCAGACTTCTTTGAAGAGGTCACATTCCTTTTTGGAGAGGTTCATGTACCTTTTTGGGATTATTAACAGAATTTGAAATGTGCATAAAAGCTGAAAAAGCCTTTGGAGCTGTCAAGTAATTTAAATCCCCTGCCATTTAAGTTTTAAGAAAATAAAAGACAGCCTGCTGTGACTCTCAGTTAAAAATCACTGTTTGCAATAGATACTTGTTGACATAAGCCTGATTATGTCTACAAGTGTAGATGCAAATTGGTGCCTTCCACTAAAGATTAGTACTGCTTGACTGCTTCCACAATATACCATTAACTCAAAGGTGAGCCTAGGATTTCAACATTTGACATAAAGGGATTAGCTGTTTTTGAGTTGGGGTTATGATTACAAATGTTTGGTTTTGAAAGGGATTATGTCATTGAATATATTTAAATATATGGAGTACGCTTCTATCAATGTAATGTAATGTAATGACTTTAATAATAAGTATTTAGAACTTTATTTTATTTTATCTCAGTATGGCTCCAGAGGTCTGCCCATGGTGGATACTGGTTGGTAAAGAAAAAGAATGGTGGCTAAGGTGCATGAAGTGGCATGAGTTGACATGGGTGAGCCATGAGGTGTGGGGGGCGGTGGGGGTGGGGGGGGGAGGGTGGTGAGGAGCAATGGGGCTAGAGGGCCTTACTGTTTCTATTATAATGGATGAAATCCAAGAGTACCCCATAGTGGACCTTATAAGCAGCCACTGTATCTCCCTCTGCACTTTTGCTGCAGGCAGCAGGCTCATTTCCAATTACCCACTCTCTGGAATGAAAATCCGAATATGCAGGAAAGTTTGTCAAGTCAGGTTTGGGGAATCAGGAATTTTCCTGACTCTGTGCGCCTGGCTCTGGAGCCAAAGTCTGGTCCATTGTTTCAGGTTGCTGTCCTTTTGTCAAAACTAGAGGAAGTCACAGATGTAACAGATCTTAAATGAGTACGCAGGTCAGAAAAATAAGAGTGGGAAAAAACAAAAGGAAACTCTTGTTGTGCGGTAGACAGACAAAGCGATGGGGACTCTGGAGTCAAGGTTTAATTCTCCCTTCACTGATTATAAGTAGTACATTGGTTTCAATGATCTCCTGAATGTGAACCTGTACAAAATTTAGTCAATAATTTCAATGAATTTCCAGGAAAAGAACACTAATGCCTCACTCCATCCTCACTCCCTTCACCCCGACTCGTCCATTCAAAAGCTTCAACTACAGTCACGACCCCTGCTTTTCAAAAAGAAATCTCCAGATTTCACCATATTTGAAATGTTGTCAAATTACTAGAAGAAACGTTTCTTTTTCCTTCTGAAATTATGTTTTGTTAATCCTAAAATATAATACTCACTACAAAAATTCAACTTATTTTCATAAATAACACTTCTGGAATAATTTTTTTTGGCTTGGGGACAAAAAAGCAAAACGTAGGTTGAAATCTGTGAATAACAAGCTCATGAGATTCACATTTGTCCTTTCAAACGGAGAAAGAACCGTGCTGCCTTTAAATGACAATATTTCTAATTTCTCATCGAGCTCTCCGCTGAGTAGCTGACAATGATAGATCGATAATGTATGTCTGTGCCTTTGGCCGCATGGCTGACAACAGACAGAGGTAAGAATAAAATGCCTCGATCTCACCTGAACAACTGCTACCAAGCCATACTGAAAAATAATTGGAGTCCTGAGCCTTGAAGATAAATTCATCACATAATTTCAATACTGAAGACAACTTACAATGTGAGTCCTGGCCTGGCCATCATCCATAAAGCATCTAGATTACACTGACAAAAAAAAAATCTGACTAAACTTCAAATGGGTTATCATTCACTGAACAAAATAGCACTCAAATAGTCAATTTTACCTTCAGATACAAATACCCTTTCCTTTTAAATGGAAATGGATTGCTTTATCTGTGGGTGTAATATGTTCCATGCAATAAAAAACCATGCCCACCAATTGCTGCTATAATAATATATATATAATTTGGACCACAAAGGTTACTAACTTAAACAAAAATCAAATGCAAACAAATTGACAGTCTAGACAATGGATAAGGGCACTCTTTTTTATCTCTCCTTGGGTTGCAGTTTTGGGGAAATGTTATGGATATACAGCAGAGGTGGTTTGGCTGAGAGAGAGAAAGAGGTGACTCAGCCACCTTGAAGCACCAGTACTTTCCCATTCTTTATCAAATCAGATAACACCTGCTGAGAACACTCACAATTGCTTGGTGGCTGATGGAGATGCTTTCAATAATAGACTTTGAGCAATTCATTTTTAGCACAAAGGTAGGCGGGATTTTGTGGCCTTCCTCGACTTGGGACTGGAAACTCCCGCCCGAGGTCAACGGACATTTCCATTGTCCATCCCTCGCTCGCTCCGGTTCTGTGGTGGGCGGGGCACTAGAATTCCGGCACATGTGACTTAAAAGTTCTAGAGTTTTATTACAAGTTCCTTGTGACAGTCAGTGCCCAGAGGAAAATGAGTTTTGTTTCAGCCCGAGCTGAACTTTGCACCTGGAAAGCCCATCTCCCACCTCCTTGAAATTAACAAATCCAACCATGGGGCAACACATTTGGCACAATGGTTAGCACTGCTGCCTCACAGTGCCAGGCACCTGGGTTCAGTTCTGGCCTCAGGTGGCTGTTTATATGAGTTTTGCACATTCTCCCCATGTCTGCATTCCTCCAGGTGTTCCAGTTTCCTCCCACAATCCAAAGCTGTGTGGGTTAGGTTGACTGGACACGCTAAATTGTCCCATAGTGTCGGGGGATTAGCAGGGTAAACATATGGGATTATAGAAATTGGGCCCAAGTGGCATTGTTGTCGGTGCAGGTTCAATGGGTCAAATGATCTCCTTCTGCACTGTAGGGATCCTATGATAACCCCAACCTGATGCATTGTGATTGTGATCCGAGAAAAGTCCATTCATTTGCAACAAAAACAAAAATGCTCCTTTTAATAAATACTGGAAGGACATTCCTGCATTAAAAATATTTTGTATTATCCACTGAATCGTGCACTAAGAGTTCAGCGAACAAATATCATTGTGAGTGACATCCATACTTACCCACATAGGTCTGTGCATTTGAGATTCTCTATTGTTAATTTTATCCTCCATTCATTTCAATAGATCAACATCTGAGCAATTTTGTCCAACTGAAATAAAACTTGATAACTGAAATGGAAGTTCCATATTCCAGTTAAGAGCAGTGGTTTGACAGTACACAGCGCTGATCTGGATAAATAGACACCAATCTGTATCAACTTAGTGAAACAAGATGCACAGAGAATTTGTGGATTTAAAACATTTCAGTAAACTACCATTACCCCAGTGGCTTAAATTCAGTTCTGGATTCTCACAGCAGGAACTTTCCACAGGGGCCGGTGATCAGCTTCTACCTGAAAGGTGAGGAGAAGCCCTGAAGACATCATGTAACTGGGTACCTACTGATCTTGCATTGAAGTTATATTTGATGAGCGGGACATCTGACGGGAATATTTGATTTATTATTGTCACATGCATTAGTATACAGCGAAAAGTGTTATACAGAATATTTGTGGTGCCAAATCTTTTTAAACTCCCTCCTTTTCAAGCAATTCTATCATTCATTGTTAAGAGAGTGAACGGTCCAGCAATGGTTGGAGCAGGAAACTCAGCAATCTAGCCAAGATCTCCAAAACAGAATTTAAAAACTTCCCTTTTCATGCATTCGTTGTGACACCTTAAATTTCTTCTCACTTATTACTTTGTTCATTGACAAAATGAGACGGTTCACCACTGTTTGCTCCTAACATAAAAACTTACCCGGCGCAATCTTACTACCCATTTATGCCACGCTCCTATTGCAGCGAGGTCAAAGAATTTGGCAGCCAGCTGAATCCCCCTTCACAGTGGCAGGATGGAAAAATCCTGGCCACGATCTTGAAGACATCAATTGGGCACCAGCTAATCCGTTTCACTCTGATGAAAAATAAATCCTAATCTATTAGGACCTTTCATACACTGAGTTTAGGAACTAAGGGTGGAATTTTACGAGAATGATTCTAAGTGTCCAGCTAGCGTGAAAATAGGAGAGTGCCTGTCCATTTTTTTGGGTGTGTTTCCGTACCCAATCTTATGGCCTTAGGCATTGAAAATATAGGAGGGGGGGGTGCAATTCTGGCAGCCCGCTGCACTGTTAGAGCAGCAGAGCAGGCTGGGCCATCAGCAGAGGCCGTTTAGTTGCCTCCTTACTGGGCGCCAAGGCCTCCATGCATCTCTAGTCCAAGTTTTCTGGAGTCATTAGTTCCACGCTGGAAATCGGCCCAGAGCTGATTTAAATAGTTAAATTGCAATTTCATTAGTGGGCCCAGGACTGAGTGTGTGTTCCCCTATGCCAGGAATAGTTCACTCCAGCGGGGTTAAGTCTTGCTCCCCACTAATGGGGAATGGGCGGCCTGACCCCGCTTGAAAGAACACTTCCCACCCCAGAAGGTCGGGGGGTGGTAGAGGGACGGTTGTCCCTGGGCAATGCTAGTCTGGTCCCCTGGCACCCAGTGCCAGGGGGTGCAGGGTTAATTGGGGTGGGGAGTACCTCTGCCACTCTGCCAGTAGATCACAGGCAGATGATGGGAAGGGGGTGATCAGGGCTGGCCATTGGGGTGGGGATGGTCAGGACTGCTGGGGTGGAGGGGGGTGGGGGGCAGGGGTCTGGACTGCTGGGAGGCGGGGAGAGTTGGGGAGATCAGAGCTGGCCAGGGGTGGAGGGTGGGGAACATCGGGGTTTGCCCAGAGAGGTCTAGGAGGCCAACATTGGGGGATGGAGGTGTTGGAAGCGATGTGTGGTCATGGGATTGACCAGTGATTGGGCTGGCCAGTGATCTGAAGGCTAACAGTGTGGGGCCACTGTGCATGCACCAATCTCAGAGCTGACAGATCGGTGCATGCGTATTGACCTGCTCTGCTGCCGCTTCTTGGATGGGAATAGGCCCCGCCTACAGATTCTCAGCATGAATCTCGCTCGGGTACTCTACAGTGCTCAGAGTGTGGAAGATTCATCCTGAAAATCACACTAAGGAAAGTTATTCCAGTTTTCACATAAATTCAGCATTTATAATGTTTTTGGGAGAATCACCCCCATGGTCCAGACTGTTTCTAGCTGCTGCAGGCAGTGGCCAGAGCTTAATTCACCAGCGATCTTGTAGAGGGACTCATTACGCATGTACAAACCTCTTATGCTGCACATGCGTAATTTCAACAGCAGGGGTCTGATAGACAAAGAGAGCTGTCAGACGCTTGCTACTGCAGGCAGTCTCACAAACTTGCTCTCCCACCCCCATCGCAATCGCGGGGGCCCACGGCAAATTGTGAGCTTCACATAGCATGGACATTTAGCCCCCGCTGCCCCCTACCCCCCACCCCCCACTATCCAAGCTGATCGCACTCAGCCCGATCCAATTGCAATGCAGAGTGGCCGTAGGCCCTCTTCCCTCCACAATTAAGCCTCCCCCTGAAGCCCGCTCCCTTCAAAACCCATGTAGTTCCTGTCCTGCCCCCATAGGTCCTACTTTCTGGCACTGCCCACTGGGTAGTGTTCAAGGTAGGCATTACTAAGATACAAGGCAGGCAGTGCCATGGTGCCAGGGTGGCATTGCCAGGCTGCCACTGCCCAAGGGGAACCCTCCTTTGCTCTTGACCTCCCCGGGAGGCTTCGATGACTTCCAGTTCCACCAGTGAGGCCAACATGACTGTTCACTGTTCATGGGGAGCAGGTGTTTTCCCTCTCCCAGGTTCTGGCGGAGGCTGGGGGGAGAGGTGGGGGGTGGGGAGGTGGAAGGTGGGGGGCTAGGACCAGGGTGGGGGGTTTTCTGTCTCTCCAATTTCACTCCTCCCCTCCTCCCCCCTCTCTCCCCTCTCCCCCTACCAACAGGTGAGTGTGGAATTCTGGCCAAACTATCAATCAAGATTTTGAGACATAAACTGAACTGCTGTCTTCCTACTTCTGTCATCACAGGTCCTTAAAATCCTAAGCTAGTATAAGCTGCATCATATTCTATTATTAGCCATTAGCGAGGACATCCATTTGCAGGAGACCTTGCTCAATGGGTTAAAGATCGCAGTAAGCATTTTACACATGTGATAATTAGGCATGCTGTGTATTGATATTTTAAAATGAGATGGAGAATGAATATAAAATTCAATGGATTAGACAGCATATTTTTTGATGACTAATTACATTACATGCTGTTGGCATGCTTTAATGATATTGAGAAGCAGATATTCGTTGTTGGCTTCAGTGGGATTAGTACAGAGCACGGTAATGGAAGATGTAAAATCTCCAGTGTTTGCTTTTATTTGAGGTTCTTAATAAACATGCTGCCACTTTCCTGTAAATTTATTCTACGTACAAAATGACAAATGAAAGAGCTTTTTTTACATTCTCAAATTAATCATCTATTCTTTTGTATAACTGAAGTGACAATCCATAAAGAACGATTTCACAACATTTGGGTAGCAAGGTGGCACAGCGGTGAGCACTGCTGTCTCACAGCTCCAGGGACCTGGGTTCAATTCTCAGCTTGGGTCACTGTCTGTGTGGAGTTTGTACATGTTCCCTCTGTCTGCGTGGCTCTCGGGATGCTCGGGTTTCCTCCCACAGTCCAAAGATGTGCAGGTTAGGTGCATTAGCCTTACTCTATTGCCCTTTAGTGTTTTGGGATGCGTAGGTTAGGGGGAATTAGCAAACTAATTATGTGGGACTACAGAGATAGGGCCTGGGTGGGGTTGTTGTTGGTGTAGACTTGATAGCCGAGTGGCCTCCTTCTGCACTATACTGTTCCTGTGTTCTATGATTTTCCTATTTCTAATGTTATTATTATTATTAGTGATCCCGAGGGCTGAATTTCATTTTAGGGATGAGTTTTCCTTGGCCCTAGTGCAAGGGTCACAGGTGAGCCCTGCAGGAATTTACTGGCTGTTAACTGGCTTGAGGCAAGACTTCCGCCCCCACCGGGGGGGAAGACCCACCTCCTAGAACTTCTGGCCTGCAGATGTTTGGTCCCAACTGAGAACGGCAGCTACTACTGGGCCTGCAGCAAGTCCCAGAGCAAAATGTGTTGCAATGGAATTGGACATGAAGACAAGTCTGGGGTCTTGCTGGTATGCAACCAGCTGGTAGGCTTTGGCAAGGGTTGGGAACTGGCAAAAGTTGTGAGAGGCCAGCGTGGACATGACATTGGGGGTGGAATCGCAGGAACAGAATTACCTGATGGCGGGGTGGTGTCCAATTAGCAGTATAAAAAGGAGGCTCCCCTCATGCCCAGCACATTTCACATTTCACAGGCTGGCTGAAAGGTTGTCACCGTTGGTAACAATCTCAGGATCAATGGGAGGGGCCCTTTAAATAGCTGTTAATTGACCATTTTGAGGTCATCAATTGGCTCACAGGCAAGTGGGCCTCTCAAAGCCACCCCCCCCCCCACACTCCCACCGCCCGCCCCCCCCCCCCCACTCCCACCGCCCGCACCCCCCTCCCACCACCACCCCCCCACTCCCACCACTCTCCCCCCACCACTCCCACCTACTCCCCCCACCACTCCCACCACCCCCCCACTCCCAACCCCCCCCACTCCCACCACTCTCCCCCCACCACTCCCACCCACTCCCCCCCACCACTCCCACCACCCCCCCACTCCCACCACTCTCCCCCCACCACTCCCACCCACTCCCCCCCCACTCCCACCCCCCCTCACTCCCACCACTCTCCCCCCCCCACTCCCACCACTCTCCCCCCACCACTCCCACCCACTCCCCCCCCACTCCCACCCCCCCTCACTCCCACCACTCTCCCCCCCCCACCCCCCCCCACTCCCACCACTCTCCCCCCCCACATCAATAGTAAAATAGAAGTGGGGTCAGGGGGAAGAGAAAAGGTTCATCTCCCCCTCCCCCTCTTCCTGCCACCGCTCCAATCAGCCAACCTGCCACCAGGGGTGTAAAAATCAACCCATAAAATGATACAAGCATGTAGGCAAATGCCCATCGTGGGAAGTAGGCAGAAAAAAGCGTTCAATCTTAAGGATATGGAAGCAATTTTTAAAATTGTGAATTTCAGATTCAGATTTGTATAAATTTGATAAAAATGATCCTGTAGTACTCTTTGAAATATTCCATTTAGCAGAATCTAATCACCTCAAACTAGAGGGCTTTATATTAAGATTCAATTTCAATGAGATTTCATTCTCAATATTAGTTTTTAACATTTGTAACAGCATCATAGGGCTAGAGTTAAATGTAACTGAAGTGGGTAACAATTGGAATGACTAAGATGCATAACTTAATGTTGCTGGTGGGTGTACCGCTTACTGGCTGCACTGAGTGGCAGTCCCATGTCGCCTCTGTTGGGGAAGACCTGCTGGAACTAAGTGCTCATCAGGCACTTAAATAAACAACTCATACTTTTCCCAGGATTTAAGACCAAAGGTGAAGAAACCTAACCTCCTGAGTGTAGCCAGCCAAACAGAGCTGCCAGCAACTCACCATTTGCTGTCAATACCTTGGGGAGAGCTGGCTGCTGTTGCTAATCCAAACGTAAAGGCCTAGGATTGACAGGGGACTCGATGCTTGGGTGCATGAAAGCCAGAAAGGGGGTCACAGATAGGGGGTTATTGGCTATGGTTTGGAGGGAATCAGAAGAAAGAGCAAGGAATTGGCTTTTGAGGCCCCCACTCCTACTTCCCAATTCTAGGTGCCTCAATCGAGCACTGAGTGACTCTGAATAAGGGACAACTCTGATGCCTGAAGCAAAGCTGATAAGGTTTGCTTTTCAGGCTTTCTGCATAACAACTACCCTGCATATCAGACCCTTAAGTGATCTCAATTAGTGTCTAGGCAGGCAGACTGCCCAACAGCCTTCCTGCCCTGGACTTAAGCAGGTTTTGAGGTTCACGCTCTGCACTTTCCCACCTGATTTAGGCATGAGCTAAACAAGCTATAGCTTAAGGCCTCACAATCCGCAGGGACCTCACAAAATTTCAGAGCCTTAAAATGAAGAGAACAATTAAGAGCGGATACCAGAAAAGAAAAAGAAAGCAGCAGCTTGAAAAGCAACTCCCCCTGAGTTAATGGTGAAAGATAGATATTGTTCAAAAGATCTTTTTCAGTCCAGGAAAGTTAATGATGAAATATATGATCAGGAATGGCTAGCATACGCTCCAACAACTGGCTCTGTTTACTGCTTTGTCTTTAAATACTGCTTTCACTTTAAATACCTTGCTATTAAATAACTAAAAGGCATAATTTTTTTTGTGGCGACCCAAGGTCCTGTTTTGGTACGTACCTTTGTGAGACCTTTTGATGTAACTTTTTAACAAGGGACCTCCAAGCTTTATATAGCTTAGGGCTTTACCAAGTCTAAATCTGGCACTGTGCCTCCTGCTTCAAACTTACTTCCCAGTGACATGGGATTCGGAGCTTAGTCTTAGTTTACTGTCACTTTTTTTCCTGTGTTTGAATTGTGATAATTGTAAGTGCTAAAATGCAAAGAGCATTATGAAGCCCTTTGTAGCAGTCTGCTTCACTAGAGTATTTGTGTTGATCAGAAACTGGAAAACAATCTAATAAACAATGCAATGACACCTAATTATAGATTTAAAATATGGACAGGTAACCCAGAGGGGATGGGTGAATTAAAACCCAGGGGGCTTCATTGGACAGCCCCCAGAATGGGCTGGATTTTACAGCCAATGCCTTTTAACACCTGGCTCATAGATTTCATTCCATCAATATTTAACACTGAGCAGATTTTGGCCAGGTTGGGTAGGGTTAGTTCAAAATACAAACACCAACCTTAGTGTTTGACATTTTAACTCCTGGGATTCATTTGTCAGCTGATAATCTACTGCAACGGTTCCCAACATTTTATATGTCAGGGCACACCACTATTCTATAAAATAATTTGAGTCACACCTCCTATTTTCTCTGAACTGCGCTCTAGTAAAAAAACTTTCTGGGGTCGTTTTCAGCCCATGGTCACCATCAAGGAGAATGATGATGTGGGTGGAAAATCAGGGAACGTAGATTTCCATGTTTTACGGTGCATGTGTGGACACCAACAATCTGATTTCCATCATAATAATGCTGAACACTGATAGCTTCAGTTGCAGTATTTCAAAATGTGGGCCATTGACTTGGAAAAATGTAATATAAAAGTGAATTGTATAAAGGGAACCTTAATTTATTTAATAACACAATTCACACATCATTTATCCAGTTCATAAAAGGTTTAGTATTTTGAAACAGTCATCAACATGAACGTTGATTGTTTCTCTCCACAGATGCTGCCTGATTATCTGAATTTTTCCAGCATTCTTATATTGGATTTCCACCATCTGTAGTATTTTGCTTTGGTATTGATATTTTGAGTAGCATTTGCCTCAGAAAGAAAAATGAAGTATGAGAAAAAAAGTGGTAACATAATCCACAAAGAAGAAAAATGAAGTGCAGGACAAAAGGCTCAGCATAATGCTAATCTCATGTCTAAGCATTAGCTAAACATAGCTATAGATACAAGTCATTGGTATGGTTTCAATATTGTGATTTTCAGAACAGCATATGCCATTTTTGACTTCTCTTTATCTCATTTACTTCTTCCTGGGTTCATGCATGCTTCCAGAGTTTTTGAGATTTGGCTTTGAGTGGAGCTTTGTCTTTCAGCTCCAAGTCCCATTGGTCAGGCACATGGGTCTAACTAACATTAAAAAATCTAAACCGCACACGGGTGGCTTTTGCAGGTTGGGGAAGCCTGAGCTTCGTCAGATCTTGGAGATGCTGACCTCAGAGTTGAAGATTAAGATTAGTTTTAGTTTAATTACACAATCTTTTTATCATTTTGAATCTTTTCTTATCTCATGGCACACTTTGACGGTTGGGGGTTGGGGGGGGGTGGAAGGTGGGTGGCGGGGGGATCTGGATGGCACACCAGTCTGCCACAGCACATTTGTTGGGAGGCATTGGTCTACTGTCTGCTTGTTTGGAAAATGGCAGCTAGTCGGTGAGTGCAAGAGGCAACCATTGGACAGTGAGGGATAAAATTCTCCCAGAGGTATAAATAAACATTAAAAATTTTTACAATGACAATGTAATGAATTATATTTAGCTATATATCCATTGCACAGTAAAATAAAGGTTTCTGAAATTTGTGGGGTTGCAATATTAGTACTAGTAATACAATCCCACCCAGCACAGAACTCCATTGCCAAAGTTGTCAAAGTTCATGAGGTCTAGAGGAAGAAACCCTCGCAAATATAGAACATAAGAACATAAGAAGTAGATGCAGGAGTAGGCCATCTAGCCCTTCGAGCCTGCCCCCCCATTCAATAAGATCATGGCTGATCTGAAGTGGCTCAGTTCCACTTTCCCGCTTTCTCCCCATAACCCTTAATTCCCTTGCCTACCAAAAACCTATCTACCCATGTCTTAAATATATTTAGCAAGGTAGCCTCCACACTTCAATGGGCAGAGAATTCCAGAGGTTCACCACCCTTTGAGTGAAGAAGTTCCTCCTCAACTCCGTTCCTCCTCAACTCCAAGCCTTTCATGGCTTGGGGAATCATCACCAATGATCTCTAATGAGGACTGAATGATTTTTTTTTAATCATTCATGGAACATGGGCATCATTGGCTGGCCAGCATTTGTTGTCCATCCCTAATTGCCTACCCTTACTGAGTGGCTTGCTAGGCCATTTCAGAGGGTAGTTGAGTGCCAACCACATTGCTGTGGGTCTGGAGCCACATGTTGGCCAGACCAAGCCAGGATGGCAAATTTCTTTTCCTTAAGGGGGCATTAGTGAACCAGATGGGTTTTTCTGACAATTGGCAAAAGTTTCATGGTCGTCAGTAGATTCTTAATTCTAGATATTTTTTGTTGAATTCAAATTCCACCACTTGCCGTGGTGGGATTTGAACCCAGAACATTAGCTGAGTTTCTGGATTAATATCCAGCGAAAATACCACTCGGCCATCACTTCTCTCTACTGCCATTGTTAGCTGACCCAGAAGAGGAATCTGATGCATCATTCACTCTTTGTCAGACAATCTTTTTGGAACATGAAAAGAATCCCTCCTTGCTCATCTACAACTCCTAAATTTTTAGATGCCCAGGCCCTAACCCATATTCGAACCCACGGATGGGCATCATTTGCACATAGCCAACGAGATAGGATCAGGCAGGCTAGGAAGGTGTTTGTCTGGAGTAAGGGGAGATACGAAGAAGTCAGGAAGTTACTTGGACAAATAAACTGGAAGGAGGCGTTCTTAGGGAAAAGTACCGAAGGAAGGTGGCGGATATTCAAGTAATGTTTGTCTGGAGCTCTGCATGACAACGTTCCGATGAGACAAGGGGGTTTTGGTAGGTCGCAGGAACCGTGGTGCATGAAGGCTGTGTTGAACCTAGTCAGGAGGAAAAGGAAGGTGTACAAAAGGTTCAGGGAACTAGGAGAGGTTAAGGTTCTTGAGGAGTATAAGGACTGTAGAAAGGAGCTTAAAAGGGAAATTAGGAGAGCCAGAAGGGGTCATGAGAAGACCTTGGTGGGTAAGATTAAGGAGAATCCCAAGGCCTTCTATAAATATGTGAAAGGTAAAAGGATGAGAAGAGAAGGGATAGGCCCTATAAAAGGTGAAGGGGGAAAGGTGTGTGTGGAACCAGAAGAAATGGCAGAGGTGCTTAATGAGTACTTTGCCTCAGTATTCACAGTGGAAGCTGATCTGGGAGATTTTGCTACGGATTTGCAGCAGATGGAAAAGATTAAGTATGTGGATATTAAGGAGGAGGATGTGTTAGAACTTTTGAATTCTATCAAGATAGATAAGTCGCCGGGACCAGATGGGATGTACCCCAGGATACTGTGGGAGGCAAAGGAAGTGATTGCAGAGCCCCTGGCGATGATCTTTGCGTCGTCAATGGAGACGGGAGAGGTTCCGGAAGATTGGAGGATTGCAGATGTAGTTCCTATTTTCAAGAAAGGGAACAGAGACAGCCCGGGAAATTACCGACCGGTGAGTCTGACCTCAGTGGTTGGTAAGCTGATGGAGAGGCTTCTGAGGGACAAGATTTATGAGCATTTGGAGAGGTTTGACATGATCAGGAATAGTCAGCATGGATTTGTCAAGGGCAGGTCGTGCCTTACGAGCCTAGTTGAGTTCTTCGATAATGTGACTGAACACATTGACGAAGGAAGTGCCGTGGACGTGGTGTACATGGACTTCAGCAAGGCGTTTGATAAGGTCCCCCATGTAAGACTTCTTGAGAAGGTGAGAGGGCATGGGATCCAAGGGCCTTTGGCCTTGTGGATCCAGAACTGGCTTGCCTGCAGAAGGCAGAGAGTGGTTGTGGATGGGTCTTTTTCTGAATGGAGGTCAGTCACCAGTGGAGTGCCCCAGGGATCTGTTCTAGGACCCTTGCTGTTTGTCATTTTCATAAATGACCTGGATGAGGAAGTGGAGGGATGGGTAACTAAGTTCGCTGATGACACAAAGGTCGGTGGTGTTGTGGATGGTCTGGAAGGATGTCAAAAATTGCAGCAGGACATAAATAGGATGCAGGACTGGGCGGAGAAGTGGCAGATGGACTTCAACGCGGATAAATGTGTAGTCGTCCATTTTGGCAGAACCAACGGGATGAACGAATACACTATCAAGGGCAGGAGCCTTAGTAGTGTTGAAGAGCAGAAGGATCTTGGGGTCTGGGTCCACAGGACTCTTAAATCGGCCTCGCAGGTGGAGGAGGTGGTCAAGAAGGCGTATGGTGTACTGGCCTTCATTAATCGAGGGATTGAGTTTAGGAGTCGGGAGGTAATGCTGCAACTTTATAAGACCCTTGTCAGGCCTCATTTAGAGTACTGTGCGCAGTTCTGGTTGCCTCACTATAGGAAAGACATAGAAGCTATTGAAAGGGTACAGAGGAGATTTACAAGGATGTTGCCTGGACTGGGAGGCATGCATATGAAGTTAGGTTGAGGGAGCTGGGACTCTTCTCCCTGGAGAGACGAAGGTTGAGAGGCGACCTGATAGAAGTTTATAAAATGTTGAGAGGAATAGATAGGGTGGATTCTCAGAGGCTATTTCCCCGGGTTGAAATGGTCGCTACGAGAGGACACAGGTTTAAGGTGCGGGGAGGAAAGTACAGAAGTGATGTTAGGGGTAAGTTTTTCACTCAGAGGGTGGTGAGTGAATGGAATCGGCTGCCGTCAGTGGTGGTGGAGGCGAACTCGCTGGGGTCTTTTAAAAGACTTCTGGATGAGTATATGGGGTTTAATGGGATTGGGGGTTATAGATAGGTCTATAGATTGGTAGGTGTTTATGTGTTCGGCGCAACTCGTGGGCTGAAGGGCCTGTTTGTGCTGTAGTGTTCTATGTTCTATGTTCTAAGTACAGTTAGTTGAACTGATAACCCCAGGTTTTGTGGCAGTTCTGATATTTTCCCACCAAATCTACAGTTGGAGCCCTTCAGAGGGTCAGATACCATTGCACATGGTCCAATCTTTTGAGTTTTTAAGAGTTATCACATCCATCTCATTTTCCCTTGAAGCATTACATTCTACGCTTGTAATTTTGCTGCTTTGGCTCAAACGCACACCGTCTTCTTCTTTTGGGTGTAAATTATTCTTTCAGTCACAAGTAACCATCTCCACTGGTGCAGATGCCTGGAACAGAGGGTCTGCAAAAGAACCATTTGAATAAAAGGTTTCAGGGGAGGTTGAAGGGTATTGACCCAGATGGTAACCAGCAAAGCAGCAGAATGACTTGTCAGGGAGGGTTTTGGAACCACCAGCCGAAAGCTCAGAAAGACACAATTTGCCATATGGAAGTGATTCGTGTGAGAGACGCAAATCACCCACATCAGAGGAGATGATTCAAGAAGCAATAATGAAACATATCAGACTGACTTTTTACATTGACTATCGTTCTTTGGAAGAGGGAAACTGCTGGTTTAATCGGTAGCCGTAGACTGAAATGGCACCCCTCATGCAGAATACATGTTATTACTCCTTGCTGAAATTGCTTGCCTGAAAATATTGGAAATGTTATTTGCAAAATCCTCAAAAGGTTTGCCTGGAGACTGACACTGCTGCTCATTTTATCAAGCTTCTTCCCCTGTTGTGTAGATGTCAGGGTGCTGCAGTTTAAATTCATTAGGTTCTCCTCTAGCCAAGTCAAGCATCAAAGAACCGCTTTCCTCACACAAAAAAAATTACTTGCAACTCTTTTGATCTGAGTCTGCAAAAGTTCTGATTAAAATTAAGTTTTCCAACAAAAAAAAACCTACAGGGAAAAGGCAGGCTGTGCACCCATATGCTTCAAATCTTGTAGCAGTGCACAATCAACTGAAAAAGCGTCTGCTGGGATTTGTGCTCCTGGGGAGTTCTCATCTCACCCAGCCACACTCAAGGTAGCCAAAATGTGCCCCGAAATTGATCATGTTACTTGGTAGCATTAATAAAAGTAGAGTTTAATATTCTCTTGGATAAACTGCTTATACAGTGTTAAATAAATTATTACGAATAAAATAAACTTCCATAATTTTATTCCAATCTCTTTAAAAAAATGCACTGGTTTCCTAATTAGCCTAAACATATGCATTAAACATAAAATTTGAATGCTTCAAAAGAGGGAATCAAAAAAAAAATGAAAAGACAAAATGCTGGAAAATCTCAGCAGGTCTGGCAGCATCTGCAAGGAGAGGAAAGAGCTGATGTTTCGAGTCCAGATGACCCTTTGTCAACGATAAAAGCATAGAAAGTGGGAGATACTTATACTGCAAGGTGAGGCAATGAAAGATGAGTCATAGCACACAAACAAGGGGGAAGGCTGCTAATTGCAGTGCATAAAGAGAATAGAAGATGTGAGTGACCAAAAGGCAAAGAAACTGAAATCAGAGGGTAGTTGTGACAGATGAAGATGTGGGGGCCGGTGGGTTTATGGGTGGGAGAGGGGTAAAATTGAGAAAAAGGGGAAGCAAAGGGGGAGAAAAGGTAAGAAGGGGGATAAAATAGGGGGAAAGAGTGGGGTATAAATATCTCCCATTTTCTGTGCCTTTCAGCTTTGGTAAATGGTCATCTGGACTCAAAACGTCAACTCTTTTCTCTCCTTACAGATGCTGCCAGACCTGTTGAGATTTTCCAGTATTTTCCTTTTGATTTCAGATTCCAGAACTCGCAGTAATTTGCTTTTATAAAAATATGTTTTTTGGAAATGTAATCATTATAGAGTTAAGATTTTGGGGTTTTTTTTGCTTTTATATGATCCTTTACCGAATTTGAGGCAATGTGCATCTATTATCCAATGGTCAAAGAGTATACCCTTAGAACGGGTCATAAACACTGATATTAATAATGCACTTGGATATGGATTCATAGATGTCACTGATGACCCTTCCATCATCTAAATGCCATACCTGCAGATGTTGTGTTATCCAGGCAAGGAGCATCTATCAATTCAATTGCAGCCTACACTGGCACTTCTTTGTGCATTCATGAGTTGCTTTAGCACAACAGAGCAATCACAACAAGAATATCCATTGATGCACTGCCTTCTGCCGACTCTACAAGATTTATTGAGTTCAGCATGTCAGATTGAAATTGAGTCAATCGTGACAATTAATAGGAAATAAACAAGTGAAGGAGGGGAATGTTTAAGAGCAAGAAATTTACTCTGCCACAGAATCAATGGCCTGTTTCAGTACTGAACTACCTACCCTTTCCTTTTAATGATTTTATATTATTCCTTTTGTATTTAGGGAAAAGAATCTTTCATCATGCTGAGTTATCAAGATAAATTAGTCCTTGAAACTGGTATATCATCTGAGGAGAATCCTTTTTTTATAAATCAGCATGGTACAACACAGTGGCACAATGGTAAACACTGCTGCCTTACAGTGCCAGGGACCCAGGTTCAACTCTGGCCTCGGCTCACTATCTATGTAGAGTCACAGAGGTTTACAACATGGAAACAAGCCCTTGGGCCCAACTTGTCCATGCTGTCCAGTTTTTACCATTAAGCTAGTCCCAGCTGTCCACATTTGGCCTATATCCCTCTATACCCATTTTACCCACGTAACTGTCCAGAGTTGGAAAAAAGCTGGAGGTTGCACATTGTTCCCAGTGTCTGCGTGGGTTCATCCGGGTGCTCAGGTTTCCTCCCACAAGCCAAAGATGCGCAGGTTAGGTTGATTGGCTGTGATAAATTGCCCCTGAATGTCAGGGGAAGCGGCAGGGTAAATAAGTGGGGTTATGGGGATAGGGTCTGGCTGGGATTGTGATCCATGCAGACTCGATGGGCTAAATGGTCTCCTTCTGCATTGTAGGGATTCTATGATTTTATAATGTGAAAGTAAAGTGATCCAATAGTTTGTTCTGAAGTATTGATTAACATCCCAAATGTTTACCCATGCCCCTATTCCCTTAGAGTGATTGTGCATAAACTATCCATCCTAAAATTAAACTAGAAGATTCCATAGGGCATAAAACTTCTGTGAAGACTTCTGAGAAAGCTGAATTTTAATGTGGCATTTGACTGTTCTTTGAGCTTAGAGTATTGACCTTGATATGCAGAAATTGCGTTATAGTTTTAATTGCAGATCAGTTTTATTGAAAAAACTTTGAATAATATGGCATTCCTATAGACAATTGAATATTAACCACCGCATAAAGAAATGAATATTGTCAAGGCTGTGTACTGCAGCGAGGTGCACTAAAGCACACAATGGGAGTTCACCTACTGTTTCAAGTTGATTCTTTTCTCGCAGTAAATCTGCTTTAACATTTCGGCTGTGAATCAGAGCTCCTCCAGCTAGACTGAGATATTGTAAGAATAGGTTTCTCTTATCCTTAGATTAGAGCTATTATGATAGAGAGAAGCTGGCTCATAACACAACAGTGTAGAACATGCTTTCTATAAGCACTATTCAAGAAACCATTTCAGCTACTCTATTAAAACAATTATTTCTTCTTTCATAATTATTAAAAGCTGATTGAATCTCACAACAATTAAAGCTACTATACATATGTCAGTGCTTTTTTTTGTAATAACAATGTGGAGCAATCAACGTGCCCAATTTGCTTCAGACTAACATGCAAACAAAAACCCAGTGACATCAGTTTCTTTTTTGTTTATATAACTCACAAGCTGTTCGTGCACAGTAATAGATTTAATTACAAGATGATGTCAGCAGGCTCTGAAAGATGCTTGTCGCTGAAAACAAGAGGCTATGCATTTTTAGGAAACAATCTAATTTGGTTCAAAAGTGATATTCCAAACAATAGTCATTTCAGAGACAATAATCTCGTCCCTCAATGTCAGTAAAATGAAAGAAATAAGTCTTCGACTTCAAGAAGCGGAGTGGAGGACATGCCCCTGTCTACATCCAAATGAATGAAGTGGAAATGGACGAGAGCTTCAGGTTTCTAGGTGTCCAGTGCACCAACAACCTTTCCTGGTCCCTCAACGTTGATGCTATTGTTAAGAAAGCCCACCAACACTTCTACTTTCTCAGGAGGCTAAGGAAATTCGGCATGTCCCTTACAACTCTCACCAATTTTTATAGATGCACCATAGAAAGCATCCTTTCCAGATGTATCACAACTTGGTATGGTTCCTGCTCTGTCCATGACCACAAGAAATTACAAAGGGTTGTGAATGTAGTCCAGTCCATCACACAAACCAGCCTCCCATCCAACAACTCCATCTATATTTCCCACTGCTTTGGAAGAACAGCCAGCATAATCAATTACCCCATGCACCCCAGACATACTCTCTTCCACCTTCTTCCGTCAGGAAAAAGATACAAAATTCTGAGATCACGTACCAGCTGACTCAAGAACAGCTTCTTCCCTGCTGCCATCAGACTTTTGAATGGACCTACCATAAATTAAACTGATCTTCCTCTTCAGCCTAGCTATGATTGTAACATTATATTCTGCACCCTCTCCTTTCCATCTCTATGTATGGTATGCTTTGTCTGTATAGCATGCAAGAAATACTTCTCACTGTATACCAATGTATGTGACAATAATAAATTAAATCAAATCAAATTCTTTTGCATCTCCCCAGATGGCTTCAACTTTTAGTTATGCATAACAGCACTCAGCCCTAGTTTTACCGATGTTCAAACACTGATTTCACTGAATATTGTGCTGCTACATAGAACCTCGACCTTAGCGTGACAAAATTACCACAGGACCTAGTTTCAGCATGCCGTGCTGCATCAAAAATCCCAACAGGCAACTCTGGAGTAACATCCAGAATGAATGAGTCACCATTCGGCCCTTTTAGTGTAGCCTATTCATGGAATTACCTCTTAATTGTGTTTCCGTGTCTGAGCCAAATTTATTACTGTGCACTTGAAAGAACTTTGGTGAAAGATAAATTAAGAAGTCAGAGCTAAAGATGCCCATATTGTTTCTTTGGGGATTATTTTCTGTCATCATTCATTAGGTTCTAACAATGTAAAGGCCCCTGGCAATATAATGATGGCTCTGAAGTTAAAAGAAGAAACCCACTATCGGCAATCCTTTGCTATATCTCAATTAGACTCCATAAATTGGCCAACAGTTCCATTAAATCTTTCAGTACCGATTTCCAAGTTATCCCTCGATTAAGTTCCAGAAAGTTACAAATATCTGTATCCACTAAAAGTTTAAAAAAGGAAAATGCAGAGACCGATTCTCACAAAAAAATTCTAAGTGCTGAATTCATGTGAAAACTGGAGTAACTTCTGTGTTTTTTTTTAAAGCACAATTTTCAAAACGTATCTTCCACAATCTGAACTCTGCAGAGTGTCTGAGCAAGATTCACTCTGAAAAGAGGTGGATGGGGCCTATTCCTCCGAAGAGGCTGAAATTAGCACGCTGAGCGGACTGCCGCACATGCACTGATCTCTGGGAGATTGTTCTACACATTCTCCCAGCATTGAAATTGCTGGCCTCTCACCCTCCACCACAGACATCGCTGGCTTCCCACTAAAACCATCCCACCCACTGCGTCCTGAACATCACTGGCTTCCCATCACCACCAACCCCCATCCCCCCACTCTGCGACCCAGACACTGCTGACATCCAACACCCCAACCCGTAACCTCCTCCACATCCTACCACAGTGTGCTGGCCCCCCCACCATTCACCCACAGTGCATTGGCTTTACTGCTGCCCGTCACACACAGTGCTCTGGCTTCACTGCTGCCTTTCACCCATGGAGGGCTGGGTTGCCATGCACACCCCCTGCCTGCTAGCGTTCCCCCTTGTTGAGGAGATCCTTGAGCATTGCACCTCCCTGTCTCCTGGACACAGCAACTTGTTAAGGGAACCTAATCAGCACATTTGGAAATGGCTCTTCCTCTATTGAAAGCAGGTTGCGTGTATATTATTCACCACAAAATTTACCTACCTGGCTGATGAGTGGCCCAAACTGCTCTTGGACTCCGTCAACAAGGTACAGCTGCATGTAAGCTGTAAGAATGGACACACAGGCAGTCATGCCAGGAAGATGGCACAGAGGAGAAGTGCCCCTAGAGTCTCAGAGGGTAAGTAGGCCCAGCTGCTGAATGCTGTGGAGAAGAGGCGAGAATTTCTCGACCCCACTGAAGGCTGTCGCCCAAGGGATCGCGCAGCCAATGCTATCTGTGAGGCTATCTGCAGCTGTAAGTGCTCTGGCACTGGCACGTCAGACCAGAGACCAGTGCTGCAAAAAGATCAACAACTTTCTCCGGGCAGCAAGGGTAGGTGTGTATCCCATTCTGAAACCAGTCCAAGTTCTGCGCATACAATGTAAACCACCTGCAGATACCCCAAGGGCATCCACCTCTCACCCCACTCCCCAGCACTGCCTCCAACCCCTGTGGCACCTACCCAATCAGCACCCAACAATGGGGAGGCATTGCCCTGACACAGTCCACCTGAGCGCTCCCACCCCCAACACACATTGCACCCCATGCCCTTCCATACCTCATACTTTCAATCCCCCTTATGTCCCCACAGGAGAAACCTCACATAACCGCAGAGAGAGGGAGAGAGAAAACTGGCGGTGGAGTTCCTGATGGGTTTGATTGGTGCATTCTAGAGGTGGTAGGGGAAACAGAGCAGAGAGTGGTCACTGACAGTCAGGTCAGCATCCAGCATGCAAGTGAGCATCAGCTGAACCCCAGTTCTAAGGTCTTCTTTGAAGTAAGTGCCATGTTGTGTGGGCTATTTTCCTCCTTTCCACTAACGTGTCCTTTTTTACAAGTGATAACTAACACCCCCTCCCTCGCTGCTCCTGCTGAGATCCTTCAGGACACCTCAGATGACACCTCGGAGGGAGGCCCTGAGGAATCCTTTGAAGACAGCACCAGTGATTCAGCACTGCCATCAACCACCAACACAGAGACTATTACAGTGGTGGGCATGTTAGTGCTGAGGCTTCTGGCTCATTTACTGATAAGCACATCACAGTCACTGATGCACATAGGGTGGAGGTGGGAACATCCGAGGCCTCAGTAGGCGGAAGTCTGCAGTAAGTGAGGATTCAGCTGGCCCCAAGCCAGGTGCCAGGCCTCAGGGATCAGTCACCTTGAAGCTGGTGGAGATGCATCAGCAAACCTGGGGAGTTGTGGATGAGCTGGTGGGAACCATGCTGTGATAGTAAGGCTGGTTTGAGGAATAAAACATAGTGCTGTCGCAGGAGGTGGTGCCAACACAGCATGGTAACCAGGCCACATTGCAAAGGTGGCTTCTACAGTGGAAAATCTGGGTCAGGGATTTGTCCTCATGGGTGAAGACAATCCTGGAGACACAGAGGGCCATTGCAGAGGCACAGTGGGCCACGGCCGAAGGTGTTACTGGCAGTCTGGAGACATATTGGGCCATAGCCAGGGTGTCAGAGGCATGTTGAGACACAGCTGGTCATGCCTGGGGCTTGTAGATATTCTGGAGACTCAGCAGACTCTGGCTGTGGGCCTCGACAACTTAGCCCAGGCTCAGAGAGCTACTGCTGAGGGGCTCCAGAGCTTGTCTCACTCACAGAATGCTGTAGCAGAGGGGTTCCTGAGCTTGGCCCAGTCTCGGAAGGCCAGGGCTTGAGGTGTCACAGACCATGGGGCAGATGCATCTGGGCCTTCAGGACTGATAATGCCAGGTGGTGCCGAGGCTTGTGGAGCTCAGTCCAACTGTCCTGATGTCCCATGGAGTATCCTGGGGCCTGGGGCACCCCGAGGGAGGAGAAAGGAACCCATGCCGGAGTCTTCCCACCTAGGAGCCTCCGGTTTCCTCCCACACTCCAAACATGTGCGGGTTAAGTTGATTGGCCATGCCAAATTGTGTCTTAATGTGTCAAGATGTATAGGTTAGGGGAATTAGCAGGGTAAATATGTGGGGTTATGGGGATAGGGCCACAGTAAGGTACTCTTTTGGAGAGTCGGTGCAGACTCGGTGAGCCAAATGGCCCTCCTTCTCCATTGTGGGGATCCTATGATAAAGGTGAGTTTCATCAAATCAGCACTCGGTACAAATTTGCTATTGGAAATATAATGAATTAGGAATTAATTAGCAGCAAAATGACAATAACACTGTCTGCTGCATATGGTGTGGTCACAGTTCTCCCTCAAGACCTTCTCTAGGTACTGGCAGCCACTCTGTGCTGCTGGAAGAGTCTTCAGACTGCCAAAACATGGACAGCAAGTTTGTAGCACCAGACTGGAAAAAGGATATTATTTTGGCCAAAAGAGGATACTTTCATAATTGCAGACCTGTGTTCATCCCTCACCATAGCTGTTCTTTACATCACTGTGGACTGTTAATTGCTCTGTTCATCACATTTTGCTTTGTGTCCAGAAGGACACCCAGGTATGCATTTGAAACTTTCTGGGTTCGTGGAAGAATCAGATCAACCAAGGCTAACTGACTGAGAGCTTACTAAACAGACTGTAAAACTTGCAATATCTGTTGTCATCAGTTCAACAGTAACAGTGATATTAGATTGCTCATTGAAGAAGCCTTAAAGTACATCTTTTTCATAATTTTCTTAAATTCAGCTATGCATCAGAGCACTTTTTAACTGTGGAAAACAATGGCCCAATATTTTGAGGAGGCAGAGATGGATGAAGGACATGTGCTTGCAACAGATGAACCTGGGACTGCTCAAAATACAAAGCTTCTGCTGAATGTAATGTCAGAAACTCATTATTATTTGTTTTACTCCACTTCTCACCTGGCAGCCAGGTAGATTGAAAGGCTAGCCAGCTGTGAGGAGGGAAATTCAGCAATGGAAGGCCTCACCCGGGCACTGCTAGGGATGGTCTTCAATAATTAAAGAAGGGTGACTCCCCAAGCCCTGTCTATGAGTTACACTGCACAAGTTGATGGAATGCTTTCCACTTGTCTGGATGAATGCAGTTCCAACAACACTGAAGCTGAACAGCATTCAGGTCAAAATTTGATTGACACACATCTACCATTCACTCCCCTCCGCAATTGGTCCACACTTGTAGCAGTGCAGACAATCTACAAGATGCACTGCTGCAAATTGCCAAGGCTCCTTTGACAGCACCTTCCAAAACCATGGCCTTTATAACCTAGGAAGACAAGGGCAACAGATGCCTGGGAACTTCACTAGCTCCAAACCATATACCATTCTGATGTAGAACTATATCACTGCTCATTCACTGTTGCTGGACCAAAAATTTGGAAATCTCTTTCTTACAGCATTACAGGTGTACCAACACCACATGGACTACATTAGTTCAATGATGTAAGTCATTATCACTTTTTCAAGGGCAATTGGGGTTGATAGCAAGTGCTAGTTTTGCTGCAACACTCACATCTCATGAATGAATTAAAAAGTTCAGCTTTATAATTTTTTGCTTTGGCTATTAAATCACATATTCATTTAAACTGTAAAACATTTCATTTCCAGACAAAAAAAATTACACAGAGAAAAAAAATAATAGTCACAAATTTTAAATTGGCATTTGAATGCTTAGAATTTAGATTTGAGAACACTGACTCAATACGATGTGATACTGAATCCAGCCCAACTTTGAAAAGGCTGATATATAAGTCTATTGGCGAGAAAGTCTCCACTGCCTCCAAAAGAGATCTGATACACACAACTACTTATCCTAAGTTTGCAGGATTCAGGCTTAATCAGCTTCCACATAACAATTAATCATCCTTCAGATCAATACACATTTGACATTGAGACAAAGAAGTAAGAGGCAGTTTTTTGGATGTTAAAAGAGGAATTGGTGTTTAAATAAACAGATCAGCCATATCATTGATCACCAATAGTCACAGCACGTATGCCTTGCTTTACCATTCTTTCTTTTCAAATTGCTGGGGTTTTTCTTTCTTGCTTCCCTCTTTTGATTCCTTATTTGCCTTTCAATTCTTTTCATCTCATTCCTTTATCGCTTTTGTTTCTTTCTTCCGATGGGATCTGGTTTCGAGCATTTTGCCATGGAAAGAAAATGGGAACGAGTTATGTTTCTAAGTTGTAAGATTATGTGAGGCAGGCATTAATTACTATTGTAAGCATGCATACCATCCAAATGAAGAGGTGGTGGTGTGATATTGTCACTGGACTAATATATCTAAAGACCAGGGTAATGGTCTGGGGACCCAGGTTCAAATCCCACCACTGCAAATGGTGAAATGTAAATTCAATAAAAACCTGGAATTAAAAGTTCAATGTTGACCATGAAAACATTGTTGATTGTCATCAAAACCCATCTGGTTCACCAATGTCCTTTTGGAAAGGAAATCTGCCATCCTTACTTAGTCTGGCCTACAATCGACTTCAATCCCACAGCAACATGATTGACTCTTAAATGCCCCCAGAAATGGACAATAAATGCTGGCCCAGCCATTGACACCCACACCCCCATGAATAAATACGAAAAAAAAGAAACTCCAAACATGCCACCTAAGTGTTACGAAAATGGGTAACAAATATATCTTGAAGCAGGAAGTGTGATAAACAGGAAAGTTATTTTCAGCACAAAACTTATAACATGTTATAGATGCCCATCTTGCCCATTCAATGATAGAATCTATTTATAGAACTATACATTAATACGAAGGCATGGAATAATTGTAATAGTGTCAATGCTGTGCAATCATAAACATTAATCATATTCTGTCAAGTTTGCTCTACTGTTAGTAACCTTTTTAAAGTTGACATGAACTTTGGCAACAAATGGTAATTAACCAGTTCAATAGTCTTCATGTGTAGCTTTTTGGAACTTTTTTGTCATGTGATTGAATGCTCCTTTTGAAAGGGGTTAAAACCATAAGCAGAATGCTTCCCCTCATGAGAGGGAATATCTGAAGGCAGGTGGGTGAACAGGAAAACTTCTGTTGCCAACCAATGTATCAGTTAGACCATATCATCTCATCCTGAGCCTTTTTCCCAAAGGTACCACTGGGGTCAGAAGGGTTACATCCTTGCAAGCAGCATGTAGCCTATTGAGGAGAGTAAACAGCCTCTTAAGGCCAATTGTCGGAGGCTGACTGGAATTTCTCATTCGGCCTGTGGATCTCCAGAGGTGTCAGCAATTAGGTCGGACTGTACCAGACGAGGGGGACCATATTCCGGGCAGAGTTTGATGTCTCCTTCACTTACCTGGCCACAGTACTGGCTAAAGGACATCCTGTGGAGGCATTTCCCCCTCCATGATGATGGCCTATCTGCTGAACTTGTTTAGATTGAAAGATTTTTAAGTGGATGAAAGGATACCTCAGAAAAGAGCTGCTCTCTCTCTCTCTCTCTAACTCCTGGCTGAAAAGGAAGGCTGCTGCTCCTTCCAAGCTGGAGGGCCTCTTATTAGTCCTCCAGCTGCCTGAAATGCTTAGCTGCATAGTGAGCAGTAATTGGCCAATTCAGGGAAAGTCGCTGATGGTTAACTGTTTCCCCCACCGTGCGGAAGTCTCACCCCCATTTGACCCCAGTCCTGCTCCATATTTATAAATAGGTAATGCTGTGAACACCCAACAGGATGCAACTTTCAGCCCAATATAAATCTATGTACGAATTCACTGCCCTAGTCACATGAGACACAATGCTGCCATGTTCCCTATGTTACAGCAGTGACGACACTTTACAAGTATTTTATTGGCTTTAAAGTGCTTTGAGACATCCCAAAGAACTGAATAAATGAAAGTCTTTCTCTTCTTTCAATCTTCAAAGAGGTATTTTCTTCTCCTTTGAGTACTGATTTGCAAATGCATTTAAGACATATTAATATTTTCCAAATTTGCTGCAGTGAAACAACAGCTGCAAACACAACGTTGACCTAAATTGACAAGTCAGTTGTAAAATAGGGTCAGATTTTTCCGCTCTTGTTAAGTGCCCTCAGACAGCTAAGGGAACATTGAGGAGGAAGTCGACAAAGCCTGTGTTTCCTTCCTGCTGCACGGATGACTGATGCAGAAGTAACTGGGCATGCTTATCACTGTGTATTTTCCAGGTCACATCTGCCCAGACAGCTTCTGTGAAGAATTTCTATGTATTAATCCCCGGGAAGAAAAATGGTGCAGCAACTCCCTCCTTGTGTTCAGCACCTTCTTTGTGGACAGCTCCAGGCCATCCCAAAAGGGTCAAGTGTAAATCTTGGATGAGTGCATGTAATAGAAGTGAAGATTATATAGTTTTACTTCTTCAAACATTTTTGATTAATTCACAAGCATGCAAAACCTTTTTAAACACAAGGATTTGTCCTTTTTTTTCCTTCTATTGAACACTTGTAAATCCAAGCTGTGGTATGAAAACTTAATTAGTATTTAGCAATTTGGCTTCAGCTTACATTATTCAATATCTATTGACATATTCAAGAGATTAGTCTGAGGCCAAAAAATCTCATTTTAATGCAAATTTTATAGACCCAGGTTTATATTTAGAAATACATTTTTATGGGTTCATATATTAACAACATATTATGTAAACTCTAAGAGTGGCTAATACCCTTCTGTGAAATTGAGTTTGTTTTAGCTTAGGTTTTCATCAAATTATATACTTTTGGGCAGGTTGTAGTATTATTTCATCCATCAATATAAAAGGTGGCCAAAAGGATATCTAAAACATAACATGGATATTCAAAATAACAAGGGAAAGTCTGTGGAGGAGAAATTGGGATCATTTGTGTCACATTTTAGGCTGCTACAAATGCCCTACAGCTCCAAAATGGCACTCATGGCATGTGCACATCCTTTTTGGTGAATGGTGCTTGACACCATGTGGGTAAGAATGTTAGTCCTGTGTGCAGTAAGCAGCTGCCACAAGTATGCACAACAGGAAAATTGGGTCATCAGTTAACATGATTAAAAGTTTAAAGTTTAAGTTTAAAGTTTATTTATTAGTGTCACAAGTCAGCTTATATTAACACTACAATGAAGTTACTGTGAAAATTCCCTAGTCACCACACTCCGGTGCCTGTTCAGGTACACTGAGAGAGAATTTAGCATGGCCAATGCATCTAACTGGCACGTCTTTCAGACTGTGGGAGGAAACCGGAGCAACCGGAGGAAACCCATGCAGACATGGGGAGAATGTGCAGACTCCGCAGTGACCTAAGCCCGGGAATCAGAACCAGGGTCCCCAGTGCTGTGAGGCAGCAGTGTTAACCACTGTGCCACTGTGCTATCCATTTGCTTTCAAGAGTGGCAATTTGGAGCTCAGTACCCAAACTAATGGCCTCTCTTAACACCATGCAGTTAAAAATACCAACCAGCGTTAATTAAAAGGTTCAACTGCTGACATGTTAGTTGCTGGTTGGTTTCTTCTGACTGTTGCTTTTACTGTACAAGTATTTGGAATTTGGTATCTTTATTTCAGGTTGAAAGTGTTCTGTATTTGTATTCATTTTATTGGCTTACTGAGCCCTGTTATATTAATGTATTCATGTATGCACCGCAAATGGCATCATAAATCCCTAGCGGGGGAAACAGACAGAGATAAAGCAGACATGTAACAGAACTCATACCTGTAAATAAAGTTCCGTTGTTGTAAGCACAGCACACTCCCTAGCACCATTCTCCAATATACAATATAAGCACTGGTGACAAGAACGACAAACATCATTTGCTAACTACCCGGGAAGATGAATTTACTGAGGAAAATTTGGGAACAGCAAAGTTAGAAAAGAAGCTTTTTGCATTGTTCCAGACCTGACAGGCTGGGTGGATGAGTAACAATACTCTTCAATAGTTATAGGGCTGGGTGTGTTAAATAAAAGATGGAAGCTTGAGTTGCTGCCTTGTTTGAAAGAAACATCAAAGTAGATGCTGGAAATGTGTTACTAACTGCGGGAAACATCCATTGGTAGAAAAATTGCTGGAGTGTCATGAGATCCTTTGATGAAAATATGGAGTGATGGTGCTCCTATATTGAACATTTTTACTATTTTGCGCAGGCAAACACAATAGCTGTAAATGTTAAGATACCCACTTTCCTGAGTGTGATGGGAAAAATAATTTAATTTCCTCCATAGTTTAATGCAAACTGAGAAGCCAGGCACCAAAATGTGTGACAGGTTGCAGATATTTTGCAAGCACATTTTTCACCAGAATGCTTGGTTGTTGCAAAGTGCTTCAGATTCCACAAAAGAAACCAAGAAGAGAGGGAGTCAATTGTTCAGTTTTTGGCTGTGCTTAGAAGACTCGCAGAATATTGTGTGTTTGGAGATGTGCTGAATGACACTATTCAGGACAGATTCATCTGTGATCTGCACAACAAATCTGCTTCCACTTCCTTCTAACCATGCCCTCCAATCATCTTTTCAATCAAGGCGTCTAATGCATTGTCCAAAGAACTTAGACCAGAAGACCATAATACTATAAGACATAAGAGCAGAATTAGGCCATTTGGCCCATCAAGTCTGCTCCACCATTAAATCATGGCTGATATATTTCCTCATTCCCATTTTCCTGCCTTTTCCCCATAGTCCCTTATCCGTTTATTAATCAAGAACCTATCTATCTCTGTCTTAAAGACACCCAATGATATAGCATCCACAGCCTTCTGTGGCAAAGAGTTCCACAGATTCACCACACTCTTGAAGAATTTCCTCCTCAACTCTTTAAAAGGATCGCCCTTTAGCCTGAGGTTGTGCCCTCTGGTTCTAGTCTTTTCTACCAGTGGAAACATTCTCTCCATGTCCACTCTATCCAGACCTTGTAGTAATCTGTAAGTTTCAATAAGATCCCCCTCATCCTTCTAAACTCCAACGAGTATAGACCCAGAGTCCTCAAGTGTTCCTCATATGACAAGCTCTTCATTCCAGGGATCTTTCTTGTGAACCTTCTCTGGACCCTTTCCAAGGCCACCTAAGATTTGGGGCCCAAAACTGCTCACATGACTCCAAATGGGGTCTGACCAGAGCCTTATACAGTCTCAGAAGTACATCCCTGCTCTTGTATCCTAGAAATTAGAGCTCATACTCTCCCATGTTGTGCCATTATTCAATGTTTATCAGGTCAGGACCACTTCCCATTGTCACCACAGTGTACACCCCCCTTAAGAAGTTCAGCAGAGCAACAATGCAGTTAGCAGTGGCTGGATGTGAAATATGCCAGCAATACAAAGTTGGCATGCTGAATGTATCAAAATCCAGAAGTGTGGGTTAATCTTGCATCAAACTGAAGAGTTCCAAAGAAGAATCATATTCAACTTGAAATGTTTCTCCCTCCAAAGATGCTGACAGACCTGCTGGGTTTTTCCAGCACTCTCAGGGCAAAAGTTTCTGCCCGTTCATGTCAGTATGATTTTCTGGTGAACGGAATTTGGCTGAGCACCAAGTTCTCCATCCTTGCTGCAACAGCAGTGGGGCATGAACAGCCAGGAAGATCGTGCCCCTGGGCAAGATTTTATGGCCTTACTCGACCGAGTCCCATTTCCATTGTCCGTTCCTTGCCCGCTCCGATTCCTCGGTAGGCGGGGTGGTAGAATTCCGGTGTCTGTGTTTGCTTCAGCTTTCCAGCATCTGCAACATTTTGTATCTAGCTTGATACCTGTAACAAAAACTTCTTTCAAGAAAGTAAAAGCTGGACAACAATGTCTGGACATGAGAAATAATTTCATGACTTTATTCTTTTGATTCCACCTTTAATTTTTATTTGAACACCAATTAAAACAGGTTGGAAACAAAAATGATTTTGACTTCAACTGTTTACACAGAAAAATCAGAAGACGAGAAAAATGAAGATATGTTATATCTACTATTCTCCTTTCATTCCAATTTCAACTATTAGTTACTGAAGATGGGTCAGAAAAAAAAGGATTTTCAAAATGCTGAGTGCAGGTATGTTTGGACTATCGAGCAGTGGGTTAAGAGCAGAGAGGACTACCATAGAATCATAGAATCCCTTCAGTGCAGAAGGAGGCCATTCAGCCCATTGAGCCTGCACCAGCAACAATCTCACCAAGGCACTATCTCCCTAACCACAGGTATTTACTCTGCTAATCCCGCGACACCAAGAGGCGATTTAGCATCAACCTAACTTGCACATCTTTGGAGTCCATTCTGAACACTATTTAACCTAATCCCATTATCGAAGATTGTAGATCATTGGCCATGCTTCCGGGAATATTCTTGTCACCCACAGAAAACCTGCAAGGCTGAAGAAAAGAAAATTGAAGCAGTTCTGTATCCCACAGCAGCACCACAGGATTTCGTTCGAGATATATAAAGGGTTGAACAACCCAAAGAATGGAAGCGCTGGTAGAATTATAGGATCTGTTACAAACCAAGCATCTAAAGGAAGGGGGCCATGATTAGAAGAAGAGGATGCCCCCATTGTTGCACATGTGGGCCATCTCCACTGGGGTTACCTTCCATTAGATACTCCAGAAAAGCAGTGGCATGCAGGAGGATAATGGGTCAGGAGGCTGGTTTTTCATCACTGTCCTTGTCACCCCCTACCACCTCTGCCGCCCCAGGCCCCACACACTCTCCATACCTTCCCTCCCCCACACTCCATCAATGTTTACAAGCAGTCAGTACAAGCAGGAGGTAGGAAAGGGCGACTGGTGCTGAACCAGGAGTAGGAGGTAAATCAAGGTTGTGTCAAGGTGGTCTGGAAGGCTAATTTCTTCCGTTATCTTGCACAAATTTGGTGAAATAACAGAGGCAATTCCAACTCTAGAGATTTGAATAGAGTAGTAAATGTCGATACCTCAGTGATCTCTCATTTCTCAGGTTATAGTTTGGATTTTCAGCGTGACAAGTCAACCCTCAGCAATGAGGTCAGGAGTTAAATTTATCTGCCTGAACCTCCCCAAGAAACAGAGTCTGCAGTGAGTTGGGGGTTTTGAGTAGAGGCAGAATGCTCTATATTTCTAAACTTGGTGGCAGCCCTGTGAATACTAATGTGTAAAGTGAAATGAGGCTCATAAAAGTTAGTCTAAGTAAACCTAATTTATTGTGCTTGCTGTTACAGAGCAATGGCAAATAGATTGTGTGTTACTCTGTTTTGCTAAAGTATTGTAGTGAATGTGTAATAAGTCAGTTGTTCGTAATGTTTGGCCTCCTCTCACTACAGTGTTTACTAATCCACTTTCCAGAAGATAATGCACACACATGAAGCCCAGGAGAGACATGGTACCTGGTATGCAGACACAGTTAGGTGACGCAATTGTAATTGGAAATAAAAATAGGCTGTTGGCAGTTTATAGATTGCAGTCTGGACACACAGAACTAGAATAATTTTCCAGTAGCGTAAGCACTGTGACATTGTTGCTAAGTAATGTAATTAAAATAGCAACAGTAGCCCATAACTTCTGCATTCCCCAATGTTGTACTTGGGAGGTACCGCAATAATGCGCGGAGGCATCCCTCCAGGAGGTTGTAAGGGTTTGTTTGGCAATTGCCCAGAAGTGTTAACTCCCTCTGGACAATTGTGCTGGGCTGGGAATCATCCATCAGGTGTGATATGATTTGCTAACTTCAGATGGCTCTGCCAGTTTTACCTGGAAGAGTTAGAAGGAAGAAAACATTTCTAACTCCAGAGTAATTATCTAAGTACCCAGACCTAGCCTTGGATGGGACACCCCACGCACACACATGAGCCCCCAAAAGACCATCACACCACTCTCACTGTAGTCCAACCCCTCACCTCCGGCTTGCCCCACCCTCACCTACCTCCCCCCACCTCTCCAATCTGGTCCACTCTGTCCCCTCTGACCTATTTCCTAGTCTGATCCCCGCTCTGGTTCTGATTCCTCCCAGTGTGACCCCCCCACCCCTTCCCTCTGGTCCAGGACACCCCCCATCCCTGCCCCCACTGGTCTGGGATACTCGCCATCCCCTAAGCAAGAGACTTACCTGCAGGCAGAGTGGTTAACACTGCTATCTCACAGTGCAGGAGACCCAGGTTCAATTCTGACTTTCGATGCCTGTCTGTGTACAGTTTGCACATTCTCCCTGTGAGTGCATGGGTTTCCTCCCACTATCTGAAAGATCTATGGGTTAGATTGATTAGACATGCCAAATTGTCCCTTAGTATCAGGAGGATCAGTAGGGTAAATACATGGGGTTACGGGGATAGAGCCTGGATTGGATGGTTGATGATGCAGACTCGATGGCCAAATTACCTCCTTTTGCGCCTTAGGGGTTTTATGATTCTGTGAATTGGTCCTTCTAAACATCTCCTTTACAGCAGCTACTGCCGTTAAAAGGGGATCTTCCTCACCCCTGTCCTCCACTGTCCTCCAGTTAACTTCAGGCTGGTGCTAGCGGGGGCACACTGCATTGCTCCTACCTCACTCAGCCTGCGAAGCATGCTGGGTAAGACAGCGGCTGTGCATTTACAGCGAGGCTAAGTCTGTTGAGAATGCCAACCCAACGGAAGTTGCCACTTTGCAGAAGTTTTGGGCCAATGTCGTCAAGTTTTAGATTTTGAGAAACTTTCACTTTTTTTTCTCAACCTCAGTATAAGGTATCCAGTTTAATATGGTGACTTTAATGTTGAAGATTTCAGCATAGAAAACACTAGCAAGATGAATGCAAACTTTCCTTTCCCTGACTCTTTAATCTTATTAAAATGATGATGTGGTAATGTCCGTGTCTGACCCTGACGGTATAGCGGTAAGCATTATTCAGATTCCACCACAGCACAGTGTAACAGATATGTCCATGTTCACCAGCGATATAATTTGCTCGCACAACAGTTTGCTGGGCTGAAATTGGATCACAGCTACCAGAACCTCCAAGATGAGGTTGCGACACAGCCAGCCTGTATCCTCATCTCTGGCTATCAGACCACAATCGGGGAAAGCAGGATAACTTTGCAATGATTTGCAATTTAATGAGTGAAAATGCTCGAAAGGTTAATGCATATTTTCTAACATCCAAAGTCTAGGAAAGGAATAAGCAGCAAGACAAATTGTGGAAGATTTCAGAGCCACGTAGGAAGTTTAGTACAATGTTTAGGTGGGCGTAATGTGCAAATTAATGCGGAGAGGTGTGAGGTAATACATTTTAGGAGGAAAAACAAGGAAAGAGAGAAAGCAAAAATGCTGAAGGCGTGGATGAACAGAGATCCTAATGATTAAATCTTAAATCTCTGAAAGTGGTACATTTAAATGAACACATTAAAAATCCAAAAGCATTTTGAGCTTTATGAGTGGAATATAACGTACAAGGGTTAACACAAATGTATACAAGATTGTGAGCATTATGGGGACATTGTTATAAAGAGTCCCTGTGGCCATAGAATGTAGTACTGACTGAGCCATGGCTGGGGCTATGATATCAGAGATGAGAAACTTATCCTCATGGTATTTGAGATACCATGGAGACATTTTGAAAACTTCCTGTCTATTGAAGTGGGACAATAGTGGTTGTAGGTTGTGCAGAGATTTTAATGCCTATTCATGATGGCTGGTATAGCTACCCCTAACTCTCCAGGGACTATTGCTGGATGGCTACAACACTCAGGTGGTGTATGAATAATGGGCACCCCTTTTAACATGCAAATAGGGATTTTATATATCACTCTGATTGCTGTTTATGAACAACTTCTGATGTTTCTTTTTTAATTCATACATGAGTTGTGGGCTGGGCCAGTATTCATAGAATCATAGAAACCCTACAGTGCAGAAGGAGTCTATTCGGCCCGGCGAGTCTGCACCGACAACAATCCCACCTAGGCCCAATCCCCATAACCCCACATATTTACCCCACTAATCTGTCTAACCGGGACACTGAAGGACAATTTAGCATAACCAACGCACCTAACCTGCATATCTTTGGACTGTGGGAGGAAACCAGAGCACCTGAAGGAAATCCACACGGACATGGAGAGAATGTGCAAACTCCACACAGACAGTGACCCAAGCTGGGAATTGAACCTGGGTCCCTGGTGCTGGGAAGCAGCAGTGTTAACCAGTGTGCCACCGTGCTGTCCTGAATTTGTTACCCATGCTAGGCATTTAAGAGACCTAGGGGAGAATTTTCCTTTCCCACCTGCCACAGGGATCATAGTGGGTGGGAGGGCAGACCATGCAAAGGTCTGTTGACCTTGAGTGGGATTTTTGGGTTTTGAGGCGAGCATGGCTGGGATAACCCACCCCTCATGTCACATGCAGATTTCCAGATATTAGCAGACTTCCTTTCCTAAAGGGCATTAGCAAACTAGATAGGTTTTTCTGACAATCAACAATGGTTTCACCATTAGACATTTAATTCCAGATTTTTTATTGAATTCAAATTTCATCATCTGCTATAGTGGGATTTGAAGCCAGGTCGCTGGATTACGAATCCGGTGAGAACACCACTAGGCCACTGCCTTTCCTTTATTTGGAGCCCAATGCTTATGTAGTAGCTGGCGTGCTGAATAAGTGGATGTTCAACAACTTGTACAGGTTCAGGCCAAGCAAGAAGCAAAAGTTTGATAAAACCTGCTCCTGCCCAGGGCTGCAATAGGAAAATCCATAGAATTGAGGGATAGGGCAAAAGGGTGTGTGGGGAAACTCTTTCCATCATGGTGGACACCACAAATCACAAAGAGGCAAGCATCGCAAATCCTGTCAAAATGGTAGTCGCAGTGGCTTCACCATGCCAGTGTGATATCTCCTGTTAACCCAGCAAATGAACACAAGGTGAATGCTGGGCACCGTCCTGGCGCAACAACAGGATTGGGATCCAAGGAATGTTGCTGAACTCACTTATTAATAAAAATTAACTTTTGCTTCAAAGTTCAAACAACTTTTTTAAACTTTATTCCTGAGATGTGGGCATTGCTGGCTGACCAGCATTTATTGCCCATCCCTAATTGCCCTTGGAGGGCAGTTGAGAGTCAACCACATTGTTGTGGCTCTGGAGTCATATGTAGGCCAGACAAGATAAGGGTCTCCTTCCCCTAAGGACATTCGCGAACCAGATGGGTTTTTCTGAGAATTAACAATGATTTCAGGGCCATCAGTAGATTCTTATTTCCAGATTTTTTATTGAATTCGAATTCCACCATCTGCTGCAGCTCTGAGTTAGAGCTAGAAATTTGAGAGGGATCCAACATCCTTACCTGGATGACTACCAGGAAATACCATGTCTAACTCTTGGGTAACAAGACAATTGCCTCCCGACCCTCTGACTCTCCCAATGCCCCAGTTACCTCCCTGACCCTCTGACTCCCTCTCAAAATCTCCGACTCCTTCCTTGACCCGCTAACTTCCACCTCAACCCTCCAACTCCATTCCTTGCTCCTTCAACTCTCACTCTGACCCTCTGGCTTCCCCTAACACACCCACCCTCCTTCTCCAATTACCCCCTGACCTTATGTCTCCCTCTTATTCTCCAAAATCCCCTGTCCCTCCAGTTGTCCTCCAACTACCACCTGGCCCTCTGACTCCATTCAGACCCTCTGATGTCCCTCCAACTTTCAAGTTCCCCCAAGGATCTTTCAACATCCCCATCAACTCTCAAATGCCCCTAACCATCCAACTCGCCATCCCAATCTGATTTCACCTGCCTGTCACACTACCCATTCCGACATAAGAACATAAGAACATAAGAAATAGGAGCAGGAGTAGGCCATCTAGCCCCTCGAGCCTGCCCCGCCATTCAATAAGCTCATGGCTGATCTGTCGTGGCTCAGTTCCACATTCCCGCCCTCTCTCCATAACCCTTAATCCCCTTGCCTATCAAAAACCTATCAACCCGCGTCTTAAAAATATTTAGCGAGGCAGCCTCCACCACTTCAACGGGCAGAGAATTCCAGAGATTCACCACCCTTTGAGTGAAGAAGTTCCTCCTCAACTCCGTTCTAAACCGCCCCCCCTTTATCCTGAGGCTGTGCCCTCAAGTCCTAAGACATCTATACCCTACCCACCTGGCATCCTATCTACTTATTCACCCTGCCACCTTACCCATTCTACTGTCATACTCCCTACCCACCCTGTTCACCTGACCCCATTGGCACTCTATTCGACTCTCCACCCTGCCACCTACACACCCTGCCACCCTACCCAGCCGTCACTTTAACCAACCTCCACTCTGCCATTTACCTTTCTCATACTCTTCACTTGTATACTGTCAACTGGCAATCAAAATGGCGGATTCTGATTTCAGCACCTTCTGCAACCTCTGAGCTGTCATGATGATGTCCTCATGTTGCTCTATTTCATATTTACATGGGGACAGGGGGCCCTAAAACCCAGCCCACAGTTCCACTGACAAACGGTTTGCATTTTATTCCAGTTTGCAGTCACAACATTCTGAATTAAGGAATGGTGCCACACTTGATATTCAATTGTACTAATTGTGTTAACATTCAAAGAGATTATGTTTAATTATAGTCAGGGTTTAATAATGTCGACATTCCATTTTGTAAATACTGAGACCACTAAGAGTCCTCATGATGATTAGTTTTATGCATTTTAAACTGTTTAGTTTTATGTGTTTTAAATGCTTCGTGTCTATATAACGAACTCAGGTAACTGACTACAATTGCTAAAGTATAATTGCAAACCTCGTTAACTCCTGATCTTAACGATATTATCAAGAAGCTTTGCTTGAAGTGTAAATGTAGGCTAGCCAGGACTAATTGCATCAAGTAGAAATCACATTGCATCACCCCTGGAAGGGGTAAGGACTAATTTAATCACATCAAGTAGGAATTACATCACTACAAGAAGACCCAGGCACTGGGAACTGGATGAAAGGAACAAATCAAAAACCATCACAGTAGAAAAAGAGGTCATGACAATAACACTTTTAAAGTTTATTTATTAATGCCACAAGTAGGCTTACATTAACACGGCGAAAATTCCCGAGTCACCGCACTCCTTCAATGTATCCGGTGCCTGTTCGGATACATTGAAGGAGAATGGCCAATGCACCTAACCAACATGTCTTTCGGATCGTGTGAGGAAACCGGAGCACCTGGAGGAAATCCATACAGACACATTCCGCACAAACAGTGACCGAAGCCGAGAAGCGAACCCTTGGCACTGTGAGGCAGCAGGGCTAACCACTGTGCCACTATGCAGCCCTTGACAGCCTCACAGTGGCACAAAGAGAAGTTGTCATGAAGAAAGGATGAGTTTTGAAGAATAAGGTTGACCTTACTCAAACAAATAAAATTTTGAGAGGGCTTGACAGGGTAGATGTTCAGAGGATGCTTTCTCAGGTAGGGCACCTAGAACTAGGGAGCACAATTTCAAGGTAACTGGCTGAATTTTCCAACTGTTTCCGCTAGCGGGATCTGCTGGTCCTGCCGTTGGTGACTCCCATCTCCCGCAGTGGCTTTCTCAGTGATGGGGCTGGTGAACAAAGCAAATCCGCATAGACACTGGTGAGACCAGAAGCTCCTGTCGCATCCACTGCTGGAATCATGCCTTGGAGGGGGACTGAAAAATCTCACTCAATGACACTCCCATTTAAGATAAGGGTGAGGAAGAATTTCTCAGAGGTGAGGAGACTCATTGGGCTTACTCCTGCAGCATTTTTTCTGATCTAATGATCATACAAGCAAGAGAAGATTGTATTATGGAGGTGATTTTACCATCACATTGTGCCTGTTTATGGGTGCGATGCAGTGATAAAGTCAAGCGTAAAACACTTAGCTTGATTGGTGCCAGTTTTTGTGACCGGCATCGTTTTACTAATGGGGGATTTCTAGCACGATCAACCTCTCGCTGGAAATGAATGGGAGGCAGGCTAATATATGGGAATTTATTATAATGCTGTTTTACATCTTCTTAGCGAGTTCAGCACTCAATCATCTAGACCCACCCATCCTTTATAACCTCTCTGGGAAAGGTTCGCACCGGTGAGGAATAGATATGCTCCCCATGAATGGGTGCAGTCAACTTGGCCTTGCCAGTGGAACTGGATGCCATTGAGGTCCCCCAGGGCACTGAGGACATTGCCCACCAGGAAGCTGGGCAATGGCCACTAGGCAGTGCTAGAGGGTGGGGCTAATGAGGGACGGCCCAGCGGGAGGCAGGGCCAATGGGGGCAGGGCCAGTAGGGGCACAGAGCAATGGTGGGGGGGGGAGGCTAATGTGGGGCAGGGGCTAATGTTGGTGGGCTTGTCGATGGAGGGGACCTGCTGCCACTCTGAAGGGATTGGTAGGGGGGAGAGGGAGTGAGAGGAGGTCCGTTGCCACTCTGCAGAGATTGGGATGGGGGGAAGGAGGGAGGGAAAGGGGGCCCGCTGCTCTGCAGGGATCGGTGGGGGGGAGCGAGTGAGAGGGTGCCCGCTGTACTTTGCAGTGATCGGTGGGGGGAGGAAGTGAGGGGTGGCGCCTGCTGCCACTCTGCAGCCACCAGTGGGAGTTGGGGGGGAACAGGAAGGAGAGGGGGCCTGCTGCTGGGATTGGTGGGGGCAGGGCAGTGGGTCCGCGACCTGTGGGGGCAGGACATGAGTCTGTGATCGGTGGGGGAGGGGGAGTCCGTGATCAATCTGAGTGACCAGGGGTTGGGTCAGCGGGGGCTGCATCTTGTCCATGGGCCCCTGCAATTGCAGTGGGGGAGAGCTACTTTAGACTGCCTGCACCAGCAGGGGCCTGACAGTTCTCTGTTTTCTGTCAGACCCCTGCTACTGCTCATGCGCATGCGCAGCGTCAGAGGCCTGCACATGCAAACTACCTCCCTCTGCAGGGTTTAGGATGCATTAAGCACCACTCACAGGCTTCTGCAGTGAGCAACAGGCTTGCTTAAAATTTTACAGGCAGAATGTGTATGGAGATGGGGCAGAAAACATGCTCAAAAAATGAATCTGGACCACTCCCAATTCCAAGTCTGCCCAGCAGTTAGAAAAAAAAGTTAAAATTGCCCCTATGAGTCCTAACTTGCTCCACTGTCCACAGTTAAATTGCTAAGTAAAGCTTGTCTGATCCAATAAAATAACAGCTTGTGTTATTAAGTTTTATACTTAATAAATCTTTATGATTCATTACAAGCTGAGTGGTCTCACCGTTAGTTTCTTTGTGAAGTTCAAGGTTGAATTCCTTACAACAGAGATAGGTCACTTTGCTCCTCAAGCATGGTCCACCTCCAATTAGATCACTGCTGATTGCTACCTCGACTTTGATCATATTCCCGATGACTTTAATAAAAATTTATCCTCACTGAAAACTCCAATTGTCCAAATGTTCTACAGCCTTAAAGAGGTGAGGAGGCTTCTATATTTCCACTACCGTTTGTATGGTTTCACTCATGAAAGTTTCAGTTCTCATTGTAAAATTTTTACCCTTTGTTTTTGATTTCACTGCCAGAAGAAATATTTTCTCTTCAATCTCCCTGTTGACCACTTTAACATTTTAAGTACTGCAATCGAATCACCCCTGGTGCAATGACAATAATCTTTCCCTCAATACCAGTAAAGTGAAGGGGATAGTCATTGACTTCAGGAGGCATAATGCAGGACATGCCCCTGTCTACATCAATGATGATGAAGTGGAAATTTCTAGGGGTCCAGATCATCAGTAACCTGTCTTGGTCTCTCCATGCTAATGATATAGTTAAGAGAGCCCATCAACCCATGTACTTTCTCAGGAGGCTAAGGAAATCCAGCATTTTTGCTATGACTCTCACCAACCTTTACAGATGCACCATGGAAAGCATCCTTTCCAGAAGAATCACAGCTTGGTATGGCTTCTGCTCTGATCAAGATGCAAGATTCTACAAAGAGTTGTGAACGTTGTCCAGTCCATCACGCAAACCAGTCTCCCACCCATTGATTCCATCTACACTTCCTGCTGCCTCAGAAAAGCAGCCAGCATAATCAAGGACCTCATGCACCCCGGAAATACTCTCTTCCAACTTCTTTCATCAGGAAAAAGATACTAAAGTCATGTACCAATGGACTCAAGAACAGCTTCTTCTCTGCTGCCATTAGACTTTTAAATGAATCTACTATATAATCAGCAGATCTTTTTCTACACTCTATCTGTAACTGTAGCATTATATACTGCATCCTTGCCTTTCCTTCTCCTCTATATACCCTATGAACAGTATGTTTTGTCCGTATAGTGGGCAAGAAAAAATACTTTTCACTGTATCCAATACGTGACAATAATAAATCAAATCAAACATTTTACATTCAAAGGAATACAACCATAGTTTATACAAACAATCTCATAATTTATCTCTCTAAACTTTTAATATCTTTATATCTTTGTTAGTTCTTTCGCCAAAGCCTATTAGTATTTAGGTTTTTACTTCGTTAAATGTTTCTGCGTTTTGTAAAGCAATGGTTCTGGGACTTTTCTGTGCAAGTGTCGAGGAAGGGGCAGCAGGTAATATCTAGGGATTCCATGCAAGAGCCAACACTGTCTCAGGGACCACCTGCAAGTTTCAGCACATTCTTGAGGACAATCTGTGAATATTGGGTACACTTCCACTGATTCCTGGAAATATGTTCACATTCCTCTTGTGTAAAACTATCTTCTACAAGTACTGGCACATCTTGGGGATGCCCAGCAAGTATTGGCACAATGCTAGGAACCCCTGACCTACCATCTGAAAGATAATGTTAGCAATTGAATGGAAAACAGTACCACCTTTGCACTTATGAATATACAGCAATGGAAATAATATTCTGCTTAGTGACAACTCTAGAAACAGTATGGACATCTGGTGGGATTTTCAGGCCGCTCTTACCCAAAAAAGTGAAAAATCCCACTTGAGGTCCATCCCTGCTCCCTACGATTCCCATGGTGGGTAGACCAGGAAAACTCCTCCCCCGAGACCTTCTTCCATGAGGAAAAAGATACAAAAGTCAGAGGTCATGTATCAACTGACTCAAGAACAGCTTCTTCCCTGCTGCTGTCAGACTTTGAATGGACTTACCTTGCATTAAGTTGATCTTTCTCTACACCCTGTTTATGATTGTAATACTACATTCTGCACTCTCTCCTTTCCTTCTCTATGAATGGTATGCTTTGTTTGTATACTGCTCAAGAAACAATACTTTTCACTGTATACCGTTACATGTGACAATAATAAATCAAATCAAATAAAGTATCACTTACATTTAAAAATGACTGCTGGTTAGATTCTGGTGAAATATTTGAATTTTTGGGGTGGTAAAATGAACTATTTTGCTGCAAGCTACAGCTATAAGTTGAGAGGGGTTTGATGTCAATAAAATGAACATAACACTTCCCAAAACTGTAGCTGACATTTCATAAATTTCTACACAGTATAGAGTTCTATACTGTATAGAAATTTGTGAAATGTCAGCTACAGATTTGAGAAGTGTAATAATGGAGCCAGTTACAGCATCAAAGGACAGTTACATTGGTTTAGCAGAGTTGCTGGTGAATGATGAGAGTTATACATGCCAATCAAACCTCTTTGCAATTGTGAAGGTGAAATGAACAGGGAACATGTGCTCACTGATCTGCTGTTTAACTGTGTTGGGCCAGGCTACAAAATAAGAATTGACCTCATTATTGTATAACAATCTGTCATAGAAATTAGCCATGATTTTTATGCTTTTTGATTTATATAATTAAAGAGGATAAATACTTCAGTGAAATAGATTGTTATATATATATGTATATGCGCATTGAATTTTTCTAGATTGGCTCGAGAAACAACATTTAGGGGATTACTTTACGAGCTTGTATTGCGAGGGAGAGAGCCAAGCCCAACAGCAGAAATAAACAGATTTTGAGTGCGCCACCCGCTGTGATTTTCTAACCATGAAATCCAAAATTATCCCTAAGGGTTTTTTAAAAAGTGGCAGTGATGAGTGTTGTAAGATGATGTGTTGTTTGGTAGGTCTCACAAAGAGATTCTGAATCTTGTATAGTTTAACAGTGAGTGTTTATTAACTACGAGTAACTATATATTTATATGTATAGGAGCTGTCTCCATGCTTGCGCCTACACACATCTCTGTCCAATGAAAGGCGACCGGTGGGATTTAGAGGCCGCTCTCTCTCCCTGTGCAGGATTGGAGGCAGGAGCTAAAGTTCCGGTGGAAATAGGAAATAGCGAATCTCACTGGCGCTGACTGTTTCAGGGGAAAGGGTGCAGGTGATGCTTGTGCGGTGCCTACATTGACTGTTAGTGGGCAGGTTGCCACATTGTCTATTCTTGGGAGGAACGCTGCCAGCTCTGATCACGGGGTGTGTGGCGAGGGAATATCAGCTCTTATCATGATGGAGAGGGGGGGAAAGCCCTGGAGACCTCCATGGTGGGCTAGGGGCAAAGGTTATTTTTCCTCTGATCAAGACGTCCTTTAAAACAAGCACCCCAATCTCAGTGCAGGCAGCTCTGCTGGCATGCTGAGGCCCTGCCCCTCTACATGATGGTGTGAAACACAGCCACCTGTTTTTTTTTATAGTGTCCAAATAGCTGGGAAGAAACCCAACCTGTTTCTCTGGGGAGAAACATGCCAGTTTTCGGTCAGACCTTGACATTGCCAAATTCTGGTAAGATCGCCTCCCACTAACCCTTAGCAGTATTAACATACAGAGGGATCTCCGCGTAGAGGTCCACAATTCCCTGCAAGTAACAACTCAAGTGGATAAGGTGGTCAGGAAGGTATGTAACATGCTTGCCTTCATTGATCAGGGCATAAAAATTAGCAAGTCATGTTGCAGCTGTATCGAACTTTAGTTAGGCCAAATTTGGAATATCCTGTACAGTTCCGGTTGCCACACTACCAGAACAATGTGGAGGCTTTGAAGAGGGCAGAGAAAAGGTTTACCAGGATGTTGCCTCATTAGCTATGAGGAAAGATAGGACAAACTTAGTTTGTGTTACATGAATGTTGGAGACTGAGGGGCTACCTGATGGAAGTTTACAAAATAATGAGGGGCATGGATAGAATGGATAGTCTTTTTCCCAGGGTAGAAATGTCAATTACTAGGGGAATTTAGTTTGAGAGAAAAGAAGGAAAGTTGAAAGGAGATGTGAGAGGCAAGTTTTTTTTACAGAGGAGGTGGTATATGCTCTTTGTTCTACCACTTAGACAGGGGTCATATGCTCCTTTACATCACATTGAGAGCAGTTCTGTATCCAGTCCCATGTTAGCCTCTAGACTACACTGTTCCCCAAGTCTTTATCCAACATATTTAGAATGTAGTCATACCCGACATATTTGCATTACTTCTGCTAACCCTTCTCCCCACTGCAAGTGTCTGCTTTTACAGGTTCAAGCAGTCTTCGGCTTTCATAATTCTTCCCAATCTTGCCTTTACATCAGTTGGAGGAAACTCTGTTGCAGTGGATAAATCTTGAAGAGAAGGAGGTTGTCTAGGATGGAGTTGTTCTGGCACTTGGTTTTTATTCTCATTCTTTGTCCCTTGGAGATAAACTGCTTCTTATCTGTGCTTCATTTGGTGTTATGGATGGTTGTCAACTTATCCCATTTGTTTTGAGGAGATGGATCTCTCTGCTTTTCTGTAATGCACATTCTCCTTCTCTTCCAATATGTGGTTCATCATAATGCATGTGGGAGGTTACATTTCAAGAATGGCACCTTCATTCCTCCTTGTTTCACAACTTTAGCCAAAACTATGATTCTTCTCTCATTTCCCAGGCGTTTTGTTGAGCTTATGAATCTTTTCATTCAGCTCAACAACTAACCTGGTAAGTTCCATTGTTTTTGGACACAATCTTACCGCCCATTCACGCTACCCTCCCTCCACAGCAAGGCTGGAGAATTTGGCAGTCAGCCAAATCTGCGGCTGGATGGAAAATCCCACTAGTATGAACCAGAGTAAGATTCCAGCCTTTGTCTCGGTGTTATCTATAGAAACAATGGCCTCACATGGGCATTCAGTAGTTTTTGGATTGTTTCTTCCACAGTCAGTGACTGTTCCTTAAACACTTTCAATTCATTCATTAGATCTTCAATCTGTTTCCTTGAATTTTACTTGACCTTTTATCTGGATTTTCTCTTTCATATTGAGCATTTCATTCTTCACGTTATTCGGATTCAATCAAGATTTTCAATCAAGCAAGAGTTTCATCAGCTTTTATTATTAATTCTGCTTTCAACTAACTGCTCTGATAGATCAATAATTCTTTCTCCTGTTCCAGGAATTTTCCACAATACTTACTAGAGATTTTGAATGCTTGAAATCAAGTTTCAATTGAAGATCTACTTTTGTTTAATTTGATTCTACAAGGTTATCTAGGGGCAGCACAATGGCACAGTGATCAGCACTTCTGCCTCACAGCCACAGGGACCCGGGTTCGATTCCCAGCTTGGGTAACTGTTTATGTGGAGTTTGCATGTTTGCCCTGTGTCTGTGTGGGTTTCCTCCGGGTGCTCCGGTTTCCTCTCACAGCCCAATGGTTGATCGGCCTTGGGAAATTACCCCATAGTGTCAAGGGGATTAGGAGGGTAAATATGTGGGGTTATGGGGATGGGACCTGAGTTGCCAATGCAGGATTGATGGGGAAAATGGTTTCCATCTGCACTATCAGTTCTATCATTTAAAATCCTCTTTCAAGTGTTCTAACGACCGTGAGTGACATTCCAGAGTCCTCATCTGTCTTTATCAAACTCCTGATTTATAAGTGGGAATTGGTTTTCTAGACTGATCAATTTTTTTCTTAGCAGAGCAAAATTCCTTCAAGATCACGTTCAGTATTTGTACTTCTGCCAGTTGTTTCTGCGACTCTTCATGCTGTTTCATGAGGAACTTCTAATTTCTCTTGCTACTCTAAGATTTTCATTTTCATATCAGCCATTTCATTTCTCACAGATTCAATAGTTCTTAGTAAGTTTTAGGTGTCCCATGTTTACTCATCTTATTCATTTGTCTTTAGCTCCAAATCTACATTTTGTGATCTTGTTTTCATCTTTTCTTTACCTGCCTGTAATAAGAACATTCTATTTCTTTGCCTTCAATCATAGCCGGGTGGCTCCGCACTCTCATCTGATATTGCAGCTCAGGCAATTTGTTGGAATTTTCAAAAAGATTTATTTTTTAAGACTTCCAGAACCAAATCGACAGCATTGTGTAGTTTGTATGGGAATTGTCATGTCCCCTTTCATATCTTTACTGGGGGTTTTCTATCCTTCTTTTTAATACCTCTGCATTCAACAACTTTAAGATTAACATATTTGTCAAAAGCTTTTGTTATGGTTCAGGTCAGACACTCCAAAGTGTTTCATGGCGCCCGCTTGGATCATAAGTTCTGCACCTTGAATTTGGCTAGGATAAGCATGATTCGTTTCATTTCAGGTGTGATTCAAATGCTCCACTAGGGAGCTTTTATCCAACAAAGTTTATTTAAGAATATAGCTAATATGTATAGCAAGAAAATTAGCAAGAACCCTTATTAATTACAAACAAGAAACAGAACAACCATTATAATGCATATCTCTTAACAAATATACCTAATGTGTTCCAATCAAACCAACCTCATAGACAAAAAGCATTTTCACAGGTTTAACACAGCAAAGACTAATGCTCATGTGATACTAGACTTGAGACCTTTGGATGAAGTCCACAATTCGCTGGAGAGACTCAGAACAGTTTCTCCAAAACACCATGGAGGCTTGCCACCAACAGCTGATCCTCCCCTTTAGAAAAACAAGACCTTGCTTTCAGTTAACGTGCAGAATTTCCAAAACCAGGGGGAGAGAGAGAGAGAGAGAGACTTTCAGCTTAATGCTCCTTCTAAAATGAAAACTCAAACCTGCAGCTCTAAACTGAAAATGAAAAAACTCCTATCCCCGACTTGCCAACCAGCTTTTTCTCCTAACAGTGCAGACTCATTAACATCCCATTAAAAATAAACAAACTTCTGTTTAAGCAATAATAAATGAGTGTTGTAGACAGCCCAGCAGCAATAAGAAAAACAAACTGAAAGAAGTTTGCTTACAGCTGCAGAGTACATGTTTTCTTAAAAAAAACTTCTTAAAGGTACACTAACATCACAATTTTAATATTTCATCAAAGCCGGTTGAGGATTCATCAATACACTGCATTTGGATTACTTCATCAGCAAGTTTACCAAGCAAGTATACAATTGGATTAATCTGGATTTCCTCTGATTTTCTACTTAGGTCTTATGTACTCCAGTGATGTAATTTTATTTTCTCCAGTGCACCCAATTTTGCATTAGGTACAGCCCTTGCATGAGTCCAAACTGGTCTGGTAAAGTAGATTTTAGATCCGTGGGCAATTAAATTTTAAATCTGTGTACAGCTTTAAATGATGTTAGGAAATCCAAGATGGTGTTGCTGCATGCTTCTTCCCAACAAGGTTTTACACACTTGTCGGTATTGGCAGGCCTCAGCAACAATGGCATTCGTGATTTCTTCATTTAACATTTTCACCAGCAACTCCCCGGCTCAACCTTTCTGAGTCACCCCCACAGTATTGAAATATTCCCACGTTGTGCAACCATCAATTCACAGCTTCAGCTGTCTTATTTTAAACTGCTGATACTTCAAATTGAATGTTTTTTCATTTGGAGAGAGATCAGTTGCCACGTTTATGGGCGTTGGCTTGGGGCTTGGGTTTTTTGCAATGCTTTTCAAAACTGGCAATTCGGACTGTTGCTGGACCATTTACAAGCAGCACTGCAGCAAATAACCCAGGCTTCTTAGGTACCATCTTCCAAACCCCACCCACTATCATCTAGAAGAACAAGGGGAGCAGCCCTTGTAGTGGGAATGCCACCATCTGGAGGTTCCCCTCCAAAATATGTGCACAACCTTTAGCACTGCTGCCTCACAGCACTAGAGACACGGGTTTGATTCCCAGCTTGGGACTCTGTCTGTGCTGAGTCTGCATGTTCTCCCAATTTTCCACATGGGCTTCCTCCAGGTGCTCCGGTTTCCTCCCACTGTCTGAAAGACGTGCTGGTTAGGTGCATTGGCCATGCTAAATTCTCCCTCAGTATACCCAACAGGCATGTGGCGACTTGGGAATTTTCACAGCAAGTTCATTGTACTGTTAGTGTCAGCCTTATTGTGACAACAATGAATAAACTATTTCTTAAACTAAGTCACACACTTTGACATGTCCTCTATGACTTCCATCAACTTTTACAGATGCACCATAGAAAACATTCTTTCTGGTTGTATCACAACTTGATATGGTTCCTGCTCTATCCAAGGGCACAAGAAACTACAAAGGGCCATGAACGAAGCCAAGTCCATCACTCAAACCAACCTCCCACCCATTGACTCTGACTACACCTTCTGTTATGTCAGAAAAGCAGCCAGCATAATTAAGGGCCCACGCAGCTCGGATATACTCCCTTCCACCTTATTCCATTGGGAGAAAGATACAAATGTCTGAGGACATGTACCAACCGACTCAAGAACAGCTTCTTTCCTGCTGCCATTAGACTTTTGAATGAATCTACCTCACATTAAGTTGATCTTTCTTTACACCCTAGCTATGACTGTAACACTACATTCTGCACTCTTTCCTTTCCTTCTCTCTGTACGGTATGCTTTGTATAGCGTGCCAGAAACAATACTTTTCGCTGTACATTAATACATGTGACAATAATAAATCAAATCAAATACTGTTCTGATTTGGAAATGTATCACCATTCCATCACTGTTGCTGGGTCAAAATCCCTGTCTAACAGCACTGTGGGTGTTCCTACAGCACATAGACTACAGCAGTTCAAGAAGGCAGCGCATCACCACCTTCTCAAGGGCAATTAGGGATGGACAAGAATTGTTGGCCTACCCATTGATATCCACATCCCAAGAATGAATGAAAAAAATAATTATAATCTTCCAGCTTTTAAATTTCTCCTCTAGCTTCTGTGAGTCTCTGGATTGTTTCAATGGTTGCATCCATATTGTAAGATTTGTTTGTAACTTGGTAGGTCTCATGAAGAGGTTCTGAGTATATGCATAGTTTAATGTTAATGTTTATTAAGTACAAACAACTATAATCATCTATGCAGTATTAGGTTAAGCTAGGAGATATCTCCATGCTTGCTTCTACACACATCTCTGTCCCGTACAAGACTACCTTATAGATTTGGATCATGTGCTCCTTTACATCACAGTGTGTGCAGTACTGAGCCCAGTCCCACATTAACATTTTCCATGAGAATCTGAAGTAAGAACAGATAAAACACACCATCCAAAAATAAATGTCTTTTCATTTTACAGATGCTGATGATTTTGTGGTCAGCAAAAGCATGGATGCTTACTTTGAAGAAAGCTGCACGGAAGGATGTACAATTCCCTTTTCCTAGTTTAAGTCTGGTAACAAATCAAAGGGATGCCATGGGGTGTAACAGCAATGATATCACCAAACACTTTGAAGTATTCACACATTACAAACAAGAAAGTTAAAAGCATTTAATATTCTTTGGTTTCAATTTAAACTTGAAAATCCTGGCCAGAGAATTAAATTAACTTGTAGGAAACCTTGATTTGATCATTCTTGGAGAGCTCTGCACAGTTCTGGGCTTCACATTCTAAAGAAGATATAGGCCGCGATTCTCCCATAAATTGGGATTAAGCACCCACGCTAGTTGGAAACCTGGAAGTTTTCCCGCTGGCATTAGTAGTGTTGATCAATGTAGACAGAGTCTAATCTTAATTGACAGTCTGTGGTTTCACTTCCTCTTTGAAGTGGTTTACTAAATAGGGAGTGAAACCATAGGCTGTCAATCAGGATTAGACTCTGCCTACATTGTGGTTAGGATCAATGGGGTACTTGAGATGCAGTCAACTGTGAAGGGAAATCAAAATAAACACAGGTGGCAGGAGGATGACAGAAATCCCTTGATCTGACAGCTGAATCTTTATTGAGGCAATATAGTTGAACTTGTTACAGATCAAAGTCTTCATGTGCAATGGAGAGGTTTCAACTGATACCTGTCTGCTGGGAAGCCACAACAACTTCAAATCAAAGCTGTGTATATATGGTGGGCTGAGCGCACAGCCGGGCAAACTGCAACCCCACAACACCCCCAGATTAAGTTGATATCTTTGTCGGAGGACTTCAGAGAGGTTTGCTCTCACCTGTAGCTTCTGAGAAAGGAAAATGTCTGTTGCAGAATGGAGTGCTGAAATGATTTAAAATCCTGCCAACGAAGGTGGGAATGGAGGTTAAAGTGACCTGGCCACTTCAGAATTTGCACAACTGACAGGCAGGAATCATAAAAATCCCTCTAGTGCAGAAGGTGATATTTTGTCCCATTAAGTCCACACTGACTCTTTAACAGAGTATTTTACCCAGCCCCTTCCCCACCCTATCACTGTTAACTGCATATATTTAATCCCCCAACCTGCACATCTTAGGGCATTACAGGGCAACTTACCATCGTCAATCCACCTAACCTGCACTTCATTGAATTGTGTGAGAAAACTGGAGCACCTAGAGGAAACCCACGCAGACACTGGGAGAATGTGCAAACTCCATGCAGACAGTCACCCGAGACTGGAATTGAACCCGGGTCCCTGCTACTGTAAGGCAGCAGTGCTGATTACTAAAGGGCAATTTATCATGGTCAATCCACCTAACCTGCACATCTCTGGACTGAGAGAGGAAACTGAAGCAACTGGAGGAAACCCACACAGACAGGGGATAACAAACAGTTAGAAAGTGGTGAAATCAGTCCCTTGTGCCCAGCCCCAGCCCACCAAACATTTAGGACCCTTGAGGGATCGTTCCTCTGCAACCTGGCAGCAACAGAGGGACAATTGGCCACTGGATCTACTCTGCGAGCCTCCACCGGGCCCAAGGCACCAGGCCAGGGTGTCAGTACCAGGGTGCCGGGGGGATGAAGGGGCCGGAGTGGGGGAGGGGTCTGAGGGGGGAAGGGGGCCTGAGTGGGGGGGTGGGAAAAGATAAATCTCATGTCTGTGTGGTGTGGGGATGGGGGTGGGGGGGATGCCTCTTATTGCTAAGGGATTGGTGGCGCTTCTTTGACCCTTGGAATCCAACACACCAGATCCTTGCTTGTGTGGACATGTATGAAGGCTCACCCACTGCAAGTCCCATTGGGGAGGTGGGTGAATAGTAAGGATCACTTGACTCCTAATTATGCTAATTATATTTAAATGGATGGTTTTGAATATACATCGAGTTCCCGCCAGCTAGGAGTGGGAACCCAATGGGGGCCGACGGTGTGGTCAAGAGAGGCCTCAGCGTGTTTGGCACCTAGCACAAAACCAGTTTTCCCACAAACGCCTGATTTTCCGGGCCAGCGTAATTTGTGATCAGAGCTATCGGGCCCAAAACATCCACCCTATAGAGACATTGATGAAGGTTCCCGGATGATGCCATATCTGAGAGTTTATAACGAGCATGAAAGAATAAATAAACTGAAGCTCTTTTCTCTAGAATTGAGAAGGTCGAAGCAGTGAGCGGATAGAGTTCTTTAAGATAATGAAAGACTTTGATAAATTAGAAGTGGAAAAATGTTTCGACTTGTGGGGAAGGTCGAAACTAGAAATCATAAATGTAAACCAGTCACAAATTAACCTAAGAGGGCATTGAAGAGATGGTTTATCACCCAAAGATTGGTAAGAATGTTCTGCCCACTATTCCAAGGCAGAGTTGAGGATAGGATAGATACAGTTAAAGTTTATTTATTATTGTTGCAAGTAGGCTTACATTAACACTGCAATGAAGTTACTGTGAAAATCCCCTAGTCACCACACTCCAGCACCTGTTTGGGTACATTTTAGCATAGAATTTAGCATGGCTAATGCAACTAATCAGCACATCTTTCAGACCATGGGAGGAAGCTGGAGCACCTGGAGGAAATCCACACAGACACGGGGAGAATGTGCAGACTCTGCACAGATAGTGGCCCAAGCCAGAATTGAATCTGGGTCCCTAGTGCTGTGAGGCAGCAGTGCTAACCCATTGTGCCACTGTGCCACCCTAAGTGTAAAGTGGAGAAGCATATGAAAGGAGAAAGGAATAGAAGGAATGCTATTAGATTAAGAGAAGAGGATTTTGTCCAACATGTCACTAGTTGAATGGATGACCTGTTTCTGTGCTGTAGACTGGATGTGTAATGCATCTTGCTTTTTTTTTGCATCATTAAAGATACAGCTTCCTAAAATATACCATCACGTTTGCTTTTTCTTTTGGTCAAATACATTTAATTATTCATCCTGCATAACATCAGTGGGTTTTGGATTTTGCAATATTGTTCTCAGTGCATATGTTATTAAACCCTCAAATAAATGGTTTTCAAATTCTGAAATATGTCTGCAAAATTAATCTGTAGTCGGATAACATATTGCTTTGGTTAACCGACCATTCAGGTTTCCCACCCAGTCATAATTCCCCAATTAATTACATTTCATTCTCTGATAACAAGCTCGACTGAAGAGGGTTCATGATTTTGGACTCCTACTGGTTTTGCCTTTTCTTTATTGGTCATGATCTTCACTTTTATTTCCATTAAGTCATTAATCATCACAACATCTTTATATCACAAGATATTTACTGCTATAATCATGGACATGTTATTCACAGGGGAGATTTTTGAAAGGTTGGTTGGCAAAGGTTTGTCTCGCTGAAGAAGCCAGTGGTTAAGTTATTGGCTTTTCATGTTTAATCAGGATAATGCTCCAATTATTTAAACTTAAGCTTTTAAATAATTCTTCCTAAGGAAATCATTTGAGTTCAACTTTTTGTTAAACTTGTAATACAGTGGCTGGACTCAGCATTGGTGCATGACCCTCACCAATCTCAAGGCCCAATTTTACTGATCTCAGCATCGAATACTTTTATGTGTTAGCTGCTTTCAAAAACTATTGGAAGATGCTAAAAAAAAAGTAGATATGGATAAAGGGCCTGAGGTAGATATGACGATGGCCTAGTGGTATTATCGGTGGACTATTAATCAACAAACTCAGCTAATGTTCTGGGGAATCAGGTTTGAATCCCGCCATGGCAGATAGTGGAAATTGAATTCAATAAAAAATATCCAAAATTAAGAATCCATTGATGACCATGAAACTGTTGCCGATTGTCAGGAAAAACCCATCTGGTTCACTAATGTCCTTTATTGAAAGAAATCTGCTGTCCTTACCTGGTCTGGCCTCCATGTGACTCCAGAGCCACAGCAATGTGGTTGACTCTCAACTGCCTTCCAAGGGCAACTAGGGATGGACAATAAATGCTGGCAAGCCCCAGCAATGCCCATGTCCCATGAATGAATAAAGAAACAATCAATTAAACACCTGGAGCATAAAAATATGCCATGGGACACTGGGCCTGATTTTACCAAAAATTCGTGCCTGTTTTCTGGTGCGAAATCGTGGTATATTCGGGCGTAACACGATCTGCACCTGAAACCGAGCAGATCGCGCCTTTACATACACACAATTTGGGCGTGGATCCGATCCGTGCTGCAATCGATCAGCCCGATAATTTACTGAACCGCGCGCCTAAATCTACTGCCAAATCCCACTTTACCGTCTTCAATCTGTTTCGGATCTGCGCTGTTATCAACCTGCAGAACAAAAACCCAAAGCCGATGCCTATCCTGTTGGGGAACCTCCGAAACCCATCCTCCTCAAACACCCTTTGCAGACCCCCAGCTAACCATCCCTGCAGATGACCCCACCCTGCCCCCCCCCCAACGATCCGAACCCCCAGGAAGGCAGACCCCACCCCCCCCCCCCCAAGCAGACCCCCCCCTCGATTGGACCCCTCCCCAGGAGGCAGGCCCCCCTCGGCAGAGCACAGCCCCATGATCCACCACCTCAGGACCCCCAGGAGGCAGGACCCTCGTGATCATACACCTCTGGGGGGCAGGCCCCCCCCCGCAATCAGACTCCCCCAGGAGGCATGCCCCCCCACAATCCACCCCTCTGGGAGGCAGGACGGCCCCCCCGCAATCAAACCCCCCTCTCCGGAAGGCAGACCCCTCCACCGTGATCAGAACCCGCCCCCTCCCTCCCCGGGAGGAAGACGCCCCCCTCGGCAGAGCACACCCCCAATGTACCTTGATTGCTGCTCTCCCTCCACCATCCTTCTGACCTGCACTCATTGGTGTGGAGATGCCAGCGTTGGACTCGGGTAAACACAGTAAAAAGTCTCACAACATCAGCTGGCTGTGAGACTTCTTATTACACTCATTGCACAGCCTGCAGCACCTTCTTGGCCTTCCGCTGCTGTCTGCCAGAGGAGTGGGGATGGGTTCAGATGGATCTCTGGTTGGTTGGGGGGAAGTGGTGGAGATTCTCTCAAGTCCATTCTCCCTCCCCCATTCTCCACCATCCCCCCCACCCCCAACCAGATATCCATCTGAACCCGCCCCCCCCCCCTCCTCTGGCAGACACCCGCAGAAGGCCAGGAAGGTGCTGCAGGCTGTCCAATGAATGCAATAAGAAGTCTCACAACACCAGGTTAAAGTCCAACAGGACTTTCCAACAGGACTTTAACCTGGTGTTAAGAGACTTCCTACTGTGTTTACCCCAGTTCAATGCTGGCATCTCCACATCAACGAGTGCAGGTCAGGAGGATGGTGGAGGGAGAGCAGCGATCAACGTAGGTTGGGGGTGTGCGCTGCCAAGTAGGGGTCTTCCTCCCAGGGGTGGGGGGGCGGTTTCTGATCATGGGGTGGAGGGGGTATCTGATCGTGGGGTGGGGGGGGTCTGCCTCCCGAGGGGTCTGACCTTGTGGGAGTTGGGTCTGCCTGCCTCCCAGGGGGGAATGGATCATGGGAGGGGGCTGCCTCCTGGGGGGGGGGGGGTCTGATCGGGGAGTGTCTACCGCAGGGACCAGCCTCCCGGGGAGTCTGATCCAGGGAGGGGCGGGGGGGGGGGGGAAGTGGGGGTCTGCTGGGTGGGCCTGCCTCCGAGGGGGGTCCTATTGCGGCTCATCCTCCCCCTCATTCCCCCCACCCCCGCTCACTCTGTTTTGTCTTTCATGCTCGAGCACGCTGTTTCAGATTTTTTTCGAACTGCGTATGCACAGTTCAGAGCTCCAATCGTTCCGGCAGTGCCGAGCCCCTCCCACAGCGCCGACCGGATCGGGGCCGGCAAAAAGCGTATGGACTCGCTGGAACAAGGATTCCGGGCTCGGATCCGTTTTATGCCCGGATCTGGCCCTTAGCCTCTGATTGGTAAAATCGGGCTCACTCAGACATAAGTGGAGCATATAATATTTTGCAAATTTTTAAATTCCATTCTTTCCACAGATCAAGATCTTGAACTCTTCCTCAAAATTCCTCTTGCTTCTTCCTCTACCCCAATGTTGTTTCTAGCTCCACACAAGCAGCTACTTAAAGACTGAATATGGGTTCAGTGGTTTCTGGTGATGTACAGACTGTAGAATAATGGACTAATAATCATGGTAATGAGATAATGATAGGTATTATTATATAACAGAGTGACCAGCACAGTCATATGAAAGAGACTGAGAGGATAAGATGAAATAGGCTGTACAAGCGATAGATCTACTTACCCAGAAGCTGAGAATGTCCTGTAATGTAAATAAAGATGTTTTTGAAAAAGTTTAGCAAGATTAGACCTAAATCACTCATGGAAAACGTTCTCAATTCAAATAAGCCACAGGAAAGGATCTAAACAATGTTTAAAGTTAAAAACAGAAGAACATGCGATGGTAGCAAGTCAGGAGACTTGGCTTGGTGAGACGCACATTGAGAACCAGTAGCAATATCAGCACAAGTCAAGCAGTCACTGTCCCTTCTTCAGCCGTTTGAAAACTGAAAAGGTCCACAAAGAGGACGGCATTGGGAGTTGAGGGAACAACAATTCCTGAGGTAACAACCGGGGTGGATTTGCATGCCAATGAGCAGAAACACCAAGTTAGTACACTCCTACTGTAATAACTCAGGAGTCAGCTGAAAAGGAACTGTGCTTTATTGGACAAAGTAAAGTGAAGCAAAATCACAAGCCTGTGGTGAACACAAACAGATCCCAACTGGGATGTTACAATGAAGGATGCTCAGGGGCCTGCTTTAAAATGGGCTCAGGATATGAGTTCCACCTAGTGTAGTAATTATCACTCACCCAGGAACTTGTATTCTATAAGTCCTACTGTGGGGTCAATCAGTGATCCCCCATGTAAGTCCTGGGGGGTATCAAGAATTAAATCGTGGGTGATACAAATCTACAAACTGTTAGGAAACAGAGCATTTAATTTTTTTTGTATTGTGTATATATTAAAAAGTGGTAAATTTAAGCTTAATGTGCATTTCAGAATTTTTGTGCTAACAAAGGGTTAAATCTTCAGTTTAACTGCATGTTAAACAAAGTTGCTGACAAGTCTATAGGTTTAGTTTCACTTTAAACTTTGCCTGTATTGTAATGGATGTTTTACGATTTAAAAGCAATTGTAAGTTTAGAAAGAACTAAATGGTTGCTCTAATTAGAGACACACACTAAAAAGCAGAAACACTCAAGTTTCAGTTTGGAACCAAGTAATCCAGAGGTAAGAAGCATCCCATAGAAATTGCTCGTACAGGCAGGACTATACAGAGGGATAGAAAGCAAGAATTCAAGAATAGAAAGTCTCAGAAACCAGGGAATAAGAGTCCCTAGAAGTTAATGGAACAAAGAACAGGAAGCTGGAAAGAAGGGTTCTGTTCAGAGAAGAGTAGCAAGGGAAGCTCCTAGTTAAAGACAAGGCTGCAAGTGCAAGGAAAGGTTGAAATCTTGGATGTGGATCTTTGGTGAAGTCATCCAAGAGAACATCTTGTGTGGCAAAAATTCCACAGAGTGGAGTTTAGAAACTCCTGTGTGAAAGTCAGAGTTCCAGTGAGACTAGATGACTCATGGTACCTGAGGGGTTTGATAAGGAATCCACTTTTGGATGTCATCTGTCTCTTGGTTTTAGTGTGTGGCGTGTCTGACCATATTTTGCCAATTGGATTACATAGACAGTGCGCTTACTGTGAACATTAGAGCTTAAGATTTAGTAACTTGTTTAATCCTTATAAAGCTGTTTATATCTGTAAAGGTATAGCTGGGGTGAAAGTGTAATGTATTATAGTTAATCTTTTCTTGTATAATAAACGTTTTATTATTTTGTTACAAGTTCATTGGCAACTCTGTGACTCTGTTTATCCATGTCGCTAAACAAAAAAACAAAAATAGGATCTACTTTGGGATCGACTTGTCCAGTCGTAACATCAGCTGAGATCGTAACAAAGTCAAGTAATCACCACCCTTAGCCACAAGAGATGAAAGATTGAGACTTTCTGTATCTTTCACAATTAAATCCATTTTTGTGGAGCAGAAACGCATGATACAACTTCTGAAAAAAGTAGTCAGAGTCCCATGGCAGGACAAAGGGACATAATTCCAACAAGAACGCCCACAGCACTTTTAGGGGCTTGGTCAGCTCAGAAATGAATATCAATATTCCATTGCTTTGTAGCTGCTTAGCCCATGTGTCTATATATTTTCAGAAGGTTACCACACTCATCCCTGGAAGGCATCAAAGAGAGACTCAATAGAATGTTATGGAGAGGTGTTATATTGCCTGTCATGGGTGCTGGTGCTCAGGGATCAGGGTTCTTGAAAGTTCCCAAACCAAATGATGAACTTGGGCTTTGCGTAGACCTTCACAATTACATCAAGCAGTCCAGAGAGAGGTCCATCCTATGTCCTCAGTGGATAACAGCTTGGCAAATCTTGCCAAAAGCATGCTCTTCACTAAGCTTGATGCTAAGGGTGGGGTTTGGCCAATACCCCTTGACTAGCAATCAGGGCTACTAATATTTATGATGTCAGTTGGGTGAGTGTGCTTGAATCTCCTTCCCTTTGGTGTATCATGAGTTCAGGAAATGTCCCAGTGAACCATGTCAAACATTTTAACCTGTGCCAACGGATAGTGTCAGGGGCATTGCCAAGATGCTGCAATGCAGCACCACTGGGGAGTTAAATGGGCATAAACCTGATTATGTCACTGATGAGGGCAGTGTAAACTGGAAGTCTCAATCGTCAGGGTTTCACTGAATCTCAAGCCCCTGCTGCCGTTTCCGTAGAAGGCATGCATGGGTTCAAGATTGGCCCCAACTTCTCCATCAACTTCTGAGAAAAATTACAAGAAATTAGGAAAGCATAAAAGGAAGATGTGGAATGTACCCATGTTAGAAATTTTGCCAAGAACGTTGATCAAAATACAATCCAAATAAGTAGGTCTTATGAAATCACCACCAGTAGAGGAAATATCTAACAATAGTGAATGATAGTATTTAACAATAGACTGATGAAACTCAAGGAAGGAGATTCTTTGTAAAATCCATGCTGGTCATTTGGGGATAGTGAAGTGTGGAGCTCATGCACAACGATCTGTGTGGTGACTAGGAATTTTAAAAGCAATTGAAGACTTCAGCTATAATTGTGCAATTAATTGCCAAACTCCAACAGTACATTCTACAATGGGAAGGCACGGTGGCCCAGTGGTTAGCACCGCTGCCTCACAGCGCCAGGGACCCAGGTTCAATTCTGGCTTTGGGTCACTGTCTGTGCGGAGATTGTATGTTCTCCCTGTGTCAGTAGGGGTTTCCGGGTGTTCCATTTTCCTCTCACAGCCCAAAAGATGTGCTGGTTAGATACATTGGCCATGCTAAAACCTCCTTCAGTGTATCCAAACATGCACCAGAGCATGGCAACTAGGGAATTTTCATAGTAACTTCATTGCAGTAATGTACGCCTACGAGTGACAATAATAAAAAAAATAGATTCCCAGAAACACCTTGGAAAAGGTTGGGACTGCACCTCTTTGACTTTAGAGGAAAAGTGTTCCTTATGACCGCAAATTTTTGATCAAGATGGTTAGCAGCTCCCAGACTCCACGCTACAACAGATGAAACAGTGATAAGATCATTAAAGAATATTTTTTCAGCACATAGGTTTCCAGACAAAATTATCTCAGATGATGGACCACAGTACATGAACAAATATGTCAAGAAATTGGCAGAATATTTTGGAATCGATGATGTCACTAGTTTTCCTCTTCACCTACAGGCCAAGTGAGAGGCTGGGAGGGCAGTGAAAGCCATTAACATGCTAATGAGTAAGAATAGCAATTGGGATTTAGCCTTGCTGAATTATAGAGCAACACCCTTCAGTAACGGACCTTTGCTAGCAGAACTGCTTCCAGGCCAAAGGTTGAAACACACAAAGTCCATTGATGAAGCGGAACTTAAAACTGAATATTACACCAGACAACCGTAAGAAATGTAGAGAACAATCAAAAAGAAAAACAGAAGAATTCATATAACCCCAGACGTAGAGTGAATGTTAGTACCAAGCCAGAAAGTATGGATCAAAGATTAAATCTGAACACAAAGTCCTTAAACAAACAGAACAACCACATTCCTAATGGAGAAACAGAAAAGTTCTAATAGTATTAGGGGCCACAAGAACAAATGAATATCACCAGCTCAGGGATGGCGAAACATAGACTACATCACCTTACCTCACAGAACGGTGATCCAGTCAGCAAACCATGACCCTTGATCAATGGAGATAAGAACAAGATCAGGGAGAGCTATAAAGGCATCATAAACACTTAACCAGTGAAGTTCAGACTTTGAGGGAAGTTGGGGGAATGCAAATAGATTAAGAAACTAGTTTAAGACTGTTATTCTAAAAGTTGAGATGATACTTGGGGGACATGTGGAGCAGTGGGATAATAGTCATGGTATTGAGATAGTGATGTGTATCATGATGTAACAGTGATGTCAACAGTCGTGCAAGAGGTTGAGAAGATAAAATGGAATACTCTGTATCAACGAGAGGATCACTTTCCCAGAAGCTTAGAATATCCTATGGCATCAAGAAAGGAGTTTCTGAAGAAATATACTGGCATTACTCCTAAGTCGCGCATCAGTAATGAATAAACTACTCAATCCAAAACAGGCCACAAATTAAATGAAGAAATTATTTAAAGCGGGAACCAAACCACAGGTAGCCTCTGACAATTGCTCTGATGATTACCTGTCGCTTATACATGGGCTTCTATTAATTGACTCATAGAATTAGATGGCCATTAGTCCAAGCCACTTCAAATCATAGAATCATACAACACAGGAGAGGCCCTTCGGCCCATTGAGTCCATATCAACACATTGGAAACACCTGAACTTCCACTTAATCCCATCTGCTACTTAGCCCATTGACCTGAATATTATGATGTGCCAAGTTCTCGTCTAGGTACTTTTTAAAGATGTGAGGCAACCCACCTCTACTCTCTCCCAGGCCTTCCAGACCTTCACTATCCTCTGAGTAATAAGGTTTTTCCTCACATCTCTCTAAACATCCTGACCCTCACCTTGAACCTATGTCCCCTTGTGGCTGACCTTTCAGGGGAATAGCTGCTCAATAACACTGTGTCCATGCCCCTCATAATCTTGTATACTTTGATGATGCCGCTCCTCAGTCTTTATTGCTCCAACAAAAACAAACCAAGCCTCTATAACCTCTCTTCATAACTTAAATGTTCCATCTCATGCAGCACACTGGTGAATTTCTGTTGCACCCCCACCAGCGCAATCACATCCTTTTGATAATGTTGTGACCAGAACTGCACACAATACTCTAGCAGTGACCTCACCAAAGTTCTATACAACTTCAACATGACTTCCTGCTTTTGTAATCTGTGCCTCAATTGATAAAGGCAAGTGTCCCATATGCCTCTTCCACCACCCTGTCTTTCTGCTTTCAGAGACCAGTGGATGAGCACACCAAGGTCCTTTTGTTCCCCAGAACTTGCTAGTGTCCTATTATTCATTGAATACTTCCTTGTCGAATTGCTCCTTCCAAAGTGTATCATCTTGCGATTTTTAGGGTTAAATTCCATTTGTCACTTATCTGGCATTTGACCATTATGTCAATATCTTCTTGTAGTCCAAGACCCTCTGCCTCACTGTTAACCACTCGTCCAATCTTTGTATCATCCGCAAACTTACTAATCCTATCCCACATAGTCATCAATGTAATTTATATAAATAATGAATAATGGGGGGCCCAACACAGATCCCTGTGGTACGCCACTGGAGACTGGCTTCCAGTCACTAAATCAGCTTTCTGTCATCACCCTCTGTCTCCTACAACTGTTCCAATTTTGAATCCACTTGATTAAATTACCTATATCCCATGTGAGTTTACCTTCTTTACAGGTCTCCCATGTGGGACCTTGTCAAAGACTTTGCTGAAATCCATATAAACTACATCAACTGCACTACCCTCATCTACACACCTGGTCACCTCCTCAAAAAATTCAGTTAAGTTTGTTAGGCATGATCTCCCTCTAACAATGTCGTACTACACTCCCTGATCAAGCTTTGCCTCTCCATGTGGAGATAAGTGCTCTCCTTCAGAAGTTTCTCTAATAGTTTCCCGACTACTGACATGAGACTCACTGGTCTGTAGTTTCCTGGTTTATCTCTGTAGCACTTCTTAAATAGCAGAACTACATTAGCTGTTCTCCAAACATATGGCACCTCTTCCGTGGCCAGAGAGGAATTGAAAATTTGGGTCAGAGCCCTTGCAATCTCTTCCCTTGTCTCCCCCAGCAGCCGAGGGCACAATTCATCTGGACTTGGAGATTTATCCACTTTTATGGCTGCCAACATATCCAATACCTTGTCCTTCCCTATGTCAATTTACTCAAGAACCTGCCTCTCTCCCTGAATTCCATACCATCGTCCTCATTCTCTTGCATGAAGATGGATGTGAAGTACTCCTTCAGCACTCTACCAATGTCCCCTTGATCCCTAATGGGCTCTACTCTTTCCCTGGTTATCCTCTTCCCATTGATATACTTATTGAATATCCCTACTTTTACCAGACAGAGCTTTCTCAAATTGCCTCTTTCCATTCCTAATTGCTTTCTTAAGCTCCACCCTGCACTTTCTATACCTCACTAATGCCTTCACTGATTTGCTCCCCTTGTACTTTTTAAAAGCCTTTCTTTTCATTGCACCCTGAATATCTCTGGTCATCCATGGTTCTCTTCTAGTTATTCCTACCTATCACCCTAGAGGGTACATGCTGGCTTGCACCCTCCCCTTTTCTTTTTTGGATGCCGCTCACTGCTCTTCTGTAGATTTTCTACTTTGGCCAAATTCTGTCTTATTTTACCAAACTCCGTTCCCTCAAATCTAAAACATCTATTTTGCAGTTTGTCTATTTCCTTGCCTGTAATAAGTTTAAATTGCATCATGTTGTGATCGCTATCACTAAAATGCTCCTCCACCACCACCCCAACCACCTGTCCAGCTTCATTCCCCAGAATCAGGTCTAGCACAGCTCCCTCCTTTGTGGGACAGTCCACATAATGATTTAAAAAGTTCTCCTGTACACATTTCAAGAAAGATACTCCACCCAAGCTCTTAACGCTATATATATCCCAGTTAATGTCATCATGGATTGGCGGTTTCTACTGACTGGCTACTGAATATTGATAAGTGATTTCTTGTGTTGTCTACTATATTATTTTATTCATTTGTGGGACATGGGCATCGCAACATTTATTGCCTATCCCTGGTTTGGTGTCAACCACATTGCTGTGGCTCTGAAGGCATGTGAAGGCCAGATCAGGTAAGGATGGCAGATCTCCTTCCCTAAAGGGCATTAGTGAACCAGTCAGGATTTTCCAACAATTGATAATGCTCTTTTATGGTCATCTGTAGATTCTTAATTCCAGATTTTTTTATTGATTTCATATTCTGCCATGGTGAGATTCGAACCCAGGTTCCCGGAACATTAGCTGAATTTCCGGATTAAATAGTGGAGCGATAATACCACGAGACCATCACCTCCCCTGATTTATGGATGGTTGTTTTCTGGTACTAGCTATTAGTTCTTGGTGCCTGTTTAGCAGTATGTAGTATGTAGTATGTGTTACATTATATGTTGTACCTGTTCCATCATGTTTCTCCCTGTTTTGTAGTGTGTGCTTCTTGTGTGGTATCTGTTTAGCCATATTGGTTCGTCAGTTTAGGTCAGTTGGTTGGAAAGCTGGTTAGTGTTGCAGAGGTAATGCCAACAGCATAGGCTCAATTCCCCTACTGGCTGTGGTTATTCATGAAGGCCCACCACCTTGTCCCTTGCCTGAGGTGTGGTGATCTGGAGGCTAAATCACCAGCAGTCAGCTCTCCCCATCAAGAGGGAAAGCAGCCTATGGCTTTTACCCTTATTTGATACCTGTGCAGAACTGTGTGATCCCCATCCCAAGCATTCTCTCTTTCTCAGAGCGTTTGTTGAGCAGATTCATGCCACAAGACAAAATGCTGTTTTCACTATCAATACATTTTTAATGGGGCCAGGTAATGCGATTTGGGAAAATCTTGCATATAATGTCAGGTGAAAGCAAGCCCACATCCCTTGCATGAATAATATATCTTTCTCAGCTAGGAACAAATATAAATCAAAGGGCCAGATTTTCATTCCTGAATCAGGTGCACAGAGTTAGGAGAATTCAGAGCTCTGTATCTCAGGGTTAGGAGAATTTACAGCTCTGTGAGTACCTCGGGGTTATTAGAATTCACATCACTATGAGGGTGTCAGGGTGAGGAGAATTCACAGCTCTATGTCTCAGGGTTAGGAGAAGTCACATTTCTGAGAATGTCTCAGGATTAGGAGAAATCACATCTCTGAGTATGTCTCAGGGCTAGGAGAATTCACATTTCTATGACCTTTAAAAATGGCTACATGGACATTGGATTTTTGGTCTGGGGGGTGGTGGAAGGAGGGTGGGGGGGAGATGGGATGTGGAGCTAAAATAGGGGTCAGAGCAGACGATCTAAGAAGAAGTGAGGAGGCTGCCAGATGCAGCGTTGGATGGGTTGAATGCCTGCCTGGAACTCTGGTACTGTGTCCAAAACAAAATATAAGTTTAAAACTTAAAAACATCATTCAGGTTCTCACCCTCCACACACCCACATACCCCCCATGCCCTGTTCATGCCAACCCATGCCACCTCATGTACTATACCAAATCCCTATGAAACCTCATACCCTCCATGCCAACCCATGCCTATGCACCTATGCACTCTGGCTGCTTATAGCCCCTTTGCCATTCCATTATCCTCCATCCACCTCAAAGGTCCACATCAAACTGTCTGTGATTACTTATGTAATTATGTAATGGAAGGTGTCCTACTATGATAATGAATGGTTGTAAAATCAGTCATGCAGCTATTGCATCTAGAATGCAAACCAAGGCTTGTGTCAACAGTCAGAGTGAAATATTCTAGATATTTTTCAAAGATTTAAAGCTCTGGACCTTTAAACATCTTAACAGGCTTCACTGTTCCCTTTGACAGGTGCTTCTGACTGTTTAGGCAGTTGATTTTGATGGATCCGTTGACAATTCCAATGAGCTTGATAATAATGTATTTATGCACTTCTTATAAGCATTTATGCCCCCTAATCACACTCCAAAGAGCAAATGGTCTCTCCCAAATGGCACCTGACTTCTCCCAGAGGACACATGATTTCCTTCAATGATGTCTTGACACCAGGTCCAAAGGGCTGCCATACCTCTCTGAAGAGATACCCCCGTCTAGCCAAATGAATCCACCAAATTCAGATCAGCTCTTAACTGATCTAATCTGCATGCGTTGCTTTTCCCATTCCTGGCCTATCAAACTCCCACTTTAGTGGAGGGAGCTTGTGATTTAAATGGCCGGCTGCCTCTATAAACAATACGCGCACGAAATGAGCCCATGCCCCTGACCCACAGAATCGGAAGTAACATATCCAGGGATAGGAATTGCAATTTTTGGCCAGTTCCACTATTTTTGCCAGGATCAAAATATATTTATATAAATTGTAGTTAAAAGAGTCTCTTGTCAACTGTGAGTAAGCTGATTTCAAAAGCATGTGACTAGGTGCAATACATACCTCCCTCCTCCATTTTCAGCTTACCAGTTGTAGCTGTCATGCTTTTTTGTTTTAGGATGTTCAACAGTGGCACAGTGGTTAGCACTACTGCCTCACAGCGCCAGGGACCCAGGTTTGATTCCCAGCTTGGGTCACTATCTGTGTGGAGTTTGCACATTCTCCCCATGTCTGCGTGGGTTTCCTCTGAGTGCTCCAGTTTCTTCCCACAATACAAAGATGTGTGGGTTAAGTGGATTGGCCATGCTAAATTGTCCTTTAGTGTCAGGGAGGATAGCTAAGGTAAATGCATGGGGTTAGGGGGATGGGACCTGGATGAGGTTGTGGTTGGTGCAGACTCGATGGGCCGAATGGTCTCCTTCTGCACTGCAGTGATTCTATGGTAGTGCACAGAGTTTCATTCACTACTGTGGTATCACAGATATCACATTGTACATCTCTCCTCACCCACACTTGTACACCTGTCAAACTGTTTACTTGAAACAAAATGCATATTGACAAATGAAGGAAGGATTTATAGCCACAAATCCATGTTGTAAAATGCAGTGAAGATGTATTTTACCACAATTTCAATGCATGCCATGATTGCACATCATTGAGTCATCAGAGAAATAAATTTCAAAGCTTTGCTTGATCTATGTCGCTATTTTCATCCTTTTTGTTATTTCCAGATTGTGAACAATATTTTAATTTCCTGAAGACTTCACCTGAAGGAAAGAACCTGCCATCATTTCCTCCAACCCTGCAGGTGCTTTGGCTATTTTGTGAAATGTCCCAAAGTGAACCTCTGAAATCCCACCTTGTGGATTTCAATAATTACTGTAAGTCAAGTTAGCAGTTATGAAATTCTCAGTGGTCTTGATTTCTGTTTAGTCTTGTCTGCTATTAATGAATTATACCATCAAAATAAAAAAAAACTCCCTTCTTTACCAGTTTAGAATATGTGCCTTGAGCTTCCATACAATTGCCTGTTTAGACATTTCCCGCATTTCAATGATTCCCCAATAATTAAGCGTTGGTGATCTGAATGTGTGCTCCTAGCAGGGAGCATCCTCACTGGATATGTCTACTGGGAACCTGCAGTACGCTGCCTGTTGTTTCTTGATATATGCAGTTGAGGATCTATATTGAAAAAAATCAACATGATGGAGCTAGAATTTTTTGCTGCTATGCTTTTTTTTTGGCCACATTGTAAAATAGAAGCTGAAGGCATTGGAATTTCATGGTGCTGTATATTTTCAACATCTGTGGCACTATTGTTTGCAATACCCTTTCATCTGTGTCGCAGGAGGGATAATGTTTTGAGGCTCCAACCCTAGCATACATCCTCACTAGACAGGAATACAGGTCGTTGAATAGCACTGCAGTGCTACAACCTTATCTCTTGCCCACATTCCTATTTAGTTTCTTCTTCCCACATTGGGGCATAAGCTTCACAAAATTGCTACTATTGTCTCTACCTGAATAACATTTTTAAAGGTCTTTTAAAAATGAGAGACTGAATAATAATAGGTAATATGGAACTGAGTTTAAAATAAATGGTTTGATCCCAAAGTTCAGAGACATGTAACTAAGGAAAGCTTTGCTCTTGTGTTCTGTGACACTGTCAAAGCTATTTGTTTGAATTTCTGCTGTAGAACACACTAAATATATAATTGAATTCTACAATGACTTTCAGTAGCCATAATGTATGCACTTAACAACAATATTCTTGGAAAAGTATAGTGTTACATTTCAAAATATTTCAATCATAGAACCATTGAGGTTTACCTCACTAAAGGAGACCATTTGATCTGTTCTATATGTGTCAGATCTTTGTTAGAGCGATCTACAATGAATCTCTATTGTGCTGACCTCCCCCTTAGTTCTGTACCTAAGTATCTTAGTTTCCCATAAAAGATCCAATGGTCTCTGACTCAATCACTGACCGTAACTTGAAGCAGCAACATCTATGTATGTAGAAAACTTTCTCCTAATTCTTCACCCGCTTTTAATTTTTCTTTTGGTATTGATGATCTCAATGGCCATCAATAACAAGAAAAAATTCTGTTTCTCTAACCGTTCGACTGAAACTCAAATTTTATGGGCGGAGTGTTCCCGTCTTGTCCACCATGGGAATCATAGCGGGCGGGCTGGACCATCCAAAGGTCCATTGATCTCAAGCAGGAAGTTCCAGCCTTGGGGCCAGCAAGGCTAGAAAATCCCACCCTATTACCATTTCAAAACCACTATGAAAATGTCTTCTCTGCTCCATTTGGACAAACACAGTAAAAAGTCTGACAACACCAGGTTTGGACCATTTGGACAATCCCAGTATCTCAGGCCCATCTCACAATAAATATATAAATATTTATATAAATAAATAAATATAACTTTCCATCCTTAGAATTAGGTTGGATCTAGACAGTACGCTCTCTATGGTTTTATAATCCTTTCACATGAGATATTCCAAAACTGAATACAGCACTCTCGACTGTGCTTTCAACAAAAGTTTTGTACAAATTCATCATTACATCTTTACTCCATGACCTTGAATGTGAGCATTACTGGCCATTGTTAACCCTCAGAAGTTGCACTTTCAGGAAGTTATGTATGCAAATCCTTATCCCCTCTGTTTATCCACATCCTCCAATGTCTTTTTTTAAGAGTATGCTTTCCATTTCTTTTTTTTATTCCTCCCAAATGTAATACCTCACACTCGGCTATATTTGATTTCATCTGCCACCTACCTGTCAAATCCACTAACCTGTTTTTGTCCATAATAGAAAGTTTGAGATTGAAATCTTACTGAATTAGTGGAGTGTGACGGAAAGAAAGAACCATTTGGTGCAGTTGTTGGGAAGTGAATAGGGCTTACTTTTAACTTGAAAACATTGGGAAGCACGTCATAGCAAAACATCATCTGAATTTCTATTTCACAAGATAATACTGCTTTATTCCATTTATAGCAACACCACAAAAGCTAAAGAAATCTTTCCATTTCCAGTCGCACCTGAGAAGAGAAATGGGAAGACCTCCTTAGGTTTTGTTTTGCTTTGCGCTTATCAGTAGAACAAGGCAGTGTTGTTTCCCACTAGGCAGAAAGATCACAAGTCAAAAGTTATTGCTTCAAATTACAGTCCCTAAATTTTGATCCTGCTTTTCTTTTGTCCAATTGCTCCCAGCCACTGTACATTGTATCTCTACTGAGGAAGCCAGTCTGTTGTTGTGCGGCCTACAATCTCCCTATATCTGAACTCAAAGCTATTAAAACAGGATAGAATATTTCAATGAGGTTCGTCCGATTTTCAGTTTTCTTGCTATCGCCCTGTTCTCTTCCAAGTCACACAAAGCTACTCATAACCAACAACTAATCAACTAATTCCATCAAGAAAGATATAGTGATGTGGCACCCTGTGTTGCTTTTAAACTCTTGAATCATAGTTGAAGTTCAACAATTTGAAATTATTTGGCTAAACCCCATGTTTCTCATTTACTTCTATTGCACTATATAAACAGAATATCATGCAGTCAATGACAAAACATGTATGTCACGCTCTTTTGAAAGCAAAATAAATTAAATAATGTGGGGAAGGACAGTGGTTAGCACTGCTGTCTCACAGCACTAGAGACCGGGTTCAATTAGGCCTTGGGTCACTGCCTGTGTGGAGTCTGCATGTTCTCTCTGTGTGGGTTTTCTCTGGGTGCTCCAGTTTCCTCCAACACTCCAAAGATGCCCAGGTTAGATAGATTGGCCATGGGAAATTGCCCCTTTGTGTCCCAAGATGTGTAAGTTAGATGGATTAGCCATGGTAAGTGTGTAGGGCTATGGCGATAGGATAAGATACTTTGTCAGCGAGTCAGTGCAGACTTGATGAGCTGAATGGCCTCCTTCTCTGGCGGGATGGTGCCACAATGGTTAGCACTGCTGCCTCACAGCGCCAGAGACCCAGATTCTATTCCTGCCTCGGGTCACTGTCTGTATGGAGTTTGCAGATTCTCCCCATGTCTGTGCAGGTTTATTTCAGGTGCTTTGGTTTCCTCCCACAGTTTAAAGATGCGCGGATTGGCTTAATTGGCCATGCTAACTTGCCCCTTAGTGTCAGCGGGGTTAGCAGGGTAAATATGTGGGGTTACAGCAAAGGGCCTGGGTGGGATTGCTGTTGGTCAGGTTCGATGGGTCTCCTTTTGCACTGTAGGAATTCTATGATTCTATGAATACATCTCTGACTGATGTCTTAATTTATTCAGAATACTTCAAAAGAGCAAAACACAGGCTGAAAGCCAGTGGTCATCTGGAAAGAGTTTGGGGTACATTAACTATTGAAAATGTATCACAAAACACCTTAACTGAAATGGAACAAAGACAGAGAAAGTGGGCAAATCTCTGCAGGTCTTGCTGCATCTGCAGGGAGAGAAAAGAGAGTTTTGAGTACTCTTGACTCTTCATCAGTACTAAAGGGAGGGAACGTGTTGGATATTACACTGTCGCTGAGAGAGATTGTAATAAGAGGTAGCAAATTTAAGAACAAGGGATAGATGGCCTGGCGGAGGGGGGGAGGTCAAAGGTGGGATTGCAGAGAGAAAACTGTAATAAGTCCTTGGAGGTGGAAGTCCCTTCACCAAAACTTCTTTATTTACAAGATCCAACTACACTAAACAGAGCACTCTCAGTATGCCACTTACATCTGGAGTGCCTGAGGAACTGACACTCCTGTTATGTACAGAGCACCGGGCTCTCTAATTGGACCATCAATTTGGCTTTTAATCAGGGAATTCATATTCAAGCAAAACAACCTCAATTGCCTGATTAAAATTGTAGCAGGGTGTTATCGCACTGACACAAAAAATATGTGTTAGATAAATAAACGGGTTTAAGATGGAAGAGAAAGATCACAGCCTAAAGTTGCTGAACTCAACCACCATCAGCACTTGGGAAAACAGTGCATACTTGATATTAGGATATGCAACAACTTGGTTTATTGTCTATATGAACCAGTATTTTTAGATAAAAATAAGATTGGCATTGTACTGAGCATTCTTGATAAGATGCAATGGATATAGTGAACACATTCACTAATTCAGGAACATTAAAATTCTTCAGGTTTTGCTCCTCACTCTTGAAGCTTGTTATTTCTTTAGATTTTTCTTTCCACAACACATTTCATTCAATTAAATGTGTCCCAAGTGCTGGAGGAATGAGGAAATTTAGGCAGCTCATATTTGACCAGGAATTATGTAAGTCTAACCATGTTTAAAGTTAAAATCTAAAGTTTATTTATTTATTAGTCACAAGTAAGGCTTACTTGCAATGAAGTTAGTGTGAAATTCCCCTTATTAATCTAAACAAATTTGCAATTGAATACAAAAAAATGGAATAATGTACCATGCAGACTGTGTAAGAAAATGTTGAAATGGTTTTCACCTGATGGAATTTTCAGTTATTTATTTAAAACCCTTGGCTGAGAGGAGATGGTGGCATAGTTGTAATGTCACTGGGTGAGTAATCCAGAGATTCACGTAAATGCTCTGAGAACATGGGTTCGAATCCCACTGCAGCATCTGGTGAATCTAAATACAATTAATAAGATATGGAATTTATAAGCTAGTCTCAGTAGTAGTAACCTGGTAACTATGAAGTCTTTGTTGATTATGATAAAAATACACCTAGTTCACTAATTGCCTTTTGGGGCCCACAGGACGCAGTTGACTCTCAAATCCTGCCAAAACCACTCCAACAAGTTGTTCAGTTGAATCAAACCACTACAAATCTAAAAAGAATGAAACCAAGCAGATTACCTGTCATCAACTTAGGCGTCAGAAACGACATTGCTAATTGTTAATCCAGCCATATCAACCCTTAGGGCTCGTGCCATACCTGGGAGAGCTATCACACAGACTGACATTGTCATACCCTGTAATGTCCCAGACATCAATAACTGTCCCTCTATCATAAGGTCAGAAGTGGGGATGTTCACAGATGATTGCCCAACATTCAGCAAAAATTCTCTCCTCAGACACAAACAGTTTGTGTCCATATTTATCAAGACCTGGACAATATACAGGTTTGGATTGACAAATGACAAGTAACATGTGAGCCACACAATGACAATTTCTAACAAGACAGAATCAATGCATTCCCCCTTGACATTCAATGGCATTCCCATGCTGAATCACCCACTATCAACATCTTGTGAGTTACCATTAACCAGAAAGTGAACCAGACAGACCATATAAATATTGTGGTTGAAAGAGCACAGTGAATGTGAATTCTGAAGAGAATAACCCACCCCCTGCCTCCACAAAGCCTGCCCACCATCCACAAGGCACCACTAAGGCATGTGATGTAATACTCTCCACCTGCCTAGATGAGCACAGTTCCAACAACACTCAAGGAGCTCAATGCCATCCAGCCCGCTTATTTGACACCCTATCTAATGGTCAGCCCCTTCATTACCCACACATAGTGGTGGCAGTGTGTACACCTGTAACATGCACTGCAGCAGCTCACAAGGGTCCTTCAACAGCACCTTCCAAACTTGCAATCTCTACAATATAGAAGGACTGGGGCAGCAAATACATCGGAATACCAGCACCCCCAGGATCCCTCCAAGTCACACACCACATCCTGACATGGAAACATATTGCCATTCCTTCACTGCCCTTGGGTCAAAATCCTGGAACTCCCTTCCCAACAGCACTGTGGGTGAACCTACACCACATGGACTACAGCGCTTCAAGAAGGCAGTTCACCATCACCAACACAGGGACAATTAGGGATGGATAATAAATGCTGATCTAGACAGCCATATCCACATCACATGAACAAATAAAAGAAACTAAAAAATTATGGTCCACTTACAGAAGAAATTCATTGTTGACTGTATCCATTTTATTCAAATGTTTATTATACTATACATTCAAAATGTTGAGCAGCCAGAAACAATTAGGACTTTAGGTATCCAACATCTGATATTTATTTAATCTGTTCATCAGAACTCAATGATTTCCATTCAAAGTTATTACTTAAGGTGAGAACTTACTTACTGAGTTAAGGCTGACAAGCTCTAGAATTCCGGTCTGGTAAATCCACATTTATTGTATGAGAGGAATTCAATGACATTTTGGAGCATTAAGAATTAGGAGAAGTCATCTTCTCACAAAAACATGATATGTTTACTATTGTGAATAATTGCCTTTAATTAAAATATGAAATCATTGCTAGGTGTGTGAACTGAAAAAAAACTTACACATTGAGCACAGTCCAGTGGATCACCAGGTTCGATCCATTCAACTGGGCCGCGATTCCCCAACTTCGCCTCCAGCTAGGATCCTCTGGTCCTACTGCTGTGACCAGAGATTTGGCTGAGTGCCAAGTTCTCCGTTCTCGCTGGCAGCGGTAGCAGGACATGTGAGGCCAGAGAATTCCGCTGCTGGTATCCAGTTAAAAGAATATTGGGGAAGAAATAGGCCGCAGGCTCACCTTTGTGATCGGTCTGCCAGCCCAGAACTTTAGCACGTAATGCAGACTAGTACATCAGTGACAATCATGTGTTCAGTTACAAAGCACTAAAGTTTTGGAACTCCCTCCGTAAACCTGTGCGCATCTTTTCTGCTTCAAAGTCTCCTTCCAGCCAGGTGCTTTCCTGCGTCACAAGGTGGCACACTGTTTGCTAGTGGCTGGATTCTCTGGTCCTGCTGCTCTCAATCGGAATTCCCATTGACATCACCCCACGCTGGCAGCGCAGAGGTGCGCTGCCAGCAAGAGTGGAGAATCCTGCTAGTGAGAATGGCCGGAGATTTCCAGCCAACCTCTTCAGTTCAGCTGCCCCATTATCTCATTATGTAACTCAGTGTCAAATTTTGTTTGCTAACTCTTCTGTGAAGCATCTTGGAACATTTTACTATGTTAGAGATGGAGGTCTGTGGAAAGTGTCCCTGGCTCTATCTCCAAGTTTAAGTCCCACCCCAGGACTTGATGGTCAAGAAAGATGAGTTCATAATGTGGTCAAATAGGTTGAGTATGAGATTTCTTGTGACAGAAAGAAAATTGGACATGCTATCGATAACTTCCCAAATTCAACATGCTTGCAAATATGCATGTTGCCGAAGCAACTTGGATACCCTGAGTGGACTGTAACACACCACCATCACTACATTAAAGATACTATTTGACTGCAAGCTGTTGTTGATATTGTTGTGGTACAGGGGGAACTTTATATTGTAGAAAATGCCATTTTTGGATAAGAAGTTAAACCAAGGCTCTGCCTTCCTGTTGAAGTGTTGCAGAACACCCCATACTGTTCTTGGAAGAACAGCAGTCATTTTCCAATTGACCTGACCAACATTCTTCCCTCAACAAAAGGTGGTCACTCAACTCATTAGCTGGTTGTGGGATCTTTCCGTGTGGAACTAGCAGCTATGTTTGCCTAAATAACAACTGCGACAAAGTTACTGATTGTGAAGCACTGTGGAGCATCTCAGAAAACTAATTTGATGCTGTCTAAACCAAAATTATTTGCTATTTAGTTTCAAAGTACATGTTAATTGTTTAAAATGCAGGTGAAATTGTACAAAACACTGGTGAGTGATGTGAGCAGTTCTAGTCATCATATTATAGGGAAAATGTAATTGCTCTGGAGAGGGTGCAGAGGAGGTTTACAAGAATGTTATCAGTGCTAGAAAAGTGTAGCTAAGGGGAGAGATTGTATTGGTTGGGACTATTATCCTTGGAACAAAGAAAGTTGAAGTGACTTGATAGAGGTGTACAAAATTATGAGAGGAAGAGATAGAATGGACAGGATAAAATTGTTTCCCTTGGTGGAGAATTCCAGTACCGGGGAAATAGATTCAAGGTAAGTGGCAATAGTGTAGAGGGGACATGAGGATGAACTTTTATATATAAAGGGTGGTGGGTGCCTGGAATTTTCTGCCCAAGTTGATGATGGAGGCAGAGACCCTAAGCTCTTTTCAGAAGTACCTGGAATTGCAGTTAAGTGCTATAGGCTACAGGGCTATGGGCCAGGTGCAGGATGGTGGGATTAGAAAGGGCACCTGGGTGTCCTTGAGCTGGCATGGACAAGATAGACCTTTTCTGTTGTAACTTTTCTATGGTTCTATGATTCGATTAGTGTACTCCTGGGGGCCGGTCAGCTCAGTTGGCTAGACAGCTAGCATGTAGATCATACCAACACCATATCATGGGGATTGATCTCCATTCCAACTGAGGGCTGCCTCTGAACCCTACCCATCGTAAAATGTCATGGCCTTTGCCAATGCTTTGGAAAATAATCGTTAGTGACCTGTCTTTGGACGTAGAACTAAAGGAGAAGATTGGCATATTCTAAAGCTGAGCAACTTGCAACCAGTCTTCACCACGTGCTGCTCAGAAACTGGGAACTAGGTGTATGTGGGCAGTCAAGGAATGACTATTCCTCTGATTTCCCCCCCACGCCCCCCCCGACCAATATCCACACCATGGTCTATGCTTGGCACATTTCCACCACCCTGTGGTGATCACTGATGGACCACCCACCAAGTGTGGAATCAGTCTGGAAGCCCATTGTTCCATGGCACCAAGTTCTGGTCACAGCAGTGCCATATAAATAAAAATGTTGTGGGATTCCAATACTGGCTTGGACACAAGCGCTAATCGAAGTTAACACAGATCTACAACACACTTGCTATTAGCAACACTCCCTGCTGAGAGCAAAACATTCCAAACATCACCCTTAATTTTTTTGTGCTGTAATGTTTTAGCTACTTTTAATGAATGGTTATCACTCATCGGGGTGGATTTCCTTGCCGCCAAGATATTTAAAGTTTATTTATTAGTGTCACAAGTTGGCTTACATTGACATTGCAAAGAATTTACTGTGTATGAGATGGATCGTGTATATCGGACGCTGTAGAAATGATAGGATATTGAATGAAAAGTGGAGGCTTTCCTAAATAAGTGACTGAGCCACATCATCAGTTTTAAATACAGGGGGCAATTTAAAAATCTATCCCATTGTATTTTTTTATTAGAAAACTGCCCTGATTTAAACTATAAATAATGTTGGATGTTTATATAATAAAGTCAAATGGTCATAATTTTTGTTATTCAGCGATATAATTCAGCTATGTAAAGTATTCAGAAATAAATTTTTTGACTTCTGTGACTCAATTGTTTCAAATGATAAAGACAGGGCGGAATTGTCCTATCCTGCTGTGAGCAGGAAACTCAGTGAACAAGGGAACTTAATTTTGCAGAAGGCCAAAAATTAGGACTTTAAAAGTGGGTGCAAGGTGGGTCAAGCTTCCTGTCGGTAAGCCATTTTGCATGAATTTGCATGTCATTGGGCTGGGCAGCACATTGGCACAGTGGTTAGCACTGTTGTCTCACAGCGCCAGGGACCTAGCTTCGATTCACGGCTTGGGTCAATGTCTGTGTAGAATCTACAGTTCTCCCCGTGTCTGCGTGGGTTTCCTCGGGCTCCTCCAATTTCTTCTCACAGTCCAAAACACATGGTGGTTAGGTGTATTCACCATGATAAATTCTCCCTCAATGTACTTGAACAGGCACTGGAGTGTGGCGACTAGGGGATTTTCACAGTAACTTCATTGCAGTATCAATGTAAGTCTACTATTAACACTAATAAATAAATTTTAATATATGCTCATCAAAAGACCACCTCACCAAAATTAGTTTTCCCTCCACATTAAGTTCCTTGCCAGCGAGGAATTGGAATGTTCACATTTATAACTGCACCTGGTGACCTTGAGCTGTTTTTTGACTTTGAAGCGAGTAGGCGTTGCTTTAACCTTCTTGGGGACTGTTTGTGTGGAGTTTGCACATTCCCTCCGTCTTTGCGTGGGATTCCTCCAACAGCCCAAAGCTGTGTAGATTAGGTAGGATGTGTCTAAAGATTTGGATCAGCCATGATAATTGTGTGGGGTTACAGGGATAGGGCAGGGAGGTGGGCCTGAGTGGGATGCTCTTTCAGAGTGTCAGTGCGGACTCGATGGACTGAGTGGCCTCTTTCTGCATTGAGGGGATTCTATGATTCAGTGCAATGGTGACTATTGGTCTAACCATGGATGTATCGCAGATGGTGCAGCTGCCTCCAGATGAGCGAAAGGCAAGGCTGGCGGTGCTCATGAATGCCCAGGAATGTGGTTATCATGTCTGCCAGTTTCTCCATGGTGACCTGCAGTTCTAAGGACTTGGAAACAATCCCATGCAGTGGCATTAAAGGCTACCACTATGTTAAACTTCTTTGCCAGTGGCTTTCTCCAAGATTCCACTGGGAACCTGTGTGGTATCTCCTAGTCAACACCTCACAGGTGTATCCATCCGGGAGGTGAAAGGTGCCCTTTTCGGGAGAATGCACCAACTTGTCTAATTCTGACTTTATAGCAAAAGCCAGGCTGCAAGCATGTTGGGTTTTGCAGCAATCTCGGATATCTTGTAAATGCGAGGGGCTATTGACTGCACATGTGGCCTTGATAACTCACTGGCAACACCCAATCATATTCATCAACATGAAAGTTTTCTATTCCAACATGTAGCTTCTACATAAGGAAAATGCTGCATGATTGTGCTCAGTCTCCAGGGGGTTCTCATGATGCTTACATTCTAACCCACTCCCACAGGTTTCTGCAGATTGCAGGCCTGGCTGCTCAGGAACAAGGAATACTCTCCAGAAAACCTGACTGATGAGACCAGTTTATTATCTGCGGAGTGCTGCTATGGAGAGCTATGGTGCCAAACATGCCCCACAAGGTCCATGACTGAGCAGACGTTAAGTCTCCTGATGATGGGGTTCTGATTTTTGGACCACTCAGGGGAAAGAACTCCAATACTCACCACAGATTGTGTCTTGGATCATCGTTGTCTGCTGCGCACTATACAACATCACACTACAAAGGTGGTGGTGGGGGAGGTTGGGGGGAGTATCTTGTCTAAGGGAAACATGGAGGACAAATACGTCCCCTCCAATGATGAGGATGTGGTGTCAATGAGGGCCAGGATATCACGGAGCCATGTGCAGGTGTCATTGCAAAGGTACAATGCGGCAGATAGGATCGTGACAATCTGATAGCTAACAGATTCCAGGCAGAGTAAACTGCTGAGACATTTCCTTTACCATTTGGTTTTCTATCCTCTGTTGGCTGGAAGGCCCCACGCCTTTTTGGTTTCAGACATTATGTACTTTGATTTATGATAGCTGAATTAAATTGCACTACTTAACGTATGCCCTGCTGGTCCTTTGATCCTTTGCATGTGCTAAACTGTGCTGATATACACAGCCCTGATGCTAAATGCATGCATTAGAACCTGAAAATCTCTCCATTCTCCAATGACCTCAGGCACCTGTAGTAGCCATGTTCTCAGAAAGTTCATTTGTATGGTAGCTTAGAAGTAATATTGAACCTTACCTTGGTAAGGATGCAATCCTGATATTTTCACACTTAGATATTGCCGAGAGCTCTTTCAGGTAGAGGGGGGGCATCAGGAGGATGCCATTTGGTCCCTCGAGATTGCTCTTCCATACAGATTGATGAGGAAAGATTATGTTCCTGCCCCTTATCACTACTCTCCCATAGTAAACCCATATCCCTTGACAACCTTTATTATGCTGAAAAGTTTCAAGGTTTCTTTTCAATTCACTCACTGAGATAGCTTCGCCTGCACATTGAGTTACCAAGTGGCAAGCACTCCAGACCTCCAATCATAAAGACTCATACCAGTCTCAGTCCTGGATAGCCTTGTATTATTATGAGACTGTAATCTGTCACTCTAAAAGCCCCAGCCAAGGTAAACATCTTTCCTTCGTGAACCTCGCAGATCCCTGTTACAGCTGCTGAGGCTTTACATGGATAGCTTCACAATTCTCAGCATGGTCCAGCACATAGACCCATTCTACTTTCTCACACCTCCTAGACTAAGACTCCAGTCCTTCAGTGACGTTGAAAGCACTTTGTTTGCAAACCTTTTATGCAAGTTCTATTTCAGCCCTTGAAAAGGAGATGAGCAGGCCAAACAAATCTCAATGTAAAGCCTGACAAAGGCTTCAGTCAAGCGTACACTGTAAATAGATAGACTTGCTATGATTGAAACCTTTTTTCAATGCACAGAAGCACAAATTTTATAACGTGGTCCATACAAGGACAGCCAATGACAATAATAAAGGTGGGATTCACTGCTGGCGGGAATGCTGGTGTCTTGCTGAATGGGGCATTAGGGATAAAATGGGATTCCCGTTGGGCATCAAGCCCGTTGTCATTCACCTGGCCTGTCTTGCCAACCCTGCTCAGGTTCCCATCCAGACCAGAGCTGTCAATTTGAAAGTAATTAGTGGGCTTGAAGCCCGATTCGAAGACCTCCCGCCATTCACTCGCCTTCCCAATGGTATCTGCACCCAGCAGGTTATGAGAATTGTGGGCTTGTCATGGTGCACCCCGAGAAGGGTCAAGGATGTAAGTGCAGTGTTCATATGCCCTTCTGCCTCTGTCAGGCTGCAGACGGAGGGCCCAACAAGGATTTTAAGTGAGTGGGTGGGGTTGGGGGCAAGAGGTTAACCCCCAGCACTCTCCCCTGGGGTGGGGTTCTTGTGGCTAGACTGCTCCTTCTACCCCTGGGAAATCTGAGCACCACTCTTGGCATGGTAGTCTTCTGATCAAAGCCATCATTCTGGTCTGTGGATTATGAAAACTTTGAAGAGAGTTGGTCACTTTAGTTTCCCTGCTGCCTCGACATCTTTTAGGCTTCCAAATTCCAGCAGCACTCCATTCGGCAGAAGGGATCGGCCTTTCTTCCTCTATGAAGCTGCAGGTATGAGAAGACCCTTTTCAAGCTAACTGACTAACAGGAGAAGTCATTTTCACTGGAGGGAGAGGGAACTTCCTTTCTCTGCAGCTGCTCACTCAGCCCCATTTCTTTGTAACATTGCATTTATCTCTATTCTCTGAGCTTTTCTAGAAAGCACAGGTGCTTGGAGATCCTTTGAAGTCCTTTGTTTTCCGTTGAAAACCTTGCTTCTACCCAATTTCATACTGCAGCCTAACAAGCTTTTGAGTGTCAGCCTCGGATATGGTGAGAAGTTCTTCCTTAATGGAAAGAATATTTTTGTTAGAAATACCTAGAAGCTGCATTTCAGCCGCTGCAATGATTGGATGTAGCCCCAGCAACTATGAATGGTGTGCATAATATATTTTCAACCTATGCTCTGAAGAATAAACATGTCTAGGATTGCCAAAACAGAAATCATAAGGGCTTGGATGGCATCATGAACAGTGAGAAAGATGCGAAGCCTACAATCTCTCCGAAATTACTCCTGTGCAACAATCTTAAACCCAATGGAAAGTTAGTTGAAGCAGACAGTAATCCCTCATAGCAGCAGGATCTCAGTTAAATGTCACTGGTCAGGGCATTTCTATTGGAATATGGACAACAATCTGACAGCCTGGAGGCCATTCACTGGAATAAAGCTCAGGGAAGTAAGGTAGGACCGTTAGGTAGGAGGAGGGTGTTCAGAAACTCTCACGTCTGTCGGAGTAATAGCCTGGGAGATGTGTGTGTGTTTTTTTGAGCCTATCATAATTGGTTTCCTGACAGATTCACCTGTCCCTGATCAGGAGTGGATTGAAAGACCATCAGAGTTTCAAGCACATCGTGGGACATCAATTTATATCTATTAATGAGAACTCCAGCAGGATCGGTGGGAGAGAAGCAGGAAATACTGCCGCTCTATTTTAACTGTGTCCTGCACCTTTCCCATCAATGAGAGTTAAAATCACCTTGCAAGTACCCATTCGTTATCATAATTAAAAATGAGGGGAATAGTGAGAGAATTCTGTTTATCCGCCTTCCATATTGAGCCTGAGAATGAAAAGATGAAAACAGGTTCAGGATGAGGCTTTTATTGAAGGATTAATGATTATAAATTAATAACTAGAATCATAGATGTTTACAGCAAGGAAACAGGCCCTTCGGCCCAACTTGTCCCTGCCGCCTTTTTTTTAAAATCCCTAAGCTAATTCCAATTGCCCACATTTGGCCCATATCCCTCTATACCCATCATACCCATGTAACTATCTAAATGCTTTTTAAAAGATAAAATTGTACCCACCTCTACTATTACCTCTGGCATCTTGTTCCAGACACTCATCACCCTCTGTGTGAAAAAATTGCCCCTCTGGACACTTTTATATCTCTCCACCTCACCTGAAACCTATGCCCTCTAGTTTTAGACTCCCCTATCTTAAGGAAAAGATATTGACTATCTACCTTGTCTATGCCCCTCATTATTATATAGACCTCTATAAGGCCACCCTTCAGCCTCCTATGCTCCAGAGAAAAAAGTCCCAGTCTATTCAGCCTCTCCTTATAATTCAATGCATTAAGTCCCAGCAGCACTCCAGTAAATCTTTTCTGAACTCTTTCTAGTTTGATACTATCCTTTCTGTAATAGGGTGACCAGAATTGTACATAGTATTCCAACTGTGGCCTTACCAATGTTTTGTACAACTTCAACAAGACGTCCCAACTCCTGTATTCAATGTTCTGACTGATGAAACCAAGCATGCTGAATGCCTTCTTCGCTAATCTGTCCACCTGTGACTCCGCTTTCAAAGAACTATGAAGACATACCCCTAGATCCCTTTGTTCTATAACTCTCCCCAGTGCCCTACCATTAACAGAGTAAGTTCTGCCCTGGTTCAATCTACCAAAATGCATCACCTCACATTTGTCTAAATTAAACTCCATCTGCCATTTGTCAGCCCACTGGCCCAAGTGATCAAACAGAAAGTAAGAAAATGCAGTCTATTGAACATAAGAACATAACATAAGAACATAAGAATTAGGAGCAGGAGTAGGCCATCTGGCCCTTCGAGCCTGCCCCGCCATTCAATAAGATCATGGCTGATCTGTCGCGGCTCAGTTCCACATTCCCGCCCTCTCCCCATAACCCTTAATCCCCTCTCTTATCAAAAACCCATCAACCCGCGTCTTAAAAATATTTAGCGAGGCAGCCTCCACCACTTCAACGGGCAGAGAATTCCAGAGATTCACCACCCTTTGAGTGAAGAAGTTCCTCCTCAACTCCGTTCTAAACCGCCCCCCCTTTATCTTGAGGCTGTGCCCCCTAGTCCGACTGTCTTTTTTGAGCGGGAAGAGTCTCTCCACCTCTATCCTATCCATCCCATTCATCATCTTATATGAGATCTCCCCTCATTCTTCTAAACTCTAACGAGTACAAGCCTAGTTTATTCAGCCTCTCCTCATAGCTCAATCCCCTCAACTCCGGTATCAGCCTAGTAAACCTCCTCTGCACTCCCTCCAAGGCCAAAATATCTTTGCGCAGGTGCGGCGCCCAAAACTGCACACAGTACTCCAGCTGCGGCCTCACCAATGCCCTATACAGCTGCAGCAAGACCTCCCTACTTTTATATTCAATCCCCCTCGCTATGAAGGCCAGCATCCCATTCGCCTTCCTGACCACCTGCTGCACCTGCAAGCTGGGTTTTTGCGACTCATGCACAAGGACCCCGAGGTCCCTCTGCACCGCCGCCTGCTGCAGTTTTTTGCCCCGTAAGTAATAGTCCTTCCTACCATTATTCCTACCAAAGTGGACCACCTCACACTTGCCAACATTAAATTCCATTTGCCATTTCCTGGCCCATTCGCCCAGCCTATCTAGATCCTTCTGCAGACTCTCCACACCCTCCGCACAATTTGCCGTTCCCCCAATCTTGGTGTCATCAGCAAATTTCGACACCCTACACTCGGTTCCCTCCTCCAGATCATCTATATAAATGGTAAAAAGCTGAGGCCCCAGCACCGACACCTGGGGCACTCTACTAGTCACCATCCGCCAATCCGAATAGCACCCGTTGACCCCCACTCTCTGCCTCCTATTTGACAACCAATCCTCTATCCACGCTAACACCCTACCCCCAACTCTATGTCCCTTGACCTTCTGCAATAACCTCTTGTGAGGTACTTTGTCAAACGCCTTCTGAAAATCTAGAAAGACCACATCCACCGGCTCTCCTCTATCCACCGCCCTAGACACATCCTCATAGAGCTCCAGTAAATTTGTCAGACACGACTTCCCTTTAATGAAACCATGCTGCGTCTGCTCTATCAAGCAATTCCCTTCAAGATGCCTTGCAATTTCCTCCTTAATGACAGATTCTAACATTTTACCTACCACAGACGTTAAACTAACCGGCCTATAATTCCCCGCCTTTTGCCTGGCACCCTTCTTAAACAACGGCGTAACATTAGCCGTTTTCCAATCATCCGGCACTTCCCCGGAATCCAGCGACGTCTGGAAAATAACCACCAAGGCATCCACTATCACCTCTGCCATTTCTTTCAGAACCCTCGGATGCATTCCATCCGGTCCTGGGGACTTGTCCACAATCAGCCCCTCCAGTCTGTCGAGCACCGCCTCTCTAGTAACAGTAATGTCATTAAGACCCTCCAGTCCTACGACCTTTCCATCGCTAACACCCGGCAAATTATTCACGTCCTCCTCCGTGAAGACAGAAACAAAAAAGTTATTCAATACCTTAGCCATATCCCCATCCCCTACCACTAGGTCCCCTTTCTCATCCTCTAAAGGACCAACGTTCACCCTAGCCAACCTCTTCCTTTTTATATATTTATAAAAACTCTTGCTATCCTTTTTTATATTAAGCGCTAGCCCAGCTTCATAGTTTCTCCTACCCTTCTTTATCAACTTCTTTGTCAATCTTTGTTGACATTTAAACCTCTCCCAATCCTCTTCTCGCCCACTACTCTTAGCTACTCTAAATTCCTGCGCTTTTAATTTAACACTTTCCTTCACCTCCTTCGTTATCCACGGCTTATTACCTCTCCCCCTACGGTCCTTTTTGACCATCGGAATAAATTTCCGCTGAGCACCAAGAAAGATCTCCTTAAAGATCCTCCACTGCTCCTCAGCAGACCCTCCCTCCAACGCGCTCCCCCAGTCCACATTCGCCAATTCTTCTCTCATCCTACCATACTGCTCTCTATTCAAACAAAGTACGCGTGTCCGGGAACCCACTTTCTCCTCCTCCATCTGCACCAGAAACTCCACCATACAAAGATCACTCTCCCCAAGAGGATCCTTCACCGCAAGATTTCTATTGCCAGAAAGTAATAGCACAATAATAGGGTGGCAGTGGCACAGTGGTTAGCACTGCTGCCTCACAGCACCTGTAACCTGTGCTTGTTTTTGGCCTCAGGTGACTGTGTGGAGTTTGCATATTCTTTTCATGTCTGTGTGAGTTTCCTCCGAGTCTCTGGTTTCCTCCCACATTCCAAAGATGTGTGGGCCAGGTTGATTGGCCATGCTACATTACACCTTAGTGTCACAGGGTAAATATGTGGGGGTTACAGGGATAGGGCCTGGGTGGGATTGTTGTCGGTGGATACTTGATGGGCTGAATGGCCTCCTGCACTGTAGGGATCCTCTGATTCCATTGTACATATAAATCATCTTTTAATTTGCGATGTGAAGACATCAACTACAGTGGATCAAATGATGAAGATTTGGAATAAAGCTGTCAGCAATTAACATTTTGAGTCCATATAATTCTTCTTCTATATCGGCTCGAAACACTGAGCAGGATTTTCCAGCCACGCTCGCCTCGAAACTGGAAAATCCTGCCCAAGATCAATGGACCTTTCCAGGGTCTGCCCCCGGCTGCTATGTGATGGGTGAAATGATATAATCTGCCCAATAACTCTGTTTCTCGCACCACAGATGCTGTCAGACCTGCTGCATTTTCCAGCATTTCCTGTTTTTGTTAGGAGTTTGAGCAGAACCTTGTGAGAAAGGACTCCTCAAAATGGAAGCAATCTTGGCCTTAATTTGCCACCAAATTATCAATTGCATCCAAAGTGGAAAGTCTACCTCATTAACGTAGAACGTTTGTATTTAACCTGGGGCTGCTTAGCTCAGTCACTTAAATGGCTAGCATGTGGCTTAGAATAACATTAGGAGTGCGGTTCCAGCTGACATGGACTCATGAACTGCCTCCTTGCCCTGAGACTGGAACGCAATGGCAAACCATCACTGCCAAAATAAAAGTGCAGAATGAAGCATCAACAGACAACGAGCCTAGAACCTCCCTTTGGGCAGACTACACACGAATGAGTGAACATTCTATTTATAAAGTGCAAATATTAATTCATAAGCTGAAATGTTTGTATTAATGGGAGTTGGAATTGGATATGCAAATTAGGCTAATTTAGAAATAACTTTCGCCAAAACTCAAAAATTATGTTGGTCAAAATTAGTTTACATATATGGATTTGACAATTTATGCACAAAATGTCTTTCCCTATAGCTAAAAAAAGACCCCCTTAAATAATGTAGTAAAATGACAAAAAAACCTTCAGTGCTTTGCCTGAATATAATCAGGTAGAGCGTAACTCTGCCCAACAAAATAAATGCTGGTTAATGACTGGTTATCCTGGTAAAGTGGAATACAAAAGTCAAGCTTCCTTTAAATGATTGACTCTTGGATTTTCTTGTCGCCGCTTTCTATTGAAACAGTCGTCCAGTTTGCTTCCTACTGCACCCTTCGAATGAGCCAACGAGAAAGAAAATGATCAACGAATCGGTCCCCATCTCAGTCTGTGGCCGATGAGAGTAGACAGACACAAGTATTCACTGCTAATTTCATTTGATCACAATCGCTTTGTGTTTGGTTAATAATCCAAGCCACATTCCGAAAACATTTAATGAACATTTGCAAAAGAAAATAAAGCAAAAACAAAGGACAGGAAACAAAATTTTCTCTTGTGCTTTATTGGGAGCCTTTGGAACCAAATCAAGCTCAGTGCAACACAAAAGATTTAATTAAATCACTGATAAAATATACAAGAATTCATTTAAATATATTGTATAGATGCAAACATTTCTAATCATTTTTCTTTCTAATTAAAGATTGCAACATTGATGTTAATTCAAATCGCGCAGGTTCCAAATGGAATAACAGGGATTGTGCGACCTTTGAAGGGATGCCATTCCGATGAACAGTTTTTCATCTGTACGTTCAGATAAAAACAAAAGTAAAAATTTTAATGGTACTGTTGAAAGAGCAGCGCTCTGTTCACTGGTGTTCTGGGCAATACCCCCCAGAACAGACCAATGCATCATTTGTCTGATTGCTGCTTGTTGGAGCTTGTGACGCATAAACTGGCTTCCCAACTGACAACACTTTAAAAAAAACAAACTCCGGACGTAAAGTACCTGTGGGTATTCTTGGGATATGATAAGGTGCGATATAAATGCAACTTCTTTTTCTTAAGTATGTCAGCAAGTGAACAATGATGGCCAAAAATTAATAGGATTTGTCAAGTATCTTATGATCTTCGTTTCGTTAAGGGAGGTGGGGGAGGGCGTTGTGGAGGAGCAATGATGCTATTTAAAATTACACACCATAACCAGCCATCACTTTGTAGTTGTGAAAAAGAAGCAGTCTCAGTCACTGAATAATTTTTGTGTGGATCTCAACATGTTTTTGATCTGCAGACTACATTTCCCTTCCAAAATTATGTGAAAGTGTAGGTCAATTACCACCATTTATACGGTGGATCATCATTAGAAACAGGCGTTTGTAAGTACGAAACAACAAAACCAGTCAGTGACCCCCTCATGATTGCAAAGCCCTTTTGAATTAGTTACCAATGAGACTTGTTTTTTTTTCCCCTCACAGGGCCAGGGCCCGTGCTAACACATCAATCCATAATTAAATGCGCGCTCTCTTAATCAGCCAACCAATAAGCCTATCATTCCTGTTACATTTATTTAGAAAATCATTTTTCTTTTATTTAATAAAGTACATTAACACCAGTTAATAACTGCACAGGCATCTAACAATACACCAATTGCACCAGCATCAATCATTTGGTATCAGAACGAAGATAATCTATCTTACAATCCTTGCAATGTCTGCTCCCAAAGGTTTTCCTCCACCTCTCAGTGTGTTATTGCTGTAACTGTAAAAATTCAAGCAGAGATAATACATTGCAAATGCCTTCCAATTCATATGTTTTGTTTTCTGTTTTTTAGCACAGTTTTTTTTACATGGAATTTTATATTTTATCTTTCAAAAGTTTTGGCATTAAACTAGTTCAACAGACCGTGTTTTTTATATTGTCTAACATTTAAAAATCTGTTATTTTGTCACAACAGCACAAGGAGAATTGTGATTTTTTTTCACTGTGACCTCATTATTTTGATGCAGGCTGGAAAATGATAAATCTCATCGTTCCACCTACAACTTGTAAAATGGATTATGAAAAATTGTTTTTTTTTGTGGCAGAATAATTATAGGGAAATGAGCATTGCACATCATTTACATTGGTTTAAATCCTCACATTGATTGCTTTGACCTTTTTTTTCCCAGCTCAAACCTAGTTAAAGCTGCAGTACGCTGGCATGTTAGCCATTACAGCTCCATTCAACAGCCCGACAGAAATGTTTGCAAATGTGACTACACCAGCAATTCACTCTCATTTTAATGCTTGTAAGATGTCTTCTTGCATTAATAATTAATCTCTCACTGGCCCACCACTGCTTTCGTTTCAACCATAAGACTTGCTTGCTGGAAATTTGCATTTGATTTTGCTGCCCACTTATGATTGATAATTGTTGATGTTTTGTAAAAGAAGACCAGTTTTTGCTTTACATTCCCTTCGTTCACAGGATATTGAAATTAGCTTTAATAGACAAAAGCGCGGAGGTATTATTGCAAATATTTATATATATATGTATATAAACTTGTAATGTTTAGAAGATAGACCAATGCCGGTCTGTTTAAGATGCATCAGTGTAGGCATAATAAGAAATTACAGAATTGTGCTGAACATAATGTACACTCATGAGAAGTCAGGAAGAGCTTGTGAAAATAAGCAGGCAGGCTGTTGCCTACTGGGGTCCTCTCACACAATTGTAATACATCTTTCCCATTATACCATGAGGAAAAATAACACTGCCGCTGTTCCTGTGGATATGTACTTTCTAGAAACACATTTCAGATAAAAATATGTCACAGAGATGCTATTTCCATCCTGCATTTTGATGATTTTTTTTAAAATCATGTCAATTTCGTTAATTCTAACACAGAAAAACAGTGCCGCAATTAGATTCACTTACCCAATCACAAAAAAATCCATCGTTCTATTACTTTGAAAATCCACACACTGTGACATTCTAATTTTAACACGGTAAAACTAGAAAAATCGTTCCGAAAGCATCTTCTTTCTCATTTGCAGCTCTCTTAGAGCTGGCGGTTTAATTTTTGGAATTTCAAAGGAAAATTAAAATATCCTGGATCTAATGTATATATATTTTTTATATATTTCCCACATAGACTATAATGCTGGGAAATTCATTTTGTTCACAAATTGTCTTTATTGCATTCAATGTTGGGTAAAACTGCACACAGATTATGTTAAAATGATAAAGCAAGGTGGACATAAGAAATTATATTTATTTAATGCAGCCTTTTTCATTAACAAAGTGATTCAGTATTATGTATTTAAGAAAACATGCATGGAGCTGGAGGTAGATTGAAACCTCGGGGAGCTTAATGCCATCTTCTCCCTCCCCACCCACAAAAAAATGCTTTTTATTTTCTGGCCAACAATGATTTTCAAGAAGCAATATAACAAAGTACATAGGATGTGCAGAGGAATGTGAAAGAGGAACTGCAATAGCATCTGAATTCAGTGATATTTTGCTATTTTAAATTTTTGCTGATGTCAGCTGCTATTCTCAATGCACGAGGCAGTGAATGTCACCTGCTCATGTTCACTGCCAAGCAGTTTTTTAGTTATCCTGTGAGAGGCTTCTCTTAACCCTAAACTGCCGGTGTGATCCACAGCTCAAAAACTGTTCATTCTTTGCCGCAACATGGAAAACATCTCATTGGCGGAAATTAGAGACGGAAGTGAAAATAAACTAATGAATAAGATGAAAGCATTGTGTGAAGGAGGTGAAAAATGTGACTGTGTTTACACTGATACTTAAACTATTGGGTAGAATTTAACAGCCCGGTCATGGAGGGACCAGGGCTGTAAAATGCCGTAAGGTGGTCAAAGGTCCACTGACTTCAGCAAGATCGTAAACTTCCCATTGGCCAAAGGGACCGTAAAATTCAGTCCATGGTGTAAATCTGGAGTCTGGGCTTAAAGGTTCCATTACATAAAATCCACAAACTGAAATTGTACCAATCCTTTAAAAAAAACTCTTTCAAAAAATAAAAAGTGGAACTTTCTCCCATTTTGAGGCCAAGTAGACAGGGGGGGGGGGGGGCGCGGGGGAGGACTGATGGGGTGGGGGGATGTAGAATGTTCCCCTCTGTGGAGACAGCTGGGAGAACAGACCAAATCCACTGGCCCCGACCTCATGAATTATGCCCAGGAGGCTTTTACGGCATATTTTTCCGGGGCAGGCTTGGATGGTATACTTTCCACTACCTTGTCTGGGCACCATATTGCAAAGGTGCCCAACGTGACTGACCGACTATTGAAGAAACACTGTGCACCTCCTGAAGATAGGGTGGATCTCTGGGGGCATTCTGAGACCAGCAGATGGACCATTTGAGAATGAAAATGGATCTCCAGGAACATTCTGAGGCTTGAAAATGAGTCCCCTTTGGGACACCAAATCGAGAAGATTCAGCTGCAGATGCTCTCCTGACCCACTGCTGTGGTGTCATAGAATCCCTACATTGCAGAGGGAGGCCATTCGTCCCTTCACGTCTGCACTGATCCTTACCTAAGCTTACCCCATAAACCCACATATTTACCCTGCTAATCCCTCTAATTTATATGTCTTGGGACACTAAGGGGCAATTTAGCATGAGCAATCCACCGAACTTGCACATCATTGGACTGCGGGAGAATACTGAAGCATCTGGAGAAAATCCATGCAGAGATGGGGAGATGGTGCAGACTCCACATAGACGGAGACCTGAGATGGGAATTGAACCCAGATCCCTGATGCTGTGAGGCAGCAGTGTTAACCACTGTTCCAGGATTGCGGGCAGCCTCCATTTCAAAACTGGAGTTTGCTCCAGACATTTCTCTGGTGATTCCAACATCTGCATACTATATTGTTCCAAACATATTCTGACATGTTTTCCTGCTGGCATCATGGAAAATCTAGTGCAGGGGGAAGGGGTGTCAGGTGGTGGGTGGAGGGTGGGAGTTGGGCCTGCATCTGCATCTAATTAATGGTTTTCCAATCCACCAAGGTGGGCACCAGCAGAAGATCTCACTGCAAATCCATGTCAACGTGAAGTCGGTTTCAGGGCCTCCCATCATATTTTCCCCACGCGCACCCCCCCAACCTCAATGCCCACTATCGAACCCAATCGTGGTGGCTTGAGAGATCTGCACCCAAGGTTACAACAATCTTTAAAACTTAAACTTTAAGCCTTCAAAATATTTAATTTTATGTCCATATCGAGATAGGAATAATCTGGAGCTACTTAGATGGATTAATTTCATAACACTAAATTTTAGAATTCCATATGTAAATAACTGGAATTGAGAATTTGCTAATGACCATTAATCCGTTGTCGATTGTTGGAAAAACCTATCTGGTTCACCAATGTCCTTTAGGGAAGGAAATCTGCCGTCCTTATCCGGTCTGGCCTACATATGACTCCAGGTGCACAGCAATGTTGTTCACTCTCAACTGCCCTCTGAAATAGCCTCGCAATCCACTCAGTTCAAGGGTGACTAGGGATTGGCAATAAATGCTGGCCCAGCCAGCAATGCTTATGCCCCATGGATAAATAAAAAACAACCTCCTATTAACACCACACGGTGTGTCACTTCAGTACAGTTCAAACTAGTTTACAAGTGTTCAGGTATCCCTTAGGGTCTCCTGGACAAATTCCTACTTGGCGTTAATTTAAATGTTTAAAAATATGAATGTTCCCACTGCTTCATGCAAAGGCTTAAAATGTAACAACTAGGAGCAGAGTCCTGTGTATGATTGTAGCAGCATGCTGCACCTAACTCTCCCCTGACCAAAAGAATCAGAGTTTCCAGGCAATATAAAATGAACTCTCTCACTGAAACCAGCACGGTGACTACCGATCTGGTAGCTGCAGTGTGAGCACTGTGTCTGTATTAGGTATCTAAGGAATAGTCTTCTGTAAGACTTCTTTAAGTGAACTGTACATATATGTAAAAAGGGAAAAAAACTTGATGAAACCATTTTGATAGAGGGTAAGAAATCTTCATCGGCGCCTCTTTGTTTAAAAGTGGAAACTGACAAGAATGCGGCAATCTTTTAACATCCCAATTGAGAAAGAGAATTCTACGTTTTAGTTTTAAAACATATCCGATTATTTTGATCATTAAGTTGATGATTATTGAAATTAAAAAATATATTCTGTGTACATAAATATAACATTATACAGCTTACTGCTGTTACCATGGACTGTTTTACCTGATTCAATTAATCACTTAAAGAGAACAAGTACATAATCAGCAACAATAACAGCCTCCATGTCATAATATAACATACACATCATACAAAACGTTTTTAAATATTTCTGATTCATACAAGTTGTGCTTGTATTTATTTTTTAAAAAATGCTTTCTGTATGTTTTAAGAATCAAAACCATTTATTGCCAAAGAATAAACAAATAATTGCAGATTACGCAAATTATATCAATTTGAGAAAAAGCCACTTTTAAAATAATTATCAAATGCCTTAATCTATTTTAACGTTATTTTACCTTATTTTACAGTAGCTTATTGCACGACTAAAAGACTTTCGCACCATCACACAATTTGCCTTGAAATCATGTCACAAATGCTGAAAATACTGATAAGCATGGATGTGAATGTACACAGAGGATGTGGAATGAAGCAGCCAGCAAATGTGAAAAAAGTATTCAATAAGTGATCCGTCCACTGAAACAAACAACAAAGCTGCGGATGGTTGGTGTTGGAAAGGCAGGATATGATTTCATTTAAAATCCAAAGCTTGACAATTATATTTTCCAAGTATAGAATTCAGATGCAGTTTCTTTATTTGTGCTACAGTGTTAATGTGCCAACACATTTCAACATTTAACACAAGATATTGGGTCTTCTTTCATAGTTTTAATACAGCTTTTATTTAAAACACCCATCACATTTAAAGTGACATTTTGGTGCAGTCAGTGCTACTTGGTGCACGTATATACCTTTTGAACTTCTTTCCCCATTTTTTTTGCAAGATATTTAGAGAAATCTGCCTTCTGTTTCTATTTTAATATTTCAGTGGACAAATGCTGAAGTGAATACAGCAGAAAGCCAAGCTCCAAATAAATTATTAACTCTCTGCTGATGGGGCCTTTCATGTTTACTACCACAGCACCTACAATCACATTGCATTACTCTCCAAAAAATTGTGGACTTATAACCGGGAAATAAAATGTCAACACAGAACACGTCCTAGGTTTAAATGTACTGCACTACATCAAGGCTACTGCGGCACTTTCAGCAATGACTTAACCACACTGCATTGCAACACAACTGGCCTAGAAGTGCTGTAGTTAGCTTATTTGTGCATTTCAGTTGGGGCTTGCTGATCTGAAGGTTTTTTTTTAAAGACACAATTTCTTTCCAACAGAGAGCCTTTATGGCTCACTCTAATGAAAGCTCCCATGCACGTAACATCCAGAACCTTTGGCAAAATCTATTTTTCTTCTGTGGTTAAAGTGGTAAATTATTAAAAAGGCAAGATACTCTAATTGCAAATAATAAGTTAGGATATATTTGATAATATAGCCAAGTGCAATATCATCTATGACTTCTATCCTATTTCTGTAACATTGTACTTAAATATTTTAGATGATGTTTTGACAAAGATTTCTTTTAATATGATGCATTACTCTTCATGCTGGAGGTGCAAAATTTAAAAAGCCTCCTCTAACACAACTTTATAGTTGCAAATGGTAGAAGTCACATATTCCTTTCCAAAAAAAACACGGAGGTCATCTTCATAAATTCCTAAAAATTTTGGTTTTTGGAACTGAGAAGAACATTTTTAAAAACGTGTATTTTATTAGAAAGATAATCAAGCCTTATGATATTTGCAAGTGTGATCCTGTTCAAAATATTACTAAATTGAAGAGAACCAAAGGAGAATAATGCACGACTTTAGCCCCAATTGAAATGTGTCTGTAGCCAGGCCATCCTATTGAGTCCTAACCTCCGGCTCACTTGCAAATGGAAAATTTTGTTTTAAATAGAAAGGCAAGGGTGAAAAAAATAGGAAAAATAGGCCATCACAATTCATCTCAAGTATCATAGAGGATAATTAGACACAATGGCAAGCTGTGGTGGGCCTACTTTACAGTGTGGTTTGGAGAGCTGTAGTTGTAATTACACAGCCATCATGCTGAATGCAACAATCAGTGCTTGACTGCACCATGGCAGCCCATCAAACCACCAGTAACAAAATAGCTTGAATCTGTATAAATGAGAAGTTGAGATCAATGAGTAGGGCAAAGTGTTTATGGTGAATCTGATTTGCTTGCAGGAACAATGTCTTTCTTTGATCCACCATCATTATTAGATAAGTATGACCACAATAAACAGTACTTCAAATACTCTCATGTACATTTCGCAACTGCAGTCCTCCAATACCACGTGCGTTCTACAATATTTAATTTTACCTTTCTAAACCTATCTTTTGTTCTGTTCCTTGCTGACCAGGATCTAAACTGGGCCTAAATAAATGCGCTGCAAATATTTGAGAATCAAGAATTGAAAGTGAACCAGAATTCTCAGTGCAGGCTAACACTGATTAAATTAAGTGCATTACAGGCAGTTCAGAGATTCCTGGGATGAAGTGAATGGTTTCTATGAGGAAATGTTGAGTAGGTTGGGCCTGTACTCATTGGAGTTTCAAAGAGTGAGAGGTGATCTTATTGAAGTGTAGAAAATTTTGAGGAACTTTAACAGGGTAGGTGCTCGGGGGTTTTCCCCTCATGGTAAAATCTGGAACGAGGGAGTACAGTTTAAATATAAGATCCATTAGTTGTGGAGATGAGGAGGAATTTCCTTTCTCGGAGGGTTATTAACATTTGGAATTCTCTACTTCAAAGGATGTGAAGGCTAGGTCACTGAATATAGTCAAAACTGAGTTAGACAGATTCTTGATCCATAGGGGAGTGAAGAGTGAAAGTTTAAAGTTTTAAACGGTTATGGGGGAAGGAAGCAGGAAAGAGGAGTTATTGCCACAATCAGATAATTCATGATTTATTGCATGATGGAGCAGGTTTAAAGAGGTCGAATAGCCTACAAAGGGTGGCGTGGTGTCACAGTGGTGAGCACTGCTGCCTCACAACACCCAGGAACATGGGTTCAATTCCTGGCTTGGGTCACTGTCTGTGCAGAGTCTGCACGTTCTCCATGTCTATATGTTTCCTCTGGGTGCTCCAGTTTCCTCCCACAATCTGAAAGACATGCTGGTTAGGTGCATTGGCCATGCTAAATTTTCCCTCAGTGTACCCAAACAGATGCCAAAGTGTGACGACTGGGGGATTTTCAAAGTGACTTCATTGCAGTGTTAATGTAAGCCTGCTTGTGATAATAATAAACTTTAAAACATACTCCTGCCCCTAATGTTTTTGTTCAGAATTCCCTGATGTATTTGCACATCACTTACTGTTTTGTAATATCTGATTCACTCACATTTATACATTCCACTGTATATACTGAGGACTGAAAATGTAAACTAGCAAAATAGATTCAGAAGAAACTATCTTCTGGAGCTTGGCTGACCACTCTTAGGGGCTGTAGATGAATTTCCCTGGTTTCTCTTTCTTAAATTGGTATAAGGTTTTCTGTTCCCCTGCCTCTTCCAGATGATTGCATGGCTGCATGGGAGAGGAGGAGGGAAGCAGGGATGATGTTCTGCTTAAGTGTCCAGACTTTATCTCCCTTTCTTTATCACACATAACATAGAGATGAATCTTGATAAGATACTGTAATAAACTGAACATTAATTGGAAGCTCTGAGGTACATTTTCAGTAGTAGGATGGTTTCCCATCATTTGTAAGGTGACTGAAGGAGTTGTGAAATAGGATAGTGTGTACAGATTCCTTCACTGGTATTACTAAGATGATACCATAGCAACTTGCACCCTTCTGCTTCAGAAAATGCAGGTTACCTGCCGCCAGTTTTATACATTCCCAGCCAGATTTCCACTGCAATGCTGCATCTCTGTAACCTTACTGGTGTTTTTTCTTTATTATCAATAACCTCCTTGTGTATGCAATCATTTCCTCCTGGACGCTGACTACACTTTTGTGAAGAAGTACAAAAAGCTAAAGACAGGAATTAGCAGATGCAGTGATACATTATACAGAATAATGAATAAGTTGGATGACTTTGTGCATGTTGAATGAAAGCCAGTTTAGATTTGCATATATCTTTAAGCCATCCTGACTAATTACCATTCTCAGCATTTATCTATATGTGAGTTTGTTTATCATTTTGTTTTGTTATGTAAAGGCAAGTCCTCACTTTGTACTGGTGCTGACACAACTTGAAGTGTTGTGACATTTCCACTCACAAAAACGCAGACAGGAAGCCATAAGGTAACTTCCATAGTACGAGGCCAGGAATGATCAGTGTGTACACAAGTCAACTAGTTACTGTCTAAACAAAGTCTGTTACAGCGAGATGCAAAATCCTTACCAAGATAAAGGGAGAAATTTTCAACTTGCGCCTAAAATGGGTGTAAAGTCAGCGGGGCAACCATGTCACGTGCCATCTGTACAGGTTTTATTTAAATTTGCTATCAGCGTGAATTTTACTGCTAATTGGACATGTATCAGTTTCTGATACAAAACTGAAAATAGTGGAAATACTCAGTATAGTCAGCACGTATAGAGAGGGAAACAGAGTTAATGGGCAGAGCGTGCCACTCCTGCCAGTGAAGGGAATCATGGTAGGTGGGGCGCACTAAACTTGGCATGATGGAAAAAAATCAGTTTCACACTGGTAGGAAATTAGTTGCACATTCTGTTCTCCCGACTTTGATGGTAGGTAGAAGGTAGCTCAGGCTTCCAGTGCAACTATGTTGGGAATCACATTGGTGGCACAGTGATTAGCACTGCTGCCTCACAACACCAGGGATATGGGTTCAGTTCCCGGCTTGGGTCACTATCTGTATGGAGTCTGCATGTGTCTGCGTGGGTCCCCCCTGGGTGCTCTGGTTCTCTCCCCACAGTCTGAAAGAGGTGCTGGTTAGGTGCATTGGCCATGCTAAATTCTCCCTCAGTGCACCCGAACAGATGCTGGAGTGTGACAACTAGGAGATTTTCACAGTAACTTCATGTAACATTTGTTAATGTAAGTCTACTTGTGACAATAATTAATAAATTTATTTCCATCTCATGAGTACTCATTAAAATACCAACACATAAGAATTATATTCCCTTTCAAATTTAAGTGACCTGACAGGTATATACATGGGGAGACAGGTAATGTTTCCTCACGGTATATACATGGGGAGAAATTCTCTGGTCTCCCTGTCATGTGTTTCTTGGCTGTGGAAGGTGGTGTGCTGTTCAATGTTCTGTGGGCACGGGAATCAAGACCAACAGGGAGGGAAGAGACGGAGGCAGGATGGGGCGGTGTGGGGAAGTGTGTGGAAGACAGAAAGGGAGGAAAAGACCGAGGCAGGAAGTGGGGTGGCAGGAGTATGGGTGGAACACAGGAGGGGGTGGGGAGAGATCTCAGCAGGAAATGGAATGCAGGGGGAACAGTGAAGGAGAGGAGAATAAGGGGGAACAAGAGAGCGGAGGGGGGAGACAAAGGCAGAATTAGATGGGCGGTCAAGGAATAGCGTGGAATCGTGAATGTATAGCAGTGAAGAGTTAAAAGGTTCAATTTTATGACTGTACATAAATATCATGCACCTTCCAACCTCACAACCACTATCATCTAGAAGGACAACAGCAGCACATACCTGGGATCATCACCACCTCGAATTTCCCCTCCAAGTTACTCACCATCCTGACTTGGAAATATATCAGTATTCCTTCACTATCACTGCGTCAAAACCCTAGAATTCCCTCCTTAACAGCACTGTGGGTGAACTTACACCTCAGGGACTGCAGCTGTTCAAGAAGGCAGCTCAACATCACCTTCTCAAGACAACTACAGATGGGCAATAAAAGCTGGCGCAGTCAGCCACACCCACTTCTCATAGATGATTTTTTTTAAACAGTACAAAACCAAAGTTTTATTTAGCATGCCTTCCTTAACATTACATGCAGCTGGAAGCAGGTAAATGCATATTCTTTCATTTTTAACCCCCTTCATGAGAGTGATGTGCAATCAGAATATTTTGTTCTTTCGTAACTAGTAGGCCCCAGTCTTAGAGCCCTGACTTACAGCTGCTCAACCTTCCATCTGATAGTAGGCCAACATCTTGCATGCCCTAAGGCCACATAAATGTTTTGGACTGGATATTGCATGCCAGGGCAGTAACATATGCATATAATGAATCTTGGGGTTTGAGGCCTGTACTGCCCCTTTAAGAGAGTGGGTCAGATGACCCCCCAGGGGCTTAGCTCCTCCCAGTGACTTAAATCTGATTGTGGAACAGTGCATTCAGACAATAAAGAACTCAAAGGTCAGAATCTACCCATCCCGCCCGCCACAGGAATCAGAGCGGATGGGAGACGGATTATGAAGAAGGTCTGCTGACCTCAGGCAGCATTTTCCAGTCTTGGGGCGAGTACGTCTGGAAAACCCCATCCCCCAGTGTTCAAGATACCAAGCCTACCGTGTGGTTCCTTAGGCATTATAAGTTGATAGGTTCAACTAATAAGGGTTTAAGTAAAGAGAAGGGAAATCTGTCCAAGTAAACATTGATGGGATCAATTGTTTCACATATCAGAGCGGCAATTAATGACCAACATCATGAAATCCTTTTGCATGTATTAGCATGTCATGCTCACTCATTAAAAGGCAGCTCATCAGAGTTAACTTCACTCCCAAATTGTCCTTTTTGTGGAATGTTGTTCTTTTTGTGGAATGTTGTCCGCTTTATGGAATGTTGTCCACTTTGTGGAATGTTGTCCTCTTTGTGGAATGTTGTTCTCTTTGTGGAATGTTTTCCTTTTTGTGGAATGGTGTTATCTTTGTGGAATGTTTTCCTTTTTGTGGAACATTGTCCTTTTTCTGGAATGTTGGCTTCTTTGTGGAACATTGTCCTTTCTGTGGAATGTTGTCCACTTTGTGGCATGTTGTCCTCTGTTTGGAACTTTTTCCTTTTTGTGGAACAGTGTCCTCTTCGTGGAATATTGTTATTTTTGTAGAATGTTGTCCTCTTTGTGGAATGTTTTCCTTTTTGTGGAATGTTGTCATTTTTGTGGAATGTTGTCCTTTTTATAGAATGATGTTTTCTTTAGAGGTTGTCACTAAACTGCACCATGTGGCAGTATGCAAGTTGTGTAGAATATGGTCTCAGAAAGGAAAGATTAGTGAGGGTAGGTGGAGGAGTGGTCAGGTGACAGGAGCGAGATAGTGCAGACTGTTTCTGTTCCCTTCAGATATGGTGCCTAGACTTGCAAGGCCATGAGGCAATGGTGGGGCAGGGACTTCATGACTGCCCCTACCAAAATAATCATTGAGCACCTCGTAGATGCATACTTTTGATTCACAGCGTGGGTCACTGTCTGTGTGGAGTCTACATGTTCTCCCCGTCTCTGCATAGGTTTCCTCCGAGTATTCTGGCTTCCTCCCACAGTCCAAAAGATATGCTGGTTAGGTGCATTGGCCATATTAAATTCTCCCTCAGTGTACCCGAACAGGCGCTGGAGTGTGGCGACCACGGGATTTTCACAGAAACTTCATTGCAGTGTTAATGTAAGCCTACTTGTACACTAAGAAATAAACTTTAAACTTAATTAGCTGAATAGCACACGTTGCCAGCTGTCCTCCCTGCTCCTCCCTGCACCCTCGCTGCAGAAATCATTTTCACTTCTATGCCCATCTGCAAACTTAATATTCCAGAATAGAAGGTTCCAGCTTTTGTCTATTTCCTCAGATAATTATTTGTAGATTTGCCAGATGTACATATGACTGCAGGGTTAAAGATCTTTTGCATTGGCAATGGAGGCAGCAGGCAATAGGGCATTTAAAGCTGGCTTGAAATAAAGTGATTTCAGAACTAATCCCAGAAGTTACCTGCATATGAAATAAGTTAGATATAGTTTATCTCAAAATTGTGTGGCTCAGGCAAATCCCTTAGAATAAGTTATTGTTGTGTTAAAAAGCATAAACAAATAATTTAAATTTAACAGAGTGAAACTAAAGAGCATATCTTTTAAGTAATACTGCATCTCACAAGTGAAGGAATGTCACTTTACTTGTACTTTTGGTAATTATAGGCATTATATTTTCAAATTTTTTAGTTCAAATTATACTTGACTTTCTTAAGCTACTTTTAAAAGTAGAAATCCAGTGTCACAATGAATTCGTAACGGGGAACAAAGAAATGGATGAGGAACTAAATTCATACTTTGCTTCTGCTTCACAAAGGAAGGCATGAATAATGTACCGGAAGTTTTGAGAAACACAAATTTTAGTGAGGAGCAGAAGGCAAGCGTGTTAGAGAAGAAAAGGTTTTGGTGAAATTAATGGGATTGAAGACAGATAAATCTCCTGATAATCTTATTCCCAGAGTACTGAAGGAAATGGCTCTAGAAATAATAGATTCATTAGTGATCATTTTCCAAAGTTCTTTGGATTCTGGAATGGTTCCTACAGATTGGAAGGTAGCTAATATAAGCCCAGTATTCAGAAAGGGAAAATAGTTGAGGCCAAAATATTGTGTGATTTCAAGAAGGGATTGGATTTAGCTCTTGCGGCGACAGGGATCAAAGAATATGGGGGAAGACAGGATCAGGGCATTGAAATTGATGATCAGCCATGATCATAATGAATAGCAGAGCCGTTCGAAGGGCCGAATGGCCTCCTCGTGCTTCAATTTTCTATGCATGTTTCAATGTTTTATTTTATGTTTGAATATTTAAATCAGACAAATAAATAAGGAGAAACTAATAGGCAAATTGTAACCACATACAATAAATTAATTTTCTTGATGTGCTAGTGCATCTGATTACTACTTAAAATGCCGTAATACTCAAGTGGGCAGGGAATTTTTTTTTCAAATGCTGCGATACGTGTAGCCAAATCTGTGAATTTTCAGTACTTAATGACCAGGTAGAATTAGCAATGTAAAGCAACCTGTTCCTTTTAATCAGATACTAATGACATTTCTTACATTGTTTTATTCATAAAATCTGAAGAATGATGAAGATAATCTTAGGACAGCTAATTTTCTTAAAAAAAACAGCCACATAATCAGAACATTTCCACGAATATAATACAAACCCAGGCATCGACATGGAACAAAAATGTAAAATAATAATTCAGAACAATTCATCAATTGTGTGAAAATTAACCACCTCAGATGATCCGTAATGTAATAGCGGAATGCCGGGTAAAAGACAAAATCAATTATATAATACTTATTGGTAATTTATTCAGTCATTTGTGATAAAAATAGCTTTTGCTTTTTATGAAGAAAGAATTAATTAAAATTTATGTTTGAATAGTGTCAGATAGTATTTAGGAAAATTTATGGTGCTTTTTAAGTAACGCGAACAATTAACATGGGTAGAATCCCAGAGCCAATAAATAAAATATTTAACATTTTATTGTTCCAAATGAATATAGTGCAATAAATCAAGCGTGTTAAGTATTGCCTACACTGTAAAATTATTTAATTAGCACAAGCCACATATACTGCCTTTTGGTAGAAAAAGGAAGGTGTTACATCAACTCGTATTATCAAGTCAAATAGCAACAAAGCTCCATTGGTTGGGAAATTAATTTTTTTTTAATCTGCCCTTATGCAAAATACAGACAGTTTACTGTAACACTTTCCAAATGCAATTCATGCTAATTCCATTTCCATTGTGGCCCTAAGATTGCAGTTCATTTCAAAAGTACGCACTCAGGACCAATTTCTTCTATTAGTTTCAGCTGAGAACATCACAACTTCATGTCATACAATTGTATTGCAGCAACCCAGATCACGTTTACAATATTTGCACAATACCTTACAAACTATTACTCAAAGGGGTTTGCAATTGGAAACAATATTAAGTCTTTGAGATTTATGAGACAGTGTGATGTGTATTAAATAATTATAAACAATTCATCTTGCATTGTATTTTTTTTTAATTGTTACTTAAAGTAGTGGTCCTAGTTTAATTTTTAAAAATTGCCAATGCTTGTGATAGTATTTGAAACTTGTGCCTGATTCACAAAGACGCACTCATGTAATAAATAAAGAGCATCCTCTCTGTGGATCTGAAGAGGATGTACTTATTCACTGTCAGGAACTGTGTCTGTTGTACAATATCACCTTGAACTTTAAGACACCTCAACACATTTACTGTATCCTCATCACCACACTAAATAATCGTGCAATCTCTGCTTTTGGCTTCCCAGCCTACTATAGTATTAGTACTCTTTCTCCTTCTACGATATCTGCCCACAAAAACTAATAATTAATGTTCGAATTAGACAAAATGCAGAATAAATTACAGTAATTCATCAGAAACGATAAGTGTCGACATCAGTATTTTGAATCTTCTTTTGAAAAAAAAATGTATTGGTAAAGGACTTTTTTTCCCCTTATCATAAAAAGGAAGGCTGTAATTTGTACATTTTCAGTGAATATTAAAAGGAAAGTTGTTTGTGTCATGTTGTTCACTGTCACTTTTTCTAATATACTGCACCTCAATAGAATGGGGTATCATTATTGCAGTTACCAGCTTATGTAAAGCAGTCATGTTGTACATTGCAAAATATTCGATATATCTATTACAAAAATTGTAGAGCTATACTCAGCACTTATGCCTTTAAAATCAATTAGTAGACAAATATGGCTATTTAGACATATTGATATTTCATCTTACTCTATCTGGCTTTTTGATCAACAGTACTGAAATAACTAAGCATTACCTCTGCAATAAAAGGAGAGGTATATTTTTTAAAATTACTTGGAAAACATTCAGCGTCACTTCCACCCCGTGTCTTGCAATTATTCGTGACTATATCTCTCTCTCTCAAATTCAGGCAGTGGGATTCAGGTGTCTGTGTTCTTCTGTTACATGATCTTGAGAGTTACTGTTTTTGGAAAGACATCAGTAAACAGAGTGGTAAGTCAGTCAATGACTGCGTTTACGAAGCTGGAGGCAAGAAGACTGGTAGCACAACTGAATAAATTGTTTGATGGTTGCCCTTTAGGGCAAGCAAGAGTGTGGAAGGAAATGGACTGTTTGTCTCTCAGGCTGATTTGTCGACAGGGAAAATACATCTGGGTCACTTTAACTGCCGTCTTTTTCTTATCGCAAGAGAAACTGAAAATGGCTGCTTTTTGTTTGTTATCCTATGATTAATTTGGAACCCACGTCAGGATTGTGTTCTGCATGACACCCCTTCATCCCCAGAATCATTTCAACATTGTTGCTCTACACTTCATTGAATCCCTTCATCCCCAGAATTAACACCCAGATTGGTCTCCCAGAATTGCATTTGACACTACACCCCTTCCTTAGCATGGTGGCGCAGTGGTTAGCATTGCTGCCTCATGGCACCAGGGCTGAGGGTTCAATTCTTGGCTTAGTTCACTGTCATTGTGGAATTTGCACCTTCTCCCCATGTCTGCATGGGTTTCCTCTGGGTGCTCTGGATTGCTCCCACAATCCGAAAAACGTGCTGGTTAGGTGCATTGGCCATTCTAAATTCTTCCTCAGTGTATCGAATAGGCACTGGAGTGTGGCAACTAGGGGATTTTCACCGTAACTTCATTGCAGTGTTAATATAAGTTTACTTGTGACTAATAAATAAACTTTTTGATAAGGCGTTTGATAAGGTGCTGCACAAAAGGTTGTTACAGAAGGTTAGGGAGCATGGAGTTAGGGGTAAGGTGTTAGCGTGGATAGGGGATTGGCTGTCAAATAGGAGGCAGAGAGCGGGTGTCAGTGGGTGCTATTCGGATTGGCAGTTGGTGACTAGTGGAGTGCCCCAGGGATCGGTGCTGGGGCCTCAGCTATTTACCATTTATATAGATGATCTGGAGGAGGGAGCCGAGCGTAAGGTGTCGAAATTTGCTGATGACACAAAGATAAGTGGAACGGCAAATTGTGCGGAGGGTGTGGAAAGTCTGCAGAGGGATCTAGATAGGCTAAGCGAGTGGGCGAGGACCTGGCAGATGGAATACAATGTTGGCAAGTGTGAGGTTATCCACTTTGGTAGGAATAATGGTAGGAAGGACTACTACTTACAGGGCAAAAAGCTGCAGCATGCTACGGTGCAGAGTGACCTGGGGGTCCTTGTTTATGAGTCGCAAAAACCCAGCCTACAGGTGCAGCAGGTGGTCAGGAAGGCAAATGGGATGCTGGCCTTCATAGCGAGGAAGATTGAATATAAAAGTAGGGAGGGCACTGGTGAGGCCGCAGCTGGAGTACTGTGTGCAGTTTTGGCCTTGGAGGGAGTGCAGAGGAGGTTCACTAGGCTGATACCAGAGTTGAGGGGGTTGAGCCATGAGGAGAGGCTGAATAGACTGGGCTTGTACTCGTTGGAGTTTAGAAGGATGAGGGGAGATGTCATTGAGACATATAAGATGATGAAAGGGATGGATAGGGTAGAGGTGGAGAGGTTCTTCCCGCTCAGAAAGGACAGCAGGACTAGAGGGCACAGCCTCAAGATAAGGGGGGGGTGCAGTTTAGAACAGAGTTGAGGAGGAACTTCTTCACTCAAAGGGTGGTGAATCTCTGGAATTCTCTGCCCATTGAAGTGGTGGAGGCTACCTCGCTAAATATATTTAAGACGTGGGTAGATAGGTTTTTGGTAGGCAAGGGGATTAAGGGTTATGGGGAGAAAGCGGGAAGGTGGAACTGAGCCACTTCGGATCAGCCATGATCTTGTTGAATGGTGGGGCAGGCTCAAAGGGCTAGATGGCCTACTCCTGCTCCTATTTCTTATGTTCTTATGTTCTTATGTTTACTTTATAATATGCTGATTTTAACATAACTCCTTTCTCACCAAAGATCAAGCAGCTTTCTAAAATTTTATTCATCTTTCTTCTGAGATCTGAGTAAGTTACATCAAAACCATAGAAACCCAACAGAGCAGAAAGAAGCCATTTGGCCCATTGAATCTGCACAATCCCTCCCAGGTCCTACCCCCATATCCCTATATATTTACCTGCTAATCTCTCTAACCTACACATCTCAGGACACTAAGGGGGAACTTTAGCATGGCCAATCAACCTAACCCGCACATCTTTGGACTGTGGGGGGAAGCCGGAGCACCCAGAGGAAACCCATGCAGACACGAGGAGAATGTGCAAACTCCACATAGTTATTTTATAATATGCTATAAATTTAATTCGCAGAGTTGGTCCCAGGTTTTCAGTAGATTAAGATGAGTTCACAGTCCATGGCCCCACTTGTGTGTTATCCATATTAACTGTAAAGACTGTGAGCCAGATTTTCAGAGTTGTGGAGACTCCATAGAGAGTTCAAAACAGCGGGCAGGATTTGGATCCAGAAGTCCCACCTCCTTCCTGGTGTTGCTGACATTGAAAGATGTGTGAAAAGTGGCAGGGCATCCATGAATCAGCCAGGCCAGTTAAGAAACTGGGAGTGAACAGGAACTTAGTGATTTTCACTGTGGAAAGGTGCAAATACATGATCCAGCACATGGTATTGGAGATCTGAACAGCTCTGAAGACCTGGGATAAATAACTCTAATCCTTAATCCATAGAGACTGCTGTATGACATCAGGGAAAGGGGGTGGAGAGGCTAGCAAAAAGCAAAGTCACACTTGAGCGGGCTCCTCTTCATTATCCTTTGTCGCGTAACCCAAGAAGGCAATATTTCTGCCTGCCAATCTCACTGGGTGTGCCGCGTGTTGTCCATGAAGGAAAGAAGGCTGAGAAAGTTGAGGAAAGTTGAGGGTGCAAGACCCTCATACAAGAACACAAACTAAGTGCATATCCCAGGTCCCTTAATTCCCTGAGACACCAAAAGTCTCTCCATCCCAGCTTTAAATATATTCACACAAGAAATAGAAGCAGGAGTAGACCAGCAGGCCCATTTAGCCTGCCCCATCATTCAATACAAACATGGATAATCTATGCCAGCCTCAATTCCTTTACACCACCATTTCCCCAATGGAGCGGGGGAGGGTGGGGTATTCAACAATGAAGCATCCACAACACTCTGGTGTGGAGAATTCCAAAGATTCAAAACCCTTTGAGTGAGGTAATTCTCCTCATTTCAGTCCTAAATGATTGGCCTCTTATCCTGAGACTGTGCCCCTGTGTTTTAGATCTCCTCACCAGCATTTTTCAACCGGTAGATTGATTTTATTTTTTGAGCATTTTGGAGGATTCTTGTGAATAACAATTATTGTGCTAGCAAATTTGTATTTTAACAGTAATGCCTACTTAGCTAGTGACAGTTACGGTTTTGTGGGTAGCACTCGTAGTTCCTAGAAGAATGAGCAGGATCTTATAGAAACATATATGATTATGAAGGGTATGGATAAGACAGAAGCAGGGAGATTGTTTCCATTGGCAGGTGAAACTTGAACTAGGGGGCATGGCCTCAAAATAAGGGGGAGCAGATTTAGGACTGAGTTGAGGACAAACTTCTTTACCCAAACGGTTGCGAATTTTTGGAATTCCCTGCCCAGTGAAGCAGTTAAGGTTACCTCATTAAATGTTTTTAAGGCAAGAATAGATACATTTTTGAACAGTAAAGGAATTAAGGGCTATGGTGAGCCAGCGGAAACAACATCCACCGTACCTAACACCTTTAGAATTTTGTAGGTATCAATGAGATCATCTCTCATTCTTCAAAACTCCAGATAATATTAGCCCAATTTACTGAACCTCTCAGCATCGGACAACCCCTCATCCCAGGCACCAATTTAATGAACGTCAGCTGTACTATCTCCAATATACATATCCTTTCTTAAATGTGGAGACCAAAACTACACGGGGCGATCTTATCAGAATTTGGCAGTGTTCGTTCTGATTTGAATTGAATTGATTTATTATTGTCATACATATTAGTATACAATGAAAAGTATTATTTCTTGCATGCTATACAGACAAAACATATCGTTCATAGGGAAGGAAAGGAGAGAGTGCAGAATGTAGTGTTACAGTCATAGCTAGGGTGTAGAGAAAGATCAAATTAACATGAGGTAAGTCCATTCAAAAGTCTGGTGGCAGCAGAGAAAAAGCTGTTCTTGAGGTGGCTGTATCTTTTGTATCTTTTTCCCGACAGAAGAAGGTGGAAGAGAGTATGTACGGGATGCATGTCCTTGATTATGCTGGCTGCTTTTCTGAGGCAGTGGGAAATGTAGACAGTGTCAGTGGGTGGGAGGTTGGTTTGAGTGATGGACTGGGCTTTGTTCACGACACTTTGTAGTTTATTGAAGTCTAGGGCAGAACAGGAACCATACCAAGCTGTGATACAACCAGAAAGAATGCTTTCTACGGTACATCTGTAAAGGTTGGTGAGACTCGTGACAGACATGCCAAATTTCCTTAGTCTTCTGAGAAATAAGAAGCGTTGAACGGAGTGAATTGCACCAACAGCTCCAGTGTAATTTCTGGCTGAATCTTGTGCTTGCTTGACAAAATTGCTATGGCCACAAGAATAGCACTTTGCCTGTAGCGGTCTCCCTCTGATTTGCCCTCTATGGCTGAACTTAATCATGCCAATCACTGGGGAGTTCCGTATAAACGGCTTCCTAGCACTTGTCCCACAATGACTGCAAGGGATGGCAACCAGGGAGGCCACACCGTGTTTCTCAGAGGGAGCCCTCAACAGACTTCTGGATGGAACACAGCAGAGGTGGGAAGAACGTTACCCCAACGCGAGGGAAAGAGCTCCCACCAAGGTTGCCACCCCACTTGGGATGCAGTGGCAGCCCACATCCTGCAGAAGAGGACGGGGCAGCAGTGCTGCAAAAAGATGAAGGATCTTCTGTGCTCAGCCAGGGTAAGTGAGTCTCATGCAGTCTTATTCTGGAACCCCCCTCCGCCATGCACACATCTCCCACCCCCACATTCACCTCTCACCCAGCCACTTTGGCCTTTACCAACACCTGGAAGGAGACCGTCCTCCCCTCTCCCCTAATCATTATGTAGCTCCCCCTACACTTTTCCAGGCTCCTCAGACTCCAACTCACACTCAAGTCCCATGCCTGCCACATCTTAAATGTCAGGTCTTCCACCTATACTCTCCCTATCTGCATCATTGCAGAACAAATGCTAATGCAATAAGCGTGAGCAAGCACACCCAGCCAGAGTAATGCTGGAGCTCAGAACCCCCTCGCCATTTGTGGAGAGAGCCCTCGAGCTGGCTGGGGAGGGGGAAGAACAGCGTTCCTGCACTGATGGTGAAGTGGGGACAGCAGACAAATGTGGAAGTTCTCAAGACATGCTGTCATTCCCCAAGTCTGAGCTGACTAATCAATGTTCCCTCCTTAATTCCCTGTAATGCACAAATGCTATCTCCCCTCTCTGGCAAGCAAAACAGCCAAGCAGCAGGGACCCATGGACTACCGGACTCCAGCAGACTTCTCAGACCCCACTGCTGATGTTGCATCACAGCTGCCACTCATACCCAGCGCCAACCAAGATATTCACACCTCAGTGGCTTCACAAAGTAGGCAGGGTTCTGGGTCACTCGCTGGTGAGCACCTCACAGCTGAGGATCTTCAGCAGATGGAGGCAGGGATGTCCCAGAGAACAGGCATTTGGAGGGATCATGGAGTCCTGGACTCTACTGAGCCACTTGCCGATGATGAGTCCCTGGGCCCAGAGATGCTGGAGCTACTCCGGCAATCCAGCATACAAGGGGCACCAGGGAGAGTGCTGTGGATGACATAAGTGCAGCTGGAACTGCAAAAGCAGGGCCAAGAGCATCAGGAGGGTATAACAGCATCCCTCCCTCCGATAACCCTCTCAGAGGTGATGGTACCAAGTTCACACTTATATAGAGTTGTTGTAAATGGAGCCAATGGGACCTCACACCAGCGCCCGGTGAATATTTGGTGTGAGCTCAGTATTCAGTATGAATGCTCGGCAATGATATGCTAATGCCTTAAGTTTAGGTTCCCGTCATTCCCCAGTGTGTTCCACATCACTCAGCTGCTGAGGTTAGCTCAAAATCAGAAAAGACAATCTTGTCAGCTTTTCCGTCCTCCCCACATTTTGAACCCACACCCCTATTCCAACAGACAGGAAATGCAAGGTCAAGATTCCACCCACTAGTTTTCCAGATGTGGCCTCACCAAAAATCCTTGCATAATTGTGGCAAACTCTCTTTATTCTTGTGCTCCAAACCCCCTGCAATAAAACCAACACGTCAATTGTCTTCCTAATTGTTTGCTGCACTTGCATGTTAACTTTCTATGTTCTTTGTACTAGCATACCCAAGTCTCTTTGAAAATCAACGCTTACGAGTTTCTTGTAAAAAATATTCTGCTTTTCCACAAACTTTGATACCTTTCTCTCTGTCTGTTCATCCAAGTTATTAACATAAATTGTAAATGGTTGAGATCCCAGATCCTTGTGGCATCCACCGTTCAATTTCTGCCAACTTGAAAAAGCCTTGCTTATGCCCTCTCTTAGTTTCATATTCATTATACATGCATCATGTAGAGGAAAGGCAGAAATGTAACTCAAGACTGAGCAGCGTAAAGTAACGTTATCATCATAAAAGTCCCAGGCAATGACCATCTCCATCTTGAGAGAATCCAACCATCTTCTCTTGACTAAACCACCAGTTGATATTTCTCGGAGCAAATGGCTTGACTTTGATGGTTTCACCCTTCAGAATTATCGAGTGACTGAGCATTGGGTTTTTGGATGCATCAATGGTAAGAGCATGCAATTGTGTGTTCACCTGGTTAATGCATGGGCCACTAAGCCAGTATAGACTCATATGCCCATCCCTTTCATTTAAATAGCATTTACAGAAATTGGGAATGTATATTTAACAATGAGATACATAACACCACATGTGTATCCATCAGTGATTGAGATGCCATGGTGCTTTTTGAACTCGAATATTCCAAAGACAAGGCTGAACTCAACATTGCGATGGACTACTCCTCTGGCATTGCATGAAGGTGCATTGCCTTTGGAGACTTCACCAGCTGTCCACATATGTGTTGCTGCTGGTCCAAGTACAGTGCCCCAGAATTGACTCCCCAGGCCTCCCCTCTATACTAGCTGTAGAATCATTATCACTCCTCTCTGTCCTCCAAGGGGATCGTTCATTAATGTGTCTGACGTGCTCATGCACCCTTGTGCTGTGGCCTTCAGAAATGTTTCTGCATCTCAATCCTAAATGGTGTACCCCATATCCTGACATTGTGTCCCCCAGTTCTAGATTCCCCAAGCAGGAAAACATGCTCTCTGCATCGAATCTGTCCAACCCCGTTAGAATATTATACGTTTCAATCCGATCTCCTCTTATCTTTCTAAATTCAAGTGAATACAAGTCCAGTTAAATCAATTTTTCTTCATAGGACAGTCCTGCCAACCCTGGTATCAGCCTAGTGAATCTCCGCTCCACTCCCTCTATGGCAAGTATATCCTTTCTTTGGTAGGACGACCAAAACTGCACGCAATACTCCAGGTGTGGTCTCACCAGGGCCCTGTATGACTGCAGTGTGTTTCAAGAAAACTGCAGCATCCAACCAAAGGACTAAGTTCCGGCATCACATGAGAATGAGCTATTTTGCATAGTCAAGGAGAGGAATGTTGGCTAAGACACTAGAGAACATCCTCTTCAGAAATCCCTACAGTGCCATTAGCAGGCCATGTGTTTTGGACAGTCTTTCTTCATAGTGAATTCAAGGTTTCACTTTCAGTTTGGCTGCTGGCTGTTGTTTTGGTTAAAAGGTGTTTGGCCATCAGGCTGAAAAGTATTGTTTCTGTTTTTCTCTCTCCCTAGTATTGTAAGTTCTGCTGGCCAGCTGGAAGTAAAGTTTCTTGCCTCCCTGAAGTGAAAATTCTGCTGTTGGTGGTTTTGCTAGTTAGTACCTAGAGTCTCTCTCCCTCTCTCTCTCCCTGGTGTTTTGGGAAGCTGTTCTGACTTCAAGCTTGTCTGTGTGTGTGTCAAGAGAACTCCAGCATCCAACCAAAGGACTAAGTTCCAGCATCATGTGAGCATTCATATTTTCTGTGCTAAATCTGAGGCAAGGGCTTTATTTAAGGCGGGTTTTTTGTTGGAACATTTCATATATTTGTCAAGGGTTATGCAATATTGTGGGGTTTTTTCTTCATTTGTAATTGGTAAAAATTATTGTTAGTTTTCTTTCTACATGTTAACTATATTCTTAAATAAACTTTCATTGTTAAAAGCTCCCTAGTAGGTCAGTTGAATCATATCTGAAGTGAAACATGCTTATCCTAGCCAGATTCAAAATGCAAAAATGTGATTCAGGTGGACTTCATAAAACACGTTGGAGTTTCTGACCTGAATTATAACAAGTATCTTTGAAGGATGCTGCAAGACCACATTTGGCACTCTTGACCTGGCCGTCTCCATAGTAGGAGTCATAGAATCATAGAGGTTTACCACATGGAAACAGGCCTTTTCACCCAACTTGTCCATAATGCCCTTTTTTTTAACCCCTTAAGCTAATCCCAATTGCCCACATTTGGCCCATATCCCTCTACACCTATCTTATCCATGTAATTACCTAAATGCTTTTTAAAAGACAAAATTGTACTCACCTCTACTACTACCTCTGGCAGCTTGTTCCAGACACTCACCAGACTCTGTGTGAAAAAATTGCCCCGATGGACACTTTTGTAACTCTCCCCTAGGGATAGGCATGCCCTATTCCTCTTCAGTGTTCATGGAATCTGGCTAGGGTTCTCAAGGGTCATGGTTCACAACTCCTTAGAGGAGTCATGAGTCCTAATGTGCATGAGGGCATCTATTGAAAAGTAAGTTAAAAAGTCCCTCTCTTATTCCCTATTCCAAGCTCCACCTTTCCACCCACACCCTATCTCCCCTCATGCCCCCTATGCCAAGCTCTGGCAACTTCATGCCCATTGCCATTTTCTAGAAACAATCAACATCATAGTGTGTAGTGAAATATGTAAAAAAAAACTTTGGAAAAATGTAATAACTTTTTAAAAAGTTATAAATAATAATATTCATAACTTTCTTATACTTGAAATAAATTTCTGGACTGCAGCTAATAAAAATGTTAATCATCCAGGCCCTTTGAAGTTTTGAAAATCACACATCCTTGAAACCATTTGCTTGTGTTAACAAACATTTTGAAACTGATTGCAGAGATCAGGGAATCTGAAATGTCAATTAACCAATGTTTCCTCTGGAGCGCAGATGTTCTTGTATTCTACGTGGTGTCTACGCTCTGTCAAAATGCATGGGAATTTTCCTGATTCCCCCTGTCCTACTTGAGGATGAAAATCTAGGCCATCTTAATCACTAATGTCCTTCAGTGAAGAAAATATGCCGTCACTATGAGGTCTGTCCTACATGTGACTCTGAATCCAAAGCAATGTGGTTGACTATTAATTGTCCTCTGAAATAGCTGAACAAGTCACTCACCACCTACTCAAGGGCAATTAAGGATGAGCCGTAAATGTTGGCTTTGCCAACAACACTCATATTCCAAGAACAAATGAAAAGCAATGTGCTGAATATTAGTTACGAATCAAGGATGAAAAATGAAGTTAAAAATAGTCTTGTCCCTCAGTGGTTTTGACATTGATTTTAAACTGCAGACAGACTGAATCAAACAATGCTGTACCAGTAGCATTATCTACAACAATGTGTGTAGGGAGCCACTGTTCTATGGCCCACTCACGCTATTGTTGAGAAGCACAAAAGCAGAGCTCTGCACATGTGCACTCGGACACATGTATCCTAACCTCCAGCTACCTGCCAGTTTAGATTGCTTAAGAAGCATCAGGAGGAAATGCAGAAACATCAACAACTTTTCAGTGCAGTAAACCATCAAGGACTGAAAAAAAAATAACATTTTTTGCAGCATATCTTTTCCAGTTGCTGCATAGCAGTTCACACCAACCCTGCACACCATATGTAATATAATGAGTCAAGCAAGATACTACCTGTAACCTACATAGAAAAATCAACACACCTCATCCTGTGGCTGAACAACAAGTTATTTTGGAGAAGTAGGTCTGTTCAGTTACACGTAAGCAATGATGGATGCTACTTCAGGTTAGTGTTAACTGACTGTGTGATAGAAGTTATCAGCTTGACCTCAGTACTTCTGGAGGACATTTAAAAGAGAAAAATTAATGCAAAGTGTTTTTGATGAAAGCCAAAATAAAGACAGAACATGCTGGAAAAACTCAGACGGTCTAGCAGCATCTGTGAAGAGCATCTGTGCACCTCGCTACCATGCCAGTGAGAACGGAGAATTTGGCATCAGCCAAAACCCTATTCACTGCAGCAGAACCAGAGAATCACAGTCGCAGGCGAAGTTGGAGAATTCCAGCCAATATTTTGAGTCCAGTATGATTCTTCTTTGGAACTGACCTGACTCAGAGATGAAGATGAGACATCCATTTCACTTTAAATTAATCAAGGTCACATTAAGCCCTGGATCCAGAATTTGGCTGCATTTACCCTATTGCTCAAGTATGTTGAATTTAGCTTTGGTTTAAGTACCTACTGGTTACAGGGTCATATCCTCACCATTACTGAACACGTCATTCAGAATGCATTTTCACTAGAACCAAATCATTGGTGCAAAATGATATTATTTGGTACCAGCACAGATAATGGTGCCAATGTATCATTATTAGAAATAACTTGCAGTGTGTTATAGGAAACTTGGGCAAATAATATTCAAAAAATGTAAACATGACATCAGAAGGAAAATCAAATGTGTAGACTTGATTCTTCTATAGTTAGCACACATGCATGTTATGTTAGTTACAAAGTCACTCTCTACAGCCATTTGCTAGGCATTAGTGAAATCTCATTGTATTAAAGGATTACATTTGGCCCCACATCCAAATCATTGATACATATTGTGAATAGTTAGGGCCCAAGCACTGGTCCTTGTGATATCTCACTAGTCGCAACCTCACAACCTGAGAATAAGCCATTTATTCCTACTTTCTGTTTTTTGACTGTTAACCAATTCACAATCCATGCTGGCATATTAAACCCGACCCCATGTGCTCTGATTTTGCTTCCCTGTGTGGGACCTTACCGAAATCCAAATCCATCACATTCATTGGTCCCTGCTTCTCTATTCTATTAGTAACATCCTCAAAAACCAAACTCCAACAGGTTTGTCAAATCCATGTTCACACTGCTGAATCTGACCATCACTTCTAAGTGTCCAGTTATCACATTCTAGCATTTATTTTTGAAAATGATTACCCAAGTACCCATTGTCTTTACAACCACATTTTTCAATACTCTGGGATGTAGATCATTAGGCCTAGGGGATTTTCAGTCTCATTAATTTCTCCAGGATTACTTTTTAACTAATACTAATTTCTTTCAGTTTAAAGTTTATTTATTAGTGTCACATTAGGTTTACATCAGCACTCCAATAAAGTTACTGTGAAAATCCCCTGGTTGCCACACTCTGGCACCTGTTTGGATACACTGAGGGAGAATTTAGCATGGCCAATGCACCTAACCAGCACAGCTTTCAGACTTGTGGGAGGAAACCAAAGCACCCGGAAAAAACGCATGCAGGCATGGGGAGAATGTGCAGTCTCCACACAGACAGTGACTCAAGCCAGGAATCAAACCCGGATCCCTAGCGCTGTGAAGCAGCAGCGCTAACAACTGTACCATCGTGCCATTCAATTCCTCACTCTTGCTTGTCCTTTGATTCTCTCGTATTCCTAGAAGGGTTTTTCTATCTTTCTCTGTGAAGACAGACACAAAATATTTGTTTACTTTCTCAGACATTTCCTTACTCCCCATTATAAATTCTCCTGTCTCTGCCTGTAGTGCGCCCACATCTGCCTTTGCAAAAGTTGTCCTTTTTATATGCCTATAGAATATAATGAGAAATTTTGTTTCTCATTAGTTTACTTTCACACTCTATTTTCTCTTTATCAGTTTCTTGGTCCTCTTTTGAACTCTAAAACGCACAAAATCCTCCAGCTAACGACAGATTTTGGAAACTTTATAAGCCTATTCCTTTGATCTAATACAATCTTTAACTTCTCTCATTAGTCAGAGTTGGATCAAATTTCCCAATGGATTTCTGTGCCTTAAAGGAATGTAAATTTGTTGCAAGTCATATATTAGTTCTTTAAATGCTAGTCATTGCCTGTCAATCATCATACATTTTAATATAGTTTCCCAATCTACCACTGCAAGCTTCTACCTCAAACCTTCATAGTTTCCTCTATTCAGATTTAAGACCCTTGTTTCAGATTGAACAACATCACTTTGAAACTTAATGTAAAATCCCATCATATTATGGTTACTCTTCCCTAGAGGCTGTTTTACACCATGGCTATTAATTAACCCTTTCTTATTACATTCTCAAACAATGAAAAAAAAGGCAGAGATTCACTTTGCATTAGAGGTTGTGTCATTTCATGATAACATTCTTAACAGTTCTGTGTAAGATTTTTCCAAAAACTTTCTTTTTATTGTTATAAAATCATTATTAGTAACTGTTTGCACAATGAAATGCAATAAACATTTGAATGTGCATTAAATAAATATACTTTTCTGATTTAACATTGTAATAAATAATTTCTAATTATAGGCATAGAATAATGGATACCTGGGTGTGATCAGAAGAGGATGTGGTTCAGTCAATAATAATGTTATAAACTTGAAGATTAAACTTAGGTGATTTAAAGTTTAAAGTTTATTTATTAGTGTTACAAGTAGGCTTACATTAACACTGCAATAAAGTTACTGTGAAAAAGAACTGTCACCTGGATGCAAAGGATTAAATTTGTGTTTCAAAATCACTTTCTGGTTTCTGTTACTTAATTTATAAATGTTTGATATTTGATTTCAATGTTGTGTGTGTTTCATTCTGTCTTTGGTTAGTTTTGATGCTGGCAGCAGCTGTCAGTCTTGCTGCCAATGCATCCATGTCCTTTATGGTTGACATTTACAGAAGAGGATAAACAGTCTGTGACATTATTACTGCAGGTTTATTGAGAAATAATCTCACAATTGATGGCTGAGAATTTGTCAGAATATATTATTCCAGTTTACCTTTAGTTTGTGTTAAAGTAACAGCATTTCTAACATCTCCTTAACTTCAGGGCTCCAGCATTTTCCCATCTGTCATGTTCTCTGCTGTTTCATATTCCTGTAGCTCGGATAATCTGTCTGCCCTCACTCTCAGAGGGGAAAGAATATGATGGCATACATTACAGAGGCATCACACAAGCTTGGAAATTATTGTAGGAATTATTAATAGACCAATACAACACAGTTTTATGACTTGCCTTTGTCTCCGCCTAATACATTAAAGTACTTGAAAAAAAGTCAAAATAATACAATCTTAATACAGTAAGCCACCTGTGACTTCAACATTCATCTTTAATAAGTAAAAACAATTTGTTTTCCTCTCTTTTTAACATTCATTTTATCTCCATCTTTAGTTCTCCTATACTATGTACCTTCCCCCAGGCAAGCAAGTGACATTCTCCCAGGCTTCTGTCAATGTCACTGTTGAGTCAGCTGCTGGGAGGTGTATAAATGTGGACCAGATTGAATCACAGCCTGCCTTTCCCCTCCCTGCCATATGTGAATGCACCTGGTCTCCATTTACCACCTCCCCCATTGTTTAGGTGAAGTAAAGAATTCACCCTGTGATGAACGGCAAGTGTGAACTTTTTAACTCAATGTATTGGTGCTGTAATGTACTGCACAATCAAGCTGTCCAAATAAATATCACAACTATACAATTAGAGAAACAAAGAACAAAAATGCACACAAGTTGATTTTTTGAAAGAAAAAAATACAAACGGTATTGTTACTTTGTGTCATGTTCAAACATTTCTAGGCAGGTTGCAAGTGAATTAAATTTTCTAAGCAAACATGGCTGTCCTGCTCGGGGAAGCCTTTTGGTCAGATTACCAAGAGAGCTTTAAGTTATCATTGAATGGTGCCATAGAATCTTCACATTGGCCTTAACTGTGAGGACAGGTAGATGGAAACTCAGATTAATATCCCTTGTGGGGGAAATTCAGCACCCCCCCCCCCCCCCCCCCCACCCTCCAATACTATTTTGAGCCAACCCAAATGGTGTTGTTAATATAACCTGGACATTAAACCGCCAAATCAATTTCAATAATGATCACACACAATTTGCTGTTCAGGTTTTTATTAAAACACAATGGCGGGAATCCTCTGGACATTCACACTGGCAGAATTCTCCGGTTCTGCTGGCAGCACACTCCCACGTTAGGGTTTTGCGCTGACATGGGGTGACGTCAATGGAAAGTCCCTCTGACGGCAGTGGGACCAGAGAATCCTGCCATTAGCAAACAATGTGCCACATCCGGCTGGCTGGAAAGTTTTGCCCTTTATGATTTTATCAGGATTATTTAGAATGGTTATTAAGGTCAATTATTTAAGTGATAATGAATTTGTGCCTGAGGAAGTTTAGATATAAAATTTGCTCTCATCCCAGAGAACATGGCTATGACCACTGCTGCTTCTAATACTCTAATTAAACTAGATGGGATGACATTACTTCAAGGCATTGTAGCAAACATTGTTAAAAATGAACCCCTTTCTTGATGCCAAAACAATCTTCAATTCTATGAGATTTTAAACGTCACAGATGACATTCTGTGCAATGGTAGCCATGGTGTAGTTTCCCTCCTTATTTTCCTTGTCTTCTTTGCATCTTTCAATCCAGTTGCCATACCATCTTCCTCCAATGTCTCTGCCCATCTCAATGTGACTGCCTTTGCCTGATTCCACTCTGATTGTAACCCGAGCAGCTCCAGCTATGACTTATAATCCTCATACCTTTAACTGTGGAGTCTCGCAAGGATTCACCATTCGCCACCATCCCCCCCATCCATCCCTACATCCCCACCCCCATACCCCCCTCCCCGCCCCCCACCTCATCTACATGTTATCCCTTTGAAACATCATAGGTTTAGACTTCAGCCTCTCGGTTTCTGCCACATTTTGTGAGCTATATTGAGATTGAGAAATCTGTGCAAATCTACAGCCAGCCTAACTTTCAGGCCACAGGCCTTTCATGTAGGAAACCAACTTCCAAAGGTTGCACCCCACCAGAGCAGGCACTAGTTGGTCTAGTGGGGCAGGGAGAGAGATCATGAGCAGATTGTGATCACTAGGGGATGAGTCCTAGTCATGGGGTTCAATTGCAAGTCATGAGGAAACAGATAGCGGTCTGGGCAGGGGTGGTCAAAGGAAACAGATTGTGTGTGAGTGGGTTTCACTGTGTAGCTTCGGAAACAGGCAGGAAACACTCCTTCTCTGAGCCCATCAGTAGTGCCTTCTGGATTTATAAAATCATAGAATTCCTACAATGCAAAAAGAGGCCATTCAGCCCATCGAGCCTGCGCCAACAACAATCCCATCCAGATCCTATCCCCGTGATACCATGTTTTTAACTTGCTAGTCCCCCTGACACTTATTTAGCATGGCCAATCAACCCTACCCACTCAGAGGAAACCCACGCAGACACAGGAAGAGTGTACAAACTCCACACAGTCACCTGACACTCGAATTGAACCTGGCACTGTAAGGTAGCAGTACTAACCACCGTGCCACCATGCACCCCTCTCTCCACAAACACCAAGAGATCTGAGAAACCTCGTTGGGCCGAAGGGTCTGTTTCCCGGGCTGTTTTTGTTCTTTGTTCTTTGTTGATGTTGTTAAATCTAGGTGTTGATTTTTTTTCATTCATTCAAGGGATGTGGGCTTCACTGACTAGGCCAACATTTATTGCCCATACCTAATTGTGCTTGAGAAGGTGAGCTGCTTTCTAGAACCGCTGCAGTCCATGTAGTGTAGTTACAGCCACAGTGCAGTTAGGGAGGATGTTCCAGAAATTTGACCCAGTGACAGTGAGGAAATGGCAAAATATTTCCATGTCAGGATGTTGATGGGTTTTGAGGGGAACTTCCAAATGGTGGTGTTCCTAGGTATCTGCTGCCCTTGTACCACTAGATGGTAATGGTCATGGGTTTAGAAAATGCTGCCCAAGGAGCCTTGACAAACTCCTGCAGTGCATCGTGTAGATAGTACGCACTGCTGTTACTGTGCATCAGTGGTGGAGGGAATGGATGTTAGTGGATGTGGTGCCAATCAAGCGGGCTGCTTTGACCTGGATGATGTTGAGCTTCTTGAGTGTTATTGGACAGCACCCATCCAGGCAAGTGGGGAGTATTCCATCACACTTCTGACTTGTGCTTTGTAGATTGTGGACAAGATTTGTGGGGTCAAGAGGTGACTCACTCCCGCAGGATTCCTATCTTCTTATGGCCACAGTATTTATATGACTAGTTCAGTTCAGTTTCTGGTAAATCATAACCCCCAGGAAGTTAACAGTGATAGCAATGTCATTGAATGCTACGGGCTGATGGTTAGATCCTGCCTTGTTGACGATGGTCACTGCCTGGCAGTTGTGTGATGCGAATGTTACTTGCCATTTGCCAGCCTTAGGTCTTGCTGCATTTGGACCTGAACTGCTTCAGTATGTGAGGAGTCACAAATTGTGCTGAACTTTATGCAATCACCAGCAAACATCACCACTTCTAACCTTATGGTGGATGGAAGGTCATCGATGAAGCAACTGAAGATGGGCCGAGGACACTCCCCTGAGGAACTTCAGCAGTGATGTCCTGTGTTTGAGATGATTGATCTCCAATCACCACAACCACCTTCCTTCCTGCTAAGTGTGAGTTCAACCCAATAGAGAGTTTTGTCCCTGATTCTCATTGACTCCAGTTTTGCTAGTGTTCCTTGATGCCACACTCAGCCAAATGCTGCCTTGATGTCAGAAACAATCACTCTCACTTCACCTCTGGAGTTCAGCATTTTTGTCCATGTTTGAACAAAGGCCAGAATTAAATCAGAAGCTGAGTGACCCTGCAGAACCCAAACTGAGCATCAGTAAACAGGTTATTGCTGAGTAAGTGCCACTTGATAGCACTGTTAATAATCCCTTCCAACGCTTTACTGATGACTAGAGTACAAAGAACAAAGAACAAAGAAAATTCCAGCACAGGAACAGGCTCTTCGCCCTCCAAGCCTGCACCGACCATGCTGCCTGACTGAATTAATGCCCCTATCATTCCGGAGACCATATCCCTCTATTCTCATACTATTCATGTATTTGTCAAGACGCCCCTAAAAAGTCACTATTGTATCTGCTTCCACTACCTCTCCAGCAGTGAGTTCCAGGCACCCACCACACTCTGTGTAAAACACTTACCTCGTACATCTCCTTTAAACCTTGCCCCTGGCACCTTAAACCTATGCCCCCTAGTAATTGACTCTTCCATCCTGGGAAAAGGCTTCTAAATATCCACCCTGTCCATAACCCTCATAATCTTGTAGACTTCTTATCAGGTCGCTCTTCACCCTCCATCATTCCAGTGAGAATAAACCAAGTATCTCCAACATCTCCTCATAGCTAATGCCCTCCATACCTGGCAACATCCTGGTAAATCTTTTCTGTACCCTCTCCAAAGCCTCCGCAACCTTCTGGTAGTGTGGCGACCAAAATTGAACACTACATTCCAAGTGTGACCTAACTAAGTTTCTATAAAGCTGCAACATGACTTGCAAATTTTTAAACTCAATGTCCCAGCCGATGAAGGCAAACCATGCTGTATGCCTTCCTGACTACCTTCTCCACCTGCATTGTCAGTTTCAGTGACCTGTGTACCTATACATCCAGATCCTCTGCCTATCGATACTCTTAAGGCTTCTGCCATTTCCTGTAATTGGCTATGTTAGGTTTGACTTGGTGTACTGGATATACCTGGACAATTTTCCACATTGCTGGTTAGGTGCCAGTGTTGTAGTTGTACTGGAACAGCTTGTCTCAGAGTGCAGCAAGTTCTGGAACACAAGACTTCGGTACTATTGTTGGAATATTGTCAGGGCTTTTACAGTATCTAGTGCCTTCAGCCATTTTTTGATATCACATGGAGTGAATCAAATTGGCTAAAGACTGTGCAGCTGGCAACCTCTGGAGGTGGCTGAAATGGATCATGCACTCCACACTTCTGGTTGAAGATTGTAACAAATGCTTCAGTCTTATCTTTTGCACAGACGTGCTGGACTCCTCCATCATTGAGGATGGGGATGTTTATGGAGCCTTCTCCTCCACTGAGTTGTTGAATTATTCTTCGCCATTCATGGCTGGATGTGGCAGGACTGCAGTGTCAGGACTGAGATCTGATCAATTAGTTGTGGAATTTCTTCGCTCTATCACTTGCTCTTTAAGATGTTTGGCACACAAATTATCTTGTGTTGTAGCTTCACCAGTTTAATACCTAATTTTAGATATGTCTGGTGCTGCTCCTGGCTTGCCTTCTGTACTCTTCACTGAGCCAGGGTTAACCCTCTGGCTTGGTGGTAATATTAGAATGGGGACATGCCAGGCCATGAAGTTACAGGTTGTGGTTGAGAACAATTCTGCTGCTGCCAATGGTGCACAGTACCTCATAGTTGCCCGGTCTTGAATTAGTAGATCTGTTTGAACTCAATCTCATTTAGCATGGTGGTAGTGCCATATAATGTGATGGATGACATCCTCAATGTAAATACAGGGCATTGTCTCCACAACGACATGAGTTAAAAATAGAATGGCTCTTAAACTTAAGACAGGAAAACTCATTACAATGTTTAAGTAACTCATTTCCCATCCAACCCTCTTCGCACCTCTGTGGGCGAGTTAGGTCTCTGTTTCAGGTATGTCGCAGATTAACCTCTGACATGATCCAGAAACATTCATATTAGGTGTTAAGATTAAGGCCATGGGTCCAGCTTTCACATGGACACTAGAATCTAACTTATACATTTCTGTTAACCCTTTGGATCCATCAGCCTCTTTGCTATCGGAAAGCTTTTCCTCACATCAAATATGCATTAACCGCTGGTTCTGTTGAACATGGGGTATTTCAAAAGCATAATTTTCATGACAAACTTCACATCCTGTTGTTGATTTCAAATTTCACATCCTGTTTGCTGATTTCATTTCCCTGTCCAGCTGCTAGAATAAATTACATTGTTTGCAAACTCAGAATCCTGTTCAGCAATGCACCTGGCCTTCTACACTGCTGCAGCACAGTGGCACATGGTCAGCACGGTGGCACAGTGGTTAGCACTGCTGTCTCACAGTGCCAGGGACCTGGGGTCAATTCCTGGTTTGGGTCATTGTGCGGAGTCTGCACATTCTCCTCATGTCTGCATGGGTTTGTTCCGGATGGTCTGGTTTCCTCCTACGATCTGAAAGACGTGCTGCTTAGGTGCAATGGCCATGATAAAATCTCCCTCAGTGTACTCAAACAGGTGCCGGAGTGTGGTGACTAGGAGATTTTCACGGTGACTTTATTGCAATTTTAATATAAGCCTACTTGTGACACTAATAAATAAACTTTAAAAATTGACCATCACAAAGACCACCTACGTCCATCTCCATATCATCACCTTCGTGTTTTCAGCCATCTGCTGCTAAAAATCTCAGCCCTTTTCACTTTGAAACTCAGTTATTCAATTCTTTTTATGACCTGTCTCCTATCCTGAATGTACTGTAAGCTTCAGCCCATCCATAGCTCAGCCCCACATAATCTATGCCATTTTTCCTGGCACTCCCACCCTGGCATACTCCTGGTCTTGAAATTCCTCTAATTTTAAACTTTCATCCTTATATTTAAATCCCTTTGCTGCCTTGCCTATTCCGATCTCTCCAACCTCTAACAACGCTGCAACAACTCGCAGAAGTCTCTGATCCTCCACCTCTGGCCTCCATTCCTTCCTCTCCTTCCTTCACCTCACTACTGACAGTCATAATCAGCTGCCTAGGCCCAGTCCCCCAGAATTCCCACCCTAAACTCTTCCAACACTTCACCTTCCTCTCTTACTTTCAGCTCCTCCTTAAACCCTTTGAAAACAATCTGTCTATCCCATCTCTCCAAATGCCACCTATGTAGCTCAGTATTCATTTCCGTCCCATGACCTTCCTGCGATTCACTTTGAGGCATTTTCCTAAGTGGATTGGGGGGCTATAATTCAATTTCAGCAGGCACACAAAACAGATGGCAGCAACTGACTGCTTAGTATACACTCCATTCAATAGATATATAGTGATCACCCTCTGCCTAAATTCAAGTCATTGTTGCAAACCCCCAAGTTCATAGAATTGTAGAATCCATATAGTGCAGAAGGAGGCCATTCAGCTCATCGAGTCTGCACCAACAACAACCCCACCCAGTAATTATCCCTAAAGCCACACGTATTCACCCTGCTAATACCCCTGGCTGTAAGGGCCAAATTAACATGTTTCATTAAACTAACCCGCACATTTTTGGACTTTGGGAGAAACCGCAGCACCTGGATGAAACTCATGCAGACATGGGGAGAACGTGCAAACTCCACACTGACAACCCAAGGTCAGAATTGAACCCGGGTCCTTGGCGCCGTGAGGCAGCAGTGCTAAGCACTGTTCCACTGTGCCGGTTGGACTTCGGGAGGAAACCGGAGCACCTGGAGGAAACACACACAGACACAAGGGGAGAACGTGCAGGCTCCAGTGAACCAGATGGTTTTTCCAACAATTGATGATAGCTTTCATTGTCACCATTACAAAAACCTTTATATTCTTGATTTATTAATTGAATTTAAATTCCACCAGCTGCCATGATGGGACTTGAACCCATGACCCCAGGATTACTAACCCAATGACATTACCATTACGCCACCATCTCCCTGATGTGATACCAACCATACCACCTATTTCTGCTAATTGAGAAAGGTATTATTAAGATTGATGAAAGTGCTTCCACTTATAAATGCTTGGTTTTCTAGCTCTTAATTGCTTGGCTAAAAATATGCAATTTTCTGTAATCAGGTTGTCTGTTTGACATTAGGTTGTGTTAGATGAAGCCATAGGGCACTGACCACAGCAATCTAATGATCAGTATTTATTTCTAATTAAATCACAGGCAAGCAGAAAATAATACTGTTCAGAGTATTGTTGTACATTAATTATTACATAAAGACACGTTCTACATTCAGATAGAGGTCGAAGATGGGAATTATGTTCATATCTAATGCTTCCCTTGTTTTAACAACCAGACAAATAACTAGGCAGCAATTGCAACTCCGTGTGCAGTAGTCAGTGAAGAGGAGGTGGCAGTGCAATTAGATCTTACTGGTGTAAGCTATTAAGTGGAATCAATACACACTCCCACTTACACTTCCAATTACTTCATATTAGCTGCAATTTGAAATTACCTTTTGCTTCTAACACCAAATCTGCACAGTTATATTTAGTTGGATTTGTTATAATTGATAGAAGAAATATAAGTTTTCTATTCTTCTTCAGCTATGACACTACTTTAGTGCAGTTTCTTACAATTTTAAAACCTATGTTGCAGCATATTTGTGGAGATACCAGTGTTGGACTGGGCTGGGCACAGTAAGAAGTCTCACAACACCGGGTTAAAGTCTAACAGGTTTATTTGGAAGCACGGGCTTTCGGAGCGCAACTCTTTCATCAGTTAAGTGATTGACTCGCCTGATGAAGGAGCAGCGCTGCGAAAGCTCGTGATTCCAAATAAACCTGTTGGACTTTAACCTGGTGGTGTGAGGCAATATATTTGATATTGCTCAGTGGCCGGAGTTTTACCGTCCCACCCGCCACGGGAATTGGAGCCCACCAGGGGCGGATTGTGGAAAGGTCTATTGACCTCAGGAAGGATTTTATAATTTCAGGATGAACGAGGCCATAAAATCTCGCCAGTGTTATTAATGAGGGGAAGTCACATCTGGAAAATGAAGCTTGGTCAGGACCTGTACTTGTTTATATTAAAGTCATTTTGCTCTGTGATGTCTAAATTTATGGACACCATAGCAAGAGATGTATTAGAAACACTCTCAAAAAACACAGGCAAAAATTTTCATTGTATGTTAGACTTTCTCCAGGCTCTACTTTCCATAGCAATTTGGCAGAAATGACCAGAATATCAAATAAGCCAGACTACTTTGGGTTTCACTTTCAACATTGAGTTTAACAATTTCAGCCTATAACATCTGCACTAATTGTGTGTCTTTTCCTTTGCAGGATAACGTAGCATGATAGTACAGTGGTTAGCACTGCTGCCTCACAGATCCAAGGACCTGGGTTCAATTCTGGCCTTAGGTGACCATTTGATTTGATTTATTATTGTCACACGTATTAATAATGAAAAGTATTGTTTCTTGCACGCTATACAGACAAAGCATACCGTTCATAGAGAAGGAAATGAGAGAGTGCAGAATGTAGTGTTACAGTCATAGCTAGGGTATAGAGAAAGATCAGCTTAATGCAAGGTAAGTCCATTCAAAAGTCTGACAGCAGCAGGGAAGAAGCTGTTTTTGAGTCAGTTGGTGCATGACCTCAGACTTTTGTATCTTTTTCCTGACAGAAGAAGGTTGAAGAGAGATTGTGCAGGGTGCATGGAGTCTTTAATTATGCTGGCTGCTTTTCCAAAGCAGCAGGAAGTGTAGACAGAGTCAGTGGATGGGAGGCTGGTTTGCCTGATGCATTGGGCTACATTCACAACCTTCTGTAGTTGCTTGCAATCTTGGGCAGAGCAGGAGCCATACCAAGCTGTGATACAACCAAAAAGAATGCTTTCTCTGGTGCATCTGTAAAAGTTGGTGAGATATAGCATGTCATAACTGACATGCCAAATTTCCTTAGTCTTTTGAGAAAGTAGAGGCATTGGTGGACTTTCTTAACTATAGTGTCGACATGGGGAGACCAGAACAGGTTGTTAATGATCTGGACACCTAAAAACGTGAAGCTCTCGACCCTTACTATTTCATTCACATTGATGTAGACAGGGGCATGTTGTCCTTTATACTTCCTGAAGTCGATAACAATGTCTTCGTTTTGTTGACATTGAGAGAGAAATTATTGTTGCTGTACCAGTTCGCCAGATTCTCTATCTCATTTCTGTACTCTGTCTCATCATTGTTTGAGATCTGACCCACAATGGTGGTGTCATCAGCAAACTTGAAAATCAAATTGGGGGGAATTTGGCCACACAGCCATAAGTGTATAAAGGGTATAGTATGGGGCTGAGAACACAGCGTTGTGGGGCACCAGTCTTGAGGATGATTGTGGACGTGGTGTTATTGCCTGTCCTTACTGATTGCGGTCTGTGAGTTAGGAAGTTCAGGATCCAGTCGCAGAGGGAGGTGCCTAGGCCCAGGCCATGGAGTTCGGAGATGAGTTTTGTTGGAATAATGGTGTTGAAGGCTGAGCTGTAGTCAATAAATAGGAGTCTGACATAGGTGTCCTTATTCCTAGATAACAAGGAACAAGGACTGTCTATGTGGAGTTTGCACATTTTCACCTTCTCTGCATAGGTTTTCTTCGGTTTCCTCCCACAGTCCAAAGGTGTGCAGGTCAGGTGGATTGGCCATGCTAAATTTCCTCTTAGTGTCCAAAAATGTAAAGGTTAAGAGAATTAATCAGGGGAAATAAACATATTACTGGGATGAGACAGGGGACAGGGAGTCAGAGAGTTAGTGCAGACTCAATGACATCTTCTGAACTCCAGGGATTCAATGATTCTATGATTTTGGTTTTACCCTAATCTTTCTCTTGTTTCTACTTTTGAACAGCAACTGTTTATCATTCTGCATTCACACCTCTTCTAAACACAGCTTTGTTTCTTTATTTGCCTCATTCTCACTCGCTTCTGCCTTGCACCACCAACTCTTTTGGTACATAATCTCTCCTCTTTCCAACATACCACAGACCTTCCCATTTATTATTTCCCGAATCACTCCCCTTACACCTGCTTAAAAACTATTACATGTTGAACTGTCCAGTTCTGATCAAAAGCTCATTGATCTGAAACATTAACTGTATCTCTCTCTTCACAAATACTGTCAGACCTGCTGAGTATTTCCAGCCTTTTCTGTTTTTATTTCAGATTTCCAACATCTGGAGTATTTCACATTAGTTTGGGTTTAAGTAGGCCTGTAAGACTATGAATATACAAGTGGACAAACATCCCTAAACACCTAATCAACCTCTGCTCTTCACATTTATATCATTTTGAGCCAAAGTGAAAAGAAGTAATTTTACTGTGCATTCTCCCAGTATTACACTGGTATAGTTAAAGGCTGATTTTCTGAACATATGCTATTTGGTCATCAGCAATGCAAATCAAGAAATTGCAGATTCCCTGCCTCTGCTGGAGTCTATGAGATACTCCAGATGCTGGAAATCTGAAATAAAAACAGAAAATGCTGGAAATACTCAGAAAGTTTGGCAGCACCTGTGGAGAGAGAGGAACAGTTAACATTTCAGATCAATGTGCTTTTGTTCAGAACTGGACAGATAGACATGTAATAGACTTTAAGCAAGTGTAAGTGTAAGTGCCTCTGCTGGCCAAATACCTATGATTTCTTATTCAACATGAGTACTGGGTGAGAATCTGTTATAGCTCCTCGAAAAATCTGACTGTAAATATTCAAATGATTCTGTCCATTATTTTAATACACATAATGATAATGTGTCCATTAAATACCTACCATTGAATCCCAATAGTGCAGAAAGAGACCATTCGGTCCATTGAGTCTGCATTGACTATCTGAAAGAGCATCCCATCCAGGCCCTCCCCTCTACCCCATCCCCAGGCATTTAGCATGGCCAATCAACCTAACCCACATACCTTTGGGCTGTGGGAGGAAACCCACGCAGATACAAGGAGAATGTGCAAACTCCGCACAGTCACCTGAGGCTGGACTCGAACCAGTGTCCCTGGTGCTGTGAGGTGGCAGTGGTAACCATTGTGCCACCATGCCACCCATACCAACTTTGCAGAAAATTGCCCTGCCTAAATGAAGATTAACCTAAGTCTAACCCATGTTTGGCTCAAGAGTTGCAGGCATTATGGAGAGGGGAAACTCTCCTGTTTTCTCAGCGGGCTGGGCACTTAGCCTGAAACTGGGAGAATTCCACCCACTGTCTTTGGGATGAGATTTTAAAATGAGGCCCCACCTGCTGTCTTGAGATCTTGGTACTATTTTTGATCAGCATCTCAAGCGTCCTTCCCAATATTTATCCCTCAAACAATCTCACAAAAACTGACGATCTGATCATTATCCTGTTGCTGTTTGTTAGATCTTAACATGCACAAATTGATTCCACTTCAAATGTATTCATTGCTCATAAAGCACTTCGGGACATCCTGAAGTCATGTGAAAGGCTTTGTACAAATGCAAGTTACTTTTAATGAAGGGATTCACATAAAAAGAATTTTAAATTTTAAATGAGACTGGGTTTATGGGCAAGATACCAACAGCAGAATTTTAATGAGTTGGATTAGGAAGAAAAAGACAGATGTATCAATAAATGACCAAGTGAGCATTCGTGACAACTGATCCAAAGAGAAAGTTGGATGAGAAATAGAGGGAACAAGAAATGAAGGGTAAGAAGTTGGGAGAAACACGATACAAAATCAAATAAGGCTGGCATATGCTAATTAATTCATCTACAGTGGGTTCAGGGGAAAGAGAAAATGAAACCAACGAGGAAGAAAGGGAATTTGGAGGAGATAGATCATGAAAGCTGTAGAAAAATAAAAGGGATGCAGCATGAGATATCTCAGGCAGCAGTGAAAGCACATTTGCAGTCATCTTCTTCGGTTCTGTGCCAGAACAGGGATCAAACCCCATGAAGTTGGCACTAATCTGGTCCACACACTAACCGTCCAACTGAGTTAACTGGGCTCCCAAATTTACACAATAGCAGTGGGAAGAAAAGACACATTTGAACCATTTAACATAAGAACATAAGAACTAGGAGTAGGGGTAGTTAGCCATTTGGAATACATCGGACTCAAATTGTATGTACAAATGAAATTACTTCAATAGTCTTTAGCTGTCTTACAATACAGCAGCTGAGAAATTAGTGGCTCAATAATTTGAATAAATGTTTGTGGTTAATCTTCCTAGAAACTCTTTTCTAGGCTTATGCTTTACAGAGCCGGAATTTCCAGTCTCGACATGGAGACAACCCGCACTGGATGGGCTTCAAAAATGGCAGTGGAAGCCAATTCTGTGATTCTCACCCCCAGTCCTGTCATGGTCATTTTAAAGGGTGTGGAACAAGGTGTAGATGGCGAGCCTGAATGCAACTGTTCCTACATTGGTGGCTTCATTGCCGAGGTGATTATCTAGGACCCAGTGCAGTTTGAAAATGGCATGGTTCATACCACCTCAGAGGTGTTGGGAAACCTACTCTGGAGTCAGAAATCTTTTAACAGATGAAGTTCAAAAGGAGTTGCCAACTTCACATGTCATAATAAGATGCTGCATGATATGTTTTTAATACAGTTTTTTATGATAGAGCTTTATTCTTTTCGTAAATTGACCATAAATATTCTGATTCACCCTACAAGCCAACATAATGGAATATATGTCTCTGGTCATTCACGCCAATGGGATTGTCTGGTTCTGCTGACAGTGCATCCCATCCTGCAGGTTTCCCAGTGATGTGGGGTGACATCAATGGGAGATGACATTGGCAGCAGCAGGATTCTCTGGTCCTCCTCCCGCCACTGGGAGGCGCACGGCCGGGAGGCCGGAGAATCTCACTCATTGACAATAAATTATCAATTGGTTACCACATGGATTGAACTGTAAGATTGTTGGAACACATCCATTACTGGATTTCCAGATGTATATTCTCCCAAAAATCTTCCAGCAGGTTCAAGGCTGAGCAAGGGAGAGAATTCAGCAGATCAGTTTTAAACTGCAAGACTTTCCAGCAGGATCGTTCAACGATGCCCACCATAACAGATCAGGAAACCACGCAGGAGGTGGGCATGAACCTCATCTTCATCCTTCTTATGGGATGTAGGTGAAGGCCTGACTACCCATGCCCAATTCTCTGTGGTGCCAGTGGAAAAACACATTGGCACGAGATATGTTTGCAACAACACTTAAACAATGTCTGGGGCTGCCTCCAGAGTTCAGGATGGAGGCCAACGGCAACCCTAGACTCTGCACCATTACAGCAGTGAGGGGGGCTGGAGGGAGGAGGAGCATCTGCAGGTAAACTTTCCAAATTCAGTGTCCTGGGAGTGCACCTCCTTCCAGCCTCGGAATGTTCCTCGAGATCGATCCTCATTTCAGAAGATCCACCTTACAGCCTCAGAGTGTGCCAGGAGATTTATCTTCACTTTTAGGAGGTCAACATTCTTTTTTCAATTGTGGGTCAGTGATGTTGGGCATCTCATCAATATGGTGCCAGGATAGGATGGCAGACTACATGCCACCAGGCCTCCCCCACCACGGAATACAGTGCAAAGCCACTGGTGATGTAATAAATGAGATTGGTGTGCGTGGACAATCTTGTGTTTCCTGCCAGCCTCCGTGAGAAACACTCCACTTCCCCATTCCTGCCCCTGCCACAGCACTTAGAAATCATAGAATCTTAAAATCTCTACAGTGCAGAAGGAGGCCATTTGGCCCATCGAGCCTGCACTGACAATTCAAACCAGGCCCTATCCCTGTAACCGCAGGTGTTTACCCTGCTAAGCCCCCTGACACTAAGGGGCAATTTAGCATGGCCAATCAACCTAACCTGCACATCTTTGGACTGTGGGAGGAAACTGGAGCACCTGGAGGAAATCCACGTGGACACAAGGAGAATGAGCAAACTCCACACAGTCAGTGACCCAAGGCCTGAATTGAACCTGAGTCCATGACGCTGTGAAGCAGCAGTGCTAAAATTAGACAATTCCACACAAACATATAAGATGTGAATGACAATGAAAAATGGGAGAAATAATAGGAACAATAGAAAGATTATAAAATTATTTAAAAGTGCTAATGAATTACAATCCAAATACAGAAATTATGGATGTCCAAAAAGAACAGACTTATGTGTGTTGAGTAGCTAAAAATCTATGTCTTTAGGTTGCCTCTGGTTTACTGCAAATGTAGAGAGTTTGACCTAAAAAAGCATCAAACTGCATTTCTAACAGCCTGAAACTATGCCCTAGATTTAAAGCTGGAAGTGTTCAGTGTGACAAGGGGCACTTGTGAGAGCAGGAAATCCCAAATGTCTGACAGAACTTAACTTCAGGGCTGCTTTATATTTTTGTTCTGTAGGATTCCCACCCACAGAAACCTGTTTGACAGGTTGTGAAGGCGTTTTGGGCAGGAAGCCTGCAAAATCATGTCCAAGAGTTTGGGAAGAGAGTGAGTCTGCAGGGCAGAGGTATGGGCAGAATGGTCTCATTGTTGGGGTGTCCTGATCACGGGAAGGAGAGGGGTTGGTTCCAATGGCGGGTTGTGGAGAGAGGTCAACTGGTTGTGTGGAAGTCCAAATCACAAAATGGGGTGTGGTTGGATGGTGATTGAAGCTGGGAACAGTGTCCAATTTCAATTTGGGCATCCACTCGGGGGGTGGGTGGTCTTCTGTTTACTGGGTAACATTTTGTACCTGGAGTCCAGATCTTCTGAGTCCAGAAGCAGTGCTGCAAAAGCGGTTTTAGTTTTAGTTTTATTTATTAGTGTCCACAACTCGGCTTACATCAACACTGCAATGAAGTTACTGTTAAAATCCCACTGTCGCTCCTGTCTGAGTGGACTGACGGAGAACTTAGCATGGCCAATGCGCCTAACCAGCATGTCTTTCGGACTGTGGGAGGAAACCGGAGCATCCAGAGACACAGGGAGAACGTGCAGACTCCACACAGACTGTGACTCAAGCCGGGAATTGAACCCGGATCCCTGGTGCTCTGAGGTAGCAGTGCTAACCACCGTGCCACGGTGCCATTCATTAGGTATCTAATGGCTTCAACCTTTCCTCACCTTCTTTGATCTTTCAAGTTTCCCTTGGCTTGGAAAACCCAGCCTGCCGTGTTTAAAAATAGAGGAGGTGACTTTCCAGCCTCGCCTAGCGTGGATCTCTCTGGTTTTCTTGCTGTTGCGATGTTGGGCAGGATTTTCTGCCTGTGTGCAGCCAAACACTGGAAATTCCCACCCGCGTTCAACGGTCCTTTAAACGGTCTGGCGAACTTTCTGAAATTTTGGGACATTTCCAGCCACTTTGTGTTTTTTTGGAAAATTCCACCTGGAATTTCGGCTAAAATGAAGGCACACAATCTCCTCATGGCAGTTAAATAAAACCCTTTCACCAATGGATTGACTGCCTGCCCCCTGCCAAAACGGTGTGAAAATCAGAAGTGGTTAGGTTCAGTTCCAGTTCCGAACTTCTTGCATTTTATCTCCTGATGTGACCCCAGCACACCCGTTTTGGGGGAGTTATGATTCAGCCCAGTGTTTCACAAATGTTATTATAATTGGGTGTCTCTATTCGATATATAAGTGTAAAAAAAAATGAAATGTTAATTCTCTTAGGAAAACCCCGAGGGGTAGAAAATATCGTGATCAAAATTAATTTAATTTTTGCCTTCTTTATGGTCGAATAATTATAGCATGCAGATTGTCCAAAAACTTCCATTAAAAACACGTCTGTTTTACAGCATAATTTGTTCTGTAATTAGTATGCTCCACCTCAGCATGCATAAAGAAACTGCTTGTGTCTTCAAATTAAACGAGAAAATGGACATGGATATTGCCAGATCATGGTTTTTATATCCTGTTGGTTTTTTTTTTAGTCTCAAAGCTTTTAATGGCATTTGCAAATCATCTATGCCACTGCTCTTCTGAATGCTTCTGGTGTGCTTGCTCACAGTACCTTTAACACTATGATGAATACGGGGGGTGGGGGGGTGATTCTCCCCAAAAGTTCTAAGTGTCAAATTACAGTGAAAACTGGACTAAATCATGCTGGGTTTTTTTTGGCAGGGGTTTTAAAAAGAACCTCCAACACTCTGTGCACTGCAGAGTGTGCCTGCGATTCACTGTAGAAGTTAATGGGCCGGGGCTATTCCCACTGGAGAGTCTGGCAGCTTAGTGCTGAGCAGGCCACTGTGCATGTGCTGATCTGTCAGATTGCCAGCCTCCTGATCACTGACCAGCCCCATGACCCCCGTATGGCAGGGCATGTGATGCCCCCTCCCTCCCAACAGCCCGATCACTGGCCCCCAAAAATATCTGGGCCAGTCTCCCCGTCACCCCTTGCCCAAGTCCACCTCGATCTCCCGCAACCCGCCCCCAATCTCTCCCTGCCCACTGGCAGTTCCAAACCCACCATCCCTCAGTGCCGACTGCTCCCTCTCCGGTGCAACCCCGACCTCTCAGCAGGCTGACCCTCTCCTACTCCAATGGCCAGCCCCAATCGCTGGGATCCCTCCTTCCTCCACTGATCCCAACTGCAGAGTGGCAGCAGGACCTTGCCCGCCCACCAATCATCCCCACGGGGCCCTGCTCCCATTCGGCCACACCTCATGAGGCCCAATCCCCTTGGCATTGCCCCATACCTGATGGGCAATGTCAAGGTCCCCCTGGGCATTGACCCTTGGGCAGTGCCAGGGGTCCAGGCTGGCACTGCCAAGGTGACAATGCCCAGGGGGCACCCACCCCTCTGGGGGCCTCAATTGCATCCCCTTTCACTCCAGTGGGGTCAGGCTGCCAGCTCCTCCCTAGTGGGGAGTCATATTAAATCCCGTTGGAGTGAAACACTCCTGGCTGGGGGAAGGAGGCTAGCAGACCTGGAGACTTCAGTCTCAGCCTGCTAAGTATATTGAAATCATATTGAAATCAGGCTATGAATATATAATGCAGCTCAGCACCGATTTCTGGCATAGAGCTGAGGCGCTGGAAATCCTCCAGTGGGAAACACGCTCAGGCCCGGACACCCAGCATGAATTATATGAATCGGCCAGCGCTAGATTCTCATGGCCCGCTGAGCTAAAAAATCAGCGCAACAGGATGGGAGAACTGATCCCACTATATTTTATGTTCCATTAAAGCAATTAACATATAAAACAATAGCATAGGAATGAGGTTTGTTAATTCCATTGCATCACTCCAGTTCTGATTTAGATATTGATGGTATTTACGATTTGTTTTGATATCAGAACATTATGCAAATTTTTATTCAACGAAAGAGGAAACGCACGATAAACATTGAAACTCAGCCTTTTCCTGCAGCCCTGTGATAAAATGGTCAGACGATGCCCTCTGGCACAGGAACTCCAGGTTGGAATGCACATCAAGGTTTACATGCCAACCTGCTTAGTACGGTAATGAGTGTTGTCAATTTGATGAAAATGCTCATTCTCAGGATTAGTGTTCCCAATAGTTAATTCCTGATGGGAGAAGATAGGGAAATTAAGCAGGAGCATTGTTGGTGTAAACTGTTCCATTTGTCCATTTTTCTGAGTGGGAATTAAAGGGGCGTGGATGCAACAACTGGCGTAAATAGGACATAAGTGCATCAATCAAAAACTGGATTTATTCTGGCCCACATTCTGCTGTTTGTCCAAAACTCTTGTCACATATCTCCTAGCTGCTATGAGTCCCACTTGCCCTTCATTACAGCCCTCTCTGACATACTCTGTCCCCAGTTTAAAACTCTCATCCGTATTATTAATTTCCTCCATCTTATTATTTAACCCTATCCCTGCATTCACCATCAATTGTATATTTTCCTCTCGATTCTGTTTTTCTGATCTTGACCACTGGTGCATCTACTGTACCTTCCTATACTTCGTGATTAGTAGCAGAACCTTGGGCCCAATCTCTAGAATTGTTTTCTGACCCCCATGACCTACTTTTCTGTGCTACATTTTTTTTAAAGGAAAGAAAACCTTCTCAACTTTCTTTAGCCAAGCTTCTGGTCTCCTCTGGTCTCCTTCCTTTTTTTGATTTCTGGTACTGGCACAGAACAGGAGTTACCTCCTTTATCTTCCTCATTCAGGGGACGTGGGTATCGTTGTCATGGCAATCATTTAATGCTCATCTGGAGAAGGTGATGATGAGCCACCTTCTTAAACTGCTGCATTCCATGTGTTGCTGGTACACCCACAGTACTTGTCAGGAAGGGAGTTCCAGGATTTTGATCCAGTAATACTGAAGGAATGGCACTATAGTTTCAAATCAAGCAAGTGTGTAACTTGGAGGAGAACTAGAAGGTGGTGGAGTTTTCATGCATCTTTTGCCTTTGTACTCCCTGTTGATAGACATTACGCTGAAAGGTACTGTCAAAGGAGCCTTGGCGAGTCACTTGTGGGTGGTACACACTACTGCCACTGCCCACCAGTGAGGGAGGGAGTGAATATTTAACGTAATTAATGGGATGCTAATCAAGTGGGCTACTTTGTCTTGGATAAGGCACTTCTCCAGGCATTCCAAGTTATTCTTGACTTGCACCCTATAGAAGTTGGATAAGTACTGGGGAGTCAGGAGATGAGTTGCTTGCTACATGATTTCTAGCCTCTCTCCTGCTTTTATAGCCACAGTATTCATATAGCTGGTCCAGTTATGTTTCATGTTACTGCTAACCCCAAGGATGTTGATAGTGACAGACTCGACGATGCTACTGCCATTGAATGTCAAGGAGTGGATGGTTTGACTATCTTATTCCAGTGATGGTCATTGCCTGCTATTTGTGTGGCTTAAAGGTTATTTGATTTAGATTTATTACTGTCATATGTATTAAAATACAGTGAAAAGTATTGTTTCTTGCGCGCTAGAGTACATAGTGAAGTAGGAAAGGAAAGGGTGCAGAATGTAGTGTTACAGTCATAGCTAGGGTGTAGAGAAAGATCAACTTAATATAAGATAGGTCCATTTAAAAGTCTGATAGCAGCAGGAAGAAGTTGCTCTTGAGTCAGTTGCCATTAATCATCCCAATCTGAACATTGTCCATGTCTTGCTGCATGAGGATATGGACTGCTTTTGTATCTGGGGAGTTGCAAATGGGATTGAACAATATGTTATCATCAATGAATAGCCCCATTTCTAACCTTTAGGTGGTGGGAAGGTCATTGAAGAAGTAGCTGAAGGTGGTTGGGCCTAAGATAATGCACAGAGGAACTCCTGCTGTAATGTCCTACAGGCTTAGTGACTGTTCTCCAGCAAAGACAATCGTTTTCCTTTGTGCTAGATAAAAGTGATTTCCCTGTTTCCCATATACTCCAGTTGTACTGAAGTTCCTCAATGTAACACTCAGTCAAAAGTCTACTTGATGTCAAGGACAACCACTCTCACTTCACAGCACAAAAGCAAAATACTAGGGATGCTGGAAATCTGAAATGGAAACAGAAAATACCAAAACTATTCAGCAGGACTGGCAGCGTCTGGGAAGGGAGCAACAGAGTTAATGCTTCAGTTTGGTGATCTTTCATCAGAACTCCCCATAACTCACCCGAGCTCTTTCACCCACTATTGGACCAAGGCTGTACTCAGGTCTGAAGCCAACTGGACCTGACAGAAGCTAAACTGAACATTGGTGAACAACTTATTACTGAATAAGTGCCATCAGATAGAACAGTTGATGACAGCTTCTACCCTTTTGCTGATGATTGAGAATACACTAATGGACGGTAATTAGCCAGATTGGATTTGTGCTATTTTTGTGGATAGGACATAGCTGATCAATTTTCCACATCATTAGGTAAGTACCCAGAGTTTTAGATATGCTGCAACAGCTTGGCTAGGAGAGCAACTGCTTCTGGAACACAAGTCATCAGAACTATACCACCTCTTTTCCAGGATCACTTCAAATGGAGACTTCTGAGAAACCTGGTTTGTCTCTCCATGGTGGCACAGTAGTTAGTACTGCTGCACAGCACAGCACCAGGAACTTGGGTTCAATTCCGGCCTCGGGTGCCTGTGTGAAGTCTGCATGTTCTCCCCATGTCTCTGTGGGTTTCCTCCGGGTGCTCTGGTTTCCTACCACACTCTAAGGATGTACAGGTTATGTTGATTGGCCATGCTAAATTGCCCCTCAATATCAGGGGGATGTGCAGGGTAAATATATGGGGTTACGGGGATAGAGCCTGGGTGGGATTGTTATTGGTGCAGGCTTAATGGGCCGAGTGGTTTCCTCTGCACTGTAGGGATTCTATGATTCTATCTATTGTTATAATTAACATTTTAAAAGAAAAAGGCAATCTAACACACATTGGCAGAAACCTTTAAGATCCTGAGTGGTTTTAACAGGGTGGGTGCAGCAAGGCTATTTCCTCTTGTGGAAGAATCTAGAAACAGTGTTTGAAAATTAAGGCTCACCTTTTTAAGACAGAGATAAGGAGGATTTGTTTCATCTCAGAGGATCATGAGTCTTTAAAACTCTCTTCCTCAAAAGATAGCAGAGGCAGAGCAAGATAGAATGCTTGAGAAGTAAAGGGATGAAAGGTTATGAGGGTTAGAGAGGAATGTGGAGTTGAGGTTACAATCAGATCAGCCATGGTCTTTTGAATTGGGGGGCAGGCCCATGGGTCCATATGGCCTATTCTTATTCCTAGTTTGTGTCTTCACATTTCAATATTAATTTAGTGGCACACAGGCTTCCAGTGCATGAAAAATATTCAGCATGTTCATGTTTAAGTTATTTAACCTTAAAACTGTGCTAAGCCAAAAGTTTATTTATTCGTCACAAGTAGACTTAGATTAACACTGCAATGAAGTTACTATGAAAATCCTCTAGTCGCTACATTCTGGCACCTGTTCGAGTACATTGAGGGCGAACTTAGCATGGCCAATATATCTAATCAACACCTCTTTTGGACAGTGGGAGGAAACTGGAGCACCTGGAGGAAACCCATGCAGGCACAGGGAGAACATGCAAACTCCACACAAACACCCGGTCCCTGGCACTGTGAGGTAGCAGTGCTAAACACTGCTCCATCATGCCACCCAAATAAACAGAAAGAAGAATCACCATTGCTGAAAATATGAAATAAGGACAAAAGCACAAATAATATTGGACATACACAGCAGATCCAAAGGCAGCTGAAAAATGAGAAGTCAAGTTCATGATTATCGTGATAAGCCTAAAACAACGTTTTACAATTTTTGCTCTCTGATGCTGTTAGACTGCAACATATTTTCATAATTTTATGTACATAGTACAAAAATTGAATTCAGGTACCTGACACTGTGAGGCAGCAGTGCTAGCCATTATGTGACCTCATCCCACTGATCTCTGTCTGACCATGCGTTCTGTTGACAGCTCCACCCACAATCCCAATCCATAATTTCTTGCTCCCTCCCAATAGAAGCTTAAAACCAGAGATAGGTACTCAAGAGATAATTTTAAAGTGATAGAATTTTGCTAGGACATGGAGCCAAAGTGGGACAGGCTCAAAAGATTGATTAATTTACCCCTGCTCCCTAGATCCTAAATCTGAGCATTGAAAAGATACACTCACCCTTAAAACTGTATATGCTGCTTTCTTATTTTATCGATAGAATCATAGAATCCTACAGTGCTGAAGGAGGCCATTGGACCTATCGATCCTGCACCGGCCGCAATCCCAGCCAGGCCTATTCCTATAACCTATGCATTTACCCTAGCTAGCCCCCTGACACTAAGGGCAACTTAGCCTGGCCAATCCATCTAATCCGCACATCTTTGGTCAGCGATCAAGCTGGCCAGCAATTGGGAGGCTGGCAGTGCAGGACTACAATGTATGCGCCGATCTCGGTGCTGACAGATTGGTGAATGCACAGTGGCGCTCAGCGCTATGCTGCCGGCCTCTCCGGTGAGAATAGGCTCCACCCACTGATTTTTGGACTGATTCATACTAGTACACTCTGCAGTGTACAGAGTGTGGGAGATTCATTTTGAAACACTCGCTGAAAAAACAATGGGATTTACTCCAGTTTTTATATGAATTCAACAGCTTTTTTTTAGGAGAATCACCCCCGCGTCACTGGAACTGTGATTAAAACCTTTGTCCACCCATTGTTCAATTTAAAAAATATAAATTTATACTATAAAATATAAATATAAAAAAACTTTGTATGACATTTTGCTAAGTTTTTAAATGAGAAATCCTGTTTTGGGCTTTTTCACCTTGGCCATTGTGTCAATCTGCCTGAATGTTGGGCAGAAAATAAGAGAAAAAAAGACAAGATCAAAGAGCTGTCATTAAATTTGGCAGGAGCTCTGTGCTCTGTGGTTTCTCCTCCATCGCCACTACCGCACTCCCTTGATCCCTCCTGACCTCACCGTAGGTATCGGGGCTATGGTGATACATAGCCTACAGGGCTTTGGTGTTACATGGGCTACGGGGCTATGGTGTTACGTGGGCTACAGGGCTATGGTGTTACGTGGGCTACAGGGCTATGGTGTTACATAGGCTATGGGGCTATGGTGTTACATAGGCTATGGAGCTATGGTGTTACATAGGCTACGGAGCTATGGTATTACATAGCCCACCCAATTGTGTTGCTTATCCTCCACAGTTGTCTAATCCTGTGTTTCCATCCTCTTTCCATCCTTTCATCTCTTTCCTTCAACCATCTCTCAAACCTCTACTCAATTATTGGTGTGGTATGAGCTTCAATCATTAACTTTAATAATGCATTCGTCCAGTCTTTGCATAAAAAAAGAAACAATTTATTCTGCTCTTTACTTCAAACCTCATGCATTCATTCCAGCTCATTTTTTTTATTACCTTTTTAGTCTAGGTCATCGAGGTTAATTATATTGGAACTCTTGTCACTTCAGTTCAGATCATTTAACTCAAGATAGACTAGGGATGAAGTCTGGGACATTTTAGTCCATACAGTTCAGGATTAAGTCATGCAGTTTACTTATCCACTGAACCATTAATAGAGCATAAAACCCTATAACAACATCTTACAAACCATAAATTAAACGTTTGTGACATAGATATGGAAAGTTCCTTTCAATTAAGTGTAAGAAAGAACATGAAAAGCCTTTGAAAAAGTAGTGAATTAAAGTCCAAATCTAAAATGGCTAGGGCTGCAAAATATAGATGTTCAGAGATATTTGATTGATCTAAGTTGGCAAAAACAATTATATTCAGATACACCTCTTCCTTGTAAAAATTGGCACACGCATTGGCAGAGGCAGAGTTCAGTGGTTGGTGCCCCTCTGTGTAAGTGCAATGATTTTTTTCTCAGTTCCTGTCTTTGTGATTGGCAACAGTACGGATTGTCTTTGGCTGAAAAGGAGAATATGAATGCCAGTTTTTTTTTGTTTGTGTTAAAGTGAACTGCCTGTAAAAGGAAATAGAAACAGAAAATCTTGGAAACACTCAGGAGGTCAGGTGGCATCTGTGGGGGGGAGAAACAGAGTTAATGTTCCAGATCAACGGCCTTTCATCAGAAGCCACAGATGCTGCCTGACCTGTTGCGTGTTTCCAGCAATTTTTTAATATATTTACTTCAGATTTTCAATATCCGCTTCTGCCTGTTAAGGGAAGCATGTTATAGAATTGCAATCTGTTTGTAACAGTGTCGAAACCTAATTATTGTTTAAATGCCAATGCAAGCAAAAAAAAGTCCCAAGATATAACATTTCATGAAAAGTTATTCATTAGCACGAGTTATGTGATAATTGGTATTCCCAATATCTTTAAAGTAGAACTCTTCTCTGTACATTTTAGAGACCAACCACCACCCCACCCCCCAACACTCACAAAAGTAACTGAAAATCACAACTCCTTTGTCAATGTTATGAAAATATATTAGTTCACAGATGAAACTCTCAAAGTATGTGTGGAAGGGGCAGTAAGCATGCATTTAATGGACCTGTGGGAGACTGAGAGAGCGCAAGGCAGGCACATCAACTTAGTGTTGCAAAGAGCAACCTAAAAACTGAGAAGGTATGAGGGAGGGAAGAGAGAAATAATGAGAGAATCAAAGAGTGAGACAGAGGAGGAGAAACAGAGAAAGAGATAGAGATCGACAGAGAACTAGAGAGAAAAGAGCTACATACGCACACAGACACCAGACATGCCGAGTAAAGAGAATTATAGACATACTGAAGGTAATATTCACTTTCAGCCCAGGCAAAAAACTGCCAGTTGACGATTATCTGCCACTGTACACCCCTCATGATTTTCCTTTCCTTTGGAACCAATCAAAAGGAAAGCTTTCAGCCCACACTTAATGTGGAAATTACCTACAAAGGGAGAAACAAAAGATAGGCAAGTGCAGACAAACACAGACAACTTACTAACTGACTCGTCTACGCAGTTGGTTTAATGTTCAAAAATTTCCCCCATTTGTTGCCATATGCTCAATAGCAGACTTAAGCAAGCATCTGTTTTCCATAATGTTCCAATGTACCTGATTCCATACAGTCTATTGCTTGATATTTCTACTTTTTGGCAACCTTGTATCAGGCACATATTCCAATTCTCTGATGAATTAGTGAAAAATATTCAAGGGGGAATTATAATTGGCAGTAGGTTTTAGGTGAGTAGGGCAAGTTGCATTAACACCAGATGCTAGCATTACAACAGGGAGATTGGCCTGACATCACTGACATTGGCCTCTGCATTTTTGGAAATATTTCAATCTGGAAAATGACTTAGAAGCAAGTCCCTTTGTGTCCCAGTACAACCAACAAGGTTCTAGTTGAGGAGATGAGGTACAAAGGGACATCTTCTTTCCATTATATGGGAGAAAGATGCCAAAGAAGAATATTCAACAGGCCTGGAGAGAGATGGCAGTGATAGCCAATGCTAGCAGCACCAGCATGTGACCTGGATTCAATGCAAGAAGAATTTCAACGTCCTGGCAGCAGAAATGAATGTAGGTCTTCATATGCACATGTCCCTGTTTTATACCTGGCAATAGCACTTTCCCAGCCCTCTGACCACTTCTTTCCCTTGTAGTAAGTACATCCTGCACGCTACTTCTCTTTCCCATTCCAATCTCAAAATCTCTGTTGCATGCGGTCTTTACAGCAGGCAGTGAAAGCATTCTGTCATCACCGTAGCAATTCCAAACTGATGAACTTCTGTTAACTAATTTATGACTTCACAGTTCAGTCACTTTATAAGTATTAACAGCACAGAAAACAGGTAATTCATCCCAATGGGCTGATACTGCAATCTAAATAAGCCTCCGTCCACCCCGCTTTATCTAACCCTCTCTCCTTCACGTACTTACCAAACTTCCCATGAATGCACTTATTCTATTTATCTCAATTCTTTTCAATGCTGTTAGGACCCAGATCAGAAACCCCAAGGCATATTATGGACTAGACTCCAATTGTTTTTTGACGTATCAAACTAAAAAAATATATTTTTAGCCCCTTCTCCTATGCCTCTATCTTGTTTTATAATGATATGGAGAGCAGAATTATTTACAACCCTCCGAGTGTTGTTTAACCAAGGTTCGATACTAAATTAACAATCCTTCTCTGATTTTCAATTCTGTCCCCATAGAAATGAACCCCAGTTCTTTATTCATTTTATGGTGGGGTTCTTTAGCTTGTAGGACTACTTTTAACGACTTTTGCACTTGTACCCCATGGCTTTCTTTTCCTCAACTCATTGGGCAGAATTTTACAGCCCCCTGCAGACTGGTTTGCAGGAGGTGGAAAAGGCCAGAAGATTTCCCACTGCCTAGCAACCTATCCCACACCTGCTTGTGATTTGACACTTCTGGCTCTTCTTCTTTGGTGGCTGCATGCAGTTCCAGCAGTGGCCACTGTTCCCAGTGGCGCTAATGTAACCAAAAACAAATGGTAACTGCGTCCCCAGTGGGATGGAAGACCCACCTCAAGCTAATTCACACCCTTCGGAAACTTAAATGACTGCAAGGAGCCCAGAGTGGGGATGAATGTTGCAGTGACTTTTTCAACAGCCCAGTGAGAAACATATAGGCTGGAATTTTACCACCATGGGAACCAAAGCAGGTGAGGGGCAGACCACAGAAAGGTTCTTTGACCTCAGGCAGCATTTTACAGTTTCAGGATGAGTGACGCTGTAAAATCCTACCCATAAAATCCTGTTAATTTATTTAAAGACAATGTGGTGTTCTTATTTTTCCTACCAAGATATAAGGGGTGATTTTCCCATTTCACTGCACTATTCTAGCAGCGTAGTGGACCAGGAGACTCAGGCAGAGGCCTCCGTGCATCTCTGGCTGACGGATTTCCAGCGCCATCAGCTCCGCGCCAGAAATTGGAGCTATAGCTAATGCATTCTTGACAGACTCATTCCGAACTCATTCTAGAGCTGTATAAGTTACTTAAGTGAAGTTTTGTTCATCGTTAGTGGTTGCAGGACTGGAATCTCCGAGCCCGCTAGCCTCTCTCCCCTCCCCAACCAGGAGGGTTTACAACAGCTCCCCATTAGCAGAAGGCTGGCAGTCCAACCCCACTGGAGTGAAGGGAAGCCTTGGAGTCCCTCCAAGAGGTCAGGGGTAAGGAGGTGTACTCTCTGGGTATTGCCAGCTTGACAGTGCCAGCCTGACCCCCTGGCACTGCCCAAGGGACAAAGAGGCAATGTCCAAGGGGCACCTTGGCTCTGTCCAGTGGGGGTGAATGCATTGGGGCGGGCCTTTGTGGGAGGACGTCATTGGAGTGAGGAGTCCTGCTGCCACTCTGCACTTGGTGATGACAGAGGGAGGGAGGCAAGCGATCGAGGCTAGACATTGGGGTGTGGGTTGGCCTGCCAGGGAGGTCAGGGCTGTGGGGGGTGGGACTATGGGAAGTGGGGTCAGGAGACCTGGGCTGCCAGGGGAAGGGGCAGATCATGGCTGGCCGGGGTCAGTGGTGGGGGCCGGAGGGCAAGGGGGTTCGAGGCTGGCCTGGGCATGTCCAGGGGCCAGCGATTGGGCCATGGGGGAATCAGACGGGCAGCAATGTGGGATCGCGAGGCTGGCCAGCGATCAAGCTGGCCAGTGATCTGGAGGCCAGCAGTGCGGGGGGCTACTGCGCATGCGCCAACCTTGGTGCTGACAGATCGGTACATGCGCAATGGCCCAATCAGCACTATGCTGCCAGCCTCTCCAGTGGGAATAGGCCCTACCTCCTGATTTTTAGCATGATTCACATTAGGCCATTCGATGATACAAGTGTAGGAGATTCATTTTGAAAATCCTGCACTTAGAATTTTTTTGGGACAATCCCACCCATATTTTCTCCCATTTATTTATATTGAAGTTCATCTGACAAATGTACATACATTCTGTGAGTTTATTAATGCCTTCCTCTAACTTGTCGCAGTCGTCCTCAATACCAGACTGATTCCTGGGTTGGCAGAACTGGTATATGGAAAGAGATTCAGTCAGTTAGGATTATTTTCAGTGGAGTTCAGAAGATGAAGGGGGCTTTCATTGAAATCCATAAAACCCTAAGACTAGGCAGGTAAATGCAGGAACAATGTTCCTGATGACGGGGAGTCTAGAACGAGGGGGTCACTGTCTAAGGATATGGGGTGGACCAGTTAGACTGTGATAAGGAGATATGTCTTCACTCAGAGAGTGGTGAGCCTGTGGAATTTGCTGTGATGGAAAGTAGTTAAGGCCAAAACATTGTATGTTTTCACAAATGAGTTAGATTTAGTACATGGGCTGAAGGGATCAAAGTATATGGTAACAAAGCTGAAATAGGTTACTGACTTAGACATTCAGCCATGATCACAATGAATGGCAGAGCAGGTTTGAAGAGCCAAATGGCCTACTTCTGGTCTTATTTTTCTATATTTCTATATTAGCTACTCCCCAAAAATTATGAAACAGCATTTTTGACTCCCCAGGTCCAGATTGTTTATGTAAATGTTGAACAATAGTGGTCCCAGAACCATTTCAAGCAAAATACCATTTGCCAATCCAAATAACCTGGCCTCTGGTGTATTCCCAAGTTTAATTACTCCATTATTCATAGCTGTACCTTCAGTTGTCCAGGCCCCATGTTATGGAATTCACTCCTCATACTTCTTTGTCTCTATAGAATCCCTAAAGTGTAGAAGGAGGCTATTCAGCCCATTGAGTCAACACAGAATCTCTGAAAGACCATCTCACCCAGGCCCAACCCCCATCCCTGTAACCCTGTTCATTTACTATGGTTAATCCACCTAACCTATAAATTTTGGACACTAAGGGGGTAATTTAGCAAGACCAATCCACTCCAAGCTTTTCAAGGATGGCTAAGGTCTGTAGAATTATCAGGCCATGAATATTTAATTCACCAATCCTGCACATCTTCAGACTGTGGGAGGAAACTGGAGCATCTGGAGGAAACCCATGCAGATACAGGAAGAATGTGCAAATTCCACACATTCATCCAAGGCTGGAATTGAACCCTAGTCCCTGACGCTCTGAGGCAGCAATGTAACCACTGTGCCACCATACTGCCTATAATTAACTTTCTTTCCTCCTTTGAAACATTTCTTGAAACTTAGCTATTTGACCAAGTTTTTGGTTACCTGACCTAACATCTCCTTGTATGTCTTGGTGTCATACATTGTCTTATAATGCTCCTGTGAAGCACCTTAGAGCGGTTTTAATACATCAAGCGGTTTATATAAGTTGTTGCTGTAACTACCTTTAACCCAGGAGTTATTTGAATCTTGCACTGAGTTAGAATCGACCCTTTTTAACTGTAATAAGGGCCTTAAGCCACAGTGTGAATGTTGCAAACATTCAGAGTAGGTGTAAAAGCCTTTCAACGGTGGAACTGTCAGCCCATGAATACTTAAATCACCAGCCCTTTAATATAACGAAGGTTGCTTATATCACTGAGAATTAAATCTAGAACGGTAGTTATAATAGCATTACCCCAACAGCTGTCATTGTAGCTTGGTTGCTTTCTACAGCCGTTAAATCATTAAGTCAACAGACGATTCTAAGTTCACAGTTTGACATATTAGAATATAAGAGGTGAAGATAGCTACTATTGAGCAAAACAATAGCTGCAGAAATCTAGTGGCAAAGAGAGAGCACAAGGCTAGATAGTTGGGATTTTTAAAGGACAGTTGTAAGTAAATTTGGAGATTTTTCTTTTTCCGGACAGATACAAGTAAGGTTGGGGCATGGAAGGGGGATGTGGGTGGAATATGATAGGAGGAAATGATACTCGGTGGCCTTACCAATAATTGATGCAATGAGATTAGCAAGGCCTGACAAAATGGCAAGGTCAAAAAGAAGGCTGAGAATATAGGTTGGGGAGTTTACACGGAGGAAGTGATTGAGGGAGGATAAGAGGGCAGGGAGTACAGAGAAGAGAGAGCATGATGTGTCCAGATGGAGATTGAAATTAACAAATTCATCAGTGCAGAAGCTGACAGAAGGATGCAATGAAGGTACCTTGGTGAGAACATTGTTACTATACTTAGAGCAGGATGGAGAATGGTAATTCTGAATGAGATGTTCAAAGGAGGAGAAAGTGCCAGAGTAAGATATTAGGCCAAGGTGAATATTAGTGATAAGTGCCACATTGCTACTGTGATTAAATAGATGGAGCAAGTGGTGGAAGATATAACCAGTAGGGAGGCTTCATCATCAAGTGTCATCACTGCTCAGCCAAGTTTTGATAAAGGCTATGATATTGATACAAACATCCACGATAAGTTCATGGATGGCAAGGACCTTGTTCACAAGTGAACGGACGTTCAGAAAGGATGTGTAGACAGGTAGTAAGAGCAGTGACCACAGGGTCAGCAGTGGGAGAGGTGAGCTGATCTGGAATGAGGTTAAGAAAACAGCATCCAGCAAGTTCACTGGTCAGAAATGAGAGAGAGGAAGATGAGAGAGTGGGATTGGGCAACTGGGGTTGCTGAAATGCTTGCTAACTGCCTCAATGAGTCCTTCGGAAGATGTTGAAAGAAGCACAGAAGAAAGCTATAGGTTTATCTGAGAGGGAGTCTTAAATATTCATTATTAGGAAAGGTGTTGAGGTACCTATTTCGCAATGTTCAAACCTAGATACATCTTACCCCACCAGCAGGATAAACACATCAGAGGTGAGGACATGATGGAATAGTCATTTAGGAACAGCCCATGAAATCCTCAACTGTAACACTGGACCCCATGAAATCAATCATGGTCAGGGGAACCTGCTGCTGATCATCACCTATAGCTCCCTCAGGCAGTCAATCATATTTTGCTCCATCTGGAGAACCACTGAGTGTAGAAAGGAAACAAAATATCATCTGGGTGGGGGATTTCAATGCCCATCACCAGGTGATTCAGTCATAGCACCATTGACTGAACTGGCCATGTGCTGACGCAGCTGGATACCAGACTCAGGCTTGTGGCAAATGGTAAGGAAACCAGCACGTGGGGAGAACTACTTCACCTCATCCTCACCAGCCTATGCACGGGCATATCTGTTCATGACATTATTAGTAGATGTGACCACCACACAGAGCTTAAGCCTGTCTCACACTAAGGAGAACCTCTATCATGCCATTTGAAAGTGTCGCCATGTAAATGGGATAGATTGGGAATAGAATCTTCAGCTTAAAATTGGGTATCCATGAGGTGAATGGACCATCAGCAACTGCAGAATTGTATTCCATCACACTCTGTCATTGCGTAGACCAGCACATTCTTCACTCCTTCTTCACCAGCAATGCTCTTCCAGGTGCATGGAGGAATATGCCAGGCACATCTGAAAATACCAGCCCGGTGAAGCTACAACACAGGACTATATGCATGAAAAGCAATGCAAGCTGCATGCTTTTAGACAGTGATCCCATAACCAAAAAGATCAGATCAAAGCTCTGCAGTCCGGCCACATCCAGTTCACTTCCTGGCACCCAATGACAGAATTACAACAGCTGCTTAGAGAGCGGAATTATTCTGTGGCAGTGATTACTGAGCAGCTGCACATTGATGGAATGAAATCCCGTCCTGTTAATGAATGCTCCTGGCTGTTTTCCTGGTGGCTTGATGGTTACATGTGTTCAGTCTATGACCCTGGGCACACACAGGGATGCCAGCCACCACTGCGGCATATCCCAGTGTCTCTCTATTCTGACTGCTGACATTCACTGGGAAGGCAATGTAGCTGTTGGCTCTGACAAAGTGGGCATTGGTGCTGATGTACGGTCTGAGCAGCAGACTGAGAACTGCGGGAAATGTTGTACAGAACCTTGATGGCTGTAAAAATAACCACGGTTTAGGACCATTTTCCGGCCCTGACCCCATGCTTGCTGTCAGTGCGATCTTCTGGAAACAGGCCCTTTGATTGGTTGCCGCCATGTCCACCATCAAATTAAGGATGGCAGTGGGTTCTATTCCGAGTCCTGCAGCCTTGGAAGGACGGCAGCTCCACTGGCAGAGATGGAGACCACCATGATGATGGAGGCCACAAGGGCATCTCCATTTTGAGGCATTCTCTGAAGCTGTGAGACCACAACTATGGAGTAGAAACCCATCTGCAGGAGACCTAAAGCCTCATTCTTGGTTTGCTGATCACAATAGAGGGTGAATGGGTTGGGGCAAATTTAAGAGGCCACCTTCTGGGCTGACTTCAGTGTGGGGGACGGGTACTCCATTACCTAAAAGATCCTCTTAATGCCCTAGTCTGCCTACAACTGGGTATTCATGTATACAGGTTGGTTATCAGTCGCTGTCAGTCCTTGCTGCTGTCACTCTGCCTCCAGCCAGATTGGCTGATGGTGGGAACTCATTGGCCCACTCACCTGATAACCTACCAATCTATCATCCTCCTGGTCCCACCATCAAAACCACATTAACAGGCTTGGAAGATTCCAAGACCTTGAAAGAGCCAGAGGCAAAGAGGCTAAGAGCAGTAGTAACTTCAACTGCCATTGGCAAAATGTGGCTATCTGGCCCAGCCCATGTTAACTCTCATTTAAAGAGCCTAGAGTGGTCTGCAAAGCCAGTCTGAGATGGAACAGGTTCCTCATGAACTGATAATGAAGAAGATTCAGGAAACTCACTCTGAGCCTTTGGGCTGGATAAGGCCTTCATTGAGCAACTTTTCCCAGCTGCTCATCTGTTGTTTCCCTACTGTTGAGCTGCCTGCTGTTGCTGTTTATATATTGCACTTTTTCTTCTTCATGAAAACAAATCAAAGTGGCAGATTTGCAATCTATTATAAGCAGGGTGACACAGTGGTACAATGGTTAGCACTGCTGTCTCACAGCACCAGGGACTTGTGTTCAATTCCCAGCTTGGGTCATTGTCTGCGTTGAGTCTGCACGTTCTCCTGTGTCCATGTGGGTTTCCTCTGGGTGCTCCAGTTTCCTCCCATGGTCCAAAACACATGCTAGTTAGGTGGATTTGCCACGCTAAATTCTCCCTCAATGTAGCTGAACATACGCCAGTGTGGTGAATAGGTGACTTTCACAGTAACTTCATTACAGTATTAATTAATGTAAGCCTACTTGTGACACTAATACTTCAACTGCGTGTTTACTGAAGATACACAAGCAAGAAAAGTTGAAATAAGAAATTTGGAAGGCAAACTCTCCTGTGGGAACCAAAAAACCATACAATTCCATGGTGTTTCTATTCCATTCTCTTAAGAATCCTCAATTGTAATAATTTCACCAATGTTGGCCATATCTTAGTTGGCTGGGCCTTACACCTCTCTAATTCTATATCTCAACTTCTTCCTCTAAGATACTTCAATTGACATCAAAAAACAGCTGGAAGCAGTGAATACTGCAAAGACATATATCCCTGTCAATACTTTGGTAATCGTACTGAAGACTTGTGCTCTAGAATTTGCTGCATCCCTAGCCAAGGTGTTCCAGTGCAGTTATAGCACTGGCATCTACCCAGCAATTTGGAAAATTGCCCATAAAAAGTAGGACAAAGTCAATCTAACCAATTACTGCCCCATTTGTCTACTGCTGATCATCAATAAAATTTGATTTCATTTGCTTTGATTTATTATTGTCACATGTATTAGCAGTATACAGTGAAAAGTATTGTTTCTTGTGTGCTTTACAGAGAAAGCATACCATACATAGAGAAGGAAAGGGGAGAGTGCAGAATGTACTGTTCCATTCATAGCTAGGGTGTAGAGAAAGATCAATTTAATACGAGATAATTCCATTCAAAAGTTTGACGGCAGCAGAAAAGAAGCTGTTCTTGAGTCAGCTGGTACATTTCCTCAAACTTTTGTATCTTTTTCCCAATGGAAGAAGGTGGAAGAGAGCATGTCCGGGGTGTGTGGAGTCCTTGATTATGCTGACCATTTTACCAAGGCAGCGTGAAGTATAGATGGAGTCAGTGGATGGGAGGCTGGTTTGAGTGATGGACTGGGCTTCATTCTTGACCCCTTGTAGTTTTTTGAGGTCTTGGGAAGAGCAGGAGCCATACCAAGCTGTGATACAACAAGAAAGAATGCTTCCTATGGTGCATCTGGTGACAGCTGCAGAGGACATGCTGAATTTCCTTAGTTTCCTGAAAAAGTAGAGGCATTGGTGGGCTTTCTTAACTATAGTGTCGGCATGGGGGGACCAGGGCAGGTTGTTGGTGATCTGGACACATAAAAACTTGAAGCTCTCAACCATTTCTATTTTGTCCCCATTGATGTAGACAGGGGCATGTCCTCCATTATGATTCCTGAAGTCAGTGAGTATCTCCTTTGTATTGTTAACATTGAGGGAGATATTATTGTCATCACATCAGTTCACCAGATTCACCGAAGTGATAGAAGTGGCAGGAGTGTGATGGAATACTCCACTTGCCCGGATGAATACAGTCCCGACAACACTCAAGAAGCTTGACACCATCCAGGACAAAGCTTGATTGGCACCCTATTCACAAATATTCAATCCCTCCATCATCAACAAATAGTAGCAGCACTGTACCATCTACAAGATGCACTGCAGAATCTCGCCTTCTTAAATAGCACCTTCCAAATCCATGACCGCTACCATCTAGAAGAATAAAAGTAGCAGACATGGGACCTGGAAGTTCCTGTCCAAGTCACATGCCATCCTGACTTGGAACTGTTTCTTCATTATTGTTGGGTCAAATTCCTGTAACTCCCTTCCTAATCTAGGCGCTGGAGTGTGCTGACTTGGGGAATATCACAGTAACTTCATTGCAGTGCTAATGTAAGCCTTACTTGTGACTTAGGGTGGCACGGTAGCACAGTGGTTACCACTGCTGCTTCACAGCTCCAGGGACCTGGGTTAGATTCCCATCTTGGGTCACTGTCTGTGTGGAGTTTGCATATTCTCCTCGTGTCTGCGTGGGTTTCCCCCGGGTGCTCCGGTTTCCTCCCACAGTCCAAAGATGTGCGGGCTAAGTCAATTGGCCATGCAAATATTGCCCCTTAGTGTCCTGAGATGTGTAGGTTAAAGGGATTAGCGTGTAAATATGTTGGGGGTAGAGCCTGGGTAGGATTGTGCTTGGTGCAGACTCGATGGGCCCAGTGGACTCTTTCTGCACTGTAGGCTTTCTATGATTCTATACTAATAATAACTAAACAGTACTGCGAGTGTATCTAAACCAGATGGTCTGCAATGGTTCAAGAAAGTGGTTCACCACCGCCCCCCCCCCCCCACCCCCCCCCGGCCCAAACCCCCACACATCCCCTCCCCTACCTTCTCAAGGGTTCTTAGGCATGGTCAACAAACCTGTGACACCTTATCCCATGAAAGATGGGAGAAAGATCAAATCTTACTGGAAGTTCCAATAACAATAGAGGAATCTGTAAACGTGTATTTATTCATGAGACTCCCCTGTGTCTGGAAGGTGCCTTGAAAATTGAGCTGTTTATGCAGGTGGGATCTTCTAGTCCCACTGAAGGCACATCCCTGCCACGGGTTTCCTAGCAGTGTGAGGTGGATTCTATGGGGAATGCTATTGATAGCGGTGGAATCAGAAGTGCCTTTCTGCTGCTGCTGAGAAAAATGTGGTCGGGAGGCCAGAAAATCTCACCCTCAATAAAATTAAGATAGTGGTAGGGGTGCAAAAAAGTCTCCCAATGCAATTTTAACTCCACTGTCTCCTTGTTCCTTGCAAGGTGGGGAATTTAAGATTGCTGGGCACTAACACTATTGTCTTTTAGGGACGGAAATCTGCCATCCTTATGTGGTCTGGCCTACATGTGACTGCAGAGCCACAGCAGTGTGGTTGACTCTCAGCTGCCCTCTGAAATGACCTAGCAAGCCATTCAGTTTCAAGGGCATCTAGGGATGGGCAATAAATGCTGACCAGCCAGCAATGCCCATGTCCCACAAATAAATGAGAAAAGTAACAGCAGGCATCCATCCATGCTCCGGCAATCTAGTGGTGGTATACCTGCTTCCCTGGAATGCTGGTGGCAGATATGTGGCTAATTCTCCAAAGGTTGAAAATAAGTTGTCCTTTATAATGACCTTTACAAATTAAAATTTTGATTTGTCTGTAAATATACATTAAGGTTACTTCCAAAATAATGGGACTCTTTCCAAAAGTAGGACGGTGCTAATGCAGAGAGAGTTATTTGTGTCATTACATCAGCTATTCTTGACTTATTAGTGGAAAAGTTCAATTGATTTAAACTGTATAGACTGTGGGGGGACAATTTCCACAGCATTCTCTCCAATTCCCTGCCATAATCTTGGTGGAGGATCAGCAGAGACCCTAGAAAAATATCATTAGCTCTAATTTTTTGCCATTTACACTGTTGTTCCACATGTCACAACTACCTCCCATAACAGCATTCCTGAAGGAATTCCAGGCGTGTACAAATGTAATTGATATGGCAATGATAACAAAGCAATTTTGTTCCAGTGAGGTTTTTTTTAATAAACGTGAATGTGTATATTTTATAAATGATTCACAAATTGCAATTTATCATAGTTTTGTTTTAATGATTTGAACAAATGGGGTTGTGCAGCTAGCTAGCTGTTGCCTTATTCAGAGAGACGTGTGTGTGCCGTATCCAAACACACAGGCAAATTTGCATGCATAATGCCAGTAAACTGGCAAGACTAAACAGATCTGTTCTTTTGTTTGCCTTTGCAGATTTACTGTAGTGTTTACGTTAATCAAGGGCCTCCTGAAGCCACTTGCATGTGGCTCAACAATGCCAGGCTTGTGTATGACAACAGTCACTATTTATTACTTGTCAGACTTTAAATGTTTCCGCTTGTGCCATAGATTCCTACCATGGATCCCTGCAACAGTGCCTCAATTCGGTCCACGAGATAAATCAACAGTAAAAGAATGCATGACAAGCTAATGTAATGAATGGCATAGATGCCAACAATACAGGTAATATTGATTTCTAGAAGCTGTGAAACCTGAACGCCTTTGATAACATTGAACGGCTCATGATTTTCAGGCAGCTAGACAAAAGCACCTTGAGTTGTCCCAGTTAATGTTAAAGACACTGTGTTGTCGTGTACATGCAGAATGTAGTTGCTTTTCTGTGGTGTTGCTCAACTTCTAATTCCTCGTCATCCTTTCCAGTTTTGCTATGGTTTCTATTCTTTCTATCTCCCTTTTCATAACATTCCCTTTTTTGGTCATCTTTGTACCTGCTCACATCCAAGCCTCCACAGATTTCTCTCTCCATATTCCTTCCTTTAAGTCAGTTTTTCACCACTTACTATCAATGTATCCTTTGGATCTTTATCCCCTTGTCAATTTTCTCTTACTCAACGCAGTCTCACCAATTTCTAAGTAAATAAATCTCTTTTGAATTTCTCATTAGATTTATTGATCTTCAATTTATCCCTCAGTGTACCCGAACAGGCGTCGTCGGAATGTGGCGACTAGGGGATTTTCACACTAACTTCATTGCAGTGTTAATGTAAGCCTACTTGTGACTAATAAATAAACTTTATCTTTTTAGTTTTGGACTCCTCATAGGAAGTTAGAAGTTAACAGTTAATAGTGCAGAAGCGTAAGCTGTTGGCCTTCAGGAAGAATTTTATTAGAACAACAACAATGGATTCTGTCTGTAGTGAATCATAGAATCATGGAATCCTGCCAGTGCAGAAGGAGGCTATTTGGCCCATCGAGCCTGCACTGACAACAACCTCACCCAGGCCCTATCCCTGTAAGCCCACATATTCACTCTGCTTGCTCCCCTGACATTAAGGGGCAATTTAGCATGGCCAGGTAGGGACAAGTAGGGATATGTGCTTGCCAGTGATGATCATGCCCCATGAAAGAAGGAAAAAGAAAGTCTGGGAGGAACATGGCATTATAAAAAGTAGGAGGTTTTGTCACACTGCCTGAAAATAAGAAATCATAAGCATAGGGGTCAAAAGAATCAAAAGATGAAGGGGGTGGAGGAGTGGGTGACACAGGGTAGAAACAGAGATAATAGCTATCTGGATGTGGAGCCACAGAGAGGACTCACAAGCTATTGAACAGCTTACGCTTCTACTCTTCTAACTGTTAACTTCCAATGTCCTATGAGGAGTCCAAAACTAAAAAGATAAAGTTTATTTATTAGTCACAAGTAGGCTTATATTAATACTGCAATGAAGTTAGTGTGAAATTCCCCTAGTCGCCACATTCCAACACCTGTTTGGGTGCACTGAGGGATAGCAAGCTGATTTCCAATGTAAAGATCACAACTCCCCTTTCATCCTCCTTTCTTGTCAGTGCCCCAAGCTCGAGTGCCTCCTAAATGGGCTTTTAGGCTTCTGTCACATTCACCACAGTGCCCACAATGGGCAGGACCAGCATGGTCAATTTTCTTATTACATTATATAAGATAACTCTTATTCATCTCCCTCTCTGTGAGTAACCTCTAACTTCGTAACCGCTCACTTCTCATCATTCTTCTGATCATTTGAATTGCCCATCAGAGCATGTACATTTAGATAATAGAAGAATCCCTAAAATGCAGAAGGAGATCATTTGGCCCATTGAGCTTGCACTGACAACAATCTCACCCACGTCCTATCCCCATAACTCCACATATTTCCCATGCTCGGCTCAGGGACTATTTAGCATGGCCAATCCACCTAACCTGCATATCTTTGGCCTGTGAGAGGAAACCAAAGCACCTGGAGGGAACCCATACAGACACAGGGAAAACATGCAAACTCCATACAGACAGTAACCAGTATTGAACCTGGATCCCTGGCACTGTGAGGCAGCAGTGTTAACCGCTGTGCCACCATGCCAGTCAAACCCTTGCAAGCAGGTTTCTCAATATTCAAAATCCCAGCCCGGAGCCAAACAAAATTTTCATTGCCAACCCTGACTACTTCTTCTCTGAGGCCACCCTCCAGCCAGATACGCATAACGTTACAATTCCTGGTCAAACTAGCAGCGCAGTAACATGGGCTCTCACTTCCCTGCATGACTAGCTTACTTACGCTATTGCCTCAACTTCTCCTTTGAGCACCTAACCTTCAATCACCACTTGACCTCTCCATCTAAATCATTGTCATCTACCACAGGGTCCAGCAACTTCACAGAAGATACTTGCAATGTTCCAATGTAGAGTCAATCATGAAAATAGCAACCCACAACTGATAAGCTCCATTTTTAAAGGAGCATCCAAACTTAACTGGCTTGAATGTTACCCAGTGGGTTATTCCTTCCTCCACATGGTGGTTTGGAGTTCAGGTTAGATTCCGATCATTCCAGCTTTCGATGTTGAATTCAAATCCTATCACAATATATTGGGCGCTATTCCCCGAAGGTAAAACTAAGTGCCCAATAGGCGGGAATTTGTCCTACCTGTTTTTTGGGTGAGATTAGTGGATGAATTTACAGTATTCTGTGCATCACAGAGTCCATCGGGGGAATTATGCCGGTGGGGGGGGTGGAGGACCAAGTCCTGCCAAAGAGGTACCAGGCTGCCACTGTCCAAGGGTACCACCCCTGCCTCGACCTCAATGGCCTCTGGTCCCACCAGCGAGACCATCACACCTGGTCCCAGTTGATGGGGACCATGCGTGATCCCCGTTGGGATGGACCTGCACTGGCAGGGTCAGAAACTTTGGCCAGCCCAGACAATTGAGTCTCAAGTTCACTTAATCAATGGAAATCAGTCTTTCCATATTGTAAGGTAAATATCTGGCAATGGTTATGCACAGCCATGCACAAATAATGGGGGAGTTCATCAGGCCATGGATGCTGTTATTGCTCAGATGTTTTTGTGCATGGCTTTCTCCAGTGATAGCCAGATCCAGCAGACCAGTCAACGGGTGCGGGAGATATGTGCAGATCATCACCTTGTCCATGAGCTCAACCCAGCAGTGACAAGGCAAGAGGGGAGATGAGATGCCTGGAGTTTCCTGGCACAAGGCTGATTGCATCCAAAAAAAGGACCAGGAAGATCATGACCAACCGGATGCCAGTCATAAATCCTTTTTTTCCCCCTCCAGCTGACATGAGGGCACAGTGATTAGCACTGCTGCCTTATAGTGCCAGGGACCCGGGTTTGATTCCTGTCTTCGGTTATGGTCTGTGTATAGTTTGCACATTGTCCCCGTGTCTGCGTGAGTTTCCTCCTGGGGGTTCTGGTTTCCTCACTCAGTCTGAAAGCCATGCTGATTAGAGCAACGGCCACGCTAAATTCTCCCTCAGTCTACCCGAACAGGTGTTAGAGAGTGACGACTAGGGGATTTTCACAGACACTTCGTTGTACTGTTAAGCCTACTTGTGGCATTAATAAATAAACTTAAACTTTTCCTGACCCTCTGCACTTCTCGAGCGGATCTGGAAAACCACGCCCATTTTTTTTTGGGTTGTATAAATCGTGATAACTGCGTTCATTTTCTTCCCAGACCATTAACTTAGGGCTGGAGACAGAAACAGACAAACCTTGCTCTCCGTGGCAGCAGCTGAGCTTCCGCAACAGGTAGGCCAGGACTCAAACTAATGACCATCTGGCTATGAGACAGAGACTCCCACAACCTGTGTTTCTGGGACACCAACAGATGTGCACACAGAAAAGAAGCTGAACTTCACCAACTAATTAGATCCTACTGACTGAAAAAAATTCTCAAACATCAGCAGAAGGAAGTAAATCTGACACTGAAATGCCCAAAAAACACATTTTCTTTTTCCAAAATAGAAACAGTCGGATATCCACAGCAATTTTTTTCTCATTGGGAACTTGGTCATGGTCATCGTATTTCTTATTCTTCCAGAAGCAGTCATAGAATCATAGAATCCCTACAGTGCAAAAGGAGGCCATTTGACACATCGAGACTCTACCGACCACAATCCCACCCTGGCCCTATTCTCGTAACTTCACATATTTACCCTGCTGATCCCACTGATTCTAGGGTCAAGTTACCAATCAACCTAACGTGCACATTTTTAGGCTGTGGAAGGAAACCGGAGCTCCCAGAGGGAACCCACACAGACACAGGGAGAATGTGCAAACTCCACACAGACAGTGAACCGAGACTGGAATTGAACCCGGGTCCCCGGAACTGTGAGGATGCAGTGCTAACCACTGTGCTGCCCTGATTTTTGTTGTGCGTTGGGTATCATTTACAAAGATCTGCAGACTGAGTGATTGCTTGGAAATAATACACCTCCTCAAATATTTAGGCTGGAATTTTGGGAATCAAAGCCAGCCTGGGGCAGAGCATGGGAAGTTCTGTTGACCCCGGGAGGGTTTTTACGGTTTCGGGATGAGCAACGCCATAAAATCCCGCCCTTAGTGTGTGATTGATTTTGCATATCCCATGTTATACAGAAATTGTTGCCCCAAATTAATTTGCAGAGCTGATTAAAAACAAAATCAGATCATTGCCACTGAGTTGTAAATTAACCTTTTAATGAAATTTATGGTTATTAATTTGGGTACGACTGAGTAAGGAAACATAGAGTCATAGACGTTTAAGCATGGAAACAGGTCCTTCAGCCCAACTTGTCCATGCCGCCCTTTTTTTTAAAAAAACCCTAAACTAATCCCAATTACCCGCATTTGGCCCATATTCCTCTATACCCATCGTACCCATGTAACTATCTAAATGCTTTTTAAAAGACAAAATTGTACCCGCCTCTACTACTACCTCTGGCAGCTTGTTCCAGACACTCGCCACCCTCTGTGTGAAAAAATTGCCCCTCTGGACACTTTTGTATCTCTCCTCTCTCACCTTAAACCTATGTCCTCTAGTTTTAGACTCCCCTACCTTTGGGAAAAGATATTGACTATCTAGCTGATATGTGCCTCTCACTATTTTGTAGACCTCTATAAGATCACCTCTAAGCCTCTTACGCTCCAGAGAAAAAAGTCCCAATCTATCCAGCCTCTCCTTATAACTCAATCCATCAAGTTCCGGTAGCACCATAGTAAATCTTTTCTGCACTCTTTCTAGTTTGATAATATCCTTTCTATAACAGAGTGGCAAAAATTGCACACAGTATTCCAAGTGTGGCCTTATCAATGCCTTGTACAACTTCAACAAGACATTCCAACTCCTGTATTCAATGTTCTGACCGATGAAATCAAGCATGCCAAATGCCTTCTTTACCATTCTGCCCACCTGTGACTCCACTTTCAAGAAGCTACGAACATGTACCCCTAGATCTCTTTGTTCTGTAACTCTTCCCAACACCCTACCATTAACTGAGTAAGTCCTGCCCTGGTTCAATCTGCCAAAATGCATCACCTTGCATTTGTCTAAATTAAACTCCATCTGCCATTCGTCAGCCTACTGGCCCAACTGATCAAGATCTGTTGCAATTGGAGATAACTTTCTTCACTGCCCACTATACCACCAATCTTAGTGTCATCTGCAGACTTACCAACCATGCCTCCTATATTCTCGTCCAAATCATTACTATAAATGACAAATAACAGTGGACCCAGCACTGATCCCTGAGGCACAGTGCTGGTCACAGGCCTCCAGTTTGAAAAACAACTCTCTACAACCACCTGCTGGCTTCTGTTAAGAAGCCAATTTCGTTTCCATTTAGAATTCGCACCCTGGATCCTGTGGCATTTAACCTTATGCAACAACCTACCATGCGGTACCTTGTCAAAGGCCTTTCTAAAGTCTATGTGGACAACGTCAAATGCACTGCCCTCATCTATCTTCTGGATTACCCCTTAAAAAAAACTCAATCAAATTTGTGAGTCATGATTTTCCACTCACAAAGCCACACTGACTGTTCCCAATCAGTCCTTGCATCTCTAAATGCCTGTAGATACTGTCTCTCAAAATACCTTCCAATAATTTACCCTCCACAGATGTGAGGTAGCATAAGTGGTCAGCTGATTTTTATGTGGAGACTCACAGTTGTCCTGCTGCACACAGGAGAAGTCGGCCCAGTGGACCAAGCAGAGGGCCAGCATCAGTGGTGGTGTGTCTGACATGAGAACGCTGATGCCTATACAAGAGGGTGCTCTCAAACTGACTAGAGTGCACAGTGTCCTGCTGATCACAGATGATGAAACTGGAGTTGTGAGCCAAGAGAATGAGGAAGTATCAGTCTCTTTCCAGCATGGATGGGAAGAGATGCAAAGCCCTCGGCCCCGCTAATCATTTAGGTTGCCTAAAGCAGGTTTCCACAGTCCAGGAGTACAGACAACTGCTGAGAATGGGGAGACCAGCTGTCCACCTCTGAAGTGGAGCATTGTTCAGAGGATGCAGCACTCCCCCACACCCTCCACAAGCATAGAGACTCTCATGGCAGTGGGGACGCCTCCACTAGCTGGTGAAGACAGCACCGACATGTCAGAGGCAGTGATAGCCAGGATGGTCAGAAGAATGTGTGGGCGGCCAGGGCCATGCTAAACTCTAGCGTAATGACAGCCTCTGGTATCAAACACACAGAAGCTGCTGAAGTTGCAGTGACAAGTAGGTAAAACATCAGTGAGAGGTTATGCACAGCCATGCACAGATAATGGAGGAGTTCATCAGGCCTTGAATGCTGTTTTGTCTCGGGCGTTTTCATGCATGGCTCCCTCCAGTGAGAGGTTGACCCTCATGGACAACCATAGCCAGCAGATCAGTCAACAGAAGCAGGAGGTATGTGCAGACTATGCAGACAAATTCCCCTCCAATTCGATTTTCAAGTTTGCTGATGACACCACTGGACTGGGTCAGATCTCAAATAATGACGAGACTAACTTCAGGAATGAGATAGAGAATCTGGTGAACTGGTGCGGCAGCAATAATCTCTCCCTCAATGTCAACAAAATGAATGAGATTATTATCGACTTCAGGCATCATAAAGGAGAATATGTCTACATCAATGGGAAGAGGTAGAAAGGGTTGAGAGCTTCAGATTTTTAGGTATTCAGATCACCAACAACCTGTCCTGGTCCCCTTATGTCGACACTATAGTTAAGAAAGCTCACCAACGCCTCTACTTCCTCAGAAGACTAAGGAAATTTGGCATGTCAGCTACAACTCTCACCAACTTTTACAGATGCACCAGAGAAAGCATTCTTTCTGGTTGTATCACAGCTTGGTATGGCTCCTGCTCTGCCCAAGACCGCAAAGAACTACAAAAGTGAATGTAGCCCAATCCATCACGCAAACCAGCCTCCCAACCATTGACTCTGTCTATACTTCCCGCTGCCTTGGCAAAGCAGCCAGCATAATTAAGGACCCCAAGCACCCCGGATATTCTGTCTTCCACCTTCTTCCTTCGAGAAAAAGGCACAAATGTCTGAGGTCACACATCAACCGACTCAAGAACAACTTCTTCCCTGTTGCTGTCAGACTTTTGAATGAAATTATCTTACATTAAGTTGATTTTTTTGTACACCCTAGCTATGACTGTAACACTACAGTCTGCACGCTCTCATTTCCTTGTCTATGAACAGTATGTTTTGTCTGTACAGCATGCAAGAAACAATACTTTTCATTGTACGTTAATACATGTGACAATAACAAAGCGAATCAAGTCAAATCAAAATCACCTTGTCCATGAGCTGAGCCCAGCAGTGACAAGACAAAAGGGGAGATGAGGCACCTGGAGTTTCCTCCAGATGCTCCTGCATCTCTGGAACAAGGGAAGGTGCAAGTGAGGAGGGCCGCTGACCTTGTCACAACTGGAGGCTCCTCTCAGGATGCTCCGAGTACAGACAGTGGCTCTTCACTCTGCCAGTGTGAGACCAATGACACTGCCTCTTGTAGCTGTGAGAGAGAGTGAGATGGCAGGGGGATTGTCAGCATGCCAAGGTGCTCCAAGGCTCAGGCAGCCAGAGGACAGCTGCCATAGTCATTCCAGCCCATAAGCAGCCCCATCAACAGTTCACTTCAACACCAGCTGCAAGCACAAAGGTCACCCCTCATAGAAAAATTTAGTGTAGTTCAGTGCCTCAGAGATTGGTTGTTGGGTCAGGAGGTTGGAACCGTTACCAGTGAGAGAGAGGTTTTCCTTTGCAGCTTCCAGCTGTCTGGCCTCCCTCTCCCTTTGAATTACTAATTCCGTTTCTAACTTGGAGAACTGAAAGTCTTCTCTTTCTCTTTCCCTCACCTAAGTTTATTCTTTCCCTCTCTCTTTCTCCCTCCTGAGTTTTTCTTTCTCTCTCTCTCTCTTTCCCCCTCCTGAGTTTTTCTTTCTCTCTCTCTTTCCCCCTCCTGAGTTTTTCTTTCTCTCTCTCTTTCCCCCTCCTGAGTTTTTCTTTCTCTCTCTCTTTCCCCCTCCTGAGTTTTTCTTTCTCTCTCTCTCTCTTTCCCCCTCCTGAGTTTTTCTTTCTCTCTCTCTCTCTTTCCCCCTCCTGAGTTTTTCTTTCTCTCTCTCTCTCTCTTTCCCCCTCCTGAATTTTTCTTTCTCTCTTTCCCCCTCCTGAGTTTTTCTTGCTCTCTTTCTTTCCCTCACTTGAGTTCCCCTTTCTCTCTCTCTTTCCTCATGTGAATTTCTCTTTCTCTCTCCCTTTCCCTCACCTGAGTTTCCCTTTCTCCCTTTCCCTTACCTGAATTTTTCTTTCTCTCTTTCTCTTTCCCTTACCTGAAGTTTTCTTTCTCTCTCCCTTTCCCTCACCTGAATTTCCCTTTCTCTCTCCCTTTCCCTCACCTGAATTTCCCTTTCTCTCTCCCTTTCCCTCACCTGAATTTCCCTTTTTCTCTCTTTCTCTTTCCTGAAACTCTAGCTGTTTCTGAGCTTTTTAGCTTGAATTTGACTCATGGAAGAGCTTCAGGGTTAAGGGTGAACTCCAGATTCTGGTTGATACTAGTGCAGATCATTTTTTTTTAAATCTGATGTGTAGTTTTACTTGCATTTCCTTGCTGGAGCTCTTTCCAGTTTATGTTAAATCTGCAGTCTGAGCTGTGAGGCTAGAAATGTAATGCTAAGACATTTCGATAGGTTAAGAGCAAAGGGTCATATGATGTGGCCCATTAATGTGTTAATTGATGCAAGTAGTTCTATGTTTCTCCCTAAAATCTATTGTTTCCCTCAAGAGTGAAATGGTGGCTTTAACATTTCTTCAGGTATAACATCTTTGTTATCTGTCTTTGTTAACATCCAGGCCAAGGGAGTTCGTTCATCTGATAGTCATTTTGTTTCATGATTACAATGTGGTCTTACAATGGGTGTGAAGTTTCACGAGGATGGGAGTGGAACTCTTTTGGTCTTGCAGTCTCTGCCACAACCTTTCAGAGTAGATTGCCAATCTTGTGAACCATAAAATCCCTACAGTGCGGAAAGAAGCCATTCAATCCATCGAGTCTGCACCGACAACAATGCCATCCCAGAAACTATCTCCATAACCCCACATATTTACCCCGTTTATCCCTCTAATTTACATATCCCGGGAGACTAAAGAGCAATTTAACATGGCCAATCAACTAACCCGCACATCCTTGGATGTGGGAGGAAACTAGAGCATCTGGAGGAAACCCACGCAGACACAGGAAGAGTGTGCAAACTCCACAAGGCAGTCACCCAAGGCCAGCAGTGCTAACCAGTGCAAATCAAATGCCCATTTTGAAAGAGTAAAAATAGAATTAAGTTTTGACACAGAGGGTGACGTTTTCCCAACCCACCCGCTACAGGAATCATAGCAGGTAGGACACGAACAATGCAAAGGTCCATTGACCTTGGGGGAGATTTTCCAGCCTTGGGGCAAGAGTGGCTGGAAAATCCCACCCAGAATGTTTTGGGTTTCTTTTCATGCCTTGTTGATATAAAACGAATCAGAGACTTGGACATTGGGAGAACGGAGCAAACTTTCAGAAATTATCCCTCATATCGTCAGAGCAATTCTATGGGGTTTGAATGGTGTGAAATAGAAGGCAAATAATGTCAGAAATCTCTGCAATAGGAATCTGAGTTTTTTTTTCCGAGGAACTGCGAAATGTAGAGATTTTATTTTGTAATGTTTTCAATTACCCCATCTAAAACAATTTCATAATTATTATTGCAAGCACTTGGTAGTCTTGTTTTAATTCATTAGCAATGATCAAGCTACGTGCATATAATTTTCATATTTGGACCAAAATGTTACAGGAGCATGTAAGATAAGGTCACACCCAGGATAATTATAGCTAATAAGTGGCATAACTAATTACTGCAAAGTAAAATAATTAGCGTTAGTTTTTATAATTCAAATAATAGACAAGGAAAATGGCTATGGAAACAGAAAAAAATGATGCTAGAAGTATTACTATGGACGTATTTGCAAATTTTGTCCCAAGTAAGCTAATAACAGGATACATAGTCCCTAAATTTATAGAGTTCAGATTTAATTTCATATGCAGATAATAATAAGGAGAAACAGCTTGCTTTTTATAGAGCACCTTAACACTGGACAAAATTGCAAGCCGATTGACAAAAATCCTTGACCATCCTCATAGAATCATAGAAACCCCACAGTGCAGAAGGAGGCCATTCGGCCCATCAAGTCTGCACCAACCACAATCACACCCAGCCCCTACCGCCACATTCCTACACACCTACCCACTAATCCACACCTGTGCATCTCAGGACACTAAGGGGCATTTTTTAGCATGGCCAATCAAGCTATCCTGCACATCTTTGGACTATGGGAGGAAACCAGAACACACGGAGGAAACCCACGCAGACACGAGGAGAATGTACAAACTCCACACAGACAGTGACCCAAGCCGGGAATTGAATCCAAGTCCATGGAGCTGTGAAGCAGGAGGGCTAACCACCGTGCTACCGTGCTGCCCTGCTCTACTTTGCTCATGTACTTTGAAGTTCAGACATTTTGGGGTGAATTTTCCTGTCCCACCCGCCACGAGAATCGTAGCAGGCAGGGCACGGACCTTTGACCTCAGGCGTTGGGACGAGCACGGGCAGAAAATCCCACCCTTCATCTCTAAGGATCTGCTGATGAAGTTAGATAAAAACAGACAAGTTATAAATCTTCTACTGGTCAAGCAGCATCTGTGAAGAGAGAAACAGGGTTAACAGTTGATGATCTTTCATCAGGATAACCTGAAACTTTCACACTGTTTCTCTTTCCACAGATACTACCTGATCTGCTCTGATGAAAGATCATCCAGACTTGACACGTTGGCTCTATCCTCTCTTCACAAGTGCTGTCAGACCTGCTGAGGTTTTCCAGCATTTTCTGGTTTTGTTGCCGCTGAGGATTTCCGGTTTTCTTTCATATTTCCAGAATTGGTGATATTTTTGCTTTTATTTCAGGTGCAAGAGAATCAGGTTTGGGTAGAGTGTGCGGCTGAAATGAATCAGCGCAGAGTGGGATGGCAGCAAGGAACCAACAGAGAAAAGAAATAAGAATCATCAGTCACAATACTTCAGTAGGACAGACATTGTGATTGCAGCCATACTGTCAGATCGGCAAGGCATGAAATAGCATGGTATGAAAACCCCCAGGACTTACATGGGGAATCACTGATTTACCTCCCTGTAAGACTCGTGGAATATGAGCTCCCTGGTGATTGGTAATTACCTTCCCAGATGGAGCTTGTATACCGAGCCTTTTATAAAGCAGGCCCCTGAGTGGGTCTGTTGATGGAGCAGCACTGCTGCCTCACAGCATCATGGACTCGGGTTCAATGCTGGCCTTGGGTGACTGCTGCATGGAGTTTGCATGTCCTCCCCGTGTCTGCATTGGTTTCCTCTGAGTGCTCTGGTTTCTTCCCACACTCCAAAAACATGTTTGATTGGTTGATTGGCTATGCTAAATTGACCCTTAATGGTAGAGGATTAGCAGGGTAAATATGTGGCATTAGGGGGATAGGGCCTGGCTGGGATTTTTGTCAGTGCAGGTTCGGTGGGTCGAATGGCCTCCATCTCCACTGCAGGGATTCTACGATTCTATGATGTATTGGCCCAGCTGGGAGTTGATTATGTTCACCACAGGCTTGTGGTTTTGTTTTACTTCATTTTGTGCAATAAAACACTGTTCATTTACAGCTGAACTCTGAAATTATTGTGTATGGTATCAGAGAGTGGAGCATTACTCAGTGTATGGGCATGGAGGAGAGATGAGATAAACAAAGGGATAGGTATAGGAAGCTGCGATAATGTCTGAAAAATGGGTTGGAATTTCCTTTAACAAATATGGTTAATATTAAATAGTGTTGGGATCAGATTTCATGATAGCCCTTTTTGTTGACAAAAGCTGTTCCTCTAGAGCCCTGATGAGTGCAGTCTATAGCTCCTTGTAAACAGGGGAAACCAGACACTGGTTAAAATCTTAAGAGTGGTTTCATTGTTGGTGTTCATGAGAAAGGTGATTTCCTGCTCAGCTCTGGAAAATACATCATGGATGGCCTTCTCATTTCAGCTCTGCCCTAAAGCCTGGAGATGCATGGTTTCAACCTGAGGCAAATGAATTAATTAACGATGGTGGTCATCTTGGCAATTATTGGTGAAGTATGATTACCTGAACCAACAGGCCCAGTTTCCAAAGATGAGGTAGTTTAACAACAGCCTGCTTGGGGATGCACATCCTCCTTGTGCAATGCTCCACCTGAAAAAGCCCTTAGTGCTTATGTGCTGGGTAAGCTCCCATCTCTTCATCCAGCTGTTCATTCCTTGTCATTGAGACTGCTTCACTTCATTTTTCAATTGTTCCTCCATTCAAATCAACAAAACAAAATGGCAGCCATGACCAACATCAAGAGCTTAATGCAAAAAAAACAAGAACAAGCAATCTACAGGGTGGAATATGTCTCAAAATTCACTATGCAAAACAGCACTTACATTTTTGGTACCAGAGTGTATGATGCCAGATGTCCTTATCAATAACGCTTGCAATCCGTGTCAGAAGCAGAATCCACAAGGTTTTCACTCAGTAAATTGGAGGCTGGATGGAATTTACATTCTAACCTCACCTTCCATTTAAAATCACATTCAATTGCTAACAACATTACAGGACCCTAATTTACATGTGTTCTTGAATTAAAATGGGGCTACAGAAAGGGCACCCACCCTGTCCCCATTGTGTTAAAAATTAACACCAAGAGATTAGTGCATTTCAGAAAGAAAGTGAGGCAAGTGACATTACTGTGCAAAATTGTGATGATACTGTGCCTTTAAGAACTGTATTTGTGTCATGTTTCTTGTGCAGGATTTCTTTTTAAGCAGTTCTCCATGTCAGTGCCACTTTGTCTATAGCCAGCAGTCTACATGTTGGTGCTATAGAAGAATAATTGACCTTAACTGCTAGATTATTTGTTTCAATCTGGGCTAATGCAGTTTTGTTATTTTAGTGCTTCCCCCTCATGTTTCTCAGAGTGGGGCCTGTTTAGGTTGATTGACAGGAAAAGTCATGTGACTGGGTGTGAGTAGCCTTACACAGAGAAACAAGCTCAGCTGCTGCTTGGGAGCTATAGAGAGAAGTAGTTAATTCTCTCTCTGAAGATAGGAGACTGGGATCTGCCAGAAAATAGGTCTCTCTCTCTCTGAAATTCTGCTGTTGGAAGCTAACTCTTTCTCTGGAGACAGCTATATGGGAGTCAGAAAACAGGTGTCTTTCTGTATCTCTGTCAAGGGGTGTTAAAAGGCTGGAAATCTATTATCCACATAAGCAACATGTTTTCGTGCAAACTGATTCTGAAAAAGGATGTATGTCTTTTGGGGTATTGCTCAAATTAGAACTATAGAAATGGGTAGCTTCTAAGAGTTATACCTTGCCATGTTTAAGTACTTCAATTGGTAAACATTACACTAATTAATTTTGTTACATGTTAACTGTGTTGAAAAGAAAGTTTGTTTTAATAAAAGCCTCCTAGTGGGTCAATAGAATCACACCTCATGTTTGCACTAATGCCAAAATCAGAGTTCAGAAAGATGAGACAGGATATGATCGAGGTATATTAAATTTTAAAAAGGATTGTTAGAGTAAAAGTAGACCAAATGTTTCCGCTTATGGGGCAATCTAGAACAAGAGGTCACAGGTATAGGGTGAGAGGCAATTGATTTAAAACTGAGATGAAGAGGAACTGCTTCTTGCGGAAGTGATGAGTTTGTGGAACTCACTGCCCCATAGTGCAGTGGAATCTGAATCGTTGAATGGTTTCAGGAAGGAGATAGATATATTTCTCATAAAAAAGGGGATAAATGGAATGAAGAACAGGTGGGGAGCTGGATTTGAAACCAGGGAGAAATCAGCTATCAAATGATTGAATGGTGAAGCAGGCTTAAAGGGCTGACTTTGTCTACTTCTGCTCCTAATTCCTATGCTCCTATGTTCCTATGTAAATAAAGTTAGGGTTGAGACTAACTTCATAACATACCTTGGAGTTTCAGATCTAGTCTCTGATGCATGCAATTCTGATAATCAAGGGCAACAGATTAAAGGGCCTGTCTAGAAAAAGAGATAAGGAAATGTAGAGTCAGCATCCTGAAGTAAGTGTTTCAGTGAGAATGTGAAACACACCAGTAGAATCCAGGGAGACTAGAAAAGACTAGCAAGAAACAAAGGTGTAAATTTTTCTCACCCTCTCACCTCGGTAATTGGGACTTAACTGAGATGCTGTTTTCTGTAACTGCTAATACTTAGGTAATTGGAAATATTATCGACAGAAAAATAAACCCATAAATAACATAGCAATGAGTTTGTTGAAGAACTTGGATAATGGAGGTTTTATTGTCAATAACACAATCCTAAATATAGACAATCCTTATTGAAACATTAGCCGTTATGTCAAGAGAAAAGCTAATGATGCTTTGCTCTTCATTCTTGGAGGAATTGCATATAGTTTCAAAGGATGAGATCCTTCCATCTACCAGTCTTTTGTATTTCTGAGAAATTATTCACACTGACAGAACAAATTAACATCAGTCAGGTATTTTAAACATGTGAGATGGATTTAGCTTTGAGAATTTTCCACTTGATGTAGTAATATAAAGAGACATTTCAGGAAAGTTTAGATGGTATACTGTATTTCAGTTCTTCACGAAAACACTAATGGCATCCTACTGCAAAAAGCTCTGAAGAAGACCAAGCACTGATGCAGAATAATAAAGGCGTTCAGAACAGATCTCCACCTTATCCAGAAGAGAGTTGGGATTGTTCTCCTGTTGCAAGCCGGATGAAATATTTGTCATCAAAAATTAAACATGCTGATTTTAAGCCAAGGCTATGCAATGAGTCACAGAAACTGATTTTTTGGAGCTTTGAGCTTTTTTTCCTTTCAGTAAGCAATGGAAAATATTGCCCCATGTGCCTAAGAATCAGATTGGGAGCCAGGCAATGAAATGTCAGCTTCCCAGCCTCATTAAAATTTCTGTATAATGTTCAAACCCTGTTAACTTTGAATATGGCACCAAGGATTAATTCTCCATTCCTTACCTGAACTTAATGGTATGGCATCTGCTTCACATCAACCAACCATATACATTGGTACCATTAAGATCCTTTTATATCAGTGGTGATCCTTAGTTCAGTAAGTAAAAACACCCATCTTTCGCCAAATACTTGAATTACTTTAATCTGAACAGTAAACCTTAAATATGAAACAGTCCTATGCAATTTCTTTCTTTAGTGTTTGTTTTTTTGCTTTCTTTTCCAGCTAACTGATCAAGGACAACGTAGGCCTGGATTTTCATCCATGAGTGGGCGTGCAGTCAAGAATTTCTGGCCTTGCAAAACGGCTGCATATTTTTCCAATTTTCAGTTGGGGGTGGGGAGGAGGAGTAAGTGGGTGGTGGGATGTGGTGCAGACTCATTTAGGAGTTAGGATGGGTGACCTCAGAAGTACTTAGGGGTTGAAGGTGAGCCGAACGGTGGTCCGGCGTCTCAGGTGCAAAGCGAGCCCTGAGACAGACCCATTTGAGAGGTTGGTTTCAATGGTAAACTTCCTGAACCTGGAGGAGAATTGTCAGGTGAGTGTCAAAGCAGGGGGCCTGTCATGGGCTTTCCCTATGGAAGAATTGACATTGTTCCTGCCTATTCAAGATATGCTGAACCAATGAAATTAGATACAGTCACTGGGATGGCATTGCCTTGCAGTGCAACCTGTTCCAGATATTGTCCAGATATAGTTAGCTGCCAAGACTCAGTGGGTGGATGGATGATGAAAGTGCCATGCACATTATCTCATCCACTTGCCCTCTTGCCACACATCTATCAGGATGCGCCTACACTGTTGACCTTGATCAAGTCCTTCACAGCTGTATGCTGTCACTGCATAACAGAGTGGCTAAGAGAGAGCAAACCATTAGGTCTGCCAGTAGGCGTGGAGCAGAGCTTGCTGCCTTGGAATCAAAGCCACAACATATATGACACCAAGCATTTGCGTGGAGTCAGTTTCTGTCAGAGAGTCATAGAGGACTACAGCACAGAAAAAGGCCCCTCAATCCATCGAGTCTGACCCAGTCAAAGACAAACCATCTAACTACTCTAATTCCATTTGCCAGCACATGACCCATAGCCTTGTATACCTTGGCATCGCAACTGCACATCTAAATACTTCTTAAATGTTATGAGGGCCTCTGCCACCACCCTTTCAGACAGTGAGTTCCAGACTCCCACCACCCACTGGGTGAAAAAGTTTTCCTCACATCCCCTCTAAACCTCCTGAGCATTGACCCCTCCACCAAGGAGAAAAGTTTCTTTCTGTCTACTGTAACTCTGGCCCTCATAATTTTATATATCTCAGTCATGTTCCCCCCTCAGTCTCCAGTGAAAACAATCCCAGTTCAGCCAATCTCTCTCCAGCCCAGGTAACATTCCAGTAAATCTCCTCTGCACCATTACCAGTGTGATCACACCTCTCCTAAAATGTGGATTCCAGAACTGTAGCCCAGCCAACATTTTATATAATTCCAGCAAAATATTCCTGCTCTTAAACTCTGTGCCTCAGCTAATAAAAAAGAGTATACCATATGCCTTCTTAATCGCTTTATCCACCTATCCGACTAACATAAGGGACTGGTGTAAATGCATACCAAGGTCCCTCTGATCCATAGTGCTTCCCAGGGTCCTATCGTTCATTATGTATTCTCTTGCCTTGTTTGTCCTGTCCAAGTACTTCACCTTACACTGGTCTGGATGGAATTCCATTTGCCACTGATCAGCCCATCTGTATCCTCCTGCAATCTAAGGCTATCCTCCTCACTATTTACCACCCCAATGATTTTCATATCACCCGTGAACTTAGAGATGAATCCTCCTACATTTAAGTCAAAAGGATGGGTTTTCCTGTTCCACTTGCCACGGGAATTGTAGGGGCAGACCACCAAAAGATCCATTGACCTCAGGTGGGATTTTCCGGTTTCAGGGCAAGCACGATGTTGATTTTCTTCATTTGGGGGCATGGATAGTCCCATGTATGATTAAGGAGTCAATGTACAAGGTTCTTCAGATGGAGGAATGTCACCAGGAACTGGCTGATAGAAATTATGTTATCAGAGGAGCTTATTACAATCTGTTTTATACAGGGACCCATCCAGTGATAATTCCCTCCTGCACTGTCAGCCCTGGTATACGGTCATGCCTCCCAACTGCTCTGCTCTTTGTGGCTTCCTCATCCACATGCATTTTGGAATCTTCAGAATTGACAGGGGCTTGTCCTCCTCCCCTTCCTCCTCCTCAGAAGTGTGAGCTCTGCATTCTGCATCATCATTGATATGTCCCTCCACTGCACAATTCAAGGATCAGCCAAATCATAGATAAGGAGTCAGCATGGCCTATCAGCAGAGTTAGATGCCAATGTGGGTGCAGGCATCCTCCTGTAATGAATTGAACAAGGCCCATGGGGTTGGCTTCTTGGAGTATGGGCTCCCTGATTGAGATCATGATTGCCTGCCCAATCTGACAGCCTCACCTGTATATAAATATGGGAGTGTCAGGTCTACTGACACTCTAGATTCTGACTTTGCACCTAAAGCACTCTGAGGAACGGAATTGAGTTTGTAAATAAAGTGAATTTGGTGAAGGGACACCGTCCTCTGAGGAGTTATTTCACCTTCCGCTTTCTATGTTGGATTTTGTGCGCTCACGGAGTTGGCAGCTGATGATTGAGACAACCACTTCTGGGCTCACTGTCTGCAACGGCTTGGAGTTTCCATCCTGGGGATCCATTGCACTCAAGTGTCATGAGCAGAGCTTCCCGTGGTTGTCCCGGATATTCTACATCACAGACAATGTCGGAGTCGTATTGGTGTGCACTTGTCCTTGGTCGCCATCTATAGAGAGTATGATGGGGACCACAGGTGCCATGAGAAACACCATTTGGAGGCCGTGTGATTACACTGGGAGAGGGTCACCTACTCTGTGGCTCTGACAGACTGCGGCACATTTGGAACTGAATTTATATGCTCATTCTGAACTTGCAGACTTCATACTATGGAACCAACATGCCAAATCCAAGAACACTATCATCTAGAAGTATAAAGACAGCAAAGACATGGAAACACCACCTCCTGAAAGTTCCCCTTCAACCCGCTCACCATCCTGACTTGGAAGTATATCTTTGTTCCTTCACTGTCGCTGGGTCAAAATCCTGGAAGTTCCTCCCTAACAGCACTGTGGGTGAACCTACACCTCAGGGACTTCGGTGGTTCAAGAAGGCAGCTCAGCATCAACTTCTGTAGGGATAAATGCTGGTCCAGTCACTGACATCACATCCCATGAATGAATTTTAAAAAGTTATACTTCAAGATGACAAAGCCATTCTGTAATTGCCTTTATAAACGTTTTTAAATTACATGTGTTTTACATTCTACAGGGGGTTTGTGCCACTTGTCAGGCTGGTCTCAGTAGCTGTGGCTCCTGTACCTCATTGTGGAGGTCAGAATAGTTTCCAAAAGAGAAAATGCTGGAAAATTGGTTTTCTTTTGGTTTCAGATTCCAGCATCTGCAGTAATTTGCTTTTGTACATCAGCTTCCTTGACTAAGGCAGTTTGCACTTCCATTTCCTGGCTGTTGGTGTACTTGTAAGGGGCAAATGTAAGTTCTTCCCTTCACAAGACACTGAGAATCCATAGATCCATAGAATCACCACAGAGCAGGAGGAGGTCATTCAGCCCATTGAGTCTCCATCGACTCTCTGAAAGGGCATCTTACCCAGGTCTACCCCAAGAAACAAAATGCTCTGCAAAGTAGCAGCCATAGCAGAAGACCCATAAGGAGGAGATGATGGGGTGGCATGATGGCACAGTGGTTAGGACTGCTGCCTCACAGTACCAAGGACCTGTGTTCGATTCCGGCCTCGGGTCACAGTCTGTGTGGAGTTTGTACATTCTCCATGTGTTTGCATGGGTTTCCTTCGGGTGCTCCAGTTTCTTTGCACAGTCCAAAGTTATGTGGGTTAGATGATTGGTCATGCTAAATTGCCCCATAGTGTCAGGGGGACTAGCTAGGGTAAATGCATGGGGTTATGGGGATAGGGCTTGAGTGGGATTATTGTTGGTGCAGACTCAATGGGCCAAATGACCTCCTTCTGCACTGCAGGGATTCTATGATCCTATAGATTAAGGAAAGGTGAGCACCAGTCTCACGAGGCAATTAACAGATTCAACTAGTTAGCTTGTCATAGAAAATTCCAAGTGCTTTGCTATGGTTTTCGAGAAAATGAATGCAGTGTTTTAATATGGAAAGGACAATTAAAGGAAGAAACTGAGCTTGTCAAAATATGATCTCCTAATGTCACTGATGCCACTGAACCTGAAGTGCACTAAATTCCACTCTCTTTCATGTTAATGGAGAATAAGTAATTGTGGGTATCCTTGCACTGACTCTGCGTCTCAGTGAGAGTACAGGAATAACCGTTTCAGAAGATAATTACCTTTCCCTTTCAGCTTGGCAGCAAAAAAAAAAGATGAAATTCATTTTCAAGGCAGAGGATCGAAAATGGTACTCATTACTCAACATCCTGTTACACAGTTAGTCTGGTTCCCATAGTTAGTGAGTTATTCTCATCAACTCTACACAACTTCATTAATTTACATTTTAATGTTTACCATCACGTTCATGTAGAATATTCTTTGGAAAGTTAACCAGCCAAAATCCATTCACTGCCTTCTCCTGGAATGAAGAGCTTGTCGTATGAGGAACGCTTGAGGACTCTGGGTTTAGAAGGATGAGGGGGAACTTTATTGAAACTTACAGGATATGTGAGGCCTGGATAGAGTGGATGTGGAGAGGATGTTTCCACTAGTAGGGAAAACTAGAACCAGAGGGCACACCCTCAGTTGAAGGGATGATCCTTTAAGACAGAGATGAGGAGGAATTTCTTCAACCAGAGTGTGGTGAATCTGTGGAACTCTTTGCCACAGAAGGCTGTGGAGGCCAGGCCATTGAGTGTCTTTAAAACAGAGATTGATAGGTTCTTGTTTAATAAGGGGGGGTCAGGGGTTATGGGAAAAGACAGGAGAATAGGGATGAAAAAGAATCAACCATGATTGAGTGGCAGAACAGACTTGATGGGCTAAGTGGCCTAATTTTGCTGCTATGTCTTATGGTCTTATGGAGATTTTCTTTTAGCCTACCCTACTGCTAAATTCCTGCATCAATACTTCCCTATTTTAAACTAATGAACTTGTCATAATTCCAATACCTTGATGGTCTACTGTCTTTTGACCTTGCCCCATCCAATGTCAGCTGGTTCCTATCAGCACCAAGTCCTTGTGTAATACATTTCTCTCCTTCAATACTGGCCACTCCTCCCAGCACTATTCCCCACCCAGTGGAATTTCCTCTCTAATTACCCTAATTAACTTTGCCTTGCTACCAAACTATTTTCCAATCACTGGTGCAAATGAAATGCAGACCAGCCTAGGGATCTGATCCTAAAGTGCATGCCTTGGGTACGAGCACTAACAGTGAGGAGACCCTGATACAACTAGAGTAAAATTACTGATGAGCTGCCCTCAACTATTGCTGTCCCTTGAGGAATTAGTGTTCAAAACTTTCCTGCGAATGAGGAGAAACATAAAACAATTACAATCATCAGGGAAGGGAATAGTAAACTATTAGAACTAAAAACTGACAAGTTCTCAGGTCCTAATGGACTTTACTCTTAAAAGAAGTGGCTGCTGAGATAATAATAGATGCATTGGTGTTCATTTCTTGACAAACAAGGAAGTCAAAGGTGTATCGGGTGTAGGTGGAATGTGCAGTTGAGCCCACAATCAGATCAGTTATGACCTTGTTGAATGGTATCATTTAGAGTTTAGAAGAATGAGAGGTGATTTCATTGAAAATCATATGATCGTGAGGGGACCTGACAGGATGGATGCTGAGAGCATGTTTGCCCTTGTTGGAGAGACCAGAACTAGGGGACACCGTTTAGGGGAATTCCATTTCATTGCAGTGTTAATGTAAGCCTTAATTGTAAGTAATAAATAAATAAACTTTAAACAAAAGACAGAAACATGGAGAATTTGTTTATTTCAGGGGGTCATGAGGCTTTGTAATCTCTTTCCCAGGGACTGGTAGAGGCAGGTTCATTTTAAGCGGAGGTCAAGAGATACTTTACCAGCAAGTGATTCAAAGTTAGGCAGGGAAGTGGTGTTGAAGCCATGATCAGGTCAGCCATGAACTTATTGAATGGTAGAGCAGGTGTGAAGGGGTTTAAGGGACTACTGTTCCTAATTTTTTTTAATTCATTCATGGCACATTGCTGGCTGGCCATTTTTTGCCCATCCCTAGTTGCTTGACGGCAGTGGAGAGTCAACTACATTGCTGTGCCTCTGGAGTCACATGACCCAGACCAGGTAAGGACAACAGATTGCCTTCTCTAAAGGACATTAATGAACTAGATGTTTTTTTCCAACAATTGACAATGGTTTCATGGTTGTCAAAAGATTCTTAATTCCAGATTTTTTTTTATTGAATTCAAATTCCACCATCAGCCATGGCAGGATTCAAACCAGATATTTATACGTATATGTATCAGGTATATACATATACATGTATACATATATTTATAAATAATTAAAGGTCAATCAGCAAGTCTACTAACCTGAATAATACTCTGCCCACCCCAATGACAGCACATTACAGAAGAAGGGGGCTGGGGTGGTTGTTAGACCATAAGACCATAAGACATAGGAGTAGAATTAGGCCACTCGGCTCATCAAATCTGGTCCGCCGTTCAATCATGGCTGATATTTTTTTCATCCCCATTCTCCTGCCTTTTCCCCATAACGCCTGATCCCCTTATCAATCAAGAACCTATCCATCTCTGTCTTAAAGACACTCAATGACCTGGCCCCCACAGCCTTCTGCAGCAAAGAGTTCCACAAATTCATTACTCTCTGGCTGAAGAAATTCCTCCACATCTCTGTTTTAAACAATCGTCCCTTTAGCCTGAGATTGTGCCCTTTGGTTCTAGTTTTTCCTACCAGTGGAAACATCTTGTCTGTGTCCACTCTATCCAGGCCTCGCAGTGGGCTGTAAGTTTCAATAAGATCCCCCCTTATCCTTCTAAACTCCAACAAATACATAAATAAAGTCCTCAACCGTTCCTCATACAAAAAGCTCTTCATTCCAGAGATCATTCTTGTGAACCTCCTCTGGACCCTTTCTGAGGTCAACACATCTTTCCTTTGGTATGGGGCCCAAAACTGCTCACAATACTCCAAGTGGGGTCTGACCAGAGCCTTATGCCGCCTCAGAAGTACATCCCTGCTCTTGTATTCTAGTCCTCTCGACATGAATGCTAGCATTGTATTTGTCTTCCTAACTGCCAACTGAACCTCACCTTAACCTTAAGAAAATCTTGAACAATGACTACCAAGTCCCTTCGTGTTCCTGATTTCCAAAGCATTTTACCGTTTAGAAATGGTTGAGTGCGGGGAGTGTGGGTCTCACTCACCTGAAGAAGGTGAGTGAGACCAAAGCTTGTGCTGCCAAATAAAGCTTTTGGACTTTAACCTGGTGTAGTGAGACTTCTTACTGTGCTTGCCCCAGTCCAGCGCCAGCTTCTCCACATCATGGCTTTCCTTTAGGCAGTGGTGAAGGGGAAGAGGGCAGGTGGGTAATCCAGCTTTGGAAGTACTTAGCAGTCCATAAAGCACTTTGGGGCAGCCCTGGGGTTATGAAAAGTAAATTGAATTTTTTTAAATTCTGGGGCAGAGAGTTGAGGTCGTCACTCTCCCAATTTTACTCATGCTGTTGGTCTTCCTTCCTGAACTTGGAACAGGGTATGCAGCAGGTGATTGCAAATGCACAGAAAATCTAAGGCAAATTTGCCAGCGCAGTGGGCAGAAAATTAAATCTCTTGATAAAAGGGGGTATGTCATGACTTCACATGTGCCATAGTATCATGGAAGCACCTTTGGATTGTGGTTTTAGCAGGCAGAATTAAACTGTCAGCAAGCACCATGACCCAGTGAAAAATAGGTCTCCCTATCTATCAGTCTAAATCCAGCATTTTTACTTTCACCTGATTGCTAGCTGCACAAGACCTGGCTACAGCAGCTATTAAGGCTACAAAGAGAGAATCTTTGCCTGGCCTTAGTGTGAAAGGTTTTGTTGTAGCAAAAATATTTTAACACATTTCCTTCCCTGAAAGTCTAATGTTCTGTTTTGGTATGTTGCCTATTTAAATATGGAGGCCGAACAAGGACTATGATAAATTGGTGTCCTCCATCTTTTCAGTCAATTCTTCCTCAGGGGAACACTCAGCTGGCTTCACTCAGAACTCTGCCCCTGGCGTCTTGTTACGAAACCATCTTTTCACTCCCCAGACGAAAAAATGACTGCAATGTATGCTAACCCATGCATTGCAGGCTGCTCACACAATACAGAAATTAGGACGGGCAACAAAAGCAATGTTATGTCTTTCAGTCTCAAGAGGGGAGGCATGAGCTAGAGCAATAATGTGAAGAGACATAAAATGGCAATTTGCATTGTTGCTTTAGTCCTTGGCTGGATTATAAATATTTCATTCTTCAAAGAATAATGTGAAACACAGTCCCTTTCATCAGCACCGTGCTGAAATTTGGAGGTCCACTTAATGGTTTGTCTTACAGCTTTTAGGCACTGCAGAATTGCAATGGTGTGTGGTGCTCAAAATAACGTGATCGAAATTACAGTAAGTAATTAACAAATGGTAAATTAAATCGTTTGTCAGTTTGTGAACTATATATACATATAATATGCATGTGCACAATTCAGTGAAAGCACCAACATCATAGATTCCTTTCTTGCCATGTCACACCTCACCAGAATTACTGGCAGAACAGGGCACTTTAGTCTGTAACTGCTGCTTGTCAATCAAGAGTTGGAAGTTGGGAGAAGCTGAAATGTGCATCTCTGTAGCTGGAGGAATGAGTTGTGTCATGGAATGCAGCACCATTTAACTATTACTAGATATCTAAGTGGTCAAACAGTTAGGCACACAATCTGTTGAACGTTGATATTGCTGTAACTGTGACATTAAATATTTAAGTGTTTTTCAGTTGATGGCAGAGGTTGTCACGAGTGCAGACTCCATCAGAAGGCTAAAGCACCTATCCCAGTATATAATACAAAGCAGCGCTGTCAAGTCTTGAGCCAGAGTATGAAGCGAGTGCTGCGTTGTCCTTCATTAACCGGAAGTCTGCCTGGACTGGTCAACATAATAGGTCAGAAGAGCAAGACGCTCTCTTAATGTCCTGACAAACAATGCTTCCTTAAATAAGCAGATTAATTAACCATTCTTCTGCAACCCTGTGGGTGCTACATTTTCCTGCATAACAGTGGATTCCACTTCAGATCTAAATCATTGCGTGTGAAACACTTTGGGATATTTCTGGGAGATGTGGTAAGGAGATATAAATGCAAGGTTTTATTTCAAATTGGAGTATATGTCTAATTTTTATACTTGAGTGTCAATTATACAGATGGAAAACATAAACTTTCTTCCTACCAAAATGGTTCTAAAAATTGATCATTCAATATTCAAATAAAGCCACGTTAATGAATTGTACTTTTAAAAAAGTGTTGTTTTCACATCATTTCATACCATTTGCTGTTCTCTAGGTTTTAATGAACATATTTGACGGTTAAATGACTGGTTTAAGGTACTTGAGGCATAGAAATAATTCGCTTTGGGTGGAAAGGAAATGAAATTATCCAAGCTCCTCAGCTCATGATCTCTTGCTCCACAAAATACACCTGTGTAGATTTAACGCAAAGACAGCATTCGGCTTGGCTACAATGCTCGCCATACTTTATATGCTGCTCACAATCCCTGCATTCAATCACACATGAAGAATGACCACTGTTGGCTCTGATGGTGCTCACTTTATTCAAGCACAGTCATTGCCTTCACCTTCATGGGAGGAGAGGGAAGTAAAAACCTTTTTTATATATAAAAAAGGGAAGCAGTGTAAGGCACAGGAGTTATTCAACACGTTACAAACAGGGAGATAAAAGGGAACACATTAACCTATTTTTCTATTTCAAATACCGACAAATACGTGACGCACTTCCAGCATTTTGCATCTTAGATTTAAAGCAAATGTACACAATAGCTGATTGGAGCTGCTGAAGATTTATTTTCAAGATTTCTTTTAAAGACATCGGATTGATTTACAGCAAAACGTCCCGATGTGTAGGCAAATAATCAATAACAAAAACTTACTTCCTAAATATGCCCACCTACTCAAGGCTGAGAAAGAAACCACAGCAATAGTGCAGAATAATTGGGTGAATAATCTTTGCTTCTGCAGTAACAGTTTGTCTTCTGCCTATAGAAAGTCATTTTGCAAAGCTGTGATCTTCAGGCTCCCTACCAGTAATGATCGCCTGTTTGACTTCTCCATGAGACAGAGAGCCAGGATAATTCCCCATTTTAAATATGATCTACAATCCCCACTGTGCGAGATTGATACTATTCTCAACAAGACATTAGCTTTCAATTTATATTGTAGATTGGAATTTACTGTCCGCAACATTTAGCTATTGGAGGTCTCCAATGCAGTTGTTGAGTGGCATTAATAGAATATGCTGCTGTGGCAAATCATTACCTGGGTGGAAGAAATATAGAAGGCACAGGGTATTAATGTTTGCGCTATTGTGTGCATGTGAGTGTTAATGGATATAGAAGGTATACATCTATTCATTTCTTGTTTCATTATACACTGGTTTTAAATATTTGCATGTATAGATATTTAACTAACATGCAGTTAAAATAGAGTACAAGAGAATGTAACACAACTATGAGAAATGGCAAGTCACCAATATTATAATGAGTACCGATTTCAAGCTGATTTTGGCCATATATCAGAGTTTAAATTTACGAGCAGTCTAAATAGATTTTATCTGTTATTTCATCATAATTCCCATTGGACATATTATATGCTAAATTGAAGTGCTGGTACAAATAGGGAAAATTATTTAACCTGTGAAATTGCCTTAATATTGTGGACTGTTGAACAGAGAAAGAACAGAGGCTGGGATAGCCCTTTGTAATAGTCTGATCTTCGAAGGAGACTCGAAATCTCTCTTCAGGGCCTGAATTTTCACTCCTAGATTAGGAGCATAGAGCTCAGGAACAATTCCCGCTCCAAAAACCTGATCTGAGGAAAAAAGTGCCCTGAATAATTAGATTTTCATTCTGGTAAGGGGTTGACCAGCCCCCCTGGATATAACTTGGAGTCAGCACAGGGACTGCTAGGTTCGGATACAGATTCGGTGAAGAAGCCTACCTCAATGCTTCAGCATTAAAAGACAAGAAATGGAACAAACAAACTGCCTTCCCTGTCTCACACACACACACTCCCCATGGCCCATCAGCATAATAATGAAGGAAACATACTGAATTACGTCAAAAAATATTGAAATTTAAATAAGACCTGTTAGTTTTTTTTTCAAATGGGCACAAAAGATGGCCAAGGATGTAAAGTCAGTCGCTGTCTGGCTTGCTGGTGGGTGATACTCTGAGAGATAATGAAACCCCACCCTGTTTCCAGACGTAGGTACTTCTAAGGTATACAGAAACTCATTGCTATCTCTGGTGGAGACAATGGGAGATGAGTATTAGCTCATCAAGAGCTATTCTGTTTGTAATGTCCAACTGGCTTTATGGATTTTACCTTCCAGGAATACACAAAGACTGAGATTTAAAAGAAAACAGCTGAAAGACTGCCCTAAATGTACACATTTGAGTGAGTGTGAACCGATTCAGCAGTGTTAGAATGTCTATAACACAGAAGTAAAAAGCAACTGTAACAGTTCCTTTTCATAGGCTTAGTGCAGGTATATCTCTATATCTCTCTGATTGTTGAAGGAAGCTAAGTCAGCAAAGACCACGGCTGAAACAGAAACGGAGAAGCTTTTCCACCTAACTGCAGAACACCGGAATCTCAAAATTGACTACTGGAATTTTGAAGTCAGCGTTACTGAAATCTCAGAAGGTATCAGCCACAACATTCAATCATCTACTTTTCACAAGTATTCTCATGCCTATGAAAATGGTGGGTGCCGAGTCTGGAGCAGGACTACCAGATTCAGATCTCCTGAGCGATTTTTGAAACAACAGTGAGACTCTCTGGCTGCATGAAAGTTCAAGTGAAGGTGTTTCTTTACAGTGCATTCGAAGGAAATGAGTTTATACCCACTGTCCAGCGCGGCTCAGTAAGAGAACTTGATGAGCGAGGGAGCAAGGCAAAGGCAGTCTCTCATATTCCCTGTTTACCTGGGGGCTTCACACATCTGCTAAGTTTCTATGTGCTGCGTTAAGTGGAGGTATGATTATGTCCACAAGCAAATTGATACCTTTGTGTCTTTTGCAGTAACATTGCTCAGTTTCTGGGGGAATTAAACGCTCCTTCCCACTGTTGGGAACCAATTAATCTTCCTGATGTTTGCCAATTGAATGCTGGTGAATTTAGAAATTAAGAGCCTAAACAGAAATGAATACGCAAAGGTTCCCCCAGTCAGCCTATCACAGTGTTAGGACCAGCACAACTCGGTCTAACCCAAAACATCTGTAATCAAACTTCAAGTCATTTTAACTCAAATATTTCAAAATCTAATTTGGTAGTAGCTGTTAAAAAAAATTAAATTACATTCAACGTATAATGTGATTACACTCATGTCAGCACAATCTATATTAAAAAAATCTCCACAGATGTCCTGAACATTCCTCAGTTTAGTTTAGTTAATAGCGTATGTCAATGTATAAACTATCATGGAATAACAAAGATCCATTGGTCTATCCAGTCTGTTCCACACAAGATGATTTGTCCTTCAGAGCATTTGGGGATAAAGTTTCCTCCGTCTTTTATGCTGGTATTATCAAAACAATTTGAAGAAAATTGGCCTAACTCAGTGGTTCCCAAACAGTGGCTTGTGGGCCACTAGGAGTCTATGAAGAGTTTTCAGGTGGTTCCCAAAGCTGGAGATTACGCATCACCAACAAACACCAGCTCAAAAGTGCAAAGTTTGAAAAAGAATTATAAAAATCAAATGGGCCAATCACAGCGAGACCTCTTGGGGCACTGACCTCGTCCTCTGAGAGGGCTTTCCCTGGTTGACTGAATCAAATGGGCCAATCTTGCTGTTGCGGGGCAGAAAAATCTGAGGCCAACATCAAGGCCGAGGTGAGGCAGGAGTTGACAGGAGATAAATTGGCCAGACATGGGTGGAGATGATGAGGCAAGGCCACTCATGGCCTACATTTTGCAGTGGGGCCTCAGGAAATGGGAGAGGGAAGAATATGTGTGAAGATGAATATATATGAGGATGAGTGAGTGTGTTTGTGAGAGAGAGGGCTGAATGTGTGGGAGTGAGAGGGAGGGGTGAGTGAGAGTGTGTGAGAGAAGGGGTGAGTGTGTGTGAGAGAGAGAGGTGAGTGGGAGTGTGTGTGTGTGTGTGTGTGTAAGGGAGAGAGGTGAGAGTGAGAGTGTGCAAGAGAAAAGGCTAACTGTGTGTGTTGTGATTCTCTAACATGAGAATTAGTTTCCAGCATCATTCCTCCAATTAAAAATTACAAAAAGGGCAAGACTTAAGTCTTTTTTAAATCTATTTCACTGTACAAAAAAAAGGGGGCATCAATATTATGAGAAAGTTGGGGTTCCCTGATCCTCTTGGGAGGTCACTAGGAGTTCCCTGGGTTTGGGAAATCTGGCCTATCCGATTGGAGAAAAAGATTTTGAACACAACACAGTTTTTTTACATTGTGTTAGGAATTAACTTGCTGAATCATGTCTTGCCCGCATTGCCGTCCAGTAATGGTGACCTTTTACGGATTGCGGTGGTGAGGGAATGCTTCGTAAATTGTACTCATTTTCTTTGTACTGGGCATGAGTGGGCATATTTTAAGAAGAACTCCATTTTGAAAAATATTTATTTACTGAGAAACCAACCTGTAAACAATGATAAAGCTAGCAAATGCTTCAGTTTTCCCAAAACATTTTAACTTTTTAAAATATCAGGTTATTCACAGGTGAAGAACTAGGCACTTCCTGAAATTTGTCCTCTTAAAGGGAGTTGATCTGCCAAAAAAGGTCACATGTTTAGGATAACCAATCAGGAACCGAGGTGGGGGAATCACCCTAGCAAGTGTGGGCTTTTGATTCAGTTCAATCCTGGAAGTTGACTGGCAGCCATGAGGCTGTAAGCCTCTGTATTATAATAAACTTTTTAATTATTATAATAAACTGTATTATAATAAACTAATATAATAAACTTTGCAGTTGTTATTTACCTAACAAGTGAACAAGAATTGTTACATTAGCAACGAGGATAAAAGAATAAAAGCGATCCCAAGGTCATGAGTATAAAGTCACATTGAAGTTCAACTCAACTTGAGAAACAATGTTTGCAGATATGCCCCTATTCAGACAGATAGGTCCTTTTGATTCCTTTGTGGAGGATTGGACATAAGGGGTGGAATTTTCCCACCCCATCCGCCAAGGGGATTGTAACGGGCAGGAGGGTGCTGACTATGCAAAGGCCCATTGATCTCATGTGGGATTTTCCAGTTTTAAAGTGAGCCGGAAAATTCTGCCCAAGGTTTCTGTTGTGGTTGCAGCAAGGGGCAGATTTCAGTTTGAATTCTTCGGTGAAGTGAAGAAATTTGACATAATGTTCCTTTTAAGGTTCAGATAGAAGCATTGTGTCCTGAACATTCTGGGTGGGTGGGACCTCTGGTGGAGAGCCCTTCTCCCTCTCCTGTTCATCTTCCCTGTCATCCTTTAGTCCTAGGATAATACAAACAATTGCATCCATATCTGGAAGGGAATGGTTCATGAAGAATCTTTGAAGTCAGGAAGGACAAGGTCCGTCAGCACATGCCACACTACTCCCTGTGGATGTCAGCAACTCAAACAACTGTGAAACACTTCCACATCTGCAGCAGGAGCTCGTAGAAATCAATCAGTCTACAACAAACCTGAAAGTAGCTGATGATCCCTTAAATGGAGCTGGTGGCAGGGATGGGTCCTTCCACATGCTGAATATATGTTTCACTGTGTGACTTCCAGAGGGTATTAGCTGGAATGTTGAGCTGCAAGATAGCATGATCTGTTTGCTCTGCACACAAGTGCAGAAACATACTAACACTCTTGCCAGAATGGTGTTGGATATGGCTAGCAGATACAGTATGGCAAACATGCCATTTTGGAGGCAGAATGGTAGTTGGAGCACCGAATGGGCACAGCCTTCACTGAATGGAGGAATAAATCCTGCTTTATAAGTAACATTGAGAGAGGGGCAAGAATGATTTTAAAGTGCAACTCAGTCTGAATCCCTACAGTATGGGAAATTAAATTTGGAAATTACTCAGCATTTACCTACAAAACTGACTGAATTTGGAGTGAGGCAGATTGGTGAATAAGGAAAGTGATAAAGTGCAGTTAACCTTTGTAACATTTTGATTTCTAAAAAGACATCTGGAATTTTTCCTTAAAGATTGAATTTCCTCTATTATATGCGTTTGGACTGTGATATGCATGTTAAGATACTTCTTGCCTCTGTGTTAACATTAGTAAATCAAAACACATCTCTCCATCCATTGAAAGCTATGTGTTTGTGTCATGGGTCACTGGTTCTATTTCAACTTCATTGTAAATGGATTCATGAAATTCTTACAACAGGCGCTGAAGGAACCACATTTAAAATGCAATTTTTTCTTGCTCTTTGCCCTTGTCAGCTACACTCTTAACCCACTGGAAATCATTTCCATAACACTGAAGATCTGATACTGAATTATCACTATTGTATGATAAATATGTACATATGGAGATATAAAATAGACCAAGAAGTCAATTGTAGCTGCAGCACTTCCACTGTACTGTTCATGCAAAGTTATAGAGAATAAATTGTAGGAGATTGTAGGAGTTTGTAGTTGCATTGTAGGAGATTCAGTGCAGGGTTTGCAAATATTTTGAATTTCTTTCAAGTTTCCTTTTATTATTGTCGTAAGTAGGCTTACATTAACACTGCAATGAAGTTACTGTGAAAATCCCCTAGTCGCCACATTCCGGCCCCTGTTCGGATATTCTGAGGGAGAATTTAGCATGGCCAATCAACCAGCACACCTTTTGGACTATGGGAGGAAATCGGAGCACCAGGAGGAAACCCACACAGACATGGGGAGGATGTGCAGACTCTGCACAGACAGTCACCCAAGTCAGGAATCGAACACATTTCCCCAGTGCTAACCACTGCACCACTGTTTTGACATTGCCCATGATAAATTAAATGATATACCATTTATAATGAACGGGATTAAATCAATTCAAGTTACATGTATCAGTGCCGTTAAGGAATTTGTCCCTCCAATGCTACAAAATTTAATGGCTTTAAGGGCTTAAGTTTGTCAACAGACAGATGTTTCTAAGATTTGACAACAGCTTGCATTTTTCTGTAGCGCCTTTAAAAGTGGCAAAAAACACACAGAGGCAACCTGGACGACTGTAAACATATTTCAGGCAGCTCTTTTGTATGTCAATCAATAGCTATTGACTGTCAATTGGTGGCACGGTGGCACAGCGGCTAGCACTGTTGCTTCACAGTGCCAAGGAACCGGGTTCGATTCCCAGTCAGGGTCACTGTCTGTTTGGAGTTTCCATGTTCTCTCCATGTCTGCGTGGGTAGCGTCTGGGTGCTCCGGTTTCTTCCACAGCCCAAAGATGTGCGGGTTAGGTTGACTGGCCATGCTAAATTGACCCTAGTGTTTGGGGTAAACATGTGTAGTTATGGGAATAGCGCCTGGGTGGGATTGTGGTCAACATTGACACAATGGGCTGAATGACCTCCTTCTGTAATGTAGGGACTCTATGTTCTATGAGCTATTGCTGTCTGTCAGTTCAAGGAAATGCTCTTTGTAACAAATGGTACAAGATTCAACAAACTTTTTTAAAACATTGTTTCTTATTTGCAAACAAATGCTTCCGAACTAGACATCTCGGTGATAATGCTGAAAACATTTAAGCAGAAACTTCCAGGAAAATATTTTTACGTTGGAATTTTTGTTCAAAATCTTCCTCCAGATTTAGACAATTGTACAGTCCATCTTTTGCAATGTGTTTATTCTGAAGAGTCAAAAACATGATGCAAACAAAGTGCATGAGCAGTTCCAACTCCGTTTTAAAATTTGATGTTGTTGAAACCGAAGTATAAGTGAGGACTGACCATTGAAAAGGTGAATGATCTTTATTCTGGGGCAGCTCTCTTGCCGTAACTTCAATGGTTGGAAAGAAACCATGGGGAAATGGTATAAGTGGCAATATTTAGCCATTTATAACACTCCTCCACTTTGACAGCCACGTATAAGACCTGGTTGATTCAACTTGACACAGGTCTGTAGATGAATTAGAGCGTCCACTTGAAGCAGGCGGAAAGCTGTTTAAATATATAAATTTGGGCCCTACACCCGTCACAGAACCCTGATGGTAAATGGCCAGATCATGCATCATTTGCACAAAATCTTTCAGGATTTTCTTTTGGTAGGCCAGAGGAGAAGATGTTATTTTTTAAAATTCATTCATGGGACATGGGCGTCACTGGCTGGCCAGCATTTATTGCCCATCGCTGGTTACCCAGGAGCAGTTGAGAGTCAACTATATTGCTGTGGCTCTGGAGTCACAGCAGACCAGGTAAGGATGGCACCAAAAGAGAAAACGCTGGAAAATGTCAGCAGGTCTGGCATCATCTATAAGGAGAGAAAAGAACTGATGTTTTGAGTACAGATGACCCTTTCTCAAAGCTTTGACAAAGGATCATCTAGACTTGAAATGTCAGCTCTTTGCTCTCCTTACAGATGCTGCCCAACCTGCTGAGATTTTCCAGCGTTTTCTCTCTTGGTTTCAACATCTGCAGTAATTTGGTTTTATCCAGGTAAGAATGGCAGATCTCCTTCCCTAAAGAACATTAATGAACTAGATTGGTTTTTCTAACAATTGATAATAGTTTCAGGGTCATCAGTAAATTCTTAATTCTGGATTTTTTTTATTGAATTCAAATTCCACCATCTGCTGTTGCAGGATTTGAAATCATGATGTGGGTATGCCGGCGTTGGACTGGCGTAAACACAGTAAAAAGTCTGACAACACCAGGTTTTAGTCCAACCTATTTATTTGATAATATACTCACAAGCTTTCGAGGGGACTGCCTCTTCGTCAGGTGAATGGAGAGTTCTGGCCTCAGACAGAGCATATAAAGCACAGACAGTTTAGAGATTACTGATTAAAATGCGAATCCTTACACCTAACCTGCTGTTCAAGACCTGAAGTGGCTGATAATGTGAGTGGAAGGAGCACTGATCACAGTTTAAAGAGATGTGTATTGCCTCCAGACAGCACAGTAAGTGAGGTTTTGCAAACCCAGGCAAGTCACGGGGGTTACAGATAGTGCGACATGAACCCAAGATCCCTGTTGAGACTGTTGAGACCACACAACCTCAAACAGACCATTGTTCGCAGCAAACTACCCAGCCTTCAGGAGAACAGTGACCACAATACCACACAACCCTGTCACAGCAACCTCTGCAAGACATGCCGGATCATCGACACGGATACCATCATCACACGTGAGAATACCATCCACCAGGTACATGGTAAATACTCTTGCAACTTGGCCAACATTGTCTACCTGATACATTGCAAGAAAGGATGTCCCGAAGCATGGTACATTGGGGAAACCATGCAGACGCTACGACAACGGATGAATGAACATCGCTCGACAGTCACCAGGCAAGACTGTTCCCTTCCTGTTGGCGAACACTTCAGTGGTCACGGGCATTCAGCCTCTGACCTTCGGGTAAGCATTCTCCAAGGCGGCCTTCACGACACACGACAGCGCAGAGTCGCTGAACAGAGACTGATAGCCAAGTTCCGCACACATGAGGACGGTCTCAACAGGGATCTTGGGTTCATGTCGCACTATCTGTAACCCCCGTGACTTGCCTGGGTTTGCAAAACCTCACTTACTGTACTGTCTGGAGGCAATACACATCTCTTTAAACTGTGATCAGTGCTCCTTCCACTCACATTATCAGCCACTTCAGGTCTTGAACAGCAGGTTAGGTGTAAGGATTCGCATTTTAATCAGTAATCTCTAAACTGACTGTGCTTTATATGCTCTGTCTGAGGCCAGAACTCTCCATTCACCTGACGAAGAGGCAGTCCCCTCGAAAGCTTGTGAGTATATTATCAAATAAATAGGTTGGACTAAAACCTGGTGTTGTCAGACTTTTTACTGCAGGATTTGAACCCAGTGCCCCAGAACATTAGCTAAGTTTCTGGATTGATCGTTTAGTGATAATGCCATTAGATCATTACCTCCCCTGTTGCTGGTCGGGTCCCTAAAATACACCCAACACATGCCAAGCCTGATTGAACCTCTTCCATACCCCCCTCCGCCACCACCCCCACCCCCCCCGCCCCGCCCACCCCACCACCTACTGTCCCCAGCTACCCACCACCCACCCAGCCTTCCCGTCACAAGGTCTGGTTGCTGCTTTGTTTCCTCTTGTGAGGTCACTGAACTTCTGGCACTATTTTGCAATGCAGAGTTTACCAGCTTGGAATCACTGTTAAAGCAAACTCTTTTCAATACTTCGTTCATTCCCTTTATTGTAACTAAAATTCACCGGAGGATTTTGTGAATTGGCTTTGTATCCCCTGCTGCAGGATTCTCAGATAATCTTCTCTGGGGCACAAACTGAAGTCTTTTAAGGGGGAGGTGATGGCCTGATGAGACCACATCAGTTTTATAAATGAGACTAATGGCGCCAAATTCAGTGCACTCATACCAATGGATGGAAGTCTTCTCCCAGCCCATTTTCATTAGGAACGCTTGACAAATTGAAAAATCCAGTCAGAAATTCATAAATGCTTCCTTCTTTGCCGTATAGTTCCAATACTTAGTTAAGAAACTTCCAATCTGTGGCAGCAACTTAGGGTTTTGTTGGCAGATAGAAAGAGAGAAATTAGCCCCAGAAGATCACGGCTACATTTCCAAAACATTTCAAACCCCAGGGAAGGGAACAAAAGGCAAACCAGCACATTTCAAAATATATTAAAATGAGTGATTAGAAATGTGAGCGTACATAGGGCAAGTTAATTTAAAAGAATCATTGGCTCAAATGTTTCTTTTTTGGAGGGGGAGCAGAGATAGGAGGAAATAAGGTTGAGTTTAGTGATTAAAATTTGTATGTTAGAAGCAATTTGCTCCAATGTCAACATTTTTGCTTTAGGCCTTTCTTAATAAAGACTGTTTTGATCACAATGGACATGTTCCCATTAAGTGACTTCCACTGAACTTGGAAAATTGCAAGGACAGTGCTCAAAGTTAATGATAAAAAGACTTTACATGCCATCACTAGAATTTGATGAGTTCAATGCAGACATGTCTGTACTTAGGAAAAGTTTTAGTGACCTTCGAAAATATGCAGATTGGTAGACAGCAGCTTAATGAAACACGCATTGTGAAGTTGAAAGGCATCGTGGTAATGTCATTGGAGTAGTAATCGAAAGGTCCACATTATTGCTCTGGGGACAGGGTTCAAATTCTGTCACAGCAACTGGTGGAATTTAAATTCAAGACATAAATCTGGAATTGAAAGCTGATCTCAGTAATGGTCACCAAAAACTATTATTGACTGGTGTAAAAACTCATCTACTTTACCAACATCCTGTAGGGAAAGAAGTATGCCATCCTTACCAGGTCTGCCTGCATGTTACTCTAGACTCAACGCAATGGCTGACTCTTAACTGTCCTCTGAAATGGCCTAGCAAGCCATTCACTTTGAGGGCAATTAGGGACAGGCAACAAACTCTGGCCTTACCACATCCTTGCCATGTTCCATTGAAGAATAAAAAATAAAATTGAAAGGGGAAAGTAGAGAAGAACGGGATAGTGGATAACTCCACCTAAGAGCTTGCACTTGCTTGCTGGGCTGAATGACCTGTTTCTGTGCTCTGGTTGTGAAGTTGGAAAGGGCCCAAATTCAGGCATGGGTATCGCTATGGGTTATTAACCTGCATTGCTTTGATGCAAGCTGCAAGCAAACTTTGTGCACACTTGCAAGGTGGCTGCACACAGAGACCGCTGCACGCATTGCTGAGTGGCTGCATGCTTCAGAAGGGAAATCGAGTTGTGCAACACTTGCACCTCTCCCTGCCTGAATGTCTTAAAGAGGAGGTGCATTCTGGATGAAGCAAATGCTGGAGTTAGTTCCAGGAAAGAGTACGAGAGAGAAAAAAACTGTTCCAAAGTTCTCAGATACTGGCTGAATGCATTGGCAGAGGACAGAGATCATATATCCACAGAGGATGAGGAGGCCCTCCAGACAAATAGAAAAAGCAGTGGCAGCAAACAGTTTTGGTGCTGAATGCTAGGAATCTAAGGCTGGAGATTTGACTGTAACAAGGAACAGATTTCAGTGAGGACTTTCTCAGTATAGCACAAGCATCTGACACTATTTCCCATTGAGCTTCATGTGTGAAATTTGCTCCATAGACTCCAGGTGGATATGGCCTCCTGCTGGGAACTCCATTCTTCCTCTTCCTCCTGTTTTCAGTAGCTTGTCTGGCTCTGTTCATTCTTCCAGTCATGCTGTAGTTCAATGGAGATGAAAATTACTGAATATTTTGTGCAGAAGAAAACAGAAAATGCTGGATAATAATGACAAAAGATGAGATAGCAGAATGTGTTAATGGGACCAACTGAACATGATGTGGAGATGCCCGCGTTGGACTGGGATAAACACAGTAAGAAGTCTCACAATACCAGGTTAAAGCCCAACAGGTTTAGTTGGTAGCAAAAGCCACTAGCTTTCGGAGTGCTTGCTGCCCCTTCGTCTGGTGAGTCACTCACTTGACGAAGGGGCAGCAAGCGCTCCGAAAGCTAGTGGCTTTTGCTACTAAATAAACCTGTTGGACTTTAACCTGGTGTTGTGAGACTTCTTACTGTACCAACTGAACAGCCAGAGAACTGGTGCCCAATTGGGGGAGGGACAGGATTGTGTTGAGGTGGGCCAAGGAGCTGAAAAACAGTGGACAAACACATTCTACTATCTTACCTTTTGCCACTATTAGAACTCTTCATCCCTTAATGGCACCATTGACACGCCCCTTTGTCTTATGTTCATTTCTCCATGGGCCTGAACAATCCCTAGTCTTCTATTCTACCCCAGCACCCCCCCCTTCTCCTCCCCCTTTCCAACTCTATAATTCTGTACATTTCTACCTCGGTTCAGTTTTGTAGCAGGGTCATTTAGATCTGAAACAATGACTCATTTTCTTTCTACAGACACTGCCAGACCCATTAGGTTTATCCAGCACTTTCTGCTTTGATTGCAGATTTCCAGTATCTGCAGTATTTCGCTTTTAGTTGTTTTGTGCAGGATGCTTGATGTCAAAGTCCTTCAGCACGTACCAGACCACTCTCTGTAGGCTTCAGCAATTCTAAACAGCAGCACAAAGAAACAAACACTTCCACAATCGCAGCAAGAGCCACTGGAAATCATTCAGCAATGAACCAGCAACTAGTTGATGTCTTCAAATAGTGCTAGTGGGGGTCCTTCCTGCTGTTAAACACACTTCAACTGTGCAAGGTTGAGAGAGAGCATCACCTGGAGTGCTGAGATCCACGAAGACTCTGGTGATGTTAAATCAACATTACGTACTGGTCAAAGTCGCAATCTGCCTAACTTGCATACTTCAGGTGGATAGCCCTTGCATCCAAACTAATGTCCTAGCCACTATTGTGTGCATGTACAGCGGATGCTATACCGGAGGCAAAACCACATCCATAACACCAGAAGGCAAGGCACCATGTGTCAAATTTTGGGCCCTTTCAATTTATGACAACAATCGGCTTTTCAGTTAGATAACTTTAAAAAAAACCTGGGATTTTCTAACAACCCCCCCCCCGCCGCCACGGTGTGTTTTCCAAAGCAGAGACGCCTCACCATTGGCTGCCAGCAGGACCAGATCAATGGTGTGTTGTATGGGCCCGCTCATCCCACTGCCAGTGAACCCTCCCAGAGGTTGGAGGCCGCCTTCTTCAGAAATGGAAGACCCTGTCCTCAGAAACAGCCAGAAAATTCCGCCCACAAGGTTATTAGACAATGACTAACCAAATGTCTTCATGAACTGATGTTGCATTTTACTCTTGCACAACACAGTGTGGTGTACACAGTGTGACGAGAGAGTACAGGAATGAGATACAGAATCTGGTTAACTGGTGCGGCAACAATAATCTCTCTCTCAATGTCAACAAAACGAAGGAGATTGTCATTGACTTTAGGGACCATAAAAGAGAACATGCCCCTGTCTACATCAACAGGGACGAAGTTGAAAAAATCGAGAGCTTCAAGTTCTTAAGTGTCCGGATAACCAGCAACATGTCCTAGTTCCCCCAAGCTGACACTATAGTTAAGAAAGTCCACCAACACCTCTACTTCTTCAGAAGACTAAGGAATTATGGCATGTCACCAACTTTTACAGATGCACCATAGACAGCATTCTTCCTGGTTGTATCACAGCTTGTTATAGCTCCTGCTCTGCCCAAGACCGCAAGGAACTACAAAAGATCGTAAATGTAACCCAAACCATCAGGCAAACCAGCCTCCCGTCCATTGACTCTGTCTACACTTCCCGCTGCGTCAGCAAAGCAACTAGCATAATTAAGGATGCTACGCATCCTGGACGTTCTCTCTTCTACCTTCTTCCTTCAGGAAAAAGTTACAAAAGTCTGAGGTCACGTACCAACCGGCTCAAGGACAGCTTCTTCCCTGCTGCTGTCAGATTTTGAATTGAATTCCCTCACATTAAGTTAATCTTTCTCTACACCCTAGCTATCACTGTAACACTACATTCTGCACCCTCTCCTTTCCTTCTCTATGAACAGTATGTTTTGTCTGTATAGTGTGCAAGAAACAATACATTTCACTTTATGTTAATACATGTGACAATAATAAATGAAATCAAATCAAATAATGTACTTTCCCGCAATGAAGTGCGCAATGATTTTAATTGAACAATTTTAGAGCAATTCCTAGTGCAATCGAAGAAAGGAGAAAGCAACATGTCTTATTAAACAGGAATCAAAGTAACACTGTAACACTACATTCTGCACTCTCTCTTTTCCTTCTCTATGTACAGTATGCTTTGTCTGTAGAGCATGCAAGAAACAATATTTTTCACTGTATACAAATATATGTGACAATAATAAATCAAATCAAATTAAATCAATGCTGAGGAATAATTTGATGTGGATATGCCGGTATTGGATTGGGGTGGGTATTGTAAGAAGTCTCACAACACCAGGTTAAAGTCCAACACATTTATTTGGAATCACAAGCTTTCAGAGCACTGTTCCTTCATTAGATGATGAAGGAGCAGTGCTCCAAAAGCCTGTTGGATTTTAACCTGGTGTTGTGAGATTTCTTCCTGAAAAATAATTGGAATTCTTGATGGAATTCATGTATATACAACATGCAATTTGCTAACATGCACTGTGGAAATCATCCACAGCAGAAGAGTGATTTTAGTACTAGGTTAATTAGCACCCAGAGCAAACATAAGATTTAAAGCAGAAATACTCAGTACTGTTTTGCAGTGTTCCTTTATATTTTTGAACTATTCATAATTTTTAAAGTTGCTTTATCCAAGCTGAACCTATAAACAATATATTCATTGGAAAGTTTAAGGAACACTCTGGACAATAGCAGCTAAGCATTGGACAGAAAGGAACACTTCTCTAACCATGTCAATTTATGCTGCTTGCACAACGTGCCCAAGGCCAAGTTCAAAATCCAACTCTGAGAGACACAAAGCACTGTCTCTCATTCCGAAGAAAATGTGTGAAGAGAAAGAATTGGCAGTAAAATAGTTTCTGGATCAAGAGAATGGAAAACAGTACCACAAAGGACAACATTGTGCGTTTCTCCTCATTCCAAGGTTGTGACATCTGAGTTCCTATTGAAATTCATGATGCCAATTTGTCATATTTTTCACACCTTTCTGTAACTACATTTGTGTGCTACAAATTCATAGAAATAGTCAATTAAATGTATTTTATTCACAGGATATGGGTGGAATGGCAAGGCCAGGGTTTATTGCCCATCTCTAACTACCCTTTAATAGGCGGTGGCGAATCACCTTCTTGAGCTGTGGCAGTTCTTACGGTGCATGGACACCCAAAGTACTGTTCGGGTGCTGGCTTTGTGAGGTGCTGTTAATGAAGTCTTGGTGAGTTGGTGTAATGCCCCTTGGAGATGGTATACATTATAACCATGCTGTGTTAGAGTGGATGGGGTGCCAATTAAGTGGGTTGATTTGTCTTAGATGGTATCAAGTTTGCTCAGTGTTATTGGAACTGCACTCGGGCAGGAAGGTACTCCACCACACTCACAACTTGCGCCTTATTGGTGATGGAAAAAATTTGGGAAGCCAGCAGGTGACTCACTCACTGCTGAATTCTCAGTCTCTGATCTACTATTGTAACCATAAGGTTTATGTGGATGGTCAACTTAAGTTTCTGGTGAGTGGCTACTTCCAGGACTTTAATACAAACATGACCATAAGAAACAGGAACAGGAGTAGATCCTGCTTGAGCCTATTCCAACATTCAATATGATTGTGGCTAATCTTCGCCTCAAGTCCACCTCCCTGTCCACTTCCTTTATCCCTCGGTTCCCTGAAAAACCAAAATGCTATCTGCCTTGGCAGGTGGTGGGGATTTGATGATGGCAGTGCCGTTAAATGTCACGGGAAGGGGGTCAGGCACTCTTTTTGGAGATGGGTATTGCCTGGAACTTGTGTGACACAAACGTTACTTAACAATTGTCACTTCAAGCTTGAATATCATTCAGACCCTTTACCATGCTGGGAGGGGCTGCTTCATTACCTGAGGGGTTGCGAATGGGATTGATCATTGTGCAATCAGCAAATATCACCCATTTACGTTATGATGGTGGAATCGATGAAGCAGCTGAAGATGACTGAGTCTAGGACACTACCCAGTAGAACTCCTGCAGTAATGACCTGGTGGAGGTAAAATGATTGGACTCCAAAACGTACAACCATCTTCTGTTATATCAAGTGTGACATCAGTCAGTGGAGGGTTTTCCCTGATTCTCATTTACTTCAATTTTACAGGCTCTTTGATGTTGACTTTATCAAATGTTACCTTGAAGTCTAGGCTTGTATGTGCTTTTGTTTAGCCCAGCATCTAGGTGAATGCCATCTGGTCCATCTAGTTCTATTCTTTTCTGCAGCAGTTTAATACAACTGAGTGATTGTTGGGCCATTTCAGTTCATAGTTCAAAGCCAGCCATGAAGCTATGGATCTGGAGTCACATGTAGGCCAGACCAGGTAAGGGCAACAGATCTCCTTCTCTAAAGCTCTCAGCACGTTAGTGAGCGCAACAGGTTTTATGCCAGTCCAGTTGTTTTATTGCCACCATTACTGATGCCAGCTTTAATTCCAGATTTATTGATTAAGGGCTGGCACAAAGGCTAGCACTGCTGCCTCTCAGTGCCAGGGACACGGGTTCGATTCCTGGCTTGGGTCACTACCTGTACAGAGTGTGCATGTTCTCCCCATGTCTGCATGGGTTTCCTCCAGGTGCTCTGGTTTCCTTCCACAGGCAAAAAGATGTGCTGGTTAGGTGCAATGGCCATGCTAAATTCTCCCTCAGTGTACCTGAACAAGTGCTAGAGTATGGCAATTTTTACAGTAACTTCATTGCAGTGTTAATGTAAGCCCACCCGTGACACTAATAAATAAACTTTAAACTTAGCTGAATTTAAACTCCTGGGATGCCATCATGGAATTTGAACTTATCTCTGGGTCATTTATCCAGATCTCCGGACCACTGTCCTGGTAATATAATTATTATGCTATGATAAAAAACAGCACAATTTTGCAACATTATTGTATTAAATATTATATAAATATTTTGAACATTCAAAGTAGCATTGTTGTGTTTAGTGCTAATGGCATTAAATAAGAATAATGCTAAATCATGTGTCATGATGTTATCCAACATCATAAGAATAGACGGTGGAAATATAATGGTTTTGCATTATGATGTCCCGTACTGATGTCAATGCTGTTGTGTGAAAATCTTTCATACATTACTTGCTAAGTTTTGTGTGATTCACTCAATTGCAGTCCATATGTTTTGTGGTCTCTTTTCAGATCACACATGGAATGAATAAATTGCATGAGGTTGGATTCTGAAACAGATGTACCCACATGAACTGAACTAAAATTGAATGGAAAAGGGAACGTGGTGCTTCAGTATTTCAAAAGAACAAAATTCGAGTTTACATTAAAAACATTAGTGGCTTCAAAATGTTCACAGGCCAGAACTTCCAAAGAGTGGCAGTTGCAGTCGGGCTGTCAACTCTGCTTCTTTTTGCTCAGTTGGGAGCTGAATATTTCTTGCCTGTCCCACTGACTACAATGTACAAGTTCCTGGGACTTTTCAGAAGCCATGTCCCCTTTTTTTACAGCACTAGCTGCCATAAAGCAGGAAAGGAGGTCCCAGCCACTTTCAGAAGACTAAAATCATAGAATCATAGAATCCTACATTGCAGAAGGAGGCCATTCAGCCCATCGAGTCTGCATCGACCACATCCCACTCAGACCCTATCCCCATAATCCCATTCATTTACACCAGCTACTCCCCCCGACACTAAGGGGAAATTTAGCATGGACAATTCATCTAACCCACATGTCTTTGGATTGTGGAAGGAAACCAAAGCATCTGGAGGAAACCTACTCAGACATGGGGAGAATGTGCCAACTCCATGCAGACAGTGACCCAAGCCAAGAATTGAACCTGGGTCCCTAGCGCTGTGAGGCAGCAGCATTAACTACTGTGTCACCTCTGTGCCATCGTGCTGCCCCTGGAAGACTGGGAGATGGTATGTGTACAATGTAAATGGGTAGGTTGGGTGAGGGGGTTGCAGTCAGATTGGGGAGTGGGTGGGAGGTTAGGATGGGGGAATCATGGAATAAGATGGATCAAGGGAGAGTAGGAGGGTATAAGGTGGGTAATGGTCAGTGGTGGGGATAATTGGGTTGGGTATGAGCTAGTTGGGGTAGCTGGGAGGGAGTCAGGTCATGGTGGTGTAGTTGGATAGGGGTATATTTGGGGGCTCAATGGATATTCAGTAGATGTACTCGGGATGCAGGGAGGGATGCTGGAGGATAGTTGGGGATCAGTATCAAAGTTAGAAATAGTTTTAATCTTTCTAACGTTTCCTGACAAAATATTATGCTAAGACAATCAAAACCCTCCAAAGGCTCTGCTAAAAATAGAATGGTTCCCAGTGAATGATAATTGCCTATCGGAAAAAAAACCTCCTGAACAATTCCCGTGCAGTCTTTGCAAGGGGCCTCCGGGGGTGGGGCTGAACGAATAGTTTGTTTCAGGCAAATGCCTGCTCCAACAAAATAATAGTTAAGCTAAGATCAGAATTGTTATTATTCTATTCTCCTAACCAGTCAAATTCAGTACATTACCTCTAGATACAACTAATGTTCAGAATAAAGCAAAGGCAAAAAGCTATAAAATTATCGGTAACTCTTTAAATAGTTATCGCAAATAGAACATGACATAATAGGCAAATGAGAAATCAGCGTACAATTGAGGTTAAGGTTGGGGGGGGAACAAAAGAAGGAAAAATAAAGAAATCATTGGAAGAGAAATACTTCATGAGACAAAACTGGAAATGTTAACAACTTGAAACTTTTGAAGAGATAAGAAATGGAAGGCATTATAGAGAAAGAGCTTCTATAGGATGCAGGTATTAGTCAGGATTTTGAGAATAACCAACAATAGAAGCAATCATTTTCAGAAGATTGTATAATTAAATAAATAGGTTGGATGAATAAGGTATTCTTTTACAGAAACACTTGGCTCTGGAACAATTTTTGACACAGGAAATCACTAATGTCTTTTAAAAGAAATCTTGTTCAGTTCCTAAATGAAGAGGCCATTTCCAGTTAGGGGAATCACTTGCCAAATACATTTCTTTGTGATCAGTCATGGGCAACCACAGTCTGTTTTAGATGCCTTCATGAGTCAGTGAAGAACTTCCCCAGTTTTTGTTGAGTTGGCCATGGGGGTTTGAAGGGAAAGGTTGGTTAGAGATATGTGAAAGTGTCGAAGGTTACATCTTTGATTGAATGGAGAAGACGTGTGTCCTAATTCCATTTTCTATGTTTGTATTATGTATAAAGGGGTTAAGCTCAATAATGCACTGGAATTTGAAGAAGTGGAATGAAGTTTGGGGTAGTAATGTACAGGTATGCTGGTAGCACTAAAGAAAAAATATAGAAATGGCTGATATAATACTGAGTTACAGAATGAAGGCAATCTAAACTACTTTCACTACCAATATGTGACTGAGAAACTACCTAAAGTACATTGTTCACAATTGAACTGATAGGGATAATTTTGATTTTGCGATAGTGTAAAAATGGACAACACTGAACTGCCTTTTTCACACCTTGCTGCAGTCTTTCATTCCATATTTGGCATCACACTGTCTATACCCAGGTGAATCTATAACTGAGGTCTGCACACCAGTGAATCAATTATCGAAGGGAGAAGCAGTTCTTTTGTGCTCCAAATTTCCTATGGATTTGTATTTGATCCTGACATAAAACTGTCAGAACAGGACTGAGGCGGGGCAGAATTCGAAAGGAAAAGTCAGGAGAATAGTTGCAAGCAAAGGTCCAGCCAATGCAACCCACAGTAATGTAGACAGGGAAGCAGGGATGGAGCTGAATGAATGGGCCATAATCTGCCATAGAAGTGAATTAAACAACATCTGCAATTAGGTAAACTTGCCCTATTAGTTCTTTAAATATTTTGTGTTGAAAGTTGCCAAAATTGTGAGTTGACAACATTGCAGCACAAGAAACAAGGCATCAATGAAATGAACAGTGCAAGCAGCCACATGCCTGCTTAAACAATCAAACTGAAGAATAATTAATAGTGTAAAGATTAATAATAATAATATGGTGATTTAGGTGAATTTCACGTCAAAGTAGGCACAGAAAGAGAAATAAAGAGAGACAAAAGAGGATACTGAATTCATTTTTTTTTACACTGCATCGGATACGACAGAATCATTGGAATAAGTTCAGCTTTTTCTGCTCTTGAAAATTGCTTTAAAGAATTATTCTACATCTGTTAGATTGATGATTTTAACATGCAAAACATTGCAAATTAAACAAATCCTAGGTATGTATGAAGTACCTGGGCAAGAAATACACTGGGCGTACATTTATGAAGGCAAGTTATGATAAATCTTCTGAAGTATACGGAAAATATAATAATATTTATATAGGATGAAATACATCTGTATTTTTAAAAATATAAGTTTATTTATTAGAATCACAAGTAGGCTTACATTAACACGGCAATGAAGTTATTGTGAAAATCCCCTGGTTGCCACACTCCTGCGCCTGTTCGGGTACACTGAGGGAGAATTTAGCACCTAACCAGCATGTCTTTCAGATTGTGAGAGGAAACCGGAGCACTCAGAGGAAACCCATGCAGACACAGGGAGAATGTGCATACTCCACACAGACAGTGACCCCAAGATGGGGTCACAGCACCCGGGTCCCTGGCGCTGTGATGCAGCAGTATGTGCCACCGTGGATTGGATGAAAGAAAATGTGATGCAAATATGTTAAAGAGGACAAAGAGAACATCCAGGCTAGTTAGCCTGACATGTACTGTAGAAAAAGTACTGGAGGTTGCCTTAATAGATGCAAAGGATGAACATGGAGGAATTCAGAACCAGAAAAGAATGACTTCAAGGAAGGGTGATTGTGTCTAATAAACCTTACAATTTTCTTTACATAGGGATAGGGATAACAAATGTATGACAAAGAGTCTGATGATAATGCTCTGATGAAGGGTCATCCAGACTCAAAATGTTAACCATGTTCTATCTCCACTAATGCTGTCAGACCTGCTGAGATTTTCCAGCATTTTCAGATTCCAGCATCCGCAGTAATTTTCTTTCAACAAATGTATGCAACGGTGGAACTTGCTGAGTATTGGTTTTATAGATTTTAACAAAGCTTTAGATATAGTGCCATGTAGACGATTGACCATTGAGTTTGGAAGGCTAAGGTTGACCTCCTCCAGCAATGGATGGAATATTCTGACTCAGATGAAAGTTCTAAGCAGAGCTAGAACAACAGAAGACGAAGTTAATAGTGAAGTAACCCATAGATCAATGCCATTGACAATTTGCGTTATTACTTGCGAGCTGGAACAGGAACAAAACATCAAATAGGGAAGAACAAAAAACAATGGAGAACAGGCTAATCTGGAAAGATTGGGGTGAAGTCCTGACCATTTAATGTAAAAAAATGTAATGGAAAATAAAGTCATGAGATTGGGTCATAAATAGTGGCTATAAGCAAATGGCATTATTCAGCTGAACATAAATAGCAATAAGTTTTAAGGGTACATGTAGTTACACTGTGTGTTCAATAAAAAGAGCAAAAAGAACTTGTGCACTGGACAACCAGAGTAATCGGATATGCATAGTTGTATGGTATGCACTTGGAAAGATTTACAAGCATCTTTGAGAATAAATTTTGGCAAGCTTGACTTAGTTTTCACCTAAGAATCAAGAATTTGGGGATTCAAGCAAGCTCCCCTTTCTTTATTAATTTACACAATATGGGCATTGCTAGCTCAGCCAGCATTTAATAGCCAACCCTACTTCCTTTTTGAAAGTGGCGGTGCGCTACCTTTTTGCAGTCCTTGAGGTGCAGGTACTCCCACAGTGCTGTTAGGAGGGAGTTGCAGGATTTTGATCCAGCAACAGTAAAGGTGGGTTGGTATATTCCCAAGTCAGGATGGTGAGTGACTTGGAGGGGAACTTGCAGGTGGTGGTGTTCCCAGGTATCTGCTGTGCTTGTCCTTCTAGATGGTAGTTGTCATGGGTTTGGAAGGTGCTTCCTAAGGAGCCTTGGTGAGTTCCTGCCATGCATCTCGTAGATGGCATACATGGCTGCCACTGTTTGTCATTGGTTGAGGGAGTGAATGTTTGTGGAAGAGGTATCAATCAAGCAGGCTGTTTTGTCTTGGATGGTGTCCAGGTTTTTGAGCGTTGTTGGAGCTGCACTCATCCGGTTAAGTGAAGAATATTCCATCACACTCCTGACTTATGCATTGTATCTGGTGAACAAGCTTTGTGGAGTAAGAAAGTTGAGTTACTCACAACAAAATTCATCGCTTTTGACCTGCTCTTGTAGCCATGGCATTTATATGACTAGTTCAGTTCAGTTTCTGGTCGATGGTAAGCCCCAGAATGTCGATAGTCGGGGATTCAGCGATGGTAATGCCATTGAATATCAAGGGACAGTAGTTAGATTCTCTCTTGTTGAAGATGCTCATTGCCTGCCACTTGTATCATGTGAATGTTAACTGCCATTTGTCAGCCTGCATAGACTGGATATTGTTCAGGTTTTGCTGCATTTGGACATAGATTGCTTTAGTCTCTGCAGATTCACAGATGGTGCTGAACATTGTGCAATCGTCAATACACATCCCCATTTCTGATCTGATGATGGAAGGAAGGTCATTAATGAAGCAGCTGAAGGTTCTTGGCTAGGATAGTCTCCTGAGGAACTCCTGCAGTGATGCTCTGAAACTGACATGATTGACCTCCAACAACCACTGCCATTCTGCCTGATACTAGATATGAGTCCGAACAGCAGAGTTTTTCGCAATTCATACTGACTCCTTTTTTCCAAGGGCTCCTTGATGCCATACTCAGCCAAATGCTGCCTTGATGTCAGGGGCAAATCACTCTCACCTTACCTCTGGAGTTCAGTTTCGCTGTTCGTATTTGAACCAAGGCCGGAATGAGGTCAGAAGCTGAGGTACCCTGGTGGAACCCAAACTGAGCATCAGTGGGAAGATTATTACTAAGCAAGTGCTGCTTGATAGAACTGTTGATGATCCCTTCCATCACTTTATTGATGATCAAGAGTAGACTGATGAAGTGGTAATTAGCCAAATTGGATTTATCCTGATTTTTGTGTACAAAACGTACCTGGGCAATTTTCCAAATTATCAAGTAGATGCCAATGTTGTAACTGTACTATAACAGGTTGGCTAGGGCCATAGCAAGTTCTAGAGCACAAATCTTCAGCACTATTGACGGAATATTGTCAGGGTTTATAATCTGCGCAGTATCCAGTACCCTCAGCCATTTCTTGATATCACATGGAATTAATTAAATTTGCTGAATTGAATCTGTGATGCAGGGGACCTCCGGAGGAGACTGAGATAGATCATCCACTTGGCACTTGTAGTTGAAGATTGTTGTAAATTCTTCAGCCTTATCTTTATACCAGTGTTCTGGTTCCCCCTTCATTGAGGAGCCTCCTCCTCCAGTGAGTTGTTTAATTGTCTACCACCATTCACGGTTGGATGTGGCAGGACTGCAGAGCTTAGATCTATCTGATCCTTTGGTACTAAAATTTGATAGCTCTGTCCATCGCTTGCTGCTTATGCTGTTTGGCACTCAAGTAGTCATGTGAGATTAGTGGAGAAAGAAAGAAAGGGGAGTTGTGTCAAAAAATGGTGCTTTGCAAAGTCTTTAATTTACTTGGATAAACTACAGCAGAGAGAAATTCCAGTGCAGACATCTGCTTTAAGAACACCTAAAATTCCTTTAATATCTATGAAAATCTTCATTCTTGAAATGAGTAGAGCTTGTAAAGTTTTGATAATATTAATCTGTTGTTCTTTTCAGAGACTTTACTATAAAGTCAAAGTTGTTTAGTTCAAAAATGCATCTATTCCCAAGATACAAAGAGAAACAAAATGTGTCATAAAGAAATACTAAATGTTCTGCTAGGTCTGCTCATGAATATTTAGTTTTGAGCTGATGAATGTCTTTATTTTATGCAAATTATACCAGTATAAACTGGTAAATTAGTAACATGCATGTCATAAAGGTGCTAAATAGTCAACTCATAACTAATGTCAGAGCAAATGGAGTTAAGGGACAAGTAGCAGAATTAGTAGCAAGCTGGCCACCAAACAGAAACAGAGCATAGAGGTTACACCAAAGGTATTCTGAGTTACGAAAGCTTGGAAGTGGTATTCCACTGGGATCTGTGCTGAGTCCACTGGTGTTCACTACTTATATAAATAATCTGGACTTGGGAATTAGAAATACAGAATCAAACATGGCACCAAATTAGATATTATTAATATTGAGGGAAACTGAAACAATTCAAGACACTATTAACAAACTTGCAAAATGAGCATATAAATGGCAAATGAATTTCAACATAGGATATGAGGTACTGCCTTTCAGTCAAAGTTAAAGTTAATCTATTAGTCACAAGTAGGCTTACATTCACATTGCAATGAAGTTACTGTGAAAATTGCCTAGTTACCACACTCCGGCACCTGTTGGGGTTCACTGAGGGAGAATTTAGCATGGCCAATTTATCTAACCAGCATATTTTTGGACAGTGGGAGGAAACTGAAACACCTGGAGGAAACCCTTGCAGACAGTGGGAAAATGTGCAAATTCCATACAGACTGTGACCCAAGCTGGAAATCAAACCTGGGTCCATGGCATTGTGAAGCAGCAGTGCTAACTACTGTGCCACCTTGCTGCCCCAATAAAGAGGCTAGCATATCATCTGAACTATGGTGGACTTGCAAAGTGATGCTCAACTCTTTAAAGGTAGTGACACAGGTTAATAAAGTCAAACATAAAACAATCGAATCATTGAGTTCAGTTGCAGAAAAATAAAATTCAAAAGCAGAAATGTTATGTTAAATGTATATGTAAAACTTTGATTAGACCATAGTTTAGAGCACTTGGCACAGTTCTGCTCTCTCTATATCATTAAAAGGATATGGTTCACTGGAGAAAGTGCAAACATATTGACAAGGATGATATGAGAACAAGGGGCATTAGGGGAAGGAGGACTGAGACCATAAATACAGCATATTTATTCATAACTCTAAGAAGGAATTCAGATAAAGCATTACTGAGCCTGATGAGAATGTGGAACATGTTACCAAATGGGTGTGGTTGAGGCAAATAAAATTGAAAATTCAACAGGAAACTAGACAAGTACATAAGGGAAAAAGGAATGATAACTGATAGGGTTAGATGAAGGAAGTTTAGAGCAGGCACATGCAAAGCATAAACTGTGGCTTAGAGCTGTGAAGCCAAATGACTGATATCCATCCTATACAATTCTCTGTAAATGTAATCTATGTCAATCTCTATTTGTGAATTCTTTAATATTTTTGTGATTGTTACGAATATTGATTCTCTCAAGTTCAACAATGCTGGTCATTCCAGCGGCCACTGAAACCTTATGATCAGAATAGCATCCATGTTACTCAATTTCTAATCGTGTAGTAGCATAACCCAAAGACATTACAGAATTAAGCATCAGCCTTGGCTCATTGGTAGAAATCTTGCCACTTGAGTCAGAAGGCTGCGTTTCATGTCCCATTCCAGTAATTTAAGCATACAAGCTATGCAGATATTTCATTGCAGCATTGAGAGAGTGCTGCACTGTCAAAGGCACCATCCTTTGGATGAGATATTATAATGAGGTCCCATCTATCCCCTCAGGTAGAAGAAAATATTTCATGCAACTATTCAAATTTGAGCAGGGGAGATCTCCTTGCCAGCAGTTGTCCCTCAACAAAGTCCAAAAAATAATGCACTGGTCATTTACCTTGTTGTTAGCGAGATTTTGTTGTCTGCACATTGTTTGCCCTGCTCTGTGCATAACAATATCATTGCTGCATTTCACTTATGTACTGGGTTGTCTGTGAAGGACTTTGGGACATCCTGAGCATATGAAAGCTGCTATAAGGAAAGGTCCTTCTTCATTCAATGAAGCATTGTTAAGCCTGAGAGAATCAAAATTTCTTTTAAACTCCTCAAAAAATAACAAAACACACCACACATTCCCATATTAATGTGCTTTTATTAGTTTGCCTCTTGATTCAGACTGGCTCTAACCCAAGCTTTTGGTTTTTTTTATAGCTGACAATAAAGTTAAAGTTTATTTATAATGGCTTATCCTTCCAACTTCTGCCCTGTTCAGTCGGCTGTCAATAAAACTGGCTGTCCCCAACTCTCAGCTCAAAAACGGATTTATAGAATCCCTACTGTGAAGAAGACCATTCGACCCATCGAGCCTGCACCAACACCAATCCCATCAGGCCCTATGCATGTAATCCCATATTTACCCTGCTAATCCCCTGAATAAGCAATTTAGCATGGCCAATCCACCTAACCTGCACGTCTTTGGACTGTGGAAGAAAACCAGAGCACCCAGAGGAAACCAGAGTACCTAAAGGAAATCCATGCAGACATGGAGAGAACTTGCAAACTCCATACATTCACCCATGGCCTGCATTGAACCCGGGTCACTGTGGGGCAGCAGTGCTAACCACTGTGCCACTGTAGGTTCAAATAATAGGTCATGCCAATAATCAAAGCTGTAGATATTTGTAGGAAGGCTGAGATGAATAATAAAGTCCCTGAATATTAGGAAAACATGTGTACAATATCTGACTCATTAATACATCAATTTTCACCTCTGACAGGCTGCATATATGGCTGGAAGGAGAATTCTAAACCTCATAAACACACTTCAATTTAATCGTTTCTCCAACACTTTAATTTGAAAAATATTTAACTTAAAACGTAATTTATTTTCAAATATTTCCTTGAAAAAATGCCCCAAAACTGTGTTATCTTTGTTATGTAGTGTCTGTGCGATTTCAAAATACAATTCAAAGAAACATTGAGTGGAATTTTTCCCTTCTATTTGCCACGGGAATCACAGCGGGCAAGTCAGACAAATCGGTGGACCATACAAAGGTCTTTCCAGTTTTGGGGCAAGCACGGCTGTAAAATCCTGCCCATTATTATTGGAAGATTTGTACTTACTTTGTACATTCAATATTTTATATTGCATCTGTAATATCCCATACACACATTCAATATTTTATCATACCTACCACAATTATATTTTCCAGAGCAACAATTATTAAACTCTGTAAAACCGTTTCTTTTTCCCTAAACTTAAATTAGGCCTTATCACAGTTTCTCTGAAAATTAACTAAACCCAACAGTTGTCGAAACATGAATGTAATAACTTTTAAAAGGTATATTTTCAGCAAAATACTTCTCTACAATTTAGCTCAATGCTGACATACATTAACACTAGATGGATTCATGCTTTAACCCATGGAGTTTTATTGTTCAAGTTAGGAATCATTATTATCTGTAAAGTGACAAGCCTGAAAAAACTGAGCAGCTTATTCAGAAATAATTCATTAGAAACGCTCTCATCTTTCTACCTCAGATCAATGGCCCAGTGGACCCAGGTTCTGCAAGGTAATTAGGGTTTCTGTGTCAATAGTCCTGTTTAGAAAACTCGCTGTATAAAACTCTAATTTTGCTTGTGGTTTGACTGCAGCTTAGTTTAAGCTTTTACCATCAAATTAATCTGGATTTAAAGCAACACAGACAAAAATTATCGTTGCTGAATGCTAGTATTCAGGGATTAAAAATAAACATGTTCCTGTACATAGTTACTGCAGACCAGATGTCTCAGAAGATAGAAAGGGAGCTTTAGCATGTACAGTTGTGTCATGCGAGCTCTCAAAGTCGAGAGGTGCTTTAATTTGATGCAGGTTTGCAAATTCTTTTGCGAAATGCAGGAGGCTATATTGGGTGGATTTAATTAACTTAAGAAGTGAAGCAATTAGTTACTGCACAGTATGTATTTGAAAGATTGGAATATTACTTACGGAGAAAAATAATGTCACCACATAGCAAAATACTACTTAGCAAAATTTAAAATGCCTACTGATAACCAGGTTAATATACTTCCAACATGCCATACAATTCGAAATGAGTACAGAAGAAAAATCCTACTGACATCTATCTCTCCAAAATTAATGTATTTATAATAAGTTAATACATTTATTATAAATTTTTATGATGGGGAAATAGTCAAATAAATTGTCGTTTTAAGGAATATTGTATCCTCACCAACCTACGCTGAGATTTTCAGATGAACGCAGATTTTAAGGGCATGATCACATGTCTTTTATTATTAGCAGTATCTTAAAATAGTGCTTTATATTCCATCCTGTCTCCTTCAGTGTAACCTATCTCTAGCGTTTCAGCTTACATGCATTCCTGACTGTTATCTTTGTGGCCAGGCCTGATGCCAAATAGCTGTGGCAGGGTCAAACTGTGAAATTGCAAGCAGGCTATTGGTGAAGGGCTGGGACTTGGTGACACTCCTTTCATCACTTTGCCAATGATTGGGAGGAGGAGGCTTGGTTAGTGTCATACATTTGTGGATAAGATGTGATTTGAGCATTCTTCGACATTGAAATCTACAAGCGCAGTAGAATAGCTTGGTTACTTCTGGTGTGGAAGTTCCATAGTAGAATGTTGTCAGGATCTATCGCCCTTTCTTTATCTAGTGCATCCAACCATCTCTCAATGTAGAACATGGGAATTTAAGTTTGGGGAGGGGGTCCTCTGACAGCAGTTAACCAGAATTGTATGCTTGACACTTGACGAAAGAAGCTTGCACCGATTTCAGCCTTCTCTATTACATTCACATTGTGGACCTCTCTAAAGTTCAAGAAGGGGATGTTCAGGGAAATTCTCCTGCTGTTAGTTATCTGGTTGTCCATCAACATTCTCGGTCGGATGCAACATTACAGGGCTTAGCTCAGATCCACTAGCTAAGCAATTACTTCACTTTAATTAGTTGGATAATGCGTGGCATATCACATGATAAAACATTCTTATACTTGTAAAATAGCATTGCAGCTGAATTATAGTCAGCAGGACCATAGAATATCAGTTAATATAAATTAAACACATGCTCCAGGTCTAGCTGTGACTTCAGTGCAGCTTTTCAATACAGCTACAACACAGGTAACTATGTGTCCAATTGGATAATTGCCCTGGTCACAAAAATCCAAACCAATCATTCTATTCTCAATCATTCATATAGTATGGAAGGTGTGATCAAAAAGCTATTAAGCAACAATATGCTCACTGATGTCCAGTTTGGGTTCCACCAGAATCAGTCATTGTCATCTCGCTCCAAACATGGACAGAAGAGCTGAATCCTACTGGTGAGGTCAGAGTGACTGTCTTTGACACAGCAGTATTTGACCAAGTGAGGCACCATTTATTTATGCAACAGAAATGCAAGGAAACAAACCATCTCCAACAGAGAAAATCTAAATAGCTCTGATGTGCAATGGCATTACCAATACTGAATTCCTCCATCATCAACAACTAACCAGAAACTTAACAAGGCAAACCACATAAAAAGATTAGGATTTAGTTAAAGAGCTTTGAATGGAGGGGAGGGGGTGGTTTGACAAGGTACTGGCATCGTTACTCCACTGAAACTTTCCACAATATTAGGATATGAGGCATGCACAGATTAGCAGGAAAATTCTGAAGTTATGATCCGTCATTCAGCACAGTGCAACAGATTGTGCTTTGGAGACATCCCCAAACCCCCCAGCACCACCAACCCTTTCACTCCCAGAGTCAGCAATTGTTGAAAGCAGCAATATTTTCAACATTCCCACTCACACATTGTTGTTAGATGGTCCATGAAAAAATAAAGTTTATTTATTAGTCACAAGTAGGCTTACACTAACACTGAAATGAAAATACTGTAAAAATCCCCTAGTCGCCACACTCCGGTGCCTGTTCAGGTACACTGAGGGAGAATTTAGCATGGCCAATGCACCTAACCAGCACATTTTTCAGACTGTGGGAGGAAACCAGAGCACCAGGAGGAAACCCACACAGACATGGGGAGAACATGTAAACTCCACACATACAGTGATCCAAGGCTGGGAATCGGGCCCGGGTCCCTGGCGCTGTGAGGCTGCAGTGCTAAACACTGTGCCACTGTGCTGCCCCAAGTAATGTCTTCTTCAATCAGGTACAAAAGGATTTTAACAACAGTGTGGTTAAAACAATATTTGATCAACAGCACAACTGGCCCTGAGAAAATAATTTTATGTTTGTGTTGTTAAATAATTAACTTGTAGATTTTCAAGCTACATGTTTTAATAATATTTTTTAAAGTTTAAAATTATTTTAACTTTTACCTTCACCTTGTGTATATGTTCCAATCTTTCATTTACTTCGGGGAAATAATTTCTGAACTGATTTTATATTTGTGCTTTTAGTTTCCTGTTTGTATGCCTGTGAAAATCCTTTAATGTGATTCACTACTTGAAATTCCTGATGACACCACTCCAGCTCCACCCTGGTCAGTAAAGAACACTGCCATCAGCTGCAATACCGATATTTCATGGAAATGGAAATGAGATTTTCACTAGAAAAATCAGTAGATTTCTCAGCAAGACTTACTTGGTGTCAGTGATGATCCTCATCTCTGACCATAGACTAAGGTTCAAAAGTTATAAGAACAGGTCAGAGGCTGAATATTATGCAGCAAATCACTCACCCCCTGACTCTGCAAAATCTTTCCACTATCAACGAGGCATAAATCAGGAGTACAAAAGAATAATCTCCATTTGCATAGATCGGTGCAGCATCAAAAATATTCAGGAAGCTCGATACCATTAAGAACAAAGCAGTCAGCTTGACTGGCACCCAATATGTCACCTTACTATTCATTCCCTCTACTACCAGTACAACATGGTCACAGTATGTACTATCTACAACGCACTGCAGCATCTTGCCAAGGTTTCAACAGTACCTGTCAAACCTGTAATGTCTGGCATCTAGAACAGGGCAGAACCACCTTCAAGCTCCTCTCTAAGTCACACACTATCCTGACTTGGGACTATCATTACTGTTCCTTCATTATCAAAGGGTCAAAATCTTGGAACTCCCTTTCTAACAGCACAGTAGGTGTCCCTACACCACAGAGACTGCATTGGTTCAAGAACGCAGTTCACCACCATCTACTCAAAGGAAATTAGGAATGGGCAATAAATGTTGACCTTTCTAGCAGTGTCCACATCCAGTGGCTGAATAAAAAAAATGTAATTCAGCTTTGAAGATTTGTGTGTTCTTGTAAGGCAGGGCAGATTTCCAAAATACAATTTGATTCATTATTTTAAAAATGAAATTACCTTTAAAGTTATTTGTGTGAATCAGTAACCTCAACATTTATACCTCATGGGCACAGATTTCCTCTGTGGGCTTGAATGTAACAAAATCATAGATCCATTTAAAAACAAGTTATAACTTTCGCAGGAAAAATCTACACAGTATTAACACAAAAACTGCAACTTTTCTTCACTTTTTTTCATGCAATGTGGGAATAACTGACTAAGCCAGCATTTATTGCCCATCCCTAATTGACCTTGAGGAGGCATTTCAGAGTCAACCATATGGCTGTGGTTCTGTGCCCTGGATCTGGAGTCACATGTCGGTCAGACCAGATAAGGACAGCTGGTGTTCTTCCCAACAGGAAGTGAATCGGATGGGTTTTTACGATAATCGACAACGCTTTCAGGGTCACCATTAGACTTCTACTTCCAGATTTTTATTGAGTACAAATTTCACTATCTGCCATGGAGGGATTTGAATCAGGGTCCCCAGAGTGTTATACTGGGTTTCTGAATTACTGGTCTCGTGGCAATACCACTACGTCACTGCCTCCCTGGAAGGAGTTTTAAAAATAAACTCTGCTTTTACATCCAGAGTCTAAATTGGAAATCAGGATTTGTCAAGCAAACCTAGCTAGCATTTGGTTTGAATGCTAAATATTTCATGATCTTTGGACAGTTTTAAAAGAAAATTATCAATAGGCTGTTTCCAAAATTTAGAAATAATTCTGGAACTTTTCAACAGTTTCACAAAGCTGAAATAAACTACATCTAAACAAAGTACAGGGGAGGTGTGGAAGCAGGTACAATAATAGCATTTAAGGGCATCTAGACAAATACATGAATAGCATGGGAATGGAAGGATATGGACTCTGTATGTGCACATGGTTTTAGTTTAGGCAGGCATCATGATTGGCTCAGGCTTGGAGAGCTGAAGGGCTTTTTCCTGTGCTGTACTGTTCCTTGTTCTTCATGCAAAAACTGGCTTATAGAAGCCATATCACGTGGAATGTTGTATATAATTCTCATCACCACACTACCAGAAGGATGTGGATGCTTTGGAGAGGGTACAGAAGAGGTTTACCCTGATGTTGCCTGGTCTAGATGGTATTAGCTATAAGGAGAGGTTGGATAAACTTGGTTTGTTCTCACTAGAACAATAAAGGCTGAGGGACGACCAGATAGAGGTTTACAAGATTATGAGTGGCATGGACAGAGTGGATAGTCAGATGCTCTTTCCTATGGTAGAAGAGTCAAGTACAAGGGGACATAGGTTTAAGGTGCATGGGGAAAAGTTTAGATGAGATGTGCGATGCAAGTTTTTTACAAAGAGGAGGGTGCATATCTGGAGTTACAGCCTGGGGAGGTGGTGGAAGCAAGTACGATATAGCATTTAAGGGGCATCTAGACGAAGACATGAATAGGATGGGAATGGAGGGGTACGGACTCTAAGTGCATACAGTTTTAGTTCAGGCAAGCATCATGATCGGCGCAGGCTTGGGGGCCAAAGGGCTTGATCACGTGCTGTATTGTTCTTTGTTCTTTGTATAAAGACTGGCTTATAGAAGCCATGTATTTTTTTTAATATAACTTGAGCAGGACGCATTTTGTTAGAAACTAAAGAGTAAAATTGATTCTAGATGCTGTAAAATTCAAGGCTAGGATGAAACATCATCCCACAATTGACGAATTGATGCTTTAATTTCATTTCATTTTGTAAGCTGCAAACATTGGAATGAATGCTTTTCAATTCACCAGTGGGCCCGTAGATTTTTGAACATGGTATTAAGGGCTGATAAGCTGCTTCTTAATAATAACCTGAATCTGAACAATTATGAAAAGATTCCACGGCATAATTATGAAAGCATCGGATTCCCTCCCAGAAATCTACTTATCAATTTCTCTTGTTTGAGTTCAACCAATGGAAAGCCTTGTTCTCTTCAGATTGCTTTAGAAAATAGGCTTACTTTTAAGTAGATTACTCTGCTAAAATTTTAACTTTATAATTAAAACAGAACCAACATTCAACATTGTTATTTTTAGATCTACAGCTCTTTATAAGATAAAACTATAAGTCATTGCCAGAGCAGTAATACTCTCAACAAATCTTGCATGATGTCAACTCTTATGTACAGAAACAAATGAGGGTTGAATTGTGAAGACACATGCCAGTTGAAACAAGGGACCAATGGCTTGAAAACTGTTTGAAAGAATACATGACTTTTGCTACAGATTAGTTCATCTTGCTGTGCCCCTGAAATAGTCACCCAAAGTGGCCCCTTTATACCTTACATAAAGTAAATTATGAGAAATAGTTTCAAGTACCCAAACTGCAACTTCCTGTATCAGACAAAAAGTACCATGAAGAACACATTCTCATTCCCTACAAGTTGCAATGATATTTAGATACTGATTATTTTTAACAGTTCAAATATACAACGTACAAAAAAACCACAGTTGCAGTAACACACAAACATCACTGTGCTTGTGCATACATATTAGAAAGACTAATTTTAAATAAAGATCTCTGAAATACAAAAGTGTAAACAATCAAACCGTTCAGCACAAATTTGTGGTGATCTGCATGTGGCCATCAGCTGAGCAAAGCAGTGATCCCTAATTCTAGATTCTCTGTCAGGAGGAAACATCCTCTCCATATCCACTCTGTCAATCCCCTTCAGGGCCTTTAAGGTTCTGATCTAGATTCATTCTACACCGGTTACAGTAAAACGTCACTCCGGTGCAAAGCCACATCCGTAAAAGTTCTTGTAAATTAGCTACTTGGGTGCATGCAAAGATACCAGCTTGATGGCTGACCTCGCTTTAACTTCTGGGAGGTGTATAATTAGCAACATAACTCCTGTCAGACGCACAGATACTATTCAGAATGGTAGCAACTGTGCGAAGAATGCCAAAAACTAATTTAAACCTAACATAAGTGTTCTTTTTACCATAAATAAGACTGAATTCCTGGATGTGATATGTGCATATTCGGGGTAAGTACTGAATAGCATTTGATACAGTTTGTATTTAGTCAAGTTGGGCTTGGGAATTTACCTAAAAATGATACGATTGTATCCTGATTACGGACATGGCATACCATGGCATACAAGCAACAATGTGATTTCGCCCTTGGCCACTCCCAGAAAGTTTAACGATCTTGATATTCATAACGGCACTACTTCCTTTATCAAATGCAGTAATTTTCGAAATGATGTTCAACTGCAGTTTCCTTTATCGTGCTCAATCTAATTGTCTGACATTTAAATGTGCAAAGTATCAAAACTCCTTTATCTTAGGACACAAGTTATATTGGAACAGTTAGGTGAATCACTTTTCGATATATTTCCGTTCTCCCACGTAAGTTACTTTTGAAGAGGCGGAAGAGTGCATTCCATCATGTAGCCCTCCAGGAAACCATTCAGACTGACAAATAAAATCGTAACTCCAGGTAGATGTTTTACACTGACCATTATAGAGCATGTGTGTCCTATAGCTGTTATAGTTTGACACTTCTACAAATGCACGACAGAAAGCATCCTTTTCATATTAATGGCTCCTGCTCTGCCCAAGAATGCAAGAAACTACAAAGAGTTGTGAATGAAGCCCAGGTCATCACTCAAACCAGCCTCCCATCATTGACTCATCTACACTTTCGGCTTCCTTGGTAAGTGGTCAGCATAATCAAGGACCCCACACACCCTGGACACGCTCTCTTCCACCTTCTTCCATTGGGAAAAAGATACAAAGGTTTGAGGAAACGTACCAACCGACTCAAGAACAGCTTCTCCCCTGCTGCCATCAAATTTTTGAATGGACTTATCTTATGTTAAGTTGGTCTTTCTCTAGCTATGATTATGACACCACATTTTGCACCCTCATCTTTCCTTCTCCCTATGTACTGTATGAACAGCAGGCTCTGAATGTGTAGTGCACATGAAACAAAACTTCATTTTCACTGCATACTAATACGTGTGACAATAATAAATCAAATCAAATCAAAAAGTAGATGTGGAACAGAGTGGTGGGGTCTTCAGGCTAACCATACTTCAGCATTGGTCTGCATGCCATTTGATGTTTTCAAATCCTGTCCCTGTTGTCAACAATTCTGCTGCATAAGTGACATGTGCTATTTGAATTGTAGATGATGTTGTCTAGCCGTGAAGCCTATTTTGATGTATTTGCTTACTGCGTGGTTTGCTGTAGACAGAAGCTACGGTGACTTTTTGTGATCCGTATACTTAACACACTTAGACTAGTGGGAGAAATAAGCTTTAATGCTCCAGTGCAGCTTCACCTAAACAGGTCCAAAAATAACTTCTTCCTGAGGGAATCTAAGGAAAGTACATTTATGTGGCTTTCAACCAACATAAAGTGAATAAAAGACAAAAAAAATCACTTCAGATCCAGGAAAAGCAGAGACTAGTCAGCAGTGTCTCCATTTACCATAACATGTGCCACTTTAGATTTCATGCTATGTTGGGTCACAAATTTGAACTAACAACAGTATTAAAAGATGCACTTGTTCTTGCCACTGAAATGGAATAATGGCTTTCTATTTTCCTTTCTTGAATTGAAATGCTTTAAAAAAGCTGCAAGAGAAGTTGTAGCAAGGACATGGCATACAAATATTTTATTAGAATCAATTAGATTTTATCATATCAAACACACATTTAGTTATATAGATTATAGAACCTGCATTTTCTGAATGTTCCCAATGTAAATACTTATCCGAATGTTTTTTTCGAATTGCTTATCGAAAACAAAATCATAGATAAATTATATATGTACCTCGGCAGCCCCAAGCCGAGATCTGTTCCCGGTCCAGATGAATGTCTATTCCAAAGATTCAAAAATTCATTTTAACAATCAATGTGTGGACATGTTCTCTATTATAGCCCTCAGCGTAATAGCAACACTATGGTTGTTGCCCTTGAACACATTTCTGTCTCCCAAATGCATGGCAATCTTTCCCACAACTCTATGTTTGACTGTCTCCAACAAGGTTTCTGGACTTTGTCACATCATTGAAAAAAATCATAGAATGCTACAGTGCAGGAGTCCATTCAGTCCATCAAGTCTGCACCAACCACTATCCCACCCAGATCCTATCTCCATAATGCATGTATTTACCATAGCTAGACTCCCTGACACTAAGGAGCAATTTATCGTGGTCAATCCACCTAACCTGCACATCTTTGGACTGTTGGCGGAAACTGTAGCACCCGGAGGAAACCCACGCAGACATGGAGAGAACATGCAAACTCCACGCAGGCAGTGGTCCAAACTGGGAATCAAACCCAGGTCCCTGGTGCTGTGAGACAGTAGTGCTAACCACTGTGCCACCCCTAAAAGGTCCTAATCAAAGTCACAAGCTACATTGTCAGTGACTATAACCATGGTGCATTTTCTCCCCTCCTCTTCTTCAAGTGCTCTGTAGCCTTTAACGTATTGGACAATTCCATCTTCATCAGCCAGCTCAGCTATGACTGCTCTGCTAGTTTCTGCATTCACCTGTTTAAATCCTACCAAAGCCCCTCTCGAAATGTTTGCTCCTCTGACTCCCTCGCCCTTACCCCTGGGGAATTCCATGACAATCTATACCCAGCTGCTGCTGAAGAACATCATCCAAACTCATGTCGGCTAGATACAATTACAAAAGATGCCAACCATGACTCAGTTCGTGACACCCTTACTCCTGAAACAGAAGTTTGTGGGAAATGACCTATCCCAGAGACTTGACCACAAAGCCTAGATTGACTTTCCAGTACAATATTCACGAGTATTGCATTGTTAAAGGTGCTCTCTTGCAATTAAGATTTTAAACTGAAGCCCACAGAACCTTTGCAGGTGGATATAAAAGATCCTATAGTAGTTTTTCAAAGGAGAGTATGGAATTTCTCCTGGTGTCAACATTTGTTCCTCAACCAACAATGTTGCAAAACAAAATTATCTGCTTATAATCATATTGCAGTCTGTGGGAGCTTGCTGCTAAGAAATTGGCTGTTGTCTACATCACTGCAGTGACTATACTTCAAAAGCAGTTTGTTGGCTGTAAGGCACTCTTGGATGTCCACAAGCTATGAACGTGTTATATAGATGTAAATCTTTCTTTTAGGGTCAGCCTCCACATATATCCTGATGATATTAGTGCTAATGGAGAGGACCACCTCTGCACTAACTCCCGCATATATACTGCCCCTGTACCATAGAATCATCATAGAATCCCTACAGTGCAGAAGGAGGCCATTCGGTCCATTGAGTCTGCATCAACAACAATCCCACCTGGGTCCTATCCAACAGCCCCATGTATTTAAACCCTTTAACCCAATGAGTCTGCACCAACAACAATCCCACCCAGGCCCTATCCCACAACCCTCCATATTTACCTTACTAATCCCTCTAACCTACACATGCTGGGACACTAAGGGCAATTTAGCATGGCCAATCAACCTAACTCTCACATCTTTGGACGACTATCAGCCTGAACAGTCAGAGGTGAAGCAGGGTAGCTTGTTGCTGACCAGGAGGAGAAAGATCTCGTGAATTTCACCTCTGTCACTGTGCATTCACAGTGTACAGCAGCCAGTCACGTTAAAAGATACTGACTGTCAAAAAGGAAAGCAACTTCATTAAAATAAAATCACTTCTAATTTGGGCTTTACATGAAGAAAATTAAGGATTTGGACATTTTGAAAAACCTTTTTAAAAATTACATTATAAAATCCACTAATTAGATTTTTAACAATTCTATAATGATAATAACATTTTTTTCCAGAGGCTGTTTTATTGTTTGTCAAGTTTTATCAGTCACATTGCCGTTAAAAATCTGGTTACACGTGATTGAACAAGGTGTAACTTTATATGGGGTTTCTCGCGGTGAACTGGGGTTGGGGAAGTTAAAATACTCATTGATTTCACGATTGCTGGTTCTGTGGGTTGTGGGTGACAGTGGATGGGGGGGGTAGGCAGGGTAGGTGGTGCGATGCAGTGGGGTAGGTAATGTGGTGCAGTGATGCAGACACACCACACAGCTTGTGCCCTGAGTGATGGACCACAACATCAGGATTTCCGCATTAATCTTCAGGTGCCTAACATCCTGGAGTCGCAGTTTCAAAGGGTGAATGATGGCAAACATGGACAGTTTGCCCCCAAACCAGATCCCGCCCTGCCCCACCAAAAAACCTCAGTCCCTTATCTGACACCCATTCTTATATAAGCCACCATGTCCTCTGAATAAGAACATTGAAGCAGTAATCATTGGCCATTGATTCAATTGCCTTCTCTGACCACTGCCTCAGGTTGATCCGGGTATGTTCTTGAAATTTATTCAACCCTTAACTCTGCTTTCAATATATCCTCTCCATCACAAAGTCTTCCTTTTCTGTAAAACTACCTTCCTCTGTCTCCTCTTCAGGCCATCTGCTGCTCATCTAAAACACAAAATTACTGTTGATATCAATTCATCTATGTTCTCCTATTGCTGACCTTACTGTAATGAAGTATATCTCCAACGTGCGAACCTTCATTCTTATCACTTCAGTTTTAACAACTGTACAAACCTTTCACCAATCCTTATGTGTAAAACAATAGCCAAAACTAAATATCCTTCAGAGGTCTTCTCATGCTTCAGGTAAGAAATCTCATGGATAATGAAGCAAAGTGATTGCAACTATTAATGTATTTCTCCTTCTGTTGATATTAATTCAAGAGTTCTGTCTCCCCCATCATCACACCAAGAGAAATGAGCGTGAATACACTGATCTAACAGTGAAGCACATGACACAGTCCTGTCTCTTGAGTTCAGGGACTAGGGAGAAAAATAAAATTGAGAGATGAAAGTCTTCAGTAATGAGCAATGTTTTACTACCACTTCGGTGCTTCATAAAATACAGAGGTTAAATACGGATATTCCCTGTAAATTGTTTCAATATGTCGATTTTAAATTCAAAAGTCCTGTTGTTTATACACTTGCAAATCAAAATAAAACATACTAGACATATCTGATAAAGGGAAGAGGGTAGGGAAGTATTCTAGCTATACTTCTTTGACTTGCAGGTTGAATTTCAGAAGGGGAATAGATAAAGGTAAAGTTAAAGTTTATTTATTAGTCACAAGTATGCTTACATTCACACTGCAATGCAGTTACTGTGAAAATCCCCTAGTGACCACATTCTGGCACCTGTTCAGGTATACTGAGGGAGAATTTAGCATGGCCAATTCGCCTAACCTGCACATCTTTGGGGGAGGAAATCAAAGCACTCGGAGGAAACACACACAGACATGAGGAGAATATGCAAATTCCACACAGACAAGGACCCAAGCCAGGAATCGAACCTGGGTCCCCGGCACTGAGAGGCAGCAGTGCTACCCACTGTGCCACTGTGCCAATATTAGAGTGCATGAATATCTGTGAATATTTGTACTTCAAAAATGCAATACTCAAAAAACCAAACACAAGCAAGGGCACAAATTGAGAGCATATGATATAGTTTAGCATTTTTATAAACAGATGGGTGGTGAAAAAACAAAAAAAAACAAGGAATTTTGATATAGGTGGATCATTATAAAATCTATACATTGTGTAGGCAGGTTAAGCAACTTTATAACGTTTTTAATTAGTGTCACAAGTAGGCTTATATTAATGCTGCAATGATACTACTGCGAAAATTAAAATTTTTGCTTTCTATATATATCTTTTACAGAATCATGAAAAGGTTTGCAAGTTCATCAGGGAGAAGGCACATCTTATTGGCAGAAATTCTTGTCAATAGAGAAATTGAAAAATGCCCTGTAAATTCATCATCTGCTGTGGGCTGACCATAAGCTCAAATGGCTATAATTCTAAATTATTACAAATAAATGCAAGTGAATTTTTATAAGAAATAAAAAGCACCATTAAATTATTTTAAGTTTTGTTTTCTGCAAGGCTTTACTCTTCATCTTCAGTCCTGGGATGTGCTGGTTTGGTGGGTTGGCCATGCTAAATTGCCCGTTAGAGTCAGGGGCTCTAGCTAGGGTAAATTCGTGGGGCTATGGGGATAGGGCCTGGGTGGGATTAGTGTCAGTGCAGATTCAATGGTCCAATCGGCCTCCTTCTGCATTGTAGGGATTCTATGATTCATACAACTAACGCCAGCATCAGCTATTGAATCCCACAGTGCAGAAGGAGGTCATTTGGCCCAACGAGTCTGCACTGACTACAATCCCACCCAGGCGCTATCTCATAACCCCAGCTAGTCCCCCTGACACGGGGAGAATGTGCAAACTCCACACAGACAGTGACCCAAGCCAGGAATCGAACCTGGGTCCCTGGCGCTGTGAGGCAGCAGTGCTAACCACTCTGCCACCATGCCACCTATAGGAGAAACATGGAAGGAGCCATTCATGATTAAAGATCTGATGCTTCTATGTCATCTTTCACTTAACATCGACATTAGCTGATGTGCAATAGTTTTAGATTGTTACATTGGATATAGAATTCCAATTTAACAGTACTTACATTTTCTCCCTGTGGTTGTATTCAGTCAGATCATCACGAATCCATTAAAGCACTACCAAATATCACAATCAAACTCTACTGCTCAATTAAATCAAAGGACACCTAGCAACACTTTAGATTTCAACATTCAAATGACAGGACTTGAAACAAAGTATGTGCCTAAAGTGATCATGTGTCTGCATTGAAATAAAATTCTCACTTCTATATGGAAATCACATCTATGGAAACTTCAACCTTAACATTTTGCATCAAACAGCTGGAATATCTCACACATCCTGGCATCTGTCAAGGCCACTAATTATTCGATTTTTGGTTCTATTAGTAATCCAGCTGGATGGCTAGATTTTACCCCTAATTTACATTGTTACAAGTTTAACTTATTCTATATTCATATATAAATGTAGTTCCAGGCTTAATGAAGATTTAATATTCCACTCTATTTGGGAGACCGTTTCCATGATTTATACCCATTTATGTCTATAAAACAGTAGGTGCACACACATTGCCCAATAATAACTCAACGCACACACACATGGATTTACTATCAATGCTGCTATTTAAAACTGCAGCCACAAAAAAGCAATACCCAGAAAACAAGCAAATCTAGTTTACAACTGGCCTACCTTTTCTTTGAGGATGCATGTGGCAGTCATTTCAAAAGGACCAACAATAAGCACTTGCTGCTTCACTGGTATGTACCCTTCTGTAAGACAAGAAAAGTTTTTTTTTAATAACCCCTCGATGATTATTAAGATGAGAGAAGTTTTACAGTCCATTTTAAGCAAAAGATTATTTTGTAGAAAAAGATGGGAGGAGGGATGCTGGTTGAGGGGCTATGCCCTACAACAAAAGTAGGGCAGCACAGTGGTTAGCACTGCTGCCTCATAATGCCAGGGACCCAGGTTCGATTCCCAGCTTGGGTCATGTTTGTTTGGAGTTTGCACACTCTCCCCGTGTCTGCATGTGTTTCCCCCTGGGTGCTCTGGTTCCTCCCACAGTCCAATAATGTGCAATTTAGGTGCATTGGCCATACTAAATTATGCCCCAGTGTGCCCAAACAGATGGCGATTTTTATAGTAACTTCATTGCAGTGTTAAGCCTACTTGTGACTAGTAAATAAACTTTTAATTGCTTGATTTTCTCACTGAGATGCAAATACCTAGGCCAAAATCTTCCATCCTTGCTCCCGCCTGGAATTTTCTGCTGAAAGTGAATGGAGTTTTGGCTGGAATGCTGATTTGTCTGTTCTCACTTGGATTAGTTCCCACCACAGATGAATCCAGAGAATCCCAACCCTAGGCCATAGTTTTCCATCCTCATTTGCGGCTGGGATTTTCCAGTGCCACTGAAAGTGAATAAAGTTTTGGCTGCAAGGTCAAATCTGTCATTTGCAATGGGTCCCGCCATGGATGAGACCATAGAATCCCACCTCTAATATCCAAGTATTTCTAAACAGTTTCTTTAACTGATGAGCAGGCATCTCTTAGAACTATAATCCCTTCCATTTATAAACATTTCCACCAATTCACAGTCTCAGCCAGATGTCTGGCCCCAAAAAAACCATTTCCATTTTTTAAAGTCAATGTTGTAAAGTGACTAAGAAATATGCAGCCACCTGTAGTATTTATAGAATGAACACCCTGTCACAGAAGGAGTTTATGGGGCCTCTGACTAGGCGCAAAACTGCTAGAGTTTAAAATAAAAACTCTTCCATCATGGTCTCAAGACATCCTAAAGTCCTTTACAGCCATGTACCTCTGACATGTAGGCCAGAACTTAACCGGCCAGCCTGTCACAGGAATTGGGATGGGTGAGGGGCGGACCATGGGAAGGTCCATTGAGCTTAGGCAGAATTTTATGGTTTTGGGAAGAGCGAGGCCATAAAATTCTGCCCATTGTCACCATTGCAACATAGAAAACCTGGCAATCAATTTGTGTACAGCAAGGGACCTCGGGGTCCTTGTGCATGAGTCGCAAAAACCCAGCTTGCAGGTGCAGCAGGTGGTCAGGAAGGCAAATGGGATGCTGGCCTTCATAGCGAGGGGGATTGAATATAAAAGTAGGGAGGTCTTGCTGCATAGGGCATTGGTGAGGCCGCAGCTGGAGTACTGTGTGCAGTTTTGGGAGCCGCACCTGCGCAAAGATATTTTGGCCTTGGAGGGAGTGCAGAGGAGGTTTACTAGGCTGATACCGGAGTTGAGGGGGTTGAGCTATGAGGAGAGGCTGAATAAACTGGGCTTGTACTCGTTAGAGTTTAGAAGAATGAGGGGAGATCTCATTGAGACGTATAAGATGATGAATGGGATGGATAGGATAGAGGTGGAGAGACTCTTCCCGCTCAAAAAAGACAGTAGGACTAGGGGGCACAGCCTCAAGATAAAAGGGGGGCGGTTTAGAATGGAGTTGAGGAGGAACTTCTTCACTCAAAGGGTGGTGAATCTCTGGAATTCTCTGCCTGTTGAAGTGGTGGAGGCTGCCTCGCTAAATATTTTTAAGACGCGGGTTGATGGGTTTTTGATAAGAGAGGGGATTAAGGGTTATGGGGAGAGGGCGGGAAAGTGGAACTGAGCAGCGACAGATCAGCCATGATCTTATTGAATGGCGGGGCAGGCTCGAAGGGCTAGATGGCCTACTCCTGCTCCTATTTCTTATGTTCTTATGTTCTTAAGCGCCCATGTGAAACTGATCAGATCACCTGTTCTTTTAGCATGGTGCTTGGTGGATAAATATTGGCAAAGGCCTGTCGTTAAAACATGCCGCATACCAGGCCTGTTTATCCAACTGAGCCAAGCCTACCTATTGAACTATTGGCTTGCAGATCTTCTAGAACCAATTAGAAAGAATACTGGCCCATAATGGTAATCTACCCTTCCATTATTCAGGGGGGTGGACCAATTGATCGCTAGCTGCCCCTTGAAGGCTGTCACTGGTTAGTTACCAGACATCTACCACGTACAAGTTTGAGCCATATTGGCACCCATAATCATAAAATGAAAACTTGCTGGGGTGAACAAATAGTCTGCCACTGTCTTTACTTGCTAACAAAGTTTACTGATATTTTAAGTTGTTAGCAGTTACTTGGCAATCATATTGTTGGTGCTTTATTCATTATTATTGGTCAGCGCATCTCATGTAGTATACAAAATAATGCAAGAACCGTTAAGTAAGCCAGTGATAGAAGTAGGTCATGGACACCCTGGGGAGATGAAACAAAAATAATTCTGCTTAACAAATTCAGTATATGAACCGAATCCAGAAACAAATAAGAAAAATCTCTCTTTCACAGAAGTGGAACACGCTCCGCCACATCAGATAAAAAGAAAGAATTGTACATGCTGGAAATCTGAAATATAAAAACAGATTAAAAGCAAATCTATCACACAGCTGTCCAGAGTTCCAAACATGCCACCAGTGTAATACAGCTTTCTCCATGCACTGCCCCAAATTGAATATATTCCATTCACTGCTGATAATGCAGGATCCTCTACACTGGGGACGCAAAATCAGAATTGGATGAATACATTGCTGGACATTTCATTTCTTTCCAGAAATATGATCCCATGCCCTCAAAATGGAGCCTCACTTCTCCTACCTTTTTCCATTTTGGCCTATTAATGTATCCCAACCAATATTAGTGAAAAACATTTCATATTCCCTGTCAGTTCCATGTTGGCTCCTGTTCCTTACGCTGACTTTTGCATCTTCAAACCATCATGCCTTCAGGTGTCTGTCTGTATGGAGTTTGCACGTTCTCCCTGTGTCTGCGTGGGTTTTCCTCTGGGTGCTCCAGTCCTCCCACTGTCCAAAGATATGCAGGTTAGGTTGATTGGCCATGCTAAATTGGCTCTTTAGTGTCAGGGGGTGGTTTAGCAGGGTAAATATGTGGGGTTACGGAGGTAGGACCTGAGTGGGATTGTTGTTGGTGCAGGTTCGACGGGCCGAATGGCGTCCTTATGCACTGTAGGGATTCTATGATTCTATGAACCCATCCTTTTCACTCACTGTATGGTTACAATTTTAAATTGCTCGAGTGGGCACACAGCTGACCAAGAAACACGTCAAATGATGCAAAAAGATATTGGGTGCACGTCCCATCGTCATCAAGCACTCACAAAATATTTCAGCTGGTGGGTGTACAAGAGAGTCAAGCAGGCTATTTAGCCCATTCAGGGGCAAATTGAACACAATTTTATGTAGCCTGTCTACCTTTATAGTTGGCGGACTGGCCGATTGACCAGGCAGCCTTTACAGTAGCTCGATCAAGGGCAGAATAAATTGTCACAACACGTACTAAATTAGAAATGGTGTCCAGAGACTGAGGTCTGTGTTTGAATGTCCTGCCTAGGTAATTTTTCCATAGTTTCTCCATGGCAATTTACTTTTCACATGTAAAAGGTCCACAATACACCTCAGCAGCTGCTGTCTCCTTGAGCACATTAGATGCCCCAGTCTGCACCATCCCTTTTACCAACACCCATCTATTTTCACTCTCCCCGGCTGCACTGAGCCTTTCCCACCATGCAGTTCATGCTGGCTGCCCCTTAATTAGCCAACTGGCATGAAATAGTGCTCCAGAGCCATCCGTGACCAGGAACACATTCCACACCCAGTTCCGGGCCTGCCGAGTTTGCGTGACCAACGCAAGAAAAATTCATAGAATCATACAGTGCAGAAGAACGCCATTCAGCCCATTGAGCCTACCCAAACACAATCCCACCCCCAGACCCCATCCCCATAACCCATGCATTTATCTTAGCTAGGCCCCCTGACACTACAGGGCAATTAAGCATGGCCAATCCACCTAACACACACATCTTTGGACCGTGGGAGAAAACCGGAGCACCCAGAGGAAACCCACACAGACACAGGGAGAATGTGCAAACTTTGCACAGACAGTGACCCAAGCCGGTTTCCGAATCCCGTGAGTCAGCAGCGCTAACCACTGTGCCACCATGCTGCCCATTCAGGCCCATTTTTTAGCTATCTTCTTCTTTCTAGCGTCCATCTAATTTTCTGCCATTTTGGATATTTTGCGGATATCCTTCCCATAACTTTTCATCACACTACTCAGCTCCCATGTATTAGCATAAATACCAAACAACAAATATTGCATGAGAGCAAATTGTAGTATAATACAGAATGTATAGTGTGTGCAAAAATTTTAACGTAAGGAATAACACAAAACAAAGCTCCTATCAGAAACAGTAGTCCTTCAATTCATACAAAAAAATTAATTAAGTCAGACGATAAACAATTCCACTGTAATCCTTCCCACAGTGAAGAAATCTTTAGATATGATGATTGTACTCCTCAAGAAACATCAACCCAAAATGTAACTGCAATTTTTAAACACCCTGGCACAGACAAATTATGAGAAAATAATTTTCTCTGGTATGCATTCCAATTGTAATCTAGCTGCCTCTTCAAAGGAAGCAAACTTGTTCTGGCAGTAATCTGTTCTCAAACTGTGTATAACAGTAACAGAATGTTTGTCCGGACCAGCTTAACGCTGCACAGATTTGCACTTATTACATTTGACAATTATGAATGTGCTGCAGCACGGAAAGCAATTGATTGCTTGCCTAGTACATTTTCATTAAGCGTCAGTCTTGCTGGAACAAACAAACATTCTCTTTTCTTGTCTTCTCCTTAACCAGAAAACTTGTGCTAAGTATAGACAAAATCCTTTGTTGATATGCAATGATTTATTTCTCTATTGCCAGTCCAATTGCATGCACAATAATCACAGCATCCATTAGTTCCTTACTGCCAATCAGTTACATCAATGAGAATTCAGAACAGGGGGAACATGTTCTTCAAACAGAATCCCTGTATCATTTTCATCAAACAATGTCTGCTATCAATCTGAAGTACATCTTAACCAGACTAAGAAAGAACAATGGTAACATTTTCACCCAGTCTTCCTTTCAGCATGACGCTAACAGAAAGCAGTCTATCCTTCTGGATGTATCAGTCATGGCTCAGTTGGTAGCACTCTTGCCACTATGATAGTAGATTCCGGATTCTATTCCCACTCCAGGATTTGAACACAGAATGATAAGCTGGCAATCCATTGCAGGGGAGGCGTGGTGTTATCGCTAGACTATTAATTCAGAAACTCAGCTAATGTTCTGGGGACCTGGGTTCGAATCCTGCACATGGCAAATGGTGGAATTTGAATTCAATAAAAAAAATCTGGAATTACGAATCTGCTGATGAACGTCTAACAATAGTCGGAAAAAACCCATCTGCTTTACTAATGTCCTTTAGGAAAGGAAATCTGCTGTCCTTACCTGGCCTACATGTGATTCCAGAGCCACGGCAATGTGGCTGACTCTCAACTGCCCTCAGCTAGGGAAGGCAATAAATGCTGGCCAGCCAATGACATCCATGTCGCACAAATAAATAATTTTAAAAAAGTACTGAGGGCATGCTGTATTTTCAGAAGTGCCACCCTTTGGTAAGACATTAAGCTAATCTATCCTCTCAGGTGAAAGTAAATTATTTCATGGCACTGTTTCAGGGAAGATCAGGGGAGTTATCCCTGGTATTCTGGCCAATATTTATCCCTCAACCAATATCACAACAGCAGATTACCTGATCATTATCACATTGCTGTTTATGAGAGTTTGCAATTTGGCTGCCATGTTTCCTAAGCTACAACAGTCCTTACAGTTGAAAAGTCCTTCGTTGGCAGTAAAGAACTTTGAGGTGTCCAGTGATCATGAAAGACATTTTAGAAATGTAAGATTTTCTCTCTCTCTAGCTGCAGAACCCTCCATTCAGATCACATTCCCTGAGCATCAGTCTGTGCCTGTAAAGATTAGGATATTTACTGGAGCATTGCATAAGACATCTATTGTTTGGGGACTCCCACAACCACTCCCCTCCCCCCACCACCACCATCCCACCCCGATCAACGACGGCATATGTCCCCACCCATCAAAAGTGGCATCTTTCCTTCTGATGGCCCATCAATACTGGCATTTCCACCACCTCCCCATCATGCTGGCATCACTCTCCTCCATTCAACACCAGCATCTCCCCCATCCCTGTGCCCCCCCCTGCCCCCATCAAAGACAGCATCTCTCATGTCCCCTCCCCCAATGGTAAATACTGGCATCTCTCATTCCCCCCCACCCCACCTCCCCCAACATTAAATACTGACATCTCTCACCCCCCACTTCCCCCAACAGTAATCACCAGCATTTCTTATGTCCTCTTCCCCAACGTTAAATATCAGCACCTCTCAGTCCCCCCTCCTCCAAAAGTCTGCAGAGGATATATTTACATTAGATTGAGTGAGTGAACAAAAACGAGCAGGCAGAGTGTAATGTAGGGAAATTGAATTTGCCCACTTTGGCAGGAAAAACAGTAAAGCAGCATGTTATTTAAATAGAGAGAGACAGTCAACAGCAGAGAAGGATCTAGATGCCTCGGACAATGAATCACAAAAGGTTAGTTTGCAGGAAGACAAATGCAATGTTGACATTTAGTGCAAGGGGAATGAAACATAAAAGGAGGGAAACATAGAAACTAGGAGCAGGATAGGCCATTCTGTCTGTCGAGCCTCTTCGACTATTCAGTATGATCATGGCTGTCCTTTGATCTCAATGCCACTCCTGCTTTCTCCCCATTCCCTTCCATACCATTAAAATCTAAAAAATTATCTCTTTCTTGAATACATTCAGTGATTTGGCCTCCACTTGGCCTCTCTGTGGTCAAGAATTCTGCAGATTCACTAATTTTGAGTGAGATTTTTCCTCATCTCCGTCCCAAATTGTCTACCCTGTATCCTGAGACTGTGCCTCCTGGCTCGAGATTCCGCATTCGTGGAAAACATTCCCCTTGCATCGTGTTTGTCCAGCTCTGTTAGAGTCTTAGATGTTTCAATCAGATTTCCCTTCATTCTTCTAAACTCTAGTGAATACAAGCCCAGTCGAACCAATCTCTCCTACAGGACAGTCCCCACAACTCTGCTATCAGCCTAGTGAATGACCACTGCCCTTCTTCTCTGTAAAGCCTTTCTCAGGCAGGGAGACCAAAGCTGCACAGAATACTTGGTAGTCTCACCAAGGCCTTGTATAACTGCTGTATGACATCCCTACTTCTGAACTCAAGTCCTGTTGCAATAAAAGCCAATATACCATTTGACTTCCTAATTGCTTGCTGCACCAGCCTTTTCACTTTCATGAACAGAAAATGCTAGAAAATCTCAGCAGGTCTGATAGCGTCTGTGGAGAGAATTAATGCTGATGTCTATCCTGGCTCGAAACATTGGCTCTATTCTCTCTCCATAGATATTGTCAGATCCGGGCATTCGGAATAGGAAATCCTATCGACAAAAGCCTGTCCGTTAGTTTTTGAGAAATATTATTAACAGACAGCGGTGAAAACATTAGTTCCACCCACGTGCAGTAGCGGAGGAGGTAATTCAGATTGATATATGAGAAGTTTGTCACAAAAATAATTTTACTTGTTTTGGTGTAATACAGTTCACCTGGATGAATTCACACCCAAAGGTAAAGTTTATTTATTAGTGTCACAAGTAGGCTTACATTAACACTGCAATGAAGTTACTGTGAAAATCCCCTAGTCTCTACACTTCAGCGACTGTTCAGGTACACTGAGGGAGAATTTAGCATGGCCAATGCACCTAACCAGCATATCTTTTGAACTGTGGGAAGAAACCAGAGCACCTGGAGGAAACCCATGCGGACACGGGGAGAATCTGCAGATTCCGCACAGATACGTGACCCAAGCCAGGAATCAAATCAGGAATGTCCGTGGCGCTGTAAAGCAGCAGTACTAACCGTGCTGCATTACCAATAATATTGATGGATTCCTGTGCAAGGTGGCAACGTACCTAGCTGTCCAGTTAGTGATTGAAGATTATCAGTTCTCACTGAAGCAGGTGTAGATGAGTAAAGGTGACCCCATTTCTTGAGGTTCTTCAGTGATATCAAGGGCTGTGTTTAAACATAGCTGCCATTCAACTAGGGTAATACACTGAGAGGATCCGCTTTGGGCGTAATTGGCAACTGGAGCACAGATTACACCCAGATCGCGCTTTGTTCCAGAAGTGATTGTATTTATTTATTTTTTTGTTCAACTTTCCACTTAAGCTTACTGCTTTGTCACCGATCATAAAATTTGGTTGGGACCCATATAATTGGGCAGCATTTTGGAATGCAATTATTAAATTGAAAATGGATTTAAATACATTCCATGAAACATTTAAGAACGGTAACCTCATGCAGTTTTGTTAACAGGACATTTTGAATTGGTGTCTAGCCTAGATAACAATTGACAGGCAGAATCCTTCTGGAAAGGATTGACAAGCTCGGTGCCTTTGCTCTTGGAAAAATGAACTTTGAGGGGTATCCTAACAGTGGTTTTTAAAATTGGGATATGGTTTGATCGAGTCATACAAAGAGTATGATTGCTCTTGTGGGGAAGAAGATAACTCAAAGCCATCAGCAGAAATATTTAATCAGAAAGCCCATAAAAGTGTCTTCACTCAAAGAGGCTAACTCATTGGACATGGCTGTCGCTGACTGGCCAGCATTTATTGGCCATTCCTAATTGCCTGAGAGCAGTTGAGAGTTAATCACATTGCTGTGACTCTGGAGAAACTTGTAGGCCAGACCAGATAAGAATGGTATATTTCCTTCCCCTAAGGACATCAGTCTACTAGATGGGTGGTGAGAGAGTTGAACTCAGAATGATTGAAACAAATGGTATAGTTGCATTTAAGGGGAAGCTAGCCAAACGTGTGAGGGTAAAGGAAATATATGGTTACGATGGTACATTTGGAGAAGGATTGCAGAGGTTCAAGTACAGCATAGACACTAGCATGGGCTGGTTGGGCTGAAAGGTCTGCAGCTGTGTCATATGTCCTATGTATCCAATGTATTCGACCATCTCTGATTAATCTGATTGTAAATAACTGGAAAGGAATTTAGAAAGTTGGCTGAAGCATATAGTCATTTCATTGATGTGCGGTAGTCAGTTATCTCAGCAATTCTATGAACAGCTTTTGAAAGATTCATATTAGACTTCAGGAAGTGTAAAGGAGAACATGCTTCTGCCTACATCAATGGGGACGAAGTAGAAAGTGTCGAGAGCTTCAAGTTTTTAGGTGTCCAGATCACCAACAATCTGTCCTCATTCCCCCATGCTGACACTATAGTTAAGAAAGTCCACTAACGCTTCTATTTTCTCAGAAGACTAAGTAAATTTGGCATGTCAGGTATGATTCTCACCAACTTTTACCAATGCACCATAGAAAGCATTCTTTCTGGTTGTATCACAGCTTGATATGGCTCCTGCTCTGCTCTTGATATGGCTCATGTTCTCCTTTACACTTCCTGAAGTCTAATATGAATCTTTCAAAAGCTCTTCATAGAATTGCTGAGATAACTGACTACCGCACATCAATGAAATGACTATATGCTTCAGCCAACTTTCTAAATTCCTTTCCAGTTATTTACAATCAGATTAATCAGAGATGGTCGAATACATTGGATACATAGGACATATGACACAGCTGCAGACCTTTCAGCCCAACCAGCCCATGCTAGTGTCTATGCTGTACTTGAACCTCTGCAATCCTTCTCCAAATGTACCATCGTAACCCTATATTTCCTTTACCCTCACACGTTTGCCCAAGACCACAAGGAATTACAAAAGTTTGTGAATATAGCCCAATCCATCTCGCAAACCAGTCTCCCATCTATTGACTCTCTCTACTTTTAGTGCTGCCTCAGCAAAGCAGCTAGCATAATTAAGGGCCCCACATACCCCGGACATTCTCTCTTCCACCTTCTTCTTTCGGGAAAAAGATATAAAAGTCTGAGGTCACGTACCAACCGACTCAGGTACAGTTTCTTCCCTGCTGCCATCAGACTTTTGAATGGACTTACCTTGCATTAAGTTGATCTTTCTCTACACCCTAGCTATGACTGTAACACTACATTCTGCACTCTCTCGTTTCCTTCTCTATGAATGGTATGCTTTGTCCGTATAGCACACAAGAAACAATACTTTTCACTGTATGATAATACATGTGACAATAATAAATCAAATCAAATCAAATCAAGTGTCCTTGAGTTTTAAAGTAAGGCTTAACTTTAAAGACCTCCTCAAAGGTCAAAAACAATCCGCAGAAATTGAAGGCAAGGCCAGATTTGAGGTTATGGCCCGTTTCCAGCACAATTTATTTTAAACTAATGCAAAAGATCACAGATGATATTCTCTAATGTCACTCGCCACCCACCCCGCCATCTCTGCCAGTGAGAATGGAGAATTTGGCACTCAGCCAAATCCCAGCTGTGGACAAGGTTGGAGAATCCCAGTTCATGAAATTTGTACTTGAAATTCCTCGATCCTTTGCGCTAAATTATCCAATTTCAGAAGAATTGCACTGAAGACAAATAGTGCAGTCTGGCATAAACCTAAGAAAAATGAGAAAATCTGAAAGAGTCTGGGGGAGGGCGGGTGGGGGAAGGGGGAAAGAGCAGGGACGTGGGTTAGATGGGGACGGCAGTTAGAGAATGAAATGGAGGGAAGAGGCTCAATAAAAAAATAAATCTGGCTGATGAACTTTTTTGTCACTACGCCAGCCTATGAAACAAAGATTTAATTTGATCCCAACTTATCATGTTGAACGCAATATCCCATGAATAAAAAGCTTCCAGAGTCATTAGCAAACCTACTCTTAGAAAGTTGACATCAATATACCCTATAAATCAAACACATTCAATTTTGTTCACGGGCCATTATTACCCACAATCTTCAAATATTAATGTTTTAACTCCAGCTTCCAATTCCAGAAACAGTCAACTGCCTTCACAGCAATGTGTACATATTCATTTCTGGAACGCGGGTTTATCAGGGTGAAGCGAACATTTTTAATCAGCACATATTGAATGGATCACTTTCCTGAATTATTCTTTTGTGATAGCCATCATTTCCTTTCTTAGTCCACACTGACAACTGATTGTTGTTGGCAATATCACGCAACAGCTATAGTTATCAATTACACAACAAGCATCAAATTTGCTCAGTTATTAAATCTGGATTGGCTGCGAAATGATCATTTAAGTGCATGCAACTAATCTGGGTCTCTTTGTTTTATACCAATTAACACAGTAATTAAGGAAATGATCTTCCATTTTGGCTGGCTGCTTGCCGTTGGTCCACGCGTCTCACTAAGTCAGGCCAGCATCTCGACTGCCTAATTTGCATTTGTTAATTTATTACAGTCATGTGGCATGCAGCACCCACTGGTTCAAACTTCAGATAAGTAAAGCCATCATCCCGAGACTTGCAGGACAAGACGTAACAATGTAAATTATAATTAGTGATGAATTGAAAAACAAGGTGAACTGTTCAGAACTCAGTTGATATTTACATTTACTGCAAAATAACACACTAATTTTAAACCAGTGAGCTGAGTTCACAAACCATGAGGAATAAGTGGATAAAAGCAAATTACTGCAGATGTTGGAATCTGAAACCAAAAGAGAAAATGCTGGAAAATCGCACAGGTCTGGCAGCATCTGTAAGTTTCAAGTCCTAATGACCTTATGTCAAAGCTTTGACAAAGGATCATCTAGACTCGAAACATCAGCTCTTTTCTCCCCTTACAGATGCTGCCACACCTGCTGAGATTTTCCAATATTTTCTCTTTTGGAAGTGGAATTGGGATCATTAATAAACTGGGAGTGCAATAGCAGCAGGCCATATCCTCATCCTTGTAAATAGAGATGTAGACCCAGATTTTCCCCTTCAAGGCAGAATCGTGATTCGGACTATTTCTTCTTCATGGTAGAGTGGGAGTGGGGATGGAGTTAGGTGGGGGAGAGAGAAGCAGGGCTGGAGTAGGGGCCACCCTTCCCGAAGCAGGTCCGAGGCAAAAACGGATGGATGCTGAGGCAGGTAGGCTAGAAGGTTGGCCTCTGTTCACTGCACCTCAGCCCAGTTCTACACACGAGTCTTAGGCAATCTAACCCTTACTCCTTACCTCCAACCCATCCTTTATTTCCCTTATTTCCCCTCCGTGCTCCCTGTCATTCTGCTAGCAATGCCCTTTAAAGGGGACAGTCTCTGAGGGTTACATGATTGTGCCGGAGTCTATGGAAAATTAGTGTGAGAAGTCGAGTCAATGAGGAGAGGAGCGTGTATTCAGGTTTGGAAAGAGCTTCAGTTGGAGCCAGGGAGCAGAGAGTATCTTGTGTCTTTAGTTCTGACTGACAATTGCTTGTATACAATATATTTACATTCTTGGTAATAAACCCTTCTTAACTTGAAGTCACAATGAGTGCCCTCAAGTTATTCCACCACCAATTTCCACTTACCCACTAACAACAATACAATAGTATTACCCACTATAAATCTCAACACAGCTAAATGCAGAAGAGCACTTTATTCAATGGATAATATATCCAAATGCATCTTCAACACTTTCACCACTCTGATCAATTTAATGGTTGCTAACTTTATTAATAATCAATGCATTAAATACATACTTCAATCATCCTACAGCATCTAATAATGACAAGTGAAACTGCCAAAAACTTTTAAACTGATCAAACACTGACCTGACACATCTGCCTCATTAAAATCTCAAACACCATGAAATACAAAATTGTGTTGTGCAGCAACATTGAGTACAGGGGCAGAATTTTACAAGAATGATTCTAAGTGTCCAAATATCGAGAAAGTGGGAGAGTTGCAGATCTGTTTTTTGGTGAGTCTTTATGTCCAATTTTATGCACATTGTGCATGAAAAAATGGGCTAGACCATTTTTAGCTGCTACAGGCAGTGCATGGGGCTTAATTCGCCAGCCGGCAGCAGAGGGAGCTATTGCGTATGCACAGACCTCTGATGCAGAAGTCTGATGGAGAGAGAGCTGTCAGGCCTCTGCTGTTGCAGCCAGCCTCAACAAACTCCCCACAACCCCCACCCCCCCAACAATTGCAGTGGCATGCAGCTGATCACAAGCTTCCGGATTTATAGCCCTGCCACCCCTCCCACTTTCCAGACAGATCAGAACCCTCCTCCCCCACACCAATCTGACGCAGAGTGGCAGCTGACCCCCCCCCCCCCCACTCCACCAATCATCTGCAGAGTGGCAGCATGTTGCTCTGTCCTGCCCCTGCCCCATACAGACTTGCCCATCAGCCCCAACTCCTTCAGGCCCCACTCCCATAGGCCCCATCCTCATAAGCCCCACCCTCAGGTACTACCCACCAGGTAGCCATCCTAGGCTGGCATGTCAGGCTGGCACTGCACAAGGAGCAAGCCTGCCCACCCTTGGCCTTCTAGAGGAATCTCAATGGTCTCCAGTTCTACCATTAAGGCCGAACACAACTGCTCCCCGTTCATGGAGAGCAGATGTTTTCTTCGCTGGACAGAACCTCTCCCAGCGAGGCCATAGAGGCATGTGAGGGCTGGGCTCACTAAGCACATGGAAATTATGTTTAACCTACGTTTAAATAATTTATTATTCAGCCTCTTACCAGGTGAGAGGCTGACTGTGCCGGAACTCCGGTTTTGGTACGATGGAGAGAGCCACGATTTCGGGCATGGTCCTGATTTCTTGGCTCTCGCTCAATTTTATTGGCTCACTCTGCCCATCAATGGATGGGGCGAACCGGCATAATTGGAATTCTGGTTTCCTTGCCTCCTTCTCCCCAGGGTAAAGGAGTTCAGGTTTGCCCTGCAATGGGATGGCACACAGAATATTAATGAAAAGAAATTATGGTAATGTTTTGAAAATCAGTGGTTAAGTTTAAGTTTCTTTATTAGTGTCACAAATAGGCTTACGTTAACACTGCAATTAAGTTACTGCGAAAATCCCCTAGTCACCACACTCCGGCACCTGTTTGGGTAGACTGAGGAAGAATTTAGCATGGCCAATACACCCAGCCAGCACATGTTTTTGGACTGTGGCAGGAAACTGGAGTACCCAGGGGAAATCCATACAGACATGGGGAGAACCTGTAACCTTCGCCCATAGAGTGACCCAAACCGGAAATCAAACCCAGATCCCCGGCACTGTGTGACAGCAGTGCAAACCACTGTGCCATCACGCCACCTTTATGCCACAGCTGGTGTACAGTGTCTAATTCTGGGCACCACATTTTAGGAAATACATCCATACTAATTGGAAAACCCTTTCAAAGTGTTGACACAATCGATGGACTGAAAGGTCTCCTTCCGTAATATAGTATTCTACACTGAAGCATCACAAAATTCTTCTCTACTGATATCCTCCAATCATTGATCGCACACAGAGGATTTACTGTTCCATGGTGATGTTCTGTGCGGGAAAATGGTTGATTTGTGTCAAGACAAAGATGTATCTGAGCAATTAATAACTGAAATCTTCCATTCTCATTCCCAGTTGAGATTTTTAGGTGCTGCTGAAAGCATTTGGCTGGAATGCCAAATTTTCACTGCATCGGGACCCTACGCAGATGAGACTGGAGTTCCCACCTATAGACATTGGCAGAAAGGGGCGCAGGGAGGGAAGTTCTCACCCAGGAAACACAATGGGGAGTGGTGGTTTTCAATGCTTGGTGGCATATAAACAAATATTTTTGCGATAATATTTTGGAATGGGGCTGCTAGAATCCCTGTTTTGCCATTCCTGTCAATTAACCAAGTTATAATAAATCTAGGGTGATTCACAAGAGCTGTGACACACCTGGTGGTGGTGGTAGGGATGCTACTGTTGTTGGTGGTACCACTGGTGGTGGGTATTGCTGATAGTAGTGAGGTTGGTACTGCTGATGGTATTGGGTATGTGGGCAACAGAGAGGAGACATCCAGCTGCTGTAATTGTAATGAGAGCAAGAATGTAGTATGATGATTCAGGTGCCTCTATAGTCACTGGTGACAATTACGCACACAGACAACTTTGGTTTAACCTGTACTCTCACAAAGGATGATTTGATTTGACTTGATTTATTATTGTCACATGTATTAGTATACAGTGAAAAGTAATGTTTCCTGCATGCTAAGAAGTGTCACAACACCAGGTTAAAGTCCAACAGGTTTATTTGGTAGCAAACACCACTAGCTTTTGGAGTGCTGCTCCTTCATCAGGTAAGTGGGAGTTCTGTTCACAAACAGGGCATATAAAGATACAAACTCAATTTACAGAATAATAGAACATAGAACACTACAGCACAAACAGGCCCTTCGGCCCACAAGTTGCGCTGATTACATCTATACCTACCAAGCCATAGAACTATCTGTAACTCCCAATCCCATTAGATCCCATGTACTCATCCAGAAGTCTTTTAAAAGACCCCAGCGAGTTTGCCTCTACCACCACCGACGGCAGCCGATTCCACTCACTCACCACCCTCTGAGTGAAAAACTTAGCCCTAACGCCTCCTCTGTACTTGCTTCCCAGCACCTTAAACCTGTGTCCTCTCGTAGTGACCATTTCAGCCTGGGAAATAGCCTCCGAGAATCCACCCTATCTATTCCTCTCAACATTTTGTAAACCTCTATCAGGTCGCCTCTCAACCTTCGTCTCTCCAGGGAGAAGAGACCTAGCTCCCTCAACCTATCTTCATAAGGCATGCCTCCCAATCCAGGCAACATCCTTATAAATCTCCTCTGCACCCTCTCAATGGCTTCCACATCCTTCCTGTAGTGAGGCGACCAGAACTGCGCACAGTACTCCAAGTGGGGTCTGACAAGGGTTTATAAATTTGCAGCATTACCTCCCGACTCCTAAACTCAATCCCTTGATTAATGAAGGCCAGTACACCATATGCCTTCTTGACCACATCCTCCACCTGTGAAGCCAATTTAAGAGTCCTATGGACCCGGACCCCAAGATCCTTCTGCTCTTCAACACAGCTAAGGCTCCTACCCGTGATATTGCACTCCTGCATCCCATTGGTCCTGCTAAAATGGACCACTACACATTTATCCGCATTGAAGTCCATCTGCCACTTCTCTGCCCAGTCTTGCATCCTATCTACGTCACGCTGCAATTTCTGACATCCCTCCAGACTATCCACAACACCACCAACCTTCGTATTGTCGGCGAACTTACTAACCCATCCCTCCACTTCCTCATCCAGGTCATTTATGAAAATGACAAACAGCAAGGGTCCTAGAATAATGATTGGAATGCAGATCTTTACAGCTAATCAAGCCTTAAAGGTACAGACAATGTGAGTGGAGAGAGCATTAAGCACAGGTTAAAGAGATGTGTGTTGTCTCCAGGCAGGACAGTTAGCGAGATTTTGCAAGTCCAGGCAAGTCATGGGGAGGTTACAGATAGTCTGACATGAACACAAGGTTCCGGTTGAGGCCGTCCTCATGTGTGCGGAACTTGGCTATCAGTCTCTGCTCAGCGACTCTGCGCTGTCGTGTGTCATGAAGGCCACCTTGGAGGACGCTTACACGAAGATCAGAGGCTGAATGCCCGTGACCGCTGAAGTGTTCCCCACCAGGAAGAGAACAGCCTTGCCTGGTGATTGTCAAGCAGTGTTCATTCATCCATTGTTGTAGCATCTGCATGGTCTCCCCAATGTACCAAGCCTTGGGACATGCTTTCCTGCAACATATCAGATAGACAACGTTGGCCAAGTTGCAAGATATGTACTGTGTAGCTGGTGGATGGTGTTCTCATGTGAGATAATGGCATTTGCGTCAATGATCTGGCATGTCTTGCAGTGGTTGCTGTGGTAGGTTTGTGTGGTGTCATGGTCACTGTTCTCCTGAAGGCTGGGGAGTTTGCTGCGGACAATGGTCTGAGGTTGTGCAGTTGTTTGAAGGCAAGAAGTGGGGGTGTGGAGATGACCTTGGCGAGATGTTCATCTTCATCAATGACATGTTGAAGGCTCCGGAGGAGATGTTGTAGCTTCTCCGCTCCAGGGAAGTACTGGACGACGAAGGGTACTCTGTCCACTATGTTCTGTGTTTGTCTTCTGAGGAGGTCGGTGTGGATTTTCACTGTGGCGCATCAGAACTGTTGATCGATGAGTCGAGCACCATATCCTATTCTTATGAGGGCATCTTGCAGTGTCTGGAGGCATCAGAACTCCCACTTACCTGATGAAGAAGCAACGCTTTGAATGCTAGTGGCGTTTGTTACCAAATAAACCTGTTGGACTTTAACCTGGTGTAGTGAGACTTCTTACTGTGTTTACCCCAGTCCAACGCCAACATCTTCACATCCCGCATGCTATACAGGCAAAGCATGCCATTCATAGAGAAAGAAAGGAGAGAGTGAAAAATGTAGTGTTACAGTCATAGCTAGGGTGCAGAGAAAGATCAACTTAATGTGAGGTAGGTCCATTCAAAAGTCTGACAGCAAGCAGGGAAAAAGCTGCTCTGTAGTTGGTTGGTACGTGACCTCAGACATTTTCCTGAAAGAAGATGATGGAAGAGAGAATGTCCAGGGTGCGTGGGATCCTGAATTATGCTGGCTACTTTTCCAAGGCAGCAGGATGAGTATGTGTCAGTAATAGGTTGACAACACTGTGATGCTGATTCCTCAATTTATACTGCCTTGGAGCTCAAGCCTATCATTTGAGTGCAGAATCACTGATGTTACCCTTAAATTGCTCTGTAAAATGCGGTGGATGGATCAGTATTCTCTCACAAGGTTCGGTTATCATAAGTGGTCCTCTGTTAAGCCAATCATTGAAAATATTCCGACATCACTACCTTCCCATCATGGGTGGTATCCATGTACGAACAAGCCATGGCTTTCACTTTCTATATTTTACTCATCCAAACCAATCCACATGTTCAAAAAAAGATGCAATTTAAATATAACCGGAGTGTCATCTCAATCACTTGTTCTGTTCTTTTCACAGCCAGCAGTGTTAGAGATGACACTTTTGTAAGCAGAATCTCCATTTGGAATAAATTAGAATACAATTTTCAGCAGTTTGATGTTAAATTTTGATCTGATCTTCTCCAGGGTTAACACAACTTTAACCAGCTAAAGTTCTAAATTTGAATTAAATCAAAAAATGAACTTGCATTGTGGACTGTTTTACCTCATCCTTACCATGTCTCAGTGCCTCACAATCAACAAGTCCTTTCTTTGAACCACAATCTTACTTATGTAGCCAAACAAGCCAATTTATACATCATAGGATCCCACAAAATAGAGAATTAATAGTTGATCTGTCTTTGAGGCAGAAACTTTTTTTTATTCCTTTGTGGAACATGGGCGTGGCTGGCTAGGCCAGCATTTGTTGCCCATCCCTAGTCCCACTTGAACTGAGTGGCTTGTTAGACCATTTCAGAGGGCAGTTGAGAGTCAACCACATTGCTGTGGCTCTGGAGACACATGTAGGCCAGACCAGGTAAGGACAGCAGGTTTCCTTCCTTAAAAGGGCCTTCATGAATCAGATAGACTCTTCTCACAATCAACAATGGCTTCATGGTCATCAGTAGACTCTTAATTCCAGCTATCTTGTATTGAATTCAAATTCCACCATCTGCCGTGGCGGGATTTGAACCCTGGTCCCCAGAACATTAAAGTTAAAGTGAAGTTTATTTATCAGTCACAAATAAGGCTTACATTAACATTTCAATGAAGTTACTGTGAAATTTCCCTAGTAGCCACATTCTGGTACCTGCTCAGGTCACGCACCTAACCAGCAAGTCTTTCAGACTGTGGGAGCATCTGAAGAAACCCACGCAGACACGGGGAGAACATGCAAACTCCAGATGGTTACCCAAGTCAGGAATCGAAGCCGGGTCCCTGGAGCTGTGAGGCAATAGTACTAACCATTGTACCACCGCGCCGCTCCAAATTCTACAAACATCCCTCAAATGAGAAACATTTGATATTTCTGCCTGGGTTCAAACCAAAGACCATTACAGTACAGAAACAACTGACAACATTAACTAATTGCACAAAATATTTTGCTTTTCTTTGAACAGTGTCATGGGATCTTGCATGTTCTAAGTGAATGGAAAAATGGGACCTTTGCTTAACATTTCATCCAAATAAACTGAATAATCATCTTTCAAAACTCAGTATCTGATTCACTGAAAGGGATGCCAGCAACAGAAAGATTAACTTTTTAGGTTGAGAACCATTGTCACAATTTTATGTTTCCACAGGAGCGACTTGTACAGGACTGAATTGGGCTCCATGTGCACCAGCTTCACGGGCAGAATTGTATGTATCAAGTCTGGGGGCGTATCCAACCTGGAAGTGTGTAGAATCACGTAAAAAGGCATCAGGCATATAAGCTAACTGCACCGTGGCCTCACTTGATATTTTGGTCAGCGGGCACAGCCACAGTCAGAAGCGTGCCAACCAACAACCAAGTAGTCTAATTTAAATGAATTGCGCTCCCATTGTCTATAAGGTTATCGGGCAGGCCGACTGGCCAGGCAGCCTTTACATTTAAACTGCAACCTCAATCCAGTGCAGGATGAAAGTTCAAGCTTCAAATAAAATTAACAAATGCATCTAGGGACTGAGGCCTGTGCATGATTGCACTGTCCAGACACTCGTTTTAACATTGGAATTTATTTATCACGGTTCAGCAGCTCCCTGAGACAGAGGCTGTTCCCCCCTCGAGGGAGCACATTGGGGATGTCAGCCTGCACCCTCCCTTTTCTTGGTGTCTGCCCTCTTCCCATTCTCCCTAGCAGCACTCAGCCTTTCACAGAGTGCCTCTGACACCAATGGCTATTAATTGGCCAGACAGCGTGAAATTGCGCTCCAAAGTCAACTGCAACCAAGAACACGTTTCACACCCACTTTCAGGCCCGCCAGGTGTATGCCTTCAACAAGTGTGAAATTCTGGCTCATGCGTTATATCCTTTTACAATATGATCACCTCAAAAGTTGAGGTCAAGTTTATGACTGGCCTGTTATAAACCTAACGTCTCTGTTTTCATCCTTACTTTGATTGTTAAAAATGAATATCGGAAAATCATATGCGCGCAATGATTTCTATCTCTTAAGTTTAACTCCAAGTGTTGAAGAATGCCTAAATTATATGGCAACGCAGTACATCTTGATCTCTGGCCAAAGGCCACAAGTAAAACTCACATATACAACACAGACATCCAAAATGTTACGCTCTGTTTCTGTTTCAGAGAAGCTGAAGAGGTGGTAATAACACAAAGGGAAGACGGAAGGTAGGAGTCACACAATGGTACTGAATGAGTCACAGAATCATAGAATCACAGAATACTACACTACAGAAGCGGCCCTTCGGCCCATTGAGTGTGCACTAACGCATGAAATGCCCACTATCAAAAAGAAAACACTCAAATCTTCCTGCTCTTGCAAGTAGGGGATGAGTAGCACACAGAGAAGACAAGAGCATTCAGCATCGGGGAGTCATTAGCTGGCGTGCAAAAAAATAGTTTGCGATCTGCCAAGTTACTTTGCAGGACAAATTCATCAATTTTTGAAAAGATGTTGACGTGAAAGTCAGGCCCTTTAGTCAGCTGACCATTCAATATTTGTGTCACCTTCCCTGAATCCACAGTGTTGGCAAACAGTGTCTGCCAAGTTTGTGCCAATATACGGCAGTATGAAAGTAAATATTTTCAAGAAGTTCTGAATGCAGAAAATCCAGAAGTAAATTGCCAGACTGAGATTCTTTGCAGTTCATAACATGAGCATTTATATTGGACAACAACTTCTGGTAAATAGCCTAGCCCTGAGTTAAATTCTGCAATTTTATGAAGCAACCCAAAATTTGTAAGTGTATTAAATTGCTAGTGTTTTCATAATAGAAAATGTGTTACTGAATAGTAACTCAGCATAAATAAAACATTTATGACACACAGTATTATTCTTGTGCTGTTACTTTTATTCTTAATTGTGTAAGAATGCTTGTTTAATATTGGGCGTGAAGGACTAAAGTCTGCAGGTTCGAGCTGCAATCTATTTCAGCTTGAATGAGGCTTATTGAGATCCAGAGACTTCCAGGCACAGTACCTACTTTTGTGACCAAAATTTCAATCCTTCTTAGTGACAAAAATGCGATGTTACAATCCCTGTAGAGATCAATAACGTTTTGAAAGAAAGAAATCCCCAAGGCAACATGGGAAATTGGCAAAGGGCAGCACTACATCTTTCAAAACATTTTTCTGTAACAAACAGAATTCGACTTGTATCAATTGCCTGTTCGTTTGATCTATCAAACTAAAGGTAAGTTTTGCATTAACTAACCAACTCAACCAGAATGTACCTTGCAAAGCTCGTTCACTCTATATCATGCTCCTATCAAATATGTAGCACGGAAGAAGTCTCAGTGCCACTCCTAGGTCTCCAGCAGATATTCATTATTCCCACCATGTCAAAACTCTCTTAATGGATGCTCTTAGCACCATTCTCAGCCTTTATTGTCACCATTTACATTCTCTTTGACTTTTATGGCATTCTTATCAATTACAGCTCCCTCTCCCTTCCACCCCCTCCCCCCTCCCATCCTCCCAGTATAAACCTTTTTCAATTTTCCTTATCACTTTCTTCCACCTTCTTCCGTCAGGAAAAATATGCGAAAGTCTGAGATCACATACCAACCAAATCAAGAACAGCTTCTCCCCTGCTGCCATCAGACCTTTGAATGGGTTGACCATACATTAAGTTGATCTTTCTCTGCACCCTAGCTATGACTATAACATTACATTCTGCACCCTCTCTTTTCCTTCTCCCCTATGTACTCTATAAACATATATGTTTTGTTTGTATAGCACACAAGAAACAAAACTTTTCACTGTTTTCCAGTACATGTGACAATAATAAATCAAATCAAGTCAAATCAAATGTCTTCAGCTCTGATGAAGAGATATCGAGATTCGAAACATTGGCACTATTCCCTCTCCACAGTTGCTGTCAGACCTGCTGAGATTTTCCAGCATTTTCTGTTCTTGCTGCAAAGCCTTCTTTGATAACCATTTCACTCCACCTGAGTTTTCCTGATTATCCCTTCTCCCTCAGGCCACGAGAGTTCTGATGATCCAGAATCCCAGGAAATTTTTGTGTCCGGCCACTTTAAATGGTTTAGTTGGCTCTAGTTAAAAATGGTAATTTCCATTGAGTTTTACTTCTGTTCCTCATCGTTTCACAAGAACACAGAGGACCTGTTCCAAGGAAAATTCCAATACTCTTCTCAGCGGCACTTCCATCCTCTGCTCTGTGAACTCCTGTGAGAGATGTTAGAAACTGCAACTCACCACCTCAATACAATTCTATTTGAGTTTCTTTCCCTCCTCAACTCTCATTCCCATGGCAACCTATGGTCACATGGGCACTTCTCCAAATTGAAGTGTTTGGCAAGAAACCGCCCCCGCCCCTTTCAGAACTACCTGCTGTACTTTGAATTAAAGAGACACTTTAAGATCTGCAAAGTTCAGCACACACAATAGCAACCCGACAGGGTTCAAATCTATCTCCCCCGGTTAGCTACTTAATGTTGCATTATATAGGTTCCAACTGATTTTACTCCTTAAACTACACTCATGACTCTTTTGTATCTTTGTCACATTATCTTTTATTTCTACAATGGTCTAAATTACTGCAAATTAAGCATCACAAAAAATGCTGACGTTTGGAAAAAAAAATTCTTTACAATTAACCATATCCAGCAAATTGTACAATAGATGGTTCTAAACAAAAATTTTTGTTGAATTCTTGATTAATGAACACAGGTTAGCCACTTTACAGAAATTGACTCTGCCAGGTCAAGTACAAAAGCAAGCAACCTGTTTACTTTATAAAAACACAACGTCACACAGACAATTGAAAGAAATCATGACAAATTATACACAGACAAGCTTTACAGATTTCAAATGTTTGGCCTCATTATGTACTAACTACCATATGGTCCATTTGACAAAAGAACCCACAGCCAAGTCTCCTCAGCAAACTAAAACTGCAAGGTTCTAATTTAGCAGAATTGTCGAATGGTGGAACAAAACATGTATTGGCAAACATTCAAAAAAAGTTGTGAACTGTTTATCACTTTCTTTTTAAAACAGATTTGCATTTCAGCTCCTGAACTAGTGCAGCCTCTGGTCCTTTACTTCTATGTCAATGCAGTTGTTGGATTAAACACAAAAAGATGAGGCCAAAGTCTGACTAAGGTTGTGAGCAAACCTGAAAAGTTAGTGAACGAAATAACAATAACGAGTATACTCAGAATCACCTCAAGATTGTTCTTATTCATTCAAGGGGAGTTGCCAAGCACTGGCAATTGCCCATCCCTAAATACTTTTGTGAAGCTGAAGGTTGGGACACCATCTTGAACTGCCCATGAAGTGCACACCCACGGTGCTATTACGTAGGGAGTTCGAGGGTTTTGGACTCAGTGATGAGGAAACAGCAATACATTTCCAAGTCAGGATGATGTGTAACTTTAGAGGGCAATTTGCAGGTGGTTGTGATCCCAAACAACTGCAACCATTGCACCTTTGTGATTTGAAAAGTGCAGCTGAAGAAAGCTCGGTGATTGGCTACGTGCACCTCGAATGGCATACACTGAAGCCATATTGTGTGGGCGGTGCAGAGTGTACATATTTAAGCAGGTGAATGGGGTGTCAATCAAGTGGGCACTCCCACTAAAAAACAGCTAGAATTCAGATGCAACTTAGTTACACATCAGTCTCAGTTCCTTGACCCATATATCTGGCCCCTTATATTTAGACTTTTTGAAGTATAACCATCAGTGTTTCAGGTGGTATCTTTGGGCTTTTAGCATCTGCAATAAAAGTTCAAATTCTAGGCCAGTATACAATTGAGGACCGAACCCTATGACACCCCACTAGTTACATTTTGCCAACCAGAAGGAAAACTATCTATCCTGACTCTCTGCCTTCAGTCAGTTAGCCAACCTTCTATCCAAGATAATAATTTACACCTAACCCCATGTGATCTTACCTTGTGCATTACCCTTCTGTGCAGCACGTTATCAAATGCCTTCCTGAGGTCCAGATATATTACATCTACAGGATTCCCATTATCTACTTGGCTTGTTACTTCTTCAAAGAACTCTACCAGGTAGTCAAATACAATTTACCTTTCATAAAACTATGCTGACTCTGATGGATTTTGCTTCGGCTTTCCAAATGCCCTGTTATTACTTCCTTAGTAATGGATTCTAACAATTTCCCAACAACAGACCTCAAACTAACTAGTCTACAATTTCATATTTTCTGCCTCCCTCCCTTTTTGAATAAGGGGGTTATATTAGCAATTTTCCAATCCAATGACTCCAGCCACTTCCAATAGTAAATTATGTCAGCACACATTCCATTATATTATAATAAACTCCAAAATGCAACTGATCTCTTCAGTGCTTTCTTTGGGTGCCCATACACATTTTTTCTTTCTTGCCTATTCTCATGCTTCTCCAAGGTGCTACCTGAGGGGGAGGATCACAGGAGGTGATCGGTTGCCTATTCTCTACAGAAGGCTCTTAAAACTGAGGTGCTCCTCATCTTACCCCATCGCATTTGGTATTGCCAACCCTGTTATGAAGGTGATGACTGAATGTTTGTCATGTGTTGCTGCACTGGGTGGCTGGATGCCCATTCTATATTTCAGCATCATTGCCATTTTACCCCTCTAATGCTGCTGTTGGGATTAAGGGAACAGAAAAGAGAATGGTTCTCCTGGCTCATTGATGCTTTAACAGAGATGCCAGGACAACAAGTGTAGATGCTCAGCCACTAATCTGATGCTGGCAAGCTGCCACTAATCTTGTCATCTCTCGTGCCTAGCGCTGATTGAGAGAAAGACCTTGGAGCTGGGGCGCATTCAAAGTGGATGAAGTATTAAGAGTGCAGTTGACCTCCCTCCCCCGCCATAGCCTGCTTTCGTGGGGAATGTGCACCACTTTGTCCTGCAAAAGGATGGAGTGAATGAGAGAAAGGCGAGCAGCTGAGGATTGAGTGCCAAGAGAAAGATCTGAAGGATGAGAGTACGAAGCTGTTAAAGTGAAGGGAGAGTTTCAGGGTTGTGCATGTGAGCAATTGCTGTGTGGAGTGCTGAGTAGGCATAATGCAAGACACAATGTTAAGCTTCTCATTAATTAGTGTGCATTGTGAAGGGTTATTTCTGGAATTGCAGCTTTAAGAGCCTAAGAGTGTGCGGGTGCTCAAAGTGGGCAAATAAAAAGGTGAATATGTTCAGACCCTGCTTATCCTGACTGAGAGTGTGGCATATTGGCAGCGTATTTTTACAGTTATGGAAGTGAAGTGGCGCACAGTTAATATTTCTGGGTGTCTTGATGGCAGCTACAGACACCCTATTTCTCCTGTCTTCAAAACCCTCCAAGAGGAAGCTGGAATCCTAAATGAGAAATGTTCCATGATCCCCTCTAGCCCGTTGACAATGCCTTGCTGCCTACTTGGTGCTGATGCCACCACCACCCCCACCCCACCTACCCACCCCCTCTCTTTTTTAACTTTTTACTCTTTTTTAACTTGCCTCTTTCCTAGTCTGCTGCTGAAGTTTGCTGACAGAACAGTGCTTTTAAGAGACTTTAGACATTCTTAGGCATGAACTAAGTGTCTTCAGTAGTACATACTATTCAAATGAAACAGGTCAGAGTCACTGATAAATTCTTTATCCTAAAGTGGCCCTTCCCATGGTAATGTGTAAAAAATCACAGGTTTACACACCCTCCATCCCTTTTGCACAGGTTCGATGGCAATGTCTATTCCATTTGGCGTGCACGGCCTTTGTAACCCCCTATGCAGGTCATTGGCCAGTGCAACCTCATTCTCTTAAATAAAGAACACCAGTGGCAAATAAACCCCCTCCTCAAGAATTATACCCAAGAGCTTAAGAGTTTTTGTGTTTAGTATATCCAGTTGATATCTTCAGGTGGATTGAAACTGGCTGGTGCTCCAGCCAATCAAGAAGTGTAAGCCTTAGGGTGAGTTAATGTCATAGGCCTGAGCAGGTTGATTTTTTTACACATTACTGTGGGAAGGGCCACTTTAGGATAAAGAATCTATCAGTCACTCCTCTGACCTGTTTCATCTGAATAGTATGTGCTACTGAAGACACTTAGTTCATGTCTAAGAACGTCTAACTATTCAGTTGTATTTCATCTGAATATTATCAGCACAGATAAATTAATATAAAGGGTTTATTCCAGTTTAAAGGAGTAACAGGGTGATTTTTGATCCATCACCATGGTGTTCTGAAGACATGTTATATAGAATATATTACTTTATAACACTATCAGCTAGACATATATATCTATATTCATTATATATATAAAATGAACTTTTGCAATGAACACTTTTGCTCAGCAAAGGATACTTCGACCTACAGCAGATATTATGTTGCACTTACGAGGAGCACAAGCTGCTTTATGGTGACACAGAACTTATGGAGCTCTCAGGGCAGTGGCAAGGACAAGCCCAGACTGAAACCAGAGAGGTTCCATGACCCAACTCTTGGGTTTAAAACATTTTTTTTTTGTTTACTTTATTCCAATCCAATCAAGTCAAATTAAAGCCAATTCAGAGTCCCAATAAGTTGAGACATTCCCAATCCAAGCTGACAAGACAGGGCTCTCACCACCTGTCTTGGGCTTGATCTACATGATCCAAGCTGATTGGAGTAGGTGTAGCTCCTTCTGCAAGGCTTGATCTAATTTGCATCTTAGCCAAAAGGCCGAGATGCTGCTTGAAAAAATTGCTTCAAATGAAGCTGAAACGTAACCTAATGACTTCAACCAAGTGCAGCATGTTGATACTACACTTGATCTTAGCCATAGACCATTTGCACTTGTAGAGTATCACAGAGTATTGGGTTTAAAAGATACTAGTTTTGAACTAACAGTGAGACTGACTGCCACAAAGGCAACAGCCTTACACCATCTCTCTTTCTCTGAAACCTCTCTCATCAAAGCAGAGCTATTTGTGATTTAAAAACCCACCAGAAGACCTCGCTGCTGCAAAACCAAAAGTCCTTAAAGGAGGATTCCGTATCAACATCGCTGCCTCCAAGAGAAAAGAGGATCAACCAGCCACAACTGCTCCAATAAAGAACCAAGTACCAACACCTCCTGCGGAAAATGACCCTTCGGCTGTAAACAAACATTCAGACAATCTGTGAATAATTCTTTTTCTGACTTTATTTCTTATTTGTCCCAAGTATTAAGATCTGATACCTGTAGAGTTTTATTTCGTTTTTGTATGCTTGGGTGGGGAAGTTGTGTGTGTTGTTTTTGTATTAGTGAATAGTTGGACATATCTAGACATTTTAAACCTTTTGTTAACAACATTTGCAATATTCCCCGAATGAGTTTTAGCAATACAACTAACTCTCTGCTTGTTAACTTAAGCAACCTGTCTGACTTGTTTCTCACACCAAGCTATACAATATCACCTTCTCTTAAAATTCAAACTTTGTTATGACCAACCCAGCCATGGGTCAAAGGGGCAGATCATCTTTCTGACATAGGTGTAATGACAGGAATAAAGGTTTTTAATCAGTGATTCTTCCAACCTATCTGAAAACTGTGGCAGCACCACAGATCAATTATTGTAAGTGGTTTATTCTATTTTAAGCCTAAGTTTATTATTATTGTCACAATTAGGTTTATATTAACACTGCAATGAAGTTACTGTGAAAAGCCCCGAGCCCACACTCTAGCACTGTTCAGGTACTCTGAGGGAGAATTTAGCATGGCCAATGACCCTAACCTGCACGTCTTTTAGACTGTGGGAGGGAAGTGGAGCACCTGGAGGAAATCCATACAGACATGGGGAGAACATGCAGACTCCATACAGACAGTAACCCAAGCCGAGGTCCTAGCTCTGTGAGGCAGCAGTGCTAACCACTGTGCCAACTTTCCCTAGCTATGAGTGTAACACTACATTCTACACTCTCTCTTTCCTTCTCTATGAATGCTATGTTTTGGCTGTATAGCGCGCAAGAAACAATACTTTTCACTGTATGTTAGGACTTATGACAATAATAAATCAAATCAAAATCAACATACCCCTAAGTTATAGAAGTAAGATAAAACTATTCTGAAAATCTGAGTATCATCACTGAATGCTCAGTATCACAAATGTACTTTCATAGAGCTCAGAATATTTTATAAGAACATAAGAACATAAGAAATAGGAGCAGGAGTAGGCCATCTAGCCCCTCGAGCCTGCCCCGCCATTCAATAAGATCATGGCTGATCTGTCGTGGCTCAGTTCCACATTCCCGCCCTCTCCCCATAACCTTTAATCCCCTTGCCTATCAAAAACCTATCAACCCGCGTCTTAAAAATATTGAGCGAGGCAGCCTCCACTACTTCAACGGGCAGAGAATTCCAGAGATTCACCACCCTTTGAGTGAAGAAGTTCCTCCTCAACTCCGTCCTAAACCGCCCCCCCCTTTATCCTGAGGCTGTGCCCTCTAGTCCTACTGTCCTTTCTGAGCGGGAAGAGCCTCTCCACCTCTATCCTATCCATCCCATTCAACATCTTATACGTCTCAATGAGATCTCCCTTCATTATTCTAAACTCTAACGAGTACAAGCCTAGTTTATTCAGCCTCTTTATTGGGGCCTTAAGTTTTTTTTTCACTTGTTTCTTTATTTCAACTAAAACTTTATTGTTACATATGTTTGTGTGATGTTTGAATCAAACTTGTGCAACATAAATTCTGTCGCATCGACAAACACGCTCAGTATGAACACTAAATACACAAAGAGAATACAAGATTAATTAGCCTCAAGCAATGCTGCAGATTAAAAGACTGCTTTGTTTCCCCACAGAGTAGCTGATATGTTCAAAAGACAGCGAGCAAAAAATAGTTACTTGCTTTGTTAAGAAAGGTGCATGTACAGACTTAGAACTGGAAGGATGGGAATATAATCTGCGCAAGGCTTCAGATCTGCTGAATATTGTGGAAACAGCAAAAGCTTTGCTTCTTGAAGTTTTACGTGTTACTTGGAGATCTCAAGGATCGAAATATTTCAGGGAGAGTTCATGGCTAAATCAAATGCACTGGAGTGTTGGTACTAAATGCTCCTTCAGCACCACCAGCGGGTAAAGTCAATCAGTATATTTCTACTCACTGAAATGCCCTACTGAAAACACTTGATATCACTGCCTCGCTCCACGATTTCAAAGACCTCTGAAAATCCTTCTATGACCATACTTATGGCCTCGCTAGCCCATGTTTCCTCCTATCTTACTCACGGCATGGGATTTTCCAGTCACACTAAACCAGAAAATCTTGCCTGAGGTCAACGGACCTTTACACGGTCAGCCTCTACCCGCTACAATTCCCATGGCAGACAGTAAAGGAAAATTCACCCCATGATCTTTTGTCTCCTCTCACTAAGACCTCAATGATGTTCCCATGCAAATGTGTGTTGTATTTTGATGAGTTCTGCTAGGGTTTTTTTGGTGGCAGTGCTAGCAGCACACTTGTGATACCCATGATATGAAGATGCCAGCTGGAGTAGGCACAGTAAGAAGTTTCACAACGCCAGGTTAAAGTCCAACCGGATTATTTGGTAGCACAAATTTGGTAATGCTACCAAATAAACCTGTTGGACTTTAACCTGGTGTTGTGAGACTTCTTACTTGTCGTGCATGAACCATTTGAAACAGTGGGCTTGATGAACCAAATGGTCTGGGCTTGCTCAACTTTATAAATGAAAAACTTGCATCCAGCACATAGCCCTAGCAATGCTCTAAAGAGTTGGATCAAAGGGCAAAAAGAGGTCATCAATGCCTTAACTAAATTGATCTAAATTTACCATGCTGATTGGCTAAGTGCAAAACAGTCCAGAAGTGGTTCCAATTACCAGCCATTTTTGAACACTTACAACAGGAACCATCCAATCCAACCATGCCCACACTAATCTCCAGCCAGCAAGCATGAAACAAACCAAGATAAATTGGTCAATTAATTTTTGTTGTACATTATTTCCATCCAACATCGCTCAGGTCAATGAAAACAGCTAGATTACATTTATAAACAAAACTCACATGGGTAAAATTGCACCTTTTCTGACCTTGATTTTTCCACTCGCCAGCCATCTAGCCAACTGAACTAACTGGCCCCTTTAAAGGTGCAGAGACGGCACAAACACTTTTCAGATAGAATTGGGCGAGGTTACCTCAATCTATTGTCGGCAATAGGCAGAGAATGGCAGCCAAGTGCAGAAGCAAGCCTTTCCAACCTATAAAGTATTAAGCAATCCTCTTGGATAAAACACTTGACTGCAAAATCCACATCCTGACCAAGCCTTACCACAGCAGTAGCAACATCCTTCACTTTTTAATGCAATATTACATAAAACTGCTTTAAAATAGATTATATAATAGTGCCCAGAGAAAATACAGTGTTAAGAAAGAGTAGGGTGAGTTTGTTTGCTTTGCAATATTGTATTACAACAGGCCTTGAACTGGTTTGACACTGTTATTCTTGGAGTTTATATTTATAAAAGAGAGGGTACACTCACTTGGTGCTGAATTATTCATTCATGTGATGATTCGTAATGGCCATGTTGTGTTTCGGGCCAGGGGGATCTGCGAGTGTATGGGGGTGGGGGGGGTGGCTGTTGTTGCTCACGAGGTCTGACCTTGGACTCTCAGCATGGACCCAGGTCAGAGTGCTGGCCTTGGCTCTTAGCACTGACTCTGGGTCCAAGTGCAGTCAGCAGCAAAGGCACTGTTTCAGGTGAGGGATGGTCTTGAAAGTGTCTGAAGTGGCAGTGCTGCAGCTCAGAACTTGTCAAGCAGCAGTGTCTGTGGCCACTACTGCATGCGTTCTGGGTGTGTGTTTGTGATGGGAGGAATCGGGAGAACTGTGTTGCAATTCTGGGATGTATGGGGGGGTATAGAGAGTGCATGTTGCTGGGGATCTATGGGGGGGTGAGCATGGAGAGTGTGTGTTGCTGGGGGTCTGTGTGGGGTGGGGGTAGATATGGGGAGTGTGTGTTGCTGGGGGACTGTGGGGGTGGGGTATGGGGAATGTGTGTTGCTGGGGGTCTGTGTTGAAGGGGAGGGTTTATGGGGAGTGCGTATTGCTGGCCTGGGGGTGAGCTGAGCACTTTAACCTCTCCATTTGTTTCTCCCCTTCCCTGAACCTCCTCTCCCCTTCAGATTGATAAGACGGCTTTTGCAATGCAACCCATTGGTCTTGCTGTTCTTTTAGTTGCTGCTGGATCTGACGAGGAAGAATAGGAGAATGAATTACAGGCAGAGAAGGGCAAGGCCTTACCACTCGCAGGAGTAGAGGAAGATGGCTGCCAGAGGCAAGACGTGGCTGCCATTCACCCCCGGGAGCGGGGTTGCGGCGGGGGGGGGTGGTGTGGGTGGTGGGTGCACAAGAGAAGGAGGGAGCAGAGACCCCAGCAGTTCCGCACACAAGTGTCCTTGGAGCAACTGTCAGACACCACGTGCCTCTGACAGCTGCAGCTCTGAAAGGAGACAGCGCGACACCTGTGCCACTTGTTGCAGGACCTGGAACCTCAGGGACAGGGGGAGGGGGGTGAGGGGGGCTGTAAAAGTGATGGCCGCCTTAAACTAAACTATTATGCCACCGTGCCCTTCCAGGCTGCTAGTGGAGACCTTTGTTGCATTTCCCAACCATCCATCCACAAGAACGTGAACGAGGTCAGCGATACCCAGTATGCCCAGGCCAGGCTGGCCAGTATATTAAATTTGACCAGGACAAGGTCCAGCAGTAAGTTCAGGATTTACAGCCATCACAGGGATGCCAAATGTGCAGGGGGCTAATAGACTGGACCAATGTCACCCTTGAGGTGCTGGTGAATAATCCAGGGAGATTCATGAACCATTCCATAAAAGTGCAGTTGGGGTGTGACCATCAGCTGAATATCATGCACGTCTGTGCCAGACAACCCAGTAGCATGCATGATATTGAGGAGTTCTGATGTCCCAGAGGTGCTGGGATGGCTCATGGGGTACTCATGTTAGACTTGGCACAGAGGCCTGAGAGTGAGGCGGAGACCTGTTACAATGAGGCCCATGATGATACCTATTCAATGGTAAAGTGGGTCATAGGGTCCTCAAAATGAGGTTCAGGTACCTGGACCGTCTGGCAGGGTCCTCCAGTATAGCTCTTGGATATCATCCTGCATTTGTATTGGTGTGCTGTGCTCTACACAACCTGGTACAGCAGCCAGATCTTTCGGAAGAGGAGGAGGAGGAGGATGCAGAGGCCTACTAGCCGGGCGTCATTGGGGAAGAGGCCACCCAACAGGAGGAGGAAAAGGAGGAGGAGGAGGAGGGGGAAAATGCCAATGAGCAACAGCTCCCAGCATCACCTGTCTGTCCGTCCATCCTTGGGGTGTTTATGGAGCTCTCCCTTGTTGGAGCAGATCAGCTGCAGGCAGTTGAGCAAGTCACGCGCCCAGTCGAGCATTCCAGCAAGTTTAATGCAGTTTGCCTTGTTCCCATGGAGGGGAAGTCAAGTCAGCACTTGCAGGTGTGCTGATGTGGGGGGGTGGGGGCGGGGGCAGGATTTGTCGCTTTGTGATGATTGGGGGGCAGGGGAGTGAGAGGGTCATGTCATTCAGCCATCAGTGCTATGGAGGTGGGGGGGTGGTTGATGAGAGGTGTTGTGTAAGGAGTTCTGGGTGGGGCAGGTCAGTAATGTTGGAGGGTAGGTCACCAATGTCCATGGAGGGGAGGGGGAGATTGTATCTGTCCCGGGCAGGCAGGCTCTGTCAGCAGAGTTGTTTTGTTTCCCCATTTCCCACACATGCACAGTTTGTGGCTCCGATCTGAGCTGCAGGCTGTCTGGTGAATTAGGCCCCACCAACTGTCTCTAGTGGCTCGAGATGGTCTAGCCCATATTTCCAAAGACTGTGGCCATATGATTGGGTGTGAAAACTCACCCAATAAATGGATCAGGAACTCTCCTGTCTTCACACCAGCTGAACACTTAGAAAAAATCTCATAAAATTTCACCCAGCATTTCTGGTTCAAATGGAGGAAGATCCTCCTCATTAGCCATGTCAAGGTCCAGGCTTGCCATAAATGGGAAGTTTTAAGGTGCAAAGCTGACTATTCCCACCCGGAGAAGGCGGCAGTGATTCATTTGACCTGTCTAGGCAATAAAGGCATGATATTCCTCTTAATCACCGGGCCAGTAGAGGTATCTGCATCTTTGCACTATCCTTAAAGGTCCTAACAGTCCTGAACTTCATCTTGAGGAAGGAAAATAGGAAACAGATCGATGTAAATTACAAAAGTAACTATCACAAAGAGTTTGTCTTGTTTATTTATCTATTTTGAAGTGTTTGCTTTGCTTGACGGTATTGATATTTCAGTTATTGAATCATAGAACGGCTACAGCGCAGAAAGTGGCCATTGGACCCTTTGACCTTGATTTTACCAGCATGCCCGCCCCAAAATCAGGGCAGCATTCTCCGTTGGCCATGGGCATGACCTTATGAGCCTCGGGCGGGCATGCCAGTCAAATTCCGGCCATTGTGTCCATTGCAACTCTCTGGAAGTACAACCCAGCTAGTCTCACTATATATATCCCAATAAGATTATTGTGATATTGTTTCAAAGTTGTGGTCCATAATGTAAAAAAGTTAGCTTTTAGTGCAAAGTTTTACAGAAGAACACACAAAATAGAAGCAGGAGAAGGTCTTTCAGCTCCTCAAGCCTGCTCTGCCATTCAATAGGATCATGGCACCAGTAATCATGGCCCCGAGCTCTGGAACAGCCTATGTAAACTACTACCCTCGCCGACTCTCTCCTCTTCTTCAAAAGCCTCCTCAAAACCTACTTGTTTGACCACGCCTTCTGTCACCTTACTCTTTTCCCAGCATTATTCATTGTACATTTTCATCTCTCTATAACATATTGACATCTATGTGTCATGTCAATGGGGCTATAATGCCACAACTTATTGTTTGGTTACATAAAAATAGTTGGCTCAAGAAGGCTGCAGCAGGTGGAATTGTTAACTATCAGTGGGCTAAAACTACAACACTCCCCACAACCACCCCAACCCACAGCCACCACACAATCCCAGTAGAGACTGGTGAATTTTATTTCAAATTATTTATTGCCCCACTTTCTTCTGACAGAAACATTTAAAATGATTTACCTGGAGACATCCAAACAAGCAAATAAACATCAAAGAAAAACGTTATGATTATACAGCTATCGATAAAGCTTTCCAATCAAGTAACCCTCCAGGATGAGATGAACACTCCATAAACAGGTGTTCTTTTGCTTTTCCAGCATTATTTACACAAACTTTATAAAGATTATTGATGTCTTGTTGACACTGTAGTTGCTAATTGATCAGAAAGCTGCTGTAATTATTTGTGTACTACTTGGATTAATTGGAATTATTTTGATAAAAATATAAATCACTGCACAATCAAAAATCTATTTTCACCCTCAGTTTAACTTCTAAATTATTTTTATATGTTCAACCTATACTTAATTGTAAATCACAGCTTTATATCTCACAACTAAAGCCATTGGCCTTTTTCTGTATCTGAGTTCCAAAATAAAAGTTCACAATTTATAATCTGCATTTACCAAGAAATAATTGTGAGCAAACTGAAGTAAATCTTCAATGGAGAGCCTTGTGGCATTTCCCAACCATCCATCCACAAATGTGTTAAGGAGGTCACCAACACCCTTGGGCTGACCAGTATATTAAATTTGACCTGGACAAGGCCAGATCAATAAATGTGCAATTGCAGCTAAACGTCATGTGCATCATGCAAATCTTCTACAGGGTACAATGAATTGGAAAGAAAGAATTGTCTATACCATCACTTTTCAGATTCAGTCAAAACTCAGAAATTTATTTCATATCTGTTGTCAATGGAACGCTTGTGAATATTATTCCATTATTATTATATCATTTATTTATGTTGCTTTCCTTGCATATGTTAATGAGTAGCTTGACGCCCGTTTCAGGATCCCCCTGGGCTGCTGAGAAGATCAAGCATTTTTTTCCAACATGTATATGCCCACCAATGCCTCTGCTTTCTCAGAAGAGATTCTCACCAACCTTTACAGACGCACCATAGAAAGTATTCTTTCTGGCTATATCACAGCTTGGTATGGCTCCTGCTCTGTCCAGGACCGCAAGAAACTACAAAGTGTCATGAGTGAAGCCCAGTCCATCACTCAAACCAGCCTCTCATCCGTTGATTCTGATACACTTTCCACTGCCTCGGAAAAGCAGCCAGCATAATCAAGGACCGCATGGACACCAGACATTCTCACTTCCACCTTCTTCCATCGGGAAAACGATACAAAAGTCTGAGGTCACATACCAACCAACTTGAGATTAGCTTTTTTCCTGCTGCCCTCAGACTTTTGAATGAACCTACCTCACATTACGTTGATCTTTCTCTACACGCTAGCTATGACTGTAACTGTATAGCCTGTATGACTGTAACTGTATAACTGTATGACTGTATAGCCTGCAAGAAACAATACTTTTTACTGTATACTAATATATGTGACAATAAGAAATCAGATCAAATCAAATATGGCCCAACATGTGGCTGTCACCAAAACGGCAAGTCATTTGTTGTTTTAAATCTGATGTTGAGGCAAGAGGAGCTTGTAATCAGCTTCACTCATGTTTGTTTCACTCTTCCTTCCTGAAGCATCCCAAAAGAGGGGGAGAGAGAGAGAGAGAGAGAGAGAGAGAGAGAATTGGCGGGAGGGTATTCCAGGATTTAATGTCTAAAGGCATGGCTGCCAATGGTGGAGTAATTAAAAAACAGCCATCCACAGCACTGGAAGAGCACAGATATCTCAAACTGTTGTAGGGCTAGAATATATGTAGATTTCTTCATGACAAGGCAAGTACATCTCTCTGGTGTATGGACTATGCCATCTTTTGTAGAGGGTCTCTAGCGCATGACTATGGATGTCACTGCTACACCATGTTACAGATCATTATATTGTTACCATAACTATTGATCCACTAATCCACAGGAGAGGAGAGAAGAAGAGAGGGGAGAGAGAGAGATCGAGAGGGTGGGAGAGAAAGGAAGGGAGTGAGAGGGATGGTGGAGGTGTGAAGCGTACAACTTTAACAGTTAATGTGGGCTGGAAGTTCAGCAGATTGAGAGGTTGTGTATCGGTAAAGGAGCAACTAGAGTTGAGGTCTTAATGGTGTAAAGGGGTTTTGTACGTATATGAGAGTTAAGTTGGTTCAGCTAAAATCTCAGAGCAGAAATCGGGTTCAAGGAACCAGGAAGAGAAGACTCCAGAGGTTTCAGAGGAATGATAGATTGAGGTGCATTAAACTCATGTGTCAGACCATGCCTTGGCTAATGACATGTTTATACTCCAGTAAACCTTGCTAGCTTGCATTCTAAATTAGAAGTTGTAATTTTTTTTACAGGAATGATTATTCTTTTGAAATCAAAAAGGAGGTGGTAGAACATAGAACAGTCCAGCACAGTACAGGCCCTTTGGCCCTCAATGTTGTGCCGAGCTATGTCTAAATTCAAGATCAAGCTATCCCACTCCCTATAATTCTGGTGTGCTCCATGTGCCTATCCAATAATTGCTTGAAAGTTCCTAAAGTGTCCAACTCCACTATCACAGCAGGCAGGGTATTCCATACCCCAATCACTCTCTGAGTGAAGAATCTACCTCGGACATCCCTCCTATATCCCCCATCATGAACCGAATAGTTATATCCCCTAGTAACAGCTACATCCACCCAAGGAAATAGTCTCTGCATGTCCACTCTATCTATCCCCCTCATCATCTCATAAACCCCTATTAAGTTGCCTCTCATCCTCCTCCGTTCTAAAGAGAAAAGCCCCAGCTCCCTCAGCCGTTCCTCATAAAACTTACCCTCCAAACCAGGCAGCATTCTAGTAAATCTCCTCTGCACTCTCTCCAATGCTTCCACATTCTTCTTATAGTGAGGTGACCAAAACTGAACACAATATTCCAAATGTGGTCTCACCAACGTCCAGTATAGTTACAGCATAACCCCACAGCTCTTAAACTCAAACCCCCTGTTAATAAACACTAACACACTACAAGCCTTCTTCATGGCTCTATCCACTTGAGTGGCAACCTTCAGAGATCTGTGGATATAACCCCAAGATCTCTCTGTTCCTCCACATTCCTCAGAACCCTGCCATTGACCCTGTAATCCGCATATTGGGGTTCTTGAGAAACATTAATGTAGACAAGTCCCCAGCGCCTAATGGGATATACCCCAGAATACTGAGAGAGGCAAGGGAGGAAATTGCTGGGGCCTTGAGAGAAATCTTTGTATCCTCACTGGCTACAGGGGAATCCCAGACGACTGGTTTAAGAAGGGGAACAGAGACTTCCCCGGGAATTATAGACCGGTGAGTCTTACTTCTGTTGTGGGCAAGGTTTTAGAAAGAATTATTAGGGATAGGATTTATAGTTATTTGGAGAGTAATGAATTGATTAGAGACAGTCAGCATGGTTTTGTAGCAGATAGGTCGTGCCTTACTAACCTTATTGAGTTCTTTGAGAAAGTGACCAAAGAGGTGGATAGGGGTAAGGCAGTTGACGTGGTATATATGGATTTTAGTAAGGCGTTTGATAAGGTTCACCATGGTGGGCTTCTGCAGAAAATGCAGGTGTATGGGATTGGGGGTAATCTAGGTACTTGGATCAGGAATTGGCTGGCAGATAGGAGACAGAGGGTGGTGGTTGATGGTGAATATTCGTCATGGAGTTCGGTTACGAGCGGTGTGCCTCAGGGATCTGTTTTGGGGCCACTGCTGTTTGTAATTTTTATTAATGATCTGGATGAGGGTATAGTTGGGTGGATTAGTAAGTTTGCTGATGACACCAAAGTCGGTGGTGTGGTAGATTGTGAGGAAGGGTGTCATAGTTTGCAGGGTGACTTAGACAGGTTGCAGAGCTGGGCCGCGAGGTGGCGGATGGAGTTTAATGCAGAGAAGTGTGAGGTAATTCATTTTGGTAGGAGTAACAGATGTGTTCAGTATAGGGCTAACGGGAGGACTTTGAATAGTGTGGAGGAGCAGAGGGATCTAGGTGTATGTGTACATAGATCCCTGAAGGTTGGGAATCAAGTAGATAAGGTAGTTAAGAAGGCATACGGTGTCTTGGCGTTTATTGGTAGGGGGATTGAGTTTAGAAGTCGCAGCGTCATGTTGCAACTGTACACAACTCTGGTGCGGCCGCACTTGGAGTACTGTGTGCAGTTCTGGTCCCCACATTACAGGAAGGACGTGGAGGCTTTGGAGAGGGTGCAGAGGAGGTTTACCAGGATGTTGCCTGGTATGGAGGGGAGGTCATATGAGGAGAGACTGAGGGATTTGGGGTTGTTTTCGCTGGAAAGAAGGAGGCTAAGAGGGGATCTTATTGAAACATATAAGATGATTAGAGGTTTAGATAGGGTGGATAGTGATAGCCTTTTTCCTCGGATGGAGAATGCTAGCACGAGGGGGCATGGCTTTAAATTAAGGGGTGGTAGTTATAGGACGGATGTCAGGGGTAGGTTCTTTACCCAGAGGGTGGTGAGGGATTGGAATGCCCTGCCTGCTGCGGTTGTAAATGCGCCTAGTTTGGGGGCGTTTAAGAGATCTATGGATAGGTTTATGGACGAAAAGGGATTGGTTTAGATTAGTGGGTCAGTGTTTTTTTTTAAAAAAAACTGGTCGGCGCAACATCGTGGGCCGAAGGGCCTGTTCTGCGCTGTAATGTTCTATGTTCTATGCTCTATGACTGGAGAATAGCCAACGTTGTTCCTTTGTTTAAGAAGTGTAGCAAGAATAAGAACATAAGAAATAGGAGCAGGAGTAGGCCATCTAGCCCCTCAAGCCTGCCCCACCATTCAATAAGATCATGATTGATCTGATAGTGGTTCAGTTCCACATACCCACCTGCTCCCCATAACCCTTAATTCTCTTATTGGTATAATCCAAGTAATTACAGACAGTAAGCCTTACATCAGTGGTAGGGAAATTATTGGAAAGGATTCTTCGAGACAGGATTTATTCCCATTTGGAAATAAGTGGGCATACTAGTGAGAGGCAACATGGTTTTGTGAAGGGGAGATCATGTCTCACAAACTTGATTGAGTTTTTCGAGGAAGTGACGAAGATTATTGATGAGAATAGGGCAGTGGATGTTGTCTACATGGACTTCAGTAAGGCCTTTGACAAGGCCCCTCATGGCAGACTGGTGCAGAAGGTGAAGTCATGTGAAATCAGAGGTGAGCTGGCAAGGTGGATACAAAACTGGTTCAGTCAAAGAGGGCAGAGGGAGGATAGCAGTGGATGGGTGCATTTCTGAATGGAGATCTGTGACAAGTGGCATTCCTTAAGGATCAGTAATGGGACCTTTGCAGCTTGTAATATATATAAATGATTTGGAGAAAAATCCAACTGGTTTGATTAGTAAGTTTGTGGACGACACAAAGGTTGGTGGATTTGCAAATAGTGATGAGGACTATCAGAGGATACAGCAGGATATAGATCGGTTAGAGACTTGGGGCAGAGAGATGGCAGATGGAGTTTAATCTGGACAAATGTGAGGTAATGCATTTTGGAAGGTCTAATACAGATAGAAAATATACAATAAATGGCAGAATCCTTAAGAGTATTGATAGGCAAAGGAATCTGGGTGAACAGGTACACAGATCACTGAAAGTGGCAATGCAGGTGGAGAAGATAGTCAAGAAGGCATACGGCATGCTTGCCTTCATTGGTTGGGGCACTGAATTTAAAAATTGGCAAGTCATGTTGCAGCTTTGTAGAACCTTAGTTAGACTGCACTTGGAATATAGTGTTCAATTCTGGTTGCCACACCACCAGAAAGATGTGGAGGCTTTGGAGAGGGTACAGAAAAGATTTACCAGGAGGTTGTCTGGTATGGAGGGCATTAGCTATGAGGAAAGGTTGGAGAAACTTGGTTTGTTCTCACTGGAATGACAGAGGTTGAGGGGCGACCTCAAGATTATGAAAGGCATGGACAGGGTGGATAGTCAAAAGCTTTTTTCCAGGGTGGAACAGTCAATTACTAGGAGGCACAGGTTTAAGATGCGAGGGGTAAGGTTTAAAGGAGATGTATGATGCAGATTTTTTACACAGACGGTGGTGGGTGCCTGGAACTTTTTGCCAGGGGAGGTAGTGGAAACGGATATGGTAGTGACTTTTGAGAGGCATCTTGACAAATACATGAATAGGATGGGAATAGAGGGAAATGGTCACTGGAAGAGTAGGGGGTTTTAGTTAAGATGGGCAGCGTGGTTGGTGCAGGTTTGGAGGGCTGAAGGGCCTGTTCCTGTGCTGTGATTTTCTTTGTTCTTTGACAGTCATTTTCTGACGTTGGGTTTAGTATAGAGTCCAAATCCCTACAATTAAAGTTGGTGGCAGGTGGTGAAAACCACTGCAGCAAAGTGCAGGAGGAGATATCTGAGTCACAGACAGTTGTGTGCAGTTTCTCTCGGAGGAGAGAGAGAGCAATCATGATGATGCTCCAGTAGGCATTGAGGTAGAGCCTCAGGAATCACCTTATGGAGCACAGTATTTTGATGAGAAATAGCAGATGAGTTCCCTGAGGCAATGAGAGCTCACGCACCCCAAATGGAGGAGACCATTATGGTGATGAGTGCAATCTTGTTTCAGAGGCTCAATCACATGAGCTCCACACTTGAGAAAATGACCAGTCACACGGAGAGACACATGGAGCATCAAATCAAGTGCATACAAGTGCAGCATGACATTTGTAAAGGGTTCATATCTCATTAAGTAGCCTGGAGTTTTCCAATCCGATCTTTGCGGAATACACAAGGAACATTGTGCCCACAGCAGCAGGTGACTGGAAGGAATGTTTACTATGCCCCAGTAGTCAGCCCATTTAACCTGCCTAAATGCTAACCCAGGACTTTGGAGGTTGGCATTCCAAGAACATCCCAGCACCCTCGCTTCCATGCTTCCCTAGCCCCTCCACCAAAGCCATCATCTGTGATCTGACTCAGTGACAACTTGTCCCTGCAGGAATGCAAAGCCCACAGTCTCAGCTAAGTAGATTCCCGATGAGTTAGTGTACAACAAGGCTGGCCACCATACTCCTCAATGCCATGTAGCTGGATAGGTGAGCTGCCGGCCTCCACTTGCTCCAATGTAACATGGAAGGCACTATGTTCATGAGCTCTGGGCACTGTATCATTTGGATTATTGATGGGTTTGTTGTGGTGGCACTATGTCAATTATTGCTATCATACATGTTACAAATATGTTATATACTTTCTGTAATGGATGTGGTGGTCTGCATTGTACATTACCAGCTAGAATTACCAGATAATTGTTAAAAAGCAGCAGGTTCTTAGCAATGGCAATGGAGACGCAGCCAATTCTCCATCTCTCAGTGATGGCATGAGTGTGAAGGGTGTGGCCATGTATGTGTAGCAGTGGAAGGCTGTGAACAGGATTTTACGGCCTCGCTCATCCCGATACTATAAAATTCAACACGAGATCAACAGACTTTTCCACGTTCCGCTCCTCCCATGTTCCAATTGCCGTGGTGGGCAGGATAGTAAAATTCCGACGTATGTCTTCATCCAGATGTTCAGAGAAGGTAGTAGTCCACCAAGGGGCGTGGATGGCTTGGGAATGCCAGTATTTAATGTTCCTCCATTGGTGCATTTAATGAAATAACTACGGTTTGAGTGATTGATAGAATGCATTCCAGATGACATAGTTCTACAGTGGTGTGTGACGGACAGTCAAATTCACCAAAGCTTTCCACAATAATGGCATGGTAATTGCTCTGCAGGTCAGGATGTTGTGTCTTGAGTGAAGCTTGTGTGTGAGATCTCCCATGTAATTGAAGCCTTTGTCTTTCTATGTCACAGGGACCATGGGTTGATAAGGAGCTTTGGTAAGTTGCAGCCCTGAATATTGCAGCGCTGCTGTCACTGGTGGTGATTGGAGTCTGTGGAAAGAGATGGATGGTATAGCAAGTATATGCATAGCTTATTTCTGTACAGTCTCCAGTCACTGTCTTTTTCTTGGACCATGTATGCTTATCTGCACGAAGGGAGTCTCAACTCATACTGCATACATTCACACTTAACATGGTGGACAGGCTTTGTGGAGGCGCAAGGTGAGGTTGTCACTGGTTACTTGCCAGCTTGTAACATAAAATTACAGGCCCAGATTTAAAATCATATTTCAAAGACATTCTGTTGACAATGGTGAACCCACGAGTGATTGAAGATGGTGCTGAACTTGACCATGCTGATAACATCAAATGCCAAGTTGGCTGTTGGCATTTTCTCATGTTGGAGATGAGCCCCTCCTGAAAGATGAGAGGATGTGTGGTGTCAACATTGCTGGACACTAATGTAGCAATGGCTCACCAGGGACTTGCTGTTGGATTTGCAGTAAGATACTAAACGCTGCCTAGTTCAATTGCCTCTAAATTAAGAGATCGTTAGTAACAATCCAGATGGAAACCGTAAAAGTAATTCTTTTAAACATAATTTTCTTGGCCCCTTCCGACCTAGGACTTGGCTCCAGGCAGGCCTTTGATGGGAAAGCTCACATCACTCCTCACCCCACCTGACTCAGGTCTCATCCTGAAATAGTAGCTCCTTGTGAACTTGTTCACTCTAACTTCATTATTATAACATGCCCCCACCTTCCTTCCTCTGACTATCCTGGTTGACTGTTAAGATTCAGTGGGAAAGAACGATAATTGCCAGGGCGAAGCGATTCCAGTCATTTTAACAGCCCCATGGCTTATGCCTAACAGGTACATAAGAACATAAGAAATAGGAGCAGAAGTTGGCCATCTGGCCCTTCGAGCCTGCCCCGCCATTCAATAAGATCATGGCTGATCTGAAGTGAATCAGTTCCACTTTCCCACTTTTTCCCCATAACCCTTAATTCCCTTGTCTATCAGAAATCTATCTACCCGTGACTTAAATATACAGTTAAAATCAGGCCCCAACCTTTCCTTGGACTAAAAATTTCATTGTTATCATATAGCATTATCATATCTTTTGATTATATCATACAAGAATCGGTGAGGGTCCGACAGCGGAACTCTGCATTGACCTCAGGCTGGTATTTCCAGTCTTGCCCAAGCGAGGGTGTAAAATCCCGCCCATTGCGTTGGAACAGTGTCACTACAAACATTCACATCTAAAAGGTAGCTATTCTTATTCAATAGAAAACTGCATGCAATGTTCAGAATTTCAAACTTAGGAAGCTGAAAATGGATTAATTAAACAGAATTGAATTCCAAAAAAAAGTACCTACAAGAGGATTAGCAGTGTCAAATCAAAAGTGTACATCTCTTATCCACTTCCTATTAAAGTAGGACTGGGTTTCTTTTCATTTAAAGTTGCTCAGTGGAATGAAGCTAAAAGGGCTAAGCAGTTGAATAATCAAAAGAAACAGCGAGTGTAACACTTGCTCGATCAAATATTTCTTTAATAGATGTGGTTCATTACATAATGGTTATCTTACACTTGTGGCATCTGAAGTCCAGGTAGATAACAACTTCAATTAAACTTCTTTACCCCAAGCTATCAATAATTGAAAAAGAATCAAACAGCTGTACACTTGATCTCAGTACCACCGAGTGCCAGCTGTTGCCATGGCAACTTGCGCCTACTAACTGCTTACTGAGGTTTTTTTGTTGGTGTCTGTGCCATACGCAAAGCACAACGCGCACAACACCGTTTTTTGAAAAAAAAGTGGATACATATGCTAACACAATTTGATTGCCCAGTTCTCCAACGTGACACTATGACTTAAAAAGCATATCAGCGAGACCTCACGCAGACAACTAATTATGAGTAAGTACTCTCCAATACGACTTTACAGAGACTGCCCAAAAAAACCGCCAAAACAAAATTGTAACTTAAAAAAAAATCAGGACCATAGCCTAGGATTAGAGAGGGTGGATTCAGAAAGAATGTTCCTGATTTTGGCTGTGGGGATGGGGATGGGTAGCGGGGGGAGTCCAGAACCAGTGGTCATAGTTTGATGATGAAGGGTGAACCTTTCCAGACTGAGGTGACGAGAAATTTTTTCACCCAGAGTGTGGTGAATGTGTGGAATTCACTACCACGGAAAGTGGTTGAGGCCAAAACATTGTGTGATTTCAAAAAGGACTTAGATACAGCTCTTGGGACTAAAGGAATCACGGGATATGAGGGGGGAAGGGGAGATCAGGATATTTTATTTGATGATCAGTCATGATCAAGTAGAAAGGCAAAGCAGAATCGAACGGCCAAATGGCCTACTCCCCTTGTTCAAGAAGGGGAGTAGAGACCATCCTGGGAATTATAGACCAGTGAGCCTTACTTCTGTTGTGGGCAAAGTTTTGGAAAGAATTATAAGGGATAGGATTTATAATCATCTAGAGGGAAATAAATTGATTAGGGATAGTCAACACGGTTTTGTGAAGGGTAGGTCGTGCCTCACAAACCTTATCGAGTTTTTTGAAAAGGTGACCAAATAGGTGGATAAGGGTAAGGCAGTTGAAGTGGTGTATATGGATTTTAGCAAAGTGTTTGATAAGGCTCCTCTTGGTAGGCTATTGCAGAAAATGCAGATGCATGAGATTGAGGGTGATTTAGCAGTTTGGATCAGGAATTGGCTAGCTGATAGAAGACAGAGGGTGGTGGTTGATGGGAAATATTCAACCTGGAGTTCAGTTACAAGTGGTGTATCTCAAGGATCTGTTTTGGGGCCACTGCTGTTTGTCATTTTTATAAATGACCTAGGTGAGGGTGTAGAAGGATGGATTAGTAAATTTGCTGACGACACCAAAGTCGGAGGAGTTGTAGACAGTGAGGATGGATGTTACAGTTTGCAGAGGGACATAGATAAGCTGCAGAGCTGGGCCAAGAGGTGGCAGATGGAGTTTAATACGGAAAAGTGTGAGGTGATTCACTTTGGTAAGAATAACAGGAGTACAGAATATAGGGCTAATGGAAGGACTCTTGGTAGTGTGGACAAGCAGAGGGATCTCGGGGTACATGTGCATAGCTCCCTGAAAGTTGGCACCCAGGTTGATAAGGTTGTTAAGAAGGCGTACGGTGTGTTAGCTTTTATTGGTAGAGGGATTGAATTTCGGAGCCGTGAGATCATGTTGCAGCTGTACAAAACTCTGGTGCGGCCGCACTTGGAGTATTGTGTACAGTTCTGGTTGCCGTGTTATAAGAAAGATGTGGAGGCATTGGAAAGGGTGCAGAGGAGGTTTACCAGGATGTTGCCTGGTATGGTGGGAAGGTCTTATGAGGAAAGGCTGAGGGACTTGAGGTTATTTTCATTGGAGAGAAGATGATTATGAGGTGACCTGATTGAGGCATACAAGGTGATCAAAGGATTGGATAGGGTGGACAGTGAGAGCCTTTTACCTCGGATGGTGATGGCTAACACAAGGGGACCTAGCTTTAAATTAAGGGGTGGTAATTATAGGACGGATGTCAGAGGTAGGTTCTTTACTCAGAGTGTAGTAAGGTCTTGGAATGCTCTGCCTGCTGCAGTTGTGGGCTCGCCAACTTTAAGGGCGTTCAAATGGTCAGTGGATAGGCATATGGATAACACTGGAATAGTTTAGGTTAGAGGGTCATTAGATTGGTTCCACTGGTCGGTGCAACATCGAGGGCTGAAGGGCCTGTACTGCGCTGTAATGTTCTATGTTCTATGTTCTATTTCTAGATTCTTCCAAAAGTGCTGAATTGGCAGGAAAATGGTTCTAATCCCTACTGTTCTGTTAGTTCAGCTTCTTACCCGAGTCTGCAGAGTGGCAGTGGGAACCCCCAACCCCATTGATTGCCCCTCGGCCCCACCCACAATAGGGCCCACTCCTTTGGAACTGCCCGATGTCCAATAGGCAGTGCCAAGGTGCCCCCTGGGCATGGGCACTTTGCCCCTTGGGCAGTGCCAGGGGGCAGAAGCTGACACTGCCAAGGTGTCCATGCCCAGGGGGCACCACTTCCCACCACCCGACCCCCTGGAGTTCCCGATTGCCCCCCTTCAATCTAGCGGGGTCTCCCATTAGTTCCCGAATGTGGGGACGTAGTTGAAACCCTGCCGGAATGAAGTACTGGTGGGGTGGGAGATTCAATCGGGACTGGAAAGTTCCTGATAATTAGATTGAAAACAAATTTAAAATACATTTAAAACAGATTCAAATGACTTACCTGTTTTCCCTCTGATTTTCAGTGTGGTCTGTCCAGTGACTGTTTTCCAGCTCAGGGAGATGCGCGTGCATTCCCAGCACATGTGCAAATCCCGGAACAAGGCCAGCGATGTGCATCTCCCATCACGACCCACCAGAAAAGTTGTGGGCTGCAATGGGAGAATGTTTCTATGTATAGTATTAGATAAGAAATAGCTGTGTATGTTTATTCCATTTATGAACTACTTTACTTACGAAACTAGCATTGTATTCGACTAGTTTCTGTGCATTTTTTGTGCACATTTTGATAAAAGGGTCTTGAGCTCCAATGGAAGCAGTAGGTCTGCGGGTCAGGCATGTCACTTTAGGTCAAAAGACCTCAGGTAACTCACAGGGAGGGCTTTTAGGGTGGGGGAGGCCACCATGTTTCTTATGCTGCTGGTGGTTCTCTGAGGGATGCACCTTCTTCTCCTGGCCACCCAAGGATAATTTTAAAGCATTTTTTTAACTTAACCTGTTTGAATCTCTAATATAAAAAACAGATGATGCTGGATAAACTCTACAGATCTGGCATCATCTGTGGAGAAAGGCAGTCAACGGCAGGAATTTTACTGCCTCGCCTGCCCCAATTCTGGGTGGGCGAAGCTTGCAGAACGGAATTTTCTGTTGGCCTTGAGCGGGATTTTACGAGCCTCGCCTGAGTGAGGTCGTAAAACTCCAGCCAATATTTTGAGTCTGTTTGACTCTTCCACAGAGCTGTTTAAATCCCTGCTCTCTTCGGATTCTCTTCCTTACTATCTTCTCCTGAGCAAAAAGGCACAAAATTTAACATAATTGGACTCTGTTCAGCATATGTAAGGAAGGGTCCCGCTAGTTTCATACAGGTAACCTTGCTATTTACCCTGTTAAAATGAAAGGCAGCAAAGATTGGAGCAGGATGTTGGCAGTGTTACAATGAGGAGGGGTCGATTGGCGCCTGTCTTTTCCCTCTCCCCTCACTTAAGCACAGCCTTCTTTTTGTTGAAATGAATATACTTGCTAATTCTGCGAATGTTTAACTGTTAATGTGCTGGGATCTGAAAAGAAACAATTGGACAGGTTTCTTGCATTTTGTCAAAGAAAGGATTTATTTTGTTGTACTTAAAGCAGTCAAAGGAAAATAATATACTATGCTCTGACCTTCACACACACACACACACACACACACACACACACACACACACACACACACTCAAAGTTTGCAAACATCAGTATGTTACAGAGTGGGGAAGGATAGATTAAGCAAGCTAAAGTATAATAAAATCGAAGTGTGGCATAGTGGTGTATTGGTTAGCACTGCTGCCTCACAACTCCACGGACCTGGGTTCAATTTCCAGCTTGGGTCATTGTCTATGTAGAGTTTGCACATTCTCTCCATGTCTGCATGGGTTTCCTCCAGATGCTCCAGTTTTCTCCCACAGTCCAAAGATGTGTATGTTAGCTGCATTAGCCATGCAAAATTTCCCCTAAGTGTCCTGGGATGCGTAGGTTAGTGGAGTAAAAATGTGGGGTTACGGGGATAGGGCCTAGGTGGGATTGTTATTGGTGCAGACTCGATGGGCAAATGGCCTCCTTCTGCACTGTAGGGATTGTATTCTATGATACAGTTGATGGAGGTTGATGACTCTGCTGGCTTCAATGTTCCGAATGATTCCCCACCATTGCAACGAGGTGAAGGTTCAGACAAATGGGCTTGAAATTTTTGCCCGTTGGCTACGATCTACCCAGGAGTACAATTTCACACTGGACAAAGGGCCAGTGAGTGTGAAATACGCACGCTGCGAAAGGCTGAGTGCTGCCAGGAGGGTAGGCACGGAGAAAAAGAAGGATGTGGCCTGGCATTTCCAACATGCTCCTTCTGGGGGACAGCCACTGCGGAGCTGTCTCGGGAGCTGCTGGCAGGTGAAAAATAAATATTGATGGAAAAATGATGCCACAGGCGTATAGGCAGCACAATCATATACTGACCTCAATCAACAAACTTATTAATTAATTTTATTTGGCGTCTGAACTTTCATCCTGGATCAAGGTTGCAGCAGCAAACCTCGAAGTCACGAATGAAGTGCTATTCGCCATGTTCACGTCAGTTACATCTGGTCATGATTCACACCAGTCTACTTAGCCACCAGCATGGCCATTGCATTTGGAGTGCGAATGTTATCCTGGTGAGCTGGACTTTTAATGAGCATTCATGAGATGCAGATGTACACAAATATGGCTCCTGACATGGCGTGGCGAGCAACCCGACCCCTCCCTTCTCCATAATGATCAGAAAGGGAAAATTGCCTTCTGTATCTACACCAGCAAAAGATTGACTTTTGGCTGCTCCATGAAGTTTCCAGTCCCACTCACCATGGTATCTGCAGCTGTCGGGACTGGAAAGTCTATCCCTGAAGGCATTTCACAAGAGCGTATTGTTCAAACAATAAAACTGACTCCAAGTCAGAAAAGGATCATTACCAAAGGAAAAAAAACTTGGTCAAAGAGATCGGTTTTAGGGAGTGTCATAAAGGAAGAGAAATGGACAGCTTTTGGAAGCAAATTCAAATATAAGTTGCAGAATAGTTAGAACCACAAAACCATAGAAATGCTACAGTGCAGAAAGAGGCCATTTGGCCCATCGAGTCTGCACCGACCACAATCCCACCCAGGCCCTACCCCCATATCCCTACATATTTACCCACCAATCCCTCTAACCTACGCATCTCAGGACACTAAGGGCAATTTTACCATGGCCAATCAACCTAACCTGCACATCTATGGACTGTGGGAGGAAACCGGAGCACCCGGAGGAAACCCACACAGACACGAGGAGAATGTGCAAACTCCACACAGACAGTGACCCAAGCCGGGAATCGAAACCAGATCCCTGGAGCTGTGAAGCAGCAGTGCTAACCACTGTGCTACCGTGCCGCCAGTTAATTAATTCCAAGCTATCAAAATTGTTATTTAAGTCTGTTTTTGCACAATAGAGCAATTTCCAGAAACAAAATAGTTGGCACCTTTCTCAAAAGATATACAAGTATAAATCTGTCCTGCTTGCCTCATTAATCATGTCAAATAAAAGCTATGCTCATTATAGACATTAACAATGTATAGCAGCTTCAACCGAGTATCCACAAAACGTGACAAAAAAAATCTGACACACCAGAATCATCTAAATGTTAACCAGTAAGTGCAGCAGTTGTAGCTAGTTCGTTCAGCAGGATGGTGACTATTAGAAGAATATGCTTATCATCAGGTAAGAGAGGAGTGAACTAAAGGAGGCAACATTTTGTAGACGAAATACATGCCTCTCCCACAGGTTTATATCCATGTTAAAATCAAACTCAAGTCACTCTCTAAAAATTTTACTCCTGGGGAAAACAACTCTGTAGGGCTCCCTTGAACTGGCAACCCCCTGCAACTGAAGGGTATGCAGAGCCTCCAAGCCGCCTCCCCATCCCACACCCTAGTGATATTATTGCTACTCAAAAGCTTAAACTAAACTATTAAAATTGACATCTCCTTTAGCATCAGTACAAATGGAAATTAACACTTGACTGGTGGTATAAATCAGTGATTATCAGAATCCCTCACCATCATGCCCTACAATCTTTGTAGTTTTTAAAGCTTATTTATTAGTGTCACAAGTAGGCTTACATTAACACTGCAATGAAGTCACGTGAAAATCCCCCCGTCACCACACTCCAGCACCTGTTTGGGTACACTGTGGGAGAATTTGGCATGGCCAATGCACCTAATTAACACCCCTTTCGGATTGTGGGAGGAAACCGGAGCACCCGAAGGAAACACATGCAGACATGGGTGGAATGTGTAGACTCTACACAGACAGTGACCCAAGCCGGGAATCAAACCTGGGTCCTTGGTGCTGTGAGGCAGCATTGCTAACCACTGTGTCACCAATCATTGAACTTTCACTATTACTCAATACAAATAGCTAAATGAATGGATTAAAGGAAGAAGTTTAATAATCTGGGAGTAAACAGATTACACGTCAGATTCATTAAACTCTAGATTTCATTAAAGTCTTTAAGATCAGATAATGGGTATCAGTCCAAAGTGCAGGCATTTGTAGCTAAGTCTCAGATAAAATTTGTCTTTATCTTACAATTGATTGAATACTTTCTATTCAAGATCACTGCAGAATGCCATTGTGCTAAGAGGGAAAACCATAAAGCATTTACCAGCAATGTTTGGAATGAAATATTAATTTGTTGCAGAGCTGAATTTACTAAATATTTAGATATAATTTTAATTCAAAAGCATAACGCATACCAGAAATGCAAATAAATATCAAGCACCTGAAGTCACGAGAAAGAACAAACTAAGTGCACCAATGTTGAGATTTGCCTAAATTCACCAGCAGAATAAATGAACTGCTGCATTTTTAACTAAATCAGATTGCTCTCGTGTTTACTGTTGGTCAATTAGCATTGGCAGTGCACTGAGAACGTTAAATGTAACTATTATTTTACAGTACTATGATATGAAATCATTATACACTGTGGCTCAGCTGGTAGCACTCTAACCTCTGAATCAGCAACTTCTGGATTCAGGTCCCATTCCAGCACTTGAGCACAAAAGCCTTGGCTGACAGTACAGTGCAGCGCCGAGGATGTTCTGCACTTCTCCAGCTTTCAGATGAGGTCTTAAATTGAGGCCCCGTCTGCTCTCTCGGGTGGACATTGAAAGATTCCACGGCAGAAATTTGAGGAAGAACAGCAGAGTTATTCCCAATGTCTTGATCAATTTTTACCCCTAAATCAATATCACAGACAGATTGACTGGTCGTTATCACGTTAGGATACTGGAGTACCGTGTGTGGTTTTGGTCACTTCATTATAGGAAGGATGTCATTACACTAGAGGGGTACAGAGCAGGTTCACCAGGACGCTACCTGGGATGGAGTATTTGCACTACAAGGAGAGACTAGATAGGCTTGGATTGTTTTCTTGAGAGCAGAAAAGATGGGTGGGGGGGGTGTCACGGTGATGGTTGGGAGGACATGATTGAAGTACATAAGATTATGAAGAGTATGAACATGGTGAATAGGAAGCAGCTGTCCCCTTTAGTTGAGGGGTCAATCACGAGGGAGTATTGTTTTACGATAAGGGGTGGGAGATTCAGAGAGGATTTGAGAAAACATTTTCTCACTTAGAGGGTGGTGGAAATCTGGAAATCACCGCCTGGGAAGGTTATGGAGATCAGAAACCTTACAGCACATTCAAAAGTATTTGGATGAGCACTTGAAACATCATAACACTCAAGGATGTGGAACAAGTGTTGGAAAATGGGATTAATGCAATATGGTAGTTCTTGTCAGTGCAGACTCAATGGGCTTAAGGGCCTTTATACACTGCCTGACTCCAGGGGTAGGATTTTATTGCCTTGCTCATCCTGGAACCATAGAATCTCACCTGAGGTCAACGACATTCCCATTGTCCATCTCTCACCCACTCCGATTCCTGCAGTGGGTGGGGCAGTAAAATTCCGGCCCAAGACTCCATGACTATAAAATTGTTGTTTGCGGGAGTTGTTGTGTACAAACTGGCAAAGGCATTTCCTACATTATAATGTTGGTTGCATTTCAAAAGTACTGCACTGCTTGTTATGCACATTCAGCCCTGCTGTCATGAGAGACATGACATAGAACAAGTCAATCATTTTTTTTGTGAAAAATGTAGACATTTCATGGATATGGAAATATCTGGTGAATATTTATGTTCAGATAGTTATGAGACACGGCAGTTTTATTCTTTAAAATGCATCCCAGAGAATGATCTTTTACTGAGATGTAGAGCATGCTATTCCTTTGTAACATGCAATGGAATAAAATTCACTGTCCCTGCAGTTTGACATCAAGTGGTGTGATTGTAGGAGCTTGCCTTTAATCGCCAACAACTAACAGCAAAAGCAAACCTCGATAGGATTGTAAAACTATCACTCTCCTCTCAAACCATCAATCCAGTGAATGCACCCCCCATACCCACAATAAAAAAACCAACCCTCATCCCTTGGTAGGCTAGAGAATACAAGGTTCTGATCCTGGTCTTTGGGTGAGGGAGAGGAAAAGTCAGCCACTCTACCTTAGTGGAAAGCACAAATGTGAAAATGTCCGGCAAGGATGGGCACCAGTTTGCCAGTGATCCCCTCCTTCACTGAATAACCTGAGCCAGCGTTTTCCAGTCCCATTGCTAAAAATCAATGCATCTTTTGCTGGGTCGCCAAATTTTCCATTCCACTCGCACCGGGTCCCATTATAGCAGGACTAGAAAATCCCAGCCCAACTAACGTCTGTTGACTAGACTCACACAATGACTGGTCACTTGGACAAGACATCAGGAGGTTTTCAGTGCTTTTGAGACAGAAGGAAAAAAGGGAAGATAATTGCCACACAAAGCAAATCCCACAAACATTATTAGTATACCATAATTATATGGTTCAGCCTCCAATTTCTAAGTTCAAGCTGTGATACATCTGGAAAGAATGCTTTCTATTGTTCATCTGTAAAAAGATGTGTTGCCTTATGTATACACCAGCATGGTATCAAATATACAAAATATGTTATTGCAGAATTGGTCAAGTTGTTCAAGTCAACCATTGCTTGGGGTGGGCGAATTCAGCTCCAACTTCAGAGTTATGAGTTAGGGAAACAAACAGCTAATCTGCCATCCAGAAACAGAACCATTATTTAAATATTTTAACAAGAACCTGTTTCTAAAGACTTGGTTTCCTAGATATTGGGAAACCTGGCAGATGAAGGGAGATGAGAACGGTCAGATTTAACCTGGCCCACAATCTATCTGTGCTCCCACTAGTACAGTGTACCCTGGATCTATCCAACCCTGAAGTTCCCTATGTTCTCCCCTTCCTTTTCTGATCCCCAAAGCTGCATGGTGCCACTAGTCTACCCACCATGCTGCCTCTGAAATTTTAAAAATATTTTGTGCCACCTTTTGTTGGAAGCATAGAAGCACTTGGAGACATCATACTGAGATACCAATAGGGAACTCAATAAATTGCCAAAATGTTGGTTCAATAATTGACTCTATACTTTAACTCTGTGTATGCGGGCTATCAATTTCGGCAAAGAAAGTGCTAGAGTGTTTTGAAAGCTGGAGGAGCTGTTCTGAGGTTTTGCCATTAGTATTCTGTGGAGATGTTTTGGATGGCTCTGGTATGTGCAGACAGAACATTTCTGCTTCTGGAAATCCACCATACATCCCTGCAACTTTTTGTGAAGAACCAAAAATGCCACCATTTCTCTCTGATATTGCAATGAATGGCATTTAAGCAAGTTCTGAAGCAAGAACTGGCTTCTCTCTGCATCCATCAAGACAGAGTGGCATCGTAATGCATGGGGGCAGTTGACAATGACTACTAACATTCCCATTTCTTTTTTTAAATCAGCTTCCTGAGAATATCTTGTCACATGTTTTCCTGTTCACAGAGGAGGGAAATTTCTATAATCCTTGTGTTTGCCACAGGGAAGCTGCAATCGAAGGGAGAAAAAGAGCTCTGATTCTCCAACCTGTGTTCCCTGTGAGTGCAGAAATAAGTTGTAGGATCGCAAAATTTTCCCTGTGATAACCAAGGCAAAATGTTGAACACTTGTGACCAAAAAAAAAGGATTACAATCCTTTTTGGATTGAGTTGAGTGTGTATCATTGTCAATCTTTCTCAACAAGCTCATTGTCTTTATCGTTCAGCTAAAGATAAATTTTCATTTTGTCTGTGTTCAATTCTGTTTATTTATCTGCATTGATTTGGGAGCAGCATTTCCATCAAATGGAACCTTAACCATCTGTAAATAGTGTAAAATTTTGCGAGTTACCAGAGAATGAGATGGTAATTATCAACTCGCTGAGGACAAATAATCATCTGGTTCTCTGGTAAGTAAAAAATGAATTACTACTTTTAAGAAAAGACTGACAAATTGACCTCCTCTGCAGATACATAAAGCTCTCTTTACAACTTACAAACAATGTACGTGCAAAGATTAAACAAAAACTATCACAGCTATAATTATTCAGAATCAAAATAAGAACTAGGGAATGCTTTGAAATAAGCGTGCTTACTGGCTCTTGTCTTTACTTCATGAATGAGCAAAGAGGTGATGTTACTGCCTCATAATTCATGTATTATCACATATTACACAAGATGTGCAAGATTTTGTTGTCTTCCTGTAAAATGCGGTGAAATAAAGCCTGATACCACTGCCGTTCAAATCACTGGGTACAACAGCACTTCACTTCCATCACACAATTCAATCACAGGAGCCTGCTGTCTGTAGGTGTCTGTCACAACATCTGCCATCAAAGGCAAAAATAAACTCAATGAAAACTGAATGAAACCACCATCTATGAAGTAACACTGGTTGGAGGTTACTTGAAGGACATAACAGATCTGGAGCTTAGATAGCACTGGTAACTGGCAGTTCTTTAGTTCTGCCTTTCACATCAGTGGAATACCTTGCTGTATTATCCTAAATATAACAAGCTTGCTCAGTTTGCATTCGATTAGGGCTGATAGCTACAATTTGCATGTTGTTTTTAAATGAAACCTCACACTTTCATTGCAACAGCTGTGAACCCATTTTCAGTATAGACCTGGTACGCTGCATAAATATCCATTTGAATTACCTTTTTCTGACATTGGTTGTTACTTCAATAAATGTAGCTATTATTTTCAAAATGTTAGCAGTGAAGTGGGTGCGTGGTGGTGAGCATGTTGAGGCTTCTTCAAGCATGGTTATATTTTACTGCGTCAAACCATTAACCACAATATCTAAATACTGTTGACTGCTAAGGTCTTAAAAAGACCAATTGGGATGACATTGGTAGCTTAACTATATAAATAGCTAACAATATAAACAGTATCAACGGAATTAAAACATTTAGCTAAGAGGTTCAATTTATGTATTGAACAGTTAAAAAAAAGTGACACAATGATGTGGATAACAAACTTTTATAGAAATAATTATGTTTCTTGAATAGACAGTGTTCGTAAAATATGAAATTTTAATTAATCATTAATTTAAAATCATAAACACATTTTTCTATGATTCTATTCTGTGTTGATTAATCTATTTTACTGTTAAATTAATAACAGCTTAAATGTAAATATATTTTACAATATTTATTTGACATTGATTGTATTTCATGTAATAATTTCAGATATGATTTGTTGCAACTATTTACAGGTTTACAGATCAGGCTAGCCCATTCAGAGAATCAAGGTCTATGGTAAATTCTCATTGCTATGAAGTGCTCCAATTATTGCATTTGCCTGTAAATCTAAAGAACTGATTTCCCTGAATCTCCACCGGAGTCAAAATGATAAAATGTTATTATTTTAAAGCTCAGAACTGAAGAAGAAGATGCAAAGAGAAGCTTTGGTTAATGTGTGTTTTAATCGAGGCACAACTGAATTTAAACAGTGAAAAAGGGTCAATGCAAACTTTTCACAGCTCCCTTGAACGAAACACAGTGATAATTGGGTATGGTAATAACACTGCCAGATTCAGTAAATAAATAAATATGTATATACATATAATGGTGTTACCTGGTGTATATGTTAATACTATAGGTTTGATCTTCCAGTGTATTTCTGAAAGGGTGCATTTGCAATGGGCTAAGTTTTGCAGCAGCAATAACAGTTAGGCTAACAGTGCTCAACATTATTTACCTGGCAATCAGATAGCAACACTTACAGTTAGAGACCAAAATCCAGATGTTGCTCATTGAGAAGTCATGTTCCTCCGAAAGCTGCATTATCCAACTATCTCACCATTCAAATACTTTGTATGACATGAAGCTGCTGAGATAGAACTAAACTCGCCAGAAAAAGTTAGCAGTTGTCCACTCCAGATGTAGGTATTCTTTTAATGATGTGGGAATTTGTAATTACTGCCAAACAACCTCTCTGGCATTGAAAATTTATTTTTAAAATGTGGTATCCCATTATTTCAGATCTTTAAAAATTGATTTCCTTTTTCTTTCAGTCTCTTTTATCTTTCTCTTAATCCAATCAATCTGAATTTATTTCCCTCAGTTTTGTTTTCTGTACATTACCTGATTTGACAGTGAATTTAATATCCTAACTGGCACTACCTGATTCAGACTCTGGACTGCTCATCAATGATTCTTCAATCCACTCCATTAAGGAGATTTGCAATTGCCTGATTTGGTCACAGAAGTCCCGCCTGTGTTTCAGAGGAGGTTTACCAGATTGGAATGAGCAGATTCTTATGAGGATGGGCTTGTTTCCCTTGGAGTTTGGAAAACCGAGGGGGTGACTTGAATGTAGATCCCAAGTGGTCTTAACAAGATGGATGTGGATGTTTCCACTTCTGGGTGAGCCCAGAACCAGGGGCCACTGTTTTAAAATTAGGGGTCACTAACCTATAGGATGGATTTTAGGGATTTTTTTTTCTCCCAGAGGGTTGTGCAACTTTGGAACTCTGCATCAGGGGACAGTGGAAGCAGGGTCATTGATTATTTTTAAGGCAGAGGTAGCTGAATTTTTGTGAGGCAAATGAATGCAAGGTTATTGGGGGTTCAAGACAATGTGGAACTTGAAGCTCAAACATATCAGCAACGATCTTATTGAATGATGGAGCAGGTTCAAGGGGCCGAATGGCTTACTTCTGCTCTTATTTTGTAGGTTCAGATAAGGGGTGCTGCAATTGTTGGCTCCCTAATTTCTAGCACATTCTGGTGCAAAACCCCATAGAAAGACTAAGGCAAATGCAAGTGTGGTAACCAGCTAGCATCATTTTATTGATAGCAAAATGCATCCTTCTTACTTTGTCACTCTGAAACGTTTTCCATTTTGCAGCAATGGTAATTTTGCAGTAAAATTGGAGAATTCATGTTTGAACCAACTCCAGGAAGAAGCAGTGGGAGTTTCCTAAAGAAAACATTCTCACACTTCTTTTGTTTGACACTACCAGTAGTATAACTGCAAACTAAATGGACTTCTTTAATATTGGGCACTTTTCCAATGTATCTGCAGTTGATTTAAACATATTAGAAGCAGGATGTGTGCTTTCTTTAAAGATTTAAATGTAAGTACTGAGAGAACACTGCACACACGTGCAACCATGCATGAGCAGAACGCTTTCTCAAAGGAAATGCGTCGGCTCAAAAGACCAAGCCAATGTGAGCACTTAATATTTGGCTGAAAACCACAGCAGCTATTAGCTTGACACTATGTGAATGCACCATAAGACAGGTAATATAAAATGCTCCAACAAAATCCATTCTACATGATAGAGGAATGCAATGTTACATTTAGAGTGCAGCTAAAAATGGCACAGAAGGAGGAATGTTATGGCATGCGCATGACTATGTGTAACTAATAGCAAGTATTTAAAATGCTGAAAAACATTTTTTAACAGCTGTTATTTCACCCAAGTCCTCATTAAGTCAATAGTTCAAATAGAAGTTCAGTATGCATAATAAGGCCAAAGATTGAAGGATAAAATGCAAGATTGTATGCAAGAGTATGTCTGCCCACATTTAGGCACAGGATTTAGGTTACTGATATCAACTAAATACAGGACAGAGTGAAACATTTTTCCAGAAAGAAAGAAGGGCAAACAAGGGGTGCCATGGTGGCACTGCCATTAATACTACTGCCTCACAACACCAGGGACCCGACGTGGGTCATTGTCTGTGTGGACTCTGCACGTTCTCCCCATGTCTGCCCCGTGGGTTTCCTCCGGGTGGTCCACTTTCCTCCCACAGTCTGAAAGACATACTGGTTAGGTGCATCGGCCATGCTAAATCCTCTCTCAATGTACCCGAACAGGCGCCGGAGTGTGGTGGCAAGGGGATTTTCACAGTAGCCTCATTGCTATTTTTATTAGTGTCAGAAGTAGGCTTGCATTAACACTGCAATGAAGTTACTGTGAAAATGCAAGCCTACTTGTGAGACTAATAAGAAATAAACTTTAAAATTTTTCACTTTCCACATGGTAACATTGTTAGGGATGACATTGCATCACCATTGCCTTAAGCTTTCAATGAACAAGGGGGTACAATAAAGTTAATGGGAAGAAAATATGAACAAGTACGAAATACAGTTATCAAGTTATTTGTGGAAATGTAAGAAAGAGGGGTCCCTCATTGGCTTAACGGTTTAGGAATTATAAACAATTATTTTCGTTGCAACGGGGCCATACTGAAATCTGTCAGTGATAGAATGTAACAAAGCATCAAGGAAGCCTTGTAAATATGATAGGTAAGGGTATAAATTTACACCTGTCTCGTGTTGCCTCACTTGGTAACACTCCAACTCTGAATCAAAAGGTAATGGGTTCCAATCACACTTCAGAACCAAAGGACATAAACAAGGCTGTCACTCCAATGCTAAAGGAAGGTTGTATTATTGGACTTGCCATTTTTCAATTGAAAAATGAAATCAAAGCCCTGTATGCCTGCTCAAATGGGCCCACACCACTATTCACAGCACAACAAGAATTCTCCCATTGTGCTAACCTTCAACTCCCAGAATAAGATTAATTATGCATTCAGTTCATTTGCTATTTTCCTATACAACAATGCTGAAGCACCACGAGAAACAGTGTCGATTTAAAAATGTGAGATATAAACCCGCCAGCCCGACCTCGTCTGGCCTACATGTGACTCCAAACTCATCCAATGTGGTTGCTTTTTAATTACCTTCTGATGTGGCCTAGCAGATCTCAGGGCCGGGGAGTTTATGTCCGAGCAGGCCTCACTACCAGCCATGAAGATGGCCTCTTCCAGCCCTCAGCTTGAAACTGACTCGGTTTAGAGGGATATGAACCAAACGCAGGCAAATGGGACTAGTTCAGTTTAGCATGGTTGGCATGAGCCAAAGGGCCTGTTTCCAGGCTGTATATTTCTATGACTCTATGACTACATAAAAGTTAAATAAGTATAGGCCAAACAGAACAACCAGCACTGACCCAGATACTAGAAGCAACAAAAGGCACGTGAAGACTCCACCTGATGAAGGAGCAGCACTCTGTAAGCTTGTGATTTCAAATAAACCTGTTGGATTATAACCTGGGTCATGTGATCTCTCAACTTGTCCACCCCAGTCCAACTTCGGCATCTCCACATCATAGTCTTAGATGAGAGGTGGCTCCCCAGTTAGAGGAAATGTCCCACCTTTGAGAGGGTTTCTTCATTGATCTCAGTTGAGGGAGAGACTGGGTCTTGCACTGAGGCAGGTTGGTAAAGGACTTGAGTCTTCTTGAGGCTGAGGCTGAGACCAATTCCAAGATTCTGCGAAGGTGTCTGGCATAGATTGGAGATTGTCTTCTGAAAGAGCAGAGATGGCAATGTCATCCACATACTGAAGTTCCACGAGCAATGTCAGTGTCATTCTCTTCTTGAATTTCAGCTTGTTGAGGTGGAAAAGTTTTCTTTTCATCCTGTAGACGATATCCACTCCATTGGGAAGCTTGTTGTTGACAAGGTGAGGATAGTGGCGGTGAAGAGGGAGAAAAGGCTAGGGTGGTGATGCATCTCTAGTTGATTTCAATCTTGACCTCAAAAGATTGTCTTTTTTCCATTAGTGAGGACTGTTGCCAACATCTTGTTGTGGAGGAGTCGGAGAGTGCGGATGAATTTCTTTGGGCAGCCAGCCTTTGAGAGGGTCTTTCATAGTATTTCCCAATTGACCAAGTCAAAAGCCTTGGTCAGATCACTGAAGGCCAGGTAGAGTGATTGATGTTGCTCCTGACATTTCTCTTGAACTTGTCGAGCAGTGAAAATCATGCCTGCTGCTCCATGGTTTGATCAGAAGCCACACTGGCTTTCCGTAAAGATTTCTTCAGGAATGGGAGAAGGAAGCTAGTGAAGATTCAGATGATGAGCTTTGTCTCCTTACTTGAAGATGGGGATGTTGACAGCATCTCTGAGGGGTTTCTTTGTCCTAGATTTTCAGGAACAGCTGATGGAGATGACAGCTGATCTCTTCTCCTCCAAGCTTGAAAATTTCTGCTGGAATCACATCCAAACGTATGGTTTTTCCATTCTTCACGTGTTTAATGGTGGTTTCAAGATGGGGAGTTGGAGGATTTTCTTAAGGTCAACCTCATCGAGGATTACAGTTTAGAAGTTCTTTGGAGTGTTCTCTCCATCAGAGGCTGATGTCTTTTCTATCTCAAGAGGGTTCCATTCTTATTCTTCATGGTTTGAGGCTTAGAGTGTTGGGGCCACATTTTGCCTTGGTGGCTCTGAAGAAGCTCTGGGTGTCGTGCTTGTCCATGGGGTATTATAGATCGTTAGCTTTCTCAGTCCACCAATGGTTCTTGATTATCCAAGTTCTTCTTTGTACCTCTGCCTTCGCTATTTAAGTTCTCCTCTCTGCCTTGCTGGTGATGTTACTCCGCCAGGCACAGAGAACTTTCTTCTTCTTCTTCTTGATGAAGTCTTAGATGGTGTGGGCATTCTCATCGATCCAATCTTGGTGTTTCCTGGTCTTGTAGCTGATGGTTTCTTCACAGCTTGAGATGTTGGCTGTCTTCAGCTCTTTCCAGTTTTCCTCCACTTCATTAGGATGAACGATTTGGAGATTTTGGTGAAGAAATTGTTGGAAGTTTCCATGTTTGGCTCCTAAAGCTGCTCAATGTTGATCTTATTTTCTGAGCTGTTTCTTCACTGTCTGCTATTTCTAGTGGAGTTTGATGGACACAGAGGAACAGATGACCCGGTGGTCTATCTAGCATTGGTCATCGCTTTGGTGATGAGGGCATCATCTTGCTCTTCATTATAGCCATTGTCCAAACATGGACAAAAGAGCTCAACTCAGGAAGTGGGATGAAAGACATTGTCCTGGACATCAAGACTGCATTTTTCTAGGTGTGGCTTCAAGGAGCTTTATCAGAATTGAAGTCAATCAGAAAGCTGTCCACTGGTACAATCATACCTAGCTATTTGGCTATTTGAGGCCAGTCATCTCAATCCCAGAACAGCATTGCCTTAAACATTCATTCCCTCCATCTCTAACAAACAGTGGCAAAACTGCGTACCATCTACAAGATGGACCGCAACAACTCACCAGGCTTCTTCAACAGGGCCATTCAAATCACACCTTTGCCACTTAGAGGAGCAAAGACAGCAGAAGCATGGGGGCATCACCAGCTGTAACTTCCCCTCCACCATCCTAATTTGGAAATAGATTGACCCTGTGACAGTGAAGGAATGTCAATGCCCGAGAACTCCCAACCAAACAGCACTGTGAGTGTACCTACCACAGGGGCTGCAGTGGTTGAAGAAGGCAGCTCACCACCATCTGCTCAAGCGCAAACAGGGATGAGCAGTGAATGCTAACCTTGCCAGCAACACTTACACCCCACACATGAATAAAACAAACTTGTCATTTTTTTAGAACCACTTTTTATTTCTGGTTTGTCACTTCATTTTAAGGAGTCATAATTTTTCTTCTAAGTTATTGCTATTCCTGGATAAATGTCTGATTGTGAGGTACTTTCTGAAAGTTCAAAAGGAAAAGAATTGGGAAGAAAAGAACAACCGATAGGCAGCTAGTTTGGATGAGCCACAAAGCTGTCTGACATTAGAAATGTTACCCATTAAACTTGTGTCTTCAGGGACCAACCTGAGAATTTGATACGACACGCAGCAACACCAAGATGATCATTCCAGGCTTGCTAAGCCCATGGACTCAATAAAAAAAAAGGGGCTCTTCCCACCCCCTTGGCCTAAATTAATCTAGAAATTATACCCTGGTGTTGTTGTCAGTACCCAGAACCCACAGATGGAGTGCTGGAACCATGAGGATCCAACTTAGCACAATGTAGGAATGGCCACCTAGGTGAGATACTGGCTTCTGGTGCCCCTGCAACTATATTCCAGCAAAAAGGTAGAATTTTAAAATTAGAAGACACTTTTCTCAATCACAGTTGTAACCTTAGAAAAGATACATGGTATAAATGTACTCAGATTTTCTGTTTTAAAGGAGACTTTGGAATTCACTCTTAAGTAAAATGCAACCAGAATCTTCTCTAGTTACACATGCTGCAATGCCCTGATTTTGATTCCAAGATTTCAAAGGCATATTGATCTACCTCTGCAGCCAAAAATCTGGATAAAAATAAAGGCAAAGTGATTTTGTATCTGGAAGGATTCTAGTCAGTAGGGTCAGTACCTGTATGGGTTCTAGTTCAAAGGTTTGATACTTATGAATCAAGTTATTAGCCCCACATCCCCACAGAGACTGGTAGCTTTTAGAAAGATATTTAAATTTCTAATGATTGACTGGAAGGGACAACCAAATTTCTAGTTTTAAAACATTTACAATAACAAACTGAAAACAATATTGCCTAAGCATTATTTAGCTAGGCAACATATACACCAAACTACAAAACAGTTCACCCATTTCATTTTTAAAACGACTGAAATCTCACTCCATAGTTGTAATTTATTCTGCCCCTTAAGTAGTATTTATTCTCCAAGAACCAGTCTCCATTTTCCTTTTGCACCCAGATAACTTCCAATTCCTGGGATGATTTTCATGGAAAGGGTTACTTTGGAGATTCCTGCCTCTGGCCAAAACTATATGAATCTTCCAGCATCATTTAACTCCCCACAAACTTGGTCTCTTTAATCCAATCATCAGCTCTCACCTGCATTCTGCATGGTGAATAATAGAGACTGATAGACTCAATCTCTCTGCTTTCCCTCAGATTCTTGTAGACCAACCTATCTGTGAGATTCAGGAATATCTTTTGAAAATCTGCAGCACAATCCTACAAAGTTTTTTTTATGAGCTGTTTCATTCCAAAGCCCATCACCATGGCAACATGAATCACATGGGCCTTGTATCCAGGGAGATAAATTACTTTATAACCCCCCAATGTCATTCAACCTTGGAAATAATTAGACTGTGTAAGGCATAACCATTTTAAAGCACAATATTCCTAACACTTCCCTGAGAGACTTTGGCCAAAACCCTCCCATCCCATCCACCACTACTATTTTAGCGGGCGGATTGCGGAAAATGTGAAATCTCATTGACGATTGAACGGGAATTTCCAGCTTTTAGACTAACCTGTCTGGAGAATTCTGCCCTTTGAGACCAAGGTCTGAATTTTTGCAATACTGAATAGCCTTTCTGTCATTGCAAACATGAAAGCCAGAAGTCCCACCCCCAAAGATTGAGTCTATCATTTTCACAGGGATAGGAATGGAGTCAGTTCAGGCTTTGTGGTGGCAGTTACCCATATAAAATCCCAGTCAGGTCTAATTTTCATCAGCCAGAAGTGGGAAACACAATGTGTATAGATTAGACATGGTAAGAGAAGGTCTAATCTTTGCAGAGAACTTTGGAGAGGTGAGTTACCACTTTGGAGAACTTGAATATGGTCACAGGACATCTTTGTGGGATTCGTGTGCCCTTTGGGAGAAATAAGGCACCTTTGGAAATGTGCATAAAAATTTATAAACTTTCAAGACAGCCTGTCAAGTGTCAAAAGAACAATCAAAAGCAACTATCAAGCTGTCAAGGCAAATAAAACTGTTGCACTTTAAGTGTTTCGATAAAAACAGTGTGAAATAGTCAAAATAATTTGTTGTCATTTTACTCTAGTCAGTTAATATAAGTCTGAGGTTATCATTATTAGATTTGTGCTGCATGATTAATTTTGCAATGTTCTATTATCATTGTGGGGTGACTTCAATTTCATGATTTGATTGACAACTTCAAGTGGTCATAGACTCCCTGAAGTGGGACTGTGAATTCTAAAGTTTGGTTTTTATAAAGGGTTAAGCACTTAATGAAAATTTGTTCTTAAAAGAGATTATGCATTTGTAGGGATGAAAATGAAATGAACAGGCTTTTATGAATGTGCGTGTTTTTAAAAAACTAAATCAGTACAGTGATTTCATTTAACCTTAGTGTTGTTCCTGAGGTTTGTCCATGATGGATACTGGATGGTTGGCATGTTAGGTGTAAGGGCAAAGGAGTGTGGGGTCATGGGTTGGCATATATTGGCACTAAATTGGCATAGAAATTATGAAGAGCCATGGGAGTGGGCGGAAGGCATAAGTTTACATAAAGGGTATGAGGAGTAATGGGGTTGGTAGAGGCTATAAAGTGGCATAGGTTGGCATGGATAGGGCATGTGGAGTGTGGGGGTGAGAAGGTGTGAAGGGTGAGGATTTGAGGATTTATTTTTTGTTTTATTGTTTTCTACAAAATCTTTGACAAAGTCCAAAGATGTGTGGGTTAGGTTGATTGGCCATGCTAAATTGATCTGTGTCAGAGGGATTAACAGGATAAATGTGTGGGGTCATGGGAATAGGGCTTGGGTGGGATTGTGGTCAGTTTAGACTCATGGGCTGAATGGCCTCCTTCTGCACTGTAGGGATTCTATGATTCTAAGTGCCTGTGGACCAAGGTGGGCTTCCACCTAGCCTGCACATTGATTCCGGGGTCACCCACCCTGACCCTGAGAGAGCCTTGCCACCCCAGAATGAAAGTCCCAACTTTTGTGGCATTATTCTCTCCTGTCTGCTTTGCGAAGCTGTGAAATGTCCCAACCCTGTGCTCCCAACCTGGGAGAAAAAAAAAATCAGACCTTACAGTTTACCTATGGTCACACAGATGTTCCTGTCTTTGTCCACGGGTATGAATATTTTGCATCTTCTTTCTACCACAACCTGCATATCCACCTCCTGCTTTAACCTTGAACGCCAAGCCACTCAAGATGTTGTCAAGTAGGAATTAGAGTGGGTCAGGTTTATTCCTTCATTTACTCTAAATTAAGGATACGGACCCAGAACACAACAATCTTATAAACTCCCTATTTATAACAATTGAGTTCTTGAAAACTCTTCAGATTTCAACATAGTAACTTCATTGCAGTGTTAATGTAAGCCTACTTGTGAAACTAATAAATAAACTTTAAAACTTCTCCTGTGAACGATCTGCCAATTTTTCAGTTCTGCGCACTGGAGGGAAGATTGCCCAGATTTAGTGTCCTTTGCTGTACATCATCCAAATCTGTTTGTAGTGGCCATTGGCTGGAACTTTCTGTACTGGTGGAGATTTTTTTTGCAAGCTGCACTGTCCTAACCTTGACACCAAGGAGCACAGTGAAGACAAAGACATGGGGGATAATGGGAAGAGCCAAGCTTCATTATTCACTGCCACAATCATGATTAAAAATAGAACTAGCAGCAGGGAATCATTAAAAAGGCAAAAAATAGTTCACCAGGCGCCCGGGCTATCACAACACACGCGGATTATTGCAGGTTTGGTATTGTTGTTCGGTTCAATTTCTGAGGCATTTTGCTTTCTGCAAATGTCGATTGTCAGGCCTGCTTAAAGGCAAGTTTCGCAGCTACCTATTCCGAAGGCTGCGGAGTTTAATGAAGCATAAAAATCTTCTGAGCGGAAGGATTTATCAGCTGACTGGGGGTGGGGGAGGGACTGAGATCAGTGTAAAAAAGCACGCGTGCTGCACAGCCGGAGTGAGATCTCTCAATATGCATGGAGCAGGTGTGGCCGCCACATCTCAGCACCAGCTCCTGATTACCCTGCCTAAAAGACGAGTGTAAATGAGCAGCTGAGATGAATTACAATGCCTCCCACTCTTTCACACATTTTTTTTTCAGCATAAATATGCAAATTATTTGAAACCAACTTGCCTATAACACACAAGCATGGAGAAAAGAAATTGTGGTATACTGTGTATTTCTCCTAATTAACTGTTCTTAACGTATGGGAGTGTTAGTATAGCAAAAGGCAAAGAAAAACATTATTTAAATGCATTTGTTTCTTTGCACTAATTCCTTTGATAATTCCATGACCAATATGCGAAGTGCCGTTAGATATTCCTCTCACACTTTAAGTATCATTTATTTGGTTTCATTGGTTATATACAAAGATTTTTTTAAAAAAACAGTACTTTCCTCAATTTTGGAAGAGGTTGGTGTTTTGTGCACTTGTGTCGTTAAAAATAAATTTTGCTCAAACTATGACGTGAATCAAATTTAACTTATACACTGATTTTGAAAGGCCATTTTTATTAAAACTGGTGATTCCAATAACACTTATTTACTGTAAAAACAATGACACAATGATTGAGAACACGATAGTTTTAATCAATCCATTTTAGGAATGCATGCTGAATCTGTTCCGAAAGGATTCCAGATTTCTACCATCCTGAAACTGTATTGCATTTTCCTACGCTTTCACAAATTGCTATCTAGTTGAGAGCAAACACTGACTGAAATATTTTCACATTTGATTCTGCTGTGCTCTAGAAAAATGTTGCTGCTGCTCGTCAGTGCTCAAGAGTTTAAATTGCTGCCGAGGTCAGCACTCGATGCTAGAATCGCTCCCTGAAGGTACTGGAGTCAGCAGCAAAAGATATTTGATTTTAGCCCAATCAAGAGCGACAGATGCAACTGCACCTTCTGTTTCCCATTTCTATTCGAGAAGGAATGTTAGTTCAGCTAAAATGCAAATAATGATGCTGAGGCAGGTTCCTCATCAGAGAGATTAAGGAAAATACAGTGCAGATTACAACCCTCTTTTCAGGCCTTTCATGTATTTCTGAGATGACTTGGAACAATAATTGTCAAAAGGAAAGCTTTTGATTGATTAAAAATGAACTAAGAACCTGAAAGTTTTGGTTCCCTGTCCATGTGTACAGACATCTTTATTTATGAAAATAACGTCAACTGATAATCTTGTGGTTTATTATTGGACCTGGACAATCACAGGGAAATGTATGCATTCAAGAACATAACAATAAAGCTCCCTTTATATATAAACATGCGCACCTAACAGCAAAAATAACTTGCATTGATATTCATTCATATTGATAGCACATTTTTAAAATATTTATTCACGGGACATTGGCATTGCCCTTGCCCATGGGCAATTGAGAGTCAACCACATTTGCTGCAGATCTGGAGTCACATGTAGCCCAGACTGGATAAGAAGGGCAGATTTCCTTCCCTAAAGGACAATAGTGAAGCAGATGGATTTTTCCCTGACAATCAACAATGGTTTCATGGTCATCAGTAGATTCTTAATCCTAGTTTTTTTTTTACTGAATTCAAATTCCATCATGGCAAGAATTGAACTCGGGCCCCCAGAATGTTAGCTGAGTTTCTGGATTAATAATCTGGTGATAATACCACTAGGCCATCACCTCCCCCTAGCGATTATGGGAAAACATACCAAGGCATTTCAGGAGCATGATAAAATTAAGGTCAACCCAAAGGAAAAGATATTAGAAGGGTAATTTAAAAAGGTTTGCTAATAAAAATAGGTTTTACAGAGGGCCTTAAAAAAGGAGAGAGAGAGGGACAGAGACAAGCAAAGATAAAGTTCTACCACTTAAAGGCTAGGCAACTAGGGGAGAGGTAAGTGGCCAAAGTTGAGGGAACACACCATTCTTGGAGGATTGTAGAACTGGAACAGGTTACAGAGGTGGGCAATAGAGAGGCCTTAGAGTGATTTGAACATGAGAATGAGAATCTTAAATTTATGGCACTAGGAGATGATGCCGATCTGCGTGATGGGTGCGCGGCTACAGGTAGGGCAGTAAGTGCAGCTTAGGTGGCAGTCAGCAGTGTTTTGGATTACGAACGGTAAAAGATTAGAGGGCAGTCAGGGCATCTTTGGAATAATCGAGCCTAGAAGAAATGAAAGCATGGATGAGCATTTCAGTAGCAGATGGACAAAGGCAGGGCAGACACAAGCAAAGCTAAGGAGATGAAAGTAGGCAGTCTTTGTGATAGATATTATTATATACAAAATTATTTTTAAGGTTTGGTGCTTATGTATGACAGTATTTTAGGTGTACGTTCTTCGTTTTATTTACATCAAATAATATTGCAAAAATCTCTTCTTGCTGAATTAACCTTTAACTAATACTTAATTTTGAACGAAAAATGCCTTTAGGATAGCCTAGTGTCTAATTATTGCTGTACTCTTCTGCTTTTCTATTTTTGCACGTCTGGCAATATTTTACATTGACACGTGGTATTCCCTTCAAAACTATGTGGGACTGATCAAGGTTCAGTTGAAAATATATAAAACAAATGCAAAATATGCATGTATTGTCTCAGCCTTCAATTAACCAACTCAAATTTCAGGGAGGAATATCAGGGATCACTTACAGATCACCAAACATTTACAACTTAATAAGATTTTGAATAAATAAAATTGACAGTGGCTATTGAGAGATTATTGAGAAGGAGGGTAATTTTAAAAGGTTTGCTGATTAATATAGGTTTTTAAATATAGGCTATACAGGTAAAGGAAAAAGCATCGTGTAACTTTATTACATGCGTGGAATATCTCTTCTGTTTTAAAATACAACAAAACTGGTGTAATCACACAGATATTATTCTTTTTCTGTACATCAGGACTCAAAGTAATGTGTAACTGTTATATTTACAAAAAATTAGCTGTCAGAAATTTAGCTTGTTATTGTTAGGAATTAAAAGCTTATCCCGTTAGCTATCATTTTGTTGGAAGTGTAGTCTTTCTTTAAGTGGGAGCAGTTCTTGTCATGAACACTGTACGATTGTAATACGCTCACATGTTGGTGCAGTCAAACAAATGTGACTGAGAAAATGAAAATAATAAATTGAACTATTTATTTTAATATTTAGCACGAATAAATTACCATTAAATACGAAACTGAAAATTTGTGCAATGCATACCAAATTAAAATGCCTGCCACACATTTTACTTAAATTTTAAACAGTTTTATTTTAAATCTAGAGTTTCTTTTGACGCGTGTTTATTTTATCTCTCCGGTAATGCTGGCTATCATGCTGCACACGGCACACTTCATCACTAGCAGAACAATTCATTGCTGTCAATTACTGAGGGACATCTGGAGACTCCCCTGGACAATCAGGGCATGTACATATTGCATGTCACATGAAGGTAACAATTTCGCCAGGACAGCATCGCCATCTGTCACCAATGGAGACCAGTGGCACAAAGGGTTAGGCTTATCGAGGATAGCAGGCCTCTGACACTACCGTAACCTCATTGTCCTTTTCTGCCATCAAACAGTACCTGTTTCCATTCATCCACCATTTACTGCTGCTGGAAATAAGCACTTGTCCATTAACTCAAACTGAAACCACACAGAGGCTGTTGTCAATCAGATTTTCACACAATCAAATCCAGGAAATGATCACTACTTTCATATTTAAAGTACTCTCCTTTTTTTGGGAGGTGGGGGTGGGGTGGGTTGGGGGAGTAATTTCTGGAGCACATCCCCTATTGTGGCTCAAATAAATTGCAAATGTAAATGAAGTTCAGAATGGCTGTCTTTCAATTTGGTATGGAAGTAGCCCCAGGTTAGGGCCTGTAATTCATTCTAATGAAAAAAAATTAAATCATTACCCTCTTCACCCAGTTGCCTTTGCTGGTGGAAAGTTATTTTTTCTGTTGAGTGACTAATTGCCGAATACAAAATGTTATGCTTTATCTTACTTTCTCTGCCTGACTGTCACTTCAGGCCACAAGACTTCAGCGAGCAAAGTGCCTCTTCTACCTCCTTCCTAATTATTTGTGCTTCTCCACTAAAAGTTCTCCAGCACAGATCACGCCGATGCCTCTGGCAAACCATTCATGAAGGACTAACTTAAGAAAATGACCCTCGATGCAGTTTATAATCTCCAATTGTATGAATAAAAATGACACTGAGGTGTCACCGTGATCCCAAAGTGAATGTTTATCACATCCATTTGCTGTCAGCTAAGAGGCAGAGTGGCTTACCAGATAAAGTGAAGAGTTAAGCAATATATTAATACATGAACATTTGTGTCAGCAGGACTAACTCTTTGATCTCAAATCGACCGGGCAGGTGGCTGCTGAGGTACCAGAGCAGCCTCTGTATAATGCAAAGTGAATTGTGAAGTAATTATGCAGTTGATAACCCCTGACACCCTCATTCATTTGCTAATATTGTATGTGCTTTCACAGCCAGTCAAATCAGAGGCTTTAATTCGCATGGATTGAAAGCAAAGTACTAAACTAAATAAAATGGTGTATGATAGGTTGCGTTCATTAAAATACTTAGCACTAATAACTACTACAAGTTTATCTTGCTCAATGCCACGGTACACCAGAAGAGCCACAAAGTGCCATTAAAGCACCAAATTGAGATTTGCACATCGGATTTGCAAATAAAATCCACAAAACTGCATTTAATTACACAGATCTTTGGTGAAAAATAAAAGTAAGGTCATGTGTGGGGAGGATTTTTAAAGCAAATCAGGGTGAAATTATTAGTGACTTCTACTGTAGTGAGATTTGTTAGATTAAAGATTCCATTTGAACACTGTCTGGATTGAACAATACTACATTCTCGATACTTATTTAATAATACATGCATATAATTACCAAATTGAAATGAAAATTGTGCCCAGCACATCTACTTGTTAGTATTGTCCTAACCACTGTTGCATACCCAGGGCAGTGCATTAATGTACTTTAAGACTGATTAATCTGATAGAAACCAAAGCAAATAATCTTTTTTTCTCTTATGAGTCCACCTAACAGGTTTGACTGACTTTAGATACTTGCCAGATAATTCGAATTATATGTCCTGAATAATTTTGTCAAAGGATAAAGTATTTACGTAAAACTGATTGAAATGAGTTATATATCAATGTTTGCCAGTTCCCTCCACTGCATACATTTGTTCATCGTCCTTTGCGCACATTTTTTTTTGCTTTTTAGCTTCTTTTAATTATTAGAAGTTGTTTCAGTGAATGCATTTAATTCATCAGTATTTAAAAAGAATTAAAACAATCGCTGTGCAGAATTCTTGAAATGCAGACAAAACCACTAGATACTGAATTAGCGCTGGGATTTTTTTTACTCTTTAGTCTCTGCAAGTTGACACTTAGCAAAGTGCGTGCTCAAATTAAAAATATCAATATTACAAAACCAATGCAGCATGCAGTGAAATGAAAAATGCCCCAGTGGTTTAACAGTTTTTTACTGCTATTGAGAATTATGGCAATAACCTATTAGCCTGTGGTTCATACCTTACTGAACAGATGTTATAATTCGTGGAACCAAACACACAAAGGTATTCGTGCATACTTATTGCCACTTCCATAACTTTCAGGGAATTATTCCTGTAAACTCCGGTCACTACTTGTTTTATTATATTTGTGGATCTGGATTTATCACGGAAAAGGCAAAAGAGAGCAAGAGCCAACCCAAATCTAATCTCAAAATGAAAATAAGTGGCAAGCAATGCTTTGCAAAATGAATGGCCAGCATGTTTACAGAGTGGCGGATTCTGGTCCCTGTTAGGCAGTGTGACACACTTGCATTTTGGACAAGGCTGTGACCTCTGATTTGTGAGTAGGCACTTTGCTAAGTAATAACTCAGCGACTGAAAGGGAAGAATCCCAGCGCTGCCTCACATCTGGTGATTTCTCTGCATTTCAAGAATTTTGCAATTTGAAGTATCATTTTGAATTTTTTGTCAAAGCCATTTTTTTTTGTTGCTTCCTGATCACCTGTCAATTGACATCAAACTAGGTCATACAGTAAACCGCTATTAATCCAGTGCCCATAAATCACAATCTGAGATTTGATGCCCTGAAGTCACAATGCAAATTTTTTTTTCTAAATTCGTTCAAAGTCTTCAAATCAAGGAGCATAGTTTCTTTTTAATTACCACTTAGATCTGAGGAAAATAGGAAGTTATTCAATAATTTAAATGACAATATGAAATAAACTGAACAATGCAAATAAGTGATTCTTAAAGGCCATTCGTCTGACTTTGTAACTTTTTAAAAAACATTGATATTTTGTTTATCACATTCAGAATATACATATCAATCACAAACCTTAATGAGTCGGCTCTCAGTATCACTACAAAACTCATTTATCCTGAGCAATTTGCATCATAAAAATCACAGCTGAGAATAATTATAGGTCCTTTAAACTGCATGGAATTTTTTGATACTCGCTAAAATATTTTGCTGAAGAATTTTCCTATCCTAATTCTCTAACTGTAACAAGCACTGCGCACCGGCCAGTTTGAATGATTTTCAAATATTAAAGGCACCTGAATAACTTACAGATAAATTAATTATCTCTGTTAAAATCTGAATAAAAAGTAATACTGATGCATAAGATGTCTCTCGTCCCTGTAGAATGTTTTCAACCCGAGAAAACATAAAGGTTTTTCAATTTGGATTTAAGCACACAACCAAGAGCGACACGTTAGCTGAAAGGTCAAAGTGAACATCCATTTGCCTGCTGGGGTGGATGTAAAAGTTCCTGCGGCACTATTCAAAGAGGAACAGGGATTCCCCTGATGACCTAACCAACATTTCTCCTTCAACCAACCCCAATAAATTAATTCATCCAATCACTTGTTAAATTACCATTCATGCGATCTGGCCGTGTGCTGGTGCACTTTCCGAAGTGACATTAATGATTGCACTTCAGAACAAATCCATTGGTTGTGACACACTTAGGGACACTCCGAAGAAGCAATTGTTTATCACATGCAAGTTCATTCTCATTTTGGGACTGACAGACAGTGAAAAACATTGAGTCGCCATTTTTGAGCATGGATGTCCCTTTCATTGAATTGTCGTCTCATAATTTTGGCTTCATTAAAGTATGAGCCTGATTTTTATTCTCCAAATAAGTTCCTGCAAAATGATCCGAGCAGCAAAATTTAAATTGAACTTTAGGGAAGATTTTGCGTTGATGAAATTCTGAATTTAGACAAGAAGCAGAATGAGACATATTTACACAAAGCTCATTTTTAAACGTGCAAATGTGGAATCCTTCACTTCATTTGACTTCTCTGTTAAACTGGAGTTATCTTTTAATATCCCAACATTTAAAAGAAGTTGAAGAGGTGAAAGTTCAGGGTGGCAGCTTAAAACAAGCTAAATTGCTACTAATCTAGCTTTCAATGGCCTAACTGATTGTAACCAAGGTAACTAAAGCTGCAAGACCGCCACAATTTTTTCAGTAAAACATTCAAACCTGTAAAGTGCCTTGAAAAGTGCATTTTTGATTAAGCATTCTATCAGAACATCACACTGTTCAAAACAGTTCAAACTAAAACATGATATCGCACTTGCAGTCTTCTGAATCTTTGATATTTCAGCCTTCTGTAATGATCCCTATGGGGGAACCCTAAGCCAAAATAACCAAAGTTACAAAATGAGCCCCAAAGAAGAAATTACCAACAAGATTTCATTTTCTCTAACATTTACTTTAACACAAATCAAAATCAATGGAAATTAGAGATAAATTAACGGGGGAAATAATCCTTCTAATTTTCACTTAACTGATCGATGCAACAAAGGTATATCTTACACAATCACATGAATTCTCCTCCAGCACGTATGCTATGATATAGTTACACAGTTCCACAATTTGCTGGTCTTTATTCACGCACTGTAGGTCAGGAGTCTTATCCAATTTAAGCTTCCACCTCTGAATTTCGCAGGTAAGCACATTTCTACGAATCTTCTCTTAACTGGATCATGACAGCCCTGATGGTGTATCTTTCCAGAGTTCCTTTTCAACCAATAACACCCCAGTTCACAGTTCATGGCCAATTCTGGGAAAACACCCAGCTCATCAACATCTGAGATTTTCATACAATTTTCCAAACATTTATTAGCCAGCTCGCACATTTGAGCTGCTGTCTTCTTTTCTGTCAAACTCTCTTCCTGAGATTGATTTGCTTCTTCTCCTCAAAAGAATTCTGTGTGTTCCTCTTTCTGTCATCTTTCTCTCTGTCCCTGCATCTGGACCTTTACCCGCCACCTCCCCTGTTTGTAGCAGTCTTCTGTGTCTGGCTACCTGCCTTCTTTCTTAATTTCTTTCCTGTTGGTACTGCTTCTAAGGGAAGACTCACCAGGTCAGATGGATCAGTATTATGCAAGTAAATTACAACTGATTCCTCCACAATTCATGCAAACTCTTAGAAGTCTCTTTTAAAGATGTTTAAAAGCAGTTGTGGATTATCCAGATCTTAAAATAAATTACAAGTTGTATTCAGAAGTAAAATATTCCAATGAAGTCTTGAAACATTGGCCATTCTGATGAAGGGTCATCCAAACTCAAAGCTTTGGCTCTATTCTCTCTCCACAGATGCTGTCAGACCTGCTGAGATTTTCTAACATTTTCTGCTTTTGTTACAAATTTTGTTTACCACACAGCTTCAGGGTCAAAGTTTGTCACCATTTGGTTTACATTCATGAGTTTCTGGTTTGTAAACGCACTGAGTGGAATTTTCCTTTCCAAGTACTGGCTCAGGTAAGAAAAGTGGCGTGTAGCTTGCCAGCTGCACAGTCGGCTAGAAGCCATGTTGTCCAGCACTTTAGAAGAAAAATTCCTTTAAAACGGACCTCCCTGCACGCAGAGCCCCCACCCACCCTGCTGCCCCCACATGTACCTGGGCAATCTTGCACCCCCCCCAATCAATAGTGGGAACTTCACCCCAGTAGACATGGTGAACCCTCCCTCCACCAACCACAGGGACCTCCCTGCACAGATCACATAACCCCGCCCTCTCCATGAAGCTCCCCAGAGACACCCCCAACCTGGCATTGCCCTGCACCAGGATGCAAAAGGGCAGTGCTGCGGTACTGCCCAGGCATGTCATTCTCCCCCTCCCCCCTACTCCACTGGGGGCAATACTTACCCGTGTGCACTTGTTGGTTCCCTGCACCGGGTTCATGTTTTTAACCTTGCTGATGTGATGGTGAGGGGGTGCAAATCCCACTGTTGGCCAGGGGGGGGGGGGGGGGGGGGGGTGGTGGGATGCGGTGGAGATGCAAAACTGTGGGAAATCCCTATAATTATATGTTAATACATTTAAGTGAGTTCCTGACCTTCCTGGGTGGCAACCTCCTTACAGCAATAGTGAGGGGTAGAGTCATTCACAACACAAGATTCAACTGGCAAGACTCTAGTGTTTTCAAATTTGTGAATGTGGGCACAAGGCCCTGGCCTCTGACTTAATAAATTGTTCTTAAACACTGTGAAAGTACAATCATATTTCATTTTAAATCACAAAAATCCTGTTTAAGAATTGTGGTGATAACCCATAAAATATTTTCACTGAACTTTTGAATTAACATGGAACTTGATTTTGATGTAAATTCAGAGAGGAGAATAGAGGTGAAAAATATAAATAAAATCAAGACTTACCATTTAAATAAATTTAATATCATGGTGGCACAGTGATTAGCACTGCTGCCTCACAGCTCCAGGGACCCAGGTTTGATTCCTAGCTTGGGTCATTTTCTGTGTAGAGTTTGCACGTTCTCCCTGTGTCTGCATGGTTTCCTCCAGGTGCTCTCAGTCTAAAGATGTGCTGGTTAGGTGCATTGGCCATGTTAAATTCTCCCTCAGTGTACCTGAACAGGCAACGGAGTGTGGCAACTAGGGTATTTTCACAGTGACTTCATTGCAGTGTTAATGTAAGCCTACTTGTGAAACTAATAAATAAACTTTAAACTTTAATATAGAATTACACGTGTTTGTAATCATCACTACCTACCTATTTAGTCAAAATGGTACAATATGCCATTGGTATAATGGATCATAGAATCATAAAAACCTATAGTGCAGAATAAGGCCATTTGGCCCATCAACTCTGCACCAACCACAATCCCACCCAGGGCATACCCCCACATACTTACTGACTAATCCCTCTAACCTACACATCTCAAGATACTAAGGGTCACTTTAACATGGCCAATCAACCTAACCCACACATCTTTGGACTGTGAAAGGAAACCCACACAGCCACCAGGAGAATGTGCAAACTCCACACAGACAGTGACCCAAGCCAGGAATCAAACCCAGGTCCCTGAAGCTGTGAAGCAGCAGTGCTAACCACCGTACTACCATGCCACATTGAGTTGCATTTGGATGGTCTATGTTTAAGGCTAACCAGTACCAGATTTGAAGGCATAAGTCTAGAAAGTGCGTCAAGTCTGTAATGAAATTATAATTTGTGAATAGTTAACTAGACAACGATGACAGCTAGAATAAATCATCTATCACTTTTTTCTAAAAGTCCAGCCCTTTTGAGCATTTAACATTGTAAATTGAAATACTATTATAGTTTAAAGCATTAAATACTTCAGTAAGGCCTTATGCATTCTTGTGGATCAGAATACTTTTGAAAGCGTTATGAACAGAAATGCTGCATTAAAAAGGGAGCAGCCTTCACGACCCACACAATTTCTGTAATTAAGTATTTCAAAGAGTGTAACCTTTGCACAAAGCTTTCTATGAAGAATACCAGCTTCTTTGGGCTTTTCAGAAATGACTCTGAATGACAATAATTTCACTGCCTCTCTGTAAAATAACTAGTCCCTTCCTAGTGTGGAACAACACGCTGGAAGCCAAGTTTCATATTTCCATCTGTGGATGAGCTGACTCGCATATCAGTGAAAATTTAATTGGCAGACAGGCGTCTAATCTGCTTGATGAAAGCAAATCCACACAGGCTCTTTGCAATTTCTCCTGTTCTAACAAATCAAGCTAAGGTTTACATTTTGTAGCCCATATTCTGATTCCAGATCAGAATGGGAACAGTCCACTCATTGTTTGCTTCAAGTTCCATCTTTAGAAATGTTGGCACACACACTACGCTGCACAACAAAATCCAAATTAATTCAAATTACTCAAGCTGGGTATAGAAGAATCTGATTATGGACGAGTAAACTAACATGTGACTTTTAGGGTGGGATTTTATGATCTCTCTTCAGCGAGGCTCGTAAAATCCCATCCAAGGCCAATGGAGAATTCCGTTCTAACAGCCTTCAGAAGAAAGCAATCCGGAGACAGACTTGTAATGAAACACATTGGGCACAGTTTTACAGCCACGCTCGTCCCAAAACCATAAAATCCGGCCCAAGGTCAACAGATCTTTTCATGGTTCACCCCTCGCCCGCTCCAATTACCATGGAGGGTGGGACGGTAAAATCCAGGACTTAATGTATATACAAGAGCCCAGCATCAAATCTAACCAGCTTGCCTTGACATTCAATATCATTATTATCATTGAAAACCGGCCATTGATATCTTGGTGGTTATCAGAAACCTCATTTAGATCAAAATATGGCTATAGAGGCTGGGATATCACACAGAAATTAACTCACTCCTTGACTCCTCAAACCTTGTTCACCATCTACAAGTTCCAAGACAGGAGTGTGATGGGGTACCTTCCAGTTTCCTGGATGAGTGCAGCTCCAACTATTTTCAGGAGCTCAACACCTTCCTTGGAGCAGAGCAGCAGGCTTGGGACGTCCTGATTGAGGTACACAAGATTCTGAGGTACGTATGAAGAAGATTTTCCTCTTAGTAGTGGATTCAATAACCAGATGGGCATAGATTTAAGAAAGGGGCAGGAGATTTAAAGGTGATTTGAGAAAAAACCTTTTCACCCTGAGGGTGATAGGAATCAGGAACATGGCTGCCTGAAAGAGTGGTGAAAGTGGGGACCTTCAGAACTTTTAAGAAACATTTAGATAAGCACTTGAAATGCCATAGCATACAAGGCTATAGGCCAAGTGTTTGAAAATGGGATTAAAACAGATAGGTGCTTGATGGTTGGCACAGACATGATGGGTCAAGTGGCCTCTTTCTGTGCTGAAAAATTCAATGACTCTTGCTCCAATAGATAGTCTTAATACCAGCACGCACACAACGGGCTGAATGGCCTCCTTCTTAGTCATTAATTATCCATGATTCTATGAACATAGAGGCTTGAGTCTGATCATTTAAACTGATTCTGTCCTGCAAATTTTCATATGTGTTCCTTGAATAATGTTGGCAGCAGACATTGGGCTAAATAAAGGGCAGAGTTTGATTTAATTGGTAAATAAACAGAACAGTGAGGTTCAAAATTTTTTTTCACAAGAATCTCATTTTATCATCTACCAAAGAAACGGTGATCTGAATTCTTGATCTCTTACAGCCTCGGGGCTTATCATCAGATCCAAAGAATTTCCAGCTCTTTGATTTATTGATTGGTTCAAATGTTTAATTCTACTGTTACACTTTCAGAAGGCGGAAAGGACAAGAAAGAGCTTGTATAAATCCATTTTTATGTGCAAACCAGAACAGAGCTTTTACATTAGTATAATACCTCAAAGTCCTCATCTCACATTTGTATGCCCTCAGAAGGCCTTGATAATGACCTACTGGCACTCTTGTGAGAGCAAATGTTTATTGCTAACAAGATTAAAAGGCTTCTCAATTACAAACTTAACATCTTTACCACTGAAGTATCATATTTCAGATGAGATGTTAAATGTAAGGCTGATGTCTCAGTTCAGTGAGATTTAAAAGGTTTCAAAACACTATTGAAAGCAAAATAGGGAGCATTCCTAGGAGCAGCATGGTGTCACAATGGTTAGCACTGCTGCCTCACAGTGCCAGGGATCTGAGTTTGATGCCTGCTTGGGTCACAGTCTGTGTAGAGTCTGCACGTTCTCCCTGTGTCTGTGTGGGTTTCCTCCCACAGTTTGAAAGACATGGTAGTTAGGTGCATTGGCCGTGCTAAAATTCTCCTTCAATATACCTGAACAGACGCTGGAGTGTGGCAACTAGGGGATTTTCACAGTAACTTCGTTGCAGTGTTAATATAAGCCTACTTGTGACACTAATAAATAAACTTTAAAAACTCCTGATCCATTGTCAACAACTTTCCCTCAACTAATTCCATCAAATACACGGCTATTTGTGGAACATTATTTGGAATATCCTGAGGACATGATAATGCACTATATAAATGCAAGTTGTTTCAAAGATAATAGCTAGCAATAATGTTTTCACTTCAATTGCTTAAACGCTGTTGGAATTTACTAAAACCAATGGATAGGAAGATCAACAGCAGCACTTCATAACCCAGGGCAGTTTTACTAATGGATTGTAACTGGTTTAGGTCTGGGAAGGTGATGGCGTAGTTGCAATATTGCCAAATTAGCAACCCAGAGTCTTTGAGGACACAGGTTCAAATCCCATCATGGCAGCTGGTGGAATTTGAATCTGGTTAATAAATCTGAAATTAAAAAGGTAGTCTTGGTAATAGTGGCCCTGAGGCCATTATTGATTGTTATAAAAGCCAATTTGGTTCACGAATGTCCTTTAGGGGTGGAAATCTGCCATCATTACCTGGCCTGGCCTTCGTGTGAGTCTAGACCCACGGCAGTATTGTTGTCTCTTTATTGTCATCAGTTGTGTCAAAAGCACTGCAAAGCCTACAAAAAGGAATGAAAGTGGGTGGATAATACAACATTAACATTAGCACTGGAAATGACAATGGTAAACCCACCCCTGTTGCCCCTGCAAAATCCTGCTCACTAACACCTGGGAGATTTTATGCCGAAATTGGGAGAACTGTCACCCAGACTGGTCAAGCATCAGGCTAATGTGGTCATACTCAAGGAATCATATGTAGAAACAATGTCCCAGACACCAGTCAGCCCCAAACAGTCACAAGGCACCATGTCAAACATGACCAGAAACCTCCTGCTGATTACCACCTACCACAATGCTCACCCCCTCCCCACCAGCTGATGGATCAGTACTCTTCCACATTGAACACCACTTGGAGAAAGCACTTAGTGTGGTAAGGGTACAGAATGTATTGAGGGTTGGGGTCTTCAATATCCATCATCAAAGGTGGCTCAATAGTACCACTACTGACCAAGCCATAGAACAGCTAGACTGGGTCTGTGGCTGGGTCAAAATCCTGGAACTTCTTCCCTAATGGCAATGTGGGTGTACCTACACCACGCGGACTGCAGCAGTTTAAGAAGACAGCTGACCACCACCTTCTCAGGGGCAATTAGGGATGGGCAATAAATGCTGGCCTAGCCAGTGACACCCATATACCTTTAAAAAAATATTTAAAAGACCACACAAGCTTTTCAAACACAATGATTGCAAGATAAGTTGGAAAATATACCAAAGTCAGAAATATTATACTGTATGAAATGTAAAATTATTATTATGCTGATGAGACAAGTTGCATTGTCATCTAATACAAAAGTAAAATTCTGCAGGTTCTGGAAATGCTTAGCAGATCAGGCAGCACCTGTGGAGGCAGGTAGCTCGAATAGGGACCTTCCTAACTCACTGGGCTCCTCTTGGTAAAAAGTACCCTGATTCATGAGATTTTCACACTTGGGGTGATATGGGAAGGGAGGGATGCAGGAAGAAATCAGTAGATGGCAGGAGGAAACAGGGTCAGGGGAAAAGTCCCAACTTGGTTCCCCTTTGTTTTAGATGATTTCATGCCCTCCAGGCTTCATTCTCTAATTCCTCACATCAAACCTTTCATAGCCCTGACTGCCAACTCAGTGCCCACTCACCCAATGTTCACCATAGATTGACCTCAGGAGAAATGTGAAGATGGAAAAGAAGTTTTAAAAATGTAATTTAGCTCTCACATAAGATTTGATAGTGGAAACAAAGTTGCATCTATGTTAAGCATCAACGGTTTTCAAGTAGTTTGTTTCCAATAAAAGTGAAACAAATTTCTATTCTTACCCCCAAATTTTATGGACTGAGACTCCCTTGCTATGATAATTATAGATTTTGAGACTCAGCCAAGCATTACTAGTGAATAGCCCTTAGGGAATAAAGAACTCTGTTGAAACTGCTCAGACAGATGATATGCCAGGAGGCCTTTTACTCAAAGCTGTCCAGGCGAGCTCTTTTCTTAACAATCATTGACCACTGCAGCCATTGTTTTATAATTTGAAGAGTGGGGATTTAAAAAAACTTGAGATCATTATAATTAAACAGATTTTTTTACCCTTCAAGAGCATCTACTCCATTAATCTTTGACTCCTACACTGTGGGTTAAGGCCTTTGCAACAGCCAGAATAGAGTCTATTTGAACTCAGCACTCAGTTCAAATTGTCCTGGTCTGTTTGAGTTTCCTCTTGTGTGAACCATGCCTTGCCTCCTTTCCCCTACCAGCAAAAATGGGATGTCATAAATGGGGACAGGATTTTTACATCCAAATCCTGTTCACTATTTTTAAAGGACCATGGAGTCTTCCATAAAATCCAAACTAACCTTCCACATCAATGATGTCATCAGAACAGAATAGATGTAATTTTGTGTAATCTACAGTGTACCTTTAAGACCACAAGTTATAATTGCTCTGAACAGGACATGCTGAGGTCAGGTAACAATGAAACTTTTGTCTTGAAGATGCATTACTAGTTTATCGGTGAATTCCTTATTAGCTCAGTTGCAATTCTAAACTGAGCCACGACAGATCAGCCATGACCTTATTGAATGGTGGGGCAGGCTCGAAGGGCTAGATGGCCTACTCCTGCTCCTATTTCTTATGTTCTTATGTTCAATTCGCTATTGTTCTACATTAAGTCAGTCAGTTGTAGTTGTGAATAAGCCTCTTTAAGTGTAATATTTTTAAGTACCACAAACACACAAAATCAGGATTGTCATATAGATAGACCAACTTAAATTAATAAGGTTACAATTTTCTTTAAAAGACTCCAGTTGAGGCATTTCATTTATTGCTCAAAACAGACTGAGATTTATTTATATTTTCCCCATCATGTTGGACCTGAATACACTAGGAATGAGGTGAGACCAGGCCCTTATGGCGTCCAAGGAGAGGAAATGTTTTAATTCTTAATCTGGGCTGTAATGAATGTCCTGGTTTCAGAAAATGAAAGCATTGTATTCTATCCCAATGTGCCAGCTTTCATTAGTCATCAATCTGTATTCTTTGTAATAATAGTTTCTATTCCCTGAAAGAATAGATCTTTGTTTTCATGCGAGTCTTCACCCAGTAGAAGCTAAACCACAGGTACGTATCTATGTGCTCATCAGACATTTGAATGTTCAGAGTGATCCTGGGGCCATTTCTGGCTGTTTGGGAAGCCAAACCTCATTGTGAACACTAGCCTACCTGTACACAAAAGCAGCCACATCTATTGACCAATTCTTCACATCACATTGACAGACTGCGAGTAAAATTGATGACCATGTGTCATTTATGAATTTTAATCAATTTTGCTTGGATTGTCTCAGCAATGAAAGAAACAACATGCTGCATAACTATAGATTGCAAAATAGAATCTAAACAAAAATGGTTCAGGTGTCAGCATAGTTCAGTGTTAACACTCCAAACTCTGAGCTCCTAGGTTATATGTTCAAGCTTGACTCCGGAGACTGTAACACCTAATTTAGGCTGACGTGTTCATGCAATACTGAGAGATTGCTCTGCAATTGTTTTTTCAATTAGGTGTTAAATCAAGGCTGCATCTACCCTGTCAGGTGCACGTACAAGATCCAATAACACAATTCGAAGTAGAGAAGAAGAGTCCTCCCAGTGTCCTGGCCAACATTTAACCCTCAACCAACTTCACCTAAACTGATTATCCATTCCTTTACCTGTTCTTTGCTTGCCTTACTGAGCACAGATTGGGCTGAATTTAATGCCCCGCTCCCCCCCCCCGCAATGTGGCACGTTTGAAGGCAGGAGGCATTTCATCAGGCAGTAGGGTGCAGGTTGGATATTGAACCAGCAGCAGGCAGGGAGTCTTCATATGGGTAGCCCAAAAAGGAAACTCTGTCAGGTATTCTTGTGGGCTTCCTGAGGAGCCTGATTGGGGGGTAGGGGTGAAAGGAGGTGGATGTCCCTTGGGCAAAGACATTTGGTGCCTGATCAAAGAATCTGACAGCAGGAAGGAGAATTGGCAGAGACAACAACCACAAGCTTTCTTCTAACCTCCCACACCCTCTTAGTTAGTGACCCCTCTGCCCATGGCTTCTATTCTGTCCTCAGTCATCTGTGATCAAGGTTCCCTTGCCCATCCAAGGCCCCTTGTGGCCGCAGTACCAAAAAGGACTGCTCTTCCTGCTGGTGCTGATGGGCATGAAGAGCTGCCAGCCTCTAAATGATGTGCAGCTCTCTGCTGCCCAGTTAAATGTTTGATGGGTACTGAATTCTGATGGTCCTTTCCCAATGGAGGTAACATGGTGCTCCCCCTTGTTCTTCAGCCAGCAGGCAGCAGGCAAGATCCCTGTTGCCAACTTTAAATTCCGCCCATTGGGTGTCTCGTTTCCCTACTTTGCTAATGAGACTACCCTTTAAAAGTTTGACAATGACTGTGAAGCACTTTGGGATGTTCTGAGGTTGTTACAGGCATTAAACAAATGCTGTATTTTTTTAAAAGGAAGAATGTTATTTTCATGTTAGATAGTGCCAATTGGATCCAAATATTGTTGGCATGAGTTTAATCCTGCAGAAGAGCCTGTGGCTACAGGAATAAGATACATTGATCTATGATTACGAGCCATTCCAGCCAAGACCAGCACAAGTATGCACATCGTACCCGAACTAGCATGAAGATTATCATTCCTGAATGCATTGGAACAAGTTGTAATCGTATCAGAAAATCCCTCAAGGTGTCTGCCCTCTATTTCATATCTTTCTCTGTGGCACAAAGTAGCTCAACAATTAAAAGATATATTTCAAAATTACCGTTACAATATCTTTGAGTAGTGTAATGAGCAGAAGTACTTAGAATCATAGGATTTTACACAACAAAAAGAGACCCTTCAGCCCATTGTTTCTGTGTTGGCCATCCAGCACCTACCTAATCTAATCCTATTGTCCAGCACTTGGCCCATACCCTTGTATGTTACGACATTTCAAAGTGCTTGTCTAAATGTTCTTAAATAATGTGAGGATTTCACTTAAGAGAAAGGAAAACATAAATCACAATATTGGGGTTTGTGTGTCTCTCTGACATTCCTTTCTTGTGGTGCCAGGGAACATGGCATCCAGTGTCATAGAATCTTAAGTGTTTTAACATTTATCAAACAGTAGAGTCCATGTCATAGTGCAATAATGATTTTCCCCCTCATTTAATAATTGATTAGACTCAATCAATGAATAAATATTGACTCTAATTCTCTATTAATTATGGTCTCTCAAGTACTTGTATGGAGATTTAAGTTGGTCACATTTCTGATGTGTTAGAACATTATTGATCTGTCATCAGTAAGCACACTTGCACGGAATGAAAGTCCTTCTCACCATGTCAACAAGCATTTCCAATATAACTGGATAAGGCAAAAAACGCTGTGTACTTGAAATAGCCAATACAAGACAAAATCTGCTTTGAATGTAAGACAGCAGCAACTTTGGAAGCAATGAAATGCAGGGGAATTATTCTTGATTAACAGTCAGTGCATAACTTTGTTGGGTTATCTTGGCCTACAGTCAAGAATAGCAATGTCATACAGGACTGAATGTGGCCACCAATAGGCCAGCTTCTTATATAAGTTTAATTTCTTATTCGTTAAATAAAAAAAAGGCTGCTAAAATGCAGAAAATTGCACTGGTGAATGGCTTACTTTATTAAAATGCATTTCATTTCAATTAGACCAATTTGAAATGTTGGCTCAACGCTAAAGTTATTTTAGCAATGTTTTGCAGAAATTTGGACAAAAAATTTTAAAAGTAAATTTTTTTTTCATTATAGAATCATATCACCACTACTCATTAAACATCTTTCCAAATGTTGACTAGTTTGTCAACTAATTGGTACCACTTTTACTTCTGAGATATAATGTTATCATTTCAAATGACAGTCTGAACTTTAACATTTAACCTCACATAAAATTCCAGTGATCAAGTGTTACTGCGTTGTTGGAAACGCTATCCTCTTGGTCATAAAAGATGGAGGTTAAAGATTCCATGCCATAATTTGCTGAAGAACAGACAGCTGTCTTCATAAGTTTTCTTCCCTCAACCAACATAATCAAAAATAGATTAGCAAGATCTGTGCAGACACACGCCCTAAACATATTCTCTTCCATCTTCTTCTGTCGGGACAGAAATACAGAAGTCTGAGAACACATACCAACCAACTCAAGAACAGCTTGTTCCCTACTGCCATCAGACTTTTGAATGGACCTAAGCTGATCTTTTTCTACACCCTCTCTGTGATTGTAATAACATATTCTGCACCTCCTCCTTTCCTTCTCCCTATGTATGATATATTTTATCTGTATAGCGCACAAGAAACAATACTTTTCTCTGTTATTCCAATACATGTGACAATGATAAATCAACTATAGCAACAATTAATACATTCCAAAGTAATTCAATTTATGTACAATATATTGTGAGACATAAAATAAAGAGACTATAATACAAATAGCTATTTATTGATAATTTGCTATTCTTATATTACAATGTGTTACACATCTTTGTTGCCAGTCAAATCCTGGAAAATTATTAAGAACACCAGGAATTCTTCACTGACTTGTCAACCTGACCAAAGCAGCTGACTCAGTGAATTCTGAGGTTCTGTGGATTATACACCAAAGATTTGGATGTCCAAGGAAATTCATTATTATCCTTTAACTGCATTACGTTGATATGGCTACAACTGATTTGAGTAGGAGTTCTGAAACAGATGCCTTCAAAACTCAGACCGGTATCAATCCTATGTCAAAAGGTCCATACTATTTTCAATCTATGTGACACTGGCTATTCACATCATTAAAGATCAATTGCTCCCTGGTGTTAGTACTAAATACTGTTTAGATGGAAAATTCTTTAACCTCAGTCACCTCCATGCCAAAGCTAAATAAGACTAAACCACAGATATACATGACCTACAATTTATAATGATTGCTGCATCATTTACCAGTAGGCACCAGATTTGCAAACTAGTCTTGATCTTTTCAGTTCTGCATACAAAAAACCTGACCTGTTCTTGAATATTGATAGAACAAAATTCATATCTACATATACCTCACCGGCCAAGTATTACATTTCCTATATATGTTGAAGAAGACACTCTTGAATGTGTTGTTTACTTCCCATTGTTCAGCAGCCATCTCTCCCAAAAGGCCACCATTGACTGAGGAGTTCCAACACCAAATTAGGGACACCAACTCAGCCTTCTAAAATTTACAGCTATGAGCATTTGACAATAAAGACCTCCATACCGCAACAAAGACCTCAGTGTACAAAGCAATTGTGGTCAGCATGTCCCTGTACTGCAGTGACTGTATAGCAGTGATACACAAGAGTGCAGGGAAATTCCATCAGCAATACCTTCACCTTATCCTCTGGATTCAATGGAAGGACTGTCAAACAAACACTGGTGCCAGTTACTCAGGAAAACGCCTCCAAAATCATTTTCAATAGATTAGATAATTTGATCATTGGGGATACTATGTCTCCCTGTTAGATCCTCTTTACTTAACTCTCAAGTGACCAATGTTCCAGGGGAGGACGAAGAAGACATTCTGAAGTTCTTTTTTGAGCACAGCAGCATTGATATTTATGACTGAGAAGGATTTGCTACCAATCGTTCAAAATGTCAACAATTTATTCATCAAGCTGCATCGCACTTTAAGTCACAATATCTTGAGGAGGCAGAGGAGTGGCAGGGAAGCATATCCTGCACTCTGGATGCCACTACCTCATGGGCCACCCTACCCCATGTGCCCAAAGATCTGTAGGTGATGAATTGGCCTGTTCCATCATATGGAAACCCATGGTAGAAACTCATGATGCTGAGTAGATATCACCCTCAAATCAAGGGATGGCTGACGATGTCAGGTTATGAAATAATGCCATGAAAATTATTTTCTCACTAATATAAAAAGATATCATAGCACTTCAAAATCTCTTAATATTAGACAGGATTCCAAAAAGAGACTTTTTGGGTTTGATGAAGTTTAAGTTTATTTATTAGTGTCATGAGTAGGCTTACATTAAAGCTGCAATGAAGTTACTGTGAAAATTCCCTAGTCAGCACATTCCAGCATCTGTTCAGGTGCACTGAGGGAGAATCGATCTAACTAGCGTGTCTTTTGGACTGTGGAAGGAAACCTATGCAGAGATGGGGAGAATGTGCAGACTCCTCACAGACAGTCATCCATGCCGGGAACTGAACCCAAGTCCCTGGCGCTGTGAGGCAGCAGTGCTAACCATTGTGCCACCATGTAATGTGTAAAAGTGGATGGCAAGAGGATTTAGTGGAACATAAACGAGCATAAGCTAACGGGGCCAAAGGTCTTGTTTCTGTGCTGTTAAAAATCCTGTGGAGGACAACAAAACTTAGTTAATTTTTCTGAAGATAAACACAGATGCACAACTCATTTGAATAACGGAGTATGGTGTGTAAATGTGCACCAGAGTCATTTCTGTAATTGAGTGAAACACGAGAAAGCTAAGGAGCTTCATCCTGAATTTGCTTTATTATATTTTCATTTGGAAAATGAAAGGTCTGTGCTATTGCCTTAGTGTAATAGTGGATTAAAGTTTCAATTGTTTTTTTTGAAGCATATTTTCTTGAAAATACGCCTTTCCACTGACTCACAGTAGAAACCTGCAGTAATTTCAATGCGGGCCTGTCTTATCACTTCAAAACAGCTGTGGGCATGTTAACTAGATGCAGCAGTATTGCACATAATAAAATTGGCAGTACTTGTTCCACTGCTTTTTAAACTTTTCATTGTAAACATATTTTATTTAAACTCGGCACTTACTTAATTACTTTTGCTAAACCAGAATTCATTTGTGACACCTATAATTGCTCATTTTGGAATTTTGAGTTAACAATTCTCCTGCGTCTAACTGCGACTAAAATAAGCTTTCTGACAACATTTCGTTGAATGTCTGGCTAAATCTCCTTATTTCAGTCAGTTATTCGTTACTGGGACATGTCAGATTTCAGGATCACGAGGTGTGCAGTTTTATTTATTTAAAAATAAACCCAGACCTTGTAATTGTACTGTTGATCTTCGGAGTATTTACAAAAAAAAAAGCAGTGTTTTATAATTCCTTTTTCTGCGATTTTAGCAAAGGTGTTAACTCAATTATTTAAAATGTGATGATAGCTGCCAGGACCGTTAGATTTTTGTATGTTAGTGTTGCAAGGCAAAATTTCAGGTCTAATTCATAAGCAATTATGGATGAATTTTACAAGGACTTTCTATTGTTGCCCGATGGCCATTCATATCAGGAAATCGCAGAGGTGCTCACATGGTTTTCTGTGCATTAAATAATAAGCAACAAATTCAGATTTGAAAGTAATTATGGCCAGTAGACCTTGTTGGTAACACACATTCAGAATCTTGGGGGAGCGGTGGGGAGGGGGGAGCCATCACAGAATCCCTACAGTGTAGAACAAGGACATTTGGCCCATCGAGTCTGCACTAACTCTATGACAGAGCACCTTAGTCAGGCCCACCTGCCCCCGCCCTATCTCCATAATGCACACATTTACTCCATTAATTCCCCTAACCTACACATTTCGGGACATTAAGGGGCAAACTAGTATGGTCAATCCATCTAACCTGCTCATCTTTGGTCTGTGCGTTTAATTTGGAGCACCTGGAAGAAACCCAGGCAGACATCAGGAGAACGTGTAAACCCCACACAGTGACCCAAGGCTGGAATTGAACCCTCCGCAGTGAAGCAGTGATGCTAGCCACCATGTTACCATGCCATGCATCCTCTACAAAATCTTGTGGCACTCCTGCTGTCTTGATCTCCAGGAATCCTAATGGAATAACGTCCCTAGCTGGCAGTGGGAACCCTGCTACTGATGTAACCAGTAGCCCCAAGGTCATTAAACTGTTACACCAGAGCATCCAGAACAGATATCCTAGCCTTGAGTGCTGGCAGCCAGTCAGAGGCTGATAACTCTGCAGTACAGGCAGCCTCACTGTGAACAGTGCCTACTGTAAATATTGCAGAGGAATAGCGGTGGATCCAATGGAGTCAGGAAGGTAGGGCTGAGTGGATGTCCAAGGTAGGGGTGCCATCCAGGAGTCAATCATAAGACCCACAGCATTGTTTTCTGTGGGCTTCCCTCTGTTCTTAATGTTTGGTCCTTCGAGTGGCCACAGAGTGCCTCAGAATGAAGAATTTCCACTTTCACCCGCAGAAGGCTGTATGAACGGCTTCCCCAGGTGGCACGTCCCCAGCCCACTGCTGTTTGAATACCAGCATGTGTGAGATGAGGCCCTAAAATGACTCTTAAGAAGCCACTCGAGAGCCTGAATTGGTCTTGGGCCATAAAGCCACTGGTAAGACTTCCCACCCTGGACTTGTTTGGAAGGACCAAAAGAGAAAATGCTGGAAAATCTCAGTAAGGGTCATCTGCATTTGAAACAACAACTCTTTTCTCTCCAGATCTGCTGCCAGACCTGCTGAGATTTTCCAGCATTTTCTCTTTTGGTTTCAGATTCCAGCATCCGCGGTGATTTACTTTTCCTTCATTGGAGGGAGGTGGGAAGATATCAGGATCCCCACCCCACCCCTCCCACCCAATCACATGGAGGAGAAATGGAACAAATAGATAAATAGAAGATGGGGCCATAGGAGGCATGAGTGGCAGAATCATGAACAGCTGCCGTCTGAAAGCAAAAACAAGAGAAACAGGATTAAGGCCATCACATGCCAGAAGAATGGACACAAAATGGGGCAAGCAGAGATTATGCTCTGAAATTGTTCGAATTAATATTGAGCCCAGAAGGCTGTGAAGTGCCTAATCAAATTGGAACACTGCAGTTGGCCCAAGGTAGGGAGGTCAGCATGAGAACGAGACGGGAGAATTAATAAGACAGACCACTGGAAGCTTGGAGAATGCTTACAGGCTGAACAAAGGTGATCTATAAAGCAGTCAGCCAAATGTATTTATTTATGCCACCCGAGCATTAGCTTTGCTGCATAGCCAGTCTTAAAGCTTGACACTGCAATTCTGAGCATAAATTCTTACTGAGTACTTCTACTGTAATTTGAGTGGAAATCTTATTTGAACTCATTGCAAGCGTGATTACAAATCTGAGAACAACATGACCTGTAGGGAGAGAGGTTGTCACAATATTGCTCATTTAATGGGGTTATTTTTGTCTCTAGTCTGGCTCTTAGTGTGGCTAGATGACCATTTTCAGTGGTCATCCTTGCTCTGTCTTGACCCCTTGTTGCCAGTTTCAACTCTCACTTTGCTCCCTAATGTTGGTGTTCCTTCCTCTATTCTCCAATATTGATCACCCTCCTCCCAGTCTTCACTGCTGAGCCCAGCTCAGTTTGTCTTTCTATTGTATGGCCCTTGGTTCCCTCTCTATATCCAGCTCTGGTCCCAGCTGAGCCCCTTCTCTTTAATATTGATTTTGACTTTCTCACCTCTTCACCAAAAGTAATCCTAACAGTCTGATCCCCACTCTCCAATCTGGTTAGCCTCTGCCCAACTCACCACTGCTGGTCCTGACTCCATTTCCCTTCTTCACTGTGACTCACCTGATGAAGAAGCAGCGCTCTGAAAGCTTGTGATTCCAAATAAACCTGTTGGACTTTAACCTGGTGTCATGAGACTTCTTACTGTTCCTTCACTATTGATGCCAGTTTTGTTTCTGTTCTCCAAGTTTGGAGTTGGTTCTCTACTTCCCTCACTCTCAAATGCTGCTCCAGGCTTTAACTCTGTTCTCCAAATTGGCCTCACTAATATAATGTGTTGCATTCTGCAGATCACATCAAACTAAAACCGGTTTGAAGTTGCAGAAACAGAGCCCTAAGCCTGCCTGGAGTTGAAATCGGATTTGATGCTTGATGAATAAATCACTGGTATCAAGATTTAGGCTCTCAGTTAATGGAGGATAAATAAAGCAGAAGGTCCACTTAGTCTTTCTTAAGTCTGCCCACTGCATGTTATGGATGTGGGTCAGGCTGGTGTGCAGTGGGCGAACCAGAATATTGGACCTCATCCTCTTCCATTGGTATTCAACTAGCAGTGAGTGGAGGGTTTGTCAGGTCAGGCGGACTCTGATTGTTTTGCTAGCAGGTTTTCAGATGCTGTCCCTCATTCAAAAGACATTTGGTGCATGTTCGAGGGACCCATCACCAGCTTCCTGAGAGCCAACCCCTTTGTCTGTTCTTTTATCGTCCTTCCCCACAGTAACTAACAATCCCTCTCCCTGTGAACCCATTCGGTCCTCACTCACCTGTTTCTAGGCAACTGGTGAGTGCATTATCAACAGTAGTCACCAGTCCTGATGCCACCAATGGGCGACAGAATGCTGTCAGCATCTGATCAGCTGAAGCTCTTGTGTTGTAGGACTTCTGCTACAGGATCCTTAATCCTGAGGACATCCTGATGCTGACCACTTAAGTGCCTGACGGCCACTTAATTCTGGAAGGCCTCCTTCAATGAAGCAATGTGGATCTCCCATTTATTCTCCAGCTGGTGACCGAGACCCCCATTACCAGCTTTAAATTTTGCCCTACAGACCACAACTATAACTTCAAAGAGCTACTCACATTCAGTATAATAGAAAAACTAAACCTAAAGTCAGCGAGTTATATAGAACACACATCAAACATGCCCACCACTCTATCACCCACCCACACTTTGGCAAATCAGAGCACAAGCTCCTGCTCCCGGCTTACAAGCTAAAAGTGAAATGGGAGAACCTAATAAAGAAAGTCATGCAATACTGTTCTGAGAAATCAGATGATCTCCAACGGGACTGCTTCGAGTCAGTGGACCGATCGTTATTTAAAAACTCAGTGACTAATCTAAACGAGTAAGCCACTGACATCATTAGTAAGTGTGTAGAAAACTGTGTACCAAAGAAGCAAATCTGCGTGTTTCCCAACCAGGAACCTTGGATGAACAGTGCTTTCCGCTGCTTGCTGGAGTTCAGTTCTGAGGTGTTTAATTCGGGTGACTCTGACCTATTCAAGGAATCTAGGGAGATCCATCAAAGATGCCAAAAGACATCTGGACCAAGACAGAGTCCCAGGCTAGCTGCACAGATTTCCACTGACTATTAGCAAGGTTTGCAAGATGTAACAGGCTACAAGATGAAGGCATGTAGAATCAACGGCACCAACAAACCCCTCTCTAATGAACTCAATGCATTCTATACCCGTTTTGAGCAAGAGGTCAGCGAGAGCATGCCCTCCACTCCCCGAAGCCTAGGCTGAACCGGTTTCCAAGATCACCATTGCAGTATCAGAACAGCCTGCTTTAAAGTCAACCCACAGACAGCGACTGGCGCAGATGGGATACCCGGACAAGCACTCAGATCCTGTGCAGACTAGTTGGTGGGGGTATTCGCAAACATCTTTAACTTCTCTTTACACCAATCTGAGATCCCTATCTTCTTCAAGAAGATGACCATTATCTCTGTGCCAAAGAAAAGCCAGACAGTGTGTCTTACTGACTATCACCCAGTGGCTCTGACATCCATCATTATGAAGTGCTTTGAAAGGTTAATCACAGCACAAATCAATTTCAGCCTCCCAGATTGCTTGGGTCTACTATAATTCACCTATCGCCACAACAGGTCCACAGCAGACACCATCTCCCTGGTCCTACACTCAACCCTAGAACGCCTGGAAAACAAAGATACCCATGTCAAACTCCTATGTCCAGCCTTCAACACTATTATTCCCACAAAACCCATCTCCAAACTCCGTGGCCTGGGGCTCAGCACCTCCCTCTGAGACTGGATCCTAGACTTCCTAAACCAGAGACCGCAATCAATAAAGATAGGCAACAACACCTCCTCCACTATCATCCTCAACACCTGTGCCCCACAAGGCTGTGTCCTCAGCCCCTTACTATACTCCTTTTTCACCTATGACTGTGTGGAACAATTCCCCTCCAACTCGATTTTCTAGTTTGCTGATGACACCACTATAGTGGGTCAGATCTCAAACAATGATGAGATGGAGTACAGGAAAGAAATAGAGAACCTGGTGAACTGGTGCAATGATGATAATCTCTCCCTCAATGTCAGCTAAATGAAGGAAATAGTCATCAACTTCAGGAAGCATAGTGAAGGACATATCCCTGTCTACATCAACGGGGATGAAGTGGAAATGGTCGAGAGCTTCAATTTTTTAGATGTCCAAATCACCTGTCCTGATCCCTCCATGCTGATGCTGTAGTTAAGAAAGCCCACCAATGCCTTTACTTTCTCAGGAGGCTAAGGAAATTTGGAATGTCCGCTATGACTCTCACCAGCTTTTATTTATGCACCATATAAAGCATTCTTTCTGGTTGTATCACAGCTTGGTATGACTCCTGCTTTGTCCAAGACAGCAAGAAACTACAAAGTATTGTAAACAAAGCCCAGTCCACCACACAAACCAGTCTCTCATCCATTGCCCCTGTCTACACTTCCTGTTGCCTTGCAAAAGCAACTATCATAATCAAGGACCTCACGCACCATGGACATTCTCTCCTCCACCATCTTCCATTGAGAAAAAGATACAAAAATCTGAGGACGTGTATCAACTGACTGAAGAACAGCTTTTTCTCTACTGCCATCAGACCTTTGAATGGACCTACCTTGCATTAAGTTGATCTTTCTCTACAACCTAGCTGTGTCTGCACCACTACATTCTGCACCCTCTCCTTTCCTTCCCTATGTGTGGTATTTTCAGTCTGTATTGTGCAAGAAACAATATTTTTCACTGTGTACTAATATATGTGACAATAATAAATCAAATCAAATCAATAAGAGAAATTTGAAGGGAAACAGATTGGCGAATTCCTCTCCAAGCGCTTGTTTCTAATACAGGTTATTATAGAACAAGAACCAAAGATATAGTGTGCCTTTTAACTGGGCAGAAAGCCAACATTTCTCCATAATTAATAACTTGCTAAGGAAAATGTGTTCTCCAGAATGTTTTCAAAATGCACTTTCCTAAAATTTTATTTAAAAAGTCATCAATTACGTTGAAAACAATATTCTCCAGCTTTTCATTGAAGTAGGATTTTTGGCCACTTAATACGTATGTCAGTATCATTTTCCGTTTGTACCAATGTATGTCCACTTTGGGGAATGATTAAGTCATTTTGAGAATGTATAAATTATACATACTGTAAATAAATTTAAAATTAGATTTTTGGCAATTGTAAAATTCAAATCTCTTGACAATCTGCATATGTATATTTTATATGTAACTATAGAATTAAATGGCAAGTGAGAAAGGAAAAAATAAATTCTTATTTATCGCAGAAGCTAATGGTTAGAAACTCACTTGAGTGTGAAGGTAGCTGGAGAGTTGGCCATTAATTTTTTGCAAAGAGAGTATTTTCTTCTTAGATTTCAAGCTAATTCTAACTTCTTTCTTGTTTGCAACTAATGAACCTCTACATGAGGAGTAATTACTGAAACTTAAAATAGTCTCTCAAATAGACTGCTTTCTAATTTGATTTTCAGTTTGAGGGCTGCCTGTGGTGATGGATTAGTCTTGATGTATAGACACTGATAGCTCTAGCCTGCCATCATTCAGTGCCATGTAAACACTACTCTCTTTCTAGTCTCCTGAAAATGTGTCAGTCCTCTATTGTATTAATCCATTCCTGGTACTGTAATGTCAAATGTCCTTTTCACATCTTCAATGTCAAAGCTCAATATCAATGTCTTTAAAAATCTAGAATTGCTCTTTATGCCGGCATTAGTACTTTTATGATCTATGGGGGGAAATAGTGTAGCAAGAGGCCAATACACAAAATCATCATACTACCAGATGTATGCTACTTTCTGTTTTTCATTTTCAGGTAGTTTACTGCTAGTGCTCATAGCAGGCATGCTTAATAACAAGTTTTACAACTGGAATTTTCACAAGTCTGACTTGTTCCCTGCTAAGGTAGTGGGTGGGGAGGGTGGGTTATGGGGTGGGGATGGAGGGTCTTGGTGGTTATCTGAGATAATTAGAAATAACATAAAAGCAGTGGAAAAATAGCACTGGAGAAAAGGCAAATAGTGACCTGAATGTTAGCAGAATCCAAGTTTTGAAATTAAAACGAAGGGGTAATCATACTAAAACCAGCATTCTACAGATCACCACTAGTCAAAAAGAAATGGAGGGTGAAATATGAAATGAATAAAGGATAATAATCAGAGGAGACTTTTATCCACCTCAAAAAAGGTACAAGAAATGGGTTATAATGAATGGAGCTTTTAAATTTTATTTATTAGTATTGCATGTAGGCTTATATTGAGACTGCAATTAAGTTACTGTAAAAATCCCCTCATCGCCACAATCTGGCACCTGTTTGGTTGCACTGAGGGAAAATTTAGCATGACTAATGCACCTAACCAGCATGTCCTTCAGACTATGGGAGGAAACCAGAGCACCCGAAGGAAACACACACAGACACAGGGAAACGTGCAAACTCTGCACAGACAGTGTCCAAAGTCAGGAATCGAACCCAGGTCCTTAGCGTGGTGAGGCAGCAGTGCTGATCACTGTGCCACCATGCAGGACACCTATTTTGCCTATGAAAATGAATAGTGTTGGATTGAGCAACAAACAAGAGGAGTGAGAGCAGGGATCATTGAGGCAATAGTGATCAAAGCATAATTGGGTTTAATGTAAAGATTGAGAAGGAAATGACAAAAATGATAAAGACCAAAGTAGTACATTTAAAAATAAAGCTGATTTTATGGGGATGAGAATGGAACTAAGGAAAATAAACTAGAAAATTTACTGACAAATAAAGAAATAAACCAATCATTGGAAGCAACTTGAAAATATGCTCAAAAGAGTCAGGGAAAAAAAAACACTAAAAAGCAAAATCAAATTAGCCATTATTATCATGGGTGAACAAAAACAAAATTGAATCTAATAAAAAAACTGTATAAAAAAGAAGAGAATGAAAAATGAAATACTAAAAGATTAGGACAGAAGTCAAAAAAAATTAAGGAACAAAGAAAATCTACAAATCAAAGAATATAAAAAAAGGACATTGTTATTCAAACACATTAATAACAAACACATCAGCACATGGGTAGGCCACCGACCTCATCTCCACTGGAGATCTTCCCTATACAGTTTCTTCCCTATACAGTAATCTTCCCACAACTTCACACAGGTCACATCTATCAGAAACATGACTGAACTGACCCATCCCACACAGCCTGCCCCACAAAACTGACCTCCTTCTATCTTTCCTTGCCCAGTCTCTTTCCACCTATATCCAATACCTTCGACCTTCCTTTAACAGTTTCCATTTTCCAAACCGCGACCACCTCTTTCTCACTGTGGATGTCAAACCCTTGTATAACTCCAATTGCCATCGGGTAGCCTGAAGGTTCTGTTTCTTCGTTGAACAGAGACCCAACCAGACCACATGTGCCACCACCTTCCTCCAGCCAGCTGAAATCGTCTCACATTTAACGACGTCTCTTCTGACTCCAGTCCCAGTGATGCGGGGCCCCAGGGCTGGCTAGTGATTGAGTTGGCCAAAGGAGGCTAATAGTGCGGGGCCACTGCGCATGCACCGGTCTCAGCGCGGACAGATCAGGATATGTGTGGTGGCCCGCACAGCACTGTGCTGCTGGCATCTAGGGTGGAATAGGCTTGTGCACTGATTTTCAGAGTGAATCCCACTAGGGCACTCTGCAGTGCTCAGAGTATGTGAGATTCATTCTGAAAATCATGCTGAATAAACCAGTGGGAGTTATTCCAGTTTTCACATAATTTCAGCACTTAGAATTTTTTCAGGAGAATCGCCCCCGATATGTCAAAGCATACTACCAGATATACTCATTCTATTCAGGTCCATCTCCTCCTAACTGGAATTTTAGTTACTCACCTAATGTATACAACATCCGTCAGTGCTTTGCAAAAATATTTTAAGTTGTCCTAACCATGCCAAAAGTAAAGTTAACAACAATACAACCTTTCCACCGTTAATGGGCAACAATATTATCACAAGCCAAACAATTATAGCCATAGTGTTTAGCTAAGAATTTCACGGTCAATTTTTTTTAAAGCGAATGATTATTTTTGAAACGAATATGTTTTAAATTAATGACCTTTACTCCTTGCAAATGTTTTACAAGTAAAAAGGTGGTTTTATAATTTTGCACCCATTATAAAATTATGCCAGTGCTAGCTTTGATAGTGATTATACTTGACAGATAGTCAATGTTTATAGCACTGATTTGAAAAAAATAAATGAAAATTCTAATGGTACACCATTAATAATTAATTACCTCAGTGTTGGTTTGGCAGTGCCACCCCATAAAAATATTCCCACAATTTTTTGTTTAGCAGCAGTGATTCTTCACATGGACCAAACTGGAGAGCTGGACAGCATTACAGCTTTCCACATAATGTTCACATAAAGAAGGAAAAGATAGAGCCATAATTTGCATTCACTTAGCATTTTAACACATTTTTTAGAAACCTCTCCAAGTGCTTCATATGCAATCTATTACTTTGATGTCCACTGACTGTTAGGTGGACAGATGGGATTTTATGTGCAACAAAATCCTACATGCAGCCATGACTAAAATTTTTGATTTGATTTATTATTGTCACATGTACTGGGATACAGTGAAAAGTTTTGTTTCTTGTGTGCTATACAGGCAAACATACAGTTCATAGAATACATAGGAGGAAAGGGAAAGGAAAAGGTGCAGAATATAGTGTTGCAGTTACAGGTATGGTGAAGAGAAAGATCAGCTTAATATGTAACAGGACCATTCAAAAGTCTGATGACAGTAGGGAAGAAGTTGTTCTTGAGTCAGTTGGTATGTGATCTCAGACCTTTGTATCCTTTTCTTGAGGGAAACAGATGAAAGAAAGTATGCCTTGATTATGCTGGCTACTTTATTACTAATGTTACATGTATTAATATACAGTGTTGTTTCTTGTGCGCTATACAGGCAAAGCATACTGTTCATAGAGAAGGAAAGGAGAAGGTGCAGAATATAGTGTTACAGTCATAGCTCGGGTATCAAGAAAGGTCAACTTAATGCGAGGTAGGTCCATTCAAAAGTCTGATGGCAGCAGGGAAGAAGCTGTTCTTGAGTGTTTGGCATATGTTTTCAGACTTTTGTATCTTTTGCCCAACAGAAGAAGGTGGAAGAGAGTATGTCCAGGGTGCATGGTGTCCTTGATTATGCTGGGTGCATTCACGAGACACCATGAAGTGTAGACAGAGTCAACGGATGGAAGCTTGGTTTATATAATGGATTGGGCTGTGTTCATAACAATTTAAACAGAAACAAAAAACCAAGAATATTATATATTTTACAGTAACATATTTAAATTTATCCAATGGATTTTTTTTATATGATTTATTTCCTTCATTTGAAAGTTTCAGTATCTCCCAAAAACTTGGGCTTCGATGTGATACATTTCCTAAAAGCTATATGAGACAAATTTGCAGGATAAGCATTTGAAGTGTACCACGGTTCCCATCATTTATGATTCAAGAAGCTATATGGTAGGAAATTCTTCTTCACCTCCTAGCATTTTCTGCTCTGTAGCTTTCTGTTAAATAATTTAGATGAATGAGGGTAAAATTCAAAACCTGCATGTCGATAAAACATTTATACTTGTGTACAGTTGGAGTTAGAAAAAGGAGAATTTACAGATAAGGAGTAGGGCCAGAAACAGATAAAGGGCAAAAGAATTTGTACTTTCTTCATTTACTGTTGATTCAAATTTACACAAAACCAACAGTTGAAGTCAACCACTTATCTCTATCTATGTTTTGCTGACAGCAAAGGTCAATCATAATTGTGGAATCTACAGGGCAAGGGAAAGATGAATAACAGAAAGAGAATTTGAGATAAAGAGAGATGCATCCTTATTTAATCTTCCCCATTATGCTGTCGGATGCCTTACTGCCCTTCAGGTTGCCATCTTTGTAGCAGCATTGTTTTTCTTGGAGCCATAGAGAGATGGAAACAAAGGAGAGGCCACATTACTGCACTCACCTGCTGCCACGTATATATGACAGAGCAGTCAAGATCACCAGTGGAGTCACAAGAACACAGTCTGAATTAACAATATTTATGGCAAGGTTGTTGCTCAATACTCTCTCAGCCCTTTACTGAATGCGAACAATTTTTACTAAGAAAATCCAATTCCTGGCATGTAATGCCATATTTGATTTGATTTGGTTCTAATTCAGTTTAAAATGAATACATATATTTTCTGCTCTTCTCCCACTAATGGGATAAGGAAAGAATGCAACACATTTGCATGTCCTGAAGTTGTACACACAGCAGTTCTCGGGTTCACCTGAACTGCACATTTCAAACATGTGCCTTCCTTATGTCATATGTTAACAGAACAACCTCACTTCAGGCTGTCACTGCACAATCTGGATACTGAACATAAAACTATTTCAATTTAATAATAAATTTGCCAGTTTGAGTTTGGCACCCCAAGTCATCGTTCTACTGCAGATTATATATTTCTGTTCTGCCATATCATCTACACATTTGATCCTATAAATGTTTTAATTTGGTAGAACAAAATGACAACATTACATGGGGGCAAAAAGAATGTGAACTCACAATATATTCATTCAAAAGCAAATATTGTCTTTATGTTCATATTTATATACTACAGTAGATACCTACTGCAGTCACTGACAATGGATATACAGTTTTAGGTTAATGTAGAATTATCCGTGTTTATAGATTTCGACATTGTCCTTAGTGCATTAATGTACATACAAAGCAGGGAATGCTGCAAATATTCAGCAAGTCAAATCTGTGGACAGAACAGGGGAGTTAATGCTTGAAGTGTGAACTTTTCATCTAAATCCAAAATGCTATTTCCTCTGCTCTTTCCACAGATGGTGCCTGACTTGCTGTGTATTTCCAACATTTTCTGTTTCAAATCTCCAGCACCTGCAGTTTTTGTGGTGTGAAGGGTGTTCTGCATAGCAAGGGTTAATGTGGGGCTGGAGAACAGCACTGTACACAGTATGATGTAGAGATACATGACAGTGAAGAGGAGAGAGCATTATATGGAGAGAGTCAAAGAGAAGTCAACACGAGGTTAGCTCTTAGTTTGGGCTATACCTTTTGGAATACATTTTGTATATTATATATATTATGTGGCTTTTGTTCGAAATGAACACTACTTTTAAACCTTACAAACCTCTTGTCAGACCTACTGAACAAACACTTACAACATGGTGGCAGCTCATGAAAGAAATCAAAGAAGTTGCTCAAGGATCCTGGAGTCTGAAAAGCTAAAGAAACTGCACCTGACCTAACTTAAATCCATCTGAAGCAAAGAAACAGCCAGGAATTACTGGAAAAGAAACTTCATTGCAGCTATAGATACTGAGGGGCAGATGAAAAATCCACTGTACAGCCACATTCACCACCAGAGCAGGTAGAGGTCTATTATCGATCGCAGAATCAAAGGACCTGGGAAGGATGAGCACAAACCCAGTTCTAAGATTCAACTAGTCTTTACTTTCAGAATCCCTATAGTGCAGAAGGAGGCCATTCAGCCCATTGACGCTGCACTAACTCTTACCCAGAGTTACCCCATGACCCCATGTACTTACACCATAAGCCCCCTAAATTATATATCTTGGGAGACTAAGGGGCAATTTAGCATGATCAGTCAACCTTACCAGCACATCTTTGGACTGTGAGAGGAAACCGGAGCACCCAAAGGAAACCCATGCAGGCACGGGGAGAACATGCAAACTCCACACAGAAACAATCACCTAAGGCCGGAATTAAACTCGGGTCCCTGGTGCTGTGAGGCAGCAATGCTAACCACTGTGCCACCGTGCAACAACTCATTAATCAGTCCGAGCAATCCATTTCGTTAATCGCTGTGGTCAGCCAGGGTTCAGAGTCAGTGCTATACCGCACAGCAGCTGAGCTCCATTAAGAAAAAAGATTTTAAAAGCCCAGCCCTAGCCAGGAATTGCTTTTTAATTGCCCTATCTTACTCCAAAAACATTCTAAAGGGCCCAAAGCTTTGAATAAAAATACATTGCAGGGAATCAGTACCTTTAAGGTGGAGTCTGTGATCGCTGCAGGAGCCTATCAAAATCTGACAAGTGTGGGTAAATGTGCTGAAAAAAAAACCATGACTGCAGTGCCGTCTTTAAAAGTGAAGCAGTATTTCAAGCTTTCCTTCCCTGTACTGAAAAGCGATAGCGGATAACAAATCAAGACTACCTGTTTAAAATGGGCAGATACAAGGGCCAAACCAAGTGTAGAATTCGGGACTCTGGCCATTTTACCAGGGTAGGTTAAGACATGGTATAGAGCAATGTTAACTGTCCAGCTCATAAGACAAGCAATAGGGGAGGGAGACTTCAGGCCAAGGAAGACAATACGCAAATGGTTTCCCAACGCTGTGTGGTCTATATCAGCTCTGTGAAGCATTAGTAAAGAGGCTTTTCAAAATATATTTTAGTTTCAGGATTAGATAAGAAGACAGAGGCAGATTATGTAAATACACTACTACACTCAGCAGGTCTGATAGTCAATGACACTATTGTGAGGCAAGGAATAAATGGAATTTCAGATAAGTTTGAAGGCACTCTGAATTCCTTCAAGACCTACTTTCACTGCAGAAGTAATAAAACTTTTAGAGTGAGCAAAGTTTAACAAGACCAATAGCCTGGAGAACCCATTGACTCTTTCATAAACATACTGGCTGGAATTGTTCAGCTATTCACGCCATGGGATTTTCCAGTCCCGCCAGCAGTGCACCCCACCCGTGGGTTTCTCAGCGGCATGGGGTGACATCGATGGGAAATCACATTTACACTGGTGGAATTAGAGGATCCTGCCGCCAGCAAACAGTGTGCCGCTTTCCACTGCCGGGAAACACACGGCTAAGAGACTGAAGAATCTTATCCTATATAGAGACTGACTGAAGGCTGTGAATACAATGACCTTAAGTCAGAACTCAGATGAGACTGAAGAATAGTCAGAGAGGCTGACAATGTCCTTTGGGACCCACTAAAGGCAAAAAAAAAATCTGACTCTAGAAAAGGCAATCCAAATAATCACGCAATGTGAAATTCACCAGTCCATTTCACTAGACAAGGTTAAGCCATGGTATAGAGCAACACTAACTGTCCAGCTTGTAAGACAAACAATAGGGCAGGGAGACTCCAGGCTAAGAAAGACAATATGCAAATGGTCTCCCAACACTGTGTGGTCTATGTCAGCTCCGTGAAGCATAAAGACCTCACAATAATCCAGAAGCCTTTTGCAGTACACAAGATTGAGGCGCTACATCAGGAAACAGTCCAGCTGTGATTCTTGGATGTGTCCCAGATTCCCCTTCTGGAATTCTGACATCTCTGTAAACACTCACATCCCCAATTTCAAATTAGACATGTAAGATAGTGTTACAGCCCTCTTGGTGGAAAAAGTTTGGTTAAAATTGACAGAGATACGACTCTATGACCCTGGAAGAATCTGACTTCTGGTCGTAGGTATGATCCTGCAACAACTCCGATATGGCGACAAGAAAAATTCAAAATTTTGTATGTCATTTGAAACCATTTTTTCTCTCTTAAGCAGGGCTACTTATGTTGCTCTTAACCTCCTCAAAATAGAAGACTCCAAAACAATCTCTGTCATTAACTATATGGAACTGCAAGTTCCCAAGAGATTCACCAATGAAGAGACTCTCAACTGGGACTTCAGCTCTGGATTGTCTTCGCTTTTTGCGGGTTTGGTTTGTCCAACTTCTTGAAGTCCAGCCAAGCCTTAAGAAATGCATCACCATACTTTATGTGGAAGACATACATGGGAGTGACCGACAACAGAACAAAGAGCCCCAAGCTCAGTCTCCAACGGTTGCTGTCACATAACCAGGCAACGAAACTGCAATTTCGAGCATAAGCGCACAGAAGTGAAGTGATGTTGGAGCAGGAGAACAGCTCGGCAGAGCACATCTCAGTGTGATACAAGGGCACAGGAAAGAATGCAGAGTGATGATAAAAGCTAAACTGTAGGCTGAGAGCATGGATGAAAAGCATTCAAATGGAATGGACGTACACTTCCAACTCTCAAAGAAAGATCATGTTGGATCCCACAGAGAAAAAAAAATCTGTTCATATTATGGAGAAACAGAGTGATTAGTCCCTCCGGAAGGAACAGGACAATCCTATGGTGTCTGAACAGAACAAATGGGTTGTTGATGGAAGGCAAAAAGTGCATCAGGTGGAGACAACTAAGTGCAAGAAACACAGAATACTACCATTTCAACTCCAAGCCAACAAAGCTTACCCAAAGCATTGCACCTATCACTCATCCAAGTGTGACAAGAACAAGATCTGGAAGAATTGTCAAGCCTTCACACCATCTGAACTAATAAAGTCAGAGGTTTGAGAGGGGGAGATGGGGTAGCATGTGAAAGAAAGATTGTACTGTACTTATGCCGGGTAAAGACTTGAGCAAGGTGTAGTATAATGATGTTTGGTAAGGTAACAGTTAATGTGAGACTACAGAACAGTATCATCCACAGTGTGATGTAGAGAGAGAGACACACAGGACAGTAGACAGGAGAAAAAGTTGTATGGAGATAGTCAAGGAGAAGTCACATGAAGTTAGCTTTTAATTAGGGCTACAGTTTGCACATGTGTAAATAGTTACGTGTAACCAACCAACACAACTATGCAACCTTACAAAAATTTGAACTTCTTAGGGAGGCCTACTAAATAAACCCTAACAATCTTTTGTTTGCCTTTTGTATATGGCAAGCAATTTCACTGCAGTGCCCAGAAATAAAAATTAGTGCAATAAGCATAGGTATTCTATTTTTCAAGTAATATAACCTTTGTCTTGATAAATAAGTATATAAAATCAACATTAAACTGTAAAACCTTAAATAATGAATTATAATTTATAGATTTTTATATCAATTTTAACTTGTCTCGACACTGAAAAATATACATTATCATTTAAGATCATCAATCATGCTCATCTTAATACTAGAATGTAATAATGATCACCATTTGAAATGTGTTGTTAAAACCTGCACTAAACTGTACTTATCGGATGACAAATATGATATCAAAGCATTGTGCAATATTATAAATAGAAAATAATTCATATTTGGACCTCATGAATGGAACTAACATCTTCATGCAGTACAAGAAGATCAAAACTGCCCCCAGCTCCGTTTCCCCAATATCTCTCCAACTCCAGAACAGTGAACAGTGGTTAGCATCGCTGCCTCACAGCAGCAGGGACCTGGGTTCAATTCCCAGCTTGGGGCACTATCTGTGCAGACTTTGCACATTCTCTCTGTGTCTGTGTGGGTTTTCTCGGGTTGGTCCAGTTTCCCCACAGTCTGAAAGACGTGCTGGTTAGGTGCATTGACCTGAACAGGCACCAGTGTGTGGCAACTAGGGGAATTCCACAATAACTCTATTGCTATGTAAATGCAAGTCTATTTGTGATTAATAAATAAACTTTTAACTTTACCCTGGCACAAGACCAGACCTAGACTCAGTGTAATGTTGGCAGAAATAGAGATGGAGATAGCCCCATGCCTGAACCCCTTAATATATTTAGTTACAAGTGATAAATGAAGACGTGTACAGAAGACTAAAACAACTGCCTTAACAGTCTCCATAACCAACACCAGTACAACATGGTGGCAGCTAGGGATCAAATAACCTTTGACCTCACAAGAATGCTGCAAAGCTAAGAAAAAGAAAATCTTCAATGGATTGTGACCTGAAAGAAACACCCAGCTGAAGGTATAGATGCTGAGGAAATTCACCAGAAAAGGCTCTAGGGAATAGAGCCTGGAAGCTCAAGGCAGAACTTTCACTGCAACTGATGACTTCATAGAATCTATGTTGGAAATCTGGCTTCAGCATATACAGTCTGTAACCTGCAAAGGTGAACTAGTCTTTTTAACTTCCAGACTGCAATCATCCTGCAAAATCTTTTTTACTAATTCGGTCAGAAATGCCACTTGAATAAAACCCATTGCCAATCCCAAACCCCAAACCAGAGTCTAAGCACATGGCCTCAGAGTCAAAAATAAATTTTAAAATGGTAATTAACTTACTCAACTCTTGGGAACTTAACAAACATCCAAATTGTTAAGGGTGCAATTAATGTAAATGCCCCACTACTGGCAATGTTAAATCACTGAACAAATCAAGTCAGCAGACAGCCAACTCATGCAGTCATTGTCAAACATGCTTCCTCCAGAAGTCTGCCACTGCCATTTTGGAAAGTCCACCAAAACTGGCAAGCACAACAAATCCATTGTCCTGCAGTGAATAGCAATGAGGGACTCAACCCTCTGGCTCTTAACGTTGGTGGGATCTTCTGGGCCTGCTGATAGCACTCCTCTGCCATGTGCTTCCCAGTGACATGGGGTGGAATCAATGGGGAATCCTATTGACAGCAGTGGGAGCAGAAAATTCCACTACCAAGATAAACACCATGGGGAGACCAGAGAATATCTTGGAAGCCTGGAAACGCTTAAAGCTAAAGTGAAGTTTATTTATTAGTTGCAAGTAGACTTACATTAACACTGCAATGAAGTTATTGTGAAAATCCCCTAGTCATCATATTCTGGTGCCTGTTCAGGTACACTGAGGGGCAATTTAGCATGGCCAATCCACCAAACAAGCACGTCTTACAGACTGCGGGAGGAATTCAAAGCACCCAGAGGAAACCCACACAGACACGGGGAGAATGTGCAAACTCCACACAGACAGTGACCCAAGCTGGGAAGCGAAACCAGGTCCCTGGCACTGTGAGGCAGCAGTGCTAACCACTGCGCGAGTATCCATACTTTAAAAGTTTTCAACATGCATCACAATCCCACACTTTCAACTCCATAGAGATTCACCGAGAACCCAGGGCAGTCAAAAAATTAGGGAGGATAGGAACTTTGGGATACAGCATTTCTAAGGTTTAAGTTTAAAAGTGAAGAAGAATAAGTAAATACACTTCTTGGCACAGTAGGACCAATTGTAGATGTTATCGTTGAATGACTGGATATTAATGAATCATCCATCAAATTTGATGAGGTTTTGAAATCCTCTGATATTTATTTCAACTTGAAATCCAACAAAAACTGGAAAGTGCTATATTCAATATTCAATTCAATTCAATTATGGCCATGCCATAACTTGTTTTGCAAACTGAAAATTGACCAGAATTACCACCCCCAGCAAACAAAGTTGGAACCAGAACTTCTAACTCAGTAAGAAAATACTTTTAGAATTAAAAATCCTAAACATCATTATATTGCTACATAATTAACACTGTTCAGCTGGCTGTCTTAGTTTTGTAAATGAAATGGAGCGAAGTTGCTTTGTTAGGATTCTGGAATTTACATTGATGAATAAGATGGAATAAAACATCAAGAACAGGAGAAAAGATTCCAAAGCAGATTATAATTCATAAAGGAAAACAACACTTATTTTTGACACTTAGAATTGATTTTGCCATCTTTAGACAAAAGCAAACTGCAGCTCCTTTCTCAACAGTTTGTTTTTGGTACATTTGTTTTCCTGTTTCATTTTCTTTCCTTCCCGCAGATTGTCTGCAGTGAATGAGGATTGTGCATCTGCTTTACCAGTCCTCTAACTAGCCGCTGCAGCTGTAGTATAGTAGCCTGGGTGAATCAATATTGCCTCCTTTCTGCCATCAAACATGACAGCACACGATGCACCTGTTTGGCACATCATCAGTGATAGTCCGGCATTTCTGTAACAGGCAAACTACTGGAAGACCAAATAAAAAATGCTCAGTATCTTTCATTGTAGCTTTAAAAAGATGCATATGAGGGAAATTATTTGACTATTGGTGAACATATTCAACTTGGTTCACAATATACGTTTTGGTCATACATCTTATTCGAATAAGGTCATTTTTACTTCCTGAGTTCCATCAATAAATTAGGCTGAGTCTTCACTGTAAGGCTTTGAACCTTCAATCTATTCACGAGAAATTCTGATTTCTTCCCCCAAGTATAGACAGCATCAAGAAGTGGTCCTTTTTCAGCCTCTTATCCGCATTACTAAACATATGTCTTCAAGCCATTTCATGTGAGGTCAGTAATTTAACCAGTTGGCTTTTTCCACCATTCCATGAAGAGACCAGCTGCATTAATACACATCAAAAGGTGTTTGAAACAGTTTAGAGGGTGCATCTACACGATACCATTTGTGAGTAATAACGTGTAGAAAACTTCCCTTCATCAAATTGTGGAAGTTCTTGTTTTCTAAAGTTTCAAACTTTCTCAGGTATCAAGGAATCTAGAGCAAAGACAGATAAACGGCATTGAGGTACAGATTAACCATGATCTAACTCATGCAGCACAGACATGAAGGTGAATGGCCTACTCTTGTGTCTCCAAATACCCTTGTGTCTGCAAGATGTCTCCAGGTAACCAAAGCCGATCCCCAAAAATAAAAGTAAACCAACATTGGGGCGAATTGGATCAAAGATAATGGGGACAAAGCAATGAGTTGGACGATCAGCCATGATCGTGATAAATAGCGGAGCAGGCTTGAAGGGCCAAATGGCCTCCTCCTGCTCCTATCTTCTATGCTTCTATGTTTCTATTTCATAACTACATTTGTTGAAGTCTAAGTAGCAGTAAATAATAGCTGGCATCTTCTGGCCGTTCACACGCTGCCGCTGCCACTGAAAGCGAGAACAGATTTTGGAGAATCCCAACTGCAAGCGAGGTTAGAGAATCCGGCCCAATGTCTTTCGGTATTCCAGCAAGTTTTGCTAACCGGAATCAACTGTAGTCTTATCTGTTAATCTGTCATCGAGCAACATCCTCACAAAAAAATACAGAGGCACGTTTTAGTCAAAGAGAATGAAAATGGTAATTTACTGTTTGCAACAGCTGGCTTGATTTCTCACTTATTAGTTGGAATATTACTGACCCACCCGTCACGGGAATCGGAGCAGGCAAGGAGCGAACCATGGGAGGGTCCGTTGCCTTCGGGTGGGATTTAATAGTTTCGGGACGAGCGGAGCTGTAAAATCCCACCCATTGTTTGTCTTTTGAAAATTAGAAAATAATCCATTGTTAGTTATTAAAATGCTTTTGATCAAGTTAAGCCTGGAAACTGCTGCTTGGAACGTTACAGGGAGACAATGCACTCTTATGAAATTCCTACTTCTGTGATTTTAATCAAGTCATCAAACCACTTAACATATTAATATTCCCATTTAAAGAACTAGAATTTAACAGGTACTCATTTAGCATGCATAGAATAACATTTCCTACAATATTTTTAAGATTTGTTCTCACATGGTCTCCAAAGTTGTTTGGTTTTATTTCTATGTAACTTTGCATTTATTAGAGTGATTTGTTACTATCTTTTTTTTAGAGTTTATATATGGGCAGCATGGTGGCACATGGGTGGCATGGTGGCACAGTGGTTAGCACTGCTGCCTCACAGCACCTGGGACCCGGGTTCAATTCCTGGCTTGGGTCACTGTGTGTGTGGAGTTTATATGTTTTCCCTGTGTCTGTGTGGGTTTCTTCTGGATGCTCTGGTTTCCTCCAAAAGACATGCTGGTTAGGCGGATTGGCTGTGATAAATATTCCCTCAGTGTACCCAAACAAGTGTCGGAGTGTGGCAACTAGGGGATTTTCACAGTAACTTCTCTGCAGTGTTAATGTAAGTCTAGTTGCGGCACTAATAATTAAACTTTAAATATGATAGCTTCACAAATCTTTCCATCTAAGTGTGTAGCACAATTACCAGAAATAACAAAAGCACATTATTTGAATTCCTTTTTCATCATTTAAAAATGCTCACCAGTAAAGATCACCTTCAGGATTACCTATGTGAGGTCCCCCACAAACAACTAATACCCATCACATGTTCTTATTCTGACATGCAGATTGTGATGGTTTCCTGCTGTGCAGGAATGAACATTAACAACCCTGTTAATAAAAGATTCTTCCCAGATCCAATTTGTTAGATAGTGTTGTAAGTTCATTTATTGTCAGCCAAAAGATCACATCTAAAGCTATATTCACCCGATGTGATGGTACAATGAGGCAGGCAAATAAGAACCACCAGTGCTGTATCATGCTTCCTCAATTAAAGATAATTTAGAGCTTCAGATTGAAAACAATTAAACTATAATTAGTCTATTTAATCACCATGCATGCTTTTAAAAGAGAGTCCACCTTTGTCTCTTTTTACAAAAATGCAGACATTTTCTCGTGAAATCATCGAACATATGTATAAACAGATACTTTTACTTACTTCCTTAAATCATGCATTAAAGAGTCAAAAATATATAAAAATTAGGAAGTAAGACAGTCATTTTCTGGTGGATTTTCCAACTTTGACAACCTTCCCAAGGGCAGGAGCAAGAAACTTATAAGCAACTGTCAATCAGAGGCATTTTCTGCAGAAATTAGTCTCTAATTGACTTAAGGGTATGCTTCGGACATTGGACAACAAGGAATTCTTCTCCCTGACTCACTTTCCATACCTGAGGACGCGTAAGGCAGACAAAGCAGATGCTTAATCGGTTTCCATTGTTAGATTTTCCTGGAACAGGTCACTAGCCTGCACTCAGACTTAAGCTGAGGGGCACCACTCCATCACTAGCATGGCTGACTGAGAAACTCTCCCATTCTTACCACATGCTATAGGCGTATTGGAAGGCGTATAGGCTACGTTATGAAAACACCTTCCATGGCTGGGAGTGGGACCGGAATATGGAGCTTCTGACTCAGTCCAGGGACTCTATCCAGAGTGCCACCAGATCACAGGAATACCTGAGCAAATTCTGACAAAATCAAATTAAACATTTGAGAAACAATGTTCCAGATTCCAGACTATCTGTGAGAAACACCAATAAAACATCAATAAATTTTGAATGAAACTTAATTACCAGTATGTCAAATGGTATAGTAATCTCGCATCAGCATTGATGGTGGTAAGATACATTATTAGAATTGTGGAATCATAGGGGCAGCAAGGTGGCACAGTGGTTAGCACTGCAGTCCAAAAATGCCAGGGACCTATGTTCGACTGCTAGCTAGGGTCACTGTCTGTATGAAGTTTGCACGTTCTCCCTCGTCTGCGCGAGTTTCCTTCGGGTGCTCCGGTTTCCTCCCACAGTCCAAAGATGTGCAAGTTAGGTGCATTAGCCACTTTAAACTGCCCCTTAGTGTCAGGGGAACTAACTAGGGTAAATGCATGGGGTTATGGGGTAGGGTCTGGGTGGAATTGTTGTTGGTGTAGACTTGATGGGCCAAACAGTCCCTTTCTGCACTGTAGGGATTCTATGAATCATAGGATTGTAGAATCCCACAGTGCAGAAGGAGGCCATTTGGCTCATTGAGTCTACTCTGACAATAATCCCACCTAGACCCTATCCCCTTCATCCCACATATTTACCCTGCTAATCCCATGATATTAAGAGGCAATTTGGAATGGCCAATCAACCTAACCTGCATATCTTTGGACTGTGGAAGGAAACTGACCCAGACCTGGGGAGAACGTGCAAACTTCACACAGACGGTCACCCAAGGCTGGAATTGAACCCAGGTCCCTGGTGCTGTGAGGCAGCAGTGCCACCGTGCCATCAACCTTAGGACAAAGTAAAGAGAGTATTACACTGTATTTGGTTATGCTGTACCTGGCTTGGGAGTGTTTGATCCAGACATTAGCTGAGAAGAGCGAAGCAAATATCTTGTTTCCAACCTTGGAAGATTCACTTCGCTGAGTGTAAAAAATACTTGCCAAAAAAGCACATTTTAAAAGTACATGGCTCTGAGCAAGCCAAGTTCTGGGGCACTCGTCAATGTACTACCGATCACATTTTAAAGCGTTACTGTTCTTTTGTAAATACTGTCAAGTATGTAAAAATCACAATAAATGTTTAATGAGTAAATTAAATTGCCAATTGACAATATAACTTATTTTGAGATGATTTCCTGGTCAGCCTGCTCCTGGGCCTGGCCAAGTTGACCATGATGTGGATATGCCGGCGTTGGACTGGCGTAAACACAGTAAAAAGTCTGACAACACCAGGTTTTAGTCCAACCGATTTATTTGTCTCAACAGGGATCTTGGGTTCATGTCGCACTATCTGTAACCCCCGTGACTTGCCTGGGTTTGCAAAACCTCACTTACTGTACTGTCTGGAGACAATACACATCTCTGTAACCTGTGATCAGTGCTCCTTCCACTCACATTGTCAGCCACTTCAGGTCTTGAACAGCAGGTTAGGTGTAAGGATTCGCATTTTAATCAGTAATCTCTAAACTGTCTGTGCTTTATATGCTCTGTCTGAGGCCAGAACTCTCCATTCACCTGACGAAGAGGCAGTCCCCTCGAAAGCTTGTGAGTATTATCAAATAAATCGGTTGGACTAAAACCTGGTGTTGTCAGACTTTTTACTAAGTTGACCATCAACAGGTCCAGGCAGTGAAGGTCAAGAGTTTTGTCTGACTTGTCTGACTGCCCCTCTATCACAGCTCCATTCATGACTGGATGGCCCTGGAGAGGGAAAACATCAGCCGGAATTCTCCCATCCCATTAGCCACTGCAATTTTAGTGGGTGGGTTACAGAGAATGTGAAACACCATTGGGAATTTCGGCTTTTAGACTGGCGCAGCTGGAGAATTCCACTCATAGTGTCCACAGGCACCTTCCAGCCCTTCTGCAACTTTGTGGGCGCTGATGGGGCAGGCATGCATCATCACCCCTGGGAATAATATTTTTGGTTTGCTTTTGGAAGTTATCTTTGACGTTTCGATATCTTTTAGTTACAGTGCCCCACCGGTGGCTGTCACCTCTGTCAATTTTGATTCATTTATTCCTTGTTTTATTGAAAAGAGTTTAGCATATACTTCCAAAGTGATGAAGAATTGAATGCAACATTATCTTATCTGAGAGTTCAGTCAGAGGTTATAAAGCTGTGCTGCAGTTTACAGTATCATCTGAGTCATTTAATTAGTTTGAAACCCTGTAATATACCCCCAGGTTTCTATTATTTTCTATTTATAGGATGAACATTATTACATTACTTTTATCCAAGTCATATGTGATAGGTAGCTTTCAGAAAATATGCTAACAGACATCTAACAGCTGCAAACATACTTTCCGATTACTCATATGGTGACCTTTACATGTTTCTACAAACCAAACAGTCTTGAAAGTGAAAGCTCTAAACCTTTGGGCCCGTAGAATTGTGCTGGTAGTTCTGTGTGCTAACTGTGGGCATCAACTAATGATGCCAATATTTTAGGAACATAGCTCAGTTTTTCTAAACCCATGCTGTTTCTTAGCCTAGTGTTCACCTACACTGCATCAAAACAAAAGAAAATTGTGATAATGTCTCTACCAAGTAGTAAAACAAGGATCAGAAGAAAAAAATGCGATAAAACTAAATTTACTGGAGTTCTATGAGGATGTGTCTAGGGCAGTGGATAGAGGAGAGCCGGTGGATGTGGTCTTTCTGGATTTTCAGAAGGCGTTTGACAAGGTACCTCACAAGAGGTTATTGCAGAAGGTCAGGGGACATGGAGTTGGGGGTAGGGTGTTTGCGTGGATAGAGGATTGGTTGTCAAATAGGAGGCAGAGAGTGGGGGTCAATGGGTGCTATTCGGATTGGCGGTTGGTGACTAGTGGGGTGCCCCAGGGGTCGGTGCTGGGGCCTCAGCTATTTACCATTTATATAGATGATCTGGAGGAGGGAACCGAGTGCAGGGTGTCGAAATTTGCTGATGACACCAAGATTGGGGGAAAGGCAAATTGTGCGGAGGGTGTGGAGAGTCTGCAGAAGGATCTAGATAGGCTGGGCGAATGGGCCAGGAAATGGCAAATGGAATTTAATGTTGGCAAGTGTGAGGTGGTCCACTTTGGTAGGAAGAATGGTAGGAAGGACTATTACTTACGTGGCGAAAAACTGCAGCAGGCGACGGTGCAGAGGGACCTCGGGGTCCTTGTGCATGAGTCGCAAAAACCCAGCTTGCAGGTGCAGCAGATGGTCAGGAAGGCGAATGGGATGCTGGCCTTCATAGCGAGGGGGATTGAATATAAAAGTAGGGAGGTCTTGCTGCAGCTGTATAGGGCATTGGTGAGGCCGCAGCTAGAGTACTGTGTGCAGTTTTGGGCGCCGCACCTGCGCAAGGATATTTTGGCCCTGGAGGGAGTGCAGAGGAGGTTTACTAGGCTGATACCGGAGTTGAGGGGATTGAGCTATGAGGAGAGGCTGAATAAACTAGGCTTGTACTCGTTAGAGTTTAGAAGAATGAGGGGAGATCTCATTGAGACGTATAAGATGATGAATGGGATGGATAGGATAGAGGTGGAGAGACTCTTCCCGCTCAAAAGAGACAGTAGGACTAGGGGGCACAGCCTCAAGATAAAGGGGAGGCGGTTTAGAACGGAGTTGAGGAGGAACTTCTTCACTCAAAGGGTGGTGAATCTCTGGAATTCTCTGCCCGTTGAAGTGGTGGAGGCTGCCTCGCTAAATATTTTTAAGAAGCGGGTTGATGGGTTCTTGATAAGAGAGGGGATTAAGGGTTATGGGGAGAGGGCGGGAAAGTGGAACTGAGCCACGACAGATCAGCCATGATCTTATTGAATGGCGGGGCAGGCTCGAAGGGCTAGATGGCCTACTCCTGCTCCTATTTCTTATGTTCTTATGTTCTTAAAACAAGCTTGTTCAACATGCGGCCCGCAAAGTCCCCCAGAGTTGCCCCCGGAGGTAGTTTTCAAAATGCTTTTAAGTTTTGAGTTTATTTATTAGTGTCAAAAGTAGGCTTACATTGACACTGCAATAAAGCTACTGTGAAAATCCCCTAGTCACCACACTCCAGCGCCTGTTCAGGTATGCTGACAGAGAATTTAGCATGGTCAATGCCTAACCAGCCCGTCTTTCAGATTGTGGGAGGAAACTAGAGAACCTGGAGGAAACCCAATGCAGACACAGGGAGAATGTGCAGACTCCACAAAGACAGTGACCCAAGCCGGCAATCAAACCTTGGTTCCTAGCACTGTGAGGCACCACTATGCCACCACGCTGCCTGGTATTTGGTGTGGAAGATTCTGAAAGAATCCATTCCTTCAATCACAGGCCATTCTTCTCTTGCGTTTGTTGCTGATAGGTGCATGAGGCACATCCTTAAGACTCCTCACTGGATTACAGTTTTACAGACAAGGATCAAGCAGTTATTCTCCAGGTGTGGGTATAGATAATGAGAATCAGCAAGCTATTTACAAATAGAATATATCATAGAACCATACAGTGTGATGAGACGAACATAGACTATGTGATCGTGTTTTTCTACCAATGACCTAACTAGTCTAGGGCAACTAGTCTAGTGACACAATGGTTAGCACTGCCGCTTCACAGCGCCAGTGACCCAGGTTTGATTCCTGACTTGGGTGACTATCTGTCTATGTGGAGTCTATACATTCTCCCCGTCTCTGCATGGGTTTCCTCCGGGTGCTCCAATTTCCTCCCACAGTCCAACAGACATGTTGGTTAGGTGCATTGGCCTTGCTAAATTCTCCCTCAGTGTACCCGAACAGGCACAGAAGTGTGGTGACTAGGGAATTTTCACAGTAACTTCATTGCAGTGTTAATGTAAGCCTACTTGTGACGCTAATAAATAAACTTAAACTTGAGGTCTAATCCCACCATCCCAGTGAGAAGCCACACCCATTTATTTTCAAACAACTCTCCAATTTCCCATTAAGGAATTTACGGTCCCTGTTTCAGCAAGTCTATTCAAAATTCCAACCCACAACTGCGAATATTTTCCTAACCTCTCATTTCATTCTTTTCTGTGAGAATCTCAAGTTTGTGCTCACTCATTGCTGTTGTAGACAAGTCTGATCCCATTCATTTCAGACTGGCCTCCTAAACAGCTTTATAAATAGCAATTTGGCGGTGAGGTCAATTCTCGCAATAGATCCTCATCATCCAGCTAAGAGTGGCTAACTCCGGAAGATAGAACCTGGAATTCTCATGGATTGTATGGCTCAACCAACTACTGAAGAGCCAGCTGCGTTTTTAGTGTGATTCTTACTGTGTCAATTTTAATCATTTTTGTAGATGTTAGATGTAGGTAAGAGCTACCAAATACAACAGTTGAGGGATATGAGTCAACACCATTTCAATGGATTGTAAGTGGTGACAGTGGGAATCTCTTCGTCCATTCATGTGCATCACTAATTAGACGATGAGGCATTTGGTTATTTTACAACATTCCCATGAGTGCCTGATTCAAGTCTTTACGTTGCTTGTTGACGTATTCACACCAGCAGCAATTTAACACAGGCAGAAGGACTGTGAAGATGGGGGGAGATCTTGAAAGTACAATACAACCTTTAGTTCCACGGGATCAACCAAACAGGATGTCACACCACCAAGAACAGAGCCAGTTATTTATTGCTTGATTATCTAGAGAACATTTGACCATGATGCTTTAATAGTTAAACATACAACAGGAGCAAACAACATTCATAGTAATGAGTGGTACCACGCTTGCATTCTCTGCAAGCAGGCTACTCGTCCTGCATCTCTGTCCAACCCTTTGGAGCTCAGACAAAAGGGTTTCTTATTAAGAAAAGTCTCTTGGCTCCCCTGAAACTCTCCTTGTCCTCGGCAACTCCTCTTCAAACAGACTCCTAAGGCTTGGAAGTGACACCGTATTCCATTGTAGTCTCCATCCTTGGGAGGTGGAGCACTGCTTTGATGTTCATTGATTTTCCTAGCAGAATATTCGTGGCGGTCTGGGTGTCTTGTCCTGAAGGTGCCTGACATCTGTCTGAACATCGTTTCAGAAGTCAAATGCTTGTTGACTATCCCACGTTGGAAGAAACTCTTCCCATCTTTTTTTAAGTGGTGGGCAGGCTTCAGGCATAATAATGTTGGCTTTTTTCTGCCAGTCAATTCCATTCTGGGCCAGCGTATGGTGAACATCATCCCCATTCGTTAGGTTTGATTCACTGTGCTTTTGAACATCCAAGATGACCGCTGATCTGTAACTAGCTCAATAGCCCAAACGGAGTCATAGTTACTCTTGTCGATTACCTGCGCTTCATTGAATTTCTTCACTTTGACATTCAGAGCACAGGGCAGAGATCACACTGGGTCAGATTCTCCAATGTCATCCACACCTGGGATTCTCCAGTCCCGCTGCAGTGAATGGAGATTTGACTGAGCACCAAATTCTCCGTTCTCACTGGCAACAGTGGAGGAGTGTAAATGACTGGAGAATGTCAACCATCATGTCAATAGCTGCCAGCGGCTTTCATGATGCTTTGTTTTACTTAAACAATCAGATTCCATTGGTCCACACCAGTTCCAAGTTAGTTGCTCAGCACAGGCCAAGCCACTCATCTGCCGAGGAGGCCAATGGGCACTGTAGCGAGGGCTATCCGCAGGAAGTGCTCAGTGCACATTTAGAGTCACCACCACCCCAGAGACAGTGGCAGAGTGGTATTGTCGTTGGTCTAGTAATCCAGAGACCCAGGGTAAGGCTCTGGCGACCTGGATTCAAACTCCACCAGTGCGGATGGTTACATTTGAATTCAATATGAATCTGGAATTAGACGTCTAATAGTGACCACGTAACCATTGTCAGTGGAAGGAAGGAAGGAAATCTGCCATCCTTACTTGTTCTGGACTACGTCCGACTCCAGATCCACAACAATGTGGTTGACTCTTGACTGCCGGCAATTAGGGCTGTGGAGGGAGGCCAGCAATTGGTGCAGGCTGCAGGGATGTGTGGTATGCTGGCGGGTGTGGGGAGGGGGGGAGGGTTGGTTCTGATCTGGTAAGGGGGATGGGGGGATCACTACTGGTGTGGAGGGGTGGGGGGGGGGCAGTAGGCTGAACATCGGGGCACTCATGGGCAGGGAGGGATCAGGGCAGGCCCAGGAATTGTTGTGCGTGCCGCGATTGGGCCCTGGGGGGACTGAAGGGGCAGCAGAGTGGAGGTCCCGGGCTGGCTAGCCATCGAGCTGGCCAGCACATGAGGAGACTGATAAATTGGGGCCACTGCGCATGCACACAGTTCCAGAGCTGTCAGACTCCAGCACGAATAGGCCCCATTCCCCTGGGTTTTTAATGAGAGTCATGATTGGGACCTCTGCAGCGCACAAAGTGCAGAGATTCAAGTGAGAAGTTGAACTGAGAGAACAGTCATGAGCTAGAACAGTTTTCCCACCAATTCAGCACCTTTGGGAGAATCACTCCCCCCTCCCTCATATTTCTATGTCACAACTGTGCAGGTTAGGTGGATTGACCATGCAAAATTGGCCACTGGTATCCCAAGATGTGTAGGCTAGATCAATTAGCCATGGTCAATGTGTGGGGTTTCGGTTGGGGAAGAGCACCTGTGGAAGATACTCTGTCAGAGAGTCATTGCAGACTTGATGGGCTGAATGGCCTCCTTCTGCACTGTAGGGATTTTATGGTGAGAGTGGCACAGTGGCATTGCTGTTTAGCATTGCTGCCACACAATACTAGGGACCCAGGATCAACTCTGGCCTTGGGTCACTGTGGAGTTTGCATGTTCTCCCTGTGTCTGCATGGGTCCACCCCCCTCCACTCCTCCCCCCCCCCCCCACCACCCCCAACCAGTGCTCCAATTTTCTCCTACAGTCACAAAGATATGCAGGTTAGGTGGATTTGCCATACTAAATTGCCCCTAACTGTCGAAAAATGTGCAGGTTGTGTTAATTGGCCATGCTAAATTGCCCTTTAATGTCAGGGTAAATACGTGGGGTTACGGGGATAGAGCCTGTGTGTGATTGTTGTCATTGCAGGCTGGATGGGCTAAATGACCTCCTTCTACTCTGTAGGGATTCTATGATTCGATGAACTGGAAGGGTGACAACATTTTTTAAAAAGACAACCAATTCATGCTGGTTTCTTCCAATCTGCCAACCTGCGAATATGCCAGCACCAGTCAATCTATATGTTTTCCTCATCAACATCAATTGACCTCTGACTGACTACAAGCCTTGGCAGGCATGGTTAAACACATCTGGGCCATAATAGCAGAATAATACGTAGAACATTTCTACAAAATGATGATATTTTCCATGTACAATGCAGTTGCAATCCCATACTTGAGATTCAGCTGTGTATTATGTTTTGTTTTTAAATGATTACAAATCAAATTGAGAGATGCTGGGGTTAGGGCCTCTATTAAAAAAAAGTGGACAGAAAAGTCATACAGCTTTTTGAGCGTTCATCCACCAGTATTGACAACTGTAATTTTCGGTCTTAAGTGTTTTTGACAGATTTAAGGTTTAAAATTCCACTTCATTCTGTCTGTTTAACCTTTACACTAATTATTTTTATAACAAGAGCTTGAAAGGTTCAAATCCTAATCTATGGTTCTGTCGAACGATTGACAAGAGCAAGCCAGCTGTTACTCAGAAGATTAACAAAATGAAAGCATACAAAAACATGAAAAGCTCCTTTAAATTAATTCTAGACTTTATGACCTATAGGTACTGTGCAGTAACCAACAAATAACAGTATTGTTCGAAGGCTCTGTAAATGTGGCGCAAAGAAAGGGCAGAATTTAATGCCTCATGGTGTGTTTGATCGCCGGGGAGCAGTTAATCAGACAGGCAAATGGTGGGTGAGGACCCGATCACTTTCCTACCTATACCCCGTGGAGAGACGTCCCTCACTGCTGCCAACTGAGGCCTTTCGGTTGGCAATGAATGCCCACCACTGCTGGAATTCACCCAGTGGGAAGCCCACAAATCAAACCCTGTTGTGGTTGCTTGCAGCTTTCCGGGGTGGTCCCGTGTTCAAAAAAATACTCAGTGGCTGATCAAGGGACCCGGTATTAGGGTTCATTGAGAGCCACCCACCTGCCTGATCGACTGAAAAAAAAACGTGGGAAACAAACAGATTCAATTTATTCCCTAATAACAGGAGACACAGATTTTAAAAAATTAAAATTCAGTGGATCCAAAAGGTGTAAACCTTTGCCTTGGCATTACTCTAACATTCACAGTCAATGCATTAGCAGCACCTTGATAAAATGTTTCAGCTGTACCAGAAGGGAAAATATCAGATCCTGACTTGCTGGGTAAAAGGAAACCATCATTATCTAGAAACAGTGAAAGCCAGAATTCAGTAGAGGTGACATTGTATTATTCTATAACTCATCCAGTATTGACATTATCAGGTTCCTTCTAACTCGATAATGTTTTCCATTTCTAACATAACCAAACTGTTGAATATCCTGATCATACACTTAAAATTATTACAAACAAAAATTGAATACTCCTTTATGTAACGTGGTATAAGTAAAATCAGCGGCATGGTGGCACAGTGGTTCGTTCTGCTGCCTCACAGCACCAAGGACCTGGGTTCAATTCTGCCTCAGGTAACTCTCTGTGTGGGGTTTGCACATTTTCCCTGTGTCTGTGTGGGTTTCCCCCAGGTGCTCCGGTTTCCTCCCACAGTCCAAAGATGTGTGGGTTAGGTGGATTGGCCATGCTCAATTGCCCCTTAGTGTCGGGGAGACTAACTAGAGTAAATGTATGGGCTTATGGGGATAGGACCTGGTTGGGATTGTGGTCGGTGCAGACTCGATGGACCAAATGGTCTCCTTCGGCACTATAGGTTTCTATGGTTCTCAAATGCCACATGCAAAGTACAAAATTAGCAACAAAAGTAGGAAATGCTGAACTCAGTGCTAATTAAATGTGGAGAGAATAAACAAGTTAATTAAGGTCATCAACCTGAAATGGTGGGCTGAATTTTATCTGCCCATGCCAGGCATATCTTTGGCAGAGGAAAATGTAAAATTCTCCTGGTGGTGGCCATCCCACCACCTGCCTGTCCTTCAACCCAAGCTACATAGTGGTGGGGCTGAAATCAGCATCCCATCACCATATGTAAATAAACAACCATGGATCACTTAGGCTTGTTAATAGTCGGTTAGGGTTGGTTAGCTCAGGTGGCTGGACGTCTGGTTTATGATGCAAAGTGACGCTGACAGCATGGGTTCAATTCCCGTACTGGTTGAGGTTATTTATGGTAAAGGCCCCCTTGCCTCTTGCCTGAGGTGTGGTGGTCACCACCATAGCCCTTTCCCTCAAAGGGAGAAAAGCCTATGCCATCTAGGACTAAGACAATTAAAACAATTCTCATAGTGTACCTCCAGGAGGCTGGGGTTGATCCAGTCCCACAGAACCAAATACAACTGAGCTGGTAAGCCGTCACTTCTGAGAGTTTTAATCTTCTCAAAGGACTCGTCAACTCATCCAGAGGTAGCGATTTGTCCAGGCTCTCCTGCTCACTATTGACTAAGACTTCTATGATAGAGCACAAGAAGAAGAGGCCATTCCATCTATGGACTTCAGTCCAACATAAAAAGATTGCTGATTCTCAATCGTGATGACTTTACCGAGCCATTATCTTCCTTTAGGCTGCTATTCATAGAGCTCTCTCTATATACCTTTTGGAAGGAGAAACACGAGAACATTTCATCTTGCTCCATGAAGTGTATGTTCTACTCTACTTTTTTCCTGTAGTCTTGGTGGTGGCTCTGCTGTTGCCAGGACTGATGGAGCTGCTGGCTAATAAGCTCCCACCTGCAACCTACATTGACTGCCGTCTATCCACCACCTCCCTCCCCACCCCTACAAAATGCAGCCCAGTAACTCTGTTTCTCTTTCTACAAATATTGCCGGACCTCCTGCATAATTCCAGCACTTTCTGTTTTTATTTAAATGACTGGCCTGAACGTTCGGAGGATTCACCATCGGATTGCCACTTTGATCCAACTTCTGCCCACTCTGGAGCTTCACATTTCTGAACAAGACTTCCAATCCCAACTTCTAAAGAAATATGGAGGTTATCTTCAATCCAACTGGGGCCTCATCGCGCCTGGGGCACAAAGGAAATAAATCACCTACAGCCTTACTCTTGCCTATTTTTTCAGTTACTTTTCCAAACAAATTCAACAAGGTTGGTCAAGCACGATTTTCCCTTTTGAAAATCCATGCTGAATACTCTAAAATATATTGATATGTTTTTGGGTGGCAAGATGGTAAAGTGGTTTACACTGTTGCCTCACAGCTCTTGGGTTCGATTCCCGGCTTGGGTAACTGTCTGTGTGGAGTTTGCAAGCTGTCCCTTTGTTTGCTTGGGTTTCCTCCCACAGTCCAAAGGTTAGGTTGATTGGCCATGCTAAATTAATCCTCGTGTCGGGGGATTAGCAAGGTAAATGTGAGGGTTTTTGGGAATAAGGTCTGGGTAGGATTGTGGTTAGTGCAGGCTCGATGGGCTGAAAGGCCTCCTGCACAATTGTATGGATTCTATGATTATAATTCAGTCTGGTACTTCAGTGCAGTATTGAGGAAATGCTGTACTGTCAGAGGTGTCATCGTTGAATGGATGTCAAGCTGGGGATAAACAGAAAACTGAGAATAGGGGCTAAGGGTGGCTATTCAGATGGACAAAAGTTGGGAATGATTCTAGGGCGATCAGTGCAAAGAATACTACTATTCATGTTAATGATTTGGACTCAAGAACTGGAATTCCAATATCAATATCTGCAGAGGGCACCACATTGAAGGATGCAGTTCATACAAAAGATGAAGGTGACAAAATGAGGAAGACATGACTAAGCTTTCAGAATTAATCGGCAAAATTGATTTCAACAAAAGTAAGTACAAAAGTGTGATTTGGTATGAAGAATAAGGAGATGACATAATCCTGAGATAATAAAAGTAAAAGTGGGGCAGAGGAGTAAAGGAGTGCAGATACACAAATCAATGAAACATAGCAATACAAGTGAAATAAGGCATGAAAAAAGACAGATCAATAATTTTTTAATTCCAGATTTATTTAATCAATGTGCACTTCAAATTCATAACAGCCATCATAAGATTTCAGCTCACCTCTCTCCATTACAAGTCCATAAACACCATGCTATCATTCCCCTCAAAGGGCATTTAAGGGGAAAATTAGATAAGTGGACAAGTAAGAAAGAAAAATATTGATGGAGTTAGGTGAAGTAAGATGGGAGGAGGCTTGTGTGAAACATAAGTGCCAGCAGTGACGAGTTAGGCCTGTTGCTGTTCTGGTACATACTCTTGATATAACCGGATAAATGTCTCTGGAGTTTGAACCGACAACAGGAGTGACAGTGGTAGCATTGTGCCAAAGCTGATACATAATTCTAATTGGGATGGAAAAGATGGCCTCTGACTTAATCCTGTATAAATAGCAAAGGACGCCGAAAATGTTTTTTGTCAGGCTGAGTAATGAGTGTGCTAGGGAAATGGTACATTTCCTCATTCTTTGCATCTTGTGTGATAATTAGGCACTCCCAGAATCAGCATAGATCAAATTCAAGGTACACCTTCCTCTGCTTTGTCCTAGAAAATAAATTTTAATCATTGTGGCATTTCAAATTTACAATTACCCTTCTTGAATCTATTTGCAATTTGGCGTTATAGTGCTGAAGAATTCAGGCAACTCTGAGTTGTATATTCACATTCGCAAAATTGATGTGCGTCAGCTTCATAGTTGTTTCAAATAGGAAAAGAAAAGTATCATCCCTTTACACAGAGCAAGACTCAGTTCAAACTCATGAAGGTCCTATAGGGACCAAGCTGCCTTTTTGTCCATGAGTTGGCATTTTAGGTGATGCTATTCCCATTTCTACTCGAAATCCAACTCGAACCTATCAAAGACAACGGACATAATGGGTGGGATTTTACAGCCTCACTCACCCCAAACCTGTAAAATCCCGCCTGAAGTCAAAGGCCCTTTCCAAGGTCAGCCCCTCGCCCACTCCGATTCCCATCACAGGCAGGTTGACAAAATTCTGGCCACTGTTTCACTTAGCAATCCTAAAGAGATAACGTGCATTTACATAGCACCACATCATGCCCTCCAAACATCTCAGTGCTTCATGTTTATTTTTGGAGTTAAGTCACTATGGTTATTTATTGAATTTCACACAGCAAGAATCCATAGGCTATAAATGAAGTGAATACTTTGTTAATAGTGCCATATATTAAAGAAAGAATTTTGGCTAAGTCACATGCCAAACCTCTTTCTCTTCCTCAGTAATATTGTTATTCTTTATCGCCATTTGAAGAAGATCAGCAACGATCATATTGATTAGCAAAGCATGTTCAATCGGCCATATCATTTATTCCAGCTCCTATCCCTTTTGTTATTGTCCCCACATTGAAAATCCAAATGAGTCCATTTAATCTACTTCTAATAATATGTTTCTCAAGATTCATGGCCAAATTGTCCTTGAAAGAATTTATACAATTTGGTCCTGCCTTGATACCATTAACCAACTATGATCTTAGCTAAAGTAATTCTTCCCTACAACTAGACTGAAGACATTGCTCTTCAGCTTAAACTCATGCCACCCTGACCTGCTAAGTTGTGCCAGCATAAGTATTGAATTTAAACACCCCTTAGCCTTCAATCATACACTTGTCATTGTACTTCTTCCAGCTCGTCTATTGCCTTTCTGTAGCACGTATTCCAATAAAGCTCATGACAAACTAATGACCAATATTTTCTGTGTTGATAGGATCATTTCCTTCAATGTAGATCCTTTGATCTTTTTATATGGAAATCAGCATCCCACTATCTTTCCTGACTGCTGCAAAATACAGACTGATTTATAAAGATTAATCCACTGTGAACCTCCTCAACTCCCTCACCCCACACACAATCCCCACCCCTCCACCAAAGTTCCAAATTGGTCAGTAATTTCCATTAATAATGTTATATCTCAGCAAAAGATACAAGATGCTGAGCAAGTGGTTTACCAATGTGTACCAAAATATAAAATCCAATAGGTCACATCCACTGTTAGCACAAATCAGGAAATTGTAAGCACACTTTGTACTTTTACAACTTTTACAACAGGCAAGGTTCCATATCACCAATACATAATCCAAATATTGTCTCACTCCCACTAATCACCCCATCAAGATGTGCTGGGTAGGTGCATTGGTCATGCTAAACTCTCCCTCAGTGTTTCCCAACAGGCACCGGTGTGTGTTGCCTGTGGAATGAATGATTAAATAGTGTACAAAATGGGTAGAATTTTCCCAGTCAGGCTCAGATTGAAAGTGGGTGTGTATCTCTCCAGATGCACAGCCAAGTTTTCACTCCAGAATTTCTGGCAGTCATTGCACCAGGAATCTGTGGACATGGTTTGTACTGGCAGTCTAGCGAGGTGGAACCTGATAGAGCAGGCAAGGCCAGCTCCACTGATATCACAGTGTAAATTATAAAGGGTGCGCTGATCTGTGCTAAATTTTCCCTCTCCCCCACCACATGGCATAGAGGACGCTCCCCTCACATCAAGCATCGCAGCAACCACCCCCACCAAGCAAGCAGCGAGGCATTCCCTCAAAAGGCATACCTCTCCCCCCTCTCCAAAAACTCCTGCCCCCTTATAGGCAATGCCCAAGTTCCACACTGAGGCACTGCACCTCCTCTCCCCCACACACACATAAGGGGAACACCTTCAATGGAGCTCCCCAGAGGACTAACTGCTGGCACTGCCAACCTGGCAGTGCCAATCTGCCTGGGCACTGCCCAGCTATGTTCCCTCACCATGGGGGCTATACCAACCTTCTTGAAAACCAAGTGATTCATGCTGGAGAGACACCACGACAGGTGAGTGGGACGATATGGTGAGGGGGAAGTAGTGGTGTTAAATCCTACAATTAGGTGAAGATTTATTTTAAAATGTGCTAATCAGGCTTGTACCCTTCCTGGTAGGATGGGGGTGCGAATAGAAAGGGGGAAGTCAAACTGAGATTTTACTGGCATAAATCCTATTTTGGACCTCTCACAAGATTTAGAAGCCATTACAAAATTTGCACCCATGGCTAGCACAGCCTCTAGATTATGCCAGATAGATCTACCTGTACTCTAATATTGGCGAGGTATTGTGGTCAGCAGCACTGACCACTGATTTCAATGTAAATTGCTAACAAAGATACAGCAAAATCAGTGGGGTGAATTTCTGTTTTCCCATCAAAAGTTTGAGTCCACAACGTCAATGGATTTTCCAGTCGAATAGCCTCATAATCATGTGCCGTCAAACAGAGTAAGCAGCCAATTGCATTCAAGTATTCTTTCAGACTGCAAACCTGGAAGTAAAATGCACTGAATTTTACATTTTTCATTAAGTATTTTACAATGAGGGAAATAAATATTTGGAACACACATGTGGAATTAAGGGAGAAATGCAAACTAAAAATATTTTGTTTTAAAAATGTGATTTTTGTTAGCATAATGGAAAAAAATTGTCATTCCATGAATGTATAATTAGATTTTCAGCATCACCAAGGCTGGTCAACAGTTGAAATGTCTGACACGAGGAAGAAAGTTCAAAGGGGATGTGAAGGACAAGTTTTTTTACACGGAGAGTGGTAGGGATCTAAAAGTGCTGCCAGAGGTGGTGGTAGAGGCGGATACGATAGAGGGATTTAAGGGGCTTTTAGATAAGCACATGAATATGCAAGGAATAGACGGATATAGACCGAGGGCAGACAAAAGGGATTAATTTGGCATCATGTATGGCACAATATCATGGGAGAAAGGGCCTGTTCCTGTGCTGTACTCTTCTATGTTCTATGTTCTAAGTTTAAACATAATACATAGACATGAAGCCAGATGCACTTCATTCATCAAAGTTTGCTACAGTGAGGCTAGTGGTGTAAAAGCGTAAGCTTCTTTTAGTTCAGTGATTTCTACATCATTGCAGTCTGAAGGAACTTCAACCAAGCCTCCCATGGAGAAGCATGGAATCACTGGCCAGCTCAGATTTCCAATCACAGCTGTGCATGTACAAATGGCAGAAGTTGCTGTCAGTTTCCAAGGAGTAATGATGGTGAACACTGATAGTTTTATCATCAATGCTGTTTATTTATTGGTAGAAAAATAAATCATGGGTGTATAATTAAATTATGGGCAACATGGTGGCACAGAGTTTAGCACTGCTGCCCCACAGTGCCAGGAATCCAGTTTCAATTCCAGCTTCAGTTACTGTCTGGGTGGCATTTGCATGTTCTTCCCATGTCTGCATGGGTTTCCTCCAGGTGCTCCAGCTTCCTCCAACATTCCAAAGATGTGTGCATTAAGTTGATTGGCCATGCATAATTACTCCTTAGTATCAGGGGATTAGTAGGGTAAATACATGGGGTTAAGGGGATAGGGTGGAATTGTTGATCAGTGCAACATCAAGGGCCGAAGGGCCTGTACTGCGCTGTAATGTTCTATGTTCTAAGTTAATGTCCTATGTTATCAATGCAGGCTCAATGGGCCAAATTGGGGTTTCAGTGTAGGATTTTGATTAGGTTGATCGACAAGAGACAGGGTCATGTGCTAATGTGAAGTACTGTTGGGATTCAGTGATTCTATAGATAGCAGTTGCTTTACCTCAAGTAGAGTGTTCATGCTTGTCTTCCCATGTTTGAGTTGCTAGTTCTTTCAATGTAGCATAAAATGGCAATGTAAAAAACCATGCTGAGAAGACTGCAGACTTGTGAACTATTATTTGGAACTGCAGTATTGTGGATTGCATTATCTTTGGAGATGCTTGGGGGACAATCCTTTCTTTGTGAAGCAGATTAAAAATTGTAGGGGTTATTTACCATATTCTCACTCCTTGCATGAAGACAAAGCATTTTTCTTGTAGCCTTTGAAAAATGTTGAATATGCATATGTCATATTCTGCTCAACTGCATGCATTAAATATCATTGCTAATATTCAAAATACTTGGAATCCCTTCAATACCTTGTGTAATAACACTGAAATAATATCAAGAAGTTGCACTTATAGTGTCTACTGTTAGGATATGAGATCAGAAACCCCAAGGTATATTATAGACCCCAACTGTTTGTTGTTTTGATTTTAATGTGAGGATAAGATGTTACACTCCAGATATGAGTATATTATCACACGAGGAAGCTTTTATCGAAACAAACTTTATTTAACAATACAGTTTAATTATAACAAATCAATTTGCTTAACATTTATCAATTGAACAATACCTAATATGGCAAGATGCAGTTCTTAACTGCTAACCTATCCCCATGAGTTCCAATTCAAGCAATATTCCTCTTATAGTCTTAAAATCTTTCTTCAAAATCAGATGGCAACACATAGGTAAATGAGCTTGTACTTGTTAACAGTCTTGGAGCTTCCTGAACACCTCTGGAAACAGAGAGACAGAAAGACAGAGAGACATCTGTTTCCTGGCAGCCTCAAAGAGCAGCCTTCAGAGAGAGAGAGACAAAAAGATTTCTTTGCAGTCCAGGCAGAAAACTGACGGTGTTAAAATAGAATAGAAACTATGCATTTTCCCTGCAAACCTAGAACTTCACATTAGCACATGACCCTGTCTCTTATCAATCAACCTAATCAAAATCCTACTCTGAAACTCCAAGGGAAACCTAAGTAAACACAAATACATTAACTAGATTTACATAAACAAATCATTAGCTGAAATCAGTCATTGTCCTGCATTCTTAACACTTTAGCTGCCTGTTGCTCAGACAAATCAGCACCAGTAAAATAGAGCTGTATTTTAAACATACTTATAGGAAACATGACAAAATACATTTAATAAAGGCATGGTATCATCAAACTACCTGGTCAGACTTAACATCCAACTTTGCTAAAACATATGATCAGCTCACCTCTATAATAACCTCATCCAATATTGGAGCCTTACAGTGTATATGTTTATTAGCTTTGTTTCATTCTCCATTATCAATATAATATCTTTAGAATCCTTGGGTTTTGGAATGATTACCAGAGGCAAGAGCCAAGGTATAAGGCAATCAGCTTCTTCATTAAATACCATAATTTTGAAACTTTTTCAATCGTGTTCCAAATTTCTGCATATCCTACTATCAGGAACAACAGACTTGTTATTACGCTGTTGGGATCTGCCTGCTTCTTGGTTCATCAATACTTGGGTGAGTCCACTGTAAACTGAAGCCTCCAAAGTTGTGACATTGATACTGCGTTCTGCTGAAGGTAGATTAATAAGTTGTAATGTCAAATTTACACATAGGCGATCAGGGTCTTCTTTCCAGGACGAACCTGTCTGAGAGTTTTCTTGCTGGACATGAGATGACAAGTGTTTTTTATCGAGGTGAAAATAGTTAAATTAAAAGCTCTAGTTGTAGAGCTTTGTGAGAATCAGAGCCAGAAAAAATGAATTAGGAACCAGATTCATTAATATTACTCATTTAAAACTGGAATAAGCAATTCTTGAATTAGCGCCCTTTGAAAATATACCATTGTCATCATCAGTACATTGCTGATTACAGATTTAATGATGTTCTCATTTCTAGTGTTACAAACTGTTACCAAAAGAGAAAATGTTGGAAAATCTCAGCAGGTCTGGCTGCATCTGTAAGGAAGGTAAAGAGCTTTGACGAAGGGTCATCTGGACTCGAAATGTCAGCCCTTTACCTTCCTCACAGATGCAGCCAGACCTGCTGAGATATTCCAACATTTTTTCTTCTGGTTTCAGATTTCAACATCTGCAATAATTTGCTTCTTTCCAGCTACAAACAGTTATATTCCCAGATGATGTTGCTACCAGTCAAGTCCCAGAGTGGAACCCGGGTTCAATACAGCATTATCTACAATACATTACATCCTCATCCCCACTACATCTTTGCATATATGCATAGATTTATAAGGATTACATAAATTACAAAATACCTTAAATTCTAATGATTTCCATAAGTAAACAATCCATGTAAACTAATGAATGAAACATAATCAGATACACTACACTGTGAAACCAAGTGGCAGATGCCACCCAATATAACTTCAGTCAATTTCTCATCAAGTTCCTCCTCCCGACCCCCAGATGTTGGTCATACTGTGACCCAACTAGTTTTACTAGAATTCTGATTTCCACATAAGTGTTTCCAAACTCTACTCTTGAACTCCACTCTTTTTCCAAGCAATGCCTTCTTCTGGATGCCTTCACCAAGGATCCACTTCCAGGATTTTAATCTCTCCTTCCGTTGCCTTGGATTGCCCCATGCATTCAAGTTCCCACGCGATCTCTTAGGTCCCCAGCCAGGCCAACAAAGCACCACTACTTCACAAGTTGTCTTAAGATGTTACTGAACTTTTGATTTACCACAGATGTCCGGCTTCTCACTTTAAATCTAGTTCTGGCAACTATCTATTTAACTCACAATACCTTAAATCTGCTTTTTACTTTAATTTCACCCTATTGGACCATGTTCAACTTCTTGTTCTTTGTTCATTTAACTTAATTGTCTACCTGAGACATACTCTTTGTCCCAAATTCCTGGTTTCTAGGCTTTCTTTTGGGAACTCTGTTCCCTACGCCTGTCCAGCTTCTTCTGGGTCCATCTTAACACTAAACCTAAATGTTCTTTCCAACATAGGGTACACCCTGGTTGCTTAGTAACAACCTAGTTTTCCTTCTAACCCTGTTTATTTTCACAACGTAAAACATTTAACCACAATGCAGGCACAGTTTAAAGTGACCAAAACTCATCGAATGAAGGCACATTTGTTTAACATGAACTTAACTAAAGTTTTAACCCTTGTACAGAAACATGAAATTAAACTTACTTAAAGCTATACTTTGTTTTTAATACCCACAATTACAAATATAGGTTATTTAAAACTACCTCTGCTTCCTGACAAGGCAATAGATTTCCCTTTAGTAATATGCTATGAATGATTCTTCATGAATTGGCCACATTCCTGTAGGTACTTACTGGCAAACTTATTTCACTGGATGATTTTGTAGATGTCTACATTTGGATGCTTGATTGGATTATATTTCATTTCCCACATGCACAGGGTTATTGCTGGCCAATCATCAGTATGGGGCCACTTTTCTGCACAATAACAATGCAACAAGTTTAAGCTGACCAGCTGGTTTAATATTTTTTGGTCTATGGTCTGCATTTGCGGTTTATCCGGTTGACAGCAACTTATTGATTAGTTTCCATATCTACTGTGTGGTATTTAGTTAAATCAAGTGCTATCACCAGTAGTCAAAGCTTCTTTAAGTTGCACTTTTTCAACTGATCTTGGGAGTGTACAATTTCAGACAAACATCCTTCCATAATCTGATGAAGGACACATGTGAATAATCAAAACTTGCCTTTCCTCTTTACAGATGCTAACTATACACCTGGCCATGTGCGACATTTTCCATCACTTTTTGCCCCAAATTCCTGGTTTCTAGACTTTCTTTTGGGAAGTCCGCTCCCTAGTCCTGCCCTTCATTCTCCTTTCTGTTTTTAATTTCATGGCCTGTGCGAAAGATGTGCTGGTTAGGTGCATTGGCCATATTAAATTTTCTCTCAGTGTACCTGAACAGGCACCGGGGTGTGGCAACTAGGAGATCTTAACTTCATTGCAATGTTAATGTAAACCTACTTGTGACACTGTTAAATAAACCAAATTAATTGATAAACTAATGTATCAGGAACATTACCTATTGTTACTTGTTGATTATAATTGCACGCACAAAAATCTACAGATTATTTCTTGTATTATACTTAGCCCTGAGCTGAGCTTTGACCACATTTTCTGTCCATCAGAAAGCCTGTCAACTTCTACATCCTTAACATTGCTTGTCTCTGCCCCTCTGTCAGCACATGTGCAGCCTAAACCCTTAACCAGGACACAAGTTCCAGGTTCAATATTGTAGTTTTCTCTTGGCTTTGAATCTGTACCCTCCATAAACTAGAATGTTCAAAACACAAGGTGTTCCAGCCACTCCTGTCAGCAGGATTTCCAGTCCCAGCAGCACAGGGAACAACAAGAAAACCCACTAACAGTGATGAGACCAGGAACTCCCACTATCGGCCAATGGCAGACCACCTCTGCCACCACAAACCACCTCGCACTGGGGGGTTGAGAGGGTAGAGCGGGTGCGAGGAGAAAACCCTTCTCACGGTTGTGTTGCCTGTAACCTAAACCACACCATTACTGTCTCTTCATCACTGTGCTCACTGACCCACATTGACTCCCACTCCCTCAATATCTCCAACTTTAAATTCTCATCCTTATGTTTAAGTATGGCCTCACCCCACTCTGCCTCTGTAACCCGTCATAACTTCAATCTTTCAAAAATAATTGGTATTATCACGATCGAATCAATCTGGATCAACTGCAATCAATTTGGTGTGCATGGTGTGTTTAATCAGAGTTTAAAATGGGATAAAGCATACTAAATATACAATAAAAACATATGACATTCACGTAGCAAGTACTGGATGGCTGAAAAGTGCAAACTGCCCTTTCTTCTCTGCCTCTTTTCCTTTCAGTGCACTCACATCTTCCTGATTTCTCAAACTACCCGGGAGCATTAGCATGGATCTACCCTAGGCAGTTGTCTCTGCTGCCAAAAGCACTGATGTCTCCTCAAGGCAATTAATGTATATTTTTCCACCTTTTTCAGGGTGGATCTGGATGGATTGCTGAGAAGGTCCTTTCACCCTTGATTATGAAATATCCTATAAGACATTGAGTTCTTTGTCTAAACCTTGGATTGAAAAGTGGACGTTTAATACTGATCACTGTCCTTGATTAATCTGTCCTTGATTAATTCTGTCCTTGATTAATCAGGCCTAGGTCTTAATGTCATTGTTTCTTTCTCTCACTCCAGGCTGTTCTCCATGGCTAGCTCCATAGCTCCATTAAATGCCTCACAGACTTTATTGTCCTAGCAAGTAACTAAGCCTACCTGTCTTAATTCCTCAACACTCTATTGGACCACACTGTTTTTCACTAAAGTAGCTTCTATTGTACTTTCATACTAATGAATTTGCATATTTCAATGAAAATCTTAATTAACCAAGGTTAAATGAAGAGTCCAACACAGTATTGTAGTATGATTCGATGACTGGTCATCCAGATTCAAAATGTTGGCTCTATTCTCTCTCCATAGATGTTGTCAGGCCTGCTGAGATTTTACAGCATTTTCTGTTTTGTTTGCAGTATGGTTACTTGTTTTAAGTATCTACCAGTTCCTCGCCCACAGTTGCTGAGGCCTTTCCAACCTAGGTAGAGCTGCCTTCACCTAAAATAATCATTCCACAGATTTTGTTCTGTAAAGAAACCAGTTTCCAGTGAAACAAGACTTATAACACCAACTTATTCCTTTACCTATTTCAAACTGATCAGATAATTACTTTGCATATTTCTAATTTCTAACAAGCCTCCACTCACTTTGCATTTCTCAAACTCTGGCCTCTGGTATCTTCATCCTACAATTGATAGCTGCTCTTTCAGCTATATAGACTCCGACCTCTGGAATTTCTCCATGGGTACGGTACAGTGGCACAATGGTTAACACTGCTGCCTCACAGCACCAGGGACCTGGGTTTGATTCCCAGTTTGGCCTGGTTGCACGGAGTCTGCACATTCTGCCCGTGTCAGCGTTGGTTTCCTCTGGGTGCTGTTCCCTCTCACAGTCTGAAAGACGCGCTGGTTAGATGCATTGGCCATGCTGAATTTTCCCTCAGTGTACCCAAACGAGCGCCAGAATGTGGCGACTAGGGGATTTTCACAATAACTGTGAATGTAAGCATACTTGTGCCAATAATACTTAAAGCTCTCCACTCCCTATACAACCAACGTCCTTCACCATAGCCAGCTCTCCTAATACATCATTTTGTCTTATGTCATTTTTTGCCTGATTACACTTCGAATGAAACAACTTAGGATGAATTTTCTACATGAAAGGCAATGTGTAAAGTTACTGTTGTTGTTCAGTGGCTGAAGATATTGTTACAAATGGAGGAGTGCCAGGATGGAGAAGTGGAGATGCCTAAGGGAGAAGACTTAAAGGATCGAAGCATACAGATTGGATCTGGACTAAATTGCAGGGGTGTTTATGAACAAGGATAAGAATTTTAAATTCAGCAATTTGAGGGATAGGAAACAAATGGAGATGGGCGAAGACAGCTCATTGTGGAGCCAGCTATGGATCTGAACAATTCCAAACTTTGTAGACTGGTAAGAAGGTTACTTAAGAAATTGAACACAGAGATAACGAAAGCATAGCTCAGGATAGACCTGCAATGGGGGTGAGGTGGGTAGAAATAGGCAATGTTGCAAAGATGGGAGTAGGCAACTAAGCTGATTAAAATATTTTTAAAGTGATTAAACTGGACTTACATTCTCCTTTTCGGATTCAAAAATTGATCACAACTTACCTCTTGATTTACCTAAAATGTCTACAGTAGCAGTAAGCTACTGTAAAATAGGATTTTCTGATTTGGTGCCACTGTCCACCTGAAAGTAATTTCGACTGCAAAACTATCCATACACAGAAATTTGAAAAAAACATATGCAGCAACAGAGCTCGAATGACCTGAAATCTGCTACATATCACCTGCCAAGTCAACATAAGCCTTCTCTGAGCGAAACACAAAGTACATATTTCAGCAGGGAGCTACCTACAATTTTCAGTCGGTTTCTCAGGATGTTAAATCTGTGCACACCATGTTCCTACGTTGACCTTGTCTGTTAACTTCAGATAGTCAAACACAAATCCTCGTATTTCTAATAATCAGCGCTCTGTTTTTAGCTCGGTTTTGTCGATAGAGTGAGCTGAAACAAATGAGCTACACTTGATCACTTTCCTTATCTGGTTTTGTTTAATAAATGTTTCCCTCAGGAAATACCGCATCCAAAGAGAAGTGCAAATCTTACATTTAACTATATTAGAGGGGATTATTAGCCAGGCAACTAGGATCCATTCTGACACTGTACATTCTGTAGCTGTTTAGCCAATGCAGTCACTTAGGAAATGTAAAGACATAGCATGAACAGGAATCAGTGTCCACTAAAAAGTTCCTAATCTGGCACTCACAAATAACGTACTTGCAGAAATGTTGCATAGAGGAGTGACACCTGTAGTTATTTGTAGTGAAGTACTAGTTATATAAAAATTATGTTTTGCCCACTATTGATTCATCTGTGATGAGATAAGCATCCTCACACTTCTGTTGAAAGCATCAAATTTTGTATTTTTTGTTTCCTCGTCTAATCTGCTTTTTGTGCTTTGACAACTACTGTTATCTCCAATGCAAATACTGTCATTCAAAACACTCTAATAATTACAAAGTGGGAGCTGTGAGTGCCTGATGTAAAGGAATATTACCAACAAAAATGGTTTAATAATGACATTTTTAAAGGTATTTTGCTTGTTGCTATAGTAATGTTTTTCAATAAATTTGTGCCTGCTGCAGTGTAAAAACACAGCTTTATTTTATCAACTTGGAGTTGTAAGTCAAGTCAAGCGATGGTATAGACATATTTGACCCAACCCACCAACAGCGTGGAATTTTATCCATGACGTGCTATTTCCAATGGCTGAATGCAGTAAGTAGGCTCCACTCTTACTCGCTTGCTGTTTGCTCGTTCCCACATGGTTCTAATTAAATGTTAAAATATCCACAGTGTGCACAGGGAACACATGCGGTCACGTGGCGGGATATGTTTCTCAATGATGGAACCTGCAATCATTGACCAGGTATGGGTGAGCTATAAAAGAGCTTGCTGGACAAACAGTAAGGCTGTACATCATAGGCACAACTTTCCCATCCAACTCTATTACCAATAACATAAGACTAATTGAGAGCACAAATGTGGCACAGATGTCTTTTGGATTTAAAGTTCACGTGTAAATATTTCACTTTATTCATGTGTGCACCATCATTATGTGTTGAGACTATAAGCAAAAAACTAACTGTATTGACGTCACAGATGGTAACGATGTAGAAGAAGGCCGTTCGGCCCATTGTGTCTGCGCTGACCTCATGACACGCGATGATGATTACAGGGGACCATGTGGTTTTGCATTTATTCGTTATTGAATGCCTGAGCACTGAAGCACAAAGGTTTCTCCGAATAGGTCGCAGGTTAAACCTGCAATCAGGCCCTGATGGTGTAGTTGGAGCCCCATCTGGAGATTTAAAGAAGGATCCGACAATCTTCTAAGCAGGTGTCCCTTTGTTCTGCTTAGAGGAGCAAAAAAGGATTGGAATATAATGAAATCTTACTGCAATTGTACTGGGTTTCAGTGTTACCACATCTGGAGTACTGCATATAGTTTTGATTTCCTTACCCAATGAAAGATGTGCTTTTCAGCTCTGGCAAAGGATCATCCTGACTCAAAACTCGAATCTATTCTCTTTCCACAGTGCTGTCAGAGTGGCTGAGATTTTCCAGCATTTTCTGTTTTTGTTTCTCTTATACCTCTTTTCTTTCCTCTTCAATCTCCCACCCCCATCCTCTTCCCTTTCTACCCCTGAAGGTGTTGATGCCCTCACTACATAACATGCCCAACTGTCACTCTGAGATATTTTGCCAAACTTTCTCACCCACTGTCACAATCTAATGTGTCCCTGCTGAAAATACCAGTGTGTGAGTGTCAAGTGATGGCAGGATAAGTCTTGATTGCAATGACCATCACTCATTTACAAACTTGGCATTCAATCATTATAGATCACACATGAAAAGCAGCTATAAGATGAGGCTATAATGGCCTGTCTGCATTTTGGGACACATTTTGGGATCAAACTTGCACAAATGTTTTCTAAGAGAAACAACAGAAAAGATCAAAAATCAGGACAACCCCCCCCCACCTCCCGAAAATTCAACAGGGGTTGTAAATATCTCTAATACTAGGGGGCATGCACTTAAGGTGCGAGGGGGAAAGTTCAAAGGAGATGTGAGGAGCATTTGTTTTACACTGAGAGAGGTAGGTGTTGGAATGTGCTACAAAGGGTGATAGTGGGGGCAGACACGATAGGGGCATTTAAGGGGCTTTTAGATAAGTCCATGAATATGCAAGGAATAGAGGGAAATGGACACAGGGCTGGCAGAAGGAATTAGTTTAATTTGGCATAACATCAAGGGCCGAAGGGCCTGTTCCTGTGCTGTACTGTTCTATGTTATTCCATTGTGTTCCCAATTTAAATATATTTAGGAGATTCCATTTGTTTCAATTGGGAGCACTGACTGACTATGTCAAGGCTGCCCCCAAAAGATAGAAGCAAGTCATTTATTTTGCAGTTATTGTCTGGGCCCCACATCATTCCTAGAGGTTTCACTGCTGACAGGGACCCGGGTTCAATTCTGGCCTCCAGAGTTTGCAAGTTTGCTCTGTGCCTGCGTGGTTTCTCCGGGTTCTCCAGTGTACTCTCACACTCCAAAGATAGGTTAGGTTGATTGGTCAGGCCACATTGCCTCTTAGTGTCAAGGAGATTAGCAGGGTAAATGTATGGGGTTACAGGGATAGGACCTGGATGGGATTGTTGCCAGTGCAGACTCAATGGGCCAAAAGGCCTCCTTCTGTACTGTAGGCATTCTACTGAAAATGGGGCAATTAATAACAAGATGGAAATCAAGCCCATGTCATGGGCACAGTTTGAAAAATGCACAGAGATGTTACAAAATTTCACAAGATTCTGCAAAAGAAGAGAAGTGCTGTTTAAGGGAGAACTGACAGTCGGTAAGGTTGCACACATCAGGGCAAATATTCTTTAAAAACCTATGGCCGCAGATCAAGGCTCTTGAGGTCGTAGCTCACTGATGCAAGGATTGCTTAGTTCATATATTGACCTTTGCATAATATCAGATTTAAATGGCATCATTGGTTCATTGGATAGCTTTCATATTTGTTATAACCAGGTTATATTTAATTTAAAATTCATTGATTTCTTTTAATTTGCCACACCATTTATTTTCCACTTAATACCACAGGACACAACATCACGGTTTCAGTAAATGAGAAATTGAAGTTTGCAACTTTATCTGGGAGGATGCCTTTAATTTAAAGTAACCATCATGCAGACACACACACACTTTATTTATGTATATAAAATATATATGCATGTAAAATAGTATCAAATACTCAATCAAAATATTCAATTTTTTTTAATTGATTTACTTATAATAGGAAAAAATTAAGAATTTTTTGACTGGAACATGTCTGAATATGATGTTAAAAGAAGTGAATCAATTTTACCTCAGAACAGTGGCTGATAATCATAAGTAATTCACTAAGCTATTTATTGTAGCATATTTTCATTTACAGCTCTTCCAGCAACTTGACTGCTTTCAAATCAAACGATTCTATTATGTACCATTATTAAAGAAATGCTGTCAACCAATCTGGATTTTATGTTATAATTATAGAAAAGAAAGTGAACACAATGGAGTAGATTTTGACTGTGTGTGATAACAGGTTGTCAATTCGTTGTCACCCGTTCTGCAGTATGTCACATTGCCCCCAATAAGGGAATGACGTTAGTCATCTTAAAATGCATTTTTTGAATGGGTGTTGTTCCGTTTCTTAAAAGGAATCTGATATTATAGGTGCTTGGGTAGGTTGCAATGTACCTTTTTCAATTTCTTATTATGGCAATTATCACGATCAGTGATGTGATGTGATGGTGTTATTGTGTTATTTCATCACACCACTGCATGCATAATTTAATATAACCTCTGGAAAGTTTTCGGTAAGGTGCTCCACTGTTGGTCCTTTTCGTAAAATCCGATTGCCTGGACTGAGGTGTTCATGTCGGTTCAACTCCATGGAGGAACCGTCAGTTCATCAAAATCAAATAGACATCCCTTGGCTGGGATTTTCCAGTCCTATCCATGGTGGGAATTGGTGTGGGTGGGACCTGAGAATTTGGAGAGCAGCCGAAAGTTCATTGACTTTGGGCGGGAATTTTCAGGACTGGAAAATCTCACCCACAGGGCTGAATTTTTCAGTCCCGCCAACTGCAGGAAACATAGTGAGCTGGACAGAAAATTTGAAAAGCCAGTTAAAGGTCCGTTGACCTTAGGCAGGAAATACCGGTCTTGGGGCACGCACAGCCAGAAATTTCCATGCATAGGGTCCGTGGTGTGATTCCCACCATATGTGCATCCAAATCAAAAATTCCCATCTCCAACCAGCTGGAGTTTTCCATTTTATAAAGTTAATTTATTAGTCACAAGTAAGGCTGACATTAACACTGCAATGAAGTTACTATGAAATTCCTCTAGTCACCACGCTCAGGCACCTGTTTGGATCAATGAACATAATCAGCACACCTTTCAGACTGTGGGAGGAAACCAGAGCACCCAGAGGAGACCCAGGCAGACACAAGGAGAACATGCAGATTCCACACAAAGAGTGACCTAAGCCGGGAATTGAACCTGGGTCCCTGGCGCTGTGAGGCAGCCGTGATAACCACTGTGCCACTGTTTTATTTAACCTTATCATCACAGAAATAATAAGACAAACAGAAACCACTCAGCCCGCCATGACTTTGTCCCTGTGGGTGCTTACTCTTCAGCTCAAACTATCTAATTCTGTTGTTTCCCTGTAACCATTTCATACTGTCCATTCACAAATACGTCTCAAATTCTGCATTAAATATGATACACTGACTGCCTCAGTGGCCACTTTTGTTGAAGCATCCTATTGGCCTTCAGTGTGAAAAATCTTCATTCTTCTGTGAACACCATCTTTCATCATTACCTGGAAGTATTCAACACTAAAGTCTGTTTTCTTGTCGGGAACTCGCTACCTGTAATTTTGTTAAATTACATATTTATTCAATTAAACCATCATTCAAACCAGCCTCCCATCCATTGACACTGTCTACATTCCCCACCGCCTCGGAAAAGCAGCCAGCATAATTAAAGACCCCAGGCGGACATAGTCTCTTCCATCTTCTTCCATCAGAAAAAGATACAAAAATCTGAGATCACATACCAACCACCTCAAAAAAAAACAGCTTTTTCCCTGCTGCCATCAGAATTTTGAATAGACCTACCCCGCATTAAGTTGATCTTTCTCTGCACCCGCGCTGTGACTGTAACACTACATTCTGCACTCCTTTCCTTCTCTATGAACGGTATGCTTTGTCTGTATAGCAGGCAAGAAACAATACTTTTCACTGTATACTAATTAATACAATGACAATAATAAATCCGACCAAATCTGATTTATTTGGACTCAGGGAGCTTCCCTGAGTCCAAATAAAATAGATCAAGGTTCAGTATTTACTGAAGTGCCTCTCAAACACTTTCAACATATTTGAAACAAAAGGCAAAGCTTTAAACCTACATAAAATAAAGCTGAAGTGATAGTGAGAGCAGCTGGTAATGAAAAGTCACAATAGAGTGAGTTCATGTGCATGCAAACTAGATTGGTGATCTGATAGTGTGCAAGATAGATGGGTCGCTTTTGGTAGGTAGAAGGATAATAGCAAATGGGCATCAATAAAGTCACATGCACAAGGCAGGAAACTGCAGTTGTATGGGATTAAAGACATAAAGAAACAGATGGCAGACATGAAATACAGACAGACCGAACTATCATCTGCATGAAAATGCTAGAGTGAGAGTTATGATCAAGAAAAGTGAGACAGATTGTGACCTATTTAAATATACAGAGCTACATTTAATTTTAGAAGTGTGATACAAAAAAGGGCACGTTTTCAAACAAAATGAATAAGTGTTGATAATTCTGGAAGTGAGTTTTGAAAGACCAAGCCATGCCATGGACTATTAGCAAAGTACTTGATTACTGCTTTAAAGTGTATTTATACAAGTTTTCTATTGGCGCAAAGCGGTTTCAGCTTCACTCTTATGTAGTGTTAATCAGGTATTAAAGCTCAAATTGGCTGTCATGAAGTTTATTTGATATGTGCTCCAGAATCAGGTTGGGTCCCAAATTTCAGATTTAAGCTACATTTAGCATTAAACTAACAGTTGTTGTTACTTTATCTTAAATTGCATTGGATTTACATGTTTGACTTCACTGGATGGCTTTTGCCTTTATTTCGCTGTGTTATAAATAAAATCAATGTCAAGAAATTATTACCCCAATTTAGAATGATTTTGTTGAAATTGAATATGTACAGATTAAATTTCCTTGGTGATCTTCTACCATAACTTTTGAGGTTGACCCATGGAAAGGAATAACCACTATTTAAAGGGGTTTCTGTGTATCTACCACTTACTTATTAGTATCACAAGTAGGCTTACATTAACACAGCAATGAAGTTACTGTGAAAATCCCCTGCGTGCCACACTCCGGCACATGTTCTGCTAAACTAAGGGAGAATTCAGCATGGTCAACACACCTAACCAGCACATAGAATCTCTACAGTGCAGAAGGAAGCCATTTGGCCCATTCAGCCTGCATCGACAGCAAACACTCAGGCCCTATATATCCCCATAACTCCATGCATTTACTCTGCCTATCCCCCTGACACTAAGGGGTCATTTACCATGGTCAATCAACCTAATCTGTACATCTTTGGACTCTGGGGAGAGAACCGGAGAACCCGGAAGAAATTCACACAGAACATGGAGAACATGCAAACTCTACACATGCAGTGACTCGAGGCCTGAATCAAACCTGAGTCTCTGGCGCCGTAAGGCAGCAGGGCTAACCACTGTTGCCACCCTGCCGCCCATATCTTTCAGGCTGTGGGAGGAACCTCAGAGGAAGCCCACGCAGACAGGGGAAGAGCATATAGACTCCGCACAGCCAATAAACCAAGCTGGGAATCGAACCCAGATCCCTAATGCTGTGAGGCAGCAGTGCTAGTCATTGTGCTTCCATGCCATTTGACAGAGAGGGAGATATTAGAAATGGTGATTTACATTTGGTCATAGTTTGTTTTTAAGGTGGATCTTAAGGAGGATAAGAAGCACAATGGTGTTACCAATCCAGTTGTGGCAAGACTGGGAGTTTGATCATGTGTCAATTTGACCACATGATAACTCTCAGCATGATGGCTAATCATATGTCTGATCATGTGATGCCTGATCACATGACATTTGGGCAAATGTGATCATTTTTAAATCAAATGTTGATTCCCCGAAAGTCAAGTATTTTTTGCTCATGTTGTACAACCAAATCCAAGTTTAGGATGGCACGGTGGCACAGTGGTTATCCCTGCTGCCTCACAGAGCCAGGAACCTGGGTTCGATTCCCGGCTTGGGTCACCGTCTGTGTGGAGTTCGTACGTAGTCCCAATGTCTGTATGGGTTTCTTCTAGGTCTGCCAGTTTCTTCCCATAGTCCAAAGTTGTGCAGGTTAAGTTGGTTGGGCATGCTAAATTGCCCCTTAGTATCAGGGGGACTAGCTAGGGTAAATGCATGGACTTATGGGGATAGGGCTTTGGTGAGATTGTGGTCGGTGCACACTCGATGGGCCGAATGGCCTCCTTCTGCACTGTAGGATTGTAGGATTCTAACAAGGGGCTCAGAAGGAAGAAAAACTGGAAAAGAAGGGAAGCCATAAAAACCCCCACTTCAGAGGAAACCAGCCTCCACCCATCCCTTCGCCATACCCTCCTTTGATTTCTGAGTCCATCACATTTCAGGGATCTCTCATTTCAATCATAGAATTCCTACAGCGCAGAAGGAGGACATTCGACCTACTTCTGCTCCTATTTCATATGTCCCATCACCCTAAGCTCCACACACCTCAGCATGCTGGTTCCCCTCCCCTTCCCTCCAACTCTCCCACACCATCCCACTGGTACCTGTGACATCTTCAGCCCCATTCCCCCACCCAGCTCCATTCTCCCACAAATATCAAATGGCATATCTTCAGCTAGTGACATTGTTGGGGGGTAGCTTTGCCAGGAATACACCTTGCCATTAGTTCTCTCCAATCTGCTTGCCATTTTGGGGCCATGCTGTAGCCATGAGTGCAAGTTCAGAGAATCATACAATCCCCATTTGGCCCATCATGTCTGCACCAACTCTGCATCTTACCCAGGCCTAACCCTGCCCCCCCCGCCCCCGCTTCCACTCAGCCTTTCCCCATTATCTCATGTATGTCCCATGGTTAATCTCCCTAACCTACACACCTTGGCACGCTAAGAGGCAATTTAACATGTCCAAATCAATCTAACCTGCACAACCTGTAAGAGGAAACCAGAGCAACTGGAGGAAACCCATGCAGACACGGGGAGAATGAGCAAACTCCACACAGACAATCACCCCAAGGCCGGAACTGTACCTGGGTCCCTGGCACTGTAAGTCAGCAGTGTTAACCACTGTGCCATTGTGCCACCCACCGCAATGCACTCAACCAAGATATGATGTGGAGATGCCAGCGTTAAACTGGGGTGGGCACAGTAAGAAGTCTCACAACACCAGGTTAAAGTCCAAAGGTTTATTTGGAATCACAAGCTTTCAGAGGCTGCTCCTTCATCAGGTGAGTGGAGAAATAGGTTTACAAACATGGCATTTATAAGCAAAGACAAAATTGCAAGATAATTACAGATTGGAATGTGGCGTGATATTGCAATTATATTTTTGTCTATATATGCTATGTTTGTAAACCTAACTCTACTCATCTGATGAAGGAGCAGTGCTCTGAAAGCTCATGATTCCAAATAAACCTGTTGGACTTTAATCTGGTGTTGTGAGACTTCTTACTGAACTAAGTTACGGTTGTGGTTTTTCACACTGTCAGCGGCAAAGGCGATTGACTCAAGATTTGGGTCATGTCCTTTCACCAGGTTGTTCTCTGCCTACATCCAAATCCTACATTTTTTTCATTGGACTTATTTGCTTAAAGCTCCCTTTATGTCAAGTATATGTTCCAATACGCAAAGTATTTGTAAAGATGAATCATGCAGTTTTCATCACACTGTTGGTTTGTCCTGTAAGTATTTCAAGTTGGCTTAACAAGGCCATTAGAGCCATATTAGTCTTCCTGGGCCCTGTTACACAAGTTTACATCTCTGTCACTTAACAGATTACACCTTTAAATTACATGAACTGATTGCATCTGTATCAAACAACATTAAAATGAATACAAACATCATGATACTGCATGGAGTAAGCTCAAGCTGTCAACGGGAGTCAGGAATTCCAAGCTCCCAGGGCTAGCATTTCTTTTACCTTTTCATACTTTCCCTCCAATTATTCCACAGTATAAAAGAAAGTTAAAACACTGTTTAAAAATTAAATGGCTGTTTAACTACTTCTGCTTAATTATCTTGCGTGCTATTTTTGTTCTGGAATGTCTATGTCCTAAGTCTCATGATTCATTTCAGAAGCAGACTCCAAGTCCAAAAATTAATGTTCTTTGATTGGCAGAGAATTGATTCAGTGTACTTATTATTCAGCTACGTAAGACTTTAAAATGTGCAAAGATTTTAGGATCATTGGTAAAAGAACAGGACAGAGATGAAGAGGATGTTTTCACAAAGCGAGTTGATAATGATGTGGAATGAACTGCCTGAAAAGGGTGGTTGAAGCATATTAAATACCAGCTCCCCAAAGGGAATTGGACATCTACTTGTGAAGGGGAACTTTACATGATTGTGGGGAATGAGTAGGGGGAAAGGGACTAATTGAATAGCTCTTCAGGTACAGTCATGATGAGCCAAATGGCCTCCTTCTGCATGATTCTATTATGCTGTGGTTCTATTGAACTGGTTACATAATTAAAACGAAACCCGAATGATCTAAATAGCGGCCCGGTCAGTCAGATTATATTCTGATAAACAACTCACCGACCATCCAAGGTTGATGGAACTATTGAACTATTTTACCTACGTATAGAATATCACATTTCAAATGAAATGAACTGGATTTTTTATAACTTTATGTCAAAACTTCCAGAATATTCTTGTCAGTACCAGAAACTTCTAATTGGCTGACAACATTCTATACAATTAATTTATTTTTCCATAACAAGTAGACAACATGCTATCATTAGAAAAGCTCCGATAAATGCATGTGTATATGATGATTTAAGGTCACCAGGCTCTCTGGTATGTTCGCCAGAAACTGAATAATAATCTCAATAATAAAGGAGAATGATGTTGAAGAGATGGTCTGATATATTTATGGAGATCAGGTTCACGAGGTCCAGTGAAGCTTTTATAGTGATAAGGACTCTGTGATCTTGTGGTGAAATCATTGATATATTTATGAGACCCGATGATATATTAGTAATGTGAATACCTAGGAGGTATACATGAATTAGAGATGCAGGGTCATATGAGCATCTACATGACATTTTATGTATTTTAAATCTTTGTATGATTTCAGAGGGAGCATCTTTTACGAGGATGCATGAAATTTCGTCTACAAGGCTAATACTGTAAAGTGTGGCAGTATGTGACATGTTTGTAAAATATGGAAGTATACTGTGACAGATAATCAAAATTTATCAGTCAACATTAGCTATCAGGTAGCAATGTGGCTTAAGCAACAACTGTGCAGCAAGAGGCTTTTTTTAAAAACATACTTTTAAATAGCTATCCCAGGTAATGGATAAAGGCAGAATGAATTTGTATTTTTAGTTGTTAAAGCTAATTTTTAAACTGAGCTCATATGACAATTCCAAATAAAATTAAGGATATAGAATCAGTAGAAGGTAATATTTCAGATGGTAGGGTAACGTACTGCTAGCTGTAATAGTAATGCGGGCCAATCTATTTTATTTGTTCCACATTTATTGCACAGTTTAAAATGTTCATGCGTGCAAAATACAACATGTGCAAAAAGTATTTGCTAGAAAAACAATTGTGTGAACCCAGTTGTATATTGGAAACCAGTCAAGACGTAACACCTATAAAGCTATATCTCTCAAGCATCTGATTATCTTTAATTTAGTCTGACATCTTGCCTAAATTACCAAAATGTGTTAAACTAAGTTGCAAAATCAAAGGTATATTCCGGCACATCTGTTAACAATGTGACTTCAGATTTTGCAAAATGGAACCAAATGAACATGTTACAAAAACACAAAATTTTAAAATGGAACTTTGATGCAGAGATGCAGCAAAATGAACTTTCTGATGTAATTTATTCTGTTAGGAGAAAAACATTTTCTTACAAAAAAGAAATATAGCACAAGTGGTCATAAATTAGGTTGAAGTAGAGAAGAATGAAAAATGCAATTAGTCTCCCACACAGGTCACTGAGGTAGGTGGGTTGTGATGCTTTGTTTTCCTGTGTTGTTCCTGACCACTTTCATTGCAGAAATCCTTTGAGGTGTCATTCGACTTAGAATGATAGAAACCCTACAATGCAGAAGGTAGCCATTCAGCCCATTGAATCTGCACCAACAACAATCCCATCCAGGCCCGATCCCCATAACCCCACATATTTGCCCTCCTAATCCCCCTGACTCAAAGGGGCAACTTAGCATAGCCAACTTACCTGAACCGCAGGCACATCATTGGAGATTTGGAGGAAACCAGAGCACCCAGACGAAACTCACACAGACATAGGAAAAAGGTGCAAATTCCACGCAGTGACCCAAGATCAGAATTGAACCTGAGTCTTTGGTGCTGTGATGTAGCAGTGCTAACTACTGCGTTACCATGCCTCCCTTCAACTTCGACTGGTTAAATTTGTGTGCAAGCATTTGCATTCATCCAATACAAGTTCCACCCTCTAAATAGTTTTCCAGCTGAAAGATAACATGTACATAGGACAGCATTGTCTGTTTCACTGAGGTGATGGGAGTGGTTGTTGAAGGTGGTGGATGAAGCAACAATCAAGCAGCCTCTGTCCTGAATGGTGTCAAACTTCTTGAGTATTGACACAGTGGCACAGTGCTTAGCACTGCTGCCTCGCTGGTTCAATTCCCAACTTCGGTCATAGTCTGTGTGGAATCTGCGTTCTCCCCGTGTCTGCGTGGTTTCCTCCGAGCGCTCAGGTTTCCTTCCATAGTCTGAAAGGCATGCTGGTTAGGTGCATTGGCCATGCTAAATTCTTCCTCAGCGTACGCGAACAGGAGTGTCACAATTAGGGGATTTCCACAGTAACTTCATTGCAGTGTTAATGTAAGCCTATTTGTGACACTTATAAATAAACAAAATGACAAATTCTCAAAAGAATTCAGATGAAAAGACATTAAGGAATCATATTGACAGAATGGAAAGGGCTAGAAAGGAAAGCAACTGGTAATTAGAAAATAATAGGCGGGCTGAATTGTTTTTAATGATTTGTAGAAGTTTAAATTAAATTGACAATGTCAGAAGATGAGAAAAGGCTCAAAAAACAAAGACAAAAATAAAAGATGGGATGAGACAATGAGGAAGGGGAAGCCGAAGAATTGAGAGAATCGAAAATTAACTGAATAGTCCACTAGTTGCAGGACACCATCAAGAATCACTTCATCCAACAGCAGTGAAATAACACAGGAATACTACTGAGGTCCACCATTACCAGTGGGAACTGTGCTGAAATAGGAATCTTGAATTCAGCCTGTCATTCTGTGAATATTAGTAATTTTTAATTAGTTTCTCTTTTAAATTACATTGCAAATGAGATGACTAACAACACCAAAATTGGTCTTTGTTCTTATATTCCTGAGATGAGTATGCTGGATTGGCTTTCTCGTGAGAAATGGTTACTTGAGTTTGGTTGTCTTGGAATTATGCTGCAGAATGAGTCAGAGGAGATACAAAAGGGAAGAAATGGGAAAAAGTTATTTATGATTTATGCCTCCCTTCCTTGGCTGAATAACGTGTTATGTTTTATGCACGAAGAGGCATGGCAACACAATTTACTGAATTACAATTTATCTGAGTCAGAGTTGTTTTAAACACCTTCAGCCAATCAATTTGTAGTTATCTCGAGCTTCTGTTACTATGAGGAGACACTGAAGAAGCCTTGCGCTGTGCACCCACATCAAGCCTGTCCCCATGCCAAAAGTGTTACCTAATCTCAAATTCAGATGCATTTAATTCAAAGGACACAAAGGAAGGAAAATCTGACAAAAAGTTCCAGTGATGTTATTATCCTACTCTCAATGGCCACTGCTGTTACGTGATACTCTCTCAGCTCTGTTGATGCCTCACCATGCTTGCTACAAATATTGGTAACATCTCCTCGACGACACTCTGCATTGTTACACCGACACGCTGTCCGCAGCGTAATAGGGGACAGGTTTTTATTTATTTATTTCCCACCTCGTCAGTTTGCAATTTCGGCCATGCCCACTTCCAGTAGGCATCAAATCAAAACACAAGGATGTCACTTGTGCCAACTTTACCCACCTCTTCCTCACAACTGCCTCAAAAGCCGCTGAGACGGTGGGTGGTGGGCTGGGGGGAAGGAAGGGGTGGGGAAGTGGGAGGAAAGGGGTGGGGGAGAAGGGGGTGGGGGGAAGAAAGGGGGTGGGGGGAATGGGAGGTGGGATGGGGTATGGGCGAAAGGGGTGGGCAGAGTGGGAGAAGAGGAGTGGAGGGATGGGAAGAAGGGAATGAAGGATTGGCCGGAAGAAGTGGGAGGAAAGGGGTTCGGGGGTGGGAAGAAGGGGATGGGGGAATGAGAGGAAAGGGGTGGGGGGTTGGGAGGAAAGGGGTGGGATGTGTGGGAAGAAGGGGGTGTGGCATGTGGGAGGAAGGGAGTGGGGGATGGGAGGAAGGGGGTGGGGGGAGTGGGCAGAAAGGGGTATATGGTGTGTAAGAGGTAGGGGGTGGGGTGGAATGGGAGGGAGAGGTTGGGGAGAAGAGGGGCACGGATACAATCAGTCAATTAATTAACATTTAGTAACTCCAACAATTTCCACCATTCAGGCTGTGTGTGAAAAGGAGAGATTTAAGAACAGGGTAGATAGTAGGTGAAATAATACATGCAGTCAAAAACACAGAGGAAATGCCAGCAATCTAAAGGGTAAGCAATAAGTATGTAAGTGGAAGCTACGCCGGTGCTAGGTTGAAGAAAGAAAGATTTGCATTTATGCAACTTCTTTCAAATTCTCATATAGATAGTTCTTTGCCATTGAAAGGCTGCTGCGGAGGGGAGGTCGAACAGTTCCATTCTCTTCCCTCTCCTCATTTGGCCACAAAAGCTTGGCTTTGATTTTTTTTTTAAATTACACTTGCCAGTACGGTCAGTACTTAACTATTTACACACTGATCATAAAGAACCAATTGAACAGCTTTTCTACAGTTGAACAAAGAAGGAGGTTAATTTTATTACATTTAAACCGTTTTGGTTAAAATAATAAACTCTGCCCCAACTTCTGCACATAGGCACTGAAAGCCCACACATGTACAGATTACAGAGTTAGGGAACATAGATTGGTCAAATTATGGAAGGTCGGAGATATACAATTCATAGTTTGGAATTTCGACTGGCTTGAGGCTGAATTTCATGGTCTTGACACTTCTGATTTAGTGATGTAGATGCCAGAGTTGGTGCTCTGGAGACACAGCTACAGAGTTGAATTCTTTCTTTAAAGATCTCTGTCCACTGCAGATCGAGATAGATTCAAATATTAGCAGACAGGGTCCAAACTTGCCTGCTGGATGGGATGAAGAGAGCAAGGGAATGCAGGAGCTCAGTTCAATTCAAAGATGTGCAGGTTAGGTGGATTGACCATGATAAATTGCCCTCGATATCCAGAGATGCGTAAGTTAGGTGGATTAGCCATGAATAAATGTATGGGGGTTACAGAGATAGGTTGGCAGGGGTGGACTTGGATAGAATGCTCTTTCAGAGAGTCAGTGCCGACTGAATGGCCTCCTTTTAGACTGTAGGGATTCTATGGTTCTAATTCTGTTCAGAACAATTTAAATCAAAGAATTTGGGCTAATCATGTGATCCCTCTCCAACTGCTAGCAATTCAAACATGATTACACATTCTAATTATAACTCAATTAACTCATCTGGAGAGCTCCCTTAAAAATGAAGGTACTTTTGTTCAAGCAATTAACCTTAGAATGGTTCATCTTTAGCTGTTGAATGCTATAGGTGGCTTCCATAAGTCTTGTTGGTTGGGCAGGAAGGAAGGTCATTCACAGAACCCTGAGGGTTGCCATTGTCTATGATGGATCTCACTGACTTGTTGTTTCCTCATCATAGGGTTAGAATGAGGAATATCAATTTGTGCCAGTAATCTTGCTGTGATTTAAATTCTCTGGGCATGATTTTCTGGCCCTTCCCATTGACAGAACCTTATGGTCCCACCAAAGTCAACCCACACAACAGGTCATAGACTTCAGCAAGTCCAGAAGATCTCTCCAGCAGCCAATGACTAATAGTGTTGGTAGATCATGTTAGAATTTGTACTAATATGCCAGCATATAAAAATAAATAGTTGATTTTGTTTGTTTACTGCTGCTGCAACACCAGCAACACAACAGTCACTCATCAATAATGTCCATAAGTGAAACATGGGGAGAAATAGGAAAACAGAACATGTAAACATGAGTTTCCTCAGGGTTCCCCAGTTTCCTTCCACAGTCCAAAGAAGTGCAGGTGGATTGGCCATGCTAAAAATATGTGCAGATTAAGTGGATTAGCCATGGTAACTGTTCAGGATAGGGATGAGGGGAAGGCCTGGGTAGGATACTCTTTCAGAGAGTGGTGCAGATCAGATGGACCAAATGGCCTCTTTCTGCACTGTAGGAAGTCTCTAATTGTAACTGTGATACCAACATTGCAAATTTAACCCCCAGTATGGAGTCATCGAGGCATTTCAGCCTTCCAAAGCATGAGGCCCAGAAGAACTTAACTCCAAACCTCATCTGACTGTCAGTCACCATCCAAATTTGGTGGGAAACAATGGACTGACTCTTGGGAAGAGGGAATTGTCAAGTGCGGAGCGGTTGATTATAGTAGGTCTATATTCCCTAGCATTTAGAAGGATTGCAAATGATCTCACTGAAATATATAAAATTCTTATGGGGTATGACAGTGTAGATGTGGGAGGGTGTTTCCCGTAGCTGAGAAGTCGAGAACTACAGGTTGCAATCTCAAAATAAGGGGTCTGCTAACTTAAGACTGGGACGAGGAGATATGTCAAGAGTGGTGAGCCTTTGGGATTCTGTACTGCAGAAAGCTGCAGTGCTCAATACTTGAGAATATTCAAGTGAGCAATTTTTGGATATTAAGGAAATCAAGGGATGATGTAGGATTTTATTGAATGGCAATCCAGACTTGAGAGGCCGAATGGTCTCCTCCTGCTCATATTCCTTACGTTCTTTTGTTACAAAGTCCGGGAGATCAATGCAGGCTATTCACAGGGGCCATTTTTATTGTGCAGCTATCTGGTTTCTGCTGGACATGATGTGGAGGTGTCAGCATTGGTGTTGTGAGTCTTCTTATTCTGCTGGACAGGCAGAGTTACAATAAGCCCTCACTCGCCTCAACATAAAAATGACCTGAATTGGGCTGAATTAAAGTACGGATGAAAATTCCCAATTTTTGGTGTGGGTTAGATTCACTGTTTGTGTCTTCACGCTATTTACATACCACCAATCATTCAATCAAGGACACCGAGAGCAAATTAAATATTCATGAGAGCTACTTTACACCGATCTGAAATGGATTCCAATCTATTTTTCAGTGCAACGCATCCTGAGCACCAATTCATGGACATCAGCTGTGCTTTCAACCTCTATGCAATAATATAAATCTTTGACTCAGTGAGTTGGTGGCAATTTTAATTACTAATTAGCCCTGTGTTGCCATGGAGCTACCAGAACAATGTATGTACAAGTAGCATTAACTCTCTCATTGTTTCTATCCCCCACCTCCAGCATCCCCTATTCCTCCCACACGCGCACTATCTTTTTGTCAATACCTACTGCTTTTTTTCTCCCCAGTTTTTTTTTCCATGGAATGGCTTCTGGCTGTTCTTTGTGAGTATATTTACCGTCACGACGAGGATTGCCGCTTTACATTTCACAGCAGAAGTGCTCTCCATGGCCCACTGAAAACAAAACCAGCCATTTTGCTTGTGCAAATCTGAAAACATCAGCATAAACAATTGCACTGAATTTCCAGCACAGGAATGAGTCAGGCGACGCCAACTGGTTTGTGCCACACCAGCCTCCTCCAGCCCTACTTCATCTGAAATAATCTGCACATCCTTCACTAGAAAAAGCTGCTTCCCAACTTCCTGTCAAATTTATTCCAACTGGTGAAACAGTCAGCTTTTCCAAGAAGCCTTCAGCCCTGTTCTTATCCGAACAGATAACTGGGAATAAATAGGTGCTAAGTTCCTTAAAATTACAAAAAAACTTGGTTATTATACATTTGGTAATTTAAATGCGGCATGGTGGCACAGTGATTAGCACTGCTGCTTCACAGTGTCAGGGACCTGGGTTTGATTCCCGACTTGGGTCGCTGTCTGTGTGGAGTTTGCACATTCTCCCCGCGTCTGCATGGGTTTCTTCTGGGTGCTCCAGTTTCCTCCCTGAAAGACGTGCTGGTTAGGTGCATTGACCTGAACTGGTGCCGGAGTGTGAGGACTAGGGGAATTTCACAGTAACTTCATTGCAGTGTTAATGTAAGCCTTACTTGTGACTAATAAATAAACTTCACATTTTTTTTTTAAAATGCTGCAGTTAAAAGTCTTTAAACCAGATTAGTTCCTGATTAGATAAATAGATAAATCAACAGTGGTGAGAAGTGTGACAAATAACGAGACCTAACACTGACTTTTGTGATCGGTTTCACCTAGCTAGTTGTAATCCAGGTAAAGAAAGGGGCACGGAATGTAAATTTCAGCTGCTGGAATACTTGGGATTTGGCTTAACATTAATTAACACAATGATCGAAAATAGCATTACTGCTTAACATATCTAGTGAAGCTATGTTTCAGCACAACATAAATACATTCAAGTCAGCCAAGCAACTAAATGTGTCAATGGGTCTTGACACTCACTTGCTTCTGTAAATTGCAGAAGATACAAATCAACTTTGGAGCTTTAAACTAATTTCTTTCAGCAGTAAAACAATCCCTCCAGAAGTCTGAACACGTTGTTTTACAGCCTAAACGCCGCACACTGCATTCAGTGATGGCTTACGGTTCCGTGACTACATTCAGCATAAAAATCGCAAATTCACATCACAGAACTTGCGAGTTTGTCTTCACTTTTGAAGTCAACTATGCCAATGAGACCACCAGCCCACTTGATGCTAAGGGCTTAATAAAGCTTTTCTTTCATGAAGTGATCCCTGGCACCACACAATAAAAACAAATGTGGGCATCGAGTGCTATTCAAGCTGTTGGAGGTCTTTCTGCAGGTTCTTCCTGTCAGGCTGCAAAGCCAATCATGGCAACCATCCCATTAAGCTCTGGCAGTCGTCCAATGCTCCATGAGCCCCTTCAATGGGCACAGGCGTCTGCCAATCTGGTCCACACACTCAGCATACTGCGAGAAGTACAATCAGGCCAAGTTCAACAGAATGACTTTCTAATAACTTTCGACACAAGGCTTCCCCTCCTCCATTCAAACTCTACATTCCTTTTGCTGATGACAAACAACCCTGAGCCAAAATTATAAAAGAAGACGTTCAGACCAGAAGTTTGGTCTTGCACAATCAAAGCCTGGCTAAGAGACAAAGACATTAGAGCACAATCACTTTATTAATGATGTATACATTAAATAAATTGAACTTTAAAATCAAATCTGCTCAAGCTCCTTTTAATACATAAAATGCATTTTGAAAAAGGCTTGTGGTTTACCTCAAATTCAGATATTTTCTATATTGCACACATCTTCACCTTTACCATCTTCTATGAAGATTTGTTATAACTAGAATGAAGAATCTGCATAGCACTCATTTTGTGCTGCTAATAAATGTAGTGTTGGGAAATTGGAGCGCAGTCTTTTTTGGGTCTTGTACTTACATTTCCAAACATGGCAGGAAAACTTCTTTAAAGCTGCACGCTATTTTCTGTTCTCAAAACCATTCTGAGTCATATTGAATTTCAGGAAAATGCTTCTCAGTTTTTCTTTTATGTTACCAATCCATTTGGTGGTAGTTTTAGAAAGATCTGTCTGTCACTAAATAATGAACCGACACCTTCCTTTGACTACCAAATGGTCATTGGACTGGGGACGTTTTAATCTGCAGTCTTTCATTTCAAAATGATGTTACTTACCTCAGCTACTGGTACAAAATGGTGGCCATGTAGAGTCCGAATAATCCAGAATAATAGTTCCTACTTAGCACAATATTTTGGCAAAGTAAGATTTACTGTTACGTTTCTTTCATTTGCCTCTGAGATTGTTTACTTATTTTTTAGTTAAGCATCAAGCAATATGTAATGGAAAAATCACAAGCCATACATTTTATGTTATACATTTATGAAATAAATATTAAATTATTTTAATTTAGGGGAAAAGTTTCTTTGCAAATTATTAAGAAAACATGGATAGATATCATAATTCTATGTGTTGACAAATGCTTATGAACTTTGTCACTGCTTTATGCAAGAACTGGCTTATTCTTTCAAACTGTACTTTTTTTGGAAGCAATCTGATGGGATCTATAATCTATTTCATCAAAGTAATCTGTGACTTATTTATTTCCTACCTAAATATTTTAATGATTATGTGTTCAGCATATATTTCAGAACTTCGCATCTAGTCATCATATCCATCAACACTTCATTTGCTAAGCTGTCAGAAATAAAAAAATTCTTGTCACATTAAAAAAAGAGTAAGAAATGTCAATTTCACCTCAATTTTACCCAAATATCTGCTAAGGCTATTCAATTTCTAATTGATACAAAAAGTACCATCTAGCTGACTTCAGGAGTCATACTTTTTAAAAGGAAGTGAGTGCGGCCTTTCATTTACCTGAGGATCTGCTAAGGCTAATCAGTATGTAATCAGTTTCAAGAATACAGATCAATTGTAGCCTTAAAGAGACACACAGCCACACTTCAGAAACAAAATAATGCATCATGGCATAATGCTCCTATGTAATAAATCACTGACTACCTTGAGCAACACCACGGAAGATGAAGCTAGACATTGTCAAGCTTGTTGTTTGTGCAGGAAAGGCTGGGATTTTATAATGGTTCTTTATGTCTTTGCATAGAATAAGATAAAGAACATAGATGAGCAAAGTGTTCAAAGTTCCCAATTGCCTTTTTAAGTTTAATAATAAATATGGGTCATCATATGCTCAAATTTATTTCATGCAGTATCTGGCAAAGTTCTTTACTTTTTTTCGTTTTCTCACCATTCTGTCACCCTCCTCCAAAATACTGACGTCCACTATAATATGATTCCACTCCAAAAGTTCTCCATGTATGTTACCAGACTGTCTAACTTTGGGAGCAACACAGCCAACAGTGATCCTATCCTTATCCAGTGTCTGCACATTTCTACCAGCATCAGTGGTTAGCAATCAAAAACGGGGTCATGTCCAGAATCCATTTCCGAATTTAAGGAGGCTGAGGTTGTTTCCTTGCTGCCAGCCTGATCAGCTAACACAGCATCGATGTGGAGCCTGGGATGTCCCGCGCCTATGTGGGTCACTACATACATTCACTGACCTCTCAGAGGCACAATAAGGCATCCTTAATTGACTAAACAATGCAGCCACCAAATAAACTGCATCTCACTACGATATGGAGGGACTTTCTTTGACCAACACCATATTGAAAACAACAAGTCAAGCTATGCTTCCTATGATAATTAGTATGTTTGTCAACTGCTAACTTGAGCTCTCAGCAGGAAATTAAGTAAACTGAAATCAAAACAACATGTTACAAATAGATCAAAGTGTAAGTGTACGTAGAAATATGAAACCCACCTCGAAAACTGAGTTGTTATTTCATTAGACCAATAATTCAGTTCCTTTCAGTAAATATCTATGAACTCTCCACTGGAAATTGCCCTTTCTGTGAAAACTTTGGGTGTTTATCCATCATCTGTTAAAAAAGTAAACAGTGAATTTAATCATTCGTGATTTGAGTTATAGTGTTAATGTGACCAAAATTATTTGATATATTGCGGTAAAATGTCTGCTTGTCAGAAGATTGTGGACAAACAAGTGCAGCAGTAAATATTTTTGTAGTATATAAATCTGGGACGTTTTTCCTTGACAAGCAGGACTGTTACCAATGAAACCAGCTTCATATTGACTGAAACCATGAATCCACAAGAGTGCACAGCATCAACATTAGCAATGGATGGCCATGTCCCCATTGGCTGCACATACTGTTGCTTAGCAACATGCATTATTCCCTTTTTCTGTTTTTTTGTGGGTAGGGATGGTTTTACATTTTAATTTACTGAGCTAAGGAGGGAAAGTTTATTTATCTTTTATATAAGTCAGCATTATATTTCTGACACAGCGACTATTCTGGCCCCTCAGATGCTTTACAACAGTATAATGGAGTTGTTCAATTGCAATCACAAGTTAACAGTCTCTTTTTTGCGAAGATAAATGTGAAGATGGCTCCATATCAGACCCTGACTGGTCTAAACATAGGCGATGCCTCACTTTTCAAGCCGCAGGGCCCAGTTCACATTTTGGCATCATAAAAATAATTTCTGGCAACTTAATGTACACCTTGTTATTAAATGCAGTTAGTAATAATACAATTGGTCACTTTGTATTGATGTGAGATAATTGATCTTTTAAAAAAAGTTAAGGTAATATAGTCAAAATTTAGAGAATGGTCGATCTCAGTGTGACAGATTTGCCAAGTGTGATTGTTTCACACACTTTACGAAATTTTACGTATTTTGGATTCTTAAAAGACAAAAAAGGTGAGAGCACCAGTAATAATCTTGCTTTAGTTTGAAGATAGCATTATATTTTTCAAACTTTGTACGGCTCAGAATGAAATGTATTCCATTATATATTTTATATAGTCATTAGACGCTGGACTATTTTAAGCATGCCAGCATAAAGTTATAGTGTTTGAATTGAAATTCAGCGATGCCACCGATCTTAATACAGCAATTTCTGCCTCATGTACATTTAGTTAAGAAAATCAGCTCTGCTATTTAATACTTGTTTCCTTGTCAACTAATGCTAATTTGCACTTGGCAAAATCAATTTTATTACAGTCCTTAATGAAATAAAAATCTGCTGAATATGACAGTGTAATGAGGTGGCATTCACAAGCTTCCGTATCAATTTCTAAGTATAATAGTTTTATCTGCTGAATCTGCACTTCCCACTGGTTTTCCATCTACTCTGTTGGCTTTTCAGTCATATTGACTGACCAGACTATAACTATGTAATTATTTATAGACATCTGTAACCAAAACAGGGGAATTTCACTCCTGTACTCAAGCGAGCCTGTAGAGTATTGGGCCTGCCCCTAAAAAGAACATTGTTACTAAGCAACCACCAGGGTTGCCATGGTGAATCTAAGTGAGCAGCTGGTCCAATCAGCATTAACTCCAGGCTAGCAAGAAAAAGTCTATGAATTTCATGCCAATACACGCAGGAGGGGAAACTGTTCAGGCATGCATGGTGCTGAGTGTATTGAGTACAACCTGCCAGAACTTAGCAAACCCAATGCTTCAAGCAGCAATTACACTGTGTGAACTTCAATGTCATTTCTTTCAAATCTGTTATTCAAACATTGTAATATAAAAAAGGCAAATTTAGGAGAAAGACATACGTCATCTAAAATCCTAGCGATATTATAAGATTCTGACAGATTCAAATTTTGTAGGATGCACCAGCTCCCAAATCATGCATGTCTTCAGCCACCTCCCCCACTTTATTCCACCTTCTGTTCAGTGTTCGACTTCACCTTACAATGTCTGGCAAAAGTATCATATGAGGCCAAACTATTGTTGTCCATCTACTGACTAAATAATAGATCACAAATCCAGAACCTTGTATACGTTGTTGAAGTATTTATACTGAGCTCAGTTTTAGTAATAACGTATGGTAGATCCTAAACAGGGGTATATCAGCAAACAACCCTTTATTTGGAATTCATTTAAGCTCACTTGGTAACTTTGAAAATGTTTTTCACTCCCTTTTACAATTATTATTAAACACTTTGCATTGAATGCTTTGTTCACATTTAGAGGCTATATTCACATCTTCTTTGCATACTTGAAATAAATGTGCTTGAAAATTCAATATCCATTTTGGGACTTTTCACTATACCTCTCTGAGCTCACAGATGGGTAACTTATCGCATTCACAATGTTTCACGTGAAAATATTACAAGTGTAAATCCATCCGGCAGGCCGATGCCCACCTTTGTAAACCTTTTGTTTTAAAATCTTAAATGACTGAACGATGAGAAATATTTACAGAATGAGTTGTGCTGCCTCACAGCACCAGGGACCCAAGTTCGATTCCTTGGGTCACTGTCTGCCCGTGTCTGTGGATTTCCTCTGGGTGTTCTGGTTTCCTCCCATGGTCCAAAGATGTGCGGGTTAGGTGGCTCGGCCATGCTAAGTTGTCCCTTAATGTCAGGGGGGTTCGCAGGATAATATATGGTGTTACGGGGTAGGGCCTGGGTAGGATTGTTGTCGGTGCTGGCTCGATGGGCCGAATGGTCTCCTTCTACACTGTAGGGATTCTATGATTCTATCCTGTGAACTATCTCAGCTTCAAAAACTCAGTGTGGCCACGAAGCATCCCCCTCCTCCAAATACTGTCTTGGTTTGCTGAATATCGGTGCCCCTTACTTGCATCATAAAGCTTGCAATGGAGAAATCTGAGATGATTGCATTCTTTTATCATAATAGTAATAGATTCAAAGTTAGATTTATGTTGATGCCTTGTGATTCTGAACGAAACAGTTGGGATTTATCCCAATCATGTTGAATCATTTATTTCGTCATCAAATCCAGTATTCAGAGAACCAACATGTTGCGTATTGTGTTGTTAATATAAGTTTATGCTGTCAAACAGGCTGTGAAATGCTTCTTTTTTGAAGTCCATTACATCCATTATGCAAGAGAAAGAAAGGGTAAAATGTTTAACACAAGCTCTGAGCAGCTAGGGAGGCATAATGCCCTGCTCCAAATTCAGACTTAGCTTCAAATGCAAATGAGGGCATGTCTTCCCCTCCCCCTCCCCTGACACACACTTTAATCTGCTGAAGCTGTAATTAGGAGTGAAGGAAGCCACACACTGGGTCTTTGAACCAAAGACTACAGAAAAAATACAGCAAAGAATAGAAATGGAGAGCTTTGCCCAGCACAGAAAGGAATGTCATTAAGAGAGACCATGAGCTCTATCCACAGTGAGTGCAGGATCAGGACAGATTAATGCAAGCATAGACTGCAGTTAAAGTGAGGATCTTTGCACTTTAATCATTTCTAATGTTCTGGCTTGCACATCTATCTGGGTTATTCTCAAATAAAAGTGCAGCAAGCAGTGCACACTTTACAACAGGCAATCTATTCTAATGCCCTGAACCAAAGCCAGCAACTGCAGAAGCCCACATTGTAGTCTACTGTGCTTGCTCACTGAACCAGAACAATACCAGTTTATAGGACAATAATAAACTAAGAGGATGTGTTAATTGGCTATAAATGCCCATTGTCATTACACAATAGTATAAAATTTTTAAAAACTGCATCAAATATGCTGAAAGTGTCATATCAATTTTCCCATCGTCCTTGAGCATGCGGTCAAGCATTTGAAAGGACATTGTCATCCCAGTAAACCGACTTGCACAACACTTTACTACACACTACAATAGTGTGATTAGTGACTTTCCTGAAAATTTTAATTTCAATGCTTCACACAAAAATCGCATCACTATAGTTCACACCACAATATCTATACAAAGGCAAATTTTCCCCAGAGCAAAACGATTGTTCTGAAATGGAGAGCCTTGATCAGGTGTTTGAACTGTTGGCGAGATCTGTTGGGTGCAATTCTTGCTTCTGAGTCAGGCAAGCTGTGCATTCCAGAATCTCAACATACAGATGAGACTAACACGCCACTGTAATATGAGGGAATGCTGCTTGATCAAGAGTGCCATAATTTAGTTGAGATATTAATCCAATTGAGGTGGATGACACAATTCTCAGTTTAAAGTTTATTTTTTGTATCACAAGTAGGCTTACATTAACACTGCAATGAAGTTACTGTGAAAATCTCCTAGTCGCCACATTCCAGCTCCTGTTCAGGTACATGAAAGGGAGAATTTAGCATGGCCAATCCACCTAACCAGCACGTCTTTCAGACCGTGGGAGGAAACTGGAGCACCTGGAGGAAACCTACACAGACACAGGGATACCATGCAGATTCCACACAGACAGTGACCCAAGCCGGGAATCGAACCCAGGTTCCTGGTGCTGTGAGGCAGCAGTGCTAACCACTGTGCCAGCCTGCCACCCATACTGCTCTATCACACTATTCCACTGTATGAGATCATGCCAGATTGTAAGTTGCCAAGACACAGTGTTTTGTAACCAAAAAGTAATAAACAAAGGCAAAAACTGATATTCATGGATGCCCCCCTGAAATTCCACTGTAACTTCCATTTATGATCAACCAGAAATTTTTGAAAAATGCCATCTATACCATTTGTCTGGAGTTTGCATCAAACTTCCATCAAAGTCATGACAGGTGATTGGAAGAACTGCTGCAAAACTTAATGTTACATGACTTTCCGGCTGGCAGTCTTAGCAAATGGGAATAACCTTCAGGTTATAGCCAGTCGTGTAAGGGGTATACGATGGAAACTGCTGATTTTAACATAGGTCTCTCATGGCATGATGTCAGCTAAGGAAAAATAGTCCATTGTCCTGGTGCATTGACCGATATTTTGCAACAAAAGTCACCAAAACCTGTGATAATTCTTCCAACTGTAAGATGTTGCGTATGTTTGAGCCCAGCTTTAGAGGGTTAAGTACAAAAAAAATCTAGGCTAACATATTAGTGCAATCCTGAATGGTTCTCCGTTGACAGAGATGCCATCTTTCGGATCAGATGCTAAAGAATCCTTACAGTGCAGAAGGAGATGGTTGTCAGTATGACCTAAGAATCCATACCAACAACAATCCATAAGACCATAAGGCATAGGAACAGGATTAGGCAACTCGGTCCATTGAATCTGCTCCGTCATTCAATCATGGCCGATATTTTTCTCATTCCCATTCTCCTGCCTTTTCCCCATAACCCCTGATCCCCTTATTAATCAAGATCCTATCTATCTCTGCCTTCAAGATATTCGGTGACCTGGCCTCCACAGCCTTCTCCGGCAAAAAGTTCCACAGATTCACCATTTTCTGGCTGAAGAAATTACTCCTCATTTCTGTTTTAATAGATTGTCCCTTTAGCCTGAGGTTGTGCTGTCTGGTTCTAGTTTTTCATACTAATGGAAACATCCTCTCCACATTCACACTAAAAAAGGATTCGCAATATCCTGTAAGTTTCAATAAGATCCTCCCTCATCCTTCTAAACTCCAACGAGTACAGACCCAGAGTCCTCATACGACAAGTTCTTCATTCCAAGGATCACTCTTGCCAACGTCCTCTGGACGCTTTCCAAGGCCAGCACATCCTTCCTTAGATACGGGGCCCAAAATTGCTCACAATACTCCAAATGGGGTCTGACCAGAGCCTTTTACAGCCTCAGCTATACATCCCTGCTCTTGTATTCTAGCTCTCTCGACATGAGTGCTAACATTGCATTTGACTTCCTAACTGCTGACTGAACCTGCATGTTAACCTTATGAGAATCTTGAACATGGACTCCCATGTCCCCTTGTGTTTCTGATTTCCTAATCATTTCTCCATTCAGAAAATAGTCTATGCCTCCATTCCTTCTTCCAAAGTGCATAACCTCCAAATCCCACCTCGGCCTTATCCTTGCAACCCCACATACTTATCCTGTTAGTCCCCCATATATTAAGGGACAAATTTGCCTGGCCAATCAACCTACCATGCACATCTTTGGAGTGTGTTAGGAAAGCCATGCAGATTCGGGGAGAATGTGCAAACTCCACACAGACAGTGACCCAAGGCCAGAATTGAACCCAGGTCCCTGGCACTATGAGGCAGCTGTGCTAACCACTGTGCCGCCATGCCGCCCCCTCTACAAGCTGAACGATATTATTTCACAAATGAGCATCCACGTTATTCTCCCATGTCACTAAGAGTGTCTTAACCAATCAACGTCACTTAAAAAACATTGATATTTGATCACTATCACATTATTGTTTGGGGGGACTTGATGAATACCAATTGGCTGCTATATTTCCTACATTGCAATGTGCGATTACATGTCAAAAAGTACTTCAATGGCTGTAAAAATTTCTTTGCGGTGTCCTGGGGTGATGAAAGAGATTAAAAATGCATGCCTTTTATCATAGAATCTTCAGGCTGTTGAGGCATTTCCAGGACAGGGAATGTCACTAAGAGTGGGCAGTACAGTGGAACAGTGGTTAACATTGTTGCCTTACAGTACCAGGGATTCGAATTCGATTCCTGGCTTGTATCACTGTCTATGTGAAGTTTGCAAGTTCTCCCCGTGTCTGCGTGGGTTTCCTCCAGGTGCTCCAGTTTCCTCCCACAGTCCAGTATGGGTTAGGTTGATTGGCCATGCTAAATGTTCCTTAATGTCAGGGGGATTAGCAGGGTAAATACAGAGGTTTACAGGGATAGGGCCTAGATGTGATTGTTGTCAGTGCAGGCTCAATGGGCCGAATGGCCTTCTGCACATTAAGGATTCTGTAATTCTATGAATGACTCAGTAGCAGCACAACAAACAAACGTGAGCAAATCCTGAGGGATAGACCTGCCAGCTTGGGCCTGTGGCAGGTTGTGAGAGAACCAACAACAGGTGAAATTTGACCTCATCTTCATTGATTTACACATATGAATCTTCTGTGACAGTGGCAGTGAATGCTGAATTCTGATGAGACAAAATCCCATCTTCACGCTGCCACGTGCTGTGTGGCATTGCTATCATGAAAAATGGGATAATTTCAGAGAAGGAAACTGAATATCCAAGATGTGATGTGGGCTGGCAGCAGCAGAGGAGTTGTGTTCTCCCCTAATCTGTAATCTCATGGCCTGGCATTACCATCAAGTCAGGGGACCAATTCTCATTCATTGAGGGGTCTAAGAGAACATGCCAGGAGCAGCATCAGACAAATGAGAAGCTAAACTGGTGAACTTAAACGTAGAATGGATGCATGCTAAGCATGGAAAGCAGCATTCTCTAGACAGAGCTAAGTGCTCCCACAATCAATAATCAGATCCAAGTTCTGCTATCCTACCACATTCAGTCATGAATGGCGACAAACAATTGAACAATTAACCAGAGAAGGGAGCTCGCTAAACATCTCCATCCTCAATGATGAGGAAGCCAAGATGCGTTTGCCACCATCCTCAGCCAGAAGTGCTGAGGGGATGGTATATCTCAGGCTCCTCTCAGGACCCTAGCATTGCAAGTGCCAGTCTTCAGCCAGTTTGATTAATTTCACACAATATTAGAATCAGCAAAGGTACTGAATCCAGCAAATGCTGCAAACCTGACAATTCGTTGGCTGTAGTACTGAAACCTTGTGCTCCAGAACTAGCCAAGCTATTTCAGGACTGCTACAACACTGGCAGCTACTCAACAATGTGGAAAATTACCCAGATATGTCCTGTCCACAAATCCAAACTGCCCCTTCTAGTTGCAATTACCAGAGCGATGGATAGTGCCATCAACAGTTCTATCAAATGACACTTACTCAAAAATAACCTACTTATCGATGCTCAAGTTGAACTTGGCCAGGGTCACTCCAGTCCTCATTACAACCTTGATCCAAATATGGGACAAAGAGCTGGTTTCCAAAGGTGACAGTAATTGCCTTTGACATCAAGGCAGCATTTGACCAAATGTGGCATCAAGGAGCCCCAGCAAAACTGAAATCGATGAAAATCAGGGGGAAAGCCCTCAACCGATTTGATCAAAGCCAACATATAGAAAGGTGGTTACATACAAGCATCTGAATCCAGAGCAGGAGAATTCACTCAGTCCCTCGAGCCCGCTCTGCCATTTAATACGATCATAGCTGATCTAATTCTAACCTCAATTTCACATTCTTGCCTACGCTAATGACCTTTCACACCCTTGCTTATCAAGAATCTATCTATCTCTGCCTTAAAGATATTCAAAGGCTGCTTCAAATGCCTTTGAGAAGAGAATTTCAACTCTCTGAGGTAATTTATTTTTCCTCTTCTTTGTCTTAATGGGCAACCAATTATCTTTAAATAAAAATGTTCTTCCGGAAGAGGAAACATCCTTTCCACATCCACCCTGTCAAGTCCCCTCACAATCTTCAATCAAGTCATCTCTTACTCTTCTAAACTTCAGCAGGTACAAACCTTTGCCAGAAATTTACTTCCTCACCTGCCCGAGCCTTGTAAGATCCTCCCTGAGGCCAATGGAGAATGCTATTCTGCAAGCCAGCCTGCGCTGATTCCAGGATGGGCATGGCAGTAAAACTCTAGCCCTTGTCTATCCAACATTTCTTCATAAGACAACCCATTTATTCCAGGCATGAATCTTGTAAACATCCTCAGAACTGCTTCCAATGCATTTACATCTTCCCTTAAATAGGAGACCAATACTGTACACTCTACTCCAGAGGTGGTCTCACCAATAACCTGTATAAATGAAGCATAACTTCCTATTCTTGTACTCAATCACCCTTGCAATAAATGACAACGTTCTGTTGGCCTTGATAATTGCTTGCTACATCTGCACATAAAGTGTAAACAATTGAGGTTCCAACACTGATCGCTGGTTACTTGTCTACCTGCCAACCAGAAAGTGACCCATTTATTCCTACTCTGTTTCTTGTTAATGACACAATCTTCTATTCATGCCAATATGTTACCCCCTACACCATGAACTTTTATTTTCTACAATAACCTTTGATGAGGCACATTACCAAATGCCTTCTGAAAGTCTAGATATGGTACATCCACCTGTTCCCTTTCATCCACAGCATGCCACTAAATCGGTGAAACATGATTTTCCTTTCACAAACCCATGTTGTCACTGCCTGATTATATGGAATTTCTCGAAGTGTCCTGTTATCACATTTTTAATAATAGCTTCTAACATTTTCCACAAGACAGATATTAAGATAACTATAGATATTAAGATAACTCACAGTTTCCTGCTTTATTTTTCTCACCCTTTTTGAATAAAAGAGTTACATTCTCTATTTTCTAATCTAATGGAACCTTTCCTGAATATAAGAACATAAGAACATAAGAAATAGGAGCAGGAGTAGGTCATCTAGCCCTTCGAGCCTGCCCCGCCATTCAATAAGATCATGGCTGATCTGTCGTGGCTCAGTTCCACTTTCCCGCCCTCTCCCCATAACCCTTAATCCCCTCTCTTATCAAAAACCCATCAACCCGCGTCTTAAAAATATTTAGCGAGGCAGCCTCCACCACTTCAACGGGCAGAGAATTCCAGAGATTCACCACCCTTTGAGTGAAGAAGTTCCTCCTCAACTCCGTTCTAAACCGCCCCCCCTTTATCTTGAGGCTGTGCCCCCTAGTCCTACTGTCCTTTCTGAGCGGGAAGAGTCTCTCCACCTCTATCCTATCCATCCCATTCATCATCTTATACGTCTCAATGAGAGCTCCCCTCATTCTTCTAAAATCTAACGAGTACAAGCCTAGTTTAGTCAGCCTCTCCTCATAGCTCAACTCCCTCAACTCCGGTATCAGCCTAGTAAACCTCCTCTGCACTCCCTCCAAGGCCAAAATATCCTTGCGTAAATGCGGCGCCCAAAACTGCACACAGTACTCCAGCTGCGGCCTCACCAATGCCCTATACAGCTGCAGCAAGACCTCCCTACTTTTATATTCAATCCCCCTCGCTATGAAGGCCAGCATCCCATTAGCCTTCCTGACCACCTGCTGCACCTGCAGGCTGGGTTTTTGCGACTCATGCACAAGGACCCCGAGGTCCCTCTGCACCGTCGCCTGCTGCAGTTTTTCGCCACGTAAGTAATAGTCCTTCCTACCATTATTCCTACCAAAGTGGACCACCTCGCACTTGCCAACATTAAATTCCATTTGCCATTTCCTGGCCCCTTCGCCCAGCCTATCTAGATCCTCCTGCAGACTCTCCACACCCTCCGCCCAATGTGCCGTTCCACCAATCTTGGTGTCATCAGCAAATTTCGACACCATACACTCGGTTCCCTCCTCCAGATCATCTATATAAATGGTAAATAGCTGAGGCTCCAGCACCGACCCCTGGGGCACTCCACTAGTCACCAACCGCCAATCCGAATAGCACCCATTAACCCCCACTCTCTGCCTCCTATTTGACAACCAATCCTCTATCCACGCTAACACCCTATCCCCAACTCCATGCCCCCTTACCTTCTGCAATAACCTCTTGTGAGGTACCTTGTCAAACACCTTCTGAAAATCAAGAAAAACCACATCCACTGGCTCTCCTCTATCCACCGCCCTAGACACATCCTCATAGAACTCCAATAAATTTGTCAGACACAACTTCCCCTTAACGAAACCGTGCTGCGTCTGCTCTATCAAGCAATTCCCCTCAAGATGCCTCGCTATTTCCTCCTTGATGACGGATTCTAACATTTTACCTACAACAGATGTTAAACTAACCGGCCTATAATTCCCTGCCTTTTGCCTGCCACCCTTCTTAAACAACGGCAAATTTTAAAAAATTAAAACCAACTAATCAACTATTGCACTAGCCATTTCTTTTAAGATCCATCAGAACCCAGGGATTTATCATTCCACAGCTCCAACAATTTGCCAAGTACAACTTCCCTAGGAGTATAATTTTTTTGTGTTCCTCCCTCCCTTCCTTTTCCTGATTTACAGCTATTTCTGGGATGTTACTTGTATCCTCTATAGTGAGGACTGACACAAAATATCTGTTCAATTCATCTGCCATCTCATTTTTCTTTGTTAACTTCCCAGCTCACTTTCTATAGGAATAATGCTCGCTCTGTTAACTCTTCTTTCTAAAATGTCTGTAGAAACCCTTAATATCTGTCTTTGTATTTCTAGCTAGCTTTCCCTCATACTCGAATTTTTCCCTCCTTATTATTCTTTTAGTCATTCTTTGCTGTTTTTCATATTCTGTCTAATCTTCTGACCTATTACACATCCCTGCGCAATTATATGCTTTCTTGTTAAGTTTCATAGAATCATTGAATCCCTACAGTGCAAAGAAGACCATTCGGCACATTGAGCTTACACCGGCAGCAATCCCTCCCTTATTCCTACTTACTTAATCATTATTTGTTCATCTGTTTTGTTCTAAATGCTGTGTGCATTCAAATATATTACCTTAGGTTTTGTCCTTTTATTATTTTTGGAACACTAGCCTTAACTGTTGATTTATCTTAGGCTTGTACTCCTTATCCCTTCCTGTCACAGCTTGATTATCATTTCCCATATTAGTACCTTCCTCTCTTACATTGTCTCTACTCTTTGGTACGCCACATCTGCCCACGTTTGATCTCTTTTATTTTATCTCCCCAGCTCCGCTCTTGGTCGTGCTCCTTCTTGTGATATGCCAGAGTAGGGGATTTTGACAGTAACTTCATTGCAGTGTTAATGTAAACCTACTTGTGACACTGATAAATAAATAATCTTAAATTTTTATCTTGCCAGCTCCACTTTCCGTATTGCCCCTTTTTGTTCTCTTTTATTTCCCCAGTTCCGCTCTCTGTCTTGCCCTTTCTTACGCTTTTTAAACTCTCCCCTGCTCTGCTCTTGTTCTCATTGTTTCACAGTTATTTTTTAAGTCTTTGGCTCTGCTCTTGGCCTCACTCTTTCTCGTGCTCTTTCAACTCCCTAGCTGGACTGTCAGTCCTGCTCTTTCTTGCACTCTGATATTAATTGAATGATTAAATTTTATCTCATCTACAATTACAAAAGGAGTTGTTTGACCTATTCCAATGCTGTGCTGGTGGTGATAAATGAAGAAAGTGGATTGAAAATTTGAAGTCCCCAAAGAAGTGACATAAATTTATTCTGGTGAAATAACTTTCAAATGTTGTTAATTTTGGCCTAAAAACTGCTCTCCCAAGCAGATAATGGCACACAAAATCTTGTATTTCACCATGTTGCTGAGCAATAGAGTAATGTTCCATTTGTCACAAGAACTTCCATCAGTCATTCTCTGTGGTTGGCTGTACATGCAGAGGGCCTTCAGATTGATGTATGCATTAGGAATTCAAGGCAGATGTTAGCTCTTTGTTATCTCCACCCAAAGACTGCTGAAGGTGGGGATGAGTTTTCTTAATCTTACTACTGAAAATGTTGGGATCAATGGATGATCCAGCTAGTAAATCCTGGAGAATTGCGCAATTAGGTTGGTTTTCTTCAATTTGCCTCTCGCATTAGTGCAAACCCCCAATCTCTTCTCTATATTGGCGCAAAGCATTATCGCTAGTACTTTCATCAGTTGAAAGACTATCCATGCAAATTCATAGGCTCAATACCATCATGCTTAAGTTATTCCACTGCACCATCCTGCAATTACATTTGATTTATTATTGTCACATGTACTGGTAAAAAGTGAAAAGCGTTGCTTCTTGTGCACATTATAGAAAAACCATACCGTTCATAGAGAAGGAAAGGAGAGGGAGAGCAGAATGAAGTGTTACAGTTATAACTAGGGTGTGGAGAAAGGTCACTTTAATAAAATATTTAGGGGTGGCAAGGTGGTTAGCACTGCTGCCTCACAGTGCCAGGAACCCGGATTTGATTCCCGCCTTGGGTCAAGGGTGCCAAGTCTGCACATTCTCCCTGTGTCTGCATGGGTTTCCTCCAGGTGCTCCGGTTTCCTCTTATAGTCCAAAGATGTGCGGATTAGGTAGATTGACCATGCTAGATTGTCCCTTAAGAACATAAGAACATAAGAAATAGGAGCAGGAGTAGGCCATCTAGCCCTTCGAGACTGCCCCACCATTCAATAAGATCATGGCTGATCTGTCGTGGCTCAGTTCCACCTTCCCGCCCTCTCCCCATAACCCTTAATCCCCTCTCTTATCAAAAACCCATCAACCCGCGTCTTAAAAATATTTAGCAAGGCAGCCTCCACCACTTCAACGGGCAGAGAATTCCAGAGATTCACCACCCTTTGAGTGAAGAAGTTCCTCCTCAACTCCGTTCTAAACCGCCCCCCCTTTATCTTGAGGCTGTGCCCCCTAGTCCTACTGTCTTTTTTGAGCGGGAAGAGTCTCTCCACCTCTATCCTATCCATCCCATTCATCATCTTATACGTCTCAATGAGATCTCCCCTCATTCTTCTAAACTCCAACGAGTACAAGCCTAGTTTATTCAGCCTCTCCTCATAGCTCAACCCCCTCAACTCTGGTATCAGCCTAGTAAACCTCCTCTGCACTCCCTCCAAGGCCAAAATATCTTTGCGCAGGTGCGGCGCCCAAAACTGCACACAGTACTCCAGCTGCGGCCTCACCAATGCCCTATACAGCTGCAGCAAGACCTCCCTACTTTTATATTCAATCCCCCTCGCTATGAAGGCCAGCATCCCATTCGCCTTCCTGACCACCTGCTGCACCTGCAAGCTGGGTTTTTGCGACTCATGCACAAGGACCCCGAGGTCCCTCTGCACCGTCGCCTGCTGCAGTTTTTCGCCACGTAAGTAATAGTCCTTCCTACCATTATTCCTACCAAAGTGGACCACCTCACACTTGCCAACATTAAATTCCATTTGCCATTTCCTGGCCCCTTCGCCCAGCCTATCTAGATCCTTCTGCAGACTCTCCACACCCTCCGCACAATTTGCCGTTCCCCCAATCTTGGTGTCATCAGCAAACTTCGACACCCTGCACTCGGTTCCCTCCTCCACATCATCTATATGAATGGTAAAAAGCTGAGGCCCCAGCACCGACCCCTGGGGCACTCCACTAGTCACCATCCGCCAATCCGAATAGCACCCGTTGACCCCTACTCTCTGCCTCCTATTTGACAACCAATCCTCTATCCACGCTAACACCCTACCCCCAACTCCATGTCCCTCGACCTTCTGCAATAACCTCTTGTGAGGTACTTTGTCAAACGCCTTCTGAAAATCCAGAAAGACCACATCCACTGGCTCTCCTCTATCCACCGCCCTAGACACTAGTCCCTTAGTGTCAGGTGGACCAGCTAGGGTCCATACATGGGGTTTGGGGATAGGGCCTGGGTGGGATTGTGGTCGGTGCAGATTTGATGGGCCGAATGGCCTCCCTCTGCACTGTAGGATTCTATGATGGTAGGTCCATTCAAAAGTCTGATGGCAGCAGGGAAGAAGTAGTTTTTGAGTTGCTTGGCAAGTGACCTCAGACTTTTGTATCTTTTTTTAGGATCCTTCCAAGTCTTAACAGCCTGTCTTTTGCAAAAGTAACAAAGTTATTTTGAAGGCGCTTGCTGATTTCCTAGACTGTGATCTTCCAGACTCATGGAACTGAAGCATACTTTCAACGCAAAATCAGTGCTATGTTTAATCTCGACTTCAAGGCAAATGCACAATAATTGCTGATGAGAAACTGGCTAAATAAGCACATCTTGTGGTCATTTGTTCAAAGTCTCAGGGAAAAAGAGTAGGAAATGACTGGTTATTTGATCAACCTTAGATTTGCAGACTTAAGAGCAATGGAAATGGGAAATTTAGCTCGAACAAGAATGTCTTTTCCTGCCTAACTTAACAGGCAAGTATAACATCTGCACCAGATGCAAAACATTTATAAATATTTTCTTGGGTATAGATGATAAATTATTGTACATGTCCCCAAAATGCTCCTTCACTGGGGTATACATCAGGCTGTTAATGACCAGAATCATTGTGGGATGCACATATTTCACCTAACAATATGAATGCCATGTATTTATAACTATTATAGAAGATTTTGTCTCATTTCAGAAAGCCAGGTGGTGAAGGATAAATTGGGGCCAATCTGTACACATTTTTATAAGCTTTATTTACAGAGTTACACATTACAAACATACACTTCCTAACCTAGCCACCACAGTTACAGTCTGTTCCTATTTGTAGGAATACAAGTGAATCTCCCACCACCTGCATACAATTAAAGACAATTAATATATGATTAACAGGTTATACAGAAGGCGACTAAAATGATACGAATCTTGGTTTAAAAGTAAAAATAAATATTTACTTTCCCAGTCATCTTTTCAAGGTCCTTGAAGTAATAGGTTTATTGCTTGACTTCTCCTTCCAGTAACTTCTTTTATTGAATTATCCCATTTCTTCAATCCCATTTCAGGACTGGATTTGAATCTATGGCAACACAGTGATTAGCGTTGGTGCCAGGGACTGGGGATTTGATTCCGGGCTTCAGTCACTGTGCAGAGTTTGCACGTTCTCTCTGTGTCTGCGTTGGTTTCGTCCAGGTGCTCCGGTTTCCTCCCACAATCCAAAAAGATGTGTTGGTTAGGTACATTGGCTATGCCAAATTCTCCCTCAGTGTACCTTAACAGGAGTGTGGCGACTGCAGGATTTTTGCAGTAACTTCACTGCAGTGTTAATGTAAACTGCAACACTAATAAATAAACTTAATCTTTCAAATGTTGCCTACTCTCTGTTGAATGTTCTGGTCCTACTAACTTTTAATATACATGCATGAATAACTTCATTTGGGAAAAGATATTGACTATCTGTAGAGTCATAGAGGTTTACAGCATGGAAACAGGCCCTTAGGCCCAACTTGTCCATGCTGCCCTTTTTTTAAAAATCCATAAGCTGATCCCAATTGCCCGCATTTGGCCCATATCACTCTATACCCATCATACCCACGTAACTATCTAAATGCTTTTTAAAAGATAAAATTGTACCCGCCTTTACAACTACTCCTGGCAGCTCGTTCCAGGCACTCACCAACCTCTGTGTGAAAAAATGCACCTCTAGACACTTTTGTATCTCTCTCCTCTCACCTTAAATCTATGCTGTCTCGTTTTAGACTCCCCTACCACATTTGTGCCAGTTAGGGCATTGATTCTGTTTTCTCAACCTAAATGTTTCCATTTAGATATTTGAGAATAATGCTATAGAAAAATGTTTCATTAGGCAGCACTGTTGAAGAAAACCATCACCATTTTACAATGCTTCAAGATACTTTATGCTGAGCATTCTCATGTTCTACCATAAATTCTATCAAGTATTAAAATGGCTACTTGCATTGTTCTGTTTTTAATCAGTTCTGTTGCGAAGGTCTTTGCTTATTGTGTCTTGTAAAGCTAATTAATCAGAATGTATAGCATATGGTAATTCGAATTGGATCATTCTTTGCTCCAAATAATTGGTTCAATCTGCATTTCATCCACATGTTTAAAAAACAAACCAACCTCAATTGGATTTTCAAGCAGGCTACTACATTACCTAAAGTAACTTCTTTGCAGTGTTCATGTAAGCCTTACTTGTGACTAATGAATAATCTTTACTTTAAATGTCCACGAGGAAGTCATTGGATGTTAAAATTATCAATAATTCATTTCAATAATGAAATCAATAACAATTTTGTCAAATAAAAATCATGGGTGAGATTCTCCAGCATCCCAGCTGTGTGTTTCCTGCTGGTGGGAGATGACGGATTGTTTGCAAGTGGCGGAATTCTCTGGTCCCACTGCTGTCAATGGCATTGACGTCACCTCGCACCAGTGGTTGTGCTGCCGGCAGGACTGGAGTATCCCGCCGGTATGAACAGCCGGAGAATTCTGACCATTATTTCCTGACACTGTAATATGGTAAGAAGTGCAGGTGCAGCAGGTGGTCAGGAAGGCAAATGGGATGCTGGCCTTCATAGCGAGGGGGATTGAATATAAAAGTAGGGAGGTCTTGCTGCAGCTGTATAGGGCATTGGTGAGGCCGCAGCTGGAGTACTGTGTGCAGTTTTGGGCGCCGCACCTGCGCAAGGATATTTTGGCCCTGGAGGGAGTGCAGAGGAGGTTTACTAGGCTGATACCGGAGTTGAGGGGATTGAGCTATGAGGAGAGGCTGAATAAACTAGGCTTGTACTCGTTAGAGTTTAGAAGAATGAGGGGAGATCTCATTGAGACGTATAAGATGATGAATGGGATGGATAGGATAGAGGTGGAGAGACTCTTCCCGCTCAAAAAAGACAGTAGGACTAGGGGGCACAGCCTCAAGATAAAGGGGAGGCGGTTTAGAACGGAGTTGAGGAGGAACTTCTTCACTCAAAGGGTGGTGAATCTCTGGAATTCTCTGCCCGTTGAAGTGGTGGAGGCTGCCTCGCTAAATATTTTTAAGAAGCGGGTTGATGGGTTCTTGATAAGAGAGGGGATTAAGGGTTATGGGGAGAGGGCGGGAAAGTGGAACTGAGCTACAACAGATCAGCCATGATCTTATTGAATGGCGGGGCAGGCTCGAAGGGCTAGATGGCCTACTCCTGCTCCTATTTCTTATGTTCTTATGTTCTTAAATCCAACAGGTTTATTTTGTTTATAAACCTATTGGACTTTAACCTGGTGTTGTGAGATTTCTTACTGTGTTTACCCCAGTCCAACGTCAGCATCGCCACATTATGACTGCAATATGGGCCACAGCCACTCCACCTTTCCCTCTTGTAATCATAGGAACATAGAAAATAGATGCAGGAGTAGGCCATTCAGCCAACCATTCAACATAATTATGGCTGATCTTCTATTTCAGCGCCATACTCCCGTTTTCTCCCCATACCCCTCAACGCCTTTCGTGTCTGGTTATCTATCTATTTCTTTCTTAAATATATTCAGTGACTTGGCATCCAAAGCCTGCTGTGGTTGAGAATCCTACAGGTTCACCACTCTCTGAATGAGGAAATTTGTCCTTGTCTCAGTCCTAAATGGTCTATCCCATATCCTGAGACTGTGACCCCATATTCTATATTGCCCAGACAGCGGGGGCGGGGAGAGGAGCAGGGGGTAACATCCTTACACCGAGTCTGTCCAACTCTGTCAGGATTTTATGTGTTTCAATGAGATCCACTCTCATTGTTCTATGCTCCAGTGAATGCAGGACTAGTCAACCAAAATTTCCTCATATGACAATCCTGCCATCCCAGTAATCACTCTAGTGACCCTAACCCTAACTCTAACCCTAACCCTTGCTGCAATCCCTCAATGGCAAGTAAAACTTTTATTAAGTAAGGAGGCAAAACTGCACACAATATCCCAGGTGCTGTCTCACCAAGGCCTCGTACAGCTGCAGTAACTCATCCTTGCTCCTGTACTCAAATCACCTTGCAATGAAGACCAACATACTCTTTGCCTTTCTAACTAATCGCTGCATCTGCATGCTTGCTCTCAATACTCCCAGTCTATCACCATTTAAATAATACTTCACCGTTCTGTTTTTCCTACCAAAGTGGTTCAATCTTTCGCCTCACTTCAGCTGTCCCTTGAAGTGAGGAGAATACTTCATATGGAACCCATTGCAAGAGTCTGCTTGTGAAGTCTTTCGATGTGGAAAATCTGTTATGTTGCAGCTACCTCACAGTTTTGGCTGATTAGGAAACTCCCATCTTCTGTAGGTGCATTGGAGGGATTTACAAATTGACAATCAATGTGCTTGGCCACACCACAAAGGCAACCTTTTGTGATCATCACATCCTGGGGTGGACCTTGAATCCTGAAGCTCTGGCTTCAATCACTGCACTACAAGACCTCCTGGTCCTCTCACACCTCCTTTTTTGTTGGCTGGGCCAGCCTTTGGCTGGTAATATTATGCTGGTCATGCATAGGTCCACAGCTTATCCATCTGGGGCATGCAACCTAACGTTAGCAATGGTAAGGTGTTCAAACTGGCTTTCTGCATAAATGAAAAGGTAAAGCCTAGGCCAGTCCTTCCCACTGGTTAATAATAGTGGATGCTATCATTTAAGCAATTCCTTTGTATATGGTATTTATATACCAAACTGAATTGCTAACTTCAATGTTTTGGGGAACAAAGAACAAAATTATTACCTTTGGATTTACAGGGTAAGTGAAACTGACCATTAACTCTCTGCAATGGAGAAAATAACAGTTACTGAACAGTCTGTTTTAATCTGAATAAAACTCCACCGACAGAATTTTAATTTCCTTCCCAGAATCCACTCCATTAGCTTCATTTGCCCAGTCCAATCTGATTGTATAAGCCTAACAATGGAATGAAATGACTCCCGGGTTGATTATTCAAGTGGTTAATGGGCAAAATCGTAGCAACAGCCTCTGTAATGATGTACTACAACATTTGCTCGAAATGTTTCAAAAGGTGGCGATAAACTGGAAGGCCCGAAAAATGTTCAACATTAACATAAAAACGTACTGGCAGAAGCCTCTCTGCATAATACCCGAAAGTGCAATCAGCTCGGCAGCACACCTCAGTGTCTGGCTGTGGTTTGTGAAGACCACCTTATACACAGGGAGCGCTAAATCATTTCAGTGTTCTTTTTGTCCTTGCAGCAGCTGGTTGAATGGGAGATGTAACTTTACTGGTCAAATGATTGAGAATTAGAAAAGAAAAACTTGAATTAGTAGAGGTGAATAATTTAAGGGTTTTAGAAATTCAGGAACAAGATAGAGCTTTTTTAATAATATTAACCAGGATTAGTGCAACTGTTTTGTGCAGCTAATGATATTTTTTGATACGTTTACATGATGTCAATGAAACTCATCTATATCGCTGGATGTAAGATTCAATTAAATGAAAATTGAATATACACACACTGAATTGCAATTGTTTTAACTTAAATTAATCCCACACTGGAAAACATTAATTACATATTCATGATGGTGGCCAAGATCAATTTCCAACAAATATATCTTAATGATAAATACATTAGTCAACATCTGCAAAAGACAACGATAAATGATTGGTCAATTATGAGCCTTGACAGTAAGTTCATATCAATGATGTAGATTCTTGACTCATATTGTGCACATGTCCATAAGCTTTGACTTTATTTGATCTATTATTATCGCATGTATTAGTATACAGTGAAAAGTATTGTATCTTGCACGCTATGCAGACAAAACATACCGTTCATAGAGAAGGAAAGGAGAGAGTGCAGATTGTAGTATTACAGTCATAGCTAGGACATAGAGAAACTTCGTGCAAGTAAAGGAGTAGAATTTCCACAGGAATTGCCATAGCTTTTTGTGATCTTTGCCAACATTATGATGGGAGATTGGGAGAACCTACAATAGGTTCTCAATGTCGCCAGAGTGGCACGATGGTACAGTGGTTAATGTTGCTGATCACAGTGCTAGGGACCCAAGTTCAATTCCAGCCTTGGGTCATTGTCTGTTTGCACTTCCTCCCCGTGTCCACGTGGGTTTCTTCTGGGTGCTCCGGTTTCCTCCCATAGTCCAAAGATGTGTGGGTTAGGTTGAATGGCCATGCTAAATTGATCGTAGTGTTAGGGGGATTAGCAGGGTAAATGAGGCTACAGGAATAAGACCTGGGTGGGACTGTGGTTTGTACAGACTCAGTGGCCAAATGGCCTTCTTCTGTACAGTAGGGATTCTATGAAGATGAGTACGTGTAATTTATACCTGATGTGTGACATTATGTGAGCTTCTTCATACCTGATCCATGTTAATTGTTTGAAAAATATATGCAACACTTTAACACAATCATTCCCAAAGGATTGCAGAGGGTGGTGATTCTATCAATCTGCCAGTCTTATCTTTCTGGGTGGTTATCTTTCTGGGTTTAGAAGGTGCAGTCGAAGAAGCCTTGCTTGGTGATTTGATGCAGAGCATCTTGTGGATAGCACACACTGCTTTCACTGAGGTTGTTGAGTGGTCGTTGATGGCAGTGGATGAGGTAACAATCAAGCAGCCTCTTTGTCCTGAATGTCAAGCTTCTTGAATATTGTCACAGTGGCACAGTGGTTAGCACTGCAGCCTAGCTGCACCACGGACCCAGATTTGATTCCCAGCTTGGGCCACTATCTGTGTGGAGTCTGTATTCTCCCTGTCTCTGTGTGGGTTTCCTCCAGGTGCTCCCATTTCCTTCCACAATCTGAAAGACGTAATGGTTAGGTGCATTGGTCATGCTAAACTTTCCCTCAGCATACCCGACAGGAGTGTGGTTGACTGGGGGATCCTCACAGTAACTTCATTGCAGTATTAATGTAAGCCCACTTGTGACAGGCTGTGGAGAGTCAGGAAGTAGGTTACCCGCCACAGAATTCCCAGCCTTTGACCTATTCTGGCAGTCACAGTACTTATGTGGCTGGTTCAGTTCAGTTTCTGGTCAATGTCGCTCACAGGATGTTGATAGTGAGGACTTCAGTGGTGGTAAAGTCATTAAATGTCAAGGGGAGATGCTTAGATTATCTTTTGTTGGAGATGAATGCCTGGCGCTGATGTACCATGAAGGCTACTTGCAACTTATCTGTCCAAGCCTGAATGTTGTCCAAGTCTTCTTGCATATGGAAGCTGACTACTATTTATGAAATACGGATTTTAATTACAACAGTTTTAAAGATTCATTCCTGGTTTTAAACACTATAGAGGTGGCTATGAAGAGTAATTCAAATGCAAAAGATCCCCCCTCCCGCCATGTCCTCTGAAAAGGTGTGAAAGCCTCTTGACCTCTGAAAGAACAGGAGCCTAGAAGGGACTTCAAAGGAGCACAAAATAATGAACTTCTTTGCTTGGTGAAAGAGTGAAAACTGATATAGCAGCCATTTTTGTGCTTTTGAACTGTATAAAGGAGACTGTAAGAAGCCATTTTGAGTGGCAGATTGAGAGACAATAGCAGCACTCTGTTCTTAGCTGAAGCAGCCATGAACCCCCTCTTAACATTACAGAGCTTCTTTCTGCTCAACTACTGATCTCCGAGAGGAGTCCAGGCAATCACTAAACTGATATAGTCACAAACTAATGAGGAACAAAAAACTCTGGGTGGGATTTTCCAGCCATGCTCGCACAAAGGCATGAAATTCTCGCCCGAGGTCAGCGGAACTTCGCATAGTCTGCCAAATTTTTCTGTCCCACTCGCTATAATTCCCACGGTGGGCGGGATGGCAAAATTCCGCTCTCTGTCCCTCCCCCAAAACCTGCTTAATCTGCTGAGTCCAGCTGAACAAGACAAACACTGACTGGTCAACTGCAGAAAATATCACTGTTACGAAGTTGAACCTTACGTTTCAATCCCTTCACTTCCGGAAGAAACAATCAAATAATGGGCCTGCAATGGTGCCTGACAGAAACTAATTTCCCACTTCCCTTTTAAGTATCTTTTCATCTTGATCTATTTTTAATCTTTTTATCTGCATTCTGGTAATGGCTTTATGACTTTTACTGAAGTAACTTTCAGCCACTCTCTTGATAATAATCTGATACTTATCGTGTTTAAAACGAAAGTTCGTCTGCTGGGCTACTTTCAAATTGAGCCATTCATGAATTAAAAGGGGGCTAAGTATACACATACACACAAACCAGAATTTTAAGCTCCCCCTTTTAGGTGGGATTGAAGGGAGAAGGGAAGGGAGAGCATGAAATTGAAGGAATGGAATTACCTCCAGGTTCTCACCCACCCTGGCCTGTCGACACAGTGAGTTTTGCTGGGACAGCCAGGCCCTCGGAAGGGAAGCCCATCATTGTCCCAATTGGGACCCTTAAATGGCCTCGCGAGTGAGGACCGTAAGCCCTGCCTGCACCAGTCATTGCTTATTGGAGCATGCAATGGCTGCAGAGCACTTAGAGTCTGCAAGGATGAAGACACCACCATCTGAAAAACTCAAGCTAGAAATTTTTAGCTCGCAGACCACATCGAGGAAACGATTTTTACACTGCCATGACACCAAGATTTTAATCTTCCAGGTTGAAAAACAATTAAATTGTGATCTCAGCCAGTGTTTACAGAACAGAAATTAATTTTTGAAGTCTTGAAGGGACAGCTACACCTTATTAGCAGAATTGTGTATCATATTCCATACTGCACTGAAGCAGCATATTATCAACTAACCAATAGTCAACCTTCCAGGAATCTATCTGTTTATATTACAAACCGTTGTCATGATGACAGGAAATTGTGACTGGGTGTGATCTATCTACAACTTCACCAGCTAACCAAAATATATTGAGCTGTTTGAAAAGGAACTTTTTTTTTTCAAAAATATACAACAAGAGACAATGATTGAAGATGGTTACCACCAGATATTTGGGATTGTCAGTTGATCACTTTTCTAGAAAGTTTCAAAAGGACCTGCTCTGATATGGTGCATATCCCAGGGTTCACACCTGGGGTTGGGGGATGGGAGAGAGGGCAGTGGGAAAGCGTCAAAAAGGGACTCCTGATAAGAAGGCACTAAAAATGCAAAGTGCTGGACTTTCATCAACTGTAAACCTGACAAGGCAATGAGGATCACTAGCCAGCCAAATACACCCAACAAATGCTCAAAACCCCCTGTGGAAGATGAGGTAACCCCATCTCCTTTTGGTTTTCCATTATCTTAAAGTGTGTCAAAAGTTACCAGATGAAAGATCAAAAAATGCATTCACTTGTTCTACAACAATAATTGCAAGACATTTTGCTCAAATTCCTTTCTTGGACCGTATTGACAGAAGGGTTAAGAACTGGTTTTGCAAAGCCAGATGCACAGGCCAGGAGGCTGTGGGAACCATCATGAGTGGGAAGGAACATACGATGGGTCTTGGTCTCTCTCTCTCACTCTCCCTGAGGCTACAAGTGTTGCCAAGCATCAATTCAACGCTAGGATGTTATACTAATTTCAAATAGCCAGAATGTTCAACATGTTACATCTCAGGGACTTAATTGTATATTATTTTAACTTTTATTTGTACTCTTTTATTGTTTTGTTGCATCTTTATTTATCTTGGGTGTAGAGGTAATATAGACCAGAAGATGTATGAATAGAAATAGGCCATTCAGTCAAGCTAATCTGTTCCACCATTCAAGGAGATCATGACTGATCTAATATGATAACCCTCAACTCCACTTTCTCACTTTATCCCCATATCCTTGATTTCCTTACTAATCAAAAAGATGTCTATCTCAGCCTTGAACATACTTAATGACCCAATCTCTATAACCGCCTGCTGTAAAGCATTCTACAGATTCACTACCCTCTGAGAGAAAAAATTCCTCCTCATCTCTGTCTCAAATGGGCAACTCATTACTCTGAGATTTATGCACTCTGTTCCTAGACTCTCCCAAAAGATGAAACAACATCTCCGCATCTACCTTGTCAAATCCCCTGAAAATTCTATATGTCTCAATAAGGTCATATTTTGTTCTTCTAAACTCCAATGAGGCCCAATCTACTCACCCTCTCCTCAGGACAAAATCACTCCATACCTGGGATCAACCTAATGACTGCATCCAACACCAGTGTATCTTTCCTTTGATAAGGGGGCCAAAACTGTTCATAGTATTCCTGGTATGGCCTAACTAGTGGCCTGTGAAATCCTTTAATATTTCTACATAATTATCATACTTTAAATGTATATTCCAAAACAGTTACAGCCTGAAAATTACCATTGCTTTTAATCCATTTTCACAAGCTCTATCTACTTTTTAAATGGATTAAATTAATGGATGGAGAAATGACATACAAGCATGTTAAGTATTCCTCTATTGACATGAGTTTCCAGGCTTATGTAATCAGGGCAGGACTGTGGCACTGTTGACTCACATTGCCATGGATCCTGGTTCAATTCCCAGCTTGGGTCATTGTCTAACCAGAGTCTGCACATTCTCCCCGTGTCTGAGTGGATTTTCTCCAAATGCTCCGGTTTTATCCCACAGTCCAAAAGCAATGCTGGTTAGGTGCATTAGCCATGCTAAAATTCTCCCTCAATGTGTCTGAATAGGCGCTGAAGTGTGTCGACTAGGGGATTTTCACAGTAATTTTATTGCAGTGTTAATGTAAGCCAACTTGTGACACTAATAAATAAACTTTAGACTGAAGTATGAACACAATTGTTTAACTATTAGGTTATGTACAAAACATACCTGTTGCAGAAAATAAACTGTCATAAAGCCTCAGGAAGTTATTTGCTATGGCTTAAGGCACAGGGCATGCTGATCTATTTTTCACACTCATGGATGCAACTTTATCACATTAGACTCTGAGTTAATTTTTCTAGGATGATTAATGTGTGATTGGCAGATATGGACTGCAAAATGTTAGCTATTTCTGGTTTAGGGAGACACCTTGATGTGGACAGGTGCTGACTTTAGGAGGATAGTTTCTGTTTAGCCAACCTAGCAGACCTGAATCAGTCCTGATGTGTAGAGGTCTATACCAGCTTCAAAGTCAAGTTGATGCTTTCATTTCATGGAAACATAGGGGACTGCAACTGACCTTCAGCATGCCATCTACTACCTTATTCAATTATTAATAGGGAAAATGAGTGTAGGGAAAAGGAATTCGATTGTACTGTCCTTTTATATCTCAGTATGTTGTCTTGCTGTTTACCCTTCGAATTTAATGTGTACCTTTGTAATATTTTGTCATACTTTGACATTGGACTTGACTGAAACTAACAGTGTTTGGAAAGGTGACCTTCTGACAATGACAACCTTAGTACAATATTTTCTGGATGACTAAAGGCAAGTGTGACTGAACCATCCAAATTCAGTAGTCAGCATCTTACAGGATCAAAACTTAAACTGTATTACATTAAACATAACTCTACTAGATAAAAAATGACAGAGCAGCAAACTGCCAACTGTTAGCACAGCTGTATATGAAACATTTAAAGGCAGGCTGTAAATGTACTTTCAATTTAAATGGACATGCCAACGTTCTTTAAGTAAAGTGTCAAATTTAGTTAAAAGAATTATTGGTTTACTTATTCATGTTCGTAAGCAACTTTGACTGACGTTTATTTAATAAAACAAGGTGCATTAATTAACTCAATATTTGACTATTGTTCCGTAAGTGTCCCTGATTGTTGTGCTGATATTTCGTCTTATGCTGTATTGGATGTGAATGTAGAATTAAATGAAAGTGTAAGTCCGTCTATACTTCTGGCTGCCTTGAAAAAGCAGCCAGCATAATCAAGCCTCCTACCCACTGACTCTGTCTACACTTCCCAATGCCTTGGAAAAGCAGCCAGCATAATCAAGTGCCCCAGGCACCCCAGACATAGTCTCTTCTCCCTTCTTCCATTGGGAAAAAGATACAAAAGTCTGAGGTCATGTACCAACTGACTCAAGAACAGCTTTTTCTCTCTATGAACAGTATGCTTTGTCTGTATAATGTGCAAGAAACATTACTTTTCACTGTTTTTTATTTGATTTAATTTATTATTGTCACATATATTAATATACAGTTGAAAGTATTGTTTATTGCATGACATAAAGACTGAGTGTACCGTACATAAAGAAGGAAAAGAGACAGTGCAAAATGCACTGTTACAGTCATTAGTTTGTAGAGAAGGATCAACTTAATGTGAGGTAGGTTCATTCAAAAGTCTGATGGCAATTGGGAAAAAGCTGTTCTTAAATCAGTTGGCATGTATTTACTAATGGATGTGACAATAATAAATCAAATCAAATAATTTTTTATATATTAGACTTGGACACAATAGTTGTATACAGTAGAGTCAACTTTTTTACAGGGAAATGAGAGCTTTGGTAACATGTGGGGATTGGTAGAGACACATTTATATCAGGTTTTCACAGGGGTGAATTGTAACATAAATCCCAGTACAGGTCAGATTGGATATCATTGTTGTCCTTACATATTAAAGATCCAATATAAGTAGAATTTTTCTTGTCAATAATGAGAATTTTTTTTCTAACATTCAGAAACAGCAATGCATATTATAGCATAAATACTTTAATCAAGTTATGGCTTTAGCATTTCTGGAGTTTGACCTTGACCTACGTTGTGACTTACTGCTAAGATCTTAGAAGGGATCTATCCTTTGAAATTAGATACAAACTAGAAGGAATTACTCAGGGAGATATAATATCAAGTGGTGAAATATCCAATAGCCCAAACTATTCAGTCAAGGTCATGAATCTCTGGTGTGGTTTTTAGACCAAATTATGAGAGAGATCAGCAATCTCCCCAAGACTATAGGAGGAGGAAGATTGCATCAGAAATAACTGGACTTAAACAGACAACTTCTCTGCCCTGTCACCCAATTAATGCCTGCTTGAACTGAAATCCCAAACATGGCAGGCTGGATGAAGGACAGAGTGGGTTAGGGAGAAATATAGTGATACGAAGGACAGACGGAAGGAATTTGTAGTTATTTTGTGTCTTTCACATCCTTACGATATTCCAAGGCAAATGGCAACCAATGGACTAATTTTAAATTGCAGCCAATTTGTCCATAGCAAAATTCCACAAGCAGCACGTGAATATAAGTGCAGATTAGTGGTGCTGGTGAGAAAGAGTATTAACCCGGTTAATGGAGAACTCACATCTTGTCCAAATAGGGCCATCTTTTACATCTACTTAAACTGGCAGACAGAACATCAGTTTCATATTAATTCAAAAAAAGAAGACAGCACTTCCAACGATTGTACAGCGCTGAAGTGCCAGCCAGGATTAATGACAAATGTCAGTAGTGGGATTTAAAAAGCTACAACCTTCCGACTCAGAGGCAAAATGCTATCAACTCAGCCAAGCATAACGTAAGACATGACTTGGATTAGTATTGTATTCTGTATAAACATAATTCAACCAGAAGTATGTGAACCCCCAAATAAATAAGATAATCACCTACAAAGGGATTATAGTGCTTGATTTTAAAGCCAATTTATTCATCTCACCATTAAAATTTCCAGCGGCAAACCTTAATCTTCGCTAAACAGTGAAGTTTATCAAGCATGCTTGATGAAGTAGTGATGTCGTGAAGCAGACAAAGTTTGCAATCTTTGCCTCATGCAGGTATTCTTACAATTAAAATCCAACATTATGTGAAGTGGATACTGTAAACTCATGTGAGTGATCGTATGCATTTCTCCAACGTTCCAAGAGTAGAACATTCTGATGAGATGAAGTCAACAAAAAAAAAATCAAGGAGCGGGTTTGCTCTAGATTTTACATTTGAATGAATGGAATTGTTATTCTAAATGTTTACCTCCTTTCAATACACTTCCTGTAACATACAAAACAGAAAGGTGCACAAGCTATTCTAGTTCACACACATATCCAACACTTCTCAATCAAATTTATCATGGAACTTAATCATCTCTCCCTCAGTCTATTCAACTTTTTTCTTAAAAGGAACATGTGTCCTGCTATCTTCCTCGGCAGTTTTTCTTAGGAACCAACCAACAGTAAGTGTTTATCTCTCCCTTCCTCCTTTTGCTATGGATAGAGGTTAGCAGTTTGACTTCTGACCCGCTCTCCATCCAGGAGTTGGACACTGGAGCTAGGAATTATACCAACCCTTGCCTTCAGGGTGAAATCCTGAAGCTATTAACTCCAACTGATATTAAAATTAATAGTTTATCACAACACAATGAGTCTGGGTGATTCAGAAGATTCTGTTTTAGGTCGAAAGAGCACATGAATGACACAACATTCCGCATTCTGAGCCACCTGAACTCAATATACCTTCTTCCTCTGACCCAACACTCATTAGTTTTAAGCTATGATGAGATTTGTAAACTCTTGCATTCTTAATCTAGTTTAAAACTATTGGTCTAACATTAATCATGCCCAAATCCTTAGTAGAAATATGGTTAAATGTCCAGAAGCACAATGGTAACTTAATTCTTTGTTGCTGACATTAAAGTTAATGGAGAGTAATATTGAACAGGGTTTAAAATCTGCTTTCCACCTCATTGTGTGTGTGTTAGGTTAAAATTAACCCCAGTGCGTCTAAAAGGCATTGTTCTTTGTGCCCCCAACCTCCACCCACCCTGCCACCACAACCCCCCCCCCCCATCTCTTGTCTGCTGCTATTTCCAAGTTTCTCTTATAAAATGGAGTATTACTTTAGGGAGAACATTTTCAAAAGACGTTTGTGATAGAAACACTATAAAGTCGCTTCCTTGTGGGAGACAGTCCTGTTTGTAAGTCTACCCATCAATGAATTTCCTCTAGAGACTTCATTTCTGGTGCAAAGGCCACCACTGTGAATGACCCAAAAGGGAATGGCCCATAATCAGCAAAGGAAATGTTAAAAAGAAATATTTCCACCTGGTTAAGAGGAACTTGCATTTGATTTGTCCTTTCTGATTCCTGGGTGGGGAGAGAATTATATTGAACATGTTCCTCTGCATTGTACCCTGATTCAGGTATTCAGGTACAATGATACCTGAGGTAGATATATTTATAAAATCTCTGAGAATATACGTGTCTCTTTATATCAAGACAGATTGGGTTAAACAGAGTGTGGGGGGGAAGCGGAGGTGCTTGAACAGAGATATTCAAAATTATAGAAGATAGATAAAGAGCAAAGAATTTTTCTATTTTCCAATAAGGAAAAGAAACATAGGCTAAGGATTATTACAAAAAAAAACAATCAGTAAGTTAGAAGACATTTTTAGCACCAAGTGTTAGTAGCGTTGAAAGCTTAATTATAAAAGACTATTGGAGTTATCAAGATAGGATCATAGAATCCTATAGTGCAGAAGGAGGCCATTCGGTCCATTGAATCTGCACCGACCACACACTATGAGGATAGAACTGGAAAGCAATTCCAGTTGAAGAACTGAAACCGGAATAACTGTGATAGGCTGAGTGGCCTCCTCTGTCTTAAAACTTTTATGATTCTCTGGAGGTGATTTAAATACTTCTACTATGCCGTGTTCAGCTATGTTTTGGACACACTTAATAAACCTTTCAGTTGATTATGGAAGGAAGTGTTCACAAAAATGATTGTAATTGTACATGATGAACCCATTAGTTCACAATGTTACAATGTCACATTTTTACTGAAATTGTTGATTAACAGTTTATTCAGGAATTCGCAGGAGAATCTTGTTCTTTACCCACAGACGCACTAATGCAAACAAATGGTTCATTTCTCCATATATCTTTTTTTTCCCTCTTGACATTTTATTTCAGTTACTATGTGTACACAGTTCCCCCAAGAGTGCACTACATACTGTCGTAGCAATTATCAAAAGAAAACTTTGTTATGTTCACTTCTTCGCAACAATATTTCAGAAACTGTGTTGGTTGCTCTCTCTGAATGTATTCTGTAGTTCACCCAAGTTGGTAGCACTACAATGTGCTATTGGGATGGGTGGTTAGACCTCAAGCCCAGTGGAAAAGAAACTGGTACAAATACCGAATGGGAAATGGTCAATCATCCCACTGCTGTCTTTTCTTTGTCACAATGATATTCCCCTCAACTTACTGCTGGTTGACATTTTTTACTGAACTGCGCAGAGCATAGACTGTGCATTCTCTGGTCAGCTTCACAGGAGTATCAGATTAACTGCAGCTCATTCACCCTCTGAAGCCTCTCCCACCATTTAGTTAGATTATAACTGACTTGTACCTCAGCTGGTGCCCAGGCTAAAGAGGACCCCAAGTATCTGCTTTATTATTTGGAGAATCAGAAGGAATAAAAGTTTTACCATGGGCTTCACAAAAGTAGCCTAATCCACTGCTGCTTTGGTTTCTACACTGACCCTTCACAATCCCAGCACCCCCCCCCCCGCCCCCCCCCACCTCCTGACATCAGGCTCCTTTCCACTGACTCCCCAACCCCTCCACACCAACTCCCAATCCAGCTCCATCCCAACTCTTCCTCATGGGCCTATTACTGGGATTGATTTGCACTGGCCCAGACCTAGGTGCTGCCCCAGGGCACGCAACCTCCAGCCCACTGTCCTAATATTAATGGAGCCCCAATCATCACTAGGATGACAGAGTCTCATCAAATCATAGAGTCCCTACAGTGCAGAAGGAGGCTATTCAGCCCATCAAATCTGCACCAACAATAATTCCACCCATGCTATATTCCCGTAACCCCACGTATTTGAGATAATACTAAAACCTAGACTCCCTTTAATTGATGATTTATTTGCTAGATTGACAAGTTGACCTTTGTCAAGCTTATTTTTAGATAAATATGGATCTAGATTGACAACAGTATTTGACAATCATGACACATAAAAGGCTATTGAAATATAAAAGGCTTTCATTTGGCATAATGTCCACGCGTGCATTGTTCCAACATGCCGTGGATTAAATTCTAAGCAGACAGGAAGGATACTTAGACAATTTCTTACTTACTGGAAAGAGTGAAGAAGAGCATCTTCAAAATTTAGATGCTACACTCCAAAACTAGGGGCAAAATTTTACCAAAAACTGGCATTGTTGGTTCCGGAGAGGAAACAGCATGTTTCTTTCCAGACAACCACGCCGGTCTTCTCTCCAGATCTTATCGCTCTCTGCCACAAAAAGAAAGTTTGTGTACAACCACACAAGTATTGACATCCTGCTGTGTCTATTAATTATTCATATTGTAAATCTAGTTTGTTTAGGATATATTTTGTTTCATTGCAAGAACCTCTAATATAAAGGGGAGGAAAGTCTTGTTTATTCATGTTTGTTCCTAGTGAGAACAAGGTCACTTTAAGGGTGGCATTCTCTAGCCGTGTTCACCCCAGAACTAGAGAATCCCACCCATGGTCAATGGACAGTTGGGTGATCTGCCCTCACTACCCCCTGCCTGCTACGATTCCCATGGCGGGCAAGATGGGAGAATTACCCCCAAGTCTGATCATGCGATATATTGGTGATGTCATTGGCCATTACGCAGGCAAATGGACAAATTATCCGGCCATGGGATTTATCAGCTTACCATTAATTTCTCCAGCACTATTTTTCTAGTAATGCTAATTTCCTTCAATTCCTCCTCACTAGACCTTATTGCCTGAGTATTTCTGGGAATCTATTTGTGTCTTCCTCTGTAAAGGCAAAATTAAAGTAGTTGTTTAATTGCTCTGCCATTTCCTTGTTCTATATTATAAATTCCATTTCCAACTATAAGGGACCTTCATTTGTCTTCACTAATGTTTTTCTTTTTATAAACATACAGGAGTTTTAAAATCTGTTTCTATGTTACTTGCAAGTTTACTCATATTCTATTTTTCCCCTCTTAATCAATCTCTTTGTCCTCCTTTGCTGAATTCTGAACTGCCCCCAATCCTCAGACTTGCTACTTTTTCTAGCAAATTGCTATGACTCCTCTTCAGATCTAATACTAGTCTTAATTTATTTTGTAAGGCATAGTGGAACCACTCCTGGGCTTGCAGATCCACATTGGCTCAGAGTTAAGCAGTGCCTTATTTAAAAATAAACTCATCTATGTCTTCTGTTCTCTTTCTCTGTAACCGCCTTCAGTCCCTTACCTTTCAAGGTATCTGTGCTCATCTAATTCTGCCATTTAAGTTCATAAGTTCATAAGATATAGGAGCAGAAATAGGCCACTCAGTCCATCGATTCTGCTCCACTATTCGATTATGGCTGATATGCTCCTCTTCCCCATTTTCCTGCCTTCTCCCCATAGACCTTCAACCCATTACCAATTAAAAATCTGTCTAACTCCTTCTTACTCACTGTCCCAGCATTCACTGATTTTAATTACTCTGCCACTGGTGGCCATGCCTTCAGTTGCAAAGGTACTGCATTCGGGAATTCTTTCCCTAAACCTCTCTCCCTCTCTTTCCTCCTTCAATCCATTCCTTAACCAAGCATTTGGCTCTTTACTCTCATGACGCCTCATGGGGGCTCAGTGTCAAATCTTTCTTTATAATCCTACCGTGAATCACCTTGGGATACTTTACGACATTAAAGAAGGTATCTAAATACAAGTTGTTGTTACTGGAGTCTGAGAAGAGGAGTCAATGTTAAATCTAGTTCTGGAAAGTGGGGAAGTAGAAAATGTAGGGTAGGGAACTTCTGCAAAACTGTGACCATAACATAACTGCATCCATAAATATAAACATTTGAAAGGTGGGGGAATATTCAATGGTGAAGTTGCTAGAAAATTTCAATTATATAAAAAAAAACTAATTCAGATTGATTGGAAAGAAAAAATTGTTGGTAAGACAGTAGGAATTTTTCAAACAGGTGTGGTAGCAAATAGATATGTACCACAAGAGGGAAATGGGGTACAGTAAAAGCTGGAATTCCTGTAATGATTAGAAATGATGCAATGCATAATTAGACTTTAAAAATCATATGACAAATATAGGACTAATAATAGAAAAAAATCAAATAGGACATAAAAAAAACGACAGAAATGTGTGGCATGGTGGCACATTGGTTAGCACTGCTGCCTCACAGCGCCAGGGACCCGGTTCAATTCCGACCTTGGGTCACTGTCTATGTGGAGTTTGCACATTCTCCCTGTGTTTGCATGGGTTTCCTCCGGTTGCTCTCGTTTCCCCTCACAGTCCAAAGATGTAAAGTTTCGGTTGATTGGCCATGCTAAATTGACTTAATGTCAGGCAATTAAGAGGGCAAATATGTGAGATTACAGGAATAGGGGCTGGGTGGGATTGTGGTCGGTGCAAACTCAATGGGCTGAATGGTCTCCTTCTGCACTTCTGGATTATACAATTCTATGAGGAATCTTAAAAGATTTAATAAACAAAGAAAAAGACTTAATTAAAAAATAGTCAGGCCACTTACAGATGAAAAATACAATATTTATATGGAATGTGAAGGAATGGTGGAGATAGTAAGTGAACACCCAGAAGAGTGTAACAGTATGAATGAAAGGATACCACAAAGTCACAGATGCTTTGAGTACTAATGGAAATTATTTCACCAAATAACCTTTGCTAAGCTAATCCACAAAGTCATTGTCCTGCTTCCCCCATAGCCCCCAGCATCTTCCTCTGCTCCAAATGATTATCTATTTGCACCAAATCAGTTCAGTGATAGAACTCTCTGTCCCTGATTGCAGACTGAAGCCCCACACCAGGATTTAAGCATATATTCTGTAACAAAACTTCACTGTAGTATTGACGGACTGCTGCATTATCAGAGTGGCTTTGAATGTCTTGTAGCACAATGGCAGTGTCCCTACCTCCTGGTCAGAAGTTCTGGCTTGAAGTCCTACACTGTACTTGTTGGTTGCAAAAGCAGGGTGCATGATGGAGGCTGGTAATTAATTGGGGAAAATTCCACTATTTCCCAAAGAATAAAGATCTGTCTCAGCTGAGATGGTAAACTGAGACCCCAACTGCAAGTCAGATGGATGTAAAATACCTCATATTTGGAAATGACCAGATAGCTCTCACATTGCCCAGCTCAATATTTATTCCATGAAATGGCTGGGAGCAGCAGCAGAAAAAAAGTAGATGACAAAAAACTCATTCAATGTTCATTGTTCTGACTTTTTAAAAATCCACCAATAATTCTGTTCTCATGATCCTTTTTGACAACTATCTAAATTATCCTTTTCTGTTTCAGAACCTTTGGCTTTTCCAATTGGAATTGTCTCATCTCCAATGCTCAGGAAACCATAAGACAAACGCATAGAATTAGGCCACTCAGCCCATCAAGTCTGCTGTGCCATTCAATAATGGCTGATATTTTTCTCATCTCCATTCTTCTGCCTTTTCTCTATAACCCCTGATCCCCTTATTAATCAAGAACTTATCTATCTCTGTTTTAAATGCATTCAATGACTTGGCCTCCACAGCGTTCTGCAGCAACGAGTTCCACAGATTCATCAGTTTCTGGCCGAGGAAATTCCTCCTCATCTCTGTTTTAAAGGTTCGTCCCTTCAACCTGTGGTTGTGCCCTCTGGTGCTATTTTTTTCTTACCAGTGGAAACATCCTCTCCATGCCTATCCAGGCCTAACAGTAATCAGTAAGTTTCAATAAGATCCCCCCTCATCCTTCTAAACTCCAACCCAAGGTCCTCACATGACAAGCTCTTGATTCCAGGGATCATTCTTGTGAACCTCCTCTGGGCCCTTTCTAAGGACAGCACATCCTTCCTTAGATATGGCGCCCAAAACTGCTCACAATACTTCAAATGGGGTCCGACCAGAGTCTTGTATAGACTCAGAAGTATATCCCTGCTCTTGTATTCTAGCCCTCTCATCAAGAAAACGAGGCTAACTAAGAAAGGAATGTCATGTAGGTCAATTCTATAAGAGGTACAGTATGCCTATCTGTTTGTATAGTCATGAGCATACTTGCTTTGGCAAATCATTCGTGTGTGCAGAGGTGCATGTCTGAACAATTGTAATGCTGAATGATCCTTCAGAAGCCCCCAGTATACTTCATTACGCTTTACACAATGTTGCATGAAAGAAATAATATAAGTTTGAGCATGATGAAACAGTGGTTAGTGCTGCTGCCTCACAGTGCTAGGGATTTGGGTTCGATTCCCAGGTTGGGTCACAGTCTGTGTGGAGTCTGTGCGTTCTCCCCCCTCTCTGTGTGAGTTTCCTCTGGGTGCTCAGGTTTCCTCCCACAGTCTGAAAGATGTGCTGGTTAGGTGCATTGGCCACGCTAAATTCTCCCTCAGTGTACCTGAACAGGTGCCAGAGTGTGTCGACTAGGGGATTTTCATAGTAACTTCATTGCAGTGTTAATGTAAGCCTACTTGTGACCAATAAATAAACTTTATTTTTAAAAACACTGGTTGGTAACACAGGTCCAACAAACCATCACTTATATTAGCAGTCATTCTTGCCTCTACCTGGCAATGACCATGAGAACATGAAGCTGCAGTCATCAGCCACAGCTTCAATGCTCTGCTATGTCCTGTTAGAAAACTTGCTGCAAACATGTACATCCAGTGATAGTATTGATCAGTTGTTGCATCGATTTTGTTGTCTGTGAATTGATGGTCATAGTGACATAGGGTTTGACAGAGGACAATTCTCCTTGGAACCACTTTATGTAGAACCACATCAACAACACCAATCATTAAACCCAGGATAGAAAACAATTTTATTTTGCTGCAACATGGCATGGCAGCATTTGTTTGAAGGGGTGTGATTCAGCAGAATTTTCTGGTGGAATATAATATTAGTAGATTGCAATTTTGTCTCATTTTATATGAAATATGAATATGAAATGGCATCACATTTTGGTGAAATGCAGTGCGCTACAATCTCTTAGTCAAACGTGTGTAACCAAAATTGTTTAATGGAAAATGATGTGATACATTCTGATTGGGTAGAGCTTTTACGAAAATACAATTTGGCAATTTTGTTTTGCATAGAATGTGATTTAGCACAAAATGTTGGTGAACAATTTAGTAGAATCATTTGGTAAAAGGTACATCAGCAGAATTCTTTTCTGTAACGCAACTGGAAATTGAAATTTGGGAGAGGGGCAATGACAATATCAGAATTGGAAGGAAAGGTTTCACAAATTAACAAAAAAAACCATTAGTTAGATGCAATATTCATAACATGAATGATTGGTCTCAAGAGAGACAGGGGTGGATGGGAGTGATGGAAGTGGCAAATAAAAATCATGTAGACCTGTTTTCAGGTGCAAGGATTACAATGTACAATTACCCTGTGCCATGTCCCCTTGAGACTGGCAGCACACAAATGTCCTACTGCAGCCTTGCACTGTTGGTCAACCGCATATGTTTCAGCAAGCCTGCATGTCTTAAAGGTAGCTTCCTCTCTTTATGGGGAACTGTAGTCACTGAACAAAAGCTGATGCATACTGCCTATGGACTACTTTGAAAAAGGCAAAAACACAAGAAAATAGAGTTACAGGGAAAGGAGAGGGCTCCTAAGTTTTCTGCTGTGGTGCTGGGGGGGGTAATAGTACAAGAGGTGGAGAGAAGGAGAAAAGCATTGTTCCCACAGTCACGGCAGGAGGTGCTCAAGGCAAAACCTGTGAAGGGAATGAGAGCAGTGGCTCAGCCTGGCTCCGAAGACCTGGCAGCAATGCTACAAGATGTTAAATGATTTGATGTGACTAATGAACGTACCTTCAAATGACATTGTTCCTCTAGTCTCATGCACTGTTTGGTGTCACTCACCCCTCAGCAATCCCTGACAATCCTGAAACAGGTCTACCTTTCAGAAACGCCAGGTCACTCTCACATACATAACAATGCTTCCAGCCACAATCCCACACCTCCAGCTGTTCAGATATTTCATCCAAGCACATTCACTGACATCCTTCCCTCCCTCTTGCAGGACAATGTGGTCCAGAACCAGAAGGAACAGAGCAGAACTGAACTGAAAGGGGACAGGTACTTGAGCCCTTTGGAGGAAATGGTACTCTGCATCATGAGGCTAATTATCACAGTGACCATTTTGTTTCGTGTAGCTGGGAACATTCAGAATGGCAGTATGTTCCTGCCCTATATCCTTTATCAAAACTCAGCACATCCTCATGCTGCTATCTGGCATGATGTGCAAGCTACAGATGGTGTGACCATGGACATTTTGCTTTTTATCCCTTCCCTCACACCGCTTCTCCCATCTTGGTCCTCCCCACCTCTACTTCTGCAATCAGGTGCCCAGAAGCTGCCACTTGGGCAGCCACTGCAACCTCATGAGGAAGAGCATGACCGCTGATGGAAAAACGCCATCACTTGACCTGACAATCACAGACATTAGCTCAGTCATTGTCACTGCACATGCCCTAGAAGGTGGTATAACGTCAGATCAGCATGTGATGAGTCATTGGGCTGCAGCCAAGCTGGGGCAAAAGGAAGGTTTGCAAGGCAACACCTCGGAAGTTCTGCTGCAGATGAAGACTCAGTTGAGGAATTTAATAGAGAGGTATACAGGGAAAATGCTAATGTCATGAACATAGATACTTGGTCCATCGATGGACCTATTATGGAGCCGGCTGTCACTTTCAAGAGAACTGTCAGCCACCTGACGAAGGAACAGCCAGTTCCGAAAGCTAGTGGTGTTTGCTACAAATAAACCTGTTGGACTTTAACCTGGTGTTGTGAGACTTCTTACTGTGTTTACCCCAGTCCAACACCGGTATCTCCACATCGTCACTTTCAAGAGGCAGGGAGGCGTCTAGCTCCAGCTTGGCACAGGGTTTCACCCGGAGCTTGAAACCCATCCTTTCCAGCTTGAAAGTGGTGGCCAACTCCAAGCACAGCACTTGTGGATAGTCCCGTGATGCAGCTTGTGTTAGCTGATGTCTCAGCATTGGTGAAAAGACGTTCAAAGTCTAAGTGCTGCAGTGGAAATTTGAATGGTGATGATGAAATCCACACTTGCTATGAGATAAGATCAGCTGACTGCCTTTCCAGCTGCAAATAGCAGTGCTTAAATGTTCTCACAGCAATCTGTCCTCTAACAGATTATAAGGATTGCTGAGGTGCTGTCTCAAGGGAGAGCCAGTGGTTCCACGGTGCACTGATCTGCAGGACTCTCTCAGCATGACAACATTTGTATTCCAACAGATGGCACTCTGCCAGTGCCCTTCCTGTTGCCTGTCAGCCAAAGTCTGAAGCAGAGCCTTCCCAATGCCAAGACCTGCTCAAGGGCATCCTGAAATGCAATCTGCAGTCTCCTCTAATGAAAGTCAACAAATGTGAAAGTCATGCTGCAGCTACTATGTACGAGGATTATGCTAGGCAAAGGCACCCATAAAATGGGCAGTAATGGGGCGACACAGTGGCACAGTGGTTAGCACTGCTGCCTCACAGTACCAGGGACCTGGGTCCGATTCCCAGCTTGAGTCACTGTCTGTGTGGAGTCTGCACGTTCTCCCCGTGTCCGCATGGATTTCCTCTGAGTACTCCAGTTTCAATCCACAGTACGAAAGATGTACTGCTTAGAGGCATTGGCCATGCTGAATTCCCTGTTTCTGTACCCGAACAGGCGTCAGAGTGTGGCGACTCGGAGATTTTCACAGTGACTTCATTGCAGTGTTAAAGTAAGCCTCCTTATGACTAATAAACTTTAATTTTATGAGTGAAAAGTCCCATTTTGAATGAATTCTTGGAAGAGTTTTGGAATTAAGTTGTTCTGTTTTTTTTTGGAAGTGTCTTTTATTTCTGGGCTTTGGCCAAGAGAGTGTTGTGATGTTCCACAGCAGCTAAATTGGAAGATAAAGAGCTGTGAAACAACTGCAATGTTGGGGTGATATCTTGGGGAGCCAGAATCTCCAGACCCGATTTTATCACTGCGTTGTGCCTGTTTTTGGCCCAAAAGCTTGGTAAAGTAGGGTGTGAGGCAGATAGCACAGACTGTACCTGCCTCCGCGCCGGTTCCCCCTACAACAAGGTCCAAAAATGGCCACGATTGGGACCGCATCTGAAATGGGCACAGCATCCATTTAAATGCTTGTGCATGCATTTAAATTGACTTAATGGGCTGCACGCCCAACTTTATCGACACTTCCCCCTTTACCACTGCGTTCGCCCATCCAGAATTAGCGCGAAACGCAAAAGTCCGATTTGGGCACTCCAGTTAGTGAGGAGGTAGATTCTGAGTGTCTGATGGCTCTCTGCTTGAGGTGGGGGAAAGGTGGGTCAGCTGCCACTCTGCTTGAGATCAGTGGAGGGGAAGGGGGGGGCGGGGGGGGGGGGGGGGGGGGGGGGCTGCGATCAGTCTGGATGGTGGAGTGTGGATGGATAAGGGGTTCAGTAATGTTGTGGGGGTGGGGCAATATTTGTGGGGCCCAGGGGAAGGCATTACCCAGGACAGGAGGGATGTGGCAAAGGAGCAGCATTCGATAATTTTATTTTCTGCGCAGTTGGTGGCACCAATCAGAGCTGCAGGATTTCAGGCACGTTAAGCCTCGCTCACAGGCTTCTGCAGCGCGATTCGGAATCGCTGATATTTTTGCAGGCAGTGAGCATATGGGGATGCCTGAGAACAGGTCAGATCTGCAACAGGTCCGCCCAGCATTCTGAATCAAAATGGTAAAATTGGGCCCTCAGTGTCTGCTGACAGTCAACACAGTCAGAATGAAAGTGCCCAGGATGCCTCCCCCACATCCTTTTCTTACTCCACCCCCAAGGAGACTTCCAAATGTCTAGTGACAGGGTGGTGGAAGATGTAGCAGAACCTGAACTCTGGTGAGTACTAGATACCCCCCCTTCCATCTGCAACTGCCCCCTTCACCCGCATCCATTCATGTGGTCAAGAAGCAGGATCTATTGTTTCTGGATGTTGATGGTTTTCTGCAAAATGTTTCTTGGTGTTGCATGGCTCTCATTAACTACCCTCGTATGAGTGGCAGAGGGCAATGATTAGCCCAGTATAGAGTGGCTATCCCCTGTCCATCAGCAGTCAGATTAAGGTGACACAAAATACTGGGTATGGCTGACTGGCCTAGAATGAAAGGGTTAAGGTGCTGCCAGGATTGCAGTTAGATATTGATAAGGTGGCTGCCTTTGCTACTACTGGACATCTCTCAGTTAACATGTGAGGCCGCAGAACCACTTGTTGTCTGTCAGTTGGACTCTGCACTGATGGGAACTCCCCCGTCTGACAAATCCACTTTGTCCCCTCCTCCAGTTTCTCCCTGGTTAAAATGTAACTCGTCTCTTGTGGCATCCATGCAGCAGTGACAGACATCACACTGTGAGATGTCGCTGAAGACATCTTCTTCCATTTGCATAGAAACTTAGTGTGACAATGACCTTGATGATCACTGGCAGTTTCATCCTCATTCTGACACTAGGCCACAGTTCCGGTTGCAGTAGCTGGTGGTGCAGGTCAGTGACCAAGTCCGTGGTGAAGTACAGACCCGCAAAACACTGCCGCTGGTGAGGGTAATGGCAGGAGAAGTTTGGTGGAATTTCTAATGAGACACCTTCTCCTCCTTCCTCGGCGCATTGCTTCTCATCTCTGCAGCCTCTGCTCCATTTACAGGTCATGTTGCAGACTAAGAGGAAACACCGCTGTAGCCTCTGTAACTGAAGCAGATTTTCCATTGACAGGGTGCAGCACCGCGACATTGAGAATGAAACAGGTTGGAAAGGAACCGCCAAGAACAACGTGGATCACAATATTTCCACAAAACCTGCATCAGCGAAGACAGCTCAAAGCCTGCCGATTTAAATAATGTAAGAAGTTTCACCACACCAGGTTAAAGTCCAACAGGTTTATTTGGTAGCACAAGTCACAAGCTACCAAATAAACCTGTTGGACTTTTATCTGGTGTTGTGAGACTTCCTACTGTGCTTACCCCAGTCCAATGTCAGCATCTCCACGTCATGATTTAAATAATATCAGATGGAGGAGGTGTGTGGGGGAGGGGGGGGTGGTTAGTGAAGGTGGGTGAGGGTGATAGATTCCACGCGCAGCTAAGACTGATAATGAGGTGGGAGTGCGAGGGCGTTAACTATCAGTTTGGTATGACTCCTGCTCTGATCAAGACTACAAAAACTACAAAGGGTGCAAACGTGGCCCAGTATATCACTCAAACCAATCTCCCATCCATTGACTCCATCTACACTTCCCGTTGCCTCGGCAAAGCAGCCAGCATAATCATGGACCCCATACACCTTGGACATACTGTCTTCCACCTTCTCGTCTCAAGAAAATAATTCAAAAGTACGAGATCACATCCCAGCCGACTGAAGAACAGCTTCTTCCCTGCTGCCATCAGACTTTTGAATGGACCTACCACTATATATTAAGCTGATCTTTCTATAAACCCAATACATGACTGTAACACTACATTCTGCACTCTCTCCTTTCCTTCTCCCCTATGTAGTCTATGAAGAGTATGCTTTTATCCGTATAGCACAAGAAACAATACTTATCACTGCATCCCAATACATGTGACAATGATAAATCAAATCAAACCAAATCAAATTAGGCCGATATGGTCCAAAATAGCAGATCATGATGCCATCCTCCCCCAGTTAACTGCAGGGCACAATTCCCACAGATAGATAGATCCCTGGCAGTAGCATCCTGTCACAAATCCCCTTGCCTGCCTGCTGGTCAGGTAGTCCATCTGGCCAGGTGGCACTCTGCATACTTTTATTTAAAATTTGACCTTTAAGATTGGCAAGTACTCCAGGTCCCTGACTTTGCCAGTCTGTCGCCCATTGCCTACTTTCTCCACATTTTTCTTGCACCCTTATTAATATTGAGGCCAAAGTATTCAACTAAGCGTTTTATTTGTTACAAGGGTGGTTCTTTCAGTATAGAATAGGTCAAATTATTAAAATCATTATGGTTATTGTGCTAAGCATTTTAATGTACTTGGTAAAAAGAAAATCTAATCGATTTTAATAAATTATTTGTTCTATTAACTACATAGAATTATAAAATCACACACATGGAAGGAGGCTATGCATATGAGTTGGGTCTCTGAAAGAATTATCCAATTAGTCCTGCTTTTCCCCGTAACCATGCTACATGCTTAATGAGCAATATGATTGCACTAGTCTAAAACCTCGTCATTCCATAAACGTGCCAGTTATCTTAGAATCTTAAACAATTTTTTGCCCAATCTTGTACATCCGAACACCAAATAACAAACTTCTCAAATGTGGCAAATATATTTTTTGTGCTGATGTATTTTAATGAATACCAATAAAGTCTAGAAATTATTGGTCGACTGTCTAACATAGCCACATAACATTTGTTAGTCCATTATTTTAATGCAAATGCAAAGCTGGTTATTTCCAACAGTTTAACACCTCCACAGCAGAGAGTGGAAATTCATCAATATGTGTTAAGCATTCCCCCATCAATATCAACAACAGGACTATGTAAGCTTTATCTTCTATAAATAAAGAGCCTAAGTAATTAACTGCAATTTGTTTTTACCAAGTTTGTTTTGCAGCTCATGCAAATTTTGTTACATTTATGCCTTTTTTCTTCAGACAGTTCTAAAAGTAAATTTGAAATGTACTGCCCATGACAGCCTGTAATAAGATCTACTACTGGAGATTAACCAACTGTTCTCTACAAGTTTTTAAAAACATAATCCATTGCCCATTCAGAGTCTATTTATTCATATTATTCGGCAAGTTTTGGACTTATGCCATGCTTCGTAAATTGTTGAATAACTTTTACTGGAGATGATTGGATATAGGGCGACACAAGGTCAAGTACTGTTCCATGTTTAGCTTGGGTGTGATGGATAGTAATCCATTACTCTCTGGTGCAAGGACAAGGCAGTGTTGGATACCATTCTTCTGCCATGGAAACAAATGCCTGAAGGGAATGACATTATGACTTTAAATTCCTCAATTTTTATTCTGGGATCATTTGTTTATCGACACCAAACAGTTTATGAACAATATACTACAAATCTAATTAAGTCTGACTCTGATGAAAGACCACAAACTGGAACATTGGACTGAATAATTTGGGTCGTGCGCCAACATTGCGTTCCGCGGCCAGGGGGCAGCAGCATTTCAACCTCATTGGCGTGTGCCCAGTGAAACAGTAATTGCTGCAAATAAGTGGCAAGGCAGATTACAGGCTGTCGTCCTGCGCAATGAGTGTGAGAGGACAGGATGAGCACTCTCTGAGGCTGCAGACCGTGATTGGGAACAAGGTAACAGGCCCCTGGCACAGGACAGAGACAGGTGACATTCAGATAATCAAACAAGTGTATCCACTACGCAGAGCAAAGATTTGTGCATTTTTCAATCTGGTAATTCAATTTAAATTTTAGCTAATCTCTATCAACCAATGCCAATTTTCATTGGTGGCAAAAATTTTAAAAATCAGCAAGTCTCCCACCTTTTGGCATTGGAGACCTATGCATTTATTACATGTTTCCAAGCATTGATGCCTGTGCCATCAGACCAAAGGGGAGGCTTTCTGGAAGGGACAAAGCTGTCCCCAGATTCAGTGAGACCTCTCTTGGTGCCCTCCCACGTGCAGCATATAATCGACATGGCCAGCTCACACCAAGCGCTGGGTAAAGAAGGGACAAGAATTCACCAAAGCCCTTCAGTAACAATGGAAAGATGTACGATGGATACATTACTTGAGTAAGGCACCCCTTGTGTTACAGCCACCTATTTGATCACAGCTAGGGCCATCAGCAGGAGCGTCACCGTGGTCTCTCTCCACTCATCATCTTCCTCGTCCTCAGAGAATTGGTCCCCATCTAGCATGTTATCATTCTTCAGGGCATCCCCTCTTTGAATGGCACAGCAATCTGTGACCATCAAGGATATGCCTGAGGGGGGGTAACTGCATCTCCAGGTCTATCCAAGCATAGCAATCGCATCTTCACGAGACACATGCTCTACTCCAAAATGGCCCTAATACTGACATGGCTCTCACTCTGTCTCCTCTGAGTCAGGTCTGGGCACCCTCATAGGTCTATTAGCCATATTTTCAATGGATAGCCTTTACCACTTAGCGGTCATCCCTCCAAGGAATCCGAGCCAGTGGAATCTGAGTTCCCAAGGATGTATATGTGAGTTGTGACTCCTGCCCAGCTACCTGACACACACCTGCATGATCAGCCAATATGGTGACATAGCAGCTGCGCATTGCTCAAGTGGAAGTCCTTTCTGTTTATGAAGATACAATGGCTGGCCAGCCTTTATTGGCAGGCAATGGTTCCCTGCACCCTAGGGAAACTGCAATCACTGCAAATCCTTAAGCTCTATCTTTTGACTTTGAATATTGACATATAATTCCCAGCATAAGTTCATTTGCACCTCTAATGGGGGCTTCTGACCTCAGCACCTCTGGCACAGCTCTGTCCACCTCCTGAGGAACCCCAGCATCCTTAGCCTTCCTTTGTTGCTTCCTTCCTCTCATCTTCCTCCTCCTCCTCCTTCTAATCCTTCTTTTCTCCTCACTGAAAGTTTTGTGTCCTAGTGAGACAACAATCTCAGAATTCTGAAAGTTTTCACCTCCTCACACCTGGGTTATGGGCAAGAGGATATTTAGTGGGGTGACACAGTGGTTAGCATTGCTGCTTCACAGCATCAGCGACCCCGGATCGATTTCCAGCTTCGGTCACTGTCTGTGTGGAGTCTGCACATTCTCCCTGTGTCTGTGTGGAGTCTGCACATTCTCCCTGTGTCTGCGTGGGTTTCCACCGGGTGCTCCAGTTTCCTCCCACATACTGAAAGATGCACTGGTTAGGTGCATTGGCCATGCTAAATTCTCCCTCAGTGTACCTGAACAGGTGCCAGAATGTGGAGACTCATGGATTTTCACAGTAACTTAATTGCAGTGTTAATGTAAGCCTACTTGTGACACTAATAAATAAACTTTTTTCAAAAAACGAACAATCAAGCCTCTCCGAATGAGAAGAAATTTCTTCTCATGAAAACATATCCAAAGTGTCACTCTGCACACTCAGATGAACAGGCCTTAAAATCAATTGAGTTTGAACTGCTAAGCTGAACCTCTGGCCTCAGCTGTAGTTTCAAAAGTCTCCCAAACAAACTCACTCTTTAAACTGTTCTGATTCTCACCCTGAAGCATACTATTACCTTCTGACTGTATTACTGCAGTGAAGTGTGCAGTTCGTTAGCTGAATTGCTTATTTAAATTAATATTTTAATAACGTGTGTGTGTCCACAACTTTTTGACCTACCCATCGTAAATGGCACCAAAGCCATCATGCCTCACTATCTGCTCTGAGGAGCAGGAAATGTTTCTGATTGCCGAGTGTATTATTCAGTTCATTAACTTTCGTTCTCTCTCCACAGATGCTGCCAAAACTGCTGAGTATTTCCAGCATTTTCTGGTTTTATTTCTAATTTATTTCAGATTTTTCCTTTACGAGATTATAAGGCTGAATTAATTCGGATTATTGTTCACAGCCCATGATTACATCCTGTGACATATCCACTTCATGAAACTCTTGAAGGATTTCATTCAACTAAAAGCAAGTGACCCTGATTTATGTAAACACTTGCCAAATGTGCAAATACTTAACTCATTCTGATTTCCTTACTTCCATGTTCATTAACAATACAATCAGGACCGTTGTGCACAGTTTACCCACAATTTCTATAAATTATGCAAGAATTGTATTAATAATGTTCTAAATTACACTTTATGACTTAAGTTCTTCTGCACATTTAAGTATTATGAAGCCAGAAGAAAAACATAAGGAAGAACATGACATTTCAAGAATAAAATCAAGACTGCTACTGTAGTTCAGTACAAAGTGCTGCACTGTCAGAGAATCCACCTTTCAAATGTGATGATAGACTAGGGCCCTGTCTGCATGTAAGATAGATGTAAAAAATCTTGTAGCACTGTTCCAAAAAAGAGCAAGAGAGCTATCCCAGTGTTGTTACCATTATTTATCGTTTGATCAGTATTATTGGCTATTATGGCATTTGTGGGAGCTTGCTGTTTACAAATGGCCTGCTACACTTCCTATCTTACATCAGTGACTATACCCCAAAAGCACTTCATTGGCTGGAAAGCATTTTGGACCATCCTATGTGTAATAATTTCACTGAGGTGAGTTTTCTGTCACCAACATCCTTAACTTATGTAGTGAATAATGTCCCCATTCCACGACTACAGTACACAGGTCAAGCTCAGGAGTCCTTTGAACTGCCGGCCTGAGTAGAGACAGCTGATGTTAAACTCCTGTTGCTCCTTTCCTATCCAGCAAGCCGCCACTCACTTAATAGGAGGTCATACTCTACAAGGTCCACAGGGGAGATCTGTTGACAATCTACCATGGCCGTCATAACACAATGACTGTGAAAGGTGCTACATACATAAATGCAAGTTTTTCTTTTAATTCATAGAATCATAGAATATCTACAGTGCAGAAAGAGGCCATTCAGCCCATCAAGTCTACACTGATCACAGTCCCACCCAAATCCCTATTCCCATAAACCCACACATTTACCCTGCTAATCCCCCAACACTGGAGTCAATTTAGCAAAGCCAATCAACGTAACCCACACATCTTTTGATTGTGGGAGGAAACCGGAGCACCCAGAGAAGCCCATACAGACATAAGAAGAATGTGCAAACTCCACACAGACAATGCCCGAGGCCAGAATTGAACCTGGGACACTGGCACTATGAGACAGCAGTGCTATCCACTGTGCCATTGTGCCAGCCCAAAGAAAACTTTTAGAAAAATGTTTATGAACTTAATAAAGCTCTGATAACTATAATAGAGTATTTTGTGCATTGTTGAATGCAAAACACCAAGACACCTATAAAGTGTACCCCTAAGTGCTCACAGCATGAATCTGTAATAACTGATTACTAACTCTGAAATGAATAACATATCTGAAGTCTTGAATGATATATGTGTGGACTACTGTTGATATTTGATGTTGAGAATTCTTTTGTTCTCAACATTTATAGTTTCTCAAGGCTGAGGTGAATATCAAACTTTGTTAATAGCATCAAACTTAGCTTTCAGGGCTACAGGGGAATAGTAGGTCACCAGGAACATAACGAATATTATAAAAGGATGCATGGTTTGTGGGTGGCATGGTGACACAATGGTTAGCACTGCTTTGCTTCATGGCGCCAGGACCCAGGTTCAATTCCAGCCTCGGGTCACTGTCTGTGTGGAGTTTGCACATTCTCTCCATGTCTGCATGGGTTTCCTTCAGGTGCTCTGGTTTCCTCAACAGTCCAAAGATATGTGGGTTAGATTGATTGGCCATGCTAAATTGACCCTAGCATCAGGGGGATTAGCAGGGTAAATGAGGGTTACAGAAATAGTGGGTGGGATTGTAGTCAGTACAGACTTGATAGGCCAAATGGCTTCCTTCTGTACTGTAGGGATTCTATGATTCAATGACAAATAAACCACAGATGTAGTTTAATGCAGAGGACAGCAAAGGAACAAGAATTAAGCACAGAAATGTGGTAAATATTTCAATACAATGAAGTAACAGAAGGAATTGAGTGGACAAATACATAACCGCTAAAAGTGATGGACAGTTTATGAACTCAGTAAGAAGGCAAATGCAATGCACTGGAAGGTTTGTGTCAAGAGATTGAACACAAACACAAAGAAATTGTGATCAGGCCACATCTGCAAAACTGTATCTAGGCATATGTTCTCACTATAGAAGGGACTAATGCAATTCAGAGTTCTCATAACAAGCAAGGATCGGGTTCACAAGGAAAGGCTAGACTCAATGAGGATTGCATTCTTTTGAACTAGTAAGACAGAGAAAGGATTTAATAGAATTGTTCAAGAATCTAAAAAGAAATAGCCAAGATAAATATAACTAGATTATTTCCTACAGTAGATAAATTAACAATAAGAGCCACGATCTCAAGTTAAGCACTAAATACATAAAGAGGAGATCAGAAGAAATGTTTTCATTCAGAAAGTTATTGGGTTGTGGAGTGCTTTGCCACAAGTGGTGATTGATACTAAATTGATTACAGCATTTAAAAAGATACTGAATAATAGAAACATAGAAGCTCGAAGCAGGAGTAGGTCATTTGGCCCTTTGATCCTGCTCCACAATTTATTTCTGATTATGGCTGATCATCAAATTCAATATCCTGATCTCCCCCTTCCTCCCATATCCATTGATCCCTTCAGCCCCAAGAGCTATATCTAATAGTGAATTCCATACATTCACCATCCTCTGGGTGAAGAAATTTCTCCTCACCACAGTTCTAAACGGTTTACCCCTTTTCCTCAAACTATGACTCCTAGTTCCATGGACTCCCCCACCATTAGGAACATTCTCTCTGAATCTATCCTGTTTAACCCAATTAAAATTTTATAAGTTTCATTGAGACCCCTCTCACTCTTCTAAACTCCATGAATATAATCCTAACCGACTTAATCATGACAGACCAGCCATCCCAGGAAGGAGCCTGGTAAATCTTCACTGTACTCCCTCCATAGCAAGGACACCCTTCCTCAGATAAGGACATTAAAACTGCACACAGTACACCAGATGCAACCTCACCAATGCTCTACACAATTGCAGCAAAACATTTCTATCCTTATATTTAAAGCCTCTCACTATGAAGGCCAATCTACCATTTACCTTCTTTACTGTCTGCTGTACCTGCACACTTATTTTGAGCGATTGATGCACAAGGACTCCAAGGTCTTGTTGAGTATCCATCTCTCTCAATTTACACCCATTCAAGTAATAATTTGTCTTCCTATTATTGCTACTAAAGAGGGTAACCTCACATTTATCCACATTATACTGCATCTGCCATGCAGATGCCCACATACTCAGCCTGTCCAAATCATGTTGAAGCATCTCTGCATCCTCCTCACAGCTCACCCTCCCACTCAACTTTGTATCATCTGCAAATTTGGAGATAATACACTCAGTTCCTTCTTCCAAATCATTAATATACAATGTGAACAGTTGGGGTCCTATCTCAGATACCTGCGGAACCCCACTAGTCATTAACTGCTAATCAGAAAAAGACTCATTTATGTCAACTATTTGCTTCCTATCTGCTAACCAGCTTTCTACCATTTCAAGACAAGACATTCAATCTCATGAGCTTAAACTTTATATGGTAGTCTGTCATGTGAGACCTTGTCAAAAGCCTTCTGAAAGTCTAAATAAACCACATCCACTGGTTCTCCTCAGCCAACTCTACTAGTTACAATCACAAAACAATTCCAATAGATTTGTCAAGCGTGATTTCTCTTTCGTTAATCCATGTTGACTTTGTCTGATTATACTATTGCCTTCCAAATGCTGAGTTATGAAATCCTTGATAATGGACTTTCACAGTTCCCCAGTACTAAAGTTATGCTCACTGGTGTTTAATTCCCTGTTTCTCTGCCACCCTTTTTGAATGAAGACTTCAAGAAGAGTATAAAAGGGGAAAGGAACAAAGAAATAAAATGGGATTAGTTTAGGGATAAACAAAAAAATGGAATGGGTAAGAGGGATCTAAAGTAGTACAGGTGATAAGAATGGAAAATAAACAGAGAAGCTGGAAATACTCAATATGCCAGATTTAATCCATGTGGAACATTTCAGAATAATGACTCTTCATCAGAACTCAGAACTGGTCATTACCCCTTGTTAAAATTAATATTAGATTTTAATTAAACTATGTTCAAATATAAAGTTATATTAATGTTGTAAACTATATGCTACAAACAGACATGGGAGCAGAAATTTGGGTAAAAATTGGAAGGTCTGAGGCCAGCCCAAAATGTGGTCTCATGCCTCATCACAATATCTTGGCTGAGCTGCTGTCAGTTCATCCTTTGAGAGAATTGAAGTTTCAGTTACTTTCCTCACCAGACACAAACAGCAGCCTGAGACAAGTCCTGTGAAGTGGCTAGAAGGAATGGACAGTAAGAATCTCACAACACCGGGTTAAAGTCCAACAGGTTTATTTGATAGCAAACGCCACAAGCTTTTGGAACGCTATTCCTTCATCAAGTGAGTGGAGAGTTCTGATCAGAAACAGGGCATATAAAGGCACACAGAGTTTACAGAATACTGATTAGAATGTGAGTCTTTACAACTAATTTGCCATTCAAGTCTTCAAGGTGCAGACAATGTGAGTGGAGGTAGCATTAAGCATTGGTTAAAGACATGCCTTCAGGAGAACAGTGACCACAACACCACACAACCCTGCCACAGCAACCTCTGCAAGACATGCCAGATCATCAACATGGATGCCATCATCTCACATGAGAACACCATCCACCAGGTACACGGCACATACTCTTGCAACTCGGCCAATGTTGTCTACATAAGTAGTTTTTTTTTGGTAGCAGTTACCTGCTAAGCCATAGCCACAGATGCAGAACCCTAGCCAAAGAGACCCCACATGTATTTCACCCGAGTTGCCCAATCTTCCTGAGGAAACCAAAAACAAGTAATAGGTCCTTCATTAACATAAGCAAGGAGACTAAATATCTGTTACAGGCAGCTGCTCCAGGCCAAATTGTCCTCAGCCAACATGAGATTAGCCATTTGTGTCCTTCAGCTGAGAAACAATGCAATGATGACAAATTTAAGGCCATAGCTTGCTGTTTCCATGTTTGGAAGTTGAGGCAGAGGAACTAGCTGTAGAAGGTCTAGAATTAATTATGACTGCTACTATAATAGTTCCCAGGGTGTTTCAGAATATGTGTCACCCCAGGGCATGGTTAAAGAGTTCCAGTTGACTTTTATACCTTTAACGTTTACCATATCAGTGGTATAAAACATTTTAATTGTCTATCTATACTTCATGGCTATGTACCGTATAACATCGCACACAGATCAGTCATTGATAGAGTTTCACAAGGGTCTCAGGTTATTGACACAGAAAACCATTGTGACACAAAAATATGGATAGCAAAGAACGATAAATTTAACAAATTGTCAGCATTTGCAATGTCACAAGTAATAAAATATATTGAAGGTGCTGTTTCCTACATTACAATGATGACCATGCATCTAAACTGTTTAATAAGCTGTAAAGTTCTTTGCGTCAGCCTGAGGCAAGGAGGGATATTGTATAAATGAAAGTTTTTCTTTATGCTACACGCTGTCATGAAACCTGAAGCAGCAAAACAGTAGCAGTACAACCTTAAGGATTAAGTTATATTATGGGCTGTACCTGGTGATGGTTCCTATCCACAAACCAGGCAAGAAGTCCATTTCCCCAGCAGTTATATTTTAATGTTAGTACACTGAGTAATAGCATCCATTTTCACACAACAAAAAAAGGCTTAAAACTGGATTTCTAATATACTAGAGCATCCAACTTAGTCCATAAGTAGATTTTAAATCTTATTTCACACTAGATTGGTGAGACTGTGAACTGAAGGAGATCTCACACAATGAATTAGAGGGGGTCCCACATTGCAGGCTAAAGAGGGTCTTACATTGTATTACTTGGCATTAGTATACTAAGGAGCCAGATCAGAATCTGAGTCATAAGGCCACTTCCACATCCAAAGCCTTTTGAATCAGTTGAAAATAGCAGTGAAATTGCACCCTAAATGACGTGTTAAAATGCACGAATCGATATCTAAATCTTGCAGTTAAATTACATCTTAGTAGCCTAACTTTATACATATTGAGTAAGTTCACAGTATTCTGTGTAGGTTGAAAACCGCAGCAAGTTTTGCAATTATACTATAAACTATACCCGTGTACGGTCAAATAACATCTGACAAATCAATATCATATGAAGACCGAACACATTTATATTTAGTACATAAACACTGATAGCTTCGTGAAGCACACTCTGAAAGTCTATCTGTCTAATGTTCTCCTGGGATGTTGATACAGCGAAGTGTGTTCAATGCAAATAGGACCAAAACAAAGTTAGCCACGAGAAAACATTTGCCAAAGCTGTGATATTGACTTCAATTCTTTTCTATGTGTATCTCAACAACGCCAGAGTTGTATATCCATGTCTCAGATTCTCGCTTCTTAATTTGCTTCTATTTAACTGAGTCCATTTAGCCACGCCAAATCTTATGTCCTGTTCTCAGTTAACAGTGTCTTCTTTGCTGTGGCGCTCTTCTTAAATAGAGATACTTGAATTCAGAGTTTTTTCCCCTTTTGCTCGGGTTTACGAGATCGCTTACTGCACAGTTGTTGGCTACCTACCCTATGTGGATTGATGGATAATTTGAGACGTCGTCTTAAATATAATTACTGCTATTTCCGCAAATTCTGAAATAACTTCAGGTGATCATTGCTGCACTGAACATGGTTTCCACTGTTCCACCTAACAGGGTCACTTTATGGTGAGCTACCAATGAATAAATTGAAGCAATCCGGCCTATTTATCTATCTTAAGAATTCTAGATCTAACATATTTTCCACTGAAATATATCCAGATGTTTATTTTGAAGATTAACAGTGTGTGTGGCTTCTCCAGCGGTGCATTCCTAAATGCTAAAGAAATGCACTTCAGATGAGGTTACTGATGAACCTTTAAGGTATCGCAAGTACAGGTCAATTAAATGTTATATTTTCTTTGGCGAGTGACATTTTGTAAAATTTCGGGGGTTGGGGTGGGGAGGAATAAATCAATCCTCTTTATTAGTGCCAAACCGCTCCCTGTTGAGTTTGAACGCCAGCAGCTCATTGCTGCTTCATGCACTTTAAGAAATATAATGTTACAATGTCACATCTCAGTTTAAACAAAGAAATTCGCGTGGGCTGAGGATTCTCCCAGTCAAAATAGCAGGGTTTTCTTGTAGGGATAATTTTCGTTTAAAACGCGGAAAAAATTGACGCTCTCTGTGTTGGATATCTCTCAAGGTTCCTCCCATCCTTCACCTTAAAATTATAGGAAAGGTCTCTCTCAATAAGCTTCACTTTAATTGAAGCACACTCTTGCTGCTTAGATTTTCTATCATTCTGCTCATCCTCGCTGTCTTTTACTCAAGAACTGGTTGCTAAATCGAAATTTTTCCGTTACATAATGGGCGATTTACTTGGTATATCTGAGGATGAATGGCTCAGAATGTGGCGATGTTCTATTTTCAATACATGGCCGATAGTGCTGATGCATGATGCTACAATCTTTATTTTGTGAATGGTTATTCAGTAGTTGTATTTTGTTTTAGCTAAACAAAATTATTATATTCCAAAAGGCAATAAAAATTAATATTCGATAAAAAAAACTTAAAAGTATATTTTCAGGAATGTTCCGTAAATCGCAGGGGTGTGCAATATATTTTCTGTGTAAAGTTACAACATGAATGCATTATTCATTGCTCCTTCCTTATTACCACTTAATGAATTAGATCATTTTAGAATTTATCACGATAAGAGTCACACCAAGTAATTTGAGATGAAATGAATTTCATTTTTAATTAAGCTAACCTCTTGGCTAGTTGCAATGTAATCCAGTGATGTAAATGTTTTCCTTCTCCGACTTCCTGCATCAGGCCATGCTTACCTCTGTTTAGTGATGCAGCATTTTGATGCCTCCTATTACAGGATGCGATTGAAAATCTTAAACGTTTTTTTACTGCTGACTTCAGTTACGAGTTCAAAGATCACTGCAAGAAACATGCACTGCTGTTGACATATGTGGGGAAACCATGACAGTTACACACACACACACACACACACACACACACCAGCAACCAGTACTCGAGATACTCAACATAGAGTAGCATGAATTGGGAACCCTAACGGGGCATTTATTTACTGTACCAATTCTAAATTAACCTGACTTTAGGACATTCTGTTACACTAAGTGTTTTGTTATCGTTGATTTATATGTATAGGTTGGATGTACGCTATTAACCATCACTCGCTTTTTACTAAGCATTTGTGTATGTGAGGTGATTACTGCACTGGAAGATGCAACATTGTGCAAAGGGTTTTCTTATCCTATCTTTAGAAATGGAAATTGTTGGAACTTCATGGAAACACATCTAGAATCTGAATATTTTCCACAAATGATGTCTGGTATTTAGTAATTTAAAGCGCCAAGAAGATTGGCACTGTAAAAGCAGAAGATTTTAATCGTGGACTGAGGTGACACCAGTTACTTATCACTATTGTGTAATAAGAGTCAATGGAATTGATTTGCCTGCACCAATTCTGCATTTTGTTTATCTCATAAAAAGTTAACCTCTTCCAAAATGGGACACTGTTTCATTTCCGAGTACTTCTTAAGTTATTTACTCGTGATTATAGCAAGAGAACTGAGTTATTTATTTCTGGACATTCTAATTTTAGCCCTATGTGCTATTTAACAACATCAAAGAGCTGTGATCCGCTACACCGAGCTATAGCGTCAGAGTGCCATTATTCCAATATTGCATGGTCAATACACATGGTCTCATCTTGCAGAGGTGCAGTAACGTCATTGCCAGCACCTGATACTTAAAGGCAACGTAGGATCTGACTAAAACCTGTAATTTTATAGATCTATATATTTATATCAAAGCCCAATGATTTTTTAATATAAAACTTGCGGCTCGCCTTCAGGCGAAAGGCAGTTTCTTCATTTAAGGAAGTGCCTCTTGTGTCCAGGTCAACAACATTAATTAAGATTTCACCAAAAAGAACTTCTTCGCTGACTTAGAGAACTATAGCTCGAGTTAAACATCAGACCCATTAACCCTTCGGTCTCTGGCCATTTCACTTGAGTATCAGAAATTTGGGTTCCTGTCCTAAATCATCGATTGCTGATTTAACGACTTTCTTTTATTCTACGTCCATTAAATTCGGTAAAAAAAGGACCATGAAAGAAACTATATTTGAGGAGATAAGAGAGATTACAATTACAGTTTGTACTCTGCAATAGAATGGATTTCTACCCTTTGTTCTGCCATTTCAGCATGAATAATAGCTCAAAACTACCCAATCAGACAAAAAAAATGTTTTTTTTTCTTTTTCCCCTGATACTTTCATTTTCACCCAGTATTCACTGCTGCATGCTGATCTCTTCCAATTGATCACTCTCCTTGTATCGTCTGCTGAATGTAAACGCAACATTATCAACTTGATCAATTTGATTTGAACAGACGGCAACACTCTTGCTGGGTTGTGACTGTTTAAGCAGGTGCTGTTCAAAGATTTTCTCACTTGCCAAAGCAGTGTTTACATGTATGGTTTCCTATATAGATCGTGGACGACAAATTGTTGTTGCAAATCAAAGAATCAATGCACGTTCTCTGGTTGGCTAAAGGTAAATCTGTTTACGGAAAGCAGAGGCTTGCTTGGTACCAGTAAACATACCCACTAGTTTTGTCCAACTCATTCCCAATGTAACTCTTGTAATGGGAAGGGGGGAGGGGAGACAGCAATGTTAAATTAGTTGAAAATGAAACTTAGTATACACTTCCAAAATAGAAATGAAAAATCAATTATTCGTGACAGTTTCCACGCTTGGCTTTTGGAATAAGTTGCTGTTGCATTTGTTTCAATTTGATGAGACAAAATATGAAATGTCAACCGAAGAAGATGTTGCACCAATGGGTATGAGGGAACTCTGCTTTTTAATTAATATGTCCAAAGTTGCCGCTGAGCAGTCTGCGGAAGTTTTAAACTATTGCAGAACTGGTTTGGAAGTCGCAATTTGTTACTTTGCCTCCAGCGGGTTATGATAGGCTGCGTAATGTGTGTGAGTCATACAAGGCCAAATAAAGTTTGTTTGGAAACTAAAACTATGATGAATTAATGCGCCGTGGCCCGTCCAGCCTTTGTTCAGCTTATTGCAATGACATGGGATCTCCTTCAAGTGCGCATTGTGGTTGAAATAGGGCAATGTTCAAATCTTTACAGCATCATTTCGGAAACTCTAAGGGAAAGACTTATGCACAAAAGATGCAAGAGTTGAGTTCTCTCTCCAAGAAACGCAGATATTACCACATCCAGTGTGCTTAATAAATGTCTAAACTAAATACAACTGCGCTTATCCTGCTGCAGAGCCGTTTTGATTGAGATCATACATCGCATGTTGCACCGGGATATTGAACCTACTATTCCTGAGATTAATAAGTACCCATTGTCGGTCCTCCATATGCATTATTTAATGGAGGCCATTTCTGACACAATTAACAACCCGCTATTTACCGCGTGCTTAGCAGAGTTTATGAACATTATAATTTTTAAAAAATTCTGGCCATATGGGATTTATTGAATACTGCCTTATCTTGGTTAAAAAGTGCATGAAAGTGATCTTTGTGGTGGACAGGCCAGTAGAATGCAGAGGCAGGAATACGCGCCTTTCTTACCTGAAACTGACAAGCTTTCAATATTTCCCGCGGGAACTCAAGTCGGGTGAATGCCTCAGAATCAGACTAAAAGCAACATCCAAACTCCATATTGGTCCATGTAAATATATTTCTAAATGATAGAAAACTAAAGTTAAAAGTATCTGTGATCGTACTTGGCCTGTGCCTGTTATGGGTTGTAGTGGCCGGTGGCCACAAGGAATGTGGCCCTATTACCATTTTGTTTTGTCCCAAGCTGAAGCTGGCCCCTTTTCACCGCACTCTATTCATTCAAATCACCGCTCGCACTCTTTATTGTAAGAGACGGGCTTTCAGGCCCTGAATTGTTCCGTCTTAACAATGAATTCTTTTGTTTGCGTCCTTCTTTTATACTCTACCATAATGCTGATGGTACTTCAGGCCCAGGTCTCTGCAAATGTTTGCAAAATTATACCTTTACATCTTGTGCTCAGAAACGGTTGCCCACCACAAATCCCAAAACATTGTTTACGCCTAATTTGATTATAAAATTCCAAAACGCATCAAAAGGGCACTAGCTAAAGGGCAACTCTTATCTGGGTGTGACTGATACTTAAAATATGTTAATAATCTCTAGCACACATTATTGGTTGATTTAAAAAAAACTTATGAAATCAAAGCTAATTGGGATTCAGAGCGCTAAAGTTATATATTGGTGGTGTTCTGCATTCTCCACAGAACATTGTATAATGATAGGTACGATCAACGCGCTCACATGAAAAACAAACTAATGTTGGGTAAATCATACTGCACATCCTAAAAGGGAGCTGCCTTGTAAAAAAAAGCTTATGTAGTTTCAGCGAGAGGCGGTCCAGCAGTGCGTTTTCTAGACATCTGATGTGAAACAATTATATGTCTGATTTGGTTTTAGCTGTAAATCAAATATGGCCTTTTGCAAATCCAGAAGAACTTGTATCCATCTTGAGTTGAATTGATGAATGATTTGTCAGGCAGGGATTTCCCGCTGTGACCACGGACCCGTCACTGGGCCAAGAATGTAGGCATGATCAACCCGGACAGCAGTAACAACAACAAAAAAATCAGTGACCACAGCATCTGAGCTATTCCCAGGGATGGCGAGTTACATGGCATTGTCCTCCAAGCTAATGACGAGAAAAGTGCTAAGCATGAAAAGAGCCCATTAAAATAAGGCCAGATTTGATTGTCAAAGCAAACATTACCAAAATATTATTTGGGGTTAATCAGCTACGAAAGGCCTGACTTTTATGTTTTGTTTGTACAGCTAGATGTGAAAATATTAAGCACTGCGAGGCGAGCCGCGTATTATTTTGTATATAGGGTGGCTGTCCTGAGTAACCTATTGACCCAATCAATGGATGTGGTAAATTGCTTCGCGGTTTATTGGTTTGGGTTTTGCTGGGTATTGCGGCTGCTTCAAGAACTGGATTCGTTTAAGCAGCATGTGTGTGAGCTCAGGAACATATGGAGGGGAGGTTTGTGCTTACATCGACACACTAACATAACACTTTTTAAGTATTTGTGAGCTGGTGATAACGTTTCATCTGTGTATAGAAATCGTGGTTTCCCATGGATAAATATTGACGTGTTCTGCACATTTTTTTCATCTGATTTTCCTTTTAGATGGATGCGCGTGGAAATCCAAAGGTTTACTTTCCACTAGAGCCACTGTGACCAGTGTCCACTTTAGCATATTCAAACAGACACAATGAAACCTGCTTTGGTATTTGTACTTTTAAAACACGCAGAATCTTTTTTTTGTTTTTTTTTAACCCAATAAATTAGGTGCTATTCGATTTGATAAAGCTGCATTTTGTTTTTAAAATAGTGGTGTATCAGATGATTTAGAGTGAAATAATTCCAGCATTCGAACGTGCAATGTGTTGGGATATGCGTTTATTGCTCATGTTCCATGTCAAGTCTTGACTTACCTAAATCTTAAACGACAGGACCCCTTCTGCATGATAAATAACACATTTCCAATATCCTTCTGCAGTTGTTAATTTTGATTGTTTCAATAGATTAGTTATATAGAAAACAGTTGCTAGAAGATTGTTTTTGAAAAAAATACATACTACTAAACTAAATTAGGAAAATTAAGAACATTGCTCTCAGAAATTAATCTTTGATGAACATCGCACACCTTAAAATGACCTTTGCCTTCCATGACTATTTGTCTATCCGGAGACTTTGGCCTTCGCTTGAGTTGGTTATTTGGGTTTTTTTTAACGCGGATTGTATAATCCGGATAGAAAACGGATACACTGTTCAGACACGCTTGCACATCAAAGATAACGCAATAAGATTTGCTGAAATTCGGCTATCTAGTTCAAAAATGATAGACGAGGCATGCAAGTGAAGCTTTCTTTTGAAAAAAAAGGATTAAAATTGCACAAGAAACAATACCCAGAATCAAAATTCATATTTACAATTATCTACTGTTGTTGTGCAGATGAACTGACAACCTATTTTATTGTGAATATTCGGTGACGTAATTCTGTCTTGAATCATAACTTGCAACACATTACTACATGAACTGAATTCAATGTGAATTAAGGTAAGAGAACATGTCACTCGACTTAAAACTGATTTACAGCATGTTAATACTGTATCTTTTTTTTCCAGTTTTTTTTCTCCAGCTGCTGAGGTTAAGAATTCTACTGTAAGGTGTGTCCCAACATTTCCAATCAGGAACAATCCCACGGATAATTCAATCTTTGAAACCAAACATCTTTTTTGCAACAACAGGGAAACGAATAAATATCAGTCGTGTTTTCAATCAAAAAAGAGGGATTTTCGCAAATATATATATATATGCGAAAATTCCTCTCATTTATTTATATATATATATAAAGTCTGGTTCGAGAATTTAATTTGTAATGAAATCCGGATTATAATTTGTGTCAAAGTTCCCAATGCAGATGCTTACATAACCAACCCAACAATGAGCATTGCTTGCATGCACGCCATTGAAGAATGTCTATGGAGGCGTGTAAAAAGGTTTTTGACCCCCTGATGGTGTTTATTTGCTGCCTAGGCCAGGGAGAGAGCGAAAGCAAGAGAGAGAGAGAGCGAGAGAGAGAGAGAGAGTGAGTGTGTGTGTGTGTCATTGCAATGCAGAAAGCGCAGCCTCGTTCAGATGGAGATGTGGGGGCCGAGGAGCTGGGCAATCCGGGACATCGGGCAGTGCAACGTCCCATTTGCCCCCAGCTCTGAACGATTTTCCAGTAAAATATCATCTTATTTTACAGATTATGAAGCATGGGTGGGGGGGGGGGGGGAGGGTGGCGTGTTGAAGATGTCCACAGCCTGAAGGTCGGGGCGACCGCCCTCTGCAAATGAAGAAAACCCAGGCGAGTAACTTTCCTTTTCAATGTACCGACGCCTATGTCGAACCTATTCTCAAATATCGGTGCGTGTTTCAGACATTAAAACAAAATTTTAAAAAAATCATTTCTAATGATCGGTGTTAAAGAGTAGATACCGGGCCTAGGCTAAGAAGATGTTGCAGATATATGTTGCAGATATATGCAAATTCTAGAAGCGATGGCCCGATTAAGAGGCGCACATGGGCCTCCTAGACCTCTGTGTATTCATATTTTGAGTTTCGGTCCTGTCCCTCGATTAAAATGTTACAATAATCACAATATCGAGGCGTGTTGTGATTCCGAATGTGGATAAGCGGATTTCCGCAGTTAATGCGGTAAGAGGGATGTGCGCCTTCTTTTTGAGTTCAATGCCTATCGGACAGTCTTGAATTCCAACTAGTACATGTGGCCAGGCTGTTCCCAATACAGACTTAGCAGCGCAAATGCGCGATGTTGCTGTGATCTCTGAATCATGTTAGTTTTAAAGTCAAATACAGACATCTCGAAAGATTTTTTTTAAAGAAAAACAAAAAGAAATCGATATAACGATCCGAAATGCTGCATATAGCTTGGCTCTTTGTCTCTCTCCGAACAGTGGGTGGTAGGATGGGGAAAGGAAGAAAATGGCGAGTCGCAATCATTTACATTTTCTTCCGGTATATCAAATCGATTTTGCCTGCCCTCCACTGCGGTCTATATGAAATGAAAGTGCAGAGTCTTAGGAAAGTACTTTATAATCAATGTTCAGAATCTGTACATAAATGCTTGTATTATATACGTAATACATACATTTATATTATGTATGTGTGTATGCATAATATGTAGTTAAGCCTGTGCCTTATATTGTCTTACGTGACAGCACAGGAAACTACATGCCTATCCCACTTCCTTTAACATTTTACAGTAATTTGTAAATAAACTTCAGTGTCGAGATTTTTTTCTGCCTAAAATCAAGAAACACTTTTTACAATCCCTAAATTATTGTTCATTTAAGTCAAGCCACAGTTAACTTCCATTTCTATTGTCCATATATTTCAAAAATACAGGCTACACACAGAACTAAAGGTTTTAAAAGTATTTGAGCAGAAGCAAGGGGGTTAAAATATCTTATGTGATTATTTTAAATAAATATTTCAAATCTAAGACAATTCAAACGCATTATGGTCTGAACAAAATTTAATACCTTATGGACGATATGCAGGTATTAATAAATCTATTGATTTGTTCGGTGTTTTGCTATAAATCTGTCATCCAGCATTTCCGCAGATGTAATTCTCGCAACATATATTAAGTGACATCACAGATCCGTCTTTAAAATGTAAATGATTTAATATCAGAGAATTCACCAACAATACCCGTGTATTAAAACGATTGATGGCTTAAAACATAAAATGGTGTATTTAAATGAAACTTGTATCTAGATATATCATTACAAACGGTGATGTTCGACTAGACTTACTGCACTCTTATGCACAAATCCTTAAATTTAAATGCACGTTGCATTCCTTATTTTTGCCTTTAGAATGGACCTGTCTTCGATTTGCCCATATGCAACTAATGCGTTAAATAGAACACTTCCATTCAACCAAGGCATTTAGATATAAGTTAGAGGACTTGCTTGATTTCTTAGCCAGCAGAAATTCAGCACTGTCAGAGATATGTCCGGATGAAGTAACAATGAGGTCACCCTTACAGGTTAAGAAAGTGCTGATTCGCTTCAATACCATGGACAGCGATCTGCACCGCTCTCAAACTGTTATGTGCATCCTTCAGCACTTTGACCTGATTTGGGCGACGTGCAGCCTTAAATTCATTCATTTCTGTTCATTTTTTGGTGATTAAAGATATCTAAAGCCAAACGTTAAGTTTAAGATATCACCCTGGCTGTAAACAATGAAGATGTGGTGGTGAGCTATCCGCCAAAATGTTCATTTGACACAAATGGGGGTGAATGTTAAGAAGGACCCTTGGAGAGTTAATATTTTGAGCAGAAGTGCGGAAAGTTAATATTTTGGGCCAAAAAGTGGCAATGGAGAAAAAAAATGGTTTCTTCCTAAAATCTGAATTTGTGTTTAAATTGGAGCTGTTCAAACATAATTGGTGCTAGGTATGCAGCCCAAATAGGAGAGGGGTTTTGTGATTCAATGATACGTCAATTAAACGGAACTGTTTACAGGATGGTATTCGTTTAGAATTTCACTCCTTTAGTTTCAAGGACATCCTGCTGATCAGGATTTGGTTAATGGGGGAGAACTTCTGGCCCAGCAGTGACGTCATGGGTCCAATGTAATCCTCTTGTGCTGAACCCAATCAGCAGATGTGTCGCTTGTCTGGATGGAGGGCGATTAATCCGTTAGACTGGATCAGATCAGCTGCAACGCCAGGACTGGACCAAACTGCCTCTAGTCCGATAAAGAGACCGGATAAATTGCAGAAGCTCCCTCGCCTCTTCAACAGTCTGGGGGACAGAAGAGCAGAAGACCAACGCTCTCTTCAGCTGATCGCTCCCTCCGAACCATCGCTGGTGCCTGGGAAGAGCTGCCCGATGCCTTCTCCTCGGCATTGTCCAACGAGATAATCGTCAAAACAGTGAATGCCGCCAGATCAATCGCTTCCACCAACCCCCCTTCTCCCCTCCTCCTCTTCCTCCTCCTCCTCCTCCTTTCCCCCCTCCGCTCTTTTCAACAAAAAAAAGCAAGCCGCACTGGAGTTCGTTAACAATGGATGTGTCAGGGACATTCTCATCTGATGCAGAGGCTATCCGGCAATGGAATCGGTAAATCTGCTTCTTTTTAAAACAAAAGCTAGTGGTGCTATACACTGTAATTACGGGTTTAGGCGGAATAATATGTTCAATGTCCTGTCTACAATGTAAATTGGGAAGAAAAGATGGATTTTGCAATCGATCTTAACGGGCGTGGAGATTAACTGGAAACAAGAGCAAAGGGCTCCTTAAATTGTAGAGGGTTTTATTTTTTGTATCTTTGCACCACGGACCTTTAGGATCCCGATCAATGAAGATCTGGTTGCTTTCGTGTGTTACCTATTTTTATTCAACCATTCGTCCGGTGGTCATTGTTTTCTTTTAAAGAAATAATAGTGTGGATTTTTGTTTTGTTTTAACTGGGACTATACATTGTATAATTCGGGATGTATAGGCGGATGGACAGTTTGCGTGACTTAGCGATGCTGAGTCCTGCTCTGCGTGTTCACAGCGGACCTTGATTTAATGTCCATACAATTAAGGCACGCGGTGAATGCCAAGAGAGGGGCCCTTAAACTTCAATTCCACTTTAATTGGACACAACAGCCTTTAAAGCAACTCTCGTCTGCAGCATCTTACGCCGATTTAATCAAATCGACCAAGCCTACCTTTTCAATCCTTAAGATACGAGTATTTTGTTGTTGAAAATTTTGGATCCAGTTGAAGCATTTAAGGGTTTGCTGCGCGAAGATGTTTTTTGTCTTTAATCCTTGTAAAACAAACAGGCCGGTCTGCGGTGATTCAATTAATCGCAACACGAATTGGACTACAAACAGTGAAGCGGATAGTTTGCAGTTGCTGTTGTGATTGTGTTTATTATTTTTCGACGATCGACTGTGTACTTTCTTCCAGTTATCCTCACCTTGTCTTGTAACGCGATCTTGTAAATACAAAAGCATGCTGGATCTTGCTGTACATTCTCGGCCAGGCTAGGCGAATTCTCTTGTTGTATTCCTTCACTGCCATCTATTAAATAGCAGATTTGCTTGGACAAAAAAAACTCTGGTTTCATCAGTTGAAATTATTTTGTGTGTCTGTGTGTGTGTGCCTCTCTCTGTCATTTTCCATTCGCCAAGAATCAGAAGTAGAACGAAGTCAATTCATTTAATGGATTCCCAAGGTTAATGACAATCATTTCTTCAATGCCATTGTTGTATTCAAGAATCTCATAAAATGTGGCAGGATTCTAAATAATGGGCCCGGTCAGGAATGTTTAACACTAAGGCTTTTTTTTATTTTTTAAAAGAATTTACAAAAATTTAGCATTGCATTTGACAGCTTTTAAAAATTGGTTTTAAAAACCCGACAATATTAATCTAGTCTGGATTAAATTATAATAAATTCTTGGGATATCTCTAGCTAGCCTTGTCGAAAACACATTCGCAAATGTCAACATACAGTGGCATAAATTGCAAAAATTTGATGTAAGCGGATTACTCAAACGAGATCCGGAAATGACCAGTATTATAAATGCTATCTGTGAGTTTCTGTATAAATGAGACTTTAAAAAAAATAGAATGATATAGTCCAATCTGGAATTCAACAAAGCAATCCTGGCTTTTCTACTTACAAAACAAAAACAACTTTATGTTTGTTGGATGCTGGTGGAATTTTCTATTCTGCTCGTTCTGACATGCAAAAAGCGACAAAGTGTTATTTTGAAAATGCGTCACTATGTATTCACTTGTAACCGTGCTCTTGCAATCGCTGAGAATGTGTATGCAAATACTGGACTCGGGGAACAGCGCCTTCAGGTTGATTCTGCTGCATTGGGAGAAATTTGCGTTGAACTTAGTCTTCGCAATACAAAGGGAGAATTCATTCATTTTAATAGATCGATCGAAGGATCCGTAATCATCATCAGCTTTACGTCACTCTAGTTCAGGTCGCTCTTACATCATTGAATCGGGTTTAAAACATTGCGGACAAATTCAAGATTTTATTATCAGGATGGGCCTTCTCCATGTCAGATCTGCACACTTAGTTCGAACATTTCCAGTGATTGGTGGCTGGTAGCGAGTGTTCATTGCACTGAACTGCTCACCACTCCTGTGAGTATGGGAGGGTTTGATAAGCAAAGATTATATTTCCTTGCACGCCGAAACTGACGGAAATTGATGCGATTCTTTTGGGTTACATTGAAAATGTCTATTCTAACAGTTGTTACGGTATATACAAAATGACATGTAATAGAATACACCTTTTGATGTTTTGTTTTGTGTGTGTGTGCAGATGGAGGAAAGCAGCGAACTGACGCACTGCATAGTCTTGGATACTGGACCGATGGAAAAGAAACGAGAAATAGTGTTAGACCCCATAAGAAATTAAAAATGATAGATTTTCGTTTAACATAAATTTATTCAACTTTTCTTATTACCCTTGCAGCCTCAGTTGGTATACGTTTGCCAGTCGTTGTCTTCCCTTCCACCTACCTACTGGTTAATATAAACCAACGTTTACCAGGGTGGTCCATTGCACCACCTGATTTTTTGATGTTCGGTGGAACTGAAGGCCCATCTTTAATGCTACATGGATGAACAAAAGTGTTCCTATTTCCAACAAATTGGAGAGGTTAGTGATAGTCCAATGATACATTTTCATTGATCGTGCTGGAAAATCTAAATGTTCGTTCAAACAGTGTTTAAGAGTGAAGCTTGTTGAGTTTCCTCAGTTGTCCCATTGCACCAGTGCGGAGGAGAATTGGCTCTCATGCTAACCGCAGTGATGGCTGTCAATAGAGCGCCCCCTTCAAGCTCACACCTAGCATTACCCTCCTGGAAAGTCCAAGCGTTTGAATCAAGACCCCCTTTTGCATTAAGAACACCTAATAATTTAAACACTCAGCCATTTGAGCCACCCAACCACCTACTAAAACAAACAAAGGAACAAAGAAAGTTTAGCACAAGTTTGTTCCCTGTGCAAAATGTAAATTGCGGAATTGTACTTATGTAATGTCTCTCAGACCTTGACAGCCAAGGAATTGCTTTGAAATGTTATCATCATCCAGGCGAAAGTTTCATAAGCCGCAGTGAGATAGATGAATAATCAGCTTGTTTTGGCTTGCTGGCCGAGAGAGGAAATAATGAACCCGACCCCTGGAAAAGGCTTTGTTTTCCCACGAGCTTCCAATTGTACATACTCCTAACCCACTGCTACATATTAATGGGGCCTTTGTCTCACGCCTCATCCAAAGGATAGCGCCTCCAACAATGCAGCACTCCTCTATCAGTCCTGCATTGGAGTGTCAAGTTAGATGAAGTGCTCAATTTCTGCAAACGGCCTTGAATCGGAAACGGCTTCGCTCAGAGGTTGGAGTGTTAATTGATCGAATGCTTTTTGAGACGTCGACCATGTGCAATTTATTAAACGGGAGCGTGTCGCACCCAATCTAACATTTCTTTAAAAAGATTAAACGAAATTTTACGTGGAAAATTGGATTTTTAATGTTGCGAATCGGCTGCATACAACGAACTCAATGATGGCCGCATAATACGATGGAAGTGTAACACTGCAGGGCTGATATTGTCACCCTATTCAATAGTTTAATTTTCCAATTAGAGGATCATGTTCCCAGATTTGATATCCCCTCTATGTTCTCGAGGTAGACTGTGAAATAGATTCCAACCATTTAGGGTAAACAAAATCAGAATTCTAAAAATATAAGCAGGAATGAATTTATACAGTTCCATTTCAGATAGGATTACAGACATGATATGCAGATCAATGAATTGCAATCCAGCGTATTTTTAGCACAGTAATGTTTTGTGAAGCTCGTGTTACTATCAGCGGGTTGGTACTTTTCCTCTCTGTGGATAAAGCAGGTTTGCTAATCGATTAGTGTTCAAATGACATTGATGACATTGTAGTTTCCGCCATTAATACATTTGAATTTTTTTGCCAGTTATAGCATATTCTCAGATTCTTAAAACATCGATATACAAGTCATACAGCAGGAAGGTTAATCTGGCGCCACAAGCACAAGGGTTCAATACACCCAGACATGCAGAGTGTAATGATATGTCTATGTAGTTAATATGCCTTCAATTCTATATGATCCCATTTTAGTATCTCTCGTTCCGCAAATATATTTACAGTTAATTGACTAAAGGAAATTTCAGTTGTTTTTGACTGGTTTTATATTTTTTTTTTAAAGTCCCCTTTTAAAAGTTAAAATGGAATGGTTAACAAAATAACTGGTTTATTTATAACTTCATATTCTTACCGTACCAGCAATGCAACATGACATTTTTTCCCCCTCTGCCTTCCCCTCCTTTGAAATAGTCAATGTCAGTCATGAAGAGACACATCATTGCTGCCTTCGAGGAAACATGTCCACATTGGGCATTAGTCTAAGTTGGCGCCGCCTCTAAGCTTCAGTTATATCCATTTTTTTAAAAAAAAGTACACATTAATTAACAAATGTGTGACTTAAAAAGAAGCAAATTCTGGAAACCTGAAATCAAAGCCGAAAATGTGGAAAATACAGAGGGGTTCCATCGGCATCTCGAGAGAAGTCAGATTACTGTTCAGGCTGGTGATCTTTCGCCATAATTGGCTCCCAATGCGGCTAAAGAGGCCTCATTCCGAATATTAACCTGTTCTACAACCTTGCAATGTGGTTACACTATTTCCTATTTTCATTCCATAACTTACTTTCAGATGCATGGATACATTGTTACTTAACCACTTAATACAATTCCCAGGAAAATAGAAATGAAAACTTGTTTTCTTATGTGTTAACTAGATTGTTTCTCTAATTCCCATCCCTACTTTACCCGTTTACCTTCTTTTTTTTATTATTGGTGTTTTGTAGAGACAGTTCTTTCGTTTGAGTATTTTGTTTATTAGTATATCCCAATATTATTATTCACTTTAAATCCGGCCAAACGCGAGCAGATTGTGAATTGTAAATATCTTATCATAAATGAAAACTCTAAATGAATCAGGTAATAACGCTGCCGATTTGAATTGTCCATTTGAGCGGGTTTCATTTTCCGCCTTCGCAAATGGTCCTTAACAGAGTTGACCCAGTTTCGCCATCCTGTCATTTAGAAGCAAAATACTGGGGATGTTAGAAATCTGAAAGAGGAAGGAAAAATTCTGGAAATGTTCAGCAGGTCTGCCTGTGGCGAAGGAGAGAAACATGATCGCGGTCGACGACCCAGTTCTGTTAAGTTAATGGTCCTCGAACTCTTGCATTTGCCTCCACACATGCTGCCTGGCCTACTGAGTATTTCCAACATCTTCTTCATTGAAATTTGCCATCCACTAAAATCTGATTCGGGGATCGGTCAAACAAATCTTTAGGCAACTGCAAATCTATCAATAAAAAAGTTACACTTGGACTGTCGATAAAGAAACCCCATAAGTAAGAGGTTTCCTATCGCCAGTTTTTGAGCTGGAGAGGCGACGGACAATAAATCACTCTGCAGTATAATGCGAATGCCTCCTGTTTACAAGGTCACTTCAAGGTGTCCTGGTCAATGCTGAGAATGGTTAGCGTTTAGAAATAACATGCAGATTGTGATGACTAGCATTGCAAATGGAATCGACGTTCAAGCTACCGTTCCCCATCTTCTCGTTAATAGTCGAGATGCTGTCTGTAGGGCATCAGTATCAAGTGGTTTTCCAGGGAGAAACTTACTTTCATTAAGCCAAGTTAGCGGTTAAAAAAATGCAGGTCTTATAGATTTCGACAATTCCATAAATTCTATAGTTCATTAAAACGTGTTTAAGCGAGTCAAACTTTGATCTTTCATATAGGATCAAACTGAGAATCATATTATGTGGAACGGGTGGCTTAATATATTAAAGGGACATAATATATATGAAGAGGAATGTTATTTGAAAAGTGCAAATTTGCAGCAAACCATATTTTGTCCTCCACTTGTCTATCGAATCCTCAGTAACTGTGTTCAACTGACTAAATCTATTGATGCAATATCAAACTATGCCTATTCAATAAGTAGCATTCGTTTTGTGAACTGATTGTGTTCACAAATTTGACTGGTTAAATGTTTATTCAAGAGGGTTTCATTGTATTTCAGCAGCAGGACCTGACAGATCACTGATTCACCTCGAACATCTCCGAACAACCAGCTTTTTCAAGCTGTTTCAGTACATTACTGACATGGTTTGACCGCAATCGCTGTACTTGTAACAGATTGAGGCTTTGCAGTTGATAACCTCTGTAGACATTTGACATTATGGCGCAAGCTCCGGTTTGCTCCAAGTTAAAATACAACTGGTCGGATGGGTTGTACTGATGGTCACGGTGTGCAGGAAGAACGCTGTCTTATTTTCTGCTTATAGTACCGCTGCCTGCTTCGGATCTATGGGGCCGCCATAACTTACAGTGTTTGATAGACCAATGCGACAGAACACAGCAGCTTAACAAAAATGTCTGGCTTCTACATCCTTAATATTGTTTACTGTTGCGGCAGCTTTGGTGCTCCTCCCACTACAGCCTGGATTCAATGGTAACCCGTTTATCACTTTCAATTCACGACTCAGTTCGATTGAAGAACTCGTGCCTCCAGTGCTTAGCAGAAAACAATTCAAACGCTCAGGTTTTGGACTACCTGAGATCTTTCTCCCCGCCCCACCCCCACCACCACCACGAATTGATTTTATTATTTAATCGACGTTAAACTAAAAAAAACTAACCTATTTCAACCAAGTCTCTTGAATGCTGCTCCCCACACCAGGATAGATTTACAGACAGAAAATACCCATGTCCTTGATTCTCTGGGAAGCGCATCCTAATGTAGGTGTCTCGTTGCTGGTCAGTGCAGTAGGAGGAGAGGGTGAGCAGCTGTCCAAAACGGTGACAAAAATTCAAAGTGAATTTGGTCCCCAGCGAACAGTGGCGCAATCTGCGCCAGATCTGTGATGGCTATTTAATAGTTTTCCAGATCCTCCTTTTTGTTGCATGAAGAGAAAGAACGTTACTACCACACTCCGGTGAGTTGGGTTGCAGTATGTGACCATCCTTCTTCATTTATTTCCATACTCCTGTGTTGCAAATAGCATAAACAAACTACACAAACTAAATATTTCATGTATTAACTCTTCAGGAATTAGTCTTGAAGTTGGATTTAGGCTGCAACTATTGGTCTGAAATTGTTTTTGGCAACTTTAGCAAATGAACGAGATTACTGTTCACGTGAAGAAAGGACAAAGCAGTAAAAAAAAAGTATATATATAACACAAATTTATTTTCACTAATTTGAATAGCTAGACTACGCTAGAAATACAGTCTCAGACTGGCGTCTCTGTATAGTATATGCTGTGGTGAGGGGAAATGATTCTTATCGTGGTCACACTGACCAGGGAACTAGGTCTGACTCATGTCTACTGCTTTTAAAATGTAGCCTTGCACTAATTTGAAATTATATTGCATCCAGTGTGGACTCTAAGCTGGATGAGCCTTGCTCTTGAAGTGTTCACTTCTCAAATGTTCAGTACATTTGGGAGCCAACTCATTGACTTGACTCTCAAGTAATGCTGCCACTTTTACACTGGAGCTCATCCAAACAGGCTTTCTGTTAATGGCACATCTGCATCCTTCTTCTATAAAGTTGTCACTTAAAAACAGCATAAGATTGAATTGCAGGAGTTTTTAAACAGCTAAGCAATTCAGAAGGCATGTAATTACTTAACTCTGTGTAGAAAGCTAACCTCTGAAACTACTGGCAAATGTAATTGACATTCATTTTGACAATTGCATTTATTCTTGAGTTTGTGTTTGATAATTTCCATGAAATACATTGTCAAATATGATGAAGTTAATGCATGAGACTAATTTTTCTTTGTCATTTTCTTTTTGCCAATTTTTGCCCCTCCTTTCCTAAAAGCTGGAGCACAATGGTTCACTCAGGAATATGGTGCTACAGAAAAAACAGTCTTCGGTAACTCATTTAAGTGATCAGGCTTCTTATGCAAGCCTAGACAGTGAGTAAGAGTAGACTACTGGGAGGGTATTGCAACAGTCCCTCATCCAACACTTGTCAAAAAAATAATTTAGAGCTAGTGAGCCAGAGGAGCAATGAATCCTATCTGCTGTTTTTCTTCTCTATCCCAAGGATACTAAGGCCAACTACTAACCACCAGTGCCATTGCAATTACTAATTCAGTGCAGATGGGGATTAAATGAGAACCTGGTCTATATAAGTTAGACAGTACACTTGAACCACTGAGGGACAACAAAAGCTTAATTGACGCTGGCACTTCCTCCTGAGGCACTTATTAAATCACAAAGGAATACAGTGAGCCAGTGAACCCATATTTACCTAATTAACTTTACCTAATTATTTACTACATTAACTTTTAATGCATGGTATAAACAGAATATAATATGAAGACCTTTGGGAAATAATTTATTTCACATGACTGATGTTTATCATCTATCAGGATGAATAGTCAATTACCAAGTCAGGACACACTACAGCCAGTTTCTCGCTTGTCACTGCTAAATGCACTTTTGATTTGACCTAGTATGATTTAACACTCCTGGTGCTGAGTTTTTTGCAATAGGAGAACATTTTAGGAATTCGGGATTAATTGAAAGCAAATGATGCAGGATCTGAATTGTGTTCACTGTTCTTTATTCCCTAAGTACCCTTATCCTCTTATTCCCTAACTGAATCGTGCAAAGTCTACACTAGGGATGCTAAATGTAGAAACAAGCCCAGGAGGGACTTCTAGGTTCAGAATATATCTTAATGTACTAGAAATGAATGCTCAATTTATCATTTGGGTAATGAATTAAGAAAGTAACTATTAGAAACTTGACAATTTAATAACTTCTCTTTCGTAAGGCATACAATAGTAATATCAAGTCTTCTCACTGGAGGAGTTTAAATCCCATCACAATATTCACAACATATGCTTTGTCTCTATTTTCTTTAGCATCTAATCTCAAATTGTTTGTGTAAAAAAAATACAATCTATGGATCTTCTTAACATTAAATCATGGAATAATATTGTGGAAATTTAATAAGTAAAAATCACAATAAAAATCTAACTTAATATTTTGTGTGTCAAGTCTCACAACCAACACATTATCTCATCATCCACCTTCCACTCCTTGAGTTAGTTATAAAATACACTTACAAAAAGGCTCACCAGTGGTTTTAGTAGAAATCCTTTTATTATTCTTGAAAGATTTTAACAAAGGAGTCAATGTAGAAAGTGTAAAAACACCACCAGATGGGAAAGAAGATGAGAAAAATCAAGAAATGGCAACTTGGTCAAACTGAGGTTGAAGAAAAGTTTTTGTAGGAAGCAGGTAATACTGAGGGAGATTAGAATTCCATATTTTTGAGATTCATGGAATGATTTGTGTGACACAGGGAATTGAAATGAAATTATTTTTTAAACCAATTTTTAGATAATTAAAAATCAACTTTAACCAAAATAATACAGGTTCTAAAAATAGTCAATGGGTCAGCAAAGGCAGATGAAAACAGATGGATTCATAAACTAAATATAACCAAGAAAATAATGCTGTAAGAAATAAATAAGAGAATTGAGAAAATATAATGTGGAAATAAGAGGTTTTTGTCATACTTTAGTGTTGCTGTGCCCATTAAAATGACAGTAATAAATCCATCTAAGCAGAAATATAGAAAGCCATTACTGAACTTCAAAAGTATACAAAATAAAAACTTTTAAAAATAGTTATCCTCTGGGGATGCAGAATACACCAAAGATGCTAACATTTTAAAGGTTCAAATTCTTTTGTGATTTAATGAAAAACATTGATACAGTGGGCCTGATTTTACCATCATGTTGTGCCTGTTTTCAGGTATTAAAACTTGAAGTTGGGTGTGAGGCGAGTAGCACAATCTGCAACCACCCTGGCACCGGTTCCCCCTTTACCAAAGCCTGAAAATGGCCTTAAAAAAAATTTTAAATGCATGAAAATTTGCATGCGTTTAAATTGACTTAATAAGCCGCACACCCAACCTTACCAGCACTTCGCTCTTTATCACTGCGTTTGCCTGTCCAAAATCGGCGCAAAACAGACATACTCCACAAAAGTCCAATTTGGGCACTCCAGTTAGTGAGGAGGCAGGTGCCTATCATCCGATGATTGTCTGCTTGAGATAGGTGGGGGGGGGGGGGGGTCTGCTGTCACTCTGCCTGAGATCAGTGGGTGGAAAGGCCAGTGATCAGTCTGGGTGGTGGGAAGATGGGGGGGATAAGGGGGTCAGTCATATTGTGGGGGTGAGGCAATGTCCCTGGGGGCCAGGAGGAGGCATTATCTGGCCCAGGAGGGATGTGGAAAGAGAGCAGCATTCTATCTTTTCTTTCTGCACGTGCACAGTTGGAGATGCTGATCGGATCTGCAGGGTTTCGGGTGAGTTAAGCCCCACCCACAAGCTTGTGCAGTGCCATTCAGAATTGCTGATATTTTTGTAGGTAGCATGCATATGGGGGTGCCTGAGAACGGGTCTAAAAGTTGGACCTGAAACACTCCCAGTTTCAAGTCCGCCCAGCACTTAGAATCAAAATGGTGAAATATGGCCCAGTTCCAGTATGTAACAGGAACTATTTGAGAGCACAAAACAATAACATTTACTTGTGCTGTAAACAGAAATATGTCTCCATGTGGATAAATTAGTGCTGAACAGGTGAAAGGTAAGAAACTGAAGGTTATCATTGAGTTATAAAATGATACAGCATAGAAGGAGGCCATTTAACCCATCATACTTGTGTCAACTCTTTGGCAGAGCTATCCAATTAGTTCCACTCCCCAGCTACCTTATAGCCCTCCCCACTCCCCTTAGCTCTTCAAGTTGTTCTCATCAAGAATTGATCCAATTCCTTTAGAAACTGTTACAACCACAGCTGATGTTAATGCTGATTTCAGGTTGAAATCAGTCTTACTTGATTGTACTTCTCTTTTTGTATTGTTGAAACAAGGAGGAAAAGCTACTGAACGTAAAAGCACAGGACTCCAATGATAATTTATAAACTTGAAAAATGTAAATGTTTATTAAAAGGGGTAAAAAACTTAAACACACAAGATAAAAGATACACTTTTAGAAAATTCTTATAAAATAACCAGCAAAATCCTTTAACAAAGATATGCAATAAAACCATCTTTCCGGCAGCAACCCATATAGTTTCTCAACCATAAAAGTCAGAAATATTACTCAAATTGAGATGTTACTTTCATTTTAAACAGAAGGACGATCCATGATTTTCAAGAATAATTTCATGCTGATATGATCTTTCCAAAGGGAAGTTCAAAGCATACAGTAGCTCAGGACAAATATCCTCCTAGCCTAACACTGAGTTGCTTTTCTTTGATTAAAATGCTTTTTCAGCTTTTCAGCTCACTCCAAATCACATGAGCTGGCTTTCACTGAAACTATTCCCCACAGCAACTCTCTACAGCTAAAGTTCTGTTGTCATAAATATTCTTTTTACTCCTTTCATCTTAGTCCTTAAATAACCCTTTAAAAACTCAGGTTCCCAAATAAAACCTGTTACGTTCCTATTTTGCCTCCATTTTTGGTCAATAAAATTCAAAACATCTACCTCTGTTTCTTCATAAATATCCTGTAAAAGACAACAGTTTTTGTCACTGTTGAGACTCCTTTGAAAAGCAGCAGCCATATATCAATTTCAACGCTTATCCCCAAATGCAAATTTCAAATCTACTCTGTTTACTTGCAAGTTAAAATCCACCATGAGGCCTCATGACAGAATGCAAAAAGATAACATCTTTAATCCTTAGATGTCATAACAATTCAACTCCAACAGCCCCTCCTTTGATTTACCTTGTACGCAGCAATACAGCTTTACCCTTACCTACACACAATATATACAGAAACACAGGAGTCTAAAAATATACATATATCATCACAAAAGTTAGTACTGAGTCTGCTTCCAACATCCTTTCCTGTAGTGTATTCCAGATCACAACACTGCATTTGTTTTTCTCAGATCGCATCTTTTGACATTCATGTTAAATCTGTGTTCTCTATTGAAACTTCAGCCATAGAAACAGCTTTTCTTTATTTATTCGATCAGACACTTTATGAATTTTAACTCTGCTATCAAATCTCTTCTTAACCTTCTCTGTTCAAGATGCGGAGATGCCAGTGTTGGATTGGCACGGGCATAGAAAGAAATCTCACCACACAGGTCAAAATTCAACAGGTTTATTTGAAATCACAAGCTTTTGGAGTGCTATTCCTTTTTCGGGTGAGTGGTGATTAGCCAAGCTCCGCATGCGTGAGGATGGCCTCAACGGGGATCTTGGGTTCATGTCACAATACTCGTAACCCCCACCATACTGCCTGGGTTTGCAAAATCCTACTAATTCACACTTCCTTAACCTGTGATTATCCCTCTCTCCACGCACACTGTTTGTACCTGTAAAGACTTGATTACCTGTAAAGACTTGTATTCCAACCTTTCTTCATATTCTAATCTGTGATTATCTTGCAATTATGTCTTTGCCTATATATACTGTTTGTGAACTAACCTCCACTCATCTGATGAAGAAGCAGTGCTCCAAAAGCTCATGATTCCAAATAAACCTGTTGGACTTTAACCTGGTGTTGAGACTTGTTACCATCTCTAAGAGTGAAGCCCAGAATTGAAAGCAAAACTCTAGCGGATACCTAGAAAATATTTAATTTTAATAAAAATCTGACATAATATCCTTGCTCTATTAATAACAGCAAGGATTATGCTTTGTCAACAGCCTTCTCAACATATCCTACCACCTTCAAATATTTGTGTACATACACCTCTATGTCCCTTTGTTCCTCCTCCCCTTTTAAAATTGCATCACTGAGTCTTCTCGTTCTTCCTACTAAAATTTCTTTGTGTTAGGTTTCATCTCTACTTATCTGCCCATTTTACTAGTCTATGCTTCCCTGAAGTCTGTTACTATGCTCTTCAATGTTCATTATCTTTCTGACTTTCATGTCATCTGCAAACCTTGTAATTATGTTCTACGTGCACAAGTTCAGGTTATTTACAGAAATTACAAAGAGCAGTGATCCTAAAATGACTCCTGGGGAAAACCACTATATATTTTCCACCTGTCTGAAAAACAATTCACCACTACTTTCTGCCCTTTGTGCCTTAAACAAGTTTATAGCCACACTACTGTTAGGAGAAGAGTGAAGGTATTGTTAAAAATAGACTTGAGAGGCTTTTGAAAGCATGGATCTGATATTGAGAAGATGCTTAAAAAAAACTTGCATAAATATACATATTGCTTTATCTTAACATAGAAAAGGTATTTCACGTATGATGATTTGATTTCAAATTGAGTGACTCCCACCATTAATTTACACAGAACAATATCCCACAGACAGCAATGAAGTAAATGTCAAGCTTCGTTTGTGTTAGTTGAGGAAGGAATGTTAGCCAGGCTCTTTCAATTATGACACTGAGTTACTTAAATCAAGTTGACCAAGGTTGATGGGCCATTCTAAATTGACCCTTAATGTCAGGGGGATTAGCAGGGTAAATACGCCGGAACTATGGGAATAGGGCCTGGATGGGATTTTTGTTGGTGCAGGCTCGATGGGCCAAATGTCCTCCTTCTGCACTGTAGGGGTCTATGATTCTTCAGGAAGAGGTTGGTGGGAGTTTTAATTAGCATCACATTTGAAGAATGACATCCTCAATAATACTAAAGGTCTTGAGTTTTATTTGTTCAAGTCTTGGACTGAGCTTGAATTCATATTTAGGAAGGGAACTCAACAGGGCATAGTGACTGAAAGAGTTGACACTGATTGGGAGGGAGAAGAAATTAGTAGTAAGGTGTTATCTGAAAAATACGGGTTGCATTTCAGGAATGTTCAATTACATAGTTAAAAATGATGGAATTCCACTCTCTAAGTGTTAACTCAGGTAGGAAAAGCAGTGTCCTGCCCCTGGCTCCACTGCTGCCTTTTCCTGGCATGTTTTTTCACATTTAGTTTTTAAACAATCCTAGAGGTGGATCCTGCAAGGGGGGTGGACTCTAATCAGAGTCCATGCATTCTGCAACCTCAGCCTTCAAGAGATCAGGGCACCATTTTAATGAATACCCCAATCTATATAAAAAAAATCTAAGAGACACTCTCCATGCATATGTGCTACTCCTCACATGGACCCCCTAAAAAACAGAGGGAACTGTTCTCTCCCTCCCATCCCTGGGAAACTCTCACCTCCTCCCTTCATGGATCTCCCCATAGGAAGCCCTCCCCCTCCCCTTGACAGTGCCCAGGTACTGCCCCTGACACTATCCCTGGCACTGCCAGCAGGGGTCAGTTCTGAGTGAAGTGCCAAGGGGCACTGTCCAGGCATAACAATCTCCCTCTGGGGGGTTGGGGGGGGTGGGTGCTGTACTTACCTGTGTGCCCTGCTAGATTACCCATTTACAACAGGTAACATTTGTCAGGATCCATTGTAAATCCCAGCGATATGATTAGGTCAGTGGTGGGGTGGGGGGTGGGAGGGAGAGGGATTGGAGGGAGGGTGGGGTAGTGGGAATAGAGCAGGGGAATATGTATAGTCCAGCTCTGATAAAGTTAATGTATGGTCCAGCTCTGATGAAGGATCATCTAAACTCAAAACATTGTCTCTATTCTCTCCCCACGGATGCTGTCAGACCTGCTGAGATTTTCCAGCATTTTCTGTTTTTGTTTCAGATTCCGGCATCCGCAGTATTTTGCTTTTATGTTAACGTATGATAATGGGTTTCCTGACCTTTCACTGTGGGAACCCCATTATGTCATGGAGGAGGGGCGGGGACAATCTGAACAGGAAATCCCATCAGCATAAACGCCCTTTAGGAACTCCTGTTAGATTTTCCACGCCTACCAGTTTTCCCATCCGTTGCAAATGGAGGTGGATAATCCCAACCAGAATATACTGCACTGAAACAGGCCAATCAGCCCAACTAGTCCATGTCAATGTTAATGCTCCACTCTAGCCTCCACTCATCATTCCTTATCTAAGTACATCAGCATAACCCTCAACTCCCTTCGCCCTCATTTTTTATGAAGCTCTCCCTCAAATGCACCAAGAGTTCGCTGTGATAATGAGTTCCGTATTATCGCACTCACTGGATCAAGAAGTTTCAATTGGATGGTATCAGGGTATCAAGAAGGTAGGATGGGACAAGGCCATGAAGTAAGGGTGAAGTTCACTGGGGACTGGACAGCCAATAAAACTTGGTGAAGACAGAGCTGGTGGGATTGTTGGACTTTCAGCCCGTGAGACCACAGGTTGGGATTTGCCGAATTACTGTAAATTTGTGAGAATGTGGGTAGGAATGTCAGCAAGAAAAGCATTTAAGAAATCCAGGCTCAAGATGATAAAGTCATAAATTAGTTTTTCAGCACTTTGGGACAGGGTTAATAAGAAAAGAGTCGATTAAACTATCAAAGGCGAAACAAAGCTATTTGATGTGGGGAAGAAAGTTGACTTTCTTGTCGAGCAGTATATCCAGATTTTGGTTTAGGCTGAGATGAACACTCAAGATTGTAGATGAAGTCAAGGCTATGCTACATTAAATGCCTCAAATGGACACATGACTAATTGAAGGTAGTTTGGAAATTAATTATCAAGTGTAATGACTATAATCAGGTAATTGAAGTGGGCCTGTTAGAATGGGAATTCCCTGATTAAGGGCTGCCATCAACAGGTCCAGGCAGCGGGCGATCAACGGGACCATCCATCCCGACTGCCTTCCCCTCTACCGTGGATACGTTCGCAGCCAGGTGTCCCTGGAGAGGGAGCACGCAGTGTCCACGGGTGCAGTTGATGCCTTCCGTGCCCGCTGGGCACCGCAGGGGCTGGTGTGCGTCACAGACCCTCACAACCACATTTTGATTTAATGTTTTAAGTTTCCTTTGGACTTTGGTTTCTGTTTGGGCCATCCCCCCTGTCCTTTTTGGGGGGCTACCCCTCTTAATTTGTCCCTAAGTTAATTTGAGTTCATTTGACACATGAAAAGAACTCCCTGATTAAGGGCCAAATTGATGGGCCAATCAGGGAGCCTCTTGCTTTGATTTTAACCAAGGAGTGCCAGTGTCTGGGACTTCTGGTGCAGACAGCTAACTGAAAACACTCTGTATGCTGGTGGCAAACTTGTAAGTAAAGGGATTTTGGTGAAGGGACTTCTGTCTCCGAGGACTTATTACATCAGGGAATATGTATGACTGGCAAGGCTGGCATCTGTAACTGACTGAGATGTCCTGAAAAGCTGGTACTGGGCATTCTTCTTGAACCTCTGCTGTCTCTGTTGAGCAGGTGCTTCCACACTGCTGTTAAACTGAAATGTTCATGATTCCCATTGAGTAATAAGGAAGGAACAGCAATCTATGTGCAAGTTAGAATGCTAGATGATTAGAAGCAGAATTTGGAACTAATGATGTTCTCACGAACCTGTTTCCCTTCTGGATGGTGAAGGTTGTGCTTTAAAGTTTAAATGTTTAAAGTTTATTTATTAATGTCACAAGTTGACTTGCATTAACACGGCAATGAAGTAAGTGTGAAAATTCCCTAATTGCATGTTTGGGTACACTGAGGGAAAATTTAACATGGCCAATGCACCTAATCAGCACATCTTTTGGAGTGTAAGAGGAGACCAGAGCACCCGGAGGCCATGCAAACACGGGGAAAAGGTACAGGCTCCACACAGGCAGCGGCTCAAGCTCAGGATCAAACCTAGGTTTCTGGCTGTGTGAGGCAGCAGTGCTAACCATTGTACCACCATGTGGGTTTGGGAGGTGCAGCTGAAGACATGTTGTTAACAAATTGTTGTGTACACCCTGCTGACAGTACACATAGCAATCTCAGTGGCTGGTAATGAAAGGAATAGATAAGATACCAATCAAGTGGATTGCTTTATCCTGCATAGTGTGCAGCACTACACAGGATGAAGGGTCATCGCAGTTGCCCCTAACCCATTGCTGAGAACAAGGTCAAGCAGCTATTCCGTCATGTTGGTTCTCTCTCTGACTTGAGCTGGTCCAGCTTGGCAGCCACATCCTTCAGCAGTTTCAAGGTAAGGGTCAATCATTTTGAACTGAGGTGAAGAGAGGTTTGGTCACTCAGTTATGATTCTTTGCAGAACTCAACCTCTGCCGGTTGTGGATACTTTATTGTTGAATATATTAAAGGCAGGGATAGATACAGTGTTGATCTCTCAGAACATCAAGGAATTGGGAAGTGGACATTAAAGTGGAGTTGAGGCAGATAACCATGATCATAGTGAATGGCATAGCAGACTGGAGGGGCTGAATGGTCTACTCCTGATCCTATTTCTTATGTTCTAAGGACTTGACCACCTCAGTTAGTGATAATATTACTGAAGCATTCTCAGTGATGGACATTGAAGTACACCAACCAGGGCACATTCCTCACTTCCTTCATACATTCTCAAAGGGCTGTGTCATATGGTGAAATGCTGATTCATGGTAAAATGCCTAACAGGCACATTTCACTTTACTGGCCTTAACATTGGATTTAATAACTTTAGATCCAAACCACCTCTCCTATTTTCTTGGAAAGCAGGTGCTGTTAAGAGGTAGGATTGATTAGAGTTGCTGGGAGTCGAGGCGGTATTGGGTGAGGAAAGAATCCCATATCAGTACATAACTGGTAAATTACTCTGAATCCCTCGGGTCTTGTGACTTTTCGCCTCATGACTGGTCCCGGGAGCCTTCAATTTGCCAGATTCTACCTTCTTTGTCTTTTACAGCCCTAGATCGGCATTCATCCATCTAACCATTTTCATCATTCTTACCCTCTATCCTATCACCTTCCACTTAGTTCTTTTCTTCCTCACACCCTTCCCTTGGCTTTATGCTCGCTTAAAAACTGTTAATCTCTAATAGCTACTTCTGATGAAACCCACAATATTAATTCTGTTTCTCTCTCCACAGATGCCGCCTGACCGAGTGTTTTTCAACATTCTGTTTCTCATCTCTTTTCAAAACTCTTTGGTCACCTGAGTCAGCGTGTCATCAGGCTTTTTTGTGTGTACTATGCAACACCCAGTGGTGACAGAGGATATTACTCTGAAAGAAAGTCTTTAGCTTTCCCCTGCAACTCAATTCTTCCTTCACCATCAACCATGAAGAAAAGCACAGGGGTTCTTTCATGAGCACATAGACACACTTGCCCAATGCACTGCCGGCTTTGAATGTACAGAATGTTCAAAAAAAAGTTGTGAGTGCAAAACTAGAAACTCCATGTTAACTGTTCTACAATCAGGAGATTGTTACTTGCATTTTTGACATCAGCAGCACCTTCCACTACCTCAATGAGAATGGTAGCATCATCCTTTGTTTAAAGGCTGTTAAGACCCTTTTCATGGCAGGACCCTCTTTGCTGGCAGTACTGGCTTTTTTTTTGAGAAACAACATAAATGGGCTTAACCACAGGCTGAGTTCAACAACTATCAAAGCAATATTTGATTTGCTGTCACAGCAGCTTCAATGCAAATACCACAAGACAACCTTCTAATAGCTTCAACTTCCTTTTTTTCTGAGATTTTCTCCATTTACACTTGAAGTCCAGCACTGCACTTTCCACCACTTAACATTACGGTGTCTTCAGCATTCGATTAAACTCAGTCCGTGCCACTGATACTAAGGTAGACAACATTCGCATTTCTGTGTGCATATTGTCTTTGCTTCAAATCATTTGACACCTTTCAATATTCCTTCAGATTTTGACATTTCAGCGTTGGAGCTGATGTAGCCAGTCAAGTAGCCTGACTTGCTCCTGAAGACTAAGTGGTTCTTTTGTCCCAAAAAGCCAACAAGTTTTGTCAAACAAAGTTCCAATGAAGACAGTCATATCACTCTCGGAAATTTCAGCTTTATAACCAATACACGGTAATTAGCCAGTCTTGGGTTTCCCTCCATGCACAACTAAATTTACCATTATTTCAGAATGTTAGTCACTCACTAACTACTTTGAGAATTATGAAACTGGATATCTGTACAAGTACAGATAGATTTTACAACCTGGGGAAAGGATGTGGAGAGGGAAACTGGGAGCATTTCATACTGTGTTTGATGGGTGTTAAATAAGATCACAAAGGTTAATATTACTGAAGTAGAAGATATTCCCTTTTCCTATTCAGTAGAGGATATGGAAAAATGCTGTTTGGACAAAAATTGACAAATCATGAACAATTATTTGTAAAAGAAAATCATTACATTTGTTCCTAAAAAATTACACTCACTAAAAACCTACCTGTGAACATCAAGAAACAAACATAAGGTGAAATGATCAAATCACTATTTTTCAAATTGGTTTAAGCAGACATATTAATTTGTCAATCATCCTTAAATAAAATGCTCACAACTTAAATGTACAAATAATTACAAGATTAATCAAAAATACTCAGTCATAGAATGGTCCCAGTACAGAAGGAACCCATTAATCCTATTGTGTCTGCACCAGTTCTCTGCAAGAGCAACCCTTCTAGTCCTGTGCTTTAACCCCCTTTTCAGGTGAATATCCAATTATCTTTTGAAAGCCACGATCGAATCTGCCTTCTCCACACTTACGGGCAGTGCATTCCTGATCCTAACCACTCATTGCATTAAAAAAAAGTTTTCTCTCATGTGTTGTCTTTGGTTTTTTTTTGCCATTCGCTTTAAATCAGTGACATCCACATACAAGTTTTCTTGCATGACTGTTTATCCATTCTGGCGCACCCACTGACTACACTGTGATTCGTGTAGAGGACCCCTCGGAAGCCTTGGTCTCGAGCATCGGGCCTTGAAAAGCACACTGTAGCAACTTGGCAGACAGTCCCTCATGTGGCATTGACTATAGCACCAGTGGAAAGGGTGAACATAAGAAATAGGAGCAGGAGTAGGCCATCTAGCCCTTCGAGCCTGCCCCGCCATTCAATAAGATCATGGCTGATCTGTCGTGGCTCAGTTCCACATTCCCGCCCTCTCCCCATAACCTTTAATCCCCTCGCTTATCAAAAACCCATCAACCCGCGTCTTAAAAATATTTAGCGAGGTAGCCTCCACCACTTCAACGGGCAGAGAATTCCAGAGATTCATCACCCTTTGAGTGAAGAAGTTCCTCCTCAACTCCGTTCTAAACCGTCCCCCCCTTTATCTTGAGGCTGTGTCCCCTAGTCCTACTGTCCTTTCTGAGCGGGAAGAGTTTCTCCACCTCTATCCTATCCATCCCATTCATCATCTTATACGTCTCAATGAGATCTCCCCTCATTCTTCTAAACTCTAACGAGTACAAGCCTAGTTTATTCAGCCTCTCCTCATAGCTCAACCCCCTCAACTCCGGTATCAGCCTAGTAAACCTCCTCTGCACTCCCTCCAAGGCCAAAACATCCTTGCGTAAGGGCGGCAACCAAAACTGCACACAGTACTCCAGCTGCAGCCTCACCAATGCCCTATACAGCTGCAGCAAGACCTCCCTACTTTTATATTCAATCCCCCTCGCTATGAAGGCCAGCATCCCATTAGCCTTCCTGACCACCTGCTGCACCTGCAGGCTGGGTTTTTGCGACTCATGCACAAGGACCCCGAGGTCCCTCTGCACCGTCGCCTGCTGCAGTTTTTCTCCACGTAAGTAATAGTTCTTCCTACCATTATTCCTACCAAAGTGGACCACCTCGCACTTGCCAACATTAAATTCCATTTGCCAGTTCCTGGCTCATTCGCCCAGCCTATCTAGATCCTTCTCCAGACTCTCCACACCCTCCATGCAATTTGCCGTTCCACCAATCTTGGTGTCACCAGCAAATTTTGACACCATACACTCGGTTCCCTCCTCCAGATCATCTATATAAATGGTAAATAGCTGAGGCCCCAGCACCAACCCCTGGGGCACTCCACTAGTCACCAACCGCCAATCCGAATAGCACCCATTAACCCCCACTCTCTGCCTCCTATTTGACAACCAATCCTCTATCCACGCTAACACCCTACTCCCAACTCCATGCCCCCTTACCTTCTGCAATAACCTCTTGTGAGGTACCTTGTCAAACGCCTTCTGAAAATCAAGAAAGACCACATCCACCGGCTCTCCTCTATCCACCGCCCTAGACACATCCTCATAGAACTCCAATAAGTTTGTCAGACACGACTTCCCCTTAATGAAACCGTGCTGCGTCTGCTCTATCAAGCAATTCCCCTCAAGATGCCTCGCTATTTCCTCCTTGATGACGGATTCTAACATTTTACCTACAACAGACATTAAACTAACCGGCCTATAATTCCCTGCCTTTTGCCTGCCACCCTTCTTAAACAACGGCGTAACATTAGCCGTTTTCCGTGGCAGGAAAGCAGATATACTGTCAATCTTGGAGTACTTTGCTGTGCACTGAGAGTAGAATGCAACAGTAATGTGACATTTGGGAAGCTCATGTTAATGCCAAACCAAGAACCCAAAATGGCAGTCATCTGTCATCCCTTTTTTACCACAAATAAGATTGTAGACTGTAAAGCCACAGCTGTCAGTGCCACATATCCTTAGAGGCTCACATCAGAGTCTGCATCCAGGTATAATGACTCTGAAACATATTTTAGGCAACTGCAACAAAGGCACATGGGTTGAAAGACTCTTGCAAAATATTATGGGTGGAACTGAGGCCAAGTTAATCTCCCTCTTTCATGATCATCCCTTTAATTTTCCTCATCTTACTCTTCCTATGCTATCTATTGTGGATCTGTGGAAAAGGAAGATAAAAGACAAGTGTGGGGGCAAACTACCAGGCTGGGATTAGGGAGAAAGAATAGGAAAGGGGAGGCATGTGACTGTGTGGTGCTTCACTAACGTGCTACTGACATTATGTTGCTGACATGTCATCTCCCATGTCCAAGGCACAGTGCTACCTCATGAGGCCAGTGGCCTTCCATATAAGTGTGTGAGGTCTGTAAAAGCGAAGATGTCCCCTTTAGGGGCTTACCTGCCTTGCTGTTTCCTGAAACGATCAGTTAAGGAGTGTGTAGCAAAATGATGGAAATGAAGTAAGCCATGTGGTGGTATTACCCTATTAACATGGTGGATTCAAGGGTCATTCGTACAAACAATTGCTATCGTGATGTGGTCAGATCAAACCTCAAATATTGCAAACAAAGCTGGTTGCCGGGAAATGGGGGGGGGGGGCGGGGGGTGGGGGCGGCATTCGAATCAGAGACTTTCAAGTGGACACTGACCCCTAATGTCAAGTATCTGAACTGCAGACACTTCATCCAGGAAAGATTCCACCAGGAAGGTGATCAGATCGAGGTATATAAGATAATTAAGGAACTGGAAAAGAAACTCAACTCAGCAATATTATTTTAAATTAACTTGTGGGTGTAGAAGAAGGTGATAAAGATGCAAACTAATGAAAGGCAACTAACACTAACCAGATGCTGAAATAAAATCAGAAAATGCTGGAAATACTCAGTATGTCTGTCAATATCTATGGAAAGCAAACAATATTAATGTTTCAAGTCTGTGACTCTTCATCAGACCTGGGAAAAGTTAGAAATCCATAAAAGTTTTGAGCAAGGGAAAGGGGAGAGCGTGGGAAAAAGAACAAAAGGAATGTCTGTGTTAAAATGGCAGGCAGGAGAGACTAGATAACAAGAGGGTCCATAGTGCAAGGCCAACGAAAGTGATAACGGGATAAGTAAAGAAACAAAAGGTGTGCCTAGAAGAGTGTGAATGGCAGGATGTGGAATAGCTGCCATCCAAAAGGAAAGAGAAACAAATTTAAAGTTAATTTATTAATATCACTAGTAAGCTTACATTAACATTGCAATGAAGTTACTGTGCAAATCCCCTAGTTGCTACACTCTGGCGCCTGTTCAGGTACACTGAGGGAGAATTTAGCATGGCCAATTCACCTAACCATCATGTCTTTTGGAGGAAACCCATGCAGACATGACGAGAACACAGTGACCCAAGCCGGGAATTGAATCTGGGTCCCTAGCGCTGTGAGGCGGTGGTGTTGACCACTGTTCAGCCATGCTGCCCAATAAAGGTAAAGGAAGCAGAGTCAGAGCAGAAATTACCATCTAAAATTGGTGAACTCAGTATTAAGTCCAGCAAGCCTAAGTGCCTAATCATTCATTGAGTTTATATTTAGCTTTATTGGTTCACTATAAGAAGCTGAGAACAGAGAGGTCAGAATGAGAGCAAAGTGACGAATTAAAATGATAAGCTAGCAGAAGTCCGAGGTCATGCTTGCAGACAGAATGGAGCTGTTCCACAAAGTGCTCATCCAGACTGCATCAGGTTTCCCCAATGCTTTTTTTAATTACTTATTTGTGGGACATGGGCATCGCTGGCTGGCAAGCAGCACCCATCCTTAGTCACATTGCTGTGACTCTGGAGGCCAGACCAGATAAGGAAGCAGATTTCCTTTCCCAAAGGGCATCAGTGAAGGAGATGGTTTTTTCCGACAATCAACAATGGTTTCATGGTCATCAGTAGATTCTTAGTTTCAGATTTTCTTATTAATTCAAATTTCATTATCTGCCGTGGCGGGATTAGAACATAGGTACTTGGAACATTAGTTGACTTTCTGGATGGATGGTCTAGCGATAATACCACTAGACCATTTGCTCCTCGTAGAGGAGACAGCATTGGGAGCAGCAAGCACAATACACCGAATTGAAAGAAATACAAGCAAATACTTATTTCGCCTGCAATCGTTTGAGGCCTTGGGCGGTGTGAAGAGAGTAGGTAAAAGGAAGGGGGTTGCACCTCCTGCACTGTCATGGAGAGGTGCAACAGAAGGAGAGATGAAAGGAAGGTAATTTTACGAGTGTTATTAGGAAGTTGTTCACAAAATGGGATCAACACTTGGAATGAACTTCCAGACAGCAGAATGGAGAAGACTCTGGAATCATTTAACAAGTAATTAACTTTGGATAAAGTGGTTTTCCTCCCTCATCATTACAGCGTGAGCATTTAAATCAGGGGGAGAGCTATATAAAAACCCTTATGGTTAGGCATGGTACATGAACAAGAACCTTGTGGTATCAAAAATCCTGTTACAGAAAAGTTGTTGAAGATAGAATGCTGTCAGTTTTTAAGTATTGAGTTATTAATTTTTTGTGTAAAACACACTCTCTGGCCTGATGGATCAGTCTGTTCACTTTTTATAGGTAAGGTTCAAGATGTTCACTCTCCATGGAATATACTATAATTTATATTCCATTTGTTCAGAATGTTAAATGTTGTGATGCTAAATATATAGAAAGTATAACATTAATTTAAAGTCATCATCATTTCATATCTGCAACTATTGGTTTGTTGAACATTGCCTGGTTTTTGAACATATTTTGTGTAATATGATCAACTCAATGTTGCAGTGGCAAATAACGATCTTTTAAGTTCTGTCTATTTGATTCCCATGCTTAACGAATTGGGACTCACCTGATGAGTGGGCAGCACTCCAAAGGCTCGTGCTACCAAATAAACCTATTGGACTTTAATCTGGTGTTGTGAGAATTCTTACCGTGCCCACCCCAGTCCAATGCCAGCATCTCCACATCATAATGAACTGGGAGAGGAGAGAGAAAGTAAAGGAAGACAACTGATGCTGAAACACAATGTAGAGCATCCATTAGAAGAACCCAAATTCAAATCAGCAAGTCATTGAGCCTAACCTTCCTCGTGAATGAGGCAGGATAGATTAAGAGAGTAAAATACACAGAATACCATTCATCACATCAGATATTTCAGTCTTCTTTTTACATAATAAAAGTTGTCCACTTTTCTCTCCTTATCTAATTCACATACAGAAAACGTTCCTGTGGATCAACTGTAAGTTGTCAAGGTAACTGGATACAGGGGAAACCTTCACCTCAAAGAGCTGTAAAGATTTGCAAACTTGCCTGATGTATTCTTACGCATAAAATTGTTTCCCCAGTTTGGGGATAAGAATCTTATAATTGTTTCACTTCTTTCTTTGATTTTTCTCTCACTTCCTTTCCTGAAATTAGTCACTCGCAGTGGGAAACAGTTCCACAGGTAGCATTTTGCCCAAAATTATCATTTCCCCAGAGGAACATGTGCAGTGAGTCTGCAGGAGCTTTCGCCATGAAGGTGATAGGCCTGATACAATCCTGGCTTTCATCTGTATGTAAGCCGTTATATTTTGAACAGAGATTGTTGGATGGGACTCGGAGCAGGCAATCTTATCAATTTATCTGTCCTTGGGGCCTGAGGTTGTAGCACCCACACTGCCACCATCAGAATGGTTAATTCAGCATGGACCCAGGACTGATGGTGGGACTTTCCCAGCAGGAAATCTCTGCGGCACACTTTTTCTACAGAGTGATACATATTATAGCTCAGCACTTCACCACACATTCTCAATGGAAAGAAAAGAGACATGAACCTGAAAACTATTGATCAGTTAACCTCCATTTGTAATGAAGGAAATATCTTGGTGTATTATAATACAGCTATGAGTGCCCAATTCAAGATGTGGGTATGCCGGCGTTGGACTGGCGTAAACACAGTAAAAAGTCTGACAACACCAGGTTTTAGTCCAACCTATTTATTTGATAATATACTCACAAGCTTTCGGGGTTAGCCCCTTCGTCAGGTGAATGGAGAGTTCTGGCCTCAGACAGAGCATATAAAGCACAGACAGTTTAGAGATTACTGATTAGAATGCGAATCCTTACACCTAACCTAACCCAATTCAAAGCAGGAAGTGGACCTGGATCTAGAAGGAACTATTAATTCTATACTAACCTACTGAAACTATTTGGGAGGTAATTAAACCAGTGGATAAATTAACTAGATAGATATCATTCAATTTTTTTCACACATCGGGCAGAGAGTGTCTGGGACAAGCTGCCAGAGGCAGTTGTAGAGGTGCATACAACTTTGTCTTTTAAAAAGCGTTTAGACAGTTACATGGGTAAGATGGGTATACAGGGATGTGGGCCAAATACAGGCAATTGGGAATAGCTTAGAGTTTTTAAAAAAGAGCAACATGGGCAAGTTGGGCCGAAGGGCCTGGTTCCCTGCTGTGAGCCTCTATGACTTGGACTATCAAAATCAATTAGTCCTACACAAAAGGGGGGCATAAATTTGACTTCAACATGAAAGAAAATAGTTCACAGTGCAGCTGATTTGCTATTGACCATTTTCTGCTGAATTTAAACTCAAAGGGTTATAAAGAAGACCTGAGCTATGAACACTGATGCCTCGCTAATTTGAAAACAGGCTTATCAGTAAAAAAGAACTTATGATTTACGAAGGTAATTTTAACTTAACCCACCCTTGGGAATTTTTCAGGATGAGATTGACTTTATGTCCTGTCCAATTTTACTTTCTGTTTGCTTGAATGATCCTTTTAATCACAATCCAGCTACCCTCCACTGGCAAAAGCATGTATGTGGACATATAGGATTGGATTTAGCTATGTTTCTCCCCCATAAATGAAAAATTCATTAATCCCACTTCTGATTGTAGTGAGAATGGAGAGTTGAGCAGCTGGCATCATCGAACTACAGCCAATGCAAGTCAGTACCTTCCAGAGACTAAAGGAGAACATTGGAGGAAAAAATGAAAAAATACATTTTCAATCAATACATATTTATAAGATTTGCTAGACAATAGTGTAGAATGAGAACATCAGCCGTAATTGTTTCTAGCGAACCTTCCACATCGATGTTTGCAAGAGTTCCCTAATAGATTTTGCCTGCATTGTTTACACTTTCCTATTGACTGTTGATTCAAGTCCTTCATCACCTATTCTACAGACTTTCTTTAAGATTTTCATTTGAATTGTAAGCAATTTGTAATTTACAGGAGTACAAGTGTGACAATACTGTTATTCTCCTACTTTGGAGTTACACAGATGATAAATATGGGAAACACGATAGATGTGTAAAACAATTCAGACTTCCTTTTTTATTAAAAGATTAAAAATTTCCCCCTGACTAAATCATAGTCATAGGGTAATACGCTAGAATTCTACTGCCTTGCCCGCCATGGACTCAGAGCGGGTGAGGGCTGGACAATGGAAATGTCCATTGACCTTGGGCAGTAATTTCTGGTCTTGCTCGAGCAAAGCCGTAAAATCGCACCTATAGAATCATAGAGCAATGCAGCACAGAAGCGCAATCGGTCCATGCCAACCATGGTGCCCTCCCAGCTGATCCCAGTTGCCCACATTTGGCCCATATCCCTCTAATCCTTTCCCATCCATGTCCTTATCCAAATGCTTTTTAAACAGTGCTATTGCACTTGCCTCAACCACTTTCTCTAGCAACTCATTCCAGATACACACCACCCTGTGTGTGAAGAAGTTGCCCCTCAGGTCCGTTTTAAATCTTTCCCCTCTCACCTTAAACCTATGCCCTCTGGTTTTCAATTCTCTTTCCCTGGGGAAATGAACTATGTACGTTCATTCTATCTATAACCCTCTTGATTTTATACACCTCAGTAAGGTCACCTCTCATTCTCCTACATTCCAAGGAATAAAGTCCTAGCCTGGCCAACCTCTCCCTATAACTCAGGCAAGTCAGATTACACTATTAATTTTATTGTTCATAGATACAATGGCTGGAAATCTCTGAAGTCGTACACCCTGCCACCGCTGCAATGAGAACAGAGAATCTGGCACTCAGCCAAATCTCCATTCACTACGGCAGGACTGGAGAATCCCAACAAGAGGCGAGGTTGGAGCATCCCGGTCAAAATCTTTAAAGAGGAAATGCCTGAAGCCATTATTTGTTTTATCAAATATCATTGCTTGTATAAACTGATAGTAATTTCTCTCTTTCCATTTGGGTCAGGGGAAAATAGCATTGAAAGGTGAGGTGGGAGCTGCCAGCTCCAGAATCTTTGTTGACCAAAAGAAGGAAGGGTGCTCCACAAGCTTCTCAAGGAAGATTGCTTCTGCTTGATTCAGACCCTCCTGCTGTGATCAGTGCCAGTCTCAGCATTATCTCAGTTCTAAGGCCCAATCCCGAGCTTCACCCCAGTCCCCCAGTTGCGATCTCTGGCCTTTCCAGTCTCCTGCTAATTTCTCTCCCCACCACCACTCCACCATCATCCCCATCCCAATCTCTACTTTTCCCTTTCCCAATTTCTGGGAAATATCCCAAATGCTAAATTCCAATGAATACGTCAGCCATAACATTTCACGGTGGAACAAATCATATCTGCCGCAAAACTCTGCCCAAATTTCCTTGTCCAAAAGTTTCTTATTCAGTTAATGAAGTACCATTTATTACATTCTTTAATAGACACTAAAAAAAATCATCATCAATGTGGGCTTGAGACCACATGCCTGGGATTGAGAATTTGATAAAGTTTCAACTGAGCTTGTCAGGCTGACAGGAACTTAATCCACAAGACCTTGACAGCTCCACAACTCTCTGCCTGAAATTTTCCAAACTATTTCCCTTTGCGCAAGGTAATTTTTTACACAGTTTGAAAAAAAACTTAGTGCAAGATAGTTTTGGTACAGTTCCAACATAATTTTGTGCAAGTTAGTTTTGGTACAAATCTAACACTGTTCCAGTGAAGGTCAACATAAGCTCAAGGAACAGCACCTCATCTTATGACTCAGTGCCATGCAGCCTTCAGGACTCAATCGAAAACTACTGCAGCAACTGAACATTTTAAACGTCTAATCCTTCGTCAGAGTCAAGTGTCCACTTAGTGATCAGAATGTGGCTCTGACAAAGGGTCATCCAGACTCAAAACATTGACTCTATTCTCTCTCCACAGTTGCTGTCAGACCCTGTTGAGATTTTCCACTTTGAATTCGATAGGATTTACCCAAAATGTATTTTGCTTGCACTCCTCATGGCCAAGGGAAGAGAATTATGCCCATGAATCTGACCTGAGGTGAAAGGGCAAAGTGCTAACTCCATCTTGCTACTCTGAAAAGTAATTGGCTTCATTTTGTACGTGGCACACAGCCCCATCAAAACCAACCAAATTCTGATCAACTTTACCACAGGTTTCATTTCAAAATGGTTCGTCAGGAGCAGTTAGACTTCTTCAGCTCACCTCAGCAATGTAATTTCATATTCACTTGACTGTGCTATCGTGGGATGTTGTCCAGGGGGAGGGCAAGGGTGATGCAGCTACAAACATCTCCCCAGCTACACATAATGACAATGTGAACTGGGCTCACATGCTGATCCCACATCAAATGCTTCAGTGATAAAAGAACCCACATAGGCCGATGAAATCATTAACAGATTGGAAATACTCAAACAACAGGGACTCAACCACTTAAAAGGGATTGGCAAACCTTCTTCCACTTTCTTCTGTCAGGAAAAAGACACAAAAGTTTAAGGTCACGTACCAATCGACTCAAGAACAGCTTCTTCCCTGTTGCCATCAGACTTTTGAATGGACCTACCTTGCACTAAGTTGATCTTTCTCTACATACTAGCTATGACTTTAACACTACATTCTGCACTCTTTCCTTTCCTTCTCTCTGAACAGTATGCTTTGCCTGTATAGCATGCAAGAAACAATACTTTTCATTGTACACTAATACACGTGACAATAATAAATCAAATCAATTCAAAGAATTGACTAGCAAAATGGGACCATTGTTGTACTAGAGGTTAGAGGGTGTTTAGAAAATACATACTATATTTTAGGATTAGGTTGATGATTAAGAGGAGCAATAAACAGCAAGGATTGGTAGGGTGGCACAGTGGCTAGCACTGCTGCCCGTCAGTGCCAGGAACCCGGGTTCAATTCCAGCCTCTGGTAACTGTGTTCTCTCTGTTTCTGCGTAGGCTTCCACCAGATGTTCCAGTTTCCTCCCACAGTCCAAAGATGTATGGATTAGGTGCATTGGCTAAATTGTCCCTTGGTGTCAGGGAGATTAGCAAGGTAAATATGCAAGATGACGTGAATAGGAGCTGGATGGGATTGTTGTTGGTGTGGGCTCAGTGGGCTGAATGGCCTCTTTCTGCACTGTCTCAAGTCTATTTGGAAAGCTAACCCGAAAGCTTGTGAGTCTATTATCAAATAAATCGGTTGTACTAAAACCTGGTGTTGTCAGACTTTTTACTGTGTTTACGCCAGTCCAACGCCGGCATACCCACATCATTAGAAATGGATATCAGAACTGCATCATACTACCATCTAGTGGCTGTTCTATGAATGAACTAATTATTTTCAAAACTAAAACCTCACCTAAACCTATAGGTTTGATGCTCTGATCCTGTGATTTCACTGAGTAACTGTTTTGATGACCATTACTAATCATAATTTTATTCAACATCTCATACCTGCCAACTGTCTTCATACATGGTTCATGTCTCTTTCAGTCTCTGATGTAACAGATCGAAATATAAATGCTAACCACATTAAATAGCTTACAAGAATTCACGTAGGATTCCTACTGTCAAATTGGAAATTTTAAAATATCGAAACACTGCGTGGCCACAACTCTGTTCACTGACTGTAGATGATTCAAGAAACAGATACAGAAAGAACAAGTAGTTACTGACAAAACATAAAACGATGGCTCTTTAAAGAGAATGTTCTTTGTGGCCATTTGTTAAAATGTCAGAATAATAGTCTTCTGTGATTATAATTAAATAGATAGGTCAAAAATCAACCTTCGGAACTCTTGAGGTGCAGAGGGATCGAGTTATCCACGTACATGAATCGCAAAAGGTTGATATGCAGGTACAAGTAATTAGGACGACAAACAGAATATCGCTATTTATTGATAGGGAAATGGAATACAAAATAAGAATTTCTTTTGCTACAGTTGTGCAGTGCATTGATAAGACCACATTTGGTCTAATCACATCTGGAATAGTTTGGGCTCCTTAGTTAAGAAAGAATATAAAAATGTCTTAGAAGCAGTACGGAGAAAGTCTACTAGACTGATTCCTGAGAATCACAGGGTTATCAAGTGAGTAAAGGTTGGATAGGTTGGGCCTATATCCATTAGAGTTTAGAAGAATGAGAGGTGATCTTATTAAAACATATAACATCCTAAGGGGAGTTTATTTATTTATTAGCTTCACAAGTAGATTTACATTAACACTGAAATGAAGTTATTGTGAAAATCCCGTAGTCGCCACACTCCGGTACCTGTTCACGTACATAATTTAGCATGGCCAATGCCTAATTAGCATGCCTTTCAGACTGTGGGAGGAAACCAGAGCACCCAGAGGAAACACACGCAGACACGAAGAGAACGTGCAGACGCTGCAACACAGTGACCCAAGCTGGGTATTGAACCCGGGCCCCTGATGCTGTGCAGCCATTGTGCCACCCTGTGTTGAAAGGGTGGATGATGAAAGGGTGCTCCCCCATGGCAGAGACAAGAACTAGGTTACACGGGTTCAAAATAAAAGGTCTCCCATTTAAGACAGATGTCAGGAGAAACCTTTTCTCTCAGAGGGTCACGAGTCTGTAGAACTTGCTTCCCCAGAGGCAGGGTCATTGAATGTTTTTAAGCCAGAAGCAATTAAGTTCTGACAAAAAGGCAATCAAAAGTGTCAGTGGTAGGCCACAATCAGATCAGCCATGACTTTACTGAATGGCAGTGCAGGCTTTTGGAGGCCGAACAGCCTGCTCCTGCTCCTGTTCCTAATTCATGTAGAGACATCGAAAATAGAAGCAGGAGTAGGCCATTCAGCCCTATGAGATTGGCCATTCATTATGATCATGGCTGATCATCAAATTCAATATCCTGAACCCACCTTCCCCCCATATGCCTTGATCCCAAGAGTTATATCTCATTTCTTCTTGATGATCGTGTAACCTGCCTGGAACATGACATATCCAGACATAGCATCATAACTGAGCAGAAAGAGATCATTTGGCCCATTAAGCCTGCACTGACAATAATCCCACCCTGGTCCTATCCCCATAACCCTATGTATTTATCCTGCTGATCTCCCTGACAGCAAGGGTCAATTTAGCATGGCTAATGTGCCTAACCTGCATATCTTTGGAGTGTGGGAGGAAACCGAAGCACCCGGAGGAAACCCACACAGACACGGGAAAAACGTGCCAACTCCACACAGACAGTGAACCAAGGCTGGAATTGAATTCAAGTCCTTGGTGCTGTGAGGCAACAGTCCTAACCACTGTGCCACCCTAAATGGGCACTCCACATGGTGAAATCACCCCCACAATGCAAAACAAAGCCATTCAGCCTGCACCAACCACAATCCCACCAAGCCCTATCCCCGTAACCGTATGTATTTATCCTACTAATCCCCCTGACATTGAGGGTCAATTTACCATGGCGAATCAACCTAACCAGCACATCTTTCGGACTGTGGGAGGAAACCAGAGCACCCGGAGGAAATCAATGCAGACACAGGGAGAATGTGCAAACTCCTAACAGGCAATGATCCAAGCTGGGAATCGAACCCAGGTCCCTGGTACTGTGAGGCAGCAGTGCTAACCACTATGCCATCGTACCTCCCTTGTTAATTGATATTAGAATTAAGAATCAATTCTGAGCCCTTACTCTCTCTTCTCTTTCCATATGGAGGCAATATTCTTGAGGACCGTCTTTAGAGATAACTATGCTTGCAAAATGCACCCAGTTGACATGAATAAATGAATACAAGAACCACCTCTTTGGGTAGCCAGCCTCACAAGTTAAAGATTCCAGTCTGACATCAAATCTTAAATCTTTGATAAGAGACACTGTGACAAAGGAGGCGATTCTCCCAAAAGTGCTGAATTAGTGGGAAAACTGGTGTAGATTATGACTGTTTTTTCAGTGCAACTTCAGACCTGAATCTCCACACTCTGTGCAATGCAGAGGTCACAATCGTGAATATCATTAAAAGCTTAGAGCGTGGGGCCTATTAACACCAAAGAGCTTGAAATTGGTGGGATAAGCGGGAACCTGCACATGCACACATCGCTGGGAAATTTCTGAAACTCCCACCATCCAGATCACTGCCATCCAACCCCATACACATCACTGGCTTCATAGCTGGCCCCACAACACACCATCCCACCCCACCTCCCCACACACTGACATGGCTGCCCCCTCCCCCATACAGACAGCCCTAGCCCCCCCTTCCCCATACAGTCATCACTGTCCCCCATGTCCTCCCACATACAGACATGGCTGCCCATTCACCCCATGCCCCCATGGATCTGGATAATATGCATGCCCAATCCCTCCATTCTGCAGCTGCTTCATCTAGTTAGGCCTCAGTCAGCACATGGTGCACTCCTCCCCCACCCTGGATCACCAGCACTCAGTTGAGTCCCTGACCACACCCCACGACAAGGCAATGCCACTGCGAATTGCCCTGGAGGAGGGGAGTAAGCAGGACTCCTTGATGGGGCTTCCCAAACTGAGCTACAGCGTTGCCCTGGAGGTAAAAGGTAAGCAGGAACCTCACCCAGAGAGCTCTGAGAAAATAGAAGCCCCCCAATCCCCCCACCCCAGATATCACAGGTCCATGGGCCAGTACCTGAAGACAGGAGGAGGAAGGCCACCAGGCATTTCCAGGGCCTGCCTGCAATATTCCCCACGCTCCCCTCACTTATCCCCTCACACCAGTTCAAGACTGCCATGTCGAGACTTTTATGTAATCACGCCAAAGAGGTGGCAGACGTAAACGTGGGTGGAGACTGCAGTGTCAATCCCTGCAATGGCATGCTAAGGTATGGTAAGTAATGCAAATCAGCAGCACACCGGTTTTCAGCGGGTTCCTGGAGGCATCATTTTTCTCTGGTTGGGAGATGGACGCAGGTCATAAAAGCTGGCAGGGAACCTGTGAAATAGCCAACATGCACATTTCCCTGTCCAACTCACCAGAAAAGTTGCAGGTCGCGCTGGGAGAATCAGGCCCAAAGTCTCATATTGCAGCAGGCAATTTCTTCTCCTTTATAAAGGGCTCATTAACTCTGACAAAAGGTCACAGACCTGAAAAGCTAACCCTGTTTCTGTCTCCACAGATGTTGAGTCATGATGTAGAGATGCCGGTGTTGGACTGGGATAAACACAGTAAGAAGTCTCACAACACCAGGTTTAAGTCCAACCAGTTTATTTGATGATGATCCCACAAGTTTTCAGAAACAGTGTTCCTTCATCAGGTGTGTGCAAGGTTCTGATCAGAGAAAGGCATATAAAGACACAGTTTACAGAATACTGATTAGGATGCAAGTCTTTGCTATTCAAGTCTTAAAGATGCAGACAATGTGAGCGGAGATAGCATTAGCATAGGTTAAAGAGGTGTATTGTCTCCAGACAGGGCAGTAAGTGAGATTTTACAAGCCCAGGCAAGTCATGGGGGTTACAAATAGTACGACACACCTGACAAAGGAACACCTTTGAAAACTTGTGGGATCACTATCAAATAAACTGGTTGGACTTAAACCTGGTGTTGTGAGACTTCTTACTGTGTCCACAGATACTGCCAGGTCTGCTGAGCGTTTCCAGCATTTTCTGTCTATAATTCAGATTTTCCGCATTCAACAATACTTCACTGTGGTATTACTGTTCAACTCATTCTTTCACTCAAGCACCAGGCTGCTGAAAGGTGCTTCATTTTAATGAGGTGTTATTGCCAGCAGACATAGCCAAGCATCTGATGGAGAATGTTAATGGAAAAGCATGGCTTTTAATCCTGATGAACTACTTCTTGTTACAGACTTTGTATTTTCTCAATAGTTAGTGGAGAATCTCTGGCAGATGCTGTTAATTTTCAGCAAAAATAATAATTGCTGCAAAGTATATAACAGGCATAACTACATGGAAAGACCAAAGTACACTCAGCTATTGGCCACTTATCATGACATTCTATTTCTGTCCAAAACTGCAGTAAAAGGTTTTGAAGCTTCACGGTACCTTAACAACAGACTTGACTTAATTAACAATGGTTTTAGTTTTCAATGCTATCAATATTATAATTAAAACAAAAACAAATTCCAATAGTGCATACCTAAAAAAAATTAGTAAATTAGTGCATTTTGAGAAGAATGGACTAAGGATTGTGTGTGTCACATATAGGCTTACATTAACACTGCAATGAAGTTACTGTGAAAATCCCCTAGTCACTACTCTACAGTGCCTGTTCATTTACACTGATGGAGAATTTAGCATGGCTAATGCAACTAATCAGCATATCTTTCAGACTGTGGGAGGAAACCAGAGCACCCAGGGGAAATCAACGCAGACACAGGGAGAACGTGCAGACTTCGTACAGTGACCCAAGCTGGGAATCAAACCAGGCTCCCTGGTGCTGTGAGGCAGCAGTGCTAACCAATACGAAGCAGTACTTGAAATAAAGCAATGGGAGAAATGTAATTTTTATTACCTTGGCTCAGCTGGTAGCATTCTTGTCTGTGAATCTAAAAGCTGTGCCAAAGTCTTACTCCAGGACTTAGGCACATGTTTTGAACACTAAATGTACAGGATTGCAGTGCTGAAGGTGCCATATTTTGCATGTGACAGATGCCTGTAGTCTGTGTTGAATCCTGTCACTTTTCAAGAGTGCACAAGGATTTCACCTGACGTTCAAACTCCTCCCACAAACAGCATTACGAAGAGGTTAACCGGTCAGTCAGCTCACTGTTATTTAAGAGATCTTGTGTGCAAATTGACTGTTTACCTATGTAATGTTGACTGAAGTCCAAAAGTACTTGTCAACAATGAAGCACTTGGGGCATTTGTGAACTTGGATGTTCCAAGATCATTCGATGTGCGTTCATTGTTTTAGAAGAGCAAAATAGCGGGATGCTGGAAATCTGTAATGAAAACAGAAAGCACTGGAAAAACTGAGGATGAAAAGTTGTAGGCCTGAAACATTAATTCTGTTTCTAATCTACTGCTAAGTATTTCCAGCATTTTCAAATTTTCGATCAATTTAATGAGTATGGAAAAGTAATAGAAATACTGCAAATGCAAGAACAAGTTGCTAAATAAGCAACTTTTTTTTGCAAAAGAACGCATCAAAAACAAAAGTCACAAAGTTTATCAAGAATAACGGAATATTTGTTAAAATGAGGAGTTAAAACAGAAAGCTAGGTTATTGATAACATGGCAAATGCACCTAACCCGCATGTCTTTCGGACTGAGAGCGGAAACCCATGCAGACAGGGAAAATGTGCAAACTCTGCACAGTCACCCAAGCCAGGAATCGAACCTGAGGCCCTGGCACTGTGAGACAGCAATGCTAACCATTGTACACTGCTGTCCACCTTATTGGAAAGGAACTCCCCCTCCCCCTTCCTGATAGATAACAGGAGGAGGTAGTGTTGGAGTGTGGAAAAGGGGTAAGTGGGTTGTGAGTGATACAAGGAAGCGATCAGGAATGGCCTTGTCTACAATTGAGACTATGGGACCATCCAGACCAAGTGAGATGGCAAGGTCATGGGGGTGCCTGTAAATATAGGTTGGGGAAGTTATATGGAGGGAGTGAAATTTAGGGAGAATGAGAGCGCAGCAAATTCAGAGGAGATAATGATGAGCTGAGCTGGAGCCTGAAATGACCAAAGATAGAAAATTGTTCAGGGGAAATAGTGAAGACACCATGGCGAGAACATTTTTTTAATTGCACTTGGGAGGGCAATAGAGAATGGTGACTTTGAAAAAGAATTTTAAATGAACACAAGGTACAAAAGATTTCTGTCTAGCACGCAGTCACATTTAGTTCCTGTCACAATTTTATCACTTCTAGCAATCATGACTAAGTGTAAAATATTGGACTATTTTTAAATCAAGTGCTTAAAATTTTAATAGGTTTCTATAATTGCATTTAATTTACCTTTCTAGCGTCCCACAAAGTTAAATTGTTGCTCCCAAAGTTCTGTTTCATGTCCAATCACCTAGGTAATGTGGCAGGCGAGTTTTAGTTTTTAATTCATATTTCCACCCATTCTATTAGTCCTTTCCTGCTGCCATCATATCCATGTCAGGTACCAAACCTTCATACCTTATTGCCAGATATTTCCTCTCCCAATTCACATTTCTCTCAGGCCTGTAGCTTCCTCACATTTTTCATGCCTGTCTGGTTATTGCATTTCACCCCCACTTCCTATTTGGTCTAGAGCTCACACCTTCACATCCTCTTCAGCTCTGCATCAGCCCTACAAGTAGTGTCCAATCTCTGCAGCTTTCAGTAACACACTATGGGGGCAGTAGGGTGGCACAGTTGGGACCCGGATTCAACTCTTGGTTTGGCTCACTGTCACTGCGGAGTCTGCATGATCTCCCCATTTGTGCATGGGCTTCCTCCCATAGTCTGAAAGATGCGCTGGTTGGGTGGATTGGCCATGCTAAATTCTCTGTGTACCCAAACAGGTGCCAGAGTGTGGCAACTCAGGGATTTTCACAGTAACTTCATTGCAGTGTTTATGTAAGCCTACTTGTGACTGATGAATAACTAAAAAAACTATGAGCAGAAAGATGAATCTGACAAGGCTGAACAGAAAAGATCAGCGTCGAGAACATAAAAACAGAGGGAGTCAACTGATTAGTAGGCAATTAAGTGTGAATAGTCACAGGTGGCATGCTGTTTGGAGTAATGGTTGGTTATTGGTAGATTACAGGAATAAGAAATAGGGGTGAACAACAGCAGTGGGGAAGAGAAACAAGAAAGTAGGAGATATGGAAGGTAGGAGGAAAATTGCAAAGGCTTTTAAAGAGGGGCAGTAGCAGACTACAGTAACAACTCTCCACCATGCCACACCACCCACTCAAAAGGAATGGGAAACATGTCAAAAATAGTAAAGGGAAAAGAAAGACGGAGAGGAAACAATAGGTGAGAGAGATTGTGTACACCATGACCTATTAACACATTTTGAACACAGTTGATCGTTGTGGTGTTAGAGTCAGGATCAAGTGCAGGTAATGGAAAGCCAGAGACTAAGGAATAGTGGAGCCACAGCATTAGTTTCATTTTAACATATTCCAACCTTAGTTTTATGTATTTTAATTATATAAAACTATATCCACATTTGTAAAAGAAACTGCGTATGTAAAATTGTAACAGTATAATTATACACTCCCATCAATGACGCTGCTGCAGTGTCTCTGTTAACAGGAGGGGAGGTATTACATCATGGCAACGTCAAATACCATTTGCACTCTAAATCTCAGGTCTTGGACTTAATTAGTCTCCAGCAGACTTATCGTAGAATCCCTACAGTGCAGGAGGCCATTCAGCCTATTGAATCAGCACCAATAATTCCACCCAGGCCCTATCCCTATACCCCACATAGTTGCCCTGCCAATCCACCTAACCTAGACATCTTAGGACACAAAGGGGCAATTTATCATGGCCAAACCACCTAACCCCCACACAGACGCATCTTTGGGACTATGGAAAGATACTGGAGCACCCAGAGGAAACCCACACAGACACAGGAACAACATGCAAACTACACACGGGCTGGAATCAAACTCTGGTCCCTGGTGCTGTGAACACAGTAAGAAGTCTCACAAACACCAGGTTAAAGTCCAACCAGTTTATTTGATAGTAAACCCACAAGCTTTTGGGGTTTGCCCCTTCGTCAGGTGAGTGGAGTGTTCTGGTCTCAGATGCGTGGTGCTATGAGGCAGGAATGCTAACCATTGTACCACCATTTAATTGTTTCACTGACTGGCCTAGCCTGTAACATGCACAAGTAAAGGGGCTAATTTATTGTTTTTCCATAAATGAAATATTGTAAATTACTGGTCAAAATTGCACATTCAATAGTGCTTTTGGAGAAGGCTAATCAACCCTCATCCATGGAATACAATATCACTTTCATTGTACCAGGGAAAAAATTATTTTACAAAGCTGCATTTACTAAAACAAATTGACTGACTAATATTAACACTTTCACTTGCAACATTAGTCAGAAAAGTATTTCCTTATTTCACAGTGTACAAGAACCCATTTGTAAGCTGCACTCCAATTTTCTCATTTCCCTGCTGCTGTCTTCTATTCTCTTCCCTCAGCCGAACTAAATTGAGGCAGCTAATGTTTGTTTTGGCACAAGTTGATAGTCATGTTGTACTAAAGTTGACCACACTATCACACCAGATTTGATTAACATCCAGAAATAAATGAGAAAAAGCAGGTGTTTTTATTCAAGTACAATTGTGACATAGATTTCTTGTCACAGTACTTTGTTCACCTTTTTAGTCTAACCCTGTTGAATGATACCAAGGGTGAAAATCATATTCTGTAAAAGCTGCATAATTGATCCACTTCCACAATCTGCATTTTCAATGCCACCTCTAAAGGGCACAATATGGAAGGCAATGAATGCGGAAGTTAGCAACCAAAATAATTATTTCAGTAGGTCTTTTAAGTATCTTCACTGTCCTTAGCAAACAGAACTGAAAGTTAAAACGATCATCTTGCAAATGGAACAAGGCAGCCAACCTTGAAATGAAGTAGTTAGTATAACAAAAAAAATTTAGAAGGGAAAATGCATCAACAGCTAAAAATGACTAACAGCAAGAACAGCTAATGAGATTGCCATAATTGTGCATTTAAAAGCATCAAATGTAGAAATAGGAGTATTTTGTAAGCTTGCTGGTTCTCAGAATTTTTTAATAAACAGAAATTCAGTTTTGCACATGTACGTACGTAACATTCGCAAACCTGCAGGCGTACAAATCCTTTTAAATAATATTCTTCCAAATAGGAGCACTCATTTTCTAATGTGTTCAACCTTGCATTTTCACTAATGAAGATCATTGGGCCCTTTAAGTTACTAATATCTTGTAACAAATTAATTGAGAAAATCCAGGTTTTAATCTCAGAACGAAACAATTGAACTTAGTTACTCACGTGAACATTTTCACCAGTTCTATGGTAAGCAGTGGCACAGGGCTAGAAAGTTGCATCAAAATGAACCTTGCTAGATGATTTATCCCACCATGTCCCAGAAGCAGTACCAGAGAAAGTCTTCAAGTGTATCTAAAGTACAGATTATGGATCACATGTAGCCCATAAGCCATAGGAACTCAATACCACTTGCACTGTGGATCTATAGGTTTTGAAAAGGGTTATTTGAGTATTGTTACTGACGGATAAACCGATAATCAGGACATCAGGTCATACTAGTATCCACAGCTTGAAATAAACATGCTGTGTAAATACAAGTTGTAACAATAAAACACCCACAGGTGAATCACGTAACAATTGACGCTGAGCCCAAGACATTTGGTTAGCAAAAAGCTTGGTCAAAGAGTTAGGTTTTGAGGAGCATCTTGAAGGAGAGATGTGGACTGGCTTTGGTGTTGTTTAGGGAAGAAACTCCAGGGCTTAGGGTGGTGTGGGTTGCATAAAAGCTCAGGATTTGGAGGAATGCAGAGTGATCAGAAAGTTTTTGGGGGGTAGGTGAGGTTTGAAGAGGTTAAACCACTTGGAAAGTGGTTTGACCATGAAGGTAAGATTGAGATATTGGTGCAATGGAGCCACAGTGGCAATTGGTGAATTGTCAATAATGGTGAAGGTTTGGATATAGGCAGCAGAATTTTCAATCTTAGGTTTATGGGGGGTGGGGGAGAAACGATGGGAAGACAACCAGAACAGCACTAGAATAGGCAGTTCTGAAGGTAACAAAGTTGGATGAGGGTTTCAGCAACACATGGGTTCAGGTGGGGCAGAGGAATGTGTAAAATAATGGAAATATTAAAGTCCACACAACATAGAATCTGTAGTGTGGGCCTAACTAGCTAACATACTAAGTCAAACATTTTGGGCAAGTTTGGGCAGCAAACAGACCACACGGAAGAAAGATGAGTAAGTAAACCCTGAAGAAGACATTATGCAAAGGAACATTGATTGATTAAGAGTGGATAAAATGGCAGATGGAGTATAATGGTGAGATTTGGTTATACAATTTATTGGGGAAAGAAAAATAGAAAAATTAAATAATTTTCAAATCGCAAAAAACTGTTTCACTGTTGGTATTTGGAGTGATTGGTGTGTCCTTGTGCAAGACATACAAGTCATCATGGAACAGGGAATTCCCAGGTCTGGCAGCAGGGCAGCACAGTGGTTAGCACTGCGCCTCAGTGCCAGCAACCTGGGTTCGATTCCTGGCTTGGGTCATTGTTTCGAGTCTGCATGTTCTCCTTGGGTTAGTGTGGGTTTCCTTCCACAATCCAAAGATGTGCAGGTCAGGTGAATTGGCTATGCTAAATTGTCTGAGTGGTACCCGAAAAAGCACCGGAGTGCGGCGACTAGGGGATTTTCACAGTAGCTTCATTGCAGTGTTAATGTAAGCCTACTTGTAATAAATAAACTCTTCTTTATTGAATTCATGTTTTTATTATAGTTCCAGCAGAGTTCTTTGCAGAAAGTTAGCATGCATATACAGGCAAGTAAAAATACTTTGTTGGTCTTTTCTTGCAAACGACTTGGAATAAATGAGCAAAGTCTTGCTGCAATTGTACAATCCTAATCAGACCAGACTTGGAATACTGCATAGCTTTGATCTCCAATCCACAGTAAATATTTGATTGCCTTTGAATAATCACAGTGAAGGTTCATTAGGATAAGATGGATGTCTTGAGATAACTCAAATGCAGTTTAGAATGAGGGGGGGGGGGGGTTCTCATTGAAACACATGATGCCGAGGGCTCAACAAGGTAGGTACTGAGAGACTGTTTCTTCTAGTTGGAGAGTCCAAGAATGAAGTGGTATAGGCTCTGGATGTGGGATGGAGTTGAGTCATTTCTTCAGAGGGTGGTGAATCTTTGGAATTCTCTAGGTAGGAGGGTTGCAAAAATCACAGTCAGCACATTCAAGCTAAGTTTGGTTGCTTTTTGGAGTCTAAGGGAATCAAAGTGGAATTAAGGTTGAGGATCAGCCATGAATTAAGTGACAGAGCAAGTTCAAGAGACCATATTGGCCTAATTCTGTTCATATTTATGCAGAACAGAAAAATAGAACTAAAATATAAAGTCAAAGAATTGGAGAAACCAAGATAAAGATTAAGCATCACAATTACATTTCCCCTTTTATTCCTTCCATCCCACCACCTCAAAAATACTTTGGATATTACACGACACAATCAACTTGATTATGCATAAATGTTGACATTAAAGTAATGACTGTTACCCATCGCTTATGTCTCTTAATAGGTGTGATGCAATAGCCAGTTTTACTTAAATTTTACCAGCAGGCTGTAGAATAAACTAGATAGCTTATATGTGACATTTTGAACTGAAGAACAAGGAAAGTTCTGCATCACAACGCACAGATCTATTCTAAACCACACATCTCGATCAACTCAAGGTGTTCCACTTGAAGATTAACACCGAACGTATCAGGCCGTTGAACAATATGGTGCAGATATGATACACCCATGGTACTCACTTTTTCCTCCCAATTGCAGTTAGTTGTTAAGTATTTTAAAATTCTGTACACAATTATTTGGCGTTTTTTCAAATGTCAATTTCTGAAACTTGAAGACTTCGATTTCAGTGCAATTTGTATACTTTTGTCTAGAGTAGAGTGCAGTTTTGCTACTGGCACATGAATGGAAAAAAGCTGAACAGAAATGAATAGAGGCATTAAGAACAGATCACTTGTGCTTGCTAAATAGATATTGTTTATTAAGGCTTGTATTCTCCTAGAGGAAAGAAAATCAACCCAATGATGTTCATTTACCTTACAGGCAATATTCCATAGACATAACTAAAATTGTCTAAATATAAGTCTAAATGATAGTTTTTTTTTTAAACTGAGGTCCATTTTTGTAACTAGGTTCAGAAGAGTTAATTGTTTTCTTTCTAACGATAGTAAAGTTCCTCTACATAAACACGTGCAAGTTTCTGTGAACTAAAGCAACAGGCATGAGCACCGTTTCATGCTTTATCCAGTCGGCAGCAATTTCAATGGTTCCCTCATTCCACAGACATACAGTACAGCAAAGTACAGCTTTCAGACAGAAAAACAATCAAAATATTTCATCCCAGAAGAATCAAGAGACGTTTGCATCAATTTATATTTTGAGACATCAACCATCGTTTCCACTATTTGCTCCTATATTAAAGCTCAGCTTTAGAGAAGGAAAAAAAGAAATGGCCTTGGGATTTTCATGAGAATGCAAATTAACAGCGACTCGAAAAGAACACCAGAAAGCTCAAAGTTAACACACATCACCAAAAACTAGTAACGTTGAAAGCATCACATCATCCAAACTACATAAGGCTGATGCAGTAATATTTCCCATAAAGGGGAGCATGAAGGGTCCCTCTTTACAGGATTGCGAAACAAATGCAGGCTAAAGCTTCAGTGTAACAGAAGTTACCAGTGACTGCTACAGCATTTAGGTGCAAAATTACAAACAAAATGCAGACCAGTCTGGGCAAAAAAACAAAAAAAAAACAGAAATGTACTAAAAACGTGATGTAGCTTTTAATTCCCCTGCACATAAAGATATCACTGGAGCAGAAAGCTTTGTTTTTTTTTCATTCTGATGCTGCATCACAGCACCAGGTTCAGTTTTTTTTAATTCAAGTTAAATGTTTTCTTATCATTTGCTTCGGTTCAGGTGCTCCTGCAGAGAAAGAGAAAAGTTACTTTGAAAGAGCATGAAAAGTTATAAACTATTTTGCACAAGTATTCTATGACACACAATGCATGAATTCCACTGTAATTAGATTTTCAAACTACAGTCAATAAAAATCACCCTGTTGGTCCTTGTCTTTTTATTTTATACTTGGCAAATGTGGACTTTGGTAGAAGTTTACACAGTCCACAGTTAATCATTTACATGCACAGTATTTTGCAGGCTTCAGAAAACACAACATGCAGCTTTTTTTGTTGGAAACTCGTTTACTACAATAACTTGTACTGTAGGTGGCCGGAGTGCTAGTTGAAGCTGCATTGACTGGAGAGATTGTGAACCAAGGTGTTTAGATTCAGAAGACAATGACCATTTTCAGATTTCTATACATTGAGTAATGATCCAAAGCCAGCAAAGCTTACAGAAGTGGTTCTCAGGATGCCCATCTAAGGGATTTTCAAATTTCCAGTTTCTTTTACTGTACCTCATGCATAGCGGCACCCTAACACCAAATCTCTCATCAGTTCTTCTCAACTGAAGTTAATTTATAACACTTGCAAATAACTATTAGATGACTTTATTTTGAACACCAGACTTATCTGTCCAAAAATGAGGTTCCCATCAGTCCTCACTGCAGGCAAACGTGGGTTAATTTCAGGGATGTGCCAGATTCATAAATGCATAATTCCGAGCAGGTAGGAGAGGGCCAAAGGAAAGATTTGGAGTTGCAAGAATCAGGTCCCAAGGTGAAATTCATAAGGTTTGGGGCAGTTTACTTCCAATATCCTCTTGCCCACCTATATAATTAAGCGCATCACTAATGTCGAGCTTTTCATTAAAAAAATTGACAAAATCTTTTCGAATTGTTAATAATCATTTGCACTTTGCCCCTTGCCCAGTTTCTTTTGCTGCAAAAGATAATCTTAAATAACATTATTTGGCAAGATATTTTAAAATAAACACTATTTGCCGCACTGTTGCAACATAATGGGAATGGAACAACCCTTTTAAGATTTGCTGTCTCACCAAAAATCATACCGGTCATCAGGCCGTACTTCTAACCAAGTTTTAGCTCTGCTTTAGACAGAGGGTCTTTTACAACCAGGAGGGGCTAACCCTGCAACTTTCACAAAGTCAGCCCCTACAGTGTCTATATTATAGGGAACGCAATTCAAGTACCACCGACATTGCAATTTTGAAATGATAAAAAAGGTAGATTTACAATATGTAGCAAATTTGTATTTCATTCCCAAGGACATACGATCTACCACTCATACAGCCTGATAACCTTTTCTCAACCATCTCCTTGGAAGTATTCAAAGTGGGAAATTGTTTACAATTATTTTATTCAAAGGGAGAAATGCAGCAGTATATACCAATGGGTTCTTCTACTAAGTAAACACATTTAATTGTTGGTAGACTAGGCAGATAGGCTTTTCAAAACAATAGTCTTTAATTACCTGTACTGCCAACTGTTAACACATGACTTCTCCCACTGAAACTCAACTTGAATGATTAATGTGAAATGGAAGAGTTTGTCATTAGAATATCTTCCCTTTCTAGAACAGGAAGAGAAAGAGAGTCCACAACAATGAAAAACATTCACACCAAAATGTATTTTATAATTATCCTAACCCTTGACGTTTCAGAAGTTTGTAGAATAGGCCAAGACGTTGCGTGGGGGAAGATGGGCGGTGGTGCGCAAGTGGGAAAAGATAATAGAAAAACTCCTGCCCAGAATAGCAAATTGGTAAAGAGTTAAGATTTTGTGCTCTTTAAATAGAAATTGGAGTATGATTAGGAGTTGATGCAATGATGGTCAGAAGAGGCTATAGGGAATAAGGAGAAAGTTTTATCCCTAATGCTGCTGACTCTGGCAACAACATAGCTCAATTGTTTGGAATGCCAAGCCAGCTATGTGCCAAGATGCAGCTCAAATTATGCAATGCAAATTCTTGAACACCACATCTTTGGGAATTGGGGTTACATTAGTCTTGCTGTCATCTACAAATTTTGGCTTTATGCTTTCTACACTGGGATGATCAAATATATTGTTTGTTGATAACTTATAAAATGAATTCACTGGGAACAGAAGTGAAGATCTAATGCACTGGTTTTCAAATTGGGATACCTGGATCCTACAAAATCCATGTATTCTTCCTTTTGTTGACTTGCTAGTACATTATTTACGTTGCATAGTAAGGAACATAATTCCTGCATAGTTACATGGTATCTCTACCTGCAAGAAGTTACAGCAAGGGTTTCAGGAACTATGCTATATTAAGTCCCTTAATTCAAGTCAACATTCTAAGTTATTACAGTTAATTTCAGCAGAACGGACAGATTTATAGTGCTTAACAATATTCAGCAATATAAAAGTGGTGCAGCTCTGCATAATAAAGCTGACCCTGCATCTCCTTCCCACCCACTGGCAGTTTACCTTCCTGCCTGCTTTTGCTCTTTCCTCCCCACCCAAGGTCCTATTCCCGTATTCCAACATAGTTACTTTGCTAATCTCCCTAACACTAAATGGCAATTTAGCATGACCAATCCACCTAACCTGCACATCTTTAGACTGCGGTAGAACCAGAGCACCTGGATGAAACCCAGTCATGGGGAGAACGTGCAAACTCAACACAAATAGTCACCTGAGGCCAGAATTGAACTGGATCCCTGATGCCGTGAGGCAGCAGTGCTAACCACTGTGCTGGTTTTGGAATTTAATGTTGGTAAGTGTGAGGTGGTCCACTTTGGTAGGAATAATGGTAGGAAGGACTATTACTTACGGGGCAAAAAACTGCAGCAGGCGACGGTGCAGAGGGACCTCGGGGTCCTTGTGCATGAGTCGCAAAAACCCAGCTTGCAGGTGCAGCAGGTGGTCAGGAAGGCGAATGGGATGCTGGCCTTCATAGCGAGGGGGATTGAATATAAAAGTAGGGAGGTCTTGCTGCAGCTGTATAGGGCATTGGTGAGGCCGCAGCTGGAGTACTGTGTGCAGTTTTGGGCGTCGCACCTGCGCAAAGATATTTTGGCCTTGGAGGGAGTGCAGAGGAGGTTTACTAGGCTGATACCGGAGTTGAGGGGGTTGAGCTATGAGGAGAGGCTGAATAAACTAGGCTTGTACTCGTTGGAGTTTAGAAGAATGAGGGGAGATCTCATTGAGACATATAAGATGATGAATGGGATGGATAGGATAGAGGTGAAGAGACTCTTCCCGCTCAAAAAAGACAGTAGGACTAGGGGGCACAGCCTCAAGATAAAGGGGGGAGCGGTTTAGAACAGAGTTGAGGAGGAACTTCTTCACTCAAAGGGCGGTGAATCTCTGGAATTCTCTGCCCGTTGAAGTGGTGGAGGCTGCCTCGCTAAATATTTTTAAGACGCGGATTGATGGGTTTTTGATAAGAGAGGGGATTAAGGGTTACGGGGAGAGGGCGGGAAGGTGGAACTGAGCCACGACAGATCAGCCATGATTTTACTGAATGGCGGGGCAGGCTCGATGGCCTACTCCTGCTTCTATTTCTTATGTTCTTATATCTTTTCGCCAAAAGAAAGAAGTGGCCTCTCAGTGGTTGCTACTGGCCTAATAGTGCACATGATCTTCAACAGTCTCAAGAGTCTGCTGTCACCAGTTTCTCTTCTCTATCTTTCTAGGGAGACATACCATGAAAGTGCAAGGTATTGTAATCCATCTTAATCAGTCGACTGATGATGCAATTAATACATGCTTGATGGATAGAGAATTATGCCAAGTACTAAAATATGCAATTTTGCTCTGATGCAAAAACAGATTTGGTAGAAACCAGAAGCAAGTCTTAATTCAGGGAAATAACTGCCTTCCCCATGTCCATCTGGGTACTTTGCTGGAATGGAAATCTACTGAATGACGATTCCCTTCTTGTTCTAGATTAAGTTTTCTGTTGACGCTTACCCGAAGTCTTTGAAGCAAAGCTTGAAGAGGAGGAGGAGGAGGAGGATTGATACAGCAGCTCTGATGCAGCTCATTCTCCCTGATGCTTCGACTGTGCCTTCATAGATACGGTGGCTGGAAGGGCAAGAGGAGTGGGATGACTTTGAGCACTTGCCAGCCAGAGGCAAGTCAGATACTGATGCTTCAGCCATCTTGGACCTTTTGATCTAATGCATTAACTTGAACCAAGGTTTCTTGCTTTTACTTTTCTCAGAATCTTTGATACAATGCCACATTGCGGTCTAGAAGCAGGCAGTAATCACAATCGCCAACAACAGGAAAGGCCAGGATATAGCAATGAACTAGAAACAAGAACTGAATCTAGAACCTTTCACATTCCTAAGAGTAACATGATTCTGCCCAATGCCAATAGGAGAAAGAACTGAAGAGCAATGCATGGGGGCATTGTACATGTCATGAAAAGGTAGATAACATAAGGGTCAGGCATCTGAAATTTGACCTCCCTGTGAACACTGGCTTTGGATCATTACCAAAATTTGTTGAGGGAACAAACAGAAAATCAACTTAAACTTATCTTTTTCTAATAGTGATTCTACGCCTCTTATTACAATCAAGAAGTACCATAACTAAAGCATAGGGCAAATTCAGAACTACTTACTCTGTCAAGAACACTAAAAATGCCACACCAGTAACAATTGTCAATGACTACGGATTATAGTGAAAACGAACAAGAGAATACTGAATAAAGTAGCTTTGAATGACAAAGTTCAGATTCAGCACTTGAGGTAAACTGGGTTGGTTTCTATAATTAACACCATTATCCTTTATTTTTGGCATACATTACATACATAACACATGGTCCAAAGGTGTGCAGGCTAAGTTGATGGGCCATGCTAAACTGACCCTAGTGTCAGGGGAATTAGCAGAATGAATGAGAGGTTACGGCAATAGGGCCTGAGTGTAGGACTCGATGGGCCGGATGACCTCTTTCTGCACCGTAGGCATTCTATGATTAAATTTCATTGTTGATAACTCTGAATTTCCTTGCACTTAAATCTTATTTGCATGGAGAAGAAAGCACATCAGAATTGAAAACGTTACTCATTTTTATTTTAAGCTTCACAGGTTAGAACAGAATAGGATTAAAAGTGAAGCCAGGAAAAGCATGTTGAGTGAAGCACAACATTATCATCCCGCTATTCTTCCATGCAACTATCCCTTAACATGGTTGCCAATCAGGTTACATGTTCAAAGGCCTCATGTGGACACCAGTCCTCAGTTTTTAACTCCCAAAGGGGAATCCCTATATTCTTCCCCTTCCCCAGTAGTTCATCTGTACTCATAACTGCCATGTCAGAAATTCTAAGCAACACCTACATCTTATTATGCAATAGTAGAAGCCAGAGGCATATTACATTGCATTACAATCCAGAACGTATTTTAAAATCATCTGGTATTTGAGCAGAGGATATGAAAGTTTACCACTGATTATTTTTCTAAGTACAAACAAAAAATGTGGCACCAAATTAATGGAACGAAGACATTAACTTCCAAAAAAATTTTTTAAGTATAAACATTTTCCTTCTTCATAATTTTGTAATATTAATTCAATTTGTAAATGTCATATTTCTTTGTATGATAACTTCATGAATTTAGTTTATACAAACCATATGGCAGCTCTTTTTCCAGATTCTGGCCTCTATGGTCTGAGTATAGAGAAGCCTCAAAACCAATGGCTTCAGCCCAGTTATAATTCTCAAGTGCATTTCACAGAATCCCTACAGTGCAGGAGGAGGCCATTCAGTCCATCAAATTTGCACCAATTCAATATCTTATCCAGGGCCACCCAATCCTTAATCCACTGCACCTACACAGCTCGAGATACTAAAGGGGGCAATTTAGCAAGGCCAATTCACCTAACCTGCACATATTTGGACTGTGGGAGGAAACTGGAACACCCAGAAGCAGCTCATGTAGATACAGGGAGAACAGACAAACTTGAAGCAGGTTACCCAAGGCTGGAATTGAACCTGGGTCTCTGGCACTGAAGGGCTTATTATCTGGTTTCTGTATTCATGTGCAATTGGCTCCAATTTGTGGCCATTTTTCTTTATTGTTCTCCTCTCGCCCAGACCAGGAACTGCAATCTTATCTCAATTGAAAACAAAGGAAAAGCTGAGAACTAGACACACCTAACAGCGCCAATAGTTTTGAGGGAAGATTAGCAAAGCCAAGACTAAAACAGTCAAATTCTGCAGTCTGGTCTGAGTACAATCACCCTTTGTTTTCAATCTCTGGGTTACTGTTGATTAAATGTAAAAAACTTAAACCAATTGTTTTACAATATTTACCTTGTAAATAATGAGAAGCCACGGGCAGAGAAACTTTGTCCTAGAAAGTTAAAACAAAAAGGCATGTATTTTTGATTTTTTAAAAAAAACATACTACGTATGACAACAGTAAAATGTTAACTCTGCCCACCAACAGGATATCCCTCAATAAGAATTCATAAATGACTCAACTGTTCTTTCACAAAAAATCAGCTCAATAGATTTCCTTTGCAAATGTTACAGCGGTCAGTTTTTTCAAAAACAATTAATTGTGTTTGTTGGTTCAGATTAGAAACAAAAACAGAAAAGATGCATTTAGAATCAACTACATCACTAAATAGCATTTTAGTTGACTGTTATACACTTGTGTCAAATTTGTCTTAATTTCCTCCAAACTGATGACTAAAGGAGATGTTTTGCCTTAATCTGGACGGTCCACATCATCAACATATTCAGACAATTCGTTCACTCACCAAACAGGAGTTCCTTCAGAACACCAAATCAAGTTTTGCACATTTGCTAGCAAATAAATAGAACATCTTAAGGAGTCCCATGATGTATAGAATGGAAATTACAAAACGTACAGCAACCTCAATCTTAAATTACTTCAATTTGAGAAATAAAGGAAACCTATTGCAAACATCTCAATGATGATCTATTGATATTATTTATATAACTGTTATTAACCACAACAACATTTCCAGTTACTACCAAAATTTAATCGTGAAAAGATGGGGAAATCAGTATTATTCTAAAAATGAATGTCAATAGATAAATCAAGAGATCTTTAAAAAATATTTTGCAATTTAAAACAAATCTTTAAAAATGTCCACTTTTTTCCTGTATGAATTTTGTATAACGCAAAATGTAAAAAAAAATTATTTTTGAAACAGACTTATTTTAAAACGTTCGTTAAAGGGCCTTTGTATCCGTGATGGTAAGTTGACTTACAGCTAGCAACATTTGCCTCTTAGTGAAGCCTGCTTCTTGGCTATATGTTCACCAACTGGTCTACCGAAAATTACCTCATGTCCTTCACTGAATTGTACCTTGATCTTTTCCTCCGAGCACCTTAAAAATAAGGGGTTGCTCATTTAAGATAGATTAGGAGAAGGTTTTTCTCTGAGTCATGAGTCTTCAGAACTCTTCCTCAAAAGGAATGGTGGAAGCAAAGTCTTTGAATATTTTTAAGGCAAAGGTGGATATGTTCATGATTAAAAAGGTGAAAGGTTGTCAGGGTAAGCAGGAATGTTGAGTTGTGGCTACTATCAATTCAGCCATGATCTAATTGAATGGCAAAGCAGGCATGAGGGGACAAGCAGCCTACTCCTGCTCCTAATTCTTATGTACCACGTTCCACCTTTTTTACCTCCTTTAAAATTACTACATTTTATCTTGCCCCGCCCACAAGCTTTTCACTATTCTATTCTCCCACCTTTCCTCAGACCCTGCAATGAGCACCAACTCATCTTTAGTGATTTAAATTTTCATTTCAACTTCTCTTGACTCCCTCATCATTCCTCAAACTTTCTCTTTACAGAAGCTCTCTTTGATATTCACAGCCATTCCTTGATTTTGTCATCTCATGTGGTGTCTCTATTCATATCGTCTGAATCATAAATAAGACCAACCCCAATAACTTCTTGGATCCCTGATTTCCACTGCCATAACCTCTTTCAATCACACTTTCCTCTGCTCTTTATCTTCGAGGCTATTATCCCCAGTACACATTTACTTTCTCCTAACTCAACCATTACTACTAGTCTGGTCCTCATCTTTAATGGATGCAACCATGAGAGTATCAATCCACCTAGTATATGAATTTAGCTTTGCAATGCCAGATTTAGTTGGACATTGAGCATTATTGAGCTTGCTGTCCTGCACCAAAACCACCTACTACTGACACCAGCTTCTTTGCTCCATTAAACTGCCTCCTTATAGCCTTACAAGCAGCTCATGGACTGATGATTAACATTCAATGAGTTGCTATTCACACTGCGATTGCCCATGAAGCTCAAGTTCCCTTATCTAGCTCCACACTTGCAGCTTTCCCAGTTTCCCTCTAATTCCCATATAGCCTTTGCAAGCACATCTAGCCACACCTTCCACTTGCACTAATCTAAACGACTACACAATTCTCCTTGCTGGCTTCTAAGCCAGCTTGTGTAAATAATTCCATCTTCATTGCTATCTTTACAAATAACCAACCCTTGACTTCACTTGTTATGGTAAATGACTGCCCAATCTCCAACCTGCCCCAACTCTCCAAAGACTGCCATATTGTCATCTCCAAAATCTGTGTTCATCTTTTCTGAAGCTTCACGTTTTAACATCTGCAAATAGGATTTCCACCCCTGCCATGGCACTGAAATGACACGGTCACAAACACATCCTTAATTGCTTTTATTGCAGTACATTATCCCTCCTCTTTCTTAACTACTTTGCAGTTTTTGACAAGGTTCACTATAATCTCCTGCAACCTCTGTTATTCTGAATGAGACTGACTTCACATGTTCCATTCTTAGCCATCATTGCTAGAATTTCTCGAGCAATAGCTTCCCCATCATTGCTGGTTTCTCAAGCAATAATTTCTCTTCCCACCATCACAAAACTTCTGATGGAGACAAGATATTACCTATCCTTGGTTGCCTCCTCTTTTGCATCTATGCATTTATCTTGCTATCATCCAAAAACATAGTATTAAATTCATGCAGTGACAATATCTGCTCTCCATCACCTCTGTCAAGTTCTCAACTGCATGTGTGTATGGTTTAGTCTGCTTATCCAATATCCAAGATGAGCAACAATATCCCTGTTAAACTTTGGGAAAACAAAAGCCATCGCTTTCAGGTCCTGTCAAACTTCTTGCTCTCACCACTGACTTAGGTAACTATCTCAGGTGATGCAGACTATTTACAATCCATCTGACCTCAAACTTATTTGCCAAGTCAAATTCTCTCCATTGCAAAGATTTCCATATCTTTAATATTATTTATCTCCTTCCCTCCCTCAATATAATGTTGCCAAAATCATCTGCAAGTCACTTCCAGACTCGACTATTCTGAAGATATTTTCATTGGCCTCCCCCTTGCTCCATAAACTTCAACTTCTCAAATTCTGCAATCAATATCCGAGCCAACACCATGGCCTGCTCACTCATTTTCCCTGTGCTGCCAACCTATACTAGCTCCCAATCACCGAAGAAATATCTAAAATTATATTACTTTTGTAGAAAAGTCTTCGCACCCTCGACCCTACCTATCTCCAACACTATAACCCTCCAAGAATTCAGTGTTTTCCCTATTTCTGCACTCCATCATTGGTATTCTTTTACAGCTAGGTAAAACTCTGGAATTTTTACCTAAAGTCTCAATACCTCCCTGTGCCTTTAAGAGTTACCATCGCCATAAAAATCAATTTCATTGATCACATTTTTGGCCACCTCTCAGACCATCATCTCCTTTAACTGATCTGTGATCAGATCAAAATTGGCAAGCAGCCGAAGTATTTCCGTGATAAGGGTTATAAAATGCAAGCGATTGTTGCAAGTAGAATTTGATTGAGTCATAAATCAATCTAGAACAAAACTTTTTAAAAATCTCTCGTGCTCTTTAAGATCAATATTGATTAAAAAGAATGAAGGTTTTGCACAATAGTGATTATTAATCTAATCAAAACAATTGAATGCATCAAAAATTTAAAAAGAACTTGAGATTCTGGATCCAGCCGAGAGTTGCAAAGCACTGCTTATCCTGATCAGGATGTGGAGATACCCCGGCATTGGACTGGGGTAAGCACAGCAAGTCTCAACACCTGATGAAGGAAAGGCGCTCCAAAAGCTTGTGGATTGTGCTTCCAAATAAACCTGTTGGACATCTTGCTTTCCTCATCAGGTCAGACTGCACCTGCAGACAACCAGGATCATCTACAATTGTATCAGACTATGCATGGACATTTGGTAAACTACTTATTGATCTTACAATTCTGGCAAAATTGTAAAAAAATTTCAAATTGTAATTATAAAACATCCTTTCTAATCACTTTCAACACTTCTTTAAAAAGAAACCAATAGCCATAATTGCAGCATTAATTGTCTTCAATGCTTGTGTGTAAACTTGCTGCAAGATGGGTGGATTAAGGTTCAAGACCATAATCAATGCACACTTTGCTTAAATAAAAGAAACAATTTAATTTAAAATGAATTTAAGCATTGGTGTATTAAAACACAGCTATTGCTGATCATTCAACTGATTTCCCACTAGGTCGAAGTTTTGGATCACTGAAAACAAAAAATTTTGAACATGCATACCTGTGGCTACTCTAAATGGCAAGTTTAAAACTATATAGTTAAGTATTTACAGCTCAGTCTATGCAAGCACAAACCAGACAGTGCAACGCTGTCTGCAGAGCAATCTAGACTCCAGCGCTGCTACATTCAAACTCACTGTACAGCACAGTAGATTGCCATCTTCATCAATATCCACTGAAGCAGATCTAGATTGCACATCCTTCTCCAAACTGCTAGGAAGCAGTGGAAAGAAAATCAGGAAATTTCTTTATAAAGAGGTGGCCAATCCAGCCTGCCAGAATTCTCTCTGGTCAAGGCTACCTAATTGTTTAAAAATCACTTCCATAATATAAAACATGCATCTGACTGTAAGGACTTTATTAATACAATTCTCATGATTTAAACCAAAATGAAGATAAATATACTAAATATAAAATTATGTAACAAAATCAAAAGCACATTATCACCGGATGCAAAATAAGGTGGATGGCCTTTTATACGAATTCCATCTTGTTAAGAATAGGATTGTTAGAGGAAGAAGGCTCGTGCCGCATGGGTCACATACCTCTGGGCTAGATGCTCAAGGTTGCTAATGTGGTCAGACAGGTTGATTATCAGCCTTTGAATCCTTCCAATAAACCTGATAGCAGATGGCAAGAGCAGGAGTGTTTTGTGGCCAGTCATACTACAGAAAGAAATGGCAAACCACTGCAATACTTTGCCAAGCACAATCATGTACCCATCCAATGGAAGTTCATGGCCAATGTCCTTTTAAGTGCGTAATACCTGAAGGAGTAAAAGGCCCCCCCATCTAAGGCCTTAATCTTAGAAACAGATGCCTTCTACTGATAACAGGTAGTGAAAATGCTATCAAGAGTATTTCCATTAGCAATAACATGTTCCAAAGCCTAGAGTAATCAGACTAATGGACACTTAGCAAAAGGACAATAACAAATTTACACTAACCACCTTCATGAACATAGGACCGTAGGAAAGCAAGCAAGCCATTCATCTTCTTGAATCTGCACTACCATTCAATTCATAGCTGATCTAGATTTCAATTTCATTTACTCGCCTTTGATCCTTATCCCTCCAACCTGATGCTCTTTCCACACAAAAATAATTAATTTCAGTCAGTTAGACATTCAAAGCTTTTTGGGGGAAGAATTACCAATTTCCACTGCCCTCTGCATAGAAAAATGCCTTCTAATTTCATTCTTAAATGGCAGTGCTCTGGTTTTAAGATTCTGGCCTCGTTTTGGGTACCTCAACAAGGGAACAGTTTCTCTGTAACTACCCTAAGGAATCTTGATTAGATTACCCTGTACATTCTAAGCTGGTAAAATTGCCATTGTCCCAGATGACCATAGATGCATTCCTGTGAGGGAGGAAGAACTGACTGGTGGTGATTAAGCCTGAGGATCACCACACCTTAGCCGAGGGGCAAGGTGGAGTCTTCACGAATGAGCTCAGCTAGTACAAGACTTTAACCAGTGCTGCTGACATCACTGTCATGATGTGGGAATGCTGGCGTTGGATTGGCGTAAGCACAGTAAAAAGTCTGACACCACCAGGTTTTAGTCCAACCGATTATTTGATAATACTCACAAGCTTTTGAGGGGACTGCCTCTTCGTCAGGTGAATGGAGAGTTCTGGCCTCAGACAGAGCATATAAAGCACAGACAGTTTAGAGATTACTGATTAAAATGCAAATTTTAATGTGTAAGGATTCGCATTTTAATCAGTAATCTCTAAACTGTCTGTGCTTTATATGCTCTGTCTGAGGCCAGAACTCTCCATTCACCTGACGAAGAAGCAGTCCCCTCAAAAGCTTGTGAGTATTATCAAATAAATCGGTTGGACTAAAACCTGGTGTTGTCAGACTTATCACTGTCATGAACAGATATCCAGTCAACTGAGCTAATCAACACCCAAAACCTGATTTCTTGCTAATTAAATGACAGCATGCTGGGCTCTGTAGTTACTTTAATGGATGATTTTTCCCCCAAAAACTGTAGGGGTGGAGCTTGTTACAAAAAAGTCTTGTGGGACACAAAGGAGTACAATACATAACTTCCCTTGTAATATCATCCTGCTTCCTTTATTACTGTAAAATTAGGATTTTACATCCACTCTGTGCAGTCCTCTTAATGTCACATTTTACCAAATGGCAAGGGTGGAGACTGTAATTTTGAGTTTAGGGGGAAAAAAATCTATTTTTGATCTTAGGGTGGAAAAAGCCAAAAAAAATCACTAGATGAGCTCAATCTAAAGTAACTTGATTAGATGCATTTGGTCACACCTGTTTACAGTTCTCTAAGATCACTGTAGTAACCACATTGAAATAAATCAGAGCAAAAAGCAGTTAAAAGGTAGCAGACTTCTGGGATACATTAGCCATAAAATTTTATGATTGCATTTTTAATGCATTCTCTGTAGTAGCCAGAATGCAATCACTGATCTTTTAAGCAGAACTATTTGAAAACATTAAAAGTTAATTCTACTTCACTAAAGTTTTCAAATTCAGTTTTAATAGAGTACCATAAATTCCGTACAACCCTCAAGATTAACACATTATTCTTTACACTGGACGTGTAAATTATGGGCATGCTCGTGAGAAACAGGATATGCAAATTGTCACATGCAAATAACCATTTTGAATAGAATGCCAACTACTAGATTGGAACAATTGGTGCCATATTATGTACTTAAACATCAACACAAATTAGCAACACATTTTTGCAAACCTATGCTCAAAAAGGTAAAAATGTTTGGTAGGGGTGGAGGGGGAGTAAGAAAAATACTCTCCAATTGATGCAGAATGCCTACATATTCAAATACTTGTCTTACAAAAATATCCACGACATTGTAATTTATAATTATACCTCAATCTTATTTCAGTTTAAATTTTTTTTTTACAGATGGCTTTCAATGCAAGGGTTTCTCTTCTGCAGCTACAGTGATTAAATTGATCACTGATATTTATGTAATCAAAATATCAATTTCACAACAAGGTATCATCTAGTTGGTTGGTAACTAAATCATAAATGTATGAATAATCGAACAGGACTTACCTTACGTACAACTTCCTCTTCTTCCTGACGCTTTTCATAATGTGAAAAGTCATCAAAAATTGAGGTTGTATGCTTGTAAGTAGCAATAATTTTGAGCACTTGCTTGGCTTTCTCTAAAGGAACCTCTTGCGTGTCCCGAGAGTTAGTGACTGGTTTATTATCATTGTTTTCCAAACGGATGTGCCTCAGCTGGTTATTAGGCACGTCCTTTACAAAGATCCACTTTACATCAAATTTTCCTTTCCACTTGTCCTGTGACCAAACCCCAGCACAAGTACCATAGTCCACTGCCGATTTCATTTCTGCCACTCCACAAAAGTGTCCACTGCCATTCACACTGAATAGTAAGTAAACAGGAGCTTTTCCAGCCATCGAGCGATAAGCACTGTCTAAGCGTTTGTTGCCATGTTCAGTACTGCACCAAATGGAGTACTTGATAGAGCGATGGATATCATCCTCAGAGTAGCTCTTGATAATAAACACTCGGCCATTTTTAAGATTCCAGTCAAAGTCTTTTGGGTTGTAGCAGTATGCAGCCTTCAATTTTTCAAGGACGGGATGAGTCTCATTGCTTGGAGGAGAGCTAACTGGTAGGTTACCCACAGAATTATTTTCATTACCAGTTCCACTGTTTTGACCAAAGGCTGCCCCTCTATTGCGAGGGGCTATCCAACGGTTCTGTGGGGGCTGTTGAGGATTCTGATAAGGTTGTTGTGGAAGTTGCAACTGCTGAGCTGGAGGGGGCTGAGTCAACTGCTGCTGAGGAACTGCCTGAGTATTAGGGGCCTGATGGGGTGGAGGAGCTTTTGGTACAGGTCCTTTATTGTCCCATGTACCAATGTCCATATTGTGTTTTATAGGAGGTGGGGGCAATGTAGAACCTCCTACTGTTGCTCCAGTCTTTGGTTTTAATTTTGGTTGAGGCTTGGCTGGTTTACTTGCTATGGCAGCCCATGATGTTGGCTTTGGAGCAGATAAACCAGCTGTTGAGCCATTTCCAGGTACTGTATTGGTCATACCCGGACTGCTTACCACAGACCCTACAGTTTTTACACCTGACGTCACAGCTCCAATCTTTAGTCCAACCATCCCCTGTTCAATACTATTCATGCCTGGTGCCTTATTCAAGGTATCACTGGGAAACCCTGCCTGTCCATCTACTATTGTTCCCCCCAAAGAACTAGGTGGGTAACTGTAGCTGCTGCCATATGCTGAGCTTGGTGTTTGTTGTCCCTGAGATCCACCAGTTCCCCATGCAGAAAACCCTGGGTTTTCAGGAAAAAAGTTGAATCTATGTTGATTTAAATATGGGGTGCTCCCTAGTCCCCCAGGCTGACCAAATACAGCATCATGCATGAAATGATGATCTCCATTACTCAGCTGTCCATAGGTTGTTAAATATGGAATAGGAGGATCTCCGCCAGTTGACCATGGTGCTGCTTCACTAAGAGAATAGGAAAATCCAATGGAAGGGGCATAATAGCTTGACAAATATGGATCAGTCATTGAAGGATAGCTGCTGCTCTGTTGATTGAAAGGAAAAAAAAATTAAAAGCCATAATAATGTTCACAAATTTATGCAATCCTCACCAGCCTCCCTCCCTCTTCCAACACAATTAGAAACCAATTCACAAGTTGATCGATTTTGAGAGGATTTGTCTAGTCAGATCGTGAATGGTTACACTCTACTAGACTTCATAAGGGATTTTTAAATCCTACAATTTAATGTACATTTCAAATTAAAGTCAGACCCGAATCTCTACCAGCCCTACTGTTTTTTGAATTGTGGAAACAGTTTGCACTTACTACCAAAGGTGCACAAAGCCAACTAACAAGACATATTCAACTAGAAAAATCAATAATTGCATTTCACAAGTTTCCTCACAAAGATATATGGTAATAGTTTTTTTTGTGTAGAAACACACAATGTTTCAACTTTAAACTAAGTTACATTTAGACATGGGTGAAATTTCAGCAATATTAATTTTTTTGCAAGTAAAATCCTTTTAATTTAAAATCAGAATAGAAAATTGACCAGTGCTGGAAGACAACAAATATACACATCTATTTTAAAATTAGATTAGTTTTAGTGACAGAACACAAAAAGGCCATTCAGAAGTTTGAACATAGGTACGTGATGTTTAGGAGTAACTGGGGCAATAGGCCAAACAGATCACCAACTGAAAAACAATTCAATTAACTTAGGCAAGCAGCCAGACCTACATGTGAAATGTTTTCAGCCAGTCCTATTTTGTGTTAATCTTACCGTAATAATGTAAAATATCAGGGTGTCACAACATGATTGCAATCTTCCCTGCAGTGGAGAATGTGGTAACACAGCCAAACACAAGACAAACAGGCAGAACGCATTAACTTTATAAAACTTATGGTATTTAAATATAAAATTGTACAAACCGGGGAAATGGTAAAAGCTGTAAATATTAGCTCAAAGTGTTCCTGTGTTCAGTCAATCATAGACATGCTTACACGATGGAAAATTTGAGCAATAGCACAATTGTAATCAATTCTAACATTTATACAGCTGTAAACAATATTCACATTATATTGTCCCCCAGAAACCAAAATCTACATGGTCTTACCTACTCAGCACCATATTTCATGGCACCAGTCAGTTTACATATTGAGCAGAATATGTAGTTTCAAAGCAATTATAGGTTGAAAAGGGGCGGAATAATATCATCTGAACTATTAAGAATAGGAGTACACTATGCAGCTAATTGACCCAGCTCCACCATTCAATATCATCATGGATACTTCAATGTTTTTTGCCCACACTATCCTCATAATCCTTCCATTATTGTTAATCAGAAATCTATCAATTTCTACCTGAAACATAGTCAGTGACAGCTGGGATAGAAATTTCCAAAGATTCACAACCTTCTGTGAAAAGAAATTGCTCCTCATCTCGGTCCTAAGTAGCTTCCCCCTTACTTTGAAATTGTGTTCCCCGGTTCAACTCCTCAACTGAGGGAAACCTGCATCGACCCTGTCTATTATTTTAACCATTTTGTACATTCCAACGCAATATCTCATTCTTCAAAACTACAGGTATAGTTTGCCCAATCTCTACACATCTGCTCCTTTGATCAAAGTGGGTTACCTCACATTTTATTCCATCTATCATGCTCTTGCCCACAAACTCTGTCCAAATCCTCCTACTGCTGCTTTACATCTTCCTCACAACACACATGCACACCTAATTTTGTATCATCTGCAAATGAAGAAATTCTACATGCGGTCCCCATTTCCAAATTTTGATAGATCTCTAAAAAGTTGAAAAGTTTTGATATGAAATGTAAAACTATCAGTTCTCATTAAAAAAGGCAAAGTACTTTAGGTCAATAGAAATAAGTTAAAAGATTAAATTTCATATCAACTCAACAATCTGGGAGAGTCCAGAACTAGAAGTCAGTCAGAGGATTCAGGATAGACCATTTTGGCTGGAGGTGAGGAGATATATCTTCACCCAGAGCGCTGAGCCTGGGGAACTCATTACCACAGGAAGTAATCAATGCCAAAACATTGAATTATTCAAGAGGCAGTTAGATATAGCACTTGGTGCAAATGGGATCAAAGCTTATGGGAAAAAAAAGCACAATTAGGCTATTGAGTTGGATGATCAGCCATGATCATACTGAATGGCTCAAAGAGACAAATGGCATCCTCCTATCTTCTACGTTTAACAGGCAGCAAAACCTCTACCAGTCTTGGGTTTGCAATGATCCTTTAATACAGCAAGCATTATTGTGAAGCCACTTTAGAGTGATGCAAATTGACAGCATGAAGTTCTACTCTAAATTTCACAACGCTCTTTGGTCACAAAGCATATTCAAGAGCTTTGCATACTAGTATTCAAATACAATTACATTATTGTCAATGAAGTGGCAACAAATCAGTCATTATTTTTAAAAAGTTTAAAATCAAGTTAAAATGTTGGCCAGCCTGAGAACTTTTAGAAGTTTCCTTGCACAGGGTATAGTTACGCACAAGTTGGTGCAAGGCTATCTCCATGATGGTTTCATACCACTTGCTAAAATTCAGTGACAAGATTGTCACCTTCACTTCCCACTTACACTGCAGATTTTGCACTGACGTGATGCAAAAAATGTATTGTCTGATTGTTGAATAGGTCATTTTTAAAAAAATATTCACAGGATGTAGGTACTTCTGGCGAGATCAGCTTTTATTGTCCATCCCTGATTGCTCCTAAGGTGATAATGGTACAAAATTACCTTGTTGAGCTGTTGCAGTCTGTCTAGTGAAGGTACACCCAAAATGCCATGCGATAGAGGATTCCAAGCTTTGAACCAGGATATTGCCCCACATCTGGATGGTGTGTGATCTGGAGGGGAATTAGGAGGTGACAGTGTTCCCTTGACCTTCTAGAGGTAAAGGTCACAAGTATGGGAGCTTTTCTTGTGTGATATGAAATACTCTGTTGCCTAGCCTAGATAATAACAATGAAATCAGTATTCCTACAATATGCATTATGTTGACAGAGTACTTGGTTTGGATGAGCTGAGGTTAATACAATTGAATTCATCAACATTCTATTTTTAGATAAAATAAATGGCTGGGCAGAAGTAATTGCCAGTAAATTATAGTTGAAATGCTGACTTCCAACAACAGAAATAGTTTCAAACATCATGGCATTTCATACCGTTATTATTTTAGACAGTTCCATGTTATTTGGAAAAACAAGCTGAATAATTCCTATTCCAAAATCACAGTAATTACAAAGCCCAATAAACCTATGCCACTTAACTGAAGCTAATCTCATTTCCCAGCCTTTCCTGGCTTCCTTTCTATTTATTTCCTTCAGACTGTCCCGGTGACTCATGAACCTACATGCAAAATTCTGAATAGTTTTTACGTATTCTATCACTAATCACAATGTTCATTTCTTCCAACAACTTCCATTTACTATAGTAAAATAGCCTGAGGTATTTAACTCCAGTGAATTAGGAAGATCTGACATCAAGCAGCCAAAGCAGATTAGAGCAGATGATTAAAAGTTTAGTCAAAGACAAGTCCTTTAAGATGCTCCTTAAAACCCAAGACAGGGAGAGTTTAGGGAGAGAATTTCAGAGTTATGGTCATGCCTTGAGCTTTGGAAGGCCAACAATAAAATCTGCAATATTCAAATGAGCAGAACTGGCGCAATGTACATATTGCAAAGGATTGTAGGGTTGGAACACATTACAGAGGTAAGGAGATACAAGACCATGGAGGAATTTGAAAACGAAGGTGAGAGTTTTGAAATTAAGATACTTTGCTTAAGCGGGGCAAATGTAATTGACAGATGAACATGACTTGCTACTCTTCATGACATGGACAAAGTTTAATATTTTTTAAACGAAACTGCAGAGCTACTCGTGTTTTATTTTAATAATTCTGGGAAGAATGTGAACCTACCAGAGAAGGTACAAAATGATGGTAGGGATGAAGGACTTCTATTACGGACACTGATTAGAGAAACGGTGGTTAATCACCTTGATGAGAATGTTCACCTATGTTCAAATCACCAGGAGTCTTGACAGAGTGGAAAAGGAGAAACCATTTCCTTTGGCTGAGAGTTGACAATCAGAGGATGCTGATTTAAGGTGATTAGCAAAAGAATCAAAGATGACTTGAGGAAGCACTTTTTATGCAGCAAGTAATTAAGATTTGGAATGCTTAGCCTGATAGTGGTGAATGCAGATTCAATCATGGCTTTCAAGAAGGAATTAGCCAAGCACCTGAAGGGAAAAAAATTCCTGAGAAATAGGAAAGGACCAATGAAGTTGTTCTTTCAGTGGACTGCCATGGAAACAATGAGAATAACCTCCTTCTGTGCCTTAACTATGATTCTATGAAATAAATTTCCTCATACAGAAAATAGTACATATTCTTTCACTACATACGCAGAAGATAGTTCTTTTCCTTTACATGTGCAATATCTAACAGTGCTTTACGCTATACTGACTATCCTAATTTTAGCAATATAATATTAGGTAATTAATTCAGCAGCACTGTACTATACATGAGGTGCCACAGTTCACCTTAAAAAGTTTTCCCAAATCTTCAGTGGATGACGCAATATGCACTACTTTTAGATTTATGCATCGAACACCATACAGGTCTACAACACAGATTTCCAAACAGTTATCTGTAGACCTCCTCCTGCCATCAAAGAATGTTCCAAAAATAATGAAGCAGAAAATAAATTGTATGAAAACATCTTGACAGAGTTGCTATTCTGTTGCTGTCAGCAATGTTGAGCCAACTCCACAGTATAACAGAACAAATTTAATTACACAAGCTAAATTACATTACACAGTAGCAGGAGTAACTTTTTAAAGGAAATAAAAACATCTTTGACCAACGTAAAACTCATTACTAACATAAAAGCTCTAATCTGGATTTAAGTAATTATTAGCTTCAGTATCTGCACGTGAACGTGGGGTCTGAACATTTCAAACTATCCATATTGGTTGAAATATAAGCAACATTGAACAACTAAAAAGATGATTTGCCTATTCAAATTACAAAAGTAATTGTTGATGCTGTTTGCATTTTCCTTAATGGAAGAGAGGATGCACCAAAAGACAGTAGGACTAGGGGGCACAGCCTCAAGATAAAGGGGAGGCGGTTTAGAACGGAGTTGAGGAGGAACTTCTTCACTCAAAGGGTGGTGAATCTCTGGAATTCTCTGCCCGTTGAAGTGGTGGAGGCTGCCTCGCTAAATATTTTTAAGAAGCGGGTTGATGGGTTTTTGATAAGAGAAGGGATTAAGGGTTATGGGGAGAGGGCGGGAAAGTGGAACTGAGCCACGACAGATCAGCCATGATCTTATTGAATGGCGGGGCAGGCTCGAAGGGCTAGATGGCCTACTCCTGCTCCTATTTCTTATGTTCTTATGTTCTTATGTAAAAGGTTTTGCTCATGTACATAATTTCCAGGCCAGCCATCTATAAATGTCATTGCATTTTGTTGCCAAGCTCAATGCCATCACAAGTACCTTTTCAACATTTTCAACATAACTAGTCCCTTCCCTTAAAAGTTGCCCTGGATAGTGATTTAACAATCATGCAATATGAAAGATGTGAAACAATTTTCTAATCACAGTAGTTTGGTGTTAGAAAAGAACAGCCTCAGAAAATTAATAATATCAACTAATGTGTAGATTTTATTAAGAAATGTGCCTCCTTTACAGGGATAGGTTGGGATGCTTTCGGAGAGTCAATGCAGACTCAGTGGGCCAAATGACCACCTTCTGCTCTGTAGGGATTCTATGTTGAGGGAGGTTTCTTGCTGAAATGCACTTGCTCTTCCACTTCAAATAGCACAGAACTTCAATACTGTCAGCAAAAGAACACTTTGACCAAATAAATCTTTTGCAAGTCATGATTTAGAGTCTATAAATTCCTGCCCCAAATTAACGATTTATTACAAGTGCCGCACCAATTCATCTACCTCCTTAAACAATCATTTCTGCCACTACTGATGTACAGTGCATAACTCACCAAGGCTCCTTTGGCAGCATCTTCCAAACCCAAGAACCCTACCAGCTAGAAGGACAAAGGCAGCAGATGGCTGGGAACACCACCACCACCTGCAACTGGCTCGCCAAACACCACACAATCTTGACATGGAACCCCATTGCTGTTCCTTCACATTGCTGGGTCAAAGCCTTGGATCTCCCTTTACATTAAACATTGTGTCGGACTCGAGTCCACATGGACTCCGGCAGTTCAAGACAATGATTCACCACCACCTTCTCAAGGGCAATTAGGGTTGGGCAATAAAAGGTGGCCTTGTCAGCAACACCCACAACCCATGAAAGAATAAATAAAATTTAGAACCCATGGATCCAGAGACAATGGATTAGAATTTACTCAATACAACTTACAAATAAATTTCTACACTTAGCTTGCTGACAGAAACTCATGCCAAAATCTCCAAATTCTCCTTAATGTAACCGGAATGTAAAACTAGCATAAGAGCCAACAATTAAAACCCAAGGTAAACACAGAACATACGTTACCATTCCTTCTTATATGATGTAATATCACATACATTCCTCTTATATGATGTTATAAAAATTAAGTTTTAAAATCATGCATGGGCATTAAGCACAAAACATTGTAAAACAAAAGGACACTGGCAGCACGATGGCACAGTAGTTAGCATCTCTGCCTCACAGCACCAGGGACCGAGATTCAATTCCAGCCTCAGTCACCGGAAGTGGAGTTTGCACTTTCTCCCCGGTTGATGTGGTGTTTTTAGATTTCCAAAAGGCGTTCAATAAGTTGCCTCACAAAAGGTTGCTGCAGAAGGTTAGGGTACACGGAGTTGGAGGTAAGTGTTAGCATGGATTGAGGATTGGCTATCTAACAGGAAGCAGAGAGTTGGAATAAATGAGTGCTTTTCTGGTTGGCAGTTGGTGACTAGTGGCGTACCACAGGGATTGGTGCTGGAGCCTCAACTGTTTACCACGTACATAGACGATCTGAAGGAGGGGGCTGAGTGTAGGGTAACAAAGTTTGCTCGTGACACGGAAACGAGTGGAAAAGCGAATTGCGTGGAGGACGCGGAAAGTCTGCAAAGAGATTTGGATAGACCGAGTGAGTGGGCGAGGACCTGGCAGATGGACTATAACGTTCGCAAATGTTAGGTTATCCACTTTGGAAGAAATAATAGTAGCATGGAGTATTATTTAAATGACGAAAAGTTGCAGCATGCTACTGTGCAGAGGGACCTGGAGGGTCTTTGTGCATGAATCACAAAAATTCAGTCTGCAGGTACAGCAGGTGATCAAGGAGGCAAATGCTGGCCTTTATCGCGAGGGGGATAGAATATAAAAGCAGGGAGGTCTTGCTGCAACTGTACAAGGCACTGGTGAAGCTGCAACTGGAGTACTGTGCGCAATTTTGGTCCCCTTATTTGCAAAAGGGGATATTGGCTTTGGAGGGAGTACAGAGAAGGTTCACCAGGCTGATACTGGAATTGAGGGGGTTAGCTTATGGAGGAGAGATTGAGCCTGTACTCGTTGGGGTTTAGAAGGCTGAGGAGATTTATAGAGACTTACAAGATAATAAAGGGGCTGGATAGGGTAGAGGTAGAGATTCTTTCCATTTAGAAAGGAAACCAGAACTAGAGGGCACAGCCTCAAAATAAGGGGCGGGGGGTGCAGTTTAGAACAGAGTTGAGGAGGAACTTCAGAGGGTGGTGAATCTCTGGAATTCTCTGCCCATTGAAGTGGTGGAGGTTACCTCGTTGAATATGTTTAAGTCACGGGTACATAGATTTCTGATTGATAAAGGAATTAAGGGTTATGGGGAGCAGGCGGGCAAGTGGAACTGATCCACTTCAGATCGGCCATGTTCTTACTGAATGGCAGGTCAGGCTCAAAGGGCTAGATGGCCTACTCCTGCTCCTATTTCTTATGTTCTTGTGTGTCTGTGTGGGCTCCCTCCGGGTGTTCCAATTTCCTCCCAGAATCCAAAAATCTGCAGGTTAGATGGATTGGCCATGCTAAATTTACCCTACTATCAGGCGAATTAGCAGGGAAAATGTGTGGGATTGCAGGAACATGGCCGGGGACGGTTTGTGGTTGGTACAGATCAATGGGCCTAATGGCCTCTTCCTGTACTGTGGGGATTCTATGAAAGCTTACCCCCTCTTAATTTTACAGATTCTGATACCGTGAAAGCAAAGGAAGAGAAAAAAAAATCACTAAAATACATGGTGATTTTGTATCCTCCTGCACCTAAAATTATAGATGCAAATTCATGTCAATTAAGAATGTGTTAATAGCAATACTTTGATCTTCTGCATAGCAATGGGACCATGTCAATGAGCCAAGTGGAGCTTTTGCTAATGTAACTTGGGAGCAGTGCAAAAGATGAAAGAAATTCACATAAATGAGGTTTGACACAGTAGTGACACAAATTTCCTTCCTTCAAACTTCCTTTAAAAAAAGCCCTGCACTGTAAGGCTATTGCACCACTGTTACACCAAAAACTAGAGGACAGTTTCTGGCCAAGGTTTGTGGGTTGCTAAGAAACAGAACATCCTGCTATTGATCTTATTGTAATCTCACCACTTGGGTGAGGCACTTGGTGATTTCAGATCTATAACCGCATATCTAAAAATTTATCAGTAGTTTATACAATGTTGCAACTTTATCTCACAATGTTTTTGCTAGAATGGAAAATTACACACATCCATCAGGTCAGCAAATTAATTTTTTGAAAAATGTGAAAACTTGGGTACACTGGGCAGGTCCATGGTCAAAGCTTCAGTTTGTGACAAAACATCACTGCTGGGTGTGCCTCTTGGTTTAGGCAGCAACTTACCTACATCCCTAGATATGACCTTATAATGTACTCTGCATTATATGTTTTTTGCACATATTTTATAATATGTTAACCTAGCTTGCAGAAATCGCTTCAGTTTAGTTCATCCCCTTTCAGCTAAAAGAAAATAGACCCCAACATCAATATTAACTATTAAACTGGTAATGCGAATGCCCATTAATTCAGCTGGAGGTCCAGCTGAGCAACACCATTATTTAAAAGCAAAATTTTTAAAATGATAAATATCAGAATACCATGCCAACAATCAAATAACAGTGGCTTCACACTGGGCAGCTACAAAATGCATTTTACATTATTCACAGGTATTTTAAGTCACATCAATGATACTGCTAATAATTTCAGGGGTACACTTCCTTAAATCTGGCATCTGATATGAATACCAAGTCAATGCTACTTTGTTGTTCTCATATGGATGAAATACATAAGAACATAAGAAATAGGAGCAGGAGTAGGCCATCTAGCCCTTCGAGCCTGCCCCGCCATTCAATAAGATCATGGCTCAGTTCCACCTTCCCGCCCTCTCCCCATAACCCTTAATCCCCTCTCTTATCAAAAACCCATCAACCCGCGTCTTAAAAATATTTAGCGAGGTAGCCTCCACCACTTCAACGGGCAGAGAATTCCAGAGATTCACCACCCTTTGAGTGAAGAAGTTCCTCCTCAACTCCGTTTTAAACCACCCCCCCTTTATCTTGAGTCTGTGCCCCCTAGTCCTACTGTCCTTTCTGAGCGGGAAGACTCTCTCCACCTCTATCCTATCCATCCCATTCATCATCTTAAACGTCTCAATGAGATCTCCCCTCATTCTTCTAAACTCTAACGAGTACAAGCCTAGTTTATTCAGCCTCTCCTCATAGCTCAACCCCCTCAACTCCGGCATCAGCCTAGTAAACCTCCTCTGCACTCCCTCCAAGGCCAAAATATCCTTGTGTAAGCACGGCACCCAAAACTGCACACAGTACTCCAGCTACAGCCTCACCAATGCCCTATACAGCTGCAGCAAGACCTCCCTACTTTTATATTCAATCCCCCTCGCTATGAAGGCCAGCAACCCATTCGCCTTCCTGACCACCTGCTGCACCTGCAAGCTGGGTTTTTGCGACTCATGCACAAGGACCCCGAGGTCCCTCTGCACCGTTGCCTGCTGCAGTTTTTCACCACGTAAGTACTAATCCTTCCTACCATTATTCCTACCAAAGTGGACCACCTCGCACTTGCCAACATTAAATTCCATTTGCCAGTTCCTGGCCCATTCACCCAGCCTACCTAGATCCTTCTGCAGACTCTCCACACCCTCCGCGCAGTTTGCCGTTCCACCAATCTTGGTGTCATCAGCAAATTTCGACACCATACACTCGGTTCCCTCGCACTCCACTAGTCACCAACCGCCAATCCGAATAGCACCCACTGACCCCCACTCTCTGCCTCCTATTTGACAACCAATCCTCTATCCACGCTAACACCCTACCCCCAACTCCATGTCCCTCGACCTTCTGCAATAACCTCTTGAGGTACCTTGTCAAACACCTTCTGAAAATCAAGACAGACCACATCCACCAGCTCTCCTCTATCCACTGCCCTAGACACATCCTCATAGAACTCCAGTAAATTGGTCAGACACGACTTCCCTTTAACGAAACCATGCTGTGTCTGCTCTATCAAGCAATTCCCCTCAAGATGCCTCGCTATTTCCTCCTTGATGACGGATTCTAACATTTTACCTACAACAGGCGTTAAACTAACCGGCCTGTAATTCCCTGCCTTTTGCCTGGCACCCTGGCGTAACATTAGCCGTTTTCCAATCTTCTGGCACCTCCCCAGAATCCAGCGACATCTGGAAAATAACCAAGGCATCCACTATCACCTCTGCCATTTCTTTCAGAACCCTCGGATGCATTCCATCCGGACCTGGGGACTTGTCCACAATCAGCCCCTCCAGTCTGTCGAGCACCGCCTCTCTAGTAACAGTAATGTCATTGAGACCCTCCAGTCCTACCACCTTTCCATCTCTAACACCCGGCAAATTATTCACGTCCTCCTCCATGAAGACCGAAACAAAAAAGTTATTCAGGACCTCAGCCACATCCCCTACCACTAAGTCCCCCTTCTCATCCTCCAAGGGTCCAACGTTCACCCTAGCCAGCCTCTTCCTTTTTATATATTTATAAAAACTCTTGCTATCCTTTTTTATATTAAGCGCTAGCCCAGCTTCATAGTTTCTCCGACTCTTCTTTATCAACTTCTTTGTCAATCTTTGTTGACATTTAAACCTCTCCCAATCCTCTTCTCGCCCACTACTCTTAGCTACTCTAAACATGCCATATTCATTAAAAATTCCAGATACATATTACAAATAAGCAGATCTCTCAAGCCAACTGAAAACCAATAATCGGAGTAAAAATTATTTTCATGCAATCTTTTATGAAAAAATGAGTTCTGTTTAAAAACTCAACAGGGAAAGACAGGAAATTAAGTCATTCTATGGCTATCCTTGGCTAGACTGCCATTTATTGCCCATCCTTTGCTTGATAACTTGGTGCTGGGCTTTTTTTTGAATCACGACTTTACATGATGCTCAGACGACACAGCCCGTCCTGCAACAATGAAGGACCAACAGCTGGAACTTATGACGGAAACTTGGGGGTAAAGGGGTCCCCAGACAGATGTCCAGTGCAGCATGGTAAAAAAGTTTCAAAATTTAGTATCGTTCAAGCTGGGGGTGGGGGGGGGGGTGCTTGAAAACGTAGCAGAAAAGCGATGCTCCTTTAGAGAAAGGACAAAATGGCATCCATCTTAAGACAGACTCCACACAGAATCACTGGGCCTGCTCACATGATGAAGTCACTACTTTGGGACAAGTGGCTTCATCACACTGCTCGCACCCTTTACAAACAGAACACTGCACTTTAAAATGAAATGCAGACATTAAAAAAATTGCCCTTTAAAATGAAACCAGTTTAAAGGGGATTTTGTTATTTCATAGAATCCCTACAGTGCAGAATGATTTAATTTGGCCTATCAAGTCTCCACCAACTCTGACAGACCATCTTACCCAGGCTCTATATCTGTAACACCATGTATTTACCCCACTAACCCCCATCCCAGAAATCTTGGGACAATTTACCACGTCCAATCCACCTAGACATCTTTGGAATGTGGGAGCAGATTCCAGAGGAAGCCCACGCAGCCACAGGAAAAGTGTGCAAACTCCACACAGTCACCCAAGGCTGAAATCAAACCCAGTATTTACTGTATCTAGTCTAGACTGCAGCTCCATTACAATGGTGGTGGAATGACTGGATATTTAAATTAGTATGTGAAATGCTTATTAAGCAGCCTACCTTGTCCTTGATGGTGTTGAGTGTCTCAAGTTTGATTGCAGTTGTATCTAAGAGGAGGATAGTAACCCATCTCCCAAGATTTGCATCTTGCAGATGGCATAATGATTGTAGGATGTTAAATGACAAACCATCCTCTAGTCTACTGATACCGATTTGATGAATAGTGAACCCGTCAAGAAGTTGAGAGTACTGCCCGCAACTTGTGCTACTTGCCACTCACCAGCCAAAGGCTGAATCCTAGCCAGGTCTTGCTGCAGAGTGATTGTGTTTTGTTTTAAATAATTCGCCACTGTACCATGCTTCATTATTGAGGAATTACAAATGGAACTGAACACTGCAATCTCACAGCCCCAATTCTGTCTTCTGACAGAGGGAAGAGATGATTCACAAAGCAGCTGAAGGGTCTTCAGCATTTAAACAAACAACATCCAATTTTGTCTTGTGATCAGTTTTTAACTAACAGATTCATTTAATTGAATATTACATCACTTTGATGGGCCATATAAAGGCTCAGAATGTACAATTAACTACTTTTGAAATATTTAAATTACTCCAATCAAACTTCGGAGTTTCACATTATACTGGATATGAAATGAATTTCAGATGCAGCACTTCAGTCAAGAGAAACAACGATGATTGAATACTATTCCAGCACCACACCAACATCACAATAATTTTTCAAAAGGTTACACTTCATTACACAAACTAATAAAATGCTAACTAACCCCATCAGTTTTGGAAAATGTTCTGAAAATAATTGTTTATTACTGTAAAGTTTGTTTCTCTATCCTTGAGGCTTGAATTTTGACAATTTAACATACCACATCCCATAATAAACAGGAAACAGGCACTCAAACATTAATCAAAATGTAATAGTAGTCTGTTCATTGTTCCATTAACAGAATTAAAACATTAGGTTGAAAAAGGCAAATTTGGACACAGCATATATAATGCAATTCTGATTTTAATTAAAATTGAAACATTGCTAGTAAAATGTGAATGCTACAGTAACCCATTTTAATTATTGTGACTAACTACACCTCCTTTTCAACAAAAAACACGATAGATGAATATTTAACTTCCACATCAAATTATTCAGAAACTGCTGGCACAACTGATCAGATTACTGCAATGAGAAAGGAAAAACACCACTAGCGTGAAAGACTAAGTGAGACTCAAATTTTCAGAATCCATTTTTGGTACCTCAACCTATGTTGAGTCTTAACATTTTATAGAAGGTTTTTGTTCATTCTTGTTAATAGCTTTAAATTATGGAACTAGCTTTTTGCCTCTTGTTTTAACGTTGACTTCCATTTCTTTGCTACATTGCTTTTAATATATACAAGAAATTAAGATTTGCATTGGGAGCGATAACTTTATGTTTAGTTCCAATATAGAAGAAACAAAAGTTGGCCAGTTCCAACAATGTACAGAATCAACATACTTAGTTATTACCATTTGCCATGTACCTCTATTTAGAAATCTATGACCTTTTTCTAGTTGCATAAATATAGTCAATCATTTCAAGTAATTTTCAGCTATGTTCAAAGATGGGCACAGTAAGAAGCCTCACAACACCAGATTAAGGCCCAACAGGTTTATTTGGATCATGAGTTTTCAGAACAGAGCTCCAAAAGCTTGTGATTCTAAATAAACCTGTTGGCCTTTAACCTGGTGTTATGAGACTTACTGTGCCCACCCCAGTTCAACACCACATATCCATATCACAGCAAAGATGGGGAACAGAATGACAACGTATAGCAAAAAAAAGACAATTCCCCCATGGTAGCACAGTTGTTAGCAATGCTGCCTCATAGCGCCAGGGTGATTGCGCAAACTCTACACAATCTCAGCGTGTCTGTGTGGGTCTCTTCCCGCTGCTCTGGTTTCCTTCCACAGTCCAAAGATGTGCAGATTAAGTGGACTGGGCATGCTAAATTGTCCCCTTAAGTCCAAAGATGTAGAGGTTTGGTGGGTTAGCCATGGTAAATGCACAGGATTACAGGGATAGAGTGAGGGTTAGGTCTGGATAAGATAGTCTTTCAGAGTCTGTGAAGACTTGATGGACTAAATGGCCAACTGCTGCACAGTAGGGATTCTATGGTATCCCCTTAAATACATCTTTGTCCTTTGTCGCATCTACTTCTTGTTCTACATTCTAACCTCGCTGTAGATAAGTTTCTCTTGACCTCCTTCCTAGGTTTCTTCGTGAATGCTTGATGCCCCTGGTTTGATCTCCTCCACATGTAGAAACAATTCCATATGCACCCAAACCCTTCCATCTTTTAAAAAACAAGATCAAGTTATCCAAGAGGTTTCTCTTTCATCAGTTATAATCTCTTGGTTTTGGGATCATTCTTGTGACTGTCTTTTGCACAATTTCAAACATCTGTATCCTTGTATTAATTTGGGAAAAAAAACAAAACTCCAAGTGCAGATAAGCCAAGATCCTGTACAAGTTGAACAACTTCTCTGGTCATTTTAGCTCGAATTAGATTGCCAATTTTTAAACAAATTGCCCCAGTCAATACTTTGAATAATGTGAGTCACAACCTCTAAATCCTCTACCTCATTTAGGAATCTTGTTTACCAACAAGTTTATGCATTCAGGATAACTATTTTTATTATACTTGAACAGTAACTTCTCATTGAGAATCAAACTGTTTTAGAAGAGCAAGTTTATTTTGCCTTAATACTTAACAGTTGAAAATCTTAAAATGATACGAGTATATTTTAAATAAGTAAAATTTATCAAAAATCTATATGAAGTAAATAAAGGAAATTCAGTGTTTAGTTAACTAATTTACAATGCTCAATGACAAAAGGTGGGAAAATAAGTGGTAAGGATGGCAATTTACAAAGGAATACGAGTGGGCAAAAACTTGGCAAATGGAATATAAATGTAAGAAAATGTGAAGTTATGCATGGTGGTAGAAAAACTAAAAGAATTGAATATTACATAAATAGACAAAGACTGCAGAAAGCTGCAGCATAGAGAGATTTAGGGGTCCTTATGCATAAATCACAAAAAGCTAGCATAGAAGTTCAGCAGGTACTCAGGAAGGCAAATGGAGTGATGGTCTTTATTGCAAAGGGAATGAAATAAACTAAAGCTGTACAAGGCATTAGTTAGACCATGCCTGGTGTTTTGGTCCCATGATCTAAGGGAAGATATACTGGCACTGGAGACATTGAAAGACAATTTTGTAAATTGACTTAGTGTCTTATTTGCCCTGTTTGTCTCCAGAACTCTCACTTAACTGATGAAAGAGCAGCATTCCGAAAGTTAGTGGCTTGTGCTACCAAATAAACCTGTTGGATTTTAACCTGGTGTTGTGAGACTTCTTACTGTGTTTACCCCAGTCCAACGCCGGCATCTCCACATCACTGGAGACAGTCCACAGAAGATTCATTAGATTGATCCCAGATATGGAGAGATTTTCTTATGGAGAAGTTGGGTAGATTGGGCCTCTACTCATTGGAGTTTAGAATAATGAGAGGTGACTTTACTGAGGCATAAAGGATTATCAGGAGACTTGACAGGGTAAATGCAAAGAGGTTGTTTCCCCTTGTAGGAGAATCTAAGATCAGAGGGCATAATCTCAGAGTAAGAGGGTGTCATTTAAGACAGAGATGAGAAGGAACTTCTCTCAGAAGATGGCGAATTTGTGAAATTCTTTACCACAGAGCTGTAGAAGCTGGGTCATTATGTTCAAGGCTGAGATAAGAGATTTTTAAATCAAGGGTTATTGGGATAATACAGGACAATGGAGCTGAGGATTCATCTATCACATCAGTCATGATCTCATTGAATGCTCCTGCATCTTATGGATCAATTAACTTATTGACAACTTTTGCCAATATTAACATGACAAGTTTTTGACAAAACCAACTAATTTAATGAGTATTATTGCTTCTAATACAAGTAACTTCAGCTAAGCAACAAGTATCTTAGACATCAATTCAATGGAACATTTATTAAATCCCTCAGTAGACTGAATTTAATTGCAATCTATTTCTTATAGCACTTCACGAGAATTAAATACAAACTTAAACCAAACAAATTAAAAATAGCACAAAGGAGGCTTACTGCAGATAGCAGTTCCCCCAGTGGCACAATAAATTGTTCAGCAAGTTGAGTCATACGAATTGGAAAGGTCCCAGTTTGATATTTAATCTATGCTGAATTAGTTGATCATAGTGGTGACAGGGCACTGTAACTGATCTCAGTGTCCCTGGGGTTGGGGGGGGGGGGGGGGGCAAAAAAAAGCTTAATTCTGATCACATCAAATAACACCTGCTGGAATGTAGGCAAGGATATTGAATGAGGACAGGACTGAGGCCACTTCAATCCCACTACAGTGACTAGCCTGCCAAAACTTAGTCAAGGCTCAAACATAGGTTTTGGCCCTTCAAATGAAGGGCCTGAATAAAATGACACCTTAATAAAGTCAGGGAAGAGGAGAAAGCTGCAGCAGAGAGTGACCTCAAGACCTTTTTGTTGACAGGATTGGTGACCTCTTAATTTATTTAAAAAAGATGCAACTTATTGGCAAGACAGAACCAGGGCCACTTTTTTTATTAGATGTCCACAAAACAGCAAGAGTGATCTGATGGGGCAATTTTGGATTGTTAAGTGTGCATACATCGAGTGATTAATGCTACACACATTTACACAGTAAGTCACTTCAGCAGACAGAAACCTATGCTGCAAACACATCTGACACAGATCAGTAATATTCAATTAATCACAAGCAAAAAAACAGAACTTACTCACTCAGGCTTATGCTATGTATTAAGGTTAATAATTGGCATGAATGCAGAGGGAGGTATGCTGCAAATGAAATATATTTTAAAATGTTCTTCATTAAACATGAAGAGCTGTTCCACCCATTCGCAATCCCTCTTTCAGACATTAACTCTGCATTATAAAAATCTTTGCAGTAAATGCTACATTTAAGTTTGCATGCTTTGTAAAATATATGAAAATCTTCAACAAACATATCAAAAATTCTCTCCGAATGGAATCCATGGATTTGATCCCACAAGCTTGATTACTTTCCCCACAAACACAGTTGATCAGGTGAGCTCATTTAAAATGAGAGAGAGACTGTGTACGGTGGCACAAAGAATTTTTTTTGCAAGACCAACAAAATATAGCTGGTGCCCATGTGATTCAATCTGTAACAATAATAATAGTATTCCTTTCCAGTGCTGAAGAAAATTTGACATACATAGTTTCTCAATGGTTTTGGACTGGGAAATAGTTTAGTTTAAAAAAGGATTAACTGTATCTAATAATTTACCAGGTTTCAATTAATATTCACCTTGACTATCAAAATTGGAAAATATGACTGGTAGTGAATTCGAAGAATGTGTGTTATACATGAAATATTTGATTAAATTTGTGAGCAAATAAAAATCAAAATTGTACATAACAGCATATCACTTGGTTATCTTACACATAGCCAACTATACGTTTTTAAAAATCAATCTCATTGAAGTCCCTACTACAAACTTTTTTCTAAATTTGTTAGAAGGCCCATTAAAACAACAACGTTTTGTTCCTTCTGTTGAACTTGTATCTTTACAATGTGTTTAAATTAGATATTTTGTTAAAACTTTACCAATTTACCTGCCTTTTTTAAAAGACAATGTCTAGAAATACATAGCCTTCCCACTAATTACACTGTGTTCCGAGATGTAATGGTAAAAGTAGGCATTTGACTCACCTGATTAGACTGGCTACTTAGGTATGGCTCGAAATCATTGTCGTGCACCGTGTCCTTTTGATGCAGCGAACCATTTTGCACTGCAAAAAAAATCAGAACACCTTAGTAAACGACACAATCTCTAACTTTTCAAAAAAAATTGGGTTTACTAAAAACAACTAAAAATGCTGGAAATCTAAAGCAAATATAAAAATGCTCCACTCGCGTAGAGAGTAGTCGACATCTGCAAGGAGAAAGTAGTTAACGTAGCGGGTTGCCAACGGATTTCCAGCATTTTCTGGTTTCAAAAAGTTTCACTGGTTAAAATTTGAATACTTGGGAGATGACATTAAATGGAGCTGGTGGTTGGGGGGGGGGGGAAGAGAGAGAAAATAACTCGCGTTCCATTAAAAAGGAGCAAAATTGCTCTCCTGGACAAAAGGAGGGATTTGCAAAGGGAAACATATGACGTCTCCTTAGTACAAGTCATCCTAAAGCAGAAGGGAGGCCGATCCCACTACCCAAGGAGGGGGGAAGCTTGGCCTTAACTCCCAACTTTTACCAAGCATTTCCGCCACCATTATTCCCAGGCGTTGGCGCCGACCCTAGACCGCCAAGAACCGGGGGAGGGGGTAACGGAGGAAGAGAGACAGGCTGACTCCCACTCCCTCCATCCCCCGGCTGCCAGACAGACAAAATAAAAGCCACTTATGGCAACTTTCCTCGTTACTGACGGCATCTGCAAGCAGCCCCAGGGCCTTGCAGGCCAGCAAGCACCTTACCTTTATTCTCTTGTCCTTTCGCTCTCTATTTCAGAGCCACCAATAGCAGGAGCAGCAAACGGACACACGGGCGGGCAGCGGATGGGAGGAATATGAAAAAGAGAAAAGTGTTAATATAAATGGGCGAGAATGGAGCGGGGAGTGGGGGGGGGGGGGGAGACACCTGGGTAAACAAACCGGGGAACAGCGGGTGGGGGGGGAAGAAATGGGGGGGTGGGGGAACACACAGACACACAACAAAGACTCGGCCGCCTTCCGGCCCTACCTACCTGAGGGTCAACGCTTGTCGCAGACATACTTCATTAATCGCCACTTGCGCCCAGGCTCGGCTTCCAGGGGGTAGCAGGGGGTGGGGGCTGCTCGGGGGCGGGTTAAGTAAGCTCAAGAGGCCGCGGCGGCTTAGCTAACCCCCCCACCCACCCCCCTCCTCCTCCTTCCCTCCCACCCGCCCCTTCCTTCCTTCAACTTGCTGGCTCCTCGCTCCAATTTCTCAGGCGTTTAACCCAATGGCGACCATACTCGGGATCCGATGACGTAGTGCGCACTGACGCCGGGGGTGAGGGGGGAGTGGTTGGCCAGAAGTGATGACGTAGTGATGGCGCAATGACGCCGAGGATGGGGAGGAGCAGCCTCAAGCGATGACGTCGTACGCACAGGGCGCCGTGGCGGAGGGAGCAGCTGCGAATGATGACGTAGTTACGCACACGGTCGCTTGGGGAGGCGTGGAAACAACAGAAGTGATGACGTTATACGCACACAGCGCCGTGGCGGAGGGGAGGCCAATGGAGTTGGTGACGTAGTACGCACACGGACACTGGGAGAGGAGAGAAGACCAACAAATGATGACGTAGAAGGGACCTAGTGCAGTGACGCAGCGAAGGAGGGGACGGGGAATCCACTGGAAGTGATGACATGCATGTACGTCTTGCCATCCCGATCAGCCAAATGGTGGTGGTTGTGGCACTGGGCTTTGGCCTTCTAGTCAGCACTACTTTCTCCCCCTCCTCTCTATCCTGGAGACTGCATAATTGAGAACGTGTTTTATTCGCACGGAGTTCTGCCTCTCGTTTTTAAATTGTGAGTTATGTGTAAAGTTAATGTTGTAGACAGGAACAAAGGGGGGGGGGGGCACTACTGTGGCAGCACGGTAGTCATGATGTGGAGCGCGGTAGCACAGTGGTTAGCACTACTGCTTCATAGCTCTGGGAACCTGGATTCGATTCCCGGCTTGGGTCACTGTCTGTGTGGAGTTTGCATGATTTCCCTGTGTCTGCGTGGGTTTCCTCCCACAGTGCAAAGACGTGCAGGTTAGGTTGATTGGCCATACTAAATAATTGTCCTTAGTTGCATAGATTAGAGGGATTACATAAGAACATAAGAAATAGGAGCAGGAGTAGGCCATCTAGCCCTTCAAGCCTGCCCCGCCATTCAATAAGATCATGGCTGATCTGTCACTGCTCAGTTCCACTTTCCTGCTTTCTCCCCATAACCCTTAATCCCCTCTCTTATCAAAAACCCATCAACCCGCGTCTTAAAAATATTTAGCGAGGCAGCCTCCACCACTTCAATGGGCAGAGAATTCCAGAGATTCACCACCCTTTGAGTGAAGAAGTTCCTCCTCAACTCCGTTCTAAACCTTTTATCTTGAGGCTGTGCCCCCTAGTCCTACTGTCTTTATGAGCGGGAAGAGTCTCTCCACCTCTATCCATCCCATTCATCATCTTATACGTCTCAATGAGATCTCCCCTCATTTTTCTAAACTCTAACGAGTACAAGCCCAGTTTATTCAGCCTCTCCTCATAGCTCAACCCCCTCAACTCCGGTATCAGCCTAGTAAACCTCCTCTGCACTCCCTCCAAGGCCAAAATATCTTTGCGCAGGTGTGGCGCCCAAAACTGCACACAGCACTCCAGCTGCGGTCTCACCAATGCCCTATACAGCTGCAGCAAGACCTCCCTACTTTTATATTCAATCCCCCTCGCTATGAAGGCCAGCATCCCATTCGCCTTCCTGACCACCTGCTGCACCTGCAAGCTGGGTTTTTGCGACTCATGCACAAGGACCCCGAGGTCCCTCTGCACCGTCGCCTGCTGCAGTTTTTCGCCCCGTAAGTAATAGTCCTTCCTACCATTCTTCCTACCAAAGTGGACCACCTCACACTTGCCAACATTAAATTCCATTTGCCATTTCCTGGCCCATTCGCCCAGCCTATCTAGATCCTTCTGCAGACTCACCACACCCTCCGCACAATTTGCTGTTCCCCCAATCTTGGTGTCATCAGCAAATTTCGACACCCTACACTCGGTTCCCTCCTCCAGATCATCTATATAAATGGTAAAAAGCTGAGGCCCCAGCACCGACCCCTGGGGCACTCCACTAGTCACCATCCGCCAATCCGAATAGCACCCGTTGACCCCCACTCTCTGCCTCCTATTTGACAACCAATCCTCTATCCACGCTAACACCCTACCCCCAACTCCATGTCCCTCGACCTTCTGCAATAACCTCTTGTGAGGTACTTTGTCAAACGCCTTCTGAAAATCTAGAAAGACCACATCCACCGGCTCTCCTCTATCCACCGCCCTAGACACATCCTCATAGAACTCCAGTAAATTTGTCAGACACGACTTCCCTTTAATGAAACCATGCTGCGTCTGCTCTATCAAGCAATTCCCTTCAAGATGCCTCGCAATTTCCTCCTTAATGACAGATTCTAACATTTTACCTACCACAGACGTTAAACTAACCGGCCTATAATTCCCCGCCTTTTGCCTGGCACCCTTCTTAAACACGGGGTGGGACCTGGGTGGGATTGAGGGTGGTGCAGACTTAATGGACTGAATAGCCTCTTTCTGTACTGTAGGGTTTCTATAATTCACTCACTGTTTTATGAGGACATGGTGCATACAGTACTGTTGGTTCTTTCATAACTGTGCGAATCCTGGGCCTAGAATTCAAATTGCTCTAAATAGGCATATCTTGAAGCTTTATTATTGGGACAGTATTTGTGGAATGTTCTTCTGCCTCCACCTCCCCCACCCCCCTCCCAGTTCGGCACCCTCATCTTTTGCAACTTTTGTTCTTTCCCATCCCCTTGTGCCCCCCCCCCCCAGATAAAAGAATAATAAAAATAATTATTTCATTTTTGTCACTCAAAATAGTTCAAAGGATTTAAATCTAAAATTGTGTTTTAAAACACGTTGATAACCAGAGAAACTTAAATTATAGTAATTTGTACTAATACATTTTCAATGTCTAATCAGAAGGTTGCAAGGAACAAGTTCAAGCAAGAAAATAAATGGTAAAATGAAAGGAAAACAAAGTAGGCTGTATATAATTTTCGTGCATCTATGTTACAAACTCCTCTGATCCAGGTCTACTGATGAATTGCCTTGCCCACCCCACCCTCCAACATTGATAAAAGAGCCTTCAGCTGCTTAACCATATGGAAGTCAGTGAGTAAAGGGGTGATGACTGAAGGAATTTGTTGAGAGTAAAGTTACAGGCTGCAGAATTTTGATGAACTTAAGATCATGAAGAGTGGAAGAAGGTGGTAGGACTGGAGGGTCTCGATGACATTACTGTTACTAGAGAGGTGGTGCTCGACAGACTGGAGGGGCTGATTGTGGACAAGTCCCCAGGACCGGATGGAATGCATCCGAGGGTCCTGAAAGAAATGGCGGAGGTGATAGTGGATGCCTTGGTGGTTATATTCCAGACGTCGCTGGATTCCGGGGAAGTGCCGGAAGATTGGAAAATGGCTAATGTTACGCCGTTGTTTAAGAAGGGTGCCAGGCAAAAGGCGGGGAATTATAGGCCTGTTAGTTTAACGTCTGTTGTAGGTAAAATGTTAGAATCCGTCATCAAGGAGGAAATAGCAAGGCATCTTGAGGGGAACTGCTTGATAGAGCAGACGCAGCACGGTTTCGTTAAAGGGAAGTCGTGTCTGACCAATTTACTGGAGTTCTATGAAGATGTGTCTAGGGTGGTGGATAGAGGAGAGCCGGTGGATGTGGTCTGTCTTGATTTTCAGAAGGCGTTTGACAAGGTACCTCACAAGAGGTTATTGCAGAAGGTCAGGGGGCATGGAGTTGGGGGTAGGGTGTTAGCGTGGATAGAGGACTGGTTGTCAAATAGGAGGCAGAGAGTGGGGGTCAATGGGTGCTATTCGGATTGGCGGATGGTGACTAGTGGAGTGCCCCAGGGGTCGGTGCTGGGGCCTCAGCTATTTACCATTTATATAGATGATCTGGAGGAGGGAACCGAGTGTAGGGTGTCGAAATTTGCTGATGACACCAAAATTGGTGGAAAGGCAAATTGTGCGGAGGGTGTGGAGAGTCTGCAGAAGGATCTAGATAGGCTGGGTGAATGGGCCAGGAAATGGCAAATGGAATTTAATGTTGGCAAGTGCGAGGTGGTCCACTTTGGTAGGAATAATGGTAGGAAGGATTATTACTTACGTGGAGAAAAACTGCAGCAGGCGACGGTGCAGAGGGACCTCGGGGTCCTTGTGCATGAGTCGCAAAAACCCAGCTTGCAGGTGCAGCAGGTGGTCAGGAAGGCTAATGGGATGCTGGCCTTCATCGCGAGGGGGATTGAATATAAAAGTAGGGAGGTCTTGCTGTGGCTGTATAGGGCATTGGTGAGGCCGCAGCTGGAGTACTGTGTGCAGTTTTGGGCGCCGTACTTACGCAAGGATGTTTTGGCCTTGGAGGGAATGCAGAGGAGGTTTACTAGGCTGATGCCGGAGTTGAGGGGGTTGAGCTATGAGGAGAGGCTGAATAAATTAGGCTTGTACTCGTTAGAGTTTAGAAGAATGAGGGGAGATCTCATTGAGACATATAAGATGATGAATGGGATGGATAGGATAGAGGTGGAGAGACTCTTCCCACTCAGAAAGGATAGTAGGACTAGGGGGCACAGCCTCAAGATAAAGGGGGGGGGGGGGGCGGTTTAGAACAGAGTTGAGGAGGAACTTCTTCACTGAAAGGGTGGTGAATCACTGGAATTCTCTGCCCGTTGAAGTGGTGGAGGCTACCTCGCTAAATATTTTTAAGACGCGGGTTGATGGGTTTTTGATAAGAGAGGGGATTAAGGGTTATGGGGAGAGGGCGGGAATGTGGAACTGAGCCACGACAGATCAGCCATGATCTTATTGAATGGCGGGGCAGGCTCGAAGGGCTAGTTGGCCAACTCCTGCTCCTATTTCTTATGTTCTTATGTTAAGATTTAAAAAAAATGCTTGCAACAGGCAAGTCTAGAGGAGACAAAAACATGGGAATGATGGTTTCACCAGCAGATGAACTGTGGCAAAACTGGAGTTCACTGAAGAGGTGGAAATAGGTGGTCTGAGTGATGTGACAGATTTGTGGTCTCCTTGGGGACTAATATGATACCAAGCTTTCAAATAGTCTTGTTCAGCTTCAGGGAGAGGAATGGAGTCAGTGGCTACAAAATTGAATTTGTAGCAGGGACCAAAGACAGTCCTTCTAATATATAGCATAAACAAAACAAAAAATGCTGGAAAATCTGAGTAGGTCTTCCAGTATTTTCTGTTTTTGTTTCAGATTTCAATACCTGCAGTAATTGCTTTGTTCTTTCTAATATTTAGTTGGAGCCACATTCCGATCTGCTGAGATGCTGAACTTAAACGTATATGCCATACTTAAGATTTTTCAATGACGCATCTTCATGAAAAGAAAGCCCTACACCACTTTTTTGACAAAGGCCAGAACCCCCAACAGTACTTGGCCTGAGAATTGCACAAAAATGCACCAACCTGGGGTGCTATGGGTGATGTGAGGTGGTGTGTTTCTAATTTTAAATTTACCACCTTGGGAGTTGCTGTGTGAAGAAAGCAGTTTCCCACAGGAAGGATAGAAAAAAAATCCTTGTGGGATCAATAATTCCCTTAAAGCTGCAAAGAAATGTTGAATATTTGTCATAATAGAAGAGATCCCCAGGAGATAAAGGAAATTATCAGCTAATTAAAATTTTACACAAACAAGAAACACTGATCAACTGCTCAGGGAGAGCTTGGAGGAGCTTTCTTATCCATGGCTCACCTTAGGCACTTTTTGCTCCAAGTGTTTTATTAAGTTTTCAACAGTTGACGAACGACTTTTAAAACAACAGAAAATCAAGAGCAAAATATAAGAAGCCACAGGGGAACAATTTGTTATTGTAAAACCACCTCTAGTGGCTTTCCTCATTGACACTGTTGAAGAATGTCATGCAGTAGCAGCCACTGTGCTGCCTGCCCTAGTGAATTGTGCACTTCTGTGTTATGCTTGCAAACAAATTTCTTCCCTCATATCTTATTTATCTTAATGTCTTGGATCCAGCAGCTCAATGTAAACTTGTAGAATCTGAAACTGAGAGGGAGCAGATGACATTGGTGAATTATAGCATTTTGCAGCACAGAAATATATATTTGCCCCATCAATTCCTCGCTATTATTCCTATTCATATTTGGTGTAGTCCACTGTCCTTACTTTCTTCCTGTATCTGTTAATGTGGGTGGCACAGTGGTTAGCACTGCTGCCTCACAGCTCCAGGGACCAAGGTTCAACTTCTGCTTGAGTCACTGTCTGTGTGGAATCTGCATGTTCTTCCTGTGTCTGCATGGGTTTCCTCCAGGTGCTCTGGTTTCCTCCCACAGTACAAAAGACGTGCTGGTTAGGTGTATTGGCCATGCTAAATTCTCCCTTAGTATATCTGAACAGGTGCTGGAGTGTGGCACTAAGGAATTTTCACAGTAACTTCATTGCAGTGTTAATGTAAGCTTACTTGTGACACTAATAAATGAACTTTTAAGAAAAATTTTTTGGCAAGCTACTAATTCCCTTTTTAAAAAATGCGTTCCCTTTCAGCAAAAAATTCTGGTAGAGGAGTCAACATTTCAATTTCCCTCCATATGAAAGTGCTTCCAACCATCCTTATAATTCTTAGGACTATTGTAAATTTGTATACTGTTGGTACTGTCCCACTAACCATCAGGAAGATCTATCACTGCACGCTGATCAAAACCCTTCACCATCTTGTAAGTCCTCTAACAGGTCTCCACTTAATCTTCTCAGCTCCAGTGACTATAGACCGAACTTTCTTGCCTCTAAATCCTAATAACTTTGAATTGGGAAAGACTGCCAAGCAAGTCTAATATGAATTAACTAAAAAAAAATCGGAACAGTGGTTCAGATGAACTGTAATACAAATACTGAGAAAAATATTGCACTAAAGCAGATAAATGTATGCTCTATGGTATTGAAATAGGTAAAAATAAAATTGAAAGATATTAGGACGTTGGACACGGCTTAACATTTTCACTTAGTTCTACTTCAGAGGGGCTCATGAAATAGCATGATGAACAAAATAGCAACACGATAGCGTACAACTCAAATTGATATGGTTTGAACGTATGAATATTATTTCCACTTTTTTTTGGGAAGTGGGCAATTTGAGGGAGGGCTACTTACCAAAGTACAGCAGTTCTTGTTGTGATCTCTAATGGTTTGGTGATTGAGACTTGAAGAAGTTAGTCAAGTTCTGAATCTGGCTGAAAGAAGAGGCATTTGTCTCAAGCCTAATGTAAGAATGTTGAGATGGAAGACTAGAAACCTTGGAGTATTTGGTTTCAAAACATTAAGGTGGCTCACTACCACCTTCTCAAAGGCACTTGGGGTGAACAATTAATGCTGGTATTGCCAGCTTTGTCTAACAATAATAAAACATTAACACTTCAATTTCCAACCTTAAGGTTATGTTCCTGAAACTAAAAGTTATATTCTAAAACATAAACCACAAATTAGATCTTCACAACAGATTCCTCAGAGTTCTAGCTCCCAGAAGTCTCGTCACATTGGTCTCTGTCTCTGCAGCCACCTGTGAGGAACCTGTAGAAGATGAAAGACATGAATTAGGACAATCTGTGTGAGACAATCCAAGCTCAGAATAGTGTATATGATGAGAGTTTGGTTGTTACAAATATCAGTTCAACGGGTGTGAATGTTAAGTGCCATATGGTAGTGCAACATCTATCACTCTCACCAGGTCACTGGGCCACTTAACTGCTTTTAATCATCAATGTTCAGTGACTGCTACCTTGCCAATCTGCAAGATATCCACCTGCATTACAGTGAGGGTGGCAATGACTGCAGGTCCAGCCTGGGTTCACTGCCTGTCTCTGGAGTTGTTGTTTATCTTTTACAGCGAGAGGAGGGAGTTATTAATGTAATTATGTAGCATGTGTGTTGAGAGTGGAGGATTTAAGGTGAGTGACTGTGAAGGACAGATGCAAGGGCAATAGAATGAGAGTGTGTTGTGTGCTGAGATTGAGATTCAAGAAGGCAGCTGAGGAGAAAGGAATTCTTCCAAATGCAAGGTATGTTGGTCAGAGAAGTGCTATGTAAGAGAATGCTAGGAAGGTGAGAGAATGATGACGACCACCTAAAGGTTGTATGACACTCACTGGAATTAATTGAATTGAATCTCTTATAGCACTATATCTCAGACACCACAGGGCTACTACTGACAACTCAGCAATCTTCAGACATGCTTGTTTGGTCAGGTTGGCTCGCTGCCTTTGCCTGTTCGCAGGGAATAGGAATGCTTTTCTGGCCACTATTTTAGAAAGGAGGGAGAGAAAAAATAGGGAACTACAGACCTGTTAATTTTACATCAGTAGTGGGGAAAATATTCAATCTATTATAATGTATATGATAACTGGACATTTGGAAAATAATATGATTAGGAAGAATCAACATGGATTTAGGAAGGGAAATCATGTTTGACAAACCTGTTGGAGTTTGTTGAGGACAGTACCTGCAGTAAAGATAAAGGAGAACCAGTGGATGTGATGTATTTGGATTTTCGGAAGGTTTTTGGTAAGGTCCCACATACAAGCTTAGCAAACAAAATTAGAGCACGTGGGATTGGGGGTAATATACTGACATGAATTGAGAATTGGTTAACAAACAAAAAACAGAGGAGGCAATCTCACCAAAATAATTTTAAGTCCAGGACAGGTGGAAAAACAGGAGAGTTTCACATCTGTTTTTTTCGGTGAGGCCACCAGACAAATCTTATGCACTCCGCAATAAAAAAAACTTAAATCTGATTTCCTCCTATGGGGGAGAGGGCAGGGTCAAAATCACCTCAAAGCTGGCTAATAGCAGCAGAGGGCGCCATTGCATTTGTGTAGGTCTCTGTGTTGAGATCAACAGCATATTTGTATTTGCTAACTATATTCATAGTGAGTTTTAAGTCTGTGAGAAGAATATTGCTTCTTTGGAACTGAAATAGTGATAAGGTAGAAATTAGAGTTGTTTCTTTTCATGTTTAAAGATTGCTCAATGGTCAAGAATTAAATGTCTTCATTTTGTTCGAGTTAACCATGTTATTTATAAACTTTGTTTTGATTTTAAAAATCCCTAATTTGTCAGTGGAAGTACTCCTGGAACAAAGCAACCTCTCTTCATATTTATGCCAAAATAGAAAAAATGTTGGGGTCTGTTTTGGCTTCATAATGTAATTTGGGGTTTTAGTCTGGGACCCTAACATAAGTCTTCTGAAATTTCTCCTGTACTTTATATTTCATTAAAGATGAGAGTCAGTTTGTCTATTCCAAAGTCTTCTAAACTTTTAATTTGTTGGGTGACTATCTGAGCCATTAGCTTTATTTTTTTTTCATCTTCTATATTGCTGCCCTTTGTCTTTCACGATCTTTGGATCATCCATGATTTTCTTAATTGCTGACTTCTCATCTTGCATGTTATCATCAAATAAGTCTTGTACTTATTCAGTCCATCTTGCAAGCACTTGGCCCTTTTCCATGATAACTTCCCCTTGTTTCCCTTTAATGCACCCACCAGACGTACACCCGACCTTTCCTGTGATATCCCTGATGTTACATCTGAAAGAAATCACCATTATCAGCCAAGCTTTTGGCTATGTGCATTCTAACATTTGGAATTTCCCACCTACACAAACCTCTCTCCCTCCTCCTTTAAAACACTTATTAAATCTACTTATATGACCAAACATTTGTTCACCTGTCCTAATATGATTTGGTGTAAAAGTTTGTTTGATAGCACTCCTCTGAACTTTGCCATTGTGTTTATTTTCCATAGCCCTTCTCCATGACAGTGTGATAGTACTTTTGAGTTTGTAGTTGTGCTGTATTAATTAACATGTAACAATGCACTCTGATACAATGCTTATGTAACTTACACCTTTAACTAAACTGTAAACAGTCTAAGAATAAGGGGTAAGCCATTCAGACTGAGATGAGGAGGAATTTCTTCACTGGGACAGTTGTGAACCTGTGCAATTCTCTACAGTTCTCTGCCACAGAAAACTGTTGGGGCCAGTTCATTAGAAATGTTCAAGAGGGAGCTGGATGTGGCACTTGTGACTAAAAGGACCAAGGGATATGGAGAAAAAGTGAGAGTGGGATACTCATGTAGTGCATGATCAACCTTGATCTTTTGAATGATGGTGCTGGCTTGAAGAGCCAAATAGTCTACTCCTGCACCCATTTTCTATTTCTATGTAAATGTAACACTAGCTAAGTTTTATTTCTTTGTTTACACAGGTTAATTTGAAGTTTAGGGATAATTTTGATTTTAGTTTCAAAATAGATTGCTAAGCTATTTCAGGCTCATATACTGAGCTTTTGTGCTTTTGTTTTAAAAGGTATTTAGCAGTGCAGAAGATTGAGTACTGGCATAGTGGTGCATCATGAATGAACCATAGTATTCCATTGAAAAGAGTCATTCTCTCAAGTGACAAATTCTTGGTTTCAAGCAGATTACAGTTGCGAGACTGCAAATCAGGACAAGATAAGGCTAGTGAACTTTGCCCTATGTCCCTGGCACCTGTCTTGGCCAAAAGAAATGTATGTAAACAGAGAAACTGGAAAGGGAAAAAGGTAATTTAAGAAAAACAGTTATTATAAATGGAATGAGATGCCAATGGTTGCTGCATAAAATAGCCGTGAGCTTTAATAAAGATTGTTAGATTAGATATTCATATTGGCCTTTCTTCAAATAGCAGCAAAATAACAAGAGGTTTATAGGTAGAAGTGATCAAGGACTCCCTTGCATCAAGTGTCTTTGTATGTTGAGAATTATTATGTTTTATTTAACATGTGGTGTGTTTAGTGGTGTGTGTCTTTAGTGGTGTGTTTGTATTTTACTACCTACATGTGAATAATAAATGAAAAATCCTTTTCATAAATATTTTAAAAACTAATGTAGCGGGATTGAAATACAACAGCTGTTAAATGTGTGTCTGTACAGCATTTTCTAAACAGCGATTTAATGAAGGAAGTGTTATTTAACATGTCTGCCATTTTGCATGCATCACTGTGGCTGTTTGTACAGATTCCATGAAATATTTTGCATCCCATGCCCTTTAGATTGGTTTTAGTTCTGGAAGTTTTGTTTGCAAATGGCTTACAGACCCTTAGGACCACTTAGAAGAGTGCAAAACCCACTACTTTTATGGAGTTTCTTGCATCAGCACAAATAATTTATTCAGGCATGATCTGGCCCCCTCACACTCCTACCTCTCTTCAGTTCCAAAGAACCATATTGAAATCAGAATGTTAACTCTTTCCTTCTCCATTGATGCTGCCAGACTTACTGAGTTTTTGCAGCAATTTCTGTTGTTGTTGTTGATAATCCGGCCCCATATTTGGACTGGTGTTGGGATTTTTGCCTGGATTTTGCCAGTGTGTGAAAAATGTATGAAACATTAGCTGCCGTAATAATAAATAAATGCACAAATAACCCTCTTACAATTGACAAAGCAACATAAAAATAACATGAGACCAAATCAGCAAGAGACATAAAAACAGATTGTAAAAGCCTTTATTTGTATATGAAAAGGAAGAGATGCTCTCGAGAAAATATAGGTTCTTTAGGGGGTAAATCTCATGAAATTATAAGAGGAAATAAATGACAGAGACATTAAGCAAATATGTTGCATCTGTCTTCATTATAGAAGACACAATCATTCTGTAAATAGCGGGGAACCATGGATGTTGAGAAAATGAGGAACAAATTAGTATTAGTGAAAAAACATTCCGGAGAAATTAGAAGGGCTTAAAGAGAACAAATCCCTGGAACTGTTGGCCTGCCTCCTGGGGTTTCAAAAGAGATAGTTACTGAAATAGTGGATGCATTGGTTTGGATCTTCCAGAATTCCCTAACTTCTAAAGCAGGTCACCATAGACTGGAAGATAACAAATGTGATTTTACTATTTAAGAAAGGAGGGAGGTAGAAAGTAAGGAACTCCAGCTCAGTTAGCCTTGTGGTGACAGAGCACTCAGAAAATCATGATATAATTTGGCAGAGCCATCTTGGACTTATGGAAAGGGAAATTGTGTTGGATAAATCTCTTAGAGTTGATTGAGGTTGCAATCAGTAGGACAGGAAAGGGGAGATCCAGTGGATATGATGCAGTTGAATTTTGAAAAAGTAATTCAATAAGGTGCCACAGACGAGGATATTACACAAAATCATGGTGTTGGGGGTAATCCATTATCACGGACTGATAATCAGTTAACAAATAGAAAACAGAGGCCTAAATTTTTCGCACATTGGGTCCACAGGTTACACGCACCCAGAAGCGGGCACAAAATATGCTTCCAGCCGTGTTTTGCCCCGGATCATGCTTTCACATGTTTTAAATAGCTGAGACCAAAGCATTGATAATCGTTAATCGGCCAGTCAGTGTGAAATGTGTGCTCTAAAAGGCTGAGCTGGGGAGAGTGGGAATAAGGCGAGTGCCAAGAGAAGTGATGGTGCAGGTGGGCATTTCCATCAAGCTCCCTGAAAGCTGCCAGCTGCCTCAAAGAGCTGTAATATTGTTCTGCTATTGACACCCAATAAATGCTGCAAACTTGCCCTACATTTCAGAATCAAGCAACTGGCTGCATGACACACAACGCCTCAATCCTCAAACATGTTCTTTGATTTGATTTCACCCCAGATGTTTTAACCCATCCTGCATAGGAATGGTGAAAAACTGTGGAAGCTGCCTGCCCAATTGGCATGTACACATAATTAGGGTCATTGCATGCTTAATGGGTTTGATTGGCTTTTCAATTGTTGGCATAGGCACTTCCATCTCTCGCACACTCACTGACGTGAATCTTGTGGGGAGAGTGCCGTGCCACGTCGTCGAATCGTAGAATCCCTACAGTGCAAAAGGAGGACATTCGGCCCATTGACTCTGCACCAACCACAATCCCACCCAGGCCCTGTGCCCGACATTTTCTTGTCTGATTTCACAACAGTTCAGGTTGGGCATGCGCCCTTTCAAACTCTATAAAATTCTGGCCAGAGACTAGGCATAAACTGGTTATTATCAGGCTAGATGTAGATATGCCGGCGTTGGACTGGGGTAAACACAGTAAAAAGTCTGACAACACCAGGTTTAAGTCCAACCAATTTATTTGATAGGAAACTCACTAGCTTTCAAGGGGTTTCCTTCTTCTTCAGATGAATGGAGAGTTCTGGCCTCAGAAAGAGCATATAAAGCACAGACAGTTTACCGATTACTGATTAGAATGCGAATCTTTACACCTAACCTGCTGTTCAAGTCCTAAAGCGGCCGACAATGTGAGTGGAAGGAGCACTGATCACAGGTTAAAGAGATGTTAATTGTCTCCAGACAGTACAGTAAGTGACATTTTGCAAACCCAGGCAAGTCACCGGGGTTACAGATAGTGCGACATGAACCCAAGATCCCTGTTGAGACCGTCCTCATGTGTGCGGAGCTTGGCTATCAATCTCTGCTCAGTGACTCTGTGCAGAGACTAATAGCCAAGCTCTGCACACATGAGGACGGTCTCAACAGGGATCTTGGGTTCATGTCGCACTATCTGTAACCCCGGTGACTTGCCTGGGTTTGCAAAATGTCACTTACTGTACTGTCTGGAGACAATTAACATCTCTTTAACCTGTGATCAGTGCTCCTTCCACTCACATTGTCGGCCGCTTTAGGACTTGAACAGCAGGTTAGGTGTAAAGATTCGCATTCTAGTCAGTAATCTGTAAACTGTCTGTGCTTTATATGCTCTTTCTGAGGCCAGAACTCTCCATTCACCTGAAGAAGAGGGAAACCCCTCGAAAGCTAGTGAGTTTACTATCAGATAAATCAATTGGACTTAAACCTGGTGTTGTCAGACTTTTTATTGTATTTTCAGGCTGGCATAGTGTAAAGGGCAGGCTACTGCAAGGATCTTTGCCACAGTCTTAGCTCTTTATAATCTATGTCAATAACTTTGGATGAGAGGACCAAAATGTAGTGTACCCAGGTTTACTGACTACTCAAAGTTAAGTGAGAAAATAAGTTGTGAGCAGAGTGCAAAGAGACTGCAAAAGAAATAGGCAGGTTAAACGAATAGACAAGAACATGGAAGTTGAAACATTACGTGGACAAGTATGAAGTCATCCATTTTGCATGGAAAAATAGAAAAACAGAACATTTCTAAATGGTGGAGAGACTGGGAAATGTTGCTGTTTGTTCCAGGAGGCAATCACACCTTTCAGGCTAAGTAGAACCTAAGGGTGGTCAGTGATCAGGGACAGGAAGATGTGACTGCAAGTCATACAGATATGAGGATCAAATGTGTAGTGATGGAGGTGTCTTGATCCTTGACCTTGATCAAAGGTATGAGGTACTTGCTACCTGTGCGGATGAACTGCCTCAAGGACTGAAAGGTAGATGAGCCTGTTGATCATGGTATCATGATACAGCATGCCACTCAGGTGGGGTATGTGAAAATGAATGGATGGTAGTGAGAGGAGACACTTCAACGTCACGGACAATTTTCCTAGAATCCCTACAGTACAGAAGGAGGCCATTTGACCCATGGAGTCTGCAACGACAACAATCCCACCCAGACCCTATCCCCGTAACCCCATATATTTACCCTGCTAATCCCGCTAAACTATGCATCCTGGGACACTAAGGGGTAATTTGTCATGGCCAATTAACCTAACCTGTACATCTTTAGACAATGGAGGAAACCCATGCAGGCATGGGGAGAATGTGCAAACAGTGACCCAAGTGACCGAAGCCAGGGTTTTTTTTTATTACCCATTATCAAATATATTTGTGTGTAAGTATGTATATTTTCATACCCTTGGAATGCTTGAATAAATTTAAGTAACCCAGCAACAAGCTTTTGAATTTTAAAATGAAGAAGTTTAGTTTATTACGTGAGAACTAGGAGCAGGAGTAGGCCATCTGGCCCTTCGAGCCTGCTCCGCCATTCAGTAAGATCATGACTGATCTATTTGTGGACTCAGCTCTACTTATCTGCCTGCTCATAACCCTTAATATCTTTACTGTTCAAAGATCTATCTGTCTTTCTCATACATTTACCCCAGAAGTTAACAAAAATGTAGCATCTACTCACATGACTTATCCATACCATCACATATACAACTACCAGATACTAGAATTAAAGAAAATGGGGATAGTGCAGGGTGGTGGAGTTGAGTCAGAAGATCAGCTATGATCATATTGAATGGCAGAACAGGCTCAAAGGACCAAAGGAACTACAAAAGGTTGTGAATGTAACCCAATCCATCACACAAACCAGCCTCCCATCCGTTAACTCTGTCTACACTTCCCACTGCCTTGGCAAATTAGCCAACATAATGAAGGACCCCACGCACCCCAATTCAAATTACTGTTACTAGAGAGGTGGTGCTCGACAGACTGGAGGGGCTGATTGTGGACAAGTCGCCAGGACCGGACGGAATGCATCCGAGGGTTCTGAAAGAAATGGCGGAGGTTATCGTGGATGCCTTGGTGGTTATTTTCCAGACGTCGCTGGATTCCGGGGAAGTGCCGGAAGATTGGAAAACGGCTAATGTTACGCCGTTGTTTAAGAAGGGTGCCAGGCAAAAGGCGGGGAATTATAGGCCGGTTAGTTTAACGTCTGTGGTAGGTAAAATGTTAGAATCTGTCATTAAGGAGGAAATTGCGAGGCATCTTGAAGGGAATTGCTTGATAGGGCAGACACAACATGGTTTCATTAAAGGGAAGTCGTGTCTGACAAATTTACTGGAGTTCTATGAGGATGTGTCTAGGGCAGTGGATAGAGGAGAGCCGGTGGATGTGGTCTTTCTGGATTTTCAGAAGGCGTTTGACAAGGTACCTCACAAGAGGTTATTGCAGAAGGTCAGGGGACATGGAGATGGGGGTAGGGTGTTAGCGTGGATAGAGGATTGGTTGTCAAATAGGAGGCAGAGAGTGGGGGTCAATGGGTGCTATTCGGATTGGCGGTTGGTGACTAGTGGGGTGCCCCAGGGGTCGGTGCTGGGGCCTCAGCTATTTACCATTTATATAGATGATCTGGAGGAGGGAACCGAGTGCAGGGTGTCGAAATTTGCTGATGACACCAAGATTGGGGGAAAGGCAAATTGTGCGGAGGGTGTGGAGAGTCTGCAGAAGGATCTAGATAGGCTGGGCGAATGGGCCAGGAAATGGCAAATGGAATTTAATGTTGGCAAGTGTGAGGTGGTCCACTTTGGTAGGAAGAATGGTAGGAAGGACTATTACTTACGTGGCGAAAAACTGCAGCAGGCGACGGTGCAGAGGGACCTGGGGTCCTTGTGCATGAGTCGCAAAAACCCAGCTTGCAGGTGCAGCAGGTGGTCAGGAAGGCGAATGGGATGCTGGCCTTCATAGCGAGGGGGATTGAATATAAAAGTAGGGAGGTCTTGCTGCAGCTGTATAGGGCATTGGTGAGGCCGCAGCTGGAGTACTGTGTGCAGTTTTGGGCGCTGCACCTGCGCAAGGATATTTTGGCCCTGGAGGGAGTGCAGAGGAGGTTTACCAGGCTGATACCGGAGTTGAGGGGATTGAGCTATGAGGAGAGGCTGAATAAACTAGGCTTGTACTCGTTAGAGTTTAGAAGAATGAGGGGAGATCTCATTGAGACGTATAAGATGATGAATGGGATGGATAGGATAGAGGTGGAGAGACTCTTCCCGCTCAAAAAAGACAGTAGGACTAGGGGGCACAGCCTCAAGATAAGGGGGAGGCGGTTTAGAACGGAGTTGAGGAGGAACTTCTTCACTCAAAGGGTGGTGAATCTCTGGAATTCTCTGCCCGTTGAAGTGGTGGAGGCTGCCTCGCTAAATATTTTTAAGAAGCGGGTTGATGGGTTCTTGATAAGAGAGGGGATTAAGGGTTATGGGGAGAGGGCGGGAAAGTGGAACTGAGCCACGACAGATCAGCCATGATCTTATTGAATGGCGGGGCAGGCTCGAAGGGCTAGATGGCCTACTCCTGCTCCTATTTCTTATGTTCTTATGTTCTTATGAACAGCTTCTTCCCTGCTGCTGTCAGACTTTTGAACATGCTTACCTTGTATTAAGCTGGTTTTTCTCTACACTCTAGTTATGACTGTAGCACTCTCGTTTCCTTCGCTATGTATGGTATGCTTTGTATAGCGTGCAAGAAATAATGCTTCTCACTGTATGTTAATACATGTGGCAATAATAAATCAAATCAAAAAATGGCTACTCCTGTTACTTTTTCCTGATATCTATATTCTTAGTCATTTACTATGCTTTAATCACTTACATAATTCTATATAAAATACATTGGATTGAAAATTTTAAATGTATTTTTAAAATCCCATCTGCATCTTTAAATTGGCTGGTTGCCTTTCACACCTGTCCTTCACAGCAGGTATTAAAATATCAAAGAACTTGCTAAAGGCCACCTATGGCATCCACAATACATAATTTATGAGGATTCTGCTCAAAAGATGTGATGCTGAATGCCAAAGACATACAACCTGAATATGTTCAAGGCAGATTTTCAGCATAGACTATACAAAGGTGCTAGTCTGTTCACTGTTAAAGCCTGGGGTCAGTTAGCTCAGTTGGCTGGACAGCTGGTTTGTGATGCAGAGCAACGCCAACAGTGCAGGTTCAATTCTGGTACCAGCTGAGGTCATTCATGAAGGTCCACTTTCTCAACTTGCCTATTGCCTGACATATGGTGATCCTCTGATTAAACCACCACCTTTCAGCCTATGGTCACCAAGGACTATGGTGACTTTAATTTTATCAGTAGTAGCAGCCCATATGTGTTAGAAAATTCCCATTTCTGATGCTTTACCCAAGATGTGGTTTCCTTTTTGCAGCTGTCGTTAACGGACAGGATTTTCTGGTTGCCCCAAGACTGGAAATACCCACCCAAGATCAACAGACCTTTAATGGTCCACCAAATGTTCTGTCCTGCCTGCTACAATTCCCATGGTGGGAAAGATGGGAAATTTACAGTCAATGTTTCCATAATGACCAGAGATTCTCCCAGTGAGAGAGAGGGGAGTGTGCATACATATAAAAAACAACATCTTTCATTTTTAGCACCTTTAACTAGGTCGAACATCTCAAGATGGATGCTGAGTCAAAGAAGGAGGTATTAGGACTGGTGACCAAACACTTGGTCAGAGAGATGGGTTTTAAAGACGGCTTTAAGAAGAAGAAATGGTGTGGCTGAGGAAGAGAATTTCAGAGCACAGGGCCTAGCTGGCTGAAGACATAGCTGCCAAATTAATGGTGAGGAGAAGATGCAAAGCAGGCTAAGGTCAGAGAAACAGATAATTTGTTGTTGGTTTTAGGGCTGGAAAAATTTACAAAGATTTAGAGTGACAAAAACATAAAGAGATTTAAACAGGAAAATGAGAATAATTGAAGACACTGAGGATTGAGTGTCAATATAGGAGAACAGGAGCTATGGTGAATGGTGAATTGGATTTGGCACAGGATAAGATTTGGGTAATGGAGTTTTGAATAAATTGAAAAATTGAACTTCAGTGTGGAAAGCATTGGACTAGTCTGCTATTAAGATTTAAAAAACACATGGATGGCAATTTCAGCAACAGATGAGCTGAGGCAGTGACGTAAATGTGAAGTATTAATGAGGTGAAAGTTGTCAGCTTTCGTTATGAGGCTACAGGATTGAAAGATCTGTTTGGGATCAAATGGGATGCTGAGATTACAAACAGACAAGTTCGCATTGAAATGATGGCCAGGGAAGAGGATGGAATTGGTGGGAAAAGGTGTGGAGCTTGTGGCAAGGATGGCTTTGTTCTTCCCAGTATTTAACCTGAGAGATTGTGGTTTATCCAAAACTGAATATTAGTTAAACATCCTGACAGCATAGGGGCAGTGGAGGGGGTGACAGTCAAGGTGGAGACATGGAGACAGGTGTTGTCAACTTGCCTGTGAAATCTATCCCCTCACTTGTAGTTAATGTTGCCAAAGGACAGCATGTAGATGAGAAAAGGAGGGGAGGAAGACTGGATCCTTGTGAGAATGCAGAGTAATGGTGGAGGCATGAGTCATTGCTCAGAATATTCTGGCTGGGATTCAGTAAGTAAGAGTGGAACCAAGCAAGGGCAATACAACTGAGCTGGACAGCACAGGAGACACATTGAAGAAGCATTTTGCCATATTAACGGCTGCAGTAGGTCAGGCAGGACAAGGAGGGAAAAGTAACCCTGTTATTGAGATTTTGAGTGTGGCTATTTCTGTGAAATGCAGGAACAGAAACCCAAATGAAGAGATTTGAACACAGAGTTGTGGGAAACATGGGCGTGGATTTGAGAACTGACAAGGCATTTAAGACTTTGAAGATTAAGAGAGGCTGGAAGTAGCACAAGGACAGAAGTTGCTATTTGAAGAAGGGATGATGTTCATTGTTTTGTACCTGCACAGAGTCAATCATTCCCAGAGTCAATCATTCCCTGGAAGTTAGGTAGTTAGCGCTTTAACTGGAGTGCATTACAGCAGCAGGATGTATGGTGTCAGACAAGTTGAAGCTGAAGTGGGCAAGGAGGGCTTGAAGAGATGTAAGAAAGGCACCAGAGGAAAATCATGCTTGAGCAGGAGAGAACCTCAGAGAACAATCTGGGCTGCGCAGGGGGAAGCAACTAAATGGATGATTTCAATCTTAATGGCACAAATTGCAAGAGGAACAATTTGTTCACATACTTCTCAGACTTACCACCCATTTAACTTACTGCTGCTGACAGTGCCATAGATCCCTATCACTGTGGTCTACACAAAGTTTGTCATTATATGAATGGGGAACGCAATGTGGGCCATGCAGGGATAGCCTGCAGCACTACCTGCCCCCAAGGAATTGATGTAAATCTGCATAGTGAATGAGTTTCTTCCACATCCACCCCTGTCCTGCATAATGCTTTGTACCTGGTGACGTTAAGGGTGGAGGGGATAGGAGAGAGCTGTTTAAGATGTGGTTAGTGGTGGAGGAAAATAATTGGGGCTTATCTTTGTTCGTCAACATGATCCTAGTGCAGTGGGAAATTTTGGCAGAGCAGAGTGTTCCCCATGGCACATGAGGTGGTCCAACTAGATCTGGTGATGGATGGTGGGGGTGCTAAATCAGCTAGGCACCGGATTCACTCCAGTCTGTGTCCCTTGTATTGAAGGAGCGAAAAAACTGAAGGATATGCCATGAGGAGCAATCTAGAATGGGAGAGAGTAATCATTTTGCCAAGGACAAGAGCAGAGCGTCAAAGGTGGAAGTAAGGGAATAATTGAATACATCCACAACTGCGGAAATATCACAGTGAATGGAGGGACAAAGGATAGGAAGTTGGTAACTTTTCTGTTAAAAGATCGGCACAGGAGCTGATTCAGGTGAAATGCTGCTCAGATGGACCAAAGTTGTCTGGAATGCAGCAGAAAAGATTACTGAAGAGCAAGGTACTACATCCGGTCTACTTCTGATTAAGCTGGACATACTGCGCTCATTACATCATTTGTGCTGTACCGTGCATTCCAAAGGCACCCATTCAGGAGTCATGGGTAATGCATATAAGGAGCTTATATGTTGGGATGCACAGAGCAGCCAATGGATGCAGATTTGGAAGTGGATATAGTTGAACAGAAGAATGGGCTACGTAACTCCCGGGCTGCAGAGAAAACATGATGATCTCAGGGATTCCGGCATGAAGTGAAAACTGCTAGCAGACTCATAAGGAAGTTCTGCACGACTTCCAGCGAGGTATGCGGCATGTGGTTGGTGTAGCATTGTAGTTCACTGCCCTGCTGTGTGTCTACACCCCAGAAGGGATTAACTCATTGCAGGGGCATTTGGAGAAAATAGTAACAGCAGGAGATCTGCAAACCTCTTCATGAAGTGTATCAATTTCATTAAGCACACTGAATGAAGGACTACTTCATTTCACTTTGAAAAGATAGATGTGAACTAGATTGCAACACCTTGGAAGCTCTGAAAATTATTTGGTTGATTCTCAGGCACTAATGATTTTCTGATTCTTTAAGGTCAGTTCTCCTATAGCTTACTGAGAATTTCAATTCTGCTCCCAGTAGAAAGCTGTGTGTAGATCTCAGAAGCAGCTTGTTCTTTCAGCAGCTGCCTGATGAAACATTCCATCAGGTCCATATCGAAGGTTTTATCTTTGCAGAACTAGGCTGCCTTAAAAAATCTGTGACAAAGAGCTGTCCTGTCCCCTGTCCATTCACTGACTTGAGGATCCTGTGAATAGGGCTGTTAGTGGGGTTTTCAACAGGATGGCAATTAGACTCAGCAAACTGATGTCATAGTACAAAAGGTAAAAATTTATTAAAGACCAGTGATCAATGGGAAAAGTTATCTCAATGGCCATATACAGAATACCCCGACCTCTCGGACAAGTTCTGAAGTTATCAGTGAAAAACAGAACAATTATACATTTTCTTTATCAGAGTTCCCGCTCTTCATTAGTTTAAAATTAATTGCATTTAGTATATACACATCAGTACAAATCTCTGACAAGTACTTCAGCCAACGGCATTGTACCTTCTAGTATAACGGTCTACTCAATCTGGATGTTAACTCCCTTCTTGGCTGAAGCTACTTCCCTGTTGCCAGGTTACGCTAGATGCTACCATAAAGGTCAAAGCTGAACAGACATGTATTCCTGCGGCCACGGGCATATGTAATCTGCGTCTGGGAAGTGACTGAATCTATTTATTATTGTTGCAATGTGCGTTCCCTCATCAGAGACATTCTGATATGAAGTCTGTTAACTAAAGGGACCCCAGGCCTTTGGCTTTGAACTATTCACCTTTCCCATCATGCCTTTCAGTAACTTGCTTTGGCCAAAGTGAACAATGATTCATACAATACTTAAAATACATTTAAAATGTCACAAAAGTTTTAAAATCGCAGTTACTTGTTTAATTCTCTTACTGCATTTACTTATGTGTAAACTATTCTCTTGTTTTAAAAATCATTTAACTTTTTACTGTAAGTTCTTTCAGTGTCTTACGTGTACTGTCTAAAAACTAAGAAAAATTTAACAAGCTTGTAACACTTTCTAACAAGGGTTTTAGAAAAGGTCAGAACTATGCACCATAACTGAACTTAATGTTTTTGTAAAATAGAACATGCAAACATATAAAAATGACAGACTGGAAAAACCGCACTACTGCACCTAATCTGTCCTAAATTGTGATCCTTAAGTCAGCATGATCCAGGTACTGTATACTGGCCTGATGCCATGCAACTTTCTGGAAGAGAAAATCCTGATTTATATTCTTTTATGGAGTGACATCTGCACCAACCAAAAATAGGTCCAGTTTCACATGAAAGTGAACAGCTAATGAACATCCATCAAACAAGCCAACAAACTGTTCCACAGAAACTGAAAAACGCTGGAAAATCTCAGCAGTTCTGACAGCATCTGCGGAGAACGAATAGGAGCCAATGTTTTGAGTCTGGATGACCCTTCGTCAAAAGTCCAGACTCGAAACATTGGCTCTATTCTCTCTCCATTGATGGTGTCAAACCTGCTGGGATTTTCGAGCATTTTTCTGTCTTTGTTTTAGATTCCAGCACAGTATTTTGCCTTTATCAAACTGTTCCACTGCTCCAGCTTCCCTGGGAGAAAACAACCCAAACATCGAACCTGGTTTGGCCCTTACATAACTTGCAAGCACTGGTCCTCCCTAACACATCCAGTTGAATACCTTAGTCCACGTGAACATAATCTAGTTCCTTCATTATTTTATAGATCTGTATACTTTACAAAAGTTTACAGACCCAGCTCTTTGAGGGAAAACTGGACAGTTAGATGTTTCAGACTAGAAAATAATCTTGTGGAAAATGATCTGCAACCTTTCTAGAACTTCAATATTCTCCAACATGTGAGGAGACCAAAACTTGATATGGTATCCTGAAGAGTAACCAAGGCTTTGCACAAGGAAGATAATGGTATGCTTTGTTTTGTAGTTAATTGTACCTTAAATACAACATAGAATAAAGCCTGATTTGATTATAAACTCATGGCATTAGAGACTGATGCACGGTAACACTTAAATCTCTTTCGCCACTGGCTCAATTCTATTCCCATTGCATGTAATAGGCATTCAATGCTAATAATCCTAATGCAAAACATCACAGGTCCCTTCCCCAATACATCAAGATGAGCTTAGAGTAGTAGAGCTACAGACTCAACACTAGCAAAATAACAAGTCATTGGCCCCAATATGTATATCTAGGTCATTAATTAAAATAGTAAATAGCAAAAATTCTAAGCCCCAAATCCTGCAGAACATCACTGGCTGCCAGTCTACAAACTGATCTGAATGCAGTGACAGCAACTTGTCATCTATTGACATCCAGCTAACTCTAACCCACTGTAGCAGATTACCACTAATTCCATCAGATTTCATTTTGCAGGGAAGCTCTTTATAATGAAAACTATCAAAAGCTATCTGAAAGTCCACTAAACAATGATCAATGTCCACTATCCTTATGACTTCTTCAAAAGACTCATATTTGGCTTCTTTCAGAAATCATGGGCTGTATTTTCTGGTCGCGCTGGCCCCAAAACCAGAAAATCCCTTCCAAGGTCAACAGACCTTTGCATGGTTCATCCCATGGCACGGGAAAATCCTCCCCCCACTCCCCCACCCCCAGTGTTGGGTATCCTCAGTAATGTCTTCTCCACTTAAGTAACCATACAGGACCTCACTAATGATACCTTCAAGCATCAAACCTATTAGTGCATTTGAGCTAATGGGCCTTTAACTCCAGATAATGGTATCCTTCCAGCTTTAATAGCGGCAATAAATCACTGGAATATTTTATGTAAAGACTGCTTGGTAGTTTGGTTCACTTGTATGACATTGGGAAACAAGCAATGTGCTGATATTGAGGATTAGGTTGTGATGGTGAGCAATGAAAAGCAATGATTTTACTGGGACCACAAAGAGATTAGCAATAATTTTTAATAGGTCAAGGCTTCCAAATAATAGTTTCTCTAACATGTACATAGTCATCACTTCACTTGCTTCGTGCAGCATCCGCTGTGTCACCATCAGACTTCCTCCAGGACATCTACAACCAGTTCTTTTTCAATTGCAACAATGCGAAACTATCACAGTGAGCAAAATGGTACTGGCTGCTTACTCTGGGACCAATCCAAACATTGGAATCTCCCTTTAAAAATGCCAATATTTTCATTATCTGCATTTCATTACTCCACTCTGCTGTAACACTGATGGACTTACAGATATAAACACCTCAAGCACAGAAAACGGTTCATCGTTGAGGACTAAGAACATACTGGAAGAATTTGTATTTTGAATGACACTGTCCCTTAAAGGGTTAATGCTATTCGTGGAAAAAAAAATTATCTTACAAGAAAAGGTAATTAAGAAGTTTTAAAGAAACTGGAAACCTCTTGACCCAGATAGAAAGTTATAAAGGGGGTCACATGGTAGTTATAGTTTTGGTTTTGCTTTAAGAGGAAGAAGGACCAGCTGCTTGTGAACAAAAGACAGAACAGCTTTTTTGCCATCCAGAGACAGTTCAAAGCCAGAACTATATATGTCCTGCTCCTCAGTTGTTTGATAAAGTACCTGCAAGTGTTTCTCAAACCCACCTGGAAAGCAACGCTGGAGTCATTGATTATTTCACAGATCAGTGCTGAGAGAATAATTGTTTAACCCGGATGCCATTTCAAGGACTCTACTGTCTTTCCTTTTCCCATTAACCATTGGGTGAGATTTTCTGGCCCCTCCCACTGCCAAGATTGTCCAATCCCTCCAAAAGTCGATGGAATTTCTGGGCTGCCAAATCCCCAGTGCAGGTACTGCTACAATAAGGTTAGAAGATCCCTGCCATTGGTGTGTCAGTTAGTCAAACTGCGCACTACTCCCATCCCGGTCGTAATACCATCAAGGCGGAACATGAGAGTCGCAGTTACTCAGTCATTCTTGTTAATTGTATGAATTAAGATGAAGGATATGCTGTAGACCATTTATTAGATGATTACTTAAGCATTTTTTTTAACTCATTCATGGGATGTGGGCATCACTGGCCAGCATTTATTGTAAGAATTCTCACAACACCAGGTTAAAGTCCAACACGTTTATTTGGTAGCAAACGCCACTAGTTTTCGGAGCGCTGCTCCTTCATCAGGTGAATGGGAGTTCTGTTCACAAACAGGGCATATAAAGACACAAACTCAATTTACAGAATAATGATTGGAATGTGGGTCTTTACAGCTAATTAAGTTTTAAAGGTACAGACAATGTGTGTGGAGGAAGCATTAAGCACAGGTTAAAATGATGTGTATTGTTTCCAGACAGGACAGGTCCCAGTAAAATCAACCACCTCATACACCAGCTCCACAGCAAATGCTGCATCCTGGAAACCAAGATAGAGTCCATATTCTCAACTTGTGCTCAGGACACAGACCAGCCGCGAAACTCTGCCAAACAGATGAGACAAAGGAACTACAACCCCCATAACTTGCCTGGACTTGCAAAATCATAGAGTATCATAGAGTTTCAAAGAACCCTACAGTGCAGAAAGAGGCCCTGAGGCCCATCGAGTCTGCACCAAACACAATCCCACCCAGGCCCTACCCCCATATCCCTACATATTATACCCACTAGTCCCTCTAACCTACACATTCCTGGACACTAAGGGGCAATTTCTTAGCATGGCCAACCAACCTAACCCCGCACATCTTTGGACTGTGGGAGGAAACCGGAGTACCCGGAGGAAACCCACACATGTCACTAATCACTAAAATCAGAAAATCTCACTAACTGTTCTGTCTGGAGACAATACACATCTCTTTAACCTGTGCTTAACGCTCTCTCCACTCACATTGTCTGTACTTTTAAGACTTGATTAGCTGTAAAGACTGGCATTCCAATCATTATTCTGTAAATTGTGTTTGTGTCTTTATATGCCCTGTTTGTGAACAGAACTCCCACTCACCTGACGAAGGAGCAGCACGCCGAAGGCTAGTGGCGTTTGCAACCAAATAAACCTTTTGGACTTTAACCTGGTGTTGTGAGACTTCTTACTGTGTTTACCCCAATCCAACATCAGCATCTCCACATCAGCATTTATTGCCCATTCCTGATTGACCTTGAGCTGAATGGCTTGAGTTCAGAGGGCATTTAAGAGATAAACACATTTGGATCTGGAGTCACATGTAGGCCAGACCAGATAAGCTTGGCAGATTTTGTTTCCTAATGGGCATTAGTGAAACATGTGATTTTTTTTTACAACAGTCGACTACGGTTTCATGGTTATCATCACACTCCTAGTTCCAGATTTTTTTTTTATTGAATTCAAGTTCCATTATCTGCTATGGTGAGATTTGAACTTGGGTCCCCAGAATATTACCAGATTACAAGTGACAGTACCACCACACCTCCCCCAAATGTTTCACTTTGTGAATAAATCTAAAATTGAGTAAAGATTGTCTCCTGGTCTCTTCCTTCACCAATTGACTGTCAGAAGTTCAACAGTCCCAAGCCATTTCCTTTGCACTAGAGTTGATCACCCAATTAATCAAGTATAAAAACATCATGATACCTCCTAACGTATCATAAATTTCCATGCAGGAGCTGTGTCTGTCATCACAACTGAGCTTCACAATTGAAAAACAGAAGGCTTAGTGGCTCATATAAATGTATAGAGGTTCACACATGAGGCTTGCAAAAACAGAAGGGTGCAAACAACAGTCCCAATAATTATAATACAATACTAATAATAACTATTTACAATAGAGCTCAGATTCTGCTTACTTCATTGATAAGTTTATTCTACAATTTTTCCCAGATATTGAACTCATTATCATAATAACACTTTGTTTCAAAATTATTTAATCCGCAAATATTTATGAACTTGTATTGATGTTGGGCACTTTATAAGAGAGGTTGTATCTTCTCACAGCACAGTAGTCATGACTGTCATTATAAATGTTATAATAGGAAAATGTCAAGACTTTTGTCACAGTGCTAGAGTATGGAAAAACATTCTAAAGTAAGTGAAGTTTAAAGTTTATTAATTTGTCACAAGTAAGGCTTACATTAATATTGCAATGAAGTTATTATGAAATTCCCCTAGTCGCCACACTCGAGCTCTTGTTCAGATCAATGCATCTAACTAGCATGTCTTTCAGATTGAGGAAGGAAACCGTGGCACTCGGAGGAAACCCACGCAGATGCAGGGAGAATGTACAAACTCTGCACAGACAGTGACCCGAGGCCAGGAACCGAATCCAGGTCCCTGGTGCTATTAAGCAGCAGTGCTAACCACTGTGCTACTGTGCCTCCCGTACTAAATGTGATTCATGACTTGTCAATACAACAGATTTTGCAGTCTTTGTTAAAGAATTTCTGAAATACGTTTTAATTCTGACTAATAATATTTATTGTCATTAAGATTCAACAGGATTCCAGTATGCTAAGAAATGGAATGTCAAAAAAGATATGCAATTTAACTAGTGGGAGTATATTAGTAGATGATTCAAGAGCAGTCTCTGTGCTAATGGATATAGAAGGGAAATAGGTGCCATAGTGGTTAGTACTGTTGCCTCACAGTGCCAGGGACCTGAGTTTGATTCCTGGCTTGGATCACTGTCTGTGCGAAGTCTGCACATTCTCCCCATGTCTGCGTAGTACTCTTCGGGTGTTCTGGTTTCCTCCCACAGTCCTGAAGATGTGCTGGTTAGGTGTATTGGCCACGCTAAATTCTCTCTCTTTGTACCCGAATAGGCGCCAGAGTGTGGTGACTAAGGGATTTTCACAGTAACTTCATTGCAATGTTAATGTAAACCTACTTGTGACACTAATGAATAAACTTAAACAAACCCTCACTGCAGCATTCAATGACATCTAACTCATAGTTTCATGCTGTAGAGTCAAAAACAATAGGCTGGGTCAGTGTCTTTGCTGTACTCTGACGATATAGCTATTTATATAACCAAAACCAAACTGTCCTATGAAGATTCCAATAACTTGTTAATTAATATTGCATATAAACCTAATTAGATTGGACATTCTAACAGTGCTATGAAATGGATATATCCCCAGAGAATCCATCAATGAGATTGTCAAGGATACATTTCTGTGATCTATACAGGGCTACTGAGGAGCCTTTGCAGGCTAATTTGTTTCTGATTTAATTTATGAAATAAATAGAGATAGAAAATGTCTGGCCCAGTGCCTAACATTTGCGGTAGCTATCTTTCTTTCTCCCTTTTCCTTCACATGTGAAGTAGTTATCAGGCTGGATGCAGAAGCAGCTGTGGTAGCTTGTGTGCCAATCTGACAGTGCCTGACCGGGAGCTCCTCGACTGTCACTTTAGATTATCTGCTACTGTTTGAAGAAAGTTTACAAATTCTCAATTGCCCACTAGATGGAGCTAGTGGGCAGTTGGCTCACCTTAGTGCATTTAATTAATCCAACCACGGAATAACATCACAAACAGTGCAGTCAAGAGTGCTCCACTCTCAGCTACCTGCCAGGTTAATGCAGGCAGAATGGAATTCATGACTCCTGTGGGAACTATCAGCAGGAGATGGGAGTTGCAGAACAATCACCATGGGTAGCATGGTTGCACAGTGGTTAGCAATGCTGCCTCACAGCGCCAGGGACCCGAGTTCAATTCTGGCCTTGGGCAACTGTGTGGAGTTTGCACATTCTTCCGTGTTTGTGGGATTTCCCCTGGGTGCTCTGGTTTCCTCCTACAGTCCAAAGATGTGCAGGTTAGGTTGATTGGCCCCTCAAGTGTCAGGGGGACTGGCAGGGTAAATATGTAGAGTTACAGGGATAAAGCCTGGATGGAATTGTTGTCAGTGCAGGCTCGATGAGCCGAATAGCCTCCTTCTGCACTGTAGGGATTCATTTTATCAATCAACAGCTTCTGATGATTTAAACTGCTGAAAATCTATTTTATGCTAAAGAAACAAACAATAGATATTAACTAACCTAAAATATATAATTTTTGATGATTATTTTCTTAATTTGCTCCTATTCTTGGAGACATACCATGACAGCAGATGTTCTGGTAGGAGTTATTCCAAGCAGCCGCATTATTACAGATTTCCTCCTTGAATCTGGCCTTACGTTGTCACTAGCATTTATGCTCCCTCAAGTGTTTCAGATAACTGACTATACATTCCAGAGACTTATGGTCAGTTTTACCCTAAGGGTTGCTTGTTCTATCTTCCTGAAAAGCGCCACTGATGCCAGTTCAAGGTTTCTGTGAATCCAATCCTCATGCCCTTTGTTGGCAGGTGATGTTTTTTTAATAGCCATATTGTAAGTAATCTGCAGTAGTTTGTGAAACACCCAGCAGAAACTTCCATGACTGCCTTTTCTTGCCCCCTCAGAACTTTGCACGTTTCAATTAAATTGCCTTGCATTCTTCAAAATTTCAGAGAATATAGGCCCAGTTTACTCAGTCTCTCATCATAAGACAGCTCTCTCAGACAAGGAACCAATCTAGAAAACTGGTGTTGCGAAGTTGAGTAGAGTAATTGTAGATTGAAAAGTAGGATGCGAGAATTTGGTGTTTGTGAAATTGTAAATTGCTAAGAGGAGAAAGCACTGCATGGTTCTGTTGAAAGGTGGGGTTTTTTGTGCTTCGAGGTAAAAGTGCAAGCACATAGGGTGCCCAAACTGAAACATTTGTATTGAAAGGCCAAGCAGCAGTATTACCAAGGCAACAGGCTTACAGGCTTTTGAGTTTAGCCGATCAGTTTGAATCAAGCATTTTAGATACTAGCAGCCTATTAAATTTAAATTTGATGGTTTCTGGAAATCTAGAAGCAATTCTATTGTGGGGGATATTGATTTGTCATCACACGTATAAAAAGAAGAGGGCAGTGGAGGACAGTAGAGAGTAACTGCCGCTTGTCACAGCTTATAGTTCTTCACTCAAAGTCTCATCTAGATTGCAAAGGTACCAAAGAAGAAAGATGAATCAACAGAGAAAGCCCAGAATATTCCCAAAGGCACAAAACCTGGTTGTGATTTAGAGAGTGATTAAAATTCTATTTTTCGTTAATAAGTGGGAATTGTATTTGTTGGAACAGCATTCTGTTAGAATTTTGTTTTATTCAGCTTGTTATTAGTTTAGTTAACTTGTTCACAGGTAAATAAATTGTTACTTGTTGATTTTAGAGAGAATGTTAGGGAGTTATCTTGATTTAACTGCTAGAAGTTGCTGAAGAGCAGATCACACCACTTCACACTCACTTTTTACAGATTATAGGGCGAGGTACTCCTTTTTGAGTGGTTAGCTGTTAGTTCTCAGAGGGGGGATCAACCTCCGCTTTATAACAATCTGCACAGGTGAGGATTTCCTGAATGAATTGAATGCACCTATCAACTAAGTCATTAAAGAAGTATTTATATTATCCCTGCCACTGATATTTCACAGCAGTGAGAGATAAATAATGGTCACAATATGGAATCATGGACTTCAAAAAACTTACATTTGTTTAATACTTTTTTTTATATATCTCACAAAATACATTTTTAAATAAGGGAAATTATTTAGAATTGAACTGACTATCATATAAAGTTTTTTAGTATCACAAGTAGGCTTACATTAACACTGCAATGAAGTCACTGTGAACATCCCCTAGCCGCCACACTCCAAGTACACTGAGGGAGAATTTAGCACGGTCAATGCATTGAACCAGCACATCTTTTGGACTATGGGAGGAAACCAGAGCACCCAGAGGAAACCCATGCAGACTCAGGGAGAACATGCAGACTGCGCACAGAAATAACCCAAGCTGGGAATCAAACCCAGGTTCCTGTTACAACAACCAGGTTTGTATCTGGTTGAGACAAACAGGTATCATCTGAAAAAACAAGAATGCTTGATTTCAATGAACAGGAAACCATTCACAAGATGGACTGCATAACCCAATCCTAAGGAGAACATCACAACCAAAGAATTACTAACAAAGGAAACGAGGAGTGACAACCTCAGGAAATGAGTTCAGAGCAAACAGATCATCATCAACCTCAAAATGAACTATGTACATGTTCAAGTGGATTGTTGTATCCAGGGATTGATACTTATCCCGTTATAAACAGAAGATTTTCCTGGGTTGGACCTGAAATCCCTATTCAAAGTCAATGAACTTTTGACTTCATATCCAAATTTTTCGTCCTGCCCATGGTGATTTGATATGGAAGGGGGCTGGAAAACCCCATCCAAAGACTTTATGGTGAGAGGTGATAGGATGTGTATGCAGGAATATAGACTTGGGGGTAAATTTTCTAATCCCGCCTACTGCAGGAATCATCACAGGCAATATGGAAAGTTTAATGGACCAACTAAAGACCTGCTGATCTCAGGGGGGAATTTCTGGTCTCAGGGTGGGTGTAACTAGAAAATCCTGCCCAATGGATGAGGTGTTATGTAAAGAGTTAATTCTAACACTACTTTAGTAATAACTACTCAGCATGCGTGTAAGGAGCTATATCATAATGATGTAACTCAGACAGAAGAGTCAGATAAACTCAAGGGAGGAGCAGTAAATTTCTGTCCTGATATTCTGTAATCTTATATAAATTTAATTAAGTAAATGAAGTTACTTTTAAGGAAAGATCTTTGCCTACAGACAGATACCTTACAGTAAGATACCCAATGTCTTCCAAAACAGCCCAACAAAACAGGCAACCCAGTTCAATTTACTCTTCTTCCATTTCAGCTTGTCTGGTTTGAATATTTTGTTTCTGGAATTTAGAAAGATTGTTTTTAGCATTATTAATTTATTGGTGAACAACTCTTAATCAGGACATCCAGAACAATTGGTATCAGCAACTTTATATATAATTTCATGCAAAGTTTATTTCAAATGTTACATTCTGGTCTCCCTGAATTACAAACAAACATGTGAACAATTGTGACACCATGTGTATCGTAATGTATACACTCACGATCCCAACTGAAATCAGGTAATGTCTTGGGAGAGACAAACATTGATGAGCGACACAGTTACGAACTTATTGGCAATTCCAACACCACTGTAACTCAGATGCAGACCCCTACTTACGGAATTTTGAGCTACCAGGGATCCCTCCTCCAACAACCAGAAATGCCATTGTCTATCTTTATTAATGAGCTTTAGGCCATCATGTCACATGCTATCATACATATACGAGGGGGAAGGGAATAGAGGACTATAGAGGCAGGATGGAAAGGGGTAACCAGGTTGGGAGGATACCTCTGCAAAGTATAAATGTTAGCATAAACCAGTTAGGCTAAATGATTTATTTCTATCCTGTAGATTCTTAGTTGTTCTATTGGTTTCTATTCAGAGGCATTGTCTAGGGAAACTTTAGTTTTCACAAATTTCAACTAAAATGGAACAGTTTGAGTTTAGATTTGAAATCGTGTGCAACTCTAATGTAGTGAAGCTTTATAGATTTTAAGAAAGTCCACTAATGCCTCTAGTTTCTCAGGAAGCTAAGGAAATTTGATATCTCTGTGATGATTCTCACCAACCTTTGCAGATGCACCATAGAAAGCATCCTTTCCAGACGTATCACAGCTCGGTATGGCTCCTGCTCTGCCCAAAATTGCAAGGAACTACAAAGGGATGTGAACAAAGCCCAGTCCAACAATGCAAATCAGCCTCCTGCCCATTGACTCTGCCTACACTTCCCACTGCCCCAGAAAAGCAACCAGCATAATCAAAGACCCCAGGCACCCAGGACATACTCTCTTTCACCTTCTTCCATGGGGAAAAAGATGCAAATGTCTGAGGTTACGTACCAACTGACTCAAGAACAGCTTCTTCCCTGCTGCCATCAGACTTTTAAATGGACCTACCTTATATTAAGTTGATTTTTCTCTACACCCTAGCTTTGACTGTAACACTACATTCTGTACTCTCTCCTTTCCTTCTCTACGAATGGCATGCTTTTACATAGCATGCAAAAAACAATACCTTTCATTGTATAACAATACATGTGACAATAATAAATCAAATCAAAGTTGGCAAACGATAATAACTTTCATGCATCAAGATAGCAACAAAATATGATCATGTTAAAAGTGAATTTATGTGAACTTGTATTTGTTTCTTTATATTATGCAACTTCTTCATAAAAAGAAGTATCTACCTTGAATAATAACCATCCTGAACACACAGTAGGAGCAGATTCTACCTTTCTTGATTCTGGGGAAATCATGTGCACTGGCACTGTATTACAGCAGTTGTACCTCCATTAGAAAACATGATACACAAGTCAATTTTCATTCAGTGAAGCCGCTCCCTTTTGCAGCAAGGTGACAAACTGCAAACATGCTGAATAAACAAGAGCCAGTATGACTAGTTCACTAGTATGTTGCTGGGAAATTTGTTCTAATGGTTAAAATTATGAAGACATTATTTTAATGCCTAAAAGGCATGATAGCTTCCAGTGGAGCTGGTTGTATGAGTGTTCTTTGCAAATAAATCTTTATTATTATGTGGGTGCGGTCCACATTCTCTGTGCACCATACCATAAATTTGGACTGAATTATATTAGTAACAAGTTCTGAGATGAACCACTATTATGAAAAAAATGCCAGATGGATATTCTTGGTGATATCAGAATTTCAAATTTCACCAGTTGAAAGTTCCTAAATGCAAAACAAAATACAGTTAAAATAGTGAATTACTAATAAAATATAAACATTTTAGTCTATTACATTCAGAAATATATTAAATGTCAGTAATTTTATGCAGAATTTTCCTGACTTGGACCCAGATGCTTATAATCATCAACCAACATGTAAGCTTCCCTCGCCAAACAACAGATAACAATTAATTAGCCTCAGAATCTCTTAATCTCTTATCTAAAGCTGTTATTGAGGCAGGGTGGTGGGAGTGGGGGAGTGGTTAATTTAACAGTACTAATTCCTCTTCTCACCGCCCATCTGTAAACATAAAGGTCTTTTTGATTTGCAAGATAGGTTAAACTCAAAGGGTTGGTTCATTTGCACACATTAAAACTGCAGGAGGGTTGCAATATTGCCTCATTTGCATTCATACAGTAAAAGAGGGGTAGGGAAAATAAAGATTTGCAGAGACTGTAGTGGGTTTTATGTGGGTCCATTATCCAGCATCAAAGTAAATATGAGATATTCCTTCACTGAGGTCAGATGACTAAAATCGATGCTGTATAATTTACTTCTCTGGTCGCGTTGACTTCACATGTTGAGATAGGCATGCAGAGATGAATCATTCACATCATAAAGTGGCAGACTTAGTTTGCAGTACAGCAAGGCTATATAACTGGTTCCACAAACTTGAGGTTTATTAACTTGAGGATGGCACAGTAGCACAGTGGTTAGCACTGCTGCTTCACAGCTCCAGGAACCTGAGTTTGATTCCCGCCTTGGGTCACTGTCTGTGTGGAGTTTGCACATTCTCATGTCTGCGTGGGTTTCCTCCGGGTGCTCGGATTTCCTCCCACATCCAAAGATGTGTGGGTTGGGTTGATTGGCCATGCTAAAATTGTCCTTAGTGTCCTGAGATGTGTAGGTTAGAGGGATTAGTGGATAAATATATAGGGATATCGGGGTAGGGCCTGGGTGGGATTGTGGTCGGTGCAGACTTGATGGGCCAAATGGCCTCTTTCTGTGCTGTAGGGATTCTACGACCAACTCTCTACATTGTCTCACTTGTTAAATGTCTCAACCATGAAGACTTATGGCAAATTTTACGAGTCCTTTGTTCTAGCAGATGCATAGATTCCAGTTGGCCAACCTAGATTATGAAATACAGATAGTCTTTAAATTTTTCACTGTGCAATTCACAGGGGATCATTAGTGTATCTTCAGGGATAACAAGGTACAGTTTCTTCGGCACAGCCAGTTAAATGCTTTTGTTTGAGGGTTACAGACAAACATGCATTCAGTCATTTTAAAATATCTTTGTCCAGTTTTGAAAATTTTAGAAATAGTTATCTATTTTTATTTAATAAAAGATGCATAGGGTGAGGTCTTGGTCCCCTCACAGCTGTTAGACTTTATGCTTTTAATAGACTGGTGGGATTACAGACTTTCCATTTTAGTAGAAAATATTACTTCATGCAAATTGTAATTCTCTTTTATTATGAACGAGTTATCTATCTTAGCATGAGCAAAGTCATAGGAGATCTCAGCCAGTACCTGTTTTCATGGACAACTGATTTCATTCGTAAGAACTTTGATGTTTTTGTCTAAATTTAACACAAGGAATTAATGCTTTTATTTATTTTCATTGTTTTGTTTTCCAGCTCCATACTTTTATCATCAAAATATATCAATTTGCTGAAAGTCAGTAAGATGTAGGAAATGCAACTTCAGAACATAAAGAACAGAAGCAAGGATTAGGCATTTGGCCCTTTGAGCCTACTTCACTATTCAATAAAATTTTAGCTTATTTTTACATCAATGCTACTTTCCTATCCTATCCCAAATCCCTTGATCACTTTAGTGGCAAAATATCGATTTCAGTCTTGAATATACTTAATGTCTGAGCAAACACAAACCTTGGGGGGTAGATAATTCCAAAACTCCGCAGTGAAGAAATTTCTCCGCACCTCAGTCCCTTATTCAGAGGCTGGTCCCCAGCATCTATCTGGTCAAATCCCTTAAGAATACTACATGTTGCATCTCTCATTCTGCTAACTGCTAGGAAATATAGGCCTAACCTACTCAATTTCTTCTCACAGGACAAACCTCCAATCCTAGGATTTATTTTAAATGCAGTATCCTGTGGAAAGGCTAGCAAGTACCATAGTTAAAGAACATAATGTATTTTGCTACATTAGCATTGAAATTTTGTATGTAAACTGCCAAAGGCAAAAATGATGCTGATTTCCAGTCATATCGCAGTGACATTAAATCAGATTTTGCAACAAATCATTTGTCCTAAGGTGCATTTTGCCTTTGTTTGGGGGGGGTGTCAGAAAAAGTTAGTTCTGATTGTAACCAGAATATCCTTCGAATTGAAAAATACCATTGACTCCACAGCAGAGAATAGCATGATCCATGACATGGGATTCATTGGCACGGATGATACCCGATGGATTTTGGCACTGAGTGGCACTGGCGACTTCTCAGTAATACACAGCTGGGGATGGCCGGATATATTCAATTTGGCAATATCCAAGTCAGAATAACAAATCTTTGTTTTGGATTTTCCATTCCTTGGATTTGTCTTAAATAACACGGAACACAAGTTTTAGCTGATCTAAGTGAAAGCATTGTGAGAAATAGAGGTAAATTCTATAAGGAGCAGTGTCATGATTTGGAAACTAAAACTTTGCTGTTCTGTCTTTGCTAACGTGTGGCCTATTTTTTTTCGATGGTGGGGTCTCACTTCTACCCATCTGAAGAGCTAGCGAGGAACGACTCCCAATGCCCTGTTGCCATTTCACACTCCAATGAACGTTAAGTGGCTGCTGCTGGGATTTCCTCTTCTGACTAGGGAGAAAGTCCTGTCCTAAGAGGGCTGCTAGGCAATCTGATTGGCTGGCATTTGCCGATTAACCAGTGTTTAATGGCACAAAAGTCCGCATCCCATAAACAAAAATGACATTTCATAGTTATGTATTTATATATATTTACATTCTGTAGTCTGTCCGCTCCATTTTGGTTTGATGGATGAATTCAGACTAGTATTAACAGAATTGCAACATTATATGCAATCTTATATGATTTTCAAGTAAATTGTTTGGGAACTATATGTATTTATACACATTCATAGACACACATATATAGTTCCCAAACAATTTATGTACATATATCCTACCATGGCAGATGGTGGAATTTGAATTATGTAATACATGTGCACATTTATATATACAGATATATATAGCTCCCAAACAATTTTTTTTTATTCACTGCAACAATGATGCAGTGGATAGAAAAAGAAATGCAGGAAGATGCCCAAGATAAAGTCTGAGCATTGGAGGCTCGGGTAAGTTCAAGTGGTCCCAGGGCAGGGAGGGTAGGTGAGGCATGAGATGGTGTGAAGAGCGTGACCAGACTCACAAGGGAGAGACTTAGGCAGGGAGGTCCAGAGATCACTCGACCTTAAGGGGAGGATGCCCAACTTCAGAAAGAGGCTTTTGATGGATCGTGGCTGGGTGAAAAACAGCTCTTTAGTAGGGAATAATTGATCACTTATATGACTCAGCTAAGGCAAGGGCGAGCTTGCTGCCCAAGGCCTTGCCTACCCCAGCATAAAATCACTGAGTAATCAGGAACTTGGGGGGAATTCATTCCATCTCTTCAGTTTCAGTCCTGCCTCCCGCCCCCACCTAAAAACCCTCCTGGCAAAAAGCTGGTAAAATTCTGTCCTACGTTTGCTGGAGTAGAATACCTGCAGGCTCATAAGCAATGACACAGAACACAATTCAGACAAGATGATAGGGTCTCTTAGTTGCAAAATTAAGAGGAGTTTGTCCTGATCAACGAATGGAAATCATAGAAATCCATAGTCACTTCACTGGACAGGGCCAACTGGTCCAATTGACATTCTCCTGCCATTCCTAAGGGAGCAAAAAATAATTCTTATAAGGGTAATCGATCTTGGAGGAGTTGATTATCTAAGAAATGTTTGGGGCCATTCCTTTGAACTTACCAATGCTACAGCGGAAGCTGGGAAGAAACTTAAGCCTGCCGTGGATGTGAACTTTGAAAGTTCTGTGCAGCAGAATCAATCAATAGATAGAGGTTCTGCCTTCAAATCCCTGAGATTGGTCAACTCAAATTCCAAAACCCAACATCAGCTTCCCAATCATACTGTTCAATAGCGAATTTGTGTAACTTCTTAACATTGGTAATTATACACATAGACTAACTGTTTGAAGTTATTACCTTATTAACTGTACAAAAATTTACTCAAAGTGCTCTCACTAATTAATAGCCTCAGACGCTGGTCACCACTGTACTCTAGTATCCGTTCGCATTGACTAGTGATAATACACTGAATTGCCTGTGTTTTCCCATTTCTTTTGTTCAGTAGCCCTATCCATTGGTGACTAGCTACACAACTACTTTGTAATTTATTACGTTTAGGCATGTCTAATAAGTATTATTGTATGCAATTTGAAGTTGTGATTTGTATCAATAATGTATAATACTTAGCCTGTGGTTTGGTCTTTTCCTCCAAGATTTGGAAGGATACACTGGCGTATAGAGTAACAATATAATTTAACACACTTGTGGAGAGATTGCCCACTGCTATTCAGTTGCAAGAGGTGAGACTGAATTTCCCAGAACAGTCAAACTAATATTTACTCCGACATTGTATTCAATGGAAAGTGTTTTTGCGACAAGAATAATATTGTTCCAAATTACCACGCTTGTAATCCCATCAAAAACATTCGACAAATTTGAATCGTGCTTTCTGTAAATTTACTATTTTAAGAACAGAAATGAAGACATTTGAATATAAAACAACTTCAAAGTTTAATATATATGAAGAAAATTACAAATGCTGTACAATGACAAGTAAACATTAAAAAGTTGTGAATATTCACAAAACATTAATCTCACAGTTCATTTCATTTTATTTCCAGGTGAATTATAAAATGCTTGGGAAGATTATCCCACCACCACCCGCCCACCTCCCAAATATTCATATCTAGCATTCTATCATAACCATAGGGTTTTGTTAAATGATTCATTTCTACAGAGAATTTGTATTTATTACTCAATACACCAAAACATAAACGAAATAGGAAGTGATAGAGACGGTCAATTAACAGCGGCAGATGCTAATGAATAAACAGCATGATGTAATCTACAATGCTGCAATGCACACTTCATATGTACTTAGTATTATGTATTATACATTATATTACATGATGCAATCATGAGTCATTGCAACACAAATATCACATTGTATGATTGCATATTCTCTGTGCCAAAAATGGCTCCATGACTCTATATGTCCACAGTTGTGTAGTGGGATTATCACTCAAATATAATAATACTTTGCCCAATCACGATCAATCCTATATAACTTGCATGTGCAGATCACATAGTTATCAGGTAAGTTTCATGTTCTGAAACTCCTTGGTTCTTTCTAATATGTTGAGAAGATTCCTGACACTATAATATCATTACAAATACATTATAATTGTATTTTGTTTTTAATTTATTTGCCTATCCATCTCAAAATTTCATTACAAGATTTTTCTGTGGCGAGATAAGAGCACTGCTGTCTTTCCAGTCGGTGTCACTGATGCCATTTGTTTTAATGCAGTTTAGATTTCTGCAGCAGAGATCAATAGTAGTTATAATTTTGATCCATGCGCTCCTGTCACTGGCCTGCCAATCAAGGAGCCAATATTCAGGATGAAGCCTAAGGCTGAGTGACACAAGTACACAACAATGCTTCACATCTTTTCAAAACTGCAAAACTCATGCTGCATGAAGGACAAATGTTTTCAAAGGACTATTCAATCCCTTTGACAAATTCAGATTTTTCTATTCCAATAAGCCTATATAGAATATGTTGGTGTAAAATATTGACAACATTAGCAAATATTTACCTTGTTTATGTAACATTCTTCGACCAGCTATTTAAACAGAACATTAGCCCTTAAATTGGTTTAACACTTGCAGTAAATGAATGGACAGAAATACATCATAGAATATTTTAAGCATTTATCCACTTTTTTCTTCGGCTGGCCTATGTATAATTAGAAGAACTGTGTTGCATATTGATTTAATTAAACCTGCTTATTATCACAAAATGTTAACACCATTGTCTACACATTACTAAGAATCAAGCCATTTCCATTTCAGTTCTAAGCTGTTTCTTTAACTTTGTGTCCGAATTGATCTGTTTAATTTCAGACTTCATCGTTAAAAATACACAGTTAAGTTGAATGCAATGTAAACTTGCTCACAATCATCTAGGTTTGAATATTTCGAATGAATATTTGTCATTATCTTTTATTCACATCACTGGTCTTATTTATCTTAGCTGCTTGGTAATTCCATTATTGTTGTGCTGAATATATTAGGTGATGTGTTAAATTATTTCTAACTTATGACACAATCCACAGTGTCCATATCTCGAGATTGCGTTATAGGTGAGACCACAAGCGGAATTCTCCCAAGGCTTCATGGTGGGCATGGAGGAGAATATGGCGGGAGGCCCCGAATTCAGGCCAGTGTAAATTTACAGTGGGTGTCCACTATGACAGGTCAGAAAACATGCCAGGAGAGGGTGACATGAACGTCAGTTGCATTCTGTTAATGGGATGCAGATGAAGGGCCAGCTCCCCATGCCAGATTCTCTGTGATACTGACGAGAAATACACTCTGAACAATATGGCATGCAGATGTTGGGACTCATCTGAACAATACCTGGGGCTGCCTCCAGAGTTCAGGAAGGTTCAATTCCAGCATTGGGTGACTGCCTGTGCAGGGTCTAGACATTATCGTTGTGCCTGTGTGGATTTCCTCCCACAGTCCAAAGATGTGCAAGTTAGAAAGATTGACCACTCTAAATTGCCCCTTAATGTCCAAGATGTGTAGGTTAGATGGATTAGCCATGTTAAATGTGTGTGTTTATGGGGATTGGGCGGGGGAGTGGGCCTAGCTAAGCTGCTCTGTCAGAGATTCAGTGTAGACTCAATGGGCCGAATGGCCTCCTTCAGCACTGCAAGGATGCTACGCAATAATGAAATGGCGACGGAGTACTTTTAATTATTCGTTTTAAAATGGGTGTTTGTAGTGGGGGGAAGCTGGTAGTCACATTTGTAAAATGAAAATGCAAGAGTCCAAGGTGGGCCCAGCCTACACCGAGTTCCACATTATAACTGAACTGCTTTATAATGGAGTCCAGTGTAGTTTATCCTCAAAACCTTTGATCATAACTTCCTTTTTATTGATGTTTAAATCACAGTTCCTTTTTTTCGAAGAACAACTGCATTATTAAAATGTCAACAAAATAAGAACTTAAAAATGTAAAAATTATATGGAACTAAAATTGTCAGTAAAATCGTTAACAAATTAGACCACCTGACCTCCAACAGATGTGCTTCACTGAAACTTTTACCGTTTCTTACCATCAGACAAGGATGTTCAATTGTTGTTTGTTGTAGTTATTCAAGGTCTCTGCTGCACACTGCTACAGCTGACTGATTAGGAATTGCTGTTATTTATGCTTGGGGTATTTTGATCTGTCCTTGATAGCACATTCTGCAGACATATAGCTGATGCCACTGCTATTGACCTGCCTCTATTAATAACTCGAGCAGTAATGATTTTCTGTCAGACAGCCATTTGCTCGTGTCATAGCAACTGACATGTCTGGACAGTATCTGTGCAGCAAGCGCTCTATGCAAAGTTTTTATTCAAGCGTATAAGGCGGGTTTATGAAGCCTTCAATGCTCTATTTTGCTTGTACAGAAGAGGGCAGTATTCTACAAAAAAGTAGCTTAGATGTAAAAAGGCTAAAATTCAACCTGTACCTTAAAATATGCTCCTCCGCCTTTCACCCCACACCCCCACAACTTTACAGGGAAATTGCAAAAGTGATGATCGCGGTACTACATGCACCAGGTCTTGGAAGCATAATTTATCACTGTACAGACATCACAGAACAGGCAAGAACTGGCTACGAACATCAATCAAAACCTTCTTCACATAAACAAAAAGCTCAGGGCAGTTATGCACTATCACTTCTTCCACCGCACTGTAACAAAACATGCTGCTTACAAAATAATGCCTAATGTGAGTTGGAATGCTCTGCAAAATTTATGATGAGGCACAATGCCCCTGCTGTTTCCGAGGCCTCTCCACCCTTACGAGTGGCATTCAAAATTTGAAGAAATGAAATATTCTTTTTTTTAAACCTTGTGGTGAGTCTTTCTTCAAAAATGTATATATTTTAGGACATTACGAGTAGAATACAACTGGACTCACCAGCATCCTGGGTATAAGTTAAACCAAACATTCCTTTCAGTATAAATTACAATGTACTGGGACGGTATATTTGTCTTTGTGTTACATTTTTAAGATTGTGTTGTTTGTTTCATTATTCAGACATTTCATATCTTTTCCAATCTTTAAGGAATATTGCCTAAACATTCCTACTAGCAGTGCTGCGGAATTGAGATGGGGGTCAGAGAATCAAAATTATGCATTCACTGCCAGTCAGTATATGTTTTCTCTTAAAATCCTCTTCACACAGTTATCCAGTTACCATGGAATGGGAAAATCGCTAATCTCCATTAAGTTAAAAAAAATCAGCTGCTATCCTAATCCTATTTGTGCTGGTGAAAATTCTTTCTTCATATATCAACACCTTTTTGCCATTTGCAGCAGAGCTGTCTCAAGGATACAGACCTCATCTGGCCTTAATAACCATAAGAAAATGCATCTGGTGCAGTTCCTGGACTTCATAACAAGTGACCATACTCAATGACTCTCAATGATCAGTCAAGACACTCTTTTAACAGAATACAAGCAAAGCTCTGAAAGAAATATTACTGTAACGCAGGAACTTTTCCCGTTTGCAAAACAATCCATGCAAGAGCGGCAAGAAATGCGGAATTTGTAATGTCACAGAGAAAAAAAAAACACACTTTGCAATTAAAGATAGTGGACAATGGGCCAATATTACAAAGAATAAAAGTTCACTGATATTTAGAAACTATTGTACCTTGAACAAATTTTCTGTCAAAGTACAGATGTAGACTTTTGCTTGGAATCATGGTACGTTGATCGAGTTGAAAGTTGTATTGCTCCTCTGCTCCAGAAAACCATCAGCCCTCTATTGGAAAGCCATTTTGCAGGAAAAAAGAAGTCATAGCATCATGCTTCAAAACCCAAAGTCTACTCACTGTATTTCCAGAGGATAGATTGACATGACTAAGACGGGCATCTTTCTCGTGCATCTATGACTGCAACTCAATTCTAGGTACTGCTCCAACCGAGTCACTGCTCTAAAACCTGTATCTCTCCCCTCCGTTAAGCAACTCTTCTTCTTACCTGTATGAGTATGAGATGAATTATGGCAATCCAAAAAAAGAAAATGCAGTTATGTTAAAAACTACTTTAAATTGATGCGGTATGCCAGAAGTTATTTGTTTCAGAAGGTGATGATTGGAACCGTGTGAGCTGGTATTTTGTTATTTCCTTCTTATGTTGCAAATGATACTTTTCAGCTGAAGTGGTAGTTGTAAGAGAAGTCCTTTCATTTACGTAGACCTGTGGAGAAAAATAAGAAACCAGTCTATAAATATTTTGGACTCTATTTTAAAGCCTTTTCTACTTAATTTTAAACAATTTGTGTCCTCAATAGCTCAGAGAATAGAGACAGTGGTTGCATGAGCCATGACAGACAAGTTGCAGATCTGAATTTGATAACAGGGCATTAAAATTGAACTTGCTGTTAATTGTTTAGGATGGGGGAAGATTTTCCCTGTTCAGAATTGCTATCTGTTGACCTCAATGGTAAATGGGTGGGTGTCATTTAAAAGCTGGATCAGGCTTGGCCTTGAAGCCCCCAACAAACAAATAGATTGCCAACCCATCACTGTCAAGGCGAACATGAATAATGGCCAAGGGTAAGGTACTGAAGGGCAACTTGTGCAAGCAGAACCATACTCCAGTAAGTTGTCAAAAGCTCCATTGAAAGAACCAGGATAAAAATGAGCTTAAAAACAAAACCTGTTGGTGGAAGGAAGAGTTTTATTACCAATTTCTTCATATGCAAAGATTAAAATGAAACTTAAACTAAAAGTGAAGTAACTTAAAATAAGAAGAGCAAAATCATTTGTAATCCCCAGAGAGCAGACTTGACACTCTGCTGCATTCTTTAGCTTCCAGTAAGGTGGATGCTAGGCTACTGTACCATTTAACAGAAAGCCTTCTCCTTTTCCCAAGGTAAAACTTGCAGTAGTGGACTATTATATCCACTGGGGGGTCTAGCCAATATTTAACAAAACCCACTCTCCAGTAAATGACAGAAGGCTGAATAAAAGACAGCTTGGGATCTTGGACCCAGGACTAACTGTTTAGAAGGCTGGTGCTTCAGAAGCTGTTCTACTAAGTAACTAGAATCAAAACAATATCTAACTTCTCATGTGACAGGTTTATTTCCAACCCCTGGATTCCTACTGCTGATAGGGGCCTACAAGTTGGAATTCACAGGATATCTCCCATTAATAATCATCTCATTTTCAATACAATCCGACACTAAATGTTGAATATGGTGATTCAATTCAGTCTAACTAGTAGCTGTCATATCATTACCTAACCTGGCAATAGAAGAACACAGACAAGATAGAGATTAATGGAAAATAGCCTTGAAATAGCCTGCAGCGTGTCTTTCCTGCAATCAGGAAAGCAGCAAATTAAGTCCACTTAGCTGATCCCAAATATAATGCTACAAGTCACATTTTTATTTTACAAGTTAACTCATCACTAAATTCAGTATCGGAGTGAACGTGCAAACCCACTTCTGCAGAAGAGATTTTTTTTCTGAGGAAATCCTGGAAATATGGTTCTTCGCCTTTACTGAGCAATTGGCCCTCACATTCATTAAACTTTAAAGTGAATCCCTTGATCAGCATTTCTGATTTTGCCTTAATGATGTATTTAGCTCTGATGAAGGGTCAGCCAGACTCGAAACGTTAGCTCTAGTCTATCTCCACAGATGCTGTCAGACCTGCTGAGATTTTCCAGCATTTTTCTGTTATTTGTTTCGGATTCCAACATCCGCAGTATTTTTCCTTTAGTTGTTGACTCACATATTGCCCATTACAATGATGTTCAGCGTAAAGCACATCAGGAAAGTTAGGTCACAAAATAATTCCACTCTATGTTCTGGTAGTGTCAGGGCAGTCAACTAAAGTTATGTAGGTTCTCTCTGAGCGAGAATGTTTGTTGAATTGGATTTTTTTTTGACACAGAGCCAATTTCTTTGTTGATTCTTACTGTTAAGTATGGAGTCAAATGTTATGTTGTTAAATGCTATATGGGATGGTAGGGATGATGACGGGGACCCATAATCCCAGAAGAACCTCATGCACTGGAATGGTAAATGGGAAATTCAGGCATGCCCAATTTTCCAAATTGCACCGCAAACCAGTGAGGCAGCCTGCTGGTCATGGGGAGATTGTAAATTTATTCCCAGTGAATTCTGTAAAGCTTCTACCTTGTGTCCAACCAGTACCAGTGTCCCCTACAAGGGCACTGTGGCTTTATTCAGACAAGATTGCTAAAAGGGAAAATAGACAGGTTAAAGGTGTTGTGTATTGCTAGTACAAAAATCCATTATGGTGACAGGAGGTAATTACTTACAGATAAACTGGCTTTAATAGTACATGAGAGGGTTTCTGAGGCACATGGTAGACGGAGAATGAATCAAATCCACCTATAAAATCAACTGCAATCACAACATAATTGTAAATAAATAATATGTATGAAGAACATCTTTCCATGGTTAAAGCAAAGCAACCAAATAGCAATTTTAATTAAAATAAAAACAAACTAATCGAGATAAAGTTAAAATGAAAACAGAAAAAGACTGGGATACAGTGTATGCAGATCAAATCACACTTTCAGTAACAAATTTGAGGAACTATTTCTTCAAGCAAAAAGTAGCGGGACAAAAAGATTCCTGCTCCACTAATTCTAATTCAACATTATTTAAAACCTGCAGTACATCAGTACTTTTCTCTACAAGGGGAAGTCTGAGAGTAACGTGATAGATTTTCAAGAGAATTGATTTGCTGAGCAGAGAGGGTTTTTTTCACTTGTGGGCAAGACCAAAACTAAGGTCCATTAATATTCTAATTATTTTTGGAGAGCGCAGATGACTTATGCAGTCATTTGCACTCTCAAGTAGGCAACTAAATGCTGTCAACAATATAAAGAGTTGGAGAAACACTACAAAAGATATGATTTAATTAATACCCCAGCTATTTCTATCTGACTGAAGCTGCCATCTGAAGAATTAAAATACCACCTGTAGCTCCATGTAGTATTAAACACTACCAAGAGCTGTTTTTGAAACCCAGATGTGACAATTCCCTGTAATGACAGATTGAAAGTGTGAAAGAATTGAATTAGCACCCACAGCTGAATCTCAGGCTAGGTTATCCTCTCAGTTTTCATGACTTCCAACTGAAAGAGTTGCAGCTCATTAGCTCAGCAAACTTTAGTGAAATGCACTTTTCATTTGTTGCTTAAAGACATTATTTAAAACTGTTTAAGATCTTTTCAGATCTAAAGCAATTGGGAAAGGATAAGTAGAGGACAGCCTTCATCTCTTTCCCTTCTTATTTATAATTTAGGATTCTCCCCTTTAAAGTTAGCATTAGCAAATATGTGCTCACAAAGCCCTCACAAAGATAAAACAAGAGTCTTCCTGGCACTGTCCATACTGGGCACACATCAGTTTTGATTAAGAAAGCATGCCTAAAAGGGTAATGTATATTGGTGCTCAAAGTGCAGAAGGACACCAGAACTGAGAGATTTCCAGGAAAGATTAAACAGGCTGGGGTACTTTTCTCTGCAAGGAGGAGTCTGAGAGTGACATGACAGGTTTTCAAGAAAATTGAATGATTTGATGAGGTAGATGCAAGGAGGGTTTTTTCACTTGTGGGCAAGTCCAAAACTAAGATCTTTAGATGACATCTGTTCTAATTATTTTGAGAGTGCAGATGATTTATGTAAATGAGCGCTCCCATTATGTGGGCTGCCTCACAGCGCCAGGGACCCAGGTTCAATTCCCAGCTTGGGCCACTGTCTGTGCGGAGTTTGCATGTTCTCCCCATGTCTCTGTGAGTTTCCTCCAGATGCTCCAGTTTCCTCCCACAGTCCAAAAGATGTGCTTGTTAGGTGTATTGGCCATGCTAAATTCTCCCTCAGTGTACCTGAACTGATGCCAGAGTGTGGCAACTAGGGGATTTTTGCAGTAACTTCATTGTTAATATAAGCCTACTTGTGGCAACAATAAATAAAGTAACTTAAATTTTCTTTTTGAGTGTTCGCACAAGAGGGCTGATGTGTGTGCAACCTATGCGGAACAATTTGGATTGTTGTATGGCTTATAAGGAACACTGACCATAACTATAGGATAGTACCTGCTCTGTGCAAGACCACAAGGAACTACAAAAGATCGTGAATGTAGCCCAATCCATCACACAAACCAACCTCCCATCCATTGACACTGTCTACATTTCCCAATCCCTCGGGAAAGCAGCCAGCATAATCAAGAACCCGACACACCCCGGATATTCTCTTTTCCGCCTTCTTCCATCAGGAGAAAGATATGGAAGTCTGAAGTCACGTACCAACCGACTCAAGAACAGCTTCTTTCCTGCTGTCATCAGACTTTTGAATGGATCTATCTCACATAGAGTTGATCTTTCTCTACACCCTACCTAGAACTGTAACACTACATTCTGCACTCTCTCCTTTCCTTCTCTATGAACAGTATGCTTTGTCTGTACAGTGTGCAAGAAACAATATTTTTGAACGTTAATACATGTGACAATAATAAATCAAATCAAAATCAAATCAAAGCTATTGACTAAGAAATACAACAGGAAATTTAGAAAAAATGATCTTACCCAGAGAGTGGTGAGAATATAGAAATCACCATCAAAGGGTGAATAGCATTAACGCATATAAGGGGAAGCTAGATAAGCATATAAGGGAGAAATGCAAAGAAGGATATGTTGATGGGGTTAGATGCAGAGGAGGAAGGTGAGGTTCATAAGCTCCATTCACATCAGTCTGCTAGTGCTGTAAACACTATGTGGCATGATGTCCTATACCAGACACAGCCTAAAGCATGTCTGCAACAGAAAACCTCTGCATGAAAAAATACATTTTCTCTAAGTTGAACCAATATAATCTGTCTTTTTTTTTATATTATTCATTCAAGAGATGTGGATTTCGCTGGCTAGACCAGCATTCATTGCCCATATCTACTTGACCTTGAGAAGGTGGTGGCGAGCTGCCTTTTTGTTGTACATGTAACAGAAAGGAAGCTTTAATACCCTACAAGATATTAAATGAACTATTGACATTTGCCTATTAGTACATCCATTTATTTTATACATTCTAATCTCATGTAAAAGCATAGAAAAATGTCATCATCTTTCCACACAGAATTTTCAGTCAAGGTGCCAACGGTTCCAAGTCAAGTTAAACACTTCAATGTTATGATGAGTGGAGACAGTAAATTAGTCATAATGCAATTAGAGGAGCACGAAGCTGGCATAGTGGTCAGTGAACCCAAGACATTTCTGCTAATTCAAGTTGGCCTTAACAAAGTGCATAACAAGCTAAGATGTCACATGGTGAGGAGAAGAAAAAATAATTAGAATATGATTAAGTGGTGGTGAAGCTGAAGTAATAGTTAATGTACCACATAACCTATTATCATCAATTATTAACCTATTATCATTAATTATTTAAACAATATTTGTACGTCATTCTTTATTTGTGTGATTGCAATAACATTGATCAATCACACTACTTGTAATGGTGTTACAGAATATGGTGGCGGAATTAAAATAACACATTCATTAGACCAGATAGGAGGCAAGTCAGCAGATGAGGTGGGGAGTCTGTAAAACTGGTTCTTAGTGTCAACCTGCCTGCCTGCTCCAGCAATTTTACCAGTGATGGGGCAGGTAAAGTGCCTTTTCTCTAATGTGCTGCATCCAGTGTGTTTGACTGGGCAAACTTCACACTCAGAGATCAATTCTTGACCTCTCCCTAAGGCCTCCAGTTTCCCCCGAGCCTTCAAATACCTCAGACCTCCAACCTTGGAAGCCCTCCCCCACCCCATCACAAAGGTTAGGTCTCAACCTGTATGGTCCTGCATCTTCCGCCAGACTAATCCTTGCACTACTGGAAGCCCAGCACATTATTTATGCTAATATTTCAATGCAGCACTACTGGAGCATGTTTCAAAATACTACCTTTTAGTAAGAGTGAATCCCAAAATGCTGTTTGAGAACTAGGGAGTTGTCCCTATTTCCTTGTAACATTCCTTCATCAATTAGCATAATTAGAAACTTTGTTGTTGGCATCTGTAAATTATGTTTGATCACATAATATCTAAACTACAAAAGTAGCTGTTTCCAAACACTTTGGAACATCCTAAGCAGGGTGCTTTATAAAAGCAATTTATTTCACTAACTGTCCCTAAGTTGGGACAAGTCTGCAAAATTCCTCAGAGTTAGAAATATCATACAGGCATAGTAAGGGGTGTTTTTCTGCAGTACAGGGGACTGTACTCTGCATCTAACCCAAGCCATACAGCATCTGGAGGTGCTTATGTTGACGCTAGTTGGAAAAGCTGAAAGAATACTGTATTCTTTAGCATGGACATCCCTCATCCTGACTGTCAGGGTGACAACTGCAATAAAATGCCTTTGAGGCTATGTGATAACGTGGTGCAGTCAAACAGTTCAGGCCCGAGTGGTATAAAGAAATGATTTGCATAACCAGTCAAGATCAAAAGATGCCATCTAAGGAGAAAATAAAATACACTTGTAATTTCGGTTAGAGCAGATAAGGAGGTAGTGAAATGTAATGGAGAGAATGGTGCTACAAATGTATTTTTTATATTAATTTCAGCTTTCTGTATGCAGCACACACTTTTTATTTGAAGGGGATGTTTACTTGTACAAGCTGATGTGATATAATGCACAGGTTACTGTAGTGTTATATTGGGTAAACACTTTTTGATGAAAATAGCTAATGGTACTCATGCAAGGGCTCAGAAATCCCAGCCCCGCTGTGGTGGGACTCGCTGCAAGGGATGCAGCAGGTCAGCCAAAAATCCATTGATTTTCAGCAGGATCGGACAATCCTGGCAGATGGCGGGGCTGGAAACTTCTGCCCAGAGATCAAGTAATCATAACCAAGAGTGAGGACAAATCCTCCAAAGTGATTTTCAATTCAAAAGCTGCACCATTTACCCCAGTGCAATGAACTGAACTGTGTCACAGAGAAGCAATTACGTACAGCACAGAAACAGGTCATTCTGCCCGAAATGGCCCATGCCGGTGTTTATGCTCCACATGAGCCTCTTCTCAACCTATTTGATCTAAACTTAGCCTTCTATTCCTTTCTCCTTCAGGTGTGATTATCGAGCTTTTTATTCTCTTGAATGCATCTATGGCTATTTGCCCCAATTCTGCTTTGTGATAGTGAAATCCATGTTCTAGCCACTCTCTGGTGGTAAGCCTTTCCATTGCAGTGCAGTAATAAAAGATGGTGCAATTCCAGCTTCTTCACAAACTCACTTTATTCGGTTTTACAACTCCACATACACTCACCCAGCACCCCGTGCCACCTGCAACCCCTTTATATATCCCGGTGAGTACCATTAAACAATTAACATACATGTTAGGTCTAAAGTGAAAGGTTGCAGTTAATCCATTCCTAACATCTAGGCAAAGACCCTCTTCCTGGATTCACTATTGGATTTCTCAGTGACTATTTTATATTTATGGCTCCTGGTTTGGGTCTTCCCCAAGAGTGGAAACAGCTTGGCTGGGATTTTCTGAACCCCTCCCCCAACCTTTCCGACAGCAGAGGCAGCTCTCCATTTGCCTGCTGGTGGGATAGTCCAGCCTCGCCAATGTCCATGTCCATTTGCATTGCTCACCAGCCATCACAGAGGATCACCTACAGTGGGATTGGCCTGGAAGATCCCAGCCCTTTTCAACACGCTCCCGATTAAACCTTTCCTAAATTAAGAAAAACTTTTTTCAGGTCACTCCATCTATTCATTTGGCAGTAAGGATAATCCAGCAGCAAACAATAAACAAACCAATTTCAGAAAGTAAATCAAAGAAAAGGGTTAAATAAGAAACTTCATTACACCACCATTAGGGGAGTCTAAAACTAGAGGGCATAGGTTTAAGATGAGAGGGGAGAGATATAAAAGTGCCCAGAGGGGCAATTTTTTCACACAGAGGATGGTGAGTGTCTGGAACAAGCTGCCAGAGGTAGTAGTAGAGGCGGGTACAATTTTATCTTTTAAAAAGGATTCAGATAGTTACATGGGTACGATAGGTATAGAGGGATATGGGCCAAATGCAGGCAATTGGGATTTGTTTAGGGGTTTTAAAAAAAAAGGTGGCATGGACAAGTTGGGCCAAAGGGCCTATTTCCATGCTGCAAACCTGTATGATTCTATGACTCTATGACCATCACTTGGGGCCACAAATGCTCCCACTAATCCCCATTTGCTTTCTATTTAGAGGGGGTCAGCTAATCAGCTGACCACCACATCATTGTGCCATTGGTTACAATGTCTACCAGGTCTGCTGACTACCTGATCCTCACAGCATGTTATCATTTGTACATTTTAATACCAGCGCCGCCGCCCCCCCCGCCACCTTCCATCTAGAAACGTGCCCCGGCCTGTTCAACCTTTCATGATTAACATTCCTTTGCAATGAGATATATTCCATTAGCATCCTGACATATGGAGGTGGCTCTTCTAAGTATACAAGCATCTGGCCCAGTACCAGTACTCGCTGGAAATTTGCAAGCAATGTGTCAATATGGTTTTGCAATATGTGTGGTAGGTGGGCCAGATTGCTCACCATTGGCAAGTATTCAAAAACTTTAGACTATATGGCATTATCAGGAATTTATTTTAAAATAAATATAACATTGGCATAAACTGAACCGTCAGAGGCTCAAATGATCTTTAAAGTACATTAACTTCCTTGTCACTAAATTCCTCAAATTATATTGTGCTTAGATATTCCGGTTTAGAATTAGATAAAGGCGATTTCTGTGTAAAGTATTTTGGCTCCTCCACTGTTAGTCAGAATACTGTAGGTTGAATTGCCAGGCTGCTGTCAACTCAACACTTTAAGCTCTTGGTTAACTGATCTTCTCCAATCCTAAACCAGGCAGTTTAAACTCAGCGTCACATGCTAAGTTTAGCTTTCAGCCTCAAAGCTTGAATTATTCATCTCAAATGGATTAGTTCCTCTGTTAAAATAGCAATGAAGGGAATTTCAGAAGGATACATTAAGCACTCATATGTTAGTATTCCGCAGGATAATTTAAGGGACAAGGATTGATTCCTTCAAACAAATTGCTTTAAGCCAACTTAGAAATTAAACATATTATTGGAAAAGTGCCAGTACACCTTTAAGACATTAAAAACTGTCTAATTTGAGCAGCGATATTCTGGGCTGAATTTTCATCTTGGGGCAGGAACCAGCAGTCATTTCTGGGTCTCGAACTCATCCCAAGGCAGGGAAACAATCACTCATCTGATATTTTCACAAAAGGTGTCCCATTAGTTGTTGGTGAGACAGGTTCCCTGTCCAAGGGCAACAGACGGACTTTCAAAGTTGCAAGGTCAAGCCTGGGTCAGCTGACCACCACACCAATTTGCCAGTGATTACATTGTCTTCACAGCATGTCATCATTTGTTACATTTTCACACCAACCCCCCTTTCCCCCATTTAGAAATGTGTCCCAGCCTGTTCAATCTTTCGTAATTAACATTCCTTTGCAATGAGATAATATTTCAACCGCATTCTGACATATGGAGGTGGCTCTTCTAAGTATTAGTGCACCTGGCCCAGCAGGCCGTCCAGCTTGAGAGGAGCAGCAGGCTGCAGCAAACGGATAGTAACAGGGAGAACGCTTAAATGTGGAAGCTTCCTCTCACCACCCTCTTGGGCGACATGTTGGCACAGCGGTTAGCACTGCCGCCTCACAGGCACCCAGGTTCAATTCTGGCCTCGGGTGACTGTCTGTGTGGAGTTTGCATTTTCTCCCCGCAGTCTGCCTCTGGGTACTCCAGGTTTCCTCCCACATTCTAAAGATGCGCGGCTTAGATGGATGGATAGATTCTTTCTGCTTAGAAAGGAAACCAGAACGAGAGGGCACAGCCTCAAAATCGGGGGGGGGGGGGGGGGGGGGGGGGGGCGGGGAGGCAGTTTAGAACAGAGTTGAGGAGGAACTTCTTCACTCAGAGTGTGGTGAATTCTCTGGAATTCTACCCGTTGAAGTGGTGGAGGCTACCTTGTTGAATATATTTAAGTCACGGGTAAACAGATTTCTGATAGACAAGGGAATTAAGGGTTATGGGGAGCAGGCGGGAAAATGGAACTGATCCACTTCCGATCAGCCATGATCTTATTGAATGGCGGGGCAGGCCTGAAGGGCTGGATGGCCTACTCCTGCTCCTATTTCTTATGTTCTTATCATGCTAAGATGACCCTTAGTGTAAGAGGGATTAGCTAAAGTAAATATGTGGGGTTATAGGGATAGGACCTGGGCTGGGATTGTTGTTGGTGCAGGCTAAATGGGCTGATTGATTTCCTTCTTCACTGGAGGGATTCTATGATTAACCTTTTAAACATTTAAACGCAAGGGAGGGAGGAGGCGGAATTCCTCCAAAATCTTCGGCTGCAACCACACCCAGGCAGACAATGTTGGCTTGTAAACATGTCTAGAGTGTTTCCCCTAATCTGCTGCTGGATGCCCACCTGCTGACAGTTAACCTGCACCCTCCACCCCCCAGCCCATCATGTTGAGAACCAGAGGTCAATTAGAATATCCTAGTCAACCTCCTTTCAGTGCCCTTTACGTGGCTCATAAAGAGTTTCATTGGCTCTGTAGGTCATGGGGACTGGTGGTCCTCCTGGGCCTAAAAGCCACCTTGGCAAAAATGGCCAGCATCAGGAACGAGGTTGGGAAACTGGCATGCCGCAGGGACGAGTATTTCTGGTTCCCTGTTCTGCCTCTGTTTCCGACATCTGTCCAAAAATTCAGTCCCCTGTTTTCGTTCAAGATCTCCAGCGTATTCAGTGTGGGTAGAATTACTTTCTGATTAAGCAAATAGCAGATGTGCACATCCCAATCCTCAAAATGTTGCCTTCAAAACAACCATTACTGTACTTCAAAAGTTATTCGATAGTACAGTCGTTCATAGATCAGTTTCTCTCCCTTGACGGCTTTTTTTATTCATTCGTGGGACACAGACATCGCTGGCTGGTCAGCATTTATTACCCATCCCTAGTTTTCCGAGGGCAGTTGAGAGTCAACCACGTTGCTGTGGCTCTGGAGTCACAGGTAGGCCAGACCAAGTAAGGGCAAGATGTTTCCTTCCTTAAAGGGCATTAGTGAACCAGATACGGTTTTCTGACAATCGACAATGGTTTCATGATCATCAGTAGAGTCTTAATTCCACATATTTACAACGTGTGTAGCCTTTCTTGATGTAAGTATGAAGAAGATTAGGATAATAGATTGGAGAAAAAACTATTTTGTGGGGGGCTTGAGAATATAACCCACAAAAATAAAATGGACAAAATGATATATAACAGCACTGGGTAACATTTAAAACAAATGTTCAGAAGAATCCAGGAAAAACTATTCTGAAAAAAACCTAAAGATTAATGAGACCTCATGGATAAATATACTTACTTTCAAGGATGAAACCAGAAACGCATGTGCATACATGTGAGGAAAGGACTGACAGACTGCAACTCTTTCTTCACTCTTGAGGAAAACGAAGGCCAAGTGGTGTTTAAAATTATTAAGTTTTGGGAGAATGTTCCCTTCAGTGTGGAAGAGCATAACTAGAGGCTAGCAATACAAGATAGTCACCAAGAAATCCAATGTGGAATTCAGAAGAAACTTATTCAGTCAAAGAACGTGGAACTTACTACCAGCGGGAGTAAATAGATGCACTTATGGAGAAGCTATTTGAGGGAGAAGGGAATAAAGGGTGGCAATGGTAGATTTAGTTGAGGAAAAATGGAAGGAGGTTCAAGCAAAATATAAACACAATCCAAAGATATGTGGGTTAGATAGGTTGGCCATGCTCAATTGACACTAGCGTCAGGGTGATTAGCTGGATAAATGTATGGGGTTACAGGAATAGGGCCTGGGTAGGATTGCGGTCAGTACAGACTTGATGGGCCAAATAGCTTCCTTCTGTACTGCAAGGGGTCTATGGACTGGCTGGGCTGAATGGCCTGTTTCTGCACTGTAAGCCCTAAGTAAACCCAAATAAAGTCAGAAGGGAAAAACGGAGGCTAAGGAAAGTGGCAAATATTAAGATATAGAATCATATAATCCCTAAAGAACAGAAAGAAGCCATTTGGCCCATCAAGCCTGCATTGACAACAATCCCACTACCCAGGCCTTATCCCCATAAACCCCATGTATTTATCCTGTCAATCCCACTGACAATAAGCAGCAATTCAGTACAGCCAGCTTACTAACCAGCAGAACTTTGAAATGGGGGAGAATACTGGAGCATTAGAAGGAGAACCATGCAGACACAGGGAGAATGTGCAAACTCCACGCAGACAGTCCCCAAGACTGGAATTGAACCTGGGTCTCTGGTGCTGTGAGGCATCAGTGATAACCACTGTGCCATCCTGCTGCCCCTTAGACAGCAAAAGGAAGCATGACAATGAAGAATTCAAAGAGATCAGGAAAGAAATAAAAAAGAATAGAAAGATAAATGGGAACTATGAAACTAAATTGTCAAGGAACATAAATCTAAATATAGAATATTCTGCAGACATATGAATTAAACAAAAGGAAAGACTGGATATAGCCAATAAGCGATGGTCAGGAAAGAATAGTCAAATGGCGCAAATATTACGTCATTACTTTGCTTCAGTATTTATCAGCAAGACAGACCTTCGTGAGGACACAGCATCAGAAGATGAGATTAGAAGTGATAAAACACCATTGAAACAAATTAAAAAGGAGAAATAGCAAATACACTAATCAAATCGAAGAGGATACAATGCCTGGTTCAAACAGATTGCGTCCATGCATTTTAAAAGACACTAGGGAAGAGATAGCAGAAGTCGTATTATAATTTGTTAGAAAATTATGATACGAGTGTCGTAGTATCACTGAATTGATGAATAGCTGGTGGGATACCTATATTTAAGAAAGGAAATAGAACATGTCCAGACATCTGTAGAGTACTGAGTTTAACATCAATGGTAGGAAAAGTGATGGAATTCCTATCTGAGGAGAAAATAGACTAGAAACCAAAAGTACAATGCTCAATAGTTAGCTTGGATCTGAAAAAGTTAAGCCCTATTTCACCAACCTTACTGAATTCTTTAAAGAGGTAACTACAGATAAAGCTCATGGGGCTAAGGAGATTAAGGGATGTGGGGGGAAGGCGGATGATCAAATGAACAGAGGAGCAGGTTTGAAGATCCAAATGGGTTACTCCTGCCTCTATTTTTTATGTTTTTATGAATCAGAGAGAGGGAAATGCAGTAGATGTAACTTATCCAGATTTCCAAAAGAACATTTGATAAGGTGCCACACAACAGGTGAATAAGTAAGGTGAGAATATGCAGAGTCAGGAAGCAACAAGTAGAATGGGATAGCTAATAGCGTCAGGGTGAAAAACAGAGAATAGGGATAACATGTAGCTGCTTAGAATGGCTGAAGGTAGAAAGTGGGATCCCTCGCAGATCAGTACTAGGGCCACTGTTCTTCACAACTTATATTAACAATTTAGACTTTGGAATCAAAACACAAAATCTAAATTTGCAGATAATGCTAAATTTGGAGTGTGAGATTAATCAATACTGAGGAGGATTACAACAAATTACAAACCGGTTTGGATAAGTTTGCTGAATGTGCAGCACAGTGGCACAGCGGTCAGCACTGCTGCCTCACAGTGCCAGAGACCCGGGTTCAATTCTAGCTTCGAGTCACTGTCTGTGTGGAGTTTGCACGTTCCCCCCGTGCCTGTGAGGGTTTCTTCCAGGTGCAGCGGTTTCCTCCCACAGTCCAAAGATGTGCAGGTTAAGTGGATTGGCCATGGTAAATTGACCCTTAGTGTCAAGGGGATTAGTAGGGTAAATATGTGGAGTTACGGGAATAGGGCCTGGGTGGGATTGTTGTCACTGCAGGCTTGATGAGCTGAATGGCCTCCTTGGGCACTGTAGGGATTCTATAACTCTATGATAATTGGCAAACACATTTCAACACATTAAGTGTGAGATATTGCAACTCAAAAATCTTCACAGAGGAATTTCCAAATATGAATGGGCATCAACCCAACGAAGGTCATATGAGGTCGGTTTTAAAGATGGTTCTAATAAAAGAAAGGGAAGTGAAGAAACAAAGAAGTTTAGGGAGAGAATTCTGGAGCTAAAGCATAGCTGCAACTTGACGGAGCAAAAGAGGAGGGGTTGGAAAAAGACCAAAGGGAAGGAAAGTTTAAATTTAAGTTTATTTATTAGTGTCACAAGTAGGCTTGTTATGGTGAAAATCCCCTAGTTGCCACACTCCAGTCCTGCTGGGATACACTGAGGGAGAATTTAGCATGGCCAATGCACCTAACCAGCTTGTTTATTGGACTGTGGAAGAAAACTGGAGCACCTGGAGGAAACCCATGCAGATGCGGGAGAATGTGCAGACTCCTCACAGTGACCCAAATTGGAGTTGAACCTGGGTCCTTGGCACTCTGACTCTATGCCGTCCTAAGGGAGCAGGGTTGGAGGAATAGGGTGGAGGCAAGGCAATGAAGGGATTTCTACAGAAGAATTAACATTTTAAGGTGGAGGCAACAGAGAACTGGGAGATAATGTAGGTAATAAGGACAATGCTTATTTGGGAGCAAGACTTAAAGCAAGGTGAGACACAGACAGCAGAGTTTTACATGTCAATTTTACCGAGACTGGGTGGATGGAGGTTTGTGCAAGACAGCGCTGGATTGAGTCTAGAGCAACAAAACATGGACAAAGATTTCAGCAACAGATTAACTGATGTCCATTGAAGGAGTAGACTGACAATGCTATCAAGTATTTGAATGTTAACATCTGCACCTGTAATTTAAAAGCTGTGCTGCTTTTGCAGTGCAGCGGGCCGGGAGACATCAGCAGTGGCTGATTCACAGAATTCACACTGGGCATCTGGGCCTCTGCGCATCTCCCAACTTGGGGTTTTTCTCATCGACAGATCCATGCTGAAAATCAGCGCAATGGTGATTTGTATTCATTAACATACCTGAGCATGTCATTCGCGGCTCTGCAACTAAAATCTCCACTCCTGCTACTGTCTCTCCCCATTCTGGCATGCGTCACACTGGCAGGATTTACAACAGCTCTATAAAAGAAGGGAGCTGGTGTGGCAATGTTGAATGGAGTAAGGACGTAAATTTTATGGGGCTGCAGCCGCTGGATAGCGTGACGTGGAATGACCAGGACAGGTTGTTGGTGATCTTGAACACCTAGAAACTTGAAGCTCTTGACCATTTCCACTTCATCCCCATTGATGAAGACATGTCACAGAGAATGGTTGCCTTAAGGTGAAGCCTAGAATTCTTTACAGAGGCACAAATAATAAAAATGCATCTCCAAATTCAACAAATGCAGTTTCTATCTGATGTATAGGAGCTCAAGTCTAACCGCACTTAATGCCTAGGCAATACCTGAATACAATTAAACATCCAGGTAATACACAATTAAACGTAGCGTACTTCATTGCACCTATGGACAGAATTTTCTATTCCTGAGAATAAGTGCAGTGATAGCTGGGAAAACTGGCATGATTCCCATTGGGCAGTGGGTTGGATGAACATCTACAATCTTCTGCTTTTCTGCTCATTAATCATGCATCTGTGAGGAGCTTGTTGAATCTTTTGGCAGGAAAGAATTTATAAAAACATAGAAAAAGTAGGAGTAGGCCATTTGACCCTTCAGGCCTGCTCCTCCATTCATTATAATCATGGTTGATTGTCTGACACAAGCATCTGCTCCCAACTTCCACTTATATTCTTTGACTCCCTTCACCTCAAGAGCGATATCTAACTCCTCTTTGAAAGGGCAGGACTTCCCAACCACGCTCGCCCCAAGACTGGAAAATCCTGCCTGTGGTCAATAAACTTTACAACGATTCCCATGGTGGGTGGGATGGGAAATTTCCACCCACAATGTTTTGGCTTCAACTGCTTTCTGTGGTAACAAATCCCACAGGCTTACCACACCTGATCTGCTGGTGTTGTTGGAGTGACAGGCACAGTAGCAAAGTGGTTAGCACTACTGCTTCACAGCACCAGGGACCAGGGTTCGATTCCCAGCTTGTGTCACTGTCTATGTAGAGCTTGCACGTTCTCCCCTTGTCTGGGTGCTCCAGCTTCCTCCCACATTCTGAAAGACATGCTAGTTAGGTGCATTGACCCGAACAGTTGCTGCACTGTGGCGTCTAGGGGAATTTCACATTAACTTCATTGCAGTGTTAATGTAAGCCTTATTTGTGACTAATAAATAAACTTTAGCTTTATCTCTGGGTGAAGACATTTCTCCTGATCTCAGTACTAAAAGCAGTATCTTTTGAACTGCTTTATCATCCACAGTCCTCACAGTCAATCCATTGGAGATTTTGTCTTTATGCAAGACAAGGCCTCCCATAACAAAAGGGAGACAGCCAAGACTGCAGGAGGTCACCAGGGCTGAGGATGTTCTCTGTATTCAGGGAACAAACCAGAAAGCTGGCTGAAGAGGATAGGGACAGTTCCTGCACAAGGAATGAGGTCCGCCTCCCCCAAAAAGCCAGTGAGTGTATCAAGCATAGATTGGCCACATGCGGACAATGACAGTAAATGACCTATAATGTAGGAGCGTTCCAGTCAATCACTAAGAAACTTTTCCCTCTTGTCCAACCACCCAGCAAGAAGAAGCAATGGGCTTTCTCCAGCGAGCACTTTGGCACCAGCCCCAGTCCCAGGGTGGCTGCAGAGCACCCATTAGATGACGATCCATCACTGTGTTCAAGCTCTATCCCCATAACCCTAGCTAGAACCCTGACACTAAGGGGCAATTTTGCACCCTCCAACAGAACAGATGCATGCACTTTGATGGGACTTAGTTCTAGAGTAAGCTCAAGTTCACAATCTTGTAACCACAGGTCCACAACAAGCGAAGGCAGTAGCAGCCGAGATGCCTGGAGACCAGGCTCCTGCTGAGCTGGAGTCCAAAGATGAACATTTGGAATCAACCCTGATAGAAACATTGGAGCTGCAGAGACAGGCAGAGGAACTTTGGGCAGTGTTGTCTGAGGCTGTCACCAAATTGGAACGTTCTGTCTAATGTAGTTGCTCAGATATGTGAGCGTATCAAAATCTCCAATGGAATGGTGGCAGCCACCTTAGCTACCCAGGTCGAACAATTACTGCCCTATTTGCTGTAGCCATGGTTGCATTTCAGCAGTGGCTAGGCAAGGCTACAAGTGCCTCTTCTCTTCAAGAAGGGGTCCTCAAGCACCCAGAGTGAGAAGAAGTACCAGCCAGACACCCCAGGGATGTCCACTCATGAGTCTCTAAGGGTGTCCAGTTGCTCCAAATCTTCTCTGCCTCTCATCCTATCAACGTCAGCAAATTAGGCCAAAGAGAGTAAACCTGCCCCAGACCCACACACTGTTAGCAGGTTGGGTCCTCTCTAGACATTGGGCTACCAGTTGATGCCTGTCAAAGTCATCTCAAACAACAGGGCACAGCACTCAGCAGGCTAGTTGCATCTCATTTGCAAATGTTGGGGCTGTACCTCAATATAGTGATATAATTCAGAAAATTAAGAAACTCTGAATGCACAATGATGCCACAAGTATTCAATATGCTCCTCACTATTCTAAATATGTTGTGCATTTATCCCTCTCAGGTATTCAATGGCTAATCAATGTGATTCAGTGTTGCACATTCATTCAAGGGTCAAAAATATACTCCCACTGCTCCCCACCACCTCCCCCCATCCTGCCTCCCATGAGCTCCCACCTGAATCCTCAGTTGCAACAATTCTCACACAATCTCACAATCCTTTCACAATGATTCATGGGATTTTACAGTGCAGAAGGAGGCCATTTGGCCCATTGAGTCTGCACCGACTACAATCCCACCCAGGCCCTATCCCCAATAACCCCATGCATTTATCCTAGCTAGTCTCCCTGACACTAAGGCGCAATTTAGCATGGTCAATCCATCTAACCCGCACATCTTTGGACTATGGGAGGAAAGCAGAGCACCCAGAGGAAACCCACGCAGACATGGGGAGAATGTGCAGACTCCACACAGGCAGTGACCCAAGCCAGGAATCAAACCCGGGTCCCTGGCACCGTGAGACCGTTATGCCACCGGTGCAGCCCACAGTCCATTGTGAGTAACATTTATTTCCACCTCTGCGATATTAACAAAGGCACTTTGTTAATGATGGCTGGACAATATGCCAATGACCCTTAGATCTCAGATAGACATTACTCAGTCTTGACAAAATTGCTCACCAAGGTTACTGATTATCCTAATGCTGTGCACTGAGGTTTGTCATTTGGGGATGGCATAAGTATTTGTCAAGATGAACATTAGAATTGTTTCTGCCAACTGTACTTTGCAATGGCATTTATTATATGACAGCGAGCTTTTGGGAAAGGTGGTATTCATCATTGAGCACCATTGCCTGTCATGCTTCCCTGCAGTGTTATCATCTCCACATTTATGGCTGAACATTATTCATTGCTTAGTTCCCACTCTCCCCAGGCATGACGCTGAACAATTGATGCTGATTCCACCCAGTGACATTAGAAATATCTGCAAGAGGGGGAATGAGTGTGTGATGTCAGAGGTGTGTGCTCATCCTGAGAATGTGAGGATCTTACTTTGTCCCTGAACAGCTGCCTAGTGGTGATTTACAGAATCCCTCTATGAGGAGGTACAGGTCGCAACTCCATACGGAATTCACTGCATGACTGTGCAATCATGGGCTTGGTTGAATGGACCGATCTTGCATTAAGTTGATATTTCTCTACAGCCTAGCTATGACTGCAACACTATGCTCTGCACTCACTCATTCCCTTTTCTATGTAGGGTATGCTTTGTCTGTATACCTTGCAAGAAACAATACTTTTCATTGTATATTAATACATGTGACAATAATAAATCAAACCAAATCAAAATATTAGCCTTTGAGATAGATGATGTTGAGGACTGTAATGCTACAAAAGTGATGCTTCAGCACATCTCCTGACTGCTCAGTGGGATCCATGAAGGGAAGAAGTTATCAGTAACTGTTGTGTCAGCATTGACTGGGTCTCTTCTCACCCAAGGCAATGCAGGTGATAAACATGGCAAGCTTCCTATAAGCGAGGGTAATGAATGATGATAAACAATCAAAGCATTGTCTTGTTGAGCCACTCTCTGTGAGGACAATGCAAACGTAGTTCTGTAACTCGTAGCTTGGTGAACGCTAACAGGTCATTGCATCCTGATGTGTGAAGGCATAATGAGGCTCCATAGTAAGATGAGGTCTCTGCACTGTTCATATTTGAGAGCTGCTGTTTGGAGAGATGGTGTTATCTGGGTGCTGTCCTTCTTGAAATGGGGATCAAGTGATAAACATTGGTAAATGGCATGCAATAGCTACTTGTAACCTCCATGCTCACTGACCTATTGATACTACGGTTGAAAGGACTGCAATGAGTGTCATTGCTTAAGGAAAGTGCTAATAGAGTGCAGGTCACATTCCACAGTGGACACACATTCCCAAGACTACTGACTTTCCAATGGTGACCCTATTGTTAGGCTAGAAGGTGCCTTACAATGCTTCTGTGACATTGAGATAGATGACCTTTCCTGATATGTTAGCTCTGACAATGAGGGGTCTGTTGTGTCCCCTGCATTGAAGCCTGAAGTTAATCTCAAACGTGAGCACTTGTTTGCACATTATTCCTCTTGAAAGTTTGTAGCCAAGAGGTTGTAACTGGCACATCTGCCAAGCTATCGCCTGTGCAATGAATCACTCATGTGACTAACCTGAATCCTCACCCTCCCCGGGGTCCTCCCTTCCAAGTCCTCCTCATCCAAGGATACGTCCATCCCCTCAATGTTTCCCTCTTGCAACAGGCAGCATTGCCTGCAGTCTGCACTCTCTACTCCTCCTTATATCAATTGTTGCATACAATTGAGCAATCAATGGTAGTTCCCTCGACAGTTCTCCTTCCATAGAGAAGGCAGAAATCCAGTCTCTAACCTTTGACCTGCCTTCAGTCTGTCTATGACACCAAGGACACCTCTTGCTGGATGCTATCACCCTGGAGGATGATACGCGGCTGAGCATTCCCCTCAGACATACTGCGCATTCACAATGAGTGTCTTCATTATGCTCAAAAGGCCTATATCCTATAGCCCACAGTCAGGCTTCTGTTCAGTCTTTCTCTCCTCCTCTATCACATGCCTTACCCCATCCAACCCCCCAGTCCTGCCTCTGTCTCCCCCCTTCCTCGATCATGTTCCCCACAAGCCCCACCACCTCAGCCCTGCCTCCATCTCCCCCTTCCTTGCTGGTCTTGCCTCCTTGCCCAGCCTTGGGGCAGCTTGTGTTACAACCACCCAAAATTTCACACTATTCTTTTCAAGGAAGGCCGAAGAAGCATATACTGACCTCCAAGTGGTGGGTGAACTGAAGCTCGTCAGTTGCATGCCACTTATATACAGTCAGGGACCGAGCCATTATAATTACCCACAGGAGGGGCAGTTAATTTGAAGGGGTAATGTCATTCTGGTGAGGTGGCCTTTTAATGAGCATTCATGAGTTGCAAATATGGTTGCCAACTTAGATCAGCAAGAAACTTGAACCACCTTCAACCCACCGTCAAAATGGGGAAAACAAAATTCCAAACTAATTTCACACCAGTGGGAAACTGACTTTTTCAATTACATCAAATTGAATGTCTCCCCCACTATGATTCCTGCCACTGGCCGGAATAGAAAATTCTAACCCTTAGCTAATGTCCTCAAGTAGTCTATGCTTTTTGGCTAAGATCAAGTGTAGTATCGGCATGTTATGCTTGGTTGAAGTCATTAGGTTACACTTTAGCTTCATTTGAAGCAATTTTTAAAAGTGGCATCTCCGCCTTTTGGCTAAGATGCAAATGAAATCAATCAAGTCTTGGAGGAGGAGGTGCCACAAGGCATAGAACTAGGTAATCCCACAACCAACGGATCTGATCTAAGCTCTTCAGTTCTGCCACCTTCATTTGTAAATGGTAGTGGACAAAGAAGCAACTCACCGGAGGAGGAGGTGCCACAAGGCATAGCTCCTCCTCCAGTGAGTTGCTTCTTTGTCCACTACCATTTACAAATGAAGGTGGCAGAACTGAAGAGCTTAGATCAGATCCGTTGGTTGTGGGATTACCTAGTTCTGTCTATTGCACTGTACTCCCGCTGTTTGGCATGCAAGTAGCCCTGCGCTGTTGCACAATGAGTGTTGCCACTTCATTTTTAGGTATGCCTGGTGTTGCTCCTGGCATGCCCTTCTTCACTCCAACATCCCAGATTGGTTCCCAGGCTCGATGGTAGTTGGGGGGGCGGTGGGGAGGGGGCGGTGGGCAGTGTATGCTGGACAAAGAGGTTATGGATTTTATTTGAATATAGCTGTCCACAGTTTCTCACAGGGACACAGTTTTGACTTGCTGGATCTGCTGAAAATCTATCCCATTTAACCACAAATCTGATATCCTCAATGTGAAGGCAGGACTTTGTCTCCGAGGTCAGCAGATGTAAACAAAATAAATACTGCAGTTTGAGAAAACTTAATAGAAAGTTTACGTAGTGGATTGAAAAAACTTACTAATGTCAGAATCAGTGAGTAATATGAAATAACTGGGACTGTATTTTCCTGTTGTTGCTTTTTTTTAAAGAAATATTTATTAGCAACAAGTAGGCTTACATTCACACAGTAATTAAGTTACTGTGAAAATACCCTGCGTGCCACACTCCAGCACCTGTTCAGGTACACTGAAGGAGAATTTAGCATGGCTGATGCACCTAACCTACACATCTTTGGACTGTGGGAGGAAACCGGAGCGCCCAGAAGAAACCCATGCAGACACAGGGAGAATGTGCAAACTCCACACAGACAATGACCCAAGCTGGGAATTAAACCTGTGTCCCTGGTGCTGTGAGGCAGCAGTGCTGACCACTCTGCCACTCCATCTACTGATGATATAGACAACAATATTCTGCTGGGTCACTCTCGGTATGGCTCTCATGCCATTTTAAAAATTACAATATTTTACCAATTTTGAAAATTAAAAATGAGCTGAATTCCAATTCTGGTGGATTTGCTAAGTATTTCAGCAAGTAAAATTTACTTGGATCTATCAGCAGAAATGAAAACTGCAAAATTTGCCAGGTGCTTAATTATAATCGAGCATAATTTTAAAAAGACTAATACAAACATGGTGAAAGAAACTAGGCTAAAATCTAAGGAAACTGGGTCAGTGACCATATCAGCTGCTGACAACATTAACTATTGATATCCTGCCACGATTAATCATTTCAAATGGTGCATCAGGCATGAAGGAAAGAATGAAATTTGCATCTGGGCTTAAAACATTGACAATTTCAGCTGAAAAACACGCTGAAATAAAACAAAACCATTTGGGAATAAACCGGGTGTGACTGATACAAAATCAACACATACATAAAAGATTCAGCAAGAAAAATAAATCCACTTTGACAGAGTCTTGAAAATCATGTTCTTTAACATCAGATTCTTGTCTTCTTCCATTCCATATTATGGCATTATGCAAATTAAGTCCAATGTGCTTGCACCTAATCATTCGAGTTTTGCCATTCAACCAAAGACCGAGGGCAGGGAATATAGCAGAGAATTCCTTGGCATGAATTGCAATTTAAATGTAAAGTGTATGGTTAGGAGATTTTGGCATGGCAGTGTATAGGAAATAAATCACTACTGTAGATATGATCTGAGAATCCAACCTACATTTACAAGTTTCTGTGAAAAAATTTCTGTCATAGGAACTGTATTTATTTGAAGATCCGTTGACAGTTCCTGTGAAAACAGCATCCTCCTGACGTGATTCAGTGGCTCAGGTTGATGAAGTGCATGCTGTCCGCCTCATGAGAATGTAATAAATTCTACAATTTACTTAATTGCGATATAATCAGTCAAATCTGTGTTTTCCTCATTCATTAATCTTTCCACCTGAGCTGTTTTCATCCGCAACCTTCTCAAATGGGGGCAGTAACTGTTACAGAGGAATGAAGGGTAGAGGAAGGGGTGAGAAGAAAGGTGAAGCACAGAGCTGAAGGAAAGTGGGGAGAGAGAGGGAAGGTGAAGCTTGAGGGGAAGAAAGACAAAGTGGAGATGGAAAGATAAAAAGAAGGGAGATGCATGAGAAGAAATAGCAATAGGGAAGAAGGAAAAAAAGAGGTAATTTCTTAATCTGCCTTGCAAACAAGAATGTACCTGACCCAAGCAACTATTTACAGTCAAGGCCTTAAATTGGAATGATATCGTAATAAGTCTACGGATGCAGAAGTCCCTTCACCAAAATCCCTTTATTTACAATTCCAATAGCAGTACTCAGAGTGCTATCAGTCAGCAGTCTACCTTCGGGGCTGCCAGAGGAATTGACAGTCTCAGCTAAATACAAGGAAAAGAATCCCTGATTGGCCCTTCAATTGATTCCTTAATCAGGGAGCTCATATTCCAACAGGCCAACCTCATTGGCCTGATTGAAGCCATTACAGATACCGTACTGTTTTCAGATGTTAAACAGGCAGCCAAGCATCCAATATGCTGTGTAAGAAGTGCATACTCATTAAAAGTTTAAAGTGTAATGCCCACCATTTTGGTGTAAGCAAAAAGAAATATGTCCATGACCTGTATCTGAAATAAATGTTATGCCCTTGCATATTCAAATTTAGTGGCCTTACAGTTGCTTGAGACGGGCTGTGAAATATTGGTCTGTCCTGAACTCAGCCATCTTTACATAGGTTTGTTTAAAGGGGATCGCTTGGACAAAAAGGTAAGATTACAAAATGTCCAATTTGATGTTTGGAAGAGCAGGCAGTTCAGCTTCACACTCTGCTCCAACCTGGCAACTGCTATCCTCCTTCTTGATCAGCCTCCTTCCTAGTCATCTTTGTTCCTTTCGAAAACTAACCTGTGAGACATTGTTACCATTGCAGCACCGTGATTTTCAAGCCCACTTCTATGGAACGCAGCCTGGAGAGAACCATTATGTTCCTGCAGGTTTCTGAATCCCACCATCAGGTTCAAATTTGTGGGAAACAGTGAATCACCAGTAATTTTCCTCAAATGGGCCAGTTAGTGGCCAGAAGGTAGACATGCAACAAATTGAGGGTGGCAGTGAAGTGCTCAAATCTGGAGGGACAATAGGAAGTTCTCCAGTTTGAAAGCAACAGCAGGATGGTATGACAGATAAGTGAGAGGGAGGACACCTAATATTTCCAATACAAAAATGATATGAGTTGCATTTTGTATTCATCCATAAATTCAACTGGTCCTGTGCTGTGAAAACAGCGCACATTTGCTAAATTGCATGAACTGCAATTCAGGGAAATATAGCATTTAAGTGAAACTTATTTCTTCTCTTCAAGAGTTAATAGATTAAAAGATATAGGTAAAAACAAAGTAGCGAATTGGACTTCTGTACTAACATTTCTAATTAAACTGAGGTCAGTAATAAAATTAGAGAATTTAATCAAAATCATTAGACCTGATGAACTGTGTTAGAAAGTAATTTCAAGAGATACAGATAGAAAGTCTGAGGAGAGAATTATTTTTCAAGGCCCTGGGGACAAGAGAATGTTATTCCTAAAAAATAAGGTATTGGTGCAATAAATACCAAACTGAATTACAAAACTGAATATCTGTCAATGAAGACAACCTTGTTCATTCATGGATGTGGGCATCACTGGCAAGGCCAGCATGTTCTGTCCATCCCTATCTGCTCCTGTGAGCTGCCTTCTTAAACTGTTGCAGTCCATCTGGTGCTGATATATCCACTGTGCTGTTAATGAGGGAGTTTCAGGATTTTGATGCAGTGACACTGAAGGATCAGTAATATAGTTCCAAGGCAGGACGGTGTGTGGCTTGTAAGGGAAATTTTAGGTGGTGCTTCTGCCCTTGTATTTCCAGGCGGTAGAGGTCAGGGATTTTGGAGGTGCTGTTGAAGAAACCTTGGTGAGTTGCTGCAATGCATCTTGCATCCTGCATCACCGCAGCCACTACGTAGCATGACGGAGTAGAATCCTAGAATCCCATTCGGCCATCGAGCTTGCACCGACAACAATCCCACACAGATCCTTTCCCTGTAACCCCACATTTTTACCCTGACGATAAGGATCAATTTAGCATGGTCAATCAACCTAACCTAGCAAATCTTTGGACTGTGGGAGCACGCAGAAGAAACCCACACAGACACAGGGAAAATGTGCAGTTTCCACACTATAACTGAATGGTAGGGAGTGAATGTTTAACAGTGCCTCAATATGGATCAAGCAGGCGGCTTGATGTTGTTGGGCTGCACTAATTTAGTGAAGTGGAGAGTAGTCCATCACACTCCTGACTTGTGCCTTCTGAGGTGGTGAGCAGACTGTGAGGAGACAGGAGGTGAGTTATTTGCCACAGAATGTCCAGCCTCTGATCTGCTTTTGTAGCCCCAGCATTTATATGACTGACTGGTCCAGTTCAGTTTCTGGTCAATGGTAAGCCTTAGGATCTTGCTAGTGAGGAGATGAGAAAGGATAATGCCATTGAATGTAAGAGGAAATCGTTACATTCTCTCTTGTGGATAAAAGCTAAAAGAATACTACCTCATAACAAAGAGATTTAATCTCAGGGCCCTTTCCATACTCAAATATTGTTTGGGCTCAATTGTTTCAATTATTAATTCCTATTAATTAATGACTACATATTGTCATGCAGCCACCATTTTTCAAAGCATCAAAAGCATATTAAGAAAATGTCAGTCATTTCCTGTTACTTTTTTTACTTCAATAACTTGGCCTCTCACCAATACAAGGAAATTGCTGTCAATCCTTAGACATTTTATCTCTGTTGCTAACTGATGCCGGGTGTGATATTAAAACTTTTTTTAAACGCAGGTGATGCAAAGAAACTGTCTCCTGTCCTTCAGATCCTTCTGAGGTGATTTTCACATGACACCTGGGGCAAATGTTTGCTTTACCGCCAGATGGAAACTGGCCAATAACAGCTTGGATACCAGTTTTAAACATGACCCAATATTTCCCTCCAGTGCAATGGAAAAAAGATTTATCAAGTAAGGTTGATGGCCTATCGTATGAAAAATACTAAAATAAGAGATTGTATGTATGTTGCAAAATGTACGTAATGGATAGTCTTAAGGCTTATCATTTTCTCATGGAAGCATTTAGTGTTTTTTTTTAACTATTTTAACCCAGATTGGCTCAATTTATTTAAACCTACAAAGCATAGACTAACTTGTAATCATTTCTCAGAAAAGCACAGTACAGAGAACTTGGGCACAAGTGGAGTGATGCTATTCCCTTTCCATTATTCAACTGCTGGCTATCTATTTTTCAGGCAATTAATGTTGCTGCATGCCAGAAACCCATTCACACTAACAGCTAGGATAGTATTTGACAGAGAGATGTGCACATGTGACCTATGTTCTATGGTTGAGAAAGAAACACAAAAATGTACTAGGTCGGATGTTCCAGCTCCGTTCACCTCAAAACTGAAGAATCCCACCCCAAGACCTTTGCATGGTCTGCCCCACCCTCCCACTCACTACAATTCCCATGGTGAGTGGGATGGGAAAATTCCAGCCATTAGCTAAAATGCAAGAGACTGCGTGATCACTTTTCAAATGAGTTTACACATCTTCTACCTTGTAAAGTTTTTCTCAGGGTGATGGCCCCTTTCCAAATGGAAAATCCCACTCGAGAGGAATTCATCAGTTATTCCAAATGTAAGGTTATTAATTGGAAAGCTGTTCTAATTTAAGGCATTTGTAGCTGTTTGCAGTGAGTTGAAAGGACCTTCCTAACCATCCTATCACCATGGAAATATTTGAAATCAGTGTTCATTTCGACAACAACATTAATTTTGCAAAACATCACTAGTGCCAACATGGTTTGTGATCAGACCTCAGCAGGATGGAAGAAAATAAGGATATGTCCAAAGGTACAGGTAAAGAATGATTACAAGGAGGCTCTTCTATGAAGGTTGGAGGGCTGCGACAAGTGGAAAGGTTTGAGCAGAGAGGTCCAGGGCACGGGGGTCAAAAATAAGGGAAATAATTGAAATTACTTGGCTCTATATTCCTGCATTTTCAGTATTGATTCCAGCCAGGCATTTGCCCGATAACTGCAATTTACTTGTTACATTTGTTCTGCACTTCTTTCTTTAAATTAAATGTAGTTCAGTAACAATATGGAGGCACATCTTCGATCTCACTGTGAAACGACACCGTAAGTGGCTGATGAGTATGAAGCAGCAATCGCAATTGCATTGTTGCATTCACTGGGTGGGATTTTCGCCCACCACCCCGCCATCCACGCAGCGGGTCTTGCGGCTGCTGAAGCAGTCTGCCGTTGACTTGTGGCTGGATCTTCCAGTTCCGCCACTGTCAACAGATTTTGCCATTGTTCGCACCCTTCGCTGTCTGTAAACCTGCGGTGGGCGGGGAGGGTCACCATCAGAAAGATCTGCAAGATCTCAAACCTTCCCAGGACAACAAAAGGACAGATTTAGTACAACTTGGAAACCAGAAACCTCAGTTATGAACAATCTCTCTTCCACTTTATTCAGTATCTACAGTTTATTATATTAATGATTGTCAATCTTTTAAACTTGACCTGGCTTTGATGAGCTGAGTTGATCAGGAAAAGCATTTTGTCCCTTCGTTTCTTTCTCTTACACTCAAGCCCTCCAGTTTACACATGAAGGACTGGTGATGTATTTCTTGCAGCTGCTGTGGCTCTGTGGCTGCTAGTTCTTCGTCTCTAATGCCAGAAGGCATTGGAGCTGAAACCTATAATTCACATGGGCCTGAAAGAGGAAAACCCAGTACACTTTCTCACTGAAAGCTGCTACAGCTGGCCCACTTCACACATAACCTGTCCCACTCTAATTAAGCAGTTAACAGTTTCACACACCACTACTTACAGCTGTCTTCTTCCTCTGTAAAGACGCTGATAACATAACACGCGTAGACAAATCCAATCAGCTGCAAGAGAAAGAAGATAAGCTTAAAAATAATTGCAACCTCTTTTCAACTGTACGTTTATACTCAAATCTGTATCTCTCTGATCTTAATATCAGATTAGTACAGTAGAATATCCTCAACTAAAATATTCTCCTCAGCAACCAAGTTATTGTGTTTGAGTACTTCAGAATATTCCATTATTGGTATGAAGTTATAGGTAGTGCATTTTACAGAAGATCTCACAGTATTACAATGTGTTAGGGAGTTACTAGATGTGTATTTGATTGCACTCAGAACTTGAATGAAAACTATAGTAACAGTAACATAGTCTTTAAGACCAAAGTTTAGTACCATAACATTTGACGATATGTATTTGCATTTATTCATGTTGTTTCTTAGGATTGTTTCTTATCCAGGCTTTTAATATATTAGATATTTATGATACATTAGATATTCATTTAATATTTTAGATACTTATGAACCAGCACACATTTTTAGCAAAATACTATTACTGAGCACAAATGGCAGATCTCCTTTAGCAGTACATACACAGGAACGTGAATCTGCTCCTTCAATGAAATCATGGTTTATCTGTGACCAAATTTCATATACCTACCTTTAAAGCAAGAAAGGAAGACTTGCATTTATATTTCACGAACTCTGGACGTCCCCAAAGTACCTTACAGCCAATGAAGTACTGTTGTAATGTAGGAAATGCAGCAGCCAATTTGCACGCAGTAAGCCCCGACAAACAGGAATATGGTAATGATTAGAGGAGCCATTTTTGTGATGCGGATCGAGGGGAAAATATTGGCCAGAATGTCAAGGATTACTCCCCTTTAAAAAAAGTGCCATGGGATCTTTTACATCCACCTTAGAGGACAACTGAGGCTTTCTTTTAACATCCAATTGGAAAGAACCTAATGTCTTTGATTTACAAAAATCTATCAATCTCAGATTTAAAATTAACAATCAACCCTGCATCAATAGTCATTTGGAGAAGAGTTCTAAAATTCAACCACTCTTTGCATGTGGACATGTTTCGTAATTTTACTTCTGAATGTTAGGGCTCAAACATTTAGATTGTGCCCCCAGATCTATGGACTCCTCAACCTACCTGTTGCCCTTAATATTTTGAAAACTTTGATCAAATCGCTCCTTGGTGAGGTTGGGCAGGTTGGGCCTGTATCCATTGGCGTTTAGATGAATGAGAAGTGATCTTATTGGGCAGCACAGTGGCACAGTGGTTAGCCTCACAGGGACCAGGGTTCGATTCCTGGCTTGAGTCACTGTCTGTGTGGAATCTGCACGTTTTCTCCACATCTGCGTGGGTTTCCGCGAGGTGCTCTGGTTTCCTCCCACAGTCCGAAAGATATGCTGTTTAGGTACATTGGCCATGCTAAATTATCTCTCAATGTACCCGAACAGGCGCTGGAATGTGACAACTAGAGGATTTTCACAATAACTTCATTGCAGTGTTAATGTAAGCCTATTTGTGACATTAATAAATGATCATTAAATTTTAAAACTATTGAAGCATAGAAGATCCTGAGGGAACCTGACAGAATGAATGCTGAGAGGATGTTTCCTCTTGTGGGAGAGACCAGAACTAGGGGACGTAATTAAAAAATAAGGGGTCTCCCATTTAGGATGGAGACATGGAGAATGTTTTCTTCTCAGAGTGTTTTCAGCCTGTGGCACTCTCTTCCCCAGCGAGACAATTGGAGAAGGGGAGGGTTCAACCCCTCGATTCCAGACCTTTGGACTGAAAATTTAGTCTTGGAAACTCAACTTTTACAGAAGAATGTATAATGTGCTTAGTTGACTATATCGTTCAGCAGCACTCATAGAGCTGAAAAGAAGCAATATGTTTTTAAAAGCTTGAAGGCACCATTGAGAGCAGGAGTTTGCTATGCCGCTGATTGTAGCAAGCTGTCTAGTTACAGCTGGATCAGTACAATGCATCCTTCCCTATCTGATCTCTGGCCAATTTGCATTTTATCAGCATGGATTATGCTTCCATAAAGTCAGAATAAAGAATATGGTGACAGATGAGCCATAATTGCACATTTCCACTGCTGTCAGGAAATATATATCATGGTAATGAAACAATGATATCATTTGATATTCCAAAGAAATTATAGGCCAGTCACATGAATCTCCTCCACAATTTCTGCTTATTAATAATTATTGTGATTACTCCCAAGTCCTCTTTTGCATTTAACTACAGATTTGCATTCAATGTATTTCTAGATCTTCAAACATGTTAAAACCTGCTGACAGGCTCCCCCCCCCCCCCCCACCCCACCCCACCCCGCCACCACCCCGCTCAAAGACATCAAATTAATGATAAAAGGCTGGCTAAAACATGTATGCATACTAATTTCAAGATAAAATATACATAAAAAGGTTTGGGGAAAATGGAATTAATTACGTACGACAAGGATTCAAAGACTGGCACAGTGGCAGAAATGCCACTTCAATTGGTGCCAATGTCTTTTTGTCATAACTGTAAACCGATGGGAGTTGCGTTGGAAGAGATGATAAGGTTTTCACTTTGCAAGAGGAAAGGTTCCGACACTCCCCGCCAAAGCCTGAATAGAGATTATGAATTATTTCTTTGCCTCAACTGGTGTGAAGTTGGTGACAGAAGAACAGAGTATTTTGGAACCTCAGTAACATATATCATGGATCGCTAGGTTGTGCTATTTGCACCATTGATTTTCCGTAAACTAAGTCAATGAAATTAGTTATTGCCACAAAAAGCAGGACAAAATTTCAATCATCAACAAAATGATGGAAGATGTCACTGACAAGCAATCAAGCAGCACTTACTCACCAATAGCCTGCTCACTGACACTCGGTTTAGGTTCTGCCAGGACTACTCAGTGTCAGGCCTCATTAGAACCTTGGTTCAAACGTGGTCAAGAGAGTTGAATACTAGAGTGAGGGAGAATGGATTGCTCTTGACATCAGGAATGAATTTAACTGAATGTGACATCAAGGAGCACCAGTAAAATTGAAGGAGGTGGGAATCAGGCAGTGACATAGTAGCATTTTTCACTGCACTGGTAATCCAGAAACCACATATAATGTTCTGGGGACCTGGGTTCAAGTCCTACTGTGTCAATTGGTAAAATTTGGATTCTATAAATCTGTAATTCAAAATCTAATGATAATCATGGAAGCACTGTCATACAACCCATCTGGTTCAATTGACCTGGTCTGGCCTACATGTGACTCCAGGCCATCAGCAATGTTGACTCCTAAATGACCCTCTAAAATGGTTCAATTGAGGAAGGAAAATAAACACACCAAGTAAGGATAAAACAAACATAAATATCCATGGCTTCAAGAAGACTTGGTATTTTGCATTGAGTGACTCATCTCCTGACTCCCCAAAGCTGCCTACAAGGCATAATTCAGGAGCATGATGGAATATTTGCCTGGATGAGTGCAGTTCCAACAAGGCATCAGAGCCCAATGCCATAAAGGACAAAATAGCCCACTTGATTGGCACCCCATCTACATTCTTAAACTTTCACTCCCTCCACCACCAACATGCAGTGATAAACAGTGCATGCCATTTACAAGATGCACTGAAGCATGTAAGTTTCTTCCACAGCACCCTCCAAAAATCTGTGTCACTGGAATGTTGGGCTTGAAATGTTAACTCTGTTTCTCTCTCCGCGGATGCTTCCACGACTGCTTTGCTTTTTTCAGCGTTTCTTGTTTTTTGGGGGGGATTCTCTGGCTTCCCCACAGCAAGTTTCTCATGACAGGAGGTGGCACGCCATTTGCCGACAGCGGGATCTTCCAGTCCCCACCGCTGTTGATAGAATTTTCCATTGACTGCAGACAACCCACAGCAGGGATGCATTGTCGGCGGGACCAGAGGATCCCGTCGGCATGGACAGCTGGAGAATTCCAGCCTTTCGGCACCCGTATATTTTGCTTTCATCTTAATGAATTTGGAAACCTTTGTAGGGGCTGTACTGCAAAGACGCCTCTAATCTATAAAAAGATCTGAGCTTTGCCTCTGGATGCCGATATTCTCTGTAATGATCCTACTGGTTTAATAAGCCTCAATGAACTTGCACTCTGTCTTCTGTCCATGGCTGTGCAGAACTGTTGTTAGTCAGCAAGCAAAAGAGTAGCTTTAGTCTCTAAGGTGCCACCCTTCTAAATCTGCCTTTGCTTTCAAATAAGCCTGGCACAAATGACTGCCTTGAAAAGAAAGTATTGTGACTGTTGTCTAGGAAGTCAGCATTGACCTATATACAGTGGTGTCGGTGAGCATTGTTGCAATAGAAGCCTTTTCATAGCATTGTGACTGAGGAATTTCCCAGCTGATTTGCACTGCATTGTGTTTGAAATGAAGTCACATTGTGTGCAAGGAAATACAATGCCAGCAGGCAATCAAACATGGAAGTCAGCACAATGTACACTGAGGGTGGGTACTTGCTCTGTCACAATTGCTGGGCTGCAGACAAATATCCGCCTTTTTTTTAATACTCCTGTGCGGGAGTGAGAGAGAGAGAGGCTTTGGGAACCATGTAGTGAAAAAATTATACCTACTTGAGAGGCTGCTCAAAAAGACAACAAAGCCGTTTTGGGGAAATTGACTGCGTTAATGATAGCTTTAAGTCAAATGGTCTGCATTTGTAAAATTGAGTAATTGATTGTGTGCAGCCAAAAATGAAAAATCAATGCATGTAAGCTAGGAACAAGCACTGAAACGTTTCCTGTCTTGTTTAGCTGCTCCACAGGATAAATTCATTAAACGAGAGTTATGTTGACTTGACAGTCCACCTTTTCTTTCGTCCTGGCCAATGTTTATTGCTTAAGCAACATCACAAAACAGATTATCCAATCATTAACACACTGCATTCTATAGGAGCGTGCTGTGCACAAATTGGTTGCTGTTTTTTCCTATGTTATGCAATGACTACCTTTCAAAAATACTTAATTGGCTTTAAAGCATTTTGAAATGTCTAATGGTTGTGAGAGGCACTATATAAATGCAACTCTTTCCTTTCTTTTAATTGTCTCATTAAGTATAAAATTCTGCATCAGGTCAGTGAATGCATCATACAGCCTGCAGTGACAAGGAGTTGTAAATCAACACATACAGTTTAATCATAGGAGGTAATTAAATAATTACACATGGTCTGTGCACCATTTTATTTTACCAAATATTCCCGACGTACCTTCTTTTATTGTTGAGTAACTTTTCCAAGTCCCATATATAACTGCCAATTAAGTACTCAAGGCAGACACAGTAATTCAGTGGTCCTTGTGCACTTTTACACGGCTGTACAAAATCCAATACAGGAAACAGACACTTGGGGCAAGTTTCTCTGGCCTCCCTGCGGTGTGTGTCTTGGCAGTGGGACCTCCTGGTCCTGCCGCTGTCAATGGGATTTCCCATTGAATCCACCCCACAGCATGGGGATCTGCCATCGGCAGCTGTGAACAGCCGGCAGATCTCTCCCTTCGCTACAAAAAGCCTAAACACAATAGTGCCTAGGGACAGGTCAGTCATTGTAGCAAAGATGTTCCTTAAGAGAGTCAGTGCAGACTCAATGGGCTGAATGGCATCCTTCTGCACTGTAGGGACTCTATGGTCCTACAGTTCTATATGTGGTGACCAGGGGATTTTCACGGTAACTTCACTGCGGTGTTAATGTAAGCCTACTAGTGACTAATAAATCAGTAAATAAAATAAACTTCTAATTGTGGGTGTGCATACACCAATGGTGGTTCAAGAGGGGGCTCACTGTGACTTTTTCAAGAGCAATTAAGGATAGGCAACAAATGCTGACATAACAGGAAAGCCCACATCCCATTAACAAATGTTTTAAAATCCTGCCATAACGGGCACTTAATTACACAATTCATCAAAAAGCAGAGTAAAACTTTGAATATTAAGAGTTTAACCAAATTTTATAAAGATTGCAAAAAGTATTACATCTGTTTAGTTAATAATCTCCGAACTGAATGATAATATACATGCACACTTAGTTAAACTTGGTTGTGGAGAAGATGATCAAAGATGAAAACAACATGTGTTGTAACTTGCTTCAGGTATCCCCAGAGGAGCTGCCAAACATCCGGAAAGAAGATTATGCTATCATAGTCAGCCTATTAAATAGAAGACTTCATACATTCAGAGAACTAGCCGAAGGCTGGTTACCGGTGATTTAAAAAATGCAACCTTCACTCTGCTACGCTGTACTGCAATCTTGAACACTGAAAAACATCAGCAAGTAAAAAAAACTATAATTTTAGGGATCCTAATATACTGAAAAAATAAAATATCTGCTTTAATTCTTGATGCTTTCTCTACGCCCGTGGTTTAGTTTTAGTTGCATTTTCAGAGATAATGATTTTGCTAGTTAATACATCACTGTTTCCAGTTTCATCCTTAATCATTGGGACTTGAAAGTATTATTCAGTCTTCAGCATTAGAACCATACAATCCCTACAGTGCAGAAGGAGGCCATTTGGCCCATCGAGCCTGCATCGACCACAATCCCACCCAGATCCTATCCCCATTACCCCATCTATTTACTCTAGTTAATCCTCTTGACACTAAGGGGCAATTTACCATGGCCATTCCACCTAACCTGTACATCTTTGGACTATGGGAGGAAACCGGAGGAAACCCATGCATACACAGGGAGAACATGCAAACTCCACACAGACAGTAACCCAAGTAAGAATTGAAACCTGGTGCTGTGAGGCAGCAGTGCTAACCACAGTGCTATGCTGCTGTTGTATCCTGTTCTAGTTGCAATTGGTTTAGATGTTAAGATAGCTTGACTCAGGTAAGATGGTTCAAGCTTGGTATCTTACAAATTTAGATATGACCAGTATATCTCTAACCCAATTCTTTAATGCAACAGTGTAGGAAGTAATTTCTTCTGGTAGCATTTGATTAATAGTTCTAAAATGTTCTTCAGATTTACCCATTAGTTAGCCTTAAAGGTATTGGTTGATATGATGAGGGGTACATAAATTTTGCTGTCACATTTCAATTTTAATTATCAGGAGAAAACTTGTTTAGATGCACAATCGGTAAATGCCCTGCACAGTTGGCTTGTGGTCCATAATGAACAAAGCCATTTCCTTATTAATACTATAGTTTTCACTGTGATTTCTTATACATCTGCCAGAATGGAACCAAAGCAGCCACTTCCTTTACTAAAATCCCAGCTGGGAAATGGTGATGTTGCTGAGGGGACCTCATTCAATCCATCATTTGTGTTGATGATCGCAATGAAGCCCAGTAATGGAGGAAGTACAACTGTCTTCCCTGGGGGTCAGGAGCTGGGAGGAGGGTGATGCATGCATGGAACATAAGCTTGTGGAATAGCTTTCATTCTTAAATAGTCTCCTGGATGTTCCTTATCCAGGTACAATCATGAAGACTGACCTTCAGACAAAATGCTGAAAGCTTGTAAGTTGTAACTTTGGATGATTGTCTGTGTGGAGTTTGCACATTCTCCCCGTGTCTGCATGGGTTTCCTCCAAGTGCTCTGGTTTCCTCCCACAGTCCAAAGTTGTGCAGGTTAGGTTGATTGGCCATGGTATTTTGTCCCTTAGTGTCAGAGGGGTTAGCGGGATAAATATGTGGGGTTACGGGGATAGGACCTATTGTCAGAGCAAGCTCAATGGGCTGAATGGCCTCCTTCAGCACTGTAGGGATTCCATGAATATTGGAACTATAGCAGTAGTGATTCCTATAGAATGCTAAAGCAGAAAAAACTGGGGAAAACATTTCAATGCAATGTTTTTCAGTATAAACCAAATGAGACAAAAGTAAAGAACCATCTTAGGTTACATAGTTAAAATACTTTCATTCTTGCAATAAGCTTCATTTGATATGTTGGTGAGGATTTTTCTTCAGATTGTACTATCATGTATTGTGAGCAAGGTAGCATTTTTTTGGCATTATCTACGGTTCCAACATCTATTAATTATAATCCATCCTCCATAACAACCATGCTTCTCAGCTTACAGTCTAACAGCTGGCCAGAGCTGCATTCCGTTATTATGAACACAATTCCACAGAAAGAAAACAGCACATTTCTGCAGAGTCGTGTGGTTAAAAAAAAACCTATCTTCCTAGTATATTTCTCCTTTTTAGATCAGGAGTTAGATCAACACAGTAGGCCTAAGGTGCAATATGCCTGTCCAAACTTGATTTTGATGGGTTAAATCATTTGCATGACCCAGTTATGCCTTCATGCAGGACTGCTCATTGGCAAGACCTTGCATTGGGAAAAAAACACCAGAGATACAGGCAAGCATCTTTTTAGGCCCAAAGAACTGAACTAATAAGCTGGCTGAAAAATAAGATAGGATCTATCTTCTCAAGCCTCCCTTGCCTTGTTGTCTGGTCCCTTCAAATATTCTAACCTGATGGTGGGGTTTTTTTGGGGGGGATAGTGGGTGATTTCCAGATGTAAGGCTTACCATCAATTTCTTTATGCACCCATAGGCAATTCATGATCCAGGGAAGATTTTCATATTATTGTGCAAAGCAGTTCCCAGTCTGCATTTAGTAGTGTTTCCCTTGTATCTCCTGGTCTACTGAATTTGATATTCCCAATGTGGCCTCCTCTATACTGGGGACACTAAATGCAGACTGTGTGACCACTTCACAGAACAGTTTTATTCATTTCACAAGCATGACTCCAACCTCCTTGTCACTTGACATTTCAACTCACCACCTTTCTCTAATCCCCTTCCTTGGCCTGCTTAAATGTTCCAGTAAAGCCCAGTGCAAACTGGAGGAACAGCATTTCATTTTCCAATTAGACACTTTACAGTCTTCTGGACTCAACATTGAGTTCAACAATTGCTGACTTTGAACTCTATCCTCCACCTTGACTCCCTTTTTAATGCTTTTCCCTAATGCCCACCCTCCCCCACAGGGCCTTCTGTCATTTGTTACGAAGTTTTGCTTACCTTACTTAGTCTTTAACATTATCATTGATGCTCCCTTTGTCTTGTGTCCATAACATCTCAATCATATTCTCTCCTAGTTTCCATCCAGCTCTGACCTTCTACTCTGCTTAACCTGATCCAGTCCCTCTTAAATAGTATAAAATCCATCGCTTTTCTCCCTCTCTATAGCTCCGAACAAGAATCGTATGGACTTGAAATGTAAACTGATTTGCTCACCACAGATGCTGCCAGACTTGCTAAGTTTATCCAGCATTTTCTGCTTTATTACTGACATGGACTGTTTGGGCTGAATGTCCCATTTCTATGCCAGACAGCCTAAGTAATCCTATGACAACACCTTCCAAACCCACAACTGATGCCATCTAGAAGAACAAGAACATCAGACACATGGGAACACCACCACCTGAAAGATTCCCTCCAAGTCACTCACCATTCTGATTTAGAACAATCCTGTAATTTCGCTGGGTTCTGAATTCTGAAACTCCCTCCATAACAGCACTATGGATGTAACTAGGCCACATGGACTGCAGCAGTTCAAGAAGGCAGTTCACCAGCACCTTCTCAAGGGCAATCAGGGATAGGCAAGAAATTCTGGCCTGGCCAGCAATGCCCACATTCTGCAAATTAATTTAAAGAGACAGAGATAGAGCAAAACCATTTCCTTTGGTCAAGGACTTCAGAACAAGGATGGAATAATCTTGAATTTAGGGTTATGTCATTGAGTAAGTACTTTATCATACAGAAGGTACTGAAAATCTGCATTTCTACCCCACAGGTCAAAGATAGGTCATTTGAAAATGTCAAAACTGAGATGAATAGATTTTTGTTCAGTAAGAACATTAAGAAGAATAAATGGAGTCACGAGACAGATCAGCCATTGTCTGACTGAATGACAGAACAGGCATGAGGGGCTAAATAGTATATTCCTGTTCTATGTTCTACTTTGCTTTTGGTCCAGTGTCAAACACTAAAAACAATCATTAGATTGTGTCAGTTTTTTGGTCTGAGATACTGATCCTTAAGAATGGCTTAAATATAGTCCAATATACTGTCAAAGAATTATAATTAAAAGAGGCTTAAGGAGGCCAAAAATTAGTTGGCATAGATCTGTGAATGCTTAACAAAAAAAAACAAAATACAAATTATTTGCAAGTGTTTGCCCAAAAATGAGATCAGTAAGAAGAAAGACCTATTGTCCACGATGCACGCTGTTAATAAAATGTATGCATAATATACAAAGCCCATACAGTAACAGAAAAGAAAATTCAAAATCAGATTCCCAATTTAAGTTGAAGGAACTGCATGTTTCTAAAGATGAATGATAGATGTCACTCTGAGACATTTTCCTCTAATTGAAGGTGCTACATAAATGCAAGTTGTTATTGTTACTACTTCAAAATTTTTAAAATTTTATTGTAAAGAAATAAAGTTCATTTATTCGTCACAAATAAGGTTTACATCAACACTGCAACAAAGTTACTGTGAAATTCCCCTAGTTGCCACATTACGGCGCCTGTTCGGGGCAATGCACCTAACCGGCACGTCTTTCAGATTCAAATAAGATTCAGTGATGCACCTGGTTCTGCTTTGCTCCACCCCAACTCTGATAGATATGACAGTGAGTTAATTGTACCCTCCAACAGAGCCTTCTTCTAAGGAAAATACAAGAGGATTCTGCCCACATATTAGATGATGGTCTTTTATGATGTACTATTTTTGCACAGTGTTAGCAATTATACAATTATTGATTCATTGATGATTTGCTCCTTTAAATATGAATAATAATCCCAGCTTTTAATTATGCATCACTTGACTCATAATGCAAATAAGCTTTGTGCAATTCTTTCAGTACCAGTCAATACCAGGCAACAGGAAGAGATTTGCATTTGTTGATGAGTCATATCCCAGTTGGATCTATATTTATAAAGGGGGCTAAGTTAGCCTGACTGGCAGACTTTCTCTGGTGCTACATCGCCTATTAAGACTCCAAAATGGGATCCAAGATGCACATGCATACGCATCCTTCTGCATGTTCTCTGTGTCTGCGTGAGTTTCCTCCAGGTACTCTGGTTTCCTCCCGCAGTCCAAAGATGTGCAGGTTAGGTGGATTGGCAGTGCTAAATTATCCCTTAGAGTCCAAAAGGGGATTAGCGAGATAAATACGTGAGGTTACGGGTTACGGCCTGTGTAAGGTGATCTGTCGGACAGTTGGTGCAGACTCGATGGGTCGAATGGCCTTCTTCTCCTTCTATGATTCTATGTGTACCTCATGACAGCTGACAACACGCAGAGGGGCAAAAGCAATGTGCAGTGCTGATTTAAAGCCACTGCTGGCATTTTGTAACTCCACACTCCAGCCAACACACTGTCTTAAAATTGCAGCTCACTGAACACTAACATTGAACTCATCGCTACTAGAATGGATGACCTCCCACTAGTACTACTTAAAGGGACCATGAGTTATTTACAGGTTAGCTGCTTGATTATTTCTTCTGGATTATTGTGCAAAGGTTTCCTATTTTTAAATCGGGAGTGGTCTGGCTGGTCTAACAGTATTTTTCTTCTGTCATGTAAAATATTGTGCAGAAAGAAGATGTGGGTGGTTTGGTAGGACATCCTCTGGGAATTGAATGTATCTGGGGAAATGAAGAGAGGCTATGAAGAGCAGGACAGGCTGCTAGAAGAGGAAGGATGAGAAGGTGGAGAAGGGCACACGTTAGGAGGCCATAACTGTTAAAGGTCTTTAGGGAGAAATTTTATTATCCTAATTTCAGCAAGGTCCAATGTAGAGATTTCTTTGCTTCACAATAGAGATGATGGATGAAATTAGTCAACTAATGAAATTCATAAGGTATAGGAGCAGAATTAGGTTACTCGACCCATCGCGTTTGTCCCACCATTGGATCATGGCTGATATGTTTCTCAACCCCACTTTCCCATCCTTTCCCTGTAACCTTTGCTCCCTTTACCAGTCAAGAACCTATCTATCTCTTTCTTAAATACACCCAGTGACGTAGCCTCCACAGCCTTCTGTAGCAAAGAGTTCCACAGATTCACCATCTTCTAGCTCTGCTTTAAAGGGTTATCCCTTTACTCTGAGATCGTGCCCTCAGATCCTGATCTCCCCAACTAAAGGAAATATCTCCACATCCATTCTGTCCAAGTCTTTTAGTTTTCTGTCCACTTCAATGAGAATCCCCATCATCCTTCTAAACTCCATTGTGTACAGAGCCAGAGTCCTCAAATACTCCTGATATGTCAAGTCTTTCATTCCTAGGATCATTCTCGTGAACCTCCTCTGGACCCTCTCCAAGACCAGCGCATCCTTCCTTAGATACAAGGCCCAAAATTGCTCACAATATTCCAAATGTGGTCTGACTAGAGTGTTATAAAGCCTCAGCAGTACCTCCCTTCTTTTGTATTCAAGTCCTCTTGAAATGAATGCTGTTATCGCATTTGCCTCCCTAACTACCGACTCAACTTACAAGTTATCTTTAAGGGAATCCTGAGCTAGGACTCCGAAGTTCCTTTGCGTTTCCAATTTCTAAATACCCTCCCCATTTAGAAAATAGTATATGTCTCTATTCTTTCGACTAAAGTGCATAACTTCACACTTTCCCATGTTGTATTCCATCTGCCACATCTTTGCCCACACTCCTAACCTCGTCCAAGTCCTTCTGCTGCCTTCCTACCCCCTCAATGCTATCTATCCTTCTTGTATCTTTGCATCTTTCTGGGCAGCATGCTGACACAGTGGTTAGCACTGCTGCCTCAGAGCAGCAGGGACCCAGGTTTGATTCCCAGCTTGGGTCACTGCCTGTGCAGAGTATGCATGTTCTCCCCGTGTCTGCATGGATTTCCTCCGGATGCTCTGGTTTCCTCCCACAGTCCGAAAAACATGCTGGTTAATTCTCCCTCACTGTACCCAAACAGGCACCGGAGTGTGGCAACTAAGGGATTTTAACAGTAACTTCATTGCAGTGTGAATGTGAGCCTACTTGTGACTAATAAATAAACTTTAAAAACAAATCATCTGCAAACTTAGCCACAATGCCCTTAATCCCTCGTGGTCCCAACACTGACCCCTGCGGAACTCCACTAGTCACTAGCAACAATTGCAGCCTCAAAGTAGTGCCTGTGGCCATTAAAGTGGCTGACTCTTTGCTTTTACTGGTTACTCTCAGGCTGCAGTCAGATATATATTGTTTGCAGTGCCACGTAGTATAAGGGAGGTCACTGAAACTCTCTGCACAATGTGTATTGGATCCATCTCATTCCGTCTTGCTAGAAATAAGCAGGCAGTTCGGACATGAAGTTTTACATGGTAACAATGACTGTATCAGCAAGTTGCACTAATTTCATGTGAAGCTTGCAGAACAATGAACAGACCTAGGTTAACCTAGGTCTTGGAGGGAGTGCAGAGGAGGTTTACTAGGCTGATGCCGGAGTTGAGGGGGTTGAGCTATGAGGAGAGGCTGAATAAACTAGGCTTGTACTCATTAGAGTTTAGAAGAATGAGGGGAGATCTCATTGAGACGTATAAGATGATGAATGGGATGGATAGGATAGAGGTGGAGAGGCTCTTCCTGCTCAGAAAGGACAGTAGGACTAGGGGGCACAGCCTCAAGATAAAGGGGGGGCGGTTTAGAACGGAGTTGAGGAGGAACTTCTTCACTCAAAGGGTGGTGAATCTTTGGAATTCTCTGCCCAATGAGGTGGTGGAGGCTGCCTCGCTAAATATTTTTAAGACACGGGTTGATGGGTTTTTGATAAGCGAGGGGATTAAGGGTTATGGGGAGAGGGCGGGAATGTGGAACTGAGACACGACAGATCAGCCATGATCTTATTGAATGGCGGGGCAGGCTCGAAGGGCTGGATGGCCTACTCCTGCTCCTGTTTCTTATGTTCTTATGTTCTTAACCATATACCCTGATGCCCATATCCATTTTCAGGAGTTACACAATTTAAATTCTAGAGACTTTGAAGCAAATTTGAGAAATGGATCAAGTTTTCCATAATTTCAAGATAGCCCCCTTTTCCTAATGTGTATCTCTCTTATCACAAACTATCATTTTCAGTAGGAATAACGGCGAGTTTTTGTGGTGCATTTGCATACAGCCAGGACTGAATGATTGATTTTTGGTGACATTGTTTAAGAAAATTAAGCTGCATCTTCTGATGTCCTCTGTTCATTGCAAAGGTGTTGAATTGCTGCCAGGAAGGAATTAAAATTGGACACAGAAGTATTAGGCTACGATACATCAAACTGACCTGCCTGATATCTTCTGACTGAGCTGCACTGTTGACTTTGAAGATTCTCATTAAGTGCGAGTGAGCGAGTGCCTCATTAAATCTCCAAAAATTATTTAAATGGAGTAGGTTTGTTATCTTCCAAGGACTGCCTGGGAACTGTGCAAGAGAACTCCAAAAAGCGATTACAAGGCATTCTGGTCTTTAAGTTGTGCTATGGTGCCCAGGATTTCAGAGAATATTGAGCTTTTGATTATTTAGCTGCTATTCGGTATGCTTTTATTTTTAAATTGCACTTTTGGTTTGTGTGTTTTTCCACTTAACATAAAAATGCTGTTAAATCTAGATATTCATCTCTCCTTCAGAAAAATGTGTAAGTACAGAATTCTAATAACTTTGTACTCCCCAGTTTGAAAGGCTATAGTTTAGAATCTTGGCCCAAATTTTACCTTTGCAGCATGCCCAAAGTTGTCACAGGCAGAAGTAGATGTGAAATCTGCTCCCACCAGAGATTGCATTGTTAATACAATATTATGCCGGATAGTCTCTCCAGCATGTAACGCATCCACCAGTTGGGCTGATGTTGAGCAGGAGTGGGAACACATTGGGGATGCTGAGTCTCAGAAAAAGTGCTGCTACTCCAGAGGCCTTAGATGAGCTAATGCAAAAAATATAATGGGCACCCAGCCCAGCTTAGAAATAGCATGTGAAGCATGAAATCCCTGTTGATTGGACTTTTAATGGCCTTGATTGGTCCTTTAACTCTCAGCGGGCACCCATCCGACTTGTGCACATTTCGGCCATTTACTGGTGCGCAGTGACACCAGTAAATGCTTCCAATGCCTTCTCATGAGATTTTGCACACTTGCGGGCACGTGCCCAGCCCAGATACATAAAACTCAGGCCTAGGAAGCTTAAGCTAAGCTCCACCCTCACACAACTACAAGCCGCATAACAGAAAAACTGCTGCTGCTCCAGGGTATGAGGAAATGAAAAAAGCATGATGATCACCCACCTTTTCTGCCCATGTGATGACCTAAAACTTGCACAGGAAGCGTGGAATCACTGTCGATTGGACTTTTGGTGGCTCTTTAATTGACGGCGGGTGCACATCTGATGCGCACATAGGTTTGGCAACCTCTAAATCACATGCGTGGGCAATGATGTCAGGGAGCATTCCAATATCTTCTAATGTCATGCAAACCAGCCTCCCACCCATTGACTCTGTCTGTACTTCCCACTCCCTCAGGAAAGCAGCCACATAATTAAGGGCCCCATCCACCCTGGAGATTTTCTCTTCCACCTTCTTCCATCAGGAAAAACATACAAACATTTGAGGTCACGTACCAACCGACTCAAGAACAGCTTCTTTTCTGTTGCCATCAGACTTTTGAATGGATCTACCTTGCAGTGAGTTGATCTTTCTCTACACCCTAGCTATGACTGTAACACTACACTCTGCACTCTCTCCTTTCCTTCTCTATGAACAGTATGCTTTGTCCATATAGCACGCAAGAAACAATACTTTTCACTGTATACTAACACATGTGACAATAATAAATCATGATTTAATGCACTTCCAAAGCAGCTGTGTGTCTGTCTGCCCCAGCTTCATTAACTCCTGGCCTGTTAACTTTCATTATATTTTTGTGCAAATTGTATTCGTAAACTGACTTATTGGCAAATGTGATTGCTTTCTTTCTAGGACAAGTGATTTTGTAAAAGTTTTAATCGATGTTCTCCAGTTAAGTAGAAATACTTCAAAATAACATAAACTGAAATAACTGGCAATAAGATGTGCACAGTTCAAACAGCTAGGGGATGGCACTAACCAAATAGAAAATAATTTATTTCTTCTGATCTTACTAATGTAAGTAATTGTTCAGTAAGCAGAGAGTTCTTAATGCATATCGATCTAATTAATAATCTTACACAACCAGAGGAAGCTCACTAACATGGACGTAAGAAACCTTGACCATTGCTATAATGGTTTTATGAATCAGATTTTTTGTAAGTACCATTACAATATAAAAATATTTAAACAGATCCACAGCATTCTGCATGTTCAATTCAGAATTCGCCATTATGCTAGAACAGGCAGCTTCTCTGCTGAGGTTAGAGCACATTCTACACTGTGATGAATACTGGGCTGTGTTCTGATTCATTTGTGATTGAAACATCGTAAACCAAGACGTAAAATGATTAAGTCAATTGATATTGTAACCAAAGGGCATGGGGCTCTTCACCATTGTTCTATTCTGGGTGTAATTAACAACAGAAAAATCCAAAAAGTTGAACATGACACTCCTTCCTCAAACATATTTAAATCATGTCTTGTCAATAAGAATACACAGATTGTGAATGAATTTGTTGGAACCTGATAAAGCCCAGACAGAAACTCCAGGGTATTTTATGAAGTTAGCCTAGACCCTAACTTTTACATTTGATTTTGACGTTAGGTTGATCATAAGGTGTTTCACTTCAGATATGATTCAAGTCACACACTAAGAAGTTTTTATCAAAACAAACTTTATTTAAGAACACAGTTAGAATATAATAAAATGAATTAGCATAACTTTAACCAATTAAAACACTTAGACATGGCAAAGTATAATCCTTAACAGCTAGCTATCTCTGTTGTTCCAATTTAAAGCAATATCCCCATAAACAAGCACCTTTCTTCAGAATTAGTTATCACAAAAAGAAGTATGCTCATGTGATGTTGGATTTTCAGCCTTTTAACATTTCTGGACAGAGATGCAGACTGCAGTTTCCAGAGAAGGATATATCTTCAAAACAGCAAAATTTCTGAGAGGTAAACTTAGGTTCAAGTAGCTCCCCGGTGTCCAGATTTCAGAGACAGCTTCTCTGCAGCTTCCAAAACAGCAACTCTCAGAGGAAGATCCACTCTCATACAACAGAACATCAAAAAAGAAACTTACCTCCTGGTAGATTCCAGTTTCCAACTTCAGAGAGGAGAAAAGAGAGACATTGTTCTCTCTCGGCTCCAAAAGCAACATGTAAGCTTGAACATTCTGTGTAAACCCAGCTGTACCCAGTCATATGTCAGTCATCTCAATCAAGCCCCACTCTGCAAAATTCCAGGTAACCACCAGGAACAACAGAACAGCATTAGTTTAGCTTAAGCAATTAAGCTGCTTCAGCAACAACACAGAATGCTGGTTCTAGACAGAACAACTCTGATTAAATGCAAGGGACTATTAAAAATGTCCTGGGCAGAAATAAGACTAAAGTAGCTTCCTTACAGGCACAGTATCATCACAAGCCTCAGGGAGATACACTTTATTTTTATTCTGCTCCTCTGTCCTTTATCTGGATAACTTGCAAGGTGAACAGAATTCTTAACATTTGTCTGTTACTTGATAATGATCTGCCTGACTGAAAAACACCCTCTTCAGATTGTTTAAGGGAACATAGACATTTTACAATATCATTTAGCAGCAAGATGCAAAATGTGGATACCTATGTTACATTCACCAAGTGTCATACTTACTGCCAACAGTATTTGGGATGAGCTGTGAATAACCTCGATGTATTGGTAATCAATAATACAACCCATCACAGAGATATAGGAATGGCCATCCAAGCTTTTCACGTAGGTGGTTGGCATCTCTCTTCTAACACAACCTGGACCATGTTCACTCCACCAGGAATGGTGCACAGAAATATTAAATGTCAGTAGATCACTCTCCTGCACAAAATAAAGCATATGTTTGGATATTTAGCAAACTACAAAAGTTGAATTATTGTAATAAACATTAAAAACAACACTGATTACAATCAGTATAAAATGCATCGGCAGTGACATCTATCCTTACTCCATATAATTGCTCTTTATAAGAACTGCAGCAGATACACTATCAAGTTCCCTGAATGTCAGTAGGTACACCCCTTAAGTTGTAACAAAACTGGTGATAAAGTTGTGACTCTATGTCATGAATGTGTAGCAGGTCCAAAGCCATCAACATTTCAAAAGGTATTTCAATCCCAATAATGAGATTAGCAGATGTAGATAGACCAACTGAAAAAGAAATACATCAGCCTGCAAATAGGAAATACCTTAGGGAGATGATGGTACCATTCAGGGAAAGCTTTCATATGCTGACTTTAGAACTAATGGAAGCCGAGGGGACAGACAACCAAATGTACTGAGAGAATCTTCAAAGGACAAGAATTATATAACGGGCATCTGTTTTGTGGAATCAGGGAAGCAATATCCATCTAGCAGCCTGCTGTGCAGAGTCCAGCTATCAGCCTGTAAGCCCGTGCTAGTTAGCAGACCAGAAGCAAGGGTGCAGGGTACCTTTCGTGAAGGCACTTAAAATCCATAGCTTCCCTGAATCAACAAGAGACATTCCCTAGAATAACTACTCAAGCATACTTGGTGTGGTAGCTATAGTAAGAAGTCTCACAACATCAGGTTAAAGTCCAACAGGCTTATTTGGTAGCAAAAGCCATTAGCTTTCAGAGCACTGCTCCTTCATCTGGTGAGTGGGAGTTCTATTCACAAACAGGGCATATAAAGACACAAACTCAATTTACAAAATAATGGTTGGAATGCGAGTCTTTAAGGTAATCAAGTCTTAAAGGTACAGGCAATGTGAGTGGAGAGAGGCTTAAGCACAGGTTAAAGAGATGTGTATTGTCTCCAGGCAGGACAGTTAGTGAGATTTTGCAAGTCCAGGCAAGTCGTGGGGGCCTCTGATCTTCAGGTAAGCGTTCTCTAAGGCAGCCTTCACAACACACGACAAGGCAAAGTCGCTGAGCAGAGATTGATAGCCAAGTTCCATACACATGAGGACAGCCTCAACCAGAATCTTGGGTTCATGTCACGCTATCTGTAACCCCCACGACTTGCCCGGGCTTGCAAAATCTCACTAACCGTCCTGTCTGGAGACAATAACATCTCTTTAACCTGTGCTTAATGTCGTCTCCACTTACATTGTCTGTAAGTTTAAGATTGATTACCTGTCAAGACTCACATTCCAACCATTATTTTGTAAATTGAGTTTGTGTCTTTATATGCCCTGTTTGTGAACAGAACTCCCACTTACCTGGCGAAGGAGCAGCGCTCTGAAAGCTAGTGGCTTTTGCTACCAAATAAGCCTGTTGGACTTTAACCAGGTGTGAGATTATTACTGTGTTTACCACAGTCCAATGCTGGCATCTCCACATCGTGGTAACTATAAGCAGTCCTTTACCTATAGATCTATTGGATTGGATGTTGTTTGGGGCAGAGGGAAGTCCTTAAAGAGTTCAGATCTTGTAAGTGTACTTTGGATCAGAAGGGTAATTCCTACTTAAACTGTGTGGGTGTGTTAAGTAGTATTGTATGCAGCTGCCTTAGATTTTTGTGTATATGTGCCTTTTCTGTATTGTAATAAATAGTCTTTAATAAGTGTTATATTATGACTGGGCTGGTTACTGTTCTCATTGTATCTTGCACTGGATAAGCCACAATCATATTGAATGGCAGTGGACCAGGCTTGAAGAGCTGAATGGCTTATTCCTGCCCCTATTTTCTTTGTTTCTAAGTGTCTCTGTAAATTAAAACCTATAAGCATGAAACGACTACATTTACTGTTGCCAACTAATTATGGTGGCAGAATGTTCCAAACGTTCCATTATTTCTCCTGATGATAGGGATTTACTTTTCAATTTCACAAAAGTTCTTGCTCGGTTTCCCTTAGACCACCAGCATGGTATTTAATTCAGAGACTATCAAATGCCTGTGAAATGTATTCTTTGAACCAGAAAATAGCTAAAGGGATTAATAACCCGTACATAAACCGATTCTTCAGCATGTTAATCTGGTTAATATTCATTTAGAAAACTTCAAAGCCATTTCAAGGCCATTAGGTTACTGAGTTTGAATATGTTCCATGTTTCCTGTAATTAACTGCAGTGACCATATCATAGAATTGTAGAATCATGGAATCCCTACTGTACAGAAGGAGGCCATTCGACCCAAAGAGCTTGCACAAGCAACAATCCCACCCAGGCCCGATCCCTGTAACCCAATGTATTTACAGTGCTAACCCCCTTGGAGACAATTTAGCATGGTCAATTAACCTAACCCACACACCTTTGGATTGTGGGACGAAACGGGAGCTCCCATAGGAAACCCATGGAGACAAGATGCAATTCCACACAGACAGTGACCTGAGGCCGGGATCGTACCTGGGTCCCTAGTGCTGTGAGGCAGCAATGCTAACCACTGTGCCACCTTATCACCCAAATGAATGCTTATGAATCAAATTTTAATTTACACAAAACCTAACAAAAAGTAGTCCAAAAATGGATGGTGATAATGAATATATTCCTGCAAACCACACAGGGACCAGAACAGACCTTTGAATCAAAAGCTGGCATTATTAACTATGTTACTGCTGTCAGCTGCATTGCATAAATGTCCTACAGCATTTTGTAACAAGCACTTTCATTGCCTCAATAATGATGCTGCAGTCAGTTCATGCAAAGCAAGTACCTCATTTCCTATATTTAACAGAGGTTCACTTATTGAGTATTCAGAGTGAAATATTAATAAGGATTAAATGCTTTTAATTGTAATTCAATAGTGTCTGAAATATAAAATGCTTTATACCAGTATTATTTTTAACTTGCTATAAATTAGAAGAATGTTGAAATGACAAAAGAGTGTTTTATCAGTTGTAATTATAATTAAATATGTAATCTGGTCAAAGAAATGTCCCAACAATAGGAAATCACAAATTATTAATTAACAAGAATGGATATATTGGTATGAATACACATGGTTTATGATTTCTATTTACATTAGTTCATCAGAAATAGTTGTTTAAAAGAAGTTAACAGTCTCAGGTAAAAAGGTAATGACTGAGTATTGTACTCCTAATTCCTCTCCCTCTAAATGGGTGGCATGGTGGTACAGTGGTTACAACTGTCGCCTCACGGTGCCAGGGACCTGGGTTCGATTCCTGGCTTCAGGTCTGTGCGGAGTTTGCACATTCTCCCCATGTCTGCGTGGGTTTCCTCCGGGTACTCCAGTTTTCTCGCACATCCAAAGATGTATGGGTTAGGTGAATTGGTCATGTTAAATTGTCCTTTAGTGTCAGAGGGACTAACTAGGGTAAATGCATGGAGTTATGGGGATAGGGCCTACGTGGGATTGTAGGTCAGTGCAGACTCGAAAGGCCAAATGGCCTCCTTCTGCACAGTAGGATTCTTTGATTCTAGAGATAGGACCTGGGTGGGATTGTAGGTCAGTGCAGACCCGATGGGCTAAATGGCCTCCTTCTGCATGGTAGGATTCTATGATTCTTTGATCCTAAACTAATTACCCTGTTCTGGGATGTAAAAAACCCATCTATAAGTAGATGAAGGTCACCCAACTGGCCAGTGATCATGAGTGAATTTGACAGTGATTCCCAACAAGCTATCCAACTGCATAGCTGCCCGTTTCATCATCCGCAAAAATGTAGCTCCAGAGGTCACTGCATTGCGAGCATGAGTAGAAGCCTTGGCCATTTTCCCTAACATAGGACCACTGGGGCCAATTGTGGTACTCCATTTCAGACCATTTAGTACAGCATAACTCTGGGACCAAACCTGTAACAATTCTAATCATTATGTTGTTGAGACATGTGCTTGTAATTTCCATGCAATTTCTTCAGCTCATTTGCCATAACTATGTTGGAAACTCTAGGAAAATGGGGCCAGAATTTGCTGGAAAGAAAACAGCATGTTAAAAAAAAGAACACATGCTGTTATTAGTGTGCAAACCAGCCAGCAAATTCAAATGATTAAGAGATACAGCATGAGTTATGACTCTCCGGATGAGCTTAATAGTCGCTTTATGCCTCTCCTTTGTCCAAATCACATCTTGCCCTAGCCTCCCATTAGTTTTAAGAACTTGCTGGATGCGCACATTAATTACCTATTAATTTTACCATAGAAAGTTAAGTCTGCCAATTAAAAGCACAGGGACCACAATGTGACAATGGTTATGATGTTAATCAACCTCTCTGGCCCGGAATGGCCATTTTAAAGTGTTCAATCTCATGTCTGCTGACAGTCAATTAAAACTACCAAGTCACATTTTTTCTTAGTTTACCTTTCTCTCGCTCCCTCATAATTCAATCTTTCTTTCGCTCTCTATTTTACTAACTAATGTGACTCTAATTGACTCCAATGCCTCTTCCATCCTTTCTCACTTCCTTTCTCAATCCTTAAATCTCATTAGTGAAGGAGATACTGTGTTGCTTCTTCTGTCTGAGATTGTCCCAGACGCCCTATTGCTCTTGTCGTATCATTATCAGCTCAGACTCCCAACAATTTACAAGGCAACATATTTATGTGCTGAAGGATGCAGAACTGCAGCAAGGCCGAACAAACATAATTACACCGATGTTATTTTGGTATTTTAGTCCAACAAAATAAAACACACAGTTGCGCACGTGCAGAATAAGTGTGTATAGCCTGACAACTTATTAAACCTGACTGTATTGATTAAGCACAGGCAATTCAGTATACAGCTTACATTATCGAGAATCTTATATCCCCCTGCAACAAGCCTAAATTATAGTGAAGTTTAATTTTTCGACTTCAATGCTATCATTTTATTTGCTCTGCTGCAAGTTCCACATTGTGTCCCATATCTGCATTTAAATTTATCAGTTATGATTATTTTTCTGTCATCACGCTAGTTAGTCACCAACGATTCCTCCTCAAATGACAAACTGTGTGGAAGATTTTGAGGTCCTCCCACTCAGCAGAAATAAGACAGTAGCACCATGAAAATGGTAAGAGTGACTTATCACATTCCTGCCACTATGGCTGTCCCATCATCCCTGCCCTACCGCAGGATTCCCCACGTCAATTAGGTGGGGGTTAAACCTAATGTGGCAAGTTAGGACAGTTAGAATTGGAGTGTGTGTGAGAGAGCTTCATAAAACCAGCCTGGGCCACTACCATCATTACCCTTTCCTACCACTCCCACCAAGAACCTACCTTCTTCAGGGCTGGAGGCTGGTTGTTCCAATGCAGTGGCCTGGAGCTGAGATACTGCCCTGAGCCAATTGTCCAAGACCAATGAGGCCTGGTCTTCAAAACAACCCAAGTCTCAGCAGGCCACCCCAGAACTTCACTGGGATATATCTAACCCTATCTCTTTCCTGACAATATGACAATAAGCTCTATCCAATCTGTTGATCAGTACCCTACACAAATTACATGATGAACTATGCATTTTACAATTCTCAGCATGTATCATTTGTACTAAGGGCTGATAGCAACACTGCCCATTTGTGAAGCTGAAGTTTGGGGCTTTTAGTGCTAATAGTCTTAGCCTAATCCTTCAAACTGGCAATGTTAATACTGGGATAAGGATAATACTGAGATTGGAAGGTGAAAGTTGAAGTCTTGGGCATGAAGCAAACTTATTTTTTGCTCCAACAGTATGCCAAGAAATGTGTTATTGTTGTCGTGCTGGGAAAACTGCTCAGTGGTTTTCCTGTCAAACATGATCTCTGTTCTTATTCATCTTTTAAATATAATGGTCAGAAGTCAGACTATATTTCACAGGGAAGAGATACTGGCTAATTCTTCTGGAAAGTATGTACAATTTATCCCATGGCTGTAAATGATAATTTCACATGTCAACTGTGTGATCATTTGCTGCAATAGAATTAAAAATAATAGTGCATTCCAGCAGTCTGATAAAATAAATACATTCCAGACACATTTAAAATAAACTCCCAATGAAACGAGTTTCATGGGAGGGCTACATTTTAAATTGCAAGCACTCATTCATTTTGAGGGTACAGATATGTAGAACTTCGTTGCCTAGGTGTGTCTATCAAGGACAACGACACAAGACCCATGTTTACACTGCTTCCACTGGTATGGAACACCTATTAGCAAACCTGCTGGATTCACTAAATCCAGCAATCTATTAGCTAGGAAATATTCACGTTGGAAAATATCGACACATGGGTGAAAGGTAAGGTTTTACTGGGTCTTCATTGAGGATCTTCACAGAATCCCTACAGTGCAGAAAGAGACTATTCGCCCATCAAGCCTGGACCACCATCCAGAACCTAACCCACAAGCCCATGATTTTACCCTGCTAATCTCCCTGACACGCAGGGGTGATTTACCACAGCCAATCATTCTGACCCGTAAATTTTTGGAGTGTGGGAGGAAACAAGAGCACCTGAAGGAAACACATGCAAACACGGGGAGAACATGCAAATTCCATACAGACAGCCACTCAGACCAGAATTGAACCGAGGTCCCTGTGCTGTGAAGCAGCAGTGCTAACCATTGTGCCACCATGCCACCAAAGAACATGCTGCTCAAGGACAGTAAAGCTGGCACAGGTTTCACTTGATGGAAAAGTAGCCTAATTATATAGTGGTTAGCCCGTTAGACTAATTAACAATCAATTGTGAAGTTTTGCAACCCAATTCCCCTGTCCTACACACACAAACACACACACACACACACACACACACACACACACCTATGTGGAAAATACAGTTCTCACTGGCATCATCACAAGAACTATAAAACCAATTTGCACATCATCTCTTAGTTTAAGTTTATTTATTAGGTTCACAAGTAGGTTTACATTAACACTGCAATGAAATTACTGTGAAAATCCTCCAGTCGCCACACTCCAGCATCTGTTCGGCTACACTGAGGGAGCATTTAGCACATCCAATGCACTTAACCAGCACGCTTTCTGGACTGTGGGAGGAAACCGGAGCAAACCCATGCAGACATGAGTAGAACGTGCAAACTCCGCACAGACAGTAATCCTTTCCAGGAATTGAACCTGGGTCCCTGCGTTGTGTGCCACCATGCCATCCAGTAACAAGGTCACTAATTTATCTTTGGGTGTATTTACTTTTATACTTCAATTAAAAAATATATCCTACATTTCATGAGGAAAATTGACTAATCTCCTTTACCACTTCTATTATAAGGAAACTCACCTCAAACACCAATCAGAAGCAGGAAAAACATTTTGCTTGGAACTTCAAGCAGAATTAAACAACACTCCATCAGCTTCCACATTCCCACAAGCAGAAAGATCAAAGCAATAGTAATTGATGAAGATGTTAATACTGTGCAATACCACTAATGTGACGCTGTTTCAAATAGTTCCCATTCTTCTTATAGAATCCTTAATTATCACAAGGGTCTGTGCCTTGTGAGGTAATAGCAGTCAGCAATTCTATTAAATGGTGCTTGAAGACAGGAAAGCAAAAATCTTTTCTAGACTTAGACACAAACAATTGAATCTCCCATCATTTTAATGTAACAGAAATGGACACCTCTCGCCCCACTGTCCCTCTTTGTGTAGGTAATGGAACTCGTTCTCCATACCAATTAGATGCTGGATGGAATTAATACTGCTACTGCTTTCGGCAGGAATTTAGATTCGAGGTAAAAAGAAAACCTTGTCATCACAATTCATGCCACGTGAATCAAGCCAATTTGGAGAGAAAGGGTAGATTTTCCACTTTGGGGGAGATCAGCATTCTGAATGTGGATTGCGCTGGTTTTCCAAAGCGAAGTCATGGTTCAAGTTTCCACGCAAACTCATTTATAAAATCACAAATGTAAAATCTTCCATTAGTAAGAGCAATCAGGCAGTGTAGGAGAATGTAATTGCTTTTTCTTCTTTACATTAAAACATATTCCTTGATGCCTTTAAGAGTGGTAATCAGGTCCAACTTAATTAGGATAATTGAAAATACATTCATCACAAAAGTTACCATTTTTAATAAGTGTCTAATCAAGAACCTGTGATTTTAAGTCACTGAAATCTGATTTTAAGTCACTGAAAATTACTTCAATAAACTACACTGAACCACTTACTGGTTTCATTGCTGTACATTCATCAGCTCCTTTGTAAGTTAAATTTGCTTTATTATTTGACAACTTTTTAAACATGTCTTTACAACAAGAAAACAGTGAGCTTAATTTGAAGAACCTCCTTGACCTGCTAAATGGGCAAATCAGTGGAAACTCGCCGTGTTTATTATTTTGATTGAGGGCATGAATAGTTTTGCGTGCGACAATGGCTTCCCACGTTATGTTTGAAACCAGTGTTAATGTGACATGAGTGTACCTTTAAGAGATTTTTTTTAAATCGTGATCTTTGCAGCTGTCACAGTCAGTGTTTCTCAGCTGACAGCCTTAATTGATGACGCTGACTACGCTGAGTCCTTTCATTGCTACTTAAAAGTGGATTAAATGAGGTTGCTTGTGTTTACTCCGGGATTAATTTTACAATGCTGCACTGTTACGAGGTTGTTTTTGGACAGGTTATTTTCCCACTGAGTTTAAGTTCTCGTTTTCAGTTCTGAGCAGCAGTTGGGTTTTAGAAGGGACAGCAAGCTAAAAAGAGGCGTTTTCCCTCTCTCCCTGTTGTTTTGAACATTCTGTTGGCTAGCTGAAAACAAGGACTTGTTTTCCTGAGGGGTGAAAATCTGCTGTTGTCGGAGCCCCTTTGGTGTTTTCGGAAGCTGCCTTGTCTTCAAACTCTTCAGAGTGAATCCAGAGAACTGCAGACTTCAACCAAAGGACTCAATTTCCAGATCACTTGAGCATTAGTCTATGCTGTGTTGAACCTGTGAAAAGAGCCTTTTGTCTATGGGATTGGTTTGATTGGGACATTGTAGATATCTTTGTTAAGGATTATACATTATCATGATTGTTTCTTGTTTGCAATTGATAAAAGTTCTTGCTTTTTTTTACTATACATATTAACTATATTCTTAAATAAACTTTGTTTGACAAAAGCTCCCTATTGGGTCACTTGAATCACACCTGAAGTGAAACATCTCATGCATATCCTAGCCAAATTCAAGACGCAAAACCTATGATACAGGCGGCCTTCATAGAACACTTTGGAGTTTCTGACCTGAACCAAAACAGTTAAAGATAGCGGAAGCACAATTCATGCAACTTGTACTTAAAATGTCACCATTAGTTTAGCTGATATACCTGCTTTCAGGTCAGTTGTACTAAAAAAAAGCACAATGTAGCAGTAACTATAGGCCAATGTTTGTAGAGTTGAGTAACTCAGAGCAACAGCAGAATGAATTACGACATCTTTGGATGCCATTGTAGCTATAAATATATATAGGTTTAAGTTTGAAACTGAAGCAAAGGCCCTTTTCATAAAGTAACAGAACTGAGATAGTTCCTCAAGGTATTCGCCATTCACTGGAAGGCCAAGAACATAAAAGCTTTATATTTATTCGAAGCTTACATTTCCTCCAGTTCAAGAGCTCCTACAAAATAACATTGGAGCTGCAGCCCTTCACAAAGAGATCATACTTCCCTCTGAAACATATCTCAATATCACAAGGTAAATCTCTTTCACTTACAGAAGAAATGGAGCACTTACAGGATTGAGACTTGAGAAGTAATCTGTCTGGATGGTACAATGGCTAACGTTGCTGCCTCACAGCAGCAGGAACCTGGGTTCAATTCTGGCCTCGGGTCACTGTCTGTGTGGAGTTTGTACATTCTCCCTGTTTCTGCATGAGTTTCCTCCGGGTGCTCTGGTTTCCTCCCACAGTCCAAAGATGTGCGGGTTAGGTTGATTGGCTATGCTAAATTGACCCTAGTGTCAGGGGATGAGAAGAGTAAATATGTGGGGTTACAGGAATAGGGCCTGGGTGGGATTGTGGTTGGTGCAGAGCCAATGGGCCAAATGGCCTCCTTCTGCATTGTAGGAATTCTATGAATCTATTCAGGATCCAAACTATCAAACTGTAAGAGATTGAATTTTGCTGGGTGCAAGAACACTTCCAGCAGCAAAGCTCCATGGTATCCAAGAGCTCAAAGGAATGAGTGGAGAACAGATCAAAAAACCCTGGGTCTTAAAATTCATTCCAAGCTGGATTGGGATGGGTGGGCAAATGAATGGTAGAGTTAAAGACTAAAGAAGGTACTAATAGTGGCATAAAGATAAGAAAGCAGAATGTGTTAATAGCAGAACAAGAGTTAGTGATCTATGAGAATAAAACCTGAGAGCAAGTGATAGATGGCATCGTGGGGGGTGTTGGGGGCGGAGTGGTTTAGACAAAAAAAGGATTCAAAACGGGGAGTCAAGATGGAGGGGAAAGTTTCTTGGTCTCAAGTTGTTGAATTAAATGTTAAGTTGAGAAGGCTGTGAAGTGCCTAATTGTCAGATGAGGTGCTGTTCCTCCAGTTTGCATTGGGCTTCATTGAAATATTGCCAGAACAGATGCGTGGACATGAGAGATTGTCCTTGCTAACTTTCCAGGAAATCAGGCCAGCAAATTAGATTTATAGGTAAGCCCTAGTGACATCACCAAGACCAAACATGCATATTGTAAAATTCCTCCCCTCAACCACTGGCTTAGGACGAGTCAATTTATTGTTTGCTCAGATGAGTGGGTTAGAGTCTAAATGGTGACTTCAGGGCAGTTAAGTAACTGTGGTGATTCTAACTGTCTACCTACATGGTTATTGCTGAATCTGAGTAGTGTTAAGAGCCCCACTCTGCTTTCAGTTGCACAAAAGTCTCCCAATTGAAAAACCTGGTGTTTCGAATAGATTGTGATCTCATGCAAAACCTCAATTGGCATTTCATATGGAACAAAAGCAAACTTGTTGACTGCAGTGCAGCTGCAATCATTCTCTGAGCCTGTGCTTCCTTCCTTAAACGCTTATTATGTTGCTCTTGAATCTCTCCATCAAGCCATTTATTTTAATAACCCCGTTGAGTCTGCTGGTGCAATAAAATATCTGAGACAGGCGGAGACATTTTAGTGACGGATTAATGGATTGAGAGAACCAGAGAAAACAAAAACAAGTTTGGCCAAAGAACGTTAAGAAATGAGTAACAAAAGGAGCAGAAATAATAATGCAAAGTATGAAAAAGATTTAAATTAATCACAGAAAATACAACATCCATAAACAGGGGGAAAAGAAAGATATGGACAGGATGAAATATAGAACAAAGTAAAGGGGAAATTATATGGGGGATAAAAGCAAACTCAAAACAGAACTGCATTCAAAGAAATCAATCAAGAATCATTGAAGTGAAAGAGAAGTTGACAGACAGCAACAGAAAAATGAAAAGAAATCATTGAGAAAATAATAATTGCAGAATAAGGGTGAAGAAGCAAGAAAACATGGGTGATATTGGTAAAAGTATCTGTGTGTTAGAAAGGAAGGACAACATTTTCCAGCTGCAAAGCTCATGTACAAATATTCAATGCATTCCTATCAAACGTCTGTGTACACTAGCATTAGTCCATTACAAAGATTAAACACCAAAAAACAGTAATATCATAAGAACATAAGGAGTAGGAGCAGGAGTAGGCAATACAGCCCCTTCAGTCTGCTCCACCATTTAATATGATCATGGCTGATCTCATCTCGGCCTCAACTTCATTTTCCTGCCTGTTTGCCATAACCCTTCAAGCACTTGAAAACCTGTCCACCTCTTCCTTAAATTTACTCAATCTTCTGGCATCCACCACACTCTGGGATAGTGAATTTCACAGACTCACAACTCTTCAAAAGAAGAAATTTCTCCTCATCTCTGTTTTAAATCTGCCATCCGTTATCCTAAAACCTTTTGTTCTAGGTTTTCTTACAAGAGAAAGCATTCTCTCCACGTCTACTTTGTCAATCCACCTTTCATCTCATACATCACAATTAGCTCTCTCTTTCTGCTAAACTCTAGGGTGTATAGGCCTAAACCTCCCTTCGCAAGTCAAACCCCTCATCTCTGGAATCAATCTATTGAACCTTCTCTGAACAACCTCCAATGCAACTACATATCTCCTCAAGAAAGGGGAGCAAAACTATACATAATATTCTAAGTGCTAACTCACTAATGGTTTCTATAAAAGCAGCAACATTTCACTGCCTTTATATCATTCCTTTCGCAATAAATACCAAGATTCCATTTGCCTTCCTTATCACCTGCTATACCTGCATACAAGTTTTCTGTGATTCATGCACAAGGACACTTTATCACCTCACACTTTTCCACATTAAACATCATCTGCAACAGTTTGCCTTATTCACTTAACCTATCCATATCCATTTGTATATTTCTTATTTCATCATTGCAACTTACTATCCCACCTATTTTAGTATAATCTGCAAACTTGCTTATGGTGCCTACTACCCCTGCATCCAAATCATTAATACCAGTTGTAAATGGTTGGGGCCGGAGGACTGATCCCTGTGGCACACCATTAGTTACATCTTCCCAACTTGAGAAAGACCCATTTACTTTGACTAAGTTTTCTGTTCATTGTCCAATCCTCTGTCTGAACTGGTAAATTACCCCTAATCCCATGTGAACTAACCTTGTGCATTAACTTTTTTGTGGCACCTTATCAATTGCCTTCTGGAAGTTCAGAGACACTATATCTACAGGATCTCCATTATCCACCTTGCCTGTTACTTCTTTGAAGAACTCTAGCAAATTAGTCAAATATGATTTATCCTTCATAAAACCATACTGACTCTGATGGATTTTATTTTGACTTTCTAAAGGTCGCATTATTACTTCCTTAATAATGGATTCTAATAATTTCCCAATGACAGATGTTAAACTAATTGGCCTACAGTTTCCTACCTTTTTCCTTCCTCTTCTATTGAATAAGGTCATTATATTAACATTTTTCCAATCCAGCGGAACCATTCCTACATACTGGGAAATTTGGAATGTTGTAACCAATGGATTCACTTGCCATCACTTTTAAGATCCTAGGATGTACGCCGTCAGCCCTGGGGACTTGTCTGACTTCAATCACAATAGAGTGTTCAGTAACAATCTGAGTAACAATTACTGAGTAAGATTTAGAAGAGCATGTTAGACAATCCAGTAAAGCAAAGTTAAAATAAACCACCAGGAAAATATCCTCAAAATATAATCCAATATCAGGAATTTAAATATCATGAAGTGTGAGACGGGACAGCTATATATGTATAATCTGTACTACATGTGCCCATTAAGGACTAAGACTGCATTTTTTCCCAAAAAATAAGATGTGTATGACTTTCCCAGTCGCTCATTACGTAAAATCATGGCCTTGTTTCATGTGAACTGGGAAAACAGGAGGGTTTTCTACTGGCATTGGCAGCATCTGTCAAGTGCTATTCACCCACCTGATAGGTACCAATGAGGCAATCTCAGGAAACTCGCTGGCCAGACCCACTGTTGGCCACCCTGATCTCCATGCTAGGAGACAGGCCCCCTCACCACGAAAAATGAAGTGGTGCCTTCTCCACTGACCAGGACAGCACCACCTCAACAAAGTGGGACATCCCCCCTCAAACCCACCCACAACTAACATTTCCTCCTCCCCACCCCCACATCATGCACACAAGAGGGTGACCTGGCCTGCCTCTCAGACCCCCTTGCAAAAGAGGAAGTTAAACCACTTAGTCCATTTGAAGAAGCCACACACTTTCAATCAGGCTTACAGTGAACGTCAACATTGTGTTTAGGAACAACAGAGGTACTTGAGATGCATTCAAGCATGAAGGGAAAGGGAAATAAACACAGCTGTCAATGGAGGCCTCTCTCAAGGCATTGAACTTTGAAATTGACAATGATGAAGGCTTTCCAGTGGAATAGAGAAGGTTTCAAAAGTTTCAGCTTGCTAGGAAGCCTCATAGATTTCAAATCAAAGCTGTATGGGGCTGAGTGCACAACTGTGCAGAATGGAACAGTAAGTGAGGGATCTGAGGGAGAAGGGGGGCTGATTTGTTTTTTATTATTCATTCATGGCACATGGGCATTGCTGGCTGGCCAGCATTTATTGTCATAGAGTCATAAAAGTTTATAGAATGAAAACAGGCCCTTCGGCCCAACTTGTCCATGCCACCCTTTCTTTTTTAAAACCCTTAAGCTAATCCCAATTGCCCTCATTTGGCCCACATCCCTCTATACCCATCGTACCCATGTAACTATCTAAATGCTTTCTAAAGACAAAATTGTACCCCCCTCTACTACTGCCTCTGGCAGCTTGTTCTAGAGACTCACCACCCTCTGTGTGAAAAAACTGTCCCTCTGGACACTTTTGTATCTCTCCCCTCTCAACTTAAATGTATGCCCTCTAATTTTAGACTACCCTACCTTTGGTAAAAGATATTGACTATCTAGCTGATCTGTGTCCCTCATTATTTTATATACTTCTATAAGATCACCCCTCAGCCTCCTATGCTCCAGAGAAAAAAGTCCCAATCGATCCAGTCTCTCCTTATAATTCAATCCATCAAGTCCAGGTAGCATTCTGGTAAATCTTTTCTGCACTCTTTCTAATTTAATAATATCCTTTCTATAATAGGGTGACAAGAATTGCGCACAGTATTCAAGTGTGGCCTTACCAATGTCTTGTACAACTTCAACAAGACATTCCAACTCATGTATTCAATGTTCTGACCGATGAAACCAAGCATGCCGAATGCCTTCTTCGCCACTCTGTCCAGCTGTGACTCTACTTTGAAGAAGCTATGAACATGAACATGTATCCCTAGATCTCTTTATTCTGTAACTCTCGCCAACACCTTATCATTAACTGAGTAAGTCCTACCCTAGTTCAATCAAAATGCATCACCTCATATTTGTCTAAATTCGTCAGCCCACTGGCCCAATTGATCAAGATCCTATTACAATTGGAGATAACTTTCTTCGCTGTCCACTATACCACCAATCTTAGTGTCATCTGCAAACTTACTAACCATGCTCCCTCAATTCTCATCCAAATCATTAATATAAATGACAAGTAACAGTGGACCCAATACTGATCCCTGAGGCACACCGCTGGTCACAGGTCTCCAGTTTGAAAAACAACCCTCTGGCTTCTGTCAAGAAGCCAATTTTGGATCCATTTAGATACATCAGCCTGGATCCTGTGAGATTTAACCTTATGCAACAACCTACCATGAGGTACCTTGTCAAAGGTCTTCCTGAAGTCCATGTAGGCAACATCAAGTGCACTGCCCTCATCTACCTTCTTGGTTACCCTTGCAAAAAACTCAATTAAATTTGTGAGACATGATTTTCCACTCACAAAGTGATGCTGACTGTCCATAATCAGTCCTTGCATCTCTAAATGCGTGTAGATCCTGTCTCTCAAAATACCTTCCAACAATTTACCCACCACAGATGTGAGGCTCACTGGCCTGTAGTTCCCAGGCTTTTCCCTGCAGCTGTTTTTAAACAAAGGCACAACATTTGCCATTCTCCAATCTTCAGTCACCTCACCTGTGTCTATCGATGATTCAAGTATCTCAGCTAGGGGACCACAATTTCCTCCCTAGCCTCCCACAGTGTCCTGGGATACAATTCATCAGGTCCCAGGGATTTATCTACCTTGAAACGCTTTAAGACTTCCAAAACCTCCTTCTCTGTAATATGTACACTCCTCGATTCATCACTATTTATTTCCCCAAGTTTCCTAACATCCATGCTTTTCTCAACAGTAAATACTGATGAGAAATATTCATTTAGGATCTCACCCATCTCTTGTGGATCTGCACATAGATGACCTTGTTGATCCTTAAGAGGTCCTACTCTCTCCCTTCTTACGCTTTTGCCCTTTATGTATTTGTAGAATGTCTTTGGATTCTCCTTTGCCTTATCTGCCAAAACAATCTTGTGTCCCCTTTCTGCCCTCCTGATTTCTCTCTTAACTCTCATCCTACACCCGCCATACTCTTCAATGGATTCACTTGATCCCAGCTGCCTATGCATGTCATGTGCCTCTTTCTTCTTTTTGACCAGGGCCTCAATATCCTGAGTCATCCCTAGTTGCCCTTAGTGGGCATTGAGAGTCAACCACATTGCTATCTGTGGCTCTGAAGTCACATGCAGGCCAGACCAGGTAAGGACATTAGTAAACAAGATGGATTTTTCCTACAATCAATAATGGTCAATGAAGAGGAGGGTCAAGTCAACCTCATGTGTGTGTGGTGTGGAGGGGAGGATGCCTTTCATTGCTGAGGGATTGGTGGTGCTCCCTGGATCCTTGTAGTCCAACACACTAGGTCATCACTTGAGAGGAACTTTATGAAAGTCCACCCACTGCAGATCCCACTGGGGGACAGGTGAATAGCGAGAGGGAATTGAACTGGGCTTCAAGCCCGCTAATCAGATGTGAACTAGGCTATTTGAATATCTATTTAGTTCCAGCCTGCTTTAGCTGTGAACCTGATTGGGGCAGGCATGGCGGATTGGGAGCATCAGAATGGATTCCGTGGCTGGCACAAAACACATTTTTCAACTGATGCCCAGTTCTCCGGGCAATCACGATTCTTGCCAAGAACTATCAGACCCAGAGAATCCCTCCACATTGTTTCACATCTCATTGTTTTATCTCGTGGGAGAGTCTCGGACCAGAAGGGCATAGTCTCAGAATAATGGGGTGGCAATTTTGACATGAGGACGATTTTCTTTTCTCAGAGGGTTGTGAGTCTTTAGAACTCCAAGAGTGAGTCCTTGTGTATATTTAAGGCTGAGATCGATAGATTATTGATCAGTAGATGAACCAAGGGTTATGGGGAAAGGGCAGAAAATTGGATGTGAGGAATGTTGGTTCAGCCATGACCCTATTGAATGGGTAAAACAGGCTCGAGGGGCCAAATGGCCTACTCCTGTGCCTATTTCTTATGGTATTACAATAACTTATTTCTGGGATTAGCAACTAATGAATGACCACAGAACATAAGAATACATTTGGGTGTAGGCAAGAAACATGAATGAATTTTGTAAAAATCTCAAATGTATTTTAAAAAAACACATAGCAACAGATAATGTTAGGTGAAGGTGTTTCCAGTTTAAGTGTCAATTTCCTGCTCTCTTGCAGGACTGCAAGAATAAATAATGGTTATGATCCTACCTATAGTCCCCAATCAGCAAGCACAACTTCATAAACCAAAATGCAAGTATTAGTGAAATGTATTAGCAACAGGACCAAGATAAGAAGGAATTTCTTCATTCAGAGGGTGGTTAATATATGGAATTCATTGCCACAGAAGGCTGCGGAGGTCAGGTCATTGAATGTATTTAGGACAGAGATAAATAGGTTCTTGACTGGTATGGGGATCAAAGGTTATGGGGAAAAAAGGGGAGATTAGCGGTGAGAAACACATCAGCCATGATTGAATGGTGGAGCAGATCCAATGGGCCAAATAGCCTAATTTGCTCCCATATTTTATGGTCTTATGGACCCAGCTAAGAAGAAGTTAGTCTCTACACTTAATCAGATGGGAATGACAGGAGCAAGAAATGCTTAGAGGATAAATAATTCCTATTAATGTCGATTTAGAGAAACGGGGCACGTTGTGGAGAAGGTTAAATCTGCACAGTTTTATTAGTTTGATTTGGTGTAGGGAATACGGTATGGCAGGCAAGATGCAATAAAGCAGTAACAGTGAAGATAAATTAGAAGTGAAATAAGCTGTTAACTAACACGCATTGTGTTTGCAACACATAGGAGAAAGCACTACAGTCAAAATTAATCTACTTTGTGGGGGAAGAGAATAATTTGTATTGCACACAAGACTGCTGCTAAGCAACAATACAGTCGCTTTCTCAGCATCCCACACACGTATGCTTGGTTCAGGCCGTCCATCCAACTTACATAGAAGCTTAACCGCCTCTGCTGTTGTACTCTTCCCATAAACTTAAAAGCAGCTTACGGAATGCTGCACACTCTCTGCCAGCTGATACACATACATCCTCACATTTGGTACATACTTCTTGGGAAAATGAAGTCTCCCTTGGGAGGGTGAGTTTATGGCTCACTTCTTAGTTCTTCACTCACAAACTATTAGATCAGGCTCACTTGTGGGAATTAGAAAAAGCATTTTTTGTGTCTGTTTGGGGAGCATGCCCTTTTTTAGTTTTATAACGTGATCTAAGATTGCTTTTATGTAGAAGAAAAACAACGTAGTCACATGGCTTCACTAAATACAGACTCATGGAGGGTACACTGCCGCGTTCATTACTTGTAATGCTCAAAGTGAAAAGGCAAAACAGATTTTAATTAAACTAAGTAGTGGGAGCTATTCTTTTTAAAAAAAGTGATTATTGTGAAAGGGTTTAACAGCAATTCCAAATTAAGTTCTGTTTTGGACAGCATTTGCTAATTGGATTTTCATTTCTCCCAGTACAATGCAGCCACGTAAAATGTTACAGCTTTACTCAAAACAATATCCGATCAATATATTTGGTTCCAAATCTGTTAAGAATGTATTATTTCATGACAGTCAGTTGTAAAGTCATGTATCCTTGAATTATTAACAAAACTCATTTGGACTGAGCAGCTGGCAAGAAATATGATGAATAATTAGGTATAAGAGGACATCTGTCAGTGTCTTCAGATAATCACTGAACAGATGGATGATTTTGATATCTTCGAGACTTCATATGGAGTGAGAACAGCAAAGAGAAAATATGTGTGCTACAATCTGCATCTGTACTTTGAAGAAATGTACCATGACTCCTGAGTTCTGCTCCGAACCGATTCACTCATCAATTCATTTTCTACTTTCCATGAAACCTAAGTACGTTTTTCCTAGTTTACCTCTACATTCATATCCTAAAATAAGTCTACTCAAATGACAGCAGTAATATCTTAAAACTGGGTAGTTGTGTTATTGCTTTTTTTTGTTATATAAGCTTTCAAATTATGGTTGTCAACATTAGCAGGCAAAGCAGAAAAGCTTTTAAAGAATTGGAAGTTAAAATAATAGGCAGGGAAATATAAATGAACATTTTTCATGTTCACCCACGAATATCTCATGTTAATTTCTGGACTAACAGAGTATAATAGAAACTATTATTTTTGTTCTGCCTTCAAAGAACAAATAACAGTACAGCACAGGAACAGGCCCTTCGGCCCACCAAGTCTGTGCCAACACAGATGCCTCTCTAATCTAATAGTTTCTTGCTTCTACATGGTCCATATCCCTCTATACCCTGTCGCTTTATGTATCAATCCAAATGCCTCTTGAATGTTGTTATAGAATCTGTTTCCACTACCACCTCCGGTGCCATGTTCCAGACATACACCACCCTCTGTGTAATAAACTTGCCCCTTACATCTTTTAAACTTTCCCCCTTTCACTTTCAACCTATGCCTTTGAATAATTCGACTCTGGGAAAAAGAATCTGACTAACCACTCTATCTAATCTTGTAAACCTCTATCAGGTCCCCCCTCATTCTCCGACACTCCAGTGAAAACAATCCAGGCTTGTTCACCCTTTCTTCATAGTCCACATCCTTTAAACCAGGCAACATCCTGGTAAGTCACTTTTGCACCCTTTCCAATGCATCAACATCCTTCCAGTAGTGTGATGGCCAGAATTGTACACAATACACCAAATGTGGCCTAACCAAAGTCTTATACAACTGCAACAAGGTTTTCCAATTCCTATACTCAACCCGATCAATGAAAGCCAGCACGCCATATACCTTCTTGACCACCTTGTCCACCCGAATTGCCACTTTCAGGGAACTGTGGATCTGCATGCCTAAATCTCTCTGTTTGCTACTGCTTCTGAGGGCTCTACCATTTACTGTGTACTTTCTTTCTGCAGCAGGCCTTCCAAACTGCATCACCTCACATTTGTCTGGATTAAATTCCATCTGCCATCTTTCGGCCCAGCCCAGTTCTCCAGCTGATTTATATCTTGCTGTATCCTCTGACAATCCTCCTCACTATCTGCTACTCGCCCAATTTTTGTATCATTTGCAAGTTTACTAATCAGACTAGCTACATTTCCCTCCAAATCATTTATATATTATAAACAACAGAGGCCACAGCACTGATCGTTATGGAATACCACTTGTTACAGAACTCCAGTTGGAAAAGTACCCTTCCACTGCTACTCTCTGTATCCAGCACACCAACTCACCTCAGGTCCTATATGACTTCACCTTCTGTATCAGCCTGCCATGAGGAACCTTATTGAAGGCTTTACTATTTACTTCAAATGTCAATTTAATGCACACATTTAACTTTATGTTTTAGATCTATGACTAGAGATAAATATTAACCTTTTCTGCACCACAAATACAGGGCAGATATTAATCCTGCCTGCACCACAAGTATTATGGCAACATTAGTCATTATTGTGTTGCAAATGAGATAAATATTTGCCTTTCCACTTTGAGCATTAGAAATAATAAACTCTACATGTGTATTACAAGTGTACCTTCCATGAACCTATATTTGTTTCACATGTACAAATATCAACAAATAATATCCTTACAATTTTAAAATCACAGAATCATTGAATCCCTACAGTGCAAAAGAGGCCATGTGGCCCATCGTGTCTGCACTGACTCTCTGAAAGAATATCTTAAGCAGGCCATTATTAACCTGTAACCCCACACATTTCCTATGGCCAATTCACCTAACCCACATCTTTGGACTGTGGGAAGAAACCAGAGCACCAAGAGGAAACACACACAAACATGAGGAGAATGGCCACACTGACAGTGACCCGACGCCAGAATTGAACCCGGGTCCCTAGCACCGTGAGGCTGCAGCGCTAACGCTGTGCCACCCTGCCACCCACCAAAATGCAAGAAGAAAAATGAACATTGTGTCACACACACGTTAATAAGAACATAAGAACAGAAGAAATAGGAGCAGGAGTAGGCCATCTAGCCCTTCGAGCCTGCCCCACCCTTCAATAAGATCATGGCTGATCTGAAGTGGCTCAGTTCCACTTTCCCACTTTCTCCCCGTAACCCTTAATCCCCTTGCCTACCAAAAACCTATCTACCCGCGTCTTAAATATATTTAGCGAGGTAGCCTCCACCACTTCAACGGGCAGAGAATTCCAGAGATTCACCACTGTTTGAGTGAAGAAGTTCCTCCTCAACTCTGTTCTAAACTGCCCCCCCCCTTATCTTGAGGCTGTGCCCTCTAGTCCTGCTGTCCTTACTGAGCGGGAAGAACCTCTCCACCTCAACCCTATCCATCCCTTTCATCATCTTATATGTCTCAATGAGATCCCCCCTCATCCTTCTAAACTCTATTCAGCCTCTCCTCATAGCTCAACCCCCTCAACTCCGGTATCAGCCTAGTGAACCTCCTCTGCACTCCCTCCAAGGCCAAAATATCCTTGCGCAAGTGCGGTGACCAAAACTGCACACAGTACTCCAGCTGCGGCCTCACCAGTGCCCTATACAGCCGCAGCAAGACCTCCCTACTTTTATATTCAATCCCCTCGCTATGAAGGCCAGCATCCCATTTGCCTTCCTGACCACCTGCTGCACCTGTCGGCTGGGTTTTTGCGACTCATGCACAAGGACCCCCAGGTCCCTCTGCACCATAGCATGCTGCAGCGTTTCGCCCTGTAAGTAGTAGTCCTTCCTACTATTATTCCTACCAAAGTGGATAACCTCACACTTGCCAACATTGTATTCCATCTGCCAGGTCCTCGCCCACTCGCTCAGCCTATCTAGATCCCTCTGCAGACTTTCCACACCCTCCGCACAATTTGCTGTACCACTTATCTTTGTGTCATTGGCAAATTCCAACACCTTACACTCGGCTCCCTCCTCCAGATCATCTATATAAATGATAAATAGCTGAGGCCCCAGCACCGATCCCTGGGGCACTCCACTAGTTACCAACTGCCAATCCGAATAGTACCCATTGACACCCACTCTCTGCCTCCTATTTGACAGCCAATCCCCTATCCACACTAACACCTTACCCCCAACTCCATGCCCCCTAACCTTCTGTAACAACCTTTTGTGTGGCACCTTATCAAACGCCTTCTGAAAATCGAGAAACACCACATCTACTGGTTCCCCTCTATCCACCGCACTAGACACATCCTCATAGAATTCTAATAAATTCGTCAGACACGACTTCCCCTTAAGGAATCCGTGCTGCGTCTGCTCTATTAAACAATTCTTCTCAAGATGCCTCGCTATTTTCTCTTTGATTACGGATTCCAGCATTTTTCCTACAACAGACGTTAAACTAACCGGCCTATAATTCCCTGCCTTTTGCCTGCTGCCCTTTTTAAACAGCGGCGTAACATTAGCCGTTTTCCAATCTTCCGGCACTTCCCCGGAATCCAGCGAGGTTTGGAAAATAATCACCAAGGCAACTTAACTTTCTAAACATAATCAGTTTCCATTGGGGTTGCCAAGAAAACATGGTCATTTCAATCTTTGCATTTAATGTTCACCTGAATCAGATGCTGGAGATATAGAGCAGCACCATTGCTTTTAAAGCAAATGCAGAGTTGGACCTGCAGATTTTAACACTCAGTGAAATTTCTACTGATAGAAAAGGCCAGCTAAGAAAAACAACTGCTTCCCAACATTGAAAACTCAGCAGCAGGGCACCAAAATCCCAGCATTCCTGAAATACACATGACCAGGTGTTGCGAGACATCCTGCCTGAGATAATTTCAAACCAGATGTTCAATTGACAGCTAACCAGCTGCTGTGAAATGTTTCCATTTGCGTCAAAAACCAATTTACACATGTGCAGTAGAACTGATATTTACCAACAGAATAATTCATTGGATTTGAAGTGTTTCGATGTGAGGAGGTGTTTTTATCAATGCAGAATCTCAATTTTAGAAGATGTTCAAACCTCCAGAATGAATGATTGTAGGCTACTTAGCTACTGAACAATATATGGTAGCTAGGAGGGTTATTTGTTTTTGAAGAATATCAGAGTCAAAATGGATCGTTAGATTAAGTAGAAAAAGATAAACTAATAAAAATGAGAAATGAAGCCTTTGATTGCAAAGGCAAATGTTTTCGATGCTGTAATTTTATTCAAGATTGTCAGAGAGTCATAGAGGTTTATAACATGGAAACAGCCCTTCAGCCCAACTTATCCATGCCGCCCTTTTTTTAAACCACTAAGCTAATTCCAATTACCCATGTTTGGCCCATATTCCTCTATACTCATCTTATCCATGTAACTGTCTAAATGCTTTTTAAAAGACAAAATTTGTATCCATCTCTACTACTACCTCTGGCAGCTTGTTCCAGGCACTCACCATCCTCTGTGTGAAAATATTGCCCCTTTTGTATCTCTCCCTTTGCATCTTAAACCTATGCCCTCTAATTTTTGACTCCCCCATCTTTGGGAAAAGGCATTGACTATCTAACTGATCTATGCCCCTCATTATTTTATAGACCTCTATAAGATCATCCCTAACTGTCCTATGCTCCAGGGAAAAGAGTCCCAATCCACCCAGCCTCTTCTTATAACTCAAACCATCAAGTCCCAGTAGTGTCCTAGTAAATCTTTTCTGCACTCCTTGTAGTTTAATAATATCCTTTTTATAATAGGGTGACCAGAACAGTATTCCAAGTGTGACCTTACCAACATCTTGTACAACTTCAACAAGATGTCCCAATTCCTGTAATCAACGTTCTGACCAAGGAAACCAAGTATGCCGAATGCCTTCTTCACCACTCTGTCCACTTGTGACTCCACTTTCAAGGAGCTATGAATCCGTACCCCTAGATCTCCTTGTTCTATAACTCTCCCTAACACCTTACCATTAACTGAGTAAGTCCTGCCCTGGTTCAATCTACCAAAATGCATCATCTCCCGTTTATCTAAATTAAAGTCTGTCTGACATTCAACAGCCCACTGGCCTAATTGATCAAGATCCCATTGCGATCCTAGATAACCTTCTTCACCATCCACTATGCAACCAACCTTGGTGCCATCTGCAAATTTACAAATCATACCTCCTAAAATTTTCATCCAAATCATTAATATAAATGACAAATAACAGTGAACCCAGCATGATCCCTGAGGCACACCGCTAGTCATAGGCCTCCAGTTTGAAAAACAGCACTCTACATCCACTCTGTCTTCTGCCATCAAGCCAATTTTGTATCCATTTAGCAATCTCACCCCGTGAGATTTAACCTTATGCAACAACATACTATGGGTATCCTGTCAAAGGCCTTACTAAAGTCCATGTAGACAATGTCAAATGCACTGGCCTCATCTACTTTATTGGTCACCCCTTCAAAAAACTCAATCAAATTTGTGAGACATGATTTTCCATCCACAAAGCCATGCTGACTGTCCCCAATCAGTCCTTGCCTCTGTAAATGCCTGCAGATCCTCTGCTCAGAATACCTTCCAACAATGTAGCCACTACAGATGTGAGGCTCACCAACCTATAGTTTCTAGGCTTTTCCCTGTAGCCTTTTTAAACAAAGGCACACCATTTGCCACCCTCCAACCTTCAGGCACCTCACCTGCGGCTGTCAATGATTCAAATATCCCTGCAAGTGGACCCACGATTTCGTCCTGAGCCTTCCACCATGTCCTGGGACACACTTCACCAACTCCCAGGGATTTATCTACCATGTCCTGGGGATTTAATCTTGTGTTGAGAGGTTTAAGATTATCCCCATAATAATATTGGGTGGCACGGTAGCATAGTGGGTAGGGCTGCTGCTTCACAGCTCCAGGGTCCTGAGTTTGATTCCCGGCTCGGGTAACTGTCTGTGCGGAGTTTGCACATTCTCCTCGTGTCTGTGTGCGTTTCCTCCCACAGTCCAAAGATGTGTGGGTTAGGTTGATTGGCCATGTTAAGAAATTGCCCCTTAGTGTCCAGGGATGTGTAGGTTAGAGGGATTAGTGGGTATAATATGTAGGGAAATGGGGGTAGGTGCTGGGTGGGATTGTGTTCAGTGCAGACTTGATGGGCCAAAGGCCCTCCTTCTGCACTGTACGATTCGACGAATACTTTTCCTGGCACTTTCTTATTGAGCTTAATGCTTGGTTCAGCCTGACATTTTGGGTTGGATTTTCCCTGCCCCGTGGATTATGGAGTTGAATGCTAAGAGGGTTGTGAAGGGATAGTGCAACATCAGGATTGTTCCCCAATATATTCCCACTACAGGGCAGCTTTCCCTGGAGTGGACCGCCTGCTCCACGGAATGCAATTAAGGCCCCTACTTAGGGGCTACTTTGCATAAGCATTGTATTTTACCAATGTCAGAGCTGTTTCGCAAGATCATCAGCTCAGTCTAGAGAGCCAGAGGCTCCATGCTCAATAGTGAAAGCATGGGAATGCAAGCCTGAAGCCTCATCCATTTATAATCTGGCCGGGAAGATTCTCCTCCACCTACTGGCAAGAAAACAAAGCTGCTTCCATGTTTGGGCACCCTTGCACTCGTCAGCCCATCTTGGGCAGTGCCCACCTATCCTGGAGCTGTGGGCCTGCTAACTGCCCACAGCCTCCAGAGCCCATCACCATCATTAATAGGTAAAGTTAAGAGTGAAAACAATTAGGAGACCTTCTCGTCTTATGAACCACACCTCCCACCTTCAAATCCAATGTCAGGGAAACATAAAATCCATCCCCTAGGCACATAACCTGGGCTGACAACCCAATTCCTGCACTGTCAGGAATGTTGCCTTCCAGATTGGAAGTGACTCGGAATCTTCTTCTGCTGATTTTTATCAATTTATTTGATTTCGTGGTACTATTTGGAGAAGAACCAAGAACCCTGAGCAATATTCCTCAACCAAAAACAGATTACCTGGTCATTCATTTCCTTGCTGGATGTGGGATTTTGCTGCACATACTTTAGTTATTATAATTACTCACGTTACAAAGTTTGTGATGTACAGTTTTTGTTACTGTTCCTTTTGAAAGGAGCAGTAACAAACACTGCACATTACAAATTACAGTTGAACATTATTTTCTTGGTCAAAGCAGGAATGGCTATGGCGAGAACAAAAGCTTTGCACTTACATGAGGTGGGATTTTCTGCACCCCCCCCCCCCCCCCCACCAAACGTGGATGTTTCAAGATGGCAGAGGTGGTCCACATTAGCCAGCGTTTCTTCTGGTCCCAACACTGTCATCGGGGTGTCCCACTCTCCGCCACAGGGAACCCGCAGTAGGGGTTCACCATTGGTGGGACCGGAAGATCCCGCCAGCAGCATTGTTCTTCATAGAAATATTCAAAGTGATTCACCATACAATCAATTGCTTTGAAGCAGAATAATAATAATCTAAGGAAATGTAACAATCAGCTTCTGCAAGATCACACGAACGCCACTCTTAGGAACAATGAGTTAGTCTGTTTTACAGATCCCTGAGTGCAAATTATTTCCTCATTCTTTTGATAATCATAGCATCCCTACAGTGCAGAAGGGAGCCATTCAGCCCATCAAGTCTGCACTGACCACAATCCAACCCAGGCCTCATTCCCCTAACCCCACATATTTACCCTGCTAATCCTCTGACAGTCAATTTATCACGGCCAATCCACCTAACCCACACATCTTTGGATTGTGGGAGGAAACTGGAGCACCTGGAGGAAATCCATGCAGACACAGGGAGAATGTGCAAACTTCACACAGACAGTGACCCGAGGCCGGAATTGAACCCAGGTCCCTGGCACTGTGAGGCAGCAGTGCTAACCACTGTGCCACCCCAATGAAACGGTACATGGGACAGAAAGGTGAAAAATGGGAGGTAAGGTATGTGAACCACAGACAAGGTGCCCTCTTCCTTGCTATGAGGGCTGATATTACATGTTGGTATCTACATATGTATTAGACAATTGCAGATAACCTCATGGATTTTGAAAGGTTCACTGTCAAAGCAGGAATAGACAACAAGCCTAATAAATGACGGACTGTAGAATCCCACCAGTGGGACAGTTCTCTTAAATTCAAGTATCTTCAACCTGCTATGACCTTTCTAGTAACTATAATTTATCAAAGCACCCATTACTATTCACAACACACTCCACAAAAACCTGCCGTGCATGGTTTACCTGGGGACAGAATACCAATGAGGAGAATACAGACATCATATTACATGGGCCAGTGGATTTCCATGAGACTCGCCTTATCTCTTTAGACTAGTCGCATCGACTATATAAATATTGAGATGCTAGCCAGTTGGAAAATTAAATAATTTCCCTATAGACTCGCAGCACAGGCTTCAGGAGTGTAACTAGCCACCTTTCTCACAAATAAACACATTTCCTTTAGATTTTTGGCTGCTTGAACTTCGAAAGAGATACTTAAAGCCATTAAATGCATGTATTTTGTACACTAGAAAACCCAAAAACCTACTCCATTTCTTATGCCTCTGTATATACTAATGGCACATGAGGATGGAAAATGTTTCAGTTCATGAATCATGTAATCACTGTTTCTCCCCAACAATCTTGACATGTTAAAGGAGCATCATTCTTTCAATTTCACCTAATTAAGGATTTTCAACCTGCATGCATTACTCAAAATCTTACACTTGGCGTTGATAACCTCCACTTCCAACATTTCCAGCATTAATGTATGTTTTGTGATGATGGTTTCTGTGGTTCTCCTCTCAGCAGCAGAGCTGGGGGCTCAGCAGAATGAAAATATTGAACCTGTGTCCCAGCATGCAATGGTACTCCGTGTTGGTGTGCCTAAGTGCTACCCTAAAATTGTAGTCTGGGATTCTCCAACCTCGCCCACAGCTGGGATTCTCCAGTCCCGCTGAATTGAATGGAGATTTGGCTGAGCACCAAATTCTCCATTCTCAGTGGCATCGGAGAATTCTGGTCGTAGTATTTGTAATTAAAATGCATACTTTGCAGTTCTATTATCAGCATTTTCGTCTGACATTACTGAGTTTTCATGTCTGTAACAACCAAATAATAATGTGTTAGCCTCTTTGGCATTGGTGTTTCCAGTTTTAAATTTAGATGTGAGAATTACACTGGGGCTGTATTCATTGCTGAGAGAAGGTGACAGTTTGCTGCCTGAATCAGCTTTGTATTTCAGAAAACAGTAAGAGTCAATTGTAAATGAGAATTGTGTGTAGGTCAGGGCACACGTGGATGGTGGATTCACTCCTTTGAAGGACATGAGTAATCAAGCTGGGTTTCTTTAATGAAAAAAAATCCCACCTGCAGGATTCTCCGGTCCCACGACAATGCACCCCAGCCTGCAAATTTCTCACTGGGGTGGGGTGATGTCAGTGGGAATTCCCATTGACAGCTGCGGGACCAGAAAATCCCACATTAGCAAATGACATGCCACGTCCCGCTGGTGGGAGACCAGACCATTACGTTGGGATTTGAACTTAACATCACCAAATAGTTAGACAAAACAAAAGCCATTACACTACTATACTCATAATGTCATGGCTATTCTTAAGTAACCATTAACTACCATCACCATTACCATCGCCTGTAGTACCATGGAGAAATGGAGATGCAATTCAAATAAGTTTGTTTGCATTTTACTTTGCAGATTCCATTTTAACAGAGTGTCCATGCCATAGGAACAAGATAGGAAAAGGAATATTGTTACAATTATGAGGTTAATAAGATTGTTCAATGTGGATTTGAAAGGGAAATCATGATTAACCAATGTATTAGAGCCCTTTCAAGAAATATCAGCATATGTGGATAAACGGGAACAAATGGATTTACCATACTTTGATTTTTAGAAGGTATTTGATAAGGTGTTTCATTAAAGATTGTTGCAGAAGACAAAATCTTCTGGTGTAGGGGGTAACATTTGGGCATGGACAGAAGGTAGTTAACAGGAAACAGGCTAGACATAAGTGGGTCATTTTCTGGTTGGCAGGATGTGATGAGCGAAATACAATAGGGATTGCTGCGGGGGCCTCAACTCTCACGTTTTTGGATGAAGGGATCAATGGTAGGGTTGCTAAATTTGCCAATGACACAAAGATAGGCAGGACATAAGGAGGTTACAAAAGAAAATAAATAGATTAGGCAATGAGGCAAACATCTGCAATTATGTGGGAAAATGTGAGTTTGCCCATTTTGGCTGGACACTAAAAAAGCATATTATCTAAATGGTGAAAGTTTGCGGAGCTCTAAAATGCAGAGGAATCTGGGTGTCCTAGTGCATAAATCACAAAAGGTTAGTACACAGATGCAGCAAGTGATTCTCAAAGCTAATAGAATGTTATCATTTATTGCGACAGGAATTGAACACAAGAGTAGAAAGGTTATGTTTCAGTTCTAAAAGGTATTGGTGAGACCATGTTTGAGATACTGGATACAATATTAGACTCCTTATTTAAGAAGGATGTAAATTCATTGGAAGCAGCTCAGAGAAGATATACTAGACCAATACCTGGAATGGGCAAGTTGTCCTAAAAGTAAAAACTGGACCCGCTAGCCTTCAAAACACTGGAGGTTAGAAAGGTAAGAAATGACTTGATTGAAACAGATGATATTGAAGGCTCTTAAAAGGGTGGATATGGATTGAATGTTTCCTCGAGAAACTAGAACTACAAGCCACTGTTCTAAAATAAGGAGTCACCCAGGTGAGATGAGGATTTTTTCTTCCCTCAGATGCTTGTGAGACCCAAAAGGTGTCTTTGAATGTCTTTTAATATCTTTAAGGCGAAAGTAGATAGGTTTGTGATAAGCAAGGGGGTGAAAGGCTATCAGGAATAGGCAGGAATGTGAAGTTGAGGTTCAACTGAGAACACATCTTATTGAATGGCTGCGCAAACTCGGAGGGCTGAGTACCCTATTACTGCTGCTAATTTGCATGTTAATGTGTTCATATACATTTTAATTTATGATTTTAAATCGCAAATTAGCCCAAAAATAAATAAATTGCAGGGTCTTGAATCTTGAAACTGGACATGGAATTATTCTAATGCCCCTCATGCATTTGTCATTTACTTGAAGTGAGCCTGTTGATGTGCAAGTTCTAAATCTGCATATCCAACGTGTTTTTTTTAATGTTGTTTATTTAATTAGCATACTATGCCAGATGGAGTGTCTACAAAAATTTAACTACATTTGTGAAGGTTTAGTACTCATAGTGTTGAATTTTAAATGTTTGTTCTCAACTGTCTGTTGATAAAGGCAAAAGAAATGGGAGCAGTAAACCATACTGCCTATCCACTCTGCTCTTCACTTCAGCATGATCATGGCTGATCTTCATTCTCAACCCCATTCCCCATTCCTCAAATCATTCCTCATATTCCTCAGTTATTCCCTGAAAGTCTGTCTGTCTCAGCCTCCGATATAATAAACAATAGAGCATCGGGTGGTCCTGGGATTGAGAATTCCAAAGATTTGCAACCCTCAAAAATGGAGAAATGTCTTCTGATCTCAATCCTAAATGATTCACCCTTTATTCTGGGACTGAGCCCCTTATGCTCGATGCCCAGGAGAAACAATCCCTCAGTACTTACCCTGTCAAATCCCCTCAGAATGTTTCTGTTTCAGTGAGATTAGCACCCAATTCTACTGAGCTCCAGAGAATACAGTGTGCTAGTTCTAAATCTGCCTCAGCTTCCCCATCGTAGGTCAAACCTCTCATCCCAGATGAACTTCTGCTATACCAGCTCCAACGTAAGTTCACTAGATGTGAAGACTAAGGGCTGAATTTTTATCCCGCAACAAATGAGCAAACTTGCACTGGGAAAGCAAAATAGGAGGCAACCAGGGCCATGTTGTTAAATGTCCCTTCTGAATTCCGATCGGAATTTCCCTTCCAATCCCCATCATCTACCACTGTTGTTGGGTCAGGAAACATGATGGAACGTGTTACTCATTTAAAGTGAAGCCAGGTTTGCTATTTAAAATGCCTGTGATAAATACAATTTTTCATGACATTGTCTTTTCCATCAAAGTGGGTGGGTTCTTGAAAGCAATAGGAATTACACCAGCTAAGTCAGTTTAAGAACCTTAGGGTACCTCCTTGTGGATCTGCTTTAGGGTTGCAAACCTTTCGCTTGGCAAGTTTAAAAGCGCTTCCCAACTTAAACTCTCACAATGTAATGATCTGAGATGATTTCAGTATGTTTTCAATGCATTGTTTGAACAAAAGGCTCTGTCCTTAAAAGGTAAGAGGCAATTAAATTGAAAAGTACTGTGTAAGGGTTCAGATGCACTAAAATCCTTTCTCCAGTTGTTAAAGTACTCTTCTGCATTGTACAGTATGGAGAATCAGATACAAATGTATGTAGGGGACATACATTGACTTAATATCCTGAGATCTGCTGAACCTCTGAGACCATCTTCCAATATGAATTAGAATAGAACCAATAAGCCATGTACTAACATTGGCAAGTCTTTGAAAGGCTCATGAAATAAAAACAACAATCGGCCATTCAGAAGTACCATTGAAAAACATTTCCCCTCCTACATTCTCGTAAAACTGTCAACCAAATACAGGTAGTGAAAATCCCATTGAAGAAACTTTAATCTTCTTGTCCAAATAAACAAAGACATCAAAAACCTATTTCAAAGGTAAGCTTATTACAAGCTAACAAAACTAACAAAACAAAACTAGAAATTCAAGTTGTATAAACAACCCGCACATCACCCACCACCATAGGGCTGAATGCATTAGTCAGCCTTGGAGCTTACCCAAGCATTCATAATGAAGGGTCAGGGCTAGAGGGCCTAACAACCATGAATACAATTCGATTACTGTTGTCAGTTAGGGCTGCAGGTAGTAAATGGAAGCTAGTTTTCTAGCCTGTAGCCTCACTATCCACCTCTGTTGCTATCTTAGGGCTACCTCAGGAGATAGTGCCTTTACTCCAGATCACACATGATTCCCAGAGAACATAAAACCGGGGTCTAAAACATTAATTCAGTTTCTCTTTCCATGCTTGCAGCTGATCATTTCTCCATCCATGTTAATATGATCACGCAGAGCTAGTGCCAGGTCCTAATAAACACTTACAATCATTTTCTACCAAGATTCTTCCAAATTTACTTCTTACCTAATTCACAGGAGATATTCTAAGCCCACAGAAAAATGATAATTTCATGTGGGGAGGCAGGCAAGAGGAGGTTTCTGGGAAGGAATTTGGTGAGCTCTTTGGGGGATGTGGGTTTCTGTATGGAGTTCCTTTTTCAAAAAATTGGGATGCCCTTTAAGAATGGGGTCCCAATCCACACAATCTTGTGGGTCCTGCCCCTTAAATTTATTTTTCAAAATGTCAAGAAATATAGTGGGAAAAGCCCACAGTGCAGCCAGGAGGCAACACTCCACGTTTTGCACCCCTGGCCAAGGTCTGCCTGACTGGTCCCAGAAACCCTGATCACATCTACTTTGGAGCAGAGCAGCATTCATGAAGCTGCCCCAAGCCAGGTGCAGTGCCAGCAATGGCCATGCTCCCTGGTGCCACTGCTGTACTGGCAATGTGGGATGGCCTGTCAGTCGTCTGATCGGCCAGCAGCTCTTGGAGACAGGATTTCATCCCTTCAAGGAGAAGGAGCCCAGTAGGCAGGCTGTTAGCTGCTTATTAACACTGAATTGGGTTAGGGCGTACAAAATGGCCAAGGCAGGGTCGCCAAAGGCTTTCAGCTCACCAACTGGGTGACTGCCACCTCACAAAATTCAGTCCATTTGTGATTCTTATCAATGACTTGGAAGAAGGGGCTGAAAGGTGGGTTAGTAAATTTGCTGATGACACCAAGATTGGTGGAGCAGTGGATGACAGGGGGGGGCGGAGGGGGGGGTGGTGGGGTGCTCTTGCAGGCTGCAAAGAGATATTGATAGGATGCAGAGCTGGGCCAAAAAGTGGCAGATGGAGTTTAACCCTGATAAGTGTGAGGTGATTCATTTTGATAGGACAAATTTGAATGCGGATTACAGGGTCAATGGCAGGGTTCTGAGGAATGTGGAGGAACAGAGAGATCTTGGGGTTCACATCCACAGATCTCTGAAGATTGCCACTCAAGTGGATAGAGCTGTGAAGAAGGCTTATAGTGTGTTAACATTTATTAACGGGGACTTTGAGTTTAAGGGCCGTGGGATTATGCTGCAACTATACCAGACATTGGTGTTCAGTTCTGATCACCTCACTTAAAGAAGGATGTGGAAGCATTGGAGAGAGTGCAGGGGAAATTTATCAGAATGCTGCCTGGTTTGGAGGGTAGGTCTTATGAGGAAAGGTTGAGGGAGCTGGGGCTTTTCTCTTTAGAGTGGAGGAGGATGAGGAGTGACATAATAAATGATGAGGGGGATAGATAGAGTGGATGTGCAGAGACTATTTCCTTGGGTGGATGTAGCTGTTACTAGGGGACATGACTTTAAGGTTCATGGGGGGAGATATAGGAGGGATGTCCAAGGTAGGTTCTTCACTCAGAGAGTGATTGGGTTATGGAATGCACTGCCTGCTGTGATAGTGGAGTCGGACACTTTAGGAACTTTTAAGCAGTTATTGGATAGGCACATGGAGCACACCAGAATTATAGGGAGTGGGATAGCTTGATCTTGGGTTTGGACATAGCTCGGCACAACATGAGGGCTGAAGGATCTGTACTGTGCTGTACTATTCTATGTTTCTATTGTAACTTGATGTAACTAGGGGCATCCTTTTATTCTTGGGCAGGCAAGTGGATTAGATTTGTCCGGACAGTAAGGCTTGCAAACTAACAGCAAAAGAGCAATCAATGAACACTTAAGGCAGTGTAGCCATTTTAGTATTATTCTAACACTATTACCTGCACAGACTCACAGAACTGTTACTATATATTGTGTCTGCACCAGTTCTCCAAATAAGCATTGTGACTTGGTGCCCTGGCAGTGCCTTTTCCCCATACCCCTGCCCAATGTTTTGATTCAAGTACTCATTTAACGTCCTTTGAACATATTGATTGAACGTGCCTCCACCACACTTCCAGGCACTACATTGCAAACTTTCACAGCAGAGTTTGTTGAATGTTACCAATTATCGATGCATAAATCACAGTCAAATGTAGCATGAGACGAGAATATAAAAATGAAGGATAAGTAGTTAGTTTGGCACATTCATCCTACTCCTTTAGTAAATGATGTATAGTCAATCCTATTATGGATTCTACTGCATCTCTTATATCTCTAGAATTTGGCCTTGGCTAACCAACTGACATATTTGCCCTAAATCCTTGTTGCAGCAGCTCAGGAACCATCATTTTTGTCTTGTGTGAGTTAATTGTTTTTCTTGATTATATCAGCCAGCGCTGATATAATCAAGTTAAATAGTTTATTTCTATGAGATACCACATGGTAAAAGATTTGCAGAAATGTATTAAAAAGAGGTTGATAATAAGATGATTTCCTGTTTAACAGTTGCACTGACTTGTTTCCTACAATTTAAGAATGGAGGAGTTTCACACCTTGGCTTCATACATGTAAATTTTAAAAGGGCTATAACCAATTAATGAGATCCAAACAAAGCTTTTGACACTGAAACTACTGATGGAATGTTTAGCATTAACAACTTCTGGTTGTTGGAGCGTCATTTTTACTATGAATGGTAAAGATAGTAAAATGACAGTTTTTGGAAAGTTTACAGGTTCAGGTTGCAGCGACTAGCTAGCAGTAATGGCCAGACGTACATCATGGGGGTGGGAATTGGAAGTCACAACTTTTCACAATGTCCTGATCCTACCACTGTCCTGCAGTGCCAGCTAGGGCTTTAGCCACATTTGGAAGTCTTTGAAAATCTCAGACATTTGTCAAAGTAAACAAATATTACTTGGAATTGGACTTGACAATGACTATCCTTGTCAAGATATACAAACATCATTTGGCGAGGCACTTGAAAAACCTATGACCTCTACAGAAGTTCATAAATGTGTCAAGGTAAACAAACTCACACATCCCAACGCAGCTATGTAAATAATCCCGTCAATGACAGAACCCCTTAATGGTTTGGGAGGCAGCTAAGTCATCAAATTGATGTTCACCTGAGCAACTGCATGAACAAATTCTGCACAGCAGAATTTATTAATGGTTTGGAAAGAAGCCAAAAGTGCAATATTCTGTCAAACCTTTGAACAGCTAAACAGATAGCTAGACTGTTCTTCCAAGACTGAATAAAAACTCAGACATCTGCAATTGCTTAAAAACAGCCAAACAATTGGCTGAGGCATCATTTAAAGATCTGTGAAAGTCATGCGCAATATTAACTCTGGATCTAACACTGCGCTACACTCTCCATGTTGTAGAATGCAGAACAGCACTTTATCCAGTGGATAATCTATTCTGATGTATACTAAGACCTTTCCACTTTTTATAACACTTATTTCATTTGATAGTTTCCAGTTGTCAGAAATAACAACTTGACCACCATATTATTTTTACAATCACAGCACTGTCATCACTCATTTGATTAAATAAAGATACAACTCAGACAGCGGAATTTCATGATGAGGCAGCAGCAATTTTATTCACCTTTTTAACGCTTTCCACCTCCAAACCATTCTTCATGTCTCCATTTTCCAGATGGGATTTAGGAGAGTTTCCAAATGCAGGTCCCTCCATAAGAATTCTGGAAGTTCTGAAATATTCACTTCTACAATAGCAGTGGCAACTTTTAAATAGCAGCATTTGGGATTCCGACCCCACCCCCCATTCCTGTGCCACTGAAAATGGATGGCAATGGAAATGGGGGGACAATTTCTTCTTTCATGTTTCTCAAAAATAAGCCCGACTGTTAGTCCCATTCTAGGAATGCCAAATCCAGACCTTGAACTTGAATCATCCCAAGTGATTCAGACTTCTGTACCTTCTGCCGCGCTCAATTTGTCCAAACCAAAACTATGCACAATTTCTTTTGTGACTGTGACTGAAATGCATTATCCTTTTTTGTCCTCAGCCTATCTGGAGCTTTTACGATGGTTGGGCGCAACTTAAGCGCGAGCTGTGCAAGTCCAGAGCCACCAGCGCAACAACCACAGTGTCTACACAAGGCTGTCCAATATGTGCCAGGACATTCCATGCCCGAATTGGCCTGATCAGTCATCTTCGGACACACCGCAACCAGCCTCAAAATGACTGATGGTGTTGAGGTCCTCATCAATGACGATGGACGAACAACAACAATGGTTGGGCAATACTCAAAATACTGCTACAACTCCATATTTCTGTTGTCCAGCCACATGGGACTACTCTTACTTGGTTCCATTTTTATTATCTGATCATAGCCAAAGTTTCTTTACTAATATTATCGCTTCTTATAAACCCTGGTATCCCCTGCAGGTCCATTGTTAGCCCATGCTGCTTCCTTAATTACACCTTGCAAACCCACAGTCACCATCATTTGGAAGCAGGTGCATGGGAACACTACCCTTGCTGGTTCCCCTCCAAGCCGCTCAGCATCCTGACTTGGAACTATACTGTTATTCCTTCACTATCACTGCATTACTCCCTTCCGAGCAGCACTGTGGGTGTACCTACACCACATGGACTGCAGCGGTTCAAGAAGACGGCTCACCACCACCTTTCCAATAAATGCTGACCTAGCCAGCATTTCCCTATCCCGTGAATAAAGAAGGAAAAATGTCCATTACCACCATAACATATCCAGCTTGTGTTCCCAAACTCTTGTATTCTTCCATCTTTCTCTCCATTTTAACATTCCAGGGATCTCGGAGTGTTTATTGAATGATTTTTGTGAGAATTTTGAGATATAATTTGCGCATTTATAGATGAGGAAAAGTGTATGGAAAAACAAGTTATTTGGAGAAAATTTCATCTCTGGCAGATGGTGTTTAATATCAAGAAATTAAAATAATGCAGACTAATCTAAAAATAGCAAATGTAATTCCAGAATTAAGCATCTATCATTAAATTAGGTGCATCATGAATAAAGATGCACTTGCAGCAGATGACCAGATATCAAATGTGTCACCACAGTGATTGGTATAGCGAGTATTCACAAATGAAATATGAAGCTGTCGAAATAAATTCATAGATACAGGTTTATTCATACTGAGATTTTACACGTGTCAATAGAAACAGAGTGACATCTGTGGTTGTGAGTAATACAAGAACAACTTAAAAGTCATTCAAAGGTACAAAGATATCAAAATAATTGGCAAATTAAGAGTTGTGAAGAAGGATTAGGAAAGATAAACCAGTCCCCATTAAACAAAAGAAGATTAAGGGCATATATGATCCACATGGTCAGAATTTTGCAGGAAGACCACAAAATAATTGTTGTTACAATTATTACCAAGTTATCAGATGGTTATATTTTGGGACTGTGGGTGGAATTTTCCCCTCCTGCCCGCTGTAGGAATTGTTGACCTTGGGCTGAATTTTCCAGCCTTGGGGTGAATGCAGCCAGAATATCCTGCCCTATATCTTTAATTTAAGATAAAATTTATGGGGCCATGTGACCTGTTCATAAATTTGCCTGGTAGCAAGTCTTAGTGGTTTAATTGATAAAGGTGACAAGAGGGACAGATTGTATTTATGGGAATACGTGCAAAATGTTTATACTTGAGGACAATAGCCTGTGTGCTATCAGTCGATAGACTGTGATTCTTCAAAGTCCCTGAAAAATGTTGAGAATATCAGGTCCACCTGGATACAGTGCCCATGTGATTTACATTGCCACAGAGATGAGGTTTGAGAGGGGAAGGATCTAAAATATCCCTGAAAACTCACAGAGAAGGTTAGTCTGCCAGGCTCCAGCAGAAGGAGAGCAGCTATGGGCAACAAGACACCGTGGTTAACCATGCAGAAATGAACATGTGACTTTTCTCATCTCCAGCAAGAGGGAATATAAATATCTCCCCTTAACATTCAATGGCAATATCATCACTGAATCCCCCATTATCAACATCCTGGAGGTTACCATTGATCAGAGACAGATCAAAACCAGCCATATCAATATAGTAGCTACAAGAGTAGGTCAGAGATTGGGAATCCTTCGGTGAGTAACTCACCTCTTGACTCCCCAAAGTATGCCCTTCATCGACAAGGAACAAGTAAATAGTATGATGGAATACTCTCCACTTGCATGGATGAGTGTGGCAGAGACAATAGTCAAGAAGCTTGACACCATCCAGGACAAAACAGACTGCTTGATCAGCAGCTAATCCACCAATCTTTACATTCGCTCTCTCCACCACCGACAGAGTGACAGCACTATGTACCATATACAAGATACACTGCGGCATCTCACCAAGGCTCCTTTGGCAAGGGTAGCGGACACATCCTGACCTGGAACTACATCGCCATTCCAAAATGGTCATTGATCTTCAAGCTTCTAGCTGCCCAGATCACCAACAAACTGTCCTAGTCCCCCCATGCCAACGTTATAGTTAAGAAAGCCCACCAATGCCTCTACTTTCTCAGAAGACTAAGGAAATTTGGCATGTCTGCTGTGACTCTTACCAACTTTTACAGATGCACCATAGAAAGCATTCTCTCTGGTTGTATCACAGCTTGGTATGGCTCCTGCTCTGCCCAAGATGCAAAAGACGACAAAGGGTCGTGAATGAAGCCCAGTCCATCACTCAAACCAGCCTCCCATCCATTGACTCTGTGTACACTTCCTGCTGCTTCGGAAAAGCAGCCAGCATAATCATGGACTCTATGCACCCTAGATATACTCCCTTCCATCTTCTTCAGAAAAAATATACAAAAATCTGAGGTCAAGTGTCAACTGGCTCAAAAACAGCTGCTTTTTGGTTGCCATCAGACTTTTGAATGGACCTACCTTGCACTAAGTTGATCTTTTCTACACCTTAGCTTTGACTGTAACACTACATTCTGCACTCTCTCATTTCTTTCTCTATGAACAGTATGCTTTGTCTGTATAGCGCACAAGAAACAATACTTTTCGCTGTATACTAATACATGTGACAATAATAAATTAAACAAAATCAAAATCAAAATTCCGAAACTTGCCTCTCAGCAGCGCTCTGTGTAACTATAGCCATTGGACTGCTGTGGTTGAAGAAAATATCCCAACTTACTACTTTCTCAGTAAGGGATGGGCAACAATGCTGGTCTTGCCAACAACACCCAAATCCCACATGTCTAGAGTTCAGTCATAATGGGCTCCATAGCAGGATCAGCTTGAAAAGGACTTGTGCAACTTGGGAAGGTATGGCAATATTAAGACTGGAGTTTTCCAGCCCTACCCCCACAGCATGTTTTCCCATGGCAGAGTTAGATCGCCATTGGCTACCAATGGGATCTTCCATTCTCACAATGTGAATGGCAATTTGCATGGCTCATCTATCCTGCCACCAGGGAACCCGGGGGAGGGGTGGGGGGGGGGGTGAATTCGGCAGAACCAGTAGATCCCACCAGCAGGAAGGGTGAAAAAAATCGTACCCAGTGTGGTGAGATACCAGTTAGGTTTGGTTAACTGGGAAAATGAGGAAGTTCCTTCTCTAGAAGTGAGGTTGTAGGGACAATGTTAACTCATGGTGAAATATATTTAGAATCATAGAATAGAATCATACATTCCCTACAGTGCAGAAGGAGGCCATTCAGCCCATTGAACCTGTATCAATAACAATCCCGCCCAGACCACATGCCTATAGCCCCACATATTTATCTTGCTAATCGCCCCAACACTAAGGAGAAATTTAGCATGGCCAGTCAACCTAACCTGCACATCTTTGAACTATGGGAGGAAACCAGAGCACCCGGGGGAAACCAATGCAGACAGAAGGAGAATGTGCAAACTCCACACAGTCACCCATGGCCAGAATTGAACCTGGGTCCCTGGCTGTGAGGCAGCAGTACCAACCACTGTGCCAATGTGCTATCTTTAAAATAATTTTAAAATTACTTAAAAATAATAAACTGATGTTAAATTACTTTTAACCCATGTTAAAATATACTTCACTAACACTGAAACATATTTGGCTTGGGTGGCACAGTGGTTAGTACCACTGCCTCACAGCACTGGGGACCCGGGTTCAATTCCGGCCTTGGGTCACTGTCTGTGTGGAGTTTGCACATTCTCCCTGTGCCTGCGTGGGTTTCCTCCGGGTGTTCCACTTTCTTTCCACAGTCCAAAGGTGTGCTGGTTATGTTGATTAGCCATGCTAAGTTGACCCTAGTGTCAGGAGGACTGGCAGGGTAAATGTGCAGGATTACAGGAATAGGGCCTGAGTGGGATTGTGGTCAATATAGACTCGATAGGCCAAATAACTTCCTTCTGCACTGTAGGGATTCTATGATTCTATGTGTAAACTAAAACAAATTCAGCCCATGTCAAACCCGTGTTAAAATATATTCTGCTTATTAAATTGATATTCAACTACATGCAACTCATGTTAAAATATATTCAACTATATTAAACTATTTTGAACCTATTGATTCCATGTAAAAATATGTCCAAAAATAGTTCAGTTGAACACTTGTTAAATTCATGTTGAAATAAGCCTTCATTAAATAATATATAGAAAAATGTCACACAAAGATTAAGCATTGATACACTAATATCAGCAATGACAATTTCCAATTATTGGAATAGGGGATAGCCAATTCGTTATTAACAGCTATCTCACTAGTTTTCCCTTTGTAAAATTATACAAGCCTTACTGAGAAAGTTGCATTCATGTAACATTAAAAGGCCTGTGTGATGTTTCATCATCAAACACTTGTCAAGTGTTGGTATGAATAATACAGCATTGCCAGTATCAGCTGCTACGATAACTCCTGATATCGCGTTGGCCTTAATTACTTGATGCAGAAACCCCGTGAACAACTATTACCAAAACCAGCACTGAAAACAAAGGTTTAAATTTCAGGATTAAATATTGAAAAAAGAATTACTAGATTTTGACGTATTAGCTGTTAATATCACATCACATTGTCCATGGAGAAAACATAAAAAAGGTGGTGCCTTTGACATGTGACTATCTCTATATTTATTTCATCCTTTGTTTCTTTCTTTGCAATATTGTGTGATACACACTCTTTCTATCTTGCTTTTCCTTTTTGCATGCTATCAATGTGCACCTCACTTGCAGGCATTTCCTCGCTATTCATTGTCTAGAAATTGATATTGATGTTCATAGATCAATGCTTGTGTATTCCTGTGATGTTCCTTTATCTTCACTTTTAACAGAGCCCATTTAAAACAAAAGGCTATTGCTCACTTGAATTACCACACAGGGGATATCATACAAATCTTATCAACAGTAATTTACATGAGAACTAGGGGTTAAGTTCCTCAAGTATTTTCCTCTATTTAATACGATCATGGCTGATCTCAACTCCACTCACCTGCCTGTTCACCATAGCCCCTTAATTCAGAGGAGTTTGGAGGGATAGTGTTGCGGGGTTGATTGGCTGGCCACGATCAAGCTGGCCAGCAATCGGAAGGCTGGTAGCGCGGTGCTACTGCGCATGCACCAATATCCGGTGTGACAGATCGGCGCATGTGCAGTGGCCCACTCAGTGCTATGCTGCAGGCCTCTCCAGTGGGAATAGGCTCTGCCCACTGATTTTTATCGTGATTCACACTGAGGCATGAAGAGTCTCATGAAGAGATTCATTTTGAAAATCCCGCTGCAAAAACCAGTGGGAATTATTCCAGTTTTTATGCAAATTCGGCACTTATTTTGGTAAAACTCTGGCCATAATTTCTCCACATCTCTGCCACCACTTATCATAAACCTATGACCTCCTGTTCTAGATTGCCCTACAAGAGGAAACATTCTTTCCACTTCTACTTTATCAATCTCCTTAGCGTCTTGTGCACCTCAATTACATCTCCTCTCATTCTTCTAAAGTCTAGTGAGTATAGGCCTAAGCAGCCCAATCTTTCATCGCAAGGCAAACCCCCTCATAGAAATTAGAAGCAGGAGTGGGCTATATGGCCCCTCAAGCCTGCTCCGCCATTCATTTTGATCATGGCTGATCATCAAAATCAATCTCTTGATTCCACCTTTTCCTCATATTCCTTAATCCCTTTAGCCACAAGAGCTATATCTAATTTCTTCTTGAACTCACACAATGTTTAGGCCTCAACGACTTTCTGTGGTAGTGACTTCCACACGTTCGCCATTCTCTGGATGATGAAATTTCTCCTCACCTCAGTCCAAAATGGTTTCCCTCTTACTATCAAACTATGACTCTTAGTTTTGAACTTCCCCTTCATGGGGAACATTCTTTCTGAATTTAGCGAGTCTAATCTTGTTAGACTTTATAAGTTTCTATGAGATCTCCTCTCACTCTTCCAAACTCCAATGAATACAATCCTAACCAACATACTGTCTCCTCATATGACAGACCTGCCATCCCAGGAATCAGCTTGGTAAACCTTTGCTGCACTCCCTCTATAGCAAGGACATCCTTCCTCAGATAATGACACCAAAACTGCACACAACACTCCAGGTATGGCTTCACCAACGCCCTATACAACTGTAGCAAAACATCCCAATTCCTATACTCAAATCCTCTCACTATGATGGCCAATATAAGGCATCATAGGAAGTGATTTGGACAGGTTGAGTGAGTGGACATATAATTGGCAGATGCAATATAATGTGGATAAATGTGAGGTTATCCACTTTAGTATCAAAAAGTCTACATATTTTGCCCCATTCACTTAACCATATGCTTTGTAAATTTCTTATTTCATTTTCGCAACTTACTATCCCACTTTTGAAATCAATCTATTGAACCTTCTCTGAACTGCCTCCAATGCAACTACATCCCTCCTCAAGTAAAGGGAGCAAACGTTCTAAGTGCGGTCTCATTAATGCTTTGTACAGTAGCAGCAACACTTCACTACTTCTATATTCTATTCCTTTAGAAATAATTACCAAGATTTCACTTGGCCTCCTTATTACCTGCTGTACCTGCATACTACTTTTCTGCAATTCATGCACGAGGACACCTAGATCCCTCCACACTGAATCACTCCAAAGTTTCTCTCCATTTAGATAATAATTTGTCTTTGTATTTTTCCTACCAAAATAGATAACCTCACACTTGTCCACATTAAATTCCATCTGACAGATTTTGCCCCATTCAGTGAAGGCTTCCATATTCATTTGTAAACTTCTTATTTGATTTTTGCAACTTACTATCCCATTTGTTTTAGCATCATCTGTAAATTTGGTACTTTCTTGTATTCAAGTCATTCATATAGATTGTAAATAGTTGGTGTGCGAGGATTGGACCCTGCTGAGCCCCACTAGTTACATCCTGCCAACCATAAAAAGAACCATTTATCCCGACTTTCTGGTTTCTGTTAGCACATTAAGAAGTCTCGCAACACCAGGTTAAAGTCCAACAGGTTTATTTGGCAACACTAGCTTTTGGAGCCTCAAGCTCCTTCTTCAAGTGAGGATTTGTCTTCACAAACAGGACATAGAAAGACACAAACTAAATGTACAAGATAATGATTAGAATGCAAGTCTTTACAGGTAATCAAATCTTAAAGGTACGGGCAATGTGAGTGGAGAGAGGGTGAAGCACAGGTTAAAGAGATACATCGACAACAGTTTCTTCCTATGGATTCATGGCAACAATCACTGAAACAACTATATGATGACATCAACAAGTTCCACACCACCATCAGACTCACCATGGACTACTCTCCAGAATCAGTTGCATTCTTGGACACATGCACCTCCATCAAGGACAGTCACCTCAGCACTTCACTGTACCGCAAGCCCATGGAAAAACTCACGATGCTCCACTTCTCCAATTTCCACCCTAAACACATTAAAGAAGCCATCCCCTATGGACAAGCCCTCCATATACACAGGATCTGCTCAGATAAGGAGGATCGCCACAATCACCTACAGACGCTGAAAGATGCCCTCATAAAAACAGGATATAGCGCTCGACTCATCTATCGACAGTTCCAACATGCCACAGCGGAAAACTGCACTGACCTCCTCAGAAGACAAACACAGGACATGGCGGACAGAGTATCCTTCGTCGTCCAGTACTTCCCCGGAGGGAGAAGCTACGACATCTTCTCTGAAGCCTTCAACATGTCATCGATGAAGACAAAGATATTGCCAAGGCCATCCCCACTTCTTGCCTTCAAACAACCGCACAACCTCAAACAGACCATTGTCCGCAGCAAATTACCCAGCCTTCAGGAGAATAAGACCACGACATCACACGACCCTGCCACAGCAACCTGACATGCTGGATCATTGACACGGATGCCATCATCTCACGTGAGAACACCATCCACCAGGACCACGGCACATACTCTTGCGACTCGGCCAAAGTTGTCTACCTGATACGCTGCAGGAAAAGATGTCCCAAGGCATGGTACATTGGGAAGACCATGCAGACACTACAAATGAATGAACACCTCTTGACAATCACCAGGCAGTAATGTTCCCTTTCAGTCGGGGAACACTTTAGTGGTCACGGGCTTTCAGCCTCTGAGCTTTGGGTAAGCGTTCTCCAAAGCGGCCTTCTCGACACACGACAACATAGAATCGCTGAGCAGAAACTGATAGCCAAAGACTCGCATTCCAACCATTATCTTATAAATTGAGTCTGTGTATATATATGCCCTGTTTGTGTGCACAAGTCCTCACTCACCTGAAGAAGGAGCTTGCGGCTCTGAAAGCTGGTGCCGCCAAATAAACCTGTTGGACTTTAACCTAGTGTTGTGAGAATTCTTACTTTGCTTACCCCAGTCCAACACCGGCGTCTCCACATTCTGATGGTTAGCCAATCCTCTATGCAAGCTTTTAATTTACCCCAACCCTTTGCAATCTTACCTTGCATGTTAACCTTTTGTGTGGCACCTTATAAAATACTTTCTGGAAGTCCAGACATACTACATCCAGAAGATCCCCATTATCTATCTTGCTTGTTACATCTTCAAAGAACTCTAGAAAATTAGTCAAACATGATATGCGCTTCATAAAACCATTCTGACTCTGATGGACTGCATTTTGACTTTCCAAATGCCCTGTTATTATTTCCTTTATGATGGATTCTAACAATTTCCCAAAGACAGATGTTAATCTAATTGGCCTGTAGTTTCCTACATTTTGCCTCCCTTCCTTTTTGCATAGGGCATTACATTAGCATTTTTCCAATCCACTGGAACCTTTCCCACATCCAGGGAATTCTAAAATATTGTAACCAATGGATCCATTATCTCCCATGCCAATTCCTTTAAAATCCTAGGCTGTAAGCCAACATGCCCTGGGGACTTGGCCTGCCTTAAATTCCAATATTTTGCTCAGTATCTTTTCCCTAGTGATGATGACAGTTCTATGTTCCTCCCTTCACATAACCTTTGCATTTTCTGCTCCATTGGGATGTTACTCATGCTCTCCACTGTCTCAGCCATTTCTTTGCTCCCCGCTATTTACACCCCAGCCTCATTTTCCGAGGGACCAACACTCACTTTAAATATTCTCTCCCACTTTATATGCTTATAAAAGCTTTTGCTGTCAGTTTTTATATTTTGCTAGTTTTCTTTCGTAATTTATCTTGACTCTTCTTATTACTTTTTTAATGACTATTTGTTGATCTCTATAAGCTTGCCAATCTTCCAGTTTGCCACTGGCCTTTCCAATAAGGCATGCTTAGCTTTTGTCTTTGTTATCCTTAATCTTGCTTAGCCATGAAGTCATTCCTCCCTTCCCACCTTTCCTCCTTTCTTGGAAGAGTAGGCTTCTCTCTTTCTTTCTAAATGACTGCATTCTTTCCTCTCAATCTCATGTAAACCTGGAGCCTTACACTACTTCAAATCTTGGTTTAGGGAGAGATAATGAAATTGCATTCATATAGCACTTTACCACGTGCACAAATGTCTGATGAAAAGCACTTTATAAACAAATAAATAACTTCTGAAGTGAAGTTGCTGTTGTTATATAGACAGACACAATAAACAATTTAGGGTTTAACTGGCCTCTTGAATGACTGACCCACTGCCATTCAACAACAAGGATGCCCTGAGGTTTTGAGGCTCCATCAGCCTCTCAGGTGAGCTGTGGGCTGTCAGATACTTTCTGATGCAGCTCACTAGATTAAGGGCTCAGGAGTGGGCCGGGCCAACTACCATGATGTTAATTTGCAGTCAAGGAGGAGTGGGTGGATGGATTTGGTGGCACCTACGCAGAGGGCAGGTGAATTTTATTGGCCCCTTAATAGCACTCATGCTCACCCAAAGTCCACAACACTTATCTTTGGCAGAGCTCTTTGGTTCCATCACCCATGGACCTGATTACAGCCTGCAGTGTGCAGTTGTCAGGCCTCGCAAATAGCGTGTACTGGCTCCACTTGAAATAACTTCAAAGACAAAACTTATCCTTTTGTTGGCAGCCTATAAAAGACTGTTTAGACCACAGCAAAACCAACGGAATTTTAGCATGCCAGGCACAGACCACTTTTCAAGATGGGTCCTCCAGCAGACTTTAGGCTCCTCAGAAGCATATTAAAGGGCTGCCTTTTTAAGGTGGTCACCAGTAATGCTTGAACATTGCTGAAGCCAATATGATATTTGACATAATTCAGGTGCCTTTGGGGTGTGGAACTTAGCCCCAGAAAATTGGATCCTTTTGATCCAGTTTTACATTTGAAAACAAGGTTCCATTTCTCTCCCTATGATTATTGTTCCTGCTCCAGGATTTGAGTATATGATCTGGAGTTAGACTTCAGTGTAGTATGAAGAGAGTGCTGTACTAATGGAGATGTCCTTCTTTAATAAGACATTAAATAAAATACCTACTTTCTCATTTAGGTAGATGCAAACGATCCCCTGGTACTCATTAAAAAAAACATGGAAGTTCCTTTCTGTCCGATTCATCAATTCTCTCTGATTGCGTGTCAAATATAATTTACCACGCAGTGCTTTGGGATATCTTGAGGGCACGATAAGTCATTATGGAACAAAGGCTCCTCCCCTGTTAATGAACGGCTGTCCCTGCATATTCCTTTGTTTAAAACTAGGCAAAGCAAACTTAGCCACTGCCTAGTACAGACTTAATATTGTATAGAAAAGAACAGAAATTTGCATCTCCTGTTGTAACCTGTCACCAGCATTGTGGGGCTGACAAGTCTGGTTCCAATGTTAGTGTTGCTGAGTGCATTACATTCTGTTGCACCGAATTAACAAACTCAGCTCCAGGAAATTGTTCATGACTGGTGTTGTCTCGTGGGCTGAACAATGAAGTCCACAATACAAAGTGTGCACTGTGAATGGTTTGGGGATGTGGGAATAATGGAAATTTATTGAGGAAACTGCAAATTCAAATAGCACTCAACAAGTCAGTCATTTAGTTAACCGCTGAAATGTTAGTCAGATGCACTGAACAAGCAATTTCATTTCAAATTAATTACTGAAATTTCAAAACTTTATCCAAAAGTGGCTCAATGCTAATTTTAATAAATTTAAGTTTGTAACAAGCAGTGAAATAAAATTAAGTAAATTTCCATTTTAGTTTGTAACCATCCCACTCTGAATTTTTTACTTACCAAAGTAAAGTTGCTATTCTCAGAACAAAATAGGAACAATCCATGAATTAAAAAAACACAATTACTATCATTGTTGGCCATATTAGAAGACAATGCTTAACGTGCACACATGACATTATTTATCAACGTTTTTGGCAGAGGCACTAACCAACTTAAAATAAAGCAAGTTTATGATTGCATTAAAACAGCAGATAAAGAAAACCCTTCTCCTGCTAACGTCAGCAACAGACATGTCTAATTTCAAATATTTAACATGGGTATGCAACATATGTAGTGTAAATATTAAGTTCTTTATCTGTATTTTGAATTGTTGTTTACTGTTGCATCAGTAGTAGTTATACATAAACTTGATCCACATATATTCACACTACCGTTGTAATTAAAATTTACTATTCTGTTTAAAGGGACTGGAATGGAGATGCCTAACGTTCCATTGCAAGTTTAGTAGAAGCTACAATATCAATACGGGAACTTCCTGCTATTCAATACATTTGAATGGGGAGCCAGATGATGAGATGTCATTTCTGTGCAGTTTAGAGTGGCGACACATCTCAGATAGCAACTTCTGGATTTTTATATCTAGCTGTGCTCACCAAAAATTGCTGCCTGATTTGTACATAAATGATAATAAGTGCTGTTAACCTTACCATTAGTTTCATAGCCGAAAGCACAATCACAAAAATTATTTGGTTAACAATCCTAAAAATGCAAATAGAGATCTTTCAACACTCATAAAAATTGTTTTTTTTCCCCCAATTTGCTTTTAGAATTGCTGAGTGCTATTACTTGAGGAAAACATGCTTCTCAAAAGAATGTAGAACAAGTTCTATTCATACATTATCTGTGTCTAAAGTATACATTACTAAATAAGGCCTAAGTATATAACTCGGGAAACAAGCCTTTTGAATGGCAGTTGATTGTCAACAAAAGTCCCCACGGATGTCAAATGCTCTAATCCACCACATCTGAACTCAGTTGAATAGATTGAATAGATGGCGATTCAGTCTCATCTGATTTTTTAGGAGAAACCAAACTCTTTTCTTCTGTCAACTGTGAATGTCAGAAGGTCCTGGCATTGAGAAGGCAGCAAAATTGTTAACTGTTTCACTGAGGACTTAAAATGAACAGAACTGTTTTGTCTATGACGAACAACAGTACAAGTGTCCTTTTCTTTATTTTGTCTTGTGCTCAGCAGAATGAACACAAATGGAACTATCAAAAAAAAGTTTTGGATTGGGAGAGTGAAGATTTTAGTAAAATAAGACAGGCCAAGGTAGACTGGAAACAGCTATTTGTAGAGAAATCTACAGAAGAGTAGTGGGGGTCAGGGGGTTGGGGGGGGTGTGTGGATTCAAAAAGGAAATGGGGAGGTACAGGCCCAACATGTTCCCCCTAGGGTGATAGGAAGAATTAACAAACACAGGGAACCATGCATAGCCAGAGATATTCAGGATATGATGAGAAGGAAAAGAGAGGCTTTTAGCAGGTATAAGGGGAGCAAATCAGCGGAGGCATTAGTGGAATACAAAATAATGCAGGGTGGAGCTTAAGAAGACAATTAGGAGATCAAAGAGGTGATATGAGAAAGCTCTGGCTGGAAAAAGTAGGGAAAATCCCAAGATATTCTACAAGTGTATCAATGAGAAGAGGATAACCAGAGAAAGTGTAGGGGGCATTAGGGACCAAGGGGACAATCTATGTGTGGAGTTAGAGGACATCGGTAGATTGCTGAATGAGTGCTTCACATCTGTCTTCTTTTCAACAGAATGAGGATGATGGTAGAAATGCAGGAAGAGAGATTGCAAAGTTTGTGAGCAAATTGACATAGAGAAGGACAAGGTATTGGAGGCGTTGGCAGGCTTAAAAGTGGACAAATCCTCATGGCCAGGTGAATTGTGTGCTAGGCTGCTGTGGGAGGCAAGGGAAGAGATTGCAGAGACTCTGACCAAAACTTTTAAATACTCCCTGGCCACAGTGGCGGTGCCAGAGGATTGGGGAACAGCTAATGTGGTTCTGCTATTTAAGAAGAGTTGCTAAGATTAGCCAGGGAATTGCAGACCAGTGAGACCAGTGGTAGGGAAACTACTGGAGAAAACCCTGAAGGACAGAATCTATCTCCACTTGGACTGGGACTGGCTAGGTTTGATCAAGGATAGTGAGCATGGCTTTGTAAAAAGGATGTCATGCCTAGCAAGTCAGATTGTTTTTTTTGGGGAGGTGACCAGGTGAGGGTCGTGCAGTTGATGTAGTCTATATGGATTTCAGCAAACCTTCAAAAAGGTCCCAGGCTTATAAAGAAGGCAAATGCATATGGGATGCAAGGTAATTTGAGGAGGTGGATTCAAAATTGGCTCAGTTGTGGAATACAGAAGGTGATGACAGAAGGCTGCTTTAGTGTTTGGAAGCCAGCGTCTGGTGACATATCAAAGGGATCTGTGCTGGGTCATGCTACACAAGCAAAGTGGCCTTTCTTTACACTGACACTAAAGTTCTGCTCCAAATATAGAGTCATGATTCAACTTGACTTCTGTAGAGGAGTGATAGTCCCTCAAGGATGGAACCCTATTGAGTTTGCTTCTGAGCCATGCCACACTCCGATTTCAGATTAATACCCCAAAAACCAGCAAAACGACATCACACTGATTGTCCCACCGTGAGATATCCCACAGTTCCTGTGAAATTAGAAATACATTTTAAATGACTTTCACAAGATTTCAACAACCACAAAAAAGAAAGATATCATATAAGAAATATCTCCTGTAGTTTAGCAAGGGGACTACACTTTTGTGTGAAATCTTTTGTAGCACAGGATTACCACATGGTGGCACAGGCATTTTCTGGGAATAAGAATTTAAGATCAATAATGTTACATCCTGTATTACTTTGGTTAACATGTAATTAAATTTTGGCTTCACATCTTCCTAACAAAAACAAAAAGTTCACAGCTAATTATCTAAAGTAAGCACTTACACATTTTTAGTTGAAAAACCAGAATACTAAGTTTATGAATTTACACCCCCAGTTTGGATCTTTGACCGTTGAGGGTAGACATCACAAATTCATCAATGCAGTACCTGTGATTTTGCATTTTAATAGCTAGAGGATGTGGAGAGTAACAACTGAATATCTGGTGTGTGTTTTAAGTGGACATCGTTAGGTAACACAAGCACAGGATCATAAAGTCATAAAATGTTTTTCAGTCTGGAAGCCTGTGGTCAGCAGGGTGCCTCAGAGATCGGTGCTAGGGTCCACTGTTGTTTATCATTTATATTAATGATTTGGATGAGAATATAGGAGGCATTTTTATTAAGTTTGCAGATGATACCAAGACTGGTGGCATAGCGGACAGTGAAGAAGGTTATCTAGGATAGGGCCTGTTCCTGTGCTGTAATTTTCTTTGTTCTTTGCAATGGGACCTTGTTTGGGCCAGTAGGCTGATGAATGGCAGATGAAGTTTAATTTAGATAAACGCAAGGCGATGCATTTGGGTGGATCGAATCAGGGCAGGACTTACTCAGTTAATGGTAAGACATTGGGGATAGAGGGAAATGAGCCAAATGCAGGCAATTGGGACTAACTTAGTGGTTAAAAAAAAGGATGGCATGGACAAGGTAGAGCAAAGGGCCTGTTTCCATGCTGTAAACCTCTGTGACTCTAAGTGCACTGCATCATCAATTGGTACTATATCTATCATAGCATTTAATATCAGACTGTGGCTATGTTAGAATGGGAACAGAAAAGCAGGGCAGGTGATGGCAGAGCATATTGACATATCAGAGCATTGACACAGAACACTACAAACTGAACAAAGGGATATTCAGCTGAAATCATTGATTTGTTAGCAAATGGATGTAGAGCAGAAGATGGGACCTTGTTCACCCTCTAAAGTCAGCTTGTGGATGAACTTCAAAAGTAATCAATTAGTTAAAACATCCTGCAGACTTGATCAAATGTAAATGTTTCTTTCTCAGTCAAATAATAGTGAATTAAACAGGACTAAAAAGTCTGATGCGCACCCACCAGTAATGAAGTCAGCAATTTAACCCATAAAGGGTCAACTGAACACAATTTTACACAACCCGTCTGCTTTTACGTTTTGCAGGCAGGCCGATTGGCTAGGCAGCCTTTACATTTTCACACTATTTGGGCTGAAATAAAATTCAAAAATGTGTCTGAAGACTGAGATTTTTGTTTGAACATGTTGCTTAGTTTTTCCATCATAATTTATCTTTTGCAGGTCTGCAGCTCCCTGAGACTCCACAGTGGCTGTTCCCCTGAGGGGACACATTAGAAACACCAGCCCACACCCTGCCTCTTTTCAGCGCTCACATTAGTGCTAAGCCTATCATCAGCGCACGTCTCACTCTGGCTGGCGGTTACCCCCACGACTCTGTAACCTCCACGACTTGTCTGGGCTTGCAAAATCTCACTAACTGTCCTGGCTGGAGACAATACATGCCTCTTTAACCTGTGCTTAACCCCCTCTCCACTCACATTGCCTGTACCTTTAAGACTTGATTACTTGTAAAGATTCACATTCCAACCATTATCTTGTAAATTGAGTCTGTGTCAATGTATGCCCTGTTTGTGAACACAACTCCTCACTCACCTGAAGAAGGAGCAACACTCCGAAGGCTTGTAGTACCAAATAAACCAGTTGGACTTTAACCTGGTGATGTGAGACTTCTTACTGTGCCCACCCCAGTTCAATGCCAGCGTCTCCACATCATAGTGGTTAATTGGCCAGCCAGTGCAAAATCAAGTTGCTGGGCCAGCCATCGCTGGAAGCACATTTTGCGCCCACTTCCATGCCAGCCCAGTGCGTGTGCCCGAGAAATGGAAAATTCAGGCCTTTGTCTGAAATTGCGACCAATGTCAAACTCAATACTATTTTGAGCTTAATGCCCAACCTCATTTTTGGACAAAGAGTAAGAGGCGAACTTTTATCACCTATTTCTGGATTAGATTTAAAACCTAATTTCAGAGGTCAAAGATAACACTCCAATCCCCCAGAAACCTCTAGTAATCTATTAACATCAAAATTCTGGGGACATTTATCTGATACTTGGAAATGTGATGAACTAAAAAAAAACAGCACAGTCAATCATTCTTACTGGATTTTCTGACATCTAGTTAGAATTCTACAAGCAATTTCTAATCCACGCACTGTTTTCACCAAGAAGCAATGAAGCTGAAGGCTATACGCATTCTTCTCCCACAAGCATTTATGAGAATATTACAAAGGTTAACATTTATTTTTCCATTCTATCAGGGCATCAATATAACTTGACTTCTTAATTGAATCATCATTTTGGTAATTTCCTGGATTCATCAAGGTCAAAGATAAAAGGTGCTGGGGGAGAAAACAGATCATTCAATTAATGCACCCGAGTGTCAGTATCAATCATCATCAAATCTGATATAGAATGATCTAAAGTAGGCAAACCACCATCTGCGCCATTCCCACAATGCACATTGAAGGTTCGTTTACCAATCCTATGCTAGCAGCATTCAAAAGCTGGTCAGAGCAGAGATTCTGCTACGTTGAATCCAGCCAGGATCCCCCTCAAACACAGCTCCTCACTGGGAGGGTACAAATCAGTGAACGTCAATTTCAATTCCCCCTCCTATACCAACCCATTTCAATTTCCCAGAAAAACCACGCTGATGGTTCTGCAAGTAAGTGAAATTATCTGAAATTCAGGCTGTGGGTATAAATGTGTCAGTGCAAGCGGCACAGTGGTTGGCACTGCTGCCTCACAGCTCCAGGGACCCAGGTTTGATTCCTGGCTTGGGTAACTGTCTGTGTGGAATCTGCACATTCTCCCCATGTCTGCATGGGTTTCCTCCAGGTGCTCCAGTTTCCTCCCATATGTCTGAAAGATGTGCTGGTTAGGTGCATTGGCCGTGCTGGAGTGTGGCTACTAGGGAATTTTCACAGTAACTTCATTGCAGAGTTAATATAAGCCTACTTGTGACACTAATAAATAAACTTTAAAACTTTAAACTTTAAACTAAATTCACTAGTGCCTGATTTGAGCTTATTGGGTCAAACCCAAGTTGAAAGGTGGAAAGGACAACACATTGTGCCAACCCACTACATTACTCAGCATTACCATTTGGAAATATTTTGCATTTAGGGGTCACCTTCTGTTACTGCCCAAACAACATGATCACTTCATTAGATTCCACAGGGTGCTTCAAGTTGTTAATGGGTAGCTACAACATTTAAATAAAACCAGCCTAGATATAACTAAACACCTACCTTTGAAAGACCTCCTACTTCCAAGTAGAAACAGATGATGAATACATTCCAGGTGACCCACAGTGCCGTCCAGACAGCATACTAGGGGGAAGAAAAGGACAAGTTTGAGGTGATGTTCACACACAAATTTATGAATGAACATCGCTGAATAAACTGGTCAGCTGTATTTAAAGACGTTAAAATAGTGATTATTCAGCTGCACACGGATGCTTAACTATCCCACACTATCTGAAAGGTATCAAGATAATTGCAATGTTAGAACTGCAATATTAAATTAGGTTTAAGTCAATACTGATATTGATCAGCCGGAATAGCAACATGGCTGAAAATTCATTTTAAACTACTGTAAAACTATTATGGAAAACATCACTCTCAACCATTATTAGAGCAATGTCTGCATTTTTATATTTTCATCAATCAAAGGCAGCCAAAAATAGATTTTAATTCCAAATACTCATAACATCATCCAATGATTTACAACTATGTTGCTATCTCGCTTCAAGATGATAGATGGGGCACTAATTACTAGTATAAATACTGTTACACTCTCTCTCTGTTGCACATTTTGTGCACTTTCTTTACACTTTTTCATTGTATCAGAAAGCCTGTACAAACACCATGAAGTGGAACTAATTATATTGGATGGAAATTATGATCTAGTATTGTTTTGGTCCACTATATGGTTATTTTGACAAAACACGACAAGATAAAATGCAGTAGAAAGGAAATTGATTTCAGCATTCGTAATGGCATAAAAGCATTGTCAATTATAATCTCTACCCATATGACTGTAATATGCTCTTTAGTTTATTTTGGAATTGATGCTACAAAGATAGTGTTATTATGGCTGGCATTGAAGTTTTGTGTTGATGTTAAGAACTGCATCAGATGCATCTATGTTTTTTCAATCTCAGCACAATATGCAAAAAGTAACAAGAAAATCAATGCAATTTTTTGCAGACGCAGTTGGTACTGAATGTTAAACAAAGTGGTTTGAAATACTTTCAAAAAAGGACAACTCTGGTGTGTGTGGGTTGTGGTGGGTGCTAGGTTAACACATTTAAATAGCATCGCTCACATTGTCAGGGTAACCCAAGCATTTTGTAACAAATTAATGACTTTTGAAATGTAGTTGCTGATTTTTTTTGAGTTATGGAGTACAAGTTCATTGCAAGATCCCATAAAAGCAGTGTGACAGAGGTCTAGTTATTACGTTTTAATGATTTTAGTTGATGAATATTGTTGACCAGAACAATGGGGAAACGCCCTTCTCTTAAAGCCCGCAGACAGGAACCAGATGAAGAACTCTTGGTGCTAGGCACATCTGGAAGTGCCTGAACTGCCACACAACGTTCCTCCAAACCTATGCAACTCTGACATATAAGTTGGAATTTTCCAGTCCCGGCAGCATCGGGCATTGTTGTGGGTGGGACAGGAAAATTTGGAGAGCAGCTGATTTTCAAAATGTTCCCATCTCACTGTTACAATCCCAGTTGCTGTTCCAACTGGACTGAGAATCTCCGACAATGGAACACTGGCTCAAACGACCGTAACTTACTTTTTTTTGAAAAACTTGAACGAACAGAGTCACAGGGCCGCCAATTAACAACGGGAAAAAAACACTCATTAAACAAGAAGTTTGACTATAATACAACACTCCTTCACCCCACCTATACCTTCACGAAGCAAAAGCTTATAGCAGAGTTTATTAAGATCCTGGATTTTCCAGCCGTGTTCGTCCCTAAACCGGAGAATTCCACCCGAGGTCAAAGAATAAAGAACAAAGAACAATACCACACAGGAACAGGCCCTTCGGCCCTCCAAGCCTGCACCAATCATGTGTTCCTAACTGGACCATCCATTTGTATCTCTCTATTTCCAGTCGGTTCATGTGGCCATTTAGATAAGTCTTAAATGATCCTAGTGTGTCTGCGTCAACCACCTTGCCTGACAGTGCATTCCAGGCCCCCACCACCCTCTGTGTGAAACATGCCTCCCGCATATCTGTATTGAACCTTGCCCCCCCTTACCTTGGGCTTGTGACCCCTTGTGTTTGTCATTTCTGACCTGGGAAAAAGCTTCCAAGTGTTCACCCTATCTACACCCTTCATAATTTTATAAACTTCTATTAGGTCACCCCTCAACCTCCGCCTTTCCAGGGAGAACAACCCTAGCTTACTCAATCTCACCTCACAGCTAATACCCTCCATACCAGGCAACATTGGACCTTCGCATGGTCCACCCACCCCCTCCCTCCCACAATTCCCGTGGCGAGCAGTATGGGAAAATTCTGCCTCTATGTTTTAACACAATGAAATGATTTGTCTTGTATATTTAGCAAGGTAATTAACCTGTGTGCTGTTCTATGGGTACCAATCTTAATTCATCATGTCATGACGGTATTATAAATCTTTAAAGAAGTTAAAAAGGCTTCCCAGTTGCAACGTGACAGTTTTTGTGGATTGAACCATTTTATCTCTCAAGAGGACATGAATACTTTATCTAATATTGAATGACTGTTGTCTCAGTCAGGAGTCAAATAAAACTCCAACAACACTTCCAATATAAAATTGCAAATTTGCCTTCTCACATCTAAAGGCTTTGGTTACTTAAAACACAAGTGGGAGAAGACTTCTGACTGTTCATTCAATCACCACAATCCCTCATTTGGGACCATGATGCAACACTGATGTGTCATGATATAGCAACCACCTTGGCTCCCTGCTAAAGATATAGCAGGGCATTCAAACTGCTTCTCAGAGACGCAGGTATATGAGAAACAATTACTATTTACCTTCAATTGAGGTAATTCTCCCAGCCCACTGCACTGTTCTAGCAGCACAATGGGCCGAGAGTCATCAGTGGAGGTCATTTATTGGGCTCCCCACTGGGCATAGCAGCCTCCGTGTGTCTCCAGGGTAATGTTTGTTAGAGCAATCAGCTCCATGCCGGAAATCGGCGTGGAGCTTATTTCCATATTTAAATCTGCATTTAAATATCAGGTCCGGGTTTGAAATCACCGGGCCCACAAGCATCTCCCCACCCTCCCCTCACCAGGAGTGGTTCACTCCAACGGGGTTTACCACTACTCCCCAGAGAACAGGTGGCAGACCTTTTGGAGGAAACAGAAGCCATGGATGACCCCTGGAGGTCAGGAGTTAGGGGATTGCCTCCTGGGCATTGCCAGCCTGGCATTGCCAGCATGGCCCTGTGGCAATGCCCAAGGGTACCTTGGCACAGCCCACTGGGTAACGGGCAAAGACCAAGGGGCGGGGCCTTTTGACATGGGGCCTAGAGGGGAGCGATCGCCAGGGGTGGGGGGTTCCTGCTGCCAATCTGCAAAAGGATGGTGGGCAGAGAGAGGGAAGGGGGTGATGGGGGCTGGCCATCCGGGGCAGGCTGGGTGGACATTGGTGCTGGCCTGGAGAGATCTGAAAAGCCAGCAATCAGAGGGTGTGGGTGTCTGAAGGCAGCAATGGGGAGTCGCAGGGCTGGCCAGTGATCGGGATGGCTAGCAGTCGGGAGGCCAGCAGCATGGGGCCACTATGCATGCGCCGATCTCCGCTCTGACAGTTCAGCGCATGTACAGTGGCCTGCTCAGCACTATGCTGCTGGCCTGTCCGGTGGGACTGGGCCTCACCCCTGATTTTCAGTGTGAATCTCCACAGTGTTCAGAGTGTGGGGGGATTCATTTTGAAAATTCACTGAAGAACCAGTGGGAGTTACTGTAATTTTTACACAAATTTGGCACTTAAATTTTTTTTTTGGGAGAATCGCCCCCATCTAGTTTTTGTGCGTGTGGTAGTGTAAGTGAGTGACACATCATGTTTTTATTACCCTCTGGGATAAATGTATGAGAAATAAACTAATCATCCTCCTTTTTAAAATACTAAAGCTTGTTGCTGTGTTATTTTAAGTGATTCAATTATCCCCAAGAGCAAAAAAATACAAATACATCCACGTACATATATTTTATCACAAGCAATAAAACATAGCAACTTAAAGTTGTCTGTGCCACTCAGTACTATCATTAGCCAAAATATTGTGTGATTTCAAGAAGAAATTAGATATAACCCTTGACACTAAAGGGATATGAGGAGAAGGCAAGATCAGGATGTTAGATCTGATGATCAGCCATGATCAAAATGAATGGTGAACAGGCACACAGGGCTGAATGACCTACTCTTTCTTCAATTTTCTATATTTCTATAAGATTACCACAATATTTTCTGAACTGATTATTATCGAAAAATATGTTGTGGATTTGAATAATTCTCTGATCTTATTTAACACTTCTCAACATTAATAATTTCCACCTCAGTTAAGCATTTGTTTGGTTCAGCCACCGAATTAGAAACTTTGTTGCTTCAAGACTCACTGTGGAACTGAGCACAAAATCTAAGCTTGCATTGGATTGTGAGAGGCGCCATTCCTTCAGATTCAATGTTAAACCAAGTTTACAGTCAGGAGGAGGAGAAAAAAATCCCAAATCTGCACTTTATACAGATAAGCATTGGGTGTCCCTTTCTGTCCTGGCCAACATTCTTCCCTCAATCAACTTTATTCAGAAAAAAATATCTTAACCTGACAATTAATCTGATGTGTTGATTGTGGGATATTGCTACACACAGCTGGTTACCGTTTTTGATCCCGGAAAATTCTCTGCCCTTTAATTGATTGGCTGTGAAGTGGTTTCAAATGTGAGGATGTGTAGCACTATCATTTAGAAAATTATACCTCAAGGGCTACTTAACTGAGAGCTTTTCTTTTAACAGGATGTTATTGTGCACAGGTCTTGTGTGTCAGAAAGTGTTTTGATTTTATGTATTCTGACAGAAATTCATCACTGTTTGTTATTTTCTCATCTTCTTGATTCCCTGCTCACTCTAGTGAAAGTGCATATACTGGCACTCATGCACAATGCAGCCATTGATTTAAATGCATGTTAGTGGATGTAGTATATCCAAAGCAAATGTACAAACTATTTCATCCTGAAACTACACTTGCCATCTTATTTGTCATGAAACCATTAGTTTATGACGATCTTTATTGTGTGTGTTTGATATTGTCATTAGTTTGAAATGTTTTTACACTAATTATAACATAGGGGATGGTAGCAACCAACAATTATTTGAGGCCCACTAAAAGGCGCCTTACGCTATTCACTTTGAGGTTCAAAGTCCAACAGGTGGAATTTTCCATTCTGGAGAATAAGTCCTGCGAAGGATAGGAAAGTCAGTCCGATTCCCACTGGGTTGGAGTGTGATTTTCTGCTTCTCAGCTCATTAATTATGCATCCGCAAGGAATATCATAGTGGGATGGGCAGGGGATCAATGGTCCCACTATGACCTCATGGGTCGAAGGTCTTGGTGCCATACTTAAGCTGCACCTGGAAGGGCATTCACTCAGTAGAGGTCAGGTTTGTGTTGTGAGGGAATCAATGGCGTCCAATAAAAACCAAACCCTCAACAACATTTTGCAGCAAAGCCTCCCTAAGGATTCATTACAGGCTGTCCAGAAAAGGTGAAAGATCCCCTTTCTGTGGGTTGGGAGTAGAAGGTCCTTCCACCTAACTACACTAACCGGGAGGTGGTCACCATGAGTTTAGTACCTGAAGCAAACAAAAAAAAGGACCACCCTGTAACGCCACAAAAGATGAATGTTCTCTGCTGCTTCTCCAGGGTAATTGAAACTTCTGCTCACTTCAAACTCACACTCTCATTAGAGCATCAGACAGTCTGAAGGTTAGACCCCAATATCATGCATGACCAACAGATAGGACATCAACACTGAAAATGTGCCAGCCACTTTAAGCTCAATATCTCATGTAAGGTCCAGCACAAACAAATCCCTCACTGAGGAGGGCTCATCAAGCATTGCTCTTTAATCCATAGTGCACACAGTCAATCCATCCATCTTTATGCAGGATTAAGACAGAGAGATCTCACATAATGAAAGGCCCCAAAATTGAGGGCCCTCTTGCCATTCAAGGAATGGGCAAAAGAGCTGGTTGGAGAAGGAGGTGAAATAGGCTTCCCCAAACAAGGCAATGAGGACACACCCAGTATAGATCAACAATGTGTGGACAATGACTGTGAGTGATTTACAATGAACCTGCCAAGTTAACTGTAACTCTGTATTCTGAACACCAGCAAGTCAAAGAGAAGAGCATCCTTGATAGAAGACTCAGCCTCAGCCCCAAGACCACCTCCACGGAGAAAGCAAACCTATCCTCAGATGAAAATCTATCATGTATTCACTTGCACTCTCCAGGAGCACGGGTGCATACACTTCAGTGAGGACTTAGTTTTAGAGTAGGCTTGGGATTCGACATATAACACAGTGGAAAAATTCACAATTCCAATTGTATAGCATTTTTCATGCAATTGGAATGCCAGAAGCCTTCAACAATTCAGCACTCCCTCATTATTGTACTAAAATATCAATTTTAGATTTTGTTGAGTCTCAAGGGGGTGACTTAAACTCACAACCTCCTATCTCCAAAGCAAGAGACAAGGCTGACCTCATAATAGTGTAATAACTCCACTGAGGTGAAAGTCCCATCACCAAGTTACTTTATTTACACCATACATCTACACACAGCCAGGTCTCCAATTGCTCCCTGCTGGATGCAGGCTGGGAGTCTGACAGACCTGCTTTAAATAGGGAGCATGAGGCTCCCTGGTTTAATCATCAATTAAGACTCATCAGGTAGTTCTTTTCATGGGCCAAACGAGTAAAAAGAACTCAAATTAACTGAGGGACAAATTAAGAGGGGCAGACTCCCAAAAAGGAAGGGGGGGAACGGCCCAAACAGAAACCAAAGTCAAAAGGAAACTTAAAACATCAAATTAAAATGTGATTATCGGGTTCAATAATACACCCCAGCTCCTGCAGTGCCCAGCAGGCACAGAGGATGTCAACTGTGCCCATGGATACCACATGCTCCCTCTTTAGGGACACCTGGCCACAAATATAGCCGTGGTAGAGGGGCAGATAGTTAGGATGGATGACCCCGTCGATCGCCCACTGCCTGGGCCTAACTTATGACTCATCTCGCCAGGCCTAGGGGCATGTTCACAAGGAGGTCATTCTCCTGACCTGCTGGGACTCATCAGGTAGTCCATACTCTAGCAAGCCAGCCTCATTAACCTGGCTGAAGTCATTACAAATGGTAAATAATTGTTTATTAAATTGCAGTAGTTATCAATGAGTTAATAATATTACTTTGTCTAAAAACTGTGATCTGCAAAGACAATTCGAGGTGGTTATGTATCATATATTTGGATTGGACATAGTCAGATGGATCATCCAAGTTCAGTGCTCAGTGAAGTGTGGGTAACTGTAAGAACTATTCAACTTGAATTCTGACAAAAAACCTCTAATTTTTGCTGATTTTCTCTTTTTATTTCCCTTCCCTCTCTTGGAGGTGCTGACTCTTACTTGTACTGAACATGTTGGTAATGACAGCTTCTTCAACGAGCTGGCCACTCTTTATAAGTAAGCAGCATACGGTGGTGACTCCTAACACTCAGTAGGTTACTTGACCATGGGGGCCATCACAACGAAGACTGATTCCATTCTCACTCAACAGCAGACCTCCCGGTGACGGTCACTGGTGTTATAATGTAACCAATGAGAACATGCTGACCCAGTAGACAATGTAACCAATGGCAAAATGATGCGAGGGTCAGCTGACCCAGTATAAATAGAAGGTAGATGGGGATAGTGTGAAGCTTGTGTAGCCCAGAGCATGGCTTGAGTGTTGATTAATAAAGTTTCTTTGTTAAATCTTTTTCTTTGATTTATTTTCTAAAGCAAAGTTTATCTCTTTTATTGCTTTCAAATGAACATCCTTATTTCCAGACAAACAACTGGAACAGCAACTAGGAGCAGAAGTGAGTGCCGATTACTGTCTTTCTCCAGAGAGCAACAGTGGCTCCTCTCCAGGAGTATTTCTACAACCAGGGTTTTCCTATTGCTTTCTTCACTGTCCCAGAGGAAAGTCCTGAGAAAATCTGATGCCTCTCAGTCTCTCTTATTTGTTATAGAATTGATGACAGTCACGACTCCGGCAGTTCAAGGTCATTTCAAGTACCTCCCCTGTTTGTGATACACCTTGTTCTTTTCTGTTCTTTGCTGCACTGTGTTCCCACCAAGAACGTGCTGTGAAATCTACCTCAGCTCTTTATCTGTATAGCAGGAGAATCTGGTAATTCTACTCACCGAGAATAAATTTCAGCAACATTGCAAGACATAAAAAGAGGGAGAGAGAGTGTGCTCCTCTGTTGATCCAACGGAAAGAGTGTGACATTTAAGTGTTTGGTACCTCCTGATATGCTCCCACTGGGTGAAATAATGTACGAGAAGCTCATTATCACATCTGAGATTAGAGGTGTTCAGCTTGGGGAATTTCACTTTAACGTGGATAGAATAACCTTGCATAATAATTCATCAGGATTCCGTAGAATTACTAAGAACTACATAGCATACATAGCGTAGAAACAATTTTCATGGCCTAACTGGCCCATGAAAACATTTACGTTCCACACTCAAGCCTCCTCCCATCCTACATCTATCAGCAAACCTTTCTATTCCTTTCTCCTTCATTTCATAGAATCCCTACAGGGCAGAAGGAGGCCATTCAGCCCATCAAGTCTACACCCAATCACAATCCCACCTAGGCCCTGTAACCCTACATATTTACCCTGCTAACCCCCTTGATACTAGGGTCAATTTAGCATAGCCAATCCACCTACCCCGCACATCTTTGGACTGTGGGAGGAAACTGGAGCACCTGGAGGAAACCCACGCAGACACGGGGAGAACATGCAAACTGCACACCTGAGGCCAGAATTGAACCCAGGTAAAAGCAAATTACTGCGGATGCTGGAATCTGAGACCAAAGAGAAAATGCTGTAAAATCACAGCAGGTTTGGTAGTATCTGTAAAGGGAGAAAAGAGCTGATGTTTCAAGTCCAGATGACCCATTGTCCCTGGCGCTGTGAGGTAGCAGTGCTTATCCTTAGCTGTCCTCCCAGTCAATGCTATTTGCTTCTGCTACAAGCTACACCACATAGTAGGGAGTTCTAAATGTCCACCGGTCTCCAGTAAAGAGGTTTCCTCCAAATTCCCCACTAGGTTTCTTGGTCACTATCTTTTTTTGATGCTCTCTGGCTTTGCTTTTCCCTGATGTGGAGATGTCGGCATTGGGCTGGGATAAGCACAGTAAGAAGTCTCACAACACCGGGTTAAAGTCCAACAGCTTTATTTGGTAGCACAAGGCACAAACTTTCGAAGTGCTGCCCTTTCATCAGGTGAATGGGAATCCTATTCACAAACGGGGCATATAAAGACACAAACTCAATTTACAAAATAATGGTTGGAATGTGAGTCTTTACAGATAATCAAGTCTTAAAAAAGATCTTCTCTGGAGCCTTCAACTTGTCATCGATGAAGACGAACATCTCACCAAGGCCAACCCCAAATCCCCACTTCTTGCCTTCAAACAACCGCACAGCCTCAAACAGGCCATTGCCTGCAGCTAACTACCCAGCCTTCAGGAGAACCATGACCATGACACAACACAACTCTGCCACAGCAAGCTCTGCAAGACATGCTGGATCATGGACACGGATGCCATCATCTCATGTGAGAACACCATCCACCAGGTACACAGTACATACACTTGCAACTCTGCCAACGTTGTCTACCTGATACTCTGCAGGAAAGGATGTCCTGAGGCATGGTACATTGGGGAGACCATGCAGACGCTACAACAACAGATGAATGAACACCACTCGACAATCGCCAGGCGAGAGTGTTCTCCTCCTATTGGGGAACACTTCAGCGATCACGGGCACTCGGCCTCTGATCTTTTGGTAGGTGTTCTCCAAGGCGGCCTTCACGACACACAACAACACAGAGTCGCTGAGCAGAGACTGATAGCCGAGTTCCGCACACATGAGGATGGCCTCAACCGGGATCTTGGGTTCATGTCACACTATCTGTAACCCCCACGACTTGCCTGAGATTGCAAAATCTCATTAACTGTCCTGGCTGGAGACAACACACATCTCCTTAACCCTCTCTCCATTCACGTTGTCTGTACCTTTAAGACTCGATTACTGTAATGACTCGCATAATTTTGTAATTGAGTTTGTGATTAAATGCCCTGTTTGTGAACAGAACTGCCACTCACCTGATGAAGGCGCAGGGCTCTGAAAGCTTGTGGCTTGTACTACCAAATTGGACTTTAACCTGGAGTTGTGAGGCTTCTTACTTTGCTTTTTCCCACATGCAGAAACACAGGATTGATATTTCTGGAGGAGGTGGACATGTCTACTATAGAAACCTCCTTTGAAAGGGCTCCATTTCCCAAATTCTCGTATCATGATGCAGTCAGACCCCACACCTCTGGAGACATTTGGAGGCAAGCACTGAAGCATGCTGGTTGGAAGGCTTGCCTCAGTTTGCTGGATTTTGACCCAAATGTATAAGGGCTGTTTGGCACACTAGATTTCATCCCTCACCCATCCTACTCCCCTAATCCCCCAGGCCACCTCTATGCCCGGTCATACCTGCCACATCATCTCCATGCCGTACCCCTCCCACCCCCAACATGCCCCATCCCAATTTCTCTCCATATCACCAAGACCATCCATGCTCCCTCATATTCTCCTTGACCCCTCCATACCTTCATGGCCCTCCCATTCACCACCAATGATCCCTCCACCCCACCGCCCCCCCCTCCATAGCCACTCACCTGGTATGCACAATGGCAGACCTCAGCAGCCATGTATACATGAGTAAATGGAAACTTCTCACAATCTAATAGAGCCCTCACTCATACACACTTAATACTGAAAAGGACTACCCTTGACAGCATGATGCTGAGTCTATTGCATTCACTGCTCCCAATGTGGTCTCCATATTGGGGACGCTATTTGCAGATTGGATGACTGCTTTGTGAAACACGTTTGCTCAATCCACAATCATGATCCCAACTTTCCTGTTGCTTGCCATTTAACTCAACACCTTGCTCTCATGCCCACGTGTCTGTCCTTGTCTTGCTTCAATGCTCCAGAGAAGCCCATTGCAAGCCAGAGGAACAGCAAATCATCTTCCAGTTGAGCAACCCTTGGCACTCAACGTTGAGTTCAGCAACTTTAGATTTTGACTGTTCTGCTCCGTCTTAAACCCCCTTTTCTAATAGCTCATACATGTGTTGTCTCAATATCATATTGGATAATGGAAATGAATTGGCTAAATATTTCCTAGAGGTGAAATTAAGGGGTGGTCAGATTGAAGTTCTTAAAACAATGAAGGGAACTGACAGAGTACATAGGGAACTATTTCCAGCTATTTGGGGAAACTTGAAACAAAGCACACATAATAAGAACTAAGCATTATAGAAGTTAATTTATAATGTGGAAGGAACTACCTATCAGAGCAGTGGAAGCAGATTCAATAATAAATTTCTATAGCAAGGGGGCAGTTTGTAAGGCAATGGGAAAAGTGTAGATTAATTAGGAACATGGAAACAGAAGTTGGCATTTTAGTTCTTCAAACCTGTTTTGCTATTCAGTGAGATCATGGCTGATCTGCAACTTAACTCCATGCATCCACTTTAATATCTTTCTTCACAAAAAATCTCAGATTTAAAATGAACAATTGCCCCAGCATCAATTGCTATTTGCAATTAGAAGTATTTCCCAATTTCATTCCTGCAAGGTCTGGCCCTAATTTTTCACCTATGGGTAAAAAATGTTACAGGGGCAAGTTTCTCTCTAAAGGGGGAAAGGGGGTGCGAGGGGCATCTGCCATTGCCTACCCCTCGTATATTAAGCCCTAAGTTCTAATTGTGGATTCCCCAATCAGCGGGAATTGTTTCCTTCTATCTGTCCTAGCTATTCCCCTAAATATCTAGAATACAGCCCAGATTTTACAGGATCACTCCTCATGAATAAATATGACTAGTTGATGCCACAACACGGACTCTTGTGAGACACCACTCGTCATTTCCTGTCAGTTAGAGTAATTGCCATTTATCCCAACTCTCCGTCTCCAGCCGCTGAAGCCAATTTCCCAACCAGGTCAACAATATACCTTCAAATCTCTAAGATTCAACTTTAGTTAACAGTGTCTTACGAGGGACTTTATCAAAGGCATTCTGTAAGTGCATATAACAATATTAATCGACATTCTCCTGTCATTACTTTTTCAAAAAATTCACTTAGGTTTGTCGCACACGATCGACTGGATAGCTTTACTCAAAAAGTGCAGTCAAATTGCCTTGTTCCAAACGATAATATTGAGTGATTCTATGTTATGATTCTATGAATGCAGAAAAAGGGCAGAATCTAATGGTCTTAGAATATGAGCGCGAGAGGCTAGAGTTTCCGAATCACCACGTCGCTTTCAATATGCCCTTCTGGGAGATATTCCAGGAGGACTCCCAGTAAGGAGAGCAGAAACCAGTGGTATTTCACAAGGATCCATATTGGGGGCATCAGCTATTCACCATATTTACTAATGATTTAGATGAGTAGATAGAAATCCACATATCCAAGTTTGCCAGTGACACAAAGATGAATACCATTGTAACCAGTATGGCTGGAAAAGATAAAGATAGTTTAAGTTAATGGGTCAAACTGTGATCAGTGGATTCAATACAAGTAAATATGAGATCAACCATGGCAAAGAAATCAAAGACCCTTCAGCCTTAGAGCTGCTGCCACTCCCAGTGCCAGAGATGCGCAATGCCCCTACAGGATGGAGAGCCCCCAAGGAGCCTTCTGAAGAGATTTTCAATTTCATGAAATACATGGTAGCCACACTCACAGGTCACAACAGGAAGATCCCAACAAAGTCCTCAGTCAGCCCACAAATGGGCAGCTAATAGGTGGCATGGTGGCACAGTGGTTAGCACTGGGTTCTGGACCTGGGTTCAATTCTGGCCTTAGGTCACTGCCTGTGCAGAGTCTGCTCATTCTTCCCGTGTCTATGTGGGTTTCCGGCATGTGCTCCGTTTTCCTCCCACATTCCAAAGAAGTGTGGATTAGGTTGACTGGCCACGCTAAATTGACCCTTGTGACAGGGGGATTAGCAGGGTAAATATGTGGTTTACTGGAATAGGGCCTGGATGGGATTGTGGTCAGTGCGGGCTTGATGGGCCAAATGGCCTCTTTCTGCACTGTCGGGATTCTATGATTCTAATTTTCCAATTCAGGGCTACCGTCCATTGCCAATGAAGTCCCACCTCCGGGAAGGTCACCCAGAAGCAGGAATATGTTGGACTGTGGTCCTGACAGCAAGGATTTTCTTCCCGATCCTGCTGTTAGGCCTGCCTTACTTCAGACAAATAGTTGTAAAAATGTGTAGTTTGCGAAACAGCAAGATTCTTTCAGTAATCCTTTCTGGTCCCTTCCTCATTCCCCATTTAACAGCAAAATGGTCCAGAAAACAACTGGCCCATTTCCATCATTTAACTGCTGCTCTGCGCAATCCTTGTTTCTGATGCACCATTAGCCCATTCACCTGGTGGGTGGAAGGTTGCAGCTAAAAATAACAATCCCAGGATTAAGAGACAGATGGGAATATTCTCAAAAAGCTTTAGTAACTCACTAAACCCTGAACAACACATCAACAGCTTTACATTTCAGGTTTAGCAGAGTCCTCTATTAAGGTTCTGAGTCCTCTCAGCTTGGTACTTAGTAATAGTAAAACGCTGCTATTTTTATCTTCTAGCTATTCCTCTTGCTGTTCTGCTTTGTTGAAGTAAAGAATTTAAAAAATTAGCGAAGGGTCTCCATTATATTTTCTGACTTTCCCTGTGCGCCATCTTGAGCCAGTTTTAGCCACCAGTGGGCTCAAAATACTACGAAAGTCGGGAAACATGATTCATGCCAGTGACATGGTTCCCGATTTTCCACACACCTCACTGATGACCTAACTAGGTTCCTGCTCAGGAAGGTCAGGAACTGCATTTTAAATACATTATAAGATCATTAGCAAGCCTTCCCCGCAGATAAAAAGCAACTGGTCATTCTTCTGATCACATGTGGACCATTGTCATTTGCCATTATTCACAACTTAACTTCCCCAGAAGCACCAGATACCAAAATATTATGACCCTAAGCCACCTCTGATCCTGAGAAGGAATCAGTTTTACTCGACAATCCGGGAGACAGGGGAGTCTATGACGCATTTCTAAACAAGGTTGCTATGACTGGCAGAAGTTTGTGAATTTGGATTAATGCTTAATGAGATGCTAAGAGATTATTTGGTATGCAGGCAGTAGCCTGTGGGCAGTAGCCCAACTGGGCTGCAAACAGGAGCAACAGAACAGGCGCTACAGCTAACCTTATCATTGGAAAATGCGGCAAAAATGAGTTGCAAGATATCCCGATGGTAGTGGACACCCACTTGAGCTTTGGCGATTACATTGTCTCTCTCAGGGAGGATCCAGGTCCAGCGCTGAAAAGTTGCAAGAGACCCATGAGGCACATGAACCGCTGAAATTCCTCAGTCTTAGACGGACTAGGGTGCAATGACTTCATTGAGGCACAGGAGATTGGAATCTTGGAGTATGAACTCTCTGATTGAGGTCATAATTGCATGCCTAATCAGGGAGCCTCACCCATATATATATAAATGGGAGTGACAGGGTTTCTGGCACTCCAAATTCTGACTGCATATTGTTATCTCAGTAAATATCCAGGTACAAGAGTTCAAATCTCACCACAGCAGCTGGAGAATTGGAATTCAATGAATTAAGTAAATTTGCAATAAAAAGCTAATACAGTATTGAAGGGGAACCAGATTTGGGAATATTGGAAGGAGAGACAGAAAGGAAAAGGAGGAATATAGCTTTGTTAGCCAAAGAAGAGATCAGTGCAGTAGTGAGAAATGACATAGGCTGGAGATCAAGATGCAGAATCAGTCTGGATAGAAATAAAAAATAGCAATAAGAAACAGGGAAATAAGTCTCCAGAGGGGGTAATCTTTAGGTCCCCCAACAGTAGTTTCACAATGGAGCACAGTATAAATGAGGAAATATTGGGGACTTGTAGGAAAAGTACAGCAGCAATTATGAGTGATTTTACTATAGTAAGAGGTCTCACAACACCAGGTTAAAGTCCAACAGGTTCAGAACTCCCACCCACCTGACAAAGGAACAGCCAGTTCTGAAAGCTAGTGTGTTTGCTACAAATAAATCTGTTGGACTTTAACCTGGAGTTGTGAGACTTCTTATTGTGTTTACCCTAGTCCAACGCCGGTATCTACATATCATGATTTTAATATACATATAAACTGGATTAATCAAATTGGCAAGGATAACCTCAAGGAAGAGTTCATTGAATGTATCAGAGATAGTTTCTTGGAGCAATATGTTGTGGAATCAACCAGGGAGCAGGCTATTGTATATGTGGTGCTGTTTAATGAGGAGGGATTAAAGATCTCATAGTTAAGTATCCTCTTGGGAAGAGTGATGATAGTATGATAGAACTCAAAAGTCAGTTTGAGGGCAAGAAACTAGAATCCCACACTCAAATTCTGGAGTTAAATAAAGGTAATTACACAGGCACAGGGACAGGTTTAGCCCTAATGGACTGGGAAGGAAGGCTAAAAGGCAGGACAGTTGATGATCCGTGCAGACGTTTAAGGAGATAATCAATTTCTCCCAACTCAAATATAATTCTAGAAAGGAAAAAAAATTGTAAGAACGGTATAAAACATCCATGGCTAAGTATAGAAGTTAAAGACAACATAAATGCAAGATCTAAGACATTGTTAAAGCCAATGGTGGACTAGAAGATTGGGAAACTTTTAAAGGTCAACAAAGGGTTATTAAAAAAAGTAATAAAAAGAGCAAAGGAAAATTATGAAAGAAAACTAGCACAAAATATAAAAAAAAGCAAAAGCTTTTATATGAAAAGGAAGAGAGTAGCTAAAGTGAATGTTGGACTCTTGGAGGATCAGACCAGTGAGTGAATAGTGAGAACATAGGAATGGCTGAGACACTAAATCAATATTTTGGCTCAGTTTTCACGGTAGAGGACATTAATACCATCCCAATAATAACAGATAATGCTGCAGTAATAGAACAATCATAACCAATGGGGAAATACTCCTCAGCAAGCTTTTGGGATTGAAGGCAGACAAGTCCCCAGGACCCAATGGCTTACATCCTAGTTTCTTAAAGAAAGTGGCAGCGGAGATGGTGGATCCATTGCTTATAATATTCCAAAATTCCCTGGATGCAAGAGCTTCCAGTGGATTGAAAAAATACTAATAAAATACATTTATTCAAAAAGAGAGGGAGGCAAAATGTAGGAAACTACAGATCAGTTAACTGAATATCTGTTTTGGGGAATTGTTAGGAAATAATCTAAGGACATTTGAAAGTTAAAATGCAATTCATCAGAGTCAGCATGGTTTTTTGAAGGGTAAATCATGTTTGACTAATTTGCTAGAGTGCTTCAAAGATATAACAAGCAAAGTGGGTAATGGGGTTCCTGAAGAATGAGGGGAGATCTAAGCGAGGTCTATAAGATGCTAAAGGGGATTGACAGGTTAGACATAGAGAGGATATTTCTGGAATGCAAGGTCATAGTTTTAGGATATGGGGGGTGGAGGGGGTAGCAGATTCAAAACAGAGATGAGAAATTATTTTCTTCAAGAATGGCGGGATTAAATTTAAGGGAGATTGACAGATTTTTAATTAGTAATGAGCTGAAAGGCTATGGAGAACGGGCAGGAAAGTGGAGTTGGGGCTGAGATAAGATCAGCCATGATCATATTGAATGGTGGAGCAGGCTCAAGGGGCTGAATTGTCTACTCCTGCTCCTAGTTTTTATATTCTTTTGATGATCATGGAACCACGAGATTGTCATAAACTTTAATTAATCACTATGATCAGGAGAAACAGTAGAAAAGAACAGAAGCTTGCTCAGTGAGGATACATATCAGGATTCTAGCATCACAAAGTTTTCAGCCATTAAAGCAGTTGCATTAATCATGTTTTTTGAGAGACAAGGCACCTTGTTGGGTTGGAAATATCAAAGGTGATTCCCCTGCACAGAGGAATTTCAAATTAAGGCAGCAGATGAGAAATTTGATGTACTGAAACATTGCACTGTTATTACCCAGTGGGAGGCTACTTAATTATGTAATGATGGTTGGTTGGAGTGAACATGATTGACAGAAATTAGCAAAATGCTTACTTACCACCACAATATATCGAGGTCTGTACTGAATTGTACCAAAAAGACCAAGTATGACAACAATGATGTGCAAGAAGTTTGCTAGAATTGGGGCCCACTGATATCCCAGGAAGTCAAAGATCTGTCTCTCCAACGCAGCAAGCTTGAAAGGAAAAGAGAGAAAAGAACTGAGTCAAACCACAGCGACCATTGTTTACATAAAGATAAGAAATTCAATTCGGATTGTATTGTATCACATTTCTTGAAGAACATGTGCCAAAGTGCTTTACTCACATTACTGTGCAGCATATTGACCGTTGTTAAGCACCCAGCCGAGGGACAATTTTAAGAGTTTGAATTCTGCTGCAAAGACTTGCTGACTGCAATTTTACACATTTTTACATCAATTAGTCTGATTGGCCTGCTAATATTCAATGACACAGATTGTTTCCAGCCACATTTAATCCCTATTTCAGAATTAGTCTGGGTTTGAAGACCGAAGTGAAAACTATAGATGGGCAGCCTTTGTGTTACCCTTTTAAACTACAACATAAATAAAACCAATAAACCCTGCAATCTCTATTTGAGCAATGCGTCTAATTTCAAAAGGCAAAAAACAAGCTCATTCCCAGTACACAATGACCCAGGATTGTCCATTTACCATTGACAATACTTTTACGAGGGAATGAATAAATGCAAACAAAATCAGAACATCTCACGCTCTCTGGGTGTGATTCTATGGGTTGAATTATACAAGGTGCCATGGTCCCTGCTCTCCCCTGCATCTACTGCCTAAAAGATTGGGGGAGAGTCAGGCACGTGAAAGAACAGTTGCCCCACAGCCAGTTAATGGGCTGGAGATGGGATTTCTGCCCCTCAGGGACAGAACATCCCGCCTCAGAGATCTGCTGGCCAACCAGAGGCCAACAGCTCACACTGTGAGCACTGGCCACTCAACAGAGATCTTGGGTTCATGTCGCACTATCTGTAACTTGCCTGTGTTTGCAAAACCTCACTCACTGTGCTGTCTGGAGACAATACACATCTCTTTAACCTGTGATCAGTGCTCCTTCCACACACATTGTCAGCCACTTTAGGACTTGAACAGCAGGTTAGGTGTAAAGATTCACATTCTAATCAGTAATCTCTAAACTTTCTGTGCTTTATATGCTCTGTCCGAGGCCAGAACTCTCCATTCACCTGACGAAGAGGGAAACCTCGAAAGCTTGTGAGTTTACTACCAAATAAATCGGTTGGACTAAAACCTGGTGTTGTCAGACTTTTTACTGCTGGTCCTGCACTCAGAGCTTAAGGAAGCATTTGGTGATGAATCGGAATCTGGGCAGGATTTACTGCCTGCACTCACCTCAAAACTGGAAAATTGCTCCCAAAATCAATGGACCTTTTCATGGTCTGTGCCCTCTCCAACCCCCTCCCCAATCGCTACAATTGCCATGGCAGAACCCCCCCCACTGTAAGTGTTTGAAGGGTGAGTAGGTGATGAGCAGGCCCCCTGCTGGGCTTTATGTGCCCTGTCTTCTAATCTATCAGAAATAGGTACCACATGGTAGGTTGTTGCATAAGGTTAAATCGCACGGGATCCAGGGTGAGGTATCTAAACAGATAAAAAATTGGCTTGATGACAGGAGACAGAGGGTGGTTGTAGAGGGTTGTTTTTCAAACTGGAGACCGGTGACCAGGGGTAGTGCCTCAGGGATCGGTGCTGGGTCCACTGTTATTTGTCATTTATATTAATGATTTGGATCAGAATATAGGAGGCATGGTTAGTAAGTTTGCAGATGACACCAAGAGTGCTGACAAGTGGATAGTGAAGAAAGTTATCTCGGATTGCAGCGGGATCTTGATCAATTGGGTCAGTGGACTGACGAATGGCAGAGGGAATTTAATTTAGTTGAATGCAAAGTGATGCATTTTGGTAGTTTGAACCGGGGCAGGACTTACACAGTTAATTGTAGGGCACTGGGGAGAGTTACAGAACAAAGGTCTAGGGGTACATGTTCATAGCTCCTTGAAAATGGAGCCACAGGTGGACAGAGTGGTAAAGAAGACATTCATAGTTGGTTTCATCAGTCAGAACATTGAATAGAGGAGTTGGGACATCTTGTTGAAGCTGTAAAAGACATTGGTAAGGCCACATCTGGAGTACTGTGTACAGTTCTGTTCGTCCTATTATAGAAAGGATATTAGTAAACTAGAAAGAGTGCAGAAAAAATTTACTAGGATGCTACCGTGACTTGATGGTTTAAGTTATAAGGAAAGGCTGGATAGACTGGGAGTTTTTTTCTCTGGAGCATAGAAGGCTGAGGGATGATCTTATAGAGGTCTATATAAGAATAAGGGGCACAGATCAGCTAGATAATCAGCTAGATAATATCGTTTCCCAAAGGTAGGGAAGTCTAAAACTAGGAGGCATAGGTTTAAGGAGGGAGGGAAGAGATACAAAAGTGTCCAGAGGGGCAATTTTTTCACACAGGAGGTGGTGAGTGTCTGGAACAAACTGCCAGAAGTAATAGTAGAGGCAGGTACAAATTTAAAAAGCATTTAGATAGTTACATGTATAAGATGTGTATAGAGGGATATGGACCAAATGTGGGTAATTGGGATTAGCTCAGGGGTTTAAAAGAAAAGGGCAGCATGAACAAGTTGGGCTGAAGAGCCTGTTTCCGTGCTGCAAACCTCAATGACTCTATGACTCTGAGTGGGGTGAAGATGGTGTGAGTTTGGGCCGGGGTGGGAGAAATCCATATAATTCTGGCCAATGAGTTTACACTGCTGATGACAGCTCTCACCCATTGGTAAATTCAGACAAAACTCAGATGCGCGCAGCCCATGCTTTGTTAACCACATAGGGCACTTTGAGCTGGAATTTCTAATATGTTCTCCTGGTGGACAAAGCTCTCAACTTACGAACCTAGAATTAGAAATTAGCCAATTTATATTCTCTCAGGATGCACTCGTCTCGAAGACTAGTCTCACTTGGCTGCCCTACTCCAGGTTTAATTTATTTGTACGTCCACAGATATGTTCATTTGAACAGTAGGCGAATGCTGGTGCTTGATACTTAATCCAAATTAATGCTTTAGTCACAGCATGTTCCTAAATTTTCACCCTGAGCCCCTTCATTTAAACGCTTCAGTGCTTACAGAACCTTTGTTCGTAATGATCTCTTGTTATTTTCAATCAACTTTAACAGTTGGGCACTGCATTAAACTGACACTGATGTAATATATTGCTTAAACACTTTTTAAAGAACCTATCTGTGACACTTGTGCAAAACTTACTTTGTATTTACTGAAGCACTGCAGTTCACTTGATGGCTGAGCATTTTACGAATTATAGGGCAGAATATTCCGGCTGTGCTCTTCTTGAAACCGGAATGTGTCACCCGACCTGCACTGCTAAAGGAGATTCATGCTTGAAGGAAGCATAAACCACTGACTAGGTTACCTCCTGGGTGGCACTGTGGCATAGTGGTTAGCACTATTGCCTCACAGCATCAAGAACCTAGGTTCAATTCCCAGCTTGGGTCACTGTCTGTGTGGAGTTTGCACATTGCCCCCGTGTTTGCATGGGTTTCTTCCGGGTGCTCTGATTTCCTCCCACAGTTCGCTGATTAGGTGCATTGGCCACGCTAAATTGCCTCTTAGTGTCAGAGAGAATATGTGGGGTTACAGGGATAGTTCCTTGGTGGGATTGTGGTTGGTGCAGACTCGATGGGCCAAGAGGCCTCTTTCTGCACTACTGGAATTCTATCATAACAATTCCCTGGTTCCTGTTCCCTTCAAGCATGGCTCTCTGCTTGCAGTGAGATATTGCTGAATTAATCTTTGAATCCGAAAGTACCATTGTTGATACTACAAATAATAAAGACGTATAATATTCCTTTGCCTTCAATTTTTGTGAAACTGTTAACTCATTTTAAATAAGCAGTTTAATTCCTGAATTAAAACCATTGATGAAGGAACATCACCGTGCTAATACCATCAACCATCATTTTGAATCTTACAGACAGTTAGCTCATTAGAACTCTGTATTATGCCAATAGTTTCAACGGTGTGAAAAAGTAATATTGAAGGTATTTTGCCACAGTGTCATTTTAAGTAACAACTACATCTTGATATACTGGAGGCAATGAATTTAGTCATGAGGAACATTTTGTCTACACATAACATGGCCTGCAACACCTGCTAATCATTCTCTAGTGCTTCCGCTTAGCTAGATGCCAGTACCCATTGGGCTGGTCCAGGTGAAGTAGGGAAAGGTGATGCTGGCACAATTAACCAGCAATTTTTTCTTTAATTTGTTTTTTACATAGCTGCCCCATCAGCCCACTTGATAAGGTGGAAGGTGTGAAATGAATACATCTGGCAGCTTTAGGGGAATATAAGCCACAATCCAGGACTGAATCCATTATATATTTCAAAGTGTTGCAGGTTGCTTTAAGAGCTGATCTCATGACTTGATGGTGTTGTCATTAGGGTGTTTGCAATGTTTTATTTTCAGTTTGTACTCTATGCAGTGCAGAAAATATCTCTTTCAATCAAAAATGTTGTGTGTTAGTTTCAATCTGCGTGTGTAAACCACATTCTTTACTTTTTGTTAAAAACTCACAACACCGAACATAATTAGAACATTACAGAACCCCAGTTATAGCACCTTATGAAACTATATGTTTACCCCGTGACATCATGAGGACAAAACTCCGAAGAAACCTGCATCCTGGGCTGTAACTCAAATTCATTCATTCCTAATTATCTACAAGGCTACACAACGCTCCCAACAAGACTGGCCGTTCAAAACGTCTAAGCCAAATTTTACCACCCTGCCTGCCATGGGAATCAGAGCAGGCAAGGCGCAGACAATGTAAAGTTCCATTGAGCTTGGGCAGGAGTTTTGGGGCGAGCGAGGCCACAAACCCAGCCCCTGATAATTAAAATGATTACTTCGAATTAAAGTTATTTAAACTTATGAAGAGTAATTAAAGTATTGCGATATTGTGGTAAACACACATTAGATGCTTGTCTGTGACAAGCCATCAAATATTTTAATCCTAAAATGACTGATGGTGATAATAATGAATGCAGGGTAAACATGTTATTCTGAGACAAAAACAGAAAACGCTGGAAAATCTCAGCAAGTCTGACAGCAACTGTGGAGAAAGAAAAGAGCCAATATCCCAGTCTGGATAAGCCTTGATCATGGTTGGTGATGTTGTTCTGAGAGTTCCCTGTCTTCCACTTCAACACAGATTCTAACCAACATTTTTTCCTTTCTTCTTGTGCAGTCCATTTGTTGCACTGCATAGACCCTTTAAGATTGTCATGCACCCTGCATCTACCTCTTAAAGAGAAAGTTGCTTCTCTGTAACCTATTTGACCCCCTTCCCGGCACATTTCCGATTGCTGCATTGCCAGCTTGGAGAAAACTTTGGCTTTAAAGTAGTTAATTTAGTTGTGTTTTGTGCATTCTCTAAAATAACCGGCAACCGGGCCCTGTTGTCTATCAGGACAGTGCATCGGCAGGATGAAGTAGGCCGAAGATTTGAAAACATGGGTAACCACAGGACTTCGAACTCTGTTTCCCCTCCCTTTCCTGACCAGGAGCTGGCCAGCTTGAATGAGAGACAGACAGACTACCTTCACTGAATGGTCACAGAGCTGAGAGCAGTGTGATCCTGCAGAGGGAGATCAAGGGCAGTGGCATGGTTGTGGGGTGGGATGGAGGTCATAAGGGCTGTGAAGGGGGAGATCGTGGTTTGGGGGAGAATCTGTGTCAGGGGTCCTGTGATTGCTGGGGGAAACCAACACGAGGGCGTGATATAAATTCTTGTTGCCTTTTGCTTTCCATATGTTGTTAATAATTGAACTTTAGAAGACAAATGCTTCCTGTTTAATATCGTCATGCTGCCTTGTAACAATAGAAGGTCCAGATTGAACTGGTTCTGTTCTTCATCACATGAATCTCCAGTGAGCTGTGAAATGTGTCCCCCTGGAACATTTACACATTACACATTAGTTCCTCGCCAAGTAGTTCCCAGCTATTTACAGATCCAACAATATATAACAGTGAGTGCAATTAATAGGGAGTGAAGAAGGGTTAAACTGGGAGGACGAAGTACTCCTCCACTTCTTGGTCCACAGCAATGTTGAAAGGCAGTTGAACTGCTATACCTGGTCTTCCTCATCCCGTTAAGCTGCAGGTTATTTCAAGCCCTGAGAAACTCAGCCCGCAGCGATTGGACTGAAACGGCTGCTGGAATCTGATGCGTGACACCTCATTAACATTTTCAGACGAGTAAACTGCCCCTTGAGAGCAGTTTGCCGCCTGCCCCATTTCTGTTAAAATTGAAAGTACGCATATTCCAGTCAGGTTGGGGTCGGGTTTCAGATCTTGGAAATGTTAACACATATTTCTGCACGCAACACCCATCCCTCCCCCTGCCTGCCATCCAACTCTCTCCCAACCGTCACCAGGCTTAGGTCCCCCCATGCCTCTCCCCACAGAAAGAAATTTCAAGCAACCAATTTAAATGTTTGATTTTCTCCAGAACCTCAAAGGAGCACAAAGCTGTTTTCAGTGCTGTTCCCACACAAATGTTTAAGACGTTAGTAACAAGTTCCTGTACACCAACACCTGCATAAAAATGATGCAGAGAGGAATTTGATACGGGCAGACTAAGTTTTCATAAGGGAACAGCATCAATCATAAATTATGGTCTACAAAGCTTTAAAATCCTTGATTATACTCAAGAAAATAAAGGATGCTTTGTATAATTCTACCCCTCTGTGGACTACAGAAAACATCTGGAAAACTTCATCACGTAGATAAACTTTCAAGTTAAGGAATACATTCATTGAGTTAATGAGGAAGATCAATGACATCTGGATTTCTCTATACAATCCTTCTGAAGTCACATCTGGATGGAAAACAATGATTCTGTTCATGCAAAGTTCAGCAAAAAGTACAAACTACCTTCTTGAAATAATACATCAGCTGTTCATTCCAGTTTTTCACCAATATCTGCACCAATGGGAGTCCAAATAGCCAGACTCAGGGTACTTGTATGTATCTCCCTGCAGGGGTCTTAACTGATACATCTTTTTTTAAAGATGCAAAGGTGGCCCAAGTCATTTTGAAGAAATTCAAGGCCTTTTTGTTACGTGGTGACAAAAGCTGAAAATGAGGAATAACATTCAGCAACTGAGGAAGGCCTTTCCTTAGTTTAACTGCCCACTTACCACCAGGGCAAGTGATGAAGGTAAGTTAGGCGAGAAGGTTTTCTGTTAAATGTCTACCCTTAGAATTGGCCTCAAGCATCTTCCTCCACTTACCCATCCATTAGGACCGGGAGGGACTGGGTCATACTTCCCATGAGTACGAGGTCACAAAACTTCAGCCATCGTCTCAATTCTGCCTCCCATATCAAAAAAAGGTTAAGGTTTCTTTAGCAGCAGGAGCTAGGCAGCAAGAAAAACAAAGACGTCTTTAAAGTTTCATCTATGCAAGGAATAGAAGGATATGGACCAAGGGCAGGCAATAGGGATGAGTTCAACTTGGCCTCATGTTCGGCACAACATTGTGGACCGAAGGGCTGTTCCTGTGTTGCAATGTTCTATGTTCTATGCTGGACCTTTGCTGTTTCCTGCATCCTGCCCAGAACTATTAAAAGTCCCAGAAGCAGGACATCTTGGCAGCAAAGTTTGGTTGCATTACTTTGGTGCTGTTGTGAGTCAAAAAAGTACACCCATCTGGGTGCAGGCTCTGCCAGACACTGTTCCAATATGGATGTTAGCATGGGCAGAGGGAGTATGTGCCAAATGTATGCAGAGTAAGTCAGTCATGTTATCATTCAGCACGGAACAGCCATTTATTGCCAGAACTGCCATTTCTGACCTGATTTTGATTTGATTTGATTTATTATTGTCACATGTACTAACATAAGTGAAAAGTATTGTTTCTTGTACGCTACACAGACAAAACATATCGTTCATAAAGAAGGAAACAAGAGAGCGCAGAATGTAGTGTTATAGTCATAGCTAGAGTGTACAGAAAGATCAACTTAATGTGAGGTAAGTCCACCCAAAAGGCTGATGACAGCAGGAAGAAGCTGTTCTTGAGTCGGTAGATACATGACCTCAGACTTCTGTATCTTTTTTCCGAAGGAAGAAGGTGGGTGAGAGAATGTTCGAGGTGCATTGGGTCCTTAATTATGCTGGCTGCTTTTCTGAGGCAACGGGAAGTGTAGATAGTGTCAATGGATGGGACACTGGTTTGCATGATGGATTGGGCTACGTTCACAACTTGTGTAGTTTCTTGTGGTCTTGAGCAGAGCAGGAGCCATTCCAATCTGTGATACAACCAGAAAGAATACTTTCAAATGTTAGAGCATCTGGAGTACTCTAACACTTGTGATTTGAGATACATGTACCTTTAAGTACAATTGCCTTTATCTTAAACTGATGTAAATCACGACTGTGTCAACAGGAAGTAATGTATTAGTCTCATGGCTTGTATTCAGTCCATAAGCAGCAGTAGCAATCAAAATTGGATAATCAGCCATAACCGTAATGAATGGCAGAGTAGGCTCGAAGGGCCAAATGGCCTTCTCCTGCTTCTATCTTCTATGTTCCCACGCATATGCATAATAGATCAGTTAGCTCTAACTGCACATAGTCTTATTGTCAAGTAAAGATCAACATTAATTGTTTCCCTCATCCTTTTCATGTGATTGGTATAGAATAGAAAAAAAAACAGAACCTGGCAGCAAAGTTTTATGTAATGATTTATTCAGTCACAATGGTGCAGATCTTCTGGTCTCTGGACGGTCAGACCCGGAGGTACCATGGAGACCCCTCTGAAGTCCCAACTCAACAATTCTGCACAAAGTGCCTGAAATGTTTCAACTTCTGATGTGTAATTTCCCCTTAATCCAGAACCCTCCAAAAACATCTTCCCTGAGTAGAGATTTTGGAGGGTTCCAATTTACTTACATGGATAGTTACCCAGGAAATGTTGGGCAGGGAAAAGAAACTTATCTCACTCCTGGATAACTATACAACTGACCACCACAACTCCCAATGAATCCCTCTCTGATTCCTTCTCAAACACTCTAACATTCTCCAATTGTATGAGGGTGAGGTAAGGCTATGAATGTTAGGTGTCACGTTAGTGAAACTTGTTGGTAGGTGAATGATGGAGATGTGATGCATTGAACAGTGTGTGAAGATGATGGTGTAGTTTGTGGGACTTTGCATTTGAGATGCATTCATGAGTGGATGAGTTCATCTGCATAAGTGTATGAGTGAGTCAATATGAGCGTATGAGTGAGTCAATGTGAGTGAAGTGAATGAGTGAGTGAGTCTGGATCAGTGACCGGATGTGAGTGAGAACCCTGAGAACGTGAGTGCGCAAGACAAATACATACGCTGCCCGCCTCCTCATTCCCTCCCTCCCCAGAAACCTACCCCACCCCTTCCCTGATAACCAGAACTTTGGGCCAAGATGTTGCTCCAGCTCTGCCTGTCAGTAAAAAGGCAAAGAAAGGTTTTTATTGGTTAACTCTGCAGCTTGGCACCTTTCAATGGTCATTTTTATCACTAATTGTATTTTAAATTATTAATTTATTCCTTTGACATTGATTCTGTAGTCTGATGTTGTGCTGTAATTTATCTTGCTGAACTTTACTCATCAGTCTCTTGAGTAAGGGAAAAATAGAACTCAACCCCTCACGCGAATAGCTGGACAAGCCTCTTTAATGAGTGCAGCTAGCTTTAAGTGGTGTTAGTCTGTCACGACTTTGCACCCACTGCTCAGGCATGCACCCACTCAACAGAGCACTGAGTGCTGGCAATCATTTAAGGGAACAGGCGACATGAAGTTGGCATGTGGTCTGTTTCAGAAACTTCGAGTCAGGATAATCACTCTTTGTCAGTCCCATGCCTGTTTTTGGAGGGCGATCAAATTTTGCCTCCTTTGCTTCCAAAACGTCTTCAGCTTAAGTTGTCGTTCCACCCTCTTAAGCAGCTTTTTCACTCTAGGCACTATGCAAAGTCTGCATTTTCATTCTGTTTGAGCTTGTTATGAGAAGCAAAAAAAAGCATGATGGAGTTACTTTACCATCGGCCAACGAAAATGAGCTTACGTCACAGTCAGGGTTAAAGGACAAGGTTACTCTTGGGTAAGAACTTTCAATGCTACTTCAATTTGCCCAGGGAAATGATGGGAACAGGTACGATAGCGACATTTAAGGGGTAACTAGATGAATAGATGGGAATTGAAGGATATGGACTCCATAAGTGCATACAGTTTTAGTCTAGGTGGCACGGTAGCACAGTGGTTAGCACTACTACTTCACAGCTCCAGGGACCTGGGTTTAATTCCCGGCCTGGGTCATTGTCTGTGTGGAGTTTGCACATTCTCCTTGTGTCTGTGTGGGTTTGCTCTGGTTTCTTCCCACAGTCCAAAGATGTGTGGTTTAGGTTGATTGGCCATGTTAAAGTTGCCCGTTAGTGTCCTGAGATGTGTAGGTTACAGAGATTAGCGGGTAAAATATGTGGGGGTTGGGATTGTGGTCAGTGCAAACTTGAAAGGCCTTTTTCTGCACTGTAGTTCTATGATTTTATGATTGGCACAAGCTTGGAGAGCAGAAGGGCCTGTGCCTAGGCCGAACTGCTCTTTGTTCTTTGTTCGTATCAAGTGCTTAATCCTCACTGCATTTCACATAGGTGCTAATATTTTAGAATTAATTCTCAAAAAATATCATAAATTAGGAGGTCTTCTCTCAGACCACCCATATGTTCATTGAAGCCAGTGAGAGGAAGAGCAGGCATGATTCAGCTGGTTCAAAGTCAAAGAACAAAGGTAGGGATGGAAGTGAGTGGCTGGTGGGAAGGGAAAAGGATAGTGGGAAGGTCAAAGTGTGATTAGCACATCTTTCTTTATCACACTACGTCAAGGAAGCAAAAGAGAAAGAGCAAAGCAGAGGAGAACAGAGAAACAAAAAAAGAAGGGAGAGACAAAAAGAGAAAATAGAGAGGGAGAGGCAGATAATTAAAGGCAGAAAACTGTGAACATGAGGACAATAGACAGGTAACAGAGAGATCATATTCTCTGACATACTGAGCATAATGTTGCCATGAGAGATACATTACACACCAAAACCTTTAAATATCAATCCTTGAGCAACGCTGTGTGAATCTCACCAACAAATTCCTACTGTGCAATTCTTCTTCCTACGATTGTAAAGTGATCTTGGTTCTTTGAATATTTACAAGGTTTTCTTTTTTAAAACAAACACAGATGCAGTCACTAAAAGAGTTTGGTGAACTAGCTGTGGTTATCCATGTGGTGTAATATAGAATGAGTCAATTACTCAATCTAATTGCAGCATGGTGACACAGCGGTTAGCACTGCTGCCTCACTGCGCCAGGGACATAAGAACATAAGAACATAAGAAATAGGAGCAGGAATAGGCCATCTAGCCCTTCGAGCCTGCCCCGCCATTCAATAAGATCATGGCTGATCTGTCGTGGCTCAGTTCCACATTCCCGCCCTCTCCCCATAACCCTTAATCCCCTCGCTTATCAAAAACCCATCAACCCGCGTCTTAAAAATATTTAGCGAGGCAGCCTCCACCACTTCAACGGGCAGAGAATTCCAGAGATTCTCCACCCTTTGAGTGAAGAAGTTCCTCCTCAATTCCAGTTTGGGTCACTGTCTGTGAGGAGATTGCACGTTCTCCCCTCGCCTGCATGGGTTTTCGCTAGGTGTTCCGGTTTCCTCCCACAGTCCAAAGATGTGCAGGTTAGGTTGATTGGCCATGCTCAATAGCCCCTTAGTGTCAAGGGGATTATCAGGATAAATATGTGGGATTACGGGGGTAGGACCTGGGTGGGATTGTTGTCGGTGTAGACTCGATGGGCCAAATGTCTTCTGTGGGATTCTATGATTTTCTGAAATTATGGGAACTTGTCAAGTTTTTGGGAAGGGCTAATGTCATCAATTAAAAACTTTAATGGAGGTGTTAAAAAACAAAAACAATTCACTGGATAAATTTAATCTTGTGGCTGTTGATTGAATATTTTTTGAAGTATTTTTAAAATTCTGTTTTGAATACATCATCATTATGTGCGCTCTGTACAGAGGCAGGGCCTTGCTTTGTGGGATCTTTTCCCTTTAGGGGCTTTTCACAGTAATGTCATTGCAGTGTTAATGTAAGCCTACTTGTGCCACTAATAAATAAACTAAAAACGTTCCATATTTCCCTATCCCATGTGTTTTAATTCAGGTCAGAAACTCCAAAGTATTTTCTGAAGCCCACTTGGATCATAAGTTTTGCATCTTTGAATTTGGCTAGGATAAGTATGATATGTTTCACCTCATAAATAAACCATTAAGGAGCTTTTATCAAACAAAGTTTATTTAAGAACATAGTTAAATTGTATAGAAAGAAAATTAGCAATAACAGCAATTACAAACATAAATAAAGTATAAATAAAATGATAATGTATAATCCTTAATAAAATATATCTAAAATGTTCCAATCAAACAAAAACTTCCGATAGACAAAACCCTTTCCACAGGTCTAACACAGCAAAGACTAATGCTCACATGATACTAGAAGTGAGTCCTTTGGTTGGAGAAGTAGTCCTCTGGACACAGTTTGAAGTCAGGAGAGCTTCCCAGAACACCAGAGAGAGACTCTCATCAAGCCACCAACAGTAGATGTCCTGCTTCAGGTCGGCAAGAAGCCTTGCTTTCAGCCAAACAGCAGAATTTACAGAAACCAGGGGGGCAGAGAGAGGGAGAGAGAGAGAGAGACGTTGCTTTCCAGCTTGATGTCCCTTCTAAAACTAAAAACTGCTGTCAGCCAAAACAAGAAATGAAACCTTGAGTTCACTAGGTAGGAAAAGAAACTGTCCAAAACGCATGACCTTCCTCCTAACAATGCAGGGTCATAAAAAATTCCAAAGCAAAGATAAACAAACTCCATTTAAAACACTGAAGAAACAATGAAAGGACTTTTCCAGTCAACTCAGCAACAATGACATAAGCTGAGGCTGGGAGAGCTGCAGGGAACATAATTTTAAAAAGATTTTTTTTAAGGTACACTAACTTCATACGTGCCATTCTTTTCAGTTGTCATAACATCCTTCAATTTTCAAGCCATCCAATATTGACGTTCTCTTCCTTCCTCTTCCACTTTTTCCTTGAAATCTTTCTCCCATAGTTTCCTTTACAAATGGTTAACACTGCTGCCTCAGAGCGCAAAGGGACCCAGTTTTGATTCCTGGCTTGGGTCACTGTGTGTGAGGGGTCTGCACATGCTCCCTGTGTCTGCATGGGTTTCCTCTCGGTGCTCCAGTTTCCTTCCATAGCCCAAATTACATGCTGATTAGATGGATTGGCAATGCTAAATTCTCCCTCAGTGTAGCCAAACAGGTGTCGAAGTATGGCAACTGGGGGATTTTCACAGTAACCTTACTGTTGTGTTAATGCAAGCCTACTTGTGACACTAATGAGTAAACTGTAAACTTCAAAATCTTTCAGTCTATTTTCTCTTAAAATCTGTCCTACCCATGTCTTTTCCAAATTACATCAACACATTTCTGTTCATTCATTTCTACAGCATCTGATCATTTGTTACTTTTGTGTCCAGCACATTCTTCCCATTTTCCCTCAATCCACTTCAAAGATCTTTAGCAAGTTGCACTCCTCTTCCTGTGAGGTCTACGCCTTACACCCATCCAAAACAACATCAAGCTCTTTACAAGTCACTTCATGAGTCATCTACTCCACTTACCAGTTAATGACCATTTCTGAACATAGAATTTCCCATTGCTAACCTTGTTCTTATGTCTTATTTGCATCTCCCAGCTTTCTTAATACTTGAATTCTTGCAACTGTTCCAGTTCTCTTCCCTCTATGAATATTTATTGGTGATTTTGAGATGCGCATTACATTGGTTTTGTCAATGTTCGCTTTCATTCCAAAGTTCATACCTGCTGTTACTAGTCTCTCTATTCGTTGTTGTAATCCTTCTTCTGTGCTTGTAACAAGTGCTTTATCATCTGCAAATCTAACTGATGTTATAATTCGCGGCCCACGATCTTAACACCAGCTTCTGTCTTCAAATACTTCTTTGATCATTGCTTCTACATAGACACCGAAGAGGTCTGATAAACAACACTGTTGTGGAAATGCTTTTCCAATTACTCGTGCTTCTGATTTCCTGTTAGCTATTCTCAGTTGCTGTTTACCCCATGTACAGATTTGTCTCTCTCTTCAGTCTGCTCAAAAGTCTTGCAGCACTGTCAAAAGCTTCATCCAGTCAACCTGACTGAATGCTTTCTCCAAATCTACAAAAACATACAATTCCTGTCCAACATCGAAACTGCGTTCAATTATGAATCCTAATAATGCCAATATACACCCTGAAACACACAAAAAGGTGATATACAGAGGAAATGTTTGGTGATACAAGAAGATTTTACTAGACTAAAGGATGGTGAGACAAAGATGCAAGAACAGTGTTATGTATTAAGATAGTGTTAAGAACTAGAACATCGGCTGGGAGCCGATGCATAATCATCATCTTGTTAAAATGGAAAGAGTGTTCCAGCCAAGGTAGAATGCACAGAAAACAATGAAACACAAAGAGGCTGAAATGAGTAAATGAAGAATTTGGAAATAAAGTAATCAAAGCAAAAGCTGGAAACATGATTGAGAAATGGAAACAAATTGAAAAACCTGCCAAGGCAGAAGGGAAACTAGGGTTTTTAAGAGCGAAAAGGGCCAAGAAACCCTTGGCACGATGGCACAGTAGTTAGCACTGAAGCCTCACAGTGCCACGGACTTGGGTTCAATTCCAGCCTTGTTTGTGTGGAGTTTGTACATTCTCCTTGTGTCTGCTTGGATTTCCTCTGGATGTTCCAGTTTTCTCCCACAATCCAAAAATGTCCAGGTTAGGTGGATTGGTAAATTGCCCCTTAGTGTCCTAAGGTTAGGGGCTTAGCAGCGTAAACACGTTGGATTATCACGATGGGGTGGGACGCTCTTGGATAGTCACTGCAGACTCGGTGGGCTGAATGGCCTGCTTTTGCACTGTTGGGATTCTATGAAACCATGAGTTACAACGGCAACATTGTAAAAGGTGGAAAAAAGGGAGAAAATGGAAGGATATCAACACTGAAGAAGGCAAGCTGAAACACAGACCCATGAATGATGAATTAAGAAGAGAAATGAAGCCAGCAGGAGAAAAATGGTTAAATATGCAGTGAATAAATATGTATGGCTGAAGAATTGGGTCGACTAGGAAAGGTCAGACCATATGGATGCAAAAGCAAAGGCGATAAATGGCACTCTGCATAAAGGACTGAAAACAACTGCAGTAGAGAATGAGGAAGGTATTTTGTCAACAAGCCCCGATGAAATAAGACAAAGAGGGAAGGGGCATATTGAAGAACTATACACAAAAAATGAAAAGCATGAACTGATTGAGCTGGAAGAGAGTAATGTCGACATCAATTTCACCGGACAGGTATGTTGGAGAGTGAGATAGGAGCAGAATTAAATGAGTTAAAAACTGGAAAAGTGGTTGGGATAGATGAAATACCTATAGACTTGTTTCAAAGCAACTTACCATCATTGTTTATAAAGCTGTGTAGATATTTAATTATCAGGAGAATGGCCAGGGGACTTCATGTCGATAATGGTTAGTATCAGAAAGAAGCCAAAAAGGCATGCCAATATTTTGACTTTCATCCAATTGGTCTGATTGCCCATTGCCTTGCAGATTGTGTTGAGAGTTATTACAGAGTGAAGACACAGAACTACATCAGAAATGACCGGTCTGAATTCCAGGGAGAAGCAACCAGTGTTATGAGTTTAAAAAGTAAACACGGTTTAGAACTTGGACAGGAATTGTATGGTTGTAGATATTAGTACCTTAGAAAAAAAAGTTATGATTTTTTTTCACAAGACATTTTAAGTAACTTTAGTGAGAAAAGTTAATAAACCACCATTTTTTCTTAAATTTCTGCCACAGGATGTGGCATTACTGGCAGGGCCAGCATTTGTTGCCCATCCTTAATTGCCTTGCTAGGCCATTTCAGAGGTCAGTTAATACTCAACCACATTGCTGTGGGTCTGGAGTCACGCATAAACCAGAACAGGTTAAGGACAGCAGATTTCCTTCTGTCAAGTGAACAAATGGATTTTTACAACAACCTGTGATTGTGTCATGGCCACTATTACAAACAACTGATTTTAATTCCAGATTTTCTTAACTGAATTTAAATTCCACCAGCTGCCATGGCAGGGATTGAACCCATGGCCCCAGAGCTTTAGCCTAGGCCCCTGGATTGCTAGTCAGTGATATTACCACTATGGTGTGCCAGAGAGCCACAGGGGACCACTGTTCAGGTTAACATTTCAAATGCTATTAAAGGCTCACTAGGTTTAGTGTTGTCCAATGGAAATCACTGACTAATTGCAGGAACACAGTTTTAGTCACACATTAATTTTAGTAAACACGCCTTACATACATCCACACAATACTGATAAATGAACTTCACCGGTATGTATTTACTCAACAATTCAGTGTGAATGTTTAGAATTCTGGACTGAGATTTCCAGACACAGCAGAAAAAATTTTACATTACAGAATCAGAGCGGACAACAGACATATTCATCAAACTCGGGCAGGGTTTTCCGGTTTCGCTCAAGTGAGGCTGTAAAATCCCGCCCAGCATGTTATTTATAAATTTTATTTATTTATTAGTCACAAGTTAGGCTTACATTAAGATTGCAACGTGAAATTCCCCTAGTCACCACAGTCCAGCACCTATTCGGTCAATGCACCTAACCAGCGCGTCTTTCAATGGGAGAAAACCAGAGCACCTGGAGGAAACTCACACAGATATGGGGAGAACATACAAACTCCACACAGACAGTGACCCAAGCCAGGAATCAAACATGGGTCCCTGGCACTATGAAGCAGCAGTGCTAACCACTGTGCCACCAGGCCACCCCCATCAGTGCAGCTTGTTGGAATACAGTAACAAGAATATGGTGGAACTTTCCTGTCATAGAATCATAGAAACCTTACAATGCAGAAGGAGGCCATTCGGCCCATCGAGTCTGCACGAACTACAAACCCATCCACGCCCTGCGGTCATACCCTACATACTTACCTGCTAATTCCTCTAACCTATGCATCTCAGGACTCTTAAGGAGCAATTTTTTTTAGCATGGCCAATCAAAGCAACCCGCTCATCTTTGGACAGTGGGAGGAAATTGGAGCACTCAGAGGAAACCCATGCAGACACAAGGAGAATGTGCAAACTCCACACACAGACAGTGACCTAAGCTAGGAATTGAACCCAGGTCCCTGGAGCTGTGAAGCAGCAGTGCTAACCACTGTGCTACCGTGCCGCCCCTACAGGAATTGTAGGGGTGGGTGGCCGGACCATGCAATGGTCCATTGACCATGGGCAGGCTTTTCTGGTCTTGGGTGGGCACGGCCGCAAAATCCCGCCCTAGGCCTCTCAATCCTGTTAAACGAGATCATCACTCATCCCTGACCTAAATCCTGCTTTTTCTCACATGTCTTAATTGCTTTGATGAACAAAAATGGATCAAACTCAGGTTTAAAATTAATAATTGATCTAGCATCAACTTCCATTCTAGAGAGTTCCAGATTTCTACCACCCTTCGCACATGGACGTGCTCCCTAATTTCCCTCTTCAAAGACCGGCTTGTGATTTTTAGTCTATACCTAGTTCAAAGACTTTCCAACTGCTAGGGCTCCAGAACTTTATTCTGCAGTTTCTGTTCCCTGCGCCCCCCCCCCGCCCCCCCGCCCCCCGCACCTCCCCCCCCACCCCACAAATTAAGTGATTGGTTGTACAAAAGATACGCGGTAAAATGCAGGCAGAGAGAAAGTTTAAAGAAAAGGAGGTGAAGAGAGAAGCAAAAGAAAAACAAAGGAAGAGGAATAGACAATTCTTCAACTCGTGGAGGAAATGAAAGGCTGTCAAAATAACAAATACAAGGTTTGTCAGGCTGAGTCAATTTTTTTCATTGATCTGCGTAAGATACATTTAATCTTTCCTAGTTTAAGAAAAATCATCATTTCCTTGACCCACTGCAAGTAAGAGCGTGGAGCCACAGATTTCCAATTGAATAAGTCAATGTGCAAGCAATGAGACGCCGACCAAAGCGTTTGACTGGCAATGATCTACCTATGTTGTCTGGGATTACCCCCAAAATACCAATAATCGGGTTAATATCAACAGGTTTTTCACACATGGATGATAAAGTTGAGAACACAGAGTACCAGAAAATAGACAGCCTTGGACATAACTAAAATATATGAACCAGTGTTGCAGGATCCAAATGACAACTCACACAGACAGGAGCCAGTCCAGAGTACATCCTGGCTAATCTAGCTCTAGAGAGACAGAGTCAATGAAGAACATTAAACAGAAGCAGGCCATGTCCAATATACAGTGATGAAGAATTCATTCTGAAAAAATCGACTGCCATAGACTGCCAGAAAGTTCACTATTTAAGTCCTAAGAAACATAAGAACATAAGAAATAGGAGCAGGAGTAGGCCATCTAGCCCTTCGAGCCTGCTCCGCCATTCAATAAGATCATGGCTGATCTGAAGTGGATCAGTTCCACTTTTCCGCTTTCTCCCCATAACCCTTAATTCCCTTGTCTGTCAAAAACCTATCTACCCGTGACTTAAATATATTTAGTGAGGTAGCCTCCACCACTTCAACGGGCAGAGAATTCCAGAGATTCACCACCCTTTGAGTGAAGAAGTTCCTCCTCAACTCCGATCTAAACTGCACCGCCCCTTATCTTGAGGCTGTGCCATCTAGTCCTGCTATCCTTTCTAAGCGGGAAGAATCCCGAAGTCCTGCTCCCAAGTTGCCTTAATGTCAGCCAAAGACGGACCAAAGAGTTTATGTTATAAATGCATGAAACAGAATGATTTTCACAGTAACTTCATTGCAGTGTGAATGTAAATCTACTTGTGACTAATAAATTAAATTTTAACATTAAGGAATTAAACAGTTTTACAAAGACCAATGAGACCATCAAGAATTGGAGAAGGAAAGGAAGCAAAATGTTTATTGGAGAAACTGCAAACCTTTTGTAACCTAAAAAATAATTATGTTTAAGAACACCATGCTCCCTTACTGAATAACCAAATGCACCCTCAAAACAAAAGTCTTTAAAAACTTTTAAAAAGTCAGATGGGGTGGCACAGTGGTTAGCACTGCTGCCTCACAGCACCAGGGACCCAAGTTCAATTCTCAGCTTGGATCACTGTCTGTGCGAAGTCTGCACCTTTTTCCCGTGCCTGCATGGGTTTCCTCTGGGTGCTCCGGTTTTCTCCCACTATCCGAAAAATGCGCAGGTTAGGTGCATTGCCCATGCTAAATTCTCCCTCGGTGTACCCAAACAGGTGCCGGAGTGTGGCGACTCGGGGATTTTCACGGTAACTTCATCGCAGTGTTAATGTAAGCCTACTTGTAACGAGTAAATTTACATTAACATTGCAATGAAGTTACTGTGAAAATCCCCTAGCTGCCACACTCCGGCGCCTATTTGAGTACACTGAGGGAGACTTTAGCATGGCCAATTCACGTAACCTGCACATCTTTGGAGTGTGGGAGGAAACTGGAGTACCTGGAGAAAAGCCACACGGATACCGGGAGAATGTGCAAACTCTGCCCAGACAGTGACCCAAGCCAGGAATCAAACCCAGGCTCCTGGCACTGTGAGGCAGCAGTGCTGACCACTGTGCCCGCGACTGGGGTATTCTGCCCAATACACAGTACAGTTAGCCCCTGTCATGTACCTCACAAAATCGGCAAGTCTATTTCCACTTCAGGTCTGAGCATACAAGACAGCTCCCCTAGTTTCTGTGAGTACCTGATGAAAGGTCAGGAAGAGCCCTCAAGGCTGCACATTTCTTTTTAATTTCTTCCAGGAAATTTCAAATCCCAAGGAACAATCTCTTTCGGTCAACTAGCGGCAAACCGGGGAAATGCGTAAATTCTTTCTCTCCTATTTATGGAATGATTGGTTTCAGCTTTGTCTGAAATTCTATCACAAAGCACTTAAGGTCACAAGTCCCTTTCCCTGAGGTTTCACATTGAATTCATTCAGGTCACTATTGAAATCAATGAGAAAGAACAGATTTAACTGCTAAACCTCATTTTTGATTTGTAAGAAATTGTCTCGTTTGCCTTTGGGCATCGAGAAAGATTGGGGATAACGGTTTGAGAAAACATTCCAGTACTTTGTTCCTGACGTGGCTAACACACATTTGCAGAGTACACAGTTTCTCAATAAGAGGCATCATGTCTCTTTCAGCAGCTCAGCAAGCTGCCAATAACTTTGTGCACTGAAGTGGATAAAATTGACAATGTTTACAAGTTCCCTTCCTATCTTTCAATAAATCACCACTGGTAATCTGAGGGCAAATGCTCAGTGATGAATTGTGCTGTGAAAGAAGACCAGCAACTGCAATACGCTTTTGATCTCACTCAGATATTTTAGCATCAAGGTAATGAAGCCAGAGTTTCTACCTGTTTGGACAAATGCACCGTCATGTGTTGACTGAGACCAGATGGACTAGGCTCAGATCAAACCTCACAATGACAAATATTGTCACACTATAGAAAGGATGTGAATGACTAGAGAGGAGATTCATCAGGATGTTGCCTAGAGTGGAGCGTTTCAGCTATAAGAAAGGCTGGGTAGGCTGGGGTTTTGATTTGATTTGATTTATTATTGTCACATGTATTAACATACAGTGAAAAGTATTGTTTCTTGCATACCATACAGACAAAACATACCGTTCATAGAGAAGGAAACAAGAGAGTGCAGTATGTAGTGTCACAGTCATCCTAGGGTGTAGAGAAAGATCAACTTAATGCAAGGGAGGTCCATTCAGAAGTCTTCTGGCAGCAGGGAAGAAGCTGTTTTTGAGTCGATTGGTACATATCCTCAGATTTTCGCATTTTTTTCCCGATAGAAAAAGGTAGAAGAGGGAATGTCCGGTGTGTGGGGGGTTCTAGATTATTCTGACTGTTTTCCTGAGGCAGCGGGAAGTGAAGACAATGTCATTGGATGGAAGGCTGGGTTGAATGATGGACTGGGCTTCGTTTACACCCCTTTGTAGTTTCTTGTGGTCTTGGACAGAGCAGGAACCACACCAAGATGGGATACAACCAGACAGAATGCTTTCTATGGTGTATCTGTAAAAGTTGTTGTCCTCCTTCAAGCAGAGAGGTTGAGGGGGAACCTGACTGATCATGCAAAATTATAAAGGATATACATAGGGTAGGTAGATAGGAAAAAACTTTTCCCCTTTGTAGAGGGATCAATAACCCCTCTACCAAGGTAGGTGTTTGATGGCTAGCACAGATGCGATGCGATGGACTTCCTTCTGTGCTATATAACTCTAACCATATGCCACAATCAATATTTTAGAACCATGTGTGAAGATTTTCCACATCTTACCAAACTGGCAACAGCTCTTCTCCTAGTTCAGAACTTAGGTTAACTAATGAGATCCAGAACGTTAACTGGCCACAGCGCATGCAAAAATGCAAGAATGTTTTTTCAGTTTAGCTCTAAGGTGAGATTTGATGCCATCAGCTGGATCCTGTAATTGACAACAAGCAACAATCTGTCTCAGAACTCAAGAGCCGCTCCAATGTTTTCTCCAGAATATAGTTTCTGATATTTGGAATGTATTTCTTCAGTGCAGTGTCCATGACTGTCACCACAAACCCTTTCATCATCTCTCCATCAGAAAACATACCAAAATCCAAGAGCCTTTGTAACTTGTCTGAGTGTCATGTTGAAAAGGCAAAAGTAACTCTGCCGGAATTGCTTTCTGCTGATTGAAAGCTGCTTCCAGTCAGGAACTTCCAACCACAACTTTTCTTTAAGGACCAACTAGAAATTATGGGGTCAATGTTCTGGCCTCGCCACACCTGGCGCAGGTCACACTGATGCCGGCAAATAGCGTACTAGCCTAAAAACAGGTTTCTCACCTAACACCAAATGATTTGCATTCATCCCGGTTGCTTTCTTTTGGCACAAACCAGATCTTGCCCAGAAAGAGCGCAAGGCCAATTAGCATACTTAAAGTAACATTTCAATATGCTTAGCATGTTCGACACCCTTTTCGTTCAGCTCCTGAGATCTTCCGACCCTTGGGCGTGGTGAGAACCCAGCGAGTCTCCAGTAGCGGAGACCAGGTATGATCACCATGCTGGAGGCCCAAAGGCCATTGAAGCCCTCGGGTGGTCAGGGACATGACTGGGCACTGCCCATCTGGCAGCACACATCAGGCATGGATGGCCCCCTGGCACTATGGCAATGCCAAAGGAGTAGAGCCTATGCTGGGACTATGATGGCAGGCTGTGACAGGAGGGCTATAACGGGGGGAGTGGGGGGGGGGGGGGTGGTGAAGGGCTATGATGGGACTCATGAAGGGGTGCCATGAGGGGGGACCATGAAGGGGTGGGACATGAAGGGATGCATGGTGGGGGACATGAAAGGGGAGTCATGTCAGGGGCCATGGGGGGGGGGGGGGGGGGGGGGCATGTCAGGGGTCATGAGGGAGACACGTCATGGGTCATGTGGGGAGGCATGTTGGAGGTCATGAAGGGGGACCCATTTGGAGGGCCCCAAATGATCCAATGTCAGCGATCCATGTTGGGGAAGGGTTGGGGAAACATGCCGCCAATGAGGCAGAGGATTTCCAGGGGAAGAGAAAGGGGATTGCCCAGGGAGTGAGAGATTGGGGTGCCCATTCAAAATGGCTTCTAATCACTTTGCAGCTGGGCTCACTGATGTGTTTCAGCTTCACCCCCCCCACCCCCCCGCAACCCACCCCCGCCCCCCCCCCCCCAACCCACCCCGCCCCCAACAGAAGCTGTGTGTGAAATGATTGCGATCTGCTGTGGTCCGGTCCGCACCGTCACTTCAGTTTTCTCGCTGTTATGAGTCAGTCATTTTTGGGAAAATCACAGCCTGTATGTTTAAATTAGAATGCTTGTATCTGTAATATTTCTTCAAATTATCTACCTTATCCTCAGCAAATAACTTTTGCGGAAAAGGTAAATTGTTGTCACTTTTCGCTAGAATAAACTGAGTACCCTATTCTTCATTCAGTTTTGATTGTATTCAGTCAGTTTTCCAAAAGAATAGTTTCACAGGACCAGCTGCTGTTTCCTGTTTTCTTCCATTTGCAAATCTATTCAATCTTTTTCCTTCCATGAAAGCTCCCTATCCACAGCGTGTTGGGATATTGTTTTCCCTTTGCCATGATTTGCCTGTTATTATCTGGGCTTGTTCTCTACTGCTGGCCCGGGGAAGTGGCTGAGTGACCCGAATGACAGTTTCTCTCTTTTTGCGATCACAGAATCATCGAATCTCTACAGTGCAGAAAGAGACCATTCGGCCCATCAAGACTGCACCACCAACAATCCCACCCAGGCCCTATCCATGTAACCTTGCGTATTTTACCCTGCTAATCCCCCTGACACTAAGGGGTAATTTGCCATGGCTAATCAATCTAACCTGCACATCTTTAGACTGTGGGAGGAAACTGGAGCACCCGGAGGAAACCCATGCAGACATCGGAGAATGTGCAACCTCCTCACAGACAGTGATCCGAGGCCAGAATTGAACCTGGGTCCTTGGCGCTGAGCAGCAGCAGCAGTACTAAACATTGTGCCACTGTGTCACCCAGTTGTCGCTGATCGCTGGTGCTAGTGTTTCCAGCAATGTCACAAACATTTCCTCCTCTAGCCAATAAGTAGTAACCACAGAAATAAAGCACTCAAAGTGATCAAAAAGCGTTCTCATTTTGACTTGTCATTTTACCAACAAACACACATAAAAAGGTTAAAGTGCGCACATGTAGGATAAATGTTCTTACTGTGGGGCTGGTGGGTTGTGTAGTGGTCTTCTCAGATGTTTGAATTGAAACTCTCCTGTTCTGCTCAGAGGCTCTAAGCAAATCTCCCTGTAGCTGGGGTCACTCACCAAGTGCAGGCCACGATTGTGACCAACTTCCTTACCGAGGGATTCAAGATATCAGCTCTCCAGAGGAAGCTACATCAAAGACGGCAGAGTCAGCAGGCTGCCTCCTCTCTGCTGTGGATGTTGAGGATGTACCAAGGCCTAGCAGCAGGGTAAAGATGCTGAGATGATGTTGTTGCTCATAATGGGCATGGCTATTAATCTGCAATGGGATTTTATGGCCCCTCTTGTCCTGAAAGCAAAAAATCCCACCCGAGATCAACGGACCTTCCCATTGTCCACCACTACCCCACCCCCCTCCACCCACACCCCACCCACCCCCGCATGCTCCGATTCCCATAGTGAGCAGGATGGTAAAATCCTGGCCAATGTTCACTTCTGTAAATAAACTCCCACTAATCTCACCCTTTCTATGGCTCCTCGTTATGATGAGCTGCGTTCTTGTCAGTCTGAAGTAAAAACTTAATTCCTGCACAAGAAAAGGGCAGGGTTCTCAGTCCAGCGCTTCCTCCCTGTGCTCCATCCAATCTTCCCAGCACATTGATGGCACTGCTTCACCGTGACTGAACACATCAGTAATGTCTGTATCTCAGTGGGAATTATAATGTCTGCCAGAATGTATTGGGTTGGCATCACACAGTTCAGTCTTTCTCCCTGTCCGCTCTCTGCACCTTTCAGATGAGTTTGGCCACCCATCCCATTAGTTTCTGCCTCCAGGGACACTGTGGTCTTCAAGGGTTCAACTCACGAAGGATGCATAAGATCAGGAGAAATTAAGCTTTCTCCATTGCATTGCCTTGGTATGACCCTGGTCATTGAGAGCAAGCCAGCTGCTATCAGACAGACAGGAGACAGACATTGACAGAAGCTCTGTGAGGATCTATGAACTGTCCCCACTGCAAGTTGTCACCACCCTCCTGGATTATGTACACCCACTATGTCTCCATGACAGGAGCCCTATCACAGAGGATATGTGCTCTGCCAGCAGTCAGATGGGAGTGCAATGCTCATAGATACCATGTGAAGATTGCAGGGTGTCATAACTGGATGTCCTCATCATCTTCCATGAATTTACTGGCAATGAATGCATCCTGAGCTAGCATTGTCTGCATGTTGCTGTTGCCTCATGACCACCATCCTCACCATCGAAGACCTCCTCAGCCTCATCTCCCCCTCATCGGGGGAGGTCTGACGCTCCTCCATCTCTTCCTCAGTCAGTTCTTCACCCTGTTGCAGCACCAGATTGTGCAGGGTGCAGCAGGCGATGACAATGAATGACATTCTCTGTGGATTGTGTTGCAGAGAAATCCAGACACCAGAACCTTAACTTCAGCATCCCTATGGTGTGAAGCATGAGCCTCATTGCATCTTGTCTCTGCTGAATTCTGTGGCAGAGGTGCCATCAGCCATGTCCTCAGTGGGTAGCCCTTGTTCCTGAGGAACCAACCCTGCAGCCTCTCAGGATGTAAGAATCATGCGTAGTCACGGGGAATCGAGCACACACCTACAGGATGCACTTGGTGCCGTGACAGATCAGCTGAACATTCAGTGAGTGGAAGCCCCTGTGGTTCACATAGTTGGTAGCTTGATATCACAGTGCCAAGTGAGTGCGGTCGATGGCATCCTTCACCTGTGGAATACCAGAGATACCATAAATCCCATTGCTCTTGGCTTCCGAGCCTGCCAGCTGCCAATCGAAGTTCACAAAGCTGTGAGCCCTCATGAAAATTGCGAACGTGACTTCATGGATGCACCTGTGTGTGGAGGCTTGTGAAATCCTGCAGAGGTCACCTGTGGAGCCCTGGAAGGATCCACTGGCATAATAACTGAGCGCAGCTGGCACTTTCAGCAACACTGAGAGTGGATGGCCTCCAAGTCCCCATGGCATCAAATCCTGCAGCAGATGGCAGATGTGAACAACCAGTTCCCTGGAGATACATAGTCTTTAATGACAGTATTTCTCAGACATGTACAGGTATGTCAGGTGCTATCTGTAGACCCTGGGTCCAGCAATTAGATTATAAGCGACGGCTCTCTGGGGTTTATCCTCTGCGTGCACAGCAGGCCCCACCACACTTTCCTCTTCACGGTTCTGCTCCTGCCTTTGACAAACCAGGTGCCATCACTGACAGCTTTCTCTTTGCCATTCTTCCCACTCATAGGCAGGAGCAATGAGATCACCAAGCTCCATGTTCCTGGCAGTTTCCTCACTGCAGTATCAAAGACAGAGACTCAGTGGTTAGTCCATGTCTGATAAGGACCAATCGTTGTCTATCCATCATCAGCAGCTGCCTCTCAAAGCCCATTGACTCATACCGTGGTCACAACATTGATGCTGATCTTAGTTCACATGCTGTTTGGGTAACACCCCACACCACCCCCACCCCACACTACATGACCAAGTGGCAATAGCTTTGGCCATTGACTATGTCCTGAGCTCTCAGGCGCAGGTATTGTCCTAACCTTCACTTCAAGGACCCTGCATTCAGTTTAGCCTATGGACGCCCCTTGTCAATAGACATTTCAGCAGAGAGCTGTGGATTAGGAGTGCTATCTTCAGATAGTGTGCCATAACCTTTCTAGAGGGGATATCGTTTCCTGCCTAGTTGGGCAATGGTATAGCATCACCTTAGCAGCCATTGTATTTGGAACTGTGCAGCAATCATTGGCATTCTGACACATAGGAGATACTTGAATGGGCACAATTGAGGAATTAATCTGACTCCAAGCATGTAAATTAAGTTCAAGCTAAATGATCCCAGCTGCAACAGGATACTCTGATCATTGATGATTTTTCCATTAGCCTTGACCTTGCCTACATCCGTTCTCCATAAATCCCCCTACCTGTGATTGTGTAGAACATTCAGTGTGTGCTGACACCTTCCTCAGCTCCCACCCTCACCTTCCCACCCCCCTCCACCTCCCCACTGCAAAGAAGCCCATGTCTCATGTTTTCCTTCCATCTCTCCAGCACTTCAAAGATACCACGGTCACACACCAGAAGGAAGTCTCAAATATGCTGCTGTTCAGACTTGTGACCACCCTCTCTTTTCCCCCTTTCTGCCACCCCTTTTCCCCTCTACCCTGAGCTCCACGGTGTTATGGTTCAGGTCAGAAACTCCAAAGTGTTTTATGGAGCCTGCCTGGATCATAGGTTTTACATCTTAAATCTGGCTCAGATAAGCATGATATGTTTCACCTCAGGTTTGATTCAAATGACACACTAGGGAGTTTTTATCAAACTAAGTTTATTTAAGAATATAGCTAACATGCATGGAAAGAAAGTCAGCAATGACTTTTATCAGTTACAAATAAAACACCCACAATAATGTATAACTCTTAATAAATATCTCTAAGATGTTCCAATCAAAACTAAGTTTCCTTCAGACAAAATCTTTGAAACAGATTCAACACAGCAAAGTCTAATGCTCACGTGAAACTGGAAATCATGTCCTTTGGTTAGAGATTGAAAACTCTCAGTCTTGATACACTCAGTACAGCTTCCCAGAACATCAGGGATTTTAGGCAAACTAGTAACAGCAGATTCTTTCCTTCAGAAAGGCAAAAACCTTGCTTTAAGATCACCAGCAGAATTTCTAAATAAAACAGCGGGAGTGAGACCTCTGTTCAGCTTGCGATCCCTGTTAAAACCCTATTAAAAAGCAGCTCAGAACTGAAAATGAAACCTTCAACTCGCTGGGAATAAAACCTGTTCAAAAACACATGACAATCCTCTTAACAATGCACGATCACAAAACTAATCTCAGAGTAAACACAAATAACCCCATTCAAACCACTTAAGTAGCAATAAAAGGACTCATCATAGTCAGCCCGGCAACATAATGACATCAGCTAAGGCTGTGAGCTGCATTGACTGCAGAGATCAAGAGTTTTGAAAAAACATCTCTTAAAGGTACACTAACATCACAGTGGGCACAGTGCCAGGTCCTGTCAAAGTTCTGCTTGGTACTCCTTTTGAGACCAGCCGAGCATTGCACCATTCTGACATCATGCCACCATGGACACTTTCTTTGACGTGGGGTTATGATTCCGGCATATGTGACCAATAATGATATGCTAATATAATATAATAAGGTTCCCGATGTAGAACAGCGAAAATGCTGCCCAACAAACTGTTTGGGTTTGATACCACTTGGCACAAGGCAAATCCAGTGTGGTGTGAAACCTGGTTTCCAAAGCCTCAGGCGTCATTTGGACCCACCAAAACTCATTGTAAACTTACCCGCGTTTTGTAAACTCACTTGACCTTAATTCCGTTCATTAACTAAGACTCTGCCTTCACATTTTTGGGCCTGAACTCTGCCCATGTGTATCCAAGCATGCACGGAGCTGTCTCCTAAACAGGACTTAGAACTCCAGTCAAGCAATAAACATCCTTTCTCCCTGGCTGTAAGCCAGACTTCAGCTACTGCTTCCAGATTAGTTGCTGAATTGAGAATACAAAATGAAAAGAGACCACTCCTATCCCCCTACCCCAACTAATAAATAGCTGACAGTACAAATTCCAACCATTCTAAAAGATATGCTGTAAACTGAAGACATCTTAAACCGTTTTATATTTAATAAAATGCTGAGCAATGAAACATGTGACCAAAATATAAGGTTGTTTTGCCATTCTCACTGTCAATTAAGATGCTCTTTCATTATATTCTTTAGTCTTCTAAAGGTGAAACGAACTTCATGCAGATGGTATGCACCACTCTGAAGCCAGCACAGAGATTGTAGATAACACTCGTTACGAACCTGCCTGAACACCATGAGGAAACCATCCTACACAATGCAAGTATATCATGTATCAATCTTTCAGATCAAGGTTTCTGCAGATTTTAGCTGTGTATATTTTCTCGACAGAAAAATTTGGCTGTCCCCAGAAGTTTAGGTTAAGCACTTCAAATTAATGTCATTCTAATCGGCCTGAACAATTAGATTTTGACTAAAGACATGCGCCGGAATTCTTCCGCCCTGCCAGCCATTGAATCAGAGTGAGGTAGGGGAGGTGGGGGAATGGTGCAGACAATGGAAATGTCCGTTGACATTGGGTGGGAATTTCCAGTCTCGTTCGAGTGTGGCCATAAAATCCTGTCCATGTTTAATATTTCTTTAGCTGAGCTGGTGACGCATTTTGCAAGATATCAGTCAACATTTTGGACCAATTGGTCAAATTTTTACCAAAACATGGCAGAGTACTGGGCCCAGTATGAAAAATGGAGAGCTTTCTTCCAACAGCATTGGCATGTTTTTGGGCCAAATTTCATCTGAGTATTAATTTCTATTCCCATGTGTTTTACACCACTCCAGCAGTACATTCCCTCTGATTTACTTGCCACATAATAACTTAACTGCCCCAAGCACTGGGGAGCGCCACATAAACAGCTCCCCAACACTTGTTCCACAACTACTGCAGAGGATGCCAGCCAAAGTCATCTCAGGTAAAAGGGTGTGATAGTCAGCAGGCCACCTCAACTCAGCTGTGAGTCCTGGGGATGCACCTAGACAGGTAAGAAGGTGAGGGAGATTAAGAAGCCGTAGGCACATAGTGGACATAGGTGAATATAGGCACTATTGTAGTAAAGTCACCCATTTGGTTCTGAACGTTTGTCAATAAACTCCACTTTGTTCACCCACAGAGCCTCCACCCTATCTGTCCATGCCACCAAACTTGGGGGAACACTGTGCCCACCCAGTGTCTCATCCCTGTGAAGTGTGAGAATGGCAGTGCTCATCTCTCCCCCTAAGGAAGGGCACTTCCTCAACTGCGATATGCTTGGGAACCCAGGAAGGATGATACAAGAAGCGTTACCTACATACCGGCCTTCACAACTTCTTTGAAGCAAGCGGGGCTCTGACATGAAGGGGAGGTAAGGCCTGCATATGACCCTTGCTGAACCCTCTCCCCAAAAAAGCAATTCTGGGACTCCCACCCATGATTTGAACATATCCATGTCGCACGAGTCCTCTCTGGTGACCCCTGAGCAAGGCACTCCATGGAGGGTGATGGCTGCCTTAGCGCTCATTTCCGATATCCCACCTTGGAGGTGAAGACACCAGGTTTACGCTGATGTAGGCCTGTTGTAAATGGCGCCAACATGACATCTCGGTGGCACTAGCTGAAAATTCTATGCAGGCTCAATATCCAGAGGGAGTGTTCGCTAATGACATGCTAATGTATTAAGATAAGCTTTCCGGGGTCCCGCGGCGTGTTTCAGGCCACTCCACCAGCAAGGAACCAGGAAGATTGGAACTCGGAAACTTGCCAGCATGAAAATGGGTGGCACGGTGACACAGTGGTTAGCGCAGCTGCCTCACAACACTAGGGAGTCAGGTTCAATTCTGGCCTCGGATGACTGTCTTTGTGGAGTTTGCACTTTCTCCCCGTACCAGTGTGGGGTTTCCTCTGGATGCTCCGGTTTCCTCCCACAACCCAAAGATGTATGGGTTAGGTGGAATGGCCATGCTAAATTGTGGAAGGGGGAATAAGCAGGGTAAATGCATTGAGTTACAGGGGTGGGTCCTGGGTGGGATTGCGGTCAGTACAGATTTGATGAGCCAAATGGCCTCTTTCTGTACTGTAGGGGTTCTATGATTCTATGAATCATGCCCTTCATATTTTGAGTGCGCACCACCATTCCTGCAGACAGAGAATATGGGCCTCAAAATCACCCCCATTTAAATTAATAGTTGACACACAATGGGGAGAGGTGATAGGACAGAGTTGCAAGTGAAAGTATAAATCATAAAGTTAAATCTGTAATAATTCCTTATAATAAAGCTATAGAAATGGTATACTGCCTCCCCATTGAATTGTGATGCTTGATGACCACTGTAAATGCAAAAATTTGCTATAAAGTTTAAGCGTACAAATTTGGAACTTCTTTTGAATCTTAAGCAGCTGTAGGAGTCCCGCAGTGAAGTAATTCCTCTCCTGCATTATTCACTTTTGTTAATTCCAGCAGGGCCTTTCGTTGCCCATAGTCGGTCAGGGGTCTGGAGTATCATTGTCAAGTTTAGTTGCTAACTTTGGGCATCCCATTAACACCACTGGTCGGATACTCCATGTAAGAAATATGTCTTACTCGGTAGATCCTGGGATCAAATGGAGGTTCAAAGTTTATCCAGTTTCAACATTTTCTTCATGAGAGATCCCAGGCTGCCTCAAGATCAGAAAAAATAGTAGAAAATGGATTCCTTTCTCCTGAGACTAAATGCAATTTGCTGGTGTTTACTACAGAATGTGAAATTTGTCAGTGGGACAGAAAGCGTTCAGTCTATCTAGCTTCCATACTACTTTCTCTGAGGCTTCCATTGAAGTGATACATTTAAAAAAACTAACCTTTTTGTTGAAGCTCAACACAATGTAGATAAAGCAATTTGTTTGATAAGAGCTCCAGCAATGTGAAATGGCTACAGTATTTACCATTTACAGCTTTCAATATGATTCTACAGCACATCCCAGCATTGCAAACTTTACCGTCAAGAAGGACAACAGCAGTAATACCACAAGTAGGCCAACATGTCCAAGTTCCCCTCAAGGTTAAACAGCATCCCGAACTTATCACCTATGGATCAACATTCTGGGATTTCCTATGTGGCATATCAAGCAACAGGGATTATAGTGATTCAAGAAGACCTCCAGTGCTACCTTCTCAGCAAAACCAGGAGCAGGCAATAAATTTAGCTATGTATGTTGAAGGTAGAGACAAAATCAGCATTCATTGCATGAATCAACAGCCAACCTACTATTCCCTGCAGCAAGGAAATGGTCCACCATCCAGCCCAGCTCTGCCCTTAGAGCATGACCCCTGATCCATCTGTGGCATAGTTTTGAAATCTTAAACATATATTTGTATATTTAAAGATTGACTCCATTTGCAGCTGCCCTTGCTGATCACCCAGAAGAGAAGATTATAATTGAAGATATTAGGGTTGGTTACAAGATATTGCTAGGTAAGTCACAGTCAAGTTCAAGTGTCCATCCTTAGTTTTGGCTGGACAGGTATGTTTAAAACCACCCTTTAGGTATCAATGGCGCACATTTAATTTAATATGACTTTTTCTGCAGATGCCCATTTTAGGCGTGACTTGAATGTTCAACTTATCTTGAAGATTATGCAAGAGTTCCTCAGAGACTAAGAATCATAGAATCTGCACAGTGCAGAAGGGGCCATTTGGCCCATCAGGTCTATACTGACCCTCTGACTGAATATCTTAACCAGGCTCTCTCCCCCACGCTATCCCTGTGACCCCCCAAATTTACCGTGGCTAATCCATCTAAAGTACACATCTTAGGACATTAGGGGCAATTTAGCATGGCCAATTCAGCTAACCGGCACAACTTTGGACTGTGCGAGGAAACCAGAGCACCCGGAGGAAACCCACACAAACACAGAGAGAACATACAAACTCTACACAGTTACCCAAGACCGGAATTGAACCCGGGTCCCTGGAGCTGGTGAGGCAGCAACGCTAACCATTGCACGACCATGCCGCCAAATAAACTTGGCAATATTTACTTTTCCATTTTCCTCACTAGCTTGGTGTATGCCATTAAGAGTGTTGCTTTCTTTACTAATGGTAACGTTTTAAGCAGATAAAGACAGGATTCCCAAAGGAGAGTCGGTAGGCAAATGTGTGTGTAATTTTCAATGCTAATTTATTAGCATTAGCATTAATAAGTAACATAAAAATAGGCTACAAGAAAGCTTTTAACACTACAACTGAAATGGATGCAAGTCTAATGTTCGACTTCTGTGTCTATTTGGAAGGGCCATTATACGTTTCATTTTAACAAAAGTATCATAATAATTACTTCAAACCAGAAGATAAAAATGTGCCAAAGTTGCAATAAATGGTTTCCATTTTTGGCGTCAAGTTCACCATTCGATTTTGACAAATAATAGAGTTGAAAATAATTCATTGTTATATGCTATGTGATTACTTCTTTCCATCCTTCCTGTCAAAAACCACATTGGGACTTCACTTTTCACACTGTCACTGACTTCAGCTTTAAAAATGTTTGTCATAATGTTGACCATTCGATTACATCAGATTTTATTGTAAAGTTTAATTGGAAAGGGATACTTTTTCAAAAAAACATAACTTAATATTGGCACTGTGTCTTCACAAAATGCACTTCTTTTGTGGTTTCTCGACTGAGCAAGAGAGACATGTCTTTTGGAAGTTACTTAAAATTCTAATGGCCTTCCCAGGTACTAACTGACCACCCTTCACCGTTTCAATGGAAGAAACTTAAAATCTTAATGGTTGCTAGGTTTGCTGCTCTTTGATCATGAAATTTCAAGTATTGTCAGTGAGGATGATTGTAAGTAAGTTTATTTATTAGTCACAAGTAGGCTTACATTCACATCTGCATTGAAGTTACTGTGAAACTCCCCTAGTTGCCACATTCCGGCGCCTGTTCGGGTACGCCGAGGGAGAATTTAGTATGGCCAATTCATCTAACCTGCACATCTTAGGACTGTAGAAAGAAATAGGAGCACCCAAAGGAAACCCATGCAGACATAGGGAGAACATGCAAACTACACACAGACAGTGACCTAAGCCAGGAATCGAACTTGGGTCCCTGGTTCTGTGAGGCAGCAATGTTAACCATCGTGCCACCATGCTACCCGTAGCTGGAATATTAATGGGATCTCAAAAATTTTTCAATTGTGTGTTGATTACATCAACGTCAAACCATTGTGTGGACAAAGGAATGCATTAAAACTGTCCTCACATGACTGAAACTGGTTGGAGAAGGACCCAATAACTTATAATTAATTGGGTGGCATCGTGGCACAGTGGTTAGCATTCTGCCTCACAGCGCCAGGGACCCAGGTTCAATTCCAACCTCGGATCACTGTCAGTGTGGAGTTTGCACATTCTCCCTGTGTCTGCGAGGGTTTCCTCCAGGTGCTCCGGTTTCCTCCCACAGTCCAAAGATGCGAAGGTTAGGTTGATTAGCTATGCTAAATTGCTCCTTAGTGGCAGGGGGATTAGCTAAGGTAAACATATGACGTAACGGGGATAGGACCTGGGGGGATTGTGGTCGGTCCAGACTCGATGGGCCAAATGGCCTCCTTCTGCACTATAGATTCTATGATTCACAAGGGCAGATCACTGGTGATCAAATTAACATTAATTTTCAGTAAACTTCATATAACATCATAACTCTTAATCCTATAATAAGAACACATCATAAAATAAACAAAATAACTAATTCTGGAGTTATTGTTAATAGCGATACAACACAAAGCAAAAATTGAATAATCCCATCTTGTAAAATATATGGCACTTCACTTAAATATCTAAAGTACCTTAAATTAATTAGCTGAATGGAGTAGTTTACTAGTAATTCGTAAGAAGAAATCAAAATACTTCAATATTCTACACCCTGATAGACAACACGTTACATGCAATTATTTTATCCATTATTTTGGCTGTATTAATTAGTTTCTGAACTGTTTACTATCTCTAACAGTTACTAATCCTCTTCTGTAGCAAATACTTCCATGTTTTCAATTAAAAATATTGCAATTCCCTTTACGAGCTGCAACATTTTGATATAATCTCTCCTCTAATGAAATAGAATATGCTCACTACTGACGGTTTCATCGATCTGCTTCTTGTGACAGCTGCTGCATCAGAAAGAAAACTCAGACTGTGCTCATTCAAACAAGGGTGAGACAATATAGGAAAAAGATAGAAAAAAATGGTGTGGCGACAATAATTTCTTCCTCAAGGGCAGTAAAACCAAAGAGATAGTCATCGACTTCAGGAAGGGCATGCACTTGTCTACGTAACGTGGAGATGCCAGCGTTGGACTGGGGTAAACATAGTAAGAAGTCTCACAACACCAGGTTAAAGTCCAACAGGTTTATTTGATAGCAAATGCCACTACCTGACGAAGGAGCAGTGCTCCGAAAACTAGTGGCTTTTGCTACCAAATAAACCTGTTGGACTTTAACCTGTCTACATAAACAGGGATGAAGTGGAAATGGCTGAGGGCTTCAAGTTTCTAGGTGTCCTGATCACCAACAACTTGTCCTGGTCCCTCCATGCCGACACTATAGTTAAGAAAGCCCACCAATGCCTTTACTTTTTCAGGAGGCTAAGGGAATTTGGCATGACTCTCACCAACTTTTACAGATGCATCAAAGAAAGCATCCTTTCTGGTTGTTTCAGTTTGGTTTGGCTCCTGTTCTGTCCAAGACCGCAATAAACTACAAAGAGTTGTGAATGAAGCCCAGTCCATCACACAAACTAGCCTCCCATCCGTTGACTCTGACTACACTTCTCTCGGCCTTGAAAAAGCAGCCAGCATAATCAAGGACCCCATGCATCATGCACATATTCTGTTTCACCTTCTTCCATTGGGAAAAAGATACAGAAGCCTGAGGTCAAGTAGCAACTGACTCAAGAACAGTTCCTTCCCTGTTGCCATCAGACTTTTGAATGGACCTACCTTGTATTAAGTTGATCTTTCTCTACAGCCTAGCTATGACTGTCACACTACAAGCTGCACCTCTCCTTTCCTTCTCTATATGTAGAGATGAAAAGGAGAGGGTGCAGAATATAGTGTTACAGTTATGGTTTGACTGTATAGCACACAAGAAACAATACTTTTCACTGTATGCTAATACATGTGACAATAATAAATCAAATCACTCAAAAATATTAATTTCTTGAGATGTGCCAGGCATGAAATGCTTCTGAAAAATGGATAATCATGTCACTCGTACCCAACCCAAAACTCAGCATCCCAATCTAATCCTCTGAACTATGTTTTAATAATTTATACATGGTTCATCTTGGTGATCTCCCTTATCAATAGTGTACCATGGGATAATGTTAGCGGTAAGAACACATGCCACTCACCAGCTGGCCAACTGAGGCGACTAACATCTCATCTGGGTCATCAAATTGTCTGCATTACTGGGAACTGTATGAGGAGGCCATCAGGTATAAATCCTGAGACCCTTTAACTGAGTTCCCAGGGAAGAACTCTTGCATGGCCACACCACAGTTAATAGAGGAGTGTTCTAGCGGCAAGTGCCACCCCACAGCAATAGCATTATTAACGTACCATGAGCACACAGACCATCCAACCTCTGATCACAGAGACCTTCTTGTCTGACCCCAGCTTCCTCACAATGGTGTGCATGTTCCATAAGGGCACCTCAGTGCTGCTGAGGCTGCTGATCTGTCGACCTCCTGGCTGGACCCAAAGCGCAAGAGGGATTGGGCTGGCATCATCGATTGGACTGCAGCCCCAGTGGCCACTGGTTAATTGGCTGCTTCCAGCAAAATACTAGAGAGAGAGGTTGGCTCCTGCTTTGGCATCCAGGAGCGGGACGTGACCAGAACAGCAAAATTCAGCTCTATAATTAGGTGGACATGTAAAATCCCACAGCACTATTCAAAGAGAGCAAACGTTCCCCCGATTTTTTGGCAACATTTATTTCTCCATTAATATCTCCTAAAGCAGATTCACTTTTTCAAATCTCACTGATGTCTTTGGGACCTCACTGTGTGCAAACTGATGGCCATATTTGCTTGTAAAACGACACTGACGGCTATTCATTGGCTACAAACAGCTACAGACTATCATGATGTAAAAATGCAAGCTCTTTCTTCCAGTCCTAGTCGAACATACTTGTGTATAATCACAGCTCTTTCAGAACTGAAGTTGATTCAATGAGGTCTCTTTACAAAAATGGTGCAACTCTCATAGATTAATAATGGATTTAATAGAATTGAGAATGGGATCTAAGGGTAAGGAATGTGGAATTCCAGCTGTCACTCTTGGTGCGGTTCATCTACAATTTTGAGTGCTTGGGTTATTAATATGGACAGGAGATTTTTATTTTTAAAATCAAAGAGCTTTGCCAGTTGATGTTTTCTATAATTTATTTCTTTGTTGACAAAGGCACATTCATCATCACTCATAAAGAAAGGTTTGTGGAGGTCATCGCTATGAGAGCTTATTGATCCACCAAGATATAGTTTGGAACTTGCTCAGTAATACACCGGCATGGACATAAATGGCATGCAACGTGTGATTGAAGTACTTATTCTATAAACATAGCAATAGAGCTAGGGTGGCATAGTGGTTAGCATTGCTGCTTCAGCTTGGGTCACTGTCTGTGTGGAGTTTGCACGTTCTCCCCATATCTGTGTGAGTTTCCTCCGGGTACTCCAGTTTCCTCCCACAGTCCAAAAGACGTGCTGGTTAAGTAGATTGGCCAGACTAAATTCTCGCCCAGTGTACCTGAACAGGCACCAGAGTATGGTGACTAGGGAATTTTCACAGTAACTTCATTGCAGTTTTAATGGAAGCCCACTTGTGACTAATAAATAAACTTTACTACCCATTCTGACAATGGAATATGAATTGACATGACTTAAGGTGTCGGTGAGATCTGATAATGCCTTAAGCAATGTCCTGCTATTTGGTATTTGTCTGGGAATTTGTAGCTGGATTCATCACCTTCAGATGCTGGAGTCTAGAGTGACCGTAGGAAAGAGAAATAAATACTGATGATGCAGCTCCTAGATATAGTAATTTTTTGACATTTCCACATATGGCTCATCTGCATGTGAGGTTCCAAATAGGCAGACATCTGGTACCAATTAACTAGTTCATAAATTCCAGCAAGTAACACCTGTTACGAGAAAAGCTTGTCTACACAATTACAGATTAAATGTTATGGCAATATAATATGCTATAATAAATTTTAAATACGCACAAAACTCAATTCTTTTAAGAAAAGTTTGAATGTTAATAGTACTGCTTAAATCTCCAGAATTGTATATGATTACATCCCCCCAAGGAAAAGCGCAACATTCATGCAAAGCCCAGGTAACATTAGAGTTGCGAATAAGTTTGACCCTCTTAAAAAAAAAATAGGCAACCATGATAGAGAGATTCACAAAGGGCAAGGATTTTCCAGCGCGCTCGCCACAAGTCTCACCCAACATCAACGGACCTTTGCATGGTCCATGTCCCGTTCACTATGATTCCCGTGACAGGCGGGACAGGAAAATTCAGCCATGGAGGTCTGAAAACTGAAAGGCCACATGAGGTAATGTCCTGCTGTAATAGCATGTATGTAGGACAATAGTAACAGTAACAACTGTTTAACAGTGGCAGGCTTACACTTTGCAGGGACCCATACTCACCTTCAAATTTGCCCCCCCACCATGACTTCATGCCCCCAATGAAGTAATGCCCCTCTGACCCTGCCCATCCTGCCCCACAGATCACTAAGGTGCAAGCCACAAAAATACACACACATTCATCACTGCTTAACTGATTTAGTGCTTTTCAACTGGTGAAAACATGCCTGTAATTGCTGAATTGAAATCCAAGCTTGCCTTTTGTCAGAATGACAGTGAAGAGGGTCAAAATTGTGATCTGTGTGCCTTGAGGCGAGCAAACATGGATCATGCTGATGAGCAACAAGATGGAAAAATCAGCCAACGACATCGCTGCAGCACAGACTAGTCCAGGACTGAATGAGCCATCAGTCCCGTGCAGGAGCAAATACTCCAATCAATAAGATGCATTGCCTATTGCTCAATATATTTCAGCCTCATTCAGTTCCAAAAGTCAAGTTTCTTACTTCCTGTCATAAAATCAAAGAAGTTAGTGCCATAAATTCATGTGAGTGGATTGGCCAGTGAGTCCAAGTTCAATATGGGTGGCTCTGTCTGCAGGACTCCACTCTTTACCCTAAAGAGAGTTTCTGAAGGCCAGTCTTTAAAGCAATGGGGGACGGTGGTTAAAACTATCAGCATGTGACCAGCTGCAGCCATTATATTGGGCCAGCAATGGTGCATTTTGAAAAACAGAATTTGTATATGAGAACATAGGAAAGGGAGAGATTTTTAATCCCTTGTCGGCACTGCACTTTAAACAGCTTTTCCTCTCCACATTTTCTTCACAAAAGTCATCAATTCCATCATTGTATGTAAAATCTTGTAAGGATGCACTTTCAATCAATATTGCTGAACTTGTCAAATGTTCCTGAATCATCATATTTCACAAATCATTTTTAACTCCTTTCAATAAAGGAAGAGAACTTTCACCAGAAGTATTTGTGCCAAATGTTGTTGAAAATATTTTCAGAATGCTTTCCACATGTGGAAATGTTGCCTGCAAACCATCACATGCAAGTCTGTACAAATCAGCTGATGAAGCATTCTTCATTATCAATGGAATTAATTGTTTCACTTCATCTTCAAAAGAAATCGTGTCTCAATCTTCTTGATAGAAATCACCTCGGGTGGGATTTTTCTCCTCCTCCGTGACATGTCCCGCAGCGACAGGAGGTGACACACTGCTCACTGGCAGTGGAACCTTATAGACCTGCCATTGTCAATGGGGTTCCCCATTAAACACACCTCTCACTGCCAGGAAAATTGTGGCGGGGAGTGTGCCATTAGCGGAATTGTAAGATCTCACTGGCATTAATGGCTCGAGGATTTTGGCATTAATTTCTTACTCAATGGCTTACAGCGTTCTCAGCCAAAATTCTACTGAAAAGCATGCAAAATAAATCAACTGTTTTCATCAGAGATTCACTTCTACACTGCAATTGTTTCGTTATTTTGTCACAAATAGCATTGACAATCTCAATGATGATCTTCTCTTTCTATTTTAAAATGATGCTATTGTCCCTAGTTTCATCAAAGAATAACTTTCTGCATCTTGCACACATCAGAAGAATCTGTATTTTCTGTTGTTAGTGCCTCTGCTTCCACACTTCCATGACAAAACTTTTAACTGAAGCTAACAATTGCGAAGCATTCAATAGAATTGTATCAACATTTTGCAGCAATTTGCTGATGGCATTAATTCTTCAAAATAAATGAGTCCACAAAACAGTAAAATCCAAACTTCACTGATAAGGATTTTGTTCCTGTCTTTACATGTGGTTTTTCTGAATTGGATGTGGTTATTCCAATAAGGTTTCCTGTATGTCAACAAAGTTCATTTTCAAAGATAAAATGGCATCTACACAAGTGGACCATCTGATGTCCCAAATTCTTTTGACTGTCAAATGTTTTACATTTGCCTGCTCCAAGCACGATTGTGATATGTATCACCAGTACATAGAAACCGAAAAGAAGGCGTACACATTTTGGACAAAGTCAAAAAAAAATACTGCTGCTTCACATGATTCAGCTGCAACATTGCAGATTAAATTCAAGGAGTGACTGGAACATGGGATGAATAATGCACAGGGCTTGCATTGTTCACCTGAACAATGTTGACCTGAATATTCTCCTGCCATATTTGTGGCATTATCAAAGTTTTGCTCATGACAAATTTTGATGTCCAAAACTTAAATTTGCAATGATTTCCAAAACAGTTGTCTTCAGACACTCAGAAGTGTGGGATTGTAGCTCAAAAAAAAACAAAGAAATCATTCTACAGCTTCACCGTTGTTGGTCATGTATCTTAAAATTAATGTTCATTGATCCGCATGGCTCCCAGCTGGTGCAGATTTAACTATTATGGAATAGTATTTGGAATCTTTTATTTCATTAGTGAATCAGTTTCGGAGTTGCTCTGCCATTATATTGATGAAATCATCATAGGTTCTCTGCAGTAAAAAGTTGGTCTTCCCTGAGACACAATATTGATAGCGTTTCAAACACTCTTTGAGCAGCTCGTCAAATTCGCTGAGATGTTCAAGGCAAGCTAAAAAATTACCTCTTTGAGCTGACAATGATGACTCATGATGTCCTCTTACAGGTAGTCCCTAAGAAGATGTCCATTTGATTGTGACAACAACATGTCTCAGCAATAGAGCTGATCTACATAACTTACATCTTTGAACAAGATGCATGCGTAGCTTTAAGATGAACTTTGGAAATTTCATGATCACAAGATCTCTTCCAACATTTCTCCTATCAACGAATGCTTCTTTCCCTTTGTGAAGTTCAGGAAATAATGTGCAAACATAACAGTAGACTGCCTTAGTATTTTCCAAAAAATCAGGCAATTTTGAATTTCCATCATCCCATTTCTCTTCATTCTCAGAAAGTGGGGCTAAGAACTAGGAGCACAAGTAGACCATCTGGCCTCTCAAGCCTGCTCCATCATTCAATTACACCATGGCTGATCTTTTTGTGGACTCAGCTCCACTTACCTGGCTTCTGAAGATTTCTAACCTGCTTTCAACCTCCAACCGCTAACGCTTTTTTCAAATTTTCCATGTCACTTACGTTTTTTGATTTATTTAGTACGAAATATTTGATCATACCCAATGGAACAGAGTTTGATCATAAGATAATGTCTTCAGGGTAGGTTTCTTCTCTCAGTTCAACAGAAGTAAATTCAGATTCCACTTCTTGTTCTACCTTTTCAAGCAACGCGGCGTTTCCAGAAATCAGAAGTCTAATTCATCAGATGGTTCTCCTACACTTTTGGTGCAGAAGGATGGATGTGCAGTTTGTTCACTATTCAATACTCCAAACTTTTTAAAAGTAAAATGACAACTGTCTTTTCTCCTAGCTTAGTCATAGAACATAGAACACTACAGCATAAACAGGCCCTTCGGACAACAAGTTGCGCTGATCATATCCATACCTACCAGGCCATAGAACTATCTACAACTCCCAATCCCATTAAATCCCATATACTCATCCAGAAGTCTTTTAAAAGACCCCAGCGAGTTCACCTCCACCACCACTGATGCAGCTGATTCCACTCACTCACCACCCTCTGAGTGAAAAACTTATCCCTGACATCTCCTCTGTACCTGCTCCCCAGCACCTTAAACCTGTGTCCTCTCGTAGCGACCATTTCAGCTCTGAGAAATAGACTCCGAGAAACCACCCTATCTATACCTTTCAACATTTTATAAACCTCTATCAGTCTCTCCAGGGAGAAGAGACCTAGTTCCCTCAACCTACCTTCATAAGGCATGCCTCCCAATCCAGGCAACATCCTTATAAATCTCCTCTGCACCCTCTCAGTAGCATTCACATCCTTCCTGTAGTGAGGCGATCAGAGCTGCGCACAGTAGTCCAAGTGGGGTCTGACAAGGGTCTTATAAAGTTGCAGCATTACCTCCCAACTCCTCAACTCAATCCCTCGATTAATGAAGGCTAGCACACCATACGCCTTCTTGACCACATCCTCCACCTGCGAGGCCAATTTAAGAGTTCTTTGGACCCGGACCCCAAGGTCTTTCTGCTCCTCAACACTGCTAAGAGTCCTACCCTTGATATTGTACTCCTTCGTCCCATTGGACCTGCCAAAATGGACCACTACACATTTATCCGCATTGAAGTCCATCTGCCACTTCTCCGCCCAGTCTTGCAACTTCTGACATCCCTCCAGACTATCCACAACACCACCAACCTTCGTGTCGTCGGCGAACTTACTAACCCATCCCTCCACTTCCTCATCCGGGTCATTTATGAAAATGACAAACAGCAAGGGTCCTAGAACAGATCCCTAGGGCACTCCACTGGTGACCAACCTCCATGCAGAAAAAGACCCATCCACAACCACTCTCTGCCTTCTGCAGGCAAGCCAGTTCTGGATCCACAAGGCCAAAGCCTCTTGGATCCCATGCCCTCTCACCTTCGCAAGAAGTCTTGCATGGGGGACCTTATCAAACGCCTTGCTGAAGTCCATGTAAACCACATCCACTGCTCTTTCCTCGTCAATGTCTTCAGTCACATTTTCAAAGAAAAGTCCTCTTGCCCTATTCTCAAATATATGCATTTTTGACAGTGAGATTGATAGCATCACTTCATATTAACTGATCTTTGTTGACAGGTTCACTCCTAGGGTCAATCTGTTTTAAATCATGCTGATGTGGCCTCACATTGAAGCTGTTTGAAAATATGATGGGGACTCAATGTCTGGCATAGAGGTTGTTTCATTACATGTAAATATAGTGTAATGTATTTAAATCAGGTTCATGATTACATCACCACCCCCCTAATATGGCCAGACTTTCCCACTCTCTTCAGACCTGCTGAAATCAATGGACGTTTGAATGGCTCCGCTATCTGTCACGGGGCACCCATGGCAGGGCCGGAAAACCCTAGCCATAGTATCCATCATTCCTGTTGTGTCAATGTTAAACATGTCACAATGGCTATCACAATATCACCCATCCTGGTAGTCCATACAGTGACATTGATTGTTTTATATTTGTTTTTCCTTGAATGAAACATTGGGCCAGACATTGTCTACCAAGGTTGATAACCTGATTCGCTGAACCCACCTTGGCAAAAAGTACCCTGAAATGTATGAATGTTCGTTCCATGAGACCATAAGAAATAGGAGCAGGAGTAGGCCATTCAGTCCTTCGAGCCTGCTCCACATTTAATAAGATCATGTCTAATCTGATACTCACTAAGTCCACTTTCTTGCCTTCTGTCCGTAATCCTTACTTCCCCTATTGATTAAAAGCCTTGAAAATGTTCCCTTTTCCCAGGGTAAAGAATTCTAAATATTCATCACTCTTTGACTGAAGAAATTCTTCTTCAAATCCACCTTAACTGAGCACTCCTTTCTTCTGTGAAGAGTCACAGAAGAAAGGAGTGTAGGCCCTTTGGTCCTACACTCTCCCATGAGTGGAAACGTCCTCCCAGCATTTACCCTAATGCCCAAAGAATTTTAAATGTTTCAATCATATTTCCTCTCATTCTTCTGATCTCCACAGAAAACAGACCCTATCTGTTTAATCATTCCGCATATAGCAATTCCCCGTACCCGAGATTATCTGGTTAAACCTCCTCTGTACTGCCTCCAGTGATAAAATAAATAAGAGGATTAAAAGTATACACAATATTTTAAATGTGGCCTTACTAATACCTTGTATAGTTGCAGCAACGCCTCTTTACTTTTATATTCCAAGCCTCTAGTTATGAAAACCAAGTTACAAGGCTTCAGCAATGATTAAAAAGCACATAAATGTTTTAAAAATTCAAGCCTCCACTCTCAGATGATAATATTATCCTATCTACACTGATGAATAAGCAATGTCTCATTCTTAAAACATTCACCTTTCGAAATGTGTAAAAGGAAATTTGGACACAAGAAACTTGTCAGAACTGGCTACTGTCTGCAGAAAGCTACAACAAGCTCATTAGGGAGAATAAAACAATTCACTGCACTAGAGTAGGGAAAGAATCAATGTGATAACAAGAAGCTCATGTCAATATGACAAAGCTCTAGGACTCAACTCCCTGGTGTATATCACCTGTCACCATAGAAACTATTAATGAGCAATTGCTTACAGTGAGATAGAGTTTTATCTTGTGAAGGAAAAAAGATCTGATCACCCCATGAATAACTGTGAATCCCACTGGAACCATCGTGTGTTCTTAAGTATCTTCCACTTTATCCATGTTTAATGTCACATTTGTGTATATCATCCTAGTTTTCCAGCAATTTGATTCAAATGTAGTGCAGACCCAACAGCATACAAGGTTCATATTCCTTACCACTCGTAGTGTAAGGATATCTGGCATACCAAGGATTTATGTGAGACTGGAAGACACTACTGGCTGCAGTGTAATGTATGAGACACATGACCTGAGATTAGCAGCAGTTGTGGACCGGACAAAGACCTGTGTAGAAGTAAGCATGGAGTTTGTTCAATGCTTATGCTCTGTCCTGTATAGTGCTATCAATAAAAACACAAGACTCAGAAAACCTCTCTGTGAAACCTGATGAATACACAACATATAACCTCACTGTCCTAAATAATTGAGCCTCTATTCAAAGAAATTACAGCCATTATAGAACAACTTACAGTAAAATAGATTACAGTTCTTGACACACATCTAATTTTATTTACCTGTCGGAAACAAAGAATGCCCTGCAACAACCGGAGTCCTTTAAATATGGCAGTTTGAAAACTGTTAAAAAGATTGTTTAATATTATTTACTTATATCTTTCATACCATACTCTGAGCTAAAAGAAAAATCACAATTTAGAAAATAAAATATTTCTGAGAGTTAGGCATTGCTAGCTAGGCGAGCATTTATTGTCTATCCCTAGTTACCATTGAGAAGGTGGTAGTGAGCTGCCTTCTTGAACCATTGCAGTCCCTGAGATGTAGGTATATCCACAGTGCATTAGGGAGGGAATTCCAGCAATATATTTGCAAATCAGGATGGTGAGTGACTTGGAGGGGAACCTGTTTGCAGGTAACTGCTGCCCTTGTCCTTCTAGATGATAGTGGTCGTGGGTTTGGAAGGTGCTGCCGAAAGACCCTTGGTGAGTCCCTGCAGTACATTTTGTAGATGGTACTTGCTGCTGCCACTATCGGTGAGGGATTAAATGTTTGTGGAAGGGATAGCAATCAAACATTGCCCTGGATGGTGTTAAGATTCTTGAGTGTTGTTGGAGCTGCACCCATCCAGGCAAGTGGGAAGTATTCCGTCACTCTCCAGACTTGTGCCTTGTAGAAAATGGACAGGCTTTGAGGAGCCAGGAGATGAGTTACTTGTCACAGGATGCCTAATCTTGCTTGTACAAGACAATATAGTCAACATATAAGAGGTATTCCAACATGTTTTACTTCCCATAATGGACAGGAATATTTCTCAGTCAGTTCACTTTCTCACAGATATAGAATCACTTTGCAAAATAACAGTTTTCACTTTAGGCCAAATTAGATTTTAAAATTTTAGTTTGCTGAATTTGCATTTTTTTGCTCGTGCGCAAACACACTCGAAATGTTAACTCTGTTTCCCTCTCCACAGAAGCTGCCAGACCTGCTGAGTTTTTACAGCATTGTCTGTTTTTACTTCAGGTTTCCAATATCCACAGTATTTTGCTTTTGACCTTTGTTTACATGTCTATCAGTGAAACTTTGGTAAAAATTTGAGGCAGCACAGTGATTAGCACTTATGCCTCACAGCTCCAGGAACTCTGGTTCAATTCCGGCCTTGGGTGACTGTCAGTATGGAATTTGCATGTTCTCCCCGTGTCTGCGTGGGTTTCCTCCAGGTGCTCCTGTTTCCCCCCACACTCCAAAGATGTGCAGGTCAGGTGGATTGGCCATTCCCCTTAGTGTCAGGGAGATTAGCAGAACAAATACTGGGGTTACAGGGATAGGGCCTGGGTGGGATTGTGGTTGGTGCAGACTCAATGAGCCAAATGGCCTCCCTCTGCACTGTAGCATGAAGGGTGGCCACTTGGTCAAAATGCAGAACATTTGGCTGGAAACTGTGTAACCCCAATCAACCTTGAAAAATTGGAAGGTCATAGAGTCATACAGCCATGGTGGCACAGTAGGAGGCCATTCAACCCATCACATCTATGCCAGGACTCTGCAGAGCAATCCAGTCAAAGCCAATCCCCAGTTCTATCCTTCCAGTAAACTAAGTTAACATAAATATAGCTGCACACACAAGTACAGACAGAAAGTATATATTATAATGTCTTTAAAATAGGTTTATCTGTGGTAAGTATTGAGTTCATAGTCGGTTCATTCCAGATGAAACTTATTAGAGTATCTATGTGCATGGCAGCTTTCAGCAGAGATGCATGGCGTTGTGTGAATTTAAACTAGAAACTGAATGGAGTGCAAAATAGGCACGAACTCGATTGTTACAAAATCAATATATATAACGTCCAGCTGTGTCTTATATTGAATCAGGATGGTGGGTGGCAGCAATCCAGCTAGAGAGCCTGGTTCAGATCTAATCCATTAGGCCACAAATAAAGTTCAGCAATATCACATTAGCATCTTTTCATTGTCCATTCTGAGCAGACAAAAGATATTAGCTTGATTGAAAACGACACTGATAGACTGAAAAGTTCTTCATGATGTCGGATTCCAACCAGAAACCTTCTCAGCATCAGTCAGCTATTGTGCACAGCAGCTGAAGAAAATGTCACACGATTTGAATAGGTGCAATAAATCCATTCAAAATCCACTGTTTGTTCAGATATAAAGTACTGTTATGATACTAGGAACGGTTGAGAACACCTACGGCGCCAGATCTTTCAGCTTTCTAAGTTCAACAAAGAACAGTACAGCACAGGAACAGGCCCTTCAGCCCTCCAAGCCAGATCCAATCATGATGCCTGCCTAAGCTAAAACCATATGCATTTACAGAATCTACATCCTTCCATTCCCATCCTATTCATGTATTCCTCTAGTTGCCCCTTAAATACTGCTATCGTACCTGCTCCCACCACCTAAATGGGCAGCACCCTCCAGACACTCACTACCCTCTGTGTAAAAAACTTGTCTCACACAACTCCTCTAAACTTTTCCCCACGCACTTAAACCTATGCCCCCTAGTACTTGACTTTTCTACTCTAGTAAAGAGCATTTGACTATCCACTCTGTCCATGCCACTCATAATCTTATAAACATCTATCAGATCACCCATCATGGAATGTCCATCATCATCCCCTTCCTCTGTTACTTCCTTCCCACCTTCCAAAGCCTCCACGAAATATTAATGTGGGCCAGTCTCTGAGTTCTCAGTCCTTTCTTGCCTGGGTGAAAATTTTCCAGACATTTCAGACAAACGCCAGTGATTACTGCTGCACAAAATTACTAAGACCAGAGAAACCAAAAGAAAAATCAAATGTCAATAAAACAGCAGTCATTTTTACTTATATGAATATATTTTTTGTAGACCAATGACATCAAGCAGTCGTGAATGCTATAGATTTCTAAAAGCCCCATATCACTTACAAAGTTGTCTTTATATATTGCAGCCATTAATTGGCAAACATTGTGGCTGAATTTGCTAAACTTCACACTGTTCCCCCCCTCCCCCTGTCCAGATATTGAAAACAATGCTACATCTGCATGCTATCTCACCATGTGACCATCACACATCCTGCATCACAGTCTGTCATTATATCTACCATGGGCTAATTATCTGCCAATTCCAAACATCCAAATGCCTTGGAGTTTACTGGCTGCAAGTCAAATGTATTAATTGTGATTCAATCATGTACAAATCATTTGGATTTCTGGTATCATGGTGGGCATTAGTTGAAGGGGATGGCAAAGGAGCAGCTGTTCTCTCATCCTGAGAGGGAAAAAGCTACTCTACTTCCTTTGTAGCATGGCTCATCACAGCCTGTAATCCACTGAAGAGCGCACTGTAGGAGATCAGAGATGCAGCTGAAGTCCTTTATCAGTGTGTTCACCAAGCCTTTAAAATGCAATGGAAGTGGTGGAGCCCCGAGCCTGGGGCTTTGAAAAAAAAAGGCTGCAAGAGTTGGTGACATTGCTGGGAGGGAGTGGGGGCTCAATTCCAGTGTCCATGAAGGTGACCACATGTGGCATGGTAGAGTGCAGAGTGTTGGAATTGCTCTGGTCACATTGATCTCAATGCTCCATCCACTGCCTGCCTAAAAGCTGTGCAAAGTCCAATATTCCCTGTTCTAAGCTGCTCTGACAGACAACATCCATGACAGGCAATGATAGTGAGTGGTTTTAACCGCATTCATAATGTCTTTGCTTGCGACTAGAAAGGAAAACAAGGATTGTATATCCATAGGATCCCCACAGGGCAGAAGGAGGTCATTTGGCCTGCATCAAGTCTGCACTAAGCCCTACCCAGGCCTTATCCCAGTAACCACATGAATTTTACCCCACTAACTCCCCTAAATTCTATATATCTTTGAACACTAAGGGACAATTTAGCACAGCCAATTCACCTAACTTGCACACCTTTGAACCATGGGAGGAAACCAGAGCACTCGAACGAAACCTACGCAGACACAGGGAGAGTGTGCAAACCCCACACAGACAGTGACTCAAAGCCAGAAATGAACTGAGGACAATGGTGATGTGAGGCAGCAGTGCTAACCATTGTGCCTTCCCATCAATGGGGGATCCTATCAAGGATGGATTGCTCTTTATTGCTGTTAGAAATCCTGTTATAAACTCTCCTCATCTGAACTGCCGATGATGTTTAATATTATTTCATCTAATAACTTGGAAACAGAGCAACAAATACATTTTTGACATTTTTAGTTTATGTTTATTGATTATGTTTTAAGTCAACAAACTCATTAACAATGCACGAAAGGTTAAATAGTTTCATAGAATCCTACAGTGCAGAAGGAGGCCATTCGGCCCATTAAGTCTGTACCAACCACAATCCCACCCATGCCCTATACCCATAGCCCCATGCATTTACCCTAGCTAGTCCCTCTGACATTAAGGGGCAATTTAGCATGGCCACTCCATCTAACCTGCATAGCTTTGGACTGTGGGAGGAAATTGGAGCACCTGGAGGAAACCCACGCAGACACAGAAAGAATGTGCAAACTCCACACAGATGTGACCCAAGCCAGAAATCGAACCCAGGTCCCTGGCGCTGTGAGACAGCAGTGCTAACCCACTATGCCACCATGCCACCCACAGTCCAGTGCTGCATAGTCTGCTTCTGCATTCCTGAAGCAAGCCAATGTAGTGGATCATAATTTCCTTTCATCCCAGCACTGTGGACTGCAGAGGTTCAGAAAGATGGCTCACTACCACCTTCTCAAAGGCAATTGGGGATGGGCAACAAATGTTATCTTAGCCAGTGATGCTCTCACCCTGGGAAAGAAGAAATGGCGAGAGGTTCTATAATCTAGTCCTGTGAGCTTTCATCCGTAATTTCTCAGCATTCTTTGGGCCCCGTTCCACCACAAAGCATTTGGATCTCACTTCCTCCAAAACTGAAATCCCAACAACCCCAACAAATCTGAACTTTGCTCCTAATGCTATAAAATGCTTCCACCCCTCCCACTCACAGATCTTACAGCCACCTCCTTGTGATCACAAACTTTGGGATGATGCTTTGATTGCTTACTGATCCAAGAGGTTTCCCCATGTTCACAAGGTCAGGGATTACCCTTCCAAATGCCCCCAGGACTCCTGTAACTGCGGCTTTACTTGTGTTCTGAAGGCAATTGACTTATTCAACTCGATGGCTGAAATTTTCCAGCCCTTCCTACTGCTGGGATATTCCAACGCCCCCCAACTGCCATGGTATGTTCCCTGGCCATGATGTGGAGATGCCGATATTGGACTGGGGTAAGCACAGTAAGAAGTCTCACAACGCCAAGTTAAAGTCCAACAGGTTTATTTGGTAACACAAGCCACAAACTTTCAAAGCACTGCCCCTTCATCAGGTGAGATGAGAAGGGGCAGTGCTCTGAAAGCTAGTGGCTTGTGCTACCAAATAAACCTGTTGGACTTTAACCTGGTGTTGTGAGACTTCTTACTATGTTCTCTGGCAGCAGAGGGTGCAGGTCACATTTAACCTGGAAAACCCTGCCACCAGCAGATGGTGGACCACCCCTGCCCCCAGAGAAAGCACTTCAGGGGTTCTGGAAGATCCAGCTCATTAAATTGCTCCTAACTCCACACATGATGCCAAAGCTGGTGAATACTGCCAGCGCTCTATTTTAATTTCAAATTTTCAGTACTTTTTAAAGTAAAGTTTATTTATTAATCACAAGTTTAGATTAACACATCAATGAAATTACTGTGAAAATCCCCAAGTCACCACACTCCAGTGCCTGTTCAGGTATGCTGAGGGAGAATTTAGCATGGCCATTCCACCTAACCAGCACATCTTTCCAAATGTGGGAGGAAACCAGAGCACCCAGAGGAACACACTGCAGACACAGGGAGAAAGTGCAAATTTGAGACAGACAGACCCAAGCCTGAAATTGAACCATGGTCCCTGGTGCTGTGAGGCAGCAGTGCTAACCACTGTGCCACCAAGCCACCCCATACCACAGCTGCAGTATTTGTGCTTTTATTTTGGGCCTTACTTCAATATACCCTGAATCCCACTATCCTGTGTTATGAGCAATGAGGTTATGGGCCAGCTAGTCTTTCCTTTTCTATCATTTATGTTTGTTTCAAAAGACAGAATTCCAGAGATGGAGGAATGGTACAGAACTGAGGTCAGTAATCCAAATCCCACTAAAATGTCAAACCAAATTCAGTACATTTGGTTATTTATGAACTAGCATCGTGGAAAAATGTTCCCATACAAATGCAATGTAAATAAATTTAGTGCTATTTAAAAGCTTAAAATATTAATTGTTTTCAAATTAATAGTTACAATTTACAGTAGCATTTATGCAATTGCTTCTTTAACGCTTTTTTGATTAAAATCATCAATAATACCTAAATTAACCTATTCTTTATTGCCTGAAATACACTATATGTGGCACTGACTTGTCCTGTTCATAGCCAATGTGAAGTGCTTTAGTTTCCTCTAAATTCTCCTAATCACAGCCATGGGCTCGGTCTGCAAAAGCTGAACTCCTATTAAAGCTGTACAGTACTGAACTCCGATGTCCTTCAGACAATTTTGCATTTAATATGAGGACATAATTTCCTGTCTGCTCGCTCCCCACAATATCATAAAGGTAATTTCCTCATAAACAGGCAGGGTTTAATGAAATAAGTAATTACACTCCACAGGCACTAAAGCAGGTTGCACATGTCTGTTGGTTAATTTTCATTCCATTTCAGTGAAGTGTCAGTGCAGGTCTCTAATAATAGCTAGACTTTCATTAAAAGGTAAAATATTTCACAGCCTACTCCCACTCACTTCCCTTTGTCATTGGAAAAATTAACATCCTTTGTGATGTGAAACTCTATTGTATACCTAGAAATATCTGCTGCAATTATTCTATTTTAGATGAGTTATCGAGAATATTAAAACCTTAAATGATTTAAAATGCTGAGAATGGGAATCCCTCTGGACATCTTTTACAAAACAAGTTAGTCTTACGATAAAAGTCCATGATTATTGGAATGTGTAGAATCATTCATATATGAATAGCCAGGCAACATACATACAGAACTAAGTTAAATGTGAGCTTTTAATAGTCCTAAAATACTAAGCTATGTGCTTGCTTCAAACTTTAAATCCTAATTGCATTTAAAATTGAACACCTACATTTGTATTTGCTTGAAAAGTAAACTGGAAAATGATCAGCTTCTGTTGAAGATTTTATCGAGAGAGAAAATGGTGGGGATTCAAAGGAGATCAAAGTGTTTTTACCATTGATGCCAATGACGGCTTAAACAGGATTTCATTTTATGTCCTCACTTTTATATCCCAGCTGCGCATTTTATTTAGGAGACCTAAGGGCTGACAAATACAAACAACACCATTTCTTTGGCTGTCTAAAGTAGAAAACTTTGGCTGAGATGCCCACTTCCAGCAAAGAAAGGCAAGTCTCAATGCCAATCAGTAAGGCAATCAAACTGCATGTGTTTATTCAGTATCAGTTAGCTTTTAGACTGGTCTTATTCAATAAGTATTATTTCCATGCACCACTGCACTGTTTTATGGAATAATATATCATAGAGAGCATGCCTGTTTCATACAGCATATGCATACAGCATACAGGAGTGGCATAGTGGTTAGTATCGCTGCCTCACAGCGCCAGGGACCCAGGTTCAATTCAAAGAACACGGAACAATACAGCACAGGAAACAGGCCGTTCGGCCCTCCAAGCCTGTGTCGCTCATTGGTCCAACTAGACCATTCTTTTGTATCCTTCCATTCCCAGTCTGCTCATGTGACTATCCAGATAAGTCTTAAACGATCCCAGCGTGTCTGCCTCCACCAATTCCCGGCTTGGGTCACTGTCTGTGTGGAGTCTGCACGTTCTCCCTGCGTCTGTGTGGCTTTCCTCTGGATGCTCTGGTTTCCTCCATTCCAAAGATATGCGGGTTAGGCGGATTGGCCATGCTAAATTGCCCCCTCGTGGCAGGAGGACGAGCTAGGATAAATACTTGGGGTTATGGGGAGAGGGCCTGGGTGTGATTGTGGTTGGTGCAGACTCGATGGGCCAAATTGGCCTCCTTCTGCACTGTGGAATCCCATGATTCATATCATCTAATTAGCTTTGTACCCAACATCTTACTGACTGCAAAATTTTACCTGAAAAGTAAACAATTGTGGCCACAGGTATCAACATTTAGATTTCACACAGTTCCTCAGAGGGTCTGAGTCAAAGTAGAACACTTTAGCATTTGAGCTTATTTAATTAATAGCAGAAAGGACTAGTATTTATCTCATGCCCTCAACGCCTAACAACAGATTTATTATTTTTAAAAGTGTTATGTAGGAAAACATGGCTGCGAATTTTCAGAGAACAAGTACCAAGTGAGTTGAATGGTCAGGTAAACAGCTGTCCCAATCGGGGCCAGCATTATTTATGTGCAACTGACACCACAACTTCAGAAGGTAGATGTGTAGTAAAACCCAAATATTGCCATAAAAAAGGCTCCACTCTGCCTTAGACATTGTGAAAATGGCACCTCGCTTTCCACCTCACCAATGAAATCCATCAAATGGCATGATATTGCTTCAGTTGCATGGTAGCTATGAACCAAATTCACCACGGAAAATGTGGTAACTGCATGATGAGTGACAATAAGACCAAAAGATAAAGGAGGAGAATTAGGCCGTTTGGCCCATCAAATCTACTCTGCCATTCAATCATGGCTGATAAGTTTTTCAACCCCATTCTCCCGCCTTTTCCCTATAACTTTTGATCCCTTTACCAATCAAGGACCTGTCTATCTGTCTTAAATATATTCAATGACTTGACCTCCCCAGCCTTCTGCAGCAATGAATTCCATAGATTCACCACTTTCTGACTGAAGAAACTCCTCCTCATCTTGGCTCTACAGGGATTTCCTTTATGCTGAAGCTGTGCCCTCGGATTCTAGTCTCCCCTGCAAATGAAAACATCTTCCCCACATCCACTCTGTCCAGGCCTTTCAGTATTCTAGTGCAATTACAGAATGCAATTGCAACCACTCACATCTTTGATGCTGAAAAGTAACTCATACAAATGTGGAGTTTCACGCCTGTCCAGTTTTACTTGTTAAAGATATTCCTAAAGCTTTCAAAAAATTAAAAATTATTTTTCATCTATGTATCACTTTTTTCTTTCTCTTGTAACTGTCTTTTTCTCTTTCCGTACATGATCTGACATTGGATTCTCCCTCTGTAATTTTTTTTAATTCATTCACAGGTTGTGGGCGTCACTGGCTGGGCCAGCATTTACTGCCCTTCGCTAATTGCCCTTGAGAAGATTGAGAATTTATACTCCCTGCCCCGTCCTTGTGCTGTTAAATTCCCAATCCTTCAATCTGACTGCTTGAGGAGATCTACAGTTGCTTGCTCTGTTCACTCAGGTCCCCAATGTGCTGTCTCTCTTGCTGCAGTGTCATCAGCCTGCACTTGCGGCAGCTTGCCACACAATTTTTTTTTAAAAGCCTAAACGTGCAAGAGTAAAAGTAACTGACAGCAGTCATCATTCGATTCTCTTTACCGCAGGCAATGGCCACGACAGCAAACAAAGCATTGTTGAAGTGTATTTGATGTTACGGTGTGAGAAATGCTCCAACCAATTTGCATGCAGCAAGCTCCCACAAACAATAATGTGTAAATGGTCTGATTATGGTCTGGGGTGGCACAGTGACACAATGGTTAGCACTGCTGCCTCACAGTGCTAGGGACCCGGGTTCAAACCTGGCCTTGGGTGATTCTTTGTGTGGATTTTGCACATTCCCCCATTTCTGCATGGTTTCCCTCCCACAATCCAAAGATGTGCAGGTTGCGTAGATTGGCCATGCTAAATTCCCTCTTAGTGTCCAAAGATATATAGGTTTAACTGTGGATTAACCATGGTAAATGCAAAGGGTTATGGGGAAGGGGTGTGCCTGGGTAAGATGTTCTTTCAGAGAATTGTTGCTGACTTGTTGGGCCAAATGGCCCCCTTCTACCTGTTCTACAGTTCTATGGTTCTAATCTGTTTCAGTAATGTTGACTGATGAATAAATATTGACCAGAACATCCACTGCACAGTGTTAGCACTGCTGCCTCACAGCTCCAGGGACCTAGCTTCAATTCTGGCCTTGGGTCATTGTCTGTGTGGAGTTTGTATGTTCTCCCCATGTCTGCGTGGGATTTCTCCAGGTGCTCCAGTTTCCAAAGATATGCAGGTTAGGTGGATTTGCCATGCTAAATTACCCCTTGGTGTCAGGGGCATTAGCAGGATAAATATATAGGGTTACGGTGATTGGACTTGGGATTGTTGTCAGTGCAAGCTTAATGGTCTGAATGGCCTCCTTCTGCACTGTAGGGATTGTTCTATTCTACGAATAATTCTCTTGTTCTTATTCAAAGCAGTACCATGGTATATCTTACTTATCTCTTCAACCAAGAAACGAAGACAGGGCCTTGGCTTACTTTCATTCGAAAGAGCGCACCTTTGTCAATGCAACACTCCTTTCAATATTGAATTGGAACATCAGTCTAGACTTCGGATGAAATTAAATGACATTAAGGGATAACCAAATGCAAAAAGTTGCAGTGGCCTATTACATCCTCTTGTCCATTTCAGGTATGGGAACTGGACACCCCTAGACTTTGGCTGTTCAAGTCCCGGTGTGGTGTTTGAACCCACAATCTTCATCCTCAGAAGAGAAAGTGCTGCCAACTCAGCCTCAATTCTTCAAACATTGCCATGGGATCAGATAAACGGGATTTCAGTTGAACATGTTATCTGAAAGCCAGCACTTCTGATAATGCAACATTTCATTAGTCACTGCCGTTCAGTACCAGTCTAGATTATGTGCTCAAGTACTCAAGTGGTGCTTAAAGCTGCAACCTTCTCAGGCAAGAGTGCTGCCAACTGAGCCAAACTTACAATTCAATAATGATGAGCAGATGGCCAATAATGGTAGAATTTAACACAGCAGGAGATGTTATCTCAAAGCTGAGATAAGAATCAGAATGAAAGCAAATTAAACGCAAAACTCAAAAACAGGCACTCAAATCCCAAATAAGAGATGTATGTATATTTTAAGCAATGTCCCCTAATTCATTGCTAAAGTCAGAAAAAGAGGTATTAGGTGCCCTCACCTGAAATTGACATGAGGATGTGTTAGGTCACTGCAACTCTTTTAGATTTGGTTATTGCTTACTCTCATTTAATTCTATCCAGACAATGAACTTTCTTTAAAAAAATAACAATTCCTCATCATTCTGACACATGGAGAGATGCTGCACTGTTGAATGAGTCAGATAATAGAAATCCTTTAACTTGAAAAAAAATTTGAATGTGCATTTGAGCTGTTGTAACTACAGGGCTGTAGAAGGTGGGATTAGACCAGAGGGCATTTTTATAGCCAGCATCAGCCAAATGTCCTCCGTCTGTGCTGTAAATGGTCCATATTGATAAAACGGTATTAAAATTAACTTTAATTGAATCAAACTAATTGTATCTTTTAAAGCTCCATACTTAAATCAAGAAACGAACAATACAAAATGACAGCAAACAGTGCACAGTAATAGTATAGTTGGTGTCAATAAAGATTAACTTATTAATAATTATTTACAATCTATTTGCAATCTAAGCAAAGCATTTTTAAATATTAAACTTAAATATGAACTATAGTGTGAAAAAGGTTGATTGGCCAAAGGGCCAACGGTGACAAGAAAATAAACATTTTTCATAGCGAGTTAGGATCTAGAATGTGCTATTCGAGAGTGTAGTGAGCAGATATAATTGGGGTTTTCAAAATGAGATTGAATAAGCACCAAAAAAGAATATATTTGCAAGGCTGTGGGGCAAGCATAGGTCAGTGGGACTAACTGAGTTACACTTGCAGAGAGACAGTACAGGTACAGCAAGCCAAATGGCTTCCCTCTGTCCCGTAACCATTCAGTGATTTATTCATTTTTGGGACATGGGTGTTGCTGGCTGGCCAACATTCCTTGTCCATCCCTAGTTGCACTTGGAGAGTCAACCACGTTGCTGTGGCTCGGGAATCACATGTAGGCCAGACCAGGTAAGGACTGCAGATTTCCTTCACTAAAGGACCTTAGTGAACCATATGGGTTTTTCTGACAATCCAAGCTTTTATTCTAACTTGCTTGCTTATTTTGAACTAGGATAACGTGCCATTAAATTACTAAATAAAGGATTGTCTTAAAACTTATTAAGAGTACACATTAATATTCATTCAATGTAATTTCAAGATCACTGTGTTTACTTTGAGAAATAGTTGACAGAGGCTGGCTTTGCTTATTTAAATATACACTAAAGTTTATTTATTAGTGTCACAAGTACATAAGAACATAAGAACATAAGAAATAGGAGCAGGAGTAGGCCATCTAGCCCTTCGAGCCTGCCCTGCCATTCAATAAGATCATGGCTGATCTGTCGTGGCTCAGTTCCACTTTCCCACCCTCTCCCCATAACGCTTAATCCCCTCACTTATCAAAAACCCATCAACCCGCGTCTTAAAAATATTTAGCAAGGCAGCCTCCACCACTTCAACGGGCAGAGAATTCCAGAGATTCACCACCCTTTGAGTGAAGAAGTTCTTCCTCAACTCCGTTCTAAACCGCCCCCCCTTTATCTTGAGGCTGTGCCCCCTAGTCCTACTGTCCTTTCTGAGCGGGAAGAGTCTCTCCACCTCTATCCTATCCATCCCATTCATCATCTTATATGTCTCAATGAGATCTCCCCTCATTCTTCTAAACTCTAACGAGTACAAGCCTAGTTTATTCAGCCTCTCCTCATAGCTCAACCCCCTCAACTCCGGTATCAGCCTAGTAAACCTCCTCTGCACTCCCTCCAAGGCCAAAACATCCTTGCGTAAGTACGGCGCTCAAAACTGCACACAGTACTCCAGCTGCGGCCTCACCAATGCCCTATACAGCTGTAGCAAGGCCTCCCTACTTTTATATTCAATCCCCTTCGCTATGAAGGCCAGCATCCCATTAGTCTTCCTGACCACCTGCTGCACCTGCAGGCTGGGTTTTTGCGACTCATGCACAAGGACCCCGAGGTCCCTCTGCACCGTCGCCTGCTGCAGTTTTTCGCCCCGTAAGTAATAGTCCTTCCTACCATTATTCCTACCAAAGTGGACCACCTCGCACTTGCCAACATTAAATTCCATTTGCCAGTTCCTGGCCCATTTGCCCAACCTATCTAGATCCTTCTGCAGACTCTCCACACCCTGCGCGCAATTTGCCGTTCCACCTATCTTGGTGTCATCAGCAAATTTCGACACCATACACTCGGTTCCCTCCTCCAGATCATCTATATAAATGGTAAATAGCTGAGGCCCCAGCACCGACCCCTGGGGCACTCCACTAGTCACCAACCGCCAATCCGAATAGCACCCATTAACCCCCGCTCTCTGCCTCCTATTTGACAACCAATCCTCTATCCATGCTAACACCCTACCCCCAACTCCATGTCCCCTGACCTTCTGCAATAACCTCTTGTGAGGTACCTTGTCAAACGCCTTCTGAAAATCAAGAAAGACCACATCCACAGGCTCTCCTCTATCCACCGCCCTAGACACATCCTCATAGAACTCCAATAAATTTGTCAGACACGACTTCCCCTTAATGAAACCGTGCTGCGTCTGCTCTATCAAGCAATTCCCCTCAAGATGCCTCGCTATTTTCTCCTTGATGAAGGATTCTAACATTTCACCTACAACAGACATTAAACTAACTGGCCTATAATTCCCTGCCTTTTGCCTGGCACCCTTCTTAAACAATGGCGTAACATTAGCCGTTTTCCAATCTTCCGGCACTTCCCCAGAATCCAGTGACGTTTGGAAAATAACCACCAAGGCATCCACTATCCCCTCCGCCATTTCTTTCAGAACCCTCGGATGCATTCCATCCGGTCCTGGGGCCTTGTCCACAATCAGTCCCTCCAGTCTGTCGAGCACTGCCTCTCTAGTAACAATAATGTCATTGAGACCCTCCAGTCCTACCATCTTTCCATCGCTAACAAGTAGACTTACATTAACACTGCAATGAAGTTACTGTGAAAATCCCATGGTTGGCAACTCCGGTGCCTGTTTGGATAGACTGAGGGAGAATTTAGCATGGCCAATGCACCTAACTAGTATGTCTTTTTGGACTGTGGGAGGAAACCAGAGCACCCAGAGGAAATCTATGCAAACATGGGGAAAATGTGCATGGAGAGTGACCCAAGCTGGAATTGAACCCAGAACCCCTGGTGCTGTGAGGCAGCCACCATGTGCCACATGCCACCCATGATTAACATTCATGCATGGGTTGGTCTTTGACAACCCATCAGTGCTGAAGGAGCAAAGGAAATCATGTATAGAAATGCATAGACTAACGTCCCCTGCTCCTTAATCCTGCTGTCAATGCAAAATGAAATAATGCTGAATGAATGGTGGTTTAAATGATAATGTGGTCATTTCCTAGGTTACTCCATGATTTTCAGAACTTTTTATTATTGCTAAGGGATTATTTTTCAACTCAACAGTCGAGGTACAAAACAGTTTGTCATTTTGCTTTGATGGTCAATATTACAAAAATATTGCAGTCACTCACACATGCTTTGCAAAGTTAGAAGCATTGAAAGTTTTCACTATATAATATCACAATGCTGCAATAAGCTGATGGAAGCATCTGTGGGGAAAGTAGCTCCTGCACAAATTTATTTTTGTTGAATACAGGTGACATTTTTTCCACCCAAGAAAATGTAATTTTGAATAGGGCAGCATGAATAAAGTTTCCACTGGTCTGTCATCAAATGCTTGCAAAACATAATACGCTATAAATGTTTTGCACTGTATGTGTGGAAAGGGAGGGTGGGGGAGGGGAGGTGGGGAACAGAACGGTTTGCCCATCTGGATGCAAATTTAGTAAGGAGCCAACTCACTGGACACCAGCCCGCTCACCACCACCCCCTCCACCATAACGTGCTGCAGGTGGGCTAAACTGGCAGCCAGTGGCACTTCTCCCCCTCACTGGGGGGGGGGAGATGTGCCCTTGGGAGCTGCCAGCTAATTGGATTAGCCACCAGCTCCAGCAGTCCCGGCAGCACCTAAAGGGTATTATTAGGTGCTGCCAACATTGCAATCAGAAACCAGAAGAATGCCCAATGGGTCTTGACGTAAAGTAAGTCTGGGGTATTGGGCAGGGAGGTTTGAGCAATTCAGGGATGGGAGTTGGAGTGGGTTGGGTGGGTTTTACAGAGCGGGAAGGTCGGAAGAAAACAGGGTACTGTCTTATTAGGATTGCAAATCCCCTCTGCCCGCAAAAGGGACACCCAACAGTGATAGAAACCTCCCTGGCTGCTGCCCATGTCATCCATGTTATGGCACGGGCTGTCCATTGTTGGGGTCAATTGACTTACTAACAAGCTCAATTAACTCTTAATTATTTATTTAAATATGGCAGGCAGGCTGCCGATTTCAGCATCTACCCCCACCCCACATAACATGGCGGTGAGCTCAGTGTGGACAAGAAGATGGTAGGGTGGGCACCCATTCTTTTTTACATGCCCTCCTCCCATTGCAAAACACATAAAATCCAGCCATTAATCCGTAGATCAATATAATATCAAAGATTTAAATAATCAAGGTATAAAAATTTCTCATTTTATCTTTATTGATTGAAGAAAAGGTTACTCTCGGCATCCCTTTGTGGTCAGTTTGGCTGATCTCTGTTTAACGGTTCAGTGCTGATAGAATCATTAGAAATAGTTCAGAAAGGCCACAGGGCAAAAGGACTGAATGATCACATATACTTCTTGTCGATGCAGTGTTAGGATAATGGTTGTTACAAGCTTGGAGTTACAACTAGCAGCATTAGAGAATGCTTAAAGGCTTTGTGTAACATTTCCTTGTCCCCCAATTTAACAGAGGTGCTAATCCATTTCTTTAAAATAAGCCTATCTGTGCTGACCTTAATTCAGATTCTTAGTTTCAATAATTCAATACTTTTGATGATGTCATTGGTATTCATACCTCAAATAAACGTGATGATAAACCAGTTGGAATTGACTGAATGAAACAAAGGCCTAAAATTTGTAATGTGTAATCACAGCATTTGAATACTTACTATGTTCAAAGAAGGTAAAGGAATTGCATACAAATGCATTAAGTATTCACAAGTCACTACGGCATCCTGGCATACAATAAATCCTACTGCCCTAAAACTCTGTCATTTCCAACCTTCCTTATCTCCCCAATCCCTGATGCATCAAAATCAACTTCATCAATAAATCCATCCATGGTTTTTCCCCATTCTACCTTTGTAATCCTCTCCAGCCCTATACGTGCGCATATATCCTCTAGTCTGCTGACTGGTGCTTCTTTAGTAACTATCCCATCATCTCTATACTCTGTGCAGTTACAAGAGTACCAGCCATCTAAATCAGATAAATGCTCCAACTTTCACCTACTTGAAAAACATTTTTAAAGCTAAACCCTGATTGTGCTTTTGGTCAACTTCCATAATAATTCTTCCATCAACTGCTTGGTGTGTTTTCGTTTTTGTGAAGTGATATAAAGTAATTCAAAGTAATATAAAATATACAAGCCATATCATGCAACGTAATTCCTTTCAACTATTAAGCCTTAATTTTTACTTGACTGGGTAGGCACTCAGATAATCAAGCAGGCGATGCTGAGGTAAGCCACAAATCATCTTGACGTTGACAAGTGAAAAACTATCCTTTCCCCTACAGCAGGCAAATCACTTTGGCAGCATGGAACCCAGATTTTAACTCCTAAATCTGCACTCCCCTATCCATCACCAACCCAAAACCAGTGGGAAGCAGCAGCTGGTCAGTGGGCGGGAAATCAAGTCATATGGCAAAAGGTCTGCTCTTGCTGTGCTCAAAGGCAAAGACTCGAGTTAGTGGCACAGTGGTTAAACTGCTGCTTCACAGCGACAGGGACCCGGGTTCGATTCTGGCCTTGGGTGACTGGGTGGAGTTTGCACATTCTCTCCGTGATCTGTGTGAGCTTCCTCCCACAGTGCAGGTTAGGTGGATTACACATGGCAAATATGCAGAGTTAAGGGGATAGGGCAGAGGGGAGGCCTGGGTGGGATGCCCTTTCAGATAGTCGGCACAGACTCGATAGACAGGATGGCCTCTTTCTACAACATAGGAATTCATATGGTTCTATGGTTTCTCTTTCCGCTGAGTTTACATGGTGACAGAGCCACAGCTGCTTCCACTCTCAGGAACGTTCAAGTTAAATTAGCAGTTGGATCTCAATTTAGAAAAAGATACCATTGAATTCTGGCAGGTGACCTTCCCATATAGAATCCCTACAGTACAGAAGGACGCCATTTGGCCCATCGAGTCTGTACCAACCACACTCCCACCCAGACCCTATCTTCCTGACTAGGGTCAATTTAGCATGGCCAATCAACCTAACCCACACATCTTTGGACTGTGGGAGGAAACCAGAGCACCCGGAGGAAACCCGCACAGAGGAGAACGTGCAAAGTGACCCAAGACCAGTACTAACCATTGTGCCACCATGCCGCGTCTAATGTACTTGAAAAAGCAGGTTAAATGTCAAGACAGCAAGAAGAGAGCGGAATTTCAGCAGTTGATTTTAATAGGTTCAACAGTTCCTGTTGGACAAATAAGGTAAAAATCTTACCAACATATGAATCTCAGCCCCCCACCTCAGCCTTTTCTGCCATTCAATAAGATTATGGCTGATCTGGTCATAATCTCCCGCCTAACAGTACTGTGGGTGTATCTATACAACATAGACTGTAGTGTTCAGAAAGGTAGCTCAACACCATCACCTAAAGGGCAATTAGGTTTATCCTTGTGACGTGCCCATATCCTGTGAAGCTACAGATCAAAATGTAATTGAAGAGAAAGAAGTTGTTACTGAATTATTCCCAGTATAAGGGTTTCCCTCATCATTAGCTCTACATTAAACATAAACAAAGTGGATATATAACATATGTAAACTAAATAACAACAGTGACTTCACACCCAAAAGTACTTCATTGTCTGTGATACCCTTTGGAAGCACAGTGGTTAGCATTGCTGCCTCACAGCACCAGGGTCCCGGGTTCAATTTCCAGCTTTGGTTACTGTCTGTGTAGAGTTTGCACATTCTCCGTGCGTCTGCATGGATTTCCTCCAGGTGCTCTGGTTTCTTCTCACAGTCTGAGGTTAAGGGCAATGCATCTGAGTTTGGTGCATTAACCATGCTAAATTCTCCCTCAGCGCACCCGAACAGATGCTGGAATGTGGCAACTCGGCGATTCTCACAGTAACTTCATTGCAGTGTCAATGTAAGCCTACTTGTGACACTAGTAAGTAAACTTTGAAATTGTGAAAGGCACTATATGAATGCAGGTTCATTCTTCATTTCTTAAAATTGATTTTCCTGTATTGTGAAATAAGATAATTGTGAAGGAATCACTGTCAAAATTATAGGAATCGTTTACAAGATGCGCACTGGTGTTTATTCAGCGGTGTTGTTAAATTAAATGCACCCATTGTTCTGTTTAATTAGAATAAAGCCTCAGCCTGCACTTAAACAATATGCCGCTGGGAGAAAGGAATCATTATTGGTCTGTTCTCAGTGGAGAGTCATAACAGAAAACACAGTAAGCTGTTTATTCATAACCCACATGATTTCAGTCCAGAACAACCAAGATCTTATTCCAAAAGCATCATAATCCTAATAACATTTCGCTTTAAAAACAGATCATAATTTGTAAAAAGATTAGTAAAAGTACAATAAGTACTGAGAAAGTACTTGTCAAGACAAGTCTTCAGGGTACATTTACAGCCAACAGAAAGTGACATATTTAATGCCCTGCCCTATGACGAGTTTGGTGCTGGAGGGATATTTAATTGAGCAGAGGATGGCAAGTGAGAACACTGCCACCTTCTTGTCTCTACCCCCAATTAGGCCCACGGTGGGAATGCCTGTGTACAGCCTTTCCACACTGCCATTAATCGAGGCCCTTGAGTGGGTAACTAACACCCACTCATCCCTCTGCTGCCTCTGTGTTACCCCACAGTCAGGATGGGAACAAAGCTGGAAGAGGGTTGCTTATGTGCTTTCGGGGCCTGTTTGAGGCCTCCCAGAGCAGGGAAAGTGGAAGCCATCTGTCGACCCTCCTCCCCGTGGTCCTGCCACCTCCTGCCGTCACTCACCTATGGCCTGGACCCATGACAATTTTGGGCCTTGAGTGGATGTAACACCAGCAACAGCCACCATCTCCCTGGTGGCACGACTGAAAAATCAAGAGCTGTCATCTTCTTATTGGCTAGCAGTTCTTGGCAAGCAAGAAAAACCCAGGTAATTCTAGGCCAGCGAGCTTGACATCAGTGAGAGTGAAATTGTTGGAGAAGATTCTTAGGAATGGGATCTATACACATTTGGAACTGATTTGTCTTGTTAGACACAGAGAGCATGGTTTTGTATGAGGGAGGTCATGTCTCACTAATTTAATTGAGTATTTTGAGGAGCTGACAAAATTGATTGATGAGGAAAGGGTTGTGAATGTTGTCTACATGGACTTCAGTAAAACATTTGATAAGGTCCCTCATAGCGGGCTGTGCAAAAGATTAAATCCCATGGGATCTGGGGTGAACCAGCTAGATGGATTCAGAACTGGCTTGGCCATAGAGGGAAGCGATGGAAGGGTGTTTTTCTAAATGGAGGTCTGTAACTAGTGATGTTCCACAGTGGATCAGTGCTGGGACCTCTGCTGTTTGTAATATATAAACGACTTGGAAGAAAACATAGCTGGTCTGATTAGCAACTTTGTGGATAATACCAAGATTGGCAGAGTTGCAGATAGCGATGAAGATTGTGAGAGAATACAGCAGATTAGGTTGGAAAATTGGATGGAGAAATGGCAGATGGAATTTAATCCAGACAATGCCGGGTGATGCATTTTAATAGATCCAGTTCAAGTGGGAGCAACAAAATAAATAGCAGAACCATAAAGAACATACACAGAGAGAGACAGATCTGGGAGTACAGGTCCACAGATCCTTAAAAGTGGCAGCACAGATGGAAAAGGTGGTGAAGAAAGCATATGGCATGCTTGCCTTCATTGGATGGGGCATTGAGTATCAAAATTGGCAAATTATGTTACAGTTACATAAAATGTTGGTTTGGCCACATTTGGAATACTGAGTCCAATTCTGGTCACCACACGACCAGAAGGATGTGGAAGCTTTGGAGAGCGTACAGAAAAGGTTTACCAGGATATTGCCTACTATGGAGGGTATACGGGGCTATGAGGAGAGACGGAATAAACTGGTATTATTTTCACTGGAAACACAGAGGCTGAGAGGTGACCTGATAGAAGTTTATAATATTATGAGGGGTATGGATAGGGTGAACAGTTGGAAGCTTTTTCCCAGGGCAGAAATGACAATTACAAGGGGGCACAAGTTCAAGATAAGGGGGGGACAGATTCAGTGGAGGTGTGCAGAGGAAGTTCTTTTTTTACACTGAGTGTGGTAGGTGCCTGGAATGCACCACCGAGTGAGGTGGTTGAGGCAAATACATTAGCGACATTTAAGACTTATCTGGATAGACACATGAATAGATGTGGAATAGAGGGATATAAGTGGTTGGTCTAGATAGGATAACATGATCAGCACAGGCTTGGAGGGCCAAAGGGCCTGTTCCTATGCTATACTGTTCTTTACTCTCAGTAAGCAGAACTCACGCTCCTAGAGTCCTTGATCCCAGGAAAGGCTGTCCAGGTAAGTGCCTGATTGGAATCTAATTTGGTGGGCCTTCCTGAAATGAAGTGACACGGAGCTTTCGTGAACTCACCAGCCAATGGAGGAGACACTCATCTCCTCCGTTAAATACTGCCATTATTTTTTGAAGCCATGTATCTTTATTTCCACAATAGCTGTATAATTGAAGCTAAAAGAGAAAATAATGGAAAATCTCAGCAGGTCTGGCAGCATCTGTAAGGAGAGAAAAGAGCTGACATTTTGAATCCAGATGACCCTTTGTCAAAGCTGAAGCTGCCTAATTTATTAGTGAGATTTAATTTGCCTGTATGAAAAGTGTTAGGATCTTGACACTGATGTATATTGACATGCACATTCACTGCGCCACATCAGAATATCATCGTACAGTACACATCGCTAGGCTTTGTCTTTTTCATCAATGGGCTTCACAGCCCCTTCAAATGGACGTATGTGTGAGTCACTTATGACTGCACACTAGAGATAAATCAAGTTGGCACAGCCACGGGGATGTGCCACCACACAAGACCCTGTCCTCCAAATTGTTTTGGTGTGGGTAATGTTTTCTTTTCCTTCCCATTCCAAATCCCAGATATGTCCTTGATATTCTGCTGACTATTTCTGTGCGATTGCATGTCTATCAACGTCAAACTATATATTTCCCCAGACAACAATCAAACATTTATTCACTGTAACTGATTCCAAATGTGTGCAACTGGTCAATGAGGGCTTTCTTTTACTGGGAGTCTGTTTTATTCTACGCCATTAATAGCCTGACAATGATTTGCAGTAACAAATGTTTCTGCAACTTACAATGGCCAATTTTAGCAGCCGCTTTAGTAGAAATCCAGCAGTGATAGATTTAAAATCATACCAGAGGACTTGCTGCATTGTTAGCCGTACGCCAACATGTGCCACTTCTGAGCGAATTTTTTGGTAGGAGTGGAGGCAGGTAGAACAAGAGTGATTTTCCAGATCTTATAAGTTGCCCAACAATCCCACCTTTCTACCATTGCAATCACAATGACCATCACCACCTTTATATATCGCTGTATACCTTTTTCCTGATCAAGTTGATCTCTGGGACACTCAATATTGCACCTGTCTAAAGCCAGTGTGCTTAACGCCCTGACCAGGTGAAGTGCACGTTTGTTCATGGATCCAGACCTCAAGATGGACTAAGACATTGGCATAAGGCACTGGACAGCCAGTCTACCAGCACCACTAAAGCCACCCCCGTAGTTAAAACCCAACCTGCAATTTCCAATCCTGCGATTTTATGGGCAGGTCATTAGTAAGAGGGGCAATTATATCCTTTATTGAAAGAGAAATTTTAAACCCCAAGTGGACAACAAACTAGCCAACATGGTGGTAATGGTTGTACTCGTTAGAGTTTAGAAGAATGAGGGGAGATCTCATTGAGACGTATAAGATGATGAATGGGATGGATAGGATAGAGGTGGAGAGACTCTTCCCGCTCAAAAAAGACAGTAGGACTAGGGGGCACAGCCTCAAGATAAAGGGGAGGCGGTTTAGAACAGAGTTGAGGAGGAACTTCTTCACTCAAAGGGTGGTGAATCTCTGGAATTCTCTGCCCGTTGAAGTGGTGGAGGCTGCCTCGCTAAATATTTTTAAGAAGCGGGTTGATGGGTTCTTGATAAGAGAAGGGATTAAGGGTTATGGGGAGAGGGCGGGAAAGTGGAACTGAGCCACGACAGATCAGCCATGATCTTATTGAATGGCGGGGCAGGCTCGAAGGGCTAGATGGCCTACTCCTGCTCCTATTTCTTATGTTCTTATGTTCTTAATGGATTTAATGATAATCTGGTTAATTTTTGTTGTCACTTTTCCACTTCTTTCTCTTTCTTCTTTCTCAGATTCCCAACATTATTGATCATGCCACTATTGACAAGAACAGGCTGCCAGATCATAGAAGGCTGACAATAAAGTTTTCAGCAAATATTATGTGGTTAACAAGTCCTGGAATAGTGGAGAACAGGCGGTTCATTTTTGGGGATTGTTTTTTTTACACCAGATTTTGTTTGGTGTCAGGGTTTAGCATCTCAGCCCACTCCTTTAATTAGCTTTTGCTCTCTATGTTTCAAAGAATGACCTTGTTTCTCCAGATATCTAGGTAAATTAGTAGTATATCCATGGATCAAGTGAGGACTCTCAATTTTATTCCTATTTATTTGATTTTGTCACACAACCTCACCTTATACCAGGACTAGGGACTTTGGTTATGTTGAGCCACTAAGATGTTGGCATTTTCTCCAAAGAGGAGGGAAGGTTAAGTGAAATTGAATAGACGTGTTCAAAATTACGCAGTTTTTTGATAGAATAAATGAAGAGAAACCATATCCAGTACTCAATAAGCCAGTCACCAGAGGTCACAGGTTTAAGATAATTAGCATAAAAAACAGAGAGGGGCAACCAGCTCTTCTGATATGGCCTGCAAGGATGGTGGTAGCATATACTATAATAAACTTCATGGATATATATTTGAAAAGGAGAAAAGAAGGGACAGTAAGGGAAGAGTAGGGAGATGGGACTAATTGGATAGTTCTTTCAACAAATTAGTACTGTCATAATGGGTTATATGGCCTCCAGTCCTGTAAGATGCTATGATTCAATGTTACCTTCTCTGATTTCAGAATAACATGATACTCCACCCTAATGTAAACTACCACCAAACAAGTTCACTAAACAGTAAGGGAATAGCTAAGCAGTATCAATGACTTGACTTAGTTAAGTTTAATCTTTACCATAAAACCTATCACCTCATATTAGTAGACATATAATGGCTTTGTTCAACTATATCTTTACCTAATAGTTTTTTCCTCTTCTATGGAAAGCACCTGTCCCATCAGTTACCAAGCAGTCTTCTCACTTTGAAGCAAAGAGGTTAAGAAATATCATCCACTAAATGGTCAGAGTCAAATTTAAGTAACTGCTTGTTGAATTCAGAAAAGGTCAATAAAATACATACTTAAACAATTCCCAAAAGAGTTGAATTGAATGGATTGACCCCACTTAATTGGAAAACAACATGTCTGAGAAAAAAATGATTATAATCTGCAATATTATCAAAGGTGAGGACATTTCTCTGTGAATGAAACTGGCTATTAATCTTTTATGCTCCATGCCTACATTAGAGAAACAAAATAATATGTTAAATATTGAGCAATAACACTTCATTTTGCTATTGGAATTTCAAACATTATTAAATATTTATGCAGGTCTAATCGTAATTTGAAGGCCAAAATGTTTTGATGATATGCATTCTAATTTTTATTGTAATGTAGCAGCTAAAGCCCTCTGCAGAGCAGAAGTTTTACATACTTATAGTATTTGATCTGCCATATAATACAGAATATACTATGATTAGACAATGTGAACAACTAAACATTTATAGCTGCTTGGTATTACAAAACTTGAGTATTTCTGAAACAAGAGATGTTGTCATAGCTTCCGCAGCTTTGCTTCTTTTTCCACAATAACAAAATATTTATTTATTGACAATAAGTATTTACACACTTGAATTAAGAGTAAATTCATCCTCATCTCAAGGCTGAATGTAGCATTTATTCCACATGCGAGGATGATGAGCAGAATATATTCAGAAATTACTAAACGCACTTCATGTGTAAATATTATTAAAATATGTATTCTCCAGATATTTAGAGCTCTAATTGCTGAGCAGATTTCACCTCATTCATTTCCCACACATGTAATATATCTGGAATTGTAAAAAGGAGTTGTTGAATATGAGTATGTTTTTAAATCAATGACTGTATTTTGCTGTGATTCAAGAAAAACGCTTCTTATTGTTCAAATAGGTGAGAGACACGTGGCTAGAAATTGAAATAATTTCCACTTTTTTTGGAAAAGTGGTAACATTGAGCACTTCCAGGTCAAGTGCTTTATAGCATCAGGTGTAAAGCTCCCTCTAGACAGTGCAGATAAAATCCTCACAGTGCCATTAGTGTGACAGCTCCATTCTCCACAATGACCTTTCTTACCTCTCTAAGTGAAATTGTAAATTCAGTAAATATATATATATATATACATAATTTAGATTCAGCACACAAGACAGAGGGACTCCCATTAAGTCTGTTTTTATTATGACATTAAACTTCCGTAACCGTCTCCCTCTGGACCACCGTCCACACTGCACAGCATCAGCTGTAAGAGATGTGCAATGTTCAGTTTGCCTTTCTCTCCATGAGCTACCATGAAACTGGGTGTATCCACTTAACGGGGTTTTCTCGGACTTCTCTCATACTACATCCTCGGTTTTATTTTGAGGATTCCCTTGAACCAAACCCATTTAAGCGACATTCTCACTTCAAGGCAATGGCTAGTTTTGAAGTTACGAAAGTTGCCTGAAATGCCAAGATAGATTATTTTAAATATGACTGGGCTGGAGGAGGAGGAACCTTGAATTTGCATCGTGTAGATGGACGAGAGTTTGAAATAGGCATCAATACACCAATCGTAGCTGGGAGGGTGGGTCAGGCAAAAGGCCAAAATGAACTTTTCCTGCTATCCTTACAATAGTGTCACGAACCTGGAGTGAATACAAGTTATCAAATGTTGACATGCAGGAGCAAGGAGTTATGGCCATAACCTCTAATGAAGGGGTGGGGGGGGGTCGCCTCTTAAAGTAGCATATGTAGAACTCACTGTCTTGTGAATTGGGGGGGAGGAATTTAAAATGCCACACTGTCTTTCTAAGGGGGGGGGGGTGCAAAGTCTGGATATCGCCTTGCCAACGGGATTTTCTCTCTCAAAAGGATCCTTGCGTCACCCTTTTTCCTGGAACAAAAGAGACCAACACCAGCAGGAGCTGGGCAGAACCGCCAACACAAGAGAGGAATTCTCCAGGACTCAGGCAGGACAGACACAAAACACAAATCACAAATGACTGTAGCATTTATAACCCGCTGCTTCAAATCAGTACTTCGACCACTCTGCAATATATATAACAGAGAGAGAGAAAGGCTCTCGAAGCATAATGAACCCACTGATATTCAGCCCACTGAAATTCAGACTTAATGCAAGGATGTCAGACCCCCTTTTTGTTGTTTTCTGCCTAGCTTTCCTGCCCCGTTACACTGACTAACTGTAATGTTTGAGAAAGAAAATTAGCGAGGTGCATCGACCCGACAATCGATTGCCTTAAAGTTCCAGGATAGGTACAATCAGAAAAACATTTTAAACAGTCCGCGCCGACTGCCAATCTCACCGGGAGGAAGCTGAATGTCCCACATTGATAAAGATACATTTGCACTCACCAGCTGAAGGATACACAGCAGGATTAGGGTACACCGCCCGGTACAACAACCCATCCTCGGGTGGTGGGAGAAAAGAGGAGTGGGGGGGTGGGGGGGGGGAATCGAAAACGAGGGATTAACAACCTCTTCCCGCTGGCTGTCAGCGAGGCAGCTCCAGCACCATAACGAGAATGGGCAGATAAAGTACAACGTGAACAGCTTCAAGTGCTGGATTTGTAAGGTGCTTCCTTATCTGGAAGGGTGGGGGGGAGAGATGGCGATCACAGTGTAGTGAGCGCTTCTGAGCTGTCTTGTAGAAAGTTCAGTGAATGTGCCTGTTTGACAGGGGGAGAGGGAGGGTCACTAACGGACGGATGTTGCACACTTAAAGACACCAACCCATTTTGGAAGGAGATTTGCCTGCAGCCCAGGCTTTCCTGTCGCACTGAGAGATTTCCTTTCAAATCTCAGCACGCCCTCATTTTTCCTCCCATAAAAAAAACTTTTCCCAAGCTCAAAACCCCCGATTTAAAAGAAACACTTCTCGCAGGTATCCCATATCCCGTCCTTAATTAGCGAGAGACCTTATTAAGTAATAGGCTAGAGGTTAAAATTGGTCCGCCGAATCTAGATGTCGAGGTAACTGGGGAAGAGGAACCTGGCATTGTCCCTGATAGAGGTTTATTCCTATCTATTTCCTGAATGTACTTGTCAAAATATTACAGAAGCCTTTGATATGATTCCTCGTTCAGTATATTTTGCTGCAAAAGGTTTGCTTGGGTCCTGTCATGTATGCAGGATAGCATTTTGACTAAACGTTTTCAAAAATGCATTTAAAAGATGGGGGAGATGGTTGTGTTAGAGCAAAGACCTGGGCACTTAAAATGAGCATTTCAGCAGACTTGGCCTAGGTAGAAAAAAAATTCTTCCACACTTCTCTAAACTCTCGATAAATGCAAATGAATGGCTAACAAAGTTCAATGTTCTGCATAATTTCGCATTATTCCTCCTGACAATAGTTGCCACAGCAACACACAGCCGGGCAGGGTAAATGCATTTAAACCAAAAGTTAATTTATTTGAATGTACGCCCTGAACATTGAACAGTTTTGCTGCACCGTTTCTCCGAATGTGAAGACATTTGAATTAAATTTCATTACCTCTCTGGGATCCTGCTCTGATTATTCTCGCAGCAAAATGTTTTGATAAGCTTGGGCCTTTAGGGTTTTTTTTTTGACATACCCATGAGGCCCTCTGGTGGCACTGATTACTCAGTGATCCGATATAAATATAATATGCGAAATCTCCAACACAAGAATAACTCTTATAGCTTTCTAACAACGATCCGTACTTGTGTAATGTAACCTAGTAGGTTTTTCAAATAATATCAGTCCTAAAATAAGAAATACATCTCTACCCTTGTTGCGCAAGCCTATTGTTTTGTGTAATAAATACAGAGAATCACATCAGAAATGTTGACATTCACCTGCCCTACATCGGGGGCAGATGTATCAGGGTGGCATGGTGGCACAGTGGTTAGCACTGCTGCCTCGCAGCACTAGTGGGCCACGTTCAATTCCAGCCTCGGTTCACTGTTTGTGTGGAGTTTGCACATTCTCCTTGTGTCTGCGTGGGTTTCCTCTGTGTGCTCCAGTTTCCTCCCAAAGATTAGGTGGGTTAGGTGGGTTGGCCATGATAAATTGCCCCTTAGTGTCAGGGAAATTAACAAGGTAAATATGTGAGATTATGAGGATAGGGCTTGGGCGGGATTGTTGTCAGTGCAGATTCAATGGGCCGAATGGTCTCCTTCTGCACTGTAGGGATTCTATGATTCTTCACATCTCTATGACTAATTCATGGGATCAAGGGGAACTCCCATAATGGTCATGCCAATGATGGACACCCTTGTCAATAGGGTTGAATTTGGGGTGCTCACAGAAGGTCCGGAAAGTAGAAGCACTGGGCCAGAAAGTAGAAGCACTGGTCCTGTGCTCACTCATTCCCTCCCCACACCACCTCACCTCCTACCTAGCAGTAAGCCATTTTATAAAGAAATTATGCTCAAATCTTTAGGTATCCAAACTTCAAGTCTGCCTATGGATGAACCAATTCAAAATATATAGCCATATGTGTGCAGTCAATTTAATCACTAACCCTGGAAAATTCTGTAGCTCAGTAGAACTTGATAGTATATTCGCTTATAAGCCTCTGACTGTGTCAAGCTTGATAAAGTGGCATGCCTTCTGTTCAGCAGCTTTGTTTTTTGCATTTTGGAAGTTGCTATGCATGTTAATTTGGGAGAATAATTTGAGGGATGTTTCCAGGTTTATCTGTCTCCCTCCTATATTAAGGGAAAAATGAAATGCTGCGCAGATATCACGTAATACCAGCCCCTCGGAATTAATGACTTCCTGTGAGTGGTAAGGCAATCTTACCGTGGTATGCAGATGAGCTAATGTATGAATATGTTCAGGGTTAATTCCTCCATTTTTTTTTCAAATTAAATTCTCAACTTCACAAAACTATGTGTGGAATCTTTGTTATGTGCATTCCTATTACAGTGTGCCAGTCCTATTTTTGAACATTTGTCTTACCCTGAAATATCTTCCTTAAAAAGAAAGTGTACGACTGGACAACAAAAACCCAATGTTAATGCAACTTGTTGTTGTTTGTTTGTATTAAGATATGACTATTCGCTAATCAAGATGCAATGCTTATACGCAAATGGTGAAATCACAACTTGTGCAGTGCGTGGAGACAGTAGAATTATAGAGAAATATTTAGGATAAGTGGGCGGTGTTATGTTACGTTAAACATTTAGATTATGTGTTACTGTTGTTTCTTTGGTTGTCAAATTTTGTGTTCTGATGTTAGCTAAACCGTAAACTGGTTGGACAGGCAATTTTAACTAACTGCAAGCTACTATGACAGGGCAGCTGGAGCAAATCACATGCACACGCTTTCTGGATCATCCACCACCCCTGGTGAAGCACTCCATGCTCCAACAATCCTCTGCTAGAAAGAAATTCTTCCAGCCTCTCTGCTTACTCCCTTAGTGACAATTTAAATTAAACAAGATAGCAATCCTCCAAACAAAATTGGCACTAAATACTGTGGTGCTGAAATTAAACCTGGTTTAGTAGCCAATGTGTTCATCTGAAATTTCTATCTAGGCTGATTTATTGGAGGTGTTAACCTGTTTGAAATAAATGGTTTAATGTCTCCAATAAATTAGTGGGAAAAGAAATTTCGATCATATCAACGTTCGTCCATGAATTTATCGCTCTTTAATTTCAGTACTTGCGTCTTTTAAGTAATGTTTTGGAATCATTTAACATATTTCCTGTTCAGTGTATGCAGGACAACTTGCATTAGCAACTTTGGCATCATCAATCCTTACCCCTGTTTACAAAGCACTTTCATTAACAACCATGAAAAATTTAATTGCGAGTCAAAGCCATGTGTAAGTGAGTTACTGACTCGTAAAACAAATTGTAATCAACGGCACATTAGGAACTTGCAGATTCTCTGATTTAACCATTGCATGGACCAATGATAGACTGGCTTCTTATGGACACTTCAACTGAAATGGTAATACGATCTGCAGACAGCGATGTGAAAAATAATTTTCGCTGTCTCTCACCAGAGGCTATCAACAGCCAGTGGCACTCAATGAGTGGCAGCAATGGACAACGAAACTTAGAATATTGTCTGAAAGGAATCATAGGTATACACCGCAACAAACTAATGCATCTATTTCCAAAGGTACTTCAGCACTGCATACCATCTTGTATGATTAAGCCCATCAAACTGTGAAAATGGGAGCTCGCGAATTGTACTGGAAGAGCTCTGACATTCTTTTTTTTCACTCCTCCCTTTCTTTAGAACCTAAATGCTCGCTGTTGTGCTTTGTTTACAAATACATTTAACTCCAAAGTAAGGACTAAACATTCACCTTAGCTGTAAAATCATCTGGTAAATGCATTTGATCAGAGTTGAATAGAATGGATGGAGTAATGTCCTGCATTGTTGCTGACTGTCTGTGGGATTGGAGTAAATTGAATAAAGCAGCCTTCTTGGATGTTTTGCCTGTGTTTGGTTGCCTCCCTCAAGAAATCAAAAAGGATGGAAAGTATCCAGGATTAAATGAATTGCAAGGGAAGTGAGTTTGATGACCTATATGTTTTTTTTCCCCTCTATACTTCTTTTCTTGAATTATTCAATTCACATTATGACAATAAGTGTAGAAATTGACCCTCACTGCTTATGTTTTTTGTGTGGAAAACAAAATCAAACAGGGCCAATTTCAGGAGCCAATGCATGTTGTCAAAAGTGTGTCCAAATCAGTGCCACCATATTGGCAAAGATGGTTTGACAGGCATCCTAACAATCGGAGCAGCCCCCTGAAATAGATCTACCCCTCTAACATGTGTCAGGTTGCTGAAATTAGTCTGGATTGACTAAAGGGGCTGAATGTTCTTCCCCTCAATATTGTCCTGCAGCCCAGGAAGCGGCTCCACCATCCACATCATCAGTCTCTCCCCATTGCCACTCTAGTCCCCATCTCTGACTTACCTCTGGATTGCTACCAGTGAGAAAACTCAGCCCACACTGATCTTAGTGAAACATTGATCTTAGTGTTACAGAGGCACAAAGGGTGCTAGTAGCCCATCCATGCAAAAGAATAATGCAAAGGGAGCTCCCAAAGATTACATTTGGATCAACCGTGAGCCTCCCAGTTGAAATGTACTGTATTGCTTATAGACTAAAACAATGAGTCATTACAAATTTAAATGCTGCATTTTTAATACAGGAGTAATCACAATCAACCTTATGTCAAGGTTATTACAGACATAGTTTTATTGCTTAAAGCAATGTCAAGTGATCCAGGGGTTAGACAGTAGACTGTTCACAACACATATTTCATCCAGTGGCCCATTAAAATCGCCTTAGGTACTTCTAGCACACCAATTTGCAGAAGTTCATAAACAATGCCCTAACTCAGGCATGACATCTCCAGAGGCAACATGCAGCGAGCAGGAAGTGAGGGGCAGCAGGGCAACAAATACCCCACTGTAATTTTAACTCTGCTATGGCCTCTTTCCATCAAACGAAGAAAGCTAATATCATCCCTCTGAGCACTAGCTAGTTTATAAAATAATTATTTAACCATGAAAAGTATCTTGTCTTCATGATGCAGCTGCAGCTCCAAAGGCAGATTAACACTGAGATTACAAACACATGACAAAGGATGTCTTTTGCCTGGGACTCAGACAGATAAGCATTTCCTTTCACTTCTACAATAACACCATTGTAAGTATTTATTTTAACAGTTTCCAAAAATAATGATCTTTTATCTGTAATGCATCTTGGTTACAAGATTGCATTAATCAAAGACTCTGTACCAGTTGGTATAAGTTAACACTTATTGCAGTATGTGGAAGTATGATCATAGATTTCAAAATGTTAATATGAAAACGTTAATAAGTGTGAGATATAGGCCAGAATTTTACTCCCCCGCGCGCCACGAGAATCGGAGTGGGTGAGAGGCGGAAAGGTCTGTTGACCGCGGGTGGGATTTTCTGCTTTTGGGACAAGCAAGGCCGTAAAGTCCCGCCCTTACTGTCAGATTACAAAACAAACTCATGATTTTTGTTTTGTTATTTATGGGTGGCACTTTCCCAGTTTGCTGCTATCGATAACATCCAGCTAAACTTCACAAAGCTGTTTGGGAAAACTGCAGGGGGCAATTCTCCACAAAAAATACGAAAATTCACGTGAAAACTGGAGTAACTCCCGCCAATTTTTTTAGCAGCATTTTCCAAATGAATCTCCCACAATCTGAGCACTGCAGAGTGCCCTAGCAGGATTCACTCTGAAAGTCAGGGGTTAGGGCCTATTCACACTGGAGATGTCAGCAGCATAGCGCTGAGTTGGTTATTGCACATGCGCCAATCTGGTGTTGTCAGACTTTTTACTGTGCCAATCTGTAAGACCAGAGATTGGCACATGCACAGTGGCCCCGTACTGCTGGCCTTCCAATCACAGGCTTACCGTACCTCTCTGGGTCAGCTCCAATGTCTGTCCCCCCAATACCGGCCAGCCTCGATCACCTCAACCGCTCCTCCCTCCCCAGGCAGTCATGACCACACCCCCTCTAAAGCTCCGACCTCTTACCTCCCGCCCCCGCAGCCCTACCCTTCCCACTACCGGTAGCCAAACCCATTCCAACCCCTGAAGACCTGAGACCCTCCCCCCACTGCAGCCCCGATCTCTCTCCCCAGCAGCCCAGACCCCTCCAACTAGCTGGCCTGCCCCAATCACCCCATTTCCTCTCTCTGCCACTGAGCCTGAACACAGAGTGGCAGCGAATCCCCCCACCCCCACTGATCTGCCCCCAGCAGGGCCTGCCCCCATAAGGATGAGATCCCTCTGGCCTCGCCCCTTTGCCCCTTGGCATTGCTAAATGCCTAACGGGCAGTGTTAAGATTCCCCTTGTGAACTGTCAGTTTGCCCCTCAGGTAGTTCCGGAGGCCAGGCTGGCACTGCCCAGGAACAACAAGCCCTCCTCCCACTTTACCCCAACCAACAGGGAGGCCTCCATGGCCTCCGTTCCCTCTAGCGGGGTCAGCTGCCTGTTCCCCATTAGTGGGGAGCTGCTGTAAATCCTGCTGGAGGGAACTATTCCTTGCAGTGGGGAGAGATGGTCGTGGCTCTAGAGACTTCTGTCCGGAGCCCGCTAATGATATTGAAATTCAAATTTAAATATTTAAGTCATCTCTGTGCCAATTTCCGACACAGAGCTGATTACTCCAAAAATCTTAGAACCGGAGATGCGTGGGGACCATTGCATTCAGCAAGGAGCCTGTTAGTCAGCTCCACTAATGTCTCCTGGCCTGTTGTGCTGCTGCAGGAGTGCAGTGGACTGGAAGAATCACCCTCCCAGGTTTTTAATTGGAGCAACTGACTCCCCAGTGACCTTGAATCCTATGCACAAATATTAAGCATTTCAGATATTATTGAAACTATAACTGGGGAAAGGTAACAAAAAATTCAATTGGAAGCCGGAAAGGTAACAAAAAATTCAATTGGAAGCTAAGAGATGTACTTGTAAAAATGTAATTCCATTGAAAGTGGTAAAGGACCGGTGGTTGTCTTCGTGTGATTCAATTCATTGAGGCCATGCAAACTGCAAGACAAATTAAATTTGGAAATAAAATCAGAAAATGTTGGATAAACCCAGCAGGTCTGGCAGCATCTGTGGGGAGAGGAACAGAGTTAACATTTTGAGTATGTGTGACTTCTTCAGAGCTAAAGGGAGAGAGAAATGTGATGGATTTTATGCTGTTTAAGAGGGGATGAACCAGATGGCGGAAAATAGAAACCAAGAAACATAGAAGATAGGAGCAGGAGGAAGACACTTGGCCCTTCAAGCCTGCTCCACCATACATCATGATCATGTCTGATCGTCCAACTCAATAGCCTAACCCTGCTTTCTCCCCATGACCTTTGATTCCATTTGCCCCAAGTGCTATATCTAGCCACCTCTTGAATACAGGATTGAAAGTTGGGGTGGGAAGAATCTAGAACCTTAAATTTTTTGTGCAATCTCTCCTCGCTCCCACCTATCAAAGAACAAAGAATGAAGAAAATTACAGCACAAAAACAGATCCTTCGGCCCTCCAAGCCTGCACTGACCATACTGCACACTTCTGTCCTGCTTCACCTGCTCCCATCTTAAACAGTATAAAATTTGTCACATTCCTCCCTCCCTTTAACTCTGAAGAAGAGTCAGATGGACTCGAAACATTGACTCAGTTTCTCTCTCCACAGATGCTGCCAGACCTGCTGAGTCGATCCAGCATTTTCTGTTTTTATTTTGTATTCCCAATAAGTGTAGTGTTTTGCTTTTACTTTAATGTAAAGTTGGAATTTGTTCATTTTAAACTGTACATGCCAATGCACAACTTAAAAAACCTTCAAACTTCTGAATATATTTTTTGTCCTTCCAGTTATCCAAATGAAGCTGCAGAACAGATGGCATGATATCCAGCTGAAGAGCCTCATCCTTGCTTTCTATCTAAATGCCAGGTAAATTTGCGATCATGCTGGCAGTACAGGTGGTGAAGCATACTTAAATTTACAAATGAAGCAACAGAGCAACAGTTTTCCTGGCTCTTTAAAAATATTGGCCATTCAACATGACAGCTGTTATTCATTTCACATCCAACATGTTCAGTATACATGAAAAGAAGGAATTCACCCAACATGTAGACCGTTCTCAAAGATATTAAACATGCAGCAGAGGTTTTATTAAAATAACCGGGTATCTCCGGTAGCAAGAGCAATAGTTAATAGGCGACATGGTGGCACCATGGTTAGCACTATTGCCTCACCGAGCTAGGGACTCAGGTTCGATTCCAGCCTTGGGTCGCTGTCTGTGTAGAGTTTACACGCTCTCTCCGTGTCTGCGTGGGTTTCCTTCGGGTGCCCCGGCTTCCTCCCACAGTCCCCAGATGTGCGGGTTAGGTTGATAGGCCATGCTAAATTGCCCCTTAGTGTCTATCAAGGGGATTAGCAGGGGAAAATATATGGAGTTACGGGGATAGGGCCTGAGTAAGATGGTTGCCAGTGCAGGTTCAATGGACCAAATTACCTCCTTCTGCACTGTGGGGATTCTATGATTCCATGTTTCCATGAATAGTTATTTGTGATCCAGTTTGCAAGTATCATACTATTAAATGTTAACAACGTTGTTGCTATAATATTATAGCAGCTGATCTCCCATAATTTATCTTACAAAATATATCGGTTCCTGGCTAGTGTTGCAATGTTTAGCTGCTAATCTTGCATTTTCCTTTATGGTTCTTACTCAGATGTTTCCTGTGGAAAAGTCTTCTAACTAAATGCACCCTCAAGCGTTGGGTTCGTGGGACATGAAAAGGAATCTAACAAGTTCTTCTTCTGTATTTTTTAAAAGATTACTTTCTGCCCACCAAGAAAGATGGCTGTCACAAGTCATATGGTCACAGTGTTGGCTCTATGTTCAGGGAGCTACCGCCAGGAGTTACAAGAACAAAATAATTACTTTGTCAGCTGGTGGAACCTCATACCTCATTAGATAGGCTCCTTACAATTGTGAAACAAAGAGACTTGCATGTCAAAACTTGTTATGTCAGCACAATCCCTAAAGACTCACCCACAGTCTTCAGCTCCATTTCAAAAGAGACATTATTTGCATCTAAAAAGTTCACCCTGCTAGCGAAGTAAGAGGGTCTGTCTAGATAATGACTTATCAACACCAGACCCTCAGTATGGATGGCAACTCTTTCAGCCGCTAATGACTGGGACATTTACAGTCCTGAAATCAAATCCAGTTGCAGACATTGAAAAAGCATTCCTTTTAAAGTCATTGTTGAGAAAAAAGGTCACAATACTCAAGTGACCATTTTGAAATTTTTATATACCTTTGAGAATTGAGAGATCCTCAGTCTGTCATTTTAACATCAACTGGGAAGGACTCTAGCCAGTCAGCTGACAGATCAGTAGATTACCATAAAACCATAAGATATAGGAGCAGAATTAGGCTCTTCAGCCCATTGAGTCTGCTCTGCCACTCGATTATGGCTGGTAAGTTTCTCAACCCCATTCTCTTGCCTTTTCTCTGTATCCTTTGACTCCTTACCAGTCAAGAACCTATCTAACTCTGTCTTAAATATACTGAATGACCTGGCCTCCAAAGTCTTCTGTGGCAATGAATTCTATACGTTCGCCACCCTCTGGCTGAAGAAATTCCTCTTCATCTTCATTCTAAATGGTTGTCCCTTTATTCTGAGGCTGTGCCCTCAGACTCTAGTCTTGCCTACTAATAGAAACATCTTTTAATTTTTTTTAAAGTTTATTTTAAAAAATATTACCACTCTATCCTGGCCTTTCTGTAAGTTTGAATTCTGTAAGTTTCAAAGAGATACCCCCTTCATTCTTCCAAACTCTATCAAGTAAAGACCCAGAGACTTCAAACATTCCTCATACATCAAGCTTTTCATTCACGGGATCATTCTCACGAACTTCTTCTGGACTCTCTTCAAGCCCAGCACATCTTTCCTTAGATGCGGGCCCAAAATTGCTCATAATACTCCAAATGTGGTCTGAGCAGAACCTTATTAAGCCTCAGTTGTACATCCCTGCTTTTGTTTTTAGTTCTCTCAAAATGAATGTTACCATCTCTCAGCTCCTCCACACCTGTCTCTGCTGGAAAATGTCTTACCATTGCCCCAAGAACAGGCCCAATCACTGCATACCGACTTCTTCTTGCAATCAGCACCTAGTGAAAAGTGACTACGACAACTCTGGTCTTCAGCCAGCTGAACGTGAACTCGTGTGTGAAAGGATTCCTCATTGGACACTGACTTTGGATTCTGAAAATCACGCGAGCCAATATTCATTGTTGTTCTTGTACTGTAAAATTTCTTGGTCTTAATTTTATGTTCCCCACCCCCCACCCACACCCGGGTGGGCTTTGAGGCAGGCAGGGAAAATGAAATTGCATAATTGGGAACTCCCTCCGGAATTCCACACACTTAGACCCAGATGTAATTTTATAGTGGAGTGGGTACGGCCACAACCAAGAGGTTGGATCTATTCTCTGCTAATTCTCCAGCTGGCAGAAGCTGAACTCCTGCCATCTTAAAAATTATGATCCCTTTTTCTATCACCCCAATACCCTGTGCATGTGCAAATGTGTATCTGCGTGTGTGTATGTATGTATGTGTGTGAGAGTGTATATATGTGTGTATGTATGAGTTTGTGTGTATTTGTGTATATCTGTGTGTGTGCCTTTGTGTTTGTTTATCTTTGTGTATGTGTACCTCTGTGTATCAGTGTGTGTGTGAGTGTGTGTGTGTGTGTGTATATGTGTATATATATGTGCGTGTATACCAGTGTGTATGTATGTATTTGTGTGTGTGTGTATGCACGTATGTCTGTGTACATGTGTGCATGAGCATGTGTATGTGTGTGTATATCTCCATCTGTGTGTGTGTGGGTGTAGGTATGTACGTCTGTGTATGTGTGTAGTGAAGTGAGAGGTTGTGGACACACCTCCCCAGGGTTTTTGAATGTGAAATAACAAATCTTCTGAGTTCATTGTAAAGCAATTTTGCTACGGATTATTAGTAAATTGAATCACACAAACCAAGGAATTGAGGAAATACGTCCCTGCATATTTTAAAAATAATTCAAAACACTTTCTGCTTATGGACAGGTGGCGAGGGGAAATCAGTGCAGTTTGCTTATCTCTCTCCAATCCAGAACAAGAGACTAATTTTATTAGTAACAGCAGGGACTACTTCAGAAGTACTTAATTGGTTTTGAAACGCTTTGGCACAATTTACAGATGAAATAGCCTGCGTCTTGTGGAAAGAAGAATGTTGAGAATATCAGCACCAGTGTGACCAGCTGTCCTGGATTTTCTGGGATCATCCTGTATTCCGGACTCTTGCCCCACACCAGGGCTTCCCGGGGACAAGTTTTGTCCTGGATTTCTGTTTTGACTTGTTTCTGTGGAAGCACCCCAACCAACCCCACCCTTAAAGTTAAAGCTAATTTATTAATCACAAGTAGGCTTTTATTAACACTTCAATGGAGTTATTGTGAAAATCCCCTAGTCACCACACTCCGGCGCCTGTTCGAGTACACTGAGGCAGAATTTAGCATGGCCAGTGCACCTAACCAGAATGTCTTTTGGCCTGTGGGAGGCTCATTGTCATATGAAAGTGTCCGTTAAATTTTTTGCCAAGAGCTGCTACCCCCAATCAGAAGTCACCATTATAAAGGAGTAAAATCAGATGGCAACAGGCGACACCTACAACTGTACTGTTAAATGTGGAAATCAGTAGTTACTGTCCAAAATGCCCTGTACATGTTTATTGCACTAGTATTTTGCTCAGAGATACCACATTCAAATATAGGAAATTGTCATATTTATCCATCACACACACACTCATCAGAGCAGAAGAGAATTAGGTTGTCATCCAAATCTAACTGAGTTTTTAATATGTGGCAAAACTTAATTACTAGCAAGCAACACCTCTGGCATTGGGCATTAACTTTTACAAATGCAGAATCTCATATGCTCAGATTTTAATGAATGTTGGAGATTCTAAACAATTAAAAAATGTTTATTTTACTTTTTAGTTCTGTCTCTTTATTGCTCTTAACATCTTCTCTCTTTCACACTTCTTATTTAACTTTCTGTACATGATTTGGCATTAAACTAAATGTGCTAACTTACTTTTCCTTTTTAAACTTAGCTCTGACGAAGGGTCATCCGGATACAAAACATTGGCCCCATTCTCTCTCCACAGATGCCGCCAGACCCGTTGAGATTTTCCAACATTATCTATTTTTGATTTTAAACTTTGGTTGTCTCATGCGGAATGTTCAAGCTGATTGGTTAAGGAGGTAGATGCTGCTTGCTGTTAACATAGATCCAGTCTCCTGTAGAGGGTGCCACACTGTTCTGTCTCTCGAATTACTGTGAGCCATAGTGCAAAAAGGGCAATTGTACGTGTACAGGATAACAAACTCCGTTTATCCATCACTGACTAACAACCAGCACCAAGATGCTGCTATATATATGTAAATTTTTTCTTCCTGTGACTAATCTTTCCTTTAGATGATTTTCAGGCTTAGCAACTGTTTGAGGTCTCAAATTGGGGACAAGTGTTGTTATCGATAACCCAGTAAAACCAGCTTTTATTTTTGCTCTTTTTGATAGTTTGTGTTTGATGCTAAGGGGCAGGACTTGAAAATGTGAAAGGATATAGAAATCATAGAGACCCAACGATGCAGAAGGAGGCCATTCAGCCCATTGAGTCTGCACCGACAACAGTCCCATCCAGGCCCTATCCTTGCTTAGTTACCCTGCTAATCTCTCTAGCCTATCACACCCTGGGACACTAAGGGTTAATTTAGCATGTCCAATCAACCTAACCTGCACATCTTTGGAGTGTGGGAGAAAACCAAAGCACCCAGAGGAAACCCACACAAACACAGGGAGAATGTGCAAACTCCACACAAACATTGACCCAAGTCAGGAATCGAACCCAAGTCCCTGAATCTGTGAGGCAACAATGCTAATCACTGTGCCACCATGGTGGGGAAGGGAGAAAGGAGGTCAGAGGGAAGGGTCCATAGTGTCAATTGCTGAGTGATGGAGGGCATTCTGAGGGAATTATTAATAGGAATTGACGATGAGGGTTACAGAGGGCAGTAGGATGAGAGGGTGAGGGTTAAAGGGGACAGTGGGTGGGAGAATGAGGGTTTGGCAATGACAGGTGAAGAGGTACTGAGGGTTGCTGGAGGCAATACTGAAGTAATAATCAATTCTGGGAACTCAGCAGAATGAAGATGGGCAGATCTACTGTCACTGTGGTGAGCTCCTTGGGAATTCGGTGATGACAGAAGGTGCTGGAGGCAGGTTAAAGAGTAATTGTGGGATGGACAAATGTTGCACTGGTGGGCAGGGGGGGTGCGTTGGGGAAAGTGTGGGTCACGGGGGAACGGATAAAGGTATTGGAGTGCACTTCAAATGTAACACAAACTATGGCCGCTCACAATTATTTGGAGCCTCATGGGAGAGATCTTGAGATGCTGGATGGGAGTTGGCTCATTGAGGGTGGGTGGAGCTGCAGGTTATCTCAGCTGGAGAACTGGAGGAGAACTCCAGCAAGTAAGACTGACAATGCTAGGGTGTTAGGACAGCTGACAGTGTGATAGGCAAAGACTCAGCGCCTGTGGGAGGTTTCTTGCACATGGTTCACAAGTACAAATACCTTTGTCCCTGGAATCATACATCCAAAGGGAGGCATATACTCAACCTGGGGTGTCCTTCTGAAGTTGGTCAGTCTGGGTGGGAGGTTGGGGGTGGGGATGGGGAGGGATGGGACACATAGTCTTAATGACTACAGATCGCAATTAAGCCACATAAGAACATAAGAACATAAGAAATAGGAGCAGGAGTAGGCCATCTAGCCCTTCGAGCCTGCCCCGCCATTCAATAAGATCATGGCTGATCTGTCATGGCTCAGTTCCACATTCCCGCCCTCTCCCCATAACCCTTAATCCCCTCTCTTATCAAAAACCCATCAACCCGCATCTTAAAAATATTTAGCGAGGCAGCCTCCACCACTTCAACGGGCAGAGAATTCCAGAGATTCACCACCCTTTGACTGAAGAAGTTCCTCCTCAACTCCGTTCTAAACCGCCCCCCCCTTTATCTTGAGGCTGTGCCCCCTAGTCCTATTATCCTTTCTGAGCGGGAAGAGTCTCTCCACCTCTATTCTATCCATCCCATTCATCATCTTATACGTCTCAATGAGATCTCGCCACATTCTTCTAAACTCTAACGAGTACAAACCTAGTTTATTCAGCCTCTCCTCATAGCTCAACCCCCTCAACTTTGGCATCAGCCTAGTAAACCTCCTCTGCACTCCCTCCAAGGCCAAAATATCATTGCGTAAGTACGGCGCCCAAAACTGCACACAGTACTCCAGCTGCGGCCTCACCAATGCCCTATACAGCCGCAGCAAGACCTCCCTACTTTTATACTCAATCCCCCTCGCTATGAAGGCCAGCATCCCATTTGCCTTCCTGACCACCTGCTGCACCTGCAAGCTGGGTTTTTGCGACTCATGCACAAGGACCCCAAGGTCCCTCTGCACCGTCGCCTGCTGCAGTTTTTCGCCACGTAAGTGATAATCCTTCCTACCATTATTCCTGCCAAAGTGGACCACCTCGCACTTGCCAACATTAAATTCCATTTGCCATTTCCTGGCCCATTCACCCAGCCTATCTAGATCCTTCTGTAGACTCTCCACACCCTCCGCACAATTTGCCTTTCCCCCAATCTTGGTGTCATCAGCAAATTTCGACACCCTACACTCGGTTCCCTCCTCCAGATCATCTATATAAATGGTAAATAGCTGAGGCCCCAGCACCGACCCCTGAGGCACTCCACTAGTCACCATCCGCCAATCCGAATAGCACCCCACTCTCTGCCTCCTATTTGACAACCAATCCTCTATCCACGCCAACACCCTACCCCCAACTTCCTGTCCCCTGACCTTCTGCAATAACCTCCTGTGAGGTACCTTGTCAAACGCCTTCTGAACATCCAGAAAGACCACATCCACCGGCTCTCCTCTATCCACCACCCTAGACACATCCTCATAGAACTCCAGTAAATTTGTCAGACACGACTTCCCTTTAACGAAACCATGCTGCGTCTACTCTATCAAGCAATTCCTCTCAAGATGCCTCGCTATTTCCTCCTTGATGACGGATTCTAACATTTTACCTACAACAGACGTTAAACTAACCGGCCTATAATTCCCTGCCTTTTGCCTGGCACCCTTCTTAAACAACGGTGTAACATTAGCCGTTTTCCAATCTTCCGGCACTTCCCCGGAATCCAGCGACGTCTGGAAAGTAACCACCAAGGCATCCACTATCACCTCCGCCATTTCACCACATCAGATCTCACAAAAGTACAAATGCAATCTGTTTGCAGAAGTGTTAGATCATTAACAATCATAGTGCATCTGTGCAACCACATGTGAAACCATAACTTCTTAACCTTTGTTTCTTACATTTCTTCTCAGTGTCGCCCTGACATCTGCAGCAAGGGTAGAGGTGGCCTGCTGACCCATTGGCCCGGCTGCCATGAATAACTTTGGTGATTGTCCTCTGGAAACTCGAGGCCTGGAGGGCCTGGTTTACTCTAGCTGTGCTGCTGCTCCCTCTGTGGTCACAGTTCCAACCACTGAGAGCATTCTGAAAGGCTGGACAACCTCAGAGAGCCCTGAGTGTGGCTCCCAGGGGTGTCCAGTAGCCATTCCTCCCTCACTTTGTGGGCCTGAGGGCCCCTACCTAACTCCTTGAGGGAAAGGGGCACCTGGAGCGGTGGTCCCATTTCATGTAGTTACAGCGAAACTTGGACATTGTAGGTGCCTCTTTCTCAGCAGTCCCCTGAGTGCTGACCCTGCCTCCTCCTGCTGTGGACATGTGTTCATGCCGTGATCATCAGAATGTGAGAACCTGCACTGAACTGCATCTGGTGCCAAATGAGATGTGTGTCTCCCTGTTCTGGAAGAGGGTGAAGGTGGCTGTATGTCTCTCTCTGTGCTGGTGGAGGTTGGAGGTAACTGCTGGATTCCTCTACAGATGTACCTTCTGGCTCCTCAGTGGGCTGGAGTAGCTGCTGGACAGGGCTTCCTCTTCTGGCCTTTTCCTCCTCCTGCTGGCACCTGTAAGTGTGAGAGGAGAGAATGTCTGATTGCATGAGCTACCTCCAACATGGAGGAAGGCATGACCCTTAGGTTTCTATGTGACATACATGGAGCCTTATTGACTGAGGCTGCCCGCTGACTTCTCCATCAGCACGGGCTCAGTTCGATTCCTCCCCTGCCAGCTGAGTTGTCCATTAAACCCAATGACATTTTTGAGATCAGACTCGGACCCCCTGTCCTCTGCCTCTCTCTCTCTAACTTGTGCAATGAGAGAAGATGGGGTTGAGAGCAATTTGCCTTTCTCGTGCTCCCAGTCTTACAAGTAAGTCATTGGAATGAATCATTGTTGTACTGTGAGTTACCTGGAAGTGTTTTTGGGGCAGTACTCTCCAGAGCAGGGAGCCCATGCAAATGGAAGAATAAAACTCACAGATACATGTTATTAGTGGTTCTTGCTGGTGCCCACAATGCCTACACCCTGACCCCCCCACTTACCCCCATAACCTCCTCTCCTCTGCCCCCCAAACAGTATCTGAGTTCTTTCTGAAGGAACTGCAGTGGGGCTATGAGGAATTGTGTTATCATGTTGAGTAGCTCTTCTGTGCATGGGCCACATGGATGGTGCCCTTGCCACCGTGGCCCATGTTCCCTCTAATATTCAGCGAGACGATTTTGAGCAGTTGAGGGTTTACTTACCTAGACAGAGCAGATGAGGTCATTAATCTGTTCCCAGCAGTGCAGGGCAATCCTCTGGCAGAGCCTGGAGGCACTGACAACTTTCTCCATGCAAGGCGGGCCACACAGCTCACCTCCCTCCATCCTCGAAGTAAAGGCCTCCTCTCCTGGCCTCCACTGCTCTGAGCACCATTTTGAGGGAAACGTCACTGAATCTGGAGGCTGGAGGTCCCTGGAATCACCAGGCCTTCACCGTGGGTGCAGCAGAAAGAGGTTGATGTCCTGGCACTTTTTAAATATAACACCCAGATATGATGGCAGGAGCGCACCATCCAGCCTGCCCCACGCTACACAATACGAAACCCCCAAATGCATATTTAATTAGACCAGCATAGCGTGATTCAGCAGGAATTCCCACCAGCCTCTGCAGTGAGAAACATTCCTGGTTCTCGCTCCTGCCACAGGGCTTAGGCTCGGAATGGAAAACTTCGGCCCTTGTGTTGGAAATCTTGCCTCCTTCAAACTAGATCTCTTTGTCCAGCCCCTCTGGCCTGTGGAGTAGCATATGGTTGGAAAATAGGCAGCTGGTGTTATTCCTTGCTGCTGCTTCTAGACTATTCATCCAGAAACTCAGTTAATGTTCTGGGGACCTGGGTTCGAATCCCGCCATGGCCAATGGTGGAATTTGAATTCAAAATGAAAAAAGAAAAGTTGGAATTAAAAGTCCACTGATGACCATGAAACCATTGTCGATTGTTGGAAAAAAAACATCTAGTTCACAAATGTCCTTTAGGGAAGGAAATCTGCCGTCCTTACCTGGTCTGGCCTACGTGTGACTCCAGAATCACAGCAATGTGATAGACTCACAACTGCCCTCGGGCAACTCGAGGTGGGCAATGAATGCTGGCCAGCCAGCGATGCCCACATCCCACAAATGAATAAAAAAGACTTCCAGCCTGTCAGTTTCACTGAAGCAGCATTCTCATGCGTACTCTCACCTGGCTCAATCTGCTGAGGTCCACACAGCCCAGGAAACCCATGCACTGGCCCTTAAAGCCAAAGTACTGAGTTAAATGCTGAGCTAATTGTCTCTTTTAACATTTTAATGATTTACCGGAGAGTTCATTTGCTTGCACTGTAACACCAACCCCCTCCCACCACCCCTCCCGCCACCCCCCAAACATGCAAACCCATCTGCCCTTGGCAGTTCAATTTCTGCCACCCAAAACTGAAAAGCCTCAGTAAGTGCATTTGCAACAAACACTGCAACTGTGCTCACCACCTGCATGCCTGCGGTCTACTCCGCAGATGTTACTCATGCTGTTCATGGTACAGAAAATCTTTTGCACAACATCGTCGAACTGTGCACCAATTGCACGCATCTCACAAGTGGCTTATGCACCTGTTTGTGCTACTGAAACATTTTTCTCCTCATTACTGCTCCTATGAGACCAGGATTCACAAAGCAACCGAGCAGGGATCTCTGCCATGCTATTGCCTCCCCTCTGCAGCAAGGAGACAGCTTCCATCTAACGTCACTGTCCCTTCCACATCTTTGATAAATGATTCATCCCATGTTTTCTCTACCAACTCGTTAAAGCTCTCCAGAGTGTGACTAGTGCGTACTTGATGTAGTGATGACATTGAATGTTGCAGTGACATTTTTGCTCCCCCTGGATCCATTAAGGTAGGTGAAAGGAAAGTAAAAAGCTATCCGTTTGGCTCTCTTTATTTCCCCCTGAGCCAGCCAGTCAAGCTGTATGTTATACTTGCAATCAGGTCCTGATAATGTTATCAAACCCTGATTTCCACATTTAAAGAAGGACCCGTCCAGCTTTAAGCCACGACAGATTACCTGAGTAAAAATTACAGCCAGTGGAATCCAAGAAAATTTTGTGCAAGTCAGTAAGGGGCAATTTAACTGGCAGCCTGTCCAATCTCTATTAGGTGGGTGAGGTTAAAATCACCTTCATATTTACAGGAAAGGAGGTCCAGATGGAAAGATACGAAATCTATGAGAATGTGAAAGGACATGAGAGATAAAGAATGCTTGCAAAAGACATCAAAAGAAGAGTGATGTGTTTTATAAATACATCAACAAAAAGAGAGTTGTCAAAAGTTAGCTAGGACGCACAAGAGAAGATAATTGTAGAGAATTACCAAAAAATGGCAGAAATATTTCATATGTAATTTGCACTGCTGAAAAAAGAGGAGGCAAATCCTGAAGTGATTGAGATGAGCCAGATTGGCAAAAATCTGGTGGTTTTGGGTGAAAATTTTAGTTAATTAAGCGGAAGCACCGGGATCTGGAAGGGATGACTCCCAGGACCCTAAAGGAGTTGAGGAAGGAAAGTGGAGTGAATTCTTTTCCTAGAGATTATAGTTCAGGAGTTGGTGCTGTAGAATAGCAGAGAGTTTGGGGTACAAGTTCAGTGGATATTAAAGGCAGTGACTCAAACTGATTAAACCATAATAAAGCTGATGGAATTCTAGACTGATTTCAAAATGGATAGAACGTAAGACCCAACAGGTAATAATGAAACTAAACAAAAACTCAATAAGACCTCAGTGCACTGTGTAAAGATTGAGCTCACTATGACAGGGAGGATAGTGAGTAATTCAGCCTTTAGAGAGGGCACAGTATAGATTCATGGAGATACTGACAGTCATGAGGAAATACAAATATAAAGGAAGATTTTTTTTAAATGTCCTTTTTATTACACATTGGAGAGCACTATGATAAAAATGTTCATATTTATAAAAGAATAGAATAGGTAGATAAAAATAGGTGTTCCATTAGTTGAGGGGTGTGGAATGAAAAGCCATAAACGCAAAACTAAATGTAAGAGATTTAGAACAGGATAAAATACATTTCCTTACACAGAGGTTTCTGAGACTATGGAATATACCCCCAGGGTTAGTGGTTGAGGCAGAAACTAGGCCAACAATCAAAATTAAACTAGGATGGTCTGTGAGGGGAATGGGGATGAAGGGATAAGGGAACGGGGGAGGTAAGTGTCATTGGAACTGTTTGTTGTTTGAAAGCAAATGCTGGCATGGGCTGAATGATCTGTTTCTTTCTTGTAACTTACACATATTTTCATGCATTGGTGCAAGGGACATGGAACCAACAATGTCACATGTGGGCTGTACTAAACAAAGCTGGCTGTTCATGATCTAAGCAAAAATGTTGGAAATACTCATCAGGTCAGGTAGCATCTGTGTAGAGAGAGATTGAGCCAATGGGTTGGACTTTGATCAACTCAGGATGAATCAGAAATCCTTTAAAAACAGCAGCCAGGTCCCATTGCCAGGATTTCCAACCCCATCCTGGGGCTTCGGATTTTGAAATTTGCTTTTAAGGTTGTGGGCTGGTTCACATTTAAAGCCCACATGCTGCACTCCCATCTGGCTGGCTCCATTACGGTAGAGGTCATTTGGCCCATCGAGTCAGCACCGCACCTCTGACAGAGCATCTCTATCAGGCCATCCCCTAATCTATCCCTCTAACCCTGCATATTTACCATGGCTAATCCACCTAACCTGCACATCTGTGGACTGCCAAAACAGGAAGCTTTCAGGTCCAGGTCAAAAGTTTGAGTATCAATCATGATTTTAGCTGAGGTCACAGAATCCAAGGGGCATTTTTGGGCCACCAAAATAATGGTTAATGACTTTTAATTGGATACAGAAGCCAAAGTGCCAATTCTGTCCTCCAGGTGTCCACCAAGCAATTCCATGACTAAGGGGATTCCACTGAAGGAACAAAGCCAGGTGGCTGCCATTCTTCTTTATAAAGGAAGATCAATTATTGAAGTCTTTTATATCATCCACAATTCAGAGCCTTCCCTACTGAGATGTAGAGCTCTCGCTGCCTTGCACTTTATTTACAAATTAGATGAGCTATCCTATCCCTCTACTCACCTAGCCCCTATCAGGACAGTCTGAGAGTTCTTTGCTTCTTCCTTGAACAGAAGCTCAACCAGTCTCCGTCCTTCTCCTCTGCCTGGCTGAACTTGTTCTGACATCAAACAACATTATGTTTAACTCCATTCACTTATCCCAAGTAGGTGGTGTTGCTTGTGGAACCATTTGGGTCATGGCTATTGCTGCCTTTTCGTGGCATTCAGTCCTGCTCATGCCCTCCCCCAGTCTCACTTCTTTCTCCAATAGAATGTTGGTGTCATTTTGTGCTTTCACTCAAACTGCAAAATGTTGTATCGAATTTCCACCCTCAGGTTCACTGAGAGTCGGTGCACCTCAAAGCAGGTACCTAATCTGCACTTGATCTCACTAATGTAGAAAAGATAACACTGTGAGCAGTAAATGCAGTATACTATGTTATAACTCATCCTCATACACTGAGTGAAGGAGGAATCTGTAGCCATTATTTCCTTACCATTGTTTTATTCACAAAACACAGAGCGCAGGCACAGACTCCCTTTTCCTCTCCCCCACACAGGTGGAACGCCTTACCCTCTCCTCAATTAATAACATCCGCTCTCACCTACAATCCCAACATGAATTTCGTTACAACGGGAGTCCAACATTAACATATTAAATCAAAAGATGTACAAGCAAATGTGGTTTCAACTGGAAGGAATGTTTGGGGTCCAAGTAGTGAAGTAGAAGGTGATAAAAGGGCAGATGTTGCACCTCCTTTGCTTGCTGCCCTAGGAAGGGGAGCTGGTGTTGGTGGTAATTGACAAATGAAGTAGGGTGTCATAGAGTGAATGGCCCCTTTGGGATGGGAGGGGAAATGTTTGGTGGTATTAAAGTGGAGCGAGAAGTGATGTAGTTCAAGCTTTAGAACAATCTCCCACTGAGCATCACATCTCAGGGAATTGGAGGTCTTAGTCACATCAACAGATGCCACATAGTGCTTTTGGTGCTCTCCTGTACATTTTTTTTTCCTGAATTTGGCAGGCTAAGGAGAGCATTTTGGATGGTTCTCAATCACACCAACATTAACACTAGCTTTCGAGAAGCAAAACTGCTGCTTGTCCTATCCCTTTAATTGACAGAGACAATGTGGGAACATTTTCAACCAGCTATAAATAGATGTAGAACCCTACTGAGGAGTATCTATTCTGTGACCTGTGTGCCAGATGTGGTCATGAACTCTGGCAATTGATTACTATTGATGCTCATGTTATTACTCACTGACTTGTCCTGTGAATTTTGCAGGCCTGGATATTTGAAATGATGCATTTTTTAATGTGTTTTTGATGCTTCAATTCTCAAGCAGAGCACCAGGATCTTTTGAGATCAGCAACTTGAACTAGGAAACATGGAGTTAAACTTCATGTATCTTCCTAATTATTCCATATTATGAATCTAAGTGGCCAACAAAAAGTTTCAACACCCATTTCAAACACCATTTGCATCTACTCGTAATGACCTCAACAAGGCCCATGAAGTATGAGTATGAGTACTCTTGGAGTATGAGCTCCTTGATTGAGTAATGATTGCCTGCCTAGTCAGGAAGTCTCACCTGTGTACATATTAAGGACTGTCAGGTCTACTGACACTCTGGATTCTGACTTTATACCTGAGGCGCTCTCAGGAGTGGAGACAAGTTTGTAAGAAAAAGGAATCTGGTGAAGGGAACCAGCCTCTGAGGAGTTATTTTAATATCTATAATTAATTAATATGTAATCATTCTCAGGTTGTGGGAACATCACAGGAAAGGCTAGCATTTACTACCCAACCCTAGCTGACCTGAAAGAGTGATAGTGACCCTGGACTGCTGCAGAATCTTTTTTGTAGCTTCATGATGCAATGAGAGAGCTTTGATAGACCACTTCAGGAGATAATTAAGAGTCAACCAATTATGTAAGATTGGGGAGTCACATAAACTGGGTATGTATCTTTTTCTATAGGACATTAGTTAACCAGATGAGTTGTTACAACAATCCAACAGCTTCATGGTGACTTCAAGAGTGGCACAGTGGCACAGTGGTTAGTACTACTGCCTCACTGCTCCAGGGACCTGGGTTCAATTCCTGGCTTGGGTCACAGTCTTGTGGAGTTTGCACGTTCTCCCCGTGTCTATGTGGGTTTCCTCCAGGTACTCCAGTTTCCTCCCACAGTCCAAAGATGTGCAGGGTAAGTGCATTGGCCATGTTAAATTGCCTCTTAGTGCCCTGGGATGTGTAGGTTAGAGGGACTGGTGGGGTAAATATGTGGGGTTATGGGGATAGGGCCTGGGTGGGATTGTTGCCAGTGCAGACTTGATGGGCCGAATCACCTCCTTCTGCACAAAAGGGATTCTGTGATCATTGAAGCCAGTTTTTTTTAATTTTCTAAAGTGAATTCAATTTCTCATGGTGGGATCTGAAATGCTGCTCTCTGAATTATTAGTCATGTAGCTTAACCACTACACAACTGTATCCACATTTTTAATATTCTCCTCCCCATTTGGTAAATTGTTTTCTCCTATGTTTATTTTTCCTATCATTCATAAATGTGTCATGGCATATGGGTGGTTATGTAGAATTAACAAGTGTAAGTAGGTTTGGACTGGTTAGATTTTAGGTCAACTTGATCATTTTTATATCATTGTAATCACAATGAGATCAAGGAAGTCATTTTAATAACTAACGTGTGGCTGAAAAACCATCTTGTATCACACAGTATGACATGGCAGCAAATCTCAAAACAATAATGTAATAGTAATGAACCTTGATTTAGTTGCACTATAAATCATAGATCAATGTAATCGATAATTATGTCAGAAAGAGAGTTTTAATTTAAGAATTAATGATTTATCACTTTAAGTTAAAAGTCTCTCTCGAGAGAGAGAGAGAGAGAGTGCAGTTTCATCTGGAACCTTTTCTTAATTCATTTGTGGAATGTGGGCGTCACTAGCTGGCCAGCATTTATTGCCCATCTCTAGTTGCCTGCGGGCAGTTGAGAGTCAACCACATTGCTGTGGCTCTGGAGTCATATGTAGGCCGGACCAGGTAAGGATGGCAGCTTTTCTTCCTTAAACAACATTAGTCCTTTAATCAGATGGATTTTTCCAACAATCAACAATAATTTCATAGTCATCAGTAGGTTCTTAATTCCAGCTATTTTTTATTGAATTCAAATTCTGCCATCTGCCACAGCAGGATTCGAACCTAGGTCCCCGGACTGTTAGTTGAGTTTCTGGATTGATAGTCTAGCAATTAGACCAGTAGGCCATCACTTCCCGCAAACATGATCCACGAATTATAGTGCAACTGAATCAAGGTTCATTACTTTTACATTACTGTTTTGAGACTTGCTGCCACGTCATACTGTGTGACACAAGATGGTTTCTTCAACCACATGTTAGTTATTAAAATAACTTCCTTGATCTCATTAGTGATTACAATGATATAAAAATGATTGTGGGAATTTTTCTGGAACCCTCACAAAGTCCATGAGGCTGTACACCATGATCTTACAAGAATCTAGCTTACTGAATAGAGTTGCTCAGAATCAGATTAAAAGAACAGCATTAAATAATCCCATTGTACTTCTATCTGAGACACTGAGGCCAAATTGTCTCAGGAAAGAAGGAAGGCACAAGTAAAAGCCAACCAAATTTACTTAGAAAAAGCTGCAGCTAATCATTAAGGCAACAAAAGCCTATCTCTAACACTGTGTGATGGTCAGAGATTAAATCCAGGGGTTCCATACAGTTTAGTTGCTAGTCCAATTTGGAGCTGCTGGAGGCAATAAAAAACATGTCAATCTCCACAAATTGGTTCAAGGGAAAAATCCTGCAGGGGGGAGGGGGGGGGATAGCACAGCTGGCTGAAACTATAAAAGTCATTGTCCTGAACTTGTTAAATATATCTTTTCTTTCATAAACTTTCTATATCACCCTATCCAAAGAGTCTGTTTATCGCCTCAATTGGCTAAGTTTCATGTGAGCAAAGGTACAAATCATACTTCACATGTCAAGTTACTAATCAATTTGAACAACTGTTTGAAATTATAAACAAATTGATTTATTACCACCAGATATGCATACAATGGCAATCAGGTGAGAAGGGATCAAATGGCTCCCCTTCCTTTTTAACCACGACAGGTCTTTTGCAAAAAGGAGATATTTACCAATTCTGAGTGTTTAGCTGTTTGTATGCTATGGCCATAAAAGACACAAGTGGACAGGTTTGAATTTTTAAAAGGAGGATAGTTTTTATTGCACTTAATCTGGTCTAAGTAAAATATTTAACAAAAACACTGACTTTCACAAACAGATGAATCGATTAGAGAGTGGGGAGGATAGATTAAGTAAATTGGAGTCCAGTAAAATTGAAGGGGTATATGCCTCATAAAGTGACTTGGCTGGTTTCAGGTTGAACTCAGTGGTCCTGTTGTAAAGTTATACACAGATGATTTGAAGACAACAGTGCTGGCTTGAGTTATTTTTAAAATCTCTGTCTGCAGCACTTGGATAGTCTAATTCAGCAGCTGGGGTTCAGAAACTTGCAAACCGGATGGAGTGAGAGGGAAAAGGAGCATATTCCAGATCTTGTTTCTTTCAGTACTTCAGTTGCCTGTTCCATTCTGCAAAGTAAGCTGATGTTAGAACCACACAAAATGATGGCTTGTCCCACAACTTTCTCTCTCCAACTACCCAATGATCCAAATAAAGTCATGGCTAGCGTATTCCAATTGTAACTTGATTAGATCAAGGTTGGGAATTCCTTACTTGGCTAGGATGCTATTGTCCGTGTAAAATACGTGTCATAATTTAAGTCCACTAAATCGAGTCCATTGCTGATTGTCTGGAAGTTTTGCTATTGGGATAGGATGGGGATAATTCGTTCTCTATCAAGGTCATTGTTTTTCAGACAGTGTTTCCATTTCAACAAGCTTTGCAATTAAGAAGATATGCATTTTACTGCACCCTATTGACTCCTAGCCTCTTTATTTCCAAGGAAAATTATTCTAATTTCTCCAGTCTATCTTCTTAACTGATGTTCCTTATCTCTGAAACCATTTTCATGAATCTTTCCTGTACTCTCTTCAATGCCTTCACACCCTTCCATTCAAATATGTAGCCATCTTTAATTGTGACCTCAAATTACTGGAATATGCATCTAGTCTTTTTTTTAATCAATTAGAGGTTTCCAGACTGTAAATTCAAAACTCATTTAAAAATATATGTATAAGGCATGGATTCACATCAATGGTGCCACTGCTGCATTTGTGGTAGTGGCTTGTGGTATATGTTTCTTGAATGTTGTGTGCTATTGGAACTATTTAGCACACTAAACTGCCTCGCATGTGGGCTTTCAGTTCTGCATTTCCTGGTTTCCATTTCTCACCTGCACACAACCCACCTTTCAGTCTTACTGATCATTTTACTTTCCAACTTCTTGCTACCATTCATTCTGGTTCAATTCTTTTCCATTCCAAAACTACCAGACGATAGATTGACTCGCCATTACATTGCTGTTTGAGAGATTTCATTATATGCCTAGATTGCTTAATTGACCTACGTAATAATAGTCACTGAATTTCAAAATAATTAATTATTCTGCTGGAAGGGACAGCCTTCCCTTGTGTGTAGCCCTCCCCACCACCCCCACCCTTTCCTATTCATTTTTATATCCCATAAAAAGGGATTAGGGGCATTTGAGTGACATATAACTGTAATTTTTTTACTAAACATAAACAGAGAATGGTAATAGGGAACTTGTGTTTACGTAGCACCTTATCTCACAATTGTCATGATAGGTTTGGAGAGTGCTACCCCACCACCTTGTTCATATGTTGTCCTCCTGAAAGTTTCTCCAAAGGCACAGTGCCCACTTCCAGATGTTTCTGTCCATCGCCATCATGATTCTACAATCGCCAATGTTGAAACTTCTGCTTTCAAACACTTTCTGAAAATCCAGTCCTCAGGTTGTTCAATTCTTTTGTTACCACTTGGTCTGTGAGCATTCCAAATATGCTACATAAATGCAAGTTGTTACTTTTGTTTTAAGGAGTGCAATCTCTCAATACCTCCATGCACAATTACCCTTAATTCTGAGCTCTCTTCCAGCCACTCAGTGTTCTAACTTTTAAATTAGGCTAAAGTGAAATTTTGCCTCAATGTCCAGGAAAGGCAGGGAAAGTCCTTGCGTGTTAAGATCACTTTATTGGCTTAATTTAGCACTGACCAACCTAAATGGTGTGTGCCAATCTCTCAGTGCCTCATTAGCCATTACATTACATAGATCTGTATTTATTTATCTTTATAATTGTTCTAGAGTTTGCAAATATGATGCTTCATATTGCTCCAAATCACAGAATTGTTACAATGCAGAAGGAGGCTATTCAGCCCATTGTGAATGCAGCAGCTCTCCATATCAGCAATTCACTTATCACTATTCTCCCATCTTCTCTCCTTAACCTTGCACTTTTTTTCTGAAAGCAAACAAATTATCTTTTGAATGCTGGAACTGAACCTGCCACTGCCCCACTCTCAGGCAGGCCATTCCAGACCATATCCACTCACTGCTTGAAAATGTTTTTCCTTGTGTCACTTTTGCTTTTTTTAAATCTGTGGCCTCTCATTCTCTATCCTTTCATGAGTGGGGACAGTGGGGACAGTTTTCCCCTACCTACCCAGTCCCAATTCCTTCTTTCTCAGGATAATTATTCTAACTTCTCCAGTCTATCTTTATAACTGAAGTTTCTCATCTTTGCAACCATTTTCATGAATCCTTCCTGCATTCTCTTCAATACCTTCAGATCCTTCCCGAAGTGCAGCATTGGGTGTGATAACCCAACTGATGTCAAACTAGTGACTTATACAAGGGCAACATAACATCCTCGCTCTTGTACTCTGTCCTTATTAGAATATGATATGCTTTATTAACTATTCTCCCAAGCTGTCCCGCCACCTTCGATTACTTATGCACATGTACATTCAGGCCCCTCTCTCTTGCATCCTCTTTGAAATTGTACCCTTTACAATGTCTCTCTATATTCTTCCCCACCAAAATGAATCATTTCACATTTCTTTGCATTGAAATTCATCTGACACTTGCCCGCCATTCCGCTAACTTGCTTATGCCCTTTTGAAGTTCTATATTAAGTACTCTTCACAATTCACAACCCTACCAAATTTTGTATTCATCCACGAACTTAAATTGTGTCCTGCACTCTGACCCCTGGGAAATTCCACCACAAACCTCCCTCCATCCTGAAAAACATCCATTTACCACCACTCTCTGTTAAAGTTAAAAGTTTATTTATTAGTCACAAGTAGGCTTACATTAACACTGCAATGAAATTCCTGTGAAAATCCCCTAGTCGCCACACTGAGGGAGAATTTAGCACCACCAACACACTTAACCAGCATATCTTTCAGACTGTGAGAGGAAACTGGAACACCGGGAGGAAACCCGCACAGACACGAGGAGAACGTGCAGACACCAGACAGATGGCACCCCAAGCCAGGAATCGAACCCATGTCCCTGGTGCTGTGAGGTAGCAGTGCGCTCAGGTCACTCAGCCAATCCCATATCCATGTTGTGACTGTCACTTTTATTCTACGAGCTACAACTTTGCCCACAAGTCGAATGTGTGATACTGTGTCAAGTACCTTGTTTTTTTTAAAGTAAATATGCAATGCAGTCTGATAAAGACTGACCAAACTGAAAGCGCCAGTTTAAAAACCACTATCAGTTCTCCATTCATTTGCGAGCTATTTAGAGTAGCTGGACCATCTCCAATGGAAATCACTACAGGGGTCGCTGCAGTTCTCTCTCTGCTTCATCACATGTTCAAGCTGGTAGTTTACTGCCAGAGTTTGAGTCCTTCTTACTTAAAGATGGGTGAGTACACCAGCCGTAAGCTGCACATCCACACAGAGTGATGTGATTATTAGCCGATTAAATAGCATCGGGAGTGTTTTTTTCCCCCCTCTCCTCTTGAGAAGCTACTTAATGTGATGCAGTAAATGTGTTGGAACCAATGCTGCAATTGCATAAGGAACATTCGCTCCAGGGAAAACCGATATACACATTACACAGACATCAAGAAGCAATAGCTTACTTTTACAAGATTTCTTTTTCTGAGTGAGTATCCCTATTTAACATTCGTTTACGCATTACAGTTTCCTAACAAACATAAACTGAGCGAGGTGAAGTTTTTAACCTGTTAACCATTTTCTTATTGTTAACATGACTTGCTAATTTGCTAATTGCATAGTATATGTTAGTGACCTGTTCGCATGTGTATTTGTACTGGACACAGCGAGCTGTGCTGTGCCAGCGCGTTTTTTGGAAAAATAACATATAAATGCAAAAGCCCTGATGGTGTGATGAGATGCATTTGATTTAATGTTGTCGCATGTGTAAGTATACAGTGAAAAATACTATTTCTTGAACGCTATACAGATACAATATACCGTACATGGAGAAGGAAAGGAGTGGCTGCAGAATGTAATGTTGCAGTCATTGCTAGGGTGTAGAGAAAGATCAACTTAATATGAGGGAGTCCGTTCAGTTCAAGTCACAGGTGGATAGATTTGTGATCAATAAGGGAATTAAGGGTTGTGGGGAGCAGGCAGGTAAGTGGAACTGAACCACTATTAATCAGCCATGGTCTTATTGAATGGCAGGGCAGGCCAAGGGGCTAGATGGCCTACTCCTGTTCCCATTTCTTATGTTCTTAGAAGTCTAATGGCAGCAGGGGAAAAAGGTGTTCTTGAGTTGGTTGGTATATTACCTCAGACTTTTACACCTTTTCCTGATGGAAGAAGGTGGAAGGGAGCATATCCAGGGTGCGTGGGGTTATTTTTTCATAGAATCCTTATAGTGCAGAAGGAGGCCATTTGGCCCATCGAGTCTGCATCAACCACAGTACCATCCAGGCCTTATTCCCATAGCCCCTGCTAGTCCCCTGACACTAAGGGGCAATTTAGCCAATCCAACTAACTTGCACATCTTTGGAGTTTGGGAGGAAACTGGAGTACCTGGAGGAAATCCACGCAGACATGGGGAGAATGTGTAGACTCTGCACAGACAGTGACCCGAGGCTGGAATTGAACCTGGATCCCTGGTGCTGTGAGGTAGCAGTGCTAACCACTGTGCCACCATGCAGCCCCTTTTTGTAAGAGCAATCTTTTTTCTTAAATTGCACTACTGCATTGAACATTTAAGATTAGAAATTGGGGAGGATTTGTTTTATACAAATATGTAATGCGACCGTCTCCATTAATGTTATAAAATAACCCCCTGGCCATGAAGTTACAATGTGCACAGAGATGGTTTGTAGTGTATGATTCTATGATTTTAGATATCACCTAGCAAAGATTTCTATCCCATGTATTGCTGGATATCACTCAAACTTGAAACTGTCCAAGTTGTTTTGGCTTTGAGATCTTAGTAAAACTGTTGTCATCTCACTGATGTCAGTGTTTGACAATTCTCAGTCTATTTCATCTGCAGCTGTTCCCTGCTGCTACGTTGTTCCCCTTTCAACTACTTGTTCCTTCAAAGCATTGTTCATTCACCTATTTATAACCAAGTTTAATAAAAAAAACAAACCATCAGGTGTTCACTATTGAAAAATACTTTCCATTTCTGTACAGTTGAACCAGTTTTCAGATTTGGAAATGTCAACTTCTCAACTAAATGTTAATTTCCATTTGATTACAGTAAAATGCAGCCCACGCGAGGGAAGTTTATATCTTAACTATTGTTTACAGACTCAAACATGACACTCACCCCAACTGGCCTATGCTGAAAGGAACTTCTTCCCATCCTTCATCCAATCCTATCTACAAATCATAACCCTTTTCTCTCATGTATTTACTTAGCTTCCCCTGAATTCCTCCATGACAACTTTTAAATTCTAACATCGCTGCATAAAGAACTGCCCTTGAATTCCTATGTTGTGTCTTCTATCTTTGGAATCTCCCACAAATTCCATTATCTCCCTTACATTTTTTTTTAATTACATCACCCCTCAGCCTTCTCTACCTCGGAGAAGAAGCCCGGCCTCTTCTGAGAGTTCAAACAGATAATCATTCACGGCTGTCGCAAAATATACTTCCTGATTTAGGTGGCTAGAAGAGAAGAAAGCAGGTCAATTTCTTGGGAGTGGGGATTGTCTGCTATATTGTCCACAATTGGGACTAGCTTTGGGGTTTTAAAAAAAAACAGGGCGGTCTGGACAAGTTGGGCCGAAGGGCCTGTTTTCATGCTGTAAACCTCTATGACTCTAAGTGTTTTCACTTTTGAAGATAGTCAAAGTTTTTAACATCAGTTTCAGGATGATGTAAATTATACACAGACTATTAAACTTGGTTTGCCAGCCTTGGGTTACAACAGAGCATGAGTGTAAAGAGCGGAGTTCAGTCCATGAATATTCAGAACTAGTGAAAATTAAATAGTTGTACAATGGTTACCCCAGCAGAAAAGAAAAATGTGAAAACCTGAATATGGACTGCAACTGGGGAGGCGATGGCCGAGTGATATTATCACTAGACTATTAATTCAGAATTTAGCTAATGGTCTGGTGACCCAGGTTCGAATCCCGTCACAAAATTTGAATTCAACTTTAAAAAAAATCTGGAATTAAGAATCTACTGATGACCACGAAACCATTGTTGGTTGTCAGAAAAATCCATCTGATTCACTAATGTCCTTTAGGGAAGGAAATCTGCCATCCTTACCTGGTCTGGCCTACATCTGACTCCAGAACCACAGTGATGTGGTTGATTCTCAACTGCCCTCCAAGGGCAACTAGGAATGGACAATAAATGCTGGCCAGCCAGTGACACCCATGTCCCATGAATGAATGAATTTTTAAAAACTGATTATATACGGGAAAAGTGCCGAGAGGGTTATGGAAATATGTGTGTTTCGGCTCAGTTGTGAGAACAAGAACACACAAGTATTCTCTGAAAATATCAAACAGAAAAAGATAGAATATGAGAAGCTGGATGAAAACTGAACCATTTGGGAAGTTTATGGCCTTGAACTAATAGCATGGTTTTTGTGGCCTATAAATATTTTTATCTGAAATTCCACCTCAGCTATTTCAGTAGCGCCATTAACCAATTCATTAAAAATACATTGGGTGAATGTTTTAAACACTCATAAGCTGGTTTGTATTTATTAATTGTATGCTAACTTATTAGTTGTGAAGCACTTTTGAGTTGACTTCACATTATGTAGTGTTATGTAAAGGTATATTCTTGTAAATCATGTCTTATAGTTTAATTCCAGTCTCATCATATCACAATTGTAATTTGTAATGTTTAGTTTATGTTTACAACCTGCCATACATCTAAGATAAAATATACTTATTCAAGATATGTACACCCTTATTAGAGGATGTTTAGCCTCATTTATTTCCTTCTCGCACTCTCTTTCCTTACTTTGTTGTATGGCCTACTTTTAGGTCACTTCAAGTGTGGCCCTTAAGTAATCATCTAGAAGCAGACAAGAGTGAAAACACTGTTAATGGTGGTACTGCTGAGTTGTTAGTTTCCACTGTGTTACTATAGTGATGTGCTAAGCTGAAGGCAGAATGGATTTTAGGACCTGGACAAGGCATTGCTATTCCAATGTATTACACCACTGAAGCTAAATAAAATGTGTTTCGTTATAGAATTTTAGGAAATCTTAAATCGCTAAATCCTTAAAAAATTCAACTTCACTGCTATATGCTAGAAATTACTGTTGGTGATATTATAAATTTGTATTAAATTCCACCTTTCTGAATGGCACTTTAATTTAGTTGGGGTCTTCGTTATAATACTGGAAGTGCAAATCTTGTAAGCATTTTTACAAAATCGTCCATAACCGGAGCCGTACAGTGGTTAGCGCTGCTACCTCACAGCGCCAGGCACCCGGGTTCAGTTCTGGCCTCTGGTGACAGTCTGTGTGGAGTTTTGCATGTGTTTCCCCATGTCGGCGTGGGTTTCCTCCGGGTGCTCCAGCTTTCTTCCGCAGTCCAAAGATGTGCAGGTCAGGTTGATTGGCCGTGCTAAATTGCCCCTTAGAGTCAGGGAAACTTAGTGCAGAGTAAATATATGGGGGATAGGGCCTGGGTGGGATTGTTGTTGGTGCAGCCTTGATGGGCCAAATGACCTCCTTCTGCATTATAGTGATTCTATGAATTCTGGGATGGGGTTTATTTTAATTACTGTTCCTGTTATTAGATAGTACAAACATTTGTGCTGAACTAAAAATTAATGCAACCATACAGTGGAACTGGAATGATTTCCTATAACAAAAAATATCTTTCACATAATCACCAAATACTACTGTGCAGAAGAGGTCCTTCGGCCCATCAGATCTGCACCAACACATCAAATGTCCTGACTTGCCCACCTAATCCCACTTACCAGCACTTGGCCCATAGCCTTGAATGTTATGGCATGCCAAGTACTCATCCAGGTACTTCTTAAAGGATGTGAGGCATCCTGCCTCCCCTATCATCCCGGGCAGTGCATTCAGACTGTCACCACCATCTAAGTAATATCCCCCCTAAACCTCCCACCCCTCACTTATAACTTGTGTCCCCTCGTAACTGATCCTTCAACTTTTAGTCACAATTTGAAATAATTTTACATCAGTATAGCTGAATGAGAGAAACAGATGCGTTGTCAGTTTTATAATGAAAACATACAATCGTTTGTACGGATAAATGAATTTTGAGCAGGTGTAGGCCACTCAGCCTCTCGAGCCTGTTCCGACATTTAACAAGATCATGGCTGATCTGATTGTAATCTCAAACCCAAATTTCTACCTATCCCCGATATGCTTTCACCCCCTTGTTAATCAAAAATCTATCTAGCTCTGCCTTAAAAATGTTTAAAGATTCTGCTTTTGAGGAAGAGTTCCAGAGACTCTCAACTGTCTTGGGAAGAAACAAAGTCTCCTCATCTGTCTTAAACGAGCGACCCCTTTAATTTTTAACAGTGACCCCAGTTCTAAATTCTCTGACAAGAGAAAATCAGGGTTACTCACCATTGTAGGATGGATTTTATCAATTTCTGAAATAATACATTCTGAAGGAATATTGTTTCAAAAAGAACAAGAAATTCAGTTGAGAATTCTATATTGAAAGTCATTAAGCTACTAGATTAGCTTGTTCTCTTTTGAAGATTATTTGTTAGCAAAACTTGTATTAATAAAAAGCAAGACTTCTATTAATATAGCACTTGCAGCACAGAAGAAAGTCACCATCTCATTGCCCCTGACCTGGTGTTAGCCCTTCAGCTGGAGTTGATATATTTAAAATCAATTCCTGGGCTTTCTGTCATATTCTTTTCACGTATTTATCCAATCCCCTTTCAAATTAAGATACAACCCCTGTTTCTAAGTCACTCATGGTGACGAAATGGCAGTATTTCTATATTTTCTTAATTTTTGTCATTCATGGAACTCTGTTTAGCTTCATCGGGACAGATCATCCTGATTACCCAATGGTACATTCTATCCAGAAAATAATCATAGAATCCCTACAGTACAGGAGGAGGCCATTCAGCCCATCGAATCTGTACCAATCACAATCCCACCCAAAAAATGCATATCTAATCTATCTAGCATTTTCATTTTGTTGCATTCATTTTTCCTGCATTCCCATCAAAAAAGGACTTCACTCAACTGGTGGAAACCACTCAATGATTGAAGTTTTAGATTATTAATGAGAAAATGCCATTTGGATCTGAGATCACACAAGGTTTAACGTTCTTGGGACATGGGTAAGGAGGCTTGTTTTAATCAAAAAGGTAGTCATATTGCAATTTGAGTTGGCCTTATGAAGACCATTAGGGAGATCAGCAAGTGTTCAGCAACATGCAAGAAAGCTAATTGCCATTCCACTTGAGTTTGCGATAATATCTTTGGTAGCTTTTGGAAATAGTCAAGTTTCTATCTTGAGAAAGCTGGCTATTGCCTTGTGTTCTTTCTAGTTCTTTAAAATTAACTGTCATAACAGAGTATTTGGTATCTTATTTCACAAAAATGTGATCTTTCAGTACCTATGTATCTCTTCAAAAGATGTGGACAAAAAGCTACTGTTAAAATATTGGCTGAGTTTTGGATGTTGTAATGAAGGCAATTGTTATGCATTCTATCAGAGTAGCTAATGCTTTGTTACTTATGATATCAATTACTTATTTTACAAAAGCAAAGTGTAATTAACTAGGTGGGGGGAAACTGAAATGGTCAACAAGTCCAATAAATAAGGCCTAAACTTTCAGTTAGATACAGAACAAAGCAGATTATAGGCCAGCATTTAATGTGATAAAGAAAGAATGCAAACAATGCGAGTTCATTTCAATTAGTATCAATGCTTCTTTTCACATTAAGAAGTCTCGCGACACCAAGTTAAAGTCCAACAGGTTTATTTGGCATCACAAGCTTTCAGAGCGCTGCTTTTTCTTACTGTCCCCACCCCAATCCAACGCCAGTACCTTCACATCTTTTCACATTAGATACAGGAGATTGAAAATTGGATTATGTAAGTACAATGTTAAAGATGCACTAAGTGTTAATTACTGTCAATTTCTGGCACTGAAAATTAACTGCTAAAATCACTGGAACTATGTAGAATGTTATTGCCCAGTGTTATGTATATAGTGTTTTATGCTTCGAATAAGCTTCCACCTATTTTTTTTTCAGAAAGACATATCCTTTCAATTCCCTCTCGACAATGTTTATCAACCAAAAGCCTGGGCAATGTGTAGGCAGCCAATAATGATTGTGCAACTGAATTCTGAAGAATATGTAAGTGATCAAAAAGAGTTGGTTAGATTTCCGTAGCTGCTTTAAAATGTATAAATGCCAGCCTTCAATGTCATCTCACAGAAAGTATGTTTTCAAAGGGAAATAAAGATCACCTTTTCAACATCTTGACATAAAATACTGAATTTTATTGGGCAACTCACCTCTATTAAGTATTCATTAAATTAATTGCACACGTGACTGGTAACTTGCAGTGACAGTTTGGGGTTTAAATCGATAAAAGTGCAGCAAATATTTTCACTTTTGCACCTAATTATATAGAATTCTATATCTATGTTGGGTATTGATTCATAATTTGTTGTCAAAGTAACAAGTGACGTGGATGCGCGTGTGTTAGGGAAACTCCAAGGTATGTTATAAAGTTAGCCGCAACTTTGACTTTTCCTTTTGATTTTGGCATTAGGGTGAGCATAAGGTGTTTCGCTCCAGGTATGATTCAGTTGATCCACTAGGAAGATTTTATCAAAACAAACTATACTTAAAAACACAGTTTATAACAAAAAAAGTTAACATAACTTTTACCACTTAAAATGGTTAAAAATAGCTATCCATCTTTATTATTCCAATTTATAGTCATAAAGCTCCTCTTCAAAACCAGTTCGCACCAAAAGTAGATATGGTTGCATGGATGCCAAATTTCCAGCCTTTTAACACCTCGAAAGTGAGTCACTCACCTGATGAAGTTTATTTATTATTAGTCACAAATTAACACTGCAGTGAAGTTACTGTGAAATTCCCCTAGTCGCTACACCAGCTGTTCGGGTCAATGCACCTAACCTGCACGTCTTTCAGAACATGGGAGGAGACTGGAGCAGCTGGAGGAAACCCACGCAGACATGGGGAGAACATGCAGACTCCACACAGACAGTAACCGAAGCCAGGAATTGAAACCGGTTCTCTGGCACAGTGAGGCAGCAGTGCTAACCACTGTGCTACTGTGCCACCCGTCTCTAGACAGAGATCTCAGACACCTGAGAAAGATATATCCTCAAGCAGCAAAAATTCAGAGAAATACACTTAGTTTCTGGCTGATCTTAGTCTGCAGGCTTCAGAGAGGGAAAGGGCTACTCTCTGCGGCTTCCAAACAGCAATTCAGCTTGAGTCCTCTGTATGAGCCTAGCTCCACCCAGTTACCTGACATTACTGCCAATCAACCCAATCAAGTCTTATTTTGCAAAACCCCAGAGAAAACACCAATAGTATAGGTTAAAACCAACATTCTGGCAATTGGGAGCAATTATGCTTTTTTTTTAATTCATTCGTGGGACATTGGAGTCGCTGGTTAGCCAGTATCTGAGGAGCCGCAAATAGTACTGAACACTGTGAAGTCATTGGCCAACATCCTCACTTCTGACCTTATGACGAAGGGAAGGTCATTGATGAAGCAGCTGAAGATTGTTGGGCCGAGGAGACTACCTGAGGGACTCCTGCAGAGGTGTCCTAGAGCTGAGTTGACTGACCCACCACAACCATCTTCCTATGTGCCAGGCATGACTCCAACCAGTGGAGAGTTTGACACCGGATACCCATTGATTCCAGTTTTTGTTAGGGCTCCTTGATGCCACACTCAGTTGAATGCAACCATGATGTCAAGGCCTGTCACTCTCATCTCACCTCTGGCATTCTGCTTTTTCATCCATTTTTGAACCATGGTTGTAACAAGATAAGGAGCTGAGTGACCCTGGCGAAACCCAAACTGGGCATCGCTGAGCAGGATGCTGCTTGATTCCACTGTTGATGACCCCTTCCACACTTTACTAATAATCAAAAGTAGACTGTTTGGGCGGTAATTGGCTGGGTTGGATTTGTTCTGCTTTTTGTGTACAGGACAACTCTGGGCAAGTTTCCACATTGTCGGGTAGATACCGGTGTTGTAACTACTGGAAGAACTTGGCTAGGAGAGCGGAAAGTTCTGAAGCCCAAGTCTTCAGTACTACTGCCGGAACGTTGTCAGGCTCTAGTGCCTTTGCAGTATCCAGTGCCTCCAACCATATCACGATATCATGTGGAGTGAATCAAATTGGCTGGAGATTGGCATCTGTGATGCTGCGGACCACTGGAGAAGGCCGAGATGGATCATCCACTTGGCCCTTCTGGCTGAAGATTGCTGTGAATGCTTCAGCCTTGTCCTTTGCACTGATTGCGAGGCTCCACCATCACTGAAGATGGAGATGTTTGTGGAGCCTCCTCCTCCAGTGCATTGTTTAATTGTCCACCACCATTCATGAATGGATATGGCAAGACTGCAAAGCTTGGATCTGATTGTTTAGCTCTGTCCTATCTCTTGCTGTTTATGCTGTTTGGCATGCAAGTAGTCCTGTTTGGTAGTTTCACCAGGTTGACACCTCATTTTAAGGTATATGTGTTGCTGCTCCTGGCATGTCCTCCTGCACTCTCCATTGAGCCAGGGCTGATCCTCTGGCTTGATGGTAATGGTTGATTGGAGCATATGCTGGGTTGCAGATTGTACTGGAGTATAATTCTGCTATTGATGCCCCACAGCATCTCATGGATGCCCACCTTGAGTTGCTTGAACAATACAGGATGCTTGTTGTAGACCCAGCAGCTCAGGTTAGAACAGACTGTTATCGAAAAAAATCCTGTGCAAGATGCGTGACAAACTGTACAGATTCATTAATCCAGCAGTTCATCTCAAATGATGCTTCCGTTTCAGTCTTCATGTTGTCGTTGTCTTTTGCTTTTGGCTGCAGTAGTCAGGTGATGTCAACAACTCAGGAACAGAGGCTGGTAACTGGTTCTCCTTCTCCGTCTTCACTAGTTTTATATGTTCGAGACTTTTAGCTTCTGCATCTCAGACTGAGCAAACTTCAGTTTCTTCTTCTGAAACTCTGCCAACTTGTGAGGATAAAGTCTTTACAAATATTGCTCAATTGGAACAATTGGAATTCTGACATCCTTCATTATGAAGTGCTTCGAAAGGTTAGTCGTGGCACAAATCAATTCCGGTCTCCCAGATTGCCTGAATCCAATGCAGCTCCCCTACTGCTGCAACAGGTCCACAGTAGATGCTATCTCTCTGGCCCTGCAATCAACCCTGAAACACCTAGATAACAAAGACACCTATGTTAGACTCCAATTTATTGATTACAGCGCAACCATCAACACCGTTATTCCTATAAAAAACTCATCTCCAAACTCCGGGGCCTGGGGCTCAGCTGCTCCATCTGCGTGTGGACCCTAGACCTCCTAACCCACAGACCGCATTCAATAACCCTCCACAATCACCCTCAAGCCAGTGCCCCACAAAGCTGTGTCCTCAGCCCCCTTACTATACTCTTTGTACACCTAAGACTGTGTGGTCAAATTACTTTCCAACTCAATTTTCAAATTTGCTGATGGCACCACTGTAGTGGGTTGATCTCGAACAATGATGAGATGGAGTGCAGATACTGGTGCAACGACAATAATCCCTCCCTCAATGTCAGCAAAACAAAGGAGATAGTCATTGACTTCAAGAAGCAAAGTGGAGGACATGTCCCTGTCTACATCAATAAGGACAAAGTGAAAATGGTCGAGAGCTTCATGTTTCTAACTGTCCAGATCACCAACAACCTGTTCTGGTCCCTCCCTGCCAATGCTGTGGTTAAGAAAATCTACCAATGCCTCTACTTTCTCAGGAGGCTAAGGAAATTTGGCATGTCCACTATGACTCCCAACAACTTTTACAGATGCACCATAGCAGGCATTCTGTCTGGTTGTATAACAACTTGGTATGGCTTCTACTCTGACCAAGATCTCAATAAACTACAAAAGGTTGCGGATGAAGCTTAGTCCATCTTGCAAACCAGCCTCCCATTCGTTGAATCTGTTTACATTTCCCACTGGCTCGGAAAAGCAGCCAGCATAATCAAGGACCACGCGCACCCCAGACACACTGTCGTCCATTGACAAAAAGATACAAAAATCTGAGGACCCGTACCAACCAACTCAAGAACAGCTTCCTCTCTGCTACCATCAGATTTTTGAATGGATCTACCTCATTAATTTGATCTTTCTCTAGCTATGACTGTAACATTACATTCTGCACTACGTACGATATGCTTTGTACAGCATGCAAGAAACAATATTTTCACTGTATATTAATAGATGTGACAATAATAAACCAAATCAATCTAAAGTGTTTATCAGCAAATATTACTGTACCAGTAGTACAAGAGGGAAGGAGTACTGCAAGATTACAAGGCAAGCCCAAATTAGAGAGAGGGTCTTGAATCTTCATTCTGAACATGCTAGGTGGAATTGCAGAGTGGACTTGGTACCCCCCCCCCCACATCATTACAGAAGAAATTATAATCAATGTGAGTAGTTTGGACAATTTGCATATTAAAAACTATGGCCAACATTGAGGGGTGCATTTTTAACATCAGAAGGAAAATTTCTAGTTTAATTCATGAAGATGGTTGTGTAAATCCTCGGTTTTTTACTGTAGCTTTGTAAGTTTTAAATCAGTTTTTTAAAGTTTTATTAATGTCACAAGTAGACTTACATTAACACTGTAATGAAGTTACTGTGAAAATCCCCTAGTCACCACACTCCGGCACCTGTTTGGGTACATTGAGGGAGAATTTAGCATGGCCATTGCATCTAACCAGCACTTCTTTCAGACACAGAAGAGTCACAACATCAGGTTAAAGTGCAAGAGGTTTATTTGGAATCACAAGCTTTCAGAGCACTGCTCCTTCATCAGATGAGTGGAGGTAGATTCACAAACACGGCATATATAGGCAAAGGCACAACTGCAAGATAATTACAGATTTTACAAAATCCTACTAACTGTCCTGGCTTGAGACAATTCACACCTGTGATTATCCCTCTGTCCACACACACTGTACCTGTAAAGACTTGCATTCCAACTATTCTTCACATTCCAATCTGTAATTATCTTGCAGTTGTCTTTGCCTATATATATATATGCCATGTTTGTGGACCTACCTCCACTCACCTGACGAAGGAGCACCACTGAAAAGCTCGTGGTTCCAAATAAACCTGTTGGACTTTAACCCGATGTGGACAGATTTCTTAATGTGCCCACCCCAGTCTAAGGCCGGCATCTCCACCTCATCTTTTGGACAGTGGAAGGAAACCCATGCAGACATAGGGAGAAGGTGCAAACTCCACACAGACAGTGATCCAAACCAGGAATTGAACCCGGGTCTCTGATGCTGTAAAGCTGCAGTGTTAACCATTGTAACCATGCTGCCCAATCAGTAGACAAAAAGGTGTGAAAGTTTAACTGGATACAAATGTTACTTGTAAGTGTAATAAATTCTGATACTTTATGCACAAAGTAATTTTATTTCCGGGAGTTATACTGGAGATGAAAAGCTGGAAACAAAATGCCAATAAAACAAATGTGGTTTTACCTTGGAAATTGAGCAGAATATTGAGAAGGGCAGGGATGTATTTTTCCAAATAATTTTGAATTGATATTAATGTGAAAGCATATTTTGTACTCAGTGTTTGAATGTTGCTTTGACCCGGCTATAAACCTATTGACGTGATTTACTGACATGTGAGTCATGTATTAAAGTGAACCATACTTGACATTTAACCACAAATGAAGTCAACAGTTAAAAGGAATGCCATAGCAAATTCACTTTTGATATTAGAATCTCATTAACCCAGTATGGGATGTTTAATTAAAGTTTTAAGTATGTGGGGTCAACTGCATTTGAAATAGGATTTTTTCATATGTTTGACCTCTCAGAGTTTTGTTAGTAGTGGGATCTGAATGAAACCGCTTTCAGTAAAAACAAAAGGGCAAATAGGTGATTGTGGATAAGTTTATTTAATGTTGTTCAGTTTGTTTCTTTATTTCTCAGACAATAAATATTAAATACCATACCAATTCACAATAAAATCATAGAATTCCTACAGTGCAAAAGAAGGCCATTTGGCCCATTGAACCTGCACCAACAATAATCCCACTCAAGCCCTATTCCTGTAACCCCACATATTTACCCTGCTAGTCTCCCTGACTGCCTCAACCGGGATGTTGGGTTCATGTCGTACTATCTGTAACCCCCATGACTTGCCTAAGCTTGTGTAATCTCACATTGTCCTGGCTGGAGACAATACACATCTCTTTAACCTGTGCTTAACCCTCTCTCCACTCACACTGTCTGTGCATTTAAGACTTGATTACCTGTAAAGGCTTGTATTCCAATCATTATCTTGTAAATTGAGTTTCTGTCTATATATGCTCTGTTTGTGAACACAATTCCTCACTCACCTGAAGAAGGAGGGACACTCCAAAAGCTTGTGATACCAAATAAACCTGTTGGACTTTAACCTGGTGTTGCAAGACTTCTTACTGTGCTAACCCAGTCCAACACCGGCATCTCCCCATCATCCCCTGACATCAAGGGACAATGTAGTATGGCCAATTAACCTAACCAACACATCTTCGGATTGTGGGAGGAACCCAAAGCACCCAGAGGAAACCCACGCAGACATGGGGCGAAGGTCCAAACTCCACACAGCCACCTGAGGTTGGAATTGAACCCAGGTCCCTGGCACTGTGAGGCAGCAGTGCTAACCACTGTTCCACCGTGCCAATAATAGATCTTATGAATGTACAAGTTGAAAAGTGACTAACTGGAAACGATTACTAGGCAGTAAATTATTGGCAGATTTGGATTACATAGAGCTTCAAAAGCACCAATGTTGTAGACATCTTAAAAATCACTCCTTAGTAGTGTCATCGAGCAGAAATTGTTGACAAGCCACAAATGTGGCTAGTGACACCATTTTAGCCACATGCATGAACTTTAGGTGAAAGCACCTCCTATAAGTTCACACGTAAGTAAATATTCATATGAAATGCACTTTATCAAACATCTATCATTGTTAACCACCCAGCGATCAAAAAACACTCAATTACTCTGGTTTGCCCTATTTCTTACTTTAAAAAATGCACAAGATGTTTAAAGTTCACATGCATGCGTAATGCAAATACAGGAATTGAGATCACATGCCCAACAACCGAGTCTATTGTTCACTTTTTTTTATACTGTTCAGAAATGCAGTTAGCCACATCTGGATTCCCAATTAGCCACACATAGCTATCATAGTGGACTGCTTTAGCATCTGTTGTTTATAAAGTACCATTGCTAAAAATGATCCTGAGATCTGGAGTGCAACAGTGGAGGTAGAAATTCTGTCATGGTTTTGGCTAGAGGGGTAAAGCCCCTTCCTAGGTTCACTGAGAAATTCCAACCCAGGGCATGTGTTCCATCTGTCTACCCTGTTCCGCCACAACTTCTAAAGATAAAATTTTGGGCGGCATGGTGGCACAGTGGGTAGTACTGCTGCCTCACAGTGCCAGGGACCCAGCTTCGATTCCGGCCTTGGGTGACTATTTGTCTGTGTGGAGTTTGCATGCTATCCCCTTGTCTGTGTCAGGATGCTCCGGTTTCATCCCACACTCTAAAGATGTGCAGGTTAGGTGGATTGGCTGTGGTAAATGTGTAGGGTTACAGGGATAAGGTGGAGGAGAGGACCAGGGTGGGATGCTCTTTCGGAGAATTGGCGCACTCAATGGGCTGAATGGCCTCTTTCTACACTGTGTATGGATTCTGTGGTGCAATGCCACAAACTCCCTTGGAAATCTCAGAGTTGTGCTCAGCGCACAGCCAGCATGAAGCAAGCAGGCTTGCTGTAATACAGCCATCTGTGAAGCCTTTGGTGTCATAGCCAAGCAGTAACTGATCTCGGAGAAAACAATTATAATTAGGGTAATGGTAAAGTATTAGGGTAACTACCTACTGAAATTCTTACCTTTAGATACATGGGTCAGATGGTTATAGAAGTGGAAAGGAATTTCTGTGCCCCTACAGGATGGGTGCACCAGAAAGTCATGATGTGGAGATGCCGGCGTTGGACTGGGGTAAACACAGTAAGAAGTCTCACAATACCAGGTTAAAGTCCAGCAGGTTTATTTGGTAGCAAACACCACTAGCTTTCGGAGCTCTGCCCCCTCGTTGTGAGACACCAGTAAGTGGCAAAGGCATCCTTCCCTGTTAGTCATTGACCTGCTACCAGGACTTGAGAGAAGGTCAAAAGGGCAAGCTGAAGTTCCACCCTGACACCCTATGGCAGCTGAGTAAAGGCTCGCATTTGTGTCCAGTTAGTAACCTGGCCTGTTCTTTCAATACTATTGCCTATGGGGAATGGAAGAAAAAAATGTTAATCCCTGTAACTGTTGCTTGTTATAAACCACTGTGGTCAGTCAGAGGGCAGTGGTAACTCATGTTGAATGTATGAAGTACCCCATCATCTCACAGGAAACCACTTCACCCACAATTCATTAACATGATGAACCCACAGGTGGACAGCAAGATCCTACATGTAGCAATGTAATGAATGGCCAATTCATCTGGTCTTGGTGGCATTTGCTTAGAAAACGACATTAGCTAGGACTCCAGGAGAACTTGCAGCTCCTTTCTTTGATTTGATCTATTGTTGTCACATGCAATAGTATACAATGAGAAGTATTGTTTCTTGCATGCTATACAGCCAAAATATACTGAAGGAAAGGAGACGGTGCAGAATATAGGGTGTAGAGAAAGATCAGCTTAATATACAACAGGCCCTTTCAAAAATCTGACGGCAGCAGGGATGAAATTGTTCTTGAGTCAGTTGGTATATGTTCTCCAACTTTTGGATCTTCTCCCCAAACGGAAAAAGGTGGAAGAGAGAATATCCAGGGTGTGTGGGGTGCTTAACTATGCTGATTGCTTTTCCCAAGGCAGCGGGAAGTATAACTGGAGTCAGTGGAGGGGATCTAGTTTGTGTGATGGACTGGGCTACATTCACAACCTTTTGTAGTGTTTTGTCATGGTGAGAGCAGGAGCCATACCAAACTGTGATACATCCGAAAAGGATGCTTTCTATAGTGCTTCTGTGAAAAATTGGTGAGAATTGTAGTGGACATGAGAAAGTTTGTTAGCCTGCTGAGAAAGTAGAAACGTTGGTGTGCTGTCTTAACTGTAGCATAGAGGGAGCAAGACAGGTTGTTGGTGATCTGAACGCCTCGAAACTTGAGGCTCTCAACCTTTTCCACTTCATCACAGTTGAAGTAAACAGGGGCCTCTCATCCACTGCGCTTCCTGAAGTTGATGACTTCTGCATGATACTACAGATATTTACCTCCAATAGGACACTCAGACAGAGGTGCAGTTTAACACCTCATGCAAAGAATGACACCTCCAACCATGCAGCATTTCCTGAAGTGTCAGCCTAGACTGTCAGCTCAACTCCTTGTAGACTTGCATTCAATTGATGTCAAAGGACAGTACAGCACAGGAATAGGCCCTTTGGCCCACCAAGGCTGTGCCGACACAGATACTTCTCTAATATTTTCTTGCCTCTCATGTGATCCATAACCTCCTATCCCTGCCTACTCATGACCAATGCATCACCATCCTTCTGGTAATGTGGTGACCAGAATTGTACACAATATTCTAAATGCGGCCTAACCAAAATCTTATCCAACTGCAGCATGATTTTCCAATTCCTTTATTCAACTTTTTGACCACCTTCAGGGAACTGTGAATCTGCATGCCTGGATCCCCCTGTACGCTAATATTTCTAGGCTCTACCATTTACCGTATAGTTTTGTTCTGCAGTAGACTTTCCAAATCACATCACCTCACATTTTGTCTGGGTTAAACTCCACCTGCCATCTTTGAGTCCAGGTCTCCAGTCAATTTATATCCTGCCGTATCCTCCAGCATCGTCCCCACTGTCTGCTTATTCCCCCAATTTTTTGTATCATAAATTACTAAAAATGTGTCAGGCGAATCTATCATGGTCTTTATTTCAAGTTTTTTTTGTGACCTGTAAAATCCTGTGGTACATTGAGGCATGTCAGATGGATAGTATGGTCACCGCATGAAGACTTTTTTTATACATATTCTAGTTGACCCTCTATCAGATTGTTAATGGGAACTTGGAGAAAATTGTGTCTTTTAAGAAAATGGGCATAAAGTGGTGATTGTAATTGTAATGTGAAGACATTGAAAGTGATTTTGTTCTTGCTTTCGATGGGAACAGAACAGAAGTGAGACTATAATAGTGCAGTGCTCCAACCTGTTCCTACCCAGCACAATTTTAGAGTCAGTCAAAAATAGTCATCCAGCAATCTCGCCCAAAACAGGCAGGGAGGGACTGTTGGAGACAATTGGGTGGCATGGTGGCACAGTGATTAGCACTGCTGCCTCACAGCACTCAGAACGTGGGTTCAGTTCTGGCCTCAGGTGACTGTCTTTGTAGAGTTTGCACGTTCTCCCGTGCCTGTGTGGATTTCCTTCGGATGCTCCGGATTCCTCCTACAGTCCAAAGATGTGTGGGTAAGGTTGATTGGCCATACTAAATTAGCCCTTAGTGTCGGGGGAATCAGTAGGGTAAATAAGTGGGGTTATTGGGATAGGGCCTAGATGAGATTGTTGTAGGTGCAGGCTCGTTGGGCCGAATGGCCTCCTTCAGCGCTGTATGGATTCTATCACTGAAAATGCTCCACTTGAGAAGTAGAAAGGGAATATGTGCGTACAGGCCTTTCCGTATGTTCATGTTACATGGTCAGTTATCCTGCTTGTGCTGTCAGCACTATTGCTGGTCATTTTGTATCTGTGCTCTGGTAAATAACAAACATTCCCAGCAGAAAAAACCCTGATCAGATTACTAAAAATGTGTCATTTAATCTGTGGAAAAAGGCTACTAATCCCTCCTCAATGAACTTGGAAGCAACACTTGGAAGCAGAGCACAGTGTTTGTGACGCTGTTCTGAAGAAGAAATGGTTAAAAGTAACACGCCTTTTTTTCCAATCACCAACTATCAAGGGAGTGGTGTTTGTGAATGTTCAGATAAAAATTGCAGTGTGCCTAGGTGAAGATTCTTCTATACACCATCCCCATTTTTATCTGCAACACTAGCAGCGCAGTGTGCAGTGCCTCGAAGCAGATGCATGAGTCTGTGGTTATCTGTCGCCCCTTGAGTTAAGTCACATAAAACAGACACCTGGGGAAAACTGTATGAAGGAGGCGATACCAGTCAGAAGTGAAATGTCTTGCAACACCCCCATATTAATGTGCAACACATGCCTAAAAGAATCATTTTCTGAAAACCGTGTAATATGATGCTTTACTGCATGTACTTGGGTGATGTTTAAAAAAGTTAGATATTTATTAGGCTGGAAGGAGAGAAAGCAACTCCATTTATATGGCATCTTTTGTGACCTCATTGTCTCCAGATGATCTGCTTTGTAGAAACACAGTCTGATTTTACCTCTGCCCGACCAGCATAAGTAGAACTGGAATGGCCTAAAGTGGCTTTGGACCGTCTCCTGTGCATGCTGCTGATGTCACCACTACTATCCAGTGTCCCGAGATGCAAGGTCTAGGTGGCCAGCGGGAGGCTACTCCTAATACGCTAGCACTATTGTCAGTCATTCTTGTATCTGTGCTCTGGTAAATAACAAACATTCCCAGCAGAAAACGCCCTGATCGGATTACTAAAAATGTGTCATTTAATCTGTGGAAAAAGGCTACTAATCCCTCCTTAATGAACTTGGAAGCAACACTTGGAAGCAGAGCACAATGTTTGCGACGCTGTTCTGAAGAAGAAATTGTTAAAAGTAACAAGCCTTTTTTTTCAATCACCAACTATCAAGGGAGTGGTGTTTGTGAATGTTCAGATAAAAATTGCAGTGTGCCTAGGTGAAGATTCTTCTATAAACCTCTATTCTCCTCTATTTCAAGTGGGAGGCTTCTCCTAATATGAAAACTATGGTTCTTTGTGTACATAATGCTGCAATTATACTTTTGAAATGGATAGAGAATATGTTCAGCAGACTATAATTAAAATCAATCTTCATTTGTTCAGCTGAGCCCTTGTGTGCTAAATTACCTCCACATTCCTAAAAACTGTACATTGTGGATTTAAATTCTGTAGAACTGAGCTTAATTACGAAGCCTTAATATGAATTACTTTTAAATTATTTCTAAACTAAAGTAGTTGAAAATCTCGAAGTGTGACAGAGGATGTCCCTGCATGGTATGTAGGGTTACTATGTGCCCAACATTGATTGAGGCATACAAGGTGATCAGAGGGTGAGATAGGGTGGATAGTGAGAGCCTTTTTCCTGGATGGAGATGGCTAACACAAGGGGACATAGCTTCACATTAAGGGGTGGTAATTATAGGACGGATGTCAGAGGGTAGTAAGGGCGTGGAATGCCCTGCCTGCAGCAGTTGTGGACTCACCAACTTTAAAGGCATTCAAATGGTCTGTGGATAGGCATATGGATAACATTGGAATAGTTTAGGTTCGAGGGTCATTAGATTGGTTCCACTGGTCGGCACAACATCGAGGGCCGAAGGGCCTGTACTGCGCTGTTATGTTCTATGTTCTAGAACATCTTATCTCATGTCCTATTCTGAAAGGATATTTGCCTCCATGGCCTACGGTTATAGGACGACTACCCTGGGGCCTGCTCTGACGGGTTTTTTATCCTGGGTCAGGCCGTCTACCCCAGGTCAGACGGGCAGTCCGAGGTTTGTGAACCCAATCTTAAAAAGCACCAGCCTGCATGTCAGATTTTTGATCAGTTAGGGTGTGCTGAGAGGGGTTCAGTGACCCCAGAATGAGGAAGCTGTTGCTTGGACAGCTTAACCATTCCAATGAGTTGGTGCACAATCATGTTTAATTCTCACAATCCCAAGGGTGACCTTATTATTCCCAGAGATGTCTCTTGGGACCCAATCCAAAGGGATACTTCCCTGGCTATGCAGACAAAACCAACAAGTTCAGATCTTCTCTTGCACGGTCTGCACTGCACATTCCAGGATTCATGCAGCCAGAGTTCAAAGATTGGAAGTCAAAAGTAAAAGTTTATTTATTAGTCATAAGTAAGGCTTGCATTAACACTGCAGTGAAGTTATTGTGAAATTTGCCTAGTCCTCACACTCCAGCACCTGTTCGAGTCAATGCACCTAACCAACATGTCTTTCAGACTGTGGGAGGAAACCAGAGCAGCTGCACAGACATGGGGAGAATGTGCAGACTCCACACATACAGTGATTTGAAGCCAGGAATTGAATCTGGGTCCCTGGCACTGTAAGGCAGCAGTGCTAACCACTGTGCCAGCATGCCGCCCTAGCTAGTGGAGTCAATTGGTGTTTTGAAATGGTCTGCTGCCACAGTGACTCACACATGCACGGACCCTGGCCCAACTCCATACCCATCCCGGTGTAGATGGGAAATGCTGGGAGTGGGAGCGGGACTTTGAATTTTTGGCCATTTCTTTGACTTGTGCTAAGCCGGAGAGAGACTCTGTTGCAGTGAAAATCTGGGTCTAAGGATTCAGGTTATCCACTTAATTGACGTAGAATCCCTACAGTGCAGAAGGAGACTATTCAGCCCATTGAGTCTGCACTGACCACAGTCCCACCCAGGCCCTATTACCCTGCTAAATCCCCTGACACTAAGGGGCAATTTAACATGGCGATCCATCTAACCATCACATCTTTGGACTGTGGAAGGAAACTGGAGCACCCAGAAGAAACCCATGCAGACACAGGGAGAACATGCAAACTCCACACAGACAGTGACCCGAGACCGGAATTATACTTTTTGTGGTTCTTAATGCGTTCATTAATACTCTTAAGAAAAACAAGTAACGTTGAAGTTTGAAAGAACCAGATAGGAGGGAAATGGTGTGGGATGAAATGGATAAAGGAGTAAGACTTCAGAACACTGGGAATGGGAGGATACAGAAACTGAGCAAAAAGAGGAGGTTATAAGAGAGTGAAGGAAGGGAGAATGCGATTAAAAATCAGGAAATAGTAAGAAAGAAGTTTGTAAGTTTATTTATTAGTCACAACTAGGCTTACATTAACACTGCAATGAAGTTACTGTGAAAATCCCCTAGTCGCCACACACCAGCGCCTGTTCAGGTAGACTGAGGGAGAATTTAGCATGGCCAATGCACCTAATCAGCACGTCCTTCAAACTGTGGGAAGAAACCAGAGCATCTGGAGGAATCCCACTCAGACACGGGGAGAACATGCAGACTCCGCACAGGCAGCCACCCAAGCCAGGAATCGAACCCAAGTTCCTGTGGCAGCAGTACTAACCACTGTACAACCGTGCTGTCCCAAGTGGATATGTGAGCGGACAGGGGAGTGAAAGGATGGGCAAAACACAAATGGTGGGGAAGGCAGCTGCTGAGAGGTTGAGACCACTTTTTCTGTACCAACGAGTGCTGAAAAATGCAGCCCTTATTTCTTCTTTGAAATGGTTGCTCAGTTCCTGTATCTGCTCTTCTGCTAATCTACATCTTTCACCTCCAAGCCTTCACCCACCTCTACCCTCCAGCACACTATTTCCCTCCTGTCTTGTCAGGCATCAAAGGGAAAGAGAAATCAAATTAATATAGAAACTTATCATCTCTAACCTTTTGCAGCTCTGATGATAAACTGTTTTTCTCTGCTTGTGACTATTTCCAGCATTTCCTGCTTCTGCTTCAGATAAGTTGGGGGCTACAACTTTGACAGTGAATTGTGCAGTGTGCATTAGTTCCCCGGCAAACCCGCTCTATATGCCATATTGGTTAGGGTGACCTATGGCTGCCCAGGGCACCCCACCTGAAATGGGCATGTACCTCTGTATATGCAAATCTAGAGCTTTAATGCCTACTCTTGGACACCATTCTGCTATGGTATCGTTACGGGCTGCAGCAAGCAATGTTCCTGCCCCAGCATAAGATATTTGTATCCTGATGATGCAGTGGGACCAATTTCATTGGACTGCAATCTTTCCTGGTGTTTCAACGTTGCAGCTGGAGTCACACCCAAAATTAGAACAGGATCCAATTATTTGGCCTGTACTCTCTAACTGATTTATTGGGTGTGACGCCACAAAAGAACCCACACAAAATACAAAACATCTTGTGTTGTTAATGTTGACGTCCTGTTGTCCGGTGAAACCAATGGCCAACAGTGTAACAGTAATAGTATGACTGGTTATTTTTGACTGCTCTGCGAGTGAGGCTAGAACCACAGAAGAACAGAATGATCACAAGAGCCCCTATTATTCATCCCTGCTACAAAGATGATATTACAACCTCTTATAACAGCCACAGTAGTTAACGATGTACCATTTCCTCTGACCAAACACAAGTGTGGCCGTGGGAGATTTGATGAGAGCTATAAGAACAAGCCTTTGGTGTTCTCTAAAGATTTTACTATGGAGATCCCAAACTTTGGGGATTCAGAAGAATAATCTAATCTTCAGCTTGCCATATCAGCATTGCAAAACCAAACCCTTACTCCACTATCGGTTAAAAGAAGCAGCACAGTGGTTAGCGCTGCTGCCTCACAAAGCCAGGGACCCGGATTCGATTCCTAGCTTGGGTCTGTGTGGAGTTTGCACATTCTCCCCCTGTCTGCGTGGGTTTCCTCCGGGTGCTCCAGTTTCCTCCCACTCTGGGAGGAAAGTTTTATATTTTGCTCGTGGTTCTTTTGTGGCGTCACACCCAATAAGTCAGTCAGAGTACAGGCCAAATAATTGGATCCTGTCTAACTTTGGGTGTGACTCCAGCTGCAATGTCAAACCACCAGGAAAGATTGTAATCCGATGAACTTGGTCCCGTTGCATCATCAGGATACAACATCATATGCTGGGGCAGGAACATTGCTTCCTGTAGCCAGTTGATGATACCATATCAGAATGGGGCCCAAAGATGTTCCCCTCCACGACAGGTATACCGATTTGGATACTGTTGTGGGGGATGCCTTACTCGGGACAAGCTGCAACAGCTGGACCTCTGGCACTGAGTCTGGTTCTGCAGTGCAGAAGGGAGGGTGGAAGAAGAGGAGAGCAGTAGTAATAGGGACTCGATAGTCAGACGTACAGACAGGAGGTTCTGTAGTCGTGACAGAGATTGCCGGGTGGTGTATTGTCTCCCATGTGCCAGGCTCGGGGATGTCTCTGACCGTGTGCACAGCATCCTGAAGTGGGAGGGTGATCAGCCATATGTCATGGTACACATCGGTACCAATGACGTAGGAAGGAAGAATGAGGAGGTCCTGAAGAGTGAGTATAGCGAGCTTGGTAGGAAGTTAAAAAGCAGGACCCCGAGGGACGTAATCTCAGGATTGCTACCTGTGCCACGTGCCAGTGAGGGCAAGAGTAGGATGCTCGGGTGGATGAACACGTGGCTGAGAAACTGGTGGAGAGAGCAGGATTTCAGATTTCTAGGGGCAGGTGGGATTTGTACAAGAGAGACGGTTTACACCTGAACTACAAGGGGACCAATATACTTGCAGGGAGGTTTGCTACTGTTATTGGGAAGGGTTTAAACTAGATTTGCAGGGGGCTGGAAACCAGAGTGTCAGAGCAGATAGTGGAACGGGGGTGAAAATAAATGATGTTAATAGTTCATGCAAAATCACAAATAGCAGGGTTGTGTGTGGTGATAATATTCTTCTGAGGTGTGTCTATTTAAATGCCATTGTGGGGAAGGCAGTCAAGCTGAGGGGGTGGATTGACACGTGGAATTATGACATTATAGCCATTAGTGAAAATTGGCTACAGGAGGGGCAGGATTGGCACTCAATGTTCCAGGGTTCCGATGTTTCAGAGATGATAGAGGCAGAGGGGTGAAGGGTGGGGTGTTGGGGGGGGTGTGGCGTTGCTAGTCAGAGAAAATGTTACAGCAGCGCTCAGGCAGGACAGATTAGAGGGCTTGTCTATCAAAGCCATATGGGAGGAGCTGAGAAACAGAAAAGCTTTGACCACATTAATGGGGCTGTATTATAGACCACCCAAAAGTCAGCGAGGAGCAAATCTGCAGAGATAGCAGACAACTGCAGGAAACATAAAGTTGTGATAGTAGAGGATTTTAATTTTCCACAAATAGATTGGGATTCCCATACTGTTAAAGGTCTAGACGGGTTGGAGTTTGTAAAATGTGTTCAGGAAAATTTTCTAAATCAAATTATAGAGGTACCAACTACAGAGGATGCAATGTTAGATCTCCTATTGGGAAATGAGTTAGGACAAGCAACGGAAGTGTGTGTAGGGGAACACTTTGGTTCCAGTGATCATAACGCCATTAGTTTCAACTTTTTCATAGATAAAGATAGGTCTAGTCCTCGGGTTGAGGTTCTAAACTGGAAAAAGGCCAAATTTGAAAAAGTGAGAAAGGATTTAAAAAGCGTGGATTGGGACAGGCTGTTCTCTGGCAAGGATGTGATTGGTAAGGAGAAATTTTGAGAGTGCAGAGTTTGTATGTTCCTGTCAGGATTAAACACAAAGTGAATAAGAATAAGGAACCTTGTTTCTCGATGGATATTGGAATTCTGATAAAGAAGAAGAGAGAGATGTACATCATGTATAGGCAACAGGGAGCAAATAGGATGCTTGAGGAGTATAAAAAATGCAAGAAACTACTTAAGAAAGAAATCAGAAGGGCTAAAAAAAGACATGAGTTTGCTTTGGCATTCAAGGTGAAGGATAATCCTAAGAGCTTCTATGGGTATATTAAGAGCAAAAGGATAGTAAAGGATAAAATTGGTCCTCTTGAAGATCAGAGTGGTTGGCTATGTATGGAACCAAAAGAAATGGGGGAGATATTAAATGGGTTTTTTGCATCCATATTTACTAAGAAAACTGACATGGAATCTATGGAAATAAGGCAAACAAGTAGGCAGGTCATGGAACCTATACAGATTAAAGAGGAGGAGGTGCTTGCTGTCTTGAGGCAAATCAGAGTAGATAAATCCTCAGGGCCAGTCAAGGTATTCCCTCGGACCTTAAAGGAGACTAGTGTTGAAATTGCAGGGGCCCTGGCAGATATATTTAAAATGTCAGTATTGGAGGATAGCTCATGTTGTTCCATTGTTTAAAAAAGGCTCCAAAAAAATCCAGGAAATTATAGGCTGGTAAGGTTGACATTAGTAGTAGGTAAATTATTGGAAGGAGTACTAAGGGATAGGATTTACAAATATTTGGATAAACAGGGACTTATTAGGGAGAGTCAACATGGCTTTGTGCGTGGTAGATCATGTTTGACCAATCAATTAGAGGTTTTCGAGGATGAAGGGAAGGCAGTGGATGTTGTCTACATGGACTTCAGTAAGGTCTTTGACAAGGTCCCCATGGGAGGTTATTTAGAAAGGTTCAGTCACTAGGTATACATGGAGAGGTAGTAAATTGGATTAGACATTGGCTCAATGGAAGAATGATGTGGGTATGCCGGCGTTGGACTGGCGTAAACACAGTGAAAAGTCTGACAACACCAGGTTTTAGTCCAACCGATTTATTTGATAATAGACTCACAAGCTTGTGAGTCTATTATCAAATAAATCGGTTGGACTAAAACCTGGTGTTGTCAGACTTTTTACTGTGTTCAATGGAAGAAGCCAGAGAGTGGTAGTGGAGGATTGCTTCTGTGAGTAGAGGCCTGTGACTAGTGGTGTGCCACAGGAATCAGTGCTGGGTCCATTGTCGTTTGTCATCTGTATCAATGATCTGGATGATAATGTAGTAAATTGGATCAGCAAATTTGCTGATGATAGAGATCGGAGGTGTAGTGGACAGTGAGGAAGGTTTTCAAAGCTTGCAGAGGGATTTGGGCCAGCTAAAACATTGGGCTGAAAAATGGCAGATGGACTTTAATGCAGACAAGTGTGAGGTATTGCACTTTGGAAGGACAAACCAAGGTACAACATACAAGGTAAATGATAGGACACTGAAAAGTGCAGTAGAACAGAGGGATCTGGGAATACAGATACATAATTCCCTAAAAGTGGCAGCACAGGTAGATAGGGTTGTAAAGAGTGCTTTTGGTACATTGGCCTTTGTAAATCAAAGTATTGAGTATAAGAGTTGGAATATTATGGTAAGGTTGTATAAGACATTGATGAAGCCGAATTTAGAGTATTGTGTGCAATTTTGGTCACCTAATTACAGGAAGGGTATTAATAAGGTTGAAAGAATGCAGAGAAGGTTTACAAGGATGTTGTCAGGACTTGAGAAACTGAGTTACAGAGAAAGGTTAAATAGGTTAGGACTTTATTCCCTGGAAGAATGACGGGAGATTTGATAGAGGTGTATAAAATTATGACTAGTATAGACACAGTGAATGCAAGCAGGCTTTTCCACTGAGGTTAGGGGAGAAAAAAACTAGAAGACGTGGGTTAAGGGTGAAGGGGAAAAAGTTTAAAGAGAATATTAAGGGGGGCCTCTTCACACAGAGTGTGGTGGGAGTGTGGAATGAGCTGCCAGATGAAGTGGTGAATGCAGGCTCATTTTTGAGATTTAAGAAAAACTTGGACAGATACATGGATGAGAGGAGTGTGAAGGGATATGGTCCAGGTGCATGCCAGTGGGACTAGGCAGAAAAATGATTCGATACAGCCAAGAAGGGCCAAAAGGCCTGTTCCTGTGCTGTAATGTTTTATGGTTCTATGTGCAGGTTAGGTGGAATGGCCATGCTAAATTGCCGCTTAGCGTCAGGAGGACTAGCTAGGATAAATGCATGGGGTTATAGGGATAGGGCCTGGGTGGGATTGTGGTTGATGTAGATTCAGTGGGCCGAATTACCTCCTCTGCACTGTAAGGTTCTAAGATTTTCCCCTCCTGCTCCCCTGTACACCCAGGAGGACCTACTCACTGAACAACCTACCGACAGTGTCAGAAACACCAAATGCATCACCAGAGAAAATGGGTGCAGTACTACAATTTGCAACAGCAGAGGAGATCCTCCACTGTGCTTGCAAAGGACGTTCTGTGTCTTGATTTGCGTCTTTTGCAAATGCACTCGGGACAGCATGGTGGCACAGTAGTTAGTACTGAGGCCTCACAGGGACTCGGATTCAATTCAGGTCACTATCTGTGTGGAGTTTGCACATTCTCCCTGAGTCTGCATGGGTTTATCCTGGGTACTGCAGTTTCCTCCCACAGTCCAAAGATGTGCGGGTCAGGTGGATTGGCCATGCTAAATTGTCTCTTGATGTCAGAAGTATTAGTAAGATAAATACGTGGGGTTACGGGGGATAGAGCCTGGATGGGATTGTTGTCAGTGCAGACTCGATGGACCGAATGGCCATTCCTCCACTATAAGGATTCTATTCTATGATTCTATGACTTGCTAAAAGGATTAAATCAGAATTTGAGTGCATATGAAATGCCCAAATTTCGGGCTTTTGTGAATAAGTGCATACCAACATGACTAACGCTGGGATTGGAATCCAATTCGACCACTTACAAGTGCATATTTTTAAGTTTTTCAATATTTTGTTAATCCTTTAGGTTATGCTAATTTTTCTGTGCTGTTCAGAAACCACAAAATCAACTTAATGTTTGGATGCAAACCACATACAAATTGCGAGACAATTTCCAGAGTGTTCAGTGTAGGGGAAAGAATTATCAAATGTATTTCTAATTAGTTTATGACTTTACAGCCTCTAATGCACAGAGGAAATCATTCTCCAACGATGGTTAATTTGGTAGCTGAACTGATGAAAAGGGGAAACCTGTTCCCAACAAGTAGACTGATTAGTTGCGCTATAATCATTTAATCCATTTTCATGCTGTTTTCACACAAGGACAACTTTTTTTGTAATAGGAAATGCCCACGTTTTTAAAAATGTGATGGATTAATTTGTACAAAATCAATCTTTTAGCTTTTACCTTCATGTTCAAAATAACATTTTCCTAACTGTTTTCAATTCTTCTCTAGTTAGCCTCCTACTCATTCAAGGGGGTCACTGAACAGTGACTTATACTGTGATCTACTATAGGGCAGGACGTGGAGGCAAGCTCCCAAGTCTACCTCAGCCAGAATTCAGATCAAACCTCCTGCGATTTTGACATCATTCTGAACCATGTGCTAGCCAGCTAAAGGCGGGGAGGCAATGGCCTTGTGATATTATTGCTAGACTATTAATCCATAAAAACTTAACTGGGGACCTGAGTTCAAATCCCGTCATAGCAGTTGGTGGAATTTGAATTCAATAAAAAATAATCTGGAATTAAGAATCCACTCATGACCATGAAACCATTGTTGGAAAAACCCATTTGGTTCACTAATCCCCTGTTAGGGAAGGGAATCTGCCATCCTTCTCTGGTCTGGCCTACATGTGATTATAGAGCCACAGCAATGTGGTTGACTCTCAAGCCCTCTGACAAGGACAATTTGGGATGGGCAATAAACGCTGGCCAGCCAGTGACACCCATGTCCCAATTAATGAATAAAAATAAACTTGAGCTAACTGGCTCCCTGTGTTCTCAGTGCCTTTGTTTTCACCATAGAAATTACAGCACAGAGACCGTTGTGCATAAACCAGTGCGAGTTCTTCAGTTGGAGCTCTTCACTTGAATCCCATTTCCCTGACCTCCCTTTTATCCCATTGCCTATGCTGTTATCATGAATCCTACAATATTCCCATGACGCAAATACTGAAGCTGTGCAGAAAAGAGACTGAACATTGCTTGTTGTTCAATTATGATCAATTCATTTAGTGAGCTTCCTCTGACAGAGGAAGTGGTTGTACACAGATCATGGTGAAATCAACCCAGTCTTGGGCTGTGCAGAAACCAGACCACACTTGTGCACATTAGGGTGCTTTTTTGCAGGTATAGGTTATCATATCCTATCTGTGCGATTATCTTGTTTTGTCCCGAATTCATAGCGTTTCTAAATACAGCAAAGCCAAAACCACACACTTGGAAAGTAGGTTTTACGTATGTGTAGAATAACTGTGTCGTGCATCAGTAGCAACTTGACAAAAATGATATCTTTCGGAACGCTGAAACGTTTGCCTTTTATACAAACCCACAAGATGCACAGCATTAACACATTCTGTGTCAGTTCAAGGAATTTTCCATTCATATAACCAGCAGAGGATCGTAGTCTTATTGCAGTGATAGGTTTTGAGTTCTCCCAACCAGAGCGTGATTTAAAATCTCTCTAGGTTTGTTCGCACATTCAGTGGATACAATCGTGCACAGTGAAAATCAAAGGATAGAGACCAGATCGGTTGCTAACAGCACTGGAGTTATCTCAGGCTGATTAGCTATCCATTGTGTTGGATCCACAAACATTGCATTTTATATCTGGTAGCATATTGTCAAATAAATGTCTTTTTTAAATTCATTGGATGTGAGCATCACAAGCATTAATTGCTTGTTCGAGTTGTTTGTTTGCTTGGTCATTTCCAAGAGTATTTCAGAGTCAATCACATTCTTGTGGGTCTGTAGTCCCATGCAGGTCAAACTAGATAAGGAATTCAGAATTCTTTCCCTAAAGGACATTAGTGAACCAGATAGGTTTTTCTGACAATCGGCAATGGCTTCATAGTCATCGTTATGCCTTTGATTCCAGATTTTTATTGAATTCAGACTTTACCACCTGTCATGGAGGGATTCAAACCCAGGTCCCCAGAATATTGCCTCTGGCCACTAGCCCAGTGACAATACCACTATACCATCTCCTCTCCTAATGCAACTACAGTACTGAGGCACCGTAGACTGAGAAAATGGTTAAACACACAGCTCAAGGTAACATGTTGTTCTCCTTTTACTCTCCCTGGCACCTAACCTCCCATCGATTTTCCTTTTGAATTGATATTTCGAAACCGTATATTAGTGATTCAATTCTGAAATATCCAATTTGTTCAAAAGGTCACATGGTTTTACATTGGGTAGAAGTACCCACTGAGGTAGAACTTGACTTTGTGTCATAGTTCATTGAGAAACAGTAAAAATAAAGTGGCTCAAACTGCTTTGAATAAAGCAACTTCCCTGGAACAATTAGATAACAAAGACACCTATGTCAGACTCTATTTGTCGACTGCAGCTCAGACTTCAACACCATTATTACTACGAAACTCATTTCCGAATTTTGTGGCCAGGGTCTTGGCTCCCCCTTCTGTGACTGAATACATAAGAACATAAGAAATAGGAGCAGGAGTAGGCCATCTAGCCCTTCGAGCCTGCCCCGCCATTCAATAAGTTCATGGCTGATCTGACGTGGCTCAGTTCCACTTTCCCGCCTTCTCCCCATAACCCTTAATCCCCTTGCCTATCAAAAACCTATCTACCCGCGTTTTAAATATATTTAGTGAGGTAGCCTCCACCACTTCAATGGGCAGAGAATTCCAGAGATTCACCACCCTTTGAGTGAAGAAGTTCCTCCTCAACTCCGTTCTAAACTGCACCCCCCTTATCTTGAGGCTGTGCCCTCTAGTCCTACTGCCCTTTCTGAGTGGGAAGAGCCTCTCCACCTCTATCCTATCCATCCCATTCATCATCTTATACGTCTCAATGAGATTTCCCCTCATTCTTCTAAACTCTAACGAGTACAAGCCTAGTTTGTTCAGCCTCTCCTTATAGTTCAACCCCCTCAACTCCGGCATCAGCCTAGTAAACCTCCTCTGCACTCCCTCCAAGGCCAAAATATCCTTGCATAAGTGCAGCGACCAAAACTGCACACAGTACTCCAGCTGCGGCCTCACCAGTGCCCTGTACAGCCGCAGCAAGACCTCCCTATTTTTATATTCAATCCCCCTCGCTATGAAGGCCAGCATCCCATTCGCCTTCCTGACCACCTGCTGCACCTGCAGGCTGGGTTTTTGCGACTCATGCACAAGGACCCCGAGGTCCCTCTGCACTGTAGCATGCTGCAGTTTTTTGCCATGTAAGTAATAGTCCTTCCTACCATTATTCCTACCAAAGTGGACAACTTCACACTTGCCGACATTAAATTCCATTTGCCAGTTCCTGGCCCATTCACCCAGCCTATCTAGATCCCTCTGCAGACTTTCCACACCCTCCGCACAATTTGCCGTTCCACCAATCTTGGTGTCATCAGCAAATTTCGACACCATACACTCGGTTCCCTCCTCCAGATCATCTATATAAATGGTAAATAGCTGAGGCCCCAGCACCGATCCCTGGGGCACTCTACTAGTCACCAACCGCCAATCCGAATAGCACACATTGACCCCCCACTCTCTGCCTCCTATTTGACAACCAATCCTCTATCCACGCTAACACCCTACCCCCAACTCCATGCCCCCTAACCTTCTGTAACAACCTCTTGCGTGGCACCTTATCAAAGGCCTTCTGAAAATCAAGAAACACCACATCTACTGGCTCTGCTCTATCCACCGCCCTAGACACACCCTCATAGAATTCCAATAAATTCGTCAGACACGACTTCCCCTTAACGAAACCGTGCTGCGTCTGCTCTATCAAACAATTCTCCTCAAGATGCCTCGCTATTTTCTCCTTGATTACAGGTTCAAGCATTTTACCTACAACAGACGTTAAACTAACCGGCCTATAATTCCCTGCCTTTTGCCTGCTACCCTTCTTAAACAACGGCGTAACATTTGCCGTTTTCCAATCTTCCAGCACTTCCCCGGAATCCAGCGAGGTTTGGAAAATAATCACCAAGGCATCCACTATCATCTCCACCATTTCTTTCAGAACCCTTGGATGCATTCCATCCAGTCCTGGGGACTTGTCCACAATCAGTCCCTCCAGTCTGTCGAGCACTGCCTCTCTAGTAACAATAATGTCATTCAGGCCCTCCACTCCTACCATCTTTCCATCGCTAACACCCGGCAAACTATTCATGTCCTCCTCCGTGAAGACCGAAACAAAAAAGTTATTCAAGGCCTCAGCCATTTCCCCATCCCCTACCACTAAGTCCCCCCTCTCACCCTCTAAGGGTCCAACGTTCACCCTAGTCAGCCTCTTCCTTTTTATATATTTATAAAAACTCTTACTATCCTTTTTTATATTTAGCGCTAGCCCAGCTTCATAGTTTATCCTACCCTTCTTTATCCTGAAGTTGCTGACCCACAGACCGCAATCAGTAAGGATAGGCAACGACACCCCCTCCACAAGCATCCTCAAAATTGGTGCCCCACAAGGCTGTGTCCTCAGCCCCTTACTGTACTCCTTATACACCTGTGATTGTTTGGCCAAATTCCCCTCAAATTCAATTTTCAAGTTTGCTGATGACACCATCGTTGTGGATCAGATCTCAAACAATGACAGGGCAGAATATAGGGAAGTGATAGAGAATCTGGTGAACTGATGCGATGACAATAATCTCTCCCTCAATGTCAACAAAACAAAGGAGATAGTCATCGACTTCAGGAAGCATGAAGGAGAACATGCCCCTGTCCACATCAGTGGAGACAGAGTAGAAATGGTCAAGAGCTTTGGGCTTTTAGGTGTTCAGATCACTAACAACCTATCCTGGTCCCTCCATGCTGATGCTATAGTTAGAAAGCCCACCAATGCCTCTACTTTCTCAGAAGACTAAGGAAATTTGGCATGTCCACTACTAATCTCACCAACTTTTACAGGTACACCATTTGTTCTGGTTGTATCTTAGCTTGGTATGTTTCCTGCTTTGACCAAGACCGCAAGAAACTACAAAGGGTTGTGAACGAAGCCCAGTCCATCACTCAAACCAGCCTCACTCATTGACACTGTCTACACGTCCCACTGCCTCGGAAAAGCAACCAGCATAATTAAGGACCCCAGGCACCCTGGACATACTCTCTTCCACGTCATGTTGGGAAAAAGATACAGAAACATGAGGACACGTACCAACCAACTCAATAACAGTTTCTTCGCTACTGCCGTTACATTAAGCTTCTCTATCACCCTAGCTATGACTGTAACACTATATTCTTCACTCTCTCCTTTCCTTCTCTATGTACGGTATGCTTTGTGTAATGTGCAGGAAACACATCTTTTCACTGGATGCTAATTCACGTGACAATAATAAATCAATTCAGTGTATGACAGATTCAAACAGTGAGTTATTAGATATAATGGTGCAGTGGAATATCATTGATAGTGTTACACATCTACTCTGGTTCAGTGCTGAATTAATCATCTAATCTGTCCGCCAGTGTTGGTAATCCAGTTGGTCATGGTGTGGGGAACAGGGGATATAAAGGGCTTGAGTATCTACATCTAACCCTTGTTGCTACTGAGATTGGTTACCTGTTTGATTTTCCTCATGATTTGTTCGGGCAATGAAGAAGGAGTATCAGTAGCCCCAATTTTAACCTTGGGCAGGAATCATACGGTGGGGACCAAGGCTGGTGTAAACTGTCCTGACCTTGGCAACAGGAGAATCGGGGCTCACTCGGGCCAGGTCTGTAGGCCTTCATTGCTTCCCTGCAAGAAGATGCAGCTGTTTAGCAGGAAGTAAGGCAAGGCAATATCGAGCAGCGTTAAGCCATCACTAGGAAAGGATGGCACAGGGGTGGCAAGTTGGCACAATGATTAGCATACTCTCTACCCTCACAGCGCCAGGGACCCGAGTTCGATTCCCAGCTTGGGCCACTGTCTTGGGTTTCCTCTGGGTGCTCCGGTTTCCTCCTACACCAAAGATGTGTGGGTTAGATTGATTGACAATCTTAAATTGCTCTTTAGTGTCAGGGTGTGAGCAGGGTAAATAAGTAGGATTATGGGGATAGGACTTGGTTTGTGCTGACTCGATAGGCCGAATGTAAGGATTCTATGATCCCAGCAGATTGCTGTGTTGGTGAAGGGATTTACAAGAGGGCTTTGCCTTTGAGCTGGTATGGGGAGAGCCAGGCACAGTGAAAGTCTAAAGTTGCCCTTTTGAGGGCCCAGACCCAAGAGTGCATTTGTACTCCATCTGGCCCCATAGAGAAAAAAAGACATCCTGGGCCTCTTCTGGCTTATCCTGGTAAGAAAGGCACAACCACTCTTCCATGAGGCCCCATAGAGGTTGGGCCCTGAGGATATCATTTGACGGAGGTTTGTGTGGACTAATCGGGGTTCAACTGCCACCATTACCTATTGGCCCTTTCAAGGCATCTGAGGTAATGAGATTTTTTTGCCAGTTTTATGGATACCTTTTGTGCTTCAGAAATAAACTAAAGCCATTCTTCCACTCTTGACCATTCCTCACAATCACATCTTGCTTTACTTTGCCACTTCTCCCTGTATTAATATCGTGATCCAATTCAGTTTACATTACAGTTCCAAACAGCCACAAACTCTACTGGGGTGATTTTGGACCTATACTTTCTGTCTGCAGGAATGGCAGCACATGCTCCATCCCGGACTTACAAAGAATCTACAACACTTCCGAGTGGGGTCGAGAGGAGACATTTGCAGGCCTTACCTTTCCTTCAGGTTGGGGCACCCCTTGCTTTAAAAGGGTTGTGAAGTATGGTATGCAGACAGCACTTCCTATGTCCCACTTCCTGGGCTCCTGCCCACATCGCAGCTGAGGGAGTGCCTGTCCTTAGTGGGGGCTGGCGAGAGGTTGGGAGGGACATAGCATTGCCATCCTCAAACTCCACCAGGGTGAGGCATGGGGTGAGCGCGCTGGTTTCCCCAGACTTGTGGCAACACTCACGGTGGAAGCTCTGTGGGTGATCAAAATGAAATTTGTTGTCAAATGTTCAAAACGAAATGGTGACCTATCTATACTAGTGTCTACATTCGCTTGTGTCCACAAGTGCCCACGGCACCTTAATCTTCCTCACCCTCCCACTGCATCTAGATGTATCTTCAGAATCCACAGTGGAGATTGAGATAGCCTGCTGACTTCCAGGCCCTTTTGCTTGAGATTACCTTGTCGGGAGTCCCCGGGAGGTGGTGATGGTGGCCAGGACCTTGAGGGTCCAGACCTGCCTTGGGCAGCACAGATGTTTAACTGTGTGCTACAGAGACGGCACCATCTCCTTGGATAGAAGGCGATGGATCTCCTCCGATTGGCCTTTCACTCCAAAGAGGGCTGCAGTCATCCCTTCCTGAAACTCATGACTCTGCCTTTGCAGCTCCAGCTGTTGTGGGACATCCAGGCCCAGGGCCACGCCATCAGCAAAGGGGCTCAGCGGAGTCCTGGGCTCCGGCATCCCTCCGAGTGCCAATTCGCTGGAACATCCCTGCTTCCACCTGTTGTGGATCTTCAGCTGTGAGGTGGTCACCAGTGAGTGACCCAGGAGCCTGTCTACTTATTAGACCCACTGAGGTGAGAGTATCTACTTCCATAACATCCGACCCTCGCCATGAATCAGAACCTTCAGAATCTTGATGTTGTGTTTGAACCAAGTTGAGCTCTTGGTCACATGTCCATTCTAGTTCCATAACATCCGACCCTCGCCATGAATCAGAACCTTCAGAATCTTGATGTTGTGTTTGAACCAAGTTGAGCTCTTGGTCACATGTCCATTCTAGTTCCATAACATCCGACCCTGCCAAAACCTTCATCATGTCTTTGTTACTACAACACTCAATTAATACGATACTCAGCCTTGTATCTTCCATCCCTCATAAACTTGTCCAGGATGGTGCTGTCCATACTCCAACTCACACCAAATTCCACTTAACCATCAATCAGGTACTTGCTGACTTTGCTTCTGATTTATTAATGACTTCTTTCTGTGTTTTAGGGATTCTACGATTATAGCGGCTGGATTTTAAAATTCTATCCTTGTTGTCAAATCCCTTCATGGCCTTGCTCTTCTCTATCCTCCAGTCCTTCCAAAGACTTTTTGATTTCAGAGCGGCATGGTGGCAGAGTGGTTAGCACCACAGCCTCACAGTGCCAGAGACCCAGGTTCAATTCCCAGCTTGGATTGCTATCTATGCGCAGTCTGCATGTTCTCCCCATGTCTGTGTGGGCTTTCCTCCGGTTTCCTCCCACAGTCCAAAAGATGTGCTGCTTAGTTGCATTGGCCATGCTAAATTTTCCCTGACTGTACCCAAACAGGTGCTGGAGTGTGGCAACTAGGGGATTTTCATTGCAGTGTTAATGTAAGCCTACTTGTGACGCTAATAAATAAACTTTAATTTTTTTTGTTTACTTTATTCCAATCCAATCAAGTCAAATTAAAGCCAATTCAGAGTCCCAGCAAGTTGAGACATTCCCAATCCAAGCTGACAAGACAGGGCTCTCACCTCCTGTCTTGGGCTTGATCTACATGATCCAAGCTGATTGGAGTAGGTGTAGCTCCTCCTCCAAAGCTTGATCTCATTTGCATCTTAGCCAAAAGGCCGAGATGCAGCTTTTTAAAAATTGCTTCAAATGAAGCTAAAGTGTAACCTAATGACTTCAACCAAGTGCAGCATGTCGATACTACACTTGATCTTAGCCGAGAACAGATACTACACTTGATTTTAGTCAAAAGGCTGAGAAGCGATATTACTCCATCATTGGCAGTTTTGCATTCAAAAGCCTAAGGCCCAAACTCTGGCCTCTTTCCCCCTCCCCTCAACTCTCTCTCATCTTCTTTAAGGTGCTCCTTAGAACCTATACCTTTGACTTAGCTGTTGGTCTTCTGTGGCTTTGTGTCAAGTGTTGCTAACTGAAGAACATTGGGACATTTTACAATGTTAAAGGTGCTTCATAAATACCCGTTGCTACGGTTGCTGAGTGCTCCCAGTGAAATTCCTTAATTGGAGACATTAACTACAGGCAACATTTTCATCACTGAAGTATTTTGCGAAAGTTGATCAGTTTAATGCTCTTTAGGACTGTATTTCTCAATATATTGTCCCAGTGACAGACATCTGAATAATGCCATGAATAAGATTCTTTAGTAATTTGATCAGGATTCGGTAACCTCTGGAATGCAGACAAATTATCTCAGTAGAAAAACTACAAAGAATTAGTGAGGTGTCGTCTAAATCACTTCTGTTTCTGTCATTGCTAAACCCTTACTAAGTGATCGTGGATCGACCTGGTCCAAAAATAATCCACAAAATCATAGAATCCCTACACTGCAGAAGGAGGCCATTCAGCCCATTGAGTCAGCACTGACTCTCTGACACAGCATTTTACTCAGACCCTTTTCCCCACCCTATCCCCATAACTAAGGATGTGGAGGCTTTGGAGAGGGTACAGAAAAGATTTACCGGGATGTTGCCTGGTATGGAGGGCATTAGTTAAGAGAAGAGGTTGAAGAAACTTGGTTTGTTCCCACTGGAACGATGGAGGTTGGGGGGGTGACTTAATAGAAGTCTACAAGATTATGAGGAGCGCAGACAGAGTGGATAGTCAGAAGCTTTTTCCTAGGGTGGAAGAGTCATTACTAGGGGGCTTAGGCTTGAAGTGCAAGGGGCAAAGTTTAAAGGAGATGTATGAGGCAAGTTTTTCAAACGGAGGGTGGTGGGTGAGTGGAACTTGCTGCTGGAGGAGGCAGTGGAAGCAGATACGATAGCAACTTTTAAGGGGCGTCAGCACAAATACATGAATTCGATGGCAATAGAGGGATATGGTCCTTGGAAGGGTAGAGGGTTCTAGTTGAGTTGGGCAGCGTAGTTGGTGCAGGCTTGAAGTGCTGAAGGGCCTGTTCCTGCACTGTAATTTTCTTTGTTCTTTGTAACTCCACACACTTACCACGGCTAATCTCTTTAACCGACACATATTGGGACATTTGGGGGTTAATTTACCATGACCAATCCACCTAACCTGGACATCTTTGCAATTCTTCAAGTGAATTTTTAGAAATAGCCGAATCTCTGAAGTGAGCAGGGGTTCTCAATTATATTTCTTGGTAGAAGTGAAACTGCAGGAATTTGGTCAAAGTTATTGTCTTTTGTTTGCATTGCTTGAATGACTGGGGGATTTTCACAGTAACTTCAATGAATGTTAATGTAAGCCTACTTGTGACACTAATAAATAAAGTCAGCTCACACTTGCAAAGACTTCCAAGAGCTGGTAACAAAATCTGATGTGTAATTCCTATTTCAGACTACAGGTGTCAGTATTCTTTCACATATTGTACAGTAAGGGACAAAATGTATGGTTTTTGGCACTTGGAGTGAACTTTGGGAGTTAAGGAATTGCAATCGGCATGATTTCCATCCGTTAGTTTTAAGATACAACCTGTAAATCAGGTTCATTGATCATCTCGTCCCAAATTTCTGATTTCTTGCATTGTAAAGAGTTCAGAGCCTGAAATAAAAAGAAAGAAATCAGAAATCCACACCTGGTCACAGCAGGATTAGGCTGTTGAGTTGGACAATCAGCCATGATCGTAATGAATGGAGAAGCAGGCTCGAAGGGCCAAGTGGCCTCCTCCTGCTCCTATCTTTCATGTTTCTATGGTCTGTCAGTGTTTGGAGAGGAGGGGAACAAACAGGTTAACTAACACTCAGGTGTTGACATTTCATCATAACACTGCCAGTGTGACGAATGGTCTACACCTCTAACAGAAACCTGTCTATTCCCTTCTCTGTTGTTAGAAACGTGGAAAATAGAAGGAGGCCATTTGGCCCTTTGCACCTGCTTCACCATTCACTTTGATCAGGGCTGACCATCAAATTAATAGCTGGATATTTCCAACATTGATGTGGAGATGCTGGCCTTGGACTGGGGTAAACACAGCAAGAAGTCTCACAACACCAGGTTAAAGTCCAACAATAAACCTGTTGGACTTTAACCTGGTATTGTGAGACTTCTTACTGTATTTCCAGCATTGCCAGGTGGCACGGTGGTTAGCACTGCTGCCTCACAGCTCCAGAGACCCAGGTTCAATTCCTGGCTTGGGTCACTGTCTGTGCGGAGTCTGCACATTCTCCCCAAGTCTGCGTGGGTTTCCTCCAGGTGCTCTGGTTTCCTCTCACAATTTGAAAGACATGCTGGTTAGTTGGATTGGCCGTGCTAAATTCTCCCTTGGTGTATACAAACAGGCGCCAGAATGTGATGACTAGGGGATTTTTCACAATAACTTCATTGCAGTGTTAATGTAAGCCTTACTTGTGACGCTAATAAATAAACTTTTATACCAATGTTTAGAATGTGAAGAAGCAATCGCACAAACTGAACCTCTTTAACTTTCAAGACCCATAAGCTTGAAGTTACCACTTATTTTGAGCATTTTCTCTTCTTCTGGGCAAAATCCTGGGCAAAAGGAAGAATGATTTCCACTTTAATTTGGGCTATTCATGATCACAGGATGTCCCTTAGGGCTTGACAGCAGTTGAAGTGCTGTTGGAGGGAAATCACTGCTGTAACAAAGAGATGGGGCAATCAGTTGGTGCCACAGAAAACTCCCACACACAACAATGTGGTAAAGACTAGATAATCTGCTCTTGTGGTTTTGATTTAAGGGACAAATATTGGCCAACTCACTAAGGATAACTTTTCCCCGCTCTTTGACATTGCATCATGATCTAACTTATCTTTTCACATGCCTGGTAAAGATTTGCAAGTAAAATCTTAGCAATGGTATTTATTTTTAATATGTTCAGATTTCAGTATTACCTTCAACTATGGATTTGGGATTATCACTTGAAAAGTAAGGTGTGGAAGGTTTCCACACAAAGTTTAAAGTTTATTTATTAGTGTCACAAGTAGGCTTACATTAACACTGCAGTGAAGTTACTGTGAAAATCCCCTAGTTGCCACACTCCTGTTCGAGTACACTGAGGGAGAACTTAGCCAATGCACCTAACTGGCACGTCTTATGGACTGCGAAAGGAAACCCACACAGACTCGGGAGAACGTGCAGACTCCGCACAGACAGTCCCCCGAGCTGGGAATCGAACCCAGGTTCACTGGTGCTGTGAGGCAGCAGGGCTACCCACTGTGCCACGTGCCACCCTGGTCAGGATATAGAGTGCTTTACCACAAGTGATTATTGAGGTCCTCCAAAAAGGATTTGAGTGTGTCGCTGTAAAGGAAAGATCAAAAATTAAAACGAGTAGATCATTTTAGGTTGGTGACCTGGCCCTGATATTGGTGCAATGAGCTGGATGGACATCCTGAATATTATAATTTCTACATCTCTGAAATGGCAATGATCATCTTTGGAAATGTTGAAGTAATGAGTGCATTCCAGACCCCACCATTCAAGCAGCATTTAATCGGTTCAGGTTTATTCTATTGAATCAATACAATCCCCAACTGCTATGTTGTTCTGCTTCATCGGACTGTTGGCCATATGTAGTAAGACAGCTTAGTGCTGGCTTGTGACCAGGGATTATAGTGACTGATTGTTTATCTTAGTACAGAGACTCTACTGGCAATTCTGTGGATTTGTCCTCAAAAGCAATAGACCGAGTGGAATAAAGTGTAATTATTCTAGGATTTATTAGGACTTTAGGAAATCTGTTTCATTTTTTTGGATGCTATTTTGTATAATGATGGGCGGGTGTAATGTAGTGGATATCTTTGGCAGAGTCCCTCATATTGTTGCTCTGTCGTGACCTGATTAATGGTGAACCTCTTTACTGAGTCGGAACCACAGTAAGCTTTTAATGATACACATTTAATCATCCTTGCAGGATTCACTTTAGGAAACATTTATTTGGACATAGGATTTTGCTGTTCAAATAAACATTTGCTATCTAATCTTGTCTGAGGTCAGATTAACTTGCTGTGATTTTGGGACTGGCTGCTCAGAAAGATGAGAAATGGCTTCCATATCTGAAACTGAAGTTTTTCAGATCATTTGCTGAATGAGGAATGTCCACATGTTGCCCATGAACCATGGCATGTTGGCCATTGAAGTCCTATTAGTTTTTATATGTTCCTTATAGGTTTGTCTTATTTTATGCATTTGGAGTTTTGGGAAGAGACATTTTCAGCACTGTTACCTCACTGGTAGGTAAGTCATAAGGCCTCGATTTTTGCAAAGCTGGAAGGGCTCCGAGGCTTGGCGAAATTGGCGCCACAGCTCCGATTCCAGGAATCCCACCTGCGAACTTGGCGCCTCCCCTTTGGGAGTGGGGGAAGGGAATATGGGCGTGTTGTAGTTTGCCGATCCGTGGTTCACAGAGGCTGCAGTGCATGTAACTGCACAGCTGCCTTCAGTGGGTATAGTTTTTGTTACTGCAATGTCCGAAACATGACTAGTGAGCTTTAGACGTTTTAAGGAAAAGGGCTAAAGCTGCTTGAATTATTTTGGAGAGGTAAGGTACACCTTTGGGATTTGTCAGAGTAGACATGGATGTGTATAAAATGTGGATAAGTTCAGTGGAGCTGTCAAGCCATTTAAATCCGCATACCCTTTAAATCTTTGAAAAAAAATAGCCTGGTGTGATTCTTTGTGCAATTTCACCAGGTATTTCTTGACATAAGCCTGAGGGATCTCATTCTAGAATTAGTGCTGTATGACTGCTTATACAACTTATCATTGTCACAGCGGGGGCCCTGTAAGTACATAAATTGATTCAGAGCTCTAAGCGCAATTGCCTTTGTGGGCCTATTAATACAGTTTTCTTTCAAAAGGGATTAACTACTTGAGTGAAATATTTATTTTTCTGCAGGCTTAAGTAATTGAAGAAATTTCAATATATTGAATGTTTTATCCATGAATTTTTCTTTAATTGTGGCCTGCAAAGTGTGCTTTATTTTTTATCTTGCTGTGATTCCTGAGGTTGTCCAATGGTGGATTCTGGGTGCGTAAGTTTGAGAATGTATGAACAAAGAGTGGTGTGTGGGGGCATGTGTTGGCAGTAAATTAGCATAGGGGTCATGATTGGCATGAGGTAGTATGGAAGGTGTGAGGGTTTATGGGGAGGGGTGAGAGGAGCATGAAGTAGCGTGGCTTGGCATGGATGGGGCATGGAGTTGTTTCTGATTTTATTTCTTCTTTGCAACTTGCCAAGTCCCAGAGCACCAAGGCCAGCTTTTAACCTGGCCACCTTGGTACCCAGCAGTTCGTGTCTCAGCCTGCCAATAGTTTGCGGCCTAAGTGTGCCCGACTCGAGTTAGCACCCACCCTCTGGAGTGATAATCAGGGCGACTTCTCCCGAGTCAGGTTTGAAATTTTCATGACCCTGGACTCTTGACTCAGGAGTGAAAACGTTCTGTTCATTGGGATTTGTCAACTTGGGCATGCAAGTTTATGGGATTAAGTTTAAACTTTGTATGTGACCTTTAACCTTCCAAATGTACCTTGGGAGCTCACAAAGACAACACGTTGAACACCTTTGCTCAGTTGCGTTAGCATTTGCTGCATATTAGAATAATTATTGTGCCAACTTGCTTTAGCAGTGTTATCAATTCAGAAATTTGCCAACCCTTTTGAACGCAGAGATTGTGATACAGATTAGATTAATGATTTGTTGCTGGTTCTTTACTTGACTGCCTGACCCCCCACAAAGGAAAAGAAGGTGGGATCCATTTATTCGTCTATCAATTCATATATTTATGGTGCTTGCTTGAAAATATATCCGTTTTAAATCAGACTCCACTATTGGAAAAAGGTCGCTAAAGATAGTTGTACCATTGTTGAGCAAGTTGTGGCAGGAGTTAGTCACATGCCTTGAAGTCAACCACAGTTCGTACATTCCCTGGAGAGAAAGTAGGGCAGAGGCTTGGTTTCAAGCTGTGAAAAATATAAAAGTACAGTAGCAGCAGTGGGTGAAGTGCCAACTACACTCTGTTTTTTGTTGTCCTTGAGCCGAGAGATATTGTGAAGATAATTCTGGTGCAGATGCAGCTGGATAGAATGGCAGCAGATAGAACAAAATGAGTTAAGACAGAAGGAAAGAGGCAGAAGTGTAATGCAAGGTGGGTACTCTAGTTAAGAAAATAGTGCTGATATGGGTATATGCCCAAGGAACCCACTCATTCAGCCACAGATGGTGCATGGCATGGCTGAAATGACAAGGAGTGAATTAAGAACCTCAAAAAAGACAACACAACAAATAAAAAGCTGTACCCCAAAAACTCAGATTAATATAAATTGAACATGGATAAATGAAGTGAATAAGGAAAGGTAGATAAAACAATGCAGATAACAAGATGGAGAGAAAGAATGAGCAGGTGACAAAGAAAAGAGAGAATAGATGGGGATTGCAACGTACTGATAAATTTTAGTACTGATACACTCATCAACTTTATTCCGAACGGGTATTGTGATTTTAAGTGAGATTAAGTTGTATTCTCGTCTATGATATTTGATGAGCAAACAAATTTATCGCCCTAATTTTAACTGGCAATCAGGCATACTAGGGCTGAGCCAAACAGATCTTGATCCTGGCCCAAGCAGCATGACTCTCAGGCCTGGGTGTTTGAGCTCAAGCCCTGGAATACTCGAACACAGAACCTTGTGACTCGGAAAGAGCATTACCAAGTAAGCCACAGCTGACAAAGCAATGGAAATGTTGAAGTGAAAACATTAGTCGTCTATAATTTTGAAATGATGCTATGTTAACATTTCAAATAGTGTTTCTTTCACACGTATAAGTTATATGCTGATATACATGTGATAGTTTTATGGCTACGTGGCAGCCTTGTGACAATTTGTTTTCTTGTTTCACAGTTAAGTGCCTGACAGAGGGAAGATTATGGCCCCTCCTCCTCTGCACAAGTTTAGGAAGGGGTCAGGGTTTACGCTGGATGGCCAGCCGCAGATCCTCCTCTGTGGTTTTTTAGTGGCTGGGGGAGCATTCCTGCTCCTGGTGCTTCTCACATTTCTCTGTAATAACTGCCAAAGGTAAGGAATGATTATCACTTTTGCTGACTAAATGTTTACCTTCTTGTAAACTGTTTCTCACCCTGCCTGTATTTCTGCCTGTGTAGTGTGAGAGGAAATACACTTGGACTCCCTCATGTTAAAAGTCAGGCCCCAAAACACAACATTTCCCATCTTTGTGGGGGCGGGACTGGAGGCTGCACGTGCGTAATTCGTGGAGACAGCCGGTCACTTAAATCACTTGCTACCTGCACAAAACTGGGATTCTGGGAGTCAGGTGAATGTGAAACCTGAAGTGTGCAGACTAAACATCAACTAGAAGCAGGAATCGGCCATTCAGCCCTTTTGAGCCCTCTCACCATTCATTTTGATTGTGGCTGATCATTGAATTCAATATCCTGATGCCCCTTACCCCATATCTCGATCCCTTTAGCCCCAAGAGCTGTATCTAATTTCTTCTTGAAATCAGACAATGTTTTGGCCTCAACTACTTTCCATGGTGGTGAATTCCACACATTCACCACCCCCTGGGTGAAGAAATTTCTCCTCACCTCAGTTCTAAAAGGTTTACCCCTTATCCTCAAGCTATGACCCCTAGCTCTGGACTCCCCACCATTGGGAACATTCTTTCTGAATTTACCCTGTCTGATCATGTTTGAATTTTATAAGTTTCAATGAGATCCTTTCTCACTCTTCTAAACTCCAGTGAATATAATCCTAACCGACTTAGTGTCTCGTCATATGACAGACCTGTCATCCAAGGAATCAACCTGGTAAACCTTTGCTGTAATCCCTCCATGGCAAGGACAGCCTTTCCCAGGTAAAAACATCAAAACCACACACAATACTCCAGGTGTGGCCTCACCAACACCCTATACAATTGCAGCAAAACATCCCTATCCCTATAACTAGAACGGGTAAAAGGAGGTAAATGATATGTTTACATTGAAGCAACTAGTTTGAGATTGGTAATTGCAGTCATTAGACCCAGTCATGTAGTATCCCTTAATTTTGCCTGATTTCAGTGATTTTTTCCTGATCAGGACAGATCTACATGGTGTTGTAATTGAAAGTTCAGTTGTAAGTTCTAGGTATTATTAGAACTTCATTTCAATTGTGCTCATTTGAGATCTTAGCCATTTAGGCATCAGAAGATGGTTCAATAAAGTTACTCAGGAAATCTTCAGAAAGTTGTAGATCAATACCTATTAAAGATAGGGCAGGACTTGACGAGCGTACTATAGTTCTTGCTTTCAGTTTCTGCCTTGTGTACTTGGGGCGGAATTTTCTGGCCATGCTCGCCCCAAAACCTGAAAATTGCGCCTGAGGTCAATGCATGGTCCGTCCACTCGCCCGCCACGATTCCCATGGTGGGTGGGACGGGAATATTCCACCCTCAGTCTCTGGTCTCTCTCTGGTCAGCAGTCGATTGCTGTGCAACTTGCTCAACGAAACTTCTGCTTATTAACTCATTATCAACCCACAGTGTGATCAATGATCTTTGTATTCTAATTGGCCTAATTGAAGAAGGCCTAATTCCTAATTGGATTAAAGTGTGCTTGATCCATCTATGATTGGTTTAGGTGGGCATGATCGGTTTGTTGATGGGTGACGGTGAACTGTTGATGTCATTTCCCACTGTCTGACCCACAAAGGTACCAATTACTTGTGTAATCATTCTTCTCACTAAAGATGTTTGTTACTTCTCATTAAGCTAAAATAACATTGCATGATATTTCCTTAGTCAAGGACGGGGGAAATTTGCTGTCATGCCCTCATTGTTGATATTTTGAGCTCACCATCTCAAAACCTTATTGAATGGGGAGACAGTGGTTTACTAGTATTGTCAGTGGACTAGTAATCCAGAGACCCAAAATAATCATTGATTCATAGAATCCCACAGTGCCAAAGGAAGGCATTTGGCCCATCAAGTCTACACTGACCATAATCCCACCCAGGCCCTATCCGCATAACCCCATGTATTTACTCTAGCTAGACCCCCTGGCAATTCAGCATGGCCAATCCACCTGGCCCTCACATCTTTGGACTGTCGGAGGAAACTGGAGCACCTGGAGGAAATCCACGCAGACACAAGGAGAACATGCAAACTCCACACAGTCTGTCACCCAAGCCAGGAATCGAACCTGTGTCTCTGGTGCTGTGAGACAGCAGTGCTAACCACTGTGCCACTGGGTTCCAGATTCAAAGCCTGCCAAGATAGATAGTGAAATTTGAATTCAATAAAAAATCTGCAATTAAAAGTTTAATGATGAGTATGAAACCATTGTTGTAAAAACCCATCTGGTTCACTAAAATCTTTTAGGGAAGGAAATCTGCCATCCTTCCCTGGTCTAGACCACATGTGACTCTAGATCCACAGCAATGTGGTTGACTCTTAACTGCCCCTTCAAGGGTAATTTGGGATGGGCAATAAATGCTGCCCCAGCCAGTGACACCCATACCCTGTAAATAATTTTTGTTTTAAATCAGACCCTTATCAGTGATTCTGTTTTGCACAGGTTATTAACAGGTTGCTGTTATTTCTCTCTGGTTACTTGAAATGAATCATGAAATCCCTGCAGTGCAGAAGGAGGCCATTCGGCCCATCGAGTCTGCACTGATCACAGTCCCACCCAGTCCCTAATCCTGTAACCCCACTTATTTACCCTGATTATCCCCTGACACTAAGGTCAATTTAGCATGGTCAATCAACCTGACCCACACATCTTTGGACTGTGGGAGGAAACTGGAGTACCCGGAGGAAGCGCATGCAGAGGACAATGTGCAAACTCAACACACACAGTGACCTGAGGCCAGAATTGAACCCTGGCACTGTGGGGCAGCAGTGCTAACCATTGTGCCACTGTGCCAAGTTAAGAATAGAGTGGGTAAAGTGGCTTATGATCTTAAAACTACTAAAGCAGTTTATGAGGTACTAGTATAAAATATATATAAAATACAGGTGTGAATATTTTTGATGCCTGCTTTTACTAGAGCTAAGACAGCATTTAGGCAACAGGGAACAAGTTTGTGAATGGGAACATGGATTCATTGGCGGTCTAATTGACCTATATGTTACTTCATTAAAACAGGCGCTTATCAATGTGACTGTTGCTGAGACAACTGCTTTGCTATAGTAATTTTTGTTGAATGTACCAGTGTTTGGTATAAATCAACTAAACTTGCAGAATATTTTTGTAAAACTTAAGTTACAGAAGTTACACAGATTATGACGAAGGGAATACAACTTGAGAAAGTATGAGCTTATGCACTTTGGAAGGAGGAATGAAGGCATGCATTATTTTCAAAATGGGAAAAGGCTTCGGAAATCTGAAGCACAAAGGGACTTGCAAGTCTTGGTTCAGGACTCTCTTAAGGTTAACATATAGGTTCAGATGGCAGTCAGGAAGGCAACTTCAATATGAGCATTCATTTCTAGAGGGCTAGACTACAAGAGCAGGGATGTATTGCTGTGGCTGTATAAGGCTTTGGTCAGACCTCATTTGGAATATTGCGAGCAGGAAGGATGTGCTAGCCTTGGAGGAGATCTAGAGGAAGTTCACAAGAATGATCTCTAAAATGAAGGGTTTGTTATATGAGGAGTAGTTGAGGAGTCTGGGTCTGCACTCAGTGGAGTTTAGAAGGATAAGGTAGGCTCTACTTGAAACTTACAGAATACTGAAAGGCCTAGATAGAGAGGACATGAAGAGGATGTTTCCACTAGTGGGAAAAACTAGAACTTGAGACCACAATCTCAGGCTAAAGCCTTTAAAACTGAAATGAAATTTCTTCAGCAAAAGGGTGGTGAATCTGTGGAACAAATGGTGGAGGCTATGTCATTGAGTGTCTTTAAGACAGAGATAGATAGGGTTTTGATCAATAAGGGGATCAAGGATTCCAGAAAGAAAGCAGGCGAAGAGAATCATATCAGCCATGATTGAATGGCAGAGCAGACTTGATGGGCCAAATGGCCTAATTCCACTCCTATACCTTATGGTCTACATAAAATGTGTATCAATGCTTGAAAGTGATTAGTGTATTAAATATAGAGAGTTACAAAAGCTAATTACAGAACTTAATTCGAAACTGGTAAAATCAGAGATGGTTACTTTGTGTGAAACAGTGACTTCCCTTAAGCATCATGAGTGGAACTGCACTAATTTAGTGTGCAAGGCAAAATGTTTTCATACTTGTTTTTCTTTGCACAATAGGATTTTGAAATTAAAGAATGGAACTGATCATTTTAATTGTGAGGGAGGTGGATGGTTCCATACCAGTGATTGTTTAACCTTGGTGTCTTGCATCAGTAGCTTCAAGAGCCACATTTCCTACCTTCCTTGTCAATTTTGAGTGTCATGCCAAGACCAAGTCATGTGATGAGCTAGTATCCCAGAATTCAACATAAAACCATGTTGGGTTGACATATTTTGATTATTTGACTAATGCCACAACTAAACTCCAAGCTAAGTGAAAATGATTGTCGAAACTAAACTTTCTTGCACCGTGTAAATGTTTAAAGTAATGCATAGGAACTTAAGGAGGTCAAAGGAACTCACTGAGCACTTATTAAACTGGAATTGTACTGGAAATAATGTCAAACTCAGTTAGTTTGAAATTTTCTGCTTTTGGCTTCATGTCACTTCTGTTCAAGATCAGGTCAGTATCTGACTGCATACTTATTCTACAACTTTGGTGAGGACACAGCTGGAGTACTGTATACAGTTCTGGTCAGCACATTATAGGAAGGACATGAACGCACTAGAAAGGGGTTCAGAGGAGATTTACCAGGATGCTGCCTGGGATGGAACATTTCAGAGAGGATGGATAGGCTTGGGTTGTTGTCTCTGGAGCAGAGAAGATTGTGGAGCAGCCTGATTGGGGTATACAAGATTATGAGGGGCATTGATAGAGTGGATCAGGAGCAGCTGTTCCCCTTAGTCAAAGGGTCAGTTACGAGAGGACACAAGTTAAAAGTGAGGGGTGGGAGGTTTAGGGGGAATTTGAGGAAAAGTTTTTTTACCCAGTGGGCGGTGACGGTCTGGAATGCACTGCCTGGGATGTGGTGGAGGTGGGATGCCTCACATCCTTAAAAAGTGCCTGGATGAGTACTTGGCATGCCATAACATTCAGAGCTATGGGCCAAGTGCTGGCAAGTGGAATTAGATGGGCAGATCGGGACCTTTCATGCATCGGCGCAGACTCAATGGGCAGAAGGGCCTCATCTGTACTGTAGTATTCGGTGAACTTTAACATTGCTGCGAGTCAGAAACCAGGCCCTCTGCAGTGACAAAAATACATTAATGTATCCTAAAAGGAACCTGATGAACAGGAGAGATCGCTGGGTATGGCGGGCCTCCGCTTAAACGTAGTGGGCAGAATTTTCCAGCTGTTCACGCCGGCGGGATTTTCTGGTCCCGCTGCAGAGAACGGAGATTTGTCTGAGCGCCAACTTCTCCATCCTTGCTGTGGTGGGGTGTGAATGGCCAGAAAATTCCAGCCAATGCATTCTATGGCTGGACGCCAATAGACTTGAGGCCAACCCTATAGGCTTGGATTGTGCCTTCTGTCCTAACCAGCAATATTGGCTGTGGGAACAATGTTCCCAGTGTTAAGTATTGTTTGAAAAAAAGGTGTTACTCCAGTATATTAAACAACCTTCTTAGTGTGGGGTGTGCCCATAACTCTGACACTATATGACTAGCCAGTTCAGGTTACTGGCATAGATCTATTTTGCAAATCTCTTATAAATATAATCGTCAGCTTCGTATGAATCATATACCCTTTTATCCTGGTGACTTTGTAACAGCTCCTATTTCCCTTAGGTCTTTGAAATCAGGTCAGCGCAATCTTCTGCTTAAATGCAGGGGTCACATCATTTCAGAATGAAAGCATCCAAACCTCACGGGGAGATGAGGTTGGTACTGGATATTAAAGAAATGTGTTCACTCTTTCTGCTGACATTTGGAACAGGCACAAATGATAAATTATTCAACAATTGCACAAAGAACATATATTACTTGGGTACAAAAATGCAAACCATGTACTAGTGACTCAGGAATGGGGAGCTAGTGTTTATTAAGCTGCCCGAAGCATTGTACTGGATTAGAATGGTGGGATAACAACAAAAAATGTGAACAAATCTTAGAACCCCTACAGTGCAGAAGGAGGCCATTTGGCCCATCAAGTCTACACTGAAACAATCCCCCTCAGGCCCTATCTCCAAAACCCCATGTATTTACTCTCTTAATCCCCCTGGCACTACGGGTCAGTTTATCATGGCCAATCCACCTAACCTGCACATCTTTTGAATGATAGTAATGTTGAAACACTGGGGGAATTTTCCATTCTCTGCATAGTGCCCGACTGAGGTGAGAACCAGTGTGCAGCTCATAGGCTGCACAGCCGGCTTTTCTCCCTACATAATCAGCACTCCACAGAAAAAATCATGGAGGCATGGCTCACGCCACCATGCTGGCAGGGCAGGGCTGGGAAAAGCCGCAAGTGGGAGTCCAAGATCAGGGTCCGCCTTGATCTCCAATAGGCAACATAGGAACCAAAGCCCCTCTCACATGCACACAAGAGAATTCCCCCTCACCAGCACCATATGCACAAGGTGACTCTCCGCACTGCCCCCTGGAGGCAGGATACTGCCCAGGCATGTCATCGTTCCCCCGCCCCACCCCACCCCACCGGGGAGGGGTTACACCTGTCTGTGTGCCCCCAATGTGTGCCCTTTGCCTGGTTCACGTTTTTAAAAGCCAGGCGTAAACGTCTCCAATCTGATAAATTCCAAATGTGGGGAGATGATACAGTGAGGAAGACTGCAAATTTTATTTAAATGTAATGAAATGAGGTTCCAGGCCCTTGCTACATCACCAGCATGGGTGTGGGGAGTAGGTGGGGAGATTGTGAAAATGAGATTGCCAGTGAGAATCTTGTTTTTCGAGACTTGTGGTAATTTATGCTCACGTTGCTGTTTGCTCTCGTGCCAAACATGGGTGCAGAATTGTGTTCATTGAATGGACAATAATGTTTTTAAAGACTCCAAATCATCACATGATTCACCAAGAAAAACAAGTCATTGTCATTTAAGTCTAGCTTATGGTCCACATAGTAACTAGGTATTATCTTCTAGCTGAGATTTATCTCCAGTACACTCATCATCAGTGCATTCCAAAGGATTTGATATGAAATAAGTTTAATGCTATGCTGGTGGTTTTTCAATAGAATAGGAATGTCTGCTTATCTTACTTCCTAAAAGAGTCCTGTAACTGTGGTCTAAGTTATGCTTGGTATGTGAAATCTGACTAGATTTCTCCGCTTTCAGAACTTCTAAATGCTGACCCCAGAACAATACTTTGAAACTAATCTCAAGTAATGTAATCTTAAAACTCACAGCCAGCCAGTTGGAAGAAATGCACATTTAAAAAATTCTTCACACAAGTGTGAGAATGTGAACCACAATGCTCCAAAGCACCAAGGAATTATGTCACTTGAGATATTTATAAGAACGTAGACGCTTCGAAGGTAGGGTGGCACGGTAGCACAGTGGTTAGTACTGCTGCCTCACAGCTCCAAGGACCTGGGTTCAATTCCCAGCTTGGGTCACTGTCCGTGTGGAGTTTGCATGTTCCCCCCATGTCTGTGTGGTTAAGAACATAAGAAATTGGAACAGGAGTAGGCCACCGAGCCCCTCGAGCCTGCCCCGCCATTCAATAAGATCATGGCTGATCTTGTAGTGGTTCAGTTCCACTTACCTGCCTGCTTCTCATAACCCTTAATTCCCTTATTGATCAGAAATCTATCTACCTGTGACTTAAACATATTCAACGAGGTAGCCTCCACCGCATCAATGGGCAGAGAATTCCAAAGATTCACAACCCTCTGAGAGAAGTTCCTCCTCAACTCTGTTCTAAACTGACCCCCCTTATTTTGAGGCTGTTTCCTTTCTAAGTGAAAAGAATCTCTCTGCCTCCACCCTATCTAGCCCCTTCATTATCTTATATGTCTCTATAAGATCACCCCTCAGCCTTCTAAACTCCAACGCATACAGGCCCAATCTACTCAATCTCTCTTCATAAGCTAACCTCCTCATCTCCGGTATCAACCTGGTGAACCTTCTCTGCACCCCCTCTAAGGCCAATATATCCTTTCGCAAATAAGGGGACCAAAATTGCACACAGTACTCCAGTTGTGGCCTCACCAGTACCCTGTACAATTACAGCAAGACCTCCCTGCTTTAATACTTCATCTCCTTCACGATAAAGGCCAACATTCCATTTGCCTTCCTGATCACCTGCTGCACCTGCAGGCTGAGTTTTTGTGATTCATGCACAGGGACCCCCAGGTCCCTCTGCACAGTAGCAAGTTGTAATTTATCACCATTTAAACGTCTAGGTACACCGGTTTCCTCCCACAATCCAAAGATGTGCAAGTTAAGTGCACTGGCCTTGCTAAATTGCCCCTTAGTGTCCCACAGTGCATAGGTTAGAGGCATTAATGAGGTAAAATGTGGGGTTACAGGGATAGGGCCTAGGTGGGATTGTTTTCAGTGTAGAACTCAATGGGCTGAATGACCTCCTTCTGCACTGTAGGGTTTCTATGAAAATTAATTCTTTTCTTATTTTGTTGATAAGATGAGGGTCACTGGCAAGGCCAACATTTGTTGCCAATCCCGAATTGTCCTTGAAAAGGTGGAGAAAAGATAAGGAATTGGAATTTGAGAAGACAAAATGGCAGTTGATTGGTTGAGTTGGGCCAATGTTGCCAAGGGCAGCAGAGTGGCATAGTGGTTAGCACAGCTGCCTCATGGTGCTAGGGACCCAGGTTTGATTCCCAGCTTGGGTCCCTATCTATGTTGAATTTGCATGTTCTCCCCATGTCTGTGTGGATTCCCTGCGGATAGTCCAGTTTCTTCCCACAGTCAGTAAGTTGTGCTGGTTGGGTGCATTGGCCACGCTAAATTCTCTCTCAGTGTACCAGAAAGGGCGCCGGAGTGTGGTAACTGGGGGATTTTCACAGTAACTTCATTGTGGTGTTAATGTAAGCCTAATTGTGACACTAATCAAACCTAAAAATGGAAATTATTTTTCAAATTCAAAGGGGCAAATGAATAAAGGTTACAAAAGAGGGGCCTGAAAGCAAAAATCTACCTTTGTTATTTCTATGTCTAAAAATCTGAAGTTTCTCTAATGCATGTCTACAATAGCTATGTAAGAAAAAAGTTTCTCTTCCTCTTCTAAGGCAAATGACCTCTCTGCTGATCTTTGTTTTGGACATGACTTGGAGATTCTCTCCATTTTGAGTCAACGGTTTGCGGTGTCACTGGTAGCCATGAGTGGAGATGTCGGTGTTGGACTGGGGTGGGCACAGTAAAAAGTCTCACAAGACCAGATTAAAGTCTAACAGGTTTATTTGGTATTAGAAGCTTTCAGAGTGCTGCTCCTTCATCAAGTGTGTCTCACCTGATGAAGGAGCAGCACTCCAGAAGCTTGTGATACCAAATAAACCTTTAGCCTGGTGTTGTGAGACTTCTTACTTTAATTTGGATACCTGAGAGTTAATAAGAATTGAGATGGCCAGCTGGGGGCACTATAACATTGCACGGGAGGTAAAGATCCTATCCTACACGCCTGCAATCTTTTCCAATTGCTTTTACAGGTAGTCTTCAGACTTGCAACACAATTGTTTCCTGAAAATAGTGTCTCAAGTCAAAATGTCGTAAGTCAGAACCATGAGAAAAATGTTATAAATTGGGAATTGGTTTCTGAGCCATAGCCCAATACCTATTTTCACCAAAAAAAACTAGAATTGTGTACACAGTCAATTATAAATAAAAGCAATCTAACATTAAAAAGTATATTCTATTTTTAAAAAGTATGGAAAGATTCACCAAATAAAATGTGTTGAAATGGCAACTGAACATCTTAACCACAAGGAATAGAAGCAGTAGTCGGCCACCAGGCCCTTCAAGTCTGCCCCACCATTCATGTCCACTTTAAATACTTATGATCCAGCTTCCACTACCTTTTGGGGAAGCGAATTCTTCGCCACCCTCTGTGAGAAGAAATTTCTACAAAGCTCAGTTTTAAATGACCGGCCATTTATCTTGTAACTATGTCCCCTTGTTCAAGGCTCTCCCGTTAGTGAAAACATCTCACCATCTAGCCTGTCAAGCCCTCTCAGGATCCTATATGTTTGAATGAAGTCATCCCTCACTCTGCTAAACTGTGAGGAATATAGACTCAGACTGTTTAGACTCTCTTGATAAAACAACTCTCTCATTCCAGGAATTAGCCTGGTGAATCTCCTTTGGACTGCCTCCAATGTTACTTTATCCTTTAGGTAAAGGGACCAAAATTGTACACAGTAATCCAGATGAGGCCTCATGAACACCCTGTACAATTGCAACAAAACCTCCCTTTTTTTAAACTCCAATCCCTTTGCAATAAAAGCCAAAATGCCGTTTGTCGCCTTAATGACTTGTTGGACCTGTCTGCGAGCTTTCTGTGTTTCATGCAGTGGAACACTTAGATCTCTCTGTACTTCACTTACCTGCAGTCTCTCTCCATTTAGATAATCTACCTTTTTTGATTCTTCCTACTGAAATGCATGACCTTGTACTTTCCCACATTAAACTCCATTTGCCAGGCTTTCGCCCAGTCACCCAATCTGTCTATGTCCCACAGTTTCTCATCACAACGTGCCCTTCCACCTATTTTCATACCATCGGTAAATTTGGAAACTTTGCATTCTGTTCCTTCCTTCCAGATCATTAATATAAATAGTGAACATTTGCCGGCCAAGAACTGATACCTGTGATATTGAAAAGGACCCATTTATTCCAACTCTGTTTGTTACGTGACAGCCAGTTTTCAGTCCATGCTTCCTCAACACGGTGGCACAGTGGTTAGCACCCCAGAGATCCAAGTTTGATTCCTGGCTGGGCCACTGTGTGGAATTTGCACATCCTCCCATGTTTGCGTGGGTTTCCTCTGGGTGGTCCGATTTGCTGCCACAGCCCAAAGATGCTCGGGTTAGGTTGATTGGACATGCTAAATTAATCCTTAGTGTCCCAGGATGTAATAGGTTAGGGGGATTAGCAGGGTAATTAAGCAGGGAAAGGGCCTGGCTGGGATTGGTGTCAGCGTAGATTTGATGGGTCGAATGGCCTCCTTCTGCACTGTAGGTATTCAATTCTATTCTAATTTCTCAGGCTTTTACTTTGTGCACCAGCTTCTTATACAGCACCTTGTCAAATGCCTTTTAGAAATTTAAATCTACTATGTCTACAGTCAGGGAGATGATACAGAACACCAATACACATATTTGAACGTATTCGCTGGCGTTGAAACTGTTGTAAAGTTGAAACCAACTTTATAAATTTGAAACAGAGTGTCAATTTATAAACATGGTAATTGCCTGCACATTGTTCCTGTGCGTGTGCCATTGGCTGCTAATGTGTGGAATTCATGAAGTTAGTAGCAACACCAAAGTAAATTTGCCACATTCATTAAGCTTAGCAGCCAAGAAAAGCTCAAGTAAATCACAGCCAGCAGCAAAGCAATGGTTTTCACCACTGCCTTGAAGAAAGCTGCCTGTACGGATCTAGCAATCGCTGTGGCGTGGCTTTATCATTTCCTGATAGCTGGTTAAATCTGGTACCAAGCCAAGGGGATGGCGTTTTGGTGTATGGCAGTCATGCTCTCAGCAAGCAGGTAAGCAACCAATCACTTCAAAGTATTCTTACAGATTGCCAGAAAGTTAAAAGCAGTTAACAGCCTTCAGTTATAATATAAATTTTCAAGTACCAAAAGAAATGGAACTGGTTGGATTGAGATGGAAGCTAAAATAACGATGAACAAACTTTTAAAAATCTTAAAAGATGTAAATTTTTTAAAAAATCATTGTGGAGAAATTTGGCAATCCACAACTGTGCTTCTCGAGGCCAGTGAGAGTGTTTAGCAATAATCAGCAAATTAGTACGCCGTTCAAAAACCAGTTACATTTCATTCAAGAGCTGTAATCGTTTCAAGAGTTTTTACAGCAAGACTCACTATTAAGAGTAGAAATATGCATCAGTTCATGGATTTCCTACTGATAGCAGCCTGGGGGTGTATGAACTGTACATGCTCTGGAGAAGCATAGAATCACTGACAACAGTTTTGGATTTCCACATTATTCTGCATGTGTGTGGAATTCTTGTCAATTTCAGTGGAATAATGGACAGGAAGCAGGGAAGTTTCACCATCTTTGCCATTGTGAACAAAGAAAATAACAGCGCAGGAACAGGGCCTTCGGCTTCCAAGCCTGCACCGACCATGCTGCCCGACTGAACTAAAACCCCCTACTCTTCTGGGGACCATATCCCTCCATTCCCATCCTATTCATGCATTTGTCAAGACACCCCTTAAAACTCACTATCATATCTGCTTCCATGACCTCCCCCAGCAGTAAACTCTGAGCAATGGCCAATTAAATATATTGAACAATGGTGAGGAAAAACAGAAAGTTTAAGCTTCTATCCCAGCCAACTGCACACTTTTACAGACTTGTAAGATGGTTTGTGGCAGTAGTTTCTGTTTCCAATAATACACCTTATGAAAAAATGGAAAAGCTTCCAGTTATATTGATACAAATGTAATAAACAGTTCTGCTTTTGACCCTGTGCCAATTCGGTCACCTGAAATCACGGTGATGATCTCTTCCGGATAATATTTTCATGTTGATTTTTTTTGACTATGTTAAAAAGTTTGGTGACCGATGCTTGCAAATATGGTGATAACTGGGATGAAGCTTTGAGAATTCATTCCAAAACATTGTTGTAAAAACATTCAACTTGGCTGGATTGCATTTTGTACCAATTTTAAACCCCAGCCTTTAATGCAATTCAGTTCTGTTGAGTAACTGCCGTGCAAGTAACCGAAACGTTGCCCGCCTTTCAAGGATCACTAAATTATTTTACTAAATGTGTGAGTTTTCTGTTCTAATCTTGCACCACATCTCTGCCAGTTCATTCGAAACAGGCAGGAGGCTGAGAAGAGATACCTTCCAACAGAAAGAAGGATTTTTTTTGATTTGATTTATTATCGTCACATCTATTATCATACAGTGAAAAGCATTGTTTCTTGCGTGCTCTACAGACAAGGCATACTGTTCATAGAGAAGGATATGAGAGAGTGCTGAATGTAGTGTTACAGTCATAGCTAGGGTGTAGAGAAAGATCAACTTAATGCAAGGTAAGTCCATATAAAAGTCTGACAGCAGCAGGGAAGAAGCTGTTCCTGAGCCAATTGGTACATGACCTCAGACTTTTGTATCTTTTTCCTGATGGAAGAAGGTGGAAAAGAACATCAAGGGTGCGTGGGGACCCCAATTATGCTGGCTGCTTTGCCAAAGCAGCAGGAAGTGTAGACAGAGTCAATGGATGGGAGGCTGGTTTGTGTGATGGACTGGGCTACATTCATGACCTTTTGTCGTTCCTTGTGGTTTTGGGCAGAGCAGGAGCCATACCGAGCTGTGATACAACCAGAAAGAATGCTTTCTATGGTGCATCTGTAAAATTTGGTGAGAGTCGTAGCTGACGTGCCAAACTTCCTTCGTCTTCTGAGAAAGTAGAAATGTTGATACTGCCTTACTCTCATGTGCCTCTGATGGCTAGCTTAGCAGTACAATGGGAGGAGATTATCTGATGAACCTGTGCATTCACTGTGCATCCTTCCAACATTTCATCTATTATATATCTACATTAGTTTCTTTCATCGTGCCTATACTGTCCCACTGCCTTTAGAATTTCTGCCATTTAAACATCTCCTGTTTTCCACTTTACCACTTTACAACCAAGAAAAATTGGACTAGAATTAGGTGATGGATGTGGAGGAGTGAGAGAGGAATGGTTGTTGAGGGATAAAGATCAAGGATGGAGGAAAATTAGATGGGGAGAGATGATATGGGGCGTATGGGTCTGGCGGATTGGAGGTCTGGGACCAAGGGAGACTGAGGATTGAGGAGGTTGAGCTCAAGCATTGGAGGGGACAGAATAAAAATGGGGTGGACGTGGAATCCAGTCATTTCTGCAGAGGCATGAGTAGCAGTAGAGAATGTGTGGCTTGAGAGAGGAGCAACTTAAAGAAATGAGTGAAAGCTGGATATTACCATGGGTAAATAATGAAAGGTTGTTCCAACCAAATTCAAGTGCACATGGACCAAAGATTTACATTGGAAGAACCAAGGATAAGGACAATTCCTGTGCTGAGGAATAGAAAAGCATGGAATATGGTGTCGATACTAACATGCATCTCAAAGGAAATGAGATACACATTTGAAAAGCGGAATATAAAACAATGGATTGTTGGTGCGAGGGAATGCAGAGAGGTCCAGCACCAAGGACTTTCACATGCTGTAATTTCTATAAAATTCTCCTTTTACTGAGTCTGAGCTAAGGCAGTGGTTTAGAGATGTTGATGTTGGGTAGAGTTTAGAGCAGCTTTAATAATTGGAGCACTTGACTGTTCTCTGTGCAATGCAAGGGAAGTCTGGTTGTTGTTTCAAGATCGATATCAGGCGGCTAAGTATGTACTATTGGGTACAGGTAGTATACTACCAGTTATATCTACCCGTGAGTTATTGTGTTCTGTTGGTACGAGGGGAATTTGAGTGTTACCAGCACTTGTAGCTACTAACACAATATTAATAAATTACTATTAGTTGCTGTGGAACCAACATTCCTGCCTGATTTCCCATTTGTGAAATCAACCTCCACCTTCAGTTTCTTCTCTTTCCTGCCTTTCTCTTCACCTGCTTATTAACTTTTCAAAATTTATTTACTAGCATCACAAGTAGGCTTACAATAACGCTGCAATGAAGTTACTGTGAAGATCCCGTAGTTGCCACACTCTGGCACCAGTTTGAGTACACTGAGGAGAATTTAGCACAGCCAATGCACCTAATCTTTCAGACTGTGGGAGGAAACTGGAGCACCCGGATGAAACCCACACAGACATGGGGAGAATGTGCAGATTCTGCACAGACAGTGACCCAAGCCAGGAATCGAACCCAGGTCCCTGATGCTGTGTGGCAGTAGTGCTAAACACTATACTACCGTGCTGCTCCAAGTGGGTATGTGAGCGAACAGGGGAGTAAAGAGATAGGCAAAGCACAAGTGGTGGGGAAGGCAGCTGCTCAGAGGTCGAAACTAATTTTTTCTACCAACGACTGCTGAAAAATGCAGCCCTTATTTCTTCTTTGAACTGGTTGTTCAGTTCCTGTATCCGCCCTTCTGTTAATCTACATCTTTCACCTCAAGCCTTCACCCACCTCTACCCTCCAGCACACTGTTTCCCTCCTGTCTTGTCAGGCATCAAAGGGAAAGAGAAATCGAATTAACATAGAAACTTATCATCTCTAACCTTTTGCGGCTCTGATGATAAACTGTTTTTCTCTGCTTGTGAATATTTCCAGCATTTCCTGTTTCTGCTTCAGGTAAGTTGGAGGCTACAACTATTTGATGGTGAATATGTGGGGTTATGGGAATAGGCCTTGGGTGGGATTGTGGTCGGTGCAGACTCGTTAGGCCAAATGGCCTCTTTCTGCACTGTAGGGATTGTATGTACACTGAGGAAGAATTTAGCATTTAGGGAGAATGCTCCTAACCAGCACGAGTTTTGGACTGTGGGAGGAAACTGGAGCACCCAGAAGAAACCCACGCAGACATGGAGAGAACATGGAGACTCCGCACAGACAGTGACCCAAGTCGGGAATCGAACCCAGGTTCCTGGAGCTGTGAGGCAGCAGCGCTAACCACTGTGCCACCACACTGCACAGCTTATGGTTGATCTCCTGCAATCCTCTGAACCTTGTGCACAAGAGTTGCTGTTGTAAATCCCCGGGCAAAAATAGAATACCATTATAGTGTAAATGCAGTAACATTGTCTGTTGTCATATGACTGTAAGCTACTTGGTCAGATGTCATGTGATCAAAGTGTCAAGAAGGCCTCCAAACAGTGTTGGCAACCTGAATGGCTGATTGTCCAGCAGAGGCCAGGAGAGTTCTTTAAGAGAAAACACCTCTTGCTCCTTCTAGCCCCTGAAGAGTAGAAGTTAAAAGAAACCTCAGGCATTTTCTGAGTGGCCTTCATCGCCTCAAGGATTGGTGACTGGGCCGCATGCAGACTGACCATTTGTGTGTCAAAATTGTAATTGGGACCCTATACGTTTATCAAGGACCCCAGTTTACACATTGCTGGAGGCTGCTGTTTGAAATGGGCCATTGTTCCAGCTACCTATCTCAGCATCCTACCCATTGCCATTGGGCCATTTTTAAAGAGGTGGGGGGAGGGGTTAATGCACCAGTATCATTTTCTAGTTCTGCTGCCCTGTATATTCCAGAAAGAGGATCTTAAAACCTGCCCAGCGAGAGTTTTTGCTGCTTATGGCAGCAGCTAATCTCTTCCATTCGGTTAGTCTCGTAACATGTCTCAAATTAACTGCTATTTAATTTCTGTGGATGGAAGTTTTTGGAACTAACCAAATAATTTGTGGTGTTTCTGATCTTCTTAGAACTAACCAAATAATTTGTGGTTTTTGGGATCTTTGTGGTTGGAGTTTCATGTATATTGACTTCTCCTTATTCAAACCTAAGGCCCCTGAAGAGCATCTGTAACCTGACATCTAATTCACATTCTAAAATTTTTGCTTGGTGTGTGTATATCACTCGGAGTGTGAAACGTTCATTCGGTAATTATTTTGATTTCAGCAATAAGCCTCATAACTACTCTTGGCAGCACGTGTTTATCTGGAAGCCTTCGGGGAATATGTGTACTTATTAAAATAATTAAGATATCGGAGCCAGAACCATCTGTCAGAACGTACTACAGTGGCAGTAATTTAGCTTAAACTGAAGAAGGAGAACCAATGGTAACTTGTACTTATATAGTGCTATTGCAGAATAAAATGTTCCAAGGTGTTTTACTGGACTTTAAATCAGATAAAACTTGAGACCTATAAGAAAACATAAACTTGGTCAAAATGTTTAGTAGCTTGAATGAGTGTGTTATTAAGAACAATGCTTTTTAATTTGTTCATGCAATGAGAGTTTCGCTGGCAAAATCAACGTTTGTTACCCACCCACTAATTGCCTTTGAGGAGACGGTGATGAGCAGCCATCTTGAACTACTTCAGTCCGTCTGGTGTAGTTGCACCCACAGGAGGGGAGTTCCAGGTTTTTGATCCAGCAACAGTGAAGGAATGGTGATAGAGTTCCAAATTGGGATAATGTGTGGCTCAGAGAGACACTTGCTGGTGGTGATGTTGCTCTGTGTCTACTGCCATTCTCCTCCAGGTGGTAGAGATCACGAGTTTGGAAAGCACTATTGAAGGCGGATGGGCAAGTTGCTGTAGTGCATCTTGTAGATGCTACAACACTGTTGCTATTGTGTGCTGGTAGTGGATGAAGTGAATGTTTAAGGTGGTAATGGGTACCAATCAATGGGTTTACTTTGCCCTGTTGTGTTGAGCTTCTTGAGTGTTGTTGGAGCTGCACTCATCCAAGTAAGTGGAGAGTATTCCATCACATTCTTGACTTATGCCTTGTAAATGGTGAACAAGCTTTGAGGAGTAGAGATTTCCCAGCCTCTCACTTGTTCTTGTAATCACATTTTATGTGGCTGGTCCAGTTGAGTTTCTACGAACATGGAAACACAGTAAATAAAAACAAGAGTAGGCAAAGACCATATGATCCATGGAGCCCACTCTATCATTCAAACAGATTGTGGCTGATCATCTACTCCTCTGCCATTTTCTCTCATTATCTCCATTCTCTTTGATGCTTTTAGTACAAAGATCTTATCGATTCCTGTCCTGACCACGCTCAATGATTGCGCTCCCATAACCCTCTAGAGTAAAGAATTCCAAAGTTTTGTCACTCTGAGTGAGTGAAGCAATTATTCCTCAAATGGCTTACCCCTTTTTCTGAGACTCTGTCCCATGGTTTTGGGTTCACCAATCCAGGGGAAGCAGCCTATTCACATCTATCCTGCCACACTGTGTAAGTTTCAATGAGATTGTCTCTCATTCTTTGATAATCTAGAGAATATAGGCCGAGTTTCCTCAATCCCTCTCAGAAGTCAACCACACCTTCCCAGGGTATCAGTCTGGTATGTTGCATTCCCTCTATAGCAATTATTTCCTTCCTAGAATAAGGAGACTAAAACTATCCACGCTGCTCCAGGTGCGATCTCATCAATACTTTACACAATGGCAGCAAAACACATTCACTCTTGATCAGTGGCAACCACCTAAGATCTTGACAGTGGCGAATTCAACAATATTCAAGGGGAAATAGGTATGTTCTGTCATGCTGGAGGCGGTTATTGTCTGGCATTGAGTGTCCCAATGGCACTTAGCAACTCAAGCTTGAATATTGTCCAGGCCTTACTGCATGCAGACTGTTCAGTATCTGAAGATTCACAATTGATGTTAAACACGGCGCAATCATCATCAATGAATATTCTGACATGATGATGGGGGAAAGTCATTGATGAAGCAGTTGAAGATAGACAATGAGGAACTTCTTCCACAATGTCCTAGGTTTGTGATAATCGACCTCCAACAACCACAACCGTCTTTCTTTGTGCAAAGTTGGACTTCCCCTGAGTTTTCCCTTAATTCCCATTGGCTTCAATTTTGCCAGGGCTCCTTTTTGCCACACTTGGTAAATACTGCCTTTATGTTAACAGCAGTCAGTCTAACTTCATCCATGGAATTTAGCTCATTTTACCATGCTTGGCTGAAGACTGTAATCTAATCTGGTGTTAAGCGCCCCTGGCGGAACCCAAATTGAATAGGTTATTGCAGAGTAAATGCCACTTGATAGCACTGTCAAGGACAAATTCCATCACTTTGTTAGTGTGTGTAGATTGATAGGGCACAATTCACCGATTGGATGTGTACTGCTTTTGCGGGCAGGACATACCTGGACAATTTTTCCGTATTGTTGGATGGATATCAGTGTTGTATCTGCACTGTAACAACTTGGCTAGGGATATAGTTAGTTCCAGAGCACAAATCTTGTATAGCCAGGATATTTTCAGGGTTTGTGTCATTAGGGTTAGGGTTAGGGTTGAAGTATCTAGTGCCTTCAGCTGTTTATTGATACCCTGTGAGGTGAATCAAATTGGCTGAAGGCTGACATCTATGACGCTGGGGATCTTGGGCAGAAACCAAGATGGATTATCTGCTCGGCACTTCTGGCTGAAGATTGTTGCAGATATTTCATGATGTGGAGATGCCAGTGTTGGACTGGGGTAAACACAGTAAGAAGTCTCACAATTCCAGGTTAAAGTCCAACAGGTTTATTTGGTAGCAAATGCCACTAGCTTTCAGAGCGCTGCTCCTTTATCAGGTGTGTGGGGAGTCTCCCACTCCCCACTCACCTGACAAAGGAACAGCACTCTGAAAGCTAGTGGTGCTTGCTACCAAATAAACCTGTTGGACTTTAACCTGGTGTTGTGAGACTTCTTATTGCAGATATTTCAGCCTGAAATTTCTGTCAGCTGAATGAGCCAGATTGTGATATCAAGAAATGACTGGAGACACTGGATACTGCAAAGGCAACTGGCTCTGACACCATTCTAGCAATAGTGCTGAAGACTTGTGCCTCAGAACTTGCTGTGTCCCTAACCAAGCTATTCCAATGCAGCTACAACGCTGATGGCTATCCAGCAATGTGGAAAATTCCCCAGATATGTCCTGTACACAAGAAACAGGACAAATCCAACCTGATGAATTACTGCTCCATCAGTCTACACTCTATCATCATCAGAGTGATAGAAGGGCTCATCAACAGTGGCATCAAGTGGCACTTAGCAGTAATCTGCTCACGGATGTTCAGTTTATGTTCTGCCAGGGCCACTCAACTCCTGACCTCATTGATTCAAACATGGACAAAAGAGTGGAACTCCCAGAGGTGTGGTGACAGTGACTGTCCTTGACATCAAAGCAAGTATGGCATCAAGGAACCCTAGAAAGAACGGAGTCAATGGGAATCAGGGGAAATCTCTCAGCTCTTTGAGTCATACCTGGCATAAAGCAAGATGGTTGTTGCAGTTGGAGGTCAATTATCTCCACTCCAGGACATCACTGCTGGAGTTGCTGGGTGGTGTCTTAGGCTCAAGAATCTCCAGCTGCTTCATCAATGACCTTCCTTCCATCATAAGGTCAGAAGGGGTGAAGCTCACTGATGACTGCACAGTGCTCAGAACCATTTGTGACTCCTCCTGAAGCAGTTCATGCAGTAAGGCCTGGACAATGTTCAGGCTTGGGCTGACAAGTGGTAAGCAATATTTGTATCACACAATGACCATCTCCAAAAAGAGAGGATATAACCATTGCTATCAATGTTCAATGGCATTACCATTGCTAAATCCTCCTCTATCAACATCCTGGGGGTTACCATTGACCAGAAACTGAACTGGGCTAGCCATATAAGTACTATAGCTACCAGAGCAGGTCAAAGGCTAGGAATTCTGTGGTGACTCATGGAAGCAATGCGTACCATCTATAAAATGTACTGCAGAAATTCACCAAGGTTCCTTAGACAGCACATTCCAACCTATGAGCGCTACCACCTAGAAGGACCGAAGCAACATGTATCTGGGAACATCACCACCTGGAGTGCCCCCTCCAAGTTAGTCACCATCCTGACTTGAAAATATATCACTGGTCTTTCAATGTCATTGGGTCAAAATCCTGGAATTCCCTCCCTAGCAGCACTGTGATTGTACCTACACCTCAGGGACTGAGGCAGTTCAAGGAGACCACCTTCTGAAGGGCATCTAGGGTTGGACAAGAAATGCCGGCCTAGCCAGCAATGCCCACAACCTGTAAGTGAACAAAACAAAATGCACCTCACCAGATGCAGGGCTCATGATGTCAGAAAGGTAAGATGTGGAGGGATGGTTGTGGTGGCAGAGGTTGGAGACCCAGAATGACAGCATCCCAAATGATTGATTTTTTTTGTCAGAATGTTGGAGGATTTCTCTTGGATTCGCAAAAATATTCTGAGACTGACGTTTATTGAACTTTTTGGTGGTCTTTCGCCTATGGAACTGGGCAGCACAAATTGAAAAATGTAGAGAAGGTGCCAATCTCACCCAGAATAAAGACTGTAAGAGACACAATTGAAACAAAACAGTGCCCTCTATGGTAGCAACTCTGGTAAATACATTTATCGTTACAGTTAAAATGCCCAAGCAGAGCAGCGATCATGAGGAAAAAATGGTGATAGATATTTTATCTATCCAAGACTAAATTGTGACGTTAAATGTGAGAAATTGGAAGTGTGCACGAATGCATGACTTTCAAAATATAGATATTCAAAGACTATGGCATTTAATCTGCTTTTAGAAGGAAAAATATGTTTCTATCCTTGTTATTTCCTTCAGCTAGATTTTCCCAGAAACTGCCATTATATTACTGGCCTCAAACTCTAACTCTGTCTAATAAATTCAATCTTCTGATGGAGAGCTCTGCAGATTTTCTGTCTGACACACAAAGATAATAAAGCAAAATTTCACAGCTGCTCATATCTCCTCATCTCCACTATCTAGCTCTGACTTGTTGCTTTCCACGAATGCATGGGAATCAACATCTTCCATGGAATATGGTTTATCATTTCTGCTTATCTTTACGGCCTTCAATATATATTCTTAAACATATATTTATCTAATTATTTGTTAAAGGCAATCATTTTTGCAAGCTGTGACTTGCATTGCACCAAAGCTTATTCTAAACCTAAATTACAGCTGTTTTATTAACTTTAAACAGTACAACCACTAAATAATATTGGCCAGGATGGTAAATATAGCAATAAAATGCACCTTATTTATGGGGAGAAAAGAGCAGGAACATTTGCTTGATATTGGCATTATTGCAAGACAGCAATATATTTTTAATGTGTTTTGCTTCTCTGGCAAACTCTGAAAAATTGTTTTGCCAAATTACATATAATCCTGTCAGTAAAAATTGTTAAGAGCCCAGAAAATATAGTTATATATTTTGTGTTGTGAGACACCAAAGCTTTTAAGTCTCTTACATGTCTCTGATGCCAACAAATAATAAATATTCCCTTCATTATGAATTACAATTACATTTTTATTACCAAGATAGCGTGCTGACCTTGTTAATTACAAATAATATAACAAACTACACTGTAGCATCCTACTTTTTTTTGTACACTGGCACTGTACAAATGCAAGTTCTTCTTCCCATTGAGTATTATACCAAACAACAATAGAAAGTTAGTGCTGTGCACATTTTTCAACTCAATAGGCGATGCCTGAAGCGGCGGCAAAGGGTGTAGCTCCCAAGAAAGGGCTGAAGAAAGCGGTCACCAAGAGGCACGCCAAGGGCGAGAAGAAGCGTAAGAGCTGCAAGGAGAACTACAGCATTTACATCTGCAAAGTGCTGAAGCAGGTCCATCTGGACACTGGCATCTCTTCCTCGGCCATGAGCGTCGTCAACTTGTTCGTCAATGACATCTTCGAACAGATCGCCTGCGAGGCTTCCCACCTCATCCGCTACAGCAAGCAGCAGACCATCTCCTCCAGGGAAATCCAGACCACCGTCTGCCTCCTGCCGCCCGGCGAATTGGCAAAACATGCCGTTTCTGAGGGCACCAAGGCGGTCACCACGTACACCAGCTGCAAATAACGAGCGCCTCTGGACAAAGACCGACTGCGCTCAAAAAAAACCTCAGTCGTTGTGGTAGTAACAAATAAAAGGTTGATTCAATAAATGAATATGCTTAGCTGCTATTTGCTCCCCTCAGTGTCATAACTCAAGCAAATATGTCAATTGACAGCAATTCACTTTTATAGTTAAAAAAGGATAGAAAACAAATTATTGCTAATGCTGGAATCTAAAACCAAAAGAGTTTTTATGTAGTTATGATGAGTTACTTTTATGATAGATTTGTGTGTGTTGAAGCCGCTGTGTTGAATTTGCTCTCTACTTTTCATAGAATCATAGAATCCCTACAGTGCAGAAGGAGGCCACTCAGCCCATCGAGTCTGCACCCACCACAATCCAATCCAAGCCTTATCCCCATAACCCCACATATTTACTCTGCTAATCTCCCTGACACTAAGGGGCAATTTAGCATGGCCAATCCACCTAACCTATACATCTTTGGACTGTGGAAGGAAACCAGAGCACCTGGAGGAAAACAGTGCAGACGCGAGGAGAACGCGCAGACTCCACACAAACAGTCACCCGAGGCCAGAATTGAACCCAGGTCCTTGGAGCCGTGAGGCAGCAGTGCTAACCACTGTGCCATTGTGCTGCCCCAGTCAGTAGCGGGATGCATACCAATGACATGACAATCAAGTCAATATGAAGAAGACATGTTGTTGAAAAAAAGTGGGAAGAGGAACATTTGCCTGTAATTTTACACTGCAGATAACATAACACTCGGAACACGGCAACTGCATTTTAAGGCTGATGAACTCATTGGGTGGGATTTTACAGCCTCGCTCGGATGAGATCATAAAATCCGCCCAAGGCCAATGGAGATTTCCGTTCCGGGAACCTTGCCCGCCCTGATTTCGGGGTGGGCGAGGTGGTGGAGTTCCAGCCATTATTTCCTCCTGAGCAAAACATAACAAAATATTAATTGACATTGAAGACACAGAAGCTATAGGAAGAGGCCCACAATGCCCAGCATCTGTCCTGCCAGCAAATCCCTCATTAATTGCTGCCTTTGGTATGGGTTCCAAATGAGATCTTTGCTGGCTTATTTTTGGTTTTGTACAGCCCATCAAGAGAACATTAATTTTTATGTTATAGAAACGTGGAATTCTGTTTTTATCTCTAAAGAGATTATAATTGTTTCTCCTGTACCTCATAATGAAAACAATATCTGGATTTCTCTCTGCCGTGCACTGAAGACCAAATAATTACAGCTATTAAGTAATATTTTTTTCCCAATCAAAACCTGCCGGCTGAAAACTTCTTGAATGATTGATTTAACAGTCCGTAAAATTGACATTTGTGTTTTGTGACTGTTTAAAGGGAGGGATAGTCACAGTAATGGTAGTGAAGTTTATAATGAATGTAACACTTATGTATATTGCATGAATTGTGTATACCATACTGGGCCACCACCTGCTAAAGTCTGCAATTGCAATCATTTAACTTTCCGTGCAGAATCGGATGTTAACATGGAATTATAAAAGATCAATAAGATGTGGAAAATGTTTTTCAATATAATTATGTCATGTGTGCATGTAGTGTTAATAAGTTTCAAATTTGAATTGAAAGGAAGATTGTGTGGGCAACTCGATAACTCAGATCTGTGCCAGCCATTTCTCACATGACTTATTCCCAAGCGTGGTCATTGGGAATCGCCTGGCAGGCTGCAGCCTCTTTTCTCCTGCAACAATGAGGGAGTGTGATTGGAGGGCAAGTCAGGACAGGCTCTCCTTATGTACCATCTTGTGGCTAACTAGAGCACTAACAGTTTTTCAAATTATTCTCTCAAACAGGAAATAATTCTGAACAGAAAGGACTTAGAAAATATACGTAAAGCATAAACAATTCAATTTGTATTACCTTTAAACAGTTAAATATTATTACCTGCTGATCTTTGCAGTTTGGCTGGGTGAAAATAATGTTTTTTATTGACTTTTTCCCCTCCATTTTGTGCAAAGCGTGGTGTCCTATAAGGCAGAATTTAACACCCCGCCCCCACTCCTCAGCAGCAAGTTTGGAGGAGAGGGGGTATTTAATCAGATGGCAGAGTGTGGAATGGGGACACTAACTGATTCTAAGGCGGGAAGACTCCAGCATAATCCAAATACTAATTGAGGTCCAGGTTGGCCCTTAACTGTGCCCTTAAATGGGCAGTTATGCCCGCAACGGCCTTATCCCATTAGCATGCCTTATTAAACACTTCCTCAACCTGCCCTGTCACCTTCAAAAACTTATGCTCATCCAGTCCCCAGGGTCTCTCTCCCCTCCTGCACTTCTTTTAGAATTGTACTCTTTACACATAGCCTCATAAACTCTCTTATCTCATCAGCAAAAGCCAGGTAAGTTAATTAAAAACAATTGCCTTTAACAATTCCCTGCTGGCTTTCTTCAATTAGTCCACATTTGTCTAAGTGACTTAATTTTGTTCCTGATTATCATTTCACAAGTTTCCCATAACTGAGGATAAACTGACTACCCTGTAATTGCTGGATTTATCCTAGAGCCCTTTTTTGAACACTTGCAATTCTCTAGTCCCCTGGCATTGCCAATGTATATAAGGACAATTGGAAGATTATGACCATCATCTTTGTAATCTCGACCCTTTTTTCAGTCAGTGTCCTTGGATGCATCTCGTCAGGCCTTAATCTTTAGTCACCTTTCTGATACCTTCTCTTTATCCATTTTTAGCTCATTCAGTGTTTCAACTACTCTACCTCCTATTTCACGATGACTTTGGCAGTATCTTCTTCGTGCTAAACCCTGATGCAAAGTATCTCCCATGTATAAATTCCCATCTAACTCCCATGTATAAATTCCCTTTCTGGTTTCTTATCAGTTCCATGTATCTTTTTAATGCCCTTCATGCTTATAGAAGACTTTTGGATTCCCTAGCCAACTTTGTTAGTCAAAACCCTATAAGGGATTAAACATGGGAAAGAATATTTTGGTATCTAAAGAAGAGAAATTAATTATTTTGTACTTTTTTGCATGTGTCCAAACAAATTTGTATCTTGTGTTAACTCAGCAGAAACAGCAAGGAAAAGAAAATCAAGATTGATGGTGTGAAGTTAGTTGGTATGGTAAGTACCTTAACTGTGAACTTGCTAAGAATAAAGTGTAAAATTCACTTCCCCATTTTGCTTAACCACAGTTTTATCTTGATAGCTTCATTAAGGTTCCCTTCACTCAAGAGGATGAATCACAGGGTGGGGGGGTGAGGGGGGTCGGGGGGGGGAGGGGGAGGGGGGGTGAGGTGGGTGGGGGGTGGGGGGAGGAGGGGCGGTGGTGGGGGATGGTGGTGGTTTCTCCTAGCCCGAGCGCTGCTCGAGTAGCGCAGCGGGCCGGGAGACATCAGCGGAGGCCATTTTGTAGACTTACTGCTCGGATTCACGGTCTCCGAGACTAAGATTTCCAGCATAACCAGTCCGGCGCCGGAAATCGGCATACAGCTGATTTCAATCTGAAAATCGGCATTTGTATCCAATTAGCGGGCCCGGGACTGAAGTCTCTCCACCCGGTGCCAAGGGGGCGGAGTCTATTGGGGGGGGGTGATCAGTTGGGAGAGGGGAACTTGCTGCCATTATGCACTTGAGATGATTGAGAGAGGGAAGGAGGAGGTGGACTAGGTTGGCAATCTGGGTGGGAGGGGGGAGGCTGGGGTGGTCACAGACTGTCAGTGGGGGTCAGGACTGTCTGGGTGGGGGGGGGGTGGGGGCAGGAGGCCAGTAATGGAGGGGTTTTGGGGCTGGTCAGCAATTGGGGGGGCCACTGCGCATGTGCTGAAAGATTGACACATACATTGAAAGATCGGCACGTACGAAATGGCCCTCTCAGCACTATGCTGCCAGCCTCTGGGCAGGAATAGGCCCTGCCCCCAATTACCAGAGTGAATCCCGCTGGGGCATTCTAGAATGTCAGAGATTCATTCTGGACATCACGCTTAAAATAAAAACCAGGGGGTTTACTCCCATTTTCCCGCACATTGGGAATTTAGAATTTTTTTGGGTGAATCCTGGCCTGTTGATCTGAATGAGATTAGCCTCACCTTGTGGCACAGATGAGTTTTGCTATCAACCTATTTGAAACAGGGTGACATCCCCAGACCTTCATAATGACCTCCTGGGCAGCACAGTGGTTAGCACAGCTGTCTCATAGCACCAGAGACTCAGGTTGATTTCCAGCCTTGGCTAACTCTCTCTCTGGAGTTTAAGCGTTCTCCCGGTATCTGTGTGGATTTCCTCTGGGTGCTTCAGTTTCCTCCCACAGTCCAAAAATGTTAGGTGGATTGGCCATGCCATTTGCTTCTTAGTGTCTAACGATGTGTAGGTTCGGGGAATTACCCATGGTAAATATGTGGAGCTACGGACATAGGGCAGAGGGGAGGACCTGGTTGGGGTATCCCTTCAAAAGTCAGTGCAGACCTGATGGGCTAGATGGCCTCTTCCTTCACTGTAGGGATTCTACAGATTCATCACCTTATCAAAAGTAGTGGCACTGTGTGCTAAGAAAGGCAACACTTGTGCAAAAGGTGATCTGTGGGAACGTTGACTCGAATTGAACCTTAAAACCTGGAGCTGTCAAATGACTTGTTATCCATTGTGTAAATATCCCCTTCCAATATTTGTAACTAATGTAGTCAGTGTTACACTTACAGTGCCATGAATGCTATTTTGTGATCTTGTCAGCTTTGATGAGAAAGAAGATACATAGCACATTATCTTGCCTCTCAGAAATATCCCAAAGGTCTTCATGCATTGTGAAATACTCAGAACTGCAATCACTGTCATATATAGACAAATCCACCAGCCAGGTCTGGTTCCATTAATAGAAGTGGAATAATGTCAAGTTTATCTATTTTGGTGGTTTTGATTGACAAAAATGTTGGTCAGAATACCAGGAGAACTCCATTTTTCACTTCAAAATAATACTTTGGGACCCTTAACATCCAACCAAACTCTCACATTGCCCAGGTTTACAATCTTGTCTGAAGGGCAGCACCTTGAGCAATATTTCCTCCGTGCTTGAAGTTGAAACCTAAAATAAATGTTCAAGTACTCATGGTAATTGAACCCAGAACTTTTGACTCTGAAATTCAAGTGCAATTAATTTTTTGATTTTGATTTGATTTGTTATTGCCACATGTATTGGCATACAGTAAAAAGTATTGTTTCTTGCGCACTATACAAAGCATACCATTCATAGAGAAGGAAAGGAGAGAGTGCAGAACATAGTGTTGCAGTCTAGCGTGTAGAAAAAGATCAACTTAATGCTAAGTCGGTCCATTCAAAAGCCTGATGGCAGCAGGGAAGAAGCTGTTCTTGAGTCGGTTGGAATGTGTCCTCAGACTTTTATATCACACAAAGCCATACAAAGCTGTGAAACAACAGAAAGAATGTTTTCTATAGTGCATCTGTAAAACGAATACCTTGATGAAGTACATTGTGCTATTGTGAGAGTCAATCCAGTTTTCCAGACTAAATTGGATTAAGGTCTTTCAATGCTTATAGCACCTGCTTATAGACAAATTTGGGCATTAGTGACCATGTAGTTAACCTTTGGTTCTTGAGTTTAAAAAGCTGCAAATTATTTTTGATGCTTTGTAAAGTCTGTCATTGTAACTTATAATAAAGGAATATAATTGTTAACTTTATGTTGAAGATTAGGAGATGCATAATATGTCATATATTAGATATCACATGAAAATGAATTAGTGGGTCACATATATCTTCTACTGAAATATTATTTTGTTTAGTCTGTAGGGCATACAAGACAGCTTCGACCTGTTAATACACCTGACATGGGAGTACACAATCCTAACAGAGTATCTTGCTACGGTGAAAGTAAGTAAAAATATAAAATTATAATGTATATTAATTGCACTATAATTGCAAATAGAGAGCAGTAAGTAGTCTAAATTAGAAACAAAGGTTAAAACAAAGTTGAACTCTTTGTACTTGGAAGGAGATGAACGATTATGCTCGGTAAAAATAGTTAATTCTGAGCACTATTTTAAGTTAAAACAAAATTGCAGGGCACACAGATATGATAAGAGGTAAGTTCATGGCTAACATCTGAAGCTGTTCTTCATGCAGATGGAGTTAATATCTAAAATAATTTTCAGCCTCCAGTGGAAACAAAAAATGAAGGAGGTAAGGAGGTAGATGGTAGATAGGAGGTTTTTAAGTTTCTTTGTAGGACTGAACCAGACAGGTCAAATTGCTTCTATCTTCTGGACCCAACCTAATTTTGAATGGATGCGACAGCCTATCTTACAGCTGAGTGCAAATTCACAGTCAACACATTTTAATCCATGGATTATTTCATTATTCATATTGCATCTCCTCCCTTTTCCCTGATTTAATTTTTTTTCCAGCTGAAAGGATTCAACAATTGTCAAAAACTTGTTGGGTAAAAATTGGTTTAGGCCTAATTTTTGGATACATAACCAAGGAGCTGCTTCAGCAATTTCGTCCCCCTACCCCAACCGTCAATCTGAGAGTTTTATGATGATTAACCCACTCTCTGGAATTCCTTCCCACATCTCTGCCTTGCTTCATCTCTTTCTATATTCAAAAATCTTCTCAAAACCATTTCTTCAACCTTTGGATGTTTCTAGAAACACTCCTACCAAATTCTGCCTGACATCTAAATAGTAAAAGTGCAACATTACGTAACAAATAATGTCTGGCATTAACTGATCCCTTGAAAGGTTGTAGGAAAAGTGCTCACGGATTTACATTACTGGATCTAACGATTTGACGTTATCGCTTTTGTGTGTAGATGGTCTCAGAAACTGGCGAGACAGTATGGACTATCTACATCTGCCGGAAACCGAGCTTCCAGAGGAGGGAGATGATGAGGCAGGAAATTCAAGAATTCAACAGAATAGAGTTTTGCCCAAAGTTCCAGGGAATAACCACACTGCTGGAAAACTGCCTACTTTGAGAAAAGCATGTGACATGGGTTCTGTTTATTCACAAGTTAAAGAAAATTCCCGCCAGGAGAACGCTATTGAAGACTCGTTGTATGAGAGCATTGAAACAAAATACGAAGTAGATCATATTAATCTTCAACGTGATAGGCGATCAAAATCTGAATGTGAGGCTAATGAACAGGAAGTACCTTTAATGTCTCAAAGGCAACTGGCACCTGGTTTAAAGGAACCAGCTGTAAACATGAACGTACCAGAGTATGCCTCAATTCTGAAAGCAAAGAAGAAAGACAAGATGATGAATCGGGAGAGCGCACCTGAAAAGCAGCCAAGGAGAAATGTAAAGAATGGCTGTGTGATGTTACCAGGACTTCAAGAACAATTAAAATTGAAAGAAAGATCTGCTGCCTTTTCGCAGGCTGAGGTATGTCGTTTTCCTCTTCATTTAAAATTGCCAATCTGTAGTTTTTCACAAAAATTTATTTTTCCTAAGTAAAAGCTTCCATACATACATGAAATCATTCTTTCGATGGCTATCCCAAACAGTGTTAAGCTGTCCAGTTGTTATAGCCATATGATGCAGGATTATTTAGTAATCACAATGTATCTGCAAACACTCTCCTGAATGATTAAAAATCTCTGTTGTATTGTCAGTCTCATCCATTGGCCATGGGTGATACGTGACACACTTCCCCCTCAGAACTATGACATTTACTAACCAAAAGGAACATATTATTGAGTTATCTGCTAAACCTTTATGTCCCTGCTTGCAACATGATTTTAATGTAATACTCTTAACGTAGACATATCCAGGTCTGGTGAAGCATATCAAAGGCCACTGAAACACAAACAGCATTCCTTCGCCATCTCGCTACAGATTCACCAGGGGCTGCATGTGCCATTTCCGCTGCAACTACTTAATTGAAAAAAACAACAGTACTTATCAGAGGAATTTGTACAGCAGCTTGATCCTTTTACATTCGACCTTTCTCCCTTGGACAATCTAATTACTGTCTTTTTCTTTTTTTTAATAGCCGTTGTCCATGGTAAGATGGTTACAATAAGGTCTTGTTACTTTGCATCAAATTAACTGGAAAGAAATGACGCCACCCCACCCCCCACCCCCACCACCACCTCCCCACCCTCCAGTCCTGTAACAGGGGTGGGCTGGGGAGGGTGCATTGGCTGGCTTGCATTTCTACTGATGTTGTTCAAAATGGAACATGGCTTATTTTAAATTCTAGTTCAGGAGTGAAACTCTGTAATCACGTAGTAGCAAAAGCACACGCTTCCCTGGTGACGGTGAATAAATTAAAGCACTGATGACCCTGTGGAGATGCCATTCCTTTTTATTGGCAGAATTATTAAGATTGAACTGCAGCGTATGAATCTGCTGAAACATAATCATTCACCTAGTCTTCCACAAAGGCTGTGTGTGTACCGCCCATTTTATAATTAAGTTTCTTTTGGAAACGGCCAGTGGGAAATCTTTGCCTTTTTTAAGAATTGGAATATCTCCTTAAACCCGCTGTTTTAAGACAATTAAAGTCTCCTCAAAACATAAAAGCCAATTTGAGTTGTTCTAGATTAAAGTGTTGTTTATAGTTTAAGCTTTTTTTGTTGCTTTTAAAAGGCAGACTTGTTTGTAAATTGGACTTTGCTCCTTTTGGCACTATGCCTCTTGTGTTAAAATGGCAATCAGATGTTGGCAGCGCCTTTTAATCTGTTTTACATTCCAGAATCACAGTTCTGGGATACAAGGCAGCCTGAAGTCTATCACAGAATGTGAAGCAACAAATTCGCTGGAAGAATATAGGGAGAGGACTGCATATGTCAATTTAGCCGAAGGGCAGCCAAATGCAGATAATGCCTATTTTAAGGTATGTGCACAAACTAAATCAGAACTTTTAAGAACCATTGCTGATCATTTTGACTTGACCAAATGGAACAGCACAAACAAGCAAATCTGTTATTTTTCCATTATAATTTTGATCTTTTGAAGATTTTTTTTGAGCAGGCAATTATATTTTACTGCTTGTTTTCAATTTGATTTAATTGCTTGTCGTACTTCATCATTTTGGAAATTTGATGGATAACAGCAGTTGGGAAGCAGAGACAGGCTGATCGCCAGCCTATTTTGTGGTCCTGCATTACATTTTAATCCATTTGGAAATGACAATCTAACTGTCTGCCTACAGTTTCAAAAAATAAAATTGTAAAAGCCACATTCTGTTGTCAGATTAGTGAATCTTACTACAATGTTATTAATTTGTCAACCACTCTAATCGAAGTATTCAGCAACTTATCTCACAATTTCCTCCGCTAATATATTAGTTGGAAGAATATCAAATGAACATTGTTTCCTAACTTTGCCAACTAGACTGTACAGTTTCCAAACTGCTTGAGGAACACTTTATTAGTATTCCTTTATTCATTTTTTTTGTTAATTTAGATGTATAAGAGCAAATTTTCCAAGTCCCATGCTGGCAGGGGGGAATAGTGCTGCTGGTTAGGTAGATCAGGAAATTGTGGGATTGCGATCCTAGATTGTTCATCCCTTTAATGGTGAGGTTCCCAGAAGGTAAGGGCCAGAAAGCTGAACCTGCTGACAGCAGATGAGGAACTCTGGGAGGGAATGAAGCTCAAGTATCCAAAGTCAAAGGAATATCAAGATTTTTCTTTCATTCATTCGTGGGACATGGACTGCATTTATTGCCCATCCCCAATTGCCCTTAAGAAGGAGGTGGTGAGCTGCCCTCTTGATACAACTGAGTGGCTTGCTAGGCCATTTTAGAAGGCAATTGAGAGTCAACCACATTGCTATGGCTCTGGAGTCACATGTTAGACCAGACCAGGAAAAAAGACATTAGTGAACCAGGTGGTTCTTTTCTGATAATCGACGATTATTTCATGATTATCAGTAGATTCTTAATTCAAGATATTTTTTATCAAACTCAAATTCCACCACCTGTCATGGCGTGATTTGAACCCTGGTCCCCAGACCGTTAGCTGAGTTTCTGGATTAATCATCCAGCAATAATACCACTAGGCCATCATCTCTCCATAATGGGCTACGACTTCAGACTGGAGGAGGTTACTGGGAGAAGGATGAGGAAATCCCTTGAAGGAATTTTTAAAATGAGGGCAAGGATTTTGCTTTGGATGTGTTGGAGACCAGGGCTACAGTAATGCAAAACATAACTGATGTGTTAACACATTGTCAAGATGGTAGAGCAGATTACCAGTATTAATACAGTAAGAAGTCTCACAGCACCAGGTTAAAGTCCAACAAGTTTATTTGAAATCAAGAGCTTTCAGAGTGCTGCTCCTTCATCAGGTGAGTGTATTAATACAACAGTAGTCCAGGACATACTAGATGGAGAATGTGTGCACAGAAGTGAGTAGGGTGCAAAACGCCCTTTTTTTGAGGTAGAGAAAGTTAGTCGATCAAAGTTCACTATGGTTTTTCAGCATTACAGGCTTTTAGCCAATGTTTTGTCCATTCTGCCTCCACAATGGCAGATAAAAGAATGAGTTATCAATTCCCAGGCTGGGGTGAGCTGGGAGAAGAGAAAATCATAAGGAACATGCAAATAAAGTCCTTTGGTATTGTTCCTTGGCTTGTTTAAATATTAATAACCAGAAAAAAAAACACTGATTGGTCACTAGCAACTGAAAAATTCAAAGGTCTGACAGTCAAATAGATACATTTGAGCACGTGAAGGACTGAAGAGAATTGGTAAAGTTGAAACTGGGAGGATTTTGCGATTTCAAACTTTAGAGATCATAAATAAAAGCAGGAATTCTTAGAAATTCCTCCAGTGGAGTGCTGAAAAGATTGCTGTTTAGAAATAGATTGATGTTACCTACAATTTATCTGCTCAACTTGCATATTGTATTAAATTTACTCATTTAAATGAGTAAATTTCTCATTTCTCATCATGGCTTAATATCAAAAAGTAAAGAAAAAATATATTAACAATTAGTTGGAATTTACCACCTCGTTAATCTCTTAAATACAATGCTGCATTTGTTTCCAGTTTAGCAATGGTTTAACAATCTGATGGAGACTTGGGATGGGGTTTTTCTGTCCCTCCTGCCGTGGGAATCGTAGTGGCCCTGCGAGGCAGGAGGGGGTGGGGGAGTGGGGGGGTTGGTGGAGGAGTTGGGGGAGTGGGGGGGGGGATGGGAGGTGGGGGGGAGAGGGGGGGCAGGGCAGACCAGACCATGCAAAGGTCCATTGATTTTCCAGTCTTGGAGCGAGTGGGGCCAGAAGATCCCTCCTGGCTAGCCACGTAGGTGGTGGCAGCAACGTGAGGGGTTATGTTCCAAACTATGGCCACAAACCATCTTTCTAAGCGTTCATACCGATATCAAATTTTCATTTGAAGGCGCCAGCTCCTGTATTGTCTAACAGGGTAAACTGATTGATAGGGTTCCCCAAACCTTGATGATCTGAGCCATGTTCAGGATTGCAAGATTCCATGACAAGTGTTGTAAAGTCGTATGAGAGTACCAGTGAGAGTGTGAATGTGGGATGTGTGTGCATTAGGAATGATGTCAACCTAAGCAACTTGTGGAATATCAAGCTTGCCTTCACTTGAGCTTTTATTTTGTGTGCTGAAACATGTGTTTGTTGCTGGACTGCAGCTGTTTGTCAAATGTATTTGATATCTGAGTAATTTAGTTGGCAGGGGAAATATATATGTTTGCAGCAGAAATGATTACTTGCAGTTGTGCAGCTGTACAAACTGGAACATTGCACTATTTTTGTAAATGAACTCTGCCCTCTCTTCAAATTTAAGGAACAATAAATTGAAAAAATAATAATAAATTTATTTAATCTGGCAAATATTGAAAACCAAATCCACCTCAGTTAAGTGACCAAATTCTACCCCCTGTTTCCTGCCAAGGTACTTCATCTATAATAGCGACTCAGTGGTATCAAAAATGAACGTTCTGATGGCGAGATTTGGGGTCTGGGTTAGAGGGCCAGGATAGTCAGTGTCCGGTGAGGGTGGAGAAGAGGGGAGAGTATCTACAATGAGGAGTATCTCCAATGGGCAGAAGTACACGCCTGATCAGTAAAAGCTGTGATGTGGAGATGCCGGCGTTGGACTGGGGTAAACACAGTAAGAAGCCTCACAACAACAGGTTAAAGTCCAACAGGTTTATTTGGTAGTAAATGCCACTAGCTTTTGGGGTTTGCCCTTTCGTCAGGTGAGTGGAGAGTTCTGATCACAAACAGGGCATATAAAGGCACACACAGTTTACAGAATACTGATTTAGAATGCGAGTCTTTACAGCTAATCAAGTCTTAAAGATGCAGACAATGTGAGTGGAGATAGCATTAAGCATAGGTTAAAGAGATGTGTATTGTCTCCAGACAGGATAGTAAGTGAGATATTGCAAGCCCAGGCAAGTTGTGGGGGTTACAGATAGTGTGACATAAACCTAAGATCCCGGTTGAGGCCGTCCTCATGTGTGCGGAACTTGGTTATCAGTCTCTGCTCAGCAACTCTGCACTGTCGTGTATCGTGAAGGCTGCCTTGGAGAACATTTACCCAAAGATCAGAGGCCAAATGCTCGTGATTGCTGAAGTGTTTGCCAACAGGAAGGGAACATCCTTGCCATAAGAACGTAAGAACGTAAGAAATAGGAGCAGGAGTAGGCCATCTAGCCCTTCAATAAGATCATGGCTGATCTGAAGTGGATCAGTTCCACTTTCCTGCTTTCTCCCCATAACCCTTAATTCCCCTGTCTATCAAAAACCTATCTACCCGTGACTTAAATATATTTAGCGAGGTAGCCTCCATCACTTCAACGGGCAGAGAATTTCAGAGATTCACCACCCTTTGAGTGAAGAAGTTCCTCCTCAACTCTGATCTAAACTGCACCCCACCCCCCCTTATCTTGAGGCTGTGTCCTCTAGTCCTGCTATCCTTTCTAAGCGGGAAGCATCTCTCTACCTCTACCCTATCCATCCCCTTCATTATCTTATACGTCTCTATAAGATCCCCCCTCATCCTTCTAAACTCCAACAAGTAAAGACCCAGTTTATTTAGTCTCTCTTCATAGTCCAACCCCCTCATCTCCGGTATCAGCCTAGTCAACCTCCTCTGCCCTCCCTCCAAGGCCAAAATATCCTTGCGCAAGTGCGGTCCCCAAAACTGCACATAGTACTCCAGCTGCAGCCTCACCAGTACCCTGTACAGTTGCAGCAAGACCTCCCTGCTTTTATATTCTATCCCCCCTCGCTATAAAGGCCAACATTCCGTTCGCCTTCTTGATCACCTGCTGCACCTGCAGACTGGGTTTTTGCGACTCGTGCACAAGGACCCCCAGGTCCCTCTGCACCGTAGCATGCTGCAGCTTTTTGCCTTTTAGATAATAATCCCTCCTACTATTATTTCTGCCAAAGTGGATAACCTCACACTTGCTAACATTGTACTTCATCTGCCAGGTCCTCGCCCACTCACTCAGCCTATCATGATGATTGTCGAGCGATGTTCATTCATCTGTTGTTGTAGCATGCTGTGCTGTAATGCCAGTTTAGTGTTTTATTTATTAGTGTCATGAGTAACCTTACATTAACACTGCAATGAAGTTATTGTGAAAATCCTTTTGTCGCCACACTCCAATGCCTGTTCAGGGATATGGAGGGAGAATTTAGCATGGCCAGTGCACCCAACCAGCACATCTTTCATACTGTGGGAGGGAACCGGAGTACCCAGAGGAAACCCATGCAGGCACAGGGAGAACATGCAGACTCTGCACAGACAGTGACCCAAGCTGGGAGTTGAACCCAGGTCCCTGGTGCTGTGAGGCAGTAGGGCTAACCACTGTGTCACCGTGCCATGGCAGGCAGGCTGTTGATTTCAGCAAATCCCTCTCTCCCAACTCCTGTCAGCAGCGCATTGTGCTGGGTTTGAGTGGGATGGTGGTGGACAGGTCGGCAAACATACTTTACATACCTTTTCTGCCGCATCCCCCCCCCCATCCCCCTAGCCAGGCCATTGAAAATACACTTGATGGGGGTCAAAAAACCCAGCTCAGTATGTACATATCCTAGGTCCAGAACTGATTCTGGAATGCAATCATTGAACAATTTATTTACTCTCAACAGCAAAGTTGTATCCTGTTCAAACTCCCATCAATTGCACGTCAGAATCTATTATTGTAACTACGAACCAACCTTTTTGTTTGGTCAGCCAGGCATCCATTGGGTACACAAACCTATAGTCCTATTTCAGAGTCTCCAATTGGAACAACTGAAAACTCCGCACTCACCTGAAGGGTCAACTTTTTCCTCGTCTGGGTAGTGCATGAGCACTCCATACAAATACCAGCTATCTACTCAAATCAACACAAGTGCAGGTTAGAAGAAAAACATACTGGGGTTCCCAAGAATGTGTCAGGATACTGATGAAGTTTAAAAATTATTACACTTGACAGAAGATCCCTGGTAAACGCCCCACTAATTGACTAGCAAGGAGTTTTAACTACCCGGCTCCTGCACTGTTGTTCTGTATAAGTGGGGAACACTTGTAACTTTGTGCTTTTTGGTCACCATTTCACATTGTGACAATCTTGCTGCCCTTTCTGTGGTCTGCCACTTAGCTCTTTGAATACTTCAACGAATCTTAGTAAATTTACACTCAAAGCCTCAGATAAGATCAGGTTTGTGAAGAGCAAATTTAGGACACATGTCCCGCAGTACTGCTTTCCACGGAGACGGATTTAACAGCTGGAACAAATTGTCAAGAAGACTGGTTGAGGACAGGATGCTGGACTCATTTTAAGAAAGAGTAAGATGCTTTAATGGAGATACAGCAAGATTGCTATCATAACACAACAACGACCAAAACTTGTACATTTTTATCGGGAAATTTATATGACACCTTTAATGTAATAAAGCATCCCAAGGCACTGCACAAGGGTGTTATAAATCACAATATGACACTGAGCCACATATAGAGAAATTGGGAAAGGTGACCGCAAACTTGGCCAATGAGGTAGATTTTATGATAGAATGACATGAGATAAGCTGAAGAGCCTTCTTCATCTAAGCTAATCTTGTGACCTTGTGGTATGATCAAAGTAATGAAAGTAGAGGCCCTAAAACAATACCATTATTTTCATAGCCTTATCGTGTCCTGCCGATGTGTTCTTGGTTTGTGTCTGTGTAAAATGTTGTAGGATTCTTGTAGTACTAAAGGCTAAATGCAGAAATTCCATGCAGCCTGCAAGGAGCATGGCTCAAAAAGCACAAAGGTCAGAGATCAGCACTGCGGTGTTGCAACCCTGCCTCCAACTCATGCACCCTTTAAGTTTAGCTCTCCAAGGAGACAGACTCAGTGAATTTAATTTCAGATGCTCACACTGTTTGGTAAGGCTTAGTGGAAAGAATATACATTTTTGCTCAAGTGTGAAATACCAAATGTCAGATTTATTAGAACTTAGTTGAATTTAAAATGCTAAACTGTGAACATACAAAAGAAAAAGCATGACAAACAGTCATTTATGTAGAGCCTTTTACATCAGCCCCCAGGCCATTGCAAAACACTGTGCAGCCAAGTAAACACTTTTGAAGTGTTTCCACTGTTAAAATGCAGGAAAGTAGCAGCCAATTTGCACGCAATAAACTCTCCAAAAACAGCAATGTGATAATGACCGGTCTGATTTGGTGATGGTTGAGGGCTCAAGGCCGCCCTAAAGCATGGAGATATTAACACCACTGACTGGCAGGAGAAGGCTACTCCATCTGGTCTATCAAGGTGCAAGCCGCTTGCATACCAGCAAAGCTGAATGGCGGCAGCAGAGGAAGGAGTAGGAAGCCAACCCAACCCGTTCAACAACATGCCCCCCCACTGCGAAAAAACTTATGGATCCAGAATTGGGCTCCTCAGTCATTGAAAGCCTCACCAAGCCTGACAGACATTATCCTCAATCTCGAGAGATCGCCAACGATTGGCCAGGGCACCAAGGAAAACTCCCTGCTCATCTTCAATAGCAAGAAGTCTCACAACACCAGGTTAAAGTCCGACAAGCTTATTTGATAGTAAACCCACAAGCTTTCGGAACACTGTTCCTTCATCAGGTGAGTCACTCACCTGACAAAGGGGCAAACCCCGAAAGCTTGTGGGTTTACTATCAAATAAGCTCGTTGGACTTTAACCTGGTGTTGTGAGACTTCTTACTGTGTTTACCCCAGTCCAACGCCGGCATCTCCACCTCACACCTTCAAAAGTGCCGTGGGGTCTTTCTCATCCACCTATGCACAAAACTCCATGATTTTCCATTAATTAATCCTAATATACCCAAGCCCAGAAATGGCCATAGAAGCAGTATCTGTGCAATTTAACTGCATTGATTCAAGCTAACAAGTCTTCTTGGGGTCAGATCTTGAGCACATAATTGAGGCTGATACTCCAATGCAGTACTGAGAGCATTAAGAATCAACTATAACAGGGACCTGTCAGGATAGACTGGGTGAAAGCAGATCCTTTCGCTGAAAGACAATAGCCAGGAGTTTATCACATGTCAGCATTTTAAACTGACCTGAATTCACAATTTTGTCTTGGTGGGATTTGAACTCAACCTCTGTATTGTTAGCCCACAAGATGATTGCTTGGCCAAGCACTTCTCTAAGATCAGTTAAATGCCAATATTGCTGTTTGCTAACTGTAATAGAATCAACTCAAATAAACTGTTTACACTGGCTAAATGGCCCATAACCAAAGGGTGCAAATTAGAGATTTATTCCCATAACAAGTGGTTAAGGTTTGGAATGCACTGCCTGTGGGTGATGAAAACAGATTGATTAGTAACTTTCAAAAGGGAATTGCATGAATTACATTGGAAGATGAGAACATAAGAAACAGAAACAGGAGTAGACTATTCAGCCCCTTGTGCCTGCTTTGCCATTAAATCAGACCATTCTCCTGCCAGCCCCCCAACCGCCAAATCATGACTCCCTGGCAAACCTTGTCTAATCTATCTTCAGCCACCGGGTTTCATGGGGTAGAGAATTCGAAGATTAACTGCCGTCTTGAAGAAGAAGCTTGTCCTTGTCCCTGTCTTAAATGGGAAACGCTTATTTTGAAATACTCCCTTCCGCCTCCGTTCTAGATCCCCTCACAGAGGGAAAAAGGGAAATGTCCTCCTGGCATCAACCGTTCAAGCCTCCTCAGAATTTTACATGCTTCAGTAAGATCACCTCTCATTCCTCTAAATTCCAGTGAATATAGGTGTTTCTTCACAAGCCAACCTTTCATCTTAAGCATCAGTGGAAGGAACCTCCTCTAAACTGCCTCCATTGCATTTATATCTCTTAAATAAGAAAATCAAAACTCTGTGCAATACTCTAGATATGGTCTTCCAAATGTATGAAGCTGTCCCTGTTTTTATGCTCCAGCCGCTTTGCAATAATGGCCAACTTGCCTTCTGAATTACTTACTATCGAGCATACTGTTTACTTCCTAATAACGTATTCACGTGAAGGAGAAGAATTTGCAGGAACATGAGGAAAGAGTAGGGAATGGGCCTAAGTGGATTGCTCTTCAAAAGAGTTGGCACAGACTTGATGGGCCAAATGACCTACTTCTATGTTGTACGTTTCTATGATTCTATAAACGTGTACCATATCTATTTTTTGTGTGAGTAAAGGGATGTTTTCCTGTTGTGTGATAAATGTTTGGGTGGTCCTTTAGACCACTTTCTCAAATTTAAGTTGTATGGTTATATTCATGCACGGGTGCCATGACCTTGCATGGTAGGCATGTGAAGAGGTTAAGTGCTTTGAATGTAAGAGGAGGAAAGGCAGAACAGATTATATGAAGAAACACTGCAACATCTGTACTTGGGGCAGCTACTTGGGTTGAAGGACAGTTCTTTCTAGTTACCTTGGAGCTTCCTTTAGGCCCATCATCTTCTATCATATTAGATTCCCAGGCTCTCTCAGTGTCATCGGAAACACTGACCTCCTCCGTTGCATCCCGCCAACCTTGCTGTCTCAGAAGAAAACTTTCCTCTCACTTATTTCCTGCAGCATGATCAAGTCTAAGTGGGGCAAAATCAGAAGCTTCCGTTTCCCTGGAAGTTTCCCTGTGCTGTTCGATTCAACAATGCTGTGATTAAAATGACTTCTAATTGGAATTTCGAGGCTCTACAACAAGTGGGTTGACACCAGCCCTGCAACGCCAGACTGGGCTACAATTGTAGAGCAATTATTACCTGTTAGCTACACTCAAATAGTTTCCGGTACCGATTTTTACTTTATTAAGCTGATTATGTAGACAAAAGTCAAGCACTGTTATATGGAACAGGATATAATAACACAATGACTTTTGAAGTAGTTTTATACAGTTAAACTTAAATCTCTGTAAACTATAGCTAGCTATGAAATATGTTTTAAAGCAGGCTACAAGAAAATGTTACAAAGTACTGTACTCACCAAAATATTTTCCAAATTACAGAGGGAAGGCTACAGCTTCAGTAAATCTCTTGACCAACTCCATTCACTCACAGATGAAGAGGTTTGTACTTTTAAATTTTGCTCATTCCTCCCATTTGCCTACTTACCTATCATGCCCCAAGCTGTTTATTTGTTTGCCTATCTATCTATTTCTATTAGTATAATTATATGTTTGATTATCTCCTGTCTATACCCATTTATCAGTAGTCACTTGACTGTACAGAAAAGAGGCATGGAGTTGAAACTTTTCATCTTGTACTCATCAGGACAGAAGCAAGAATGCCACATTTCAAAGAGAACAACAATTTGTACTGCATTAAAAACAGGTGCTATTTAGTTGGCAAGCTGACTGGACAAGATGTTGCCATGGTGAAGGCACCAGTGAGCTGTTGTCCCCCATACTCTTTTCAAAAAAGAATACAATGTCTAAACTTACTCCTTTTATCTGCAGAGGGCAGGTCCCTATAAATGAATGTATGCAGCTTCTAGCAAGGGTAAGTGAGCAACATTATAAGCCTGATTAATGATCTTAAGTTAGTTATTAGTGTAATTCTTGGCACACTCAGGATTGTTCAGTAAATGCTCCCAATAACAGAATCACTTCCAATTTTAGAAATTGGCTGGAATTCTCCGGCCATTCATGCCTCGTCACTGTTGCCAGTGAGAATGGAGAATTTGGCACTCAGCCACATCTCAGTTCGTTGCAGTTAGACCGGAAGAGCCGGGCTGTGGGTGAGGTGTGAGAAACTGCCCCTTATATTTTATAAGCACAGGCTGACTGAGTTCCATCAGTAATCTGCCTATTGCACATAGATGATGGGACATGCTGTTCGATACAGTCCATCGGTCATTGAGACATGTGGCCTATTGACCTGCTATCACACCAGCCCCAGTGTTCTCACACCATATTGCTCACCTGTGTGGTAAGCAGAACATTTTTTGGCTTGTTTGCAGCATGCTGTTTGTGGAAAACGCCATTCACATTACCACCACTAAGTAGCAGCAGCAGCATGAAACTGCTGGCTTCTCCTGTTCCTCAAATCTTTGAGCTACCTTACTCTTCCAGGGTAATCTGAGGCAGACTGAGCACTTCTCGGGTAAAAAGTAGTGGCCTCAGGATGATTCCTGAGTATTTGTGATACATATTTGGAACATAGCGTTCAATTCTTGTTGCCACACTACCAGAAGGACGTGGAGGCTTTTGTGAGGGTAGAAAAGATTTATCAGGATGTTGCCTGGCATGGAGAGCGTTAGCTATGAGGAGAGTTTGGAGCAACCTGGTTTGTTCTCACTGGGACGACGGAGGTTGAGGGGTGATCTGATAGAAGCCTACAAGATTATGAGAGGCATGGACAGAGTTGATAGTCAGAAGCTTTGTTCCGGGGGAAGAGTCAAGTACTTGGGGACATAGGTTTAAGGTGTGAGGGGCAAGGTTTAACAGAGATGTGCAAGGCAAGTTTTTTTACACAGAGGATGGTGGGTGCATGGAACTCATTGCCAGGGGAGGTGGTGGAAGCAGATACGATAGTGATTTTTAAGAGGTGTCCTGAAAAATACATGAATAGGATGGGAATAGAGGGATATAGTCCCCGGAAGGGTAGGGTGCTTTAGTTCAGTCGGGCAGCATGGTCGGTGCAGGCTTGGAGGGCCAAAGGGCCTGTTCCTGTGCTGTAATTTTCTTTATTCTTTGTTCAATAATCTGATCAGGGCAGCCATGATCCTGCAGGATAACTTTGATGCAATCTATTTCCGTATCAAGCTCACACAGGGAGCCATTGGCTTGGGCCTTGTTTACAACATTGCCGATGAAGAGAATCTTGAAGCACATTGAGCTGCAGGAGTCCCATAAACATAAGCCATAAAATCCCTACAGTGCGGAAAGAGGCCATTTGGCCCATCAAGTCTGCACCGACTCTCCAAAAGAGAATGCCAACCAGGCCTTCCCCTCCGCCCCATCCCCATAACCATATGCATTCACCATGACCATCCACTGAATCCGCGGACCTTAAGGGGCAATTTAATATAGTCAAATCACCTAACCTGCACATCTTTGGACTGTCGGAGCATTCGGAGGACACAGGGTGAACGTGCAAACTCCATGTAGACAGTCACCCAAGGTCAGAATCAAACCTGGGTCCCTAATACTGTGAGGCAGCAGTGCTAACCATTGTACCGCCCTGCCACCCCTTGTGTATATTGACCAGTGAAGGTAGCGTTGCAGTGGAAGTAGTAGAGAATCCATTAGCAGATTTCTGAACTGGTGTGTCATACTGAGGGAGCTCATTGGATCAACCCATTTCAAATGTTAATTTGAGCACAGGATGGAATGCATTTAAGGACGTTCTTACACAGATTCAAATATACCAAACATGTAATCGACATACCATAAAAGTGTAGGAGGTTGTGAACATGGCAACTTGCGCAGTTGAATTCAGTTTTAATGATACAATGTATGCCCAAATGGTGTTGCTATTGCTTCCTTCTAATCTCAGCCCTCATGAACATTTTCTGGATAAAATTAGTAGTCACGTGGAAAAATGTGGGTTGATTAAGAAGAGCTTACATGGATTTCTAAATAAGAAATCATGTTTGACCAGCTGGAGTTTTTTTGAGGGTAATTCTGTTGATGTGGTGTATATGGACTTTCAAAAGGCATTTATATCAGTGACGCCCAACAGACATGTGACAAAAGTTACAGCTCCCGGGATTACAGGGACAGTAGCAATGTGGACACTTAAACTGAAATACAGTGATCCAAACTACCCTGTGGGATAATGGTTTATCTTGATCCTATCATTGCTCGCAGTATATCGTGTTTGCCCGTAAATGGGTTAAAGGACACCACTTTTCAACCCAGAAAGTTTTCAGTCTTACTGAAATCACCCTGGAAGAGTAAGGTATCATAAAAATTGGAGCAAGAGGTGAAGATAGCTGCTTCACACTGCTACATGCAGTGGCAACGTGAGTGATGTTTTTCACTAACAGGATGTTACCATCAAGCCTAAAACTGTTCTTAGTGCCTCACAAATTAGTAATATGGTATATGAATGTTAATGCTGGCTTGAGGGTAGGAATGTAGGCTGCACGTCCAATGGTTGGCAGATCATATCAAACAGCTCATCCCTTCAGCTGTTTGCAATAAACTGAGCACTGGCTATTCTCAACCAACGCGTGCTTGCAAATCTCAGAACGTAATGACTAATATTAGATATGATTCTGCGATTGGGAACCGCTTGCTGAATAATCCCAAGCGTACTAAGAATTACATGAACGACCGATTTGGGGTCATCTGTCGGGAACGTAGCTCACCTATGCTTGCTAGAAGCTACCTGTATTCGTACACCGTGACTTTTCCTCTGCAGGCAAAAAGAATGGGAGAATTCTCCGGCCTCCCGGCTGCGTGTTTCTCAGTGGCAGGACATGGTGCACTGTTCACTGGGATTCCCACTGCTGTCAGTGGGACTTCTCATTGATGTCACTCCACACCGCCACAAAACCTTCGGAAGGGGGTGTGGTGCCAGCGAAACGGGAGAATCCCACTGGCATGAACAGCCGGAGAATTCCCCCAGACAATTACACCTTTCCTGGAATAAGCAAAAGCCTTGGTGACAATAGCTCCCCTGTGCAATTGCCCTGACAGCATTGTGACCTGTCACAGCCAATTTGCCACCAACCAATCAACACACCTTTTCTCGAGCAGTATAACTTGTTCCCTTTGAAATTTGGCATTCTTGTATCTATCCCAATGAACGAAAGACAAAATCTTCGCCAGCCTCTATCTTTTTTCAGCAATACTCTTCTACCAATATGCAAGTCTATTTATTGCTCATGTTTCTGCCTGTATATCTGTTAGTCTGTAGGTGTCATCCTTGGCTCAGTGATAGCACACTTGTCTCTCGAGTGGAAAGGTGTGGTTTCAAGTTGCTTGTCACAGATCTGAGGACATAATCTAAACAAACACTTCAGTGCAGTACTAAGTACAGTGTAGACCCTTGAATGAGTTGTTAAACTAAAACCCTATCTGCTCTCTCAGCTGGGTGTTGAAGATCCAACAGCACCATTTAGAAGAACAACAGAATATTCCCAATGCACTTTCATTGCTGTTCATGAACCCTTTGCTGCGTGCAAATTCACTGCTGCATTTCCAAGTACTTCATTGATGGTAAACTGTGTTGTGACACCCTGAGGTGGGCTGGATTCTACAGCCTCCCGTTGGGAATGTTTTCGGCGTGGAATGGCGAGTAAAATATGATGGGTGGCTAACCCACGACCTTCCCGCCCTCTCCCAACCTGGTGCCCATAATGCAGCAGGCATTGAAATAAGCCCTGTGCCCACCACTTACTAAAAATAATTAACAGGCAGTTGAGCAGCCAGTTGGCCTGAATATTACCCTGTCTAGGCCATGGTACGGTTAGCGTGGGCAAGTGAGGGAAGAGTCAGAACTATTTTTAAACATGTTATGTATTGTAAACCAATTCATCTCTTTGTAATATGTCACATGGTTACATGGTGACATCAGTATTTGGAAGATTTTCCCTCCCTTCTTTTCCTGGACTGCAAGCGAGTAACACCCATCTAACAAAGCTCCCACTAACTGGTTAAATAATCTACTGTATAGCAATCTTTCCATTCTTTTTAGCTTAGCTATTAAAGTGAGCTGATCAGTAAACAACAATACACAATTCATTTAAAGGTCAGATAGAAGTGGTGGGTTTTTTTTCCAAAAATATACTTTATTCATAAAAAAAATTCAAATAAACTGTTGCAAATATACAGGGCTTTGAATTGCAAATAGTGCAGAATCAAAACATTTTTACACTTTTACACAAATTACACAATACTTAAAGCTATATACAGGCCTCAATAAATTACTGTGTGCCGTTATTGCTCAGATTGGCGCACAGTTATGCAGTTCGAGGGTATCCTGCAGTTCCCGGGCCCTCGGTCTGCCTCAGTTAAAAAGCCATATAGTGTGGCCTTTCCCCATTGTGCCTTTGCAGCGGCTGCCCCAAGCTTCAGCGTGTCCCTCAGCACGTAGTCCTGGACCTTGGAATGTGCCAGTCTGCAACACTCGGTTGAGAAGTGGTGGGGTTTTTTTATTCATCTGTGGGATGTGGGCAATGCAAAAAACATTTGTTGCCCATTCCTAGTTCCCCGAGGGCAATTGACAGTCAACCACATTGCTGCGGGTCTGGAGTCACACGTCGGCCAAACCAAGTAAGGATGGCAGATTTCCTTCTCTAAAGGACATTTGAGAACCAGATGGGTTTTTCCCGACAATCGACAGGTCATCAGTAGATTCTTAATTCCAGAATTTTTTTTTATTGAAGTCAAATTCCACCATCTACCATGGCAGGATTCGAACCCAGGTCCCCAGAACATTAGCTGGATTAATAGTTTAGCGATAATACCACTAGGCCATCACCTCCTGCGAGGTGTCCTTTGCACTTGGAAGACACCACAACCTCCTTCACCACCCCCCCCCCCCCCACCCAAGATGATACCCTCTTTTTGTGTACCCATGACCCCTGAAGCCCATTCCCCACCCCTCCTAAAAGCCCTTGACTTCACTTAGTCTGGGATCCATTGTTCTTCTGCTGAGGGCCTGCTTGAAATCCTGGCAGCACCCCCTCCTGAGTTCTGAGACTGCTAGAACGGCAGCTAATCCTACCACTGCAGGACGGAAGTTCCACTGTCTACTTGTTTAGGCCACCCCCAGCCTGTTATTGCTGTGGGACGGCCTATTTTTACATTGCTGAGATTGAAACTGACCTTTGTAACAAGCGGAGCAAACGATACCAACCTACCGCCCACACCCTCACATTCTGTAAAATTCAGCCCATTTCTTTCATCCAATTTATCTCAATTTCTTTGCATGTTTTCTTATAATAAAATGCCATAAGCCCACAGTACGTACAATCCAAACTTGCTGCGACTTTTTCCAGACAATGGAAGCACAGTGGCACAGTGGTTAGCACTGCTGCCTCGCAGGTTTACCTGGTGTTGTGAGACTTCTTACTATGCTTACCCCAGTACCCCAGATGCTTACCGGCATCTCCACATCATGGCCTCACAGTGCCTGGGACCCAGGTTCAATTCCACTCTCGGGAGACTGTCTGTGTGGAGTTTGCATATTCTCTCCGTGTTTAAGTGGATTTCCTCCAGGTGCTCTGGTTTCCTCCCACAGTCCAAAGATGTGCGGGTTAGGCAGATTGACCATCCTAAATTGACCCCAGTATCAAAGCAGTTGGCAGAGTCAATATGTGAGCTATAGGATCTGGTTGGGATTGTGGTTGCTGCAGACTTGATGGCCTGAATAGCCTCCTTCAGCACTGTAGGGATTCTGTGATTCTATATGTGGAAAGGTATGTGTGCATACAATCATGTGAGATTTTGTACTGGGATTATAGAAAACAATTTTCCAAAGCTGAATGGGGCAATAGGTTTTCAATTGTTGTAAATAAGGTCGCAAAATTTGTGTTTTAATAATGTAGCCCCATCTCTGACTTTCCTTCACCACATGGAAAAACGATAAGCTTTGCAAATGTTCCACTGTTAGGATATTTACATGATGCCACATGAGTAGCAGGATATCTATGGAGTCGAGACTCTATTTGAATGAAAGCAGTGAAGCTAAGCAATCTGAGACGCTTTGCAGGAACTTGATTTCAACACCATATGCAGGGTGACTCGGATGCTAATGCAAGCCAGGTTTAAAAAGTGTCCAAGTGGTAGTATGTTGGACTTCCTGTATAATTTCTGAACTTATTTCAAAGCCCTTATAAGGCTAGAATGCTTCTGCCAAAAACTCTGAATGCAATATGTATGTCAGCTGTGCATTCCGCTATCAAAACTGCAGTAGCACCAGAAGGTTTAAGGAGCTGCTTTGGAGAAGCTTTGACTGAATAGAAACAGCCTGTGCTATCAAACCATCACGATTGTCACATATCAGCATCCCAGATTCCTTTTCCAATCACTTTAGGCCAAAATATCTTCTAATGTTCGACGTAGCATGGAAATGGGCCATTAAAATAGATTTAATTATTGGCTACAGGACAGGGTTTCCTCCATGTGACATTAGGGCAGAAGTTATTGTTGCTAATGTCATTGTTCAAATGCAACAAGCTAAGTTCATTTTGCATGGAGCCATCAGCCCTTTTAATTGAAAGTAGCTAATTCCGCTATTAAAATAGCCAAGGCACAGGAATTTGGTATGGATGTGTGAAAGATTCCTCTGTTACAACTGAAAAGTAAACAGACAGTTTAATAGTTAGTCTGATCACATTCACGTTATCAGCTAAGGCACCCCAGCAAGTTTTTAAGTTTATGTATTATTGTCACAAGTAGGCTGACATTAACATTGTAATGAAATTACTGTGAAAATCCTGTAGTCGGATACACAGAGGGAGAATTTAGAATGGCCAATGCACCTAACCAGCACGTCTTTCAGGCTTTTGGGGGGGGAAACTGGAGCACCCGGAGGAAACCCATGCAGACACAGGGAGAACATGCAGACTCTGCACAGACAGTGACCCAAGTTGGGAATCAAATCTGGGCCCCGGCGTTGTGAGGCAACACTGTTCAATTGTGTGAATATATTTTATTTACTAAGAGCTGTTGTATTTGGAAAATAATTTCTTGAAGCTGTAGACAAAAGTATTCAGATTGCAAGTGTTAAATCTTTAGCTGTTTAACCAGCAATTTGATCTGGATAGAAAAACAACATAAGAGCAGGCCATTCAACCCAACAGTCTCTGCTGGTGTTTGTCTTCCCCACATTTAGATGTTCTAACCCCATATGCCTTCCTTCCTTTTGTCCCTTTATTACTACTGGCCAGAGGATAGAATTGTGAGAGAGAGACGGATGCTGTTCTCTGTAGCAAAGAGCAAGAGTCCAGATAGCTGTGTTTCCTGCCTGGTGCCAGGGTTTGGGACATCTGCTTAGGGTTGGAGAGGAACTTGCCATGGAGCAGGATCTGGTTGTAGTGACCCATGTCAGTATGAACAACATCAGCAGAACTAGGAAAGAGGTTCTGCATAGAGGGCATGAGGAGCTAGGCACTATGTTAAAAAGCAGAACCTCAAAGGTAATCTCTGTATTGTTTCCTGAGCCACATGAACATTGGTATAGGGTGCATAACTTAGAGAAATGAATGAGTAGCTGAAAAACTGGTGTGGGAGAAATAGGTTCTAGTTCATGCAGCACTGACACCAGTACTAGGGAAAGTGGGGGTGGTCTAGACCTGAACATTCCTGGACTGGTAGAATCCTACAGTGCAGAAAGAGGCCATTCAGCCCGTTGAGTCTGCACTGACCACAATCCCACCCAGACTCTATTCCCGTAACCCCATGCATTTATTGTAGCTAAGGGGCAATTTAGCATGGCCAGTTCACCTAACCTGCATATCTTGGGCTGTGGGAGGAAACCGGAGCACCCAGAGGAAACCCATGCAGACACAGGGAGAATGTGCAAATTTCACACAGACAGTGAGCCAAGCCAGGAATCGAACCCGGGTCCCTGGCACTGTGAGGCGGCAGTGCCAACCACTGTACCACCCCATGTTCTAGTGTGCCGCATAACTAGGTTATTGTGACAAACAAAAGCTCATGCTGTAAGGGGTATCATATTGGCATGCAGAGAAGATTGTCTATTGTGCTGTGAATGATTCTGTGAAACGGGCTAAGTGAGTTAGAAAGACCTAGCAAATGAAACATAATGTGGGAAAGTGTGAAATTGCCAATTTTGGCAGAAAAAAAGAGAAATAAGCATACTGGGTGGGGTTTTCCTGCTCCGCCCCAACACTGGAAAAACTCGCCCGAGGTCAGCTGACCTTTCCTTTGTTCACCCCTCGCCCACTCCAATTCCCATGGCAGGTAGGATGGTAAAATTCCAGCCATTATCTCAGTAATGGGAACAGAGATGCAGAGGGATGTGGGTGCCTAAGTGCATGAATCACAAAAGACTATTATGCAGGTTCAGCAAGTAATGAGGAAAGCTAATCGAGTGTAATCACTTATTGCGTGGGGAATTAAATACAATAGGGAGCTTGTGCTTCAGTAATAAAGGACATTGGTGAGGCCAAATGGCACAGTATTGGCCTCCCTATTAAGGAAGGATGCAAATGCATTGGAAGAAGTTCAGAGGAGGGTTTGCTAGACTAATAACTGGATTGGACAGGTTTTCTTATGAGGAAAGGTTGGACAGACTAGGCTTGTATCCACTTGAGTTTAGAAGAATAGAAACAATGTGATTAAAACTGACAAGATCCTAAGGAGCCTTTACAGGGCGGATGAGGAAAGGATGTTTCTTCTTGTGGGAGAATCTAATACCAGGGGCCATTGTTTAAAAATAAGGGATTTTCCATTTTGGACCAAGTAGGGGAAGTTTCATTTTACTTCATGCTGAAGGAAGAGTCCTAGTCTTGCTGCCAACAGCAGTGTTTTTCTTTGTTAATTCATTTTTTTATGGGATGTGATCAGCATTTGGCAAGGTCTGCATTTGTTGCCCATCCCTAACCATTCATGGTACTTCAGAATATCTGTGGCAAAGATTGCCACTTGAAAATTGGAATCTTCAGCCATAACATTGCAGCATGGCAAAAATAATTGAACAGTTTTGGTGCATACACCATTTCCTTTTGGGATGGGCATTCACCAAGTTTGTTCACCCAGTAATTAATGGTTGTAGCCTAGATTTTCCTCTGTGGTTACACCAATGGAAGACAACAGAAGCTCAACAGGATGATTATTCCTCTGGTTCTCTTTCCTCTGGCACGGTGGTTAGCACTGCTGTCTCAAAGCGCCAGGAACGCCGGTTTGATTCCCAGCTTGGGTCACTGTCTGTGCAGAGTCTGCACGGTCTCCCCATGTCTGCGTGGGTTTTCTCCAGATGCTTCAGTTTCGTCCCACAGGCTGAAAGACGTGCTGGTTAGATGCATTGGCCGTGCTAAATTCTCCATCAGTGTACTCAAACAGGTACTGGAGTGTGGTGACTAGGGGTTTTTCACAGTAACTTCATTGCAGTGTTAATGTAAGCCTACTTGTGACAATAGTAAATAAACACAAAACTGTCATTTCTGGCATTTTCCAGTGGGATAATTTCCCAATATTTTTGTTTTAGTAATGCTGTCAACAGGGACTCTTATTTGTCCTTGGTATCCAGTGTTACTCTGATGATAGGGAGACTATCTAAATTTTAAGACGTGCCAACAGTGGAAAGTCAAGTCAGGTAAAATGTGTGGCTGATTTTTTTCTGTCAGTTAACTATTGGGCTGATTCAGTTAAAATTACCCTGGATTGTTCTCTGCTGCATCTACTCTAGCAAGAGAGATTAATCATTTACTCTTTGAGATGACTTTATCTTGTGCTGATTTCCCTCAGCTTTTCCCTCTAGAATTAAAACCCTTTGAAAAACATGTTTCAGTCCTTTTCTCAAACTACTCTCCCCTAGAAGGGTACAATTGAAGTTGAAGGAGTACAAGGTACTCTGTGGCTTGTGTGGAAAACCCATTCATGGCCACAACACTTCTTTCAATACAATGTCTTTGCAATACCTATATTCAATCAATTGGCTGATTACAATCATGTAGCAGACACTAAGCAACATCCAAGGCCTAGGATTCAAAATGAATGATGAAAATTCCCAGCTACACTTCTCGAGCTGAGCTAAAGTTCTTGATGATGTTACTTCAGACAGTATTTAAAATCGTAACATGGGCTATCTAAAAATGTATTTGCAAAAGTTCATGATGCAGCAAATATTGCACCAGTTGTAGCATAAACTTGCTAATTCTTTCAAAGCAAAATTTCAGGACAAGCTGTCCCTGGATATTCTGAGGACTAAGTCAGTCAGATAAATATCCAAAAATACCGCATCAAGGATAACTTGAAAAGGGTCACGTACCAACTGACTCAAGAACAGCTTCTTCCCTGCTGCCATCAGACTTTTGAGTGGACCTACCTTGCGTTAATTTGATCTTCCTCTACACCCTAGCCATGACTATAACACTTTATTCTGCAGTCTCTCATTTCCTTCTCGATGAACGGTATACTTTGTCTGTATAGCACTGCAAGAAACAACATTTTTCACTGTATGCTAATACATGTGACAATAATAAACCACATCAAATCGAAAGTTTTCAGATTGGTCCTTTGGACCCCAGGATTTTTGGAAAGAAGTCTCAGGGGATTTAGATAATCATCACATTAAAGTTCTGTGTTCTTTGTAATTGTTAATTTACTAACATTATAGTTCTATGCTATTAAACTTTAGAAAATCACTCTGCAAAGTTTTCCTTTTTGGTAGTTAACACCATGTTCTCTGCATATTAAGACGTGAGGTCCTTGAGAGTGTGACAGTATCTGCAGGCGATACAGCGCACAGAAAAGTTTAAAAACTCCACTCCAAAAAACAATTCTGGTTTTCTTCCAAAATGATGGCATTAGGCTAACACTGTGCAATAAACAAAAAAAAGGTCAAAATGTAAACTCAGCTTAACAAATAATATTATTTAAACATTCTGGAATGTTACAGAATAAAAAAAGTCTGCTGAGGGTTTTTAATCTCGGGCCCATTTCTCTCATCCCTTTATTGTTCCATTTTCTTCAAGTAACAATCTATTTTTAACAACATCCATGGAGTTGTCTTTAACGACAGCTTACTGTAGAGAATTCCACATTGGAACTGCCATCTGTCTCAAAAATTAATTCAAATCTCTCATTTAATTGTTTTGGTAGTATCTTAAATCTCTGATTTATCATTAAATACCCATACGTAATGGTAGACTAACAAACATGCAGCTCAATTACTATGTTTTTTTTAATCATTACATGTTAATTAGTGCCTAAGCCACAGATATTGATAAACAGGATTACAACAACAATGGGGTAATTCATAGCAAATCCAAAAAGGCATTAATTCATTACGTTTAAAGCATTAGGTTCAAGCTTCCCAGAAGCTAACACTCCATACCAGATGTAGAACAATTCCATGTGTTTTCAACTGTTTAGCTACAGACACCCAAATCCATTTGTCCATATGCCGAAGGATTTAGGGACACTTGTACAGAATCACAGAAAGTCAACGTGCAGTTATAGCATATGGATGGGAAGGCAAGTTGGCCTTTATTGCAAGGGGGTTTGAGTAAGGAAATCTTGCTGCAGTTACTTAGGGTTTTGGTGAGATCGCAGCTGGAATACTCTGCAAGGTTTGGACTCCTTGCCCAAAGAGGGTGTTATGAGCTCAGTGCTTCCGGTACAGTGCCTTTATTAGAACTGAATATAACATAGCTGCCCTCAGCCACATGGCAGAGGTCACACGACTATAGCAAGCCAGATAGGATCTTTATACATGATTGTATTTCAATACGAAGTGCCACTCTTTTCATAACAAAAGACAAATTTGCATGCAGTATCATGTAACTTTGAATTACCAAGTTAGCTACTGTTCACCCACTCCTCTGCATTTCCAAAGTGTTCATTGTTCCATTCAGTCTCTGCACATGTAGTGCATACATAGTCATTAAATCAAAGAGATGCCTTAATGGTACTCATGTGTTGTCATTGGCTACTTGGGTGATCTTCCCTCTGAGTGTCATTTGTGTGGCACTTGTTGCCTTGGTAACTTGTTCCATTTCTGTTGTTCGAGACCAGTGGATCTCTGGGAATGATGGTGGTTCTTTACTATGTGCAGCTGATGAGATGCCATCTTCCTGATTGGTTACTTGCAGTGAAGGAGCAGCTTCTCTAGTTTGTGTAGCCTGCAGTCACGCCAATATATTTGGTGGTTCATGTCCATCGTATATGATTGTGATAACAACTGCTCTACGTGTGTCTCAAGTTTCCACGTGGGCTGATTCTTGTTGAGAGCATTGAAAGTTTGTACCCTGATTTCCTCTCTAATGCTCAATTCTGACAATGGTTTGGCAGTTTTGTCAAAATGAAATTTGACTTTCCATCATTTCACCTTGATTTTTGTTTCACTCCGGCTTGTTGCTCTTTCTGGCTTGAGTAGCATTTTTGCCATTGGGAGAGTAGCGGGAATGTGATTTGACATTAGTCTTTGAACTGGACTACTTTCCATGCCTTCAGTCAGTATGTTTCTCCACCCAAGGATTGCCACATATATATTTCTGCTAGATTTGCTCAATGTTTTCCTTAAGATTTTCACTGCTGGCCCAGCCTTCCCACTCAACTGGGGATAGTGTGGAGTTGGTGTACAGTGTTGAATTTCCCAATCCTTTGTGAAGTGGCTGAATTCTTCACTGTGATGAGTGCCAATGGCCCTCAGTTCTTAAATGTCTCGAATGCCTTACTGACTGAAGTGTGCTTTCAGCAATTCTACAATCTCACCGGTCGTCGATTAGTGGTCTACCGTAAGAAGATAATCTGTTCCTGCTATAGTGAGGAGATTTACTCCCAGCTTTATCCCTGGTCTGTCTTGGATGCCATGTGTCATCAGTGCTCTCTTGCTTGCTTAATTTGGTCCTCGTTGCAAGCACTAAACAAGCTGTTGTGGTCCTTAACTTCATCACTCTTGTTTGGCCCGTAGAGCACTTCTCTTGCCTTCCTCAGACTGGACTCAATTTGTTGATGACTTGCGTGGATGCACATCAGCATCTCTCCTGTCACCTCCTTGGAGCTAATGACCCTATTTCCTTTGTACAAGATGCCATCTTGGCCTGTCAATTTAACACTATCCGTAATATGCTCCTGTGACCACAGACGGGCTGTTATGTCCACAGCTGTATCGTTGACCCTCTGCAACCATATGATCATCAATACTACATGCAGCACGTGAAGAGTTGCATCCTGTGGTATTTCCCCCAAAACCGCCCCCCCCCCTCCCCCTTGATGGTGTGATGTGGCAGAGGCAACCTGCCATTGGCTGGTGGCAGGATCTTGCAGGATCCGCCATCAATAGGTTTTCCCATTGTTCACAATCTCCGCCACTGGGGAACCCACAATAGTGGGTTACCATTGGTAGGACAAGCTGGAAAATCTCGGGCAATGTCCCTGAAGGGTTAATGACTTTCAGAACATGCTGAGTTGCTGCTTCAACTTGAATCTGGAAGATTTCACATTCTGTTTCAGCATTCTCAACCTTTTCCAAAGGGAGTGCTGCATGTGCAACGTACAAGTGTTTCCCTTGCCATGTCATGCCCGGTTGATGGGTGGAATTCTCCCAAAAAAATTTGAAGTGCCAAGTTAACGTAAAAACTGGAATAAATGCTGCTGGTCTTTTCAGCGGGATTTTCAAAATGAATCTTCCAGATTCTGTGCATCATAGAGTGCCCTGGTGTGAATCTTACTAAAAATCAGAGGGCAGGGCCTATTCCCGCTGGAGAGGTTGGCAGCATAGTGTTGTGTGGGCCACCGTGCTATCTGTCATAATGGAGATCGACGCATGCACTGTAATCTGCACTGCTGGCCTCCCAATTGCTGGCCAGCACAGCAACACTGCATCACTGCCCCTCCAACCCTTCCCACCCCCCAACCTCCCCAACTGTGACTGCTGGCCAACCCCAACTAACCCCCCCCCCCCCCCCCCGCCCATTCCCCCAGGCCTGCCTCAATCAGCCCTTCCCTCTCACTGTCGCTGATCCAAAAATACAGTGTGGTAGCAGGTCGCCCACCTCTAGAAGCCCAGTCTGATGCCTGGTGGGCAGTGCCAAGATGCCTCCAGGCATTGCCACTTTGCCCTTTGGGTAGTGCCAGAAGGCCAGGCTGGCACTGCCCAGGTGACACCTCCTCCCTTATCCCCAACATCCTGGGGGGGCCTCCATGGCCTCCCTTCACTCCAGTGGGGACAGGCTGCCATTAATGGGGAGCTGTTGTAAAGCACTGGTAGAGGGGCCAGGCTGGGGAGGTTAGTGGGCCTGGAGACTTCAGTCCCAGGTCCGCTAATAGGATTGAAATTAGAATTTAAATATTTTAACCAGCTCAATGCTTAACAAGTTTCATGATTGCTTGTAAAGACTTGCTATTCAGCCGGCCTACACTGCACTGTCTACTTATCCTGTGAGTGTCATGCAATGTCTGTCTATATACTCTGTGCCTATCTCCACTTCACTTGGTGAAGGAACTGCGCTCTGAAAGCTTGTGATTTCAAATAACTATGTTGGACTATAATCTGGTGTTGTGTGACCTTTCATCTTGTTAATTTCAACAGGAGCTGAGAGAGGAAAATTAACCGTCGTTTTGACTCGCCCAGTTTATTTGCTTTCCTTGTCAATGCTTTTTCTGAGCAGATTTCTGCAGATCGGAACCTTGTGTTCCGCTTTCCGTAACTGTGCCTTCTCTTCAGCTCTTCAAAACTCGATCTCTGCTCCACTTCTGACCCCATGTTATGAGCTCAAATAGTATGGTGCTTTTAGTACAATGTCTGTTATTAGAACTGAATGTAACATGGCCGGCCCTGGTCTGTGCCTCGTGGCAGAAGCCACATAACTAACGCAAGACAGTCATGACGTGACTTATAATACATGATTGCATTTCAATCCCGAACAGAGTGGGCGCCACAAAGATTTGCTGGATTGATTCCAAGGATAAATGTTGTCCAGTGAAGAGAGATTTGAGTAGAATGGGACTATGGGGCGACATGGTGGCACTGTGGTTAGCATTGCTGCCTCTTAGAGCCAGGGACCTTGGTTCAATTCCCGGTTTGGGTCACTGTCTGTTTAAAGTTTGCGTGGGTTTCCTCCGGGTGCTCTGGTTTCCTCCCACAGTCCAAAGATGGGTGACACAGTAGGACAGTGGTTAGCACTGCTGCTTCACAGCTCCAGGGTCCTGGGTTCGATTCCCGGCTCTGGTCACTGTCTGTGAGGAGTTTGCACATTCCCCTCGTGTCTGCGTGGGTTTCCTCCAGGTACTCCAGTTTCCTGCCACTGTCCAAAGATGTGCGGGTTAGGTTGATTGGCTATGCTAAGAAATTGCCCCTTAGTGTCCGGGGATGCGTAGGTTAGAGGGATTAGTGGGTATAATATGTAGGGATACGGGGGTAGGGCCTGGGTGGGATTGTGTTCGGTGCAGACTCGATGGGCCGAAGGGCCTCTTTCTGCACTGTAGGGTTCTATGATTCTAAAGCTGTGCAGGTGTATTGGCCATGCTAAATTCCCCTTCAGTGCACCTGAACAGGTACCAGAGTGTGGCAACAAGGGGATTTTCACAGCAACTTCATTGCAGTGTTAATGTAAGCCTACTTGTGACTTCTGGACTTTCGAAGAATTAGAGATAATCCTCTTGAAATATGTAAAATTCTGAGAGACCTTGAGAGGGTAAATGCTGAATGGTTGTTTCCCCTCAATTAGAGAGTCTAGAGCCCATGGTCATTGTCTGAGGAGAAGTGGTCAATCATTTAGGATAGAGTTAGGATTTTACCATTTGGACAGATTCCTGTTGGAATGAAAAAACATTTAGGAATGCAACATCAAATTTGTGCCTCACTCTAGATGTTACTATGTTTTCTTTAATTTGTGCAATTCACTTGGATGCAATAACTCAGATGTAAATATTATGAAGTAGTCATTCACTATTCCATGTAATAGGAAAAATATAAATGATTGCTTTGAAATTGAGCCATGTGAACACAACAAATTTGTGAGAGATTGTTTTCCTATTACTTTAATAGAGGCTCTGACCCCTCTCATTTAACATTGTTAATCCATAAATCATAAACATTTCAAATGGACGGTTTAAATGATTTGCTCATCATAAATAAAATAGCTCAACATCAGGAAATATGTCAGAGAGCAATTTTAGTCAACTCCTGTGGTTTGAGGGCCTTATGAAAAATTAACTTCATATTCCAGCAGTTTTAATTTTTGATTATTTCCTTCCATGGGGTGGCATGATGGCACAGTGGTGGCAGTGTTGCCTCAGTGCCAAGGACCTGGGTTCGATTCCCCAGCTTGGGTCACTGCCTGTGTGGCATTTGTATATTCTCCCCATGTCTGTGTGGGTTTCCTTCCAGTGCTCCAGTTTCATCCCATAGTCCAAAAATATGCAAATCGTTATGCTTAATTGCCACTTAGTGTTGGGGGGCTCGCAGGGTAAATACATGGAGCTACGGGGATGGGAACTGGGTGGCATAGTGGTCAGTGTGAACTTGATGGGTCGAATGGCCTCCTGCTGCTCTGTAGGAATTCCATTCTGTTCTAGGGAATCTCTACCTGTCCACTTCTCTATTTAATGTACATTTTCTCTTACAGATTGCAGCAATGTACTCCAAGGTGGCAAAAAGAGATCCCAGAAAGGAAATGTCATTGGCTCTACATACAAGACTCCAAAAGGAAGGCAACCTAAGTTACCACTCTTGGTCAACAGGGAACCTGAATGAAGAGGAATCAGAGTACGAGTCTATCAAGAGTCCACGGTGGCATTCAGGCAGCCAGATACCAGGGGATGATCCTGAGTATGCTTCAGTTAATGAAAGGACCTGGGGAATGAAATGCGAGAATGAAGATGAAGAAGAAGAAGAACCTGATCCAGGTTATGAAGCAATTTGTACAAAATGGAAGAAAGTTAATTTTGCTATTAAGAGTGGCAAAGTACAGAAGATCAGTCATGAGAGGCAAACAGAAAACTATTATGAAAGTATCAGTGAACTGCAGCAGAGCTGCACACGTACACGAGTACTAAACTCAGGCAATGGCAAAGAGGTCTATATAACAGGACTCTAGTTGAGCATTTGCAAGGATGGAGAAATCTAAATTAAATGACTCTCGAAACAATGTGATTATTTTAGAGAAACAATCATTCATGCCTTAAGTGACGTTACAGACTTTTTAAATTCAATGGCTGGAATATAGAACATAAAATAGCCTATAGTTGGCAATATTAATGGGTGAACACTTAATATGAACTGAGGAATGTCATATGAAAACATTAACTCACCTGCTTTAAATTAGTGGAGACCAAATCTGCCTTCAGCGATTACTGCAAATATTGGCAACTATCATTTCTAGATTAGTATGTTTACTGTTAATTTTTGAAGGAGAAATTGATCCTCATTATGTTGTGGTAAATATCAGTAATTTACGCATTAACATAATAGTTCCAAATTTCTGGATCTCACACAAATAATGCTGAAATTTATACTGGTCTCAGTGGGAACTTGTGGCCAAGTTTCCCGCACAGTCCATTTGTCAGCACTGGAATGTACAAGTTGACAAAACAAGTGAAGATAGAAGGTAATCAATAGGGGCAATAGTCAATGGAATCCTGTCCTCTACCAAAACACTCTGGTTAAGTATGGTGCAGGCCACCGTCGCTCTTTTTGTATCACTTCAAAGTTCCAGAAATCTTAATTAGTATCAGGTAACTTCAGATCATGCATGCATGTTATGGTGTCATAGTGGTTAGCATTGCTACCTCACAGCGCCAGGGATATGTGTTCAATTCCCAGTCTGTGTGGAGTCTGCACACTCTCCCCTTGTCTGCGTGGATTTCCTCCGGTTGCTCCGATTTCCTCCCACAGTCCAAAAGACATGTTGGTTAGATACATTGGCCCAAGCAGGTGCTGGAGTGTGGTGACTAGGGTACTTCCGCAGTAACTTCATTGTGGTGTTATTGTAAGCCCTACTTGTGATTAATAAGTAAACTTTAGCTTAAATGTTCTCGCCGAAATGTGCGGTAGCACATCATTCAACACAAACCCAGGAAATAACGGTGGGCAATTTTCAACAGGTCTGAACAATATCAGTGAGATGGTGGAGGAGTCTGGCAAACGTATTTTTGGAAGGAGTGCAAACAATGGAAGAAATTTACTCAAAGCAGTGGCCCAAGCCTTTTTGAGGAGAACCAGTCATCATCATCATCAACAACCTTGACCCACCTCGACCTTGCTCAGCTCTTGTTCTGAGGCCGACCTTAAAAGAAATGTAGAGTGCAGCCTCCTCAGAGCACTGTGGAGTTGGAGGAAGGCATGACAGGGCTCCTTTTTACACCAATAATTGTACATCATAAAGGTTCATTATGAGTGTTAGGGAATGGGTAAGTTGGTGAATAAATGAATCAGTGGGTGGGTGAGGTGATAGGCCGGTAGGAAGACTGGTGGGTAGGAGGTAGGCGGGTAGGTAGATATCGGTGGGTCGGGGATACTCATGTTGGGAAGGGCAGTCAGGTTGGGGATTAGGCAGGTTAAACTTTAAAGTTGAAGTTCATATAGTAATCACAAGTAGGCTTACGTTACTGCAATGAAGTTACTGTGAAAATCCCCTAGTCGCCACGCTCTGGCACCTGTTCAGGTACATCCCCTAGTCGTCACACTCCAGCGCCTGTTCAGGTACACTGAGGGAGAATTTTGCATGGCCAGTGCACTTAACCAGCATATCTTTTGAACTATGGGAGCAAATCAGGACACCCAGAGGAAACCCACACAGACACAGGGAGAACAGGCGGACTCAGCACAGACAGTGACCCAAGCCTGAGACCAAACTCGGGTCCCTGACACTGTAAGACAGTAATGCTAACCGCTGTACCACTGTGCTGCCCTTCAGGTTAGGGTTTAGGTGTCTTGGTTTTTTTTGGTGAATAAGTGAATCGGTAGGTGGATGAGGTATTCAGGGTGGTCGGGTGGTGAGAGGTAGTCAGGATTGGGAGGGTAGGCAAGTAATGGGGTTGAGTCGGGTCAGGTGATCAGGAGGTGAGAGCTGGTTGGGATCCAGTAGATAGTCGGAGTATGAGTGTATGGGGGTGAGGCGGGGATGACGTTTGGAGTAGTCAAAGTGTCAGTGTGAGTGATTGTGGGGGGGTGGGGGCTCACCTCTGGAGTTATCCATGTGTTGGACTAGGTTTAAATCCTCTGTTTCTCAAACATTTTTTCTGCTGTCATCCCATTTTAATGCTTCCCTCTTGCTAGAGTGAAATTTGCAGGGGATTGGGGGAGAGCTGTTGCGCTGGTTGAGGGGTGAAACAGCACAGATACAGGCACAAATAACATTCAAGACGCCTACAACTTTGCAGGCACTATTGGTGTCAGTGATTGAGCCTCTGAATTCATTGGATTTGACCACCCATCACACAGAATACATTAAAAGGGGCCTCACAGCCGATCCCAGGCTTCTCATCAGTCTTCACTCCGCAACCTCTGTTGCTGCTTCAGAGCTTGCGATCCCACTTGCCATAACCCCACTGGGTCTCATGACACACAGCTAGAGAACTCCTATTTTAATCCATAAAACATTTCCCAGATAACTATTTTGGTAAGTACTGGGGAACTGTCAGGCTCCAACTGTAGTTCAGGTTCAAAGACAGTCATGGAGAGTCCTGGTGGATAGGGGAATTATCCATCAAAAGTTAGAACTTCCCAGGCAGTTTCAATGGAGATCAGCATATCAGGACTCTTGCACTGTCCCGACATGCACCTTGGATCTGACATCCAGCCTCCGACGATATGGAAACAGGAAGATCAATATTTCTATTTAACTACAAGACCAAGGTAAATCAGTTGCGCGCAATACTTAAGATATGGCTTCACTTATGCCGTATACAATTGCAGTAAATCCTCCCTATTCCTATACTCAAATCCTCTCACTATAAAGGCCAACATACCATTTGCCTTCTTTACTGCCTGCTGTACTTGCGCACCTACTTTCAGCAACTGATGCACGAGGACACCAAGCTGAGTATCCACCTCTCCCAATTTACAAAAGATAGAGAAGGTTATCTTTGCTGTTTAAGATGGTGGGAAACACATCGCCACACTTAGACCATAGTGATACAGCTACCAAATAATTCCAGGCTGTTGATGTTGTAATATTTCATTGTTCACCATCAGGGCAGCTTAAATTGTTCCAATGTCTTGCTGTCTAAATGGGTTGAACCAATCTTTAAAATGTAGGATACAATCCTAAAATGAGTCTATCTCCTTTGAGTTTTATTTTACCTTTTATGCTTCACCAGTTTTGAAACTTGGCTGCTGCATCTTAAAAAAAACATTGGCAAATCTGAGTTTCTGAAGCCTTTTTAAATTGAAGTTGCCTATCTAAAGCAATTAATTTGCTTGTACTTGAGTTAACGTGTTTGCAGTGTTATTTTTCACAGATTTTTTAGCATAATATAACCTCTTAATTTCTACAGGATTTGTTGTATGTGTATGTTGGAGGTAAATGAAGGCACTCTTTAACAAAATGAATTCAAAGCCCTGCATTCAAATAATGTGCAGGTCTGTACTTATAGTTTTAAAAACTTGATACTTACTCATACAGCCCTTTTATTTCCTGTTGGAGTTAACTTATAAATCCCCCAAAATATTTGCATTGGCTGAAAAATCAAACTGCCGTATTCTCTTGTTGGAATTGGCTTAAAAACATTTGTTTCCTATAAAAGTATTTTTGTTTTTCATATAACATTTCTGAACGATAAATCTGCTTACTTCTATTGGATTAATGTATTAAAGCACAAGTCATTTGGATATATCACATCGCAACCAGTAATAGAATAAGTTCAACAGTAACATTTATCTTGGATAGTCAACTCACATTGGTGGAGAAAGAATAGCAGTATTAGTTAGACTGTCTTACATTTCTAATCATTTATTTACACTCTATTCCAAGTCAAGCCAAGTTTGGGGTGTGGAATGCACTACCTACTGTGATCGTGGATGGGACACTTTAGGAACTTTCAAGCAGTTATTGGATAGACACATGGAACGCACCAGAATGATAGGGAGTGAGATAGCCTGATCTTGGGTTCAGACACAACATTGAGGGCCAAAGGGCCTGTACTATGCTGTACTGTTCTGTGTTCTATATGTTCAAGTGGCTAACATTGGGTCCAAAGTATTAAACCCACAGCCATTGAAATGACTTTTCATAAAAGATCCCATAACAAATATCTGGAATTAAGAATCTACCCATCTGCTTCACTAATGTCGTTTAGGAAAGGAAATCTACTTTCATTTACCTGGTCTGGCCTACATTTGACTCCAGAGCCTAAACAATGTGAGGCAATTAGGGATGGGCAATAAATGCTGTCCAGCCAGTGATGTTTATGTCCCATGAATGAATTTTTTAAAATGTTTAAAATATCTGAACCAAATTTTTAGTGTTTATGACACTGCTTTGTTATAATATTCCAGCTGCACTACTTTGTAGAATCATATGGAAGAGGCCCTTCAGCCCATTGAATCTGCACCAACACGCAAGAAACACCTGACTTCCCACCTAATTCCATTTACCAGCACTTGGCCCGTAGCCTTGAATGTTATAACATGCCAAATGCTCATCCGGATACATAAGAACATAAGAAATAGGAGCATGAGAGGCCATCTAGCCCTTTGAGCCTGCCCCGCCATTCAATAAGATCATGGCTGATGTGAAATGGATCAGTTCCACTTTCCCGCTTTCTCCCCATAACCCTTAATTCCCTTGTCTATCAGAAATCTAACTACCCTTTCAAAGGATGTGGGGTAACCCACCTCTACACTCTCCCAGGCAATGCGTAAATTAAGTTATTAATTTAAATTATTAATTATTTAAAATGGACTCTTAAGATATCAGACAAATGAACTCATACAAATATATAAAATATTTGTCATGGTTTAATTTCTAAACTGCAGATTTTAAATAGGCAATCATTGTCTAACCTGTACCTCAATGATCACATCTAAATATTGTAGAATAATGTTATTTCTACATTTCAGTTAGATGTATATTCAGAACATTCTTCACAAATATATTTACACTTTTCAACATTTTTCGGTAAAAAAGTTTTTATCAGTTTTAATGCTTGAAAATGCATAAGACTAAGCAAACTTGAGAATGAGAAGCCAAATAAGTTGGAATTAACATCGCAGATAAGACAAACATTGCCTACATTAAGGGAATTTAAACAGAATACCATGCTTGATATCTCTAAGCATGTACCATCTGGAAGGAATACTGCAATGATATGCTAGTGGAAACCAGACACAAAAGGATAGTTCAAGAACCAGCAGCTGTTCAATGTTTTAACGCAAGTCAGAAATATTTTGTATGAAATTTTGACCTTACAATACCGATCGTCTCTGCTTCCTACATAAATCTATGTTCATACATAACCCATAAACCCATAGATGGTTATTATAACTTCGGAATTTTTTCATTGGCATTCCTTCCTGCGGTTTAAGAAACATAGTAAAAATTAAAACATATTCCTGTGTGTACTTTTGGTAAGTCTTGCAACAAACAGTAGCCCAAGTTATAATGCAGAGCTTATGCTGTGTTCTACTAGTAGTGTTGTACATTTTTTAAATTGCATATCTGCAATAAAATAAAAGCCATTTGATTAAGTTGTCAATCTTTTTATTTTATTCCTTTTTGGAATATCAGCATAGTTGTCAAGACCAGCATTGTTGTCCAATGTTTGGTGCCATTCATGACTCCTCAGATACTAAGGCTGTCTTGCGTCCATATCTAACAAGACCTGAATGTCATCCAGGCTTGGGCTGTCTGAGTAGCAAGTGGGGAGATGGTGGTGTAGTGGTAATGTAATCCAGAGGCCCAGGATTGATGATCTTGGGACATGAGTTCAAATTCCATTACAGCAGCTAGTGGAATTAAAATTCAAGTTTTAAAAATCTGGTTTCAGTAACAGTGACAATAACCCATGGGTTATAACAGTTGTTTGTCATAAAACCCATCTGGTTCACTAATGTCCTTTACGACAGGAAATCTGCAATCCTTAATCTGGTTTGGCCTACATGTGAATCCAGACCCACAGTAATGTGGTTGACTCTTAAACTGCCTCTTAAAATGGCCAGCAAGCCACTCAGTTTAAGGGGCAATTAAGAATGGGCAACAAATGCTGGCCTTGCCAGCAACACCCACACCTTATGAAAGAATTTTTTAGAAGTAATATTTACTCTAGGCAATGACCATCTCCAATGAGAGAGAATCTAACCATCTCTCCTTGACGTTCAATGGTATTATCATCTTTCAATTTATTGCCCATCCATAATTGCCCTTGAGAAGGTGGGGGGTGATGTGCCTTTTTGAACTGCTGCAGAACTTGCGGCGTATGTACATCCATAGTGTCATTTGGGAAAGAGTTCCAGGATTTTGACCCAGTAACAATGAATACCTCACCATCAACATCCTGCGGGTTACCATTGAGCCGAAACTGAATTGGACCAGCCATATAAATGCAATGGCTACAAGAGCAAGTCAAAGGCTGTGACTTCTGTGGCAAGTAACTCACTTTCTGAATCCCAAAGCTTGCCCAAGTGGACAGGAGTGTAATGGAATACTCTCCACTTGCTTGGATGAGTACGGCTCCAACAACACTCAAGAAGTTTGAACCATCCAGGACAAGGCAGCCCACTCGATTAGCATAATATCTACCACCTTAAATCTCCCTCCATCACTGGCACAGTAGCAAATGTGTGTATCATTTACAGGATGCACAGCAGCAATTCATCAAGGTCTTTCAACAGCACCTTCAAACCTGCAACCTTTACTAGCTAGAACAAGGACAGCTGATGCATGGGAACGCCACAAAATCTGCAAAATCCTTTCCAAACCACACACCTTGGAACTGTATCGCCATTCTTCCACTGTCACTGGGTCAAATTCCTGGAACTCTCTTCCAAACAGCACTGTGGTTACCCTTACATGTACTGCAGAACGTGAGACGCAACATCACCTTCTCAAAGGCAAAAATGCTGGCCCAGGCAATGACACCCACATTCCATGAAAGAATAAATAGAAAAAAGTACTTGATTGACTGTAACGCATGTGGGATGTCTTGAGTTTCTGAAAGGCACTATATAAATGCAAATTTGTTCATTGTTTGCGTGTGTTTTAAAATACAGGTTCACAGGTTTGTTATTGTTCCAGAATTATTTATATAATGTATTTAAGTAATACATTGTGAGTTCATTCATTGCTTTGGGATTCCGAGACAAGCAGTAAATGGATCTTCTTTCTTCTTGCAATCCTTCAAAAAAAATGAAACCAATAAATAAAACATGGCACACAACTTCCCAAGTTATGGTTAAGCCTTTAGTGTGATGATTATTTAAAAAGTGATGGACTAAAAATTCTCATCACAATTCTGAAGGTGAATATATTTGACACTGTTTGACCACGGCAACTTTGCAAAATACAAAGATAGAGACAGGGTGACATTTGAAATGTAGCCATATACTTATTAAGCCCTGAAATTACATGAGATACTAACATAATAATCCTAAGCGTAATTGTATGAAATGTTTCCCTCTTTTTCTTTTAGCAGAGACAATAACCAACTTATCTTAAACAGGAGAGAGCAATTTCAGATCAATGTTTAAAATATTTGTATTCTGATATACTGTGGCAAAATTTGAGTCAAAATTCTGAATTCACACAAAGTCTCAGAAGTGTTTTTTATTAGTTTTTTGAAAAACTTGTATGGCCAAAAAGGACTCTGGGAGAAACAAAAATCAATAAAAGCAATTTAACATTCTCACTCCCTCGAGTACACTCTCATTTATTATATCTTCAATGCGGTTTTGTTAAATATTAAATTATAGGCACTGAGGAAATTAGAATGGGCTTTACCATTAACATGTTGGCATTTTCAAAGTTCAGTTTAGCTATTTATTGAAACTGGAATCTATCATCAGAATGTATAAACATGGCAAAATATTCAATACATCAGTGCAATTTTTATCATATACATTTTGATTGTCTGTAGTATTAAAAATTGGTTTACTTTGCAAGATGTGTGTTTCCTGATCAGCACCTAGTCCTATTGAAGCAGGCGCCATATAAACCTTATACTGCCTCCTCATTTGAATGATTGTAGTGTTCAGCTGAATATCACCCAAGCTGCTGACTGACTGTGTACTGTTACAACCAGGTGAGAGGTTGAGAATGAGTGAGCTGACTCCCTCTATTCAACTTCCTCACTCAACAAAGTAAGAAGTCTCACAACACCAGGTCAAAGTCCAACAGAGCTTTTAGGGCGTTGCTGTTTCATTGGGCAACTCACCTGATGAAGGAACAGCACTCCAAAAGTTTGTGATTCCAAATAAACCAGTTGGACTTTAACCTAGTGTTGTGAGATTGCTTACTGTGCCTAGCGCAGTCCAATGCCGGCATTTCCACATCATCACTAAACAAAGGCTTAAGTTTTTTCTTCATGAGTCTTTGCTATTACCAAATCAGAATGTAGTTTATTATTTATTCTGTGAACAATAAGGAACCAATCACATAAGGCTTTCTAGAGTCAAATAGCAAATTTATTAACCACTACCTGAGACAAATAATGAAAATGCAACATCAAGCACTTGGCCCCCTTGCAATGATTTGGGTCCATGTTCACGTACATACACAAGTATCAGAAATAAAGGAAGTTCGAGTCCAACTTTTAAAAAAGTTCAAAATGTATGGTTCCGTGTACTTTGTCCTTGTGGCATAGGTTTTAAACATGCATCTGATTTTGGTTAACTGGCTTCTTAGATGCAGTTAAATGTAAAAGATGTTGTAATCATTACTGATAAAGTTGGCTCTTAAACCATGTAAACCATGATGGCATGGTAGTACAGTGGTTAGTACTGATGCTTCACAGCACCTGTGATCTGGGTTCGATTCCTGCTTGGGTCACTGTCGTGTGGAGTTTGCACGTTGTCCCTGTGTCCATGTGGGTTTCCTCCGGGTGCTCCAGTTTCCTCCCACATTCTGAAAGACATGCTGGTTAAGTGCATTGACCCGAGTAGCCGCCAACTTGGGGAATCTCACAGTAACTTAATTGCACTGTTAATGTAAGTCTTACTTGTGACTAATAAACTTTTAATTTTTTTATGTAAGAGGGAGAGAAACCGCTTTCAAGTTGTTTCCTCTGCTGAAAACTTTCTTGACACCACCTATGTCACTTACAATGGGGGGAATTTTCCCCTCCCACCTGCTACGGGAATCATGGTGGCTGGAGGATAGGTTAGGTGTAAGGTAAGGTGTAAGGAGGATCAGGTTAGGTGTAAAGATTCGCATTCTAATCAGTAATCTGTAAACTGTCTGTGCTTTATATGCTCTGTCTGAGGCCAGAACTCTCAATTCACCTGACGAAGGGGCTAACCCAAAAGCTAGTGAGTTTACTATCAAATAAATCGGTTGGACTGAAACCTGGTGTTGTCAAACTTTTTACTGTGTTTACCCCAGTCCAATGCCGGCATATCCATATCATGGCTGGAGGATGGACCATGCAAAGATCTGTTGACCTCGGACATGATTTTCCTGTTTTAGAGCGAGCGTGGCAGGAAAATCCAGTCAAATATCTTTCAAGACTGAGCGACCTTGCCTTATGTAGATCCAAGTGATTTTGGGTGTGTGACAGCCATTTTTCCAATATCGAGTATTTTGCATTCTTAATGTATCTTCCTTAGAAAATTACAAGTTTTGATAGGTTTCTGGATTATTGAAACCCTTCACATTTTTCTGAGGATTTATTTGTTTCTCACCTTCACCTTGGAATGTGGTCTTGGGGCCCTGCATTTTTAAGCAGTTCACTGTGTCTCATTAAAATTGCAAAATTCTCGGTCAGTTGAAAAGTCTTTTTTTTTAAGGGGCGTAGTCTTGCAACAAAAATCAACAGAAGAGCTGATGAAAATGGTTGAACGGACACTGCGCAATAATCGCTAGGCAGAAGTGTTCCCTCTCAGTCGGAGAGCACTTCAATGGCCAAGGACATTCGTCCTCCAATCCTCAAGTAAGCGTTCTCCGAGGCCACCTTCGAGTTCCAGACAATACAAAATTGCTGAACAGAAACTGATAGCCAAGTTTCGCACTTGTGAAGAAGGTCTTAACTGGGATGTTAACATGTAACCCTCGCCATACAGTTCTGTGGGTTAAAAATCTTCCTGACTGTCCTATTTTGACATCATTCATATCTTGATTATATGTGATGATTTCTCTGCCTGAATTAGCCTGCATAGTGTTTACTGCCATCTTACTCTTTGCCCAAAACCTGACATCATGTCCCCTTGTCGTAATCAGCTAATGGAAACAGTTTATCCCTTGTCTTATACATGCCTGCCATAATCATATGCACCTCCGTCAAATCTTCCTTGTTACAAGTAAAACAGCCCAAGCAACCCTTCCTCTTCCCTACTGCTCCACTGGGGGACGTTTCTCTTTATAGCAAATCCCTGAAGCGACAGTTGTTAACTTCCTTATAATCAGTGCAGATCCCCTGTAAGAGGACGAGGTTGCTTCTTGGAGACTCAGGAGAGCTGAAACATATGCTAACAGCTGGCTCTTCTGTTGATATGAAGATGCTGGTATTGGATTGGGGTGGACAGGATGAGAGGTCACACGACACTAGGTTGTAGCCCGACAGGTTTATTTGAAATCACAAGCTTTCAGAGCGTTGCTCCTTCATCAGGTGAAGTGGAGAGAGGCCACTGCACATACATCCATCTCCATGCTGACACATTGGTGCATGCAGAGTGGCCTGCACAGAGCTATGCTGCTGGCCCCTTGGGCGGAAATAGGTCCCACCTTCTACTTTCCAGAATGAATCACACTAGGGCAATCTGTGATGCACAAGAGTGTCAGAGATTCACTCTGGTAGTATGCTAAACAAAAACTACGGGATTTACTTCCATTTTCCTCCGGGTTGGGAACATTGAATTTTTTTGGGAGAATCCCAACCAGTAAGTATTGATCAACAGGAGATTTCTTTGATATCAATAGGCCTGCAGCAATGAGATCCAGGATCAATGAGGAGGTTCCCATGGCCATTCCCAACCTATTGCATACCACTGTCCCTTGCCACTTTAGACATAGAACATACCAGGGATGATGATGGAAGAGTCTGGAACAAATAGCCTTGTACAGTTGTACTTAAATATTTGTGGAATATAACGGAAAGCTCCCTTAACCTGTTCCCTGGTGCTAGTATGAAGGCCCTTGCATAGTTGATTGGGTTGAGATGGTTTAAATCTTACCCTTAGATGGGGCATTGCTAAAAGGTCCAATTTTATTCCTCATTTTGAGTTTGGTAGCAATTGCTGACAAATGAACAGTTTGTTAGACCACATTAGAGGAGGCATTAGCAGTTGGCCACATTGTGTAGCACGGAAGTCAGACTATGCCATGCCCCCCACCAATACCACATTGCTCTCATCCCCCCTCTGCCCACCCTTCATGGCCCTTCCTTGACAACCTAGGCTAGACCAAGCAAGGGTAGTTGGCCTTCTGTTCTGGAAGTCAGAAATGAACTAGATGAAGGTTTATGATGTATTAATGATAAGAAAGTACAGCCAGTTCCTTTAGGGGCATACATTCCAACCAACTCAATTTTCCAATATTCATTGCACCTAGGGGATCAGGTCCATCTGACCACAGACCCAGGATAATCAGCCTTTGAGTGTAAACGGTGGAATTCACAATGTGATAAAGCTGACATAAATTACCTACAGGACATACTGCAAAAAATTGCCAAGTCTTCCTTGGCAGAACTTTGCAAAGTCAAAAGCTCTGCCTCTGCATGGTTTCCAAGGAGCCTGAATCTAGTTAGAACCCACCCAGAATGAAAATCCAGCAAGTCAGGGCAGTTTCTCCCAAATTGGATTTGTAGAGTTGGGGAATTTCCTGACTCTGCCTACCTGACTCAGGACTACAAATTTGGTCCAAAGTGTTCATGTTTTAACTTTTAAAAAATATACAGTTTTGCTATAGAATCCAACCCAACCCTTTAACTGTAAAATTAAGTTAGGTAGATTGAGATTTTGATTTTGTTTACGTGATTTTGGACTATGGCCAGAGTCAGTAGTGACTTATCTCCCCTAATTCCTGATCTCTGTGATAAAATCTCAGCCAAAGGACCTCACAATAGTTAATAATTTATTTAAACTCTACGCTCAATGGCTTTCATTATTAGTCAGGAATGTGAGTCAAATGCTGAGAACGCATATTATTTATAATTGTTTAAAATCATTTGCATGATAGTGTCACAGGTTTGGAAGAAAAAGTAAAATATGACTAATGCAGAAGATTTCAAACTGTGCTTCACAGAGGAGTAATCTTATTATGCTAAGTATGAACACCATTGTAAATGTTGCCATTTGTGATTGGATTGTGAAATAAAGCACAACAATGTTTAAGAAGGTTCTGTCTAGCCTTTCCTGGTTTTTCGTAAAAATTTGACTCCTTTGCAAATCCAAGCACCATCACACTTCCTGTTATAAGTGTTTTGATGCTGTGAGCATTGCCTCTACTACCCCTCATGACACTCCATGCCAACTTATGCCCCTCTACCAAACCTCACGGCCCTTTATAGCCCCATGCTAACTTAGTGGCAACACCTGCCAACCCATGATGCCCCATTTATTCCCATGGTCCCTCATAGCCCCTTATACCAACTTAGCGTCAACTCATGTCAATTTATGACCCCCCCACCCGCATTCATCCTCATGGCCCTTTACAGCACCTTTGCCAACTTACTGCCAAGTCATGTCAACCCATGGACCCCACTCACTACCCTTTGCCTTGACTCCCTCCATGCCAATTCACCCAGTATCAATTCTGCACAGGCCTCAGAAGCCATGCTGAGATGAAATTTTTAAAAATTCTGAGTGCCCAATAGAAACTTAACTATATTTAAAAGAACATTCTCATTGACAAAAGTCCATTTAATGCACTTAAATCCCTTCATGTACTTAGTTCCTTACAAAAACAAACATTTGTTTCATAGTTCCACAGGGAAGACAGCTAATCATTTTATAAACACTTGGAGTTGTCAATCAAACTGTTAATTTATAAGCCCCTACTGTGGTAATGATAGTTTGTGGAAGGAGACAAGTAGCACTAACCTTGTAATGGTAGCCCTCAGGCTAATGTCAACAAACAATCCTGAGATTGCAAGCACCTACTTTTAGGCAGGCTGTTTTCTTTTTCAAAAAATTGAAGCGCAGTGGAATTAAATAACTTGACAGCTTGCCAGTTCCACTTTATCCACTTTATATGCACATTAATGTCTACTCTTAACAATCCCAAAGGGTGCCTCACCTCTCCCAAAAGGTACATGAACACTCGCAAAGAGTACCTTACCTCACTCAAGGTTTAGGCCTTTTTGTCAAGTTTATAAAGCCCATGAATCATGTTTCAACACCTTTATGACCAACATTGCTTCCAAGTGAAGGCAGCTGCACTATAAAAAGCGCAGCTGCCTCGTGAGCCCAGATAGGCAACGTATGTTCCACCTACATGCCAGTGAAAATGGATCTTGCTGAGTTTGGGAGCAAGGCATCCAGTGCCATTTTGGCTAAGGGCAGAGAGCTCCTTTGAATCAATGAAAATTCAGGCCTTTGTACCATTTAAAAAGACATCTGCATCACTGAAATAGTCCATGCACACAAAAAATGGTAGCAGTCCCTCAGTCCTACACCAATGTATCAGCCTATAGCATTTATTTAACTTCTGGAATGAGACTTGAACTCACAACCTTCTCACCGAAAGGCAAGTAAGCTACTAATTTTCCCTCTTACCAAATCTAGCTACAAATGCACAGCCTGTTTACCAGAGATAGTTGCAATTTTTTTTTGGAAAGATATTCAAGATTTTGCAAGTGCACCAGAAACTGAAAAAAACAAGATTGCGTAATGATCTGTGTGAAGGTCTAAAAACAGATTAAAAAAGGAATATTTTCAGCGATGGGCAAAAAAATGGTGAAAATTGAAACACTGGCCAAGTGATGTAAGAAAATGCAAGCAGTGTTAAATTGTCAGTATGGTGTTACATGCTAAATCTTGCTTTTCAAAGGCAATGGAAAGTCAATGTTATTTTCAAATGCTGGGAGGTTATCCACTTTGGTAGGAATAATGGTAGGAAGGACTACTACTTACAGGGCAAAAAGCTGCAGCATGCTATGGTGCAGAGGGACCTCGGGGTCCTTGCGCATGAGTCACAAAAACCCAGCCTACAGGTGCAGCAGGTGGTCAGGAAGGCGAATGGGATGCTGGCCTTCATAGCGAGGGGGATTGAATATAAAAGTAGGGAAGTTTTGCTGCAACTGTACAGGGCACTGGTGAGGCCACAGCTGGAGTACTGTGTGCAGTTTTGGCCACCGCACCTGCGCAAGGATATTTTGGCCTTGGAGGGAGTGCAGAGGAGGTTCACTAGGCTGATACTGGAGTTGGGGGGGTTGAGCTATGAGGAGAGGCTGAACAGACTGGGCTTGTACTCGTTAGAGTTTAGAAGGATGAGGGGAGATCTCATTGAGATGTATAAGATGATGGATGGGATGGATAGGGTAGAGGTGGAGAGGCTCTTCCCGGTCAGGAAGGACAGCAGGACTAGAGGGCACAGCCTCAAGATAAAGGAGGGGCGCAGTTTAGAACAGAGTTGAGGAGGAACTTCTTCACTCAAAGGGTGGTGAATCTCTGGAATTCTCTGCCTGTTGAAGTGGTGGAGGCTACCTCGCTAAATATATTTAAGACGCAGGTAGATAGGTTTTTGGTAGGCAAGGGGATTAAGGGTTATGGGGAGAAAGCGGGAAAGTGGAACTGATCCACTTCAGATCAGCCATGATCTTGTTGAATGGCGGGGCAGGCTCGAAGGGCTAGATGGCCTACTCCTGCTCCTATTCCTTATGTTCTTATGTTCTTATGAGACTCTGCAATGTGAACAGAAGTGCAACAAAACTAAGACAGCATTGAGTTAAATTATTCATTGAAATTACAGCCACCAAAATTTTAATACGTAGCTCCTATCAAGCTACAATTCCTTCATCAATCACTACTACAAACATGCAACCTAATTGTAACAGAACTCAATGTTAGATTTCACTTCATTGAAACATTTGTGTAAATAAGGCTTAAAAAAACTATACTGTACATAGATTTACTGATGATCAGTCTTCATTTGTAGGTATTGCTTTCATTCTTTCATGGAATGTAGGCATCACAGGCTAATACAGCATTTATTGTCCATCCATAGTTGCCATTGAGAAAATGGCAATGATCTGCTTTCTTGAACCACTGCTGTCCATTTGGTGTTACTGCTTGAAGGGAAATTTGCCATAACAGGTCCAAGATATCAGTGTTAGATCAGTATTACAATTCAATATTAGGACGAGAGGTAATTGCTTTAAGAAGAAAGTGAAAGTGAAAGCTGCCTTCAGCAACAATTGTCTAAGGGAAGGAGAAAAAAAATTGCATTCAGGAAATAGCTGTGAAATAGACTGGAAAACCTGAAGTCTTAAGGGTTTTGTATCTCTATTAGAATTACATTGACTGTGGTAGTATGCTCAAGACTTTGAGAGTCGAGACTATGTTCTAAGGACCAAGAAGGAAAGATCCCAAAGATCCCAGGAAACAGGAGAAAACCCCAGAAGTCCTGAGATCCATGGGAAAGACAGTGTATCATGCCATGCCTCAACTAGAGGAATGTTATGTATTAATATTTGAAGTCCAAAAAATCATTTTTGTTTGCATTCTAAATTAGTGATTGTCCCTTTTGCCAATAAGGTTATTCCCCTACAAAAGAATTATTACTCTGTGATTTAATATAGAGTTCAAATCCCAATGCACAGAATTAGATTGAGATTCAGTACAAATTGTATCAATAGTTGAAAATATGATGATGGAGGTCTCCAATTATTTGTGTTTTAGTTGTTACGGATATGCTGAAGGGGAAAGAGCCAAATTATGAATGAAGCTAAATATGGGAGCGTGTAATACATTGGAAGCCAAGTGAATCTGGTAAATGATGTGTCTGCTAGGCAGCTAGATTTTGCAACCTCAAATATTTTCAAACCGACCTGATGACGTGATGTTATTCTGGTCTGTTAGAGGTTATGTCTTCCCAGCAGTCAGGATTAATACTGCAAGGTTTTAAAATGACCTGTCTTTAAAGCATTTAATATACCCAACTCTGTTTCAGTAACTACACTGCAGCTTGCCACAGAAGATGGCCTTGGAAATTTTATAATCAGACATGCAAAAGATAAGCCCAAGCCAATGTAACTGGACCTATTATATATATGAGGTTTGTAAGACTGCTACGTTTTTGCAGTGTCTTTTCAATTTAGGGTAAACTGGATCTGTGACTTACTCTGAATCCTTCCTTAAAATCAGCTTGGTGGCATGGTTGTTAATGGGGACCCAGACTTTCTTGCTACGAAGAAGCTATAAGATAATTTCTCCTGTAAACAATGACCAGGGCAGCAGTGCTGACGAAGGATAGATTGTAGTCGCCAAATCACAAACAGATGTCAGGAATGTTAGATTTTATAAGCAGTTATATTTTATAATTGATTTAATTCAAAGATTGAATGGAGTTGGGGTTTAGAGGAGTTAATCAGCATTTCTACTTGGATAATAGGACCATTTGATTCACATTGCCATCAAGATTGAATTTGGTGGGGGGGTGGGGAACAGGCCATAATAAACCAGTATAGCATTTATTTACAGGTTTTTCTTAAAGATCCTTGAACCTCATTGACAGGTTAGCCTGAGAGAGAGAGAGAGAGAGATGGAGGCAGCTAGTTCTGCACATTAAGCTCAGAAGATATTGCTCTTGTTGGTCATCCTGCAAAACATTGGTGGGGAGTCCATGTTCATATTGAAGAGTTCAGGTTTGTAAGGATTCAAACAAGATTGGAAGATTTGTTAGTTTAGCTAGAGGAAAGGATCTCCAATTTGTCCCTTGCTATGAAATTCAGTTTTGAGATTAGCAGTTATCTGGCTGCAAAAGGGAAAAGAAGACAAGCCATTAAGAACTGAGAATAGTTTTGGACTTGTTCCTGCAGAATTAAGTGTTAAGCATAAACTTAATAGTGGAATGGATTTTCTGTGGTTTTAGAAGTTAAATGGCAGATAATTTCTGTAATTTAGAGAATAAATTGTCTACTGAATAGTTTTTAGACAAGGCTGCTTTTATTTTGTCGAAGTCTTAAAATCTTGAAATCTTGTGTGATCCTTTCTAGTTAGGAAATTCAAAAACCTTGCTAAAATTTATCAATCTTAGCAGGAATTGTAATGGACTTTTTTGACATGATCTCAATTCCAGCTGTTTGTACAATTTGAGATTGTAATTTAGGCACCTCATCCTACCACCTGCTGCCAACCATTCTCACAGACAATATAAGTAGAACTGGACAAATTATTTGATTTGACATTGATAGCAGATCCTTGATTTCAGTCCTTTGTAAGATGTCAAGTTCTGCAACTTGGTGTGTAGCATTTTTGTTAGTGAACAATTTTCTAATTCCTGCCTCAGTCAAAAGCAGAGTTGGTCCCATCAATCTGGTGAGTGATGTAAGTGTCAATTGCAGCATTTTGCAAGGGAACATTACCAAGCTGGTCGAATATAAAAGCTATTATCAACCTGCTGCTTCAGAGCAGATTGGGCAAAATACAAAATGCATACAATTGTCAAAACTACAATAAAGTTTTATTTATTTGATAGTACTGAATTTGAATGTTGCTGAAAAAAAGAGAAATGCTGTTGAGGTTTATCATTTTGTACTCAACAGGACACATTTGCAACAATACCAAATCTCAAGGAGAACAACAATTTATACTGCATGAGAAGAGGATGCTGATTGATTACCAATTGGCTCTGGTCAGTAGAGGAATGGAGAATGTAACAGGGAACAGTTAACTGACAAGCTTTTGTTTAAATTCCAATCATGCAAATTAATGCTGACTGATCAAGGCATTGCCATGGGGAATGGACTAGCAAATAGCTGTCCCCCAAACCTTTGTTCAGTTGAAATAGGCACAATGCATGGACATGTTCTTTCTGTTTGCAAAGAAAAGAAGGGCCTTGTGTGAATACATGGAGCTTCCAGCAAGTGCAGTTGAGCCACGCTAAGCCCAACTGATATCTTAAATTGATTATCAGTGTAATTTTTAGTACAATAAGGATTGTTTAGCAAGTATTGTCCAGTTACGGAATTACTAATATTGAACACCAAGTTCTAAACTTTGCAAACACAGGCTGGTTTAGTATGATCAGTACTTTACGTGTTGCGAACAGCCAAAGGGACACATTATTTGATACAATCTGCCAGTTGTTGGAATGTATAGCCTAAATACCTGGCACCACACTGCAATTTAATTCATACACTGGATTACTAATTTGTGTGGTAAGTAGAACATCTTTTTGGCTCGATGGCAGAATCCTGTTATTGAAGCATACCCACTCATGTTACTACTGCATAGTAGTAGCATGAAAATGTTACCTTCGCCCGTTCGGGTACACTGAGCAAGAATTTAGTACGGCCAATGCAGCCAACCTGCACATCTTTCAGACTGTGGGAAGAAACCAGAGCACCCAGAGGAAACCCACGCAGACACGGGGAGAATGTGCAGAGTGAGCCAAGCCAGGACTCGAACCCAGGTCCCAGGTGCTGTAAGGGGGCAGCACTAACTACTGTGCCACCGTGCCACCCTCATTTCAGAACTGAAAGTGGCAGTCTTCAGCCATTCATGAATTGCAGTATAGATAGTGAGCAATGATCTGATTAGGGTAGCAATTATCCTGCTGGATAATTCTGATATGCCCTTTTACAGCATCAAGTTGCATGGTGAACAAATGGCTCAGGCTCTGTTTACGGTTTTTCTGATATGGACAACCTATAGGAATCCCAACTTATATATTGACCAGTGAAAGTGGGCTTGTGATGGACAGTGGTAGAGATCCTAGTAGATCATCAAGGAGAGGAAGCCATCTGACTGCTCCATTTCAAAGGTGAGTTTGAGTGTAGGATGGGCTTCAATCAAACAAAATGTGTCTTTTCTCAGCAACACTAAAGGTTTATTTATTTCCATTGTCAAAAATGAAATGCAATAGGAATATGTTACCTTGTGCAGTTAAATCAGTTCTCAAAGATACAAAGAAGTGACTGGTACAGCATTTACACAAAAAGTTCAAATGTCACAGACTACAAATATTGACAAAGTTATGTCGCAATGTCAAATTTATCTATAATTGCGGAATCCTTCAGGGCAATGTAGAGAATTTGAGTGAAATGAAGGCCAAAATTGCTTTAAATGCTTTTAAACTTCCAGTTATGGAAAGACTCATTGAAACTAGGACACAGCTATTGTCTTTGGTTAGTGGGAATTATCAAAAAGAAGCAGAGTAACAGGATAAAAGAAAAATCCCTGAAGTTTTTGATGGTTGTCAATTGTATTCAGTAATTAGGAATCATTTTCATAAAATCATAGAACATGTACGATACAGAAGGAGGCCATTTGGTCCATCATATCCATACTTGTTAAATAGCACCGTGAAGCTACCAAGAGCAAAAAAATAGTCTACAGTGCACTGTCAAGACACAACAAGGTTAGGGCGAGGGATGTGGCATGGAGGACAGGAGTGGGGGAGGGGGTGAAGGATAATGGGAGTGGAGGAGGCACAGAGGGTAAGGGGTGGGGGGGACAAGTAGGGTAGCTACCCAGAGTAGTTAAAGGTATGCATTGAAGTATAGCTTCATACAGCTGCTCGAACTTATTGCACTTCTTTGGAAAAGCAGTTGCACAATTTGGTTGTGTGTTTAATTGTTTCTGACTCAATGATTGTAGCAGACTATATAACTCTACTAAAGCTTCTGTTACCATTTTCAACTCTTAGGGCCCAATTTTACCTTCGCTTTGCACCCATTTTCAGTCTTTTTGTTCTGGTTCCCCTTTCACGAAGACTTGAAAATGGCCGCCATCGGGACCATGCCCAAAATGGGCGCGATGACTATTTAAATGTATTTGCATACATTTAAATTGACTTAATGGGCTGCGCGCCCAACTTTACTGGCACTTCCCCCTTTACCACCATGTTCGCCCATCCAGAATCGGCGCGAAACAGGCATGCTCCATAGAAATCCGATTCAGGTGTTTCAGTTAGAGGGGAGATAGGTGCCTAACCTTCATTCTCAGCTCGAGAACGGTGAGGGGGGGGGGAAGGGATCCACTGCCACTCTGCCAGAGATCAGTGGAGGAAAAGGGGGTCTGCTGCCACTCCGCCTGAGAATGGACAGAAAGGGGGATCTGCTGTCAGTCTGCCTCAGATCAGTGAAGGGAAAAGGGGGATTCTCTGCCACACTGCCTGAGTATATCAGTAGAGAGGAAGGGGGTTCTGCTGCCGCTCTGTCTGAGACCGATGGGGGGAAGGAGGGGAGGAGACTGCGATCGGTCTGGATGGCAGGGGGTGTGGGGATAAGGGGGTCAATAATGTTGTAGGGGTGGGGCAATATCTGTGGGGACCAGGGGGAGGCATTATCCAGCCCAGGAGGGATGTGGCAAGGGAGCAGCATCCTATTTTTTTTTTCTGCACATGCGCAGTTGGCGGCACCGACCGGAACTGCAGGGTTTCAGGCATGTCAAGCCCCACCCACAGGCTTCTACAACACAATTTGGAATCACGGATATTTTTGCAGGCAGAGTGTGTATGGAGGCATGTCAGATCTGAAACACTCCTAGGTTCAAGTCCGCCCAGCACTTAGAATCAAAATGGCAAAATAGGGCCCTAATCTTTCTATTTCAATTTGATCCATTAATTTGAATTGAACAGTATTGGCTACTGGTTAGTTGGCAAGATTTATTTTTGATATATGTCCTTCTCTCTCTGTATTTCTTCTATACAATTTCTCTGCCATGATGTGCCCCTTTCCCCTTTAAGTAGTGCGATCAAGAAACAATTTTTCTTTTATTGCTGTCTGTTCTAGTCAGCATCTACTCTGATAGAAAAACAAGGAACACAGAACTTAATGATTATGGAAATTCAAACAGAACAATGCAGCTTTATCTGTTTTTCTGTGGGTGTGAATAGATATAAAGCTCAAGATGACAATTAGTCAACTTGCACGTATGATGTGGACTGGGGTGGGCACAATAAGAATCTGGTGTGAGACTTCTCACGTGTACACAGTAATTCATCTCGGGACATACTGGGTGACACATTTAAATGTACCTTGCCAATATTTGATACGGCAACAGTACTTAGTAGCCAGGAATAACAGTACATTCTCCCTTGGTGATATTTGTACCAAATTTAGAGTGAAGTGAATTAAGATACGTGGGGCTATTTTGATCACAGGGTGAAAATAGGCACTAAGTGGGTGCTAGGCTTGCAATGAACATCTATTTGAAAGCTTAGATTTAACACACAATTTTCAGGCTAATTGATGACTATCTTGACTCAAACGTGCCAACAGATGCTGCAACTGACAACTGTAGGTTAGCACTCAAGTGCTGATTAGATGCAATTTTCCTGTTTGTAGCCTCCGCTCATCCACCTCGAATGAAGGTGTGACTAGCAGAGGAGCCAAAATGGAGATATATATGTGGAACTCTGGATGCCATGATGGAGGAGGTGGAGAAGAGGAAGGATATGCTCTACAGATAGGAGGGAGGGAGGTCACAAGAGGCAGCTGATGTGGTGCATGGGGAAGAGGTTGAATTAGGGCTAACAGTTACGAGGCCTGGCAACAAGACATGGGCCCTTAGGAAATTTACTGACTACGACACATGTGTCCAGGGTTAGTTCCAATCTCACAATCAATAACTGCACCAACACCCCCTGCATTACACCTCAATGCTATTCATTCAGGATCCAGCTACACTGACCTCACAGGCACTACTCACATCACAGATACATAGCCATTATTCAATCGTGTGAGTCATCATATACACACATACGTCTCTGTCTCTACACCCATTTACAATTGCCACTCTTGTTTTCTAGGACAGTAGGTTGCAGTGGGACCTGAATTGGGGGCAGGGCAGGTCTGGATGATATCATTCCCTTTGAGGACGCAGTTCTAGCCACGATTAGGAGGGAGATTTGGTGTTCCTGTGGCCAGAGGCAAAACAATGGATAATATCGTCTACTGATGCAGGATCTCTCCATCTTCCAATGGATGGATAACTATTCTTGATTCCTAATCATCCATGTAATCCTCAGTCCCAAGTTCTATGCAGCCTCATCCCATACACCCTACAGTGGCCACACGTGCTGCACCCGAGCCCTCGCTCACTCCCACCATCCCCCATTCCGGAGCAAGTTCAAAATGAATAACAGCCACCTCACCCATTATATGTGGGGAGAAGGAGAGGAATGAAGAATGTACTTGTTGAATGGCTATGAGGTATTGACTCAGAAACCACCATCATGTATAATTTAGAGGTTAGATTAGAAGATGGTTCCTCACTGTGTGATGTACCGAGAATGAAGGAAGTAGGAAGCATGATGGAAGGGATGCCACAGATGACAAGTTTTCAGGGTCTAAGGTCACATGCTGGTTTTGCTGTAAATAAATCAGAAAAGGACTTCACAGAGTCAAGCTATAGAAGAAGGATGATTGATCTGACAAACTCAATACTTGGAACAATGGACCATCTGCCTGAAACCTTACAGGTTGTGGTCAGGTGGAATGGCTGAATTTGCCTTGATCTTGGTCCATGCCTTGACACAGAGTCTGGAATCCATCCTCTCAATTGTGGAGACCAACATTATGCAGCATCCAGTTTCTGACATTGCAGATTCTAATTCAGCTTTGTAATTACCATGGAACAACAAAAAAGTGTAATAGAAACTCAGGAAAGAGTCATGGTGCTTTGGGCTTCTCATTTGAAAGGAACTGCATTTGATGCCCAGAGACCTGCCCTCCAGTGGATCACTGTGTTGGAGGAACAGAAACTACTGAAATAGCGTTGTGAAATCAAAGAGCAGGAACTCACTGGCATTTTCCCAGATGTCAGTATTACTTCCTCCTCTCCTGTCACCATTGTTGCCCTGGCAAGGGTCGTCCTGTCAGCCAGGTGGTCCAGTCTATGCTGAGATGGTGCAATTTAACATGAGGTCAAGAAGATTATCAATGACATCTCAGATAGATATTTGAACTGTCCTCCTCAGATGCTTAGCAGCCATACACCTCAACTTGGCCTTTTGTTGAAATTGAAGTTTGACTTCGTAAAGCATGAGACTATGTAAGAACACTCATGGATAGCCATTAGGGCAAGTAGGAAGTGAATATTTTCATATTTACAATTGTTGTTGGTTGTGTTCTCATTTTTGTTTCTGTTGTGGTGAAAGATAACTGAGCAGTGATGGAATAGATGTTTTATTGTGATTTATTATGATTTTTCATGGGGAAGGGTCTGAATGCTTGATGCATTGTAAACTGAGATGTATATAATGTGGCAACATATCTCACAAAAGTGCTCTTCAGTTAGATGGCGGTGAGCATCCCTCCTTGGTGTGAGCTGTCTACCGGGAACCTCTACTGCTCACCCTCATTGTGGTGATCTGTGGTGATTGTCCCTTTAAGGGCAACACAGCAGAAGAGGGTCATCTCGCTTGGGAGAACAGTTGGGACTGAAAATGGGAATTACCCCAGGGAGTGGAGTTCACTCTGCAGCAGAACACATGTAAGGACTAGGGCAGCTGTGCGGGTTGCTGGCCATTGTACAAATTTTTATGAATAAGTACAGCTGGGCACTATCTTACTGGCCATTTTATGCTCTGCTATCGCTTCAACAAGGATAGCAAATTTGGCACTGAATCAAATCTTCATTCACTGCAGCGGGACTGAAAATCCTGCCAGCATGAAGATTGCATTCTCTGTTTTTCTAATGAAATTTGTGAATGTGCATCAATATAGACTCCCTAAAGTGCGGATGGAGGTCATTCAACCCATAGAGTCTGCATCAACAGAGCACCTTACCTACAGTCCAAAGATGTGCGGGTTAAGTTGATTGGCCATGCTAAAATTGCCCTTAGTGTCCTAAGATGCATAGGTTAGAGGGATTGGTGGGTAAATGTGTGGGGATATGGGGGTAGGGCCTGGGTGGGACTGTGGTCAGCACAGACTCGATGGGCCGAATGGGCCTCTTTCTGTGCTGTAGGGTTTCTATGATTACCCAGACCCACCCCCACCCAATCCCCATAACTCCACACATTTATCTCACTAATCATTTAACCATAACATTTTGAGATGCTAATGAGCAACTTAACATGGCCAGTCCACCTAACCTGCACATCTTTGGACTGTGGGAGGAAATCAGAACACCTGGAGGAAACCCACACAGACACTGGGAGAACATGCAAACTCCACACAGACAGTGATCCAAGGTGGGAATTGAACCTGGGTCCCTGGCATGTGAGGCAACAGGGCTGATCACTGTGCCACCATGCTGCCATCTGGAAACAAGGATAAAATTATGATGACACTGCCTCTGGCCCGATACCTGTGAGTATCCTGTTTTAATCAACGTCTGAAGAAAGAAGTACTGACCTGAATATCTCAATTTGGGTCAATGGGCCCATTTGAGATGTTAAAATATTGCCAGGCCATGGGGGGCAGATCCAGAGCAAACCTGGATTGGCCAGCAGAGTCAAAATTTAGAAATGTATAGGGAAAAAAATGAAACAACCCTCAGAAGTAAGAGCTGCAACTTTGAGTTTAAGGAAAAGAAAACTTGAGTTAAAGAAAAACAAAGAGTTGCTGCAATGCTTTTTTTAAAAAAAGAGAAGAGAACACAGAAAACAGGCTCTGGGTGTACAGGATAAAAATGCCTTAAGGAGCTGCAGCAAGTTGTCCAGAGGCACGGGAAAATGAAGAGGCTGAAACTGAGAAGTCCTGATCAGCGCAGAGCGTGCGGAGGTTCCGTGATAGCAGTCTCCACATCAATGGACTTCAGGCAGGAAAGACCTGATGTTTCAAAAAGTAGAGAAGTGTTCTACATGTTTACAGTATATGAAGTTAAGAAATTTTAGAAACAGTCCTTTGGACCTTAAGAGCACTGGGGTCTTCCAGTGAAATTGACAAATAAAACAGGCACGTCAGACAGCAGAAAGAACCAAACTCCCCAAACAGCCAGACAAAGAGAAAAGCTGCAGGGATCATTAAAAGAACTTTCCATTAATACAAGCGAAGCTTTGGAAGTTTAAGAAAAACAGCAGCGATTTTCACACCTGGGCTTCAAAGGTGTGGGAGAAACACAGATAGAAGGTAGGCAGCTACTGGCAGCTCAGTGAAAAACAGTCTTAAAGAGGTAATGCATTTAAAGAGGCAAACGCAAGAAGAAATAAACGGCAATAGACAAGAAGATCGGAGAAGACCCCAGATAAAGGGCAACTCTCAATAAAGGTCCTTAAGCAACAAATACTTCAAGGAAGAGACAATACAAGACCTCAGAAAAGGCCATAAAGATCTCAATGAAGTGGCAACAGAAGATCTCAAAAGAGGCAAAGGAAAACTCCAGAAAGTGGGTAAAAGAATATCCAAGAAAGAGAACACCAATAAAATCTAGCAAGAGGGCAATGAAGTCCATGAACATATATCATTACATTCATCTTCCTCCTCCTCCTCTGGTGGCAATGACTGGTCTCTCATGAATGGCATATTGAGAAGCATGCAGCAAATCACCATGAATCTGGACACTTTATTGACCAAGTACTGTCCAGACAGGTCAAGGTATCTAATTCTCTGCTTCAGAACCCCAGTGGTCTCTTCAATTATAGCTCTGGTGGCAGAAATGTGTTCATGGTAAGAATGCTCAACTGGTATCTGGTAATTTTTCAGCTGCGTCAATGGGAGCAGAAGATATCCTTTGTTATTTAGTAAACATCATGCACAATGCATTTGGGCTCAAAGATCCATTGGCAAGATGACTGTCTCACTGTGGTAACATTTTGGATAACAGATATTTACCTACAATGATGCACTGCTGTTGGTTGCAGACAAGCTGCACACCGAAGGATTGGAATCCTTTCCTCTTTCTGAAAACCTTCAGTTTAAATGAGGGATATGCCTGGCCGCATGAGGGAAGGGGATGGCCCAATGGTATTATCTCTAGACCACTAATCCAGAAACTCAGTAAACGTTCCAGGGACGTGGGTTCAAATCCTGCCATGGTAGTTGGTGGAAATTGAATTCAGTAAAAAAATTTGGAATTAAGAATCTACCAATGACCCTGAAACCATTGTCAATTGTCGGAAAAACATATTGGGTTCACTGATGTTCTTTAGGGAAGGAAATTTGCCATCCTTTGACTGACATGTGACTTCAGAGCCACAGCAATGTGGTTGACTCTCAACTGCCCCTCTGAATGAAGGCAACTAGAGATGGGCAATAAATGCTGGCCACCCAATGATTCCCATGTCCTATGAATGTATAAAAAAAATTTGTGCAGTCAATGGCTTCTTCATCATGGAGAGTCTTGCAATGAACTTGATAATCCAGCTGCTAACACAGTGCATTACATGCTGAGCATTGGCTGGTTAAATATTTATTCTAGTCTTGCATTACAGCCTTAGATCAATAGGATGAACCATGTGCTGGTTGTATCCAAACAAAAGCCTTCCTTCATACATTTTACTAATCATTACATACAAATAAATATTACTGCAACGCAAATAAACTAATTTATATGAACAAATATTTCTGAATACTCAGCGTGAAAATATTCCAATGTAAGGATTTGATTTCATTCGCCTTAAATTTCTACCCTCTTTCTCCAACTGAACATACTTTTTCCCACCAGAATTTCGCAACAAAAAGTACTAATCCTTTTACCTTAGCTAATTCACAGTCATTTAGAAACTAAACTGAATTACTATTACAGCTTCATGCTTTGAGCTGTCTACAATTACCTGAGAAAAAAGCAATGCACGTTGGAAATTTTAAAAATCCCTTTAGTAATTGTAGAAGGAACTCAAATTCCATACTATTGATTGGCTGAGGCATTTGAATAAAAATGTTAATGAATGTACAAAATTTGTTTTGGAAGCCAAATGATAAGTTTTTTTTGAAAAAGTCCTCAAAGTTGCAGTCAAAAGGGAGGGAATTTTCTGACCATTCATGCTGACAGGATTTTCCTATCCCACTGCAGTGAATGGAGATTTCACCTGTGGCCAAATTCACTGTGGTGTGAATGGGCAGTAAAATTGAGCCCAGGTCTTTCAAAACATTTTCCATGTCTCTCTCTGTTGGTACATTTTGATGATTGTTTATAATGATGCATCCATGTTGGTACTGTTTCTACTTGCTTTCCGTGTACTTATTTCATAGGGAACATATGTGCTCAGCCCAAAGAGGTTGTACACATGCTGTTTAATTTTACCCTTCACATTGGGTGACGCCCCTCAAAGATAATGGGGGGTGATTTTCCCACTTCACTGCGTCTGACTCTGATCACGCTGATCCGGAAGAACAGCGTGGGGGCCTTAATCCCAGTTTCTCACCCAGCGCCAAACATTTTGCCATCCTCCCAGGCCCTCTCTATTGACGCGCAAGTAGCATTTCAACATGCATACCCATTCAACACCCAATTCACAGAATCTTTGGGTGTGCGTGAGAACCGTGAGAGCTATTCTGAGTCTCCATTAGCGGAGACCTGGTGAAATGACCACAATGGAAGCTTGGAGGTCACTGAAGCCCTTGGGTGGCCAGGGGCATGGCTATGCAGTGCCCACTGGACACCTGGCCATGGCCACCTGGCACATTGGCAGTGCCAGGTGGCACCCCAACAGTGTGCCAGGGCACTGCCAAGAGGGTGGGGCCTGAGTGGGGACGATAATGGGGGAGATATATATGACGGGGGTGCTATGCATGGGGGGGCATGTTAGCAATCATAATGGGGGGGTTCATGATGGGAGAGGATCATGATGCCCCAATGTCAATAACCCATGTCGGGTAGGGGGCTGAGGCAACATTCTTCTGATGCGGCTTGGGGGATTCCATGCCCGTGCTGGGGCGTGGGTCTCCCAGTGCACTGTGAGATCAGGGTGCCCTTGCGAAATGGCACCTGAGTGCTTTGAAGCCGGGCTCACTGATTTATTTCGGCTCTGACCACCTCCTCCCTGTACCGGTGTGAAACTCTCAATTCCCCAAAAAGTGATGATTGCAGTATGGTGCATGCCTGAGAGACCAGCATGGATTGCTCCATTATTATCAGCATTATTACACTGAGCCTGGAATTTTCCAGACACTCATACTCCACTCAGCTTAATCTCCATTCACTGCAGCGGGAACAGAGTATCCCACTGGCATGAACAACTGGAAAATTCCAGCCTGAGTTTCTTTTTGGAAAGATTCTACGTATTCCTCCCTTTCTTCCTACCTGCCAGCTTTCCGAAACCCACCATCTCTTCCCTACGCTCCTGCCAACCCTCCCCGCCCAATACCCTTATCTTACCTTGGGTCCAGGATCCATTTGACCTTCTCAGGACTGGTTGCTGTTCTGGCAGTGACCACTGGTGAGATCTTGATGCTGCCAGGCCTATTGAGTGGTCAGCCAATCCAAAAGACTGGCAGCTCCTGAGGGTGGACTTCCTCCACAGTGCAGGGTGGAAGCCCACTCTCTAGCGATTAAGCCTGCTTGCAGCATGTTTATGGATACAGGGCGGGCTGGCATGGAGTGATTCTGCTTCTGGTTGACTCTACTTCCGAGGATGTCGAGCTATCCACCCCCATAATATGCAATTCATGATGTGATAAATGTAATCTTTGTGAAAGGAACTTTGGACTTCTGGTTTGTAAAGTTGTTCTTTATGAATGAAATTATATATTTTTTGTCTTCTTCTGCGGTAATCTCTACCTGGTAGATTAAAAGGGTACTTGAAAGAATACTAAGTATGGGCAGAGCAGAGTTAGAGATTAAATGTCAGATTATGCAGCTGTTTAACTGTACAAGTTGTTTCAGATCAAGGTAGGCAAGAGTTAAGGCCAGCGAGCTCAGACATCGCCACTTGTGGATGAAGTGGATACAGCTGGAAGAGGATCTGAGTGGAACAGAAAGTCCCTCCATTCAAGAGATGAAACAATTCAACTTCCCAGGAGCTAATGCTGCCATCCTGGGGAGGTGGAAGATCAAATCAGCCATGCTACTCACACAATATGGCTGTACAAGCTCTGAAAGAGGTTTCTAATTCATTCACCCAATAGTCTGTGGAAATGCTAACTGAGATTGGGTAAGGTAAGTTTGAATTCAATGAAAACTGTACAATTTAAGTCAGTTCAATTTAGGCCTCAGTTATTTCTAGACCTCTGTTGATGGTTTAGTACATGATGGTTCCTGATTCCTTCTGTCTACTTTATATTTGTGACCGTGAAGTAAACATAAAAGCACCTCCAATCACCTCTAATTTTTCAAATGTTGGTGAACACACAAACACACAGAGCCTAACTGAGTGCTTCTACTTATGCCTGGTCAGGTATAGGTACTTTTTTTAAATTATGACATTTGTTTCCTGAGGAAATGTTTTTTTTCCCCATGACTATCCATGGGTAACAGGCACAGTTGATTTGCCCTCAATAAACAATCTTTGTGTGTGCCTGAAGAGAAACTATTGTAAACACACTGAGCTAATATCTGTGCCTGAAAGAGACAGAATAAGAGAATCCTGTACATAATTTCAAAAGTGCAACACAGACCTTGAATGTGGAAAGTCCAAATATCTAGTTTCTTCTTTTCATGGTGACACATAGATTTTTTTTTGCATGGTGGCACAGTGCCTCACAGTGTGGGATTTTCTGGCTCCTCTGACCAGTGGGATCTTTCAGTCCTGCCAAAGACATACACCCACCCCACCCTCCCACCCCCCACCTTTTCAGCTGGTTCCCTGGCAGTGTGATAGGCAAGCCACGCAAAATGCCATTGATATCGGCAGGACTGGAAGATGCCGCCAGCCACCAATGGTGTGCTGCCTCTGCTGCTGGAAAACATGTCACTGTGGGGTGAAGAGTACGGTTGCAAAGTCCAGCCCTACAATTCTGTTCTCTCAGCAAGTAAATTATTGTTAGGTTTTTGCTCTCAGCCCATCGAATCTGCTCTGCTATTCAATCGTGGCTGATATTTTTCTCATCCCCATTCTCCTGCCTTTTCCCCATAACCCCTGATCCCCTTATTAATCAAGAATCTATCTATCTCAATCTTAAAGACACTCAATGACCTGGCCTTCATAGTCTTCTGCAACAAAGAGTTCCACAGATTCACCACTCTGGCTGAAGAAATTTCTCCTCATCTCTGTTTTAAAGGATCACCCCTTTAGCCTGAGGTCGTGCCCTCTAGTTCTAGTTTTTCCTACTAGTGGAAACATCCTCTCCAGGTCCACTCTACCCAGGTCTCACAGTATCATGTAACTTTCAATAAGGCTCCCCCCTTATCTTTCTAAATTCCAACAAGTACAGACCCAGAGTCCTCAACTGTTCCTCATACGACAAGCTCTTCATTCCAGGGATCATTCTTGTGAACCTCCTCTGTTCCTATTCCAAGGCCATGACGTCTTTCCTTAGATAATAGGGTGCAAAACTGCTCAAAATACTCCAAATGGGATTCCAGAGCCACAGCAACGTGGTAGACTCTCAACTGCCCTCGGGCAACTACAGATAGGCAATAAAAGCTGATGTGGAGATGCCGGCGTTGGACTGAGGTAAAACACAAAGAAATCCCACAACACCAGTTTAAAGTCCAAACAGGTTTATTTGTGAATAAAAGCTGGCCAGTCAATGATGCCCATGTCCCACGAATGAATAAAAAGAAATATGAGCAAGGTTGTACTGAACATGAAATGGTGATATACTTTAGAGGACAATTATATTATGCAGAATTCATTATTTTAGCAATAAACCAAGTGCCAGTTTTCACAAATGAAGAAAGGTTTACTTTAGACTGCTTGTATAATAAATACAAAAAAGTTAGGTTTAAAATTGCTATAAAGTACTTTTAAAAGTTCAGTAAAGTTGGCAAAATCTTTGAAACAGTAAAGATGACGTAATGAGTACTGGAATACTCCAGTTGGTAATAGCATAATTTATTCAGCATAGGCATGTGTCAAAATCATGGGACTATCAGACCATCTGAAAGCACCAATTAGACTTTAGTAGCTTAGATTTGTCCATCCATACAAATAGAAAATAAACTTTGCTCAGAATGAATCTATCAATCTTCTGCTTTTCCCCTAATATTTTTGAATGTTATTGAGCTTAAAGTGCCTGGTTTTTAAATGCTCTAAAGCAAGAATTGACATGCAAATCCATGAATATAAGTGTCAATTTGGTACCTTTCAAACCACCCTACAGACTTAAAAAAAACACTCACAGTCTGATAAGAGGAAGGATCTCCCAGCCAATGTCAGACTCACCCAGAGGGTTTTTTCACCTGGATATCTCTGTTTATTAAACCTCCCTGAAACTCAGCAAAAGCATCTTACATAAGAACTAGGAGCAGGAGTAGGCCATCTGGCCCCTCAAGCCTGCTCCGCCATTCAAAATACACAAACTATTTTCAACCATTACCAGGTTGCTATTTTGTTTTATTCACATCTACAGATATCTTTCCACAATGCTTTATGTACACAAACAGAAGATTGTGGGCCATGAATATGCATGTAAACTGGCTCCTTTATTCTGCCTCAACTGTTTCTATCCCAAACATTTTAGGTAGATAACAAGATTCTAGCTATTCAGTGGTTATGACATCAAGATATGGCTTGGTCCTACATGAGCATGTCATTGACCTACCTTTGCACATTGAAGGTGTAGATTTAACTTCCCAGCAGATTAGTGAGTGATACACTTTAATATCTGTAAGAAAGCTTCAAAATTATTTGATATGTCAATGATCATTCTTGTAAAAGTTACTCTTTACTTGGAAAGCAACAGTATTAAGAGACATGATGAAAAATCAAGCAATTGACAAGAAGGTGGAACTAATGTGAAAAGGCTGTTTTCATTCCTATGGATATAGAATAATTTATTCCTACTCCACCTATTCTATAATACTGTCAATATGAATTTTCCAGAAGGCAGACTCTGCATAGTATGTAAATGGAGAAACTGAATGATAACCTAGTAGTGACATAAGTCTGAACACATTATGGTCAGGTTAATTTAAACCTGGGCCTGAATTTCACACTCCCTCATTGGGTTTTGAGGCAGGAGGAGGCCTGAAATTGTGGGGATAGGATTCTTTCTGGGATTCTGGCCCTGCTGAGAAGTGATTTTACGATAGGGTGGACAGAGTCCCAGCTTTGGAGAGAGCTTTGGAGAGAGTGCAAAGAAGGTTCACCAGGGTGTTGCCTGGTCTCAAGGGCATTGACATTGAGGAGAGGTTGAATAAACTAGGATTGTTTTCACTGGAAAGATGAAGGCTGAGGGGAGACCTGATAGAGGTCTACAAAATTATAAGAGGCACAGACAGGGTGGATAATCAAAGGCTTTTTCCCAGGGCGGAGGTGTCAGTTACAAGGGAGCAAAGTTTCAAGGTGAGGGGGGAAAGTTTAAGGGAGATGTGCGGGGGAAGATTTTCATGCACAGTGTGGTGGGTGCCTGGAACACGGTGCCAGAGGAGGTGGTGGAAGCAGGCACATTAACAACAATTAAGTGGCATCTGAATGGGTATGTAAATAGGGAGGGAATAGAGGGATATTGTCCAAGTAAGGGCAGAAGGCTTTTTTGTTTAGTTAGGGCATTATGATCGGCACGGGTTTGGAGGCTGTGTTCCTGTGCTGTACTTTTCTCTGTTCTTTGTCCTGTTAGAGCCTATTCCTATCCAGACTCAATTTTCAGGCTGGCGGGCACCAACTAACTAAAGCTGGTGGGAAATAGAAACGTTCATTGGTGTCAAACTCGGGCAGAGGGGAATGGGGGTGTATCTTCATTAGGAGCCACCTTCTGACTTGGGGCACCCTCCCCTCATGGGCTAGATGCCACTTAAACTCCCTTCCCCACTGGTCTATGCCCCAATTACCCTCTCACCCATCCCACAATTCCCCAGAACACCTCTATCCTTTCTTCCCTGGAACGCTGCCACTTACCTCACACCAGCTCCCTGTACTTAGTGCCAGGCATGGTGCTGCAGTGTTTCTTCAAGCCATGGCAATGCTGTGCCTGGATGGTCTGGAGAGTTGTCAGTTTCTCTCCAAAGCGACACATTCTTCTAATTGGGGAGTGGAAGTCCCACTTGCTGCCTGTCAACAGTCAAATGAGTATAAATTGGTAGCGGGCCTGTTGAAGTTGGTGGGGTTGTTTTCTCTGCCATCCCACCATCCAAAAATTTCAGGCACAGGTATATTTACCCCAACAATCAAATAGACACTGGTCAGTTATTCTAAGCACCAACATGCCATCAGGCCTTTTGGCAAACCCTTACCAAGCAATCTTTACATAATGAATTACCCAATTAAATGAATGCACCAGCACAACTACAGATGAACACATATTTATTAAACTTTATCAATACAGATTTCAGATCATTGGCAAAAGAAGAAATTAGGCTTTTCTTTCCTACAGTGAGTTATAACTAGCAACTCACAAGACTCCTTTGACAGCATCTTCAAAATCCATGATGTCTACTATCGAGAAGAACAAAGGCAGTGGATGCTTGAGAACACCACACATTCCATTCCAAGCTACACATCACCCTGACTTAGAATTATTCCTTCACTGTTATTGGATCAAAATCTTAGAACTCCCATGTGTGCAGCACACTAGGTGTGCCTATACTAGATGGACTGCAGCGGTTCAAAGTAGTGGCTCACTACCATCTTCTCAATGGCTGTTGGGAAGGACAATAAATGATGGCCTTGTCAGTAATGCGCACATCCCATTAAAAAATAAAAAAGATCTGGACTACCTAAAGGGATGGTAGAAACAGATCCAAAGGTAACTTTGAAAAGGGAATTGGAAATGAAAAGGAAGATTTTGCAGGGTTTGGGAAAAGAGTGGGGCTAATTTGCCAGCTCTTTCAAATGCTGGGGCAAATGGCCTTTATCTATGTTGTAAGATTTTATGGGGGAATTTTAACACCCCTCACCCCAATCCCAAGATAGGTGGTTTTCAGGTGGCTGGGAAGGTAACTTTGCTAAAGCACAACCACATTTGATGTAACTCTTACAATCTGCTTCCATAACCTATTAGATCCTCCAGACTGTGCACATCTGTAATGATCTCAATGAGGCCCAGGAGGTGGGCCTCTTGGAGTATGAGCTTCCTAATTGAGGTAATGATTGCCAGTCCAGTCAGGGAGTCTCACCTGTGTATATATTGAGGAGTCATGATACTAAGATGCTGGTGATAGACTGGGGTAAACACAGTAAGAAGTCTTATAACACCAGATTAACGGCCAACAGGTTTATTTGGTAGCAAATGCCACTAGCTTTTGGAGTGCTTGCTACTCCTTCATCAGGTGAGTAGGAGATCTTTTCACAAACAGAGCATATAGAGGCACAAACTCAATTTACAGAAGAATGATTGAAATGTGAGTCTTTACAGCTAATCAAGTCTTAAAGGTACAGACAGTGTAAGTGTAGAGAGCATTAAGCACAAGTTAAAGAGATGTGTATTGTCTCCAGGCAGGACAGTTAGTGAGATTTTTGCAAGTCCAGACAAATCATGGGGGTTACTGATAATGTGACATGGTTGAGGCTGTCCTTGTGTTTGGAATTTGGCTATCGGTCTTTAGTCAGTGACCCTGTGTTGTCGTGTGTCATGAAGGCCGCCTTGGAGAATGCTTACCTGAAGATCAGAGGCTGAATGCCTATGACTGCTGAAATGTTCCCCAACAGGAAGAGAACAGTCTTGCCTGGTGATTGTCAAGTGGTGTTCATTCATCTGTTGTGGACGCTATGACAACAGATGAATGAACTCAGCTTGACAATCACTAGGCAAGACTGTTCTCTTCCTATTGGGGAACGTTTCAGTGGTCATGGGCATTCGGCCTCTGATCTTCGGGTAAGCGTTCTCCAAGGTGGCCTTTACGACACACGACAGCACAGAGTCACTGAGCAGAGACCGATAGCCAAGTTCCACGCACATGAGGACGGCTTCAACCAGGACCTTGGGTTCATGTCATACTATCTGTAACCCCCTGGACTTGCAAAATCTCACTAACTGTCCTGTCTGGAGAAATACACATCTCTTTAACTTGTGCTTAATGGTCCCTCCACTTACTTTGTTTGTACCTCTTTAAGACTTGATTAGCTGTAAAGACTCACATTTCAATCATTATTCTGTAAATTGAGTTTGTGCCTTGAGATGCCCTGTTTGTGAAAAGATCTCCCACCCAACTGATGATGGAGCAGCATATGCTCTGAAAGCTAGTGGTGTTTGCTACCAAATAAACCTGTTGGATTTTAACCTGGTGTTGTAAGACTGCTTACTATATTGAGGAGTGTGGGGCTATTGATACTCTGGATTTTGACTTTATACTTGAACACTCTCTTAGAAGTGGAGGTAAGTTTGTCAATAAAGGGAATCTAATGAAAGGGACACTGGCCTCTGAGGATTTACTTCAACATCATGAACAATGTTGATGCTATGAGTCAAAATCTGGAAGTACTATTTTAATTTGGTAGTCATGTTTAACTCAGATTCTGCCCATTAAATTTTCTTCAGGGTTTTGTGTGTGCAATAGCTATTATCTAACCTCTTGACTGAATCTTCCTCAGTCTGGATTTTTACTTTTTAGTGTATTTCACAAATTACTACCTCACAATGTATCAATGTTATTAACCAGAAATCAAAACTTCCTCTTTTTTGATGCCAATAATACACATTTATTACCAGTGAAGTGAGTGAAATAATTAACACCCCCCTCCCCTGCCATCCTTATTGTTTTCTGGCTATAGAATGAATAGCAAAAGAGCAGTGCAGAGATTCTGGTTACAATATATCTTAGCTCAATCTCAAATGAGCAGCCATCAATACAACAGTTCAGCATTTATCTTCATCATTTTACCTCACTTACATGCTCGCAACATAAGTAATTTTGAACTGAGCTGTTGCTCAAAGTTATGCCACTTAGGAGGCTCACTGAACAAAGACGAGACAACCATTTCATCACTCTTGGCTGGATTGAAAACTAGTTTTTGAAATGAATGGAATCATCCAGTCTCCTCAAGAATAATAAGAATTCTCAACACCAGGTTAAAGTTTAACAGGTTTATTTGGTAGCATGAGCTTTTGGAGTGCTGCCCTTCCATCAAGTGAATTGACTCACCTAATGAAGGAGCAGTGCTCCAAAAGATTGTGCTACCAAATAAACCGGTTGGACTTTAACCTGGTGTTGTGAGACTTCTTACTGTGTCCACCCTAGTCCAAAGCTGGCATCTCCACATCGTGGTCTCACAGGAATAGGTTATGGTGCTGAAGTGAGTTGGGAAGATACTTCATGATTAGATTCTTTACCTTTCTACCCTCTAACACAAATGATGATGTCTGTTGGGGTTAAAGCTTGGGTAGCCAATAGCCCTCTACCAAATTGGCCAAGGGCTGTATTTCCTGTGGACACAGTAAAAAGTCTGACAACACCAGGTTTAAATTCAACCGATTTATTTGATAGTAAACTCACTAGCTTTCGAGGTTACCCCCTTTCACCTGATGAAGGGAGTAATCTCGAAAGCTAGTGAGTTTACTATCAAATAAATCAGTTGGACTTAAACCTGGTGTTGTCAGACTTTTTACTGTGTTTACCCCAACCCAACGCCAGCATATCCACATCATTTCCTGTGAACATCAGAAGGCAATGCAACATTGGGTTAGACATGGCTGTCAACATCCGAATGTATTTTTTCAGCAAGGGTTATAATAAAGTCAGTGTAGGAATTATGGCCAATTTCACCTTTCTAGCTAGTTAAAAGATTGCTCCATTCAAATGGAATGTAGGCCAGCTGTATCCCTATCACTAGTTCAGCACCAGGGCATTTACAAAAGTGAATTTACATAGCACTTTTAAAATAGTGAAACATTCCAACGTGCATTATCAACTAAAATTAGATACTCAGCGACATAAAGAGACTGGGTAGCTCACCACCACCTTCTCAAGGGCAACTAGGGATGAGCAATAAATGCTGGCCAGCCAGTGACACGTATGTCCCATGAATTGATTAAAAAATTGATATAAAAAAACTGGTTTGAGGCAGATTTTAAGGAGCACTTTAAAGGTGGAGGGGGGAAAGGAAGAGGTACAGAGATTGAATTCCCACACTTGGGGCTGGGCAGCTGGAAGCATAGGTACCAGTGAACAGCAATTAAAATGGGGATGCAAACTAATTGGAGCAGCAAAGGATCTCAGAGGGTTGAAGGGCTAGAGAAGGTTACTGAGATTGGGAGAGCTGAGGTCATGAAGGAATTTGAAGGAGGATGAGAATTTTAAACTCGGGGTGTTGCCAAACCAGAAGCCAGTGTAGGTCACTGACACAGTGTTGATGGGTGAACCAAGTGTGGGTGCAAATTAGGATATGGGCAACTGAGCTTTATATATAGTTAAATGTGCCACCATACTAGCAGTTTCTGAAAGGATTCTCTAATGAGGTATTGATTTGTTAGCTTGCACCAATTTCCTCTTCAAGAAATGCTGTCAATTTCAGATTCAAAGCTGCAGATACCTATGATAAGACAAAGCATTTCCAGATACCTTACTTCAGTTTAGTTTATTTATTATTAGTCACCAGCAAGGCTTACATTAACACTGCAAGGAAGTTAAAGTGAAATTCCTCTGATTCATGTAATGTATAAAGATTAAATTTTAATACATTTACATGCTCAGCACTTACAGATATGTATTGCAAAGGTTAAATAGTCAGAAGCAGTGAGTGTTTTTAAGTGAGATTGATTGCAACCCCATTAAATTCATGGATTGTTTTCATAATAAATCATATATACCACATCAGTAGAACTAATTGAACATATTGAACTGAAAATGAATTGGAGGTAGCAATACACTATGTAGTTTTGCATCATTTCTTTCCATCCTCATCCTAGATATGTGATTGGCCAACCACCTACTGATGTAACCTCCACCCGCCGACTTTCCCCCTCCTTTACCTTTAACTCAGCAAACGGTTCAAGAATCCTGACATCAATTGTTATCTGAAAACGTTGGAAAATCTCAGCAGATCTGACAGCATCTGCGGGGAGAGAATAGAACCAGTTTTGGCTGTGTTCTCTCTTCACAGATGCTGTCAGACCTGTTGAGATTTTCCAGCATTGTCCGTTTTTGTTTCAGATTCCAGCATCCGTAATATTTTGCCACCTTCAATTGTTTTCTATGCTCGTAAGAAACTTTCAGGAATCCAATTCATGGAAAAAACAGCAGTGTTTTAAATTTTGTAATGGCAAAAAAAGTGCAAAGTTCCAAGACAAGACTGCAATGCGAAATAATAGAAATTCCAGCTTAGAAGTATGCAGCACTGCAGAAATAAATTCCCAACGTTTATAAGGAATTGCCCAGAAATTTCGCCTCACCCAAAGTTGCAATTGAAAACAAAGTGGGACAAATCCCCAATTGGAACAAAAGATAGGAAAGGACAATCTAACCAAATAGTTTATCGCGGAAACTCTCAATGTATTCAAATCTTTCATAATTAAATTCACAATGGAGATTATGTAGAAGAAGTAAGCCGTAGAGGAAGTTTTTTTTGCTTGTGTGGGCATGTCACCAGAGGAAATTTGACATTATCTTGGTGCATAAGAGATCCAAAGGATCCAGTGTACTTGCTAAAAAGAATGATATATCTGTCACGTTAGTGATCCTAATTATATGCAGATTGTATTATTTTCGTCTGTCACTTATCAGCTTTTTAAACCATATTACGTTTCACCTAGTATATAGTAAAATGGAATTGGTGAGGCGCTCTAACTGGCTTCCCCAGGAAACCACTGGGAAGAGGTTAATTTAGCTATCAAGGCTGTGGTGCAATGGTCGGAAATTCTTAAGATTCATATTTTTAAGGGGGAATAAAAAGTAAGCGGGCAAGACTCAACACGGCTGCCATTTTCCCTAAGGCAGATTTGCAGATCTATTGGTCTCCCGTTTGAACAGCGACGTGCGCTACGTGCTGTAAACATTACAGTGTCAAGTTGCTGCCAGCGCTCTGATATGATTGATGGGCGGAGAAACCGGCCGGCGCGGTCTGCAAGCCCGTTCCCTCTCACTCCCTGCTGTACGGACAGATCGCAGGGGCGGGGAGGGAGGGAAAAGAGAGAAGACAGAGCCGGTTCTTCCGTGCAACTTTCTGCGGCAAGGAAAGCAACCTCAAGCAGTAGCAGCTCGCAGGTGAACTGGCCAACTAAGTGAGTAACCAATAATTTGGGTGGGTGGGTGTTGCAATAACGAAAAAAGAAGAGGCGTTACTTCTTAAATCTAATGGTATGGAGACTGGATTAAAAATAAATCGAGTGGGGCGGGACGAAGGTTGGAAATGAGTGATTTTCATGCACATGTGGGTTAAACGAATTGCAGTGGTTTGACCCAACTTTGGTTGCAGAGGGAAGGGTGGGAATGGGGTGAAGGGGTTGAAACTGGTTTTGCGCTGCCCGAGGTGGGCGGGGCTGGAAACTGGCTTTGCGCTGCCCGGTGTTGAGCGGATCTAGAAACTGGCTTTGAGCTGTATGGGGTGGGCGGGGCTGGAATCTGGCTCTTGAGCTGCCTGGGATGGACAGGTCTGGAAACTAGCGTTGCGCTGCATGGGGTGGGCGGGTCTGGAAACTAGCCTTGAAGCTGACTGCGCTGCCCGGGATGGACGGATCTGGAAACTGGCTTTGCGTTGGCCGGAACGGACGGGTATGGAAATTCGCCCGTGCACTGCCCGGGATGGGCGGGTCTGGAAACTGGCTCTTGCGCTGTCCGGGGCGGGACGTCGCTGAGTGACATGTGGCTACACCAGCCGCGTGCCTTGTTGCTAATGTCAGCGTTCGAAAATGGAATGTTTATAATGTGCGTCCACCAATCGGTGTGAATGGGAGGCGGGGCGCGCGGGGGTAAGGCTGAGAGAGAGGGGCGGGGACGGGCCGGTGCCGGAGAGAAGCAAAACAATTGTGATCAGCAGCAAGGCGGGCTTGTAGAGAGGAGGAGGGCGGCAGCTTTCCTTCCCCCTCTCTCTCTCACACACACACCCCCTCCTCTGCAAACACCCTCCTTATCCAACAGGAATGTAAAAAAAATGCATTAGCCTTTTTGCTAAACGCTTTAGTTTAACTAGTCTTCACCCCCGCCCCCCTTTTCTCCTGTCTCTCCCACCCCCTTCAAAAAAAAGACTATGAGCTCCAAACGTCTGAGCAAAAAATGCAAAGTTGTAGGTACAAAGGTTTGCGCGCCAAGTTCAGCCGGCGAAGTCAGAGTCTCTGGAGTGATTCAGGCTTGTAAGAACGACCCCGCGGGCAATAATTCATACACAATCATGCTAGATGATGGCTCTCTCAGAGAGTATGCAGAAGAAGAAATAATCTGCATCGATGGGAAAGGAAAGCCCAGATATAATCAGAAGGTATTTAAGCATCCTCTGTTAACTTTTTTTTAAAAAAAAACAGCTTCGACCGTTTGCAAATTTAGTGCATGCTTTCATTTGTCTTTTCTTTATTTGCAATCAGACATATTGCTTTTTATATTTTTGGAATATATTGCAACTAAGATGGCGCCTGAAGTGCACGTCCAAAGTTTAAAGAGAGCAAGGAAGCCGGTATAATTAAATGCCCATCCCGTTGCAAGCAAAAGTAAACGCCGGCACCACCAGAAAAAATAAACAATGTTTCACCATTATTAATTATCAGTAATGGTCCAGTCTTTGAAAGAAAGCACTCCTGTCATGATAAAGTATATTCCTGAGGGGTGGAACTGTCTGAGCAACTTTGCCAATTGTGAACTTTAAATAATTGGACACTGAGTTATGTGTAGTTTTGCCTTGCCAACAGGCATTGCCCGCAAGTTTTTTTAGTTTTAGGAGTGGGGAAACCAGCGTGCATTCCTTTTTTATTTTGAAGAGTTTTTTTTTAAATAGAGGAGGAGCAAGGAAGACAAAAAAAATGACAGCTCTCGGGTTTTGTGAATTTTCAGATGCTTCTGAATTGCAAAGGCAGCGAAGCAGTTGAGGAAGGAGACAGGAGCCATGTCCCTTTAAGATCCCCAGAGCCACGCGGTCTGACAGCCAGGAGAGCAGAGGACCGGTATCTGGAAAACAAATGTAACAGGACTCGAGAAGTGGAGAAGGAGCCTGCGACCCGCCCCCCTGGCTCGGTGTCAGAACACAAACGCCTCCTCGCTTCGGCAAACATCGACGTTCCTCAGAGGTAGGGGTTTGTGTTGGTTTTTTTGTTTCGCAATCTTGAGTTGCTTCTCGGACGTCTAGGAAAGGATTGCAACCTCAAATTCAACTAACCCATGCACTGAACAAATATCCTTTGCACCGCTCCCCCCCCCCCCCACCACCACTTTAAATTTTGTTTATTATTGTCACAAGTAGGCTTACATTAGCAATGCAACGAAGTTATTGTGAAAACCTCCCAGTTGCCATGCTCTGACGCCTGTTTGGGTACACTGAGGGAGAATTTTAGCATGGCCAATGCACCTAACTAGCCAGTCTTCTGGACTGTGGGAGGAAACTGGAGCACTTGCAGGAAACCCATGCACACGTGGGGAGAACATGCAGACTTCGCACAGGACCCAAGGGTGGAATCGAACTTGGGTCCTTGGCGCTGAGGCAGCAATTTTAATCTATGCCAACATTTGAGTGCATGTCAGCTAAAATGAAGATGTTTGTGCACAAACACGCACATGCCTTATATTAAATTGATCTTTCTCTATTCCCTAGCTATGACTGTAACAGCACATTCTGCACCCTTCCTTTTCCTTCCCTATTTACTCTGAGCAGTATGCTTTATATGTATAGTGCACAAGAAACAAAACTTTTCACTATATCCCAGTACATGTGACAATAATAAATCAAATCAAATCCAGAGCTAAGCTGTGTTCTCTAGACCGCAAATAATTACTTGCAATGCAATTGAAAATCAAGCCAACGTACATAACCATTGTACTTATTATTTGTTGAAATTTTAAAAATCATTTGACTCTTTCATAGTTAGAAGGTCTGTCATTGTATACTTCGATTTTTGTCATGCATTGCTATTAAGTTTAAATTGCATATAATATTGTGGCCAAATGTTAGTTTGTCAATTTTTTTGGAGCATTATTTGGATTGTTAGGTCCTTCAGTCATGAACTGTCAGCAGCATTCTATGCTAACTGATGTTGCTGTGACTCCATTGTGCATTTTTCTGTAATATTGATTAAGGCGTCCACTTGAATACTGAAGTGATTAAAATATGAGATTAAGTGGCTGGTCCTTGCAGATGAATTAATACACTACCTGAAAAGGGTGACTACATAAAAGACAAATGTATGGTTACACATTGCTTTCAGTAAAGCAACGGAGTAGTTTCTTGGATGCAAAGCAAGTAGCACCTACAGATCATTCAACGGTTCAGATTTTAGAAACGCAGAAAATGAGAGAAAATCCATTAATTTGACATGTTGACATTAGAGAAAACTGGTTAGTTGGTGTTGGAGAAGCATTAGTTCTGTGGCCAGACAAATGGTTGCTGAAGTATTCCAGATACTGAAGCAGCGAAGTCCATGAGGATTCCAGTAGTGATAAGTGATTTGTGTACTGTTCTGTATAAAATGCTAAAATATTTATGACCGCATTTCAAAATACTCTTAAGAACTTGCATGCTGCATTTAGTAAAGCCTCACTAATTGATGGGTGTGAATGTCCTGTGCTCATGATCATGTGCTCTGTCTAAAATCTTGTTTCTTTTTAAATAAAAACAGCGCACGCAGTTCTTCATCTTAATTCAGTTAATGAAAATATTCTTTTGTCTCTTCCACACTGAGATTTGAAGTAACTTCAAGACCTCCTTCACTGCCTCCAGAAGAAAGTGAAGACATGACTGGGTTTAGAGCTCATCAGAATGCCTGAAGAAACGGGATCTATGTCCAGACCTTAACCAGTTTTGGGGATTTGCATCTGTCACAAGATCCTCCATGTGGCCAACTCCTGCTGGTGTCACCCAAGTTGGCGATCCAACAAAAAAAAGTGCAGAGGAGAACTTCTGCATAGTAGATGGATTTTGTTCTTTACGCCACCCCCATCATAACCATGCTCTGGTGCAGTTATCAGGCTACTCAAAAATGTCTGTGACCAAGTACCATGAGAATATTGGATGACACATTGTTAGGCAGAACAAGTTGGCTGTGTAGCTAATCTGATCAAAATGGCCAGGGAATATGCCCCCACCCCTACTCGCCTTTCCCCACATCTCTGTGCGATTGCCATTCAGAACATTCACATTGCTTCTGAAGCCAATTATGGATTTAGTTTCAGTCCAGTTCCATAATCATCCTCGTGCTATCAAATCCATGAAATTACGTCTGAAGTGAAGGTTTTTAAGTATTTCTGCATTTTCATCTATTCCACTTCAGACATTCAGACTTAATTCATTTTCTTTGAGGAAATAACGGCAGTTATTTCATTTTTTTTCCGGGTTGATCACCTTTCCATTTCATAAGGGAAAGAGTTAGAAATTTAAAGCAGTTGCCAGTATACAAAGCTAGTTTACCTTCAATTAGCCTCAAATTGAGCCTGACCCATTTTGATCTGGGAATTTTGTTCACCGGTGGTACCTGAGAGGTGTAAACTGAGTGCAACTTCCCTTTTGGCATGTTGTTTCCACACCATGCTCTAGATCCCAGACTAACTCAGCAATACCACCGGAGATCAACTTCAAATTGAATTAAATAAAATCCAAATCAGTTTCAGAAAGCTTTTAAACATGTTGCATTCTTCCAATGTGTGGTCTTAATGCTTTGCTTGGAACATCTGAAATTTTTTCCAACTCAGATTGTAAAAAGCAAAAAAGGATAGTGTGAAGTTCCACTTTTTTGACCTTTCTACTCTCATGCTGTTGTCTCAGATTTGTCGCCTTCTAGCTCTCTAATTTATTTCATAGGATAACGTATCTCAACTTTGAGTTTGTCACTTGAAACATTTTCTACACAAATGTTGCAACTGAAATCTTTTAGTGTGCATTTAAGGTATTTCATTAATACATAGTTATGCAGATTGTCTAATTATGTATGGGACAGATCCCTTTGTGAAATGGAGCTGCTGGCGTTGGACTGGGGTAAACACGGTAAAAAGTCTCACAACACCAGGTTAAAGTCCAGCAGGTTTGTTTGGTAGCAAATACCACTAGCTTTCAGGGCTCTGCCCCTTCATCAGGTGAGTGGGGAGTTCTGATGACAAACAGGGCATATAAAGACAAGAATCAGCACTCTGTAAACTGTGTGTGTCTCTATGTGCCCTGTTTGTGATCAGAACTCCCCACTCACCTCACACAGGGGCAGAGCCCTGGAAGCTAATGGCGTTTGCTACCAAATAAACCTGTTGGATTTTAACCCGGTGTTGTGAGACTTCTTATTGTACAAATCCTTTTGCCAGGGAAAGGAAAGAATCTATTAGTAACGCTCAAGTGTTTTATTTTAGCTTGGAAGATAATTTTGTGTGGTTCCATGTTTTAAGTTTGTCATATATAAATAACACATTGAGTTTTACTTTTGCTCATAAGCAAAGAGCTGCTAATATTGAAAAAAATCATAGATGTGATTCATATTGGGTCCAGCCCCAATAATTGTTTAAACTCCCACAGAAAAATTGACCATGACTTCACACTGTTAAAACCTTAATCTGGACACATGAAGGGTGATATTTAGGTGCATATTTGTTTCAAGTTTAGAGTCATTGCAATGCAATTTTCTCTAAATTTGGATTGGATGTTAGGAACATAGGAAATTGGAATAAGATGTACAGCCCCTCAAGCCTACTCTGCTATTCAGCTAGAGTTCTGCACCCTGCCTGTCTCAGGAATCCGAGCAGGAGAGGGGTGGACAGTGGAAAGGTCCATTGATCTTGGGTGGGGTTTCCCAGTCTCGGGTTGAATGAGGCCATAAAATCCTGCTCATTGCCATTTTCCAAACTTTCTCCATGTTCTTTGAGATCTTTAATATCTATAATTCTATCAATCTGCGTTTTGAATGGGCTCAAGCCTTCACAGCCTTGTGCGTAGAAAATTCCAAAGATGTGCGAGTTAGGTTGATTGCCATGCTAAATTGCCCCTTAGTGTCCGAGGGATTAGCAGGGTAAAAATTTGGGTTATGGGAGTAGGGCATGGGTGGGATTGTTGTTGGTGCAGGCTTGATGGGCCAAATGGCCTCCTGCTCTGTAGGAATTCTCTGATTCTAAATTGCTTCTTATCTCAAGTCCTAACAACCTTCCCCCAAAGAAGCAGGGAAAACATTCTTCCTTCATCTCTCTTCTTGGGCCCTGTAAGAATTTCAAAGAAATCACCTTTCACACTTCTAAAGCCCAGTGAATATGGACCCAGTCTCAATCTCTCACAAGAAAATCTCACCAACCCTGCTACAGATGCCATGCTTACAGATTCCCTGTTCAACGGTTCCCTGTGTTTTCCCTTCTCTCCCCTTTCTTAAATAGTGGGGATACATTTGCTACTTTACAATCTACAGGAACTGTTCTATAGAATCTTGGAAGATGGCCACCAGTGCATCCACTATCTCTACGGCCACCTCTTTCAACACTCTGGGATGTAAGTCATCAATCCAGGGGATTTGTCAATTTTCAGTAAGCATTACTTGACTAACACAAATTTCTTTGAGTTCTTCATTCTTTCTAGTCTCTTTGTTCGCCAGTATTTGTGGGAGGCTATCTTCCTCTGTGAAGGCAGACACATTATTTGTTCAGTTTCTCTGCCATTTCTTTATTCCCCATTAAAAATTCTCCTTTTCTGTTGTAGTGTCCCAAGTCTGTCTTTGTTAAACTTTTCCTTTTTGCTTACCTATTTAAAAACTTAAGTCCATTTTTTAATGTTTCTCACTAGTTTCATTTTCTGGATAGGATGCTCTTGGAGAGTTAGTTAATATTAAAATGCTCCCTATCCTCAGGGCTACTACTTGGCCAACTTTCTAAACCTCTTCATTTGATCTAATACAATCTTCTCTTATTAACCATGATTTGATCACCTCTCCTGCTGAGCTTTTGTGCCTCAAAGAATGTAAATTTGTTGTAAACCTTGTATTCTTTAATATTGGTCTGTCTGCCATTATACCTTTTAATGTCTCTCAAACTGTTACAGCAGACTTGCCCCTTACAGTTTCCTTTGTTTAGATTTAAGACCCTTGTTTTGGATTGAATAATGTATTATGGTCACTCTTGTCTCTAGGCCCTTTTACAAGAAGATTATTAAATACCTCTTTCTCATTGCAGAATACTTGGGGGTGATTTTCCGACCTTGCCAGCACGATCCGCACCAGGTGCGATCCCGGAGAATAGCGTGCGATCCTGAAAATCATTTTCGTGCCTGGCACCAAACAGTTTGTGCCTCCCGGCCTCTTTCTAATGGCGTGAACATGGAGCTCACCTAAGAAGGGTGCAAGGCCGATTAGCTTATTTAAAATAGCATTTAAATATGCTTGGCCCACTCATTCCAGCACATGGAAGCCACTGGCTTTTGGGCGTGACATGATAATGGAGTCACTACTCATCTCCATCAATGAAGACCTGCTTCAGTGGTCACTTTGGGGGGGGTTCTGAGGTCATGGAAACCTCAGGATGGTTAGGGGCAAGGTTGGGCGTGGGTGGGGCTCATCTGGCACACTGGTGGTCACCATACACTCTGGCAGTGGCCACAGGACACCCTGGCAGTGCCTGTCAGGCATCACTAGTGTGGAGATAGTGGCAAGGGGGTGGGGTTGTGCTGGGGGTGGGGGATATCATGCAGAAGTGCATCGTGATGGGAGGCATGTTGAAAAATTGATTGTGGTGCGGAGCTTGCCTGAGAGACTGGCAACTGGCTCGGATCACTTCAGTACTCTTGTACTCTTGCCATTATGACACATTGGTTTCATTTTTGGGAGAATTTCACCCTTGATTTTAGAATAGCACATTTTCTGGTTGGTTCCTCAACAGACTGTTCTAGAAAACTATTGTATGATTCCAAGAATTCGTCCTCTGCGTTGGTGCCAAGTAGTTTTATCTGGACTATATGCAGATTGAAATCCCCCATGATTACTACATTATGCTTGTTAGATGCACCCCTAAATTCCTGATTTGTATTGTGCCCAACATTATCACTACTGTTTGATGGCCAAAAACACCAGCTGTCAATGTTTGCTGCTCCATACTGTATCTTAGCTCCACACTGTGGATTCTATATTTTGATCCTCTGATCTCAGATCCTCTCTCGCCAATGTACTCATCTCCTTTATTAAGAACTCCATCCCATGTCCACTTCCTCTTTATCCTCCTTAAATGTTGAATACCCTTGAATATTCAGTTTCTAGTCTTGGTCACTCTGCCACCACACCTCCGTAATAGCAATTAGAGTACATCTATTTACTATTTCCATTTGTGCCATCAATTCATCTACTTTGTTGTGTGCATTCAGATAGGATGCTTTTAAAGCTGTCTTTTTTATTATTTTCACAGCCGCTAGCTTTGTCTGCAATCACACTCTTAAGCTTGTTTGATCTGCCGCACTCAGATTATCAATTCCCTCATTGCTACCATGCGTTCTTGCTTTGACCTTCCCCTTTTTTAACTTATCGCATCTTCCTTCACTTGATCACATCTTCCTTTGCTTAAAGGATGACCTAATATTAAGACTCACCTGTTATGACCTAATGCCTCCAAAATAAAACTAATATATTATCTCTTCCAGGGTATAACATGCTGGTGTCACATTGAGGTGTGGCTCTATGTTCAGCCTGCACCACCACTGCAAATGTAACTATTATGGCATAATGGCACAACTGCACCCTGTGACTGCTAAAAGGTACCCTTGTTGAGCAACTGATGCTTTCACCTTGGGAACAATTGTCCAGTGAAATTAATCACACTCAAATTTAGGATCACCTTATTCCTCTAATACATCATATTTAACCTAACTGAACTTCATGCAAATTCTTGTATGCAAAGTTGTTTCAAGTGTTGTGTGAATGGGGGTATGTAATTTGAATTTAGGTGTAGTTTAGCAAATTAAGTCTTTCAGTAATGTTAATATTTGCAGACAGTTTTATATATAAATGCACAACAGGAAACTTTCCTGTGAAGTGTTAACATACTTCACAGATTTCCAAACATTTCACTATAGCAATCCTCTCATTTCTTGAGGGTATAGAATCCCAGCAGTGCAAAAGGAGGCCATTTGGCCCATCGAACCTGCATTGACAACCATCCTACCCAGGCCATATCCTTGCAGCCCCTCGTATTTATCCTGCTAATCCCCCTGACATTAAAGGGCAATTTAGCATGGCCAATTCACCTAATCTGCACATCTTTGGACTGTGGGAGGAAACCGGATCACCTGGATGAAACCCACACGGACATGGAGGGGGGGGGAATATTCTATGATCCTATATGCCTAATATCTACACACAGTCATTTGAGACTGGAGTTGAACCCAGGTCCCTTTTGCTGTGAGGCAGTAGTGCTAACCACTATGCCATTGTGCCACCCCTACATTCTCTCTACATAGGCTGTTCCTAAACCTTACAACCCCTGTCCTGTTATGCATGTTTTTAAAATTCATTCTTTGGGCATGGGTGTCATTTGGCAAGGCTGACATTGTCCATTCCTAGTTGCTCTGAGAAGGTGGTACAGCCTGCAGGAGTTTGAATGTACTTGCACAAATTTGGAAGGTAGTGTGTTCTAGGATTCTGGCACAGTCAGGATGAAGGAATGATGATGTAGCTCTAAGCTGGGGTGGTGTCTGACTTAAGGGAAGCTTGGAGTTGGCATTGCTCCCATGCATTCTGCTGCTCTTGTGCTTTTAGACGGTGGAGGTTGAAAGTTTCTGCTAAGGAAACATCGAAGAGTTGGCAGTGTATTGATACTACACGCTCTATCCATGGATTAGTGGACAGTCTGCTAATGACCTTGTTTTGGATGGCATTTCATGCTTGAGTATTCTTGGAGCTGTAAAATTTTGGCTTGTCGAGAATATTTCATCTCAATCCTGATTTATGCCTTTTAGCTGATTGTGAGACTTATTTGGGGAGATGAATGGTATGTTGCAGACTGCCCAGCCTGCTGTTGTTGCTTCTGAACTTTTGGCTGGTCTCAAGAGCTTCTGGTGACCAGCAAGATATTGACAGCAATGCCTATCATGAGATCAATAGTGTTGTCATTTAAAGTAAAGGTAAAATGTTGGTACTGTCTCATGTTGAAGGAAGTCATTGCTCATCTGTCACCTGAATGTTATTTTTCCCTTCTGAACTCGAGTCTGGATGGTGCACCTGAGCACAGATCACTTTGTTATCTGAAAAATTGCAAATGAGGCTGATTATCAGCAAACAGACCCTCATTTGATCTTATGGACGGAAAGTTACTGAGGAAACAGTTGAAGATACAAGTTATGTCCTTCATCAGTCCTCGGGGCCGTTTTGTGTTTCACATTTCGGATAATTCTGTATTTAGTATACCACCTGTAGGCCTAGCCCTACTTACATTTTGGCCCACTGAATCTGCTCCAACAACAACTTCCACTTAAGGTGTGTTAACCCCATTTTCCTACATGGGTTCCAGAACAGGGAATATTAAGAGACCTCAAAGGCCCACCCATATATAACCTGAAAGGTGGTAAGACTTTAGACCTCATTTACCCCGCCTTAGTCACATCCCTGAGGGAAGCACAAAAGAGAACTACTCACTCTTCCTCCTCACAATACCTGGTGCGCTGTCACACAGATAACCCCCTGGTCTCCAATGGGCTTGATCATCACCCTTGTTAACCACTGCCACTGTAGGCATTTACAGAATATTTTGGAATTATACCCAATGCAGTACACAACCCCCCCCAGCCCACGGCCCCTCTTTACCTCCAAGTTTCTCCTTCCCACTTCCCTGCCTCCCCCCCACCCACCAATGTACCTTTCGTACAAAACAACCCCCCTTTTCCTTTTCTCATCCCACCACGTAAAAACACCTCCATCCACCCCTGCCCCAAAAAATGACTACCATGAATAAAAATGGAAAGCTCCAGGGGACAAGACAACAAGCCACAATATAAGAGCGAGGCATCACAAGGGGCAACAAGAGTTGAGCGTGAGCTGAACGAAAAGTGGCAGAGCAAGAAGAAAAGTGGACGTGTCCCGCTCTGTCCAACCCCAAAAACCTACTTGCATCACAATGGTTGAAGCCCAGGCTAGTTATAGTCTAAACAAACTAAAATGGCAAGAAAAGTAAAATGTCTCACCGGACGATAAATACAGGGTACCTATAATTTTCTATCTGTGGTACCATCTTTGATTATGATCTATGGAGAGGGTTTGCAAGACTAAAAAGTGCAAACAAACAATTAGTCTTCCTCTATTAAAGGGTAGATCTGGTCAGCAAGGCTCTTGTTGACTTGGGTCAGAGACTCCCCATGCTACAGGCAGCTGAGGTTCAAAGTGTGGATGTGTTCGGTTTTCAGATTTATGGAGAAAATATACTTGACCAGCACTTCGACCTTGGATAGTGACTTGAGGAATACCTGCTAAGGATGACCTCTATCAATGTTGATTACCCGTTATATTTTCTATTAGGACGGTTGGGTGTCATCATCCATTTTATATTAGTTTCCACCACTTGCACCATCTTTGTTTTGGTAGTTGCCTATTTCAAGAAAATGTTAACAAATCAGCGTACCATCAATTGTGAAGATATTACTTAACTTACTAAACATGCCAGATATTTTGTCCAGTTCCGTACCAGTCATTTTTTTACTAGTTGTATCCAGTCAGCTTTGATAGTGGTATGTTATGTGCACTAATAAGAATACACACAGGTGAAAACCATTGATTGAGTATGTGATTTGAGCATTTATAAAGGGGGCTTTTTCTCGCTGGGACATACTCCCATCAAGAGTAGCACCTATCAAGAGAGGACCACTGCTCAAGAATCTGCATCTCCCCCAATAGGGGTTCATGTGGCTGGCAGAAGAGGGGGCTTCTGATGGGAGGATTTCCATGAGGTGGGGTCTTCCCCTTTTCCATCAGGGATTTGACATGGAGGATGTTGCATGTGACAGTCCAGTGCAGTAAAAGGTTATGATGGATCCCAGGCTGCCTGTCCTTTTTGAGGAGTTCATGCTGACATAGGTTGTGCAATGTTGCAGCCCTTTTTATTTGAGGGAGGCGCTTCTCAAGTTTTGCTTGCACTTAAGCCCCATGCTGCTAATCTTAACTAGCCTGGTCACCTAGTTGGGGAAGGAGAGCATATTGGAGGGTCTGACTCTAGGTCAAGGTGGCCATAAACAGGTTCATTCAACTGGACTGCCTGTCTTCTGCTCCTGGTGGGTCCTGCAGAATCTGAAGTCCGATATCTCCATGCAAAATTGCCATTTTAATTTAATTTGTCTAAAAGTTTTGTTATTGCTGAAGTGCCCTTTTTAAGGGCTGGTTCTTTGGTTAGTTTACTTCGTTAATTTGGTAGACTCAGACGAGTGTAAGGCAGTAGCGGGGAACCTGCTTGCCAAGGGCCACATGCCATTCATCTGGATTCTGAGTGCAGCCCACAAGACGTTTTGTTGATCGTTATCACGCACAGGTTTGCCATATTCTGCTGATTTCCATCTGTGTAACTTTTTTTTTCCTACTGGTATAACTGAAGTGACATTCACAGAAAGCAAGGGCAAATGGAATTAGGTGCATGCTGATTGTTCACATTGGATGCATCCACCAAAGTGTAAGTATTCATTTTACTTTTATGTTTTGAGGTTGATAGTTTGATTTGATATGTAAATGATTAAGCATTTGCTACAACTCGTTACGAAATATTCAGCATGTATTAAATGTCTTTATTCTTAATCATGGGGTCATGGTTAACGAATGAGCCTGATTTCCATCTTGTGGCCCACTGAAATGGAGGGCTGTCCGTGCTGCCCATTCACTAGCCTAGGTTGCTCATCACTGGTGCAAGAGACACAAAAATGTTATTTTAACTTAATTTTGTAAGTTTCCATTAAAGTTTTATATTTATTACGAGTGCCTCTTTAAGGAGTTGATTATTTAGTGAAATTATGACAATACCCCATGGTATAAAGAGACACTTTTGGGACGCTGTTTAGGGAGGAGGTAGACATATGTAATATTGCATGTTGCAAATAAATCTTGTAAGTGAAAAGATTGGTACCTGGTTTACTACTACACAATCTGGCTTCAGAATGAACTAACACCAGAGCAGTTTGGCTGCCTAGAGGTTGGAATTTAAGGTTTCCTTTCTAACAGAAGATAGTAGTTTGAGTTACTTATGCAAAGACTGTCTAAAAGCAAATGTAAATTGTCAGTATGATTACTCACTGTTCTCTGAATCTGAACCTAATGGGAAAATGAAGCAGATGTGTGGATGTGGGCTACGTCCTTACCAAAGACCTTTGCATTGTCTCTTCCACGCAAAAATATAAATAAAAGCAAAGTATTTTGAGCTGGACTCCCATCAGTTGGATACTGATGAATGTTTGGATCTTATTAAGCTTCTTGAATGAAATTTGGAAGAAAGATGCCCAGACGTATGTTTGGATATTGATTTTGATGGGCGGTCATTCTGTTGAGGAACATATCATGGACATTACAGAAATTCAGTTTGTGGGTTCCTTATTCAATGCTCATGTTTAAATTGGTGGATTGTGCTAAAGTGTCACTTATGAATAGGATCCTGGTCTTTATTAGGATTCTGTTCTCAGAAAATGTCATCTTTTTGGATTAAAATATCTGCTGCTTTGAGAAAAATTTCAGCTCAGCAGTCATTTCCAGGAGCCCTGCTGGCACAAGTAGGATGTCCTGTGGTGTTTCAAAGGATGGAGGTCTCTATGATTGTAGCATTTCAAGATTGTTCACACATAGGGTGCAGGCATCAGTGCAACAGATGAGTTACAAACAGAAGCAATGAGGATGAAGGCAGTCATTAGTACATCTGGTAGATGACCAGATTGGAGCAACGTTAATGGATGACTGGACCCCAGGAATGTTGGGGGAAAACAGTAACAAGTGCTTCAGGTATGACTCAATCACCCTGTGATGAGCTATCTAAAGTGGAACAGAAGGGTTTTCGAATGGACGTCCAATGCAGGGAGTTTGGAAGTTGAAGATGATAATAATCAGTCTCAGGAAATTGTACAGGTCACTAAGCTTTTGGTAATGGACTACAGTTTTTTTTTGCTCTACACTTGAATGCTTTACGTGCAGGAAGAAGAGCAATCATCAACGTGGAAACCTTCAGAACAAATTCAGAGAACTCTAACGTGTTGCGTTAGGAACAGTGGTTCACACTGCTGCCTCACAGCGTGAGGGACCTGGGTTTGATTCCCACCTTAGGTCCCTGTGCGGAGCCTGTGCATTCTCCCCGTGTCTGTGTGTGTGTTTTCTCCAGGTGCTGTGGTTTCTCCTCAGTCTGAAAGACGTGCTGGTTAGGTGCATTGGCCATGCTAAAATTCTCCCCCAGTGTACCCGAACAGGCGCCGGAGTGTAGCAACTAGGGGATTTTCACACTAACTTCTTTTCAGTGTTAATGTAAGCCTAGTTATGACACAAGTAAATTTAAAAATCACAACACCCATGAGTTTTAATCCTGGAGATCTGTACACAATAAGAGGGCCATAAAGAATGGGAAGGTCTGGGTAAGGTGATAGGTGTGATGGTAAGACCGTGGCTTTCTAACAAGGCAGTCAAATTATTATGGTCCATTTGTCTCAGTGAATTGGGATTGATAACAAACGGTAACCTTTAACCAACAATCTTATTTAGCAAGTGTTATCCTGATCTTGTTAAGTCATCACAAAAAGATGATTTCAGGAAGTGTAGTGGAGGAGATCTCCCTGTTTACATCAATGGTAATGAAGTGGAGATGGTTGAGAGCTTCAAGTTTCTCAGTATTAAGATCATCAGCAATCTGTGCTGGACCTCCACACTGATCCCATGATTAAAAAAGCCCACCAATGCCTCTACTTTTTCAGATATCTAAGGAAATTCAGCCTGCCCACTACAACTCTTAGCAATTTTCACAGTTGCACCATAAAAAGCACCCTTTCCAGATTTATCACAGCTTGGTATGGGTCCTACTCCAACCAAGACCGAAAGGAGCCACAAAAGTTTGTGAAGGAAGTCTAGTGCATCGCACGAGTCAGCCTCCCATCCACTGACTCTGTCTCCACTTCCTGCTGCCTTGGAAAAGCAACCAGCATAATCGAGGACCCACGCACCCCAGACATACTCTCTTCCACCTTCTTCTGTCAGGAAAGATAACAAAAGTCTGAAAACACTTCCAACGACTCAACTGCTTCTTCCCTTTTTCATCAGACTTTTGAATGGTCCTATCATATATTAAGCTGATTTTTCTCTTCACCCTATCTGTAACTGCAACACCATATTCTGCACCCTATCCTTCTCCCCTCTGTACTCTATGAATGTTTTCTTTTGCCTGTATAAGAAACAATACTTTTACTGTAATCCAATACATGTGACAATAATAAATCAAATCTTGCATCCAAAGACGAAACAGGACACTTAGAAGCTTGATTGGATAATTGTATTAGCAGTGAACCCAAATAAGACCAGATGCCAGTTTTGATGTAAGTACTATGATGAGACACTGCAATTGAGGGTGTTTTGAGGGCAAACAGGAATTTTTTAAATATGGAGGACTGCGTACTTAAGTTTCCAGCCTTGTGAGGTCTGAAGGACATGAAATTAGTCTTTTTTAGTTATGTTTCTCGGACCAATATTCTAGATGGGTATTCGAGTACAACTGGTTTGAGAATTCTTGGTAAGTGAACATGAAAACTGTCATCCTTTGGCTTGGGAAGTTAAGAAAATAAAAAATGTAGTAAAGTAACATAGCTGTGTCAATACTGGTTCTTGGTGAAACAATAGAAATGGGCCGTTTTACTTGTCAAAAATTTAGGGGAAATTCTGTACAAGAGTGTTCTGAGAATAGTTTGCCCATTGAATATTATACAGATTTATCCCTGTGGGATAACATACATTTGACAAACCGTGCGACTGTTTAAAAAAAAAGTTAAGTATTGACCTTGCTCATGTAAAGGAGATGCCAGGAAGAAAATAAATCTCCAAATTAAAATGGGTTGACACAAGTGATCATGCTTTAGAAAAAAATGTTCTCATAGTCATTTGGAAGTCTTAAAAGAAGGTTGTCCCATATTACGATGTGGCATGCAGAATGCCAGTGGAAAATCGTGAGACATCTGGGACATTGCATGTTGGCGGAGACAGACATGTGTAAATAAATTTAATATTAAGTAAAAGATTGATGTCTGGTTTCCTACTTCACCATCTGGCTTCAGAATCAGTTAACATCTTGTTCTGCCATAAAGACATAAAGAGAACACATTGTAGCAGAGGTAGACCAGATCTTGCACTAAACGCATCAGCTAATTTGAAGCAGCTCAAAGTTGCCACTGTCTCCTGTTGTCGCTTAGTGCAACACCTGATTGAGCTACCCAAAATATCCATCAGCTGTGCCCACTGTTCACAGCTATGTGAGAGAGCTGGAATGCAGCCAGAACGCAACACTCTTGAGCAATCAGCCGCCCCAGGTCGTGGCTTCCAGAACACCTGTGAGTTCTTCTTGCAGTTAGTTGAGCCTAACGTTTCTAAAGAATGCCTTTTGGAAAAAAATAATTACACAGGCCACAGCACATAATGGGAAAATTATGTTGAAATAAATGTACTCGCTACATAAACTTAGAACCTACTCCCAAGAGTCAAAACCAAGTTTAGCGTTTCAGGGAAGCAGATTAGAAGGTCAAGATATACAGGTGTAATTCATTTCCCTTTTTAAATATGTGCTTTTCCAATTTTTTTATATATTTGTGTCATCAATTCCTATGATAAAGGCTGTAAGAGCTTGACATCTGGTGATTGTTCTGTCCTCAAGGTACCATGGCACTTTCGCTGACAGGAGAATTATTACAGAATGGCAACTTTACATTGCCAGTTTCCATCATGTTAATCGGAATAATTGGTGCCATGTGTGCTGATGTAAAATATTTTGTATATTTCAGATGAGCTGGCAGGAGAGCTAGTATTTTAAAAAGTCATGGTAAAGACATCAACTTTGCATTGGATGGATTGTTAAACCATCTGCGGCATAAAGGTCCCATGGATTAACAGGAGATTGGTTCCTGAACTCTGCTTTCACTGAAAAGTAATGTTCCCCCTCCATCAGTTTGCGGCCTTGACACCATGAACAGAGGTACAGAATCACCCCTTATTTGATGCTTTGTAGTTTTGAAGAGAAAACCAGTTTACTCAAACTCCTTGTAAAATAGACATCTGACTTGCCCTTTTCTGCTGAGTCCATCAGTCTTAAACTGGGGCTTTTGTTCTGTTTAAAGTTTGTGAGATCACCTATATCTGAGAAGCAATTTGCCTTTCTTTACATTGAAAGGCAGTAGGTCTCTACCAAATCTTAAATATTAGAATTAACTTGGAAAATGTGTGCCTTATTTATCATTCTATTTTGGTAAACTTCTGTAAGCGATGCCTACAAACATGGCGAGTAGATTGACGTTAGTCCTGCCTGTATGTCTCAGATTGGTGCTGCAGAGGAAAATTGTGTCATTTGTAGCTCTTTTCCTGTGGATTAATTTGACTATATTGTGACTTTTTCTGGACAATTCTGTTTTTCAAGCACTGGTGTTAAGCATCATTCACTCTGCAGTGAGATGCACTGAGACCTGTGATGTGCTCTGTCCAAGACATCTACTATGATAAGATCTAACAGGTAGCCACATTCTTAAATCCAATCCCATTCCTTCAAAAAAAGTCACAAAACTAGTTTAGTCTTTTGGTTACTTGGGTATATTGATTATCTATTGGAGGGAGGCAATAACATAATGGTATTGCCACTGGACTAATAACCCAGAGACCGAGGATAATATTCTGGAGATCAGGGACAAATCCCGCCCCGGCGGATGGTGAAATTTGAGTGCAGTTTTTAATCTGGAATTTAAAGTGTAATGATGACTTTGAAACCAATCAATTGTCACAGCCCATCAGGTTTACTCGTATCCTCTAAGGAAGGAAATTTGATGTACTTACCTGGTCTGGCCTATATGTGACTCCAGAACTACAGCAGTGTGGTTGTCTTTTAAATACTTTCTGTGATGGGCAATAAATGCTGACCCAGCCAGCGATGTTTACATCCCAATTATAGAAAGAGGATGGAACCCACTTAGTGGTTTTATACACATCCATGTCCCAAAAGTTGTGCATTTTTATTTTCCACACTAACCAGACTCTTGCCTAGGAGTAAAAATGTTAATTCGAAGAAAGCACAGCACAACCACTGAAGAGTGATCAAAGTCACAGAGGCAGAACCAAATTCAGATTAGCTTTCAGTTGTGTTGTGCTGGATTGGTGAAGACACAACCTTGTAAAAATTCAAGGTAAAGACATCAACCTTGTATTGGATGGATCAGTAAACCATGGCTTAAAGGTCCCATGGGTTAACAGAAGAGCCGGGGATTTCTTTCTGATATCCTAGCCAATGCTCATTCATCAACATTTATTTAAGATTTGGTAGGGATCTATTGCCTTTCATAATGTAAGGAAGGGCACATTTCTTCTCAGATATAGACAGTCTCACAAACAATAACATATCAAAAGCCCCAGTTTAAGACTAATGGACTCAGCAGAAACTGGCGAGTCAGATGCCTGTTTTACAAGGAGTTTGCATTTACTTAACACTCATTGTAAACTGGCTTTCTTTTCAAAACTATAAAGCAACAAATTAGGGGTGATTCTGTTCCTCTGTCCATGGTGCCCAAATTAATTTTGCACTGAATCCTTAAAACCAGTGGAGAGGAGAGATGTGGGTTAATTTATATAATTCACGGAATTTAAAACAGTTAATACTTCTGCAGGACTAGCAGAAGTAAGAATTTCAGAGCAATGCTAGTATTTCATGGTGTGATGTCTTCTCAACGATTCTCTCAATTTTTTTTCTTGATCGCATAATATTACTGGCTGTGGTATTAAAACCCAAATTTAAGTTTATAGCAGGTATAAAGGATTAGTGGTACTGTTATATGTAACATTTGGCTTGTTTGAGCTATTTCCCCACCCACCCACCCCAATAATAAATTGGTGTGTACAGTCCTTTGGCTGATGGTGTAGAGTGTATTAAATACATATTGGAACAAGCAAGTTGCTTATTCAAATACAAAGCCTGTTTAAGCTAGGTTTAATATTTCCTGATATAGTTGACAGGCTGCATGGCTACATTAACTGATAGTTAATTTTACACCAATCTGCTTTCTAAAAGCGACTGATGCTTTAATCAGTATGCCTGGGACTAATCACAGTTGATAGATACCATTCAATTCAAAAGCAGTGCTCGTGAAATGAATGTCGATGCACACATAATTATTTAACGTTGTACATCGTAGCTATCCCACATCAGCAAACCCAGCAGTCTTGCAGCTGTATTGATAAGTTGTTCAAGAGCAACTTAATTGGCTTGTCAACATAGTGTTCCAAAACCCAATTCTTTAACAGATAGCAAAAGCTTAATACTACAGATGCTGGAAATCCAAAGCACCTGAAACCGTATCTTTGGTTCTGTTGCCAAGTAGGATGTGAATGAAAGCATCACAATTCACCTTGAAATCAAGCTTTCTAATTTAGATCTGGTCTTTTGTTTTCACATTGTCCAAAATATTGGCTGACTAAAATACAGCCTGAACCAAATAACTTAGTTTATTGCAACAGACACAGAAGGACTGAAGCAAATACCACAGTATAAGGATCAAAAATGACAAATTAATTTACGCAAACAGTTTCTATTTAATGATGAAGTTTTTTTACCTTGCCAAGAGTGAGCACTTAGTGGCTAGGGCTTCCTGTTGAGGAGGATATTCATCCAATTGGAACGGCCAGAAGCACAACTGCTTTTGCTCATGTACCATTTTGATTAGTCTTCTGGTTAATTTGAGTACTATTAATAAAAGTTTTAATTTTGATGGTGTTGTAGATGAGGCAGATGTGCGTTGTCCATTCCTAGTTGCTGTGTTTAATGCAACTGAGTGGTTTGCTTGGCCATTTTGCAGTCATCCGTGAACAAACAGGGCTCATTGTTCGTTACTCATGACAGCCGTGCATGGACTTTTTGCAGGATTTTGAGCAGCCTTTTGTGATTATTAGAGATCCTTTTCAGCATGTTGCCATTTAGAGGCGGTATGGGGAATGTGGGGCAGAGCAACAGTTTATCTCTTCAAGCAACCAGAGAACCCTTACCAAGGCTGGATGGCTGCAGAGGCAGCTGGGCAGCAAGATAGCTGTTGGAGTGTGACATGCCAGCTTGCTGTCATCTTCCCACCTTGGTCATTTTCAAGGAGGCTTGGGAGGAGGTGCAATTATTGCTTGGCTGCAGAGTGTAGATAACTGAAGTAATTAAAGGGCCTGTTATAAAGCCCTTTCCTTGTGACTAGAAGCAGAGCCACCCCACCGTGGTCTAAACATGGTCAGTGAATGGAGTTAGCCTCAGACATAGAAGCCAGGTCTCCCATATTATTTTTACAAGTTCCCCAGCCCTGCTGCCAGTGCAGAAAGGCAGCCAAAGCTGTGGCCATAGGCTTTTATCTCCACTATGGCAGTCTGGCAACTGTAGTCATTTTTTATTTTCATGACATCTAAAAATGCTAAGAGCATGCATCTCTTTTTTTCTCTCTCTCTCTTTCCCTTGCGTACATTGTCAGATAGTCACTGTTGGTGCTGAAAGACCTCACATTGTCCCTTCAGCATCAAAAGCTCATGTGTTCCTTGATTGGACAGTTGAGTGGGCCCTCTGGCCGTTAACCGAATGGGTGATTAATGTTGGGTGACTGATTCCAACCTGGGGAGGAGTTGGGAACTAGATATGATCCCAAGCTCAAAACAAAAAACTATCCTTGTAGTGTCTAAACCAGGAAGTGTTAGTAGGACATACACACATGCAGTGAAGAAATGTAAAGAAAGCCAAGATTAAGGGAGAGATAAAGACAGAATATCTCCAACAGTATTTAACATTTGAAGTGATGAGACTACATGTAATTTTTCATTTGAGAAGCTGTTTGGTAATAAGGCACATGATGTCATTAGACAATAATATTTGAACAAGCCATAACTGGTATGCTTCTGTAGTACCTGGTGGGTAAGTATGGCAACTTCATGCATTTTATTGATGAATCTCTGTGAGGTGCATATGAATTAGTAGCATGAGTAGGCCATTCACCCCCTTGAGCCTGTTCCACCATTTGATAAGATCATGGCTCCTCTGCTTTCCTGTCTACCCTGTATACCTGTTGACTTCTCTGTCAGTCCAGAATCCAGTTTGGCCTTAAATAGAACCACCATGCCTCCACTGTTCTCTGGAGAAGAGAATTCCATAGACTAATGGAGAGAGAAGATTTCTCCTCACCTCTGGGTTAAATGGACAACCTCTTATTTTTTAAACTCTGTCCCTCGGCCTTAACCTGTCCCATAAAGGGAAACATCCTTTCAACATTCATCCTATTAAGTCTCTCTCTCTCTCTCTCTCTCTCTCTCTCTTTCCCTTCAATACGTTCACCTCTTCTAAACTCCAGATGTTCCTCGTAAGACAATCTAATTCATCCCAGGAATCAGTTAAGTAACCTCTGCACTGCTAATTCAATTATATCCTTTCTTAAATAATTAAGGAGACCAAAAGTATACATTGTACTCTCAATGTAGTCTCACCAATACCCTGTACAACTGTAGCAGTTGTTCCTTTTCCCTTGCAATGATCAACATCATTCCATTTGTTATCCTCATTACTTGCTGCACCTTTATACGAATGTTTTGCAACAAAGTGGCAGGTTGTCCACATCTGTCCTTACCACTGAGTTTTACAATAGCGTTCCATTTAAATAATGTGCTGCAACTTTTTTGTCAAAGTAGGCAAGTTTACATTTTCCTACATTATACTCCATTGGCCTAATTTTTTTGCTCATTAATTTATCTATTTATCCCTTTTCAGCCTCCTTATAAGAACATAAGAACATAAGAAATAGGAGCAGGAGTAGGCCATCTAGCTCTTCGAGCCTGCCCCGCCATTCAATAAGATCATGGCTGATCTGTCGTGGCTCAGCTCCACATTCCCGCCCTCCCCCCATAACCCTTAATCCCCTCTCTTTTCAAAAACCCATCAACCCGCGTCTTAAAAATATTTAGCGAGGTAGCCTCCACCACTTCAACGGGCAGAGAATTCCAGAGATTCACCACGCTTTGAGTGAAGAAGTTCTTCCTCAACTCCATTCTAAACCGCCCCCCCCTTTATCTTGAGGCTGTGCCCCCTAGTCCTACTGTCCTTTCTGAGTGGGAAGAGTCTCTCCACCTCTATCCTATGCTCTCTTCACAGCTTACTCTCCAATTATCCTTGTGTTATCAGCAAATATGCCAATCATACATTGGTCTCTTCATCCAAATTATTGATATAGATTAGAAATAGTTGAGGCCTTTGCATTGATTTCTGTGCTTCTCCGCTAGTGACATCTTGTCCACCATTAATTAACTCATTTATTCTTCCTCTCTGTTCCCTTTTAGCTAACCAATTTCTCTGTACATTCCCATATGTTACCCCTACACCATGAGCTCTTGTTTGTATTGTAAGCTTTGACGTGGCACCAAATCAAACGCCTTTTTGAAATCCATACACAGCACATCTACAGGTTCCTCTTTAAACATGTTCCTTCCTCAAATAATGTGAATAAAATAGTCAAGTCTGATTTTCCTTTCTCAAAACCATATTGATTGTCTGCTTGCATTAATGTTTTCTAAAAGCTGTAACAGATGTTAGGTTATCTGGCTTGTAGCCCTGCCCCATGAGTAGAGAAATTACGCTTGCTGTTCTCCAACCTGATGGGACCTTTCTATTGCAGTGAAGCTTGTGGATGCACATGTGCAGAGATCAGGGGCTGCTGTCTGAATAACATAATACTGGTGAGTGCTGATAGGATCGCTATTATTTTTACTATAATATCTGAGCTTTTGTCTTTGGCTTTGCAGCTGTGGCATAGTGGTCAGCACTGCTGCCTCTCAGTGCCAGGGACCCGGCCTCGGGTCACGGTTTGTGTGGAGTTTGTATGTCCTCCGTACGTCTGCGTGGATTTCCTCCATGTGCTCCAGTTTCCTCCCACAGTTCAAAAATGTGCAGCTTAGGTTGGCTGGCTGTACTAAATTGCCCCTTCGAGTCAGGAGACTAGCTAGGGTAAACATGTGGGGTTAAGGGAATAGGGCCTGGGTGGGTTTGTGGTTGGTGCAGACTTGATGAGCCGAATGATATCCTCCTGCAGTATTGGTAGTCTGATAAATTACTATTTCCAACACCACCCCCCCCCCCCCCTTCCAAATCATCGCCACCTTCGAACTCTTGTTATTGCTATCGTGTCATAGTCCCACGTGGTGAGCTGTGCCTGCAGCTCACTAATCTTTATTTATTTACCACGTTCCATGATTTTATGTATATGTGCTTCAAACCTATCATGAGCCAGTTTACATTTTCCAGTTAGCCAACCTCTTCTGTTTCTGGGCTAATTTTTAATCTGATGCTCCTTGCTCCTCCCAGCCCTCCGTACACCATGTTTCTCCTTTTTATGTTTCTTCCTGATGCTCATAAAACCTACAAAACTGGTGCCAGGACCTGGTTTCAGTTCTGGCCTTGGGTGATTGCCTAGTGTGAAGCTTGCATGTTCTCCCCGGATCAGTTTAAATCAATTCACAGCCTTCACCGGTATGTAGCTATTCCACTTTTTTCTTTGTCTTGCCTTGTTGGGGGCTGCACAGTGGTTAGCACCAAGAACCTGGGTTTGATTCCTGGCTTGGGTCACTGACCGTGCAAACGCCACACATTCTCCCCCGTGTCTGTGGGTTTGTCTGCGGGCTCCAGTTTCCTCCCACACTCCCAAAGACGTGCTGGTTAGGTGCATTGGCCATGGTAAATTCTTCCTCCATGTACCCAAACAAGCGCTGGCATGTGGTGACTAGGGGATTTTCACAGTAACTTCATTGCAGTGTTAATGTAAGGCTACTTGTGACACAAATAAATAAATTTAAACATTTTTCTAACTTTGGCCTCTTGCTTTCTTTGTTCTCCTCACTTTATTTTCCCTTTTTTAAAAAATCTCGTCAAAATCCATCTTTGACCAATTTTTTACTCACTACTCATCTCTCCTTTTCGGGTTCCCTGTCAGACTGTTTTCTGGAACCTTTCTGCAAATCACCTTGAAGCATTTTTGTATTCTTCAAGGTACTGTACAAATATAAGTTTGATTAGTAATTGCTTAGCAGTGTTGTATTTGCCCATTTGTGTTGCTTCATATTTCTCTACATTAACTAATTAATCATCATTTTTTTAAATTGGATTGTCATTCTTTCTTAACAGTTTGCCAAATTTAGCATCAGTGCACGTTATGTAATCCCTCCTGTCTCTTTATCCAACTCATCTTTTTAAATTAAGAATAGCAGAGACCCTGGCACGGATTTCACAAAAAGAATGTGTAGCCTACTACATTGCAGAATTATATGATACAATGTGGGATATTGTGGGTTTTTTTCCGAAATAAATTCCTGATTCGAGGTGGAGAAAATAGAAGGGCAAGTTGATTCATGCTGTTTTTGCATGGTTAAGAAACTGGAAGCCTGGCATTGTTGCAGTTCTGTCCTTACATTTGAACACACAATTCAACTTTGTGACAAAGACATGTAGTTTTAATAAAAGGTGGTTGATTTCAGCTTGTCCATGCTGTTGTTTATTCATGTAAGGGATATGGGTGGCACTGGCAGGGTGAGCGTTTATTGCCTATCCCTAATTTCCCTTGAACTGAATAACTTGCTAGCTAACCACATTGCTGTGGAGCTGGAGTCATCTGTAGGCCAGATCAGGTAAGGGTGGCAGGTTTCCTTCTCTAAAGGACATTAGTGAACCAGATGGGTTTTTACAACAATTGACAATAGTTTCATGATCATCGTTTGTTTTTTTTAATTGAATTCAAATTTCACTATCTGTTCTGGTGGGATTTAAACCTTTATCCCCAGAACATTACTCTGGGTTTCTGGGCTACTGGTCCAGTGACTATACCATTATGCCACCTCTTCCCCAGTCTTGCAGGTACAGAGAGCTTAGATGTGAGCACTGAGCAATTGGATCACAAACGAGTACACTCAATATGTGTCATTCATGCATAACATACTTTTGAAGAGCATTATGGCTTTAGCATATTATTAATGCAGGTGTGTCACACAGTCAATGCCTTGCCTTTTCTGCAAATTGGATACATTTATACTAATGTAGTTAACTGCTCCATGATTATTATTAAAGATATCGCAGTAGTTTAGAGAGATCCACTGGTTCAGCATGTTGACGTTCTAATGTCTCTCTCACACCCCTCCGTGTCACTGAAACAGAGGAGACTAAAGAACCAAGGGTCAGACTGGCTGAGGGTTCATACTATGTTCTGAATCGGGAGATTATGGATTTAAACCTTACTACTGCTCTTCCGTGCATAATCTGGATTGATACTTTTAATACTTTGGAAACGTTATCTTTGAACTGAGATAGTAAATCTTGCTGTGCTCAAATTGGTTTTCAGCATGACAATGGTAACTATACTTTTCAAGTATTTAATTGGCTGTAAAGCACCCTAAAGTTGTGAAAGGCACAATATAAATACACATCACTTGCCATTTTTTTGCGCTGGCTTGTAACCAGTTTGTAATTCTGTGCGCACAGAATTCACAACCGAATGTCTGGTATAATTATAATATAATTAAAACTACCTGTAGCAGAACAAACAAATCTTGAAATATTCTCACCATAGAGAATATTTGGTGGCACAGTATTTGGCACTCATAGTACCAGGGACCTGGATTCAGTTCTGACCTCAGATGATTGTCTAGTGTGAAGCTTGCATGTCTCCCTGGATCTGCGTGGGTTTCCTCTTGGTGCTCCATTTTCCTCCCACAGTCCAAACGTGTGGGTTATATGGATTAGCCATGCTAAATTGTTCAATAGTGGTGGGGGGGAGGCGGTTAGCTTGGTAAATACTTTGGCAATATGGGGATTTGGGCCTGGGTGGGATTGTTTTTGGTACAGGCTTGATGGGTCAAATGATGTCTTTCTGCACTGTAGGGATTCTATAATAATGCAAGTTCAAGAGGGACTTTCAATTTGAATCGTAACTCTGCCCTTTAACGTCAATTTCTATTGCACTGATAATTCTGAGCCCAGTGGTCCCTTTCTGCTTGCTTGTAACAGTGTTGTTCAGTAGGAGCACTGGCATGGCTACAGCAGAACGGTTTTGACAGTAGTTTTAGTAGAAGGCATCTTACAAGCAATACAAATAAATGTTAGCACTTGCATATTTTTTAATTTCATAAAACTTTGCAGTCTGTCTTGTGCATTGGAGTTAGATCCACACTAGAAACCAATCAGATGCACGTCCTCTTTCTGCACTATATTGTTTCATTGGTCTTGTCCAACAGTTATGAGCTGTATTTTGTTTCATTTTACGTGAGATGAAGTCAACCTAGTAAACGTCCTGTTGATATCTACTTCCAAGGTTGTTCATGTATTTAAGTTCCATAGGGATTTGTCTGTAGAATAAGTAATTTTAAAGGGGGTGGGGTGGTATGGCAGTAAATACATATATGGGTGCAATTTAAAATAATTTATCAACATTACATGAGAGATCCTAAGGACAGCCTGGTTTACGGAGACCTGCTGCTAATATGCAACAGCATATTATCTTGCATATGACATGATAGAGTGAACTATCCCTGTTTTTTAAAAAAAATGCATATCATCTGATTGCCAGCAGCTAGAGTTCTGCTAGCAATGTTCATATAGTCCATTTTAACTTGGGATTGTTCAGTTGCATTCTGGAGTAAATTTGGGAAGGTGGCATATTCATCACATCTGTTCCGTAACCACATCATATTGCTGTGGTTTTTATCTTCAGACAGATGATGCGTTCTGGCTTCTCTGCTTACCATCTCACTATAGATGGGCACCAAAAGCTGCAGTGCTATCTTGTTCCTGTGGCAGCACTGTGTCCTATCATGTGTGGTAACTGTGGAAGTTCATAGAATCCCTACAATGCAGAAGGAGGCCATTTGGCCCATCAAGCCTGCACCGATGACAATCCCACCCAAGCCTACCTCTGTAATCCCATGTATTTACCCTGCTAATCTAACCTGACACTAAGGGGTAATTTAGCATGGCAAGTTAAACTAACCTGCACATCTTTGGACTGTGGGAGGAAACCATGGCACCTGAAGGAAACCCACACTAACATGGGGATAATGTGCAAATTCCAAACAGACAGTTATCCGAGGCTGGAATTGAACCCAGGTCCCTGGCGCTGTACTGCAGCAGTCTAACTGCTGTGCCACCATGCGGCCCAACAAGTTCTGTTGAATCTAGTTCAAAAACTACAAGGCAATGAGCTAAAACACTAACTGCAGACAATAAAATAAATTTAGATTGTAAATTTTTATAGCATTGTTCATGGATCAACATGTTTTATGAGTGAATGGACTTGCTTTGAATCAAGCTTCTTGTGTGCATTTTTCTCTTTCTGATAAATGTTTTACATCAGTATTTGAATTTTAAGTTATAACTCCTTTGTGATAGTTTTTATCTTTTTAAAATATGCCTCCACAAAATTTAGCTGTCTGGGATCTGAAGCAAATGTATGTGCTTTACCAGGCCAGCAAAATATTGGAATTCATTTGTGTGGTTTCCTCCTTTCCTGTCAAAGTTCCTGGGCTGTGTTGGGATTCTTTACTGATGATGTGACTAAGATCAGTATTTTGTTTGGGCAGTTTTCGATCTATGCACCACATTGCTAATTGTGGTAATCCCCTTGAGGTCTTTGGGGAATCATCTAATTATTTCCCTGTGGGGCTCGTTGAGTACAAGTTCCCCTGGTCATGGGCAGTAGTGGCCTGCCCTGCTGGAACTCCGTACCTGAGCCTTCTATAATGCAGGCTCAAGAAGGGGCTTGCTGAACTGTGGTCCCAGGCAGGGGCTAGTGTGTGCACCCTGCAGTAGTGGTTGTACTTTGCATTCTGTAATGAACTATGTTCCTTTCTGGCTAGGCTTCCTGACGCATTACACTAACAGAAATATTGATTTCTCTCCACACCTCAACTATGCAGTGCTTTTGCAAACATTGATCCTTTTTCTTTACAAAAAAGTTTCTTTCATGAGGTTGTGAAAATAATTGATTCTCTGAATTCAATCTAATAAGTGTTTGATTTACTTTATTATAGAAGAGACTGTACATAGAGGCCATTTAACCTAATCAGTGCACGCTGGTTTTTCAAGCCACACTTGAACATCTTCCCGTTCTTCCTCATCTATGTGTCAATATAACCCTCTATTCCATTCTCGTATGCTTATCTAACCTCCCCTTAAATATATCTGTGCTGTTAGTCTCAACCACTCCCTTATTATCTGACAGAATTTCTCTGCTCATATTCAAAGGCGTCACTCTTTGATATCAGTTATACTTTTTGGACCTCAGCTGGTGCTGCTCTTCCTTTTTCACATTTTTTAATTCTGTTATCAAGGGAAAGCTGAGCAGGGCCCTGCTTGTTCATGTTGCTGCCCTTATTTTGTATCTGGTAGAAAAAGTGAAGGTGGAATTGTGGCTTTGGCCTACTACTGTTAAACCTGACAAGTTCCAAAGTGTTTGTAATGACCAGGCACACACAAGCTTTCTAAAAATCCTGAGTGTAAATGGAGCACTATTTTGTTTTTCCCTCAATTTTTAGAGATGCTTATGTGTGAGAAATGATCAATTTTGAAAGTAATAGAGAGATGGCAGCACTCATGGAACTGTAATCTCACATTGGTCACTAACTTTATTGGGCTGGGGTAGGCCAAAGAGAGAAAGTATGGCAGCAGTAGATGGGATAGAAAGGCAGAGAGGTGATGAAGTAATCAATATTTAATTTTTTTTTGGAGCTCATTTATTGAGATGTTACAGCATCTCATTTTTATCCTAGTATTGTGGTGGGTTTTATTTTGTTTACCATTGTTATCCTTACTACAGCTGCTTTATAAGGATCTTCTGCAAATGGAAATTTTCTCAAGTTTCGTTTGAGTTTTCAATTGATTTTTTTTTAAAAAAGACACTTATAAATATAGCTTATTTTACAACTACAAAATCTGGATCCATCCCAGTTTTCTGGCAGAAATCTAACCAAGCAGGATCAGAAAAGAGAATTTATTTCTGAAAAGGAGTAAGTAGCAGTGAGCTATGTTTTAATGAATTGTTCCATCTTCAATGGACTTGTATAAAATCGGCAATTGTTCTTTAGTGCCAAACTCTGGTGCACAACTTGCTATCCAAACATATTCCAAGAACTGATTAAATTTATTTTTGATCAGATAATTTCAGTTTGTTCATTTGTATCTTTTTCATGTAGGGCTGGTCACTGACCAAGTGTGCAAAATGTGCACTTATTTATTATTATATTGAGAATTGATTTAACTTCATTCTGTTAACCCTTCCATCTGTCCCTTCCTTGCTTTCTCAGTTGCAGTGCTGGGGTATTCCATGGGCACTGACAACCTTCCATTCCACCTTGTTTAAGTGATCATTCTTGAATGAAATTGGATAACGAGCATCAAGCTGTTCATTTGGGTTTAGTTGTAATATGGGAGGGGCAATGAAATTAATAAAACAAAAATCTGGAATTAAGAATCTACTGATAACCATGAAACCATTGTTAGAAAAACCCACCCTGTTCACTAATGCCCTTTAGGGAAGGAAATCTGCCATCCTTGCCTTGTCTGGCCTACATGTGACTCCAGAGCCACAGCAATGTGGTTGACTCTCAATTGCCCTCAAGCAATTAGGGATGGGCAATAAATGCTGGCCAGCCAGTGATGTCTATGTCCCACAAGTGAATAAAAAAAATTCATTCAAATCAGTCCTTATCTGGCATTCTTTACTTTCCAACAGGAGCAAAAAAAATCTTGATTTCATGTGCCTTACATATAATTAATTAGTCTGCAAAGTACTTATTGCTGTTATGTAGGTGAAGATAGAAGTTGTGTTCTTAATGACCTTTGGAACAGACGGTTTACTATTTTATTGGAACGATGGAATCCGACAGTACTCACGCTTTCAGTTTTGCACTAGCTTGTGCTTTGGATTTGGATCAGGACAAGTATCTGACTGGTGATTACAGCCTTCATGACAGCGCAGAGTTGCTGAGCAGAGACTGATAGCCAAGTTCCGCACACATGAGGACAGCCACAACTAGGATCTTGGGTTCATGTCACACTACCTTTAACCCCCATGACTTACCTGGACTTGCAAAATCTCACTAACTGTCTTGTCTGGAGACAATACACATTTCTTTAACCTGTGCTTAACCCTTTCTCCACTCACATTGTCTCTAACTTTAAGACTTGATTAGCTGTAAAGACTCGTATTCCAACCATTATTCTGTAAGTTGAGTTTGTTTTTATATGCCCTGTTTGTGATCAGATCTCCCACTCACCTGACAAAGGAGCAGCAAGCGCTCCAAAAGCTGGTGGCATTTGCTACCAAATAAACCCATTGGACTTTAACCTGGTGTTGTAAGACTTCTTACTGTGATTACAAATAAGCCAGATTCTATTGGGTAGCGATTGGGATATTTAGAATCCTCTCTCACCTTGGTTGCTAAGACCAGCTTGGATCGAGGTTGGATAATTCACTGACCAAAATTCAATTCTGGGAACTTTTTGTGATTTTTTTTTCCCCCCACCCTCCTGAGCCACAGTGGAAATCCCTCACCTGTAAAGTTTTTGCATGTAAAATTACTCAATTAGGAATTTGTAGAGCCAATTCAGCAAATGTCTGCTGTTCTAGTTTAAAACTGCCAAAGTTTTTTGGAGTGGTTCAGTTCCAAAAGGGGGAAGAAAACTTTAACTCATCTGTCTAACTGAATTTCCATCGCCAAATTTCATGAATCTTGTTTTGGATTTTGTTTCCATTTTGTCACGGGCAGAAATTTTTTTGGCAATCAGACCTGCCCCTGGGACAAAAGATGGAAGGTTTAATTTTTGGTAGCTCTCCTAGTGTGAAGTATTAGTCCCTTAACTAGACACTTTTGTGTTCAAATGCAAGTCTTGACTAACAATGGAACTTAACAAGTATTGCCAATTCTTTTCTGTGTCAAGACTGAGCATAATCCTGGCAAGCTTCATAGGAAAGAGGAAAAAAAATAAGTCATTGAAGTGCATCTTTCTTCCTTGTTGAATAGCCCCATTTAAAATTTTGATCACCAAGATACAATGTTCAAGTCCTGACAGATTTCAGAGAAGAGACATAAGGCAGATCCCTAACAATAAGAAACTGAACTATATGGGGAAAAAAATTAAACTTTCCAGCATTAATAGAATGCAGTTAAAATGTGACCATAAATGGAATAGGAAAGAAATGTGGATCAGGACTTTTGCACCTAATCAAGTGGCCCGAATCACAAAATTTGATGGCTTGTTATGCCTGCCTCAGGAAGAATGCCCCTAAATGGTGAGAGAGCTTTGCTCCAGAGGGTGGGTGCTGGATGGAGTCCTGTCCACCAACTCCAAGCACATATGGCCTGTATCAGTGCCAAGGTTTTTTTTAAACAGTTCTGGATTGGAATATTACTGAAAAGAGAAAGATGTTGCTGAAGCTTCTCGTCTGGCACTCATCACGACAAATGCCTGAGTGCCAAATTTCAATGAAGCACAACAGTTTATACTACAGGAGAGAAGATTGCTGATTGGTTGGCAGTGGGACCCTAATTGACTGAGGCTTTGTCATGGGGAAAGGAATTGGGAGCTGTAAACTCTCCAAGCTACTGAGTATTTCCACAAAGGTGTTGAACCTGTTCCTTTTGTTTGTAGTAAAGGGGTCCCTGAGTATGAATGGATGTCACGCCTAGCAAATGTAACTGAAGCCATGTTATGAGTTTGACAAATTTAAAATAATGTCGCTATTAACACATTCGGGGTTATTCAGCAAGTGCTGAGTAATTGCTAGAATCATATTTAAACGTTGGAATGAGATTCTCCAGCTTCCCAGTCGCGTGTTCCCTGCTGGCAGGGGGTGACACGTTGTTTGCTAGCGGCAGGAATCTTTGGTCCTGTCACTGTCAACAGGTGTTCCCATTGACATCAATCCATGCTGGCTGGAAACCAGTTTTTTTGGGGGGGGGTGTCGCGGACGGGCGGGTACATTTCCAGTGGGACTGGAGAATCTTGCCAGTGTGAACAACCAGATAACAACCTAGATGTTTTGGATTTTGCCAATGCAGCCTGTTTGAGTACTGTCTGCATTCTGCCTATTATGAACAACCAATTGCTAATTTAAGATAATCAATCTCCGCAACGCACATTTGAAAAGAATATGTTCCAGCCGTGCTACTTTGTTGAATTGTCCAGGGGCTGGGGAGCCTATTGTTCACCATTGCTTTCTCTATGGCAACACCTCAGCGATTTGGAGTCAATGTGCCCCCCCAATCAACGCCCTTTTTTTTTCCCTTGAATTGTTTTGATTTGGTTGAAATCTGACCTCCTTTCATTTGCCATGCGTGTGAGCCAAAAAAAAAATTGGCGACATGTCCATCTTTTCAGCAAGATTCAAATTCTAGGTACTACCAAGTGACTAACCCATTGATGTTATAACGCTGTAACATTGAGGATGTGACCTTTTATGTGGTCTTCGTCTAAGCATGCGGTTTTAACCCCATATATCGCTGCCAATTGATGTTATAGGAATCGAGTCTCGCCGAGCAAAACTAAATTGGAAACTCAATATTGGAAAAGTTAAAGAACCCACGAACGACATCAACAGATGAACTAAGCCATAAGTATCTAGGCAACACTATCATTCACAGCCCAAGACAAATTTGTTAATTTTATTTGAGCCCAAACTTGAGGTTGCAGCTTAAACATAAAGGGTGCCAGGCTAGCTTTCCTGTAGTATTTTGCGGCAGACCCCAAATGTGATTGCCGGCACCCCTTTCTTTGTTCGTGGTATTGAACATAATTTGAAATTGTCCAGTAATACTGGAGAAGTGGACGTGACAAGCCTACAGGGAAAAATTGTTTACTGTTGTATAGCTTTGTCATATATTTCATGAGTATTTAAGCAGAGCAAAGCTAGTAAGTACAAATGTTTGTTTACTGACAAAATATTAATTGCTGCTTGGGTTAAAAACCATTGTAAAATCTCGTGAAAGGGGATAATTGAAACATTCCCCTAGCTGCCACAGTCCGGCTTCTGTTTGGATCAATGAACCTATTTCCTAAACCACCCGCCACCTCACTGAAAACCTTTCACCCCCTTGTTAGTCACAAATCTATCTAGCTCTACCATAAAAATGTTCCAGGATTCTGCTTTCACATCTTTTCGAGGAAGAGAATTCCAGAGACTCACGAACCTCTTGAGAGAAAATATTGCTCCTCATCTCCCTATTAAATGAGCGATCCCTTTGTTTAAAATGATGACGCCCCCCCCCCGCCGCCATGGTTTCCGAGCTTAAGCAGTATGACTAAGAGAAATTTAGGTCCACGGGACTACTTTGAATGATAAAAGCCTTCCAACTCGTCATTTCATATCTTAACAACTCTGGCCATTACAGCAGGCATTTCTTCAAACGACTAAAAATTCTGACCTCGCAAGCCCTTTTGACAACCTCCTCTTAATTGTCTCAATAAAGAAATGTTTCCGTGGCCAGAATTTTATGTTAAAGGTTCAGGCGCATGCCTGACAAAAAAGCGTGTGAAATTGTGCAAGATGACATCCTCTGTGTGTGTGTGTGTGTGTGTGTGTGTGTGTGTGTGTGTGTGTGTGTGTGTGTGTGTGTGTGTGTGTGTGTGTCAAGACCACCGTGATGTTTTGGTGGGCACGTAAGAGTCAGTAGTATGCCTGCTGACAATAAAGGAACCAGTTTGTTTAAGCACCAACTGACTGTAATTTTACATGGCCCATCTGCCTTTGTGGTTGGCGGTTGGGTTGATTAGCCAGACACTCTTTACGTTTAAACTGCAACCTCAAGTCCGGGCTCAAATGAAATCTGCAGATTTGTCTGGGGACTGAGATCTGTGAATGATTGTGTTGCCTAGACACTTGTGGCTTAGGTCTTCTGTCGATTTGTTCATGTTCGGGTTAGGTTGATTGGCCGCATTAACCCTAGTGTCGGGGGATTAGCAGGGTAAATGCGGTGTTATAGGAATAGGGCCTGGGTGGGATCGTGGTCAGTGCAAACCCCATGGGCCAAATGGCCGCCCCCTGCACTGTAGGGATTCTGTGGCTTAGTACCTCCATGAGACAGCCTCATAGGCATGATGTGGAGATGCTGGCATTGGACTGGGGTAAGCACAGTAAGAAGTCTCTCAACACCAGATTAAAATCCAACAGGTTAATTTGGCAGCACAAGCTTTCAGAGCGCTGCTGCTTCATCAGGAGAGTGAGGGCCTGTGTTCACAAACAGGGCATATGCATACACAGACTCAGTTTACAAGGTAATGGTTGGAACGCGAGTCTTTACGGGTAATCAAGTATTAAAGGTACAGCCTCACAGCAGTAGCCCCCCGCTGAGGGAGTCAGTTGGAATTGCCATCCCGCACTCTTCCTTTTCTCAGCACTCACCCTCTCTGGCAGTGCTCAGCCTTTTGCATTGGTTGATCAGCCAGTGTGAAATTGCGCTCCAGTGCTGACTGCAGCTAGAAGTGTTTTGCCCATCTGCATCGGAGCCCACTGAGTGCACGTGCCCGATGGGCTGGAATGGTTGCTATGAGAGGACACAGGTTTAAGGTGCTGGGGATAGGTACAGAGGAGATGTCAGGGGTAAGTTTTTCACTTGGAGGGTGGTGGGTGAGTGGAATTGGCTGCTGTTGGTGGCGGTGGAGGCAAATTCAACAGGTCTTTCAAGAGACTTCTGGATGAGTATGTGGGACTTAATAGAATTGAGGGTTATAGGTAAGCCTAGTAGGCATGGATATCATTGGCACAACTTGTGGGCCGAAGGGCCTGTTTGTGCTGTAGTTTTTCTATGTTCTGTTCGAAATTCACGCCTAAGTGTCTTCTCCATACCTAAGGTGTGGCCTGACCAAGAGAAGTGAAGAAACACAGCAGTACCTCCTGTAGATTTGCACTCAACTGATTTATATTCTGACATGATGAGTGTAATCTGGCATTTTAGTTCAATTATGCATTCCCAACCAAATTTGCATTCCCTATGTTACTACATCTAACTTTACTTTGAATTAATTTTAAGTTGTTATGTCATGCAAAAACTGTCGCATTTTCTCCAGTCTTCCTTTGAAATTCGTTGTTTGACTGCAGTTAATTGAATAGCTCTCTTCCACACATGCTCCATGTCTTGAATTTTTATTTCTTTTTCTGTTTTGCTAACAAATTTAATTCAAGATGTGGTCTTGACCAGAAATGTCTTTACGTGGCATTTCCTGACTTGGGACTGTACATACCAACTGTGATATGTTGAAACTGCTCAAGGAATTTGGCCCAGATATCCCAGACTTGATATTCCCTCAAGTGGCCCAATGGGAATTCACCCTTGCAAATTTGATCTTTGTCGTTCAGCGGGGGGCGGCGTAGTAGTTAGCACTGCTGCCTCACAGCAAGAAGTCTCACCATGCCAGGTTAAAGTCCAACAGCTTTATCTGGTAGTAAACGCCATGAGCTTTCGGAGTGTTGCTCCTTTGTTAGGGAGTTTGAGTGGTAGTTCTGTTCACAAACAGGGCATGTAAAGACACAAACTGAATTCACAGAATAATGGTTGAAATGTGAGTCTTTACAGCTAATCAAGCCTTAAAGGTACAGACAATGTGAATGGAGAGAGCATTAAGCACAGGTTAAAGAGATGTGTATTGTCTCCAGACAGGATAGTTAGAGATTTTGCAAGTCCAGGCAATTCATGGGGGTTACAGATAGTGTGACGTAAACTCAAGATCCTGGTTGAGGCCATTCTCGTGTGCAGAACTTGGCTATCAGTTTCTGCTCAGCGACTCTGGGCTGTCGTGTGTCGTGAAGCTGCCTTGGAGAACGCTTACCCGAAGATCAGAAGCCGAATGCCTGTGACCGCTGAAGTGTTCCCCAACAGGAAGAGAACAGTCTTGCCTGGAGATTGTGGAACAGTGTTCGTTCATCCATTGTCTCCCCAATGTACCATGCGTTGGGACAGCCTTTCCTGCAGCGTCACAGCACCAGGGACCGAGGTTAGATACCTGACTTGGGTCACTGGCTGTGTGAAGCATGCACATTCTTCCCCCGTGTCTGTGTCAGTTTCCTCCAGGTGCTCCGGTTTCCTTCCACAGTCCAAAAATGTGCAGCTTAGTTGAATTGGCCAAACTAAATTGCCCCTTAGTGTCACGAGCTAGGGTAAATGCACAGGATTGTGGGGAGAGGGGCTGGGTGGGATTGTAGTCGGTACAGACTCAATGGGCCAAATGGCGGCCGCCTGCATTGTAGGATTCTGAGTAAGAGTAGCAGGTGCCTCGTTTGGTGTTTGGGTCAGTGACCACAGGATCTGCTCATCTGCTGCTGCACTCCCAATTGGGCTCAACTTTCTACACATTAAGGTGGCCAGCCACCGTCAGCCTTGCGTCAAGCACATTGTTTCCTACTCCGCTCCTATTGTTATGTCTCTTCCTCAGCTTTGTCATTTGAGGTGCTGGGGCAATACTGGTGATTAGAATTTACTAAACGCCCTTTAACAGCATTAAAAGAATTTGTAAATGCTTATACACAGTAGTCTTAATGTTGAAGCTAGGCTACTGATAATTTTCTGGTGGTTTACAGGACTCTCTTGAATCTTCTGTACGTGAGCAGCACAGTGATTAGCACAGCTCCCTCAGAGCACCAGGGTTCCAGATTCCATTCTGGCCTTGGGTCACTGTCTGTGTGAAGTTTGTACTTTGTCACCATTTCTGCGTGGGTTTCCTCCAGGTGCTCCAGTTTCCTCCTGCGGTCCAAAGATGTGCTTGTTAGTTTAATTGGCCATGCTAAATTGACCCTGGTGTCAGGGGGAGTGTAGGTTAAATGTGGGGTTATAGGAGTAGGACCTGAGTAGGATTGTGTTTGGCACAGACTCGATGGGTCAAATAGCCACCTCATGTACTGTAGGGATTCTATGATTCAAGTTTTTCGAAATTATGTGCATGAAATGCTGTATACTTTAATTTCTTAAGTCATTATATTGTAGTAGTGTTTCAGACTTCCATGTAGAGAACCCCTGTAAATATTGACATACCTCCATGAATCCTCCCTGCCAACATCCACCTACTCCCACAAACCCCTGGCAAATATTCTATGACTTCCCAATATTGACACATTCCCAGAGCCTGCCTACTAATATTGGTGGTGGGGGGAGATGGGGCCGAGGAGATGGTGAGGAGGAACCTGCTTGATGAAGAAAAATATTTCGCTTTCTGGCAAGATCTTTGTCGGTTAAATGGGTCTGGTTGTTCACATTTACTCCCCATGGCAGGTTTTTGTAACAGTTAGGTATCTCTTTAAATTTATATTTCTCACTCAAATGGCGCTTTTTTTGGTCACTGAACTTGGTGGACGGCCCGGTGGCACAGTGGTTAGCATTGCTGCCTCACAGCGGCAGGGACCCAGGTTTCAATTCCTGACTTGGGTCACTGTCTGTGCAGAGTCTGCACGTTCTCCCTATGTCTGCGTGGCGTTACTGTGGTTTCCTCCCACAGTCCAAAAGACGTGCTGGTTAGGTGCATTTGGCCATGCTAAATTTCTCCCTCGGTGTACCGAAGCAGGTGCCAGAGTGTAGCGTTGAGGGCATTTTCACAGTAACCTCATTGCAGTGTTAATGTAAGCCTACTTGGGACACTAATAAACAAACTTAGAAACTAATCCTGTGTTTGTTCAGTTTTGGCAGGCTCAGTACTCTGATGGAGCTTTATTTTTCAACTATTCTCTCTCCTGGAAATGTTAAAACAAGAAGCCTGGACACTCTAATGGCTTTTAAAATCAGATAAAGTTACAGGGAGGTGAGTTTTGGACTCTGCCTGCCGTTTCAAAAAAAAAACTTTTTCTTCTCCTGTTGAGCTTGGCCACCACTTGTGATGCTGATTGTGGATCTGTTGCTGCAGCTTTCCATTAGCTGCACTCCAAGTGTCAGATCCTGGCTGATGTCAATCTTGAAATGTAATTTCATCATTTTTTTAATATACTGTATTTTGCTGTGCTGCCTTGTTATTCAGCTAGGTCTCTACCTAGCCAAAGAACTCAGGTTTTTCTTCTTTCTCATTTAGAATCATACAGTGCAGAAGGAAACCATTCGGTCCATCAAGGGTGGCACAGTGGTTAGCACTGCTGCTTCACATCGCCAGGGGCCTGAGTTCAATTCCCGACTTGGGTCGCTCTGTGTGGAGTCTGCACGTTCTCCCCGTGTCTGCATGGGTTTCCTCCCAGTGCCCTGGTTTCCTTCTGAAAGTCAAGCTGGTTAGGTGCATTGACCCATACGGGCGCCAGGGGAATTTCATTGTAACTTCGTTGCAGTGTTAATGCAAGCCTTACTTGTGACTAATAAATAAACTTTAAAGGAAAAGTCTGCATCAACCACAATCCTACCCAAACCCTATTCCCATAAGCCCTCATATTTACCCTGCAAATCCCCTTGACACTAGGGTTAATTTAGCCTGGCCAATTAACCTAACTCGCATATCTTTGGACTGTGGGAGGAAACTGGAGCACCCAAAGGAAACCACGCAGACACAGTAGAATGTGTAAATTCCACTCACTGACTGAGGCCAGAATTGAACCTAAGTCCCTGGCGCTGTGAGGCAGCAACCCTAACCACTGTCACCCACATTACACAGTTTTTTTCAGCCTTTTTTCTCCCTCTTTTTGAATTATGCTCAGCTTATTTTTTGATCTAGCCAATTCCTTGATTCTGCCTTGGATCAGATCTGGCAGTAGACCTCCACATGTCCAAATAGAGCCCTTTAGCTTTCGCATCTTTCGCGGGTTGTTTTATTTAGGCACTTTCCAACTGTGTCTTCAATTTCTTTTTAGGCATTCTCTAACTGGGTCTTCAATTTGGGCGCATTTCTCCTAGGTCAGACTTTTGTTTCTTTAATTTTTGATGCTGGGTTTCTTCCTCAGCTTCTTTGATATTTCGAGGCTCATCCTTCACTATGTTGTATGGTGGTTTGGAGTCTGACGGAGAGGTCTGAACGCTTGTTTGGTTCAACATAAGTTTATTGGTAGCTCATAACTATATGCGTATGTAAGGTATTGCCATGCGTGAGTGCTGTCTCCTTGTCGGCTGCTTCAGACTCCACTACACACAGCCTATTATCGTCTGACACTCTCCTGTGAGTGGTACTACTCTCCAGTCTCACATTAAGTCACGCTGTGCTGAACACCTTACATTGGAGTTTGAAGCATGTGTGTCACATCTGTTGCTTTCCTTTGTGGTGCGATGCTTCTTGTGTTCACAGTCTCTTATTGCTCCATATTAGTGACTGGGCTTGTCCCCAAAAATTGTTTTGTGTGATAGATCAGCTTAAGGGAGTAAAAGAGCACTGCACAATGTTTTCAGATTCACATGCTGCCTAATGTACCTGTCAGCAATATCCCCTCTAATTTCTTGTGCGCGGTTTGTTTATTTAAGTGTATGGTATCTTAAAGGGGGCAACTTTTGAGCTGTCTGCGCAGTACGTCCCAGGTAGACACACATTTGGGCAGCTTGGAAGAAGCATTACCTGTCAGTATAGAAGGTGTATAAAAATGTTTTGAGCATTTTTCTTTACATTTGAAAGAATAAAATCTTTCTTCCCTCCTTCTCCTCCTCCGCCCCCCCCATGCCCAAAAATGTATCAGTGTTTTAGAGGAAAAATATGTTGTAGAAAATAAATCAATTTTATGAAGCAGCATTGTAGTTTAATATTCTCATCCGTGTTCTTGTTCACTGTTCATTCTACTCAGTTGTTTGATCTTTAATTTTTTTTTGTGGTAATGCGTCTCATGTAGTTGAAGGGAAAGGGTAGCTAAGTTTTTCGACAAATGAAGGATAGACACTCTGTGGTATCATTGTTTGAACGTGGCATAAATCTGAGAGTTGCAGTTGGCAGCTTCAAGTGTAGGCCAAGATAAGGAGTTGGAACTGCCAATTGCAATGCTGTAAAATGCAATTTATTGATGTCGGAACACCTTGGCTTATTGTTGCCTGTAAATTATACTGATAACTGCTGTATTTTGCTGGCCTCCGTCCAGACAACAGAGACATGTTTAAATTGAATAGTGAAGTTGAACTGGTTTAATAATAAGTCAGTCTGTTGTTCTGTGATCCATAGCCCTAGTCCCTTTGAATGACAAGATTCTGCAAGCACCTTCAGAATTAGATGTTAAATGAGTGAACAGTCAAATGGCGTTCCCAAGAATTCAAAAGAAGTAACAAAAGAAGTAATCCTGTCTGAAACACCATCTCAGTTCCATTTTCTTCTGAGTTGAGACAGACCATGGAATCCAGCTGTTATAACCACTTTCTGCCATACCTTGCTCCTTGTGAAGAACATCCAAGCACAAATGGCGATACCGTTGGAAGGCTGATGCATTTCCTAATTGTTATTATTATAACTGAATCTATTGTGAATGCTTGGCTGAGAATCAAAAGTACTCATGGCAGCTCCCACTAGGATATTTTGTTTGAAAACTTTAAGAGACTATTAAACCACAGCAAAGATAGCTAATCCTTTTTGAATAGACATTTGTTTGCTTTTACAACTGAATGGCTACCACATCTACATCTCATCTGTACATTTGCAATTCTTGCACTGCAGATTTAGACCCATGGAACATCAGAAATCAAGTTTCTGAACTCCATGTTAATTTTCAGCTGATCCTGCTGAATTTTGGCATCTTGTCTGGAGGATACATGGGTCACTTTTTGAAACAAGGATTGCATAGGAATTGCTGGGAAGTTTTATCTTCTGTAGAGTGATTACCATGCACCTGGGGCCATTCGGATCTCCAACTTAAATCAGAAGTTTTGGTTGGTTCAGACTGCAGCAGCAGAATAATTACCCAGGAAAAGGTTGAAAGATTAAAAGCTCTCCTAACTCGGTAAGTATGGAACTGTCCCCCAGCCCCACTCTAACCGTTTACCTTCACTTGTGTCAAAGTAGATGGGACCTTTGGTTTATGACAGTTAGTGTTGTTTAAAAGGCGTGTGTCTTCATTACCCCCCCATCCACCCCCAACAAGACCCATGGGTTGGACGTCTGAGCAATAAATGTGTGGCTTCAGCCAAGAGTAAGTAAAAGTGGAGTGATTGTCACTCCAAGGAAGATTCAGCCCATTAACTCTTTTCAGAACCAGAAACTCTTGCATTGACACTTTTTTGTCTTGATTTCATACTTTTTTTATGTTGGAACCAGATTAAACTTTGAAATTTCATTAGAAAATAAACTCTGCGAGGAAGTTAGCATACGTGATGTGCAGTGCTCTGGGGAATCATTAATCTGTCAACTCAGATCTGCAGAATTCTTCTATTAAAGCACAGAATCCCTTCAGTGCAGAAGAAGTCAGCCAGTCCATCGAGCCTGCACCAGCATCCCATCCAGTCCCTCCCTCTGTCCTAACCAAATGCATTTACCTTGGCTAATCCACCTAAACTACACACTTTTGGGCATCAAGGAACAATTTACCATGGCCAGTCCATCTAACCTGGACTGTGGGAAGAAACCGGAGCGCCCAGAGGAAACACACGCAGATACGGGGTGAGCTTGCAAACTTCACACAACCGCCTGAAGCCGGAATCAAATCCGGGTCCCTGGCGCTGTGAAGTAGCAATGCTAACCACCGTGCCCACCCCAGTATGAGAAGAGTCTTAAAATTGTAAATCTCCAAGCAATTTTACACCTGAACTTGTTGAAATTAATGGGTATTTTTCTGATCTTGATCATGGACAATAGTGAGAGAAGAGAAAAATCTGGTTATTGAACCTTCATTTTCTGATTAACCAGAAAGTTGTATAAAATAGTTTTAAGTGGAACGTTCGTTCTTTAGAACCATCCAAGTTTTGACAGCTTGGTACTGCAAGTTGTCTATCGAGTCTTGAGCAGACGGGATTGTTCATGGACAGCAGGGTGACAGAAATAACTGTCCAGAGTCTGCAAAGTGGTGTAATAGAATTTGGGTCAATGGCTTCTGTTCTAAATTTAAATCTGCTTCACTGTCAGGTCCATAGTTTGCAACTGCTGGGCTTTATGTTTTGGGTAAGGCAGCACTGTGGTACTTCGTTGTGAATAGTTGTCTGCCCAGTTCAAATGGCATTTTGTGAGCCAAACCTAGTTTCCCTTTAGTTTGAAGTTTTCTTTGTAAGTACGAATAATTTTAAATTTGCAAAATTTAAAATTATTTCTACAAAGGACTCAATTTAAGAAAAAAGAAACTAGACCTAGAGTTACGAGTCTATGCAAAAAAAAAAGTTTGATCAGGAAGGAATTTTAACTGAAAAGACCTGGGGAGAATCCCCACAGGATGGGAACGCCAAGTAATTTTATTATGTTGGAATTGTCTCTCTTTTTGTTTAAAGAAGTTAATTCTGCTGGTTCATTTAAACTTTGAATTCAATTGCATCCCAGATAGTTTTTCAAAGATCATAGAATCACTACAGGAGGCTATCGGACGATCAATCTTATTATTATTTCCATAATAATAAGGGCGGCATGGTAGCACAGTGGTTAGCACTGCTGCTTCACAGCTTCAGGGTCCTGGGTTCGATTCCCGGCTCGGGTCACTGTCTGTCCAAACTTCACACATTCTCCTTGTGTCTGTGTGGGTTTCTTCCGGGTACTCCAGTTTCCTCCCACAGTCCAAAGATGTGTGGGTTAGGTTGATTGGCCACGCTAAGAAATTGCCCCTTAGTGTCCAGGGATGCGTAGGTTAGAGGGATTAGTGGGTACAATATGTCAGGAAATGGGGGTAGGGCCTGGGTGGGATTGTGTTCGGTGCAGACTTGATGGGCTGACGGGCCTCTTTCTGCACTGAAGGGTTCTGTGATTCTATCTATGATCTGCACCAACGATAATCCAACCCAAACCCTGTCCCTGTAATCCCCATGTATTTAACCCCATTAGTCCCCCTGACACTAAGGGACAATTTAACATAGCCCATCAACTTAACCTGCATATCTTTGGACTGTGGGAGGAAGCCAGAGCACCTGGAAAAAACCCACACAGTCACAGGGAGAATGTGCAAACGCCACACAGTCCACCCAAGAGCGGAATTGCACCCAGGTGAGGTGGCACTGCCAACCACTGCGCCACCGTGCTGCCCACAAGATGCAAGAAGTCTTCTAGCCTTCGTCCTGTTTTTGCTTACTGTGACCATTGCAACCTCATTTTTTTGCACTCAAACATTGAATTTCCCTTCACCCTAAGAAAATTTGTCACAAACTACACGTGACCTAATTCAAGCCTCTGTTTCCATAATAATAGCATGATTCGAAGGTATTTGGATCATCTTTAATCATGTACAAGTTGGATCAGGTTACAAGAGTCATATCCTTTTTGTTTTCAGTGGAGTTTACAATTAAAACAAAGTTCTGACTGTCATGAAGGTTAGTAGAGCTGTTCTCTAATTTCCCTTTGAGGGAGAGAAAATCCGCCAAATCAAAATACTGAGGGTAACCTTCAGACCTTCATCCGAATCTCCGTCAATGCTATTATTATTAATGAAATAAATATACTTTCAGTAGGGCACAATACAGAATTCTCCAGTATATTCAGTCCTAGATTGGTGTATATATCTGACAAATGCAGGGAACGTCTTCCAGTCAGAGACGTTGGTCCCCAGTTGCAGGGAACGTCTTGTAGTCCAGAGGCATAGGTCCCCCGTTTGAAAAACTTCTTTAGAATTATAACCACCTTTTTTTTAAGGTGGGGATGCCTGTTTTAGAGCACGGAGCCTTTTGGATAAATGAATAATTGTTTAGTTTTGCGTCCATGGTGGAATCTTATGGTGTATTTTTATTGGAAATTTTCTCTTTTATTAGCGTTTTTAAAATGCATGTAAGATGAGCAAAAATATTCTGGTGATTGGTGTGATCATTTTGATGACACTCTTCTGTTATCTTGCCTGTACACTAGTATTGCAAAATCTCAGAATTCAAAAAGGAAAAGATATGTACCAGAAACCTCCAACCTTGTCTGTGGCATGGATTCTCTGGTGCCGCTGTAATGAATGGAGTGTTGGCTGAGCGCCAGATTCTCCATTCCTGCCGGCAGCAGGGCGGGAATGAATGAGATAGGAGAATCCTGTCCATGATTTCCTGGTGCCCAATAGTGTTCTGATTTTCAAAGACAAATTTTTTGATTGGCATTATTAACCTCTTCAGAGAAGAGTCATACAATCAATACAGGGCATAGGGTGGTCAGTCAACCCATTGAGCCTACACCTAGGCCCTATCCATGTATTTACCCTGCTCATCACCCTGACACCAAAAGGGAATTGAGCATGGCCAACCCACCTAACTCACATATCTTTGGATATTGGAAGGAAACTGGAACACCCGGAGGAAACCCACACAGACACAACATGCAAACTCCATACACACCAGTCACCCAAGGCTAAAATTGAACGTGGGTCCCTGGCACTGAGGCAGCAGTGCTAACCACTGTGCCATTGTGCCTTCAGTAACCTTCATCACAATCTTGGTTGGGTTTTATTTTTGAACCATAGTGAAGAGGATTGGGGAAGTAGAAGGAACAGTTGAAAATGTCTCATATCTGACAGCAAACCGAACCTTCTAAATCTTGTCATGGGATAAAGTGTGTTTAATTTTTACTTTCTCAAATTTCAAGTGTGTGTGTGTTAAGCTTGATGAAGTTTGTATGTAAATCTAACACCCGCATCCCTGGAGAGTCCTAAACACAGCCCAAGGCTTTGAGGATCAATAGAAAGAAAATGGCTGCAACTTACTGCGAAGGGAGTTTTAATCACAATAAAGTTTATTAGTGTTGCAAGTAGGCTTACATTAACACCGCAATGAAGTTACTGTGAAGAGTCCCTGGTTGCCACACTCTGCTGCCTGTTTGGATACACTGAGGGAGAATTTAGCATGGCCGATGTGCCTAAAAGTACATCTTTAGGACTGTGGGAGGAAACCCACGCAGACACAGGGAGAATGTGTGGAATTTGCACTGTCATCCAAGTTGGGAATTGAACCTGAGCCCCTGATGCTGTGAGGCAGCAATGCTAACCACTGTACCACCATGCCACTACTGAACAAGGATCAGTTCAACAAATTTGTGTCCCTGCTCCCCATTCTTTCCCACCATCCCCATGTGATTTTGTTCAGAATACTAATCCACAATTATATTTGAATTATGGGTGACTTGAGGAAGCTGTGATTTCACAAAAGATACACTTCTGCCCAAACGTACTGCCAGCATGCTATAAATTAGTAAATTCAAATTCCCGGTCTCAGAAATGGGAATTTGCTATAATGCAAACTATATTGCTCGATTAATAATCTTTCATTCCTTCTTGAACGCCTTCTTTGTGGGCGTTGCTGGCTAGGTTAGCATTTACTGCCTATAATTTCTCGAAGGCAATTTAGAGTTAGGCGATAAATGCTGAGTTAGCCAACGAGGCTCACATCCCACAAGATCATTTTAAAAATGAATATTGTGGATTACTTGTGCTGAGTGATGACGTAGCCATTGCTGGTCTAGTCCTGCTACTACTGCTGCCTAGCCAGCACTTCACTGGGAAACTGGACGACAGACACATGCATACGACTGTGTATATGTTCTGTGTCTTTATTTAATTGGAGATTCATCTGGTTAGTTTTTGCAAGAAGTGAGTATTGGAAATTTGCCATCTGAGACACTGAGCTGAGCCAGGGGACTGGGAAAGGGATGTGGCATCTGCTCAGATATATAGGATTTGGAAGCCCAGGCTCTTCAATCAGGAATGGAAATTAGTCCATGTCAGGAATCAAGAACTGAAATAGTACCTGATCCCAATTTGTAATGGAATTTGGGAATTCTGAACATTCAGTGTGATAAATGTTGGGATTGACAAAATTGCCATGTGAAAACATCCTTTTACCACATTAATGTATAAGAAAGGCCACTAAATTTTACTTGCGTATGCACAGACATTTCCAAAAATACCTTTAATAGACACTCTACAGGCATACAAAATTTTAAACAAAAATGTAAAACATCAGGTTTGTCAACTAACTGGAAACCCAAGGAAAGATATGCAACAAATTAATTAATGAAACAACTAAATTACTTTTCTACCCTCCTTAATGCATGTTTCCCTTTTTTATTATTGGTCCCAGAACTTGCTTCACTGAGGTATTATAAATAAGTCTTGCATGTCCATTCGTCCCATCCCTCCTACCATAAGAGCGTAGAAAGATAAGCTGCTCCTGTTGTCCATTGGTGACCAGGTCCCACGTCTAGTAATACAGCAGAAAGTACTTCATAGTCTCTCATTGCAGTCAGCATTGCATTCAACACTGCTTTTAGGTCAACCATGACAGCTGAAGTACAACACTCCTGCAGAGCCTCAAACAGCTGTTGAATGGAATGGTCAGTTTATATATAGATCAGAATTTCATAGATACTAACCAAATGAGAGATTTTGTTTACGTCAACATGCAAAATTTTTAGTTTGTTAGAAACTTGTGCTGTTTGTACCAGTTAGTGCTGTGGGTAAACAACTGCAGAGCAAACATCTTCTTGCCCTGCAGCGTCTCATTGCCAAAGGTGTTATTGCAATAGACTGGTTGGTTGTGGCAGTGAAAAAGCCCAGCACAGATAGATTTCATTTGGAGCTTTTGCTTCCTCTACAGCGGATGCTTTTCCTTTCCTTGTCCCTTGCATTCTGTAATATTTCTGTTTTTGTGTTGCCACATAGCGTTATAATAATATACAGCCTGGAAGCGATTTGGTGTTTCTTCCACAGCCAGCTCTTTTCATTTATATTGCAAATAGCAGAGTAGAAATCGAGCCAAATAGTCCCTCTACGAGCTGAGTGCTTCTCTTTCTCTCTCTGAGGAACTTGCTTGTCTCTCAGTTTTGGAAGGGGGCTGCAGTTTGCAGGGAAACAAATCCATTTTAGTTTGTCCAAAGAGCAATATAAAATGGCTCCTGGTAACCTTTGCAGTACTGTATTTGAACTTCAAATAGTTCAGCTTTTAACTTTCCATGTTATCTTTCCCCTATTGTTTCCACTATAAGAGTCTGATAAAACTCTGGACTCTTGAACTCACGGTAGTATCATTTTTTTAAATTTTCTCACTTGGCAGAGCAGAAATAAAGTGAGTGCTATCGTGGGACTTTCCCCTCCTGTTGCGGCTCAGGATGATGCTGACAGATAATTGCTTTTTGACGACCCAGTCTTTGAGTTTTTTTTTTAGTTTTGCAATTATTTTATTAAATAAATCTGCTGCTTTGTTCAATATATTTTACTGATTATTGGTGCCTGAATGTGTAGTGTACAAAGTCTCTAAAGGGTTTTTTTTTTGACACTTTGAGAGTATGGGGGCCAAATCTGTTGAGTTCAGTAACATTAGAAACACAACTTTGTGGAAGAAGTAGGTTTTAATGCTGAGGAACAGGAAGGTTTTTAAGGTTATGACATGATGTCATTGAAATCTGAATTTATTTATAGAGTTCCGATAGTCAAGTACAGAATGATAGGGCCAAACAACTGCCTTTAGCGTTGTAGATTATTCCTGTAATTTATGTTTCGCGTGTATGCGCATGTGTGTTTACAGAAAACTTGATTCAAATTATAGAATTTCTGGTTTTCAAAACTGAAACATGGTTCAGAGAGAGGGAGTTTCAGATGCTGAGCTGGTGGACAGATTTATCTTTTTCACGCATTTCATTAATTTTTTTTTAGTTCCTTGTCATGACTTTTGTGGGAGGAACAAAGTGCTGTAATGGAGTTTTGACCCCACCGACCTGATGCGTTGCTTTGTGTTGTTTGAAAATGTGTAGAGATGGCAGAGCTCTGAGATAGGAGGATACCTGTTTTCCCCTTTTGATTACTCACATGAGGGGTGTGTGTGTGTGTGTGTGTGTGTGTGTGTGTGTGTGTGTGTGTGTGTGTGTGTTGGGGGGGGGCGTGGGGAGGAGGTGATGTACCTCCTATCTTCTCAATGTGTTGACAAAGAGGGAAGGAAAGAAAATGGAAGAAAAATCAAGGGCATATCCACACATTCTCCATACACCACAGTAGCAGTTTACTTGTAGACAAAACAGAGTCACTTTCTTCCCTCCCTTTGGGGGCTAGGAGGAATTAGGCAGAAGCAAATAAAAAAAAAATGGCAGAGGGGGAGGAAAGTGTTTGGCACCATTTTTATATTTTAATAAACGCCACTGTGCATTTCAGACTTGGCAGTCAGACTCTGCTCATATAGGTGGTTTGCTGAAAAAAAACTGAATTCAGGTATGTAAACAAAGGCAAGTTAGGATTAGAGCTGATTTAATGTTGGTTGAAACAGTGCAGATACATATAGAACCACAAACTTTTCAAGGGACTTATCTGGTTTCACACAAGTAAGGAATGCCTTTCCTGTGATGTAAAATATTTGCTCAATTTGTTCCGATGGATATAGCTGGGCTAAAAAGAAAAAGATTAAAAGCACGCACTTCTGGCTGCAGTTAATGTTTGCCTATTTTACTCTTTGTCACTTCATCAATTTTATTTCTGGAATGCTTAAAACTTCCCCCTCTTGCACTTCTTGAATCTTTTAAGCCAGTGGGCAGTTAGATATGCTAAGTTGGAACTTTGTGTTATATCCAGGACTGCAGGATGTGTGATGGGTAACTGGCTTATATTGAAAAGAAATGCTGGATGGAACATTTTTGCAATTTTGACCTTTAGAGCCAGGATAGCAACTTATCTTTTCTTGGATAATCGGTTTCTATAGTTACAGCATTGTTATTGGAGGGTTACCTATTAGATATATATTATGCCACAAGTGGTGATATGCTTCTAAGCAGCTATATTTGCATTAAGCACCTTCACAGCGTATCATCTAGACAGTGCAGAACTATACTAGTACACTACCTTGTGCAGTGCTTTGGAAAGTTTTATTATAGAACATAGAACATAGAACATTACAGCGCGGAACAGGCCCTTCGGCCCACAATGTTGCGCCGACCAGTCTTATTTTTTAAAAAAAAACATTGACCCACTAATCTAAACCAATCCCTTTTCGTCCATAAACCTATCCACAGATCTCTTAAACGCCCCCAAACTAGGCGCATTTACAACTGCAGCAGGCAGGGCATTCCAGTCCCTCACCACCCTCTGGGTAAAGAACCTGCCCCTGACATCCGTCCTATAACTACCCCCCCTTAATTTAAAGCCATGCCCCTATTATGTTAAAAGATGCTATATAAATGTGAGTTGCTGTGTTAACAGAAATATCCAAATTTACATTTCACCTCATAAGCAGTTTGAAATTTTTTTCGTCAGTGTTCTGTAGATCACTAGTGTTGCAAAACTGAAGTAGTAAAATTTGTAGAAAACATTTAAATGGAGCTCATTGATTTAAAATGGTACATGAGCAATACGGAATAAAGGGTGAGATCTCAAGAACTGTGCCAATGTTAAAACTGAACAATTTCTGTGAAATGCCAGGCTTGATTGTCTACAGCATCTGTGTATCAACAATGTGTCAATGGTGATCATTATTGTTCAGACTGAAAGTAAATATTTGAGTTCAGTCCCATGGGTGGGCAAAACTGCAAAGGTTTGTGCACTGTTCCTCCTTCCTGAGGTGCAGTCTCAGTGGACTGGGTGGTTAACTCTTGTTTATATATGCCATAAAAGAACTACTGATCCTTAGTGAACCAAATTAGTCTCTTTCTCCATGCCCTGGCCAAAATGTATTAGCAAATTCTGGGCTCCCCTTCTTTTTTTCATTTCCACACTTGCAAATTAGTTTTTTGCTTTATTTCTTAGTGTTGCAAGTACGCTGCAGTGAAGTTTAAAAAATGTGTTGGTTGGTGTACTGTAAGGTCTCTCCCCACCCTCCCATTTACCTTGCTGGTTAATTCTTCACTAATTGTCAACTGTGGCTGAATTGACAGCTTTCTTGCCTCTGAGTCACAGGGTTCTGGGTTCAAATCCCACTTCGGGACTTGAGCAAGATATAAAAACTATCAGTCCAGTGCAAAGCTAAGGGAGTACAGCACTGTTGGAAGTGCCACGTTTTGAGTGAATATTGCATCTGCTTCATAATGTGGACATAAAAGATCCCATGGCACTATTTTGAAGAAGAGCAGGGGACTTATGCACACTGCCCTGGCCACTCACTATTTATCCACCAATTGATATCACAGAGGCAAATCTTGTTATTATCATTGCTGTTTGTAGGAGCTTGCTGTGCATAAATTGGCTGCTTTTGTTTCCTACTTCAGTAAATATATTAAAAAGTACTTTGTGGGTCTGAAGCCCTTTCGAGACAGCTGTGGTCATGTAAAGCGCTATGTAAATGCCGGTCAGTCAGTCTTCTCGGCTGACCAATTTCTATAGCTAAACCCTATCCGCTATAATGCGCCTCAATAGCACAGTCTTAAATGTTGCATGTCTTTGGGATCAGAAAACATGGTTGATCCGTAAACGTGTTTGGATATCTGAATTATCAGTTGGGAATTGAGCAAAAACCCATTTGATTCCCACAGCAAATAAGGGGAATGTTGACCTGCAAGTAGAAATAACCACAAAACCACTCAAAACTACTTACTTAAAAAAATCTAACTCGAATGACCTGAAATCAGTAACTAAGATAAATTAAATTGCTTGAGTGGCTTTCTGTATATTTGATCACTAATTTGATTTGCTGTAAAGCAAAGCCACCACTTGTTTTGTTCAGTGATGTATAGATGATAAACAGATTGAAATGCAATAGGATTTATTTAAGTTGCTCAAAATTCAGCTATTTGTAATAATTGCCTCCATTAGCCTATAATACCACTGGCCAGTGGAAGTTAGATGTATTCCAGCAAGTTTTTTTTTTAAAAAAAAGCTTACTTATTAGTGTCACAAGTAGGCTTACATTAATGCTGCAATGAAGTTGCTGTGAAAATCCCTGAGCTGCGCATTCCAGCGCCTGTTTGGGTACACTGAGGGAGAATTTAGCATAGCCGGTGCACCTAACCAGCACGTCTTTCGGACTGTGGGAGGAAACCGGATCACCCGGAGGAAACCCACACAGACACGGAGAGAATGTGCAGACTCCACAGACAATGACCCCAAGCCAGGAATAAAAAGAACCCGGGTCGCTGGCACTGAGAGACTGCAGTGCTAACCACTGTGCTACTATGCCACCCGTTTAACGTGATCCAAGTTCCATCAGGACCTCTTGGTCCCAGTCCTCATAACAGCCATGGGGGTAAACGATCAGAATACCTGAGGTGGGGTGAAAATACATCCAAATAACATTTGGCTGAGTGTGGCATCAAGGAGCCCTCATAAAAATGGAAGTTGATGGGAATCCAGGGGGAAAATGGAGTCATACCTAGCACAAAGGAAGATGGTTCTGGTACTGAAGGCCAATCTTACCAGCTTCAGGACATCAGTGCAGGTGTTTTTCAGGGCACTGTTCTAAGGCCCAACCATCTTCAGCTGCTTGCTCAATAACCACCTCTTCCGTGATGAATGTAGAATGTTCATTACTGTTCGCAACTCTTAATATGAAAGCAGTCCAGCCTGCATGCAGCCAAATGTGGAAGCATTGAGATTTGGGCTGATAAGTGAAGTACAGGAGTGCCAAGCAATGACCATCTCCAATAAGAGAGAATTTACCTACCTCCCCTTGAAATTTGAGGGCATTACCGTTGTTGAATCCTCCATCATTAATATCCTGCAGATCTATGATTGACCAGAAACACAACGGGACCAACCACATAAATACTTTGGCTACAAAAGCAGGTCAGAGTCTGGGAATTCTGTGATGTGTAACCCATCTCCTGACTCCCCATTTGCAAGGCACAAGTCAGGAGCGTAATGGAGCATTGCCCCACTTGCTGGATTAGGTACGACTTCAACAACAGCCAAAAAGTTCAACGCCACCAGGACAAAGCTGCCTGCTGAGTTGATATCCCATTAAACTCCATAACCATTCACTCTCTCCAACATTGGAATACAACGGTTGTTGCATACAACATATACAAATGAAATCCAACAACTCATAAAAGCTTCTTCAGCGGCACCTTCCAAACCCACAACCTCTACCACCCAGAAGGACAAGGATGCCACTACATTGCAAGTTTCAGTCCAAGTCGCATACCATCCTGACTTGGAAATAGAACGACGTCATTTGAGTTTTGCTGAGTCAAAATCTTGGAATTTCTTCCCTAACAGTACAGTGGATGTACTTACACCACAAGACAGCTCACCACAACCTTTGCAAAGGCAGTTAGGGATGTGCAATAAATGTTGGCTTTGCCATATTAACAAAGGGGTGGGGGGAAAAGCCACTGGGTATGTTTTGTGACAGCATTTGTCACATGATAGCTACTTGTAAAAATCAATGTCATAAAAGTCAGCCTTATGACTTCTGGCCTAAAAAAAATGTAACTTTTCATACACCTCATGAAAAAGTATATCCTAGTTTGTCAACGATCAGTGTTGAGTAATTATTTACTGGTAATTACTATGGTTCATTAAGTTAAAGGCACATGCCCAAATCATCAGATTTTCCCTCTGTCATTTCTAGTGGCAATTTACCAGCCAGTCACCAAGATTAATGTGTACCACGTGATCTGTTCCAAAAAGAATAAATACATGGCGCATTTTTTAAATGGGAGGAATAGTGAAATTTCATTATCGTCTGCAAATCCACCTCACTCTGTGCCCTCCGAGAAGCCAAGAAAGATTTTATTCCAGAACTCCAGGCCTGTGGCTGGTGGTGCATGAAGGCATGACTTAGTTTTCTTTGAAAATGAAAGTTTCACAGTATCAGCCATCTGAACTCAACAATAGCATCACCAAACTCCATCAAGTTGTCATCTGACTTTGAAAGAAGAATGCCTATCTATTTATCTACATTGGAAATATGGGCAAAACGCTGTGAGCTACAACATTCCAGCAACAAGACTGTTAGCGAGATTGATTGAATAAAACCACCCTTGCAAAGGGAAGGCACAATTCACAAGGTTCTATCTTGTATGACAGATGACACAAAGTTCAAATCGATTGTCCGGAAACAAATTTCAGGCTAATTGTAGAATCTCTACAGTGCAGAAGGAACTCATTTGGTCCATCAAACCTACACCAACAACAATCCCACCCAGATCTTATCCTCGTAACTGTACGTATTTACCCTGTTAATCCCCCTGACGCTAAGGAGCAATTGTAGCATGGCCAATCAACCTAACCCACACCTCTTTAGACTCTAGGAGGAAACCGGAGCATCCAGAGGGAACCCAGACAGACATGGGAAGAATATGCAGCCTCCATGCACACAGTCACCCAAGGTCTGAATTGAACCTGGGTCCCTGGCGTTGTGAGGCAGTGGTGCTAACTACCGTGCTGCCCATTGTCATCCATTCTCATGAGAAACCGCTGGAGAAATAACGTCAGTTACAAAAAATGAATCTTGGATCTGGTGTAGAACCTGAGACCAGGAGGACTAGACAAATAATGTTTGTTCATCTAAAACGTGCTCAAATCCCACTTCAATACAGTCAGTAATGTGAGATTGACCAAAACTGACGTGAGTTTTTCCCTTGCGAGTCTTATGAATATTGTTCAGCCCTTGGATATGTGTATAAATAAATCCTTCAAGGACAGTATCCAAAACATGTGGAATAATAGCACATTGGAAGGGAGAAAAACTCTGATTTAGGGCAGAAATATGTGAGCAGCATTGGGCTGATAAATAAGCTCTGCATGCAGACTGTTGACATCCTAGTGTAACTGAGAGCAAGGCCACCTCCACATAGCCAGCTCATCCTGCTTTAATATTTTAGGTGACGGGCATCTGTCCGTGTCCAAGAAGATGTCCTGCCTCATGAAGCTGCTGGCCAGTTGGAGATGAGGGACTCTCTGTGCCAGCAGGAGCGGTGGCCATTGCTGATCCTACAGATAGGTGAAAGAAGTTGCATTTAGCAGTGGACCTGGACATTCAGTTAAGTCCCAGATGCTGTTGGAGCCAAGCTGACAGGCTCCGGCAAAGGATGATGGGGAGGTGAGTGGATGGAAAAGCTGTGCAGGGGGCGTGGAGGAGCCTCGAATTGGCAAGAGATGCACGTCCCCTTTAACTGACCAGTATAACTAGCTATCTACAAAGTCATAGAGGTTAAGACTAGAGGGATTGACCTGCCTATGTTCTTCTCGATGACGATGCTCCATTGATGAAAACCCAGACAGCTAATGGGACCATCACGTCTTCATATGCAGGAACTCCAGATTGACGGCATCGAAACCATGCAACCTTTATTTTATGAAGCACATCTCTGCAGAGACTCTACCCTTTTGTCTGTGGTTTGTGTCTGTGCATGCTTTTAAAAATGTGACAGATAGTTATAATTCCAGAGTAGAATTGTCAGCCAGTTCTTGTAATTGTTTTAAAATGGGAGTTTTTTTAATAAATCAATTGGAGTTTATTGAATTCTCTTTTATTCTGGGGCTAACAGTAGCAAGGGTAAACAATAGGCCGTGTTGGTGAGTAAATTAAATGTTTAAAGTAACCGTGTGACCTGTAGAATAGTGGGAGTAGAATAACTCCCATCCCGGTTGTAACACATGTCAATGAATAAATGTTAGAAAATTAAAATGAATTCTTAATGTTTTTACTTAATTCGATTTGTGACAGTTTTTGGCTTCACCTGGCCCCAAATCAAATATGCATGTTAAGTCCTCAACATTACCCTTGTAAAAGTTGACCTGCCATGAATTTTAACCTATAAAATTGATCTTTAAAAAAATTTGACTTTTATACTAGTATCATGTTAAACAAAATATTTGCAATTATTGAGGCACAATGCATTTTAAGTAGGTTTTATTGTTTTCTGCATTTAAGCAATTAAATACATTAAAAATGGTAATTTCTTGTACTCCTCATTGAATCAGATTTGATTGCCTGGTTTAATGGTAATGTTGAGACATGTGTCAAACCATTAAGTTAGACTGTGGTGAGATACATTTCTAATGCTGATGGCCCATAGGACCTCCATGAATGCCCAGGTTTGCACTGCTGAATCTGTCCCAGTTAGCAAAATGTTAATTCCACACATGATTCAGGGTATAGAACATAGAACATATCCTTAGCTTGAAGCTGGGACTTAGAATCCCTACTGTGCAGAAGGAGGCCATTGAGCCTGCACTGATAAAATCCCACCCAGGCCCTCTCCCTGTAACCCCATTTGTTTACCTTGCTCCCTGATATTAATCCCCTGATACTAATGGACAATTTATCATGGCCAATCCACCTAACCTGCAAGTATTTGGAATGTGGGAGGAAATTGGAGCACCCAGAGGAAACCCATTAGGCGTGAGCGGGGGGTTCTTTCGGGTCCCATTAGGCATGAGGAGAATGTGCAAACTCCACGCACAGACAGTGACCCAAGCCGGGAATCGAACCCGAGTCCCTGGCGCTGTGAAGTAGCGGTGCTAGCCTACATGCTGCCCTAAGCTCATCTCCATAAGACTGATGGGGTGTTCACTCCAGTTAATACATCTGTGACAGGTAAATTGGTGAAGATATTGTGTTGGTTTTGTGACAAGTCCAATCTGGCAGCCTAACCCTTTGGGGCTTGGCCCATTGTAGTGCCGCAGTACTGTACTTGGTGATGGACACTGACCTCTGCTTCTGAGAGTACACTCTCTATCCACGCTGCTTTTGGATCTTCCAAATCGTATTCTGCATGAAAGAGAATTGAGTCATCAGCTGAAGGAAGGCAGTAGGTGGTAATCAACTGACAGCATGAATAAGGAAGCTGTTCCCTCTTTCTGGCTTTTTGTTATTCTACTCCTAAATTTTACAGCCTGAATTATGCTCCCTTTCTTCCTTCACTGAAAATCTCTGCTCTCCCTGGAGACACTTCCTCAAAGATCTTTTGTACAGCTGCGTTTCTGATTAAAGTTTGATTTATTATTGCCACATGTATTAGTATACAGCGAAAAGAATTGTTTCTTGCATGCTACACGAAGCATACCATTCGTTCATAGAGTACATAGGGGAGAAGGAAAGGAGAGAGTGCGGAATGTAGTGTTGCAGTCATAGCTAGAGGGTAGAGAAAGACCAACTTAATATGCGTTGGGCCTTTCAAAAGCCTCATGGCAACAGGGAAGAAGCTGTTCTTGACTGGGTTGGTATGTGATGTCAGACCTTTTAGGACTTCAGTTGAAGGATAGTTTCTACCAATAAGTGATGGTTGTGTACACGTTGATCAAATTCACCTGAGGCATTTTTACTGTCAGTGATGTCAAATATTTTTAAACAATATTGAAATGCAGACTTGCTCTATTGGATGAAATTTGCAACTGGTCTAATTATAGGTTTGTGGTTAGGCACTGGAGCATTGACCCAATTTCTATTGTTTAACATCAGTCTTTGCAGATTGAAAATTAAGACTCAGTGATGCAGATACTTTGACACTTTCTCCCCTGACGAGGGCCATTTGCATTCTCTTTCTTAGAGATGCTTTTCTTGGCTATGTTTCCACACTCCTGACTGTCTGTCTGTCTCTTTCTCTCAGGATGTGGGTGAATCCTTTGGGGTCTATGCAGTATCCTCTGTTAATTTAGTGAGATGTAGTATGATATTGGCAAAGGTTACAAATTAATGACTTGTCCCAATTTTTTTTAAAATGACAATGTTGGTATTTTATTGGACTACATTATAAAATGTTAGGTGCAAATCTTCCAGACAACGTGTGTGTTTTCCAGCAGGAAAAGAGGTGCAGTTCCTACCAGGTGGCTCAGCATGATTCAGATCGCAACCCACCCACCCGTAGAAAGTTATTTGGAGATTGAGGTGATTGTGCTGTGACACGGAGGTGCAAGACCAGCCCCTCAGAGGCGCCCCAATCTCAAAGTGAAGTTGAAGGTTTTCCCCCCCCTGCCCACATGGACATGTGAGCCATTCCCCCTCTGCAGACATGAGGAACATCCTTAACCAGAGAGGCTACCTTCCTACCCCAGCACTAAATGCCCAGGTCATATTCCACCCACCCACCCACCCACCCACCAATACAGGTATCAGTGCATCAAGCACCCCCACCCCCCCCAAGCACTCAGTCAGCAATGCTCCATCCTTTGACAGTGGCACTCTGGCAGTGCCAGCCTGGCACTTGTAGCTATGTGGTGCCAGGGCAGTGTCTTGCCATGTCCTGACTACCTGGGGGCTCCTATAGGTTTTCAGCTCCTTGGAGTGGCCATTATACTATCTCTGTGGGGACCAGCAGTGATTCGTGCCAGTTTCCTTTTGCGCCACTGGGTCAATCTGGTTAAAGCCCAGTAATGCATATTTAAATAAGATTTAAATATGCCAATCTGGTTCGCGCACTCGCTGGGAGGAGGGGGTAGAAAATTCCAAAAAACGTTCTCCCTGGTGCAAATCCCACGATTTTCTGGGCATAGCATGATTTGTTCCTTGGTGTGGTGCTGGAGAGTTGCCGCCTTTGTTGTTTCAGAAAGACTATTATTCAAGGATTGAAAGGAAACTAATAACTGGATTTCCCTCCAGGGACAGGAAACAGTCTGAAGCACCTCACACCCCTGTGAGCTGGGGAGGGAGGGAAGGGCTGAGTGAGTATGTGTGGGGGGTGGGGGGAGAGGGTGTGAAGGGAGACATGAGGGGTGTGGGAAGAGCTTATTTTCTCAAACCCTGCTGTAGTGTAATAATGCTGTAAAAAGTCCCATTTGAAAGCAAATATTTAAAAAGTTTCCACACCAAGTGCCCCAGTGTTAACTTGCTTCGTATAAACAGACAGATAAAGTCCATTTGACGCTGATGTAGATAAATTTTAAAGTTAAATTGACGACATTGTAGTTTTATCCTTTTTTTTGAGTGCTGATTCTTTCTAACCTTCAAGAATACAAATATTGTGAAAGATGATCTACAAGGTATCTGTAAACTGGAGTTGGTCATATAATGGAAGGTCGTAGATACCGCGCCATGAATCCCAAAGCACTAAATTTCCAAATTCACAAGCGCAGGTATTCAGAATAACATTTAAAGAGGTAACACTGAATAGAGGTGAGCCCCAAGACAGACCGGACCCTCTTGCTCTTGTAAAATTGCAGCTTCCAGAGGTCTTAGATCTGGCCAGTGACCCTGTTATGGAATCAAAAAAAAAATCACAACGCAGGATGTTATTTGGTTCTTCAGGCCTGCTGTACTGTCATTGCTCGGCAACTGAAACAATTGAATGTTTAGAGTATTTGGAAAAGGTTATACAAGGCAGCTGATTTCTGATTGGTGCAGACTCGTTAGGCCAAGAGGCTTCTTTCTGCATTGTAGGGATTCTATGGAAGTCCACTTAAGACTACCTTAATAATGGAGTCCATACCCAGCGCATCCACCGCCTTTGCAGATATCTCTGAGAGAGCACCAAATGGATTAATTTGCTCCCAGACCACAGATTGTACCGTTCCTGGGTAGGCCATCAAGGTGGAGTGGCTAAAAGGTAAACATGCCTTCCAGTTTAACCTGGTTCAGGAACAGTGCATTCTCTCACTGTGATGCTACTACCCACTTGTGCTTCCATGCATTATGCTATTTGACTGTTGAAACGGCTGTGGGTCACTCTTTTTTGAAACAGAAATTGTGATTTGAAAATATGCTGACAAAGTAAAAATATTTACTTAAAATGAACAATTGTACAAAACGTGACATGTCCCAACTTGTCCTGCTGTAGGGATACTTCAGAGTAATGTGAGAACAGGATGGAGGAGAATTGCTCAAACCCAACAAATTACAGGATTAACAGATTCATTCCTGTGTAATTCTCACGTGGTACTGTTTGAGAAAGGCCCTGTATGTTTATCTTTGGGTTATTGTAAACTCTCTTTACTGTTTGCAGCTATATAAATCCTGCTTCTATACTATTGGGTAAGCAACATAATGTAGTGATAAAAATGTTCACTCCTTTCTGATATTTAGCTTGGGGTTCCAGTTTTTTTTAAGAAGGCAGTTTACTTTATAGTTACAATATTACAATTATACAGTTGCTTGTTCACAATTTTTTGCTTCAGTGAAGTGAATGCTGATGGCTATTAGTAAGCACGTTATTAAATTGACATTTCTGGTCAAAGGAGCAGACATTGAAAGGTGATTTAGAATCTAGGTTTTTAAAACTTGCATTGTGATAGCATATTTAAAACAAATTTCAAAGTGCTATGCTTCATAAACTTGCCTTTACTTGGTGCCTTCCCATGTCCTGAGGACATCCCAAAATGCTTTACAACTGATGAAGTGCAGGCATTTTTCTTGCCTGGGGGAATTATGGGCACATGAAAAGTACAGCTTAGTTGCAGTGAAGAAAGAAACCTATTAAGCTGATTATGTTATTACATGGTGGTTAGCACCGCTGTCTTGCAGTGTTGGGGACCCAGGTTTGATTCCAGCCTTAGGTGACTGTATAAGTGGAGTCTGCACGTTATCCGCATTGTCTGCGTGGGTTTCCTCCAGGTGCTCCGGTTTCCTCCCACAGTGTGAAGGACGTGCTGGTTAGGTGCAGTGACCCGACCAGGCGCCGAAGTGTGGCAGCTAGGGGAATTTCAAAGTAACTTCATTGCAGTGTTAATGTAAGCCTAATTGTGATAATAAATTAAAACTTTAGGACCTGAGTGGGGTTATTGTCGGTGCAGGCTCAATGGGCCGAATATATGCATTGTAGGGATTCTGAAAGAAATGCTGGTTCGGGGCATTGGATGTGCTAAGTTCTCAGTGCACCCAAACAGGTGCCGGAATGTGACAGAGGATTTTCACAGTAACTTGATTGCAGTATTAATGCAAGCCTACTTGTGACACTAATTTACCCCTTTCTGCTCCCATGGCTTTGTATATTCCTCTTTCTAAAATACTTATCCAATTTTTTTATTCCTTTTATGATGCAATCGTCTCTTCATCAATCACTCCTGCAGCAAAATCTTCAATGCTGCCTACAATGTGGAGATTATGAATCAGTGCCCGTCTGACATAGCAATGATGAAGAGCTTAGTAGTACCTTGTCATAATGAAAAACACTGTTGCAGAATAACACAATAATGTTTCTTCTGTCAGTGTCATTGATTTTTTTCATCGCATGGTTACACCATGAGTATTCAAAATAGTCTCCCATCTTTAGTGAAGCGAGGCACAATGAGTGTATTTCTAATTTTAATTCTGCATGAGTGCAAATTCCATAGCCATATCCTGGCAGTGGTAGAGAAAAATGAATTCGGCAGAATCGTTTTCAGATAAGCACTGTAATGTTCACAATTTGTAGACAACGTAGGGTGGCACAGTGGCACAGTGGTTAGCACTACTGCCTCACAGCATCAGGGACCCAGGTTCAATTCCGGCTTGGGTCACTGTCTGTATGGAGTTTGCATGTTCTCCCTGTGTCTGCTTGGGTTTCATCCGTGTGTTCCAGTTTCCTCCCACAGTCCAAAGATGTGCAGGTTAGATGAATTGGCCATGCTAAATTGCCCCTTAGTATCAGGGGACTAGCCAAAGTAAATGTATGGGGATAGGCCTGGGTGAGATCATGGTTGGTGCAGATTTGATGGGCTGAATGGCTTCCTGCACAGTAGGATTCTATATGGATGCAAAATTGCAATTGTTTTATTGATCCTGATTTATGGTGTGATTTAATTCATAGTATAAGGAAATGATTTTATTTCTGATGGTAGATGTTGAAAATAAGATTGAACTTAAAAAAAACCCCTCTCCCTCCTCATTACCAGCTCCCAGTTGTGGGGACTTATATTTATATATGTATGTGTTATATATATTTTATTTTTACAGAAATTGAAATAGTAGGGTACAACTTGATACATTGAACAGCAATACATAAACCTGGTAGACGTACTTAGTAGATCCTGACGTGAACAGAAAAATGAGAAGTTCCACTGTGGTCACAGTATCTATATCCAAGAAGAGACTTATGTAGTTTTAGAGAATAAGCCTTTTAGAATCAGTGATTGTTGGTGCTCATTGACCTCTGGATTTACTTGAGCACATTTAAATTTCAAATGGATCTTGTGCACATTTCATCAATAAATCTTTGTAGCCTGAAAGGTTATAGGCCGTTTTACACACTGGTCTCCTTTAGCCAATCAGTATGTTCTACACTAAATGGTAGAATGTTATTGTCATTACAAAATGCTTTCTCTAACGCACAAGCAAAGCCATGGCGGTCCTCTTATTAAATATGTTTCACAAAATGGTTGGGATTTTGCCTTTGCTATAGGCTTGTGCCATTGGATTAGAAACTTTGGTTTGCAAAAATAATGGTTAAGTGTATTTGGACATGTGAAGATAGATTTTATGAATTCCTGCTTCAAGAATCACATTGGTGGTGATCGGCAAGAATTTGGATACAGAAATTGGGTCTTTGAGATTTTCTATATGTCAGTTGACTAAATTAACTGACTTCCATGTGCACATTCGTATTTATCTACAGGAAAAGTAATAACAAAATGGGCGCAGACGGATTGCAGAGAAGAATGAGGAAAAGCAATATAATTGAAATGCCACGATTGAAAGATGGTGTAGAAACAGAGACCTAGGGTTTGGTGTCAGCTGCAGTATTATGTTCAATTTTAAACACTACATTTTAGAAATCATGTAAGGAAGAGTGATCTTACCAAAAAAAAATTCTGAATGCTGAACAAGTGTGAAAACTGGAGAGAATCACATCCTTTTTTTTGGATGAGCTCCCAAACCATGGGCAGGATTTTATGGCTTCGCTTGTCCCGGAACTGTAAGTTTCTACCAGAGTTCAACTGATCTTCCCATTATCCATCCCCTGCCTGCTCTGATTCCCATGTGGGTGGGGCAGTAAAATTCTGGCCACTATCTTATGGCACTTAGAAAAAAATCCCAGATGTGATTCTCGCCAGTAGGGGAGTGGCAGAGCCTGTTAGTAGTGGGAAGCCAGCTGCTGAGGTGTATTCACACACCCCATTGCCGCCCTGGCCAAATTCTCGCTCACCTCCTGCCCCCAACCACCTGGGGAGTCTCAATGACTTCCAATCCCCCCCAGTGAGGCCATCACATCAAGTCCCCATTGGTAGGGAACATACATGATGTGGACCTAGAATGGTATGGTCATTAAGGCAAGTGAGCCCGGACAGTTGCATCTGGGACTTGCTATAATATTAAAATAAACTAATGAATACCTGGGCACGAGGCTGGTTTTGCTGGCACAACGGGCTGGTAACATCATGAGAGGGAGAAAAAACATTTTTTGCCCCTCGTCCCATCTTACCACTTTGCCACGCCAATCGACCAGTCGACACGTCAAATTATCGACGAGCTGATAAGATCACCACCACCACTCCTGCATGCGCACACACACAACCCACCGCCCGCCATGTCTTTGAGGAGCAGGCATACAGTTGTGTTGACGCTGGAGATGTTGGGGTTCTTGGAGTAGGGATGGTTAAGGTTAATGGTCAAAAAAAAATTACATGAGAAACAGTTGCCACAGGTAGGTTTGATAACTAGAGAGAAACAAGTTTACAATAATTGATAAAATGGGAAATTAACTTATTTTATCGGACGGTCAATAATTATGAAAGGGCAGTAGAAGTAGATTCAATAGTGACTTTCAAAAGAGAATTGGATCTACATGTAAAGGAAAAAATTGCAAGGAGTGGGACTAATCGGATAGCTTTTTCAAAGAGCGGGCATGATGGATCAGATGATTCTTTCTGATTCTATTGCAGTTCCCCAATATTACACAACAACGTAATGCCAAATGAAGCCTTTTGACAGTAGTATCTACATGAAGCCAGAAATAAAACCCAGTTACAGACATGCCTACTGTCTTCAAAATGATTAGATTCATTGAACTGTTCCTTACTGGTTAGGTCAATTACAGTTATGTTGTGCAGCTCACACTGGGGAAAGGCCTCAATCACTGCAGGCCATAAAGAGATGGTGGCTGTTGTATTGAGATGAATTGGAGTTCCGGTACTGAAGGAGTTAATCGTTTTGTAGCGACATACTGCGGAACAGGTCGAGACACAATTCTGAGCAAAAGATAAAATACTTGCAGTTGATGGTAATCCATCGAGAACTCTTGATTTACTATGGCAATCATATTATGTGTGACTTGTGCACCGTTAATATGGTGCACAGTGAATTTTTAAACTGCACTTTTGCAGCTGCAATGTCCAAAGCAACTGAAAAGTTGCTTTTAAGCAAGTGAGCTGCAGGAGTTTGGTCGCTGCCAACTGTTTGCTTTTTATACTTCTCTTAAAGCTTTATTTTGACTGCAAGCCAACCAATAGAAACAGTTCCATACAACCAGCCTGTTTTTCCTCCATCTCTCAGGCAGTGGCTGTCAATACTATGACCTTGTTTGTTTTAAATTGCAGCCAGTCAACATTGACTGGGAGGAGCTAATGTGGGAGGTTGTTAAAACTGCTCTTGCGCCTGGTGGAGAGATGTTGTCAAGAGATTAAAACTTTACTTCTTATACTTGCGTTATGCTTTTAATGCTTCTTTGGAGCTTGGAGAGGGGAGAAAAAAGCTGTTTCTTTGGTAATATTCCATAATTCTTTGAACTCCCCTTTGGCCAGTAGATCAATTGATTGACCTAGAAAATGTTTTTTTTGGCATTTTGAAATGCTGTGGTCAGCATCCTGCCAAGACTTTCGGCTATTTGGCTTGGTTTACAGTCAGAACCAGTTTGCGCTGGTTACACTGCACAGAGCGTATGGGGGATATCCTGTGGATTTTAAGCTTTTTGTCATTTGGCTTGTCCAAAGACTAATTTTAGCTACAAATCAATTGATAGTTTGTGTGTGTGTGTCACATATATTGTACATTTTCAAAATACATCATGATAAAATAGTAAAATACAGCAATCTAAAAAGTACAAAACCTCTTTCACCAAGCTTTTTGGGCTCCTGCCCTAAAGCTTCTTCCTTTTGATTCAATGCAACTCGTGCACCATCGGACATTTTACAATATAAATGCATGTTGTTGTTGTTGGTGAATTGATTAAAATTTCTCTGTAGCTCAGGCTGGGGAGCTTGGAGAACAAGGATTTCTTTCCTGAAACTAAAACAGATTCTGAAGAATTTCCTAGTTCTGATTGGAACATGGCTGAAAAAATATGTAAGGAATCCGCAGACAAGAATGAAATCAAAAATACTGATCCGGGGAATCTGAAAATAAATGTAGACGATGTTGAAAGGCAGTGTACTGGAGACTTGAACAGCATGAGGATGTGACTGGATATATGACATGTCTATATACGTGGTTTGCATTGTCAACATGAAAGGGGAATTTACAACAGAAAAGGTTGACATGAAATTTGTGCAAATCCAATTCTTTTTAACAATGCAAATGAAGCCTTTTTTCTTCCACCCCTTTCCCATACTAACTCATACCCTGGCACTTTCATTGTCACTGTTGCAACAGAGAGAAAGACTTTGATGCAATACAACTCATGGCTTTGATGTGGAGTTTTCAAAATATAAATTTTGAAACCATATTCTAATTTAGATAGGCTTCTCAGCAAGGATTGAAATCTTCCCTTAGCTCATTAACACACAGTTGTCATTGTACCTGATGACTCAACAAAACTCCCTCAACTTCTAACTCTCAGCGTTAGGAGTGCAGTGATACTGCATGTTTCATCTATATGATTGGAAGGAGTTTTTGATAGTTTTGCAGATCAGATTTATTTGAGCAATGGAGGATCATAGAATGATAGTGGAGACATGGGAAATGGAGTTCACCAAGTATGAAAGGTACTTGCTGAATGAACCCTGTCTAATTACATTTCTTGATGTGTAATTATGCAGGTTTATGTGACAGATTACTGACCAAACTGGATTGCACAATTGAAAATAATGTGCTATTGTTCATGTAACTTTAAGTTCAATTCCCCCTGCACCAATATCACTTAAGTCACTTTCATCCAACCTCATGCTGATTCATGAATCATAGAATCCTTACATTGTGGAAGGAAGCAAGTCTGCACGGACACTCCACAGAGCACATCAGCGAGGCCCACCCCCTCCCCGTAACCCCATGCATTTACCCTGCTAATCCCCCTAACCTACACATCAAGGGATGCTAAGGGGCATTTTTACCATGGTCAATCCACCTAAACTGAACATTGTTGGTCTTTGGGAGGAAACCGAAGCACCTGGATGAAACTCGCGCAAAATGGGGAGAACCTGCAAACTCCATACAGTCACTCAAGGCCAGATTTGAACCCAGGTCCCTGAGGCAGCTAACCACTGTATCACTCTGCCTGAAGAGTTGTACTTTTCTCCTACACCAGGTCATCCAAGCTTTTTGTCTTTGTGGTTGTACAGCTACATATGTCAGGAAGTCAACTGTATGAATATAAATCAGTATTGCTATCAACTTGCAAGATGTTGTAACACATTTTGGTCTGAGTTAAGACTTCATAATTGGGTAACAATGGCAAGGGCTCCATTTTCAAAACTGAATGTTCAAACTGACAAAAATCAGCAATTAAGGAATATTAACACAAATAGGACTGAGTTGTCTCAGCTTTGGAGATCTAGTTTGCTGGACTTTACTCTGCAATTTGGACACCTCTGTCTTACACTGCCCAACAAACTATTCTAATGCTTCTGTTAATCACACTGCATAATCCAATGGGTAGCATTGGAAAAGGACTGCTACTATTTCAACCAAAGGAGTAGTGAGCTATCTTAAGAGATGATGCTGTTCCTTTAGATGTATTGGTGCTGTAAATAGTACTTGACGTTGTACTTGAACTGGCTCCTGAAATTTAGAACATCTTTTTTTAAAAAAAATACTGACCATAGACCAAAATATAAGCATCCTAACACTTCTTAAAAAATGCTTCTTCTTTGTCAGTAGAGAATTTTGGCAAAATTAGCAAATATATTATGCATTTTTCTTGTGCATTTTCCTCCCCAGTGTAGCCACCTCCTGCATTCTTTTCTTCGCATAATATCTGCTGAAATATACTGCTATGGAGCACAGCCAGCTAGATTTGATGCTAGGAGACAAAAAAACAGCAATTACTGTGGGAAGTACCAATAAATACTTGAGCTGTTTTGGTGCCAATGCTCTGTCTGAACTCCTTATTGCTATTGCTAATGCCAGAGTACCTTCCAACTTCAAACACTCAACTCCCAGGATATCTGACAGAAAAATTCACCACCTGTAGTGATCCACTTGGTATCTTGATAGCAAGTGAGCTGCTATCGATTTTTATATTTCAACTTCATAAATAGGAATCTGCTCTGGTCTTGTAGCCATCTAGGACATGTGTATGTCCGGAGTTTCCAGAAGCTATGGCAACAGTTTATTTTCCTTCCAATCCCTTTTTTTTCACCTTGGACTGTAACCTTGAATCATGGAGCATGTTTTCCTTGAAAGGATGCACTTCATCAGAAGCTTTTGACTACAGTTAGTTATTGCCATGTTCAGAAATAGGACAGATGCTTCATAGCATTTTGAGATGTGTAATTAGAAGGGGAGGCAAGAGGGTGTGGTGGGATGTGGAATGGTGATGGGACCCTAGAGTGCAGTTCCAGATGAAAATCGTTTTTCTATTGGGGAGGTGATCAAGAGTTTTTTTTTTCATCCTAGCCAAGAAGCGTAATCAAAGAATGTAGCTCAGCAGCATTGCAAGGACTCCTGTTAAAAGTTTACAGATTCAGACTACAGTTTAAGAAGTGCTTAAGAGGTTATTGTGTGCGCACACAATGAGAATTTCTTTATTGTATGTTGGTGGCAGCACCACATCCATGTCCCCTTCCTGCGCTGGCAATGCCAAGTGAAGTCACGAATGCCATACTTGTGACTTTCATTGAGTGCAGCTGGTGGACAAGGCTTTGGCTCCAGCACAGACATTGGAAATCTGCTGCCTGGAGTTGTAAGTCTTTTTTTTGTTGCAGTAATTTGTCATTTTTGTCTCCCTGACATTACATTGGCATTTCAATGATGAATGAAATCTTCGAAATTATCCCTTGCTATTTCCAGCTTCTTATATAACTTAAAAAGCCATTAATTAATTTTTAGCTAGTTACCTCCAAGTCCAATCCCACACATGTTTTCAGATAGTTTTGGTAAGCATTCATCACATAGCAACAAATGATGATCATTCAGTTCCTCAAGTTTAAGAACATAAGAAATAGGAGCAGGAGTAGGCCATCTAGCCCTTCGAGCCTGCCCCGCCATTCAATAAGATCATGGCTGATCTGTCGTGGCTCAGTTCCACTTTCCCGCCCTCTCCCCATAACCCTTAATCCCCTCTCTTATCAAAAACCCATCAACCCGCGTCTTAAAAATATGTAGCGAGGCAGCCTCCACCACTTCAACGGGCAGAGAATTCCAGAGATTCACCACCCTTTGAGTGAAGAAGTTCCTCCTCAACTCCGTTCTAAACCGCCCCCCCCTTTATCTTGAGGCTGTGCCCCCTAGTCCTACTGTCTTTTTTGAGCGGGAAGAGTCTCTCCACCTCTATCCTATCCATCCCATTCATCATCTTATACATCTCAATGAGATCTCCCCTCATTCTTCTAAACTTTAACGAGTACAAGCCTAGTTTATTCAGCCTCTCCTCATAGCTCAACCCCCTCAATTCCGGTATCAGCCTAGTAAACCTCCTCTGCACTCCCTCCAAGGCCAAAATATCTTTGCGCAGGTGCAGCGCCCAAAACTGCACACAGTACTCCAGCTGCGGCCTCACCAATGCCCTATACAGCCGCAGCAAGACCTCCTTACTTTTATATTCAATCCCCCTCGCTATGAAGGCCAGCAACCCATTAGCCTTCCTGACCACCTGCTGCACCTGCAAGCTGGGTTTTTGCGACTCATGCACAAGGACCCCGAGGTCCCTCTGCACCGTCGCCTGCTGCAGTTTTTTGCCACGTAAGTAATAGTCCTTCCTACCATTATTCCTACCAAAGTGGACCACCTCACACTTGCCAACATTAAATTCCATTTGCCATTTCCTGGCCCATTCGCCCAGCCTATCTAGATCCTTCTGCAGACTCTCCACACCCTCCGCACAATTTGCCGTTCCCCCAATCTTGGTGTCATCAGCAAATTTCGACACCCTACACTCGGTTCCCTCCTCCAGATCATCTATATAAATGGTAAAAAGCTGAGGCCCCAGCACCGACCCCTGGGGCACTCCACTAGTCACCATCCGCCAGTCCGAATAGCACCCGTTGAACCCCACTCTCTGTCTCCTATTTAACAACCAATCCTCTATCCACGCTAACACCCTACCGCCAACTCCATGTCCCTCGACCTTCTGCAATAACCTCTTGTGAGGTACTTTGTCAAACGCCTTCTGAAAATCCAGAAAGACCACATCCACCGGCTCTCCTCTTACCAACATGACTGAACTATACTTCCACTGCCAATTTACACACCTTTTGACCTTGATTAGATAACCCCTTGAATGTCAAGTCTTGGGAGAACCAAGCTAGATTTATGCAACCTGGTGACTTAATCCTAGTTTGAATCACTTGCTTACATCACAGTTCAAGAATGAGATTTGTGATCATGCCAAATACTCAAGATGTGACTGTTTTCTAGCACATGGTTTCTAATGGGTGGTATTACAATAGAAATAATATGGTTCCAAAACAAATGGAGTGATGATTAGCTGTTCATTTTTAGTTGCAGTCAAGTTAAGCTACTTCATTCCTACCAATAGTAACATCTGAGAAGCATGGACAGTCTGTCCATGTTGGCATTCCATCTTTGAAGTAGCTAGTTCTCTCTTGATGGTTGTAGAATGTAGTCTCACGCAATGTTCATTCATATAAGATGAGGGGTCACACAACACCGGGATATAGTCCAGTAGGTTTATTTGAAATCACGAGCTTTTGGAGCTCTGCTGCTTCGTCAAGTGAAGCCTGGCGAAGAAGCAGTGCTGCAAAAGCTTGTGATTTTAAATAAACCTGTTTGACTCTCTCACCTGGTGTCATGTGATCTCTCATCTTGCCCTCCCAAGTCCAAAACCAGTTTCTCTGCTTCATTCGTGTAGTGAAGTTTCACCTGCCAGATGTGGGTCATCAGCTGAAGATGGGGTGGGGGGGAGGAGGTGAATTTTCCTATCATGCCTGCCACAGGAATTGTAGCGGGCTGGGGGTGGACCACGCAACAGCCAATTTACAGTGGGCAGGATTTTCTGGTTTTGGAGCGAGCGTGGCCAGGAGCTCCAAAGATTTCACCCTTCTAATTGTAATAGAGTTACAACATGGTAATCATTATACTTCTCAATAATTAATAAAAGTTGGAAATGATTCACATAAGCCTCTGTAATTTAGATGTATCTTTTTAATCCTCCCTCAACTTCTAACTGTCAGCGTTAGGGTTGTGCTGATACTGCAGTAGCCTGAGTTCTGAGCTGAGGGAAGGAGTGTTTGAATAGCTGCCCAGCAAATAATTGCGCTGACCAGCCAGCACCGCCCACACCTTTGTTATGTTAAGCATCTTGGGACTATTAACTGTGTTTAAAAAAAGTTACAAGAATTAAAGTTATTAGCAGAGCTGCCAGTGTTTTTTATACATTCTCCTGATGTGTTTGCTTCACTGTACATAATGCAGCACTTTTTAAAGTGTATGGGTTTCAGCAATCTTGCAGTATGGGAGCCTGGCAGTGCACCAAGTATCTGGAGGTTTAAGCATTGGGCTTGTCAATTATGCTTTAAATGATGCACAACTTTAGCATCCCACGCCTGAATTTTCAAACCATTTAAAGCAAACAGGAATGATAATGACCCACACCTGACAGTCGAAGCTTCACCATTTGGGTGAATACTATGCAAGTCAGGTTGGAAGCATTCTACAACTATCAAGAGAGAGCAAGCTTCTTCAAAGATGGGATGTCAGCAAGGATAGGCTCCTCCATGGTTCTCTGTTACCATTGGAAGAGATGAAGTAACCTGACTCAAACCAAGCTGGTGTGGCTGGAAGTGTTTGAGGAGGGAAGCACCAGGAGTGTGGTTCCGCCCTCCTAGACACAGTACCACGAGGCTTAATGGCCACAACATGGCAGGAATGGTGAGTGGTACATCACATCCAAGTGCAAGCGCCCACACACTTCCTTCAGCACGGCGCTCCTCAGACTGACAAACATCGCAAACATACCCATTCCTCTCTTTCAAGGCAACTCCTCATGTCTCCATCTGACCAGCCAACACTGACACTTACTCGTCTTCTAGACAAATCGCACTCATTCCTCACGCTAACCCTATTGTCTTTCCTTTCTCTCCATGTTTCTCATCATCCGTCATTCTTTCTCTCCTTGCACATGAAGAGGGTGCAAGAGCCAGGTGAGGCAGAGAACCAGGGGTAGCCCTCCAATCATCGTGACTATGGCTATGCTGCCTAGGAGGACAGACTGGAGAGTAACAGAGACTTGGCACAGTGGAGAGATGATCTGGGATGAGAATTGGATATCATCCAGTCAAATAGCATACAGCACTCCTTTATGTTGGCTTGATGTCAGAAAGCAATGAAAATGATGATCTGTCCAATGATGACTGAGAATCCTCGTAGCTTGATGGTTCTAATTTGTCTTTCATCTCTGAAAAACCTTGCGAGCATGCGTGAGGCGCTGGTGCTGAAGAAGGGTGAAGAGTAGGGGATTGCACACCTGTCCCATAACTTATGCATATTATGTGACAATTTGGCTCATTTTAGTGGGTGTCTTATGGTAAGGCACACATCACAAGTGAACAGAATAGGGTGTTTGAACTGGTAACAGCAAAGGTGAGTTCCTATCTGCTGTTGAAAGATCTTCTAAGTTCTGCTTATCTGGGCACAATTTGAGGTTTGTGGGACAGGTCATTGACTAAGACGACAATTCTGACTAGCCCAGAATATGTGAGAGGCTCTGTCAGCATTTCTAGATACATTATGTGAATGGAGAGAGATTGGAAGAGTCCATCTCCTCATTAGTGCCGTGGTCAATGGTCTGTTGAAATTATGCCTACCTCCATGAAAAGAGTGGCCACCTGCATGGCATTTGACTTGGCAGCAATTCCCCAACAACCTACGTGCGCAGTTTGCCGCCTCAGATAGGATGGAGAAAAGCCTTGTCTTGGCTCTTCTGCATCACACTGAAATGCGACAAAGTGCTGCCCAGCTCTTGGCTAGCAGGGGAGTGTGTATGTTTTATGAGGGGAAAGAAAGAGAAGGGCAGCATGGCCCCAGTTTGCTCCTGCCAAACCCCCAAGAACCCACATACTGTTTCTTGTCCAATTGACTGGGCCTGTCCCTGCACAAGTTCTGGTTCAGAGTGGTATTTGACAGAGCACTCACAAGCTTCCAAAACCTAGAGGCCATCAGTATCTTGGCAATGTAAGCAGAAACATGAGTTGCTTGCTATTTGCACTGCCGGAGACAGTAGTATTTGTAGGTGCACAATGGTCATCTGTTTTAATGTTGCATTGAATTCTCCCTTTTTATGTTCAATGTTTATGAATCATCATCTTTATTTTGAGGTGCCATTGTTCCTCTACCCCATTGTCACTTAACCCTGAGGAAAATGGTATAACAAGTAGGAGATGAGCAGTGGGTGTCAATGAGATTGTCGACTGTGGGACAGCATTGTGCTGGTGGTTGGGTAATGAGCACAATAGGTTCAGCATTTGGTGGACTTGATGGCAAGCACTGCCTCAGATTAACTGGATGGGTCTGTGCTGGCATCCCTGACAACTGAGAGTGGCTGCAGGCCCTCGTGCCACACCAAGCCCTTCATCTTCATCCTGCTGCTCTTCCTGTTCTCTGAAGATACAGAGCACTCATCACCTTCCTCCTCCTGCAGCTACAGTCTTCTCTGATGCTTTATGTTGTGTAAGGGACAGCTCACCACTGTCATTCTGGGCCGTCTTACTGCTGTATGCTGCAGCACTCCGCCAGCCTTGTTCATGCATCTGAATTCTGTGTTTCCCGTGGTTACTCACATTGCAAGCAGCATCAATGAAAAGATACAACTCAAGTCGCTTGAGCATAGAAGTAATCAGTAGGCTTACTAGGAATCATTGGTAGTTGTCACTGATTCTGCTTGCAATCTTTGGGAGTCTTGACTGGTGCAGAGTGAAGGCAACTTCCTGAGTATTTTGCATAGACATGGTATATTGATGGAGTGGAATCCCTTTGCCTTGGTGAATACTGTTGTTTGATCTGAAGGTGCCTTGGTTGCCATGTGTGCACTCTCTGGCACTCTGTCCTTGTGGACAGCCAGCCGGAGTTTTGAATCTGAGGGACTGCTCATTCTGACTGGCCTCACCAGCAGTGAAATGGATGTAGATGCTGGCCCTGGCAGATGTGAAATTCTCCACCTGGGAGGTGCACTTGTACCTAACTTATTGTAAGATTGCACAGATGTTCCCATCATTTCCCTGGAAGGAACTGAAGGCAAATAAATTCAGAACTGTGACCTTGTGTGCCACTGGTAATTCTTGCCCACTTGGTACACTTGGAAGGATGCAGGAGGTTACAAATATCAGCAACAAACTGGTGTGAAAATCTGAACCTCCTGAGTAACTGATGCTGAGTCACATCCAAAAAAGACTCCTCTGTAGATCCTGTTATTGCTTTCACTTGCTGTGAGTTGGAGCTCTGTGTCCATCACCTCTGTCCTGTGGAGCAGCAGTTGGTTGAGAAGATTGCTTCTGTTCTGTTACTGTTTAGGATGCGATTATTGCTGGAACAAGCAGCATGCATTCCCCAGCCCTATTTTCCCTTGAAAAGTGGTTCTCAGCTGCCACCTTGAAGCACTGCAATGTAGGTACAGCCATAATGCTACGAAGGAAGGAGTTCCAGAATATTGATTCAACAATAACGAAGGAATGGTGCACTAAGTCTCAATCAGGATGGTGCCTGACTTGGAGAGGAACTTGCAGATTATGGTGTTCCTAAGCATCTGCTGCCCTTGTTATTTTCGGTAGTGGGGGTCATGAATTTGGAAGATGTTGGCAAAGGAATTGTGGTGAATTGCTACAGAACATTTTCTAGATGATGCACACTACTACTGCTGTACCCAGTGGTGGTAGGAGTGAATGTTTAAGGTGGTGGAAGTTGTGCTCATCAGATGGACTGCTTGCTCTTGGATAATGTCAAGCTTCTTGAGGGTTATTGGAGCAGTACTGCCAGGCAAGTGGAGGATATTCCATCACACTCCTGACTTGGGTCTTGTAAGATGTGGACAGGCTTTGGGGAGTCGGGAGGTGATTTACTCTCTGCAGCAGCCAGATTTTACCAGCTCTTCTAGCCACGATACTTATAGGGTTTGGTCGGGTTTCTGGTCACTGTTGACTCTCGAGATTTGATGGCAGATTCAGCAATTGTATTGCCATTGAAAGTAAAGTGGAAATGATTAGGTTCTTCCTTGTTGGAGAAGATCATTGCTTGGTGTTTGTGTGACATGAACATTTAATTAAGTATTATTCCTCTTGTTCCTTGTTAGATGCTCACAGTAGAGCTTTATAAATGAGTTGCAAACAAATTTGCGAGAGAAACTGGGCCTGTATTCTCAGGAGTTTTGAAGAATGCGAGATTATCTCATTGAAACCTACAAAATGCTTAAAAGGTTAGACAGGGTGGATGGAGGTAAGATGGTTCCCTTGACTGAGGAATCTAGAACCAGAGGGCACGTTTTCAAAGTAAGGGAAAAACCACTTCGGACCGAGATGAGTTTTTTAACTAAGTGGGTTGTGAATTTTTGGAATTCTGTTATCCAGAGGGCCGTGGAGGCTCAGTCATTGAGTGTGTTGAAAAGAAACATTGACGTACTTCTTAATACTAATGACAAAGAGAGATGGGGATAATGTGGGAGAGAGGCATTGAATTGGAGATCAGCCATGATCATATTGAATGGTGGAGCAGGCTCGATGGGCTGAATGGTCTACTACTGCTCCTATGGTAAGAAGGCTAAATACAGCTTGGAGGAAATAAGAACTCCCAAGGTTGCATGAATGGCCTCAATTCTTCAAAAGCGCCCCTAAAGCAATAAAAATGCTCTTTGAGCCAAAACCCTTCCGCTTGGGCAAAGAAACAGCTGTCGTATTTCAGCACTTAGAAGCATGTCTTGCTCATGCCTGCCAACTCCCAATATCATCTTGCCTTGTTCAACTTAGTGAGTTTCAGGAAACCTAGGAACCCATGCATTGACGGTTAAAGTGCACCTCCATTGCCTTTTAACATAAATTCAGCAACAGACCTGTTCCACGGAGGTTTCCCTCATAATACAGGGCATGCTCATGTTAAATGCAGAAAGTGGCAGGTTTCTCCCTCCTCCAGGATTCCTCGTCAAACTGCTGCAAGAATATGCATCTGCCAACTGTAGCAAGTTAAAACTATCCCAGCCCCCAGGTCTTTAAAAATGTAATGGCCCAGGGAGTTAATCTCCAGCTAGACATCTTGGGTACTGTTTATGTTAAATGCAAGCTAAACCCGAGTCTACAGCCCACTGTGAAGCATGTCCACTATGTTCTGTAGTCAGAATGGACTTTGAGTCTGGACTTTCACTGCAGAAGTGTGGTTTGTGAAATATGAGAATCACTTTGCAATGCTGCTAAACTTGTGTGCAAGTGCAATTTAAGAATTTTTATGTTGAACTGTGTGAAGCACATGATCAGGAAAATACGGTGCGCTTCTGCAACATGAGGGAAAACTCTGGATCAGGCAGGTCTGCTGTTAAGGTATGTTAAAAGGTAATGGAGGTGCATTTTAACCATGGATTCTTCCTTTAACCATCAATGCCTGAGTTTCCAAATTGAACAAGGCAAGAATAATAGGGCAAAAGTGGAATTGTGCTTGGTGCAGACTCAACAGGCCGAATGGCCTCCTTCTGCACTGGAGGGATTCTATGGTTATAGCCCAGAAATATATTATTATATTTGTAAAGGGTAGCATTAATGTTCAGATGAAACAGAGTTCTCACTGAATGGGGAAAACTGGTGTTTGAATCCATGTGGGGTTTATCTGTTGTAACTATGTTTTGGGAAGTCATCCAGCAACTTGTGTTCTCTTCAACTTGGTTGAGTTGTTTTGCTTAGTATGCAAATTAAACATTCCAGCAAATGGTGAAGAATTGTTCAGCCTTCATTATTGGCAGGCTTTGGGAACTTTTCTGATCTTTTCTGACGCAACTATATTTTAAGTATCTGTTCAAACAGCATGATCTTAATGGTAATAAAATTATTTGAAAGTCAAAGAGCTACTTGAATATCAATAACCTTTATTACAGTAATAATTCTACAAACTAATGTAGTATTGTTAAATGTCCTTAAATTGAAAAAGCAAATGATATCCTTGCCTGCTATGTCTTCTGTTTTCTCTGTTCTGTTACTCGCACTCCTATTAGTATTGCGACCTTTCTAACTAATGTACGTTGTAGCTAATATAAGCTTTTTTTTAAAAAGCCCCTTTAAACACTTTGATGCCTTTCTTCCTATGCTTTCCCAGACCTGTCATTTAATGTGGGAGATCTGGATCAGGGCAATGTTTGCAAAAACCTAGCCTAAAAATTGAGTCTGTTAAGACCTTTTTCTTTCAGCCAGTCAACACCCCTTAATCTGAAGATAAAAGTTCTCATGTCAGGATCAATCTGTTAAAATGTTGTCTGTTTTCTTACTGCCAGCCTTTTTGCTCCTACATGTATAAAATTTAATCTGGTTTTAATAATCCAATCCCTGCAAAGCTGAGTGGGACGGTGAGCTATGAGGAGGATGCAGAGATGCTCCACTGTGATTTGGACAAGCTGTGTAAGTGGGCAACTACATGGCAGGTGCAGTATAATGTGGATGAATGTGAGGTTATCTATTTTGGTAGCAAAAACAGGAAAACATTATTATCTGGCTATAAATTAAGAGAGGGGAATGTGCCGTGCAACAAGATCAGAGTGTCGTCGTACACCAGTCGCTGAAGGTAAGCATGCAGGTGCAGCAGGCAGTAAAGAAGGCAAACAGTATGTAGGCCTTCGTAGTGAGAGGATTTGAGTGCAGGGGCAGGAATGTCTTGCTGCAATTATGCAGGGCCATTATGAGGCCACACCTGGAATATTGTATGCTCTCTTTATTGAAGAAAGGATGCCCCTGTGCTAGAGGGAGTGCAGAGAAGGTTTATCAGACCTATTCCTGGGATGGCAGGATTGACGTTTGAGGAGGGATTGAGTCGGTTAGGATTGTATTAGTGGAGTTCAAAAGAATAAAGGGGGATCTCATAGAAACCTATAAAATCCTAACAGGATTAGACAGGATAGATGCTGGGTGGGGGTGTCCAGAACCAGAGGTCATAGTCTGAGGATACAGAGTAAGCCTTCTAGGATTGAGCTGAGCAGAAATTTCTTCACCCAGAGAGTGATAAGCCTGTGGAATTTGCTGCCATGGAAAGCAGTTGAGGCCAAAACATTGTATGTTTTCAAGAAGGAGTTAGATATAGCTATTGGGACGAAGGGAATCAAAGTATATTGGGGTTGGGGGAAGGAGGAGGCAGGATCAGACTGTTGATTTGGATGATCAACCATAATCATCATGAATGGCAGAGTAGATTCAAAGGGCTTAATGGCCTACTACTTCCATTTTCTATGTTTCTATTGCATAATGTTTGTTAATATTGTTGACTATTAACCCTCACCAATCCTGCTGTTTAAATTTACATTTATTCCCCAAGAGGAAATGATTGGTTAGTGCTTTATCTAATGTAACGCGAGGTGTAATTGGCACACTAAGCTTTTACAGACACAATGAACTTTTGTTTTAAATGTGTAATTATAACATAAAAAGCAGAACAGCTAAATCTCAATTTGCCAAACTGAGACCTACTCAAGATTGTAGCCCAAGAGTTGAGAAATGTTTGCTCTGGTTAAACACCTGTAATTCATGATTTCCCCTGAGGCTTGCATTAGCACCATTGTATATTCATCTATTGGTGCAAATGTGACCTTTTACACCAGAAAACAGTATGAATTATGTTAAGAAAATACCTTTTTTTGGGTCCAATATTATTGCAGGTGTGTGTGTGTGTGTGTGTGTGTATTTTCATGTGTGTGTGTGTGCGCGTGTGTGTGTGTGTTTGTTAGTGCGTGTGTGTGTGTGTTTGTTAGTGCGTGCACACACACACAATGTGGCTACAAGCCTTAAGTCATCAAAAAGGTTAGGTTTAAAAGCAGTCATTTAAAGTGGTAATGACCAAGCTAAATGGATTACAGGTAAATACAACCCAGGTAGAAATTTGGATCAAGAGGTAAGTGAGGATTTGGATTTTAACTTTTGAAATTCAAAAGAGAAATATGAAAGAGATTCATAACTGGCAAAGATCACAAGTGAATGAAGCAAAGTTATTAAGTTTACTTTATCTTAAAGTCGTGGCCAATGCGAAAACATAAAAGGATTTTTATGTTCCGGGAAAGGTGACTTCCAAAACATGATACGAATAATAGGTTTGAAGATGAAAGAGAGAAAGCGTATATTTGAGGAAGGATGGAAAGTAGTACTAGAGGAATGGTCATTTGAAAGCCTCAGCATGTGTTGTGCTGAAGAACTGTGAAAGAACCAAAATGGTCTGTCTCCAGAAACTCCAGAGAAGTGTCTGTTTGTCCCAGAATTCAGGGTTTGTTTAAAGCCTTGGATTTCCATAGCTGAGTAAGAGGAAATGAGGAGCCCTGGGAAATACTTCCCCTATGGCAACAATGGTTCCTTTGTAATATTACTGGATTTATTCATAGGGACTTGTTGCCTATGGATAATTAAGTTTTTATTGGTGAATCGAAATAGAAATCCTTTGGGAAAATATTTATAAGACTGATTTTTAACTCTGTAAATGTTATTTTGGATGTTTACCTTTTTTCTTTGTTGTAATTTAATGTTTAAAATCTCAGCGGTATTGGAATTTTGACTCCTGACTTCAGTGCACAAACCTTCTCATAATAAAATATAAACTGCAAATATACTGGGATAGTTTGCTCCATTTTCCCTTTGGAAATTAATCAGCCTGGCAATTACCACTTGCCATATCATCATATCTCTGAAATTCGGAGCATTGTTGTGCATGTGCACAGTGCTGCAAGAATGTGTGTGTGAAATGATCAAAATTTTGGAGGAAGTGCGAATTTGCAGTCTATGTACAGTCCAAAGAGTGAGTGTTAACCAGTGTGTTTGCAATGCGTTTCAGCACACTAGATTATATAATAAGGGTATGAAAATATTAAAGAGATAATAATGCTGTCTGGTTAAAATGTGAATTTATCCCAGACCTGCAGTCAGTATTTTTAAAGACCTGTTTTTTTCCCCAAGGAAACTACAGAGGATAGATACTAAATGAACAGTCATATACCAGTCGACAAAGTTTTTGAAACAATTTTAGGTCTCAGAAGTATTTTTATCGCTCCTGTTTTCCACATTGAATAGAATGAACATGAGCACGAAGTGACAATGCTGTTTGCATTGTAAACAAGTGTGACAAATGGAGTTTTTAGCTTTAACTGCTGTTATTCACAGTATAATATTTGTTTTTACAGGAAGCCTTCAGAAGAAGCTGACATGGATGAAGTTATGGCAGCTGCAGTTTTGACCAGTCTCTCCACCAGCCCACTGGTGCGCAGTCCACCCTCAGGAACACACACATTAGGTAGGCTTTTAAACCTAGATGGTCTTTATGCTCAGTCAAGATTTTCAAATGTTGCTAAATTGTTTATGTAATGAATAGTTCCACTGACATGCTTGTTGTGGGTAAGTTGCATTCTTTACCTGACTATTCTTCATACTGTGAATTCCTGCCTTTAGCTTGACCACAGGAGCAAGATCTCGAGGCTGAACGCTTCCTCTTTGGATGAATGCGGTTCCTATGAAGTCAGAAGTGCCTTGGGAACCTGACAAGTTGACCCTTGGCTTCCAAAGTGGCATGTTAGGCAGCCAGTGTGGTCATAGTCTGCAGTAACAGGAGGTTTGAAATACAGGCATGATCATGCAAGGCAGGAACATCCTTTGTTTGGGATTTTGAAACAAACATGAGTTACAATATTAGGAATGTTGCTGCCAGCTGAGATGCTTTGACAAGACCTTCATTTCTGGATGTTGTTACTGAAGAAACTCAGTTAAAAATGACAATGTGGAAATTGTATTTTTTTAAAAAAAGAGGCAACTGAAAGGTTAGGAAACGCAAGTTTTTTTCTCTAGAGGTCCACAGAGTCTGTTTCAAATTGTTGAACTTGATCAAAGTTGGCTGGCTTTCTCTCTCTCTCTCTCTCTCTCCATTTCTCTCACTACAGAAACAGATACTTATTGCAGTGTCTTAACCAACAAGATGACCCCTACAGAAGTTCAAGACTGGCAAAGCAAATTCTACTCACTGTCTGAATTTTCTTTAAAACTTTAGTCAGGGTGGTTGGTAATATTCCTGCGAATTTGGAAGCTGATTCTTATCTAACTGCTCCCCGGTGGAGAAAATTTCCATTGCAGTCTCAATGTGGCATTGCTTTGACCTATGCTGCTCTGCCAGAAAGATTTGCTATTAATCAAGATTCGCTAAGAAGGGAGATGTGAGTCGTCTTTGCTAAATTTTAATGTGACGTTAAGTGGAAGAGAGGAAATGGTGTAAACTACAAACAGATATATTTTCCAACCCAAGCTGTTCGCTTATGATTGCAGAACTCAAGCGTGTTAATTAATGTGCTACTGCTGATCACCTGTTAAAATAACCAGGTTCACACCTACGGTTAAAGTGTACATAACAGTTTAAGACAAATATGTTCAAGTTTATACAAGGCAACACATCAGGAAATGTATTTTTCACTTTCCTCCTTCCAAAGTTACCATACTTCCTCTAATTTTTTTAAATCTGTGGGATCTACCTTTCTTAGTGCCACAACTGAGCCCTACATCTTTGTGTGCCATCTTTTGGTTGAGCTGGTAAACTAAGGCCCTATTTGCTTTCAGGTGGTATGTAAAGGGGGAATTTTATGAAAAAGGTTTAAATGCCAAGATAGCGTGAAAGTGGGAGTTTCAGATCCATTTTTCTTTTTGCCCGAGTCCAAAATCACAACCTTATGTACTTAGACAAGTTTAAAAAAAAGGGCTAGACTGTTTCTAGTCACTAGATAGTGCGTTGGGCTTAAAACACCAGCAAGCCTGCTGTAGCAGCAAAGGGAGCTAATGTGCATTTGCAGATCTCTATGGCTGTATATGTGCAATTGCAACCAGCAGAGGGCTGACGGGTCTGAGAGAGAGAGAGCCGGCCTGGACCCCCAACCGTCCCCTACCCAACTATCGCGGGGGCCTGCGACCATTTGCGTCCCCCTTCTCCACCGATCGCCTGCAGAGATGCAGCAGGTCCCCCCTCCCTAACCCATCGGTCTGCCCTAGGCTTTGCCCCGGCACTGCCCGGTGGAGCGTCAATAGCCTCTAGTTATACTGGTGAGGCCATCATGACTGATCCCCGTTCATGGGGACCATATGTGATCCTCGCTGGGGAGAACCTCTCCTGGCAAGTCCACAAATGCAAGTGAGCCTGGACAATTACTTGAGAGGAGATATATTGGCACTTAAGGGGGTGCAGAGGAGATTGACTAGATTGATTCTGGAATTGAGGGGTTCGGCTTTTGAGGAGAAACTGAGTAGACTCATTGGAATTTAGAAGAACGAGGGGGATCTTACAGAAACATAAAATTATGAAGGGAATAGGTAAGATAGAAGCCGAGAGGTTGTTTCCACTGACAGGTGAAACCAGAACAGGGGGGAGCAGATTTAGGACTGAGTTGAGGAGGAACTTCTCCACCCAAAGGGTTGTGAAGCTGTGGAATTCCCTGTCCAGTGAAGCAGTTGAGGCTACCCTGTTGAATGCTTTTAAGACAAAGATAGATTTTTGAACAGTAAAGGAATTAAGGATGATGATGAGTGGTCAGGTAAGTGGAGTTGAGTTCACAAAAAGATTAGCCATGATCTTATTGAATGGCTGAACAGGCTCAAGGAGGCAAATGGCCTACTTCTGCTCCTAGTTCTTATATTCTAATGATTGCCTCCCTGGCTCATGTAAATACTGTTCAAAATAAATTTAAATAATTTATGCAGCCTACCACCTGAAATGGGTGGGATTCTGAATGCACCCGATATCTGATGCTGGGAAGATCGAGAGGTGAGAAATTGGGCACAAACCTGATTTCTTGCTGTCGCTCGATTTTTAACCAGCCTGCCCCGCCCATTGATGTATGGGGTGAACTGACAAAATTGGCCCCAAAAGATCATTTGGCTCCATGCTGAAGAAGAGCAAGGGAATTGCCTCTGGAATCCTGGCCAATAATTAACCTTCAATGATTCTCAGAAAAAAATGGATCACCTGTACTTCATTGTCTGTAAAGCACTTTGAGACATCCTGTGATCATGAAAGGCACGATATAAGTGCAACTGTTGCTGTTCATTTTCCCATTCTGCAATCCAGTGCTGTTTCTTCCTTGTTCAATCCATGTTCTAGAACCACACCTACTCAATTTTACAGTCCGAGACTACTCTTCCCTTATTTGTAAGTCTATTACTGTGTACCTCCTGTCTGCAATTCCATCAGGTTTTTAAAATCTCTTGCAATGTTTATTGTTATTCTTGCAGTTTGTTTACTCAGCAACCATTAATTTTATTTGACAATGCCCATTACTTATTGCACAACATTATTTGGAGTAGTCACCATAAATACTAAAATTACTTAAATAGCCGGTTTGTTGTGCAAGCTCCACACAGATAGTGACCCAAGGCTGAATTCAAACCCAGGTCCCTGTAGCAGTGCTAACTACCGTGCCTTGTTTTGGCAAATCCTGTATGGAGACAAGATCGCAGAAGCGTTCATCTTTGGTTTACTGCTGTACAGTTCTTCTCGAGGACAACTGAAAAGCAGCATTGGAGACAATATTTGGAGGGGGTGGTTTGCCTACCTTGGCTACACTGAAAACTCTTGTTTTCTGATGCAAACCAACTCGCTCAGTGTTGGATTTGATTTTTAAAATGACTTTTTTAAATATTGTGTAATTATATGTAGGGGTGGCTCAGCAGTTAGCACTACTGCCTCACAGCGCCAGGGACCCGAGTTTGATTCCAAGCTTGAGTCACTGTCTGTGCAGAGTATGCACATTGTCCCCATGTCTGCGTGGGTTTCCTCTGGGTGCTCCGGTTTCCTCCCACAGTCCAAAGTTGTGTGGGTTAGGTTGATTGGCTGTGAAAAATAGCCCCTTAGTGTCAGGGGGATTAGGAGGGTAAATATGTGGGGTTTTGGGGTTAGGGTCTGGGTGGGATTGTTGTTGGTGCAGGCTCGATGGGTCAAATGGCGACCTCCTGCATTGTAGATTTTATGTTGCACAGCACAAGGGGAGATGATGGCCTTGTGGTATTATTGCTGGGTTATTTTCTCAAAGGTTGGGCCGAAGAAACTCAGCTAATGTTTTAGGGACCCGGATTCAAAACCCGCCACAGCAGATAGTGGAATTTGAATTCAATATTTTTTTAAAAACTGGAATTAATAATCTACTCATGACCAGAAAACTATTGTTGATTGTTGTGGGAAAACCCTTCTGGTTTGGTAATGTCCTTTAGGGAAGGAAACCTGCCATCCTTACATGGTCTAGTCTAAATGTGACTCCAGAGCCATAGTAATGTGGTTGACTCTCGACTGGCCTCAGCCAGCTAGGAATGGGCAAAAATGCTGGCTAGCCAGTGATGCCTATGTCCTATGAATGGATAAAAACAAACTAATTACATTGATTGCTACTTACCTCCCTTTTATAATGTCAGAATTTGCTTTTATTGCTTTCAGATAATTGTAAAGTGTCAAAGGAAGGGCCAACTTTGTCTGCCAGCTATGGCAGCAGCACCACCAGTGGCAATTGGAGTTGGGACATTCCAAGCGACCACTCCAACCCATCCACGCCATCACCACCATTGCCAGGTGACAGCTCCAAACCATTATCTGGACAGTCAGACGATGGCATTGATGAACCAGAGGCATCTCACTTCCTGTTTGAAGAGCCTGCTCCCAGGAAAAGAAAGGTTTGTCTTTTTTTTCAAATTTCAGTACTGGATCTGCTCTGAATTTATTTTGTAGGCAGAAACCGCTTAATTGCTCTGTAAATTGCTTTACCAATGTAGTGTTTAGCTTTTATCCTACTGAGTCATTGCCCATGTGGTTTTGCTAATTGACTCGGTATGAAAGTTGCAACCACTAAGCTTTTTTTTAAATGTTTTATTTTTCCTTTTTCTTTCTCTCCTAATAATTAGCTCTGCAACCCTGGGTGTGTGTCATGTTCGCCCTGAAATCGCTGGGTGGGGTTTTGCTGCCACGTGACCAAACTCAATTTTAGTCAAAATAGAAAATAAAGTCACCTTGCTCGTATTCAGATCTTTCTGAAGTAAAGAACCAAATGAGACATTGGAGAGCTCTGCCAGTGGTGTGGGATGTATATTTTTGTTGGTCCAACAGCACTGAGTGCTTCAGCAATGGAGACATTATAATGGTGGCATACTGAATATAAGTTTTGAAGAATCCAATGTTATATGTTCTGTTATAACGCTGCACAAAATGCATGTTGAGCAATACAGCACGGAAACGGGCCTTTCGGCCCAACCGGTCCATGGTGCTCTCCCAGCTTGTCCCGATTGCCTGCGTTTAGCCCGTATCCCTTTAATTCTTTTCCCTCCACGTGCTTATCCGAATGCTTTTTAAATGTTGCAATTGTACCTGCCTCAACCACTTTCACTGGCAGCTCACATCATACACGCACCTTAAGGTTCTTTCAAATCTGTCCCTTCTTACTGTAAGCCTGTGCCCTCTAGTTTTCAATTCTAGTTCCCTGGGAAAAAGACCTGTTCACCAAAGATTAGAGTCAGTATACCCATTTTGGGTTTCTTTGCACATTTTGACATTCTTGAAAAATTTTGCAGTTAGTGTAGTGCATGTTTGTGTGGAGGGAGTGGATTGGCAATGCTAAATTGCCCCTTAGTGTTGGGGATATCAGCAAGGTAAATGTGTGGTGATATGGGGGTAGGCTGTGGGTGGGATTGCAGTCAATGCAGACTCGATGGGCCGAATGACTTCCTTCTGCACTGTAGGATTCTATGATTTTGCTAGGTAACAGCTTACAGTTATGTGGAATCTTAAATGTAGCAAAATATTCCAAGGCGATTTACAAGATGGGGGAGCCTCTGAAAATAGAGGAGTGCCTGAAAATAGAGGAGCGCCTGTGGAAAACGATTTGGGATAGGGAGTAAAATGGTGAGGTTAGCGTTAGATATCGAAACATGACTTGAGGTTTAGAGAGAATTCTCTAATAGTACTCGGTGGAGATAGCTGAAGATTGTGCCGTTCTTTGTAGAATTCTACAGTGTAGAAGGAGACCATTCGGCCCATCAAGTCTGCACCGATAACAATCCCACCCAGAGCCCCAGCTTCATGCATTTAGCATGCAAATCCCCCTTGCACACTAAGGGACAATTTAGTATGGCAGGTCGACCTAACCCCCACATCTTTGGACTGTGGGAGGAAACCTATGCAAACACGGAATGTGCAAACTCCACAGTCACCTGAAGCCAGAATTGAACCCTGGTGCTGTGAAGCAGCAGTGCTAAACACTTGATGGTGTACATGATGAGGACTTTGTAGAGTTGGGGTGTTGAGGGACTTGTAGATAAGTTCAGCACAGTTGGAATGATCAGTCAGCTGGATGTTGCGCAGAAAATAGAAGTAAGTAGGAGAATATTGCCAGAATCTTATACCACGACAAAATGTTTTTGCATAGAATTTCTGAACATTCTTCCTGAATCAGTTGTGTTTTGGATGAGTTAATGGACTGAAGATGGAGGTGGAGGTGTACACCTTTCTTCAGTGGGGTAAAAAAGTAAGAAGTTTTAGACAGTGATGTTTATTAGGAAATATTGCAATGGTTGATCTCAGATTGAAGTGTTCCAATTAGAGAAATTCACACTTATTGTACACAGTAATATGTTTATTCTGCAAAACTGACTGTTCCCGGTTTTACTTATAAAATATTCTATCTTTTACTATAGTATGGCTTTAGAAAGCGTGTAGGGTGTTACAGCTGTATTGGACAGAAAGATCAGGGGGTAAATTATCTTGCAAGAAAGTTTGTAGAATGCAGTATTGTCTGCACATAGTTTAGGAAAGTGAAAAGATAAAATTTGTGTCAACATGAACAAATAACCAATTATCCTGTCTGCAAGGAATATTAAATTCTAAAACCAATTATGCTATCATTGTGCTTATGTTTGGAACTTAGAATTAGCTGCAGACTGCTTGTCCTTGGCACCGTGCATGGTACATTGTTGGACTGTTTTTAGAGTTTTCTCTTTTGGCAGTGCAGGATACTTGAAAACTTGCTAGCAAGTGAACAACACCCATTCTTTTTTAAAAACAAAAATGTATGGGAGTGTAATACAACTCCATTGAATTTGCAACATGCAACAGACCATTGCAATTTTAATCAAGTTTTTTTTTTCTCCACTTTGGTCTGGTGGGATGTTTTCGAAGCTTTCATCCCTCTGTCATGCGTGTAAGAGAGCTTTAAGCATTTGACTGCCCCAGAAATAGTGTCCATCTGCCTAAATGTGTTCTTAATTTTGAAACATTAGTTAGCTTTATTTTTAGTGAGAATTTTGTCAAGAGCTTATTCAATAAGCCATTTAGGTTTTGGGAAACCAAAATGGAAGTTAGCAGAAATCCACCCATTTGTCTTCTCGAGCCATCCATACACAACCCTGTAGCTGCTGGGAAAATGTGACTGGAATTTCTGCTTTCTGCTGTTCAATTATCAATGCATTTTATAGCAGAGATTTTTTTTTAAACAAGCACTGGTAATTCCTTTTACATGAACCCCTCATGCTAGTCTTAAATTATCTTTTTTTTATTTGCGCACATCTCTTTTGCTGTGTACGCTTATAATCTTTGCTTAAAATCTAATTTGAAGGCTGGCACTTGGAATTGTCCCAGCAATGCAACTTCTGCTGCAACCACACAGGAGCCTTCTGCTGTTGAACAGGCTTGTTCACTTCTGGGTTTGTTTTTTTTTCTCTGTCTTTCATATTCACTAAAACGCCTTGCAGCTATTTTGCTTTATTGACAATGGGAGGGGATGTCCATGGCACTTTCTTAGTCTAGATTAATAATTACTTGAAATGGGAAGATCTAACTACTCTACTTTTTTTTTTGCAGTAATTGCTACTTTGTAAATATATATTCAGCTTGTTTTACATGCATGTGGTTAAAACTTTGCAGATCAAGAATCTTAAACATCAGTGTCTCAAGTTTAGCATGTGGTGCTTTGGTAGGGGAGAAAGAAAAGCTGGGATTGTCGAGACTCTGGTTGTACAAGTCTTGAATTTTTCTGCATTTGGGGGAAGCCACACACGAAGGAGACAGAATTGCAAAGATGTTCTGCAATTTATTTAGTGTTTTTACCTTAGTGTATTGGACAGTATATTTCTGATTGATTGTTTCTTTGTGCTGTGTTGGCATGCAGCTTTCTTGGGTCCAGTGAAGGTTGAGTTTAAAGTGAAGTATGCTTAGTAGTCTCAAGTAAGCTTAATATTAACAATACAATGAAGTTACTGTGAAAATCCCCCTTGTCGCTACACTCCAGTGCTTGTTTGAGTATACTTGCAACCTGTTTGACCATGTTATGAACATTTTTTTTCCCCTTGGCCATCGAGTCCTGGGGTGAGACCTAAACCTGGCTGCAGGCTTAGAGGTGGGGAATCTATCCGTTGCGCCACAAGTAGGCCATTTCACCTAACCAGAACATCTTTTTTTTGGATTGTGGGAGGAATCCAGAGCACCCGGTAGAAACCCACGCAGACGTGGGGAGAACGTGCAAACTCCGCACAGACAGCGACTCGAGCCAGGAATCGAACCCAGGTCCCTAGCACTGAGGCAGCAATGCTACTCACTGTGAGTTTAACTGTAGGGCAAGGCTATTTCACATGATTCAAACTGTAACTTTAACTACAGCTTTAAAAGGGTACTTCTCCCTGTGCTGCTGCTTTTCCCATTATACGCAAAGAGCGGACAGTTGGGGAATTCACAACTACTGTGGATCTCTGCTTCCAGCTAAGAACTGGTTTAAGGGAGACTGTCAGCAGGCAAAGTGAAGTCCACCTTGTGCATAATTTTGGAATAGAACTTGTGTTCATTGCACAGATTTTGGTGAATGCAAAGCATTGATTTTTAGAAGTCTTTTTCGTTTACTTGCAGCCAAGCACTGGCTGGTGTTCCAAGAATTTTGCTGAAAACGGACATTTCGTCAAAGCTTTTCATCTTGCACTGATCAGGACAATCACAAGAATACCAATGTCGGGGGTAACTTTATGCTGCATGAGAAGAGAGTGCTGATGGGTAGAGACGTTGGTGTGCAGATGCCTGTGAGGAATTGCTTTCGCAACTGTAAGGAAGATTGTTGCATTATTGGGAAAGTGGATAGTGGAACTTGTCAAAGAAAGGACAGGTCCTGATATGGTGTATCGACCTTTTTTTCTGCTCCTGAAAGGGCAAACTCTGTGAAGCTCTCCTGCCAGCAGAAAGCCATAAAACTGTAACCCCAATTCTGTCTCCAACTTGATGCTGGTCAAGTTTTGTGCTGGGAATGGTGCCTTTCTGAATTTCCCTTCTGATGTTTACTAGGATTTAGTATAATAGGTTTGTTCATTTTGCTCCATCTGTTCCTCTCTTGCAGAACTCCATGAAAGTCATGTTTAAATGTTTGTGGAAGAATTGTGGGAAAGTTCTGAGTACGTCATCAGGGATTCAGAAACACGTTCGCACACTCCATTTGGGGTAGGTCTGAAACTTGGGCATTTAAATGATGAAACTGCATTATGACCTTAATCCTGATGCTTTGTTCTTGAGTATCTTTTATTTTATTTCAAGAAAAATCATACCATGTCCAATCTTTTGCTCTGCATGAGCATACAAAGATGCTTCTCAAGTAGATATTACTTGTGACTGGATGCCTTTGAGTGTTAACTGAATATCAAATTGAGTGCAACCAAGGCTAATTGGCTAAATTGGTAAATGGCTTTCATGTTCAGAAACTGTAATCAGTTTTCACCTATTAAGATATGTGTGGTGCAGGGTTCTTGTACAGTTGAAACTCCTCGCATTGTTGGGATCAGTGATATCTTTGGATGTTATTATCTGGACCATATGGTGCCACTCTGCTGTTGCACAATTACTGAAAATAGGTTTTGGATCCTTGAACAGGGAGCTTAATGTTTTGATCCAATGAAGCTATTAATTATAGTACTCTAGTTTAATACACAGTTAATACTGATTTGAACTCTTGATGGTTTAGGTGTTAATTCCAATTCTCTTCTCCCACTTAGTGGTGCACTAGACAGACTTTTATCTGTTCCCTAGCTAGTTATTCTTGGAACTGGTCACTAATTTGTCATTAGAGGCTCATTGCTTGAGGGGTGCCACTCACCTCAAGCGTGACTGACCAGGAGAGTCTCCCACTCCTCCTGCCAGTCATTGGTGTTGGAAAGATTTGCAGGTTGGCATACAACCTGTTTGACCATGTTATAAACATATTTTCCTTGGCCATCAAGTCCTGGGGTGGGACCCAAACCTGGCTGCAGACTTAGAGCTGGAGAATCTATCCACTGCGCCACAAGAGCTCTTGGGTATTAAGGTCATCCCTTCTTAGCTTTTCATGTCCATTTTAACAAAATTAATTGTAACATGGTAATGTGCATATCCTATGAACTGACTTCAGTTCAGATAATACTAAGGTTAAATGTTAACTCTAAAATGGAACTTGTCCATATTTCTGGAGTAAGATTTCTCTGTGCTGAATATGTCCTCGTCTTTGAGAATTTTTTTGCATTGCTGGAAAAAGAAAGAGACATACTATCAAAGTTTTTCATCTTGTACTTATCAGGATAGCTCACAGGAGAAACCAAACATAAAGGGAAAATCAATTTATACTGCATAAGGGAAGAGTGCTGATTGGTAGGCAAGTGGACTCTGAGTGGTAGAAGCATTGCTATGGGGAATACAGCAGAGAACTGTTGACTGCCAAGTTTCTGTTTCAAATTCACACCAGAAAGGTTGACTCTGGTCAAGGCATTGCCATGGGGAATGAACCAGGGAATGGCTGTCCACCAGGCTTTGCTTAATTGGAAAATGTGTAATGCGTGGATATGCTCCTTCTGTTGGCAAAGGACAGACAGGACTGTGTAAATATATGCAGCTTCTAGAAGTGCACTTCTTCTGCACTTAGTCTGCCGCCCCTAGAGTAAAGGAAAATTAACAGTCCTCTTTCGGAAATTTAAAATTTCCAAATTAGTGTCACCACAATTTAGTTGCATTTTTAAATATTACGCCAATACTTTACCATTCACATTCTGTATCATATCACATTAATTGCAATCGCGATGCTATCATGTGACTTGCTAGTACTGAAATTTTTTTTAAAAGTGCGGTGCTGCTTATCCCTATCTTGGATGAAATTAGTATAGGTGTATGGCGAAATTCTCAAGAGAAACATTGAAAAAATGACCTGGGGCAAAGGACATGTTTAAAGGGATTGTGACACGATAGATTAGAAATTGGTTAAGAGCCAGAAAGCAAGCAGTGATAAAATGGATTTTTTTTTGGTGTAAGGGTTTAAGCACCGGTTTTTCCAGAGTGAAGTGTTCTGTCAGTTGCTGTGGTGAAATTTTAATAATAGAAAGATTGGAAATGGAGGATAGAGTTATAGATTTTGCAGGTGACCCCAAAAGGTAGAGAGTATGGTTAACTGAGGGGAAAAGTGTTATAATCAGTTGTTACAGGGAATAAAAATTTATGTAAAGAAATGGGATAATAAACTAAATGGAAAACTTGTGAAAGGAACAGTTATTTAGAGGTCTGAATACAAAATCTCTTAAGTGAGGACACAAACTGATAAGACATGTTATCATTGAATACTTGCAGTGCAGAAAGAGGCCATTCGGCCCATCGAGTCTGCAACCACAATCCCACCCAGTCCCTATTTCTAAACCCCTCATATTTGCCCTGCTAATCCCCCTGACACTAGGGTCAATTTAGCATGGCCAGTCAACCAAACGCGCACGTTTTTGGCCTGTGGGAGGAAACTGGAGCACCTGGAGGAGACCCCACGCAGACAGTGACCCAAGTCGGGAATTAAACCTGGGTCCCTGGTGCTGAGAGGCAGCAGTACTAACCACAGTGCCACCGTGCCACTCCTAAAAACCTAACAGATAAATTTCAATAAGCTTGGAGAATTAGGAAGAGGAGGAAAACTCTTTCAAAGAGCTACCTCGGGCATAGTGGGCAGAATCTTATGATGGTTGTTTATGTTCAGGAATAGAAACCATTCCTGTGCCACAGGGAGGCGGGATCCTAATTGGCAAATTACCTGCTCACTGATCTGCAGGTTACCATGGCTGCAGGTCCTATCAAAGAGCTCGCACCTCTGGAAGGCTAGTGGTCTCACTGGGAGAAGTGGCTGAGGCTCAAAGGAGTGCGTGAGGTGGCTCAAAATGGAGGTGCCCTCAGATGCATCTAGAAAATGGATCAAGTGAAGACGTACAAAGCCAGTAGGCCCCATTGGCATGGAGGGAGAAACTTGTCTGGAGGAAATGTTTAGGGTGCAGGTGCCTTGCCATTGGAGTGTGGAGCGTCTGGCTCTGATGGCCACCCAACCTCCTGCCAAAGGTCTGCTCAGGTATCAAAGATCCTGGCTGAATCCTCCCTATTTCCTTCATCAGATTCTTAATTGCTCATTACTGCCTCTTGGCCGCTTATTTATTCTTCAGTGGGATGTGGACGAGGCCCGCATTTGTTGCCCATTCCTAAATTGAACTGAGCAGTTTGCTTGGCCATTTCCCAAGCTGTATAGGGCACTGGTGAGGCCGCAGCTGGAGTACTGTGTGCAGTTTTGGTCGCCGTACTTACGCAAGGATATTTTGGCCTTGGAGGGAGTGCAGAGGAGGTTTACTAGGCTGATACCGGAGTTGAGGGGGTTGAGCTATGAGGAGAGGCTGGATAAACTAGGCTTGTAGTCGTTAGAGTTTAGAAGAATGAGGGGAGATCTCATTGAGACATATAAGATGATGAATGGGATGGATAGGATAGAGGTGGAGAGGCTCTTCCCGCTCAGAAGGGACAGTAGGACTAGAGGGCACAGCCTCAAGATAAAGGGGGGGCGGTTTAGAACGGAGTTGAGGAGGAACTTCTTCACTCAAAGGGTGGTGAATCTCTGGAATTCTCTGCCCGTTGAAGTGGTGGAGGCTGCCTCGCTAAATATTTTTAAGACGCGGGTTGATGGGTTCTTGATAGGCGAGGGGATTAAGGGTTATGGGGAGAGGGCGGGAATGTGGAACTGAGACACGACAGATCAGCCATGATCTTATTGAATGGCAGGGCAGGCTCAAGGGGCTAGATGGCCTACTCCTGCTCCTATTTCTTATGTTCTTATGAGAATCAACCGCATGGCTGAGAGCCTGGAGTCACAAGACCAAGTAAGGATGGCAGATATCTGCCCCTAAGGAATATTAGCAAATCAGTTTTTTTTTAACAACAATCCATGATAGTTTCATAGTTGCCATCACTGGGACTAGATTTCGGTTCCAGATTTATTAATTGAATTTCAATTCCATCAGCTGCCACAGTGAAATTTGAATCCATTTCCCCAAACTGAGCCTCTGGATTAATAGTCCATCAACATTATCACAGTGCCACCATCTCCGGATAAGGTGGTTAGCCACTGCCTTTATTCATCCACCTCCTGCAAGCTTGTGATAAGAAGCCTGTCCGCCAAACCTAATCTCCAAATTTGATTCTAATCCTATCCTCCACAGGACCAAGTTGATCCCAAAATGTTTCAGGTATTTGAAGTTGGGAAGGCATGAATCAGGGAATGAACGATTTTTGGGAAGGAATTCTAGAGGGCAGGTCTTAATGGATGAGGGCATTGCCAGAGTTTGTAGAATGGGCAAAGGGGAACTTAATCCAAACTGAGGAAGAGAAATGTTGGAGCTAGCTGAAGAGAGCTAACGGAAGAGTAAACTGCAACACTGATTTCAAATAAAAGAATAAAGATGATGGAGAACTGTGCAGTTCTATGTAGCAAAGTTGTCACTATCTCATCGACTGAGCAAGAAACTCAACAGTAACTTTTTTGAGCTAATCATGAAAGTAGTTGACAAAGCATGATGCAAAGCCTTTACGATCATACAACTATCATATGTTACAGGCATAATGGTGACTCTGACCACTGTGATGGTGAAGAGGACTTCTACTACTCCGAGGTTGATGTGGATGTGGACTCATTGACGGATGGATTGAGCAGCCTTACACCAATGTCTCCGACTACCACGATGCCACCAGCTTTTCCTAATGTGGATTCTGGATGTTCAGATCCAGCTTTGGTGAAGAATGAGGAGAAGTTGGTGACTCCCTTGAGCCAGTCTGCACCAACTAATTTGTATCACGTACGCACTGACCATGCTTATCAGGTAAATGATCAGGAAAAATGAAAAGATGGCAAACTCTCTTTACGTCTCCCATCTGGCGTGTCACCTGGTTTTCAAAGCTGCAAACGCTAGTATAAATCTGCTGATGCAGTGAGGCCAGAATTTTACAACTACGTCATAGCATTTCTCCCTCCCCCCCCACCCCACCACAATGGATGCTGCAGATTATTGAAATCTCCTTTCCATTTGATGGGACCCTAATAACCTGCTTGGCAGTGGGTTTTGGCGGTTGGGGGGGGGGGCGGGGGGCGCTGTAAAATCCTGACCTTGGGTTTTGTTTAAACATCAGACACAATATTAGCTAAACTTGCAATAGATCATTTTCAATTTAACAGAATTAATTTCAACAAACATCATTGGCAGAAAGAACAAACTTGCTTTTATATAGCAATTTTTTTTGTTGTTGGGACATTCCTAAGCAACGCATTTACTTTCTGTCCTGCAAGCAAACATGGCAGTTTGTTTATACATACTAAAAAGCAAATGTGAAGTGGTTCGTCTATCTGTTTTCATTGCAAATGGTTGAGAGGGCTGCGTTATCCAGGATGCTGGGAGCAGACCCTTCTCTTCAAATGATGCCACACATCCATTTACTTTTGTATCTCGTTCAAAAGATGGCAGCCCCGATCATGCAGCAATCCTTCAGCGCTGTACAAGAGTGTCAGTCGAGGTCAGTGTCCTTGGGTTCTTAACATGGGACTTGAACTCACACCATGGAGGTAAAAATGTTACCATTGAAGTAAGCTGATTCTGAGGAATTATTAATGTATTCTGTCTTGCTAGAACAGATTCTGGTAAAATACTGTCTTAGAGACAGTAACTTGTTTTGAGCCTTTAGCTGCAAGAACTGCTGAGAAAATCAGGGCTACAGCGCTCGATGTCCTCTCCTTTTCTATCCTACTGATCAGGATTGAGGCCGTGCAGAAAACGGGAGCTGAAAAGTGTGCTCGCAGGCAGCAGACATCATTTCTGCACTCTGTTACCCCACCCCACCCCACCCCCATCTGCCCCAACCCACGTACAAAAAAAACACAGTAATCATGGGTTATTAAAGCACAGAAACTAATCTCAGCCCATCAAGTCTGCACATGAACCACTTGGTGTTATCTATCCTCTTTGCTCTCAGATCACTTAAACTTTTTCAAGTAACTACCTAATTTCTTTTTTTAAAAAAAAGTATGGATTCTGCCTCCATTGCGGTTTCTTTCAATGAACTGCAACCTGTGAGTTTTTCGAACTCCCTCTTTAAGTCACTGTCAGTCTACAGTGGCTATTTTGTTTTTTTTAATCTTCAGTTGCAAGAGTGTAAGTTTCTATCCTGTTTGCAAAGGGTACAAGCTATACCTAGGTCTTTTGTATTTCCATGGGAACTTCGTCAATGCATACTTTCTCTGGTATCTATTGATAGAACTGTCTTGCCCCATTGGATGTCAAGGCCAAAATAAGCCATCAGTCAACAGGATCATCTGAAGTTCCTTCAGCTGTTATTTTAGTGTTGTCACTAACATATAGAAAACAGATTAATAAATTAATAGAGAGGGAAAATTTTAAACATGCTTTGAACAATCATACACCAGTAAGAGTGCTGAATCTGTTGAACTCTTTGCGGCAGAAGGCTATAAGATAGAGATAGATAGGTTCTTGATAAGGGGGTCAAGGGGTTATGGGGAAAAGGCAGGAAAACGGAGATGAGAACAATATCAGCCATGAATGGTGGAGCAGACTCGATGGGCCGAGTGGCCTAATTCTGCTCCTACGTTTTACGGTCTTATTCCACAACATGATTGTAAGACTCACATTTATATCATTAACATCTTAATTTTGGATACATAAAAAAAAACTCAAAAAAAATTTTGCAGAAATATCTACAGGTGTCAGTGAAATTCATGTTTTTTGTTTAAATCAGTTTCTTTCTTTATAGATGTCCCTATCTACCCTATTTTATTCTCAAAAAACCTGTGTGAAAGCCCAAAGTGCAGAAAATGGCCAAAGTTCAAAGGGAGAAAGGGTGATTAAGTTGAGAGCAGTGATTAGATGGCTGAGCTGGAAGCTTTATTGTTGGTAGATTGTGCTGTTCTGCATCCCTATGCTAACTACAACAGCAACTACCTGTAATGATTTCAGTTCGTCAATTGAGGTTGGCCTTCCTGAATATGAATTCCTCGATTAAGAGCCAAATGAATGGTCCAATCAGGGAGCCCCATGCTCTGTACATAGGAGTGTCAGTTCCTCTGGCACTCTGGATGCAGACTATATACTGAGAGCACTCTGTACAGTGTTGCTTGATCTTATAAATAAAGGAATTCTGGTGAAGGAACTTTCATCTCCGAGACCTTATTACACTATCCTTCAAAGTGCTCGGGCAAAATATGGTGAGTGCTGAACTAACTAAAACCTAAACAGAAAATGATGGAAGTACCCAGCAGGTCTAATGCTTTCTGGTCCGCTGAACATTTCCACCACTTTATCTATACTTCAGAAATACTTCTGTAGTTGTAAGGTGCTTTGGAATGTCCTGAAGTCATAAAAGACTGTATATCAATACAAGCCTTGATTCTTCTGTTTTCTGCTGGTAGTGTTTGACCATTAGCTGACAGTGATGGCGACCATTTCTGAAATTGAATTCCACTTCAAACTTTAGATTTTACTTGGATCTTCAAAATTCGTGTACCTGGATTATTTGCATTCAAAACAGCTGCATGTGACCAATTTTGAAATTAGATGACTCAGTTCTGTTACATAAACTGCCCAAACACTGAACAGGCAAAGGTCTTGCCGCAGGCTGATCGTTTGGTTGGCAAGAAATCTTGGGGTCTAAATTTGCAGCTTTCTACTTTCGCAAACAACTTCATATCAGTTCACATGAAGTATTTGTGTTAAGCATTCCCTGGCTGTCACTGCTGGACAGCCACAATTCAGCCTCTCTCTTTCCCTCTCCCTCTGCAAAGGAGTATTTCTCTATACTTTGCTTACTGGCTGACAATGTTTCCACTTACCTGCAGCATGCCTCTGATAATCTTAGGATGGTGAGACCGAGGAAGGGGGAATATAAGATGAATGATATTAAGAGCATAGGATATGAAAGAGGGAAGTCAGGACTTGTGGTGGGTATCAGTGCAATGTGCCACCGTGATTTAAAAGGAAAAGCAGGCAAGATCTTTGGATGCAGTACCAAAGGGATAAAATGTAAGTTTTTTTTTTATATGGTGTTAATAGCAAATTGCACAATTTGGTCTTGAGAGCCATATTGTGGTGTACTATTCTGATCACCATGTTAACAGGACGGGGCATTCTTGTTTGGAAAGGATTTTTTTTATTGGCTGAACCAGTTTTATTGCCCATCACTAACTACCTTCCATTTCAGAGGGCATTTGGGAGTCAACCATATTGCTATGGCTACTGCAGGAGTTCCTTAGGGTGGTGTCCTAGACCCAACCATTTTCAGCTAATTCATCAATGATCTGCCATCGTAGTGTCAAGAGGTGGGGATATTAGCTGATGGTTTTACAATTATCAATTATTCAAGATACCTCAAATACCAAAGTAGTCCATGTCCATATGCAACAAGACCTGGACAGCATTCAAACTTGGACTGATAAGTCACAAGTAATATTTGTGCCACACAAGTACCAGCCAATGGCCATCTCCAACAAGAGAAAACCCAACCACCTCCCCATGACATTCAATAATATTACCATCACTAAATCTTCCACTGTCAACATCTTGAGAGTTGCCATTGACCAGAAATTGAACTGAACCAGCCATATAATCACTGTGATTACGAGAACAAGTCAGAGGCTGGGAATTCTGTGGCATGTAACTCACCATCTAATTCCCCAAGATGTGTCTACTGAATACATGGCACAAGTCAGGAGTGTGGTGGAATGCTCTCCACTTGCCTGGGTGGATGCAACTCCAACACTACTCAAGAAGTGCAATACTATCCAATACAAAACAGCCTGCTTGATTGGCACCCCATCCACCACCTCCAACATTCACTGTCTGCAAGATGCATTGCTGCAATTTGTTGAGACTCATTCGATAGCACTTTCCAAACCCATAACTTCTATCCCCAAGAAGGAAAAGGGCAGTTGATACGTGCGAACATCACCATCTGCAAGTTCTCCCTCAAGCCACACACCATCCTGATTTGGAATTCCATTGCTGTTTCTTCATTGTCGCTGGGTCAAAATCCTGGAACTCCCTCCCAGACAGCACTGTGTATGATGTACCTGCACCACATAGGCTGCAGCAATTCAAGAACACAGCACACCACCGCCACCTGAAGGGCAGTTAGGGATGGGCAGTAAGAATGCTGACCTAGCTAGTGACGTTTACACCCTGTGAAAGAATTTTTCAAACCCAGATAGATACCATCAGCAAATTCAGAAAAGAGTTGAATATATGTTGTGAAGAGATTTGAGAGATGTGACAAAGTAGTTTTTTTTAAACTTTGGGACCTTCTCAGTTCTGCGTATCCATGTCTCCAACCCATTGAGATGCTAAATGGAACACAGCTTATTCTTTTGTTGTTTAAAGAGTAAAGAGTTAAATTTCCTTATTTTACAGGCCACAGCCCCTATGAGTATCCCTGTATCATCAAAATTCATGCCAAATGGTACTGGGTTCAGCATATCATTGCAGTCACCACCTATAATTTTTAAAGGTTCACAGGTGAGCATTTTGCATTCTTGTTTTTGAACAGTTCCAGACTCTGAATGTTAACTCTGTCTCTCTCCACAGCTCATGCCAGACCTGCTGTGTTTTTCCAATACTTTGTTCCTGTTTCACACCTGATATGGAGATGCTGGCGTTGGACTGGGGTAAACACAGTAAGAAGTCTCACAACACCAGGTTAAAGTCCAATAGGTTTATTTGGCAGCAAAAGTCACTAGCTTCCGGAGTGCTGCTCCTTCGTCAGCTAAATGGAAGTTCTGTTCACAAACAGGGCATATAAAGACACAAACTCAATTTACAAAATAATGGTTGGAATGCGAGTCTTGGACAGCCTCAACCGGGATCTTGAGTTCATGTCACACTATCTGTAACCCCCATGACTTGCCTGGGCTTGCAAAATCTCACTAACTGTCCTGTCTGGAGACAATACGTATCTCTTTAACCTGTGTTTAACCTTTTCCACTCACATTGTCTGTACTTCAAAGACTTGATTACCTGTAAAGACTCACGTTCTGATCATTATTTTGTAAATCGAGTTTATATGCCCTATTTGTGAATAGAACTTACCTGACGAAGGAGCAGCGCTCCAAAAGCTGGTGGCTTTTGCTACCAAATAAACCTATTGGACTTTAACCTGGTGTTGTGAGACTTCTTGCCCTATTTCAGACCTCCAAACCCAAGGTTGAGTCATTTTTGGCATTGGTTTTAGAGCTCACTCATATATGTGTAATTCGTAGAATCTCTACAGTGCAGAAAGAGGCCATTTGGTCCATCGAGCTTGCACCGACAGCAATCCCACCCAGGCCCTATCCCCGCAACCTCTCATATTTACCCCGCTAATTCCCCTGACATTAAAGGGCAATTAATCATGGCCTATTCACCTAATTTGCATATCATTGGACTGTGGGAGAAAATCGGAGCGCCCAGAGGAAACCCGTGCAAACTCCACAGTCACTCAAAGCAGGAATTGAACCCGGGTCTCTGGCACTGTGAGGCAGCAGTGCTAACCATTGTGCTGCCCCAACTACCATCTGCGGGCTTTTTCTGCCCCTCTTGTCAAAATGTTCAAAGGCTTGACTTTGCAAGATCCCTTTTATAAGCAGCACAAAATCAGCTGTATAAATTTTAAATGTTGGAGGAAAAAATTCAATTGTTTTTCTTTCTCCAACTTCATATAAAAGGTCCCATATTGACATTCGTATATTTAGGCACACCTTTGCCTGTAGCAGAAGCCTTATTGATGATAATTTGGCTCACAGGATTACCAGGTTCAGATCTGTTGAAACAAAACTCTTGAAAAGCAGTAGTAGTTTCTTCTTTTGTTGATTCTTGGATATTTATGTCCTTTCCATTTACCTTCATGCTTCATTTAGGTTTTCTGGATAATCCTCCATATTTACATTTTTCTGCCCATAACTTGCTTTAATCATTTTAAAATATTGTGTTTATTATAGTGCCTTTCACAAATTCTTAATCATTGAATTACTTCTGAAGTGTAGTCAGTATTACGTAGGGAAATTTGACTGTAACGTTGCATTCAGCAAAGTACCACAGCAAGGGAAACTTATCAGTTAAATTAGTTTGGTGATGTTCGTTAATGGATAAATGTTGGCCTGAACATTGGGTGGATTTCCCTACTTTTTGAATAATTCTATAGAATCTTTACGTCCATATAAATAAACTAAGGCCATCTGCCTAGTCAAGTGCTGCACTAATTTGTCGGGCCAGATTCTGTGATTAAAATTGCAACGTGAGACGTGAACCCAAATCATAATTCAGAGATACCGTTGCTATTACTGAGCTATGCTGACATGATTTACGATGAGAATAAGAGAGAAAGCAAAAGTTGGTTTCCCATTGGAAGTGTCCAGCTTTTGAAAGAGTGGGAACAGTAACCTAGGAGTGCCCAGCTGATCAAACAATACCTATGTTACAATAATGATTACACTTCAGAAATACTTCATTGGCTAGAAAGCATGTTGAGACACCTAGTGGTCATGAAAGGTGCTATCTAAGTGCAGGACTTCTGTCTTTTCTGACTGTGACTGCAGAGGCTTCACTTAGCCACTACTAACGTACACTAATTGCTGCAAGATTACTTGGCCCATACATGCTATAGCTGATATTGTGCTGCATCTGAATGCTGGTGACTGTTTTGGCTTCAGTCTAATGATCAAAAATGAGTTGCAAGCTGTACCTATTGAGATATTCTATGAGAAAGCACGTTTTCTATCATCCATTCAACTTTCTGATAGGTTGAGCAGAGGACACGTTTGTTACTACTCCGAGATTGCACTTCCCTTTATATTCATTCCTTCTATCTAATAGTCTTAGGCACTAGCTCAGCATGGAAGTATTCTGTCATAAAGAATGCATAATGGTCCTAAAGAGGTTAGGGATCTTTTTGTTTGCCTCATACAAACCCATCTCCAATTCTTGCCAGAAAATATACCTCTTCACAAACTGGGCAATCCAGTCTTTCTTGGACAGCAGTTTGAACATTGGTGAAAGAGTTACAGCTTTCCTTTAAAGCCTCTGTTCTGAGGATCTGACTGCATATGTATCTCAAATACCCATGGTGGACAACAAAGTTGTAAAGTCCTTCAATAATGCCCTTGTCGTGCTGTTGCTAGATGCTAATACCCAAGTTTGACCTGAAATACACTTTTTGACGTAGCTTCTATTCCTTGATGCTTTTCCTGTGGAGATGCCGGCATTGGACTTGGGTAGACATAGTAAGAAGTCTTAAAACACCAGGTTAAAGTCCAACAAGTTTATTTGATAGTAAACCCACAAGCTTTCGGGGTTTGCCCCTTTGTCAGGTGAGTGGAGAGTTCTGGTCTCAAACAGAGCGTATAAAGGTTTATATGTAAACTCTGTGTGCCTTTATACACTCTGTGTGAGACAGAACACTCCACTCACCTGACAAAGGGGCAAACCCTGAAAGCTTGTGGATTTGCTAGCAAATAAATTTGTTGGACTTTAACCTGGTGTTGTGAGACTTCTTACTTTAAAATAAAGTACAGACTTATGAAGCGATCCCCAGGTTCTCCAACCAAAGGATTACAAAATCTAATCCTCTGTCTTCTGTTAGGGTACAGATCAGAAACCCCAAAGCATGTTATTAAGCCGGACTCGACGCCAAAAATTTTTTTTTTTTTTGTTTTGGTGTTAGTGTGAAGATGAGATGTTTTACTCGAAGTGTAATTCAATTAACTGGGAAGCTTGTATCAGAACAAACTTTATTTTAACAATACTTTTACCAATTAAAATACTTAAACATGACAAGATACAAATTCTTAACTGCTAATCTATCTCCTTTTGGTTCCTATTCAAAAGAAATTCCTCTTGTAGGCTTAAACTCCCTCTTTAAAATCAGTTAGCAACACACAGGCTTGCATGCTGGAACGTGGATTGCCAGTCCTCGAGTCTCCAGAACACCTCTGGAGGGAGAGAGAGAGATTTTTCCTAGCAGGTCCCATACAGCAGAGAGCGGGACAAAGAGACAGACCCTTGCTTCTTTCAAAAACCAGACAGAAAAACTGCTCTTGATTTTTCCCCACAGGTTTAGCTCAGCCCATTAACACATGGCTGTCTCTGTCAATCAACCTGATCAAAATCCTCCTCTGAAACCCTTGGGGGGAGAAATCAAAATAAACAAAATGCATTTATTCAGATTAAAACATACCTCCCAGTAGCTAAGATCAGTCTTTCATCTGCATTCTCAGCAGGTGAGCTGTCTGGTGCAGACAAATCTGCATTGTGTAAAAGGAACTGAATTTTAAACACATCCCTTACAAGAAACATGATATAAATACACATCTTAAAGGTATCACAAAATTATCTGGCTTCTATCCTCAGGATTTGTTGCCCCTTCATTCGCTGGGAGTAAGAGATTGAACGTTTGTGGAACCATATATCATAATTCTGCGGTGCACCCTCCTTTGCTTTGGGCTTGTTCACTCCCTCCCAACTAAAGGATTACATAATCTAATCCTCTGTCTTCTGTGAGGGTACGGATCAGAAACCCCAAAGTATGTTATGAAGCCTGACTCGACGCCAAAAGAGAAATTGAGAACGACCTCTTTATTCCTGTACTCTGCAGTAAACAGCCGCCAGCAACCACAAAGGGGATGGTGCAAGATGCAGGCAGCAATAACATTCTATATATCACATGAATGGAAAGATTGTGAATGAACATATCCAAATGAATGATGTGCTTTGGGGCATATGGAAGCTTCACTACATCAATAAGCTATTAAAGCATTTTAATGTAGTGTGAGCTGCAGGTCATGTCAGCTTCTTGTGGAAATTTTCCAAGCTTCTTGTAGATCCCTTGACAGAACTCCAGGTACAGCTTGTGAGCTTCTTCAGTACTTTGAATTTGTGTATGGTGTTAGTTATTTCTGTCACGTTGGATCTGAGAGTTCATTAAACTTGAGCTACCACCTCGTGGAGGTGGCACTGTGTGGCTGTCTTTTGCCGCTGACTCTCAAATGTTGCGCTTTCCTTCTCGTCTTCGTGAGGAATATTTCTGCTGCGCCTTCAGAGGACCTGGAGAGCTCTGGTCCCCCTGAAGAACTGATGGCCAATCTGCAAACTGTGACCATCTTTGTCTGGAGATTAACGATGTTGCTTGCCTCTTTTAAAATACTGGAAGGCTTTTGAATTTTGCCAGTAGCATATTGATTACCTCCTATCCCTGGTTGGCTGAAATCCCAATATGAAGCATTTCTGATAGATGAAGTTCAGCCAAAATATATGAAAGACCCTGGAATTGAAAGAATATTTGATGCGTATCACAGCCAGTGGGTTCAAATTACGCTGGAACCTGCTTCTGGGTCAGGTTTGTCAAATTCATGCTGATATGTCAGAAGAGGAAAATAAAATTAAGTTTGTAGCTTCAATTATCCAACAGGTCCAACACCATAGGAGGCTGGAAAGAATCTAAAGTAGCAATTGTCAAGTAGTTAAGATAACATGAAACTAAATTGAGTTGACCCTTGGAACCATCAGTGGTTTGAAGTGACTTGTTGGAGAATTTAGAACTCGGAATTGTTCATTTAAGATTGAGGTTGAGAATTTTTTCCTCTTGAGGTCCTGAGTCTCTGGAACTCTGCTTCCACTGCCTTTTGAGAAAGAGAGCCTTTGAATATTTTTAAGGCAGAGACAGATAGATTCTTTGTAAACAAGGTGATGAAATGTTATTGGGGATAGGCAGGAAATCATAGAATCTCTAGAGTGCAGAAGGAGGGCAGTAGCCCCATCGAGCCTGCACCAATAATAAACCCACCCATGCCCTATCGCTTCCCGCCTCCAATATTTACCCTACTAATGTCAACCTAATCTGCACATCTTTGTGGGAATGTGGGAGGAAACCGGAACACCAGAAAGAAACCCCCACAGACATGGGGAGAATGTGCAAACTCAACACAGTCACCCAAGGCTGGAATTGAAGCCAGGTTTGCTGTGAGGCAGCAGTGCTAACCGCTGTGCCACCGTGCCGTTGAAGTTCCAAGCAGATCAGCCAAGATTTTACTGAATGGTGGAACAGGCTTGAGGGACCCAGTGGCCTACTCCTGCCCCTAATTCATATGCAGAAGGCATTTTTTTTTTTGATTAATGAAAACCTGAGCAATGAATGTCTAATGCAAAAGGGATGTTAATTGACACATGATGCATTCCAATTTCACATTTGGGTTACAACCAGATTATGAATCTTCCATACAACCATCAATATCAAATGGTACTTTTTAAATCAAAAATAGAATACAGTGCGGATTAGCTAACATTTGTATAGAAAGAGCATGTCAACATTTCGGTCACGGCTATTCCTTTTCAGGTTTTTGTTCTCAATTTGCATTGTTTTGCCTTTTATTTGTACTTTTTGATGTAATGTTGTGGAAACTAGGAACTGATTTGAATCCCTGGTTACCTTTAGGATCCACTAGCACAAATTCGTCCAGTCAGTATTGTTGAGAAGCGACAGATTTCTCACCCATCCTTAAAGGTACATACTTCTCTCGTGTCATCCTCTAAACCAGGGACAGGAACAAGGTACTGTCTTCATTTTATGTTCCATATTTTAGTTTGATATAAGGAATTTGATTTGAGTGGTACAAAAAAAAACATTCTGTGAACCTGCTGTAGCATTTTTAAAATCAATTTTGAGCTAATAACCTTTTGAATAAGTTTTAAGCTACACTATTACTTCATCATTATCCGGGAAAAGGAAATCAATGCGAATTGTTTGAATGGGTTTTAACTGATATTTGCTGTTGACGTTAATCATTGAGCAACTCCACTGTGCTTTACAAAACCAATATGGACGCAGAATCATAGAATGACACAGGGAAAAATGAGGCCCTTCAGCCCACCTTTTTTTTCTGTGCCAACTCTTCGAAGGAGCAATCAAATTCTCCCACTCCCTTGACCTTTCCCCGTAGCCCTGTAAATTTGTTGTGCATTATCGTGTTCCGTATTTATAGCACTTGCGTGTATATGTCTATGGAGACCATTACTTCACGTTTCTTCCCATTTCTTCAAATACTCCACAGGTTTTAAAGTAAGATGTGGATGAAATTGAGCTAAATTGTTAATTAAGGTCACAGTGTAAACACTGCTGTAGTCCTAAATAGTGTCAGTGAACTACATCTGTTATTAAATTTAACTGTTCAGCAAGGGTAGCAAATGAAGCAACATTCCTCCTACCAATAGTGGATAATCCGCATCTGCCCCCCACCGCAGTTCTCTTCATAATTCAATAATGACTAATGACAGATTCAAGTGTCTGATAGCAGTGAAAATTTGCAGACCTCCTGTCATGACCGTTTTGAGAAATTTACTAACTTGAAATATTGCCTCTCTCTGGAAGGTGGACAGTGAGAAGTTTGCTTTGTAGTGTGTTGTTAATAAGTTACAAAGCTAGCGCTTAACATGTGGAAAGTATTGCAATCACATTTGTTTCAGTATCCTACTCTGTGACCTTAAGATTTGGAAGAGATGGCTTGGAGTACGTGGAATTTCCAAAGGCTCAAACTGTCCACGAGCTTGAAGCCAATGAATAAAATACAAATGACCAGGCCTCAAAGAATCGAAGCTTATTTATTAGAGTCACAAGTAGGCTTAAATTAACACTGCAATGAAGTTACTGTGAAAATCCCCCAGTCGCCACACTCCGGTACCTGTTCGGGTACATTGAGGGTGAATTTAGCAATGCTGCTACACTGAACCAGCACGTCTTTCAGACTGTAGGAGGAAACCCACACAAACACAAGGAGAACGTGCGCACGCCAGACAGACAGTGACCCAAGCCCAGAATCGAAACTGGGTCCCTGGCGCTGTGTGGCAGTAGTGCTAATCACTGTGCCACTGTTCTCAGAAGTGTTGCTGATAGTTGAGTCAGAGAAGAACATATGGTGGCTTGGGTTTCTCTTAAAGAAGTTAAATAGCAGGTGTATGAGCAAAAACATTTTAAAGAATCACTTCTCACGCATTTACACGTCTTTCCTTTCAGGAAGCCTAGGGGTGAGGGAAAGAAATGCCGAAAAGTTTACGGAATGGAGAACAGGGATATGTGGTGCACTGCCTGTCGCTGGAAGAAGGCCTGCCAGCGGTTTGTTGACTGAAATATGGCACTTTCTGAATTTTGTACACTCTAAGATTTGACAGCATGCTGTTTCCTGAACAATCAATGGTAACAAGAAAAGGGCAAATACTTTAAAGCAGGGAATGCTTAATGCATGATTCTGTTTGGATGATGCACTTGTAATTATGTGTGAATGCAATCAAAAAAATTAATTCTTTTAAAGTATGATAACTGTTTTTGCTTTTACAGTTTTCTTTGAACTTGCTGTGTTTTTAATGGCACTTGAACCAGCTGGCAATTTTGCTGTTTCTGTTTAAATAATGAAATCTTTGCCAATTTGATTAAATTCTTAAACAGCGGGCTTTTTGACTGCTATCCCTTCGCCCTCTCGTCTCATTTTATTTTAGCCCCTTTTAAAATAATCTTTAACCTTGGAGAAGAACTGATTCTTCATTCCACTGCTGAACCATTGGTTCCTCATAAGACCGGTATTGTTCCAGGAAACACATGCAGTTTTTTTTAAAGAAAAGGAAGCAAATTGAATTTATTGCTGTAAAGCTTTGCTTTTACTGCATTTCAAAAAAAAATGTAAATTTTACAGTTTTGGTTTTTGATAGTGTACGGAGGGGGGGATCTTTTAACCAAATTTTAATTGTTTTTTTTGGTGAAAACACTTGTATATTGTGTCATATGTTTTTTTAAACTGTTTTTTGTTACAAAAAATTTGGCTAGCAATTTGGAAGTTAAAAATAGGGTCAGACCTGCCTGAAAATTCAGGAAGTGCCAACGGGAAAACCTCGTTGAATTGCACTAGGCTGTACTGCACAATGAATAACCCTAGAAACACATGGAAGTTGCCAAGTGTGCAACATGATGTAGTTGCGAGGAAGTATGTGAGATGTAAATAATGTCTCTTCACTGTAAAATAAGACTTGTAGCATAGCTTTAGTTGAGTATTTTGAGAAAGGAGAAGAAAAACCTGATGAAAATGGTTTTATACTTGAGATCCATTTTCATGAATGTATGAAAACCATCCTTTCACAGTGTTTAGTTAATTCTTCAATGCTGGTTGCCATTGCAATATTTTTCTTTTTAAGCTGTTGCATAACTATCTGCTTCACCACCGCAACTTATTATTTTTTGTTTGTTTTCTTGATTGGTTACTGTTAATTACTGTGACCAACAGAGAATGCTGCACCTTTTTTTTAGTACCAGAATATTAAGCTAAATCCAATTCAATTTTTTGCCACCAGTTATCTCTCGGGTCTTCAGGCATAAGTTTCTGCCAATTTTTTTAACAAGTGAATGGAACTGGCAGCTTAAAACTTTTAGCAGTTTGATTAAATACAGGGTTTAAGATTTCTTTCCATCCAGGTAGTCACTGGCCTGTGAATAAGTCACTTATTGAAGGGTCTAAATGTATTGAAGTAGATGGCAGAGTGATGCTGAATGTTGCCAAAAAAAAAGGGTTGATTGAATGCTGTACAAAGAAAATACTGCTTTGTATACCAGATTTTTTAAAATAATTATAATGCTCAGATATGAAGATACCTTTTAGTTGTGTTGACATCCTGTGCTCCTCCATTATTCTTGCAAAATCCAGCTCTAATGAACCATTTGTTTCTATAGTTAGGAAAAATCAGGCATATCTCTTGGGTTTTTATCAGTGTTCATATTGTAGTATTTTAGCGATAACATACCAAAGTAAGTCTCTCCATGGACAGTTTATTATGATATGCTGAATTCTCAGGATTTAAATGTTTATAACAACTGTAAAATGGAACAGCAGAGACTCTAATATTTTTAATTATATACTGGATTTTTTTCTTTGATTTTTTAAAAAAAAGGGCTTACCTGTAAAATAGATCTTGCATAAATAGCTCTAAACTGGTCTCTGACCACAACTGGTGACATAAGCAAATGAATGTAAACTGTTAACTCTTGCAGCTTTCATTACATTAATTCTTTCCTTTATATGTGGAAAAAAAATGATCAATGGTTAACTTTCATTATCATTATGCAAAGGAAACTTCAACCCACAACAAAGCTTGTTTTATTGCCAAACTTTGTATTACATAATTGTGGCAGTAAACATTCCAAGAGAGAATTTTATTTCTGCTTTGAAGACTATGTGTATTACCAGCAGTTGTACCAACTTTGGTTTCAGAACTTAATCATTGAACAGGTGAAGAAATCATAATCCTTTTGGGAAAAATGCACTTTTTGTATGAAAAAAGTTATGGATGATAATATGTATAGTGTGCTTTTTATTAATGTTGGAGAGGTGCAGCATTTGTTTCCATACTGTCTTTCAGTGGGGGTGTAAAATCCTCATGGTTTTACAAAGGAACATAATTACTAAGTTAACCAGAATGGAAAGGACCTCTTATTTCTGTACATACACCTGTAATGCTGTGCCATGTCTTACATGGCCAGCAATGCCTACTGCTGAGGTTTACGTGCCAATGTAATGCTGGGTTTCATATTTTTTTAAAAAATGCAAGAAATAAAGATCCTCAGAACCGTTCTTGTTTAGTTTTAATGCATTTTAAAACCTCGCTGGTATGAATACCAGTATTAATGGACAACAAAGCTTCGCCCTGTTAATCGGGGTGAGTTGAGAGCAACGTTAACATCATGGGAAAGTAATTTTGCTTTGGATTAATACAAAGCTGGCATCACAACTCTGAATTTAGTCCTGCTTTGACTCCTGACTCCAGAGCAGAGCAGTTAAGACCTGCTGGAAGATGCGATCTATTGTAGAACCAAGTAAGCTCAAAGAATTCATATGAATCACCTTTACACTTAAACAAACTTTACTTAAAAGTAAGCATGTTATTAGTCACAAGTAAGGCTTACATTAACGCTGCAATGAAATTACTGTGAAATTCCCCTAGTCAACACACTCTGGCACCTGTTCGGGTCAATGCGCCTAACCAGCACATCTTTCAGATGTGGGAGGAAACCCATGCAGACACCAGAGAACGTGCAAAATCCATACAGACAGTGACCCAAGCCAGGAATCGAACCTGGGTCCGTGGCGCTATGAGGCAGCAGTGCTAACCACTGTGCCGTCCCAAACAGTTGAATTACGTGCATGCACACGGAAGTGAGGATGCACAGTTCTTTCCTCTGGTCAGGGCAATTTACATTAAAGCCGTGCAGTGTAAAGGAGACATTGTCTGACTAGAACCTGAACTGCAGTTACTAATCTCAGCCCAGTGACAACCACATAAGCCCAACATCAAACCTCGTGTGTCTGCCACAAGCAGATCAGGAACATGGTATATTAATGGTTTTCAAACTCCATATTCTAACCACTTTGCAAACTTTACAAAAGTTCAGTATTTAAAGATGAAAATAACAGCACAGGAACAGGCCCTTTGGCCTTCCAAACCTGCACCGATCATGCTGCCCGTCTGAACTAAAACCCCCTATTTGTCCAGGGACCATATTCCTCTATTCCCATCCTAGTCGTGTATTTGTTAAGACTTTTTTTTAAAAAGTCACCATCATATCTGCTTCCGCTACCTCCCTCAGCAGTTCAGATCCAAGGATTTTTTTTAAAGGACAGCCAGATGTATAGTATAAAGTTAAAGCAATAATTAGCTATTTGCATTTTGAGCTTGATTTTATCATTAAAGATAAATAGCCATAATGATCAAACCAGAACACTGAGTTGAATTTTCCTGTCACGCCTACCACAGGAATCGTAACAGGTGGGATGTGGCTCATTGAAAGGTCTGTTGACGTTGGACAGGATTTGCTGGTCTTGGGGCAAGCGTGGCTGGAAAATCCTGCCCATGATGCTTGTTAAATTCATCTGACGTTCTTTGCTATTTTCTGGCTTATTTTAAAAACAGGTTCATTTCTATTGAAGTAGCAAGTACAGAGGGTAGCCATACAGCAACTTTCTTTTTAAATGTGCGAAACAGTGGACCATTCCACAAGGCTGTACTTTTGCCAGCATGAATAAATAATGGTATGTTTTAAAGATATAGGGGACAATTCTCCCAACCTGCTTTTGTATCATTTCAGGGGTTTCCCACTGGGTGCCATGGCCTCAGAGTCTCCAGCAGCCAGGTTTCCGGCCTCAACAAACGTTTTAATGTGTTCAATATATAATTAGCGGGCCTGGGACTGACATCTCCAGGGGGAGGAGGATGACCCAGACATGTTCAGGGGACCAATAATCAGGGCCGTGGGAGGGTTGTACGAACAGCAATGCAGGGCTGGCCATCGATCAGGAGGCTGGCAGTGCAAGGCTACTGCATATGTGCCAATCTCAGTGGCTCACTCAGCACTATGCTGCTGGCCTCTCCAGCAGGAATAGACCCCACACAAAAGACCATCAGCGCTGGCCTTTTGTGTGAATCACGCAAGAACACTCTCTGCAATGCACAAAGTGTGGGAGATTCATTTTGAAACTCCTGTTTGAAAAAAAACCAGCGGGATTTATTCCAGGATTTTTTTTTTACATGAATTTGGCACTTTGGGAGAATCCCATCCGTAGTTTTATTCAGATTGCAGAACTTTCATATCGCTGGAAGAAAGAAATTGGAAGGAGTTAGTGCCTTTTTGTGGCTTATTTTAGTATTACACATGGCAACATAAGCAGAAGTTGGGAATTACAATAAATATTTTGAACTGAAAAATGTAACACTGCAAACCATTTTTCTTAGTACTGTAGATAAAAATCTATTCGTGATAAAATACTTACTTAAATGTCAAGAGTTTACCCTTGCTCATATTATTGTGAAAACATTTGTCTGGTTGGTGTCCTTTTTATACATTTTTCAGTCTTAATCTTTATTTAGTAGGGATTTTTCACTCATGCACAAACTATTTTGAGTACTGTTCAATAGTGTACTTTAAGAATATTCCCCGACTAAATAATTAAAGCTACTAAGAAGTTTTGAATCGAATAGTAATAAATTATATGAAAGAAATGGAGCATAAGGAGTGGACAGTGTCAGCAGCAATACTACCTTAGTTTTTTTGACCACCGTGATTCTCAAGTTCAGTAGTTGTGGCTGTTTCTGGTTTCCTGTGTTATCGAGAAGGTTTGGTGATGAAAATGTGAGGATTTTCAAAAGCATATCTGCCTTCATAATAATGACTTCTCCATCTGACCCAAAGCCATTCACTTGTAAAGGAACAGATAATTGATGTTGAAGTTGAACATGGTGATGAACCTCAAGTATTTTTCATTAATTCCATTAAGTCAGTTGCCACAGTGAACTTGGAAACAAAATGATCTCGGACAATTCTCCACACAAGAATTCCCATTGCACGTGCTTTTAATATGGAAAGGGTATGATTTTTTTTTCTAATCTGCAGCAGCAGGAGTGTTTACTTCCAAATTTGAAAATGCAGGTAAAAAACCCAAGGTAGGACACTGCTAAGATCAAAAAGATTGAGAGAAGATGAGCAGTACATACAAACAAGGAGCAGGGATAGGCCATTCAGCCCCCAGCCTGTTCTGCCATTCAACAAGTTAACAGTTGTTATAATAGAAACCTCAAATCTGCATCCTGACTACCCACGAAACCTATAACCCCCCCCCCTTGCTCACTTTGCCTCATCCATCTCTGCCTTAAAAATATTCAAAGACTCTGCTTCCATCACTTTCTTAGGAAGATATAAACAATTTTTGTTAAATGATACAAGGTTTGGTTTTTAAAGTCTAGATTTTAACAAATCTTTAGAGTGTGGTCCCTGCTACAGTAACATGCTACATAAGAACAAGCTGATTGGTAAGTAGTAGATAAAGTCAGGTAGTATTTACTATTTTTATCACTTATTGGTTGTATTCTATAGTAATAATGACCAGGAAAGAAGGGAACTAGAGTAATTGACATTATTAGAAGATGCTTAAAATTAAAAGGTTTAATTTAAAGGAGCATGTTATGGCAGGAGAGCTCAAAGCCATGGTGTGCTCCATGTGGGAAGCAGGGAACATTTCCATTGCCCAGGGCCAGCATGTGTGCAGGAAGTGTCTCCAGTCGCAGTTCTGGCAGCCTGGGGTTCAGAGCTGGAGCAGTGGCTGGGAACATGGTGACCCTCCACAAAACTCAGAGCATCGTAACTAAAATGTACAGAGAGGTGGTTGCACCGCAGGCCAAGCCTCCTCAGGCAGTAAGGGAATGGGTGACCACCAGCCACAGTAAGAGGACTAGGCAGGGAGTGCAGCAATCTGCTATGGCCATCCCCCTGCAAAACAGGTATACTGCTTTGGATACAGTTGGGGGAATGACCTCAGGGAAAAACTAATACTCCAATTTGTTGTGCCAAAATTGGCTCTGCTGTACAGAAGGAGGAGAAGAACATGTGGGAATGCAATAGTTATCAGGGACAGATGTTTCTGTAGCCACAAACAAGACTCCAGGATTGTATGTTGCTCCCTGGTGCTCAGGTCAAGGATCTCTTGGAGCTGCTGCAACAAATCCTTGCAACAAAGCTGTGGGAGCAGAGTCCTTGTGTATTTTTAAGGCGGAGACAGACAGATTCTTGAACAATAAGGGAATCTCGGGTTATGGAAAAAAGGCAGGAAAGTGGATGTAAGGAATGTTGGATCAGTGATGATTCTATTGAATGGCAGAGTCGGTTCAAACAGCCTAATCCTGTTCTTATTTCTTATGGAGCAATGAGGAAGTCAGAGAAGGTGTTCCAGTTCTTCAGCTCCTAAGTTGGAAAAGGATATTGTGTGATAAATGTTGCTTTTCATGTACGGGAGTGTGTAAAGGGGCAGCACATTTGAAATTGGAAAAACAGAATGATTGACAAGTTATGACTATGGTAACACTGATCAAGAAATTGTTATCACAAGAGGAAATCCAGCTGTAGGCAATTGGGAAACATGACTGCCACAAATATCAATAGATAGAAAAGCATGGAGCTACTAAAAGTAAAAGGTGGAAACTGTTTTGAGTTTTTATGGATGCAGAAAGCTATCTTTAAGTTTATCATCATGTCTTCGCAGGATTTGACAACTGAAACAGTGATTCAACTATTGTACTGAAACAAGATTAAACATCGAGAAGTTTGGAAGTAGTCACAAATATGAAGTATGGTCAAATCACTAGGCGAAGCCAAAGCAATTTTTTGGCCATCAACATTTGAACTCCCTGTGCCAAATTCCAAAACAACTGTACTAATGAGTCATTATTAATTGGTAGTTTGGGCTCTTGAGGCTTGAGAGAAATTTTCATTGAATGCAGCATACGGTGTGACTTTCATATATATTCACTTCCATGTTATTTATTTTGGCAACTACTTCATTGCATTTATACTGCTTCAAGGTCAGATACCTAAAAAGGCCAATTGTCTTGAATCCTATAAATAGACTTAGTCAATTAGAGTTCATTTTGTATTAAACCTTGTGCCCAGGCTCTTAAAAACATCCTGAAGTTCTGAATGAAAGATGCAAAAATCAGGGAAGGTCCTTTTCCATGACTCGGGGCAACAGTGACAGTGGTCAGCACTGCTGCCTCACAGTGCCAAGGACCCGGGTTCAATTCCGGCCTTGGGTTACTGTGTGGAGTTTGCACGTGCCTGCATGGGTTTCCTCCAGGTGCTCCCATTTTCTCCCACAGTCCAAAGATGTGTGGGTTGGATTGATTGGTCATGGGAAATTGCCCCTCAATGTCAGGATTTGGAGGGTAAGAATGGGGGTTACAGGTTCAGGACTTGGGTGGGATTGATGTCAGTGCAGGCTTGGTGAGCCAAATTGCTGCCTCTGCACTGTAGATTCTATGATTCATGTGTTGAATGGAAAATGGTGGGTTGTGAAGCATCAATTCAATTACTTGCGGTGAGGAACTGTGGAGATTTATATTAGTACAAATATCTTTGATTGAGTTGTCCAGATCTGTCTACTTGTCTTAAAGACACTGTACAAACCTCTCTCAAATTTATATGGCATACATGCATTGCTCAGGCATGTCCCTTGATCAATAATTATGCAAGATAATTTCTTCATATATTTCTCTACAATAATAGGATACTTGAGTGGAATTTGAAACAACACTCAATATGGTGGTTGAGACAGTCAACGTAAGCTGTTACTATCTCGTGAAATGGGATAAATGTGAGAACGTTTAATTGCAATGACTTTGAAGAGATTTGCATTGAACACTACAAATAGATATGCAAAATAGTCCACAGCTCACTTCACAGAGCTGGAATCCTACACTTTGCATATAAAGATTTGTAACAACAATCCCACCCTGGTCCTGTTCCTGGAACCCTACATTTTTACCCTCCTAATACCCCTAACACTAAGGGAAAATTTAGCACAGTCAATCCACCTAACCTGCACATCTTTGGACTGTGGGAGGAAACCCATGTAGACATGTGGAGAATGTGTAGGGGTATTAGGAGGATAAAAATGTGGTGTTCTGGGAACAGGAGCTGGGTGGGATTGTTGTTACAAATCCTTATGCAAAGTGTAGGATTCCAGCTCTGTGAAGTGAGTTGTGGACCATTTTGCATATCTACTTGTAGTGTTCAATGCAAATCTCTTCAAGGCCATTGTAATTAAATGTTCTCACATTTATCCCATTTCACGAGATATTAACAGCTTATGTTGACTGTCTTGACCACCATAGTAAGTGTTGTTTCAAATTCCGTTAAAGTATCCTATTATTAGAAACATAGAAAAACTACAGCACAATACAGGCCCTTTGGCCCACAGAGTTGTGCTGAACATGTCCTTATTGTAGAGAAATATACGGCGAAGAAATTATCTTGCATAATTATTGATCAAGTGACATGCCTGAGCAATGCACGTATGCCATATAAATGGGTGTGAGGTTTGTACAGTGCTTTACCGTCAAGACAAGTAGACAGATCTGGACAACTCGATCAATGGTATCTGTACTAATAGAAATCCCCGCAGTTCCTTACCGCATGTAATGTAATTGGTGTTTCACAGCTCACCATTTTCCATTCAACACATGAATCATAGAATCTACAGTGCAGAGGCAGCAAATTGGCCCATCAAGCCTGCACCGACATTGATCCCACCCAGGTCCTGAATATGTAACCCTCCCATTCTTACCCTCCTAATCCCCCTGACATTGGCCATGGGAAATTGCCCCTCAATCAAGCCAACCTGCACATCTTTGGACTGTGGGAGGAAACCAGCGCACCTGGAGGAAACCCATGCAGACATGTACAAACTCCACACAGTAACCCAAGGCCAGAATTGAACCCGGGTCCCTGGCACTGAGGCAGCAGTGCTAACCACTGTGTTGCCCCATGTCATGTAAAAGAAAGGACCAATAGCTAATAGCATCTTTCATTCAGAACCTCCAGGATGTTTCCAAGAGCTTGGGCACAAGGTTTAATTGCGAAGTGAACTCAAACAGAATTTGTCAATTTGGATAAAGGTTCAAGACAAATCGAGCAATGCCATTCAACTGTCCTACCCTACTGGCGTAGTGGGTTGGTTTGTTTTTATTATTCATCAGCCAGGATCATTTACGACATATGCAGAAGAAATTGAAAGATTAAATTCTTACTGTTTGAATGATGAAACTTAGACAAGGACAAGATGTGACATCAAGCACGTAAGAACCTCAGTTTGATTTTGGCTCCAACTATGCAAAGCTTCTTTAGTTGCATCCTGGCAACAGAAATAGCCTATATAAATACCACACACACACACACACGCTATTTCTTCTGCACTGTCAAATCCAGATTCTCTATTCCTCTCTCTTGGATGGTAAGAGGAGGTGATGGTGTGGTGATATTATCACTGGATTAGTAATCCAGAGACTCAGGTTAATCCTCTTCAGGACCCAGGTTCAAATGATGATGAAACTTGAATTTTTTTAAAATCTGGAATTAAAGGTCTGAAAATAACCATGAAACCATTGCTGCTTGTTGTAAAATCTGGTTCACTAATGCCCTTTTGAGAAGGAGATCTGCCATCCTTACCTGGTCTGGCTTACGTGTGACTCCAGCTCCACAGCAATGTGTTTGATTTTTAAATGCTGGCCCAGCCAGCGATAGCACATCCCATGAACGAATGAAAAAAGGACAAATCTGCAATTTTGCTTAAGAACAGCTACACCACTGCCACTTTTGCCTCTAATACCAAGTGTGAATGACTAATGGATTGCATAGCCTCGAAGTTTGAGACCCTAGTGCATCTCAAAGTGCCTGCCTTCTGTAAAGTTCCTCATCATGCTAACTATAATCTTCATCACTCTGAAATTTTTGTCCTTCAACCTCTCCAAATACATCTATAGAACCTGCCTCCATCACACCTATTCCTGATCAGTAAATTGCCTTTCTTTTCCCTAAGACATGGAATGTTAATCATTCTCTCTGGTCAGGAGCCCTCATCATCATTGTTACTTTCTCTTCAAAAAGCCCACCATTGTGTGTTTCTTCTTACAAAGCCTATCTCTGAACTCTTCGTTCTTTCCAAGTACTTCCTTCCCCTTGGCCAAGGTCCTTGAATATATCAACAGCTCCCAGCAGTACACTCGCCTCTCCTACAACTGCCTGGAGTGATTTTAATCCTACCTACTCAGCAGAAACCATTTAACTCTAGTTTTCAAACTGCCCACAGCACCGAAACTGTCCTCAGGTAAAGTCACTAAAGATGTGCTGTAAGTGTATATAGAACTTACAATATGGAACAAAGTAAATCTGTTGATGCGGCCCATATTAAGGTTTATCCCACACATGATCAAGAGGTCTACTCCTGGGAATGTCTTGTTCCCATATCTCCATTTTTATTTCCTTCAGCACCCACCAATTCTTGAAGTTGGTATGAGATTTCTGTTCCAATCATTATCTTCAGGAGTGCATTCCCCAATGAATAGACCCCCTTTTCCGTTGTTCTCTAAACTCATCCTTCCTAAATCTGACCCAGAGATAACCATTCTGAGTTTGAGGGTGAGAAAGTAGTGTCCACTTCCATGTTACTTACTTTGGAGACTATCTCAGAAACTGATCTTGAATTTACAGAAGGAGCTGATGGCGGAATGAGAAAGAAGGCATTACTGGCTGGAAGGTAAGGAGACATTACCTCTTGGTTAAAGAACAGGTGGCTCTGCAGATCATTGAACCTTAATCTTAAAGAACACTGCTCACTACAGAAACTGGGAAATGTATTAGTAGTTAGTTGCAGATGAAATTCTGATTTGACAAGTTAACCAACAGCATAGATAATATTTAAAGAAACATTTAACAGCACAATAATCAACAAAATATTGGCCTTGCTAAAATTGCCCCTTAGTGTCCAGGGATGTGTAGGTTAGAGGATTAGTGGGCATAATATGTAGGGACATGGGGGTGGGATTGTGTTCGGTGCAGACTTGATGGGCTGAAGGGCCTCTTTCTGCACTGTAGGATTCTATGATTCTGTGATGATTCTATGAAATATATAGCGAGGAGACTCTGATAAAAATAATAAGTTTTGAAAGGTGATCTTATAAATTACTGGATAAACCCATTGCCATCAAATTCTCAAATATTAGGTTGGTTCAGATAATCTCTTCTGCTTTGGAGAGGCTTGATAATTGATTGCAGATAAGCATTTTCAGTGCTTCAGTGATCTATATTGGAGCACTGTCTGAGATCTGTGCCCATGCGGACCCATGACCAACTACTTGTAGGAAAGCACACAGAGCATTAGGCAAAAATACCCTTCCGCTTCCCCATTCTGACATCTACGTGGATATCTGTAGCTGAAGAGGACCAGGCTACCCTGAGGCAAGGTCATAGAGTATCAAAAGGTTGTTTCCGATACGTTGCAGCCAGCCATCTCAATGAGGTTGGCCACTCAAATAGCACAGATAACCACAAGATTAGGATCAAGAGCAAACAGTACGCACACTATCTCCAAGGGGAAGTGGGATGGTAATAGGTAGGAGCTGGACGTGAACTATTAGATTTGAATATAATCGAGTATTGTGGTAACATTATTGAAATTGTTTTGCATCCTGACCTTTAGCCTGGCTTGGGAGTAACATTAATTAGATGGTCTGAATAGGAGCTGAATGACACCCAGAAAGAAAGTCCTGTGCATGATTCAATGGGAATCAGGGGCAATTTAACACTGGCTGGAGTCATAGCCGGCACAAAGGAAGATGGTTGTGGTTGTTGAAGGTCAGTCATCTCAGTTCCAGGACGTCTCTACAGGAATTGCTTAAGCAATGTCCTGGGCCCAACCCCCTTTAGTTGCTTCAATGACATTCCTTCTATCATAAGGTCAGAAGTGGGGATGTTCACCGATGGTTGCACAATATTCAGCATCATTTGTGATGCCTCAGATATTGAAACAGCCCATGTCCTAATGCAACAAAATCTGGCTACAAGAGCAAGTCAGAGGCTAGGGAACCTGCTGCAAGTGAATCCCCAAAGCCAGCCCACCATCTATAAGGCACAAATCAGGAATGTATTGGAATACTCCCACGTACTGGATGAGCACAGTTCCAACAATACTCAAGATGATTGACACCAGTTAGGACAAAGTAGTCTACCTGATTGGCACTCTCTGTCCACAACCGGCACGCATTAGTAGTAGTGTGGACTACCTACAAATTGCAGAAAACAAGCTCAGCAAGACTCCTTTAGACATCACATTCCAAACCCAAGGCAAGTACCATCTAGGAGAGAAAGGGCAGCAGACACGTGGGGACACTACCACCTGGAAGTTATTTTCCAAGTCACTCACCATCATGACTTTTAAATAAATTGCTGTTCCTTCATTAACATTGGGCCGAAATCCTGGAACTCTCTCCCTAACAGCACCGTGGGTGTACCTACACCACATGGACTATAGCAACTCACCACCATCTTCTGAAGGGTAATTAGGGATGGCATTAAATATTGTCAGTGACATCCACATCTCGAATAAATATTTTTAAAATGGCATAATTGTGATGTGATACAAAGGGAACAGAGCATAAGAAATATCCTGCAAAATACCTGGCACAATGGCTTAGTGGAAACATTGCAATCCATCGATCTCGCTCTCTTCATTCCACCACCCAGTACCAAAATTCTACCAGTCAAAGCCTATGCATTGAACCGATGACTTGTCTCAATGCTTGGTCTAGGGTGCTTAACATTAACTAGAACATCTTGCCACAAAGCATTGAATTTGCTGCCAGCATCTGCCACACATTTTTGAGTTAAGAGGTGACATTTTCTTATCTTCGGCTCAGGAACATCCTTCTCAACTTCCATTAACTTGTTTTCTGACTTCCCTATATTGTGCAGCACTGAAGGTTCACTCCTCATCTATTCTACCTATTGCTCCTGAGCAATTCTACCTGGGAAACTGAGCATGATGATGAGTGTGTGTAATTTGATTGAGTGCCCCAGTTGTTAAGGCTGTCAATACGGGATCACTTTGTCTGCTTCCTTCATACAAATCCTGGAGGGAGTTATGACAGAAATAAAACTACCGGAAGGACGTGTCTTGACGTTCCCATGACCCTGCTACCCCCGCCTTCTAGGGGATAGGAGTTGTGACTTAGGGAACAGCTGTCAAAGAAGCCTTGGCAAATCTTGTAGAAGACACATATTGTAGTCATATTGTACCAATGATAGAAAAAGCAGATGTTTAAAGTGACAGATGAGGCTTCAACCAGGTAAGGTGTTTTGTCCTTGATGTCATCAAGCTTCTTCACTGTTTTAGGAGCTGCACTCATTTAGGCAAGGGAAGAGAATTAAATCACCATTCCAATTTTGTCCTGTAAGTGGTGGAAAGATTTGCAAGTTCTTTGATCTGATTTGATTTATTATCACATGTATCAACATAGTGAAAAGTATTGTTTCTTGCAGACAAAGCATACTTTTCATAGAGAAGGAAATGAGACTGCAGAATGTAGTTATAGTCAAAGCTAGGGTGCAAAGAAAGATCAACTTAATGCAAGGTAAATCCATTCAAAAGTCTGACAGCAGCAAAGCAGCTATTCTTGAGTCAGTTGGTACGTGACGTCAGACTTTTGTATCTTTTTCCCAACAGAAGAAGGTGGAAGAGAGAATGGCCGGGGTGTGTGGAGGCCTTAATTATGCCTGTTGCTCTGCCGAGGCAGTGGGAAGTGTAGACGGAGTCAATGGATGGGAGGCTGCTTTGCATGATGGATTGGGCTACGTTCACGACCTTTTGTAGTTCCTTGCCATCTTGGGCAGAACAGGAGTAATACCAAGTTCTGATCCAACCAGAAAGAATGCTTTCTAATGTGCATCTGTAAAGGTTGGTGAGAGTTGCAGCTGACATGCCAAATTTCCTTTGTCTTCTGAGAAAGTAGAGGCAGTGGTGAGCTTTCTTAACTAGTGTCGGCATGGGGGGAGCCAGGACAGGTGTCCAGCTAACCAACAACCTAAAAACTTGAAGCTCTCAACCCTTTCTATTTTGTCCCCGTTGAGTACATTCTGCTTTACGCTTCCTGAAGTCAATGACTATCTCCTTTGTTTTATTGATGTTGAGGGAAAGGTTATTCTGAGTCACTTCCTGCAGCATACCCAACTTCTGATCTGCTCCCGTGGCCACAGCTTTTATGTGGCAGGTCCAATTACATTTTTGGTCAATGGTAATCCCCAAGATGTCAACAGTGGAGGAGTTTATAATGGTCATTGAAGGCATTAAACATTATGAAGTGGTTAGTTTCTGTCACTGGAGAAATTCATTGCCTGGCCATTATGTAGTATGAACATCACTTGCCACTTGTCAGTCTAAGCTGTCAGGTCTTGTTATACACAGGCAAGGGCAGCTTCATTAACTGAGGAATCGTGAATGGAACTGAAATCACCTTATGACGGAAGGAAGATCATTAATGAATCAGTAGATGGCTGAATTGAGGACATTGCGTTGTGATACCCTTAAAATGATATATTGTGGCAAAGATGTTTGGCCGCCACCAGATGACCAGTGCAACCAGCAGAGATTTTTTCTCTCTCATTTACATTAACTCCAATTTTAACAGTGCTTCTTTGTGCTCCAAATGAAAACGCTCGCAAACTTTTCATTCTCATCTTTTCCATTCAAGCTGAGGTTTGCATTGTTGAGGTTAGGTAGTTCATGGAGTTAAGTAGTTTCATGAAACTAGATCTGAAAAGCAGAATGTCTCTCTCACGGACAGGATAAACTTGACAAGAGTATGTGAGAGGAGAGGAGAGAGGGAGAGATGTGATATTCAGGCTTGGGGAGGGGCAACAGTAGGGAAAGTTTTGCCTGATGCATTTGGAAAAGTAAGGAAAATGGCTAAGGCAGCTGAATAGATGGTCTCATCTTAGTGATAAAGAAGTCCATAAATACCACACACTTGTTGGAAAACAGGAACTGAGATTTTTTTTAAAAAAAAGGTTTAAACTGGAGAACAGAAGCTGGGAGTTATCTTTGCATTCTGTGATAACCTGGAAATAGCAAACCCGATCAATAGAGGAGAACAGGACCCTCTTGACTCATCTACAAAGCACAAGTCAGGAATGTAATTGAATACATCAGCTTGCCTGAATGAGCGCAGCTCCAACAACACTAAAAAAGCTCAACAGGCCACTTGATCGTCCAACCACCACCTTCAACATTTACTTCCTTCACCAGCAACTGACTGAGGGTCCCGTGCCTGCACTTTTCAAACCAGCAACCTCTACCACCTAGGAGGAAAAGAGCAGCAAATGTATGGGAACACCACCCCCTGCAAGTCCCCCTCAAGTCTCATACCGTTCTGATTTGGGACTACATTGCTATTCCTTCACTGTCACTGAGTCAAAATCCTGAAACTACCTAACAACACTGTGGATGTTCCTATACCACAGGGACTGCAGCAGTTCAAGGCAGTGACTCACCACTACTTTTTCAAGCGCAATCAGGACTGGGTAATAAATGCTAGCAATGCCTACATGTTGTATAAAGTATTTTTGGAAAAGCATGACCTGCCAATGAATGGCTAAACCAGTTGTCTGCCATGAGCTCACATGTCTATATCTCTTAGATTTAAGAGAGCACAGAGGAAGGCTGCACGAGGGAAATCAACCAGAATGAGAGAAATGAATGGCTTTAACAGGAACTAGGGCATCCAAGGTGGAGCCAAGAGTACCTCTGAGGAAATCAACAACTGCAGAAAAGGCTAGACGTTTGTAAGTTATAAATGGTTTGGGGAGATATTTTATCAGGGATAAACACAGAAGGAAGTGGGATTATAAAGGGGAGCGAGGGGGAAGTGCGATTAAAATGAGGAGGGATGAAAGGAACTGATGAGTGATGGCTTTTTCTGATTTTGACATGATGGGTGCAGAGTGGTCAAGCAAGGTGACAAGGTCAAGGGGGTAACCATGAAAATGAGTAGAAGAATATATGGAGGAAATGTTTTAAAGGAGCATACAAGTGCCGTGAACTCAGGGAAAATCACAGAGTGAGAGGTCTTTCCATGCAGAGGCTGAGGGTGGAAAGTGGTGATGATACCTCAGAGAGAAACTTGACATGGTTGAGGAGGACAATTTAGAGAGAGAGCAGAGTGAAACAAGGTAAAGTTAAAGCTTATTTGTTAGTTACAAGTAGGCTTACGTTCACACAGCAATGAAGTTACTGTGAAAATCCCCTAGTCACCACACTCCAGCACCTGTTCGGGTACACCGAGGGAGGATTTAGCATGGCCAATGCACTTAATCTGCACAGCTTTGGACTGTGAGGGGAAACCGGAACACTTGGAGGAAATCCACGCAGACAGGGACAACATGCAAACTCCACACAGACACTGACCCAAGCCAGGGATCGAAATCAATTCCTTGGCACTGTGAGGTAACAGTGCTAACAACTGTGCCACCATGCCACCCCGAGATGTTCCAAGGAGTGGAATGTTCTAGGACAGAGAGATTGATGGTAAAAGCCACACAATAACCATCAGAATCCAGGCAGAGCAAGCAATGGAAGATGTAACAGGAAGGACTGAGGGGAAAGAGATTTTCACCCATCAGCTAGATGTCAATGAAATTACTCACAGTAAACTAATCAATTGGCAGAGTTTACAGGGCAGGACTTGGTAAATAATTAGTTCTGAGATGGGTAAACCTGTAAATTTAGTTCACAAGGTTGTACCATTAAGTTAACTAGCAAACTCTTAATATTAACACATTTAATGTCAGGACAGCTTGATCAGCACCACATTCACAATCTTCAACATTCGCTCCTCCCACTACAAGGGCAGCAGTGTACCATCTATAAGATGCATTGCAGCAACTGGTCATGCCTCAACCTGCCACCTATTAATAAAGGCAACTGACATATGGGAACATCACCACTTGCAAGTTCTCCCCCAAGTCACACACTATTCTGGCTTGGAAATACATTGCCTTCACTGTTGCTGTATCATAATCCTTCTCTAACGGTACTGTAACAGTACTTTCATCACATGAACTGCAGCGGTTCAAGAAGGCAACTCACCATCTTCGAAGGAGAATAAACGCTCGCCAGCAACACGTGAACTTACAACCCTGTGTGCGCGGCTGAACCATGGATAGGATTGATCACGAGTTTTCCCAACTTGCCCTCCCATGCACAAATCAAACAGAATACACTTCACCTGTTTTGATGTGAACCACACCCACATTTGCAAGTTTATTTTAAATAGGCTGCTTGCAGCTCAGGAACAGGCGCAGCCCTGCTCTTTCTGGCAGAGTTTTGCACCTGGAACTGGAGCCCAAAAGGTCAGAAACAATAGTATTGGCCACTGGTTTCGGAGCCTTCTGGCTGCTGTCCAGGAACAACAGCCAACAAGGAGTGTAGATTCTCTTTGACAAAAGGAAATATTTACCTTCTTGCTGGATTCAGTAGATGGCAGTATGGCCATGCTCAGGGGGGCTGGGCACACAATCTGTGCGTTTGGTTTCCTCCAATGAGCACTGAGCTGCCATTCAGAGAGCAAAAGAGATGGAATTAGCTTCATTTCATACAAGCATTGTGACCCTAAAGTTAGAAAATATGGGTGGAGAAATGAGAAAGAGTCTTCCCCTGTCTGCGTTCAATTTTGAAACACTCAAAATTGGAGCTGGGCCATTAAGAATGAAATCAGGAAGAATTTTTGGGTCATGTAAACCTACCAAGGTCCTTTAAAAAAAGCTAACTTTTTAGTTAGCAATTGTATGAAGTACGTACATGATAAAATTAACCCTTTTTAACACGTAGAATTTTGCTACAGTTTGCACTTCATGTTATTGCTGCAAGTGGTGGCAATTCTATTTGCAAAACATTAGTTCAATGTTGGTATTATTATACAATCATATGGTACAGCATCTTGTACATACCAACTCATTTGAGAAGCTATTCAATTGGTTATGGTTCTTGCCGCCCTAGCCCTGCATATTTTTCCTTTGAAGTATATATCAAATGCCCTTTTGAAGCAGCACTGGACTAATGGAGGTGCCATCTTTCAAATGAAATGTTAAACGGGAGGCCCCATCTGCTCTCTCAGCTGGACGTAAAAGATCCTATGTCAGTATTCAAACAGCAGGGAGTGTCCTGGCTAACATTTATCCCCTCAACCAATATCTAAAACAGATTACAAGAGCAAACCATTGCAGAAAACAAAATCCTTAAACAGAGACAGAAAATGCTGAAAAGGTCATCGGCCTGAAACAGGTGTCGTCACACCTGCTGAATATTTCCAGCGTTTTCTGGTTTTACCCAAAACGGATTATCTCGTCATTACCCTGTTGTTTTTTTGTAGGACATTGCTATGTTTAAATTGGCTGCCAAATTCAGTCATTTCAAAGGCTACAGAGTGTACTGGGACATCCTGAAGTCGTGAAAGATGCAAGTTTTTTTTATTACATCGGCTTCCAACACCCTTTTGTGCCGTACATTTGAGATCATAGGCTACTTAAATTATTTATTTTTGATCTGTATATTTTCCATGTCATTTCTCTTTCAAAGACAGCAGCAGGAACCCTTGGGTAAAAATGAATATGATTCTACAATCAAGTGTAACTCATTATTAGCCTGCAGTGTTCCTGTTCGTTGGGATATATCGGAGCTGAGTATTATGTTGTCACAGACTTGATTCATGTTGAAGGTTGTTTTACATGCTTATTTTACTAACCTTCCTGTAGCTAGTCCTGACAGAACCAGATGGCTCCTGCTGCTTGGTCATGTGAAAGAGAGAGGATATCTCAGTTGACCCTGGAGGTAATTCAAAATCTCTTTAATGTAAACTTATCAGCAACTGTGCGCGAGACCAATCTGCAACGTGAAGTTGAATTCAATGTCACACTTTCTGCCATTTACCATGCAATATGCATTGCATCAATTGGAGCACAAAATATAACAACTTAATTTTCTGTTTGGTTCCTTCTGTGCAAATTACTTTGGTGCAATAGATTATAGGAAGATCAAACACCTGCGAGTTAGAACATAAAAGAAAGGGAAAGCAGAAGTATTCTCAGCGAAACACGAACATGATTTAGAGTTGTTTGTTGACTGCTATTTATGTATGGGCAAAGTATTTTTCATGGTCGTAACTTGACACAATAACTTGGCAAAAGAACTTCAAATAGAATGTCACCTTTGAAAGGGCAAATATAAAGATTGAATTTGTAGTTAAATTTCTAAATTGATTCAATTTGGTAATTACCCAAAGTTCCACTTCAAGCCATTTGCAAATTAGTGTTTTTTTCTAATCATGGGATCTAATGGATATTTACAAAATTATATAAGGTCTGGAAAAGACGAGTACTGAACAACTGTTTCTGTAACGAGTAGGCTTCAGTCAAAAGAGGAAATTACGAGTTTTCATACGGGCCTCTGAACAGGAAATACTTGGCTGCACGGATGATTACTGAAGCAGAGATTCTGAGAAACAACTTGCTCCCAAAATATGTGGCAAGTCAGTAGCGTGATTGCTTTGCAGTCCATACAAGCCCAAAGGCCTTTGGTAAATTCAGTCTTCTTAAACAGATGACCAGAATTTTATTTTGGGTGAGGTTGTTTGATATTAAGTATTGCCCAAGTAGAGGTGCTTATGCTGTTCTTCAAAATAGTGCCATGGGAGCTTTCCAACCACCCAAAAAGAGGGTGTGGGTTTAACATTGCACTCCAAGGACAGCACCTCTGACAATACAGCACTGCCTCAGTGCACACAAATTTCTGGACTGGGCCTTGAACCCATAACCTATTGCATCAGAGGTGAGCAGGCCATCAACTAAACCTGTGACTACAGTATATACTGTACAGCTAGATTATTTTGATTTTCCAAGAACTTTTTAACTGACTACAGGCATGATATCTTATAATCCAGATACAGAGATACTTTTGATTGTGATTGATGCTTATGTTTGTCCATGCAACAGTGGCAAAACCTCTGTCCCAACCAGACTGCCTACTCCACCTGTACTGTGTACCCATAACTGAATTTAAAAAGTTACAAAATCATTAAAAAGATTTTAAAAGCCTTGGTGAAGTTCTGATTCTAAAATCCACACTGTCATATTATCACAGGCATTTGAGTTACAGTAATACAGGCTAGGGGCTGGGTGGGGTTGTTGTGGGTGCAGGTTCAATGGGCTGAATGGCCTCTTTCAACACTACAGGGATTCTGTGACTCAATATTCATAACATAATGTCTGTTACCAAATAACTGTTGGCATATGATTTGCAGGTGAAACTGAGCAGCAAACTCATTTATTTCAGACTATTTTAATGAGTTTAGCTGTGGAATGGAAGACTTCAGTCCTGATTTTAACCCTGGTACAAATGGAAACGGCAGATTAAAATGATAGCCAGGTAGTTTGCACCCCCACCACCCTGTCCTTTAACTCACCAAACATATTATTCAGGATGGCAGCATACTACAGGGATACAAGGCCAATTTAACATTCAGAAGTTTTGACTTGAATGATATTAACTGTTTCAACATTTTTAACTGGAAACATCAGATTGCATGGCACCAAAGTCATCACATTCAAATGATGGTATTTTTCTTTGCAAGTTATGAGGAGCAGAAATTCTATAAGGCTTGCCTCTCCCTCCCAGCATTGGCAACTGTTTGGAAACACCTTCTCCAGTTCTAACCCTATGCCAAGATAGCCCCAATGAGATTTCACTCCTGTTGCCCAGTCAGGATGTAATTTCCACCAATAAGCAAGAAACATTTCAGAACAATTTCAAGGAAGACTTCAGTTAAAACAGCCTGGGTGTTGTGCTCAGTTCTCCATGGGGTTTCCTATCCATTCCACATCGCACCTGCCTTGATAATAACTTATTAAAATCAAACTTAATATTTGAATCGAAAATTCTTGTCAACCATTGGTCCCAGATTATTGGAAGTTTGATCAGATTACGACCAGTGTTGAGCAGAGGCCAAAGGAAGGAAAAGAACCATTAGCATTGTGCCTCCATGTGATCCACTGCATTCTAACCACATCCTCAAAGCAGATCAACTACCCAGTTCACTTTCCTAGTTAGTATAGACTTAGGGGAGACTAGTAATCCAGAGACCCAGGATGAGATCTAGGGACCAGGGTTCAAAACCCACCATTGCAGATAGTGGGATTTAAATTACATAAAAATCTGGATTTAAAAGTCTATTTGGCCATGTAACCATTGTCGATGGTTGTTAAAAAAAAACACCTAGCTGGTTGGAAGGAAATCTGCTTATGACTCCAGATCCACAGCAATGTGGGTGACTCTCAAATATTCTCTGAAATGGAGGGCAGGAAGGCTGGGCAATAAATGCTGGCCCAGCCAGTAACACCCACATCCCGTAAATGAACTTTTTGAAAAACTAGACTACGTACAATTGGGAGAGTTGTGCAATTGTTGAAGAATGTCAAAAACAACTAAGAGTGAAAATAGAAATATTCTGATTTCAGCATGTGGACAGCAAATCAACTTATCTAATGAACAGCAAATAATGTAATACTTAATATTGCAATACTCGATATATAGTATTTTAGTGCAGTGTACAAAAACTGAAAGATGATGTGAATTAGATTATTAATGGACAGCATGTTGGCTAGCATGGCTGTCTCACAACCCTCGGTATCCCAGTTTGATTCTCCCCACGTCTGTGTGGGTTTCCTCTGGGTGCTTCAGTTTACTCCTACAATCCAAAGATGCGCTGGTTATGTGGGTTGGCCTTCAAGTGTCCTAAAAAATGTAGGTTAATCTGAGGAGATTGTCTGGCGAGGGGCTGGATGCTCTTTTGGAGAGTTGGTGCAGACTCAATGGGCCAAGCGGCTTCCTTTTACACTGTAGGAATTAGGAGAGAATGCATTCAAACTAACATTTCACAGAGTTTGGGGATGTGCAGGTTAGTTTCACACTGACGCTGCATTTACAGTGTACCATAAAGATAGCATCACAACACACTTGACCTGACACCAGAAGGAAGCTTGCAAGACTCCCTGGGGAGAGTGGTCTCGCACCACTTTGATTTAGAATTAGATCTGACCTTGGCAACTGCTTTGCATTCCAAGTTTAGCAGTGGTGTGAAGCAGTCTGTGTTTCACGTCGACACTGGTATTTGAATACACCCTGGGGTTCACTACTGAGACATCTTTTCCAGCAACACTGAATTGTTGACCTACTTTGATGCAGATAAAAAATTCTTGCAACACCAAATTCAATCATTTAAGTAGTTAAGTAATATTATGTCTCTATAATTACAATATGGTACTAAAACTAAAGCAATGGCCATCTCTGACAAAAGATGGCATTAAGAGATCAACACTTGTACCTCAGCTTATAGTCAATATCAATGACTTAGATCAGGGACCAACTGTAATATAAACAATATTTGCTCAGAAACAAAAGTAGATGTGAAAGCAACCTGCGAGGAAAATGCAAAGAGGTGGTAAAGTGATATATATCTGCTAAATTGATTGAGCAAGGTTGCAGATGGAGTAAAATGTGCAAAAGCGTTAACGTATTCACTTTGATAGGAATGGAAAAGCAGAGTTGTTTTTTAATGGCGACGAGGAAATGTTGGGATTTAAAGGTATTCTTCACGTCCTTGTACATCAATCACAAAGTACAGAGAATAAACAATTAGGAAAGCAAGTGGTTTGTTAGTCTTTATTATTTAAATTATTTATTTATAATTTTTGGTGAAGGGCCAGAACCTCTGCTGGAAGTGAACTGCATCACGCTTATTGTGATAACACCCAGAGTTCACACATGAATAATGGCTATTTGGATGAAGGGCTGGTCTGCAATCAGCATCCTCAAACCCATCAAAGACTCAACACCTCAAATGAAGGAAAGGAGGAAGAATTAAAAAGGAGAAAAAACCCATCAGAATATGTACTGGATTAACAAAACAGTTGTCTCAGTTAGCAGACATGTTATTTTAGCTTTTGCAGTATTATAAATGCCTTCAACTTGTAATTCCTTTAATGTATGTAATAATGTGAACATATCCAGCTCATATTACATAAAAATCTGTAGTCCCCATCTAAACACCTCCGAAAAGTTTCCAGGATTGTGCTTTTAATACATAAGCCAGATGACCATTCCGGGTATTACTCCTTCTGTGTAGAAGTGCTTCCTCAAATCAATCCTGATCTTTGTCAGTTTGCAACTTTGGTTCCTAATCATGCTTTAAGTTGAATTAATGCTTAGATCTAACCTTTTCTGTTCCACTTTATATCGTAGACACTTCTCATTCACTCCTTTCCCAATATTCCCTCAGAATTTAGAGATTAGGAATCAGCAACACTTCTGGGATTCTGCAGATTCTCTTGGGCCTTCCTGAACATATTATTCCAATTATGTCCTAACCAGAGCATTTCAGCAGGATGCCTTTAAACTTGGGCTTGGCTGATTTACAGAATCATAGAATTCCTATAGTACAGAAGGAGGCCATTTGACCATCAAGCCTGCACTGACAACAATCCCACACAGGCCCTATCCCCATGTATTTACCGTGCTGGTTCCCCATCACACTAAGGATCAATTTCGCATTGCCAACAGTGTCCTCTTTTACTTTGCTGACTTCTACTCTCTCTGATAAGCATACAGTCTAATTATTCCACAAAGTTTCCGATCACGTCTCTAGTCTAGGTCTAAACTAAGCAGCTTTTGGGTAAAAAGACCACAAGATTAGTCCAGCTGAGCCAAGTCAGGCCAAATTCAATTTGCAGAACTTAGAAGTTAAAATTGGTGCCCTTTGTAATATTTATTTACATGGTTTTAGCTGCCTCCATGATTCAACACTTGCTTCCTTTCTCAATGTGGTTTTCATTATATCTCTTGGCAAGAAACCAACCAAACCTGTTATTTTAAATAAAAAAGAACTCCATCAGGCACTGTCTTATCTGTTAATAGAAATTGCATAAAGCACTCATAAAAATGGTTTGGTTGAAGAGTTTTTTAAATATATATCTAACTGTTGGTAGCAGACTTCTATTTAAATTGGAAATGCAATCCCTATTTTGATGTCTTTCTCCAAGGACCAATTAAACATGATCCTGTGAATTGGTGATTTATTCCTCTGCCAATATTGTTTTGCACCACGCTGCTGTGATATTCTGCTATTCAGACCTTTAACGGAAAATGTATGAATTCACTGAAATATCTTGTGCATATCTGTATTTTGTTCAGTTTTTCTGATTTGACAGTTGTACTCTCACTGAGTATATGTGATGAGTGAAGTGTTTATTAATTATTTAAGTGTGAAGACAGAATTAACTCTTTTATTCACATCTTGCTAGGTTTCATTTCTGTTAATGCAAGCAAAACGTGATTAATTCAGAAATTTCCTTTTCAGTTTGAAAATCTGGCAGAAGGCATTCTAGTATTCTAACTAAAGCAAATAGTCTCTTTTAGGTTGTACTCATACACTATTTTAAGTTAACCAGAGCAAATGTTTAAGGACTACAAAAGATATTTCTTAAAAAAAATTACTGACATGCTTCTCCAAAGTGTCAGTTTCAGAGAGAGCAAGCGAGCCCGCAAAGGTACAATTCCTATCGTACTGTTACTGCTCCGGATTATCCAGAACTATTCCATGTAGAACATTATTTTTCAAAATTTCCAAATGGATAAAGTGAAACACTGGATTCAAGGAGTTGCCTTTTTGCACTTGAAGAAATAAATCAGCTTTTTGCATCCATACACAGGGCAGTAATTTAGAGGTAGCTGAGGAAAGGAGGCTAGTGCAATCCAAGACACAGAACAATTCGCAGCAATGCTTCATTATTTTCCCAAGTACAAAGTTCCATAGATGTCAATTTTTAAACAATTGTTCTGTCTTTGAAATGCTCCTTTCAAAAGCGGTGCATATAAAAGTATACATCCTACATTCTCGTGCCTTTATATTTGAATAGCATTGAAAGTTAGGTATCATAGAAAAGCTTTGAAACGAGCACAGCAATGGTTTGCTTTGGCAGCACTTCCCGGTTTATTTAAGATTGATTTGGGTGTGAGTATATCCAAGCTATTCCCAGCACATGAACTTTAGGCAGACCTTTGGCATGCCTAAGATACAGAAAAGCATAATCACCTAAAAAAATGTAATTACTACATTTACAGAGATCAGTACAATGCACAGTCATCTTCTCCCACTACTCATAACTAACTCTGAATATTAAACACATCTTGAATACAAACACAGGTTTATAATTACAAAGTCAGTATCATATAGAATAATATTCCAAGCAGAGAAGATTTCAACAGCTTTAAGCTTTTTTAACAAATCCAGCTGAAAGCATGTTGAAAAAATAAATATATGAGAGCATACTCACACAGCACTCTTAAAAACTTTCATCAGGCAAAACTCCTAATGTAAAAGGCAGAAATCTGAAATACAATATAGATTTCTAAAAAGTAACCATAGTTATGGCTTAATTTAGTAAAGATTTGCACATATTACCACTAACAAGCCAAAACATGATAAGATTTTGATTTTCTGAAATATATTGAACAATTCCAGTTTTTTTGCATTTTCTAAATGATAAACAAAAATCATCAGTAAAGTATCCAAAGTAAATTCTATTAAAACATATAATTTGGTATATATTCAGTATTTAGTGTATATTATAACTAAAAAAAAAAGCATGTGCTACCTTTTTGTCAATGCAACAAATAAGTTAACTCCTTACTTCCTTGTCTAAAGAGCAGAGATCTGGCACAGCTTTGAACTTTATGAAAGCTTCATGTCATGACACAGCCAAAATTAATCTCCACGAGAAGGCCAAAACTATAGACATTGAAATGTTAAAGTAACAACGCAGCACATGACTCACACCTGCCATAGCGAAGAAGCCCTGTCATGAAACACTTGTTAAAATGCACTAACTCAGAAAACTAAATCTATGATAGAATTTGTGTGCACAGAGACGTTACAGAATGAAGGAATGTCTCATCTGTTTGCAAAGTGGAGAATCTTTTTTTTGGGAATGTACACCTTTCTTGTTTTATGCATAATTTGTCACCGATGTCTAATCTATTAACACACAAAATGAGGGGAGTTTTCACATCAATATGCACTTTTAGGCTGCAGAAGGGAATGATAACTTCAACTACTGTAGATCAATATTTGGGATGCAAACAGGTAGATAAAACCTTTGTTATTCAATGGCTGTTTCATATCTCTCAACAGTTAGCAATATGCTTTGGATCCCGCACACACATGGGGAACCCGGATCCAGATACATTTTAAAGGACAACAATAGCTCAGAAAATGATTGAAAATCTCTAAATTTACCAACATTCTTCAAAAAATATTATGAAATTTAAGGAGGAAAGGTGTATAGAACCACTGGTAAAATGCCCCAAATTTTAACATCTAATCCTAAATTTCACAAGTGGACAATGAACCTGAAAAATCACTGTGGTGTACATATCTTTCTGAATAGTATTCTTTGTAAATATAATGTTCTTGTAAAACTGCCCGACTACAATTTAACAGGTACATTAGTGAAACAGCTAGCACTCTAAAGAACTATAGTGCACTGGTGCACTCTAGAATGTAAAAGTAACCCAAAGGCTACATTTCCTGTGAAATCCATCCAAAATCCTTGTCATCTGCTACAGGAATTTCCTGATTCTCTTGGTCTTGTTGGGAAACGATCACCTCCTTATCTTCTTCCAGAATTATATCAGCCTGGGGAATCACATCATCATCCTTCCATTTCATATCCTCCTCACCATCTGCCATTTCTTCATCAACCTCCCTTTCTCTGTCCTCATGATCTTCAGGGTACTGGCTTTCCCCATGTTCATCGGGATACTGGTTTTCCCCATGTTCACCAGGGTATTGGCTTTCCCCCTGTTCATCAGGGTACTGGCTTTCCCCATGTTCATCAGGGTACTGGCTTTCCCCATGTTCACCAGGGTACTGATTTTCCCCCTGTTCGTCAGGGTACTGACCTTCCCCATGATCATCAGGATACTGGTTTTCCCCATGTTCACCAGGGTACTGGCTTTCACCATGATCATCAGGGTACTGGCTCTCCCCATGTTCATCAGGGTACTGGCTTTCACCATGTTCTTCAACGTACTGGCTTTCACCATGTTCGTCAGCATACTGGATTTCCCCATGGTCATCAGGGTACGGGTTTTCTGCAGAGAACATTCCATCTGGAGACTCATCTGCACCATCCTGGTCTAGCTGAGACATCAGACTTCCGCCAGCACAGTCCACACATATTCCATGACGTCTAGAGCCATGCTTAATACCAACACTGGCTGCTGACATGAAGACTCGATTGCAGACTTTGCAGACATATTTCTTGTCCTTGCTGTGCACCTGAATAGATTAAACAAATTACATTTAGTGTTTTTTTCTTTAAAAATAGATTCTACCTAAAAAGAATCCCTGGTGGGGAAAAAAACTTGTTAAAAGTGGTTTGGGAGATCATTCAAAACAGTGATGTGATGCGAGAAGTTTTGAAAAAACATTTCTATCGCCTTTTTTCCACCACCGACAGTTTGCTGCAGTGCAGCTTTTTAGGGACTCTTCTATATCTCTCAAAAATAGTCACTATTTAAATATGTAAACCACAACGGCAAGTGCTAGCAGGTTATTTGATTTCCTTGACCTCAACACCACATGCACAACTCAACAAGAGCCTGGCTGATTTTCCCCTCCAACTCAGAGGTACAGATCTAATCTGACTCAGCTACTCTGAGCATTTATGGCCCATCCTTGAGAGCATATAAGAGTCAATTTCATTGCTGGGGTGTCACATAGGTCAAACCGGGTAAGGACGTCAGAATTCCTTCCCTGACAGACATTAGGGAACCATGTGGCTTTTTACGATAATCAACAATGGTTAACATTAGATTTTTAATTCCAGATTTTTACTGAATTCAAATTTCCACATCTGCCATGGTGTGATTTGAACCGGAGTCTCCCTGAGCATTACTCTGGATCTCTGAATTACTGGTCCAGTGACAATACCACAATGTCAATGCTCCTTCCACTCACATTGTTGGCCACTTTAAGGCTTGAATAGCAGGTTAGGTGTAAAGATTCGCATTCTAATCCGTAATCTGTAAACTGTCTGTGCTGTTATATGCTCTGTCTGAGGCCAGTGCTCTCCATTCACCTGACGAAGAGGGAAACCTTGAAAGCTTGAGAGTTTACTATCAAATAAATCGGTCGGACTTAAACCTGGTGTTGTCAGACTTCTTACAAGCTTTTACAATGCAATAGTCCCTTAAAGATGCACAAGTGATGTGAGGAAGGTATATTGAAAACCTGAGTATTGGAATGCATTGTTAGGATGATTCACCACAAAGTAGTAAAATGTTCAAAACCTCACAATGAGAAACAGAAAAGGTCTGGAGACGTCTCAGACGGTCACTAGATTAATATGCTTTTTAAAAACTTTGGCTATCAAACCAGGTACAGGAATTAGGTCTTTTAAATTTGGGGGAAACTAGATTGATGCATTTAAAATAATGAAGGGACTAGACTGTCCTCATGTTGATAGACTATTTAAATAAGAGAGAAAGAGGGATAAATACAAGTTATTTAAGCAAGAAATTAGGTCAGATGTCTGAACTTTTTTCCAAAGAGTCATAGATGTTTGGTAAATTGCTAAGTGTTGTGGGTACAGATTCATTACAACATTCTAAAAAGTGAACTAGATAAGCTCCTGGAGAATGCTGGGCTCAATGTTTACAAAAGGTAGGTGGGATAGAGTGTAATGGACTCTGTCATCACTATTATCTCCTGTTGGAACTTCTTTGGAACATAGAACTTAACAGCGCAGTACAGGCCCTTCGGCCCTCGATGTTGCGCCGACCAGTGGAACCAATCTAATGACCCTCTAACCTAAACTGTTCCAATGTTATCTATATGCCTATCCACTGACCATTTGAACGCCCTTAAAGTTGGCGAGTCCACAACTGCTGCAGGCAGGGCATTCCACGCTCTTACTACCTGCTGAGTAAAGAACCTACCTCTGACATCCGTCCTATAATTACCACCTCTTAATTTAAAGCTATGTCCCCTCGTGTTAGCCATCACCATCCGAGGAAAAAGGCTCTCATTATCCACCATATCTAACCCTCTGATCACCTTGTATGCCTCAATTAGGTCACCTCTTAACCTTCTTCTAATGAAAATAACCTCAAGTCTCTTAGCCTTTCCTCATAAGACCTTCCCACCATACCAGGCAACATCCTGCTAAACCTCCTCTGCACCCTTTCCAATGCCTCCACATCCTCCTTACAATGCAACAACCAGAACCGTACGCAATGCTCCAAGTGCGGCCACACCAGAGTTTTGTATAGTTGCAACATGACCTCACGCCTCCGAAATTCAATCCCTCTACCAATAAAAGCTAACACACCGTACACCTTCTTAACAACCTTATCAACCTGAGTGCCAACTTTCAGGGATCTATGCACATGTACACCAAGATCTCTCTGCTCATCGACACTATCAAGAGTCTTTCCATTAGCCCTATATTCTGTACTCCTGTTACTCTTACCAAAGTGAATCACCTCACTTTTCTGCATTAAACTCCATTTGCCACCTCTCAGCCCAGCTCTGCAGCTTATCTGTCCCTCTGCAAACTGTAACATCCATCCTCACTGTCTACAACTCCTCCAACTTCGGTGTCGTCAGCAAATTTACTAACCCATCCTTCTACACCCTCATCTAGTCATTTATAAAAATGACAAACAGCAGTGGCCCCAAAACAGATCCATGAGGTACACCACTTGTAACTGAACTCCAGGTTGAATATTTCCCATAAACCACCACCCTCTGTCTTCTATCAGCTAGGCAATGCCTGATCTAAACTGCTAAATCACCCTCAATCCCATGCATCTGCATTTTCTGCAGTAGCCTACCATGGGGAACCTTATCAAACGCTTTGCTATAATCCATATACACCACGTCAACTGCCTTACCCTTATCCACCTCTTCGGTCACTTTTTCAAAAAACTCTACAAGGTTTGTGAGGCACGACCTACCCTTCACAAAACCGTGTTGACTATCCCTAATCAATTTATTTCTCTCTAGATGATTATAAATCCTATCCCTTATAATTCTTTCCAAAACTTTGCCCACAACAGAAGTAAGGCTCATCGGTCTATAATTCCCAGGATGGTCTCTACTCCCCTTCTTGAACAAGGGGACAACATTTGCTATCCTCCAGTCTTCCGGCACTATACCTGTAGCCAATGACGACATGAAGATCAAAGCCAAAGGCTTTTCATCTTCAGAAGGGAATTTCCTCAGATTTTATTTCTCTAAACTGGCGCAAATTTATTTTTAAAATTTTCTTTTCTCTTTGCCAGGAGATTAAATGGTTGCTGGTGGATAGGGTGCACTGATGCCTAGTTACAATATGACTGAGTGGACCAGCTGATCTTTCTCCTTTTATCTCTTCTGTATGATATCTTGTGGCTCTACTGTTGGCACTGCTGTCCCATGGCACCAGGGACCCAGATTCGATTTCTGGGAAAGGTCTGACAGGAGAATTGGTGATGCGGGGGGAGGGGCAGAATGGTTTGATTCTAGGGTTCATTCTATATACAAATGTTTCGTTCCAACCTGCTCAAGTGGGAATGCAGGGTATTGTACCTGCCTCTGAATTATTATGGCCAATTTTAAGTCAATAAATTATATGCAAATATCAGGTTCCATGTCAGAAAGGAAAGCCAAACATTAAGATAATTTTATATCTGTATCAGTACAAAGGACTTAACTATATCAAGATGTACAGGGCCAAACTTTATGGGAACTACAATAACCTGAAACCTCCTGTTCATGCATGTTAAAACTGCCACTGAAGGAGGTCTGGACATATATGTAGGCCCAAATGCATTAGAATGCCTTACATATTTATTTCCTATTGTATGGAACTGTGACATATGTGCCTTTGATGGCTGGCAGGATATTTTACCCAAGCTGGGAAGTTCAGAGTGATAGAGACAGTTTTATGGTACAGAAAGAATTCCTTCGGCCCATAGTATCTGTGTCAGCCATCAAACACCCATCTATTCTGGGAAGACACAGGGAAGTTCTGAAGAAAAAAGGGACTTTGGCGTATTTGTCCATAGATCTCTGAAGGCGGAAAGACAGATAAATAGGGTGGTGAGAAAGGCATACGGCACACTCGCCTTTATCAATCGGGGTACAGATTACAAAAGCAGAGAGATTGTGTTGGAGTTATATAGAACTTTGGTGAGGCCACAGCTGGAATACTGTGTGCAGATCTGGTAATTATAGGATAAATGTGAACGCACTGGAGGAGGGGCAGAGGAGATTTACCAGGATGCTGCTTGGGATGGAACATTTAGGGAAAGATGTTGGATAGGCTTGGATTGTTTTTGTTACAGCATAGAAGACTAGGAATTGCTAGGAATCAGATGACATATGGTGAAATTTCCTGAGCATTAAATAACAGCTATTGCTCGTAACATTTTCACACAATGTCCGCCATGGGAATAAAATGTTCTGCAGTTGCTTAAGTATTCCATGAAATACCAGTTCCACATATTAAATTGAAAATGTAACAGGTACACAAAAATGTAATATGGAACAAAGAAGAAAGAATGTGAAAGCAACAATTAGGGTTGAGAGAGTTGAGAGAAACATAAATCATGTAACTGCCTGTGCCACTCAATCAACTTCCATTCAATCTGGAGGCCGGGGGCGGGGTGTTTGTCATTAGTCAATATATCAGAAATATAATTCAGTAGATCAAATAACTTTAAGGTAGCCACATCTGGAAGGTTAATTCAGTAGGGCTTTCGGTATGGAGTGCTCAATGGCACAGATATATACACTAGGTGAGAGGAGAAGCATTGTGAAAAATGCTTCGGTTCTACTATTGCTTGTATTTCAGCCAGCAATTCTCATAATTCCAGAAATGAAAGTTATTTTTCGAATTATACCTATTTTGTTCACCATGCCCTATATGTTGTTCAGTGGTTTAGGTTCCATTTTCCTCGATAGCACTGAATTACTATCTGTTCTAACAGTGGGCACCAATACCAAAGTAAATATGATGTCAAAAAAAACTTCCATTTACAGGAAATACAGCTTTCTCTTAAACTGTAAAGGTCATGCAAGGTCTTCCTCGAGTCTATGGTAAGTAACCCTATTTCTTACTTTCAGCTTGGGTATGGTGTTGCTTGTAAACCTGCCACTTGTTCAGCACTTGCTAGTGTATACCACTGTGACATAGCTTACAATTTATCATTTATTCTAAACCACTTTCCATCTTTATGTCCTGGCAGATACGGCATTATCATCACTAAACTGCCAACTTTCACTATCCCTGGCACTACTATTGACCAAAAACTTAACTAGATCAGCCATATAAATACCGTGACTACATGAGTTGGTTAGAGACTGGGAATTTTGCAGTGAATAACTCATCACCTGACTCTCCAAAGCTTGTCTGCCATTGAGGCGCATGTCAGAAGTGTGATGGAATACTCTCCATTGTCTGGACGAGCTCAGCTCCAACAAATTCAAGAACAACACATTTGACACCATGCAGGACAAAGCAGCATGCTTTACGGCATCCTATTCACCAACCTAAGCATTCATTTCATCCACCACCAATGTACAGTAACAGCAGCCTGTACTATATACAAGAGGCACTAGAACAACTCATCAAAGCTCCTTTAACACATTTTCAAAACTTGCAACTTCTATCATCGAGAACAAGGGTAGCAGACACATGGAATACCACCATGTGCAAGCTCCCCTCCAACAAATCTTCTCAAGTTATACTGCCATCCCACCTTGCTGCTGGATCAAAATCCTGAACACCCTCCCGAGCAGCATTGAGTCTATCTATGCCACATGGACTGCAGCAGTTCATATCAGCTCACTGCTACCTTCTCAAGGGCAATTAGGGATGAGCAAGAAATGCTGGCCTAGCCAGCAAAGTCCATATCCCATGAATACATTTTAAAAATTATTGATCTAAAAGTAACTCAAATAACAACACAATATATTGTTGGTCAATGAAGCTTCTGCAAAGGTGTCCATCCTTAATTTTAAGGCCCAATATTATTCACACACAGATCATCAAAAGTTACAGCATAGAAATAGATTCATCCTATCTACTTTGGTGATTTTTGTTTTCAACAATGACTAAATCACCTAATTTAATCCCCAGTTTTAACATCAACTTCCAGTGTCTATTTTAAACCAACACCCCAAACACTTCCAAGGTCTGAAAAATGTTAAGGTGGAGACTTCACTGGTCTTCATAGCAAGAAGATTTCAGTATAGGAAGAGGGATGTTTTACTGAAATTGTATAAGGTGTTGATCAGGCCACACTGAAGTATTGTGTGCAGTTTTGGTGTATGTATCTGAGGAAGGATATCCTTGCTATAGAAGGAGTAACAGCCAAGATTTACTCAGTTAATTCCTGGGATGACGGGTCTGTCAAATGAGGAGTGACTAATTCGATTAGGATTATATTCACTGCAGTTTAGACGAGTGAGAGGGGATCTCAGAAACTTACCAAAATTCTAATAGGATTTGACAGGTTAGATTCAGAAAGAATGTTCCCAATGGTGGAGGAGTCCAAAACTAGGGGTCATAACTTGAGGATAAAGTGTAAACCTTTCAGAACTGAGATGAGGAGATATTTCTTTACCCAGGGGGTGGCAAATGTGTGGAATTCACTACCACCTAATGTAGTTGAGGGCAAAACATCTGATTTCAAGAAGAAATTAGATATGGTTCTTGGGGCTAAAGGGATCAAGAGATATGGGAGTTAAGGAGAATTTGGGTAGTGGCGGGGGGGGTGGTTTGAAAGCAGGATGTTGAATTCAATGATCAGCCATGGTCAGAATGAATGACAGAGCACGTTCATAGGGCTGAATGACCAACTTCTGCTTCCAGTTTCTATGTTTCAAAGAATGCAACATTTATAGTGCAAAATGAACAAAAATAATTCTTCTTTAGGATTCAAAAATTACTCTGCACATTTTACAAGATAAAAGATGAAGACTTTTAATTAAGTGGATGCTGCATTTAATATTCAGCGGTTATAAACTATCTAGTTTTGAGCAAAGAAAACAGAACGCTCGAGCACTGTGATTTATTATTTTCCAAGAATAATTTATTTCACTGCATACCAAGATATTTCAAACTACAACTTAACTGTTGTGGCCATATTTATATTGCTATAGCATATTGAAATAACGTTGAAGCTACTTTAAAAAACAATGTTACATGATTTAAGTACAGTCTGTTGTTTAATGCTGGTACCAAGTATGAAGAATGCTTACCAATGTGTGCCTTTTCATGTGTTCCCGCCGAGTAAACTTCTTGCCACAGATTTCACAAGGATATGGCCTTTCACCTGTGTGTGAGCGCATGTGCCTCTTCAGGATACATTGATGCATAGCAGAGAAGCTGCAGTATGGACACTTGAACTTCTTTCTTATCACAGTAAATTCGTTAACTGTAAAACGAGAAGCAGTAGTTTTATTTAGTTTTGAATGCACGAGCCAATTTTTTTTCCAGTATGACTAATTTTAACATTGCAACAGGTGGGCAACATCAGAACCAACTGGAGCCTACAGTGCATTTTTTCATTAGCAATAATATTTTGGTTACTCATTTACTTTCAGAGCAAGCTTTCTACTTCAGTTTATAAGATGTTACTGTATTGTTATAAGGTGCTGAGCCATGGATATGGGAATTTATATAGAAACCTTCAATTCCTGCAAGAGGAGAGAAAACAAAAACTGCAGAGTGAAAAACACATCCCAGTTAAATTGGGTGTGAAGTTTCTGTCTTGCAAGATGATGAAAAATACAGAAATAATACACAAAACATGTTGAGGAATGATTTTCAACTCGAGGTTAAAAAAATCATTGGGGTTGGGGGTGGGGGGGGAAGAGAAAGAGAAGAGGAGGAAAAGAGGCCAAACTCTGAACAATCTAACTATTTTTTTCCATGAACTATAGCCTGTTGACCAGAGACATCCTAGCGATTTCATGGGAACCAAGTAACGGAACAAAAGAAAAACTCAGCAAATATGACCTATTCTTCCCGGAACATATGGCTAGACAACCCTGAGCTACTCAACTCAAATGAATTTACGTGAGCATATGCAAGAGGAAAATTACTGCTTGACGTATTGGTGTACAAGGCAGCAGAAGGCTTGCTAATTATGTCCAGATGAGTGATGTAGATATATGACTCGGGATAGTTAGACTAAAATCAGTGCTTTAAAACGACAGCCGTGCTCAATGCAATTAATTTCTGATATCAGGTCACATATCCAGAGTTACACTCATTTTTTACATCATGGGCATAGATGCTAATTACAGATGAACCAATCTTTCCTTCTCAAGTCTTTGAGTGGCAGTATTGATGGATACCAGCTTCGGCTGAAAAAAAACCCAAATTTGATCTCAAGGAGATTCATCATTTTCCTTCAAATTAACCAACTCATCAAGGCTGCTACTACTGAATTGACCGTGAATAGATCTCTTCAACTATTAGGCTATGCAAGATTAAAATGGGAGTTCAGTGTCAATGATTAACATAAAGCTTCTGAAAAATTAAGTTGCACAGTACTGAACAGTTTCTATATTCACGTTGTTTCTGTAAAAGATGATGCAGAAAAGTCACTTCCTTTTGGATTACATAAAACCAATTAAGCTGGAAATTGAGACAAGGTACCATTCCTTAAGCACATTAGCTCAAATATTAAAGGACATCTATTACATGACAGAAATCTTGCATCCTAACACATACATGTTAAAATGAGTTATTTTGACATGGCATCTATTGTACAGACCATAAGTAGCAGTCAATTTATGCATTTCAAAGGTTCCACATACAATAAATGAGATGACCAATGGGTTAATTATTTTAGTGGATTGCAGAAGGAAATGATGGTCAGGACACTGGAAAAATTTAGCCATCTGCATACCAGGTGATCTTTATGGTCCAATTGAAAGGTAGACCATTTAACATCTCGCCCTGCAGCACAACCTCAGAGCTCCATTTAAGTATAGTAAACTTGGTACTCAGTCCAACAATCAGAGGCACAGTGTTGCCCACTGAGCCAGACTGGTATCATGGAATGCATAATTGTGTATTAGAAAGGCTGAAAGTTATAATGTGTAAGAGTGTAGCAGAACTTCAGGAGAAATGCAGCAGTTCAAAATGACATTTGAAGACAATCTGACCATATTGAAGGGATAACTGCAACCAAAACCTATTCGTTACTGGCTTTGATACATTTGAATTGTGTACTTCTAGTTCATCAAAGTGTTTTGTGCATTTGTCTGGAAGTCTCTCCAAGGAACATTAACGTAAACTAGATCCTAACGTGTTCCAATTATGATATTTTAATTTAGGATAAAGAAAGCCTTGAGGGTGTTTTTAAAACTATGCTTACAGTGAGGCTATCAAGTTCTAATGGACAAAGATGTGTAGATTAGATGGATTAGTCATGTTAAATATATTGGGTTACAGGGATAGAGCAGGGGAGGGGGCCTGGGTAAAATACTCTGTCAGAGAACTGGAGCAGACTTACGGACCGCTTGGTCTTTTCTACACTGTGGGGATTCTACGATAACAATTATTACATCAAGCATGTAGCTTTAATTTCAATGCTTCATTTTGACTGTAAACAATACATAGATAATAAGCGGTCAAAGTATTCTTTTCTATCCAGAAATCCAATTCCCATTTACCAGAACCAGTTACTAGCAATTTTAGGAACTTATAGGGTGTGGTGTCCGTGGGAGAGGATTATACTTAGGATAAAGCTAGTGTGGATAGATGACAGATTCATCTAGAGATGCAAGCAATGAGGAGAAAAGGCATCAACTACCAAACATGGGGAGGACTGAGAAGTATATGAATAGTTAAACTAAAATTGCAACCCTCCATTCCAGACAAATGTCACAGCATTCACTCCACACACAAAACCTGTATCATGATAAAATCTGTAAAAAATTCAGAAAATGAAGATTGTTGCCAGAATTGATTATACGAGTCCTTAAAAAGACAATAAATATGGCAGCATACTTCATTTGTGAAACAGAATCAATGCTAAAATTAAATTTCCTTTCTATTGCAGGTTGTTGGCTTACACAGTTGAACTAGGACTACACTACAATAGTCCCAACACACATACTGACTCAATAACTATAATTTATTATAAGACATTGCAATAAGTGCTGTAGACATACACTAAATTTCAATACTGTAAATTTAAACTGCAGAAGCATTTTATAATTGCTTCAGTAACAGTGAAATTGGGAGATACTTTTACACCAGACATATCAACTGTGAATCTTATGAGACTAAAGCAAGACAGAAGAAAAAAGTACAAATCTGCCACATTTCGTAGACAACATGGGGTGGCACAGTGGCAAGCACTGTTACCTCAGTGCCAGGGAACCAGGTTCAGTTCCGACCTTGAGTCACTGTCTGTGTGGAGTTTGCAAGTACTCTCCATGTCTGCGTGAATTTCCTACGGGGGGTCTGGTTTCCTCCCATAGTCCTATGGCATGCAGATTAGGTAGCTTGGCCATTTCGATTGGCCCTGAGTGTCAGGGGGGTTAGCAAGGTTATAACATGGAGTTACAGGGATAGGGCCTGAGTGAGACTGTAGTCAGTGCCGACTCAATGGGCTCAATCTGCGCTGTAGGGATTCTATGATTACTAAGTGGCTGGATTAATTAATTCCTGATTCTATCATTAAACAATAAGTATCAATGTATTATTTTGCAATTGTTACTACACTAACAAAAAATAATTAATCAGATATCTAAAATACGTGACAGATCACTTAAAGGTGTTGCATCCTCTGGTAAACCTGCCAAGGGATTAAGATTCAATTTAAATTCATATACATTTAAAAAGGTGCAAACACTTTAATTTGATTAGGTGTCTATTATGTAAAAAAATTGATTAGATGTCTATTAATTTGCACCACTTCCATGCCATGTTATTCTGCATCCACTTCACATGCTCAATTAAACATTCTAAAATACTGCATCCATTAACTTTTCACAGAAATGTAAAATGGCTTCTTTACTAATTCTGTCTTAAGCAGTCGTCTCCAAACTGTCAAAATACCTCCTATTCATACAAGACATTTCTCAACTTGCCAGCAGGAAAACAAGAGCAAGTGGCCAAAATCAGGGTTACTATTTTACAAACGTTTCATAAATATTCAAATAAACTTATTGTAACTAAAAGAAAGTTTGCTATGTGCTTCATTTTATAACTTATTAGGAATTAGTAACTTATTGGAATTTATCAGTACATAATTTTACTCAAGCTACTAGGTTATACAGATACCAAAGAACGCAAGAAAAATTGAAGTAATCAATTTTGTTTTATTTGTAGTTTTATTTACAGAAAATCATCTGAAGAACTTAGCAACATTTCAAACTGAAATGGCCAATCAAATGAAACATTGGTGGAATGAAGTTTATTTATTAGTGTCACAAGTAGGCTGACATCAACACTGCAATTAAGTTACTGTGAAAATCCCCTACTCTCCACACTCTGATGCCTGTTTGAGTACACTGAGGGAGAATTTAGTATGTCCAAATCGGCACATGTTCCAGACTGTAGGAGGAAACCAGAGCACCTGCACGAAACCACAGAGACACAGGGAGAATGCGGAGACTCCACACAGACAGTAACCCAAGCCGGGAATTGAACCCGGGTCCCTGGCACTGTTATGCAGCAGCGTTAACCACTGTACCACCAAAAAGTTAAATCTGGTTCAGAAAAAATTTCAAAATTCCACTCAAGTTGACTGGATAGTACTGAAATTCACCTTCAAATATAAGTAACCACCAGTTAAAAGCCATTAAGCTTGTAAAATCCGTCAATTTTATTAAGTATAAGTTACACTATTCTTCATACTTGATCCTTTTGATCATTTCGTCTAGACCGCTACATAGTTTTCCATAGTTCTCTCAATGTAGGCTTTAATCTTGAATGCAAGATAACTTTTAAAATACTAACACTATCCAACTTCAACACAAATGTACCATAGCAGCCTTTCCCAATCATTAGGGGACCAGTCGGAGTAAACAAATGCAAATAAACCAGAGTTACAAAAGCACTGATATTTCTTAGAGAAGGGAACATTCGTTTGGTAAAACAATAAACAGCATTTTGCTACAGCAGGACGTCACGCATCATATACAACTAAATTAATTGCTCAAATAAAAATTGAGGCATAACATGATATATGTGCAAGCAGATAATGTAGTGGGCATCTAGAAAAATTGCTCATGGTGCGTCCTTAAATTGAGAGTTAAGTACAGAGAAAGAAAAAGGTGAACAACAGAGAAGGATAAATGAGAGTGAATTAAGAGGCAAATAAGGTACAGAAAAAAAAATATAAAGAGAATGAAAGAAAGGCTAGGAAAAGGAAAAGAGGCAGAGGAAAATAAAATAGAAAAGGGCTTTTTATTGAAAATCGCCAATTAATTTCAGGTAGGAATGAGATTGAACACTTTAAACTGCTTTCACACCAGAATAGAAGTTGAGAGGGTGTTAATGCAACACCAGTTTTCAAAAAGTTACTTACTCTGAGACTAACATTGCAAAGTTTAATCAGTACTGTCATTTGTGAAAATCCACGATTTCTTAAAAGGCAATGGGAAACCTATGAGTGAGATGCTAATTGTGCAAAGTGAAGGGCAGAGCAGCACAAATTCACCAGATATTTCTGGAGATTCAGAACTCAGTTATCTTTCAATCGCCATGAATGTGCTGGCTAGTTTGCTCAATAATGATGACATGCATCATTAATATGACATTACTTTCCTACCAAGATCCAACCCAATGTGTCAACTTCTCACAAGTGGTTCTGTCTTGAGGACAAAATTTTACAACCCGATCATTCCAAGAGGAGCAGTAAAATTTCACTGTGTAAATACCTGAACATTTCTCCAATCCTCGCAAAAGGGCGAAATATACTAACTTCATTTGTTTGTACAGCTGCTTACTGGAAAGTAACAGAATAGAAAAGCATTTTGCAGAATAGACCATACACCTGGTGCCAATCTTCACAATCCCTACTAATAACTTAGAAGATCAAAATACCAGGATGCAAATAATTCCTGATTCCCAACAGTTAAAAAAGATTCAGAATACCAAACTTACAGGAACAAACCAATTGACTAGATTCTGAACCATCATTATTTGGTAGATTAATGACAACATAATGCATACTAGATGGAGACATCAGTAACTGCAAGAATTACACAGGGGATTTTAAAAGAAATCTCCATCTTCACAAGCACTTCTCACCACACCACGATATATGTGCTAGCAGTAATAAAAGCAAAGCAGCAGATTTACCTCTGCCCTGATAATGGTTTGAGGGATCAAAAAGCAAACAATAAATCATTTCACCAGTAACAATACACTTGTGTATTTCCCTCAAGCAACTGCATAATGCATACATTCTTGCACAAATAATTTAACAGCTTTTCCTCAGTAAAGTCCTTAACTGCTAGCAAATCACTTCCAATGGTTTAAGCTGGTTTATTTATTAAGCAGCTCAGCAATAGAGACCAGAGATTCCCAAGCAATTCCCTTCCTAAGTTGTTAGCTGATCTTCTGTGGGATGGGTACAGAAGTGCCATAATAGGCCTCTGAATCCCAGGGTTGGAACCAGAGCAAAAAAAAAGCTACTTGTAATTGCCATTTAGTGTCCCTTACCCAGAATGAATGAGAGGTAGCAATGTGCCATAAAAAAAGCCTGGCTTTATTCCATGCCTTTCCTGGTCAGAGAGTATCAACCCCAACTCACTCGACACACTGCTCCAGGGTTGAACTGATGAGTCTTACTCACAGGTATTCTTGTCACTTAGACAAGAATACCCCACCTTAGATCATAGAACCCTACAGTGCAGAAAAAGGCCCTTTGGCCTACTGAGTCTGCACCGAACACAATCCCACCCAGGACCTACCCCAAATCCCTACATATTATACCCACTAATCACACTAACCTACGCATCCCTAGACACGAAGGGGCAATTTCTTAGCATGGCCAATCAACCTAACCCACACATCTTTTGGGCTGTGGGAGGAAACCGGAGTACCCGGAGGAAACCCACGCAGACATGAGGAGAACGTGCAAGCTCCATACAGACAGTGACCCGAGCTGGGAATCGAACTCAGGACCCTGGAGCTGTGAAGCAGCAGTGCTAACCAATGTGCTACCATGCCGCCCACTGGACCTTCTATTGGAACATTTAACAACTGATGCAATCTAACTCATTTCTCCTTTTAAGAGTGTAAAACCTCTTTCTCTGATAAAAGGTAATGAAAAATCCAACCATCACCTATAAAAGGCAAATCGCCAATCAGCTTATATTTGGACAAAGGAAAATGGTTATGGTAGGACATAAGAATATAAGAAATAGGAGCAGGAATAGGCCATCCAGCCCTTCGAGCCTGCCCCGCCATTCAATAAGATCATGGCTGATCTGTCGTGGCTCAGTTCCACTTTCCCGCCCTCTCCCCATAACGCTTAATCCCCTCTCTTATCAAAAACCCATCAACCCGCGTCTTAAAAATATGTAGCGAGGCAGCCTCCACCACTTCAACGGGCAGAGAATTCCAGAGATTCACCACCCTTTGAGTGAAGAAGTTCTTCCTCAACTCCGTTCTAAACCGCCCCCCCCCCTTTATCTTGAGGCAGTGCCCCCTAGTCCTTCTGTCTTTTTTGAGCGGGAAGAGTCTCTCCACCTCTATCCTATCCATCCCATTCATCATCTTATACGTCTCAATGAGATCTCCCCTCATTCTTCTAAACTCTAACGAGTACAAGCCTAGTTTATTCAACCTCTCCTCATAGCTCAACCCCCTCAACTCCGGTATCAGCCTAGTAAACCTCCTCTGCACTCCCTCCAAGGCCAAAATATCTTTGCGCAGGTGCGGCGCCCAAAACTGCACACAGTACTCCAGCTGCGGCCTCACCAATGCCCTATACAGCTGCAGCAAGACCTCCCTACTTTTATATTCAATAGGGCAATCTCTCAGCACCAGAATGTCGCTACAAGAGTTCCAAAGGATAATGCCTTAACCAAAACCATCTTTAGCTGGTTCATCAATGACCTTCCCTCTATCATAAGGTCAGAAGTGTCTATGTTTGTTGATGATTGCACAATGTTCAGTACGATTCACAACTCCCCAGATACAGGGAAGCAGGCCATGTTCAAATGCAGCAAGACCGAGACAATATTCAGGATTCAACTGATAAGTGGTAGGTAATATTCGCCTTACACAAGTGCCAGGCAATGTCCACCTCCAATAAGGGGAAATCGAACCATCGCCCCCTTGACATGTGCCATTACCATCAGTGTATCACGCACTATCAACATCTTGGGAATCATCACTGACCAGAAACTTAATTGAATCAGTGAAATAAATATTGTGGCTCTAAAAGTAGATCATCAGTCAGGAATCCTGCGGTAAGTAACTTATCTCCTGACTGCCCAACCCTGTCCACCATCTACATGGCGCAAGTCAGGAATGTGATGAATTCTCTCCACTTGCCTGGATGAGCGCAACTCCAGCAAATCAACAACATCCAGAAACAAATTAATCTACTAGATCAGCACCCTATTGTCTTATAAATATTCATTCTTACTACCACTGATACGAAGTGGCAGCAATGTGCACCACATTCAAGATCATTGCAGCAACTCACAACTTCCATTGACAACTGACCAACCCCATGACATGCCAGCTGGAAGGACAAAGGCAGCAGATGCATGGGAACACCATCACTTTTAAGCTCACCTCCAAGCCACACACCATCCTAACTTGTAAATATATTACTGTTCCTTCACTGTAACTGGGTCAAAGCACTGGACCTGCACCAGAACAGTAGTGGTTCAAGAAGGCGACTCACCTCCGCCCTCTGAGGGGCAATTCGAGATGGGCAGCAAATGTTGGCCTTGCTAACTCACCCCAAAGAAGAATCAACAAGCTTGAGTTACCCTTCATGCTCCAAGGTGCGAAATTACTGCTGCAATATTACTCTTCAAAACAACTCAACATACAACAATAGCCAGCTCGCATTAACTAACCATTTATTTAGACAAATAACAAGCTGGCAGTATTTATAAACCACTGATAGAACCAAGAAAGGGATGGGCAGTAAAAAAAAACCAAGAAACTATTCCCGAACAAACACAGCTCAGACGAATAACGTTTGATACACCATGATTTTGCAAAAGTATACTGGTGATTCAATTGTAGGCATTGACTGCCAAAACTTAAAAACTGTATTCTGAAGCTTACGGTTAGTTTTGTGAAGGAGTTGGCAGCCAAGGAAAGGTTCCTGGATAAATGCAATGTACAGGAAATGTTGGGGATTGCGGCGGGGGGGCGGGGGGGGGATCGTCTTTTTTTTGAAAGGTTGCGAGGGGGCAGGGCTACAAAATTAACCTAAAACAGATCCAATAAACTAAACATGGGAAGTTGGTAACTAATTTTTATTAATATAGCCTTTAGGATTGCATTTCCACTTATGATACAAGCAGGAAGTTGTACCCAAAATACACTCTAAATTGCACTGCTAGGTAAGGCTGCAACTCAAGGTTCTGCTAAAAGACATTTGCATAATCAAAGAAAATCTTCCATAAAGCTGCACAGATAGTAAAATAGAACGTAATTGTTTATTTTCTTCCATTAAAACTCTATAATGGTAACTTGGCAAGGTTCGGTTCGTACAACTGAATGGGTTTATCACAAAAGTAGTATCCAGCAATCCCATCTGTAAAGATGTTAAAAAAAGACACTGAATATTACTTTCAATCCTGCTTTAAATTCCCTGATCTCTTGCAGATTCAGTTTCTGTTAAAAGGAACAAAAATTCTAATCCTCTCTTTAGCAAATTGACTAATACAAGTTAATATACGGCTCTTTTAACCATACACTTCCAAAATCAAACGTGTTTTAAATCTGAACCAACTTTGTCCTTTTCAGGTGTTCATGCCCATTTCAAACTCAGGTGAATCCTACAAAACACAAAAGCACAAACTTTTGCACCGCGATATCCTCACTGAATATACATACGTGACCCAATACAGTAAACATGTTAACTTTCACAACTTATTTTAAAAACAGTTAACAGAGACAGCTGCAGTACATCCATGGCTGCAAAGGAATGAAGTAACTTTGGATAAAGGTACTCCAAGACTGTGTCTTTCGAAGCTCACTAGTGATTGGGGTTTATGAAGTTTAAATCTATGTTCTTAGTAACTTGAATACATCTCAAGTTGCTGATGCTCACAGTTCTTGACACTGTGATTCCAGTTTTATTGCAGCAGTAAGTTAGCAGTGCTACAAAGATGGCCTTTCCCAAACACCATGTCCTCAAAATGCAGAGAGGAAAACTCATTTAAAAACAAGCTTAAGGATACATTGCTTAGACTCAGGGGATGTATATGACCCAAAGGTCAAAGGTTTGGATAGACCAGCATTGCATCATGAAATTCATTTCAAAAGACATATGAGAAGTCTGGATAATATTAATAGCCTTATGGATTGAATTAATTTATTCATTTAGGAGCAAATATAGGGACATAGGAAATAGGAGCAGACCACCTGGCCCCCAAGCCCACTGTGCCAGTGAGATATGGCCAATCCTCTACCTCAACTCCACCTTTCGCATATCCCTTAGTGTCAAATTTTAATTCAATCACTATCTATAATTCAAATCATTCTTATTTTTAAATATACTCATTGACCAAGCATCAGTAGCTCTTTTGGGTAGCAAATTCCAAAGGTTGACCATTCTCTGAAGAAATTCCTCCTCTCTTCAGTTCCATACAACCTACCCCTTAATGTATGACCCCACCCCTGCCACCGGTGAAGGGAAACATCCCTCATACATCTACCTTGTCAATCACTTCAACAACTTTATGCATTTCACTGAGATCACCTTTTAATCGTCTAAACTCTGGAAAAAATAGGCCTGGTCTTCTCAATTTCTGGAGAGCTAAAGACGAAGGAAACAAATCTATATTTATTGTGCCATTCAAAAACCTCGGTGTTCCAAAGCACCACATGAGCTAAGAAAACAAATGCTATTTAATTGATTTTTCTCAGTCAAACTAATGGAAGGGAGGTTAAAATATTTTCTAGGTCCTCCAAGTTAAAAAAAATCTTTGCTCAGAACAAGATTAAATAAAAATTCTGCAAAGAGTACAGTAACATGCCTTCTGCAACCACAAGGAAGCGGTGGCAGTGACAATGGATTTTGATTTCGGCCTGCATCAAAAGGACGGATGCACAGATACTTAAGTTCATCAGTGTTAGTGAGTCAGCATTATCCTTGGCTTTTCAACTTGTCGTAAGCCAAAATTTCCAATCGTAGCAATGCACTAAACGCAGCATTAACGCACAACTTAAACAGTACTATTATCAACACAAATGTTGAAATATCAATAGGAGGGAGCCAAATCCTGATAAAATACTAGCAAGTGGTTACAATTGGTTTTCCTGTTCTTCAACTGAAAGGGACAATTCACTCTGGACAAAAATAGGAACGCAGCACACTTCATTGGTTGGTGGTATCTAAATTTTATTGAAATTAAAGCAATTGAAAACAATATGATCAAATACATCAGTGCACTAGAGAGCAACATATTTGCTATTTCTATAAAAATAAAGGTAATACATCATCACATCTTTTGTCAAGATGTGCAGAGAATTCCATAATATACATGAATCTACAGTTGAGTGACATGGAACAGTTACAAATAACCCCTATTTTCCTGTCTTGAACAAATCAAGTGCAGAGCCATAGGTAAAGCGGTCTCCAGTTCACATCAAGATAAACACTGCAATTATTGTAGTTAAAAACATGGCTAAAATGTACAAACAGAATCTAGTTCACAATTTAAAAAGCAGGATGTTAACATAAGCAATTCTAGAAAACATACGAGCCAACATTAAATTTACAAAACATAAACTCAATAAGAAACACTCAATGAACGCAACAATTGTAAACATATTTAGCACGTTCAAAGTAAACTACTGTTTTGAGATTATATTGTTTGGGTAGCCCAAAAAATTACTTTTCAGTATAATGAATTGAAAGACGAAAGCTCAGCCTTTTCTTTGGTGGCACGAGATAGAGGCCAGAGCTTCCTAGCAGAAATAAAAATGAATTTCATCTCCTAGCACATGGACAAAAGAGTCTGCACTCATTCTGTCACTGCAGTGATAGGAAAATCGACATAATGGATACAGGAGAATTTTCTGAAGGTCAAAGAAGCTAATGCTGATCTTTTCAAGAGTAAAAACTGTGATTTTGGATTAATAAATAGCTAGAAGTCCACTTACATGGGATCAACATTCTTCAAATAATGTACTTCTGTGTGAAGAATTTGAATACATAATACATCTACAGTCAGTTTAAATTTACAACTTGTTCTTGCATATATTGTAATCTTTGAGTCAGGAACTCCTGTAAAGTCTCGTTAATTTTGCATAACCTAAATATGCATCACTGAGATCAAAAGTGAACATTTCAGAAATACATCACTTTTAGTCCAAAATCTCTCATTTCAACAAACTAAATTTTAAGAAACTAAACAACTATGCCGACCAAGCTGGTTCCTGTAAGGGATGCAGCTCATGTGGTCAAGTTCAGGTGCTTGCCACCCATATCAAAAATGGCTTCTATTTCCAAAAGAATTTGAAGACAGCTGTGGTGCTGTTAGACCACTTGGCTGCCTATGAGCGTGTGGCGTGCTGGTCTGCTCCTAAAGCTATCTTGATGCTTCCAACCTGATTCAGGACAAGTGAAACACTCCTTCACAGACAAATTAGAATCCACCACAGACAAAGGAGAAGTGCATGAAGACTGGCCAACGGGACTCAGTACTAACTCCCACGCTATTCAACATACAGACAAATGACCTGCCAACAACCACTTCCCATAACTTCATCTATGCTGATGATAACATGCCATCCAAGCCCTATCCTCTGCACCCGAGACCAGGTCCTTAACGAATGTTGCAAAGTTGACATCCTATAAGCACATGGTATCTTGCACCGAATCCCTTTAAACCCATACCCAGTGCACTCCACCTCCATAATGTCAGCTCCGGACAGAATTGTATATCTACATGGATGGTCAGAGACTATGGTACAACCCCAATCCAATATACTTCAAAGTCACTCTAAAAAGGACTCTGTCCTTCTAGAAACATCTGAAGAAAACTGCAACAGGTCAAAACCAGAAACTACATGCAGTGCAAATGCCACACCACGTCAGACCTCAGCTCTTGTCCCATCATACTCTGCAGCAGAGGACAGTGCAGCTGTCTGGAACGGGTCATTACAAACATTTTGTTGGTATTCAATTGAGTGTCAACAAGATTAACATCGGAATTAGGAGTAGTAGGCAATTCAGCCCCTTCAAGCCCACTCCGTCATTTAACATAATCATGGCCGATCTTATCATAGTCTCAACACTTCCTGCCTGCTCTTTTATCCCGCTTTTCATTGGAAACATCACTTTCTTGAATCTGCTGACCAATCTTGCCTCCACGATACTCTGGGGCAGTGAATTCCACAGACACACAACCCTCAGAAATAGTTTCTCCTTATCTCAGTTTTGAACCTACCAAGCTCACTCTATATCTAAGGCCCCTTGTTCAAGACTGTCCCACAACAATGAACACCCCTGTCCATCTTATCACTTATCATTTTATATACCTCAAATCAGATCCAGCAAATACAAAGCCAAGCTATTCAAGCACACCTCGTACACCTTCTGATTCAGGCACTTCACTCAGAGGGTGGTGGGTGAATGGACTCGGCTGCTGTCGGTGGTGGAGGAGGTGAACTCATTGGGGTCTTTTAAGAGACTTCTGGATGAGTCCATGGGATTTAATGGGATTGAGGGTTATAGGTAGGCCTAGTAGGTAGGGATATGATCAGCACAACTTGTGGGCCGAAGGGCCTGTTTGTGCTATAGCTTTCTATGTTCTAACGGCCCTTTCATCCCTGGAATCAATCTGGTGAACTTCCTCTGAACTATCTCCTTCCTCAAGGTAAAAGACAAAAACTGGACACAATACTCCAGATGTGGTCCATTTGTCCTTTTTTTTTTACATGCTGCACCTGCATATCCACTTTCTGATTCAGGCACAAGGACGCCCAGATTCCTCTACATCGACGCATTTTGAATCATTTTCTATTTAAATAAGAATTTGTTCTTTTATTTTTCCCAGCCAAAATGGGTAACCTCTCATTTATCCACATTAAACTCCATCTGCCAGATTCTTAAGTCTATCTCATCTTTCTCATCTATTTTAATATTGTCCACACATTTTGCTCTGCTATATTCTGTCCCTGCTTGCAGATCCATTCAAATAGATTGTAAATAATTGAGGTCTGAGAACTGAACCCTGCGGAATCTCACTAGTTAGAGAAGGACCTATTCGTCCCAACCTTCTGTTTTCTGTCCATTGGCCAATCCTCTATCCAAGCCAAATTCTATCCCCAACCCCCTGGGATCTAACCTTCTGGATCAGTCAAATGCTTTCTGGAAATTGAGACATACCACATCCACAGGATCACTTATCCACCTTCTGATTATATCCTCAAAGAATTCCAACAAGTTTGTTAAGCACAACTAGGACTTCACAAAACTGTGCTGACACTGGTAAATTGAGCTTAGTTTTTCCAATGTTCTGTTATCTCCTCAATGATCCATTCCAGCAGTTTCCTCATCACTGATGTCAAACTAACTGGTATATAGTTTCCCACTTTTTGCCTCACTCCTTTGAGTGTGTGTCACATTAACCTCCTTCCAATCTACTGGTACCTTTTCATAATCCAGGGAATTTTGAAATAGTGGCACAGTGGCAAGAAATGCTGTCCCCCAGTGCCTGAGACCCATCTTCAATTCCAGCATCGGGTCACTATCTGCTTGGAGTTGGCACATTCTCCCTGTGTCTGGATGGGTTTCGTCCACAGTCCAAAGATGTTCGGGTTCAGTTGATTGGCTATGCTGAATCGCCTCTTATTGTTCCAAGATGTGGAGATTCGGGGGATTAGCAGGATAAATACATGGGGTTACTGGGTTCGGGGCTGGGTGCAACTGTCGTTGGTGCAGGCTCGATGGGCCAAATGGCGTCGTTCTACCCTGTAGGGACTCTATGATCATAATCCACGATCTCTGCTGCCACCTCCTTTAATACCTTAAAGTGCAAGCCATCAGGTGCTGGGGACATATCTGCCTTTAATCCTGTCAGTTTATTTAATTCTCCCTAATTCTAACCATTTCACAGAGTTCCTCTGTAGTAACTGCAGTTTTTGGGGAAAAAAAATTATGTTCCACTGTGAAAACAGACAAAATATTGGTTCAGTTTTGAGTTTCCCATTGTTACCTCGGCATCATCGTCTTTGAAAGGGCAAACACACTTTCACCATTCTCTTCCTGTAGAAGCTTTTGTATCAGTGCTTATGTTTTCTGCTAGTTTCCTTCCATAGTTCACCTTAGCTGTTTTGATTTTGCTTTTAGTAATCCTTTATTGGCGTTTAAAATTTTCCCAATCTTCCAGACTACCATGAACCTTTGCAGTATGATAATGCTCTCATTTTTGCCTTTATGTTATTCTTATCTTCCTTATGAAGCCATGGATGATTTTTCATCTTGTTACAATTCCTCTTCCTCTCAGAAATATACTTCAATTGAAAGGTATTTAGTATCTCCCTAAACATTTGCCACTTTTCTTCAACTCCCTGCCTTTGAATATTTTTGCCCAGTCCACTACGGTCAACTCCTTCCTCAGGCCTGTATGATCACCTTTGCCCAATTTTAACACTCCAGTATGCAACTCCATCTAAGAGGATCCTTAACTACAAGACCATTTATCAAAATGCAATTCATGTCATAACTGGAACTCTCACTCAACACCCCTCCTCACCTTCTTGCAAATATCACGCCCCCACGTATCTGCCAAAAACCTAAAAGCTGGTTGAAAACATCTGCGATGCACCTCACTTCAAATCCACCTATTACAAATCCACCTTCCATCATGGCATCCCATTTGGAATAATCGTCTTGAATAAGGTCTATCAGCAGACAACCTTTGTACCAATGAATGGGAAATCACTCATAAGTTGCCCATGACAAAATGCCACCTGTCAAATGGTTCTTCCACAGCGAGAATGGTCCTTGCTGAACAGTCAAGGTCCCTGTGCTGCCAACCTCGACTGCTGGGGCTGCAATACAAAACCCTTACACACTTGTGGAGAGACACACAAACAATGCTGTACATGAACGAAGAATGTCCCTTCTATAGGCTTAAGTAGCAGACTAATCATCTTAAGTTCAGCTAATGAGGAAGCAACTGCTTGGCTCTGAGGATTTGCATTTTCCGAATAAATAAAAAGTATATAGGGTTTTGCACAACATTTAATGTAAAATATGTATCCATTTCTAGCCAGTATACTCATCCATACTTTAAAAAGTGCCTAGTAATCTAAAAGAGTAACTTTGCTCTGCAAAGTCAACGTGCTACAAGTGCAAAGAGTGCACTGCACAGTGGGAAAAGAATAGTCTATTTCTATTAGTAAGATTTGAAAAGGCATGATTAGGTGCACCGAGTAACAAAATATAACATTCTCTGTACACACGTTGAGGATTTCGCAAAGTGTTTATTAGGCAAGAGGAGTAATGCAGGAGCTAAATCTAAATTGATATACTGGAAATTATTCTGACAATTCGATTTCACTAGGCTGTGAAGTGGAGAGCTGCTGGATGGTGCCAAGCACTGGTGCATCATCATAACATTCAAGCTGCTCCTCAATTTTTAGGGCATCGTTATCTAAAAGTTGGTCAGGAAGTTCAACGTCTACCTGGGTACTATCCTGATAGCAAATTCTCATGTGATTCATTAGGTTTTTCTGTATACCAAAACTCTTTCCACAGTTACTACACACAAAAGCACGCTCACATGAATGTACAGATGCTATGTGACGGTTTAGATCAGTTCTATCACGAAAAGATTTCAGGCAAAATGAACAGTGCAGGTTTTTGCGTTTGCAGTGGACAGTTTTTTCATGACGTTCAGCATTTGACTTCAATGTGAAGCTGGCAGGGCACCTTGGGCATTTGTATCGCAAAGCTTGCCCAGGAAACACAAACAAGCCTGTGGTTGCAAGGATTGGCCTTGCATAATCAGAAGTATCAACAGGCAGCATCGTTAATGCATGTCGATACTCATGCTCTCTATGTTTTTCAGGGTTGTTAAACCCTAACTTGCAGAATCTACATGTCAGCTCATCTTGATGCCAATTTGTGACTTGGAATGGAGAACTGGAATCCTTTAAAACTTTGTCTGGAATGAAGCTGGTCCCCATTTTTGGATCTTCATCTTTCAAGAAATCTGTTGCAATGTTGACATCAAGGCCTTAGAGAAGGAAATCCATGCATTAGATTTCAGCAATGTTTCCAAGGGGAACAAAATCATGCAATCTTAAAAACAGTGCTGGCTTTACCTGCATTGGCACTTTCATACGCCTTTGACGTGGTCAGGATTCCCTCTGTACTATCTACCTTGATCTGAAATTGCAAAATGGCACAAATTAACAAATGATGATTTTTATTTCTGAAAATTAATACATAAATATAATACTGTTTAAAATAATTTGAATGTTTTTAATTGCAACCTTTACAGGTGTTTAATAATAGAAGGTAAAGTGTTTACATAGAGCTAAAATTCCTTCAATATATACTAATTAAAAGACCCCCCTTCTTGATTGATTTACATTTTAACAATCCTTTATCCTTTACATGTCTTTGAATGGCTCACAGAACGGCCTTGGATTCTTACCTGTGATGGCGAGTCAGTTGGTTTGTGTGACATTTGTTCAGGCAAAGTTTCATCACATTGCAACATCCTAGGCATCCTAGGACTCTGTTCTGGAAATTGGGAAGTCAGTGGAGACAAATCTCTTGGTTGGAAATCATGTGCATCTTCTGCATGATTCAAGTTATTTCCAGGCCCTGAGGAACACAGGAAACGAGTCTCACCCACGTAAACTAGCACCAGCTGGCTTTCGACAAAAAAGAAACTCACTGAAGTAAAGTGTCTTTCTGTTTCTCTTCTGGCAGTAAGAGGAAAAGAGGTCCTCAAGTTTGAAAAGAATTGCATGGAGTTTCAAAAAAAAAACTAAGTGTCTTAAAATAATCAAGGTGTTCAAGGTTATTTCTTTGAACGAACAAAGCATACTAAATTCTTGCTCACGTTGAAGAACACAAATTGGCAAGTTCAATTTACCAATACAGTCGAAAATACAAACTATTCTCACAACAACATAAGTGAATTACTGAAGTTATACATTAATGATGATCAATAATTGAAGTCAACTGTGTATTCCAGTAATTTTAATGTAGAAACCCTGCTCAGGCAAAGATAGCTCACTTCACCTTCCTATGAAGATTGCTTTCAGTCAGTGTTTAAATGGTATCAAACAACCATACTTCATCTTCATGATATCAGCACATTAGTTACGAAAATGCATAAAGTTCTAAACCATTACTGGATTGTAAATAAAATATTCAGCTTTGTGACTTTAACTATCAAATAAATATTGTAGTGAATGAAAACACAACAAGTGTTTTCTTGTTGTGTTTTCAAACTCATCATCAACCTGCACATAGTTAAATAGTTCAAATCTTTTCAACTGTTACTATATTCTTGACATAAAAATAAGGCATTCCTGAAAAACCAGACAGAACAAATCTTGAACACTAATTCACCTTCAAGATGCAAATTGCTCAGCTTACAAAAAATTGTGGCAGATTCGTTTTTAAAAGGAAAACTCTGGTTCAACAAAATGGTCTGACACATACAAGACATTTTGGCCATAAGAATGCATGTAGTAAAATTTGCGGTTTGAAATTGTTGCTTAACTGCAAGGTTTAAAGCCACAGCTTCTACACCCAAAATCAGAAAATATTTCCAAACTAGAATATAGTACAAAATCTCTTTGGACTTTTATCACTTGCAAACTCTCAGGTGTTACTTGAATAAAAAGGACCAACTGGGTAAACCTAGCTTATCACAGCTAAAAGAACAAGCTCTGAACTAGTTCCAGTTTCAAAATAGTTTACCCCCAGAGGACTTCTTGGCAACCGACAATACTTCCATTAACACAGGTCCAATGCAAACACATTATACAGTGCTAGGCCCACTGCAGAAGAGCATCACGTACTCAGCTGAGATGCTAATATCACAGAAATGCTTCCTCTAAATTTCTCAGATCTTTTGTTAAGATAATAAGGTTCATTTTTAAATGACAAATTTTTGAACAGTTCTTGTGGATTTTAAGTTACTGAAACATGGGTATTGGGGTGTTTCAGGCAAAATGCTGAAGTTACAGAACCTAAAACCTTTTTTTGCTTTCTAAGTTAATACGATACATAGTTCAATTTATGTTGATGCCATACTGCTAATATGTTTCATGTTAGATGTAAATAACCTAAAATAAATTTAATAGATTATAATCCAAAAAAATTGAAATATTCTAGTTCTAAACAATTATTTCACTTGGTAATCACATGCAACAATATCACTTACCTGCTCACGGTGTCAATCCTGAGGTGTGTACTTGAAAAAGTAATCACATTCATGGATTACTTTTGTATTAATCTAAATTCAATACTTGAAGGTAAAATTTAGATTAGCAAGAAAATCCTTGCTCAATTTATTTAGCAGATGCATCAATAAAGATTAAAGATGAATTTAACGAGTTGTCTTCCTTCCATTACCTCAATTGTGCATCCTGCATGTTCTAATCCTCAGGCTAGTTGTCTCATTTTGCCAGGCCAAAAACTGTTACTGAAACTATTTCACAAACTTACTGCCAACCAGCTCGGCATAGAAAAAGTTCTCGGTGCCTTTTAATTCCTAATCTTACCAATTTATTTGGCCCACTATATACCATTTTAAAGCTTCCTGTTGCAGACTGTTAAGTTTGGCTAAACGCAAACTGAATGAACCACTACATACACTGCTGTAGATGTTGCTTTTCAAGAAATCAAACCAGTTTCAGGTGGTTGTTCGTCAAAGAACAGTACAATTGCGTAAACCAAAACAGTCAATGCTTGTGAACAACATGTCATCTTTTAACACAGTACTAAAGGCTTAACCAAATCTGCCTGCACTGTTCCAAACGCTGACACTGTCACAGTCATGGCGCATCTGCCATAAAAATGAAGTCACTTGTTGAGAAAATGCCTGCCCATTAAAAGATGGTGGTGCTAAAATGATTTGAGGTGAAAATATGAGATTTTCCTGATGGTAACTGCATTTGGCAACACTTAAAGGGCTTAGTAACCAAAGACGAAGTCACTAACTTAAGAATTAGTTTCTCCCCCATTTAGTCACCTAAAATAGAACACAATTTACCAGCTGAAGGATAGTATACTCGTGCTCCTAGAGGAATATTCTCTCACAATGCTAGCAAATACCTTTAATTAGTTGGATTTTGTTTTGGTCTGTTTTTCCATAATAGATCTGGTAATCAGGCAGAGAATGCCAATGCCAGAGGCATTTGTTCGCAGCTGACTTTCAAAAAAGATCAAATAAAGATAATTTATACATTTTAATGTTAGCATAGTTGCTGCACATAACACTGAACTCCAACAATGAGGAAGAACCTTCCACCCATCATTTCTCTTTACAGATGACAATGGACTCCTGCATTTCTAGCAATTTTTAATCTTTTCCGGCACATATGACAAACTTTCTTCATGCACACTGGCTTTCAACTGAAGTGTTTTCCCTCACTAACAACTCAACTCCATTCCTAAATGTGTATTTGACACATTTAGTTTAATATTGAACTGTGAGATTCACGAATGTTTCTAATTTTGTTGAATTGGCATTTGTTTAAAAACCTGCAGCTGTTGACCAAGCAAAATAAATCATTCATCTCAAATGTTTTCCAGTGATTAGAAGTATTGATTTACAGAAGTACTTATGCCACATTTATTGATCAAGATTAGCAGCTCGAGTTTAGCTTCTGGCCATGCAGCACCTTCCCATCATGCCTTGTTCCATTTTAAATCTTGCAAACCAGGGAGAATTCTGCAAGCTTGCTCATCATTGAAGACACCCATAACACCATTTAAGTGACCAGGTTTGACATTGCGCTGGAGTTATGCTGCATACACTGTTTAATCAAAGCAGTGCAAAAAGAATCAGATCAAGTCATGCTTCCAAACTAGTATTACTGCTTTTGCATTTGTGACACTGAATGTCTAGTACAAATGTCATCTTAATGCCTTCAGGGGCACAAGTTCTGTATCACAAAAGACCACCAACTCTCGGCTACATTAAAACCTGGAAAGTCTCAGATGGAATTTAATGTTGGCAAATGTGAGGTTGTCCACTTGGTAGGAATAACGGTAGGAAGGACTATTACTTACGTGGCAAAAAACTGCAGCATGCAATGGTGCAGAGGGACCTCGGGGTCCTTGTGCATGAGTCACAAAAACCCAGCCTACAGGTGCAGCAGGTGGTCAGGAAGGCGAATGGGATGCTGGCCTTCATAGCGAGGGGGATTGAACATAAAAGTAGGGAGGTCTTGCAGCAGCTGTATAGGGCACTGGTGAGGCCACAGCTGGAGTACTGTGTGCAGTTTTGGTCGCCGCACTTACGCAAGGATATTTTGGCCTTGGAGGGAATGCAGAGGAGGTTTACTGGGCTGATACCGGAGTTGAGGGGGTTGAACTATGAGGAGAGGCTGAATAAACTAGGCTTGTACTCGTTAGAGTTTAGAAGAATGAGGGGAGATCTCATTGAGACGTATAAGATGATGAATGGGATGGATAGGATAGAGGTGGAGAGGCTCTTCCCGCTCAGAAAGGACAGTAGGACTAGAGGGCACAGCCTCAAGATAAAGGGGGGGGCGGTTTAGAACAGAGTTGAGGAGGAACTTCTTCACTCAAAGGGTGGTGAATCTCTGGAATTCTCTGCCCGTTGAAGTGGTGGAGGCTGCCTCGCTAAATATTTTTAAGACGCGGGTTGATGGGTTTTTGATGGGCAAGGGGATTAGGGGCTATGGGGAGAGGGCGGGAATGTGGAACTGAGCCACGACAGAACAGCCATGATCTTACTGAATGGCGGGGCAGGCTCAAGGGGCTAGATGGCCTACTCCTGCTCCTATTTCTTATGTTCTTATGCTGTCAGATCTGTTGAGATTTTCCAACATTTTCTGTTGTTTCAAAGTCGAGCATCTGCAGTGATTTTCTTTTAACTCTCACAGCTACTTTGACTAGACTTCACATCCCACTTTCTGCAAGAACTCCATTGCATTCTCTCATTTCTCCATCACATCTGATCAGATCAGGCTTCCCTCCACTCTGATAGCTCTTCCTTTCACCCAACCAGCCTCCATATTCACATGATCTTATAACATTTTTCACTATCTCCAGCATAACTTCACTATCAAATACAGTACCACCTCCTCTTCCAGCATTTCAAAAACACTTTTTAAATAATGTATTCACGTGGGACAGCATTTATTGCCCATCCCTAATTGGCCTTAAACCAATAAGCCTGTTAGGCTATTTCAGAGGGTGTTTAAGAGTCAATCACACTGCTGTGGGTCTGGAGCCACACATTAGCCATATCAGGTAAAGATGTTATTTTACCTTCCCAAAAGTACATCAGTGCGCGAGGTGGGTTTTTATGACAAACAAAGGTTTCATGATCATTAGACTTTTATTTCCAGTATTGAATTCAAATTTGCCCATCTACCATGATGGGATTCAAACCCGGGTTCCCAAAGGATTGCCCTGGGTCTCTGATTACAATAACGGCAATATTACTATGCCACTGCTTCCGTTCACAGCTTCTCTTCTCATCACCAAAGACACCAAATACTCCCTCCGGGTGAAACAACGAATTTACACTTCTTCCAATTTAGTATGCTGTATTTACTCTTGCAGTCTTGAAACGGGTCAAAAGCAGGGTGGGTGACTGCTTTGTGGAACATTAAGTCAGCCTGTGAGCATGACCTTGGGCTTTGAGATCCGTCATTTTAATTTGCTGCCTTGCTCCCACTCTGACCAGTCTATCCTTGGCATCCTGCAGTGCACCAATTAAGCTCAACCTAAGATTGAAGAACATGACTTCATCTTTTGATTAGATATCTTACAGCCATCTGGACTTACCCTGGAGTTCAACTATGTTAAATTACAACTTCTACCTTGTTTTGTTTTATATTTCTCATATGGTTTTGACATTCAAACCTCCTCCAAACATCTTTTGTTTCTTCACTTTTCTTATTACCAACTCCCTTCAGCCTTGCACCATGAAAACCTTTGTCATTTTATCACTCCTGCCTTCAGCCTGATCACAGACATCTCTTTTGCTCTTTTCTCCCCTCCTCCGCTCTTCCACTTACAAATATATTTCTAACTCTTCCCAGTTCTGGTGAAAGGTCATAGACCTGAAACAGGAATTTGGATTTGTTCTCCGAGTTAGTTTTTAATTCATCACTGAGACATGGCTAGCCAGCATTTACTGCCCATTCTTGGTTGTCCTTGAACTGAGTGGCTTGCTAGGTCATTTCAGTGGGCAATTGAGAGTCAACCACATTGCTGTGGTTCTGGAGTCACATGTAGGCCAGGCCAAGTAAGGATAGCAGATTTTAATCCCTAAAAGGACATCAGTGAACCAGGTGGGTTTTCCCCGACAATCAACAATGGTTTCATGGTCATCAATAGAATCTTAATTCCAGACATTCAAATTTCACCATTTGCTGCGGTGGGATTCAAACCTGGGCCCCAGTACATTAGCTGAGTTTCTAGATTATTAGTCTAGTATAATACCACTAGGCCATCGCCTGCTCTTTTAACCTTTTACACTCAGTAATCTTACAAGTTCCAAATACGCTTCACACCATTCACAGTCTTACTCTTATGAAATCAAAATACTTCCTCACACAAATCTTTATCTTTATGGGTGTGTACCACAGCACCTTGAACATCTTTACACACAATGCAAATCTGTACCCTCACTAATTCGCACATCACAAATTGCTAATCTAAACAGATCTTGTTTCTTTGGTCTAAAATTTGTTCACCAGTTAGACAACTGTGCAAATTTCAAAGACCACAAAGTTAAAAGGTTAACTAGCATATAACAAATATATTCCCAAGCAAGAATCATTTGCCTGGGTTTCAATGATCAGATTATTAGAACTTTGGGGATGCACAAGGCCCATGAGCTGCAAATGGGACACTTCCCCTATTCAAATTTTTTTTGGTACTAAAAGCTATTGAAGTCCTTTCTTCGTAGAAACTTACATTATACGTGGCCAATCACATGTGTAATAAAAAAACTTCAATTCATTTAATCCCACTTCCAGCTTCTGGTTTATAACCCTACAGGTATGGTATTTGAAGTGCACATTCAGGAATTTAAATGCAATCCAAATTCCTGCTTCTATCACCATTTCAAGCAATGAGTTCACAGCCCAACCAGCCTCTGGGCGAAAGGATTTTACCACAATACTGCTTTAAATAATTTGCTACTAAAACTTGACGACCCATAGTTACTTATTCCTCTGCTATGGGAAAGATTCTTCTTCCCACTCTGCTTCGACTCCACAATTTGTGCATGCAATTAAAACGTCCCCTCATCCTTTGATCCGTCATGAAACACGAGCTTCTGAAATCTTTCCTCTTCAGCTAGCAATTTCGATCCTCGCAGATCTTAATAGCAGCCTCTCACGTGCAATCACTCCTTCCTTTAATGCGATCAGAACTGTGTGTAGTACTCTAGCTTAGCAAGTGTTTTATACAGTTTGAGCATAACTTTCCTGCTCACATTCTATGCCTTGGCTATTAAAGGAAAATATCCCATATGCCACCTCAACCAACTTATCCATCTGATTTTTGTGAATCTGTGGACACGCACTCCATTTACCCTCTGCTTCTCTATTTTGCTTAGTATTATACTATTTATTGTGCATTTCCTTGCTTTGCTTGTCAACTCCAAATTGATAACTTGACACTTCTCCAGACTGAACTGAAATTGCCATTTTGCTTCCCCCATGACAAGTCCATTGATGTCTCGTTGTAGTCGAGAAATTTTTTTTCCCTTGTTACCAACCATCTGTAAACCTCAATCATACTCCCTACGTGCAAGTCTAACTTTTTTTAATTCATGTGTGGGCCATGGATATCGCTGGCTGGCCAGCATTTATTGCACATCCCTACTTGCCCTTGGAAGGCAGTTGAGAGTCAACCACATTGCTGTGGCTATGGAGTCACACATCAGCCAGACCAGGTAAGCACACAGAATTTGTTCCTGAAAAGGGTTTTTCTTTACCATCGACAATGGTTTCACGATCATCAGCAGATTCGTAATTCCATATATGTTCATTAAATTTGAATTCCACCATCTGCCATGACAGGATTCAAACCCAGGTCCCTAAATCATGAGCTGAGTTTCTGGATTAATAGTCTAGCGATAATACTACTAGGCTATCGCAGTCCTCAATCATTAACGTATACCAGAGAAGTACAACCACCCGATACTGAGCCCTGCAAAACCCCAGTGGAAACAGCTTCCTACTCACAGAAACACCAGTCAACTATTATACTTTGCTTCTTGACATAGCGCATTTTGGATCCAGTTTGCCACTTTCCCTTCTATCCACTAAGATTTCAATTTTCAGGCCTTCATGTGATGACCTTGTCAAAACTGTTTGTAAAATCCACGGAGACACCATCAAACCTACTACTCTGAACCTTGTTCCCTCCTCAGAAATCGAATCAAGTTATTCAATCACAACTTTCCCTTAAATTCATGAGTATCCTCTGCCTCTCTAAATGATTAATGCTACCCCTCAGCTTTCCCAAAACTTTGGCCAGCACCAAGCTTAGGCTCTGACTAACCTAGAAATATATGGCCTATCCCTTACTCAGTTTTTAAGCAACTTGTTCCTCCAGATTGTCAGAAGTGTTTGGACATTATTACCCAATTTACTTTTTGTAAATCTACTGCTGTCCTGTAGTATGGGCTTTGGTCCATCACGGTTTCTCAAGAAAGCTGGTATTAAAAGTCTCCCAAACGTTGATGTCCTCTTATTACAACTCATCAATTTAGATGGTTAACAAAAGATTCAACAGTGAAAACAGGTTAAGCAGGTTTAGATTTGAATTTTACTGAAAGTAGATTCATGTTGAAGCTTTTTGCCTTGCGCTTATAAGGCAAATGCAAAAATGCCAAATTTCAAATGATCATAATGTACACAATGCCAGAGGGCGTTTACTGGTTAGCAAGCTGACTCTGACAGGTCAATGCGTTATGGAGAAAGCAACAGCAAAGTATAGGCTCAAGATCCCAGGTACTTAAAAGGCACAAAGCTTGAACATATTCCTTTTGCTTGCAAAAAACGTGTCCCTATGAATGAATTATGTGGTTTCTTATAATCATAAATGAGGCATGTTACAAGCTTGACTCATTATCCTAAACTGATTCGTGTAGCTATTAGCGCACAGGATCTTTGGGCAAGTGCTGCCCTAATCGTAGATGTTTTCTTTTGGGTTTTGAGAGTGCAGGTTGGTCAGGTACGGTCTGTACTGTTGTCGATTATGAACAACCCAAGGAACATGCTGTTTGATTCCATCAGCCAATCACTGGGATGCACATCTTATGTAGCTGGCATAGCTTCGGCATAGAAATTCAAAAATGATGTTGTTACGACTTCATGACGGCAGTATGTTTTTGGTGGAAATACCACTTATGTAGCCACTGCATAGTAACTTGAATTTAAAAATGAACAATGGGTTAAGGCAGCCATTTCACACCACTGCTATAAATTATAGTTTGAAATTTGACATTCTTACGAGCAAGATTAAAAGCTTCAGCAACATGTCACCCTTATCTATTTTGAAGACGGAAGATGTGCAGGTTAGGCGAATTGGCCATGCTAAATTCTCCCTCAGTACCCGAACAGGCGCCAGAGTGTGGCAATTAGGGGATTTTCACAGTGGCTTCATTGCAATGTTAATTTAAGCCTAGTTCTGACTAATAAACTTTACTTCTAGAATTGGCAAATTTAAAACCCATCTTCCAAATACTACTTTAACTGCTTATCCAATTGTCAGGCTCAGCAGTGTTTTTGGGTCAGCTACGAAACAGAACAGTGCAGCAGCGTAAACTCTAATCTTCCTGCAGCTAGAGAAGGGAGTGTGAGGGGGACATTAAAGGGAGAAAGACAAATAAATCAGGATCAAGCCTGTTCGCAGAAATGGATTGACTGCCACTGACATCAGACTCCTAAGTAATTAAGTTGCCCTGTTGGAAACTGCCTTCCCACTTATAGGGCAGCACTTCCAAAATATGACTGTATTTTCCCTCTGTAGGTGCAGTTCATTTGCAAATCTTGCAGGTATGACTTGGGAAAGCTCAAATTCCAAACTCACAACAGCCAAGATTAAATCTCTGCAGAAAATTGTTCCACTAGTCCTCCTATTACCCTACAGAGGGCCCCAAGCATTAACCATTGTCACAAGTAACCAGGCTGTTGCATCATATCCTTTTAACTTTAACAGGCAGTATAAAAGTTTGAGAAGGGGACATGGGTTACAGTTAAAAATAGCAAATACAGAAAATACATGTCCATATAGATAAAACACTACTCCCACAGCAATGTTAAATACAACAAATAGTTTTCTCCAATGCTTAAGACAATTGTTCGCAAACTTAAGACATTTGGTTAGAAATCCACCTACAGCAAACGACAAACCCAGTTCAGCAGTGAACTTTTTCTTTCCTGCACAGTTCTATTCATTCAATCAAAAACTATTTGCGCACAGAACATTTCAAAACTATTTTCTCCAAATGGAAAATTATCTGAAACAAGAGTTCGATTTACATTTGTTGAAGTTGCTCATCATGGCATACAAAACTAAACGTATAAACTGAAGTACTATTTCAAACATAAGTGTGAAACATTTGAGAAATTGAAAAATGTGCTAGTCTAGAAATGATGCAATTATTAAACATGTGAAAAATCACCAGATTTTCTTCATTAAGTATTGCTGCACAAGTTTCTCTGGTGCCAGCCAATACCCTCCCATCACCTGACAATTATAATGGAAAACATGGGGTGCATATGATCAACTGCCATATTTCAACTAACTGCACATCATGGTTTTGGTGAAAAAGTATCTGCAACTCCAGGGTAATATCTATGACAAACATACCACAACTTCTTTTCTCCAAGATTGCCTCAAATTTTTCACCTCCTTACTTCTAATAACTCCAGACAATAATTCGAAGAACTCGTGCAAATCCATCTAAGTATGTTTGCCATTAACGTTGCCTCCATCACCTCCCCTACTCCATGAATTTAGCAACTGCTTCCCTATTCCATTTGTTTAAAAGAATCTCAATCATATTTCAAGGTCTCTGTAGACTGACCAGAAGTATTGCTTTCAAAAACAAGGCTCCTTCTTTCATTCAATCAGCTGTTCAGAAAATAGAAAACAGATGACCACTGCACTCCTAAGAACATTTTGGGTAAAGTTGTAAGATTTTAAACAGGATTATGGATTATTCAGTAAGCATTCTAGCAATTAACTACACAGAAAAAAAACTTCAAACAGTTGCAAAATGTTTGCTGTAAGGAATATACCATGTTACTGACAGGCTTAAAAACAACAGGCAAGGTACATTTTCCTCCCCAAAGCCATACTTAGCCAAAGTAGCAACTGTGGGGACTAAATTAATCCGATTAAATTCCCAAGGATTAACGAGATAAGCAATGATCAACGTGTCTGGGAGAAAAATAGGTCCAGGCAGCTCATTAAAAAATCATGAGGTTATTTTGAGAAAACGCAAACCTTAAATCAACCATCAGAAGGCTGAGCATCATAGAAATGCATTCATCAGAATTAATAGAGATAAATTCAAAAGGAATGCTTCTATACAAGCATTTAACCAGTCAACACATCTGGCAAACATGCTTTTTGGTTTATCTCTCCAGCTAAAGCCAGTTATCACTTCAACGAGGAGTGGCAGTCTAGCAAACTACTCCAACAACCATCTGGTGGAAGCTATCAGTAAGTACATAAAGCAAGCTTTCCTGCATCATCTACATGAGGAATTGTAAAACCAGTTCCTTTGCATCCTTTTTAATGGAGTATATACAATTTACCATAAACCATGAAAATCTTAAAAAAGATGCATGTTGTACCTTTAGGCAAGTATTCAAAAATAATAGGATTATCATCTCCTGGTTGGTCAGACTTGACAGATAAGAAATTATGCTTGCTCAGAAGTGCAGCTCTCAAGTTGGCCACTGTAGACGCCTGCTGTTCTTCTTTTACGGAGGCAACGAACTGAGAAAGATAATTTGATTCTGTAACGGCTAGTGGCTCCTCAGGATTCTGACAGAAATCAGATCTGTCTCCTCGACTATCTGAACTGCTGGGCTCAGTGACATCCGCACCTAAGAAAACATAAGCAAGTTAGTAAGTTAAGCAAATTTTTTTTAAATGCGAAAATCAAACCAGCCTATTCAAATGAATCTTGACATCAAATATGTAAATACTATCCAAGAATACTGCAAACATTTAAATGACTCTCCAAGTGGGCAAATTTACAACTTTGTTGTGCGTTGTTCTGAAGTACTTTTGAACATTTTCTAATTCATGGCTTACTTAAATGGAAGCAATTATCTATTTCCGGGATTTGAGTGGGCAGTTAGAATATTGGTGCCAGAGAACTGGTGATTTAAAATACCAGTGGTTTGAACTTATAATCAACATTCTGCAGGAGCAGCATGCAATAAGTTGTGTTCTTTGATTGCGTGAGAAAAAGTTGTAACCACTGTTTTCAAAAATACACAGCCAATTTGCATGCCACAAACAGCGAGGGATCAAAACTGGCCAGGAACTCTTACTCTTCTTTGAGATCATGTCTTTAGATCCTTTACTTCCCCAAGGGAAGAGACAATGTACCAGTTTAACATTTTGTTCAACACCTTCTCAGCAACGACCTGGAGATTACAGCCTACTGGTGCGCTCAAATCTTTGGAGTGGGGCTTGTTCCCGTAATCGTCTGCTCGAGAGACCAGAGTCATAGCTGACACCATAAGTTCTAAGGAACAAACTTCAAATATGTCAGCAAATCCCATTAAACATTTGATAACAATTTACAACGTGTTGAAATGTAACGTTAAATATCACTCCGATGCTTATTTTAAAAAAGCAGATTTAGTATAGCGAGATGGGACAATAAATTTGGCATCTTCAAAAAAAATGGTTTTGGGATGAGGACATGTGCACACGAACTAAAATTCATCAACTGTGATGCACACTGGGCTATCATGAGCAGGTGAAATGGCAGCATTAATGTAAGCTGAGGTTCCTTCTTAACACAAACAATTGTTGCTTCAGCAACAATGCAAAAACATTTAAATTGATGGTTATGAACAAGGCCTTGGCCTGTGCTTGCAGGTTAAGGCTCAGGTTCAAACTACAATTTCAAATCCATATATAATTTCACAAATCATGTCAGTCATAGCACACTAAAATTAATTACTTTGATCTTAAACTCTGTGGAGATGTGTTTAAATTTGTTAAAATGGCAAGATAAAAAAAAAATCACAAAATAACTAAAGTACAGATTTCTCTAAACTTTTGTTGCATCAGAATATTAATTTGCCATCTTAATCATATATTCCAAAACAGTTACAATACAAATAACTTACCACGCTGAGAAACCATTAAGTGGCAATATATGAATTAAACAGGTTTGGCATTTGCACAACTGGACATAATTAATAACCAAACTACGATTTCCAATGCTAATCATTAAGTTGTGCAGCTCAAACAATAGCTTGCTGGAATCTGCAAGACATCTGCATCTTTGCCACAAGACGCAAATATTGGTGCGTGGGTTTGAGGCTATTGGGAGGTCCAATTCAAACCACAGCTTTGACCTGTGTCATAACTTCTTGAACCTTCTTAAGCAGTGACCCTCAATCAAACAAAATTCCACTGCTACAAAAAAACTGCTCCATTCACTACATCCCATTCTAATTGCCACACTAACTCTGGCTGGGTCACGATATAAGAAGTCTGACAACACCAGGTTCAAGTCCAACCGATTTATTTGATAGTAAACTCCCAAGCTTTCGGGGTTTGCCCCTTCGTCAGGCAAATGGAGAGTTCTGGCCTCAGACAGAGCATATAACAGCACAGACAGTTTACAGATTACTGATTAGAATGCGAGTCTTTACACCTAACCTGCTATTCAAGTCTTAAAGTGGCCAGCAATGTGACTGGAAGGAACATTAAGCCCCAGGTTAAACAGATGTGTATTGTCTCCAGACAGTACAGTGAGCGAGTCTAAGCAAACCCAGGCAAGTCATGGGGGTTACAGATAGGGATCTTGGGTTCATGTCACACTAACCACTATTAATGGTTGGAATGCGGATCTTAACAGATTATCAAGTCTTTACAGGTGAAGACAATGTGAGTGGAGAGATGGTTAAGCACACGTTAAAGAGATGTGAATTGTCTCAAGCCAGGACAGTTAGTAAGATTTTGCAAGCCCAGGCAAATCGTGGGGGTTACAGTTACTAAGACATGAACCCAAGATCCTGGTTGGGGCAGTACTCATGTGTGGGTAACTTAGCTATCAGTTTCTGCTTGGTGATTCTGCGTTGTCCTGTGTCTTGAAGGCTGCCTTGCAGAATGCTTACCTTAAGGTCAGAGGCCGAATGCTCTTGACTGCTGAAGTGTTCTCCGACAGGAAAGGGACACTCCTGCTTGGTGATTGTCAAGTGGTGTCCATTCATCCATTGTCGTAGCGTCTACACGATCTCACCAATGTACCATGCTTCGGGACATCTTGTACAGCAGTGTATCAGGTAGACAACATTGACCAAGTCGCAAGAGTATGTGCCATGTACCTGGTGGGTGTTGTTCTCATGCTAGATGATGGCATCTTTCTATCAGGGAACACTTCAGCAGTCACAGGCATTCAGCCTCTGATCTTCGGGTAAGCACTCTCCAAGGCAGCCTTCAAGACACACAACGCAAAATTGTCAAGCAGAAACTGATAGCTAAGTTTCACACATGAGGACAGTCTCAACCGGGATCTTGGGTTCACATCACGCTATATGTAACCATCACGACTTGCCTGGGCTTGTAAAATCTCATGAACTGTCCTGGCTTGAGACAATTCATATCTCTAACCTGTGCTTAACTCTCTTTCTCCACTTGCATTGTCTGCACCTGTAAAAACTTGATTACCTGTTAAGATTCGCATTCCAATCATTATCTTGTAATTAAGTTTATTTCTATTTATGCCCTGTTTGTGAATCTAACTCTTCACTCACCTCAAGGAGCAGCTCTCCGAAAGCTTGTGCTACCAAATAAACTTCAGGGACTTGAACCTGGTGTCGAGACTTCTTACTGTTTCTTGACACTTTACACATTAATGACCTGGACTTCGGTGCAGAAGGCAAAGTTCGTAGATAGCACAAAACTTGGAAGTAATTTGAATTGTAGATGATAGCAATAAGTGGAGAAAATGTAATGTGGAGAAATTATGAAGTGATACAGAATAAGGAGAGACGATAAATAGAGTCAGAGTACAAAAGCAAGGAGGTTATGGTGAACTTTTTGAGAGAGAGAAAACACTCATTCAGCAAAATAGCCAATTGTGACATGAACTTTTTTTTAAACATGCAGCAACTGTAATGCAGTGTGTGGTACAGGCAGATTCAGTTATGGCAAAATACAAACACCCCAACGGTAAAAAACTGCACGACAACAGAGAAATGGCAAAACACAATGGGTGAAGTGGGCTCCTTCTGTGGAATACCATTTTATGATTCTGTGACTTCGATCACTTTGCAAACTTTTTGACAATATGAATATCCGGCCAAGGTCAAATACTCCACCAAATTTGTTAAGAGTCTGATTCAGCCTCAGACAGTCGCCAGATATAGAGATAATAGATTCAATGACTGAGGAACGGGGTTTATAACAGGCAGAAAAGACAATGACTTCAGTTTTCCGAACAATTCATCGGGAGACAATTTCTGCTCGTCCAATACTGAAGATTGGACTAGCAATCTAACCATTTAAACAGCGAAGACGATGAGAAAGGTAGTGAAATAAAGCTGGATGTTATCAGTAATCACGAAGGGAGATGGTCTAATTGTTGAAGGACAATCACCTTGTCCCAGAGCAACAAAGCAGGATTTCCAAAGCCTAGGCCCAATTATCTTAAAATTACTTTTTTGTCTCTCCCTCAAGGACAGAATTGGGAATCTTCACTGATAATTGCTGTGTTCGGGTTTATCCGCAATGCCTCAGAAATAAAGGCCTGGGTTGAACAGTGCAAACTAACAATGCGCCACATGATCCCAGGCATTGCCAAAGTCTGCCCATCTCCCCTGAATACGCAACAGCAATACAAATGCCGCATCAACATCTTCAGGGTCATCACTGACCGGAAACCTAACAAGAGCAACCACTATGGTAACTGGTCAGAGAATGGCATTTTGCAGTGAGTAACTCACCTCGACTTCCCAAATCAATTCTACCTTCTACACAACACAAGTCAATCTTACGATGGAATATCCTCTAAATGATTTGGAGTACAGCTCACTTAATTGATAATCCATCTTACATTTTCAATTCTATCACTAGCAGCACACTAGGATTATTGTGGTCAGCTCCACAATATGTACTGCAACAACTCACCATGTCTTCTTCAGCAACTTTCAGATTCATAACCTCTTACCACCCAGAAAAGCAAGGGCAGCAGACAACATCTACAAATTCCCTTCCAAGTTAAATACCATCTTGGTATGAAAATATTTCATCATTCCTTCATCGCTGCTGGGTCAAACCTCGAAATCCTCAGAAGAATTGCAGGGGTACCGATGCCACACAGCCTGTAATGGCTCAAGGAGGTGCTCACCAGCACCTTCACAAAAGCAAGGAAGAATGGGTAATAAATACTGAACTTCACAGCAACACCTACATGTCAAAAATGAATAAACTATCCAGAAACCGATACTGTTCTCAGGTAATGTCACTTGAGGGGTAGCATATAGAAGATGAATACAAGGGGGCTCAAAGACAGATTTTTGGGAGACACTTGAGGTAACAGTGCAGGAGCTGGAAGAAAGGCCATTGGTAATGATTCCATAGCTACAACTAGATAGGCAAGAATGTAACAACCAAACTATTAAGGAAGGTGATGTGATCAACTGTATCAAAGCCTGCAGCAAGGTCAAAAGGATTGTTTACCACTGTTGCATTATGATAGGGTATCATTTGTGACTTGGATTACAGAACTTTCAGTAGGGTACCGGGGCAGAAACAAGATTGGAGAGATTCAACCATGAAGTTCAGGAAAAGACGGGTACAGATTTGGGATGCAACAGCATGTTTAAAGACTTGAGGAAAGACAGGTTGGAGATGGCGCAATTGTTTAAGGACAGAGGGGTCAATTCTGCAGATTTTTCCAGAAGATTCCTGAGTGTTGCCAGAATGACTCGTTTAACTTTGTTTCCTTCACAGATTCTTGAAGAATATCCGATAGAGCAATGGCTTATGGACAAAGGAGAGCGTGATGACGGTGGATTTGAAGCAGAGGGGGAATGGTGCTTGAGGCAGGAGGATTCTCAGCGTTATCAGTTAACATAGGGACCAACAGGTGAAGTTGGCTGGTCAGATGTTTAGTGGGAATAAGGAGCAAGAAGTGGGTTTCATTGAAAAGGTGAATTAGAAGGCAGCAATCAGGAGAGAAAGAAAAAAGGTACAACTTCAGGTCCAGGGCAAGAGGAAACTTAACCCAGTAGATAAGACAACGGAGAATCGGCAGGTACAGATGAAAGAACTGCCTTAATCTCATGTAACAAATTTGTCCATAGACCCCTCATCATGTTGTTGGATGTGAAGATGGAGGCAGCAGGAGAGGGGAATTCAAATTTTCTTGCAGTGAAGAAAATCCAGGAGTTAACTTTGCATTCCAAGATGATTCTGGAATAGTGAGCAATTTTTGTTGCGTATAACCTGACCCAAACAGGCGACTTGTTTTCTGTCATTTAACTGTGCCAAGGGGTCATCAAATTGAGAAACAAGTTTAGCTGCTATTTATGAAAAACCAAGGAACATATTGAAATCAGGGAAAACTAATGCAATTAGACAATTCAGGTGATATTTCTGAGACAGAGTAATGGATAAAGCGAAGAAATTTCCAACGCAAGCAATTAAACAGCAAACTTGGAGGGTTTGAAAATGTAGAAAAGGTGGCCGCTGCTTCAAAGGTTTCTGAGCCAAGATATTACAATGAGATCTCTTAAGAACACAAAGAATTTGGGTGTGCAAAATACATGGATTGAAAAAGTTACTTGCTGCCCAAAATACTTTACTACCCAAACAGTCAATTTTATATCACCCACCAGCTGCAACATAAATCTCAAAAATTTCATCACTTCAAACCTTTACAAAACCATTCACACACAAGTTGTGAGCTCAGAATTGCTCAAGAAAGCAACATCAAGCATTGGAAAGACTCTCCATAAGGAGAGTTAGTCAGCTCACTGCATGCAAGCTTGAGAGCAACAATTAGTCTTCACTTTCAACAGACTGCTTCCTGCTCACGAGAAAACAAACAACATAAAGATACATGGCCTAAGTGAATATTAAAAGGGCAATGGGGAAATTCTGCTATCCTTAAAATTGCTGAACTGAATCTGTTATAATTACAGCTGTCCTTTAGAGGTTTACAATACCAGTTTTCCAACTAGAGCTAAACCCACAGTGGCCGGGTGTCACTGTTTTTAGTTAAAAAAAGTATTATTCAGCTGAAATTCAGAAATAGGCATCATAATAAATTTGAATGGTTTATTTAACTTACTTTATAAAAATGTTTGGCTTTAGCTGAAGCCTGTACTCTATATTTAAATAAACGATCAATCGAAAGAACTAATCATGAAACAATAGAAAACAAATTCCTTCTCTTATTCATGTCCTTCCTGAAGGAAGTGCATAAATGGAGGGTGGTTTAATTTCTACATTACATCAATGTACCAACACATGGCTAAACCTGAAGTCTGTGTTAACATCCCACAAACAAAACGTATTCCTTAATTTTTTTTTAAGTGGGAGTTGGCTGATTTATGAATATTGAGGTTAAGGTATAAAATAGCTAACGTTAAAAAAAATACAGGAAAGAAACAAACTGCTGTAAGCAAGTGACTTATGTTCAAGCAAGTTAATATCATCTCAGATTTGGGCTTTTATCTGTAGTTGCATTGGAAGCGCATAGGAGGCCTCAGGAGAATTGAACAGCATGGTTGGTATGTAGAGAAGAGGAAGGTTACAAGGTGAATATGATCAGACGAAACAATGGATGGATGAGCGAATCGGGTTTTGAATTCACCATGCTGGGATGTTAGGAAACCTAAAGAGCTTGGCAATGACAGGGCAAAATTACAGCACATGTAATAGAATGGCGCTTGCCAAGTTAGCAAGCAGGGCATCGGAGTAATCGAGTCCAAACGTAGTAAAGATGGATATACGTTTCGATAGCAAGGGGAGGCAAGGCAACATCCTTTATGATAAAAAGTTCACCTAGCGACTATACTCTACATAACAATTCCTCTTCAACAATCTTACTGTAAGGTACTAAAGTTCTGAATGCAAGTGATAAGAAACTTGGACTCTTAACATATAAATACTGGAATCAGCTACTGTGAAGGCATACGATAGAATAACATCCCATGGATATTTTGTGTCAAATGTTCTTAAAAAAAATTGTACTTTGCTGAATTGTTGTGACAATAAATAAGCATTGCTTGGAAACTGCAAATACATTTCCAAGACAACTGTATCAGAATCTAAGCACTTGCTAAAGCTAAATTTGCTCAGAGATGTTCCTGACCATTTGATCTGAGACTGGATCATTTCTGTATGCCTCAATATTACAGAAAATCTTAAAAGATTGTACCCTAAGAAATTAGCAGAATTGCTGTAAGATGATATTTTAGTGGATCAAAACTCATGCAAATCTGAACATAAGACTTTACCAGCCTTGAGCAATAAAGATTGTTCAGAAATTCACTAAAATATTCTGTGTTTTGCACAAAATATTGCAAATCTTTGGAGTAAAATATTAGATGCTCAAAAAGCACAAGTGAACCACCTCAAATACAGATTATCAGTTCTAACCTTTATCAGTTTAACTTCAGGTACTGGGGTGACTCAAATATCATGTTTCTAATCCTGATAAAACTTCAATTATCACAGTAGCAGCTGGGATAGATGTGCTGGTATTGCTAATGCTACAATCTGAAAGCTAGGGGAGGAACGCTTTGATTGTTGAGCAGTAATTCTGACAAGACCAGAGAGATTTCACTTCTCCACAACAGCAGGCAAAAAAACTGTCAAACTGGATGCCAGCCTACAGGATACAAGCAGCAGTAGCCAGTATATATTGCTCAAGTCCAGTTGCCCTTGAGAAGTTGGTGACTGATCCAATTATATTTGTGGCTGTTGGTGACCCCAGGATATTGATAATATCACTGAATTATCAGATGGTTAGAGTCCCTCTTGTTGGAGATGATCAATGTTTTGCATTGCACTCAGCAACTGTTACCTGCCACTTATTGTAAAATTAGACGTTGGGCAGGCTTTGTTGTACAGAAGCACAAGCTGCTTCATCAGAAAATCGAAGTGAAAACTGCAATAAACATTGCTGCTACTGATCTTATGATGGAGAAAAGTTTACTGACAAAGCAGCTGAATGACGATGGTTGGGCCTAGGCACTATCCTAAGGAACTGCTGCACTGATATCCTCTGGCTAAGCTGATTGATCTCCAACATCCACAGCCAGCTGTGCACTCACTGTCTCCCGCTGATGGGGAATTCCCCACGACTCCTAATTCACATTGCCTTCAACGTTGCAAGAGCTCCTTAATGCCACACTCCATTAAATACTGCCTTTGATGTTTAAGTCCAGTCACTCTCACCAGACTTGTAGAATTACATTATTTTGCCAGTGTTTGGATGAAGGCTGCAACGATGTCTGGAATCAAGTGGTCTCAGTAAAACACAACAGGTTATTCTTAAGTGCTGCTTGATAGTAACATCAGTGACACATTCCATTGCAGATGATCAAGAGTAAACTAATGGAATGTTAATTGGACTTGCCCTTTTTGCGGACAGGGTACATAGTTGGGAAATTTTCCACTTGGAGCAGATGCAAGTGTTGTACATACAACTTCACCAGAGGCGTGGCTAGCTCTTGAGCACAGCCTTGGCTGCTTCCAGTACACGCAGTCATCTAATCATCTCTTGTGGAGTGAACCAAATTGGCTGAAGACTGGCATCTGTGTTGAAGGGGATCTCAGGAGGAAGCAGAAATTCTGGTTTAAGACATGCTGGAATTTCTTTCAAACATCCTTTCATCTAATGCAAGTCAATGCATTACCCATTGTTCTTGTTTTAGTTCAGAGAGTGAGATAAATCCGTTGACTGACACAATAAAGCCCACTTTTACAGAACTAAGCTATGATGTTTCCTCAAGTATCTCGTTCATATGAACAATTTCATCTGGAGGTGGTTTAACATTATACCAATAGCAAGCGAGATATTTTGTCATCAGATACAAGCACCTATTAATGAAAGTACCTATCCTATCCCAGCAAAAGCAGAATTGACACTTGAATGAGGATGACAACCTTCAGTTACTCGACTAATTCAACGTATCTGAATAGTGCAATGTGGTGTTAAAGTGGTACCATGATAATCATGTGGATATACAGAACAAATTCAGCATCAAAATTTGTGCACTTCGTATTTCTACAACTTCTCCCATTTCACATGAAGTCACCACAACACTTGTTGATCACACTTTATCTCATGTCGCACCCACTCTTCTTCCAATTGCACCATATTCCAGTTTCCTGACACATCTTCCCATTTGACCTTCCACTTGTAATTCTGTCAGGCAGTCCATCTCATATCACTCACTTAGCCATATTTCCTCTTGCTCCTCGAAAAAGATGACCATACCATCTCAATCCCTTCTCGGCTGCTTTCTTCAGTCAAATTCCTGCAATCTTCACCGTCCCATGGTTCTTGGCATTCTCCAACAACAGTCTGCACATCCATCTCACCATCCACATCTCACTAGTATCCAATCATTGTTCCTCTCTTCTTGATGTTCCCCCAGTTTCTGGATAATATCACACCAGTCGAAGCTGTCTTACAGAATCACTATACTTCTTCCAATTAATGCAACTAGAATGAATCTGTTGCTTAGCTTTTACTTTGACGCTTCCACCTTCTGCCCCAACTGGCACTCCTTGTACAAGTCCTGTAATAATAGTACGTACTTCTAAAGGACTACATAACTTTTCAAACATGTAATGGCTTCTTCCTTGAGATCTGGTCATAAGCCTTCTCTCAATAAATGAATAGTATTTTAATGTTGTACTGATCTTCCCAGTATTTTTCCATTACTTGTCCCGAAAGCAGAACAACAGCATTGGTAGTGCTTCCACTGGGCATGAACCCCAACAACCATCAAGGATTTCTGTTACCTTTGTCGGTTTCTATTCCGTGATTCACTTCGTCCTGAAGGTGTGTTACGAGTTTAATTCCTTGGTATGTTTTGTCATCTTGAATACCTCCCTTTCCTTTAAATTTCGGTACCAAAATATTTTGCTGCCCTGGGAATTTAATCCCTTCTTGGGCGACAATTGACTAGCTTGTTCAAGATCTTGACCTCAGTCACCTAGTCAGGTCCATACTTCTGCTGCTGTCACTCGGATTCTTATGCTTTGTTTTTTCTTTCAGTGCTGCTTTCATTTCTTCCAGATTGCTTGTTGTCATTTCTTGATTTTCAGCTACCTCTTCTTCGGTTACTTCATTCTTAAACCAGTTGAAGTACTGATCCCATATCAACCTCTTTCACTATGATTACTGAACCTGCACTCTTGGTTGGAGGTACATTTCCCAGCATCAAAATCAGACATTGAGAAATGACATTAGATCTTACTTGAGTTAATTGTTATCAATTGAATTAAACTGGCTTCACAGCAGGAGCTAATTCTTCCAACTATTTTACAAATTGTGGAGGAACTTGAGTATATAAATAATACACTTTTATATAAATGTATAAATCAAAACCAAATCTGTGCATGTAGTCAAACTGCAGAAGATTTTAAAATAAATAGCAATTATTTAACCATCATTTGCATTTTAATTCAACTGCCTAAGTTATAATATGAAAAGGTTAAGAGACGAGACAGAATTGGAGTGTTTAAAGTATGGTATATCATATTTAATAGCAACATTACAAACTGGTTAAAAAGATGGTCAGGATATTTGAAAGGTTATGTAATGTAACAAATATTAAAACGCAAGCCACTTAAACACCAAACTATTAAATATAACACCATTCCAAAGGTTCAAATTTGGTGAAATTCCCTCTTGGACTGAACACAGCAGCCGACGTAACCTCATGTTTCTGGCTGTGTCATGTCCTTTCCTGGTTTAATTTTGATTTTGCCCTCTTTCTTTGTGTCTTCGCTTCATCCCATTTTTTTAAGATCTTTTAAGTGCTTATAACCCATAGGCACACAGGTGGCAGAGTAGGCAAAATCCAACCAGCAAACCAGTAATTCACACAAAAAAAAAATCAGGCATTAACAATAAACGAAAAACAAAAACTGCTTTTTGACAAGGAGAATGGCAAGCCAAGGACAGATATGACACTCTCCCATATAGCCCCAAATATCAAGACAACATTGCCCCCCAAACATCAAGACATTTCCAGAAACACCACTGACTGCAGTTCCTCTGGAGATCCAGAGAAATGTCAGTTCTTCAACTCCGTTGCAACTGCATTGTCGCAACTGTCATCCACACTAATGCTTTTGATACGCCTTCCTCTTTCCAACTTAAAAGCTCTCATCACGGGCTGTCAAAGTCCTCGGACACATCCATTACATGTCTCACACTTCTACCCCCAATCATTCCCTTCCACAACCTGAAAAGGGCTTTGCATGTCCTCACGATCCACTGCACCAACATTCATATTGCCAAATCCATCATCTTCAGCATGCTGCTGCTACCACAACATACATTTTCCTCCCTTCCCCTTTCAGCATTCCTTTCAGTCCTTCCCCTACAAGAGCCTGGTTCACTGCACACGACCCTGATACCCTTATCCAAGAGCAGGGGATGCAATGCAGCTTTTGAACTTTCTCCCTTTCCTCCATCTCTATCAGAGGGTGTTGATTTAAAGGCCACCCACTAGCCAAATGGACCAAGACACCAGGACATTAAACATACAAATGAAGCAGTGATTTACTCCAAGTACTTTCAATTTAGTAAACAGTATCAACTGTTCGTGACACAGTCTCTCTGCATTGGAGTAAAGATTGGGCAACCACTTTCTTCAGTCACAAGTGTGATCCTGGATTTCCAGCCCTCTGTCATTTAATTCTCTACATGTGACTCTGACCTCTCTGCACTTGGTCTCCTGCAGAGTTCCAATGAAGCCCAATGCAAGCTTACAAAATAGCATTTAATCATTGGACGAGGCACTTCACAGCCTGTTGGACTCAGCATTGAGTTTAACAATTTGAGATCATAACTTGTGCACCCATTTGCATTTCTTCCTCTTGTTTCTTACTTTTTCCCTTGGCTCAACAGCTGTTCACCATTCTATCATTCACGCCTCCTTTGGATACAAGATTTTTTTCTTTACTTTGCTATTCCCATCTTTTTGATCCTTTGTCATTTAATATTTTTCACCCCATCATTCATCCTTCCCTTTTATTCCTCCCTCTGCCACCAAACCCAAAACCACCCATTTCACTTGCTTAAAAACTACTATATTTCTAACTTTTCCCATTTTTATGAAAGATCACAGATGTGAAAGATCAACTCTGGTGTTCTCTCCACAGATACTGCCAGACCTCCTGAGTGTTTCCTGATTGTTCAGTTTTGATTACACAAGATATTAACACTGCCATTGATCAGAACCATAAATGACACAATAATGTCTGTTGCAATAATTACAGATCTTTTCATGAACTCCTTGTACCACAGTGTGGTATAAGGAGTTTGAAACCCGTGTTTCAAAACATTCTTTCAAGCTCCCAACAGTGACAAAACAAATTTAGGAAATAAAGAAGCACCATTCAGAAGATTAAGATGCAGAACTAAGCTGAAAAGACTGATTTTAAATATCTTACTAATAGAAGGGAGGCAATATTTCAAACCATGTCTGATTTCTTTAATCATTTGCCTACAATTACATTAGCTAAAATGGAAATTTTAGAACACTGGGACAGGAAGAGGATTTTCACATGTTAAATAATTCACTCAGAGATGCTAAACAGGGTGCCATTTCCAAATAATTGAGAACAAAAATTTGGTGAAATCCATGCAAGTTAATGCAGCTTAATGGAAATGGTACATTGATAGGGAAGGCAAGAATTTCAGATAGATACAAGTACGAAAACACACAAATTTTGTTCCAACCATGTCAAAACAATTTGTGTATAGACAAAACCAAACAGAGAAACAAAGACTCAAAACTAGCACAACATTATGAATAAATAACGAACTTGCTAAACAACAGACTGCAGATCAAGTTGATTTAGTTTGCACGACAAAAGTTAAAGAGCTGTATTATATACAGGCCCTCACTCTGCAAGCTTCTCAGGGTTATTAGCTTTTTAATCATCTGATGCACAAACTTGAAAAGCATTGCATAAATTGAATGAGTGAAGGCTGTTAGTTAGATTGGTGTTCAAAACTACTCAGCAATATGTACGTCAGCTAGATTTTTACTGAATATCTATAGCATTTGCCTGCCCAGAACTGTCAATTGCTCATACAGGTCAGTTTATTTTAATTGAAAATCTAATGGGTTGCTATGAAGCAATTTTAGTGCAAGCCTGTCATAGCTTTCACAACTAAAACTTAAGTGCGTAACTAATCTTCATGTCTTAATCCAATTCCACAACTGTGATTATAGGTTTGAAATAGGAAGCATCTTAATGACCTGGATCAGTTTCTTCAGAAATAAAAAAACTACACCAGTGATATGAATACAGAAAATATAAACATTAAATATAAATAATGATCATATGACTATTTAGATTTAAAGAGATTCTCTAATAACTGCAGGAGGTGAGGCAGACATGCACATGGCAATTTCAAATTTTACTGTGCTTTAGCCATAACAAATGTTTTCCAAGTTATTAAATATTGTTTACTTTAGGTTTGAAAAACAGGATCCATTAAAATTCAATACTTGATAATACACCTCCCCGGCCTCATTTCTTCCACCCATTTCGTTTCCCTTTGTGCAAATACTTCAGTTTTCTTTTATCCAGAGGCACCCACTCCCTTAAGTTAGTCTTGCCTTTTTGTTCTGATATTTTCATTCCTCTAATGGTTCAAAACTTCTTTTCATAGATTTTCACTTGCAATGTAATTTCTACACGGGATATTTGGACAGTTAAGAACAGAAACTGAAGAGGAGAGCTAGTTGAAGCACGAAGCAGGGACCCAGAAACTGAAGAAAAATATGTACTATGGCAGGAAGCAAGCAAAAGCTGTTTGCAACCTTTTTATTTAAGTCTGAATGTTCTACCGGGATTTCAGGGCAATCAGTAATTTTATTTGCTCTACAGCAGGTTTAATTTTTTAAAATTAGAGAAACACCAAAAACACTGTAAAATGCCACCTCCAACATACAATAGGATAACAACTGAATATGGAAGCTTTATATTAAAATCAGATTTCAAGCATAAAGTAAAATTATAAAATCACAATAAACAGATGTAAAATAAACATTACACCCAACATTAAAATTAACATGCACTAGCATTTTATAAAAGGTAAATTGGAATGATTTTTAATTGCACATGGATTCTAGTCAAACATCTCAAGTTAAAGCTAAAGTTTATTTATTCGTCACAAGTAAGGCTTACATTAACACTCCAATGAAGTTATATGAAATTCCTGGTTGCTACATTCCAGCACCTGTTCAGATCAATGCACCTAACCAGCATGCCTTTCAGACTGTGGCAGGAAACCAGAGCACCGAGAGGAAACCCACGCAGACACAGGGAGAACATGCAAGCTCCACACAGACACTGACCCAAGCCAAAGATCGGACCTGGATCCCTGGCGCTGAGGCAGCAGTGCTAACCGTTATATCATTGGTCTTCCACTCAGCATAATCACTTTCAACAGTTAATTATTTCACTTGAGGCCTTGCCATGTTTCCACTTTCGAACCAATGCTAAGAATACAGAGAATGAGTTCTAAGTTGGAGGTAATGGCAGTGGTATGTGCGCGTGGGGTTTAAATTTAACAATTGCTCTAAATTATTAATTTTTGACATTTCAACAGAAAACTCCTGGACCAACTTATGAACGAAGCTACGTCTTGAACAACAGTCTCATACATAGTTGGTATGATTGGTTTCAGCTTCAAGGAGGTCTTTAGGAACTCATTCCAAAGTAAACTGCGCTTGAAAAATATTGGATTCTACCTAATCCAACAAAACAAAAGGTGGAAATATTTTAATATAGCTCCAAGTCAACTATCACTTGCTTCCAAATAAATTGCAATAACAGATAAATGAACTTATGCTCATCGTTGCATAAAATCAAACTGATAATTTAGACAATTTAAAAGAACACATACCCAGCTGCAGTTTACCAAACCAATCCAATAGTAAATTGACAGGTATGACTGATGGTTACTTCATTTTAAATTTCAAAAAGATGCCAATTAAAATATAAATCCTCAGTTGGCCGAGAGAAACCCAGTGCGACAATTTATCCAAAATCCAATAAAATTGCCATTTCGTTATTTGCAAAAAATGTTCACAGCTACTAAAATGCATTTCATCAGTTCTTACTTGGAAGAATTTACTTGTTAGACTATTTTACTTATTATAAAATCATTACTACTCTCAAATTGCACTCTAATATTTTACACGGTTACAAGGGAAAAGAACAAGAGTGGGACTTGTTGGATAACTTTAAAAATGCCATGAAACAAACAACTTTACTGGGATGTCATCAAATCTTTAAGCAAATATTAATTTAGTTTTTGCTTACCTGCCCCATCACGGTTATTATATGGCCACCCGGCAACAGAAAACATCGATGGCATTGGGGAGCTGGCTCTGCTATCCACCTCAACATGCTGCGTAATATGGCGCACCGTTTGCTTATTTTTACGATTCTTTTTCCGGCCAGGCAGCTGCCACACCTCAGGGACTTGATCAGAAAAAGTGTTCTGTGAAGTGCTGTTCTTGCCAAGGTGAGATTCTCTCAGTTCAGCACCTCCATAATGTGAGGGAGATATCTGTTCCTCCTTGACTCTAAATGAACTGTAACCAACATCACTGGACCAGAGTGACTGTGATGAGATGTCATCATGACTGTCAGCTTTCTGCTCATGCTCCTCTTTGCTGTAGCTGCTCCCACCATCATGACAGCTTGCAATTGCTGAATCTCCAGAAGAATTTGCAGGGCTTGTTCGTCGTCTTTCCAACCAGGGAGAGCTACTTCTGCCCACTGCTACTGGTGTCACCACATCAATACTGCTGCTTGAAGGGGCTCCCATATCATACTCCATAATATCCTCTGAGGGCTCAGTCTTTATACTGATATCTAAAGCTGCCTTTATAAAACTGTGACATGCCTGGACTATGTCTGTCATCTGCAAATAGCTTGCAGCTGACATCACCTCAATGACATTCTTGCTAGTCAGTGCTAGGTGTGCTGAATACATAAAATCAATAATTACTTTGAAACCTTGCGCTGTGACTATGTCCAAATGAGTCACTGTGGCCTGGTCAGAGGACATCTTCTGCACCTGACAGTACAAAGTTTTGAAGTAGCGGCTACTGCCAAGCAGAACATTTTTGTGCGCTTTAAAGATTTTTCCCTCGACAATAATGCACACATCACACAGGATGCCATGTTGCCGCTGTTCATTCAATTCCTGCAGTAAGTGGCGATAATGGGAAGTAATCTCCATGTCGTCCTTTCGATTGTTCATTGACAAATATTGTTGCTGCTTCTGAATCCTAATAGCAGGAAAGAATGGAGAAAAAAAAAATTAACTTTGCAAGACATTAGTGCTAAAGTCAAATCAGAATCTCATTTTTAAACACGTAGGAACACAGAAACTAAGAGCAGATCAGCCCTTCAAACTTGCTCTACCATTCCATATGATCATGGCTGATCCTCAATCTCAATGCCATATTCCCACTTTGTCCCCATCCTCCTTGAAGCCATTAAATTCAAGGTAGCTTTGCGCAAAATAAGAACAACATAGTTTCATATCCAGTGGAAATGATGTCCCAAGGTAAACTGAAACAACTATGATTTCTTAATTCAGAATACTGCACATTATACATTCCATCAAACAAATTGTATTAGAGCTAGACAACTTTTAGTACTGAAGCATAGTGAATTAAAATCTACATTTTAATGCTATCCAAAAAATAGAACTTGAAAAACAATACCTCCTTAAATATTTTATACTTAAAGTGTAACAATCAGGTAAGCAATATGGCCCATGGTGTATAAAAAGAACAGGGCAGAGGATACCGTGAAGTTAGTGAACAAAGTTCAACCTACAATTTTCACCCTTCTCTCATCTACACATTATCTATTTCTGAAACTTCTTCCTCAATTTCTTTGTCTCCATTTCTGGGAATAGGCTGTTTGCTAATTTTCAATAGAAGCTCACAACTTCCACAGCTGCGTCAATTACACTTTCTTGCACACTGCTTCCTGTGCTGACTCCATTCCAAACACCAATTTATCTCCATCTGTCACATCTGTACTAATTATCCAGCTTTCGACAGCAGCACTTCTGATGTCTTCCTTCTGCCTCAACTGAGGATTCACTGCATGTGTCCATTTTCTGCACTTGCACTGGAAGCATTTCTCCTTTCCCAGAGCCAATGAGCGTTCCACTTGTCCTCACTTTCCAACTCACCAGCCTCCACATTGAAGGATTATCCTCCACAAATTCCTCCCATGACAACTTCCCTTCCTCTCATGAAGTTGTCATGAAAGGAATGATGACAAAGTGTCATGATGGCACCAAAGTTTTCTCCTTAACTTTCCACATTCCATAAGGATCAGTCATTCCCAGCCACCTTGGTTTATTCTGCCAAAGTCAGCACTTCAACCCCTTCCCAAGGAACCATGCAATGCAACCGTGCATAGAACATCTATCTGTCCTTTAACCTTCTCTCTCCTCAACATCCAAGGCCTCAAACACTCCTTCCAAGTGTAGCACTGATTTATTTATTTCAGTTAGTTATACTGTACTGACTGCTCTATGCAAGTTTGAGGTACAGCACAGTCTTGAGTGTGCATTTTACAGCCTTCTGGACTCAATTTTGAGTTCAAAAATTTTAGAATAACTATGACCTTCATTTTGATTCTTGGTTTGCCATGTGCCAGTTTCAATTTTTTTTTGTGTTTCAACCAAGTGAGATGTTCATTATGCTGTTACTGATATTCAAATAGACAGAGCTAAGGAGGGCTTTAAGCAATGGATCAGATCTAAGCTCAGCAGCCCTGCTACATCCAACTGTGAATGGTGATGGACAATTAAACAACTCTCTGGAGGGGAAGGCTCCACAAATATCCTCACCCTCATTGATGGGGGAGCTCAGCACATCAGGGAAAAATTAAGGCTGAAGCGTTCGCCAAAACCTTCATCAAGAAATACAAAGTGGATGATCTATCTCATCCTCCTCTGGAAATCCCCAGCATCCCAGATGTCAATTTTCAGTCAATTTGATTAATTCCATGTGATATCAAGAAACAGATAAAAGGTATTGAATGGTACAAAGGCTATGGTCTCGACAATATTGTGGCATTGGTACTTAAGATTTGTGGCCCAGAACTCGCCAAGTGCCTGGCCAAACCATTCCAGTGTAATTACAACACTGGCATCTACCCTGTAATGTGGAAATTTGCCAAGATATTTCCTGTACACAAGGAACAGGAGAGACCCAACCAAGCCAATTTTCCCCATCAGTCTACTCCCAATCATCAATAACATGATGGAGGTCAGTGTTATCAAGTCGCACTTGATCACAAATATTCTGGTCACTTGTGTTCTGCCAGGGTTAGTCAGCTGCTTGGACCACATTGTAACCTTGGTTCAAACATGAACAAAAGAACCGAATGCCAGGGGTGATTGCCCGAGACATCAAGGCTGCATCTGATAAGTGTAGCATCCAAGTGCCCGAGCAAAACTGGAGTCAATGAGAATCAGACAGAAAACATGCCTCTGGTTCAGTCGTACCCAGGCACAAAGGAAGACGGCTGAGGTGTCTGGAGTCAATCATCCCAGCTTGAGAACATCAATTCACAATTTCCTCAAGGTAATATCCTAAGCTCGGAAATCTTCAGCTGCTTAATCAATGACCTTCCTTGCAGAACACATTTGGAGTAGTGAGGGGAATTTTGGTCCTCTTATTTAAGGAAAGGCATTATTTCCTTGGAGGCAGTTCAGAGAAGGTTCGCATGAACTGTGGTGGCACGGAAGGATTGTTTTACCAGGAAAGGTTAAACAGATTGGGGCTCATTGGCATTCACAAGGTTGCAAGGTGACCTCATTTGAAACATTCAAGGTTCTTTCGGGGCTTGACAGGGTATCTTTCCCTTCATGGGACAGTCTCGGAATAAAAAACCGCCAATTTAAGACTGAAATGAGGAAGAACCTCTTTCCACAAACAGCTGTGGGGGCAGTGTCCTTATGTACATTTAAGTCTGAGAGAAATAGATTAGTAAGGGATGCGAGGGTTACAGGAAAAGGATAGGAAGATGAACGAGGAATTTGATATCACCATAATTATACTGAAGGTTGAACAGGGTCAAAGGACTGAATGGTCTACTCCTTTTTCTTATGGTCTTTAGGTCAGAAGTGGGGATGTTTGCTTTTGACTGCACAATATTCAGCACCACTCACAATTCCTCAGATACGGAAGCACTGCACGTCCAAATGCAGCATAACCCAACAAATTCCAGGCTGGAGCTGCCATGTAGCATGATCATGCCACACAAGTGCCAGGCAATGACAGTCTCCAATAACGGAGCATCTAACCATCACTCCATGACATTTATCATCACTGAATCCCCCACTATCAAAATTCTGGGAGGTTATCTATAGCCAGAAACTGAACTGGATGAGCTATTTAAATACTGTGGCTACAGAGGTCAGAGACTCGGAATCCTGTAGTAAGTAACTCACCTCCTAACTCCCCAAAGTCTATCCACCATCAAAAAGGCGTGTCAGGAGTGTAATGGGATACTTGCTACTTGCCAGGATGAGTGCAGCTCTCAACACTCGAGCAGCTTGACACCATCCAGAACAAAGCAACCTGCTTGATTGCTACCCTATCCACAACTTACAAGTCCTCCACCACTGACAATCAATGGCAGCCAAGCTTATGATCCATAAAGATGCACTACAGGAACTCAGCAAGACTCCTTTGGCATTCCCTTCTAAACCCACAATCACTACCAAGGACAAAAGCAGCAGATAACTGGAAAACACCACCTGGAGGTTCCCCTCCAAGTCACTAAGCATCCTGACTTGGAAATGTAATCACCATTCTGTCATTGGCTAAGTACAAATTATGGAATTCCCTCCCTAAAAACACCTTAGGTATACCTGCACCTCAGAAATTGCAGTGGTTCACAGCAACAGCTTACCTAGCCAGCAATGCCCACATGGTAAAAATGATTAAAAATGTTTAACCACAACCATTTCCATTTGCCCCTTTTTCCCCCCCATGAAATTGTCATTTAATCTCTCTCGCGCTCAACTCTGCCCCAAACCTTTCCTTTTGTTATTTTCTCCACCTACTTTATTTCAATGGCATTTAACCCATCACATTTCAGAACTGAAGGAGGATACGAGAGTCAAGTTCAACTGGAAATGATAACTACATCTCTCTCCACAGATGCTGCCAGACATGCTCTTTCCAGCAGGTTGGTTTTCATTAAAGCAGACAACCAAGGCTTACTCTTACCTATTTGAGGTGTCCTCCCAAGCAGAAAGTAATCATCTAAGCTATTATAGGCTATCCTCCTCTCTACTGCCTCCACTGAATCAAAACTTAGCTATTGAACATTAGCATTGCACGATAGCAGCTGTGCACAGAATTAATGGAACAGAACAGTCATTTGACTCAACTCAAATGTTGGAGAGACAGGTTGCTAAAGCTTTTCATCTTGAATCTTAAGGACAAATGCAAGAATTCCCTATTTCAAATGAGCTTGACAATTTATGCTACAGAAGAAAAGGGTGATGAGTTGGCAAGTCAATATTGATAAACCAAAGCGTTCACAAAAACCCGACAGTGCATGAGGCCATTTGGCCCATCGAATCTGCACTGACAACAATCCCACAGAGTCCCCATTCCTGTATTTACCCTACTAATCCCTCTAACCTACACATTCCAGGACACTAAGGGGAAATTAGCATGGCCAATCCATCTAATCCACACATCTCCGGACTGTGGGAAGAAACCAGAGCACGTGGAAGAAACCCACGCAGACACTGGGATAATGTGCAAACTCCACATAGACAGTGAACCAAGCCAGGAATCGAACCCAGGTCTTTGAAGCTATGAAGCAGCAGTGCTAACCACTGTACCACCAGGCCACCTGCTGTGGGTCAATAGGCTGCTTAAGCTCATGGGTAATTCAAAAAAGGCTTGAACATGTTGCTTTTACTTACACAAAATGAGTCCCTGTGTATCAATGTGTGTTGTTTCTAGCAAGAAGAAATGAATCATGAAATAGAATTATGAAAGTCTTGCAAATAAATAACATTTGAAAATACTAGATATACTGAAATAATTTCTCAATTGGGTAAAAATAAAAGACCAAATTTTACACTAAATGCATCTTTCAGGCGTTCCTGATTACAAGTCATGCTGCATACATGCCATTTTATTCTGACCAACTGGGTGGATACATTTTGTTTTTTACATTCATGTTACTAGCAGGCATGGCACAATAGTACAGTGGTTAGCACTGCTGCTTCACAGCACCAGGGACTTGGATTTGATTGCCAGCTTAGGTCACTGTCTGTGTGGAGCTTGCACGTTCTCCCCGTGTCTGCATGGGTTTCGTCCCACACTCAAAGACGTGCTTGGTTGGTGAATTGACTTGCCCAGGCGCTGGACCGTGGCAACAAGAGGAATTTCACAGTAAATTCATTGCAATGTTAACGTAAGCTTTACTTGTGTCTAATAAATAAAACTTCAGCACAGTGCATTGTATCCATTCGCCACCTCAAGTACTGGCTGGGAGGAATGCGCAGCTTATTTAGTCTCACTGCTCTGCAGGTCATACCATTACTGGAAAATTTTCAGTCACCAAATTGGCGAATTATTTACCTTCACTGCCATTTGACCCAGAATAAAAGATATTTTAACAAGGTTTCCTTTAATAACCACTGAATGATTGAATTTGCAACATCTAGTTAACACACAATGGTACTCTGGAAATATGACCGTTTAAGAAATAGCCTAGGACACACAAACAGACTTGTACACAAACAATGGCAAAACTGATGAAGTTTCTACAGAAGTGAACTTTGGTGGACAGACTTGATAACAAAGGATAAGGTTTGGAAGGTTTTTATGCAGACGATCTGGAGCTTCCTTGTGGAAGGCCCGGTAGATATCTGGACGTTCTTACCAACAGAGCTTTGGCATGGAGGTGATTATAGAGCCAGGTCCATTCTTTCTAGTCTTAGCTTTCCAAATGCAGACAAATTAGACTCAAATAAAGATTTGCTGGCAGCAGATTGATAACCAAATATGGAATTGCAGGGAAAGCCAGAAAAGAAAAGCACAGCCTTTCTTAACAAAGAACAAAGAACAACCCAGCACGGGAAACAGGCCCTTCGGCCCAACAAGCCCGCGCCGCCGCATCCTCCTACACCTACCCTGCCCTGCGTGTATGCGAGTGGAACCCCTAACTTAGCCAGATTCAGGAGAGAGTAGTGTCAATTTGGTATACCAATCAGCATAAGAGCACATCTTTGGGGTGTGGGAAGAAGCCGGAGCGCCCGGAGGAAACCCACGCAACCACAGTTTATTCCCTAAAACATACTAATTTATAAAACCACAGATCCAAAACTTGTCTCTGCCATATAATTTCCAGTAAATCACTAGCCTCTGCCAGTTTTCTCTATCAATTAAAGCAATTTCAATTCAAGGCGGACAAACAGTACCCTTCCCCCCTGTATTGTGTTGGTCAGGTGATTTCTGAGAAAAAGTTAGGCTTGCTCCCAAAAGTTTTTTTTGAACTAATTTCATCATCCAAGAGCCAAGATGATGCAAGGTCTTGCCATATTTTAGAGAAAAAAAGGATCATTTTGAAAGATAAAATTTTCTCAACATGAGCCTCCAATAATAAAAGGAAACGTGAACTATTTCACATTCAAGGTATGAAGATAATTAGGGCCATTTGGATCCAGAATACAGCCTTTGTCCAAACAATGACACCAGAGCCAAATTCTAGCAACAAGACAAAAGGGACTTCCTTTAATATCAACACAGCGTTTGTCAAAAATGTGGCAAAGCGCTCCAGCAAAATTGGAGTCAATGGTAATCAGAGAAACTCGTCATGTGTTGCATCATATCAAGCACCAAGGAAGGTGTTCGTGATAGTTAGAGATCAATCATCTCAGTCCCACGAATAGGACAAGTTCCTCAGGCCCAAATATCTTCAGCTGTTTAATTAATAACCTTCCTTCCATCAGAGGGCCAGAAGCAGGGGTGTTTGCTGATAATTGTCCTGCATAAAGTTCCATTCACAACTGCATCACTGTCCCTTGAGTTGTTGGATCAAATTCTGCAGCTCTTGGTACTTAAACCATAAAGACTGCAGTGACTCAAGCACACAGTTCACCAGCACCTTCTCAAGATAAGACATAAACGCTGGCCTCGCCAGGGGCTTTCGCATCTAGTGAACAATTAAATTTATCAAAACTAAATGTCATTAAAAGTAAATTTTGGCTGTGCCAATGATCTCAATACTTGGTTGGCCATTTAGGACTGAGAAAAGGAGAAGCTTCTTCACTCATAAGGTGATGCACCTGTGGAATTCCCAACCACAGGATGAGGCATGCAGAGGCCAGGTCAGAGTACATATGAAGAAATGGATAGATTTCTAGATGCTGAAGGTGTCAAAGGGTATGGGGAAATACGACGTTACGACAGAGGATCAGCCGTGATTATACTGAATGGTTCAGCAGGCTCCAAGGGCCAAATGGTCTACTTCTGGTCCGATTTTAATTGTTTCTACACCTCATGAATAAAAACAATTGCAACACAGAAACTCAATTTGTTTGCCATATTGTTTTCCTGAAGTTTAGCATAAATTTTATCAAGATTTTCTGGAAGAAATATCAGTACTCTCACTTCTAAAACAAGGCTGAATTCAAGCTCTAATTCACAAGAACACAATTCACTAACACTTCCATGCCTGATTTTAATGCTCCCCCTCAGGGGCAGTAACCTCAAGTGCTTTATTTCACTCTCTCACCGAATTTCCTCCTAAGCTGCTGCCAGTGCTAACCATGCAAACGTTCTTTGCATCCCACTCACCTCTCCAATGTTGATGCTGTGGGCTCTGCCAAATCAACAACTAGTATTTATATATTGTTTTTAATGTAAAACAACACTCCAAGACGTCTCACAGGAGTATTATAAAGTATAACACTCAGCCAAATTAGGAGATTTAGGTTTGGTATCCACAAGCTTGATCAAAGAAACATGTTTAAAGGAACACCTAAAAGGAGGAAAGTGAGTTAGATAGGGGAGAGATTTAGGGAGGAAATTCTAGAAGGGCCCAGTAACTCAAAGTAGGGTCACTAATTGTGGAGCAATTAAAATTAGGGACGCTCAAGAGACCAGAGTTAGAAAAGCAAGTACTTCAGAGGGTTGGGGGACTGGAGGAAATACAAAGATAGGATGGCGTTAGCCATAGAGATTTGAAAATAAGGCTGAGGAATTAAAAAAAAAGAGATGTTGCTTAATTAGGATTCTCTCGGTTCAGAGGTGGGTAGATTAGACTCGATGTCAGTTAAAACATTGTCGACAACAGCCCCAATCCTCAGCTCCCTCCTTAATCTATGTTCATGTGAGAAGGTCCTTGCCATTTATAAACTAACTGTGGACAAATGCATTGACATCATTACTTTGACACAAACTTCACTAACAAATGATAACACTTTACTCCTTAAAGAAATTTCCTGCCCAGCTGAACCTTTCACCGCTTGACCAGGTTTGGATGACCGTGGTGGCAGCATTACCAAATCACTCATGGATCTGATGCCATTGATCAGTTCTGACACGTTTTCTCCTTTAGGGAGCTCACTTTGTTCCACCCAGCACCACCCCCTCACCCATTATTGCACAATTCTCCTGCACACACCCAAGCATTATGCCAGGTTTGTCAACATCTTTGCTGCTGTCCTCCCTTAGCCTCTGGGTCTGCACCAAGAAATTCTGTGATTTGAAACACCTTTCTAACTCATTATGGTGTCTCGGCTCTCATTCACCGTCACTCCATTTAAACTTCCCTTTTTCAATCATGACCATCTGGTCACCCTTGCCATTTCCAGCAGCTCTTCTATTCCCATAAAGTCAATCACTGATAAGAAACCCTGTCCAGACACACACAGACACACAAATTTATCGTCAAGTTTGGTTGCACCAGCAAAAGCACCATTGGCTCCAGTTCTTCTTGGCAAATTTATCCATTGCATTTCAAGTGGATTGTTGAATAAAGGAAATTTCCTGGCTTCTCTTCAGGACAACCTGTCTTCTGAAATTCTTCTCTCCTCCAAATTCACCCTCAACAATGAAGGCTTCTCTCTCATAAAGGCGGATACCACACTGTCAGTTGGCTCAACTGTCCCCCTTCCTTTTCCCAGGCACTTGTCCTATCCACTTGGTCCACATCCATTCCAGCATAAACTCCAGTCCCCAGCCATCTGGGGTGAATTTTCTTCTCCATCTCTGAGGCTGAACCAGATCAATAGTCAACTTGATGATCAATTTGACCCGGAGATCAGCCAGCAACCACATCTCCATTCTAAAACCAAGATCATCTACATCCATGTCTAACATTTCACCACTTGGACCCTGCTTCAATCTGCTGCTGAAATCCTTAACCGTGCCTTTGTTAGGTCACTGTTCAAATGCTGTTCTGGGTGGCCTCTCATTTTGCACCCTCCGTAAACTTACATTCATCCAAATCTGAAGTGCTTCTGTAACCTACCATATACATAAGTACCACCATGCACCTCTCACCCGTCTGTTGACCTACATTTGCTCCAATCCCAGCAACACCTCAAATTTCAAATTCTCACCTGTTTTTCATTAACTCCACAGCATTACCACTCTATTATTGTAACATTTGCCATTTTGAAGGCCAATTCTGGTCTCTGTTCCCTTAATTTTAAATCATTCCACCATTGCTGGCCAGGCCTTAGATGCAAGTTCTGAAAAGCACATCTTAAAACCTGCTTCATTACTGTCCAACATCTTCTGTCACACAGTGTCAAATTTTGTTTGATAGTACCCTTATGGAATTCCTTGTGATATTTCACTATGCTAAAAGGACTATTTGAGGACAACTTCTTGTTTTTGTCAAAGACCTTGTCTTTGTGATAATAAATTAAAATCAAGGTCCAGCTCTAATGACTATTTCACTGGACTAGTAACTCAGGCTTAGATTTAGAAACTAGCAACATGGGATCATCCCACCACAGCTGTGGGAGAATTTTTTATTTTGCTATTTACATAGAGTTGAAAACTAATCTCAGTTTCAGTCTGCTGTTTCTATCATCCATTGTTGTAAAAACCCATCTGGTCCACCTTTAGGAAAGGAAATCTGCCATCCTCTGTTGGTCTGGCCTATATGCAACTCAAAACCACAGCGAAGTGGTCCTCTTTTAAGGACTTTATTGATCTCAAGATCAAATTAGTGATGGCCAACCAATGCTGGCCTTGCCAGTGATATCCACATCCCATGAATGAATAAATTAACAGGTGGATGTAAACAATCCAATTTATCATCACACTTCTGAAGAGCAATGTCCTGGTCACTGCTCATCCCCCAATCAGCAGTGAAAGAGATTAACCCATCATTCATCACTGATTTTTCTTGGATCTTGCTATGTGCAAACTGGCTGCTGTGCTTGCTGTCAACACGATTTCAGAAATAATTTACTGCGAAGCAGTTTGAGGTTGCTTGGCAATGTGAATGGCACTACATAAAAATCAAACATTTACTTTTTTTTTCAACCAACACGCTCCTCATCATCCACTTCACCAGTCAAGCAATGCCAAAAAGTCATGCATTTCACTACTTCGAAGACACCATTCCAAGTTTCATCAGCAATACATTTATGTAGAATTTTACAGCGCACACGGTAGCCTATCATGCCGACTTTTAGCCCCACTCCCCTGCTTGTTCTCTGCTGGAAAACTGCAGCTTTCCAGAAGTTCTAAACCACCTAACAAAGAAACATTGATCTTCTCTAACACAAATTAAGCACACTGCTCCAACTCTGATTATCCCAAAATCCATTATATATGTGCCTCTGAGATCTAATTTCAAACACATCAATTTCAGGATATGATCTTACTAAATTATTCAGATTTGTAGTCAACCGTTTTTAAAGGCAAGTAGATTGTGCTTTTAGAAAGGCAAGTAATTATGTTGACGCTTATTTACAATTTACCACATCTATATGCACAAGGAAGGATTTGAATATATAAACAACGTGCTCTGCCAAACAAAAGTAACTTTACATCAGAGTCACAACCAACTATTTCAAACAGTGAAAATAAGTTATGGTTTACACAACTTAGACCAATATCATTTTCTGTAATCTTTTGGAAGTGTTTAATATGGTGCTGCTGCAAAAATAAAGTCAATGCTCTGAATTTTACTGTTAAATAACTCAAACCGATCAAGAATTGAGCAAAAGTAGAGCCATTTGTTGATAATACGGCACATACCTAACCAACTCCAGAAGTTCCATTTTTTCAAAAAATCTCTTTATAAGGCTATAGGTCATTCAGTCTCAAGCTGCAGCTTTACAGAACTCGCACAAAAATTATCAATGCCTATGAAAATTAAAGAAAAGGTGCATTCAAGATTTATTGTAGAACAACATGTTATGCAATCTTCTAAAAATGTTCACTTAAATTTATATGATCAGTAATATAGACATCCCAAATTCCAAAATGAAGAGCCCCTGGTTTTAAATGTGGCATAAAACCTGCACAATTATTACAGCGTACAAGAACTTTTTCTCTTCATCCCATTTCTCATCAAGAGTTTTCTCAGCAGCCTGTTCCTTTTAGGCTGGAATTCTTTCTTCCAGTCTTCCAAACTACCTTCCTAAATAATCAATTTGGCTGCCCCAAGGGTAGCCCAAGCTAAAAGGACTAAAAGCACCAGCTATACAATTAAGTTACTACTCTCCAAACGCGCCACAACAATGCACAAACAACAACACAAAATTATGTCACAGGAGGTGTGTGTTACTTCACTGTCATCGGACTGCGAATATAGAGGGAAAAATATTGAAGTCACAATGTATAAAATATTAAATCAAAACAAAAATAAACAATTAAGAATGGGATCTCAGAAATGTGCACTGTGGGAGACAAAAATCATTTAAAAGGAGGACTGCTAAATATTTACAAGCATTTTTGTTACCTCATTAAAAAGATACTTGTGCTTTAAATAACAAACTTAACTTTCAACCACAAGTTTAACTGCCAGCTCATATACAAACATGGCAACTTATAAGCCATGGGGCAGTTCAGGGTGAGCTATCATTTCGCAAAACTTAATGCAGAGGCATGAAATCTTCCAGAAATGCATAGCAGCACAAAACACATCTTTTTCCTTGCCCCATATTGCTGGATAATTCATTAATAAACACAACATTAAAACTTGCCATTATCTTACAGCAAAATACAGGGCCTTTTTCTCAGAATTATTGAGGTTTTTTTTTGGATCTGGCTGAACTGTCATTCAGATTTGAAGATATTTATTTTGGCTCCCTTTCCAACCTTGACAGTCCACAAATAATACACAAAGCATCAACAGAAAATTAGACATAATCCCTCAACCAACGTAATAAAACTAACACTATTTATTCATTCCATAAAAAAAATAGAATTCTCTATTTGGATGCAAGACTACCCAGCTTCTTCTGGTTTTACATTCAATAAGCAGTGCTGTCACATCTCTAACATTATGATAGACAGCAGATTAAGTTCAATTTCACAACAGAGCTTTCTTATAATGTTTTATACATTGACACCATGCTATTTCTCTTCTGTCCCAGTCATCTTTATCTGCCATCTAAAGTCAAACTCAATATTCGAGATATGAACCGCTGAAGTAACTCCATAAAATATAGCACTGCTCCTGCTGCGTTTGTTTTTAATTTATTCAGGTTCGTCTGAAGATCTCTAACCACAGCCAATAAAGTAAATCTACCTCTTCGAGGCTTGTGATTATCAAACTCTGGATTTAATTCTTGTTGCAACTGAGCTGCAAGAAATCAGTGTTGCCTTTTGGGATACCTGACACTGAGTAAAAATTGAAAATGCAGATCTGGCAGCGTCAGTGGAGAGAGAACAGAGCTAATGTTTCAAGTCTGGATGACCCTTCAGCAAAACTCTGACGAAGGATCATCCAAACTTGAAAGGTTGGCTTTCTTCTCTCTCCATAGATAGAGATTTTCCAGCATTTTCTATTTTTGTTTCAGATTACAGCATCTGCAGAATTTTACCTTAACTAAATAACTAAATAAAAACTATTCAATTTCCCCAAATATCTGAGGAGCACAAAAGTAGTCTCATTTGAAGCTCTAATTTACAATTTCATGACATCTGGTTTAACTTCACATGTGCAGCCATAAAGATTCAAACGGCTAACTGTTAACTTACAGAATTGTGGACTAAACAATGCATTTTTGACAGATTCATACCTCATTGATTGCAGTCAATCTTCAATCTGGCAATGAAATTCATCATATACAAAGAAAGCCATGCATCTTTGAGACACATCTTTAAACAATAATCTCCACTTAGTTTTAGTAACTTGTGGCAGCTGAAACATTTGGTCATGCAAGCAAATAACAATATTTGTATGTACTAAAAAGACATTTTCTCTGAATTTCCTGGAGCCATGATTTTTGATCACACTACTGTGTCAACTTGGAAAATTGCCTGTGAAAATATTTAGAATATGTAAACAATTACCAGCAATGATATAGCTGATAAGGTTGTGGGCAGCATTTCTTATAGTTATTTATTTCCCTATAATACGCCAGTGAGTACACCAAAATACTTAATTGGCCTGAGGTTTTTTTGGATGTCCTGAGGCCCCAGAAGGCACTATATAAATAATTTATAAAAAAGGAACTCAACTGCTTGGAAGAGTTTACCATTTCTTACAGAATAACAAAGACTTGCCACTTCTGACCTCAGGGAATCCCAAAGATCTTTACAGCCAGTGAAAAACTTCTGAAGTGGAGCAATGAAAAGAATGCCAAAAATGGTCAGAACTGGTGCTCCTTTAAAACTTGAACAGTGATGTGAAGCAGAATCATGTCAGATTCCCAGCGCTCCACAATTTCAATGCAACAGGAATGATGCAAAATTTATCTGTTGCCATTTTCTCCCTTGGTTTTCCTCTTTGTTTTCACTCTAACTGGATGGCAATTAATGGCTAATGTTCCAACACCTACCCCTGGTGTTGTCAGTTCAAATGGATATTGTGCAGCAATTTTCTAGCATCCATTAATCCCAATTTCCTACTTTCCTATTTCACACAGCACCACGCACAAGATGAGAAACACATGACAAATTAATTGTAATTTAAAAAGTGATGTCAGCTGGTGCCATACATATTCAGACCACATACTGATGGTACCAGTGGCCATCATTTGACATCTTGCTGCGTCACCTGGTTAGATGTAAAGTCTGCTGACACAGTTAGGTGTTAATTGGCAGCCATTAGTGTAAACTGCAAAGCAGCCCATATGGCAGTGCGTGAGCACAGTTGCAGCAGTTTAAAATGCACATTCTTCCAAACCAAACTGATTCTTAATATTTTAAATATATATACGAATGCATTTAAAAATCCCTGAATCTAAAAAACTACTGGAGAGTTTACATTCCCTGTGCCGCAGAGCTGTTTTGGCTTGTCACAGATAGTGGTCTTGAGGAATGGACGATTTGGCCAGGCTGTGTCAAACCAAACCTAACTTTTGAATCAATTATTAAGCTTCTGGGCCCATAAAAAGGGAATTGTATTTTTTAATTTGATCAATGCTAGTTTTCTTAAAACAATGTCAACAGTTTCCCGCAAACCAAATTTGTTGAACTTTTTTTATGTCTATCTTCAAAGTGCTGTTAAGTGCGAACATAAGGTCTGGCAACAAGCCCATCACCATCTTCCCAATTTGCCACATCAACTCTCTCTTTCCCTGTCCTTTCAGAACAAGAAAAACATCTGCAAAGCAGAAAAGCGTTCCTTAAATAGGTCCTTAATCAATGAGAATTAAGAGATATACCCTTGTTAGCCTCAAGCTTCCAAACATTTTAACATGAGTGGCCAGAGACCATGTGTGATCAGATCTTTTGCACGAAATTCCAGATGGAGAACATTTTGATTCCAAAGACATTATTGCAAAGAGAAAGGTGTACAGAATAAGTGATCTCTGACTAGCACATTCAAAGAACAGAAATATCAAAAATAGGGGATAAGTCAAATGTCCATTCATGTACATACGTGGCTCCAACTTACATATAGAGAAGCATGTAAAAAAAAACTTAAAGTCCTCAGAACTGTGGAGTTTGGAAAGGTACTTTACATTCAAGAAAAAGCATGATTTAAACTTAGAGCACTGATCGAGATAAAAATCTATTCAGACTCTGTGAATTCAGACTTCATGAATTGAGGGTGCCTACACCCGATATGAACACGACTGAATTAAGAAGACAAAGTTCAGTGCTCCAACACTTGGCTATTGTCCAGGAATTCCTGGCTACCACTGCTGGAAAGTGCGTGGATAGGATAGGTTTGGCTATAATGTATTTCCAAGACAAATGCTCAATGCCAAGTTGCTCACCTTAACAGCCATACGAATAAGGTACTTCCCACAAAATGAAGTTCACAGAACTATTATTTAAGTCAACAACACATGGAGTTGACGACTTACAACTTAACAGTTTTTGTCTTAGATAGCAGCGATTCCATTTGGAAGGCATGGACTAATCTGGAACAAAGCTCCAAAGAAGTCTGAGGTATGTCTGTAAAAGTAATGTGCTTTTATAAGTTGACTAATGATGGTCTCATCTTAACCGCAAGCACATTGTACTTCTTAATGATCAGCAAAACATCTATTTGCAGTTTTCACCGCAATGAAATGTTATTCCATTTCCAGTATACATCAGCGCACAGCTATTATGTTTACTGTCACCTAGCTCATTGTTCCTGATGAGATCACTGTAGAAGCCATTTTTCAGCTTAACATACTGAGGTCCGCTGGAATACAAGTTTATGCATTTATTAGGAAATGAACATCACAGATCTTAAACTAGATTTGAACTATACAGGATGTTTAAAAGTATCAAATCAAGTCCAATTATGATCAGATCTTTACTAGTTTTCCCACACTTCCTCCTTTAAAAAAGTTTGTTGTTTAGTTGAAATAATCATTATAACTTTTGAGTTAGGTTAATTTGTTTTTGCTTACTGTCTTTCTTTGTCTCGCTGTCCTTCCCCTTCATCAACGTAGTGCCAGTTCCTCCCCATTCTGTCCCAGGATTGTCCACGATCTCCTAGTGCTTTGAAAAGAGGAATCCTACCTGGAACCAAACAGCTAATTAGCAAATATCTCATTATTGCACATGAGCACTGTTAATGGAATGTCATTAGTAGTCAAGGACAAAAGTATCAGAAAATGCTGAGTAACTACAGTTTCAATTAAAGACCAAATTTGGACATTTGTCCACATTATATGAAACATTTTAATAACAATTCATAAAATGCAACCACAATATTCCTTGCTCCTACCTCATTTGCCACTTCTTAATACTGATGTGAAGCATAAAAGATGAAAATTAGACCACAAAAATATAATACTAGTGAACACATAATGGACAGCAAAGTGGCACAGTTTTCAACACTTGCCACACAGCATCAGGGACCCAGGTTCAGCTCCTGCCTCGGATCACTGTCTGCATGGAGTTTGCACACTCTCCACATGTCTGTGTGGGTTTCTTCACAAAAGGTCCAAAAGATGCATGGGTTAGATTATTTGGCCATGCTCAATAGCCACTTAGTGTTAGGGGGATTAGCAGGGTAAATGCATGGGATTATAAGGATAGGGCCTGGGTGGGATGTTTGTTGGTGCAGAGGTGATGGGCCAAATGGCCTCTTTCTGCACTGTAGGGATGCTATGATTCTGAGAGAATGAACATTGCTATAGAGAATTTGAAATCTTAACTTATAACTAAAAACAAGTGACACTTTTTGACTGCCTCGGAATGTAATCTTTTGAAAATGCAGTATTCTATTAATCTATGCAAATTATAACTAGTGCACACAACATACAATTTTGGATATTTATATATTAACGTTCACAGTTTAAAAATGGCCTTTTGTGATCACATTTATTGTGCTGGTAACATCTATCATCAGCACACCATTCAAATCTACATCAAAAACAGATTTCAGCCATTTGTAAGACTGTTAGCGAGTACTGAAATACAGAGTCCAAGCAAAATTGAAGTCTGGGGACTGAAGGAAAATGCCTCCACTGACTCAACTCAGACTGACCACAAAGGAAGATAGTTGCAATTATTGCAGGCCAGTTGTCCAAGCCACCGCACATCACTGCAGTAGTTCCTTGAAGGAAGTCTGTTAGTCCCAACCATCTTCAGCTCCTTCATTACCTTCTTTTCACCATAAGGCCAGAAGTGGCGAAGCTTGCTCACGATTGCCATGTTTCGTATGATTCGCAGCTCCCTCTATGCCTTCGACTCCCCTATCTTTGGGAAAAGATCTTGTCTGTCTATCTGATCTAAGCGCTTTGTTCTTTTATAGACCTCTAAAAGATCACTCTTAAGCCTCCAAAACTCCAAGAAAAAAAAAGTCCCAGTCTATCCAGCCTCTTCTAACACACCATCAAGTCCCAGTAGCATCCTAGTAAATCTTTTCTGCATTCCTTCCAGTTCAGTAATATCCTTTCTACAATAAGGTGACCAGAACTGTACTCAGTATTCCAAGTGTGGCCTTACCAAAATTTTATACTTCACCAAGCTGTCCCAACTCCTGTAATTAATGTTCTGACCAAAAAACCAAGCATGTGGAATGACTTCTTCACCAATCTGTCCACCTAAGACTGCTTTCAATAGCTATCAACCTGTCGCCCCCATCTCTTTGTTCTGTGACTCTCCCCAACATCCTATCATTGACTGGCGAAGTCCTGCCCTGGATCGATATACCAAAATGCTTCACCGCGTATCCTATGAAGCATTTAAGAAAAATAAATTCCAAGGTACTTTTCAGTTACCCTTAAAAACAAGAACTCAATTTGTGCATGCCCACACGTTTCTACTTTTAAAAGGCTAATATTTCATAAGCAATATCAAGGATATCAGGTTCAATCCATACTATTTTGAAGGAAGGTGTATTCATAACAGTCATACAGGTTGGCTATCAACTTGCAAACCCTTCCACCAAACAGCAATGGCAGGAGTTATGTAAAGAAAATCCTGGTGAGCCACATGATGCTAACTGACCAGATAACTCGAGCACCTATCATAACTACTCAAAACTCTGGGCCACAACACACATTTAAGAGTACATGTTGCCACAGCAACTCGTGACTCCTTGCCATGTGTTGACTCAGTTGGTTTGACACCCAGTGTGGATCAGATTGGTATCAACAGCTCAGGGGTACCAACAGCACAGGGTTACATTTCCCCATTCTGATTGAGGTAGATTCAGGACCTGCCTCTTTGCCCAACCCGTGATGTGGAGTTTGTGGAACTTGGGTTGGACTTGCCTTTCCACAGAGAACTGAAGAATTGAGGTGGCTTTCCTTTCCAACATGTAAAATTACAGAATGCAGAAGCTTACTTTTAAGCTTTCAGAACAACTTTCTATGGCGTCACGAAAGTCACAAGGTAACTAGAGAACATGGAACTGGCCTGTCTTATAAGACCGAAAGACGTGGGAGGAGAATTAGGCCACCCTGCCCATCGAGTCTGCTCCTCCACTTAATCATGGCTGATACTTTTCGCATCCCCAGACCCCTGCCTCTTCCCAATAACCCCAATCCCCTTATTAATCAAGGTCCTCTGTCTTAAAGACACTCATTGACCTGGCCTCCACAGCCTTCTGTGGCAAAGAGTTCCATAGATTCACCACTCTCTGGCTGAAGAAATTCCTCCACATTGGATGGCATCAGCCACCACTTAACCCACTCTCTTCACCTGTCCAAGTCCTTCTGCAGCCCCCCACTTCCTCAGTTCTACCTGTCCCTCTATATAACCTTGTATCATCTGCAAGCTTAGCAACAGTGCCTCCAAATCGTTAATGTATATTGCAGTCCTAGTACTGACCCCTAAGGCACACCACTAGTCACTGACTGCCATCCTGAAAAAGACCTCTTCATTGCCATTCATTGCCTTCTGCCAGTCAGCCAATCCTCTATCCATGCCAGGATCTTACCCTTAACACCATTGGCACTTAATCTATTTAACACTGTCCTATGTGGGACCTTGTCAAGGGCCTTAATCTAAATAAATCATGTTCACTGGTTCTCCTTTATCTAACTTCCTTGTTACCTCCTCAAAGAACACTAACAGATTTGTCAGGCATGACCTCCTCACGACAAAGCCATGATGGCTCAGTCTGAGGTTATCATGCACTTCCAAGCACTATGTGGTCTCATCTTCAATAATGGACTCTAAAATCTTGCCGATGACCAAAGTCAGGCTAACCGACCTATCATTTCTCATCTGCTGCTTTCCTCCTTTCTTAAACAGCAGTGTTACATTAGCTATTTTCCAGTCCTCTGGGACCCTCCCTGCTGTGATGTGGAGATGCCAGCGTTGGACTGGGGTAAACACAGGAAGAAGTCTCACAACACCACGTTAAAGTCCAACAGGTTTATTTGGTAGCAAACGCCACTAGCTTTCGGGGGTTTGCCCCTTCATCAGGTGAGTGGGAGTTCTGATCACAAACAGAGCATCTAAAGGCACACACAGTTTACAGAATACTGATTAGAATGTGAGTCTTTACAGCTAAACAAGTCTTGAAGGTGCAGACAATCTAAGTGGAGATAGCATTCCGGACACAATGATGTGTCTTGTCTCCAGACAGGACAGTATATGAGATGTTGCAAGGCCAGGCAAGTCATGGGGGTTACAAATAGTGTGACATGAACCCAAGATCCCGATTGAGGCCATCCTCACGTGTGCGGAACTTGGCTATCAGTTTCTGCTCAGCAATTCTGTGCCATCTTATGTCGTAAGCCTACCTGCCTCTAGTGATCTGTGAAAGATCACCACCAATACCTGCACAATTTTCTCAGCTATCTCTTTTAGAACCCTGGGGTGTAGTCCATCCAGTCCAGGTGGTTTATCCACCTTGAGACCTTTCAGTCTTGGCTCTTCCAAACCAACCCATTTCCTTAATCACAGCATTTTTTAAAAATTTATTTCAATATTTTTGCATCCACCACCTTATTCATTCAATACATTAATCACTTCCCGATAATTCTAAATACTAACTTTGTCACCTTGTTTTGCTGTTAAAAGCTATACTTGAATTAGTGTTCCTGATCCTCCTTTTCCAAACCATTTACTGTCTTATACGTCTCTATATCAGGAGATAAGAGGGCAACTCTCCAGGTACCTCCTTTCCAACTTAACTGCTCAATCATTGAGATTTTGTTCACAGCTCTAGCATTTTCTACTCGTCTCAGTGACCACAATACATGTGGGTGTTACCTCTCACTGGAGTACGAGTAGTTTCAGCATCACTTGCTCAAGACTTTCACGCCAATGTTCTGGCTTCATAGTTCTGCATTAGATTTTCCCCACTAAGTTTTGCACTGCAACAGTTTGCTTCAATAAATATTTTTCAATTTCATGCTTTGCCAACCTAAAAGCAAGTACTTGGTTCACACATTTTATCAGAAGTTAATGAAACTTTTTTCTGAAAGAAAACTTGCCGACACTATTTCATGCAAACCATCAAAACACGAGAAATAACGGCCCAAATATCACACTGTTGGTATGCAATAAATACTTTTCACAAAACACGACCCATCCACCTTTGAATGGAATTCAACCATCCCTCACTTTCATGCCTGGAATTCAGGCATTTTCTGTCTTGTCATTTCAAGAATTGGTTCATGGTTACTTTTATTCAGTGATCTAGTTGCAACTAATGGAAGGCAAATAGCTCATGATTTTCATTCACGTTCTCAACATGTACAATGACGGCTATCCCTTGATATTCAAAATACATTACATTCACATTCAGTTGATTTTGCTGCAGCATTCCAAGGATAAAATTAAAAGATGCTCAAAAATTTTCATTATTTCAGTCATACAATTGACAAACGGTGGTTGATTCCACCACTTATAACACGAGTGTTTCGGGGAGTATGATTTCCTCTTCTTGCAAAGGTGACATTACCAGAATTTTTAATCCTGACAGTAGCCAGTTACCAACGCAGAGTCAAATGACACCTGCTCTACTCCCACTGAAGAGGCTAGAATTCAGGAAGGAGCGAGCAACTCATCACAGGGAGAAAATAAGATTTCTTCAGGCATTATAGCAGCCATTGTAGTACATAACAAGTCTCACAACACCAGGTTCAAGTCCAACAGGTTTATTTGGTAGCACAAGCTTTTGGAGCACTGCTCCTTCATCAGATATATACACACTCACACACAACACATACAGACTCAACTACAAGATAATGATGGAATGCAAGTCTTTACAGGTAATCCAGTCTTTATAGGCGCAAACAATATGAAAGGAGAGGGGAATAATGACAGGTTAAAGAGGAGTGAATTGTCTCAAGCCAGGCAAGCATCACAGTACATACAGGTTCTCCATTTGTACAACACAATTCTTTCCACATTGCAGCAAAGCTTAAAGGAACAGAAGTTGCAAGAAAAATATAAGTTACTTTTTTCTGTGCCAAACAACTGAGTGTAAACTGCGAGATATTGAGTTGGGCAAAATTAGATTGCAACATTCCAGAGTACGCCAAACTAGAAGAAAGAATTGGCTATGTAGGTGGATTTAATGAAAGAGAACCTTTAACCAGGTGCATATTTCTAAATTTCAATTCCAGAGCTTGGGGTCATAGTTTGAGGATAAGGTGTAAACCTTTTAGGAGTGAATTGAGGAGAAATTTCTTCACCCAGAGAGTGGTCAATCTGTGAAATTCACTACCACAAAGTAGTTGGAGCCAAAACCTTGTGTGATTTCAAGAAGAAATTAGATACAGCTCTTGGGGCTCAAGGGATCAAAGGAAATAAGAGGGGAAAACAGGATCAGGATATTGAATTTGATGATCAGCCATGATCAAAATGAATGGTACAGCAGGCTCAAACAGCCAAATGGCCTACTATAGCTCCTGTTTTTTAATGTTTCCTATGTTTTTAAGTAAGCTGTTTTTGCCCAAAATAGAGAGATGCTAAAACAATCAACTTCAAAATTGACATTACTTAAAATAAACAATTTGTGGTCAATATAAATGACTTCATTTTAAACTCAGACCTGAAGTGTTCATTGTATTGCCATCACTTTCAACACTATCTCACCACATACCAAAATGAACACTGGCACAATAAATCCTCTCTCATTATAAGTCCCAATAAAACTCACCATCTCAACAAATCACTTATCGTTTTCATCATAATAAAACAATGGGTTTCAAACATTAGTATAACCCTTATTGACATGACAATAATCACACCCTTGCTATTGAGTAACTAAGAAGCTAAACTATCTTCCTTCTCTGCCTTTCAACACAGAAGTAGTACCTTTGATAGGTCATAGTTCCTTGGGTGGGTCATCCTTTCATATTTTGCCAAAAGGCCACTCTCTTGTTGCCCAAACAAATAGAGATAATTTAACATGGACGAAAGTTCAAATCCAGACTTGCTTCAACACCACGACGTACGCTTCGACAGGAATCAACTGGCCAGCGAACCCCTGGTCTGTACTTTAAGACTGAACTGGGTGGTGCATTAATACTGAGTTTTTGATAGAGCTGTGATCTTGAACAATTTTTCAATATATTGGAAAAAGAGTTAAAAAGGCACAGTAAATCAATCTTCAAAACTTGACTACAAACCTGCAAAAGCAAAACACCATTAACAATTACTAACACAAGCAGATTTCTCCTCTTCATTTTCTTGCTCTTATTGAAAACTGTTTCACCAACTTCCTGTTATAAAGCTACAAATTACTTCAGGGCATCTGAAGTTTAGTCGCAGAATAAGGCATCGGTCCAAAGGAAATGCGGCTAAAGCTCCCCCTCCTCCACCCAAGCCAGAATTTTATCTGTATTACTGCGAATATTCTGCAGAAATGCAACATGAAAAGCCAGGCTCTTAGTGTAAAAAGTGGTAAATATTGAGACTAAAATATATGGAAGCACAAATCAGGTTTTAGTCTTTCAACTGTCCTATTGAATGTGTCACAATTACATGAAGTAAACCTTATCAGCTACAAGTGGTTCTGATATTTGAGTGGGGCTGCAATGGGGTGGGGGCAGAGGGGGAGCAGTGAAGGGGAGGAAAACAAGTGGGTTTCACGCTAACGAATGCAATTCAATGACCTCTATTCGGACACATATACACAGATGATAGATAGGGGCAGAATTAAGCTCTGTTTTGATGCAGTTTTGTTTTTCTTCCCTCCCTCATTCCACTGTTGAAGCAGGCTGCTGAAACTCGAGTGCCTTGGTTCACATTTGAAGAAAGCTGGTTTGGGCAGGGCACTGGGGGCTTGCCAGAACATACGTAACTATACCCCAGCATGAGTCACTCCCTACAGAAGGGAGAGAAGGAAAAGCCCGAACTGACTAGCCCCATAGTTTACAGCTCGTCATTTTATTTATGACAAAGTAAAAGCCACATTTCTCCTCGCATTTTAGCAGTAACTGAAGTTACCTAGTACCATTAACAGTGAGACACATACTCCATCCATCTGTCTTTTCAGGAAACCACCTGAAAAGCTGTATAACCAATGAAATATTATTGAACCAGGCACCTAAGGACATGGTTCATTTTCATACAATCCCTACAATGCAGAAGGATGCCATTCGGCCCATCAAGCCTGCGCCAACAACAATCCCACCAAGACCTGATCCTCATTACCCATGTAATTACTCAGCTAATCCCCTGACACTAAAGGTCAATTTGGCATGGCCAATCTACCTAACTCTCATTTTTGTTAGCAACACATATAGAACGTTTTTTGTCCATGTTGAACAGTTATAACATCTCAGGGTAATGTATGGCAAAGCTATTCCAGCACTGAGATTTTAACTTTTTAGCCTCAGATACAGTTTGAACTCAGACAGAAAGTCTGCGAGTTCTATCTGAAAAGGATTTCTGTTTAGAAAATGCCAGCCTTGTAGAATATGGTCAGGGGAACAGGATACATTTGCATTATATATACACCAATCACAAAGTCACGCCATACAACAGGCTATCATATATAATTACAGGTGAATAATGAGACTATTACATCCTTGTCCACAGAGAATTCCTTCAAAAGTACCAATACAACTATCAAAAACAATGCATTAAAAGTTATATACAACAACAAATCTAATTTATTTAAAGATACAGCTTAAATGCTGCAGTCTCACTTATGGGGTCCCAAATATGAGAACTTGGGACACTTTACAGCCTGACTTCGAAGGGACACTGAAGTTGTTCAAATATAAGTTACAGCATGATACTAGATGTCTTAACTTTTCTTAAATGTAACAACCACAAAATTAACTGTGCAAGGTATGATTTCCTACCAATTTAACTATTCAATGTTCTTTTCATCTTCTACAACTAATCTTGAAATATTTCTGCACGAGAATACCAAAACCCTGAGAGACATTGTCTCGTTGCAAAATTTGATAGGTTTATTTATATTTCTCTCTTTCCGTGTAAAGTTATTGATTTTGTTCTTTGTTTTGTACTTTTTCAATGCATTGATGGGATTATGGGCTTCGCTGGCTGAACCATCATTGATCACACATCCCTAACGGCCTTCTTGAACCGCTGCTAAGGTGCAGACCGACCCAAAGTACTGTTGGAGAAGGATTTTGATCCAGTGACAGGGAAAGAAAAGTAATACTTCACTTCATCCCGCAAGTACTCAGACAAAACGTTCTGAACACTCTTGGCTGCCAACTTCCATGCTACATCATCATTGATATGTTTTGATGTTTGACTTAATTTTCTCATGCCTTCCTTAATTTAACTTTTTTATACATTAAGCTGTTACTGCTTTCTGAAAAAGCACCAATAACATCACAGCAAACCAAGTACAAAGTAGCCCCAAGCTACTTAAAATAAAAAAACCCCCGAGGTAAGGCAAAGAAATATTTTGGTTTGTATCAGGAAACAATAGATCCGCAGCAATTCTTTTAGCTCCACTCCATTTGGCAACATTTGTTTGCAAATTGAAATATAAATCTATATTTGGCTAATAAGATAAATAAATAAGTGTTTGTAATCACTGTCTAATGAGTTGGTACACTTGAGTGCTCAGTGATTTTAATAAACATTTGGATGAAAGATTACATTCTGAGTATCCTTGCTGCTCAAATGAGCTACAGGAACTCATAAGCAACCCTCATCCAAAACTTTGGATAAAATATAATCTTCCTAATCCAAGTTCACATGGTTAGCAGTCCCAAACCACACCTTCTCAGAATTGAGGCCAAAACAAAACTTGTTACTTATTCAAAAGATTTCCATGATCAGTTTAAATACTGATCAGTAAGCAGGGTATTTGCTTCGTGGGTGTTCCAGTCATAATGGCTTCCTCCCCCCCCCCACTCCATCCATTTTGAACAGGAAATTTATAAACGGGAAACTCCCACTTGCACACAACTGAAAAAAATAATTACCACAAAATCCCCAAGTGGAAAAAAATTCTGGGCAAGTATTGGTACATCCTGCTGTCTTTATTTTAAGCAAACAAATTTCCAACTCTTAAGCATCACCAAAGAGATTACAAAATTCCATGGATAGTTTGATATATCACTGCTGATGATCCTCTCAGAGATAATTGCATTCACTATTTGAAACTGTGTCACAGCTTGACACAAGTCAAAGTTTAGAGGTATGGTCAATAAGTACAAATTAAGTTAAGGCGTGCTTTTGTCAGAATTTACACTACTCTTGAAGATCCTCAAGTAAAATTGAGATGGAGGCCCTGCTTGTTGTCTAAATGTGCTTCCTTTCAAAACAATACTTAAGTCAAGTACAACAGTCTATGTCAATCAAAGCAAATTATCATGATCCATTACTATTACTAGAATATCTCAAATCCATCTTATTTCAGGGAGTTACTGTGATTATTAACTTGTGTCTTACTTATAATTAACATTTCAAATCCATGACAGTCATGAGTTAAATGTTGTGTAGCAGTGATGCAGAAATCCTTTAAGGCAGAACTTCAGAGTGCAGTAAACACCTTAGCTCATTGTCAAAATCATGGCCAATAGCCATTACCACTGAAAGGAACAAATATCAGAATCATAGTAAAAGGAATACATACAAAAAAATTAGGGGACAAGGTAGGTCTAAGTGAAAACATCGACAAGAATGACCAGAAATGTAACATTGAGGTCCTCAACACAGAAACACAGAATGCATTTGTTCAAATACTCCGCATTCCAAACATGTTTCCCCATCCCCCTTATCTAAGAGCGTGGCTAGATCACAACAAAATTTTCATTCTACCCATTTATGTATTTATTTAGCCAAACATCTGTTCTTCTCATTGGATAGCACAAATATCTGCCCAATTTTCTCATAATTAACCCAGAATAAGCTAAGTAGATTTACCCAGCTTCAATGTTTTAAATATCAGCACCAATTCATAGCATTTCTTTCTGAAAAAGGATCTGTGGGAATAGCTTCAGGACCTCCTCACAGCCTCCCAAGCTTCCCAGACCTCTGGTGGCTTCACCATATGGTACTTTTGTTAACTAAAACCAACCAAATAACACTTCAATATTCTACTGGAGTTCAGCAATTCCTTTAATATTTCGAATGAAAAAATGTCATGAATGCAAATCACTGCAGCAAATGCTGCATTTAGTAACATCTATTTCACCTATTGACAAGGTCTTCTAACGTGGAGTACAGATCAATAATGCTGGCAGGAGGATCTAGAACTAATCTTAAATCTTGCATCAGTTTTGCTGAACTGACCATGGGTTTTGTTTCATTCTTCATCTTGGCCACCAGTTCCTCAACCCATAATTTCCCTTTAAAAAAAAACACCACATCCCATCTGTGAGAAATTATTTTGTTGTTTCTCTGAGCAGGTAACCATTGGTATGTATATACCAGTAAAGTTCCTTAAAATTAATATGTATTCCAAAAGCCAGATCTGTAGTAAGTCAACAAATCGGTTCCGAGTGATATTTGCTGCAAACTCCCAACTTTCAAAAAAATTTCAAGTATTCCATTTTAACAACCTGTACACTAATTTTTTGGAGAGATTCCTAATCAAGTATAAATATCTTTGATTTGACAAATGTTACTGTTGAAATTATTTGTGTTGTATATTCAACAAAAGATCCCCAAACACGACTAACAATTTCTAAAACAAGTTAGAAAAACCTAGGTTTTCGCTTGCACAAGGGAATACCTTAGAAACATGTTTGCACAAAACATCAACTGTGAAATCAAGAATATTTCACTCGTTGTTTCAGGACCTAGCAGAGAACTGTTTCAAAGAATGGGGAAGCCTTTTCTGGGACATCTCTGCTCTCACTGGAAACTCCAACCAGGAAGTGGTTGAATAGGACTGCAACTGTCTCCACAGCTCTGCATCTGTGTGCATGAAGTGTTGGAGAAAACTTGCACCAACAGAATGGAGGATGTGGGCAAACAACACCCCAGCCATGGCTGGTAGCCAACATATAAAGTTTTCCGACCAAAGTGGAAACCCCCCTCCTGATGGACGTGGGTCTTCTCTCAATATTTTAAATTAGCATGCCTCGACGTGAAAATCAAATTGAAAGTTACTTTATTTAAAAAAAAATCAAAACTTTTTGCACTGTCGTCTCTAAAGTTTCAATAAAAACAAGACTCTCACTTTTCTCTACATAGATTGATGTGTTATAGATCGCCAATTTATTTCACAGTTCCAATAACTGAAGGCTTCATTTTCTGTTATGAATGATCCAATGAGTGAGATCAACGTAATAGGCACATTACCCATTTTCCCTGCCTGCTTAACGTAAAATCCCACAAAAAAGGTGAACAGATTTGATACTAGACCAAAAGAAAATCGAGAGATTCGTTAAGAGCAGGCAATAAATCATGTACTTAAATCACAGTGGACAGCAGTACCTAAACACACAACATCCAACTCCTAGCACTGAAAACACCACAAGCTGTGGGCGCTGGATGTACTTCAGCCTGCTACCTGTTACAGAAATCACACCTTTAAGAAACAGCAAGCCTTTCAAATTGAGATAATCCCAAACACCCGTAATACTGATCAACAACCCAAAGGGAAGATTGCACATGGGCGAAATCATGTGCCCAGACGAAGAGCTTAAGGGCCAACTGGGGGGGATAAAATGGGGATAAAATGGGGATAAAATGGGGGGGGGGGGGGGGGGGGGGGTTTGAGAGAGAAAGAAGTTGGTCAATTTCTCCCCCCCCCCACCCCACCAAACTCAGAAACATAACCGTTAGAAATGGGAGTGGGGAATTAAATTTGTGTTATGAGGCGTGAGGATTTGTCTCCCCCCCCTCCCTCCCTGATCAGGCGGGTTAAGCTGTTTTGCTACTTGGGTTAATCCCCAACCCCCCTCCCTCCCTCCGCAACAAGCAAGTCCCTCCAGACAAAGTCAGGCTCGAGTGGGAGACAATACCCGGGCAGGCCGCGGACTCGGGCCTCACCCCCTCCCCCCTCCCTCCCCACCCCCCCGCCACCGCTCTCTCTTCCCTCACCGCACTTTCCCAAAGACTCTCCACTAGCTGTGAGGTCGGGGCGGCGGGGTGGGAAGGAGAGAGAGTTGGCCTCCGGTTTGGTGTGAGAGAGAAATAGAGAGAAGAGGTGGGTGGGGGTCTGTGGAGCCGAGAGACGGGCGTTGACGCAGCAGGAATGGAGTCGGGGCCTCTTCTCTCTCTGTGCCTCAGCCCCATCCCCCCCACCCAACCCTTCCTCTCCTCCCCCCTACACCCCCCCCCCCCAACCATCCAGAGGCCCCGAGGCTCAGGCTGCTCTCAGTCCAAGCTCCAAAGCTTCCCTCCCCGCCAGCAGGGCAAAGCTGTAGTAGCAACAACAACGCGCGCGCGCACATACATACATACACACACACTGAAATATATACCGTTCAACGAAATCCAGCCAACACTCACCGATTAACCCATCTATCTATATGTGCAACGGCCGAGGGGAAAAGAGAGAAAAAAAAAGAGGCCACCCCAAACCAGTCACTCCGGCACAAGAGGGAGGGGAAAAAAAAATGATCCCGACAAGCTGCTCGCCTCCTCCTCCTTCTCCTCTCAGCCCTGAGTAACCAGGAACCTGCTTTTCCCCCCTGCCCCCTCCCCCAGCGGAAACCACAGCCTGGTATTGTGGGTAAAGCAAAGACCCACCCCTGCTTCATCCAACTCAATCACACACCAATATCACACAAATACAACAAACCCCCTGCCCTGCTTCAACTCAGTCACACGCACAAATACAGCAATCCCTGATCCAGCTCAATCACACGCCAGTAATCACAAACACTCACACAATAAACCCCTGCCTTGCTTCAACTCAGTCACACACCAATACCACAGAAATACAACAAACCCCCTGCCCTGCTTCAACTCAGTCACACGCACAAATACAGCAATCCCTGATCCAACTCAGTCACACACCAATATCACACGCACTCACACAAATACAACTAACTCTCTGCCTGCTTTGACTCATTCACACACCGATATCACACACACTCACACAAATACAACAAATCCCCTCCCTGCATCAACTCAATGACACACACACACACACACAGGTATAACAACCCCTGCCTCATCCAACTCAATCACACTCACAAACAGAAACACAACAAATCCCCTGCCTCATCCAACTCAATCACACACACACAAATACTAGCAATCCCTGATCCAACTCAATCACACATAAATATCACACACATACAAATACAACAAGCCCCTGCCTGCTTCAACTCAATCACACACATATATACATGTACAACAGTCCATGTTTGCCTCAAATCAATCACACTCATGGATACAAAATTCCCTTCTGCTGCAACTCAATTGCACACACAAATACAACAGTCCCTGCCAACTTGTTTGCTGAGGACACCATCACTGAGGATCAGATCTTAAACAATGATGAGACACAGTACAGGAAAGAGAGAATCTGGTGAACTGGTGCGGCAACAATAATCTTTCCTGCAATGTTAACAAAATGAAGGAGATAGTCATTGACTTCAGAAAGCATGGTGGAGGGCATGCTGCTGCCTACATCAATGGCGAATAAGTAGAAATGGTCAAGAGCTTCAAGTTTTTTGGTGTCTAGATCATTAACAACCTGTCCTTGTCCCTCCACACCAATGGTATAGTGTTTTTCTGGTTGGCGATCAGCGATCCGTGGTGTGCCTCAGGAATCAGTGTCGGGACCGCAGTTGTTTCCAGTTCACATACTTGATTTGGAGTTGGGGACCAAATGTAGTGTATCAAAGTTTGCAGATGACACTAAGATGAGTGGTAGAGTAAAGTGTGCAGAGAATGCTGAAAGTCTACAAAGGGATATAAATAGACAAAGTGAATGGGCAAGGATCTGGCAGATGAAACTCAACGTTGGAAAATGTGAAGTCATCTATTTTGGTAGGAATAACAGCAGAATGGATTATCATTTAAATGGTAAAAAAAATGCAGCATACAGCTGTGCAGAGGGACCTGGGTACTCTAGTGCATGAATCACAAAAAGTTGGTTTGCAGGTGCAGCAGGTAATTAAGGAAGCAAATGGAATTTTGTCCTTCATTGCTCAAGGGAAGGAGTTTAAAAACAGAGAGGTTAAGTTGCAGCTGTATAAGTGCTGGTGATGCCACACCTGGAGTAGTGTGAACACTTTTGGTCTCCTTACTTGAGAAAGGATGTACTGGCACTGAAGGGGACACAGAGAAGATTCACGACATTGATTCTGGAGTTGAGAGTGTTGGCTTTTGAGGGGAGACTGACATATATTAATTGAAATTTAGTAAAATAAGGGGGCAATCTAATAGAAACATATAAAATTATGAAGGGAATAGATAAGATGGAAGCAGGGAGGTTGTTTCCACTGGTGGGTGAAACCTGAACTAGGGGGCATAGCCTCAAAATAACTCAGTCCTAAATCTGGTCCGTCTTGAGGAGGAACTTCTTTGGATTTGGAATCTGTGGAACTCCCTGCCCAGTGAAGCGGTTGAGGCGACCTCGCTGAATGTTTTTAAGGCAAAGGTAGATAGATTTTTGAACAGTAAAGGAATTAAAGGTTATGGTGAATGGATGGGTAAATAGATCTGAGTTCACAAAAAGATCAGCCATGATCTCATTGAATGGCCGAGCAGGCTTGAGGGGCCAAATCACCTACTCCTGCTCCTCGTTCTTATGTTCTTATGTCAGACCTGTGAGCTGAGTTATACATCATGGAAAACAAAGGGAAACACCATAGATACAAAATGACTGAGTGATAACAGCGAGTCATGATTAATTAGTATCTTTCAGACTGGAGGAGGGTTTGGAGTGGAGCTCCCCAGGAGTCAGTGTTGAGACCTTTGCTCTTTCTGATGTATTAATAAGATTGACCTTGATTGTTTAATTTCAAAATTTGCAGATGATACAAAACTTGGAAGCATTGTGAACTGTGAGGAGACCAGTGTAGGACCTTAAAAGGATGCAGACAAGTTGATGGAATGAGCAAACAGACTGCAGATGAGATTCAATGCAGAGAAATGTTAAATGATTTATTTTGATAATAACATCAAGAGCAAAAGAGGAGATATGTGCGCATAAGTTATTAAAAGTGGTAGGACAGGTTGAAGAAGCAGTTACAAAACCCTTGGCTTTATTAGTAGAGGCATAAAATGCAAGATGAAGATGGTTGTGTTGAACTTGTAAAAGACACCAGTTTGGCCTCAGCTGGAGTATTGCATCCAGTTCTGGATGCTGCTCTCGAAAAAGAAGTGAAGCTATCGGAGACAGTGCAGAAAAAAAATTGCAGGAATAGTTCAAGGGATGAGAAATTTCAATTTTAAAAATCGATTGAAGAAGTTGGCACTATTTTCCTTGCAGAAAGGAAGGCTGAAAGGGGATCTGATCAGGATATTCAAGAGTCTGGACTGAGCAGATTGGGAGAAATTGTTCCCACGCATCAAAGGATCAAAAATGAGAGGGCACAGATTTAAAATAATTTGCAAAAGAAGCAGAAGCAAAGTGAGAGATGTTTACATGCATCAGGTGCTTAACGTTTGGTATGTACTGCCTGAGAGGCATTTGAAAGGGAAGTTTACTGTCATCAGAAAAGGAAGAGTGTGCAGTGTTATGGTGAGAAGGCGAAAGAATGGCACTCAGTAAATTGCTCATTCAGAGAGCTCGAGCAGACACAATGGACCGAATGACCTTGTTCTGCGCTATAAAAATTCTGTGATTCAGTTAAATACAACAATCCCACACACACATGCACAACATTGTTTGCTTCATCAATTTTGAGATAATAAACCCTTTATCATCAACACACACACGCATGTGCACACACACACATACACACACACACGCATACATGCACACAAGTATCTTATATGCATATACTGCACCACAGGTCATTCCTGCTTCCTGAACTCATCTATATGGACACACGTTTGCTGCATAAAAGTGACATAATACATGGGGGAAACAAGATTAAAATGCTGGGAATCTGAAATTAGCTTTACAATTGATATCAAGTGCACAGCAAAGCACTCCCTCCCCTGCAATGAAAAGTGTGCCGGACATGGGTAAAAGAAAAATACAGCAGATGCTGGAATCTGAGATAAAAACAGAAATTGCTGGAAAATGTTAGCGGGTTTGATAGCATCTGCGGAGAGAATAGAGCAATCGCTTTGAGTCAGGATCATGCTTGAAGGTTTCGGTAGATGAATTGTTTGGAGGTTGTTCTCCCTCTGATGCTTTGACTTCACTCTGCACAATTCTGACAAAGTCGTTCGCTGTGTTCAGCGGCTTCCGAAATGAGTCTTCTTCATTTTGCTCGGTCATCATTCAGACCCCCTATGAGTCAAGCAGGTACATTTGACCTCTTCAGAGATGCTGTGAGGATATCTCTAAAGCGGTTCCTCTGTTCTCCTGGGAGACCACTGCTGTGACCAAGTTCTGAGTAGTGTTGTTTTGGGAGCCTCATGTCAGCATACGAACAACATGCCACACTTAATAGAGCTGTTTTGAGTGATTAGCACCTAAATACTGAGCAAAAGAGAAAATGCTAGAAAATCTCAGCAGGCCTGGCAGCATCTGTAAGGAGAGAAAAGAGCTGATGTTTCAATTCTAGATGACCCTTTGTCAAAGCTAGAAGTGGGAAATGTGGTGGCAGAGGGTGGCATGTGGCACAGTGGTTAGCACAGCTGCCTCACAGCACCAGGGACCTGGGTTGAACTCTTGGCTTGGGTCACTGTCTGTGTGAAGTTTGCACATTCCCCCCTGCCGTGCCTGTGTGGGTTTCCTCTGGGTGCTCCGGTTTCCTCCCACAGTCCAAAGATGTGAGGCTTAGGTGCATTGGCCATGCTAAATTGAGTGTCAAGGGGACTGAGTCGATAAATGCATGGGGTTGTGGGGATAGGATCTGGGTGGGATTGTGGTCAGTGCAGACTCGATGAGCCAAATGGCCTCCTTCTGCACCCTCGGATTCTATGGATTCTATGTTTATACTGTACGGTGAGGGAATGAAAGATGAGTCACTGCCACAGAAACAAGGGGGCACCCCATAGAGACAATAAAAGATGTGAATGACAAAACGGCAGAGAAGCTGAAATCAGAGGGTAAGTTGTGACAGATGAAGATGTGGGGGGGGGGAGGAAGTTGGGGAGAGAGGTAAAATTGAGAAAAAGAGGGAACGGGGAAGCGAAGGAAGAGAAAAGGGAAGGAAAGGATGGATAAAATAGGGGAAAGAGTTGGGGGGGGGAGAAGAAAAATAAAGACAATAAAGAAATAAAAGGTAGAGAACAGTTAAAAGCTAAATAAAATGAAAACAAGGGGGTCAAGGTGTGGTAGGGCGAATCATCTGAAGTTGTTAAATTCGATGTTGAGACCAGAGGGCTGTAATCTGAGGCGAAAGATGAGATGCTGTTCCTCCAGTTTGCATTGAGCTTCACTGGAATATTGCAGCAAGCCAAGGACAGACATGTGGGCATGGGAGCAGGATTGTGTGTTAAAATGGCAAGAAATGGGGAGGTCAGGGTCCTGACTGCGCACAGACCAAAGGTGCTTAGCGAAGCAATCAGTCAGTCTATGCTTGGTCTCTCCGATATAGAGGAGACCACATTGGGAGCAGCGATGCAATAGACCAAATTGAAATGCTGCTTAACCTGGAATGAGTACTTTGGTCCTTGGACAGTAAGCATGGAAGAACTAAAGTTGCTGTGGGTGATGGGAGAGGTGTTGGGTATAGTGGAGGAGTGGACTACGTTACCCCAGAGAGGACAGCCTCTGTCAAATGCTGACAGAGGGAGTGAAGGGAAGATGTGTTTGATGGTGGCATCACGCTGGAGTTGGCGAATATGGTGGAGGATTATGCTTTGCATGCAGAGCCTGGTGGGGTGAAATGTGAGGAAAAATGAACACATATTAGAAGCACCACTTTGGAAAGTGGCATCATCGCAACAAATGCGATGGATGCAAAGGAGCTGAGAGAAAGTGATGTCTATATATAGGTTTCCCACCTAAAGTTGTTGACAGGACCCTCAGTAGCTTGTGGTCTATCTCCCGTGCCACAACTCTCACCCCCTCCCCTCCCTCCCAGAACAAGGATAGAGATTCCCTTATTCTCACATTTCACCTCACCAGCCTCTGCATGCAAAGCATAATCCTCCACCATTTTCGCCAACTCCAGCGTGATGCCACTACCAAATACATCGTACCTCCACTCCCTCAGTCAGCATTCCATAGAGACCGTTTCATCAGGGATAACCTAGTCCACTCCTCCACTATACCCAATACCTCTCCCATCACCAATGGCACCTTCCCATGCAATCACAGAAGGTGTAATACCTGCCCCCTTTGCTCTTCCATGCTTACCATCCAAGGTCCAATACACTCATTACAGGTTAAGCAGCGTTTCGGTTGCATCTCTTTCAATTTGGTGTATTGCATCACTGCTCCCAATGTGGTCTCTATATCAGAGAGAGCAAGCGTAGACTGGGTGATCGCTTTGCTGAACACCTTCAGTCTGTGCGCAATCAGGACTCTGACCTTCCGGTTACTTGTTGTTTTAACATGCGATCCTGCTCCCATGCACACACGTCTGTCCTTGGCCTGTTGCAATGTTCCAGTGAAGCTCAACATAAACTAGGGGAACAGCATTTCATCTTCCAGCAAGGCACTTTACAGCCTTCTGGTCTCAACACCGAATTTAATTTTCAATTTGGTCCATTGCATCGCTGCTCCCAATGGTCTCCTTTATATCGGAGAGACAAAGCATAGACTGTGTGATCACTTTGCTGAGCGCCTTTGGTCTGTGCGCAATCAGATACTGCCAGACCTGCTGAGATTTTCCAGCATTTTCTCTTTTGGTTTCAGATTCCAGCATCCGCAGTATTTTGCTTTTAACTACTGAGCAAGTTGGCTTGGGAGAGGGCACTGAAATTGGACTACTGAAATTGGGCACTGAAATTGGACTGAAAGGACATTGAAGGTGACATTTCTTCAGTGCTTTGAACTGGCTGTTCTGTGTTATGCAAGTCGCCAAAGAATATAGGTTTATGGGGATCACTGCTGTCTGGTAAACCATAACTTTAGTCTCAGGTTTGAGATCCTAGTACTCAAATACCCTTTTCTTCAGCTGGCCAAAGGTTGAGCTGGCTCAGTGGGGGCCTTCGTTAAGAGGACACTCTCAAATTTGTAGAAAAGCATTCATTCAGAAACATTGGGAGCGATTTTCCAAACTAGCCACACCTTGCGCAATAGTGCCAATCCCTGAAATAGCATGTGGACCTAAAAATTGGTTCCTGGCCAGCACCACACGATTCGCAATCACCCTGATCCCTTTCTGTTGCTGCAAATCGGATTGTGCCTGGAAAGGGCGCAAGGCTGATTAGCACAAGATTGACAAGATCTCAATCTCATTGGCAAGTTCTGCCCAGAATGTTCCCACCACTTCTAGAGGAGGCCAAATGCGATGGCCACATTGGGAAGTTCAGAGGCCCCCTTGAACCTCACTTGGAGTACTGCGTGCAATTCACATTGCTAAATTGTAAAGAAGAAGCACTGGAAATGGGCAGACAGAGTGGTTGAAGAGACTAGTTATAATGCATTTTAAGGTGCAGTTAAACAAACACGAGGGAATAGAGGGTTAATACTTAGAAAGTTAGATGAGGAAAGACAGGAGGAGCCCCAAATGGAGCATAAACGCTGGCAGGGGCTGGTTTGTATATCTCATTTTCAGATTGTGCCATCACATAAACACCCAGAATTGCCCCCTTGTCATAGCCCTGTCATTGTAGCCGCCCCTCCCTCCAAACATACTCCACACTCAGGTCCCACTGCCCGACTGACACTGCCAGGCTGACACTGCCCATTGGGCACTGCCCAACCATGTCCCCCAACAACCCAGGGGTTTCAATGGCCTCCGATCTCAGCATGGCCAGGGTCCCCGCTACTTCAGAGCAGTAGTGATTCTTGCTGGCATGACCTCGCCGGCAAGTTGGGAAGCATTGGATGATCAGAACCAGCCACGTAGAACCCGGTAAATATGTGTAAATAGAGATATTTCTATGTTAATAGGCTTCACAGGAAGCATCAAATTTCTTGCCCCTATGTTCCTGGCTCACCACACTGATTGACCAGCATGGCAGCTGGTAAGATTGTGCCCATTATCACAGTTCCTCTCTTCATCTACTGAGTTTTTCTGGCGCTTTCTGTTTTTTGATGAAAACTTCAAAGGGGTTTGTTGAGAAGGTTTCAGAGGATGAATTATGTAGTGAATGGCACAGCCAGGGGCAGAGGTGGAGAAGTCACTTAAGGGGTTATAATCAGAGGAATGGAGAGTTCCTGAGCAGGAAGGTTGTCTGGATGGTAGAAGTTACAATAATAGAGAAGGGCAAAGCCTTTGAAGGATTTAAACAGGGATGAGAATTTTAAAGTTGAGATGATGGTGGATTCGGAGCCAATGTCGGTCAGCAAGAATTTGAGGGCAGTGGATAGGCATTTCTCCCCCTCACCGACTCCCCAGCAGTCAGTGATGGCACCCCCTTTTCTTCCCCCCCAACATCGGACCCTTACCCCCAACCCCCCGTCAACACAGGCAGTTCTGGCATCCCCCTCAACATCGGATTCGTTCCCCTCAACCCCCACCCACACAGTCAATGCCCTCACCTACCCACCCTCCCCACCCCCTCAAATAGCCATCACCAGCTTCCCCAGCTCTCAAATCTGTTCCCTGCCCCCCAGCACTGCTACAAATAAATGAATCTTCCCTTCATCCATGAGGGTCCCGCTGGGATCCACCCTGGCACTGCCCTTTAGCATAGGTTGGCACTGCTAGGTTGGCATGTTTGACACTGCCTGGCCATATCCCTGTTTCCGGAGGCTTATACTCACCTTCATGCCCTTGGGGGCATCACCACAAAAGGTTCATGTGTGGGTGAGCCAGTTGTAGATGGTGCCAACAGGACATCATGTTGGCATGGTTTGAATATACAGTGGGGGTCAATACCTGACCGGGTGGGGGGGGGGAGGGTGTTAATGAAATGTAAACACATTAAAATGTACTTAAATCAGGTTTACGCCCATAGTGGACATGGACCTGATTACATCACCGGGGCAGCGAAAATCGGAAGTTGCGATCTTGACAGCAGGAGAAGATGATCCCATGCTAAAGGTCAAACTTGTACAGCATGCAATAGACAACAATGGTATTGCACATCTTCAGTTGACTATAGAACAGTACTTGACTAAGTAATATAAGCAATAGGACAGTTCCTTTCAATCACTTGTTTATTACCATGGACTTTATTGGATCTGTTCCATTGCAGTAATTTCTAATTTTGAGCTTGAGCTAATAGGTGCAAAGGTTACTTAGATTCCCAATAGCCTTCTGTTAGTGAACTTGGCCCCCTGGAACAATGTATGCAGTGTTCACTGCTGCAGAACAAAAGAATCATGAATATCCCTGGATAATGGTCATCAATGTGCACAGTGAAATTTCTGTACACCTGCACAGAATGGAAAGGTACCTCTTCATGTCGATCAATGCATTGAGATTGTTGTGAAGAACCTCCAATGCTGTGGTGAGGGATTGGAATGCCCTGCCTGCTGCAGTTGTAAATGCGTCTAATTTGGGGGCGTTTAAGAGGTCTGTGGACAGGTTTATGGACGAAAAGGGATTGGTTTAGGTTAGTGGGTCATTGGTGTTGTTTTTTTTTTAACTGGTCGGCGCAACATCGTGGGCCGAAGGGCCTGTTCTGCGCTGTAATGTTCTATGTTCTATGTTCTATGTTTTGGTTCTTTCTGCAAGATCCTGCATTCAAGATTCAGGTGAGAGAAGTTCTGTGGAGTGCCCATTTCACTGGGAAAGTGATGAAAATGTTCCCCAATGCAAGCATGTCATCAGTCCCTTGCTTTATACTGGAATGAACAGCAAACTGACTTATCTGACAGATGTTGTTTGAGGTGGCTCGGAAGAATCAAGTTATGTCAAAGCTCAGTGCCATGGTAACATTGACAGGAAAAGGGAAGGCAAATCCTGTCCTTGAGGTTATCCGTAAGTCAGGCTACATCAAACAACATAGCTCAATGTCATGTCTGCAATGGAGTGAAGATGACAAAAATATATCTTTTTAGATGTTCCCAGGTAAGAGTGACACATTATGTAAATGCAGGTCTGATATTAATTGGAAGAGGATACATAGCACTTCAGATGTCTTTGCAACAGCACATGTCCAGTGATTAAGTTTTCCTTAATCCAAAGTATGCAACAGTCTGGAAGTTGACACTGCCAGTCTCCTTTCCTCAATCTTTCAAGTGCTGGTTATAGTGTGGGAGGAATTTGCCACTCCTCTGCAAGTGTTGCACACTCACACAAAGCAAGGTGAAAAATGATATCACAGGGAGTCAAACAGATTGCAAAATATTCAACTCAGAGACTGAAAAATGCTTCCTGACAAAAAAATTGGTAAGTAATTTAATCAATAGCACATTCGTTTTAAGAAGCAACATTCAACAGGCCTCAGCTATTCAGCATTCATCCACCCAGTTTTACTATGTGTGGGGTTGACGTTGTGGATGAAGCTTTGTTCAAACTGTTGAAATTTGGTATGAGGTTTTGTTTGAATGTTGAGAATGAAGCACTAGTATTGTTAGGAATGAAACTTTCCCTGGTCATGTAAATGAATGTGTTTTTATTTTGCCCTCAACTGGTGAACAAGAGTAATACCTGTTCACCAATTCAGGGAACAGGAATTATTATAGGTCCCCATTCCAGAATTGCTGCATCAAAAAATGTTCTTGTCGACAGCTAAGTGTATAAGATTCACTCTTAATTTCCCAACCATGTCTGATCAGAAATAGAGCCTGAAAAAATTGATGGGATGATTTTCCTAAAAATATTCTAAGTGCTGAATGAGCAAGAAAACGGGAGAGTTTCAGACTTGTTTTATTCGGCAAGTTGAAAAATGAAATCTTTTGACACTCAGTCAAATGAAAAGCCACAATGCAATTCTCACCAGCAGGGCAGCGGGACAGAGCCGGCTGCTTATCTCGAGGGGCGCCATTGCTCATGCCCCCCCACCACCCCCACCAATCACAAGCAGTGTACTGGGAGATCTCCTGTCCCTCCCTGAACATCGCAGCCCCCTCCTCCCACCGCCAATCACCGCCCAGATAGCGACCCCCACCTACTATCGCTGATCTGGACATCACCACCCCTACCTCCTATCAATTGTTGCTTGGGACATTGCCCCTTGTGCCAGCCACTCCCCACCCCTTTTGTGGTCAAGAAGCTGACCTCGCCGTCAAAACAGGTCCAATAAGATTGCAAAAGGTGGAAAATGGGGCACAATCCTGAATTTTTGCCTCTCATCCAATCTTAGTGGCTTACCAGGCGAATTGACCAGCTTAGAGTCTTAGAATTATAGATATTCTCAACTGATAAGTACGTTATTAAGAAGTGTTGGATTGCTTCATTTGAAACTGTTGGTGTCAGTCGGCAGAATCCTGTTGCGGTGTTGGGGGTCTTGGCTGCCAGCTGGATAGTTGGTGAGGGAGCCACACTTCCTCTTTTTTGGAAGGCACACCAACCCACAAGACAGTGAAGCAGTGCTGAGGCTGGTGGTGGATCTCCTTCTGGAATAAAGGCCCCAAGGAGGAAGCCTTGCCTTCCGAGAGTTGCCTGCCAATCAGGTGTTGGCAACTCTTGTGCTCAGCAACGTCACTGGAGAGGCTGTGGCTTTTGCTGAAAGGGCAGACACCCGAGTCCCAGGGTCAGGAGTGACCAAGGCCAAGGGAAAGGAATGGGGTGCAGGGGGATTCATAGGGTTCGGGGGGGGGGTCACAGGGAGAGGGATGCAGGGGGATCAGCAGCAAAGGCAGGGAGGTGACTCTCAGAGGACCTTCCCTTCTTGAAATTGAGTCCCTTGATCACATACCGAGTGAGGGACCCCTTTGCTAGGAGCTGAGAAACTCGTGGCACAGTTGTAGCTGTCATGCACGCCAGATGGGTTAATACCAGTGGTGACAGGGTGAGGCCCTTAAATGGTCATTAATTAGTCACTTAAGGGATTCAATTGACGGCAAGTTGGGATGGTTGACCATGGGCCTTCCTGTCCAATTTGGTGGAGGAGGGATGGGAGAGGAGGTCAGATAAGCCACCATTCCCACCTCCAAGCTGGCCACCAGGGAGAACTGAAGATTCTGCCCAATGTTGCTAATGTGCTTTTACCTGTAACAATTGTTTAAAACCAAGGTATCAAATTTCGATTAAAAATTATGACCGAGAAGAAACCCCGTTCGTCCACTCGAGGCACTAGCTTACATATTTATGGCCAAAGAAAATGCAACTGCACATTCCCTGAATTAAAATCCAGTCTGCTTCCTTGACAATGCATGGCATCATGTAGGGGAGACAGAACAGTTGCACTGTCATATATGTCACAAACTAGCCCAGCGTGCAAGTTAGAAAACTGATCTTGCCTTATTTAATTCTGAGCTGTCATTTCATTGAGGAGTTACCAGACAGACTTACTTCCTTCAACATCCTGCTCCTAAAATACGGTCATGTTGGGAGCCACAGAAAGCAACGCTTCAGCAGATGTTGTAACAGCTGGAGGACAAACTTTTACAATGTGGTTTCAATTGTTCACATTAATTTTAAGTCACAACTTTTAAACATTAGCAGATGTAGCCAGTGCTGCAGTCGAGACATCATATCATCAGTTATATTTTAAAATGTCGGTATCTTTCATTAATTACAACCAGAAAAACACTTCTGCTTCCATACCAAAGTTTGAGTCCTGCAACTGCACCATCTACAGTCCGACAATTTAACTGACATTATTGTTGTTCTCCGGAGCAGCGTGCCTGGTGGCTTTGGTGGGTGTTGGGTTTGCTTGGAGTCACTTTCTGGCTGCACTTCCAGTTTGTGGGGTTTCTGTGTGTGTGTTTTGCTTCCGTGCCGGAGGTTGGGTGGGGGGGGGGTGGTCGGGAGGGGAGGGTGGGGGGTGTGGATCTGGTGCTCACCCATGGATCCGCCTCGTTGTTCTCCAGAGCAGTGTACCTGGTGGCTTTGGTGAGTGTTGGATTTGCTTGGAATCACTTTCTGACTGCAATTCCGGTTCGCGGGGTTTCTGCGTGTATGTTTTACTTCTGTACCGGAAGTTAGGCGAGGGGATTGTCGGGAAGGGAGAGCGGGGGGTATAAAAAGAAGGTAGTGATAGACAGCGGGCAGCGTTGGGAGCAGGCAGCAGAGTGAGTGGGAGCTGAGTGAGAGTTATAAGGGCTTTGGCTCGCTGGGCTTAGGTGAGAGCAGGCTTAGAGAAGGTGAGTTGCAGCTTCTATCTTTCCCGGGTTGCGTTTCGGCACATACAAACCCAAGTGAGGTTGGGACATGGCAGGGGCTATGGGAGGAACATAAGCTGTGTTAGGTGCCACATGAGGGAGTTCTTGGAGGCATCACTTCTCCCGAAGGTCCACATCTGCGTTAAGTGTTTAGAGTTGCAGCGCTTGAGGGCCCGGGTCAGGCAATTCGAGGGGCGTTTAGAGGATGCGTTTCTGGTCAGGGAAAATGAAGAGTTAATGGCTAGGAACCATGAGCAAGAGGAGGTCCCAGGGGCTGAGGAGCAGGATGGGTGGACAACTGTTAAGAGGAAGAAGAGGAAGAAGAAGAATAGCCATGGTCCTCAGACCTCCCCAGTGGCCCCCCAAGAATCATCGCCAGGGGCACAAAAGGATAGTCAGGAGGGCCAGAATGACTTAGAGGGACTGAAGGGGGCTGGCAATGTGATAGTGGTAGGGGATGGGAGGGTCAAAGGAATCAACAGGAGGTTCTGTGGGCAGAGGCTTGACTCCAGGATGGTGGTCTGCCTCCCTGGAGCAGGGGTACAGGACATAACGGAAAGGATAGAGGGAATTTTGAAAGGGGAGGGGACCCAGGCAGAGGTAATAATACACGCAGGGGAGAGGGACGTAGGAAGGCAGAATAGGGCAGATGTACGTAGGCAATTTAGGGAGTTGGGGTCCAAACTGAAGAGCAGGAACTCCAGGGTGACATTCTCTGGGCTGCTGCCTAGTACCAGCAGGGCTAGGAATAATGAGATCATGCAGCTGAATGCATGGTTGAGGGATTGGTGCAAGGTAGAGGGCTTTACTTTTGTAGACCACCGGGAGGTATTTGTGAGAGAAGGGCAACTGTACAGGAGGGATGGGGAAAATTTGAATGGGAGAGGGACAAATGTCTTAGCAGGGAGGTTAGCTGGAGTGTTTAGGCAGGGTTTAAACTAATGGGGGGGGGGGGTGGGGATGTGACTGATAGCTCAGTAGAGACTGGGGTCGGGAGTGAGTTGTGTGATAGGGTAGGTTTGGGTGAAAGGAAAATTATCAGGGAGAAGGAGGTTCTGAGTGGCACTGGTGGGTTGGACTGCGTCTGTTTCAATGCAAGGAGTGTGACGGGTAAGACGGATGAGCTTAGGGCCTTGATGTTTGTGAGGAAGTTAGATGTGGTGGCAGTAACGGAGACGTGGTTACGTGAAGGGCAGGATTGGCAGCTGAATGTTCCTGGGTATAAGTGTTTTAGGTGTGACAGAGGAGGGTTGAAGCGAGGTGGTGGGGTGGCGTTGTTAGTAAAGGAGCATATCACAGCAGTGCAGAGGGAGGACAATATGGAAGAGTTAGGGATTGAGTCGCTGTGGGTGGAGTTGAGGAATAAAAAGGGAGAGATTACGATGCTAGGGGTATACTATAGGCCACCCAACAGCCCAAGGGCAGTGGAGGAAGGTATTTGCTGAGGCATTTTAGATAGGTGCAGAAAGAATAAGGTGGTTGTAGTGGGTGACTTTAATCTTCCTGGAGTGGATTGGAAAGTGCCTAGAGCTGGGGGTACGGAGGGAGAGGAGTTTGTAAAATGTGTGTTGGAAGGGTCCCTGGAGCAGTACGTAACTAGCCCGACTAGGGAAGGGGCTATACTGGATTTAGTGTTGGGAAATGAGCCGGGGCAGGTGGTAGAGGTTGAGGTAGGCGAACATGTGGCTAACAGTGACCACAAGTCCGTCTACTTTAGGATAAAAATGGAAAGGGATGAGTGCCGTCCGAAGGGGAGGGTTCTGAACTGGGGGAAGGCGAGCTGTAGCCGGATTAGGAGGGAGCTGAAGGACACTGATTGGGAGGGGTTGTTAGCTGGCAAGTCCACAGTTGGCAAGTGGGAGGCTTTTAAGGGCAAACTGAAAATGTTTCAGGAAGGGCATGTGCCGGTAAAGAGGAAGGATGGGAAAGGCAGGATTAGAGAGCCGTGGATTACAGGGGGTATCGAAGACTTGGTCAGGAAGAAGAGGGAGGCATATGTTAGGTCGAAACAACTGGGAACGGAGAGTGCGCTGGAGGAATATAGAGAGAGTAGGAGGGAGCTAAAAAGGGGAGTTAGAAGGGCGAAAAGAGGGCATGAAATGGCTTTGGCTGATAGGATTAAGGAAAATCCAAAAGTATTTTACTCATATATTAGGAGCAAGAGAGTGGTTAGAGGGAAAATTGGTCCTGTTAGGGACAAAGGAGGGGAGCTATGTATCGAGTCTGAGGGAATGGGGGAGATCCTGAATGAATACTTTGCGTCGGTATTCACGAAGGAGAGGGGTTTGGAGTCGTGTAATGTCTTGGAGGGAGCTGTAGATCAGTGGAAGGAAATATCCATTACGAGGGAGGAAGTGCTAAGGTTTTTAGGTAGCATAAAAACGGATAAAGCTCTGGGGCCTGATGGTATTTATCCCAGGCTGCTTAGGGAGGTGAAAGATGAAATTGCTGGGCCTCTGACGCAAATCTTTGTCTCTTCTTGGGACACAGGTGAGGTCCCAGAGGACTGGAGGGTAGCTAATGTTGTACCGCTGTTTAAAAAAGGCAATAGGGATAACCCTGGTAATTATAGACCAGTGAGTTTGACATCGGTGGTAGGAAAATTATTGGAAAAAATTCTTAGGGATAGGATGTATGAGCATTTGGAGCGTTGCGATCTGATTAGGGATACGCAACATGGCTTTGTTCGGGGGAGGTCTTGCCTTACGAATCTGGTAGAATTCTTCGAGGAGGTGACAAAAACGGTTGACAATGGGCGAGCCGTTGATGTCATCTATATGGATTTCAGTAAGGCGTTTGACAAAGTCCCTCACGGTAGGCTGGTAGAAAAGGTTAAGGCACATGGGATACAAGGACAGGTAGCTAGGTGGATCGAAAACTGGCTGGGCAATAGGAGTCAGAGAGTAGTTGTCGAGGGGACCTTTTCTGGCTGGAGGCCAGTCACCAGTGGTGTGCCGCAGGGCTCAGTACTGGGACCTCTCCTCTTTGTAGTGTATATAAACGACTTGGAAGAGGGCGTATGTGGTGTGATCAGCAAGTTTGCGGATGACACCAAGATGGCAGGATTGGCAGATACTGAGGAGGACTGTCAGGTGACACAGCAGGATATAGATAGGTTGGTATTTTGGGCAGATAGATGGCAGATGGAATTTAATCCTGACAAATGCGAGGTGATGCATTTTGGAAGGAATAATGCAGGGAGGAGTTACGTGATAAAAGGTAGACCGATTAAGAGTATAGAAATACAGAGGGACCTGGGAGTGCAGGTGCACAAGTCTCTGAAGGTGTTAACACAGGTAGAGAAGGTTGTGAAGAAAGCTGATGGAATGCTCGCCTTTATAGGAAGGGGTATAGAGTATAAGAGCTGCCGTCTAATGCTTCAGTTGTACAGAACGTTGGTTAGACCGCATTTGGAGTACCGTGTCCAGTTCTGGTCACCTTACTACCGGAAGGACGTGGAGACCCTGGAGAGGGTGCAGAGGAGGTTTACCAGGATGTTGCCTGGCATGGAAGGACTGACTTACGAGGAAAGGTTGGAGAAACTGGGGCTCTTCTCCTTAGAAAGACGGAGATTAAGGGGGGATATGATAGAGGTGTATAAAATACTGAAGGGAATAGATAGAGTCAACAGTGGTAGGCTTTTCCCTAGATTGGAGACAATTACGAGAGGTCACGATCTAAGGGTGAGGGGGGAGAAGTATAATTTGGATACGAGAGGAAGGTTTTTCACGCAGAGGGTCGTGGGGGTATGGAACGCGCTACCGAGTAGGGTGGTGGAGGCAGGCACGTTGGACTTGTTTAAGGTTTACTTAGGTAGACACATGAGCGAAACAAGGATGGAGGGTTATAGTAGAGGGTATTAAATAGGGTCAGAGCCTTGGGACGACACCGGAAATGTAGTATTACATGTTAATGTTTTGTCTTTTTATTCCACAGGTGTCGGTCCACCTTGTTGTCAAACGAGGGGCATGCACACGGTGGGTCGTGCGTGGGCTGCTCTTGGAGGTTCCGGGAATGGCCTAGTACTTCGTGTCATTGTGTGTGCTTAATCCTGGACCAGCAGACAGGCACTGCAACAGCTCAGTGACTATCACTGCTAGCTGTGCAGATACATGGATTTGGGCCTGTGTCTGTGGGAGTTTGCGCATTCTCCCTGTGGTTGCGTGGGTTTCCTCCGGGCGCTCCGGTTTCCTCCCACACCCGAAAGATGTGCTCTTAGGCTGATTGGTGTACCAAATTGACACTATTCTCCCCTGAATCTGGCTAAGTTAGGGGTTCCACTCACATACACACAGGGCAGGGTAGGTGTAGGAAAATGCGGTGGCACGGGCTTGTTGGGCCGAAGGGCCTGTTTCCCGTGCTGGGTTGTCCTTTGTTCTTTGTTCTATATGGGACAAGAAGAGATGTCGTCACCCTACAGCAGGGATTTGCAGTTGTTTTATTTTTGAGGTTTCCCCTACCATGTTACAGAAAGTCCATGGAAACCCCGTAACAAAAAAAAGGCAGGAGAATTTTCTGTACTAAAAGTTAATTATAAAATTAATCATATGTTAATTGTTATTTTTGCTCTGCTTGCTTAATGTGAAAATTTGGTTGGTTGAATTAAGGTGGGCCAAATGGCCTGTCTCAGATGTAATTACCGAGATATTGTGGGAAGGATTTAAGATCGCATTGTTTTCACACTAAATCAGTTGAATCCAACTTCTAAGTACTGGTCCCATGTGAATGGTCTACAGAAGAATTCTGGTCCACTGTGACTGGCTAAGTTCTGAGCTTGCAGAGCGAGACAGGAAAATGTCCCGAGGATTTAGCCTCATCTTTCATCACAGGGGCATGAGCATTGCTGGCAAATTCAGCATTTGCTGCCCATCCATAATTGTTCTTGAGAAGATGGTGGTGAACTCCTTAAGAGACTGCTGGTGTCCATAAACCCACAGTGCTGTTAGGAAAGTAGATCTGGGATTTTGATCCAGCGAAGAAATGGTGACACATTTCCAAGTCATGATGGTGTGTTGCTTGGAGGGGAATTTGCAATTGTTGATGCTCGCAGGTTTTTGCTGCCATTGTTCTTCAAAGTGGTAATGGTTACAGGTTTGGAAGGTGCTGTTGAAGGAGCCTTGGTGGGTTGCTCCAGTGCATCTTGGAGGTGGTACACACTGCTACCACTGTGCATCAGTGGCAGAGGGAATGAATGCTGAAGGTGGTGGACAGACTGTCAATCAAGTGGACTGCTTTGTCCTGGAGTGTTTTTGGAGCTGTGGGCATCCAGGCAAATGGAAAATATTCCACTAAATTCCTAACTTGTGTCCCATAGATGGTGGACAGTCTTTGGGGAGTTTGGCGGTGCGTTACTTGCTACAGAATTCCCAATGTCTGACCTGCTCTTGTCGTCACAGTATTTACATGGTTCATCCAGTTATGTTTCTGGTCAATGGTAACTCCCACGATGTCAAGGGTGTGGGATTCAGTAATGGTAATAGTGGTGAACGTAAAGGAGAGATGGTTAAATTCTCTCTGGTTGGAGATGGTTATTGCCTGGCATTTGTGTGGCATAAATAATACTTGTCACTTATCAGCCCAAGTCTGAATGTTGTCCAGCTGCATGCAAGTATGAACTGCTTCAGTATCTGAAGAGTCGTGAATGGTAGCGAACCTTGTTCAGTCAACAGCAAACCTGCCCCTTATGACGGAATAAGTATCAACGATGAAGCAACTGAAGATGGTTAGGCCTCGGACGCTCCCCTAAGGAACTCCTGCAGTGATGTCCTGGAGCTGAAATAATTGGTCTCCATCAAGCGCATCCATTTTTCTTTGTGCTAGCTGTGACTCCAACTCCGGAGTTTTCCCCCCTCACCCCCAATTTCAATTGATTTTGATTTAACTCAGTCTCCTTGATGCCATATCCCATAAATAGCTACATGTTTCTGAACCCATCCAAACAGTGACATAAGCAAGGACAAGGGGCGGCATGGTAGCACAGTGGTGAGCACTGCTGTTTCACAGCTCCAGGGACCTGGGTTCAATTCCCAGCTCGGGTCACTGTCTGTGCAGAGTTTGCACATTCTTCTCATGAATGTGTGGGTTTCCTCCGGGTGCTCCAGTTTCCTCCCACAGTCCAAAGATGCGCGGGTTAGGTTGATTGGCCGTGCTAAAAAAAAATTGCCCCTTAGGGTCCTGGGATGTGTAGGTTAGTGGGATTAGTGGGTAAAACGTGTGGGGATGTGGGGGTGGGGCCTGGGTGGGATTGTGGTCGGTGTAGACTCGATGGGCTGAAGGGTCTCTATCGACACTGTAGGGTTTTATGGTTTTTCTATGGACAACGATAGAAATATTGATACTCAACCTCATTTTTTAAAAGTTAGGAAAACGTGTCAAAGTTCCCAAGGGGTTTGTTAACTTTTAAATGAATGGGGTCACATATGAGGCCCATGGAGACAGTGTAAGAAGACAGCCAGCGACACAGCAAAATAAATATCATTTTCAGTGCAATAATATAAAAGCAAAATACTGCGGATGCTGGAATCTGAAACAAAAACTGAAAATGCTGGAAAATCTCAGCAGATCTGACATATCGGTGGAGAGAGGATAGAACCAAATCAGCTCTGGTGAAGGATCATCCAGACTTGAAACATTATCTCTCCACAGATACTCAAACCTGCTGAGATTTTCCAGCATTTTCTGTTTTAGTATCATTTTGGACTGCAGCCACTTTGAGAATTATTTCGCAATTTGTTGTCTGGTCGTTGTTAAGTTGAAATCCTGTTTTAAAATAACAAAAGCATTGATGATATAACAACACACAATTTGCCTGATATTCAAGTCAACCTGTCAGTGATCCCTCCATCTGCAATCAGATTGTTAAAGTTAAAGTTTATTTATTAGCCACAAGTAGGCTTATATTCACACTGCAATGAAGGTACAGTGAAAATCCCCTAGTTGCCACACTCTGACGCCTGTTTGGGTACACTGAGGGAGCATTTAGCAGGGCAAAGTCACCTAAACTACACATCTTTGGATTGTGGAAAGAAACCGGTGCACCTGGAGGAAATCCATGCAGGCACAGGTAGAGTGTACAAACTGCACACGGGCAGTGACCCAAGTTGGTAATTGAGCCCTGGTCTCTAGTGCTGTGAGGCAGCAATGCTAACCACTGTGCCACCATGCCACCTCGGTTAACTCTTGTTAATTTCCAAGAGCAGGATGGCTTTCCTTGTTAGGCACATTGCACACAGTACTCCAAAATAATGCGGACGCTAGAAATCTGAAATAAAAACTTCTGGAAAAGTGCTGGAAAAGTTCAGCAGTCTCTGAAAGCGTCTATGGAGAGAGAGAGAGAGACAAGAATTATCACTTCCAGTCTTTTTCTGAACCCTTCCTGTAAACCCCACCCAGTGTTAATTCAAAAGTCACCTCAAGAGCAGTGTACAATTGAAATAAAAACACACGCCCCCTTGATATTAAAATTCTCCTGCGCGAAGCAAGTGCCATATTGTAAACCATGACCTAGTGATAACACTCTCAGCTATGAGTCAGAAGGTTTGGGTTCATGTTCCGCTGCAGAACTTTGAGCACAAAGTCTAGGCAGAAACTTCAGTGTTGAACTGTTGGAGATATTGGGGACGATTCTTCCAGCAGCGTAGCGAGGCGGGAGACACTGGTGGAGGACATTTTGTGGGCTCCCCGCTGGGCACCACGACCTCCATATGCCTCTGGCAGCTCAGCGCCAGAAACCTACAGGCCTGCTAGCCTGCCAGGAGTACTTCACTCTGGCAGGTTTTAGTATAGCTCCCCATTTGCAGGGAGCTGGCAGCCCAACCCATTGGAATGAAGGGCGGGTGCAATGGAAGCCCCCCAGAGGGTTGACCACCAGCAGATTGCCACCTTGGCAATGCCAGCCTGAGTCCCTGGCACTGTCCAAGGGACAAAGTACCAATGCCCAGGCATTGAGTACTGTGTGCAATGTGCCTAACAAGAAAATCAATGCTGCTCTTGGAAATTACTAGCGTTTACCGGGGTGGCACAGTGGTTAGCATTGCTGCCTCACAGCACCAGAGACCAGGGTTTGATTGCTGACTTATGTCACAAGGGGGTGGGGCATAATGAGGTGCCTGATGGAAGCAGGGGCCTCTGGGGGTGGGGGTGGGGGCGGTTAATGAGGGTTGGGAGTCCTGCTGGCACCCTGCATTTGCGCTGAGTGACAAAGGGGCGGAGGCCAGTGATCGGGGCTGGCCATCAGGGTTGCTGGAGGGTGGGGTCTACCTGCTTGGGATGGGTGATCAGGGCTACCGGGGGCGGAGAGGAGAATGGGAAGGGAATCAGGAAAACGGGACTGCAACAGTGACTATACTTCAAAAAATCTTTATGATGGGGTTTTCTGGACACACTTGCCCCACAGTTGGAAAATCCTGCCCAAGGTCAATGAACTATTGCATGGTCCGCCTCCACCCCTCACTCACTACAATTCCCATGACAGACAGGATGGGAAAATTCTCCCTCAATTTCTTGTAAAGCCCTTTTGGAAATCCAAATGTTGCAAAAGGCATTCATCAATTCAAGCCTTTTTACTATTAAAAGTTGGGTTGTTTATTTTCTGCATATTATGCTAATTTAAAATATTTGCATGACAATTCACAAAGGTCAGTGGGCATGACCAGCAACCCTCATTTTGCAAAGTAGCCACAAAAGTTACTAAAAGTTCAGGTTTCTTCTTTTAGGAGTAGGCTTCATCTTTTAATTAAAATCAGAATACCTCACATTAACATTCAAGCTCTGTCCCAATGCTCATAGAAGAAAGCACCGGTCATCTGAAATTTATGATCTTTTGTGTGGAGTAAATGTTCAACATATTGATGGGCTAACAAATATTCCCTTCTTGTAAACATGTTTCTTGAAAATAACAGAACCTAAGCCATTTTTTTCTGAACTGAGCTCTGCAGTGACCTTTCTTTCAGTCTTTGCTTCTGTGTTCACATGATCTTTCCAACTGCTGTGAGGTTTACATAATTTAACCAAGTGAACAAATTGTTTTCAGAGTTGCTACTTGGATACATTCACCATTTCTGTTGCAGTGCAGACTAAATTCCAACTGAGAAACCGTCCATTGCTTGAGAATTGGATGGTTGTTCTCATGTTAATTCTTTTCTCACACAAGTAGGTGAGGATGAGATCACACCTAAAATCTTCTTAGGTGGCCTGTCAGGATCGAGGACGATTTGCTTCCATTCTGATTTGGTGAGACCTGTGATGGCTGACAAAACCAATGTGTGATCTGCAGATTCTGCCACATGTGGAGCAAGTGTCACTTGAAGGGTTGGGTATATGGGGTTTTGTGCATTCTCCTTGACACTTTGCATGAGGTTTTCCAGCCGCACTCGCCCCCAAGATTGGAAAATCCCACCCGAGGTCAATGGACCTTTGCAGGGTCCTCCCACCCCCCCCCACCGCCTACTACAATTCATGTGATGGGCGGGATGGAAAATTTCCACCCCTTGACTTCCCCACTGCATGTTGTCAACCAAGACTCAATGTGTTCACTATTTTTCAAGGTACTCCCAGGTTTTGTGTTATCTGCATTTTTTGAAACAGTGCTCTGCACACCCAGGCCACTAATTTAGTGTTGATCCTCCCCTATTGACCACTGAGGAATTCCCATTTTAAAATCTTCTCCAGCCACTTAGCCGAATTTAAGTAAAGTAAAATTTATTTAATAGTCACAAGTAAGGCTTACATTAACACTGCAATGAAGTTACGGTGAAATTCTCCTAATTGCCACATTCTGGTGCTTGTTTGGGTCAATGCATCTAACCAACATGTCTTTCAGACCATGGGAGGAAACCGGAGCATCTGGTGGAAACCCCCGCAGACATGGGAAGAATGTGCAAACTCCATACAGACAGTGACCCAACCAGGAATTGAACCCAGGTCCCTGGCACTGTGAGGCAACAATGCTAACCACTATGCCACCATGCCCCCCGCCGCCCCCATGGGAATTTGTATCCCTGCTGCCTCTATCCTTTTTATTCCATGAGTTGTAACTTTGCTGACCAGCCTATGGTGGACGCATTTAATGGAAGAAGTGTGAAATGATACATTTTGGTCAGAAGAAAGAGGAGAGACAATATAAGCTAAAGGTTACAATTACAAAGAGATGCAGAAACAGAGAAATTGGGAGGTATAAGCATACAATTTGTCGAAAGTGGCACGACAGGTTGAGAAAGCTGTTAGGTAACTATACAGGATGCTTCATTTTGTCACAGCATGGAGTACAAAAGCGAGGGAATTATAATGAACCTGTAAAAAATACATTCACTGGAATTTTACCACCCCGCCAATCACGTGAATCAGAGTGGGCGAGGCGTGGAGAATGAGAAGGTCCATTGACCTCGGGCAGGATTTTACAGTTTCAGGACAAGCGAGGCCGTAAGATCCCTCCATTATTTACAAGAGTAGGTCATAGGTTGGTAATTCTCTGGCCCATCTCCCAATCCTTCCCAAAGTCTGTCCGCCATCTACAAGGTACAGATCAGGAGTGTGATGGAATACTCACCACTTGTCTGAACGGGTACAGCTCCAGCAACACTCAAGCATCATAATGGCATTGAGGACAGAAGAATCCACTTGGATTTTTCGCTTTTCATTCACAGGTTTTAAGTCGGTCTGCCTCGTGTCCAACGAGGGGCATACACACGATGGGTCATACTGGAGCTGCTCTTGGTTGTTTGAGATTAGCCTAGTGCTTCATGTCGTTAGTGTGTGCCTAAACTGGACCAGATACTGGGCAAGATGACAGCTCAGTGACTATTGCTGATTGCTGTGCAGACACATAGATTTGGGCTGGTGTCTGTGGGAGTCTGCGCATTCTCCCCGTGCTTGTGTGGGTTTCCTCCCACACCCCAAAGATGTGCTGTTAGGCTGATTGGCAGGAATAAATTGTCCCTAAATCAGATTCCCTCAATCTGGATGGCCATAAAACATTAGACAGGGGTCGTGGGTGGAGAGGGGGACTGGTGGTGTTGAGATGGCAGCACGGGCTCGTTGGGCCGAAGGGCCTGTTTCCCAGGCTGATTTTGTTCTTTTGTTCTTTATTTACATTCCATCCACCACCTTAACATTCACTACCGCGAACACTGATGCACTGTGACAGCAGTGTTCAGCATATACAAGACGAACTGCATTAAATCACTAAGACTCCATCAGCACCACCTTCCTAATCTGGGACCTCCACCATCTTGAAGGACAAGGGGAGCAGATTGATTGGAACACCATTGTCTGCAGGTTCCCCTGCAAGCCGCATACTGATAAAAAAGAGGTTCACACTCCCATTTCTCCTTACTGATGGTTCTTGACTTCAGGATTTTATGAAGGGCAATATTGTACAGACATAGGATTTGGATTAATTGCAAACATTTTGTTTACTTAAAATATTTCTAACGCTCTAATACAAAGAATTCTAAATTAATGTAAATGACACCATTCAACTCTTACTTGATGAGTCAAATTTAAATCCTTCCATAATTCAACCATGGCTTCAACTTAAACACATAAAAAAAATTACCATGATTTATTAAAAACCTTCTCCTGAAAAAACACAGACAAAACCCCACATTTCTGCCTAAATTTCTTCAATTAAAACCCAAAGCCTCCTCAGCATTTGGTTGTTATCCTTAAGTTATTTTAAAACCTCATCCCCAGTACCCCTCAGATTTGGCTGGTAGCTTACAACTACCTTCATGATTGGTCCTTCCTGTGAAACTTACAATCCGCAAGCCAGGTTGACTGTTCCTGACCCTCCTTCTTGATCCTTGATTCTTGATTGTCCTTTCTGTTGTTGTGATGCTTCTTACATTGTAAATGATACTTTGAATCAATATGAAAAACATAGTTTCTGAAGCCATCCTTTTTTTAAAAGTTCATTTATTAGTGTCACAAGTAGGCTGACATTGCAATGAAGTTACTGTGAAAATCCCTCAGTTGCCACACTCCAGCACCTGTTCAGATATATTTAGGCCAATGCGCCTAACCAGCATGTCTTTCCGACCATGGGAGGAAACCGGACCACCAGGAGGAAACTCATACAGACACAAGGAGAATTTGCAGACTCCATTCAACAGTGACCCAAGCTGGGAACTGAATGCAGGTCTCTGATGCTGTGAGACAGCAGTGCTAATCATTATGCCACCTTGATGCCCCTGCCAGTCTTTCATTGGTCTCTTTGGTTTGTCCACAGCAGATGCCATCATCCTGGCCCTACACTCAACCCTGGAACACCTATGTCAGACTCCTATTTATTGACGACAGCTCAGCCTTCAACACAATTATTCCCACAAAACTCATCTCCAAAGTCCGTGGCCTGGGCCTTTATGCCACTCTCTGTGATTGGATCCTGAACTTCCTAACTCACAGACCACAATCAGTAAGGATAGGCAACAACACCTCCTCCACGATCATCCTCAACACCCGTGCTCCACAAGGCTGTGTTCTCAGCCCCCTACTCCTTATGTGACTCCTGGGTCATTGGATAAACATATGGATGATATTGGAATAGTATAGGTTAGATGGGCTTTAGATTGGTTTCACAGGTTGGTGCAATATCGAGGGCCGAAGGGCCTGTATTGCGCTGTGATGTTCGATGTTTATACACCTATGATTGTGTAGCCAAATTCCCCTCCATCTTGATTTTCAAGTTTGCTGATGACAGTGGGTTGGATTTCAAACAATGGTGAGAGACAGAATACAGGAATAAGATAGAGGATCTGGTGAACTGGTGTGACAACAATCTCTCCCTTGATGTCAACAAAATGAAGGAGATTGTTATTGACTTCAGGAAGTGTAAAGAAGAACATGCCTCTGTCTACATCAACAAGGATGAAATAGAAAGGGTCAAGAGCTTCAAATTGTTAGGTGTCCAGAACACCAACAACCTGTCCTGGCTCCCCCCCATTCTGACACTATAGTGGACTTTCTTAAGTCCACCAAGCTCTATTTTTTCAGAAGACTAAGAAAATTTGACATAGCAGCTATGACTCTCACCAATGTTCACAGATGCACCATAGAAAGCATTCTTTCTGCTGGTATCACAGCTCCTGCTCTGCCAAGACTGCAAGAAACTACAAAAGGTTGTGAATGTAGCCCAATTCATCACACAAACCAGCCTCCTATCCATTGACTCTGACCACACTTCCCATTGCCTCAGCAAAGTAGCCAGAATAATTAAGGATCCCATGTACCCCGGACATTCTTTCTTCCACCTTTTTCTGTTAGGAAAAAGATATAAAAGTCTGTGATTACAAATCAACCGACTCAAGAACAATTTCTTCCCTAATGCCATCAGACTTTTGGACCTATCTTGCATTAAGTTGATCTTTCTCTACACCCTAGCTATGACTGTAACACTATATTCTGCACTCTCTCGTTTCCTTCTCTTTGAATGGTACGCATTGACTGAATAGCACGCAAGAAACAACATTTTTCACTGTATGCTAATACATATGACAATAATAAATCAAATCAAATCAAATCAAAAGCATACATTGATCCAGACAGACTCATTTAGTATTGATGTTATTTCCAGAATCAAAAACAATAGACTCCATTAAAGTGAGGTATCTCTGGCTCCAAAACCTATATGTATGTAGAAATTCCTCTCATTGATCGTTGTGAATGTTGTTGGTGCGATGACTTTTGTCTGGGACCATTTGTAACAATGGCCTCCTCTGCTTTTCCATTGAGTTTTCTGATGGCAGCTATCTTGTGCCACTGTTGTGATCATGTCCCATTGTCCTTTGATAACATTGGTTTTGCCTCGATTTTGGAACATTTCAAATTAACCCCTCACAGCACAGCCCGCCTCTGTGTGCTTTTGTATTGAGATATGGCTTTTTTATTTACAGTAGTTTCTGTCTCCGGGTTTTGAAGCTTTTCATATGTCATGAAGTCCATGTGGAGGGGATTCTGATTTTACAAAGCTGACTTAAAACTATTTCTTCTCTGTTGCTGAGTTAAAATCCTAGAACTCCCTTTCCGCTCATTTTGGTTGTAAGACCATTGATTTGTGCATTGTTGCTAGAAGGAGTAAACCAGTTAACATGCATTTCCAGTTCACTCATTCTTTGCCCTGCACCCAGTAGTACAGTGATACAGTGGTTAGCACTGCTGCCTGTGCAGAGTCTGCACCTTCTCTCGATGTCTGCATGGGTTTCTTGCAGGTCCTCCGGTTTCCTCCCACAGTCCAAAAGATGTGCTGATTAGGTGAATTGGCCATGCTAAATTCTCACTCAGTGTACCCAAACAGGTGCCAGAGTGAGTGTATCGACACCACTTGGACTGCAGCAGTTCAAGAAAGCAGCTCACCAACAGCTTCTTAAGGGTAATTAAGGATGGGTGATAAATGTTGACCTTGCCACCAAGCCCAGATGCTGTGAAAGAACAAAATAAAAGATTTACGAGACTGATCCCAGGTGAAGGTGACTTTAGTTACCTGGATAGACTAGAAAAACTGAGGTTCTTCTTCTCAAAATGGTGAAGGTGGAGAAGTGTTTTGATGGAGGTGTCTAAAGTCATGAGGGGTCTAGACAGAGTAGATAGGGAAAATTGTTTCCAGTGACAAGTGTCTAAAGTCAGAGGACATAGGTTGAAGGTGATTAGCTAAAGAACAACAGGCATCATGAAGAAAAACAGTTGCATGAGGTTGTGGAACGCAGTGACTGAAAGGGCGGTGGAGGCAGATTTAACTGTGACTTTTAAAAGGAATTGAATCAGCATTTGAAGGGAGAAGAAATAGCACAGCCCCAAGGAGAGGGCCAATGGAGTGGGAAGGGCTGGATTGCTCTTGAAGAGAGGAAGCATGTGCTCACCTGAATCAATGGCCTCCTTTGTGTGCTGTAACCATTCGAAGATTCTATGATACATTTACTGAGTTTCGCAATAGGCATACACTTATGCATTTACAGAATTAGCACAATGCAGGAAATCTGTAAAAACCTGTCATGTTGAATTTAAAGTTATGTGAACTGCTAAGTCAGGCTTTGGTGAATGCAATTCAGCTGTTTCTCAAGTGATTAAGGAATTTGGTACGTAGTAACACTTTGGCATAAATTACTTACACCTGCTACTTCTGTGGGAAAAGTGAGATTTTATCTTTTCGGATACAATTTACTCGAGTATTTATGTTAGCGTGGTATTTATATACAACTTACGTACATTGATTAAATATTTTACACATCATATCTCAATATGTTGGATATGTTTTAAAATCTTACACTGTGGAGGACACGGTAAACAGGTGAACGTAGGAACTGATGGGTAAGACAAAGGAATGATGAGGAATCTGAATGAGTAAAAACAACAGTAAGGTGACAGAAAAAGGAATAGACCTTCGAATCCGAGAGGATTTTAAAGTTCATTTATTAGTTACAATGTAAGCAGCTGACATTAATACTGCAATGAAGTTACTGTGAAAATCTTCTAGACAGCACACTTTGGCACCTGTTCAAGTACACTGAGGTAGAACTTAGCATGGTCAATGCACCTAACCAGCACATCTTTCAGACTGTGGAAGGAAACCGGAGCACCCAGTGGAAACCCACACAGACACAAGAAGAACATGCAGGCTCCACACAGACAGTGATCTCGGCTGGGAATTGAACCCGGGTACCTGGCGCTATGAGGCAGCAGTGCTAACCGCTGTGCCACCGTGCTGACGGATGCAGGGTAAAGGATGAGTGAACTGAGAATGCTTTTTAACTGGTTTACCCCTTGGAGCAACAATGCATAAATCTGTGATTTTATAACCAAAATGAGAAAAGAGGAGCTATTAAAGTGGTTTGCAAGCACAGGAAAGCAGAAAGGCAAAGAAAGAGAAAGGCAGCAACTCAACTGAGACAGGTAAGAGAGACACTCCTTTGACTAACTGTGTGCTGTGCCAACCATTCACTGCTGGCTTTACTCCAGCATTTTAAAATCAATTCAGGTCCTCTTCCCAGCTATCAAAGCCTAGTTCCCAGGTCTGTCTCATTCACTCCACACCCTGCTGCATTCTTTTCTGGCTCTGTTTGAAATTTAAGGTAATTATACACCATTTAGGCCCCACGCCATGTTTTCAGGTGGCTCACTCATTCCAAAGTTCACAAATTCTGGGCCTGAGGTTGAAACAGTGAAGCATAAAATATCCACAAAAGTGTGAACTCCACTCCACTCTGATTTTTTTTTAGTTTGCGACATTCTGTTTGTGCCTTTTTAAAAAATCCTGTTTACAGCATTTCTGTAATGCTTTTGCTTTTGCATCTGATGTTTCTATTTCTACAAAGAGCCCTGGTGTTTCCTTTTAGCTTCTACTTTCATTACCTCTTTGTTTCGGTGCAGGTTTACTGCTTATGTTAGATCTACTGTTTGTGAACACTTCTCCACACTTGTTGTTCAATGTACTTGCATGATTCATGCATATCCCTGACACTGCTGATGAGTCCATGCATTTTCAGGACTATTTTATATTTAACTTGCCCCCCCTACCCTTTCATTGCTAACTCACCTCTCTGCAAAAACCTAACCCCACAAACCTCTCCCGTGCTCGCCACCCACATCATCTAATTTTCTGTGACTCACAGCTTGCTGTCTGAAAGTTTTCAACATTTTCCATGATTTAATTTTAACAATAACCCCTTTTCCATATCACCATTGTCATCCTCTCCACAGACGGACATCTTTTTCTATCTCATTTCCTACCTTGTTATCATTCTATTTTGTGGGAGGGATTTATGTAACTTGGAGCAAACCAAGTAGGAAAGGATATGTCAAGGTGTATATTTCTGTAAGAATTGCATTGCGACAACCATACAAATCTTCATGTTTTCTCAAAAAAATTATAAATGACTTCTTGTGTTTCATAGTTGAGCACAGCCAAATACATGCTGAATTGCAGGGGGACAGGTCTCAAGGTTGCAGGGAGAATCAAATGTTTTTTAGGCGGAACAGTACAATTGGACCTATGGATCCATCCACATGGGGATTTGTTCTGGGTCTGGCAACCAGGAGAAAGAGGAAAAACGTCTTGTGCTATATCATGTAATATCTCTCAGGACATTGGAAGTTCTTCCCATAAGTCTATCTGAAGTGGCGTTGTGCTTGCAAACATGAGAGCTCATTTGCACACAGAAATATTCCGCAAGCAGCAGCTGAAGAATAACTAGTTAATTTGTTTTTAACAATGCCACTTGAAGGAAGAGTGTTACCCCAGGTGCCAGTTGAATTACCTGTCCTCAAAGTGGGCCATGAGTTCTGTAACATGTACTGGAACAAAAGAATTAACAAATACTTAGTGCAGTGTTTCATTTAACAGTGTTTCTCTAACACTGCAGTGGTTCTTCAATAACGCAACTCAACATTATCAGATAACATCCCAGAAAAAGTCTTAAACCTAAGTTTCTGATTTCGAGACAATCATTTTGCTTTCTGAGCCACTGCAAAATTTGAGAAACAAATGTCTCAGTCTCTGTGGTGCGATTGGCTAGCACATTTGGCTGTTAACCAAATGTTTGGTGGATTAGGATCAACCACGGATGGGGCATTTGCTGTTTGGGGTGGCACAGTGGCTCAGTGGTTAGCACTGCTGCCTCAGAGCACTAGGGACCCGGGTTCGATTCTTGGCTTGGGTCATTGTCTGTGTGGAATTTGCATGTCCTTTCTGTGTCTGCATGCATTTTCTCCAGGTGCTCTGATTTCCTCCCACAGTCTGAAATATGTGTTGGTTAGGTGCATTGGCCGTGCTAAATCCTCCCTCAGTGTACCCGAACAAGCACCGGAGTGTGGTGACTAGGGGATTTTCACAGGAACTTCATTGCACTGTTAACATAAGGTGACTTATGACACTAATAAATAAATTTAAGTATGGATGTGTGAACCCGACTACCTGCAAATCAAATTATTTAACAACATAATTCATGTTGAGAAGATAATAAAGGGCCATGTAATAATTATGCAGCTCAATATCAGTGTGCCCTTAAGTTTATCAATGTGGTCAGTGTCTTCCTATGATTTGCATGTGTCTTAAGTTGGTTTGAAATATTCTTGTTGACAAAAGCTGAATGTTTCATTTAATGAGAGGTTCTTACGGTGGTACAGTGGTTCGTACTGTTTCCTCACAGTTCCAGGGACCTGGGCCTGATTCCTGGCTTGGGTCACTGTCTGTGTGGAGTCTGCATGTTCTTCCCATGCCTGTGTAGATTCCCTCCAAGTGTTCCGGTTTCCTCCCACAATCCGAAAGACATGCTGGTTAGGTGCATTGGCCATGCTAAATTCTCCCTCAGTGTACCTGAACAGGTACCGGAGTGTGGTGACTCGGGGATTTTCACAGTAACTTTGTTACGGTGGTAATGTAAACTCGACTATGACCAATAAATAAACTTTTACTTTCACTTCTTGGGGGCTTTCCCTGGTTAGGTTTAAAACTCTTGTCACCGTGATGACAAATGCAAATTGGAATCACTTTACTTGTGCTTCAAAAATAGACACTGAGAGGCTGGGCTTGTACACCTGGAGTGGTTCCTCTTGTTACCTGATACCTATTTAGTCAATGTCTGAGATTATTTCTGAACTCAGATTACAAAAAGTCATATTTCTACAGTTCTTATCTTCCTAAGTGTCACATTTAAATTGCAAATTCTGGTCTGTCATATCTAGTGTTGCCAGTCGAAAGATTGAAGAACATGTTTTTATTTAATTGGCGGGAGAGAGTACTATTGAGGAACTTGATGCCTTAATGTAGTGCCAAATACTTGGAATCTTACAAAGTGCTGACAACTTTTGTTTTGCTCCACGATTCATAAAAGCTTTCGTCTCTCAGTTCTCAGCTATGTGATAAAAGATTAGGAAGTTAATGCTCAGCATTTGCTTTACAGTACAGGAAGAAGTCAAAACATCATTAACACTCAAGTCAAAATTGCTGACTAGACTTATTGAATAATATATTTAGCTTTCTGGGGATTTACAGTTTATATCCTCAATTGTTATACAATTGCAATTTACCTATTTGCAGAGTAGTGACTATTCCTGCGGTGCCCATACTAATTTTCTGTCCCTCTTGTTATGTTGGGCATAAGTCCATAGGTACTCCAGAGGCATTCCAGGATCTGGCACTATTCTCTGCCTGACTGCAACCAGAATCATAATCTGTGCTTTCTGTGGAAGTGGAGACAGTGATGGTTCTCTAGCCACTGTTTAACTTAGGGACATGCTACAGATTCTGAAGAAGCTGCTACTCACTCCATTGGTTCATGCAAGGAGAGCTGTCGCAAGGGCTATATCTGCTAGTTGCCTCAGGCTATCCAAGATTGACCCTAGGTCCTACATGTACAAGTGCAATGTTTCTCAGATATCCTTCTCTTCAGATGGGTAACCATGAGTTCAGAGTCTCATAATTCTGAATCCATTGGCAGCATTCTCCTCTGCCTCTGCTGAAAGGTGACACACATGCTTCCACTTCTTAGTCTTGTGACTTCTTTATGCTCTGTGAACCTCATGTCACCTCTCCCTAACACTATCCAATTATTTCTGAACTAGTGCTGGGCAATGAAGAAGCAAGTGCCATAGTGGGGAAGCAAAAAAGTGTGCAGGATCATGCCCCAGAGGCCTGTGTGATCTGATCCTCATAATCCTCTCTTCATAATCATCATAGTTGATAAGGAGGAAATGGCTTTCCTGCTATTCTTCTTTCACATTATTTTTCTCTCCATTATCTCCTGTACAGGTCCGGTGCAACAACTGGGTGAACTAACAAGGTGGTCATCTACAGTGACAAAATTTGAAGGGTAGCAAAATACTGAAGGAACTATTCATGAAACTCAGGAATGAGAGATTTGCATTTTTGATCCTGGATTTTTGAAAACCCACGATTGGCCTCTTCTTTTCTGACCTTCAGACCTGAAAGACTAGCATGAAAAAAAATCTAAACAATCAGTTTAACTGACTGTTGCCGCAAGTAGGAACTGCTACTTTTGATCTTCAGGAAATGTTGCAATTTTCTGGCAGAATTTTTTAAAAATTCAGAACTGTTCAGGGCAACAAGTGTAGGTTTCAAAAACTAACCAGGGACTGGTAGAATTCTTTAAGTGCATCCAGGAGATCATTTTGAGCTATCACACAGAAAGTTCTACAAGAGACATTTCTACAAGAAAGTTCTACAAGAGACAACTTGACCTAGTTTTAGGGAATGAAGTGTGGCAGGTGGTAGAATTGTCAGAGTGGGAGCATTTCGATGATAGTGACCACAACTCGATTATGGAAGTTATGTTATGGAAAAGGACAGGATGGACCGGCAATAAGGTTTCTGAACTGAAGGAAGGCCTATTTCAATAGAATGAGACAGGATCTGGCCAGCATGGACTGGGAGCAGCTAATTTTAGGATGAATCACATCAAAGCAGTGGGAGTCATTCATGAAGGAAGTAGAGACAGTACAATGTCAACATGTTTCCATAAAGGTAAAGGATGGGATCAACATTTTCAGAGACCCATGGATGTCAAGGGATAGACAACATTGGATAAGGCAAAAAAAGGGAGGTCTGTGACAGATTCCGGTGATTCAAGACACTAGAGACATATAGAAAGTGCAGAGGAATACTTAAAATAAAAATTAGGAGCACAAAGAGGAGGTATTAAAAATACCTGTGGACAAAATAAAGGAAAGTTCCGAGGTATTTTCTAAGTATATTAAGGGCAAAGGTGTAACCAGGAAAAGTGTATGGTCCATTAGAGACCAAAGTGATAATGCGTGTGCGGCCAAAAGACATAGGCGAGGTTTTAAATGGGTATTTTGCCTTTGTGTTCATTTTGGAAAAGGACAATGTAGGCATAGAAGCGGGAGGTAGTGGGGCCAGGTGGATGCTTTGTGATACAATTGATCAGCTTTGTATTGAGAGGGAAGACATATTAACCGTTCGAATAGGTTTTAAAGTGGATAAATCTCCAGGCCTGATGGACATGTATCCAAGGCTGCTGTTTGAGACAAGGGAGGATATTGTAGGGGCTCTGATGCTAATTTTCAAATCCACTCTGGTCACAGGCGAGGACAATTAATGTCATGGTTTATTCGAAAAGGGAAAAACCATGTAATTACAGATCAGTGAGACTGATATCAGCGGTAGAGAAATTATTGGCAAAGATTCTAAGGGACAAAATTAATCTTCACTTGGAGAGGCAAGGATTAGTCAAGGGTAGTCAGCATGGCTTTGTCAAGGGGAGATCATGTCTGATATATTTGATTTAATTTTTCAGGAAGATGACCAGATGTGTAGATGATGGCAACACAGTTGATGTAGTCTACATGGGCTTTGGTTAGGCTTTTGACAAGGTCCCACATGGGAAACTGATCAAGAAGGTAAAAGTTTGTGGGATCAAGGGCAATTGGGAAATTGGATCCAAAATGGGCTTAGTGACCAGTCGCAGAATGTGATGGTCAAAGGTTGTTTTTGTTTCTGGAAGCTTATGTCCTCAGGGATATGTCCTCAGGGTGGGATTCTATACCTCACTGGGTTGGGGGGGGGGGGTGAGTCTGTACCTCACTAGCTATTGCACTGTATGTGCCAAATTTCTGTGCATGAGTGAGAAATGACCTGGGATTGTCATGGCAACACCCTGGAACCATTCTCTTGGTTTAAGAGGACTCTGTGCACAATCTTTTCAAAGCAAGACCATGATGGGTGAAGTGATATTTAAAATTGTAAGAGAGCCCACATTTCGAGTCTGGAAGACCCTTGGTCAGAGCTTACGAAGGGTCATCCAAACTCAAAATGCCAGCTCTATTTTCATTCCACAGAAGACCCTCTTGATTTTCCAGCACTTCCTGTTTTTGTTTCTGATTCCACAATATTTTGTCTTCATCTACTCTATCCAGGCCTTTCAGTCTTCTGTAAGTTTAGATTTTTTTTATTCATTCGTACGACATGGGCATCGCTGGCTCTCCAGCATTTATTGTGCATCCCTAGTTGCTCAAGTTCAGTTGAGAGTCAATCACATTACTGTGGATCTGGAGTCAACGTAGGCCAGGCCAGCTAAAGATGACAGATTTTCTTCACTAAAGGACATTAGTGAACGAGATGAGTTTTTCCAACAATTGACAGTGGTTTCATGGTGATCAGCAGATTCTTAATTCCAGATTGTTTTTATTGAACTCAAATTCCACCAGCTGCCATAGAAGGATTCGAACCTGGGTCCCCAGAACATTAGTTTAAAATTTATTAGCGCCACAAATAGACTTGCATTAACACAGCAATGAAGGTACTGTGAAAATCCTCTATTGCCATACTCTGGCATCTGTTTGGGTTCACTGAGGGAAAATTTATCATAGCCAGTACACTTAACCAGCACATCTTTCAAACTGTGGGAAGAAACCAGAGCACCTATAGAAAAACCGCAGATATTGGGAGAAGGTACAGACCCTACACAGATGTTGACCCAAGCCAGGAATTGAATCTGGGTCCTTGGCACTGCAAGGCAGCAGTGCTAACCACTGTGCCACCATTAATTTCGAGATTAAGAGTTGAATGATAATACCACAAAGGCCTCCCCATTAAAGAGAGGAAGTTTTTTTTACTTCACCTGCACATTCAGCTAGTCATGATGTGGGTATGCCGGCGTTGGACTGGCGTAAACACAGTAAAAAGTCTGACAACACCAGGTTTTAGTCCAACCTATTTATTTGATAATATACTCACTAGCTTTCGGGGTTACCCCCTTCGTCAGGTGAATGGACCTGACGAAGGGGGTAACCCTGAAAGCTAGTGAGTATATTATCAAATAAATAGGTTGGACTAAAACCTGGTGTTGTCAGACTTTTTACTGCATTCAGCTAGTGACATACAGGTGCCCACTCCACCGCAATGCCATATTGACATTCCCCCTTCCACTATTTAAAGTTTATTTATGAATGTTCCAAGTCGGGTTACATCAACACTGCCCTTGCCTATGTTTTGGGGGGAATGTGGAGGGAGGGATCCAACCCCAAGGCAGCCAACTCTCCCGGGCAGCGGCTGCCGCAAGGGATTGAGAACGTTGCTGTTTCTTTTGCAACTTTGCAACAGGAGCGCGCCGGTGACGGGGGCGGGGCTAGTACGTCACGGGAGGGAGGGGCGAGGCTGGCGCGCCAGGGGGCGGGGCTGGCGCGCCAGGGTAGGGGGGGCCGGGCTGGCGCGCTGGGGGCGGGGCTGGGAAGCAGGTCACGTGCTCCTGCTGCTGACGTGGTACGGATGACGTGTGGTGAGGGCGCCGGGAAGCTTGTTTGGCCCTGTTCCCTTTCAGTTGTCATTTAACAGTTGGTGCAGCGCGAATCTGTCCATGGACGCTCCGAACCAAGGTACAAAATCCTCGACACTCGGACTGGTAGTTGGCTCTTGTTTTATTTTATTTGTATTGCTGTTTAACCCGTGTTTCGTTTTGTTCCTGTTTTTCCTCCCGCCACCCTCACCCCCTCTGCGCGCTTTTTAGGCTTGGGCTCCGCCGGAAGTTACAGGCATTCAGGCATCAAACGTAGGCAGAGGTGGGTTAGGCCAAGGCTCAAAAACTCAAGCCACTTGGGAGTGCTGTCGTTTGGGCTGGCAGCAGCTAATCAGTTGGCCACCCCTTCCTTTATTTCACTCTTTGTCCAAGTTCGGTGGACAGACAGCCATAAAACGCAGGTTGCGGGAAGGTTTTACTTTGATCGTTCTTCAGATCGTTTGTATTTCTCCTGTTTGTCTCTTTTTTTCTCTCTCTCTCTGTCTCCTTCCCAAGTAAATTGAAGTTTCGTTTGGCTGTTGCGTAAAATTGAGAGTTGAGGCAGCAAGATGTGACGTGTATAAGGCGTGTTGGTGTACAGCTATACTTGTGTAAGTTAAAATACCTGTACCTCAGGGCTCCTTCCAGGGACACCCTTCTCAGCTCAGGTTTCTAGTGGCATTACTGTATTGCTTATGTATAACAATGTAGCGATGCGAAATGCTTAATAGTTCATGCGACAAGACGAAGAGAAAATCTCTGGCGGTTCTTTCTGACCAGTTAAAGGTTTGAAAATACACTTTCGCACAGATAAGTACAATCCTTATAGTACAGAACGAGCCCATTCGGCCCATTAAGTGTGCACTGATCCTCTGACAAATAATTTCACTCAGGACCTATCCCCACCCAATTCCTATAACCCCATATAATTATCCCACTAATCCCATAATTTACATGTTGCGACACTTAAGGGGCAATTTAGCATAGCATAGCCTAGCCACTAACCTGAACGTGTATGGATTATGGGAAGACACTGCAGCACCTGGAAGAAACTGATGCACACATGGGGCGAATGTGCAGACTCTACATAGTCTCCCAAGGCTGGAATTGGACCTGGGTCCTTGGAGCCTGTGAGGCAACATGCGAACACTCCACTTCTGTGAAATTAATATGATTTGCAACCTCACCAACAGAAATTTTGAAAAAAAAGTTTTACTTAAATTGGATTCTGCAAGTAATAAATAAGACAAATTAAAGAGCTGTCACTTGAAGGATTTTTAAATTCAGTCATTATGGACTTAAGCAAATGATTTAACATAAACTGATACCATTAGTCCTCCATCTTTCATAGCATAAGGTTTGCATTGGATTTTACAGTTATGGTATCGTCCCACTGCAAATATTATTCAGTTAAGGGGAGAAGAATTATGGTGTGAAAACATGTGGTTTCAGGTGCCCTGTAATACTTTTTGAGAGTTCTGTTTGGATTTGTGTGAATGCATTAATGTAAAAGGTTGTTGGTACAAATGAATCGAGGCAGAGCAGATGCATTGTATCGGTTTGCTTCCATATTGATGCCAACATACCCACACATAATAATCTCTGCACTTGGCAAGTCTGAACAGGCAGTGAATAATCTTACAACAGATTGTTAGACCCACAAAAATCTGCATGCAATGATAACACTTAGCCCATGTATTGCACATCTGTAATTGCTCTTGAAAAGATGATTCTGTGCTGCTGTCTTGAACCATTGCAGTTCCTCTGTAGGTACACCAACAGTGCTATGAGGAAAAGAATTACAGGACTTTAAGCCAGTGTCAGTGAAGGAATGACAATATAATTCCAAGCCAACATTATGTGCAACTTGGAGGGGAACTTGCAGGCAACTGTGTTTCCATTCATCTGCCCTTCTACTACTGGGTGGTAAATGTCACAAGTTTTGAAAATGCTGTCGGAGAGGAGATTTTTAGTTTACCTTATTACAGGCATTGCTACAGTTTGTGAGGCCTAATGAACAGCACAGCTACCCTGATGGTTGTCTGGAAATCTACCATTTTGTGTAGATTTAACTAAGATGAATATGTTAGGAAGTTCCTAGATTTATTGCTACATTTGGCAGTTGTCGTCTTTTAGAATATTTGTGATATTGCAGTTGGGCCCAAGTTTAAGTTGTTTCCTATTGCAATTGAGCAGCTACTGCTAGAAACATGCAAATGTAGATGTGGAGTAAGAGCCAGCTCTGATTGTTGGCATTATTTATTATTTGAGCTGAAGACTGCCCATGAGAGAGATTTGTTGAAGGAGCAAAAGCTAAATGTGATTGTTACAAAAAGTTTACCTCAAGGTCTTGACAATAGTATTTTATCTATCTTTTTACAGTTTTGTACTGGAGCAGTTGTAACATTCAAACAGTGAGGATTGTATTTTACAGAAAAGCTGTGACAACGCTGAATAATATTTACAAGGTTTTTTTTCAACTGAGAAGGAAATTCCCTGACTACAAGTGTGATTTCGTTTCCCAGTACCAAGCACAATGACTTTCTAATTGAAATCAGTGAATGGAAACCATGTCAATTTTTTTAAAAAGCTGATTTTAATGATTTTATTCTTTTTTTCTAATTTTAACCATACCCAACTCAGTGTTAAATTGTGCTGGGACATAAAAATGAATATGTGCCAGTTGTCTTCCTTTATCTTGCTGTTATTTAAGTTTAAGGCTGGCCAATGTATGAAAAATGTCTGGCCATAGAGGGTTGCAAAGCTCAGCCCGATCTGCTTTTAGTGTCAGTCTAATGTGTTGCTCTCAGCATGGATCACTGTATAGCAGTAGGAAATGACCTTACTTTTCCTCGTGCAAGATTGTTGAGGCAAGCTAAACTGGTTCAATTGTTGCCCTTGCAGAGATTGCCTATGCAGTTTAGCCTACTGTTTAATCTTGGGACTGTCGGACTGTATCACTTAGTGTGATATCTGGTGGGATAATGCTTTCACTTGGAGACGTTTGAGAAGTGAAAAGGAAAACACTGCTATAAAGTATGATGCTTAAATTCTATAGAAGGATGTGTGGAAAATTAAAATTGTGGATGTTGATTGACCCTTCATCTCCATAAAATGGTTTTGAAGCAAGTGATGAGAGTGCATTTATATTTGGGCAAATGTTCTTTGGTTAGACCCTCAAGATATTTGTGTCTTGCACATTTCCTGAAAATCAAAAGATAGGAATGTCATTAATGGGGAAACAGCTTTCCAATTGTTGTTCCTTTTAGTTACTTCGTGTATCTAATTTTCTGAACCTTATTCAATCTTGGAAATGGATCTGTCTTTCTTATGACATTTCCTGTTTTAGCAATATTTTTTGAAGTTCCTCTTTTGTATAATAATACTGTTTTCTTTGCCTCTTCCTTTCCCAGAGTTTAGTTTTGTACCGGTGAACCAGCTTTGCTTGTATGACTTTGAAGAGGAGAATCATTAACAAGTAATTTTATACCTGGTTCACTTGTCATGTTTGTAGCGGGACACTACAGCTGTTTGCAGTAATTATGCTTGGGTTCACTGCAGCTTGAGTCCCGTTGCTAGCTGTTTACTCGTTTGTTTGTTTGATTACCTGTGACAGATATCAACCTTAACTCTCCTAACAAAGGTCTACCTGGAAACATGACGGACGTGCCTGTGGACACTCCTGCAAGTGGAGATGGAGTTAGTGTGCTATCTGAAGCGGAAACAGAGGAGCTGAAGAGTGAACTTACCAAGGTATGGTGGAAGCACCTTTACAGTGTAAAGAAAACTCAATGCTCGCTTTTAAGTGGTGCTACCATGCCACAATGTAACTTCTTAGCTTTTTTTTGTGCTGTAATTTGGTTAAGACTTAGACCACTTGGGGCTCAAGGAGAATGTTTGGCTATTAAACTAGCAAGTTTAAAAATGTTCCTGGAAAAGTAGGCAAAATACCATATGCAGAATAATTATTTTCTGCCTTACACTAAACTTTTGTCCTTAAAAATATATTTGAATAAGTTTTAAAAAAAAATCAAATATGATAGCAATCAGTTTATTTATTCATTCAGTACATAGCACGGTGGCACAGTGGTTCTCACTGCTGCCTTACAGAGCCAGGACCTGGGTTCAATTCTGGCCTCGGGCGACTGTCTATGTGGAGTTTGTACATGCTCCCCATGTCTGTGGGTTTCCTCCAGATGCTCTGGTTTCCTCCCACAATTCAGAAGATGGGCAGGCTAGGTTGATTGGCCATGATAAATTGCCTCGTGGTGTCAACAGGATCAGGAGGGGTTACAGGAATAGGACCTGGATGGGACTGTTGTCGGTGTAGGCTTGATGGGCCAAATGGCTGCCTTCTGCATTGTAGATTCTATGATTAAGTATGATGTTCACTGTACCCTGGTACTATTTAAACTGTTGGCAGCTGAATTCGAGCCTGTTATAGCTTGTGGTTTTGAATGTGCAACCGCACAAACAGCTTGTAGAGATATTTATTTGAGATGCTCATCAATGGAATAATCTGAGATTTATTTTGTTCATTGCACTTTAAATGGTAGATTAGAATCCCTGCAGCGCAGCAAGAGGCCATTTGACCTGTTGAGTCTGCACTGGTACTCAAAGCAATTGAACGTAGCTGATCGACCTAACCAGCTCATTTTTGGGAGTGGTGGTGGTGGGTGATAGAGACACATCTATTGAATGAATAAATAGACTGCTATTATATTTGATGTTTTTGTTTACTTTACAAATATCAGGGCGCCAGTTTATCACAAGTGAGTAATTCCTCCTGTCGAATTTTGGGTAGTTGAAGATGTCTGCAGTGGTGCACTTGCCAGTTAATTAGTCAATTAGAAAAAGTTGGGTGTGGTGCAACTACACTTTGTGCTGTGAGGAAGAGTCACTCATTTCCCACCCCCATGTTACCTGTCTGCAGTTGAAGGCAAAATGATCTACTTTTGAACACGCTTAAAGTGACTCTGCTTGATCTGTGACTCTGCTATGTACAATTGCTGATGAGTCTGTTTGTAAAATTTAGGCAAATAGTACCTTGCGAAAATGTCACTGGTTATGAAACAATATGCATTTCTGTCTTTGTTTTTGGCACTTTCTCAACACAGGTTGCCATATGTAAAGTAAGATTTACATTAGATATTCATAAGAACATAAGAACATAAGAAATAGGAGCAGGAGTAGGCCATCTAGCCCTTCGAGCCTGCCCCGCCATTCAATAAGATCATGGCTGATCTGTTGTGGCTCAGTTCCACTTTCCCGCCCTCTCCCCATAACCCTTAATCCCCTCTCTCATCAAGAACCCATCAACCCGCTTCTTAAAAATATTTAGCGAGGCAGCCTCCACCACTTCAACGGGCAGAGAATTCCAGAGATTCACCACCCTTTGAGTGAAGAAGTTCCTCCTCAACTCCGTTCTAAACCGCCTCCCCTTTATCTTGAGGCTGTGCCCCCTAGTATTCCAAACAACATTGCATTAAATTCCAGTGTTCTGGTTGGCAACAATTTGGTTGTATAGTCAACACAACTATTCATCAGTCAAGGTTCTAGAAAAAATCTTTTACACAGGCATCCATTCTGTTCCAGTCAGCTCCTTACACTTGGACATAGAAAAAAGTGCATTTTCAATTGCTACTGGATCATGTTTAGCAGTGCAGACTTTCACTTATTGCTTTCCTTGATAGCTTTAATTTAGATGTTGCCAGAAGTATTTTGTGCTTCAGTCATCAAATTGCTTGCGAATCTGGATCTGTATTTTTTTTGTCCAAGTAGAACTTTTTTTTTCTTGAGTGGGGTAGGGGCAGGTGGAAACCATCTCAGTTGTTTTAGTTTTGTTTCACCCCACAAACCCCTAGGCAACTATTTCCACCACAGGATGTGAAAAATAGGGGCTGACTTTTCTGTCTCTGACTGGCCTCCTGATGGCAATCAGTTGGATACACAAGCTTGAGGACAAATAAATGAAATTTATAAATGGGTGAAAATGCACCTGATGTTGGATTTAGACCCATTCAGTACAATGGATGGATTAGGCAAGGACACGACCATGTGGTGTTCCTGAGATTTGTTATTTTATTATGAATTCTGCTTGTGATTTTAGCCTTGCTTTCTGTGTGTGTATATATGAGTCCCTTTCACATTTTGGATAATTGCCATGTCATCGTGGCTAACCATGTATTTGGAAAGAGATATTTGGATGTGCCACAGTTTAGTAATTATAAGAACTTTCGTAGTAACTTTGTGTGGGAACATCCCCAATTCCAGGCATTATCATTAGGTTTATTTTCTAAAATACTCTACTGAACAGTATGCTGCAATGCATTTTCTAATTTCACAAAAGTCCGTGAAGCTTGGGGTAGAGGTTTAGCCTATTGATTTCATTTCTCTGGAGCAACCTATGATCTTGTCCATCATTGCCTTCAACTTTGTATTCTTTCCTGATCCCAGTGTTTATTCCTCCGCTGAAACAGGACTTCTTGTGCTGTTACTGGTAACTGTGATGAATTGCTTCCTGATGTCAATCCTGAGCTCAGTTCTTCCGTTTGTTCCATTTTAAAAAAAAATCTTCACAAGCTTCTTTTGGAGATGTACCAAATTAAATATTTAACTTTTTTCCTGCAGTTGATCTGTTGGCACATGCAACATTGTGTGATAATACAGATAAAGGAAATCTCCAGCTTTATCCCTGATTTGTTCTGCATTAACCTGATGTCAGCTAGGCTGGTGGTAGTAGTACACCACTTATCCTGGGCAGGCTTGAGGCCAGGGGGAAGGAAAATTAAATACAGCCTTCCAGGCCTTATTGCTGCATATTGATACCTGCTGAAATGGATGTGATTGCAGACATTAGGTGAGAGGAAAAGGTTGGGCTCGTCTGTAATAGGTTCTCCGTCATCAAAAATTGATTTCCCAGTTTCATTCGCAATAAGTGGTCAGCTGAATGAGAATGTATGGTTGCTAGTACCTTCTGAGTTTTATTCCAATATGAATCACTTTCTTAGGGTGGAGACAGGAAGGAAGACAGACTCAAACTGTTCCCTTAGCTAGTAACAGGATGGACCTGCAGCAGTATGTACTTTTTTTTTCCCTTTCTGTTTTGGTCCCCTGGGTCATTCGTTAACTGACTGTGGGGGAGTATACTGCTCTTGGAAATCTGAGTGACTTTAGTTTGATTATGCAGAGGTGTGTGAGAGTAGCCTTTTTCTCCTTGCTAATGGGAAGCTTCAAAATTGCTTAGTCGGGTAGGTTAATTGGAATTTGCTGTGGCCATTAGCGAAGATGCATTTTTTTTCTGGCAGAGGAAGTGCCCTTTCAATTGTCAATTAGTATTGCATTGTGTGCGCTGTTTATATTTTTAATAACTGAACTGGGTGATGATTGTAATTTGTAAGTGACAGTCCTCGTGTTGAACTGGTCTATTTCAGAAAGGGCCTGTGCTTGTGGATGTCTCTGTAGAATGATCGATATAGTTGGTATGGTATACTTTCACATTGACTCAAGTTCATATTTTGCCAAAATCATAAGTGTTGACAACATTTTTCCAGAAATTCACAAATGTAGATATTCACTGGTCTTCTTGTGGTGTTGGGACTACATTGAATGATTACCAAAACCACCAAATAGGACAGATGTCAGAGGTAGGTTCTTTACTCAAAGGGTAGTAAGGGAGTGGAATGCCCTGCCTGTAGCAGTAGTGGACTCACCAACTTTAAGGGCATTCAAATGGTCATTGGATAGGCATATGGATAATATTGGAATAGTTTAGGTTAGAGGGCCATTAGATTGGTTCCACTGGTCGGCACAACATCGAGGGCCGAAGGGCCTGTACTGTGCTGTAATGTTCTATGTACTTCTGCAAATACGATTGATTACAGTGAATTATTTGCAATTTTCTTTCCCTTTCTGTCATGGAGTGGAATCTTATTGAGGGTATAATGAGTATTTTTAATTTATTCACAAGTACACTCACATGAACACTGCAATTAAATTGTGCAAATCCTCTAGTTGCCACACTCCAGCTCGTGTTCAAGAACACCTGAGGGAGTATTTAGCATGGCCAATGTACCTAACCAACAAGTCTTTCAGACTGTGGGAGGAAACTGGAGCACCCGGAGGATTCCCATGCAGCAATGGAGAACGAGCAAACTCTGCATAGTGACTGTGACCCAAGCTGGGAATTGAACCTGGGTCCCTGGTGCTGTGAGGCAGCAGTGCCAACCACTGTGCCACCGTGCCTTAAGTACCTGCTGAATATTTTTTAAATCAAACTTAGTCAAAAAATTGACTTCACTTTCTAACTGGAGAAGACTATAGAAATATTTACACGTGAGCTTTTGTGTTAAAGAGTAATTATTTCTGCATTTAAATTTTCTATTTTCTTGCTCTAGGTTGAAGAGGAAATAGCAACACTTCGGCAGGTGCTAGTTGCCAAAGAAAGACATGCTTCTGAGATCAAAAGAAAGTTGGGATTAACTCCCTTCACTGAGCTCAAGCAAAATCTTAGCAAGAGCTGGCAAGATGTGCAAGCATCCAATGCGTGAGTACTTGGAATATGGGACTGGAACATTTTTCCATTGTTTACCTTTTTAAACAAAACCATGTTATCAGTGTGACTCTTGAAGGGTCAGTTTCTGGGAAATGTGTGGATGAGATTGCTTGTCATTAACTTGAGTGTTGTCTTCCCAATTTCCTCTTATTTCAATTTCACATTGTCATTTCATGTTTGGAGCTGAGTAAACACCTTTTTTTAATGTCCCTCATCAGTGTACTTTAACCTCAACCTTATAGAGCACCCTCTTCTTCCGTGCTGAATTTTATGTCTTGGGAAAACTCACAGTAATAATCAGTGAGATTGTGAAAGTCGTCTGTTTTTGGAAGTTTATGCTTTGATCCTGGCCCTTCATCCACAAGATTAAAACGTGTAGCCAATCGCTAAAAGTACCAATTTTAAGGGGATGAATAATAAGGCTAATCTATTTGTTTTAATTTTGATACTTTGGGGTGGCACAGGGGTTCGCACTGCTTCCTCTCAGCGCCAGGGACCTGGGTTCAGATACGGCTTCAGGTGTCTGTGTGGAGTTTGCACATTCTCCTATGTCTGTGTGGGTCCTCCAGTTTCCTCCCACGGTCCAAAGATGTAGGTTGATTGGCTGTACTAAATTGACCCTAGTGTCAGGGAATTAGCAGGGTAAATACATGGGGTTGTGGGACTAGGGACTAGGTGGGATTGTAACCCAATGTAATGGATCATAAATGCAGCCAGTTTACAATACTCACTTGCCTAATCTTTGCTGCACTTGAAAATCTATCACAGATGTGGTTACAAGGGGTGGGGTGTGAGTGTTAGTTATTCCAGGGGGACATGTTGGTGATTCCAAGGCTGCAGTGTTGGAATCACCACCCAAAAAAATGCAGTATGAGATTAGAATAGGTGTACGGTTGGTCTTAGACCAGTACGGACATGGTGGGCCGAAGGGCTTTTTCTGTGTTGCACAACTGACTGTTTAGTATCTGGAAGAAACCATTAAGGTCAAGGTGCAGCTATGCATTGACTTTAGTTTTATTGGATCCTTGATCTTTGATCAGCACAGATACGATGAGCCAAAGGACCTATTTTGTGTTGCACATCCAAATGACTATGTACTTGAATGGAATAACATCAGAGCATTTAATACCTTAATCGTAATTCCTAAGCCTAAAGAGACTTGTGGCTTATCACACTGCAATTATTTAAATTGCTTTCAACTTTTCCTCCACATTCTACAATTGTGCTCACTAAGTTATATGGAATGCAAATCAAGCAGCCCTTAATTAAACTAGCTAGCTGCTATATCACACAATGTTACAAAATTGGTTATAAAATACCTAGGATGGTAACATGATGCAATACATTTCATTTCACTTTATGAAGAGTCTGAATCTTGTGCAAATCCTTTGCCAACCAGAAATGAAAATTGTTCAGCCATACAAATCCAACAATAAATTTGATGTGAGATTATGAAGTTGTCAGCCCAATGTTGTCATTGCCTGCAAAACAGGTTTTGCTACAATAAAGCAAAATCTGAACAGGTGTAGCAAGATTTTTTTCTTAAATGTGGTCTTGTCCTTGAAGCTTTAAAAAGGTTTGATAATAGCAAAAAGAATGGAATGCTCAAGTTCAAAACAAAGAATAAATGAAGTACTTATTCACAAGAATAGCATTCCCAAAACATGACCTTGATATGTTGCTGCAGTTTCTTAGATAACCTGACAACAGACTTTTAGCCATTGGTTCCAAACCTTTGTCTGTAACAATAGTGTGCCAACTATGCCAATGGATCTAGCTCAAAACTTGAAAAATAACCAAGCAGCTTGAGAAGTGCAAAATCATTTTAACTCCTTGAAAATTGAGTTAAAGAAATTGCAAATGAAAGAAATTGCATCAAATGGCTCAGTAAGTTTTGCATGTTAACTCTTCTACAAAGGAATAAATAGCGAGAAAAGGGGAGAGACATGGATTTGATTCATCCTTCATGTTCATTCTTTCACAATGTTGGATGAAATCTAAGCATTTTATTCAGCTCTATGAGCAGCATAGTGTCTTAAAGGGAAAATGGTTTCCAACACAGAAACTGAATTATTCATCTTTGGAATTTTGCATCATTTCCACTTACAAAGCTGAATAATTTTTACAGTTCGTGTCAGAGCAATTAACTTTAAATGTTACTAAGATAAGAATTTTAACTATATTTATATTAATGAGAAATAGAAAGGAACTCAAATGACAAAAATTACCTACAGTTCATTCATGGCTCTGAATATCAGCCTAATATTTAAGAGCAAGTATTAGAATCATTAAATCTCTACAGTGCAAAAGGAGGCCATTCAACCTTTGGAGTCTGCACTTAAGACTTGGTTATGAATTTGTAAAAACTTTTGTTATAGGTTGTTGTGTAAGGGGATCAGGGTTATGGGGATGAGAAAAATATCAGCCATGGTTGAATGGTCAAGCAAACTCGGTGGGCCGAGTGGCCTAATTGTGTTCCCATGTCTAATGGTCATGAACTTGGCCTAATCAAGGATCAAGCATTCAGGAGTTGGTTATAAATAGGACCTTAGTTTGGATAGTGCTTTGTTAGTTATTAGAGTTGTGGACTGCCATCGTGTAACAGAGCATGCTTGCTGCTTGGAACTTGAGTAATAGTTAATAGTTAGCTGTTGCTTTTCTCCATTCTTGATTTGTTATTGTCACATGTATTAGCATACAGTGAAAAGTATTGTTTCTCGTGCAGTCTGCAGACAAATCTTACTGTACATTGGGAAGGAAAGAAGAGAGTGCAGAGTGTAGTGTTAGAGTTATCGGCTAGTGTGTAGAGAAAGATCAACTTAATGAGGTACGTGCATTCAAAAGTCTGGCAGCAGGGAAAAAACTGTTCTGGAGTTGGTATGTGATCTCAGACTTGTGCATCTCTTTCCCAACAGAAGGTGGAAGAGAGTATGTTCATGGTGCGTGGGGTCCTTGATTATGCTAGCTACTCTTCCGATGCCATGAGTGTCAACAGTGTCAGTGGATGGGAAACTGGTTTGCGTGATGGACTGGGCTTCATTCACAAGTCTTTGTAGTTTTTTGCAGTCTTGGACAGAGCAGGAGCCATACCAAGATGTGATGCAACAAGAAAGAATGCTTTCTATGGTGCATCTGTAGAAGTTGGTGAGACTTGTAGCAGACATGCCAAATTTCCTTAGTCTTCTGAGAAAGTAGAGGAATTGGTGGGCTTTCTTAACGATAGCGCCCCCATGGGGGGAGCAGGACAGGTTGTTGGCGATCTTGACACCTTAAGAACTTGAAGCTCTCGACCATTTCTATTTGGTCTCCATTGATGTATGCAGGGCATACCCTCCACCACGCTTGCTGAAGTGATGACTGCCTCCTTTGTTTTGTTGATGTTGACTTAAAGATTTTGCAAGTCCTTTTCTTCGATTTGACAACAAATGCCAAATGTATTTTTAAATCCTTGGTATATCCATCATAAAATTAATGACCGATATATTCGGCAGATTTAATAGAGCAAACACTAGTTTGTGTATAATAGTTGGAATTGTTCTTGTGATTAATCTCTCTTGATGTCTAAATTGAGTGTAGCATCTGCTCTGGAAATATACTCCAATTGTGCTGTATTCCCAGTAGGTTCACTGAATCTCCAGAGAAACTAAAGTGCATTATGTGTGCATGATGCGCTCATTAGTAGAAATAAGACGTTTTCTGCTTTGTTCTTCTTTCTTGTGTGGAGCATAAATGTAATCTTGTCGATAAACTATTTCCTTTCCTCCTTGCTCCCAAGAATTCCTCGCTTTATGGCTCGTTCTTTTTCACATCTGCATTATTTATCAGTATTTGATGTAGCTATTTTCATTCCATTGACTTTATCTCTGGTGCGAATGTTACAGTCCTTGTTTTGTTAGTGTTGTTTTATGCACAATGGCCTTCCTAAACACTCCGTTAATGCAAACTTGAAATTATTGGTGAGGCACTTCCACACTTAACAGTGGTATTCCTGTGCAATAATTATATAATTCAATGAAAGTTCTAGTGAGTACGGGTTCATTTAACAGCAGAATACGGCACAAGATTTGAATGACTTACCATCCCATGCGATGAAATTGGGCAATATTAACAGCACTTATGATGAGCTACCTACTTGATGGGTATAAATGAAGACAATGGAATCTTGCCAACATGATTGAAACAAAAATAGGGCTTTAAAAAACAAAAGTGAATCTCTAAATTCATTGCATCAATGCCAACTTTTCAATTTGCTCAATTCTGACTGATTCCTCATGCTTTTCATGTTTGTTAAATATTTTTCAATGTTTATTCATACATGTTGCACATGTGGTAGTAATGCAGGCTGTTTCTGGAGTGCAGTCTTCTGCCAAATTAACCTCTTCTGTCCACCAAAAATCAATTATTATGCCATAAATTAACCATGTCAGTGAGATGGTTAAGTTGTATCTTTGATCCTTTATAACTCGAATAAACTTCAGTTATACATACCAGGAATTTCATGTGCTTTTATGGTATGAATTCATTTCCAAGATCTCATTCATGGACTGCCATATTTAAACACTCTTTGGCAACTGCCTTGTGATTTCCTGGTGGTGCAGAGTTGAGGTAATGCTGTGGTGAAGGTGATGTAACATTTGGAATTAACGCCATATCCCAGGGTCCTGTGAATATTGACGTCTCAACCCCAACAAATCTCTCTCACTACCATGTTTTGGAGGTAGCCAAAGCACACAACCACGTGCAACCATATATTCTAGTTGGTATGACTGAAGTTGGTGTTATTTATTTGGGCCTGTTCAGCCTGGCAAGTGACATCTACAAAAGCATTAGCGTGAGTACGTTCTCACTAGACTTGCTTCACCAGGGTTTCATTGTAAAAAGAATTGCTCTTAAGTAGTTCCTTTGTGGACCACTAGGCACCTCTGCATTTTGTTAATGAAGTACTTCTGAAGTGTAGTCACTGTTGTAGGATATTCAGCAACTAATTTGTACACAGCAAGCTCCTGCAAATAGTCATGTAAAATTAATTGGTCGTTACTAGCAGTAGTACCTTTTTTCCTCCTCTGGCTTCTTGGTTATGCTCCAAACACTGAACAGCTTACTGACAGTGGTTGACATGAGGTTGGCTAGTGTTTGATCTTGCCTTTCTGAGACACTGCCTCAAGTGTGTATGTAGGTGTATATGTAGTTACAGACAAAAGCCTAAGTTTCTGACTGATCCTTCTGATAAATGTCCACGTACAACAGTGCAACAAACCTTAAAGGAAGCAATGTAGAGAATCCATGTAGAAACCACACCTTTTTAAGGCACTATTTGCTATAATCCATTAAGCAAGAGCTTAAATGTCCCAAAGCAGCTTTAAAAACAGCTGAGGAGAGAAGCTATGTATGTAAGATGAAGAGATAGGGTGGCAGATTGGGTGGGTCAGGACTGATCAAGAAGGGGCATAGTTGGGTGGTGGAAGCTAGCCAGCTCTGGTTGGCGATGGTCAGGGCACAAGTAAATTGGGATATTTGGGTTATCAGTTGTATAGTTATCCAGGGATTAGACAAGTGTTTTTCTGTCCAACATTACTTGGGTAACACTAATCAAGTAAGCAAGTCAAAATTAACTGAAGTCTCCAATTCTAATTCTGGAATTGGAGTGGGTTTTTTATGCGAGCTCCCAAGGAGCATGGGCAATGTTCCATTGGAAGTTCAAATTTCCCGGTCAATTTCCATAGCATTTGTGTTGGGATTTCTGAGGAGTCTCGTAGTGCATCTTCAGGGGTATGTCTGGTCTCCAACTTTGCAAAGATCAGAACATCTGAACTAGTTTTATACTGGATATTTTGTGCATTAGAAATTGGAAATTAATTTGTGGAAAAAAAACAACCAATGGATGATGCCCAATACTTAAGAGCCAAACAAATAGTAGGATCTGCTCAGAGTTTGAAGAAAAATTGCTGCAACCAAATGATGTAGCAATAGAGGATCTGGCTTAAAGGAAGGGAGGAAGAGCATACTGACAATTTGATCATTTTTCAGTTGTAACTTTGTTCATGGAACGTAGGTGGCTTTTTTGCCTATCACTAATTACCCTTGAGAAGATGGTGGTCTGCTGCCGCCTTGAACTGCTGCAGTGCATGTGTTGTCGGAACACCCACAGTGTTGTCAGGAAGGGAGATCGATTGTTTTGACCCAGTGACAGTGAAGGACTTCCCACCCATTCCCTCAAATGTCCCTGGCAAACGCGCAGTATATTCATTTAGGGAATATGTTGGGTTTGGTTGCCAAAATGTTCTTTGATACAAGAGTAGGATCACTTTGTCACTTCAGGTATCTAATAAAAATATTGAGCCTATTTTGAAATGTTGGTAATGTCAATTCCTGACGAGATAATTATGAAATAAATCTACTGAACCAGGCAACTTGTTTTCACTAAGTTCAGCTTTTACGAAATGGTATTCACACTATTCAGGGTGTAACCTGCAGTAATGACTGTTGTGCCAAAAATATGACTCTGAATTCTGTGGGAGAAAAATATAATGTGCTTTTATTTGATGACTTTTCATGGCCTTGGAACATCTCAAAAGTGTTTGACAGCCAGTGATTTATTTTTGAAATACAATCACTTAGATAAGTACAAGAGGAAAAAAAAGTTCCTCGAGCAGCAAGTTAGTGCAAACAACAAGATAGATGATTTGGATTAGCTGTTCAGGTGCTATTGATTTGAGGGATAAAATATTGGCCAGGAAATGTAATTAAAACTGATCTGACTCCAAATTAAAATTGGAAACTTAGTTCTACAGCTAAAACAACAAGATTTTTTAAATGTGACAAGCAAAATAAGAGCAGGAGTTGAGTTCATCAGATTGACAAATTAAAATGTAAGTTGACCAGCATGATCAACGATGTTCGATTTTGGTTGATTTTGAGAGGAAAGGTAGTTATTGTGAGGCAAACTGAGGGATTGAACATGTATCAAGGTTCAACAATAATGCACATGAGAAGCCTGAGGTGAGCTTAGAGTTATGAAATGTTGGTCAGAGGCCCATCTAAAATACTACGAAGGTCAAAGGGGACACCTGCGGATGAAGAACAGTTTTTTGTTGAACCTTTCATGAACTGCACTTAAATGGTCAGTGTATGTAAACAAAAATTATGCTTCAAGCCTGAGTTAGGGTTTATTACATACCAGATGAAAATCTAGACGTGTTGGAAAGTGCACTGATGGGTCGGGAGAAGGCAGTAACAGACTTTATTTTGCATTCATGGCTGCAGTTGTACAAATGCAGCCTGCATGTTGCAATGTGATGAGTTAAAATATTTCAAGAAACCAAATTCTTATGTTCAAAGCGCTCCTGTTTAATCTAATTTTCTTGTCAATATAGAGATTTTGTAAACTTGTTTGGTCTCCTCCCGTCTGTCCCCATCTGTCCATATGACATTGTATGGGAAAGAATTCACTGCCAATTTTCAGGGTGGAGTGATTCCTCAATGACCCAAGCACTGCTTTGAGTTGTTGATGTAAGAGACCCTGCTCTGTTTGAAATCTGCCTTCCCAGTTTGAAGTGGAACTTGGCTCGATTTGAAGTTTAGAAGTACATAGTGACATTACATTTATGGCAAATGCTGCAGGCCAGCTGATGTTTTCCAACAAATATTTAGTGCACTTGCACAAGCTTTTTATTGGCAAGAAAAGGACAGTTTTCAGCTTTTTCTGAAGATTGAACAATACTATTCCAAAATATATGGTGAACCCATCAGATATTGATCATTGAAAGTCATCCATTTAAGTAGCATCTAACATGGGATCTGGCAAAAATGCATGATTAAGTTTAATGGAGACCTTTTACAAAGCATCGTTCTCTAAGATGTACTTCATGTCAGAGAAGAACTTTTATCAGCATTCCAAATGGTTTGAGAGCTCAATTTACATGTTCATGTGTCTTGAGTCCCTTTCCAAATATGAATCTATCTTGATTCACATTCTGAACATGGAAAGTAGTAAAATGATGTAGATGAAGTTAACTGCAACCCCAGGTGCTGGATGTTCATGATGTAAGTAATGAAGTTCCACTGTGTTGAGCCCAATAGTACTGTTAAAAGTTTATATAGTATTTCCTTTTTCTGCTTTCCAAGTAATTTCATGATCGACTGAATAAATTCTCTTTATCTTTATAGCTATAAAGGCGCATCTGAAAAAGTTGAAGATTTGAATAAGACAATCACTCAGTCTGAAGTGTGAGTGATTTTTCAATGGTTAAGAAATTGGTGCAAGTGAGATGGGATATAACCTTGGGTGTTTGTGTTCAGAGAACCTTGTTTACTAGTTAATTAACAAAATACTACATGAAATGAACATTCAAATCCGATACCTTGCTAAAGTTGGTTCTTGGCTTCTTTGGGTAAACACATTGTCCACCATCAAGTTGAGCTATATCACTTGTCCAAGGATGTCCCAAAGTGTTTTTATTTGGAATTGCTTTTGAAGTGCAGTACTGTTTGTGATGTTGCATCTGCAAGGACTGCAAACTAAAACTCCAGTTGCTACGATGTGACATATCTCACCATGGGCTGGGGCAAAATCTAAACTTAGAGGATAATACCTTTTAAATTTTAAATAGTGACGACTTATCCCTTTTATTCCAGTTGCACTGTAGTTGTCAAAGATTAACCGTGCTGAGGTTAATTGCAGTTCCCTTCACATTGTGATGATTATAGTATCCCTACAGTACATTTGGCCCATCAAGTTTGTGGTAACCACAATCCCATCCAGGCCCTATTCCCGTAACCCTCAGTTATCGTGCTAATTCCCCCTGACACTCGGGTCAATTTTGCATGGTCAATCAAACTAACCTGCACATCTTTGGAGTGTGGGAGGAAACCAGAACACCCAGAGGAAACCCATGCAGCCACGGGGAGAAAGTGCAAACTTCACACAGTCACTAGAGGTTGGAATTGAACCCGGGTCCCTGGTGCTAACCACTGTGCCACCGTGGTTTAAATTTCTTCAGCCCATCTATACTAAGAATAGTGATGTTTTCTTTGTTGTAATGTACTATTATTGCAGGTGGTTGACTTTGCCATATTTGATGTCCTCTTTCAACGTGGCTCACTTCTTCTTTGAGTGAAGAGATTTTAGTTCAAGCCATATCCAGGACTTGAGCACTTGAATGCATTGAGCAAGTGTTGTACTTTTTGAGAGGCTACCCAACCTTTAAGTGAGATGTTAAATCAAGGCTCTTGCTCTGAATGCTTTAGGTAGATCTTTGAAATCTTTTAACGCTATTTGGGAAAAGATCAGGGATTTCTTCTGGTTGTCACTCCCCTCAATCATCATCACAATGAACACATTGACTGATGATTCACCCATGGCTACCATATTTACACACACGAAATAACTGCACAATTTAATTCACTTTATGAACACTTTGGGAATTTTTGAGACATATAAGATTTTCTAATTGATTTCAGCTTATGGACTGTAAGGCCAGTTGCCAACTTTGGTTGCAAATAAGTTTCTCTGAAATGCAATTTTCCTGCTTGTGTGGTAGGATGTGTATGCATATAGACTTCAAGAATGGACAACTGAGGGAATTTAACGTGCCAGGGAGAATTGGGAAACCTGATTGGGTGGGAAATTTGTATTTGTGATGCTAAATGAATATAATTAGGATGCTTGAACCCTAACCCAGGATGATGAAATGTTGTTCCTCCTTGGCACTCGTGCAAAGTACCACAATCGAGCTTAGTATGGTAAAAACTCTTGTTGTTTTGACGTCTCTGGCATGAGAGGCTTTTATCATAGAATCCCTACAGTGCATAAGGAGCCATTTGGCCCATTGAGTCTGCACCAACCCCAGGCCCTATCCTCATAACTTCATGCATTTATCTTAGCTAATCTCCCTGACACCTAAGGGGGAATTTAGTTTGGCCAGTAACTTGACCTGCACAACTTTGGACAGGCGGAGAAACTGGATTACCTGGAGGAAACTCTCAGATATGGGGAGCATGTGCAAACTCTGCACATACTAACACCTAAGGCCAGCGTTGAACCTGAATCCCTGTGAGGCAGCAGTGCTAACCACTGTGACACCCAAAACATTGTTTAATATTACAGTAAAGTTGCTTCTTGTGTGTTTACACATGCCATTGGAGCTGGCCGCCACTGTCAGTGCAATTACCAAGCTGGATGCAGATGCAGTGTTTGGACTTGTCTTCACTCATCTGGCTGCTGGGTGTGCGACTCAAACTCTTTCCTCTGTCAGGAAAGCTATCATTGAGTCGAGGCAAACTCTGACGAGAATGGTGTACATAAATGAGCATCCCGAGGCATGCTATAAAGGTGTTGAATATAAAATCTGTTATGGCTAGATTGAGAGTGAAACTCCAAATATAATATTTGCTCTGCTCATCTGCGTGTCAGTGTGCTGATGTCAGGACACTTAGTATGATGTCAGTCCCTGGAGATGTTGATGCTTGTTAGCTGCATTTAGTACCCTGACCTTCCTGTAGAAGTGGCTTCCTCTGCTGTTGCTAGGCTTGTATAATCCCTTGAGGTTACTTTCAGGTGCTGCTAGCTTACTGGGAGCTGCATGTCAGAAGCCTGTGGTATCTATGTAATTTAACAATGTTTCTTGCAGCTTCTTTTGACAGCATCTGGTTGCTGCATCACCTAACAGAAAAAAACTTTCTTTCACTAGTGCACAGGATGAATGCTAATAGTTCAGGCGATTTTACAAATTTAGGCAATGGAGGCGAGAAGCAAATAACAGATTCATTTTGACATTGCGAATGCTTATTAAACCTCTTTAGATAATCCAAAAGGGCCTGACCATCTTTTGAATGATGGGAGTACAAGTAAGAAACGTGCTTGATTTTTCTCAACTCCAGTTGAGTTCTTCGCCATTGGATTTTATCTATGACCACAACTAAGTAGAGAAGTGATCCACATGTTTTCATGCCGTGTGTATCATGCTGGTTGCTGTAATGGTAAACTTATTTTGCTTTGCGTGGCGTTCAGTCCTGGATTTTGCCAGTCTGCCTGACCTTGACACTATGGGACAAAAATCTTTTCCATCTCAAGTTCTTGAAAGCCAGTGTCATTGTTTTCATCTCACCTTCTTGTCTCTCATCCATTCCACAAGCTGCATTGGGACGTTTTCTTTCTTGCAATGTGCAAAGTAATCTTTATTATTTGCTGTATTCTTCCATCCCAGCATGTCAAGTTATGCAGCATGGTATGTACATAAATATATTTTGTAACGTACGAATAAATCCACAAGTAGGGATAAATTTTTTAACTAAACTCTGTACCATGCTTAATGGGAGTACATTTCTGCTTTTTCTTATCCCTTATTAGATGGTCAACTTTTGAGGAAATGATTACTACAACTCTTTCAGAATACTGTGCATTTAGATCATGCTTACATTTTTGCTTGTCCAGTCAAACTGCACTTGATGGCTCAAGTGCCATCTAAGCACTCACTGCTTCTTCTGTGGAGGCAAGGGCAGAGAGTGTCTCAGAGTCAGATCTAAAGGCCCAGAAGGGCTTTGCATTGGATCTATTTGTACCTTGAGTGGTTTTGTAGTTGCCACATTTTATTGCATCAGATGTTTTCCAAGCCCCATATTTTTAATCAGGCTGCTGCACTAAGACAGAAATCCAAATTCTTTCGTTGTGTTCTCTCTCTGGGCATTCCTTCCATACAACAGTGACACAGTTTATATTATTCACCAATGGCCCAGGAGGAGATTGCTTGCAGGAGGCATTGGAAAGGGTGCAGAGGAGGTTTAGCAGGATATTGCCTGGTATGGTGGGAAGATCTTATGAGGAAAGGCTGAGGGACTTGAGGTTATTTTCGTTAGAGAGAAGAAGGTTAAGAAGTGACCTAACTGAGACATACAAGATGATCAGAGGGTTAGATAGTGAGAGCCTTTTTCCTTGGATGGTGATGGCTAACACAAGGGGACATAGCTTTAAATTGAGGGGTGGTAATTATAGGACGGATGTCAGAGGTAGGCTCTTTACTCGGAGGGTAGTAAGGGCTTGGAATGCCCTGCCTGCAGCAGTTGTGGACTCGTCAACTTTAAGGGCGTTCAAATGGTCAGTGGACAGGCATATGGATAACATTGGAATAATTTAGGTTCGAGGGCCATTAGCTTGGTTCCATTGGTCGGCGCAACATCGAGGGCCGAAGGGCCTATACTGCGCTGTAATGTTCTATGTTTTAACTTATTGCCCTCCAGACCAAAAGCTGCCAAGTGGGATTTTGCTCTAAAGCTCTATGGCAACATAGAGAGTCCAGTTGGATGAGGCCTCCTTCTGTGTTGTACATTTTGTCTAGTTCTACTTTATTGTTCTACAACACTTATCTATTCTGTTCCCACTATTATTAGTGTCCTTTCTTTCTAGTGATGTGCTCGTGTCTATCAACAAAACTCCTCTAGCTTATTTTTGGCTGATTTTTTGAACATGAGTTGAATACTGAAGATTCAAAGGAAAATATTTCATTTGACTAGCTTAAATGCAAGTGCATCATGGAAAATCATACTTTGGCCTCAATTTTTAAATACATTAACACTGGGCAAAATGTCAATTATGTGCCCAAATCTTTGGAAATATTAATGCATTGAAGTCAAAGTTAACTCAAGTATTATAAAACACCTAATTCAGTTTACTTCATGGAATCTAGTTTATGTGCAAACCATGATTTTATGTACAAGTTTATTTTGAGCAATAGAAATTTTACTTGGACAAGAATTTGGACATAAATTTTAGTTTGGTTCAACAAAGCTGGCAGTGAAAGTTCATATACAGCTCTTGTCATATTTTGATTTTAGTTCTCCACTTAAAAGAAAGCGGCAGACTAAAGTTAATAAGCATGAGACGTGTATGGTATTAGCGACATTTTAGTGTATAGGTGTTCATATATTTTTGGAACTTCCCAGCTGCAGGCATGTTTTTCATTTTTAAGCCTGAACTGGGGACCCTTTGCAGTACCTCTATCAGTTTTGTGTTAACATAACTCATAGCTTTTAAAATGCTTCACATTGTTGGCTGCTATTGTAATATTTAACATAATTGGAAGATGCTTGTATGTGTTGATTGTATGGGAATCTGTGACAAATTAGATTCCTAATGAGGGCTATTTTTCATCGGTTCCAGATCGGAACTGCAGAATGTAGTGTAAAGCTGTCAATCAAGTCTTATTTTCCCTTTGGACTCTTTTCCTTCCCAAATGCAAATTTCCAAATTTGCTTGCTCAGGATACTATTAATCTTAGTCTGTATTGTCTATATGCAGTAGTTTATATTGCTCCCCTTGTAGATAATGCAAATTATCACACTTGGAGAAAGTAACCAGCAATTTAGTACAATTATTATTCAACTGAAATTTACTTGGGAGATAACAAATGAAACTTGTTGCTTAAAAATAGTATTTTTTTCATTATTTGAAATACATCACTCATCCAGCCTGATGAGATGTGCAACCCAAACTCCAGGTAAGAGACTTATGTGAAAACTGTAGTATTCCATGGTCCCTATATTAATGTTGTTTGACAACTTGCATTTATATAGCATCTTTTAAGGAGTAAAATGTCCCATTATATTACACAAACCACTTCATGGGGATAGGAACCAGTTTTTTCCCAATTGGATAAAGTTCTTTCTTTAAGCTTTGTTACTCCATTAAACAACTATTTACAATTAGTTTGTCATCTGTTGGAAAATCAAATTCAAATGTTAGTTATTAAACTTTAAGTACATTGTTGCATAGCTAATTGCCTTAGTATGAACTGTTATGTACTCTTAAGAATGAGTATGAATACATGGTTCCCTTGAACTTTAAAATGGAACAAAATAATTTAATTTCTCCACCACCTTGTGTTTTCAGAAAGGTCACATGCAATGAGCTACTACTTGAAATGCATTGACCAATGCTGAGGTACAACAGCTACCCTCGCAGAAAGGTCTCCATAAACACTGAGAAGGTTTGGTGTTGAAGCCAGGCAGTGTAAAAATGTTGCTTAGCTGAACCTCTTAATGGGAGGAATCCATACTTCCAGGTTGAAGTTCAATGTCATGAGTTGTTGGTGTCGGAAGGAGTGTTCCTAACACCATTCAATTGTGGAGATGGGGTGTGTGAAGATGTGTTTTTTAGAAAAATAAAGCCCCAATGCATCAGACCGTAAGCGCAACGAAAGATGGAGATGTGGAAATGGAACACTGGGGTAAATTGGATTCAATCGTGAGATTTACTTAACTGGTCATTATTTTGCTTAAAATCTTTGGCTATTTTAAATTTTGTATTAGTATTTTCTCTTGTTAAGCAGTATTTTACTCTACTTAATCAGTCTTCATTTTTTTCAAATGTTATGTAATTGCCTTTCACCTCTGGGCCCTTGGTTAAAATTCAACTTAAATGGGGTGGAATCTCAAACCGATACTTCACATTTTGGATATAACTTGAGCTTTAAAACCTGCAAAGGGAACTGCAATTTAGATAGCTTCAATTAACTGTCAGTCCCCTGTATGTGATTACTTAAACAGGATCTGTAACTGTGAGGGAACACTTCTAACTTGGGTATAGCTCAAAAAGTTGTATAAAAGTAAACAGCATCTGCTGACACAGTGATTGTAGATAAATGGAGCGTAAAAAGAGAGTAAAAGTTGGCAATTGCAATGACTGAGGGGGAGCTGTTGGTGGACAGCAAGGTCATCCCAAGTGAGCACATCTGTGTTAAATGTTTTCATCTCTCATCTCTGACTTTTGAGTCATTGAGCCTTGGCAGCCATCTCGCTCAAAAAGCCACATCGACTAGATTCAACGCTGTGCCAGCTCAACAACCTAAGTATGGCAGCAAGTATTTGACAACAAAGGGCTCCGCAAGTCAACACAAGTATACAGAGCAGTAGTCCTTTCCAAACTCTCTACCCTAGTGAGATCTATATTCTGTATCAGCAAACCCAAGGCTAGAGAAATGCCATCTCAATGTCTCCACCCTTTTCTCCAGTTTCAGTGGGAGGACCATCAAACATTCCTGAACAGTAAGAAGTCTCACAACACCAGGTTAAAGTCCAAGGGGTTTATTTGGCACTAGCTTTCGGAGTCTCAGGCTCCTTCACCTGATGAAGGAGCTTTAGACTCCGAAAGCTAGTACCAAATAAACCTATTGGACTTTAACCTGGTGTTGTGAGGCCTCCTAGGCTTACCCCAGTCCAATGCCAGCATCTCCACATTGTCCTTCCTGAAGCCAGCTCCGTGAGTATTCAGAAAAACTCAGGCAAAACCAACTTTCATAGAATGGATACTGTGCAAATGGCTGAAAAATGCCACTCTCACCAAGTCCTCTTCTGAACACTCAAATGATCAATGTACAAGAAAAGGACTCAAAAAAAAAATGTTTCCAAGACACTCGGGAGATCTCCTTAAGCATGATAGCATTGGTATGAATGACTGGGCCAAGTGTGCTAACAGTTGTTCAAATTCAATACAACCTGTCCTTCAACCTGTGTTACACTTTGAGTCACAACATTTAATGATGAAGCTAAGCTGTGGCAGAGAAAGAAAGAAATGGAAGAAAATCCTGCACTCTGGATCCTAGTACCTTGGGGACACTCTGTTATTTGAGAAATGAGGGGGAAAGCAGGGAATTGTGAACATATCCTAATATCTGTCGGAAAATTACTCGTTTATAATTTAAGAATGGAGTGACTGAACATCTTGAAAAGTTTTGAGCTGATTCGGGAGTCGTGCTTGACATGTATGAATTTTTTTTTTGTTGAAGAGCTGACTGAAGTAGTGGATGATGGCCACTATGGATGTTTTTTATTTATACTTTCAGGAGGCACTTGATGAAATGTTGTCATAACATAGTGCTTCCCGAAGTTCAAATCCATGGAATTGTCGATAAATTATTGACCTGACTAGGGTATTTGCTGAATAACAGGAAACCAAGTAGACTTCATGGGCAGGTACTCCAATTGGCAGAATGTGACTTATGGGTGTCCTGCAAGGATCTATCTTATGGCCTCCAGCTGTTTCCTTGATTACCTAACTACATTGATGGGATAATGAGACAGGTATCTGAATTGGCCAGTGACATGAGCTAGCGTTATAAACAGCTTTTTACAAATTCATTCATGGGAAATGGGTGTTGCTGGCCGGTCAGCATTTATTTCCCATCCCTAGTTGCTCAAAGGCAGTTGAGACCAATCACATTGTAAAATTTCAGAGATATAAATGGATTTAAAAAAAAAATGGAAGTATGGCAAATGTGGTAATACCCATGTTGGCCCTGAAAAGTAGAGAAGGGTTTTTAAATGGCAGATGTCCAAAAAAAAACTTCGGGTTCAGCTGTCGGGCTCCATAAAGAGTATTAAAAATGGTCAAGAATGCCAAACTTTATCTCAGAATTTGAATACAAAGGGTCAGAAGATGCATTCAAATTGTATGTAGCCCTGATCAGACGACATCTTGAGCACTGAGAGCAATTCTGGACACCTTGACTGGAGTGCAGCATAGATTTACCAGAATGTTATCTGGACTCCAAGGTTAAATTATGAATAAGACTGCATTCCAAGGAATTTAAAAGAGTAATGAGTGATTTTTTTTCAAAATATTAAGGAAAACAGGGAGGGCAGGTCAAGGGAAGCTCTTTCCAGCGGTTGCAAGGTCTATGATTTGGAGGAGTTGTCTAATAAATAAAATCAAGCCTTCTGGAAGTGAAATTCGGTAACATTTCCCCACTAAGTGAGGTAGAATTTTAGAATTTAAAAGGCAATTGATGCTAAATCATAATTTAAAATCCAAAATTAATGGATTTGGTTAAGAGAAGGTATCAAGTGATTATGGGGCAAAGGCTGAGTTTTTGGAGCAAGGTCATAGATTTACCATGAACTCAGCTGCTGCAACAGATTTAGAAGCGGAGAAGGTCATTTTGTCCAAGTACAAGTCTTGTCTGTGGTGAAATGAGGTTTGATCTGATCATCTGGGTTCCTGGTCATGTGAGCACATGGTAGTGCAGCACTTTGTTTCATCTGCATTAATTAGCAATTTAGCAATTTCTCATTCAGAAAAACCACAAGATGGCTGCATTGGAAATAGTGAAACACAATGGGGCAGTAGAATCCAAGATTTATTTAATTTTGTGCTAAACAAGAATGCTTGATGCTGACGTTTTAAAATAATTCTCGTCCTCAAGATTGACTTTCTTATCATGGGTACACTGTTTTGAAAAAGGGAAAGGAAGCAAAACAAATAGATGAAATTAAAGGCTGCTCTATATCGAGAAGGACTACACATTTTTCATACTTGCATTTCATTTCTGTCAATGGTAGTGACACTTGGTTGACTTAATGGTTTGTCAGTGAGTACTTTCTGGCATGGAGTATTATCTGGACTAAATGTTAGGTGAGAACCCTTGTATCTCAACCTCTAGGAGTGGAACAATAAAACATAGGAGCAAGGTACCTGCTTCAGTTGTGGATGCAAAAAAGTCTTTAACTAGTAATCAGAACAAGCAACTGAAGTGAAGCTAAGGGGTGCAAGTAATGCAACTTCATCTTAGCCTGTGGCTTGACACTGAACTGTTGAATAGTTGGCTCATGAAATCTACAACTATCCATATGTCACTATTTTACTTATTTTCTTCAGACTTAATCAGTGGTTTGATTTAATTTGCTTGATCTCCAATCTATTTTACATAAACTTTTTCTGTAATAATTTGTATTCATACTTAATGGTTGTATTTTGCTTCATTTTGGTCATGCTCCTTATGGGCTCCATGTACAGAAAGTCACCTGCAAAACTAATTGTACTTTATCCCTTTTCACTAGTTATTATCCAAGTGATGCTTTGTTGTAGGATCCCACTTTATGGCATTCTTTTATTTTCTTCCAAAATAAGCAGTATTTAATTTTTAAATGCAAATTTAATTGAGTAACATCCAAACTGTTACTGTTCTAATACAGATACAAGAAGACACAAGCAACACTCTCGACTGCTGGGAATAAGACCTCCAATGCCCTCTCCAGTGTTGGCTCAGCTCTTTCTAGGACGCTGGGAGAAATTAAGTAAGTTTGCTTTTTGACTGTTGCATTTGTGTCATTTCCAGTACAGAGATAATTAGACTGCATAAGGTCATGAAACTATGTACTTTTATAACAATGGTTTCAGAATGTATTGTCAAGTCTTTGAAAGTGAGGTGTTAATAATACTTGTGCTCAACCACTAATCCAAAGCTATGCAATTTGAATTATCACATTGTAGATTTGAGTTCTGCTGATGTTATCTCCAAACCTTAAACTAAAAGTGCAAAGAATTTGAATTAGATGTAGCCTGGTGAAAAACACCTTGTTGAAAAATTCAAAATTCATTTTGACTCATTGTATGATCCTCCTGCTGATAAAATCATAGCCATGCTCCTATCTAAGCTTTTCCATTTACAGCTTATAGCACTGGTATCAACTGGATAATTTGGAACATTGCCCAGTATGTGCTATCCACAAAAAGCAGGATAGATGCAAACCTGACAACCACGACCCTATCAAATGTATTCTTGATCAGCTGAGAAATAGAATGTACTGTGAACCGTGCAATTAAGCAGTATTTACACAGCAATAACCTACCTGCCAATTATGGGTTTGGGTTCCACCAAGGCTACTTGCCTTTGATATCATTGCTGCCTTAATTTAGATGTAGAAAAAAAGAGATTTACTTGAGTTGAGAGTAACGACCCTCGAATTCAAGTTAGCATTTTGAGTGTGACATCAAAACAAAATTTAAATTGGTGGGATTTGGGGAGCAAGTTCTAGGTATGAATTTCACTAGTGGAGAACAAAGGGATATATCTGTTGTTCAGAGTAAATTATTTCAGCCCCAGGAGTTCTTCAGCATAGTGTCTTAGTTCTAACCATTTTCAGCTACTTTATCAACGATCTTCCCTCCATAATAAGGTCAGAAGTGAAGATAATGTTCAGTACCATTCACAACTTCTCAGATACTGAACCAGGCCTGGGAGAACATTTTGCACTCTAGTTGAGAAGTGGCAAGTAACTCATGCCAAACAAATACCCGTCAACTAGAGAAACTAACAGTCTTCCTATGATTAATGTGTTCATTGTCTCTGCTTGCCAAGACTCGGCTATGTTGTTCAGAACTTGACCAGCTCAGTCAGTCCCGGTGCTGTTGAACTACTTTTGGTAAATCAATACTCACTCTGACTAGATTTACTGTCCATGTTACTCCACGTGCTTCAACATGGAGTACTGGTACATCAGTCAAGGAGGACAGAGGTGGTAAACAGCATGTGATTTCCCTGTCCATTCCTGAACTGAAATCAGACTTTGGGGACTGGAATCAATCCGAGGACTCCCAGAGCCACTGCTTTTTAACGGTATTCATGATGTGGAGATGCAGTGAACGGATGAGTGAACGCTGCTCAACAATCACCAGTCAAGAGTGTTCTCTTCCTGTTGGGGAACACTTCAGCAGCGGTCACGGGCATTCGACTTCTGGTCTTTGGGTAAGTGTTCTCCAAGGCAGCCTTCACGACACACACAACAGTGCCGAGTTGCTGAGCAGAGATTGATAGCCAAGTTCCGCACACAAGGACGGCCTTAACTGGGATCATGGGTTCATGTCACACCATCTGTAACCCCCACAGCTTGCCTGGACTTACAAAATCTCACTAATTGTCCTGTCTGGAGACGAAACACCTCTTTAACCTGTGCTTAATGCTCTCTCCACTCTCTGTACCTTTTAAGACTTCTTTACCTGTAAAGACTTACATTCCAACCATTATTTTGTAAATTCAGTTTGTCTTTATATGCCCTGTTTGTGAATAGAACTCCCACTCACCTGATGAAGGGGCAGCACTCTGAAAGCTAGTGGCTTTTGCTACCAAATAAACCTGTTGGACTTTAACCTGGTGTTATGAGACTACTTAGTGTCTTAATGGTATACCAGCATCTGGTGTGTCTGATTTTGTGGGTGAGATGGACTTAATTCAAGGCTTTGGGTATGTCAGCTGAAAGTTATCATTCACTGAGCATAACTGTCAAACTGTTGCTTGACCTATCTTCCAGCTTTAGCATGTCTCCAGAACGCTCTTCAGGGCCCTACGTCCGTAGAAAGAGTGATCTGTCAGGTTCTAGTCGACTTTTCTGTTGAGCTTTGATACAATTGAGTGGCTTGCTAGGCCATTTCAGAGGACGTTTAAGGGTAAACAATAAGAATGAGAGTCTGGAGTCAGATGTAGACCAGACTAGTTAACAAGTGTCACCTTCTCTGAAGGACATAAGTAAATCTTAGTACTTGAGAACAATCTCGCCTATCTTTCAACAGCACCGTCATCCCACTGTCCATTCTGGAATTTGAGCTAATGTGTGTAAAATGTGGTTGCCTGGAAAGCCAGTTTTAATCAAAGTTATTGATCTTAAAAGTTTCTCCTGATCATACCGTGAGTCAACTGTCAACGTCTTTTCAAAGCAGATATTACAACGATATAAAATGCTCAAGATAATTTGTCAACCATGGGGAATGAAATAATTTGTCTCCAGTGGTGAGCCAAGGTTAAGATGAAACTTGAAGTCACAATGTCAATACATAGGAATAATGAGACCCTTTTAAACCCTGCATTACAAAACATTGTTTTGCTGCTTTAGAAATTATTTAATGGTCAGAGCTGCTAAATGTAGCATGTCTAACATACAGCTTTGCACTGTTTTGTGTTCAAATTCTCTGCATTTTTGACTCTTAACAACAAACTCATTGCTATTAAGTAGCTAAACAACTATCCTGTAACTGGCTTTTTGTATGCTGATAAGCACTTAAACCATGGGTATACAATATTTTTGTTCAAGTGTAAACACAACATTGATCAAGTACAAATTTTCATGACAATTAAGACTAAATATACCAAGAATTTGGTTGTAACTATTCATAAGCTACATTTTACCAAGATTACTTGAGACTCTTTCCTTTTTAGTGTATAAACTAAACATACAATCTATCTCCATAATGAGGTACTTCAATTACATAACTGGAAAATGTATACCAAGGTGTTTTAAGCAACCACTAATACAGTGACAAAGCACAAATTGCTACAGTATTGGTAAGAAGTAACTTGGTGAACAGTCAATTATATCAATTCAGATTTTTCCTGCTTTTGCTAAGCCTTGAGATTTTCCTATTAATTTTGTTTGTTTCGCTCCTTGTTCCCTCTTTTTTTTTCCAGTGGTGAAGCAACTGCGATACCATTAAGCATCTTCTCATTGAGGGCACAGTTGAGATTAAGAGCTAATGTGTCGAGGGTGTTGGTTCTGATCTACAGTTGTTTTGATACAGCATTTGCGTCCTCCTCTTGGCACTTTTTTGTAAAATACAGCTGCTTTTAAAACCAATTTTTAAAATTTCCTTTTTCCACTGCTGCACCCCAACCAAAATAACTTAACAGTGTGAAGGCCAAAATGTTTTTGCAGCTTTGTGGAAAAAGGCTAATTTGATTGAGTTTGTCTCTGAATTCGTACAGGTACAGATTTTAAGAAAATCTTGTTTAAAAAGAAAAAATCCATTCAAGTGAATAGAGACTATAGTTTTGTAGTTTTCTCAGCTACCCTGCATGATGATTACAGTGTGCTATTTTGCATGTTAATCAAATTTGGATTTTTTCTGACTTTAGTTTGAAATGTACAGTTGCATGTATTTTGTGTATTTAGAATGCTCAGATTACCTTTGATTTGCTTGAAATGGAATATAAGTTTAACCACTTGAGCAAATCTATATATGTCAAATACTTCTGCAATTTTTTCCCAGATAAAACATGAAGTTTGGTTCTTAAAGGAACATTGTATGGTTATACTATAAAGAGTGAGATTCAGGAATTTATTCCACAAACAGTTGTAATATATTGGCCACAGCCTTGAGTGCATTGTGTACTCTAGGTTAAATATTTATTTAGTGGGAGTTAGAAGGATTAATACTTGGTTTGGTTGTCAAATTGGTTTCCAGTGAAAAACACAATTGTCTCCCATAGGGTTGGTAACAGTGCTACTAAAAGCTCTGCTTGGTTCATTAAGAAAGCTACAAAGAAGCACGGACTTGGAAATTTGCAGAATATGATACAGGATTGGAGGAGCCCTATCTGCATTTTGCACTGACTCAGAGCAGTATCCAGTGAATCCCATTTCCCTGCCCTTTCCCCATGGTATTTATCCCCTTCCACCACTCTACAGACAATGCGGTATTTCTCTTTCTCCTAATTTCTCCTTCAGTTCTTGTTGCAATTACTGTAAGTCTGTAGTGGCTGGTTACTTAGCACCTGCCCACACCCTGAAATCAGTTTGTGCTCCTTTATTATGAAAACTAATGAAATACCTTGATCAAATCTCTCCTGCAGTTTTTTCCGTTCTGAGGAAAATAACTCGTGCCTCCTCATAATTGAAGTCCCTTAATCCCTGGTGCCAGTCTGATCAATTTTCTCTGCATTCTCCCTAAACTGTGCCCAGAATCATAGAATCCCTACAGTGCAGTAGGAGCTTATTCGGCCTATGCAGTCTTCTCTGATTCTCTGGAGTGTTTTAACCAGGCCCTCTATCTTGCCCTCTCTCCATAACCCCACACACTCACCTGGCTAATCCATCTAACCTACACATCTTGGGACACCAAGGGGCAATTTAGTATAGCCAATCCACCTAACCTACACATCCTTGTACTGTGAAAGGAAACCGGAGCACCTGGAGAGAATTCGTGTAGATACGGGAACAACGTGCAAAGTACACAGTCATCTAGGCTTGAATTGAACCTGGGCCCCTGGTACTGAGGAAGCAGTGCTAACCAGTGTTTCATGAAGCTTCAGCATTAGTTTAGTTTTGTATTCTATTGCTAACTTGGTGTAATACCAATGCTTGTGAAGCATTGTTGCTGGGTCAAACCCCTGCAACAGCACTGTAGGTGTACCAACACTACAGACTTTTTTTTTCAGGAAACCAGCTTCTTGAGAGCAGTTAGGAATGGCCAATCAAAACTGGCCTAGCCAGTGACACCCAGTTCCAATAAGTAGACAAAAAATGCTGATTTCCTTCCAGTTTTCAATACTACAACCTGTCTTCTCTCCCAAGCTAATTTTGTATCCACAAATCCCCTGTGTCTTTAAGTTATTAACAGGTTTGTTATATCGTAGCTGATGAAATGGGTTTTTCAAAGTCTGTTTTCATTACCATTACTGCCCTCTTCAACCCTCTTAGCAAAGAAATTAAGTTATGCAAACATTATTTGCTGTTGATAAAACAAAAGCCAGTACCATCTTCAGCCATATTTTTCCAGAAGACAATTTTACCTAGGGTTCTTTTATTTAAGTGTTTTCTTAAGGCTTTTGGTTGACTGTCTTGAAGTTTCAAGGTATATCCCTCAACTTTGGAATGGGGCTATAAAATTTGCGCTCCTCCAATCCTCTATACCACTCTAGTATCTAAAGAGGATTGAATGATTGTGGCCAGAATCTTTGCAATCACTACCCTTGCTCCCCTTAATTTTGAAACCATTCCACCTGGACTGGATGGTGGTTCTGCTTTTGAGCACTACCAACCTTTTTGTATTTTTATCTGATCCACTTTCTGTACCACATCTTACTTTGATGTGACAGCCTTTTCGTTTGAGATGCAAAATGCTGATTTCGTGCCTCAAACATGCTACCTACTTCCACAGGAATTTCTTGTTTTACACAGTCCTTACACAGCCCCACTCTTCAGCTGCTGTTTTACTATTTAGGTCAATGAAAGGCATCTGGGTCCCCTTGTATGTTACCCCTCAATTCTGTTTATACGTGTTCTTTGCTCAGTTTTCCTCTCTACTTTTGTATTTAGTTTGTTTCTCAACTGTACTATAAACCCAATATTTATTTGTAAACACATTCCTCCTGTTTCCCTTGTCAGTCTAAGCTCTAGTTTTGTATACTCTTCCTTTCCTGTTGTGGGAATGTTTCTGATTTCTTGCTGATCTTTCTTTGCTTCTGTTCTGAATGAACCAGATTCATTTTCAATTTATTGAAATTAGTTCTCTTCCAGTTGAGTATTTTCACATTCAAATTTTTTCTCCCATTAATCCTTCTCTAACATCTCTAAACTGTTTCCTAAATGCTCCTTGCCTCACGTTCCTGAGAAATAGATTTAGCATTGTTTCTTTCCACTTGGTCTGAGCATGCAGATTAAGAAAGTTTTTGCACATTTCAGAAAGTACTCCCCCGCTTTGTTCATGAAACTATTATGTCCTGTATCTTTGTAGGATAATTTAATCAAATGGTGGAATTCTTTTGAAATTCTAAAGTATGATAAATCGCCAATGTTTAATTGACTATTTTTATATAATTTTTAAAAATTGATCATTCTCAATTTTACTAAGGGCTTGGAATAAGTGTTCTCCCATATCTGTGCATTCTCAATTTTGTTTAGTGGGAATTATGAGCATTAATACTTGGAGATGGTTATCAAATTCTTACTTCAATATGGCAGCTAAATGTTCTATTTTCATGAAGATCATAATATCTGTTTCCCTTGAGGTTTGTAACACTGTTACTTAAAGCTCGATTTAGTTTTGACTGAACAGAACTTTAGAAATATGCATATAATCACTCAGGTATTCACTCCTCTCAAATCGGGTCAATGCAATGCCAGCATTGCTTTAAGTGTCCACACTTCAGAGTTGAGTATGGATACTTAGTACTGGTTGCTTCTCATACCAAATTTTTTTGTCTATATTTTTATTTTAAACTGGAACTACGTTGGGATTTGTTTTGTGTCCATGAAATAATGGCAATATAGTCGCAATGTTGCAGAAACCCTAGACTGAGAACTTTGATTCTAATTCTCTTTTTGGGTATATTTTCAATATGGCAGCCAAAAGCTTTCTGAGAGATTGAGGTATGGTACTGATATTTGAGACTTTATGAACATTAATCACAATGTGAGTGATATGATGCTTTAGCTGTTTTCTGTAGTCAAGTTGATGTTATTGGCCTGAAATCTATCTGTTCTAGCTGACCTATCTTTCCTTTTTGTCATTGCCTTATTTCAGGTCTCACCCCTTTTCTCAGTCCTTTAGGTAAGATGAATGTATAGCCTTTCCTGGGGCGTAGACTCAAATCTGACATAAGCCTTTTGTATTCATAAAATGGTGATTTTGTTCTTCCTTCACTGTTGGTTCTTGCTTTTCTAAATTAACTTGGCTTTAAAGATACATTCACACAATAGCTATAGCTTTGATCTGAAGTTTTATTTTCACAGATGTTGCTGTGAGTTTAAATTAAGTCTGACTTTGATTTAGAGCCTGACCCAACACCCGATTATAGAAATGGGCTCTTCAGGTCCTCAGGCTTGTTCTACCAAGCAGTCAGATCATGATCTGTGCCTCAATTGTATGTAACTACCTTCGATCCACGTTATTTCGAATCCTTAACTAATGTGAATTTGTTAGTTTCAGCCACGGAAATGGAGTGGAGCAACATCTTTTATGCTGGGGGAAGGGTGGTTGGAGGGGATTGCAGATTTCCATGCCATTTCCTGTGTAACAAGTGCCTCCAAGTTTAATTTTATATTTTCTAGCTCTAATAAAACTCTTCCACGTTCTGAATTCTCCCAGGTGAGAAAATAGCTCCTCAGTACCCACCCTGTCGTTTTTGTCTTTTCAAATTTCGCTTTAACTCTCGACCATTTAAACTTAAGGGATTATTTATTAAGTTTGTCCAGCTGAGTGCAGAAGATTAAGATTTCCTCAAAGTTAGTCTCTCTCCACTTTCTATTAGCAAAATCAAAACAGTTTTATGTTAATGTTAAAAATGCATAATTGATTATTTCTTTTCCTAGATAACATGATCATGTACAATTTGTACTGAATCTATAGGCATCAGGTTCAGGCCAGATGATTCGAGCAGATTTGGGAGTGAGAAGGCTAGTTTCATCAAATCCCTGAAGTGCAGAAGGAGGTCATGCAGCTCATCAAGCTCATCAAGTCTGCACCAACTCTGACAGAGTATCTTACCCAAGTGCTCTTCCCCTATTCCCATAACCTCATACGTTTCTCATGGTCAATCCACATAACCTGCAAATCTTTGGACTATGGGAGAACCCAGTGGTAACTCATAGAGGCAGGGAGAATGTGTGCAAACTCCACACCTGGTGACCCGAGGCCAGAATCAAATCACGGTCCCTGGCAATGAGGCAGCAGTTGTAACTACTCTGCACCATGCTGCTGTTTACTTTGCAGTGTTCATGTTCGGAGACCTGACAACAAGTCTAGTTCCCCACACGACTGAAATTGGGAATGTCATAGGAGATATAGCGAAGAGGAGAAATTGTGGCCTTTTTGAACATTGGTTACATTGAACATAGCCGATAAGGCATCAGTACTATTCAAGATTGAAAAGGAAATTAATTTTAAGGTTTTGTTTAAAAAGCTTCAAAGTATGAAGATTTAATTTGTTCATGAGTTGCAAGTTTTTCTTTTTGTAGCTTTTGATCTTGCATTTGTAGAATTATTGTTAGGCATGTTTGTTATAAGGAAGTGATATATGCTCATTTGTAGTTTTATAACCTTACATGCCCATTGGGCCAATATTTATTTTTGTAATTTGGGTTATTTGTTCGTTCCTTAATGCTTCCAAGTAGCAGTTACTCCATCCGTCATTCAATAAGCATGCCTGCTATGAGGTAATGTATTACTACATTAACTTGATCAGAGTCTTTTTTCCTTTTTGTTTAGTTGCTGCGTTGTTGGTCATGCTAATCCTTTAATTACCCAAAAGTGCAGCATTTTGTTTTGTTACCACTTTTGCATGTATATGTCCAAATCTTGTAGCCGTATTCCTCATGTGTTACCCTAAAGTAGTTTTACGATTTGCATCAAATCTAGTTTTCAGTTAAGTAGTTGACATGTACTTGCTGAACTATCAACAACTGGGGTTTAAATACCATTGGTTTACTTAATCATTCAAAAATGTCTATATTTTTGATTTCAGGGAATCGCCTACCTTTAAGTCATTTGAAGAAAGTGTTGGAAATCTAAAGGTATGAAATAAAAGCAGATCTACCAGTCTAATTTTTAACTTTTGCCTTGTAATTGTAGAGCAGCTTCAGCTGCATGTGAACCTGGAGCAGGAGTAGGCTACTTGGCCCTTCAAACCTGCTCCACCATTCAATATGATCACGGTTGATCATGCTTATCCTGCTGTTAATCAAGAATCTATTCACCTCTGCCTTGCAAACAATGAAAGCTTTCACAGCCTTTTGGGGAAGGGTGTTCCAAAGGCGCACTAAACTTTTGAGGGAAAGTTTCTTCTCATCCCTCTTAAATGGATGACCCCTTTTATTTGTAAACAGTGATCCCTAGTTTAGGTCCTCCCACAAGAGGGTACATCCTCTCCACATCCATCCTGTCAAGACCCCTCTATGTTTCAATCAAGTTACCTCTTAATCTTCTAAAATCTAGTTGATACAAGTCTGGCCTGTCCAGTCTTTCCCTGCAAGATAACCTGTCCATTCCTGATGTCATTTTACCAAACCTTTTCTAAATTGCTTGTAATGCAGTTTACATCTTCGCTTAAATACAGAGACCACCTCTGACTTTCGAAAAGATTTCAGTTGTGACAAGATGTATATTTCTATGCAATAAAATACAAAATCAATTTCACTATTTTTGAGGTTCATTCTCAACTAAGAACTGATCATTGAAAAGTGGTTTTGAGCTTTAATAATCAGGAATATCCTTCCTTAAAAAACCCTTGCTAGGGCGATGGATTTTTAGTGACTGTATAAATCAAATTCCATTTTCATTGAATTGGAATCCTGCAATTTTTTTAAACCATCACATTCCTTCAATTACAGCTGTTAATTTAAGGCAACAAAGTTTTTTTTCCAGGATTTTTGATCAGTATTTTAGGGATTTCATTGCACAAGTTTTTCAGTGATGCCGTTATCAGTAGATTTCATCATAGCCCTGCATGGTGCACCCACCTGTATTTGTCAAGTGCTAATTTTATATTCGGAGAAAGCTCCAAGAAATAACCTGTTAGAGACTTGTATCTGCCTTGACAAAAAATATTGCATAAACATGTATGTTCATGAAGATGCTGGCATTAGGCTGGGGTGAGCACAGTGAGAAGTCTCACATCAGGTCAAAGTCCAACAGGTTTGTTTGAAATCATGAGCTTTCGGAGTACTGCTCCTTCCTCACATAACCTGAGGTCGGAACAATGCTCCGAAAGCTTGTGATTCCAAATAAATCTGTTGGACTTTAACCTGATGTTGCAAGACTATGTATGTTCATAATTTATTGATGCCACTTGTACATTTCTCAGTACTTATTTCAAAATTGTCATCCTGTCCCATCTCTAAGCAGCATCTCCATTTATTTTCTTGTCCTATTAATTACCTATTGTGTCATCATGCCTAGAGTGTTACACCTTTTATTAGTATATCGCATTTTCTAAGCTGTAGAGTCTTCAGTTTATACTTGTATCTGCAATGTTGCTGATTGTAATCTGAGAGCATTTTGCTTTGATCAAATTGTGTGCGCACAATTTTTTTTAAAAAACCAAACCAGAAAAACTCCATATTGGGTATTAATTAAACTTTCTCTAGATCTGCCTCTAAACAGCTTTGGAAGGGATTTGTCTGATATACTTAAGTGGCTGAGCCACATGTATCTAATGAGTGGTGGTGAAGTCTGGAGATCTTAGCTGTGTCTGAATTTGAAACAGGTTAGCTGAATCTGTGAACTCCTGATTGGGATCAAATTGAAATGGTTGTAAAGGCAAATACAAGTAGAATTTTTAAATTCATGGCATGGTGGCTTACACTTGTTCTCTCATTTTGAATGCTAACTTAGCTGGAATTCTTCTCCTGGTTGTTCAGCTACATTCTAGCTGGTGAACATCAAGGAAGGGGATGGCGTACTCAGCTGAGCACCAGTGTATCAAATAGATACTTGGTAGCCTGGACTTGAAGGAGGATGTTTAATTTGTACAAGTAGAAATAATGTTTGGTATTCAGCAAATTTCTATGTAGGCTAAATGTTAGTCCAAGAGCAACAATGATCATAATTTGTACTGAATGTTCCATGATAAAAGAATTGAACTTTTGGTTAAAATGCCAATGCTTTACTTTCTAGCTTGCCTTTTTAAACAAACTTCTTCCTGAATAATTATATTCAAGGGCTGCTCTATAGTTCCCATTGCACATATTATATGATTGATACATTCTTCTGAATAGATATTGAAATAATTTTCATTCCTGGATATCTGAGTTGTGAATATTTGTTTCATGAAGTAGTAACAGTTTAGTTTTTCCTGTGTTTGCAGTTATTTAACAGAAAAACTTAGCCAGTATTTCTTTGAAGGAAAACAGCAAAATCAGAGGGTAAGTTAACAAAAGGTGCATACGTTCATATTGACTAGATTAAGAGTAGTTGAGGTAGTATATTGATTCTGATACTCCAGTATCTTCTGCCAGGTAGTGTTGAATTCTAAGCAGAAATGTAAGAAAAAGTCAGCCATGTATCTATCATGTTTTTCACATGAGTTTCAGTCATGGGGTAGACAACACATCAGTTATGTTCCTGAAAGTACAGTTGAGCAAATTACCTACATTTGCAAGCGGTCTAGAATTTGAGAATTCTAACTACATCTTTATGATCAAAAATGTCAGTTTGAACCCTGAACAAAATTCTCAGGAAACTCTCCGGCTTTAACATTGTTACTGTTTTAAGCTGATTCCAGCTTGGGAGTCTGAATCTCCTGATCAACTATTTGCTTTTCTTTGTCTTTTTTCTGGTCACTTTTTTATTTCTCTTTCAACATCTCTTACAATCTTTCTTATCTAAGAGGACTAATGACAGACCTGCTTCTGCTGGTGCAGCTTGATGACAGATTGCTTGCAAATGCACCTGAGCAGTGAGTCAAGATGAACCTATGATATTCGGGAATTAAGATCATCAAAGTAAAATGATCATTCTGTTTCTCACTCTACAGATACAACCTGTGCAATATTTTGCTTTGGCATAATGATCTTAACATTGTGATATCATTGAAATCTGAAACCAACTGAGAGAAGCCAGTCACCATGTGTTTTACAAGGCTGATGTACCGTGCCACCTGTCCAGTCTTTCACATAGCTTTGTTTAAAAACCTGACTAAAGGCCAGTCCAGAAATTGAACTTAGTCTGGTATTGCAGTGCCAAATGCAGGGCAACTAAATTACGTATTCAGACCTGACTAATAAAATTATTAATTAGACTTGTTCATTCCTCAGTCCATTATATGCACATTTTCAGAATTTCACAAATTAATGTGCATTCCTTGTCAAAATTGACATGGGTATAATTGAGAGAGGGGAACTTGAGAATTGGTGTATCAACATAAATTGCAGCATGTTAGTATTTATCAATTCTTCCCTTTTTCTCACGGTAGCAAATGGCATCCAATAAGAAGCTTCCCACCTTCAGCAGGATCCTGAATGGCTGCTGTAACACAAAATGGCCACCAGCCTCCTGTACAAGGCTGAATATAGTGGTTATTTGCATGTGTATTGCCATCTGCTGGTCAATTTGAACTCTTCCATATTGTGTAAAAAAAACTTTATTATATTTCATTATGCACACTAGATTTTAATAGAATCCCTAATGTGCAGAAGGATTTGGCCCATTGGGTCTGCACTGACTCTGACAGATTATTTTACCCAGGCCCTCTTCCCATTACCCACCACTACTCCGTCTAACCAACACATCTCGGGATACTAAGGGACAATTTTAGCATGGCTAGTCCACTTAACTTGTACGTCTCTGGACTGTGGGAGGAATCCGGAGGAAATCCACGGGGAGAATATGCAAACTCCACACAGGCCCCACGGCCAGAATTGAACCCTGTTGCTGTGAGATCACCGTGTACCACCGTGCTGCTGGTTTGGTACAAATGTTAATGTTAACTTTTGCATTAAATAAGATCTATGAAGAATTTTCTACTTGAACGAATATCAAACATTTCAGAAGTTGTAATTGGTAGTCTGTGTTTCCTACACCCATATGCACGCATCCCTCCCCAACATCAACCAGCTAGTTGAGTAGTGAACAGCTGAGTTATATGGATTAACTTCGTGCAAAGACTTTCTCAATTGCCCCAATGCTATTGACTTAGTAGGGGGGGAAATCAGCCAGGGTTATTGAGTGCTATTGAATGATGTCTTTAAGAATTGCAGTTGGAGGGTGAATATATGATTGTGCTTTGCTGATCCCCTTACGTTAGAATGGATGATTACGTCTTTCTCTATGCACAATGTCCCAACTATGGCTTGGAATCAAAATCTTATCTTCCAAGTTCTGCCTTTCTCGTTGCTGAAACCTAATTGGTATCCTTTACTAGTTTGTCCTTCTGCAGGACTTTTAGCTGCTCAGTTTTAAGACTTGTGCTATGAAGATGTCCTGTTGAGGTCAATTAGCTTTATGTTCATGCAGTTTGAATGGAACAAAAAACAGAAGCTTGCGTTATCATATGTCTGCGAAGAAATTTTTATAAACAACAAATTTTGGCTTCACCTTTACTTTGTTGCACTGAAGAATCAAACATTAGAATATTTTCCTCATTTCATGTAATGTGGGTGTTGCTGGAAAAGCCAGCATTTGTTGCTTATTCCAAAATGCCCTTGCACTGATTGGCGTATTAGGCCACTTCAGAGAGCAGTAAGAATCAACCACACTGCAGAGAGACTGCAGAGAGTCTGCAAACAAATGGGCCAGACTGGGTAAGGATGGCAGATCTCTTTCCCTAAAGAGAATCAAACCTGTTGGACAAGTGTAAGTGTAGAGGCTGCCTCACTTCATTCACACCCTCTTGTCCCGAGCACAGACCAATTCAGAGACATCAAACCTGAGAGGTCTGTTTAGTGTTTAGAGAGGGGAGAGGAAAAATGCTCAGCAACCATTCACTTACCTACTAATTTGTGACACCACACCTCTGATTATTTTCAAATGCATACTCCCAACCTGTTTTACCTCCCCAGTGGTGTCTCTTTCTTGTTCTTGGTGTTCTGCCACCACCCTTTTATACACCCTGCAGGTCTTGCTCTTTTCAGGAAATTTAGAATGTTTTTCCCAAGTGCTGAGGCCCAGCAAAACAAATTGTACCTAACCTCCCTCCTGTCACAGATGCATCTATCTGTCCATGACCGTATCGGTAAGAATGACCACCAAGGAGCCCTTGTGGAGACTAAGTTGGTCTTCACATTTAGGATATCCTCCATTGTGTTGAGAAATTATTTACTTAGCTAAGAACAGTTGCCTCATTTGCTGAGTTTAAGATTACTAAGAGCATAGTCTCTAATTATGTGCAGCATTGTTTGTGTCCTTCCACAAGTATATAAGGGATTTGTTTTAAGGCTGCACTGATGGAGGTTGGATGCTTAAGTACGCTAGTCTGTCCTGCTTGCAATTGAACAGGTGGGGTTTGACACAAGAACTTATTCATGACATGCAGCATTTCCCATTCCTTGATCCAGAGGATGTCTGCTGGTAAATTTTGCTCAGGGGCAGTACTCCATGTTGATGTCAAGATAGTAAGCAGGTACTAGGTGTGTTGAGCAGGTCATCATGGAGTGGTAAGTGAGATGCAGCAAGAGATGTTTCAACTAACTTGCTGATTTTTGTCAGCAGGTATGTGTGGCAATGATGGTTGCAAAAATAGGAAGCCAGGAGGAGGGTTGTTGAGTGGAGAGTTCCTGTTATGATGCACATTGTATTCACTTGAGTGTCAACAAGATTGACTTTTGTCAGAGGTGCACAGTATTCTGCTGCATGATAGGGCCAGTGCTGAGGTCCAGAGTGTTGTGGCAGCAGTACCGCCCACAGCTCCAAGTTTGGTTACTTGGTTATTTCTAATTTTCACCTTTGCTGTTTGCCCCAATTATTCCCTAATGGGCAGAGTTCTAGCTAGAGTAATTCCTAAGTTTTGTTTGTCTGGGATCTTAATATCTGGCCATCCATGTAGATCATAGAAATCATAGAAACCCTGCTGTGCAGAAGGAGGCCAATCTAGCCAGCACTGATGACAATCCCACCCCAGGCCCGATCCCCTCAATCCCACATGTTTACCCTGCTAATCCCTCTAACCTACATATCCTGTGACAATTTATCATGGCCAGTCAACCTAACCTGCACTTCTTTGGACTCCGGAGGAAACCGACGTATCATGGAGAGAATGTGCAAACTCTATGCAGACAGTGATCCAAGCCAGGAATTAAAATATTTTTTGGCACTGGCGGTGTGGGGGTGGAATATACTGAATATGATTTTATAGGGATTTAACATGAGACACCATGTTCTTCAGTAGTCTGTCAACCTTGGAACATTTTAATTCGGGATCTGGTCTAGAATGCAGAAGGATGGAGTCTGGGTAAAACATGTCATCAGCATGGATGATCTTTTAGACTGCTGGCAGGTCACTTGTAAATATGTTGAACAGCGTGGCGTTAGCACTGAACCCTTCAGTAATCTGTTACCTTGTTTTCTCCATACATTGCTCCCTGTCCAGGGGGTCCTAACCTGTATTGCAACAGCCCTTTTAAAAGCTGGATTGAACACTTTTTTCAGAAGGCTGGGAGAAGGCTTTTGTGTAGCATGGATCTGTTGGGCTGCATGGCCTGTGTTAGACTCTGTCCAACCCAAGCACTTAGAGCTCAACAGGAGTTTTCCTTCAAGTACCAAGTCATTGTTGGTTTTGTATGGTGTATCGTCATAGACCTAATTTAAAAAATGCAAATTAAGAAAGAAGCAGGTTTGTGGCTGAGAATGATCAAAATTAGACTGAGTAGGAAGTGAAACTGGGTCAGGCAATGCAAGATGAAACATTATCTAAAAAAAAACATCTAGTTTGATCAATATTAGATTTGAGCTGGTACTAAATGAAAATGAAGGAAGGTAGACCATTTGAAGTCCCATGAAAAATAGTTGTCATCAACTGTCTGGATCTGGATATTGCTCGTTTATCGCCTGTCCCTAGTTTTCCTTGAAGGTGATGGTGAGCAATATAGGCCATGTGGTGTAGGTACATACGTATTGCTGTTAGGAAGACAGTTCCAGAATTTTGATCTTGCAACAGTGAAGGAATGCAAGCAGCCACAATTATCTTCCATTGTGCTAGGTATGATGGGGATGGATGCTTAAGGTTAGATAAAAGAAATGCTAAGTGGAAAAATTGAACTCGTTTGTCTCCTGTGATCACATGAGTAGTTGACACCAATGGCATTTCTCAGTTCAAGTAGTGTGAGGGGGTAGAACAATGAAATTCCGCCATAATAGTTGGAAGGGGAAGTAGATTAAAGGGTAGGAAAGATGGAGATTGTGAGGAGCGGGGAAAGAAAGGTTGCCTTTGCATGAGCAAAGACTTCAATTTTTACCCTGGCACAGAGGAGTTGAGACCCAGTAACCTTTGCCTCTGTTGCCAGGAGACGGTGCAAGTTTTGTGTTGTTAAGTGGGTGGTGGTGTAATTAGTGCTCAGTATTTCCTGCCTTCAAATATGGTGAAAATTGTGAACAATTTTTATTTTGTCTCCTGGGACAAAGGAAAATGGCAGAGTTTAAACTGTTGAGTTGTTTGTTTTTCCTGCCTAGGATCTCTGGTTTTGGACTAGCTTCAGGATGGGAGTAAAATTTCATTTATAGTTTTGGTGTGACATGGTTTAGTGCTTTCATTAAGGTTTTATTGCTGTACTGACAGTTATTTTTTTAAAGTCTCTCAGCCAGCAACAGATGCTGTTTAGGAGTATCAATTTGGCAAATTTCAATCCAGGTGCTTTGTAAGAATTGGAGTTCGTGTGCACATTAAAAGCTAGGTTTGTGTAAAAATAATTAGATGGTTGTCTTATCTTGATGCTTGCCATTCTTATTTACAACATGGATGCCTGTTTCAGAAACTAAACTAGTCAACAGTGACACTAGCTGGCAAAAGCATGTAGTTGTAATCTTGAATTTTATGTTAACTTTCAGTTGATCAGAAAGATGTTGTTTGGGCGGTTGATGAAAAATGATGTGGTGCCTCATTGTTTTCCCATCATGTAATGTTAACATTTATAGTACCACTTAAAGGTGCAGTAGTTGACTAATTTGAAATCATCTACCATTTTAATATACAATCAGTGGTTTTAAGACAAAACATAAGATGGGGGTGGGGTTAATTGTGGATGGATTATTGAAACCAGCAAGTTTGCAGTTGGTGAACCAAATTGTTCTTGGAAGTTGTATCCAAAGATGGGGTACTGGGGCAGAGCCTGACAGTTGTAAAATTTGCGTAAAGCTCAGCTCAATCTGAGTTTACTATTTGATAACATTACCATACAATAGTTAGTTCCTTGGATTTTGCCATGAAGTTTTAATTCCTGGAAACTGGCTTAAAAGTCCAAAACAGAAGGCCTGTTTGTTGAAGTTTGTTTCTTTCTCACTGCACAGATTTTTTGTGCTCTGATTTACTATATAACACTATCATTTTGCCATTTGATAATTTTACTATGAAAACAACAAACTTGAGTTTATATGTCACTCTTGTAGGAAAAGGCCTACAACAACTCATCAATGCAGAAATATAGAGATGTCAAGCGAAAGAAACAAATTATGGGTAACTAGAAGTTGGTCAAAGAAGATGCTCGTAAGAAGGATCTTATAAAGGAGGAGATGGAGAATGTCGAGGCATTGGTGTTTAAGAAGAGAAATTCAAGAGCATAGAGCTTAAGTACCTAAGGACATATCTGCCAGTGGGACAGGAGGGAATGATGCACAATAAGCTGGTGTCAGAGGGCTGGAGAGCTCACGGGGTTGAAAAGCAGATACTGCAATGTCATAATGCAGTTAATACAAGGGTGAGAATTTCAAATTTGATGCATTGGAGAACCTGGAACTGATGTTGATCAGCAAAGACTAGGATGTTGAAAAAGCAAGATTGGCATGAGGTAGGATTTGAGCAGTAGAATTTTAGGTGAGCTGATCTTGGTACCAGATGCAAGGCTGTTCAGATCGTTGAAACAAGTAGGTCAGTAGGTTAAAAAGGCTTGAAGGATTTTTTGTGTCAGCATCTTTATGAAAATCATGAATGACATTACCAATGGTATGTGGACATGGAAGCCTTATGTTTCCCAGTTTTCTTTTAGAAAAGAATCAGATTGTATTTTGTGGTCAAGAATAGTTCAGGAATTCTTGTAACTCCCTCTTGTTGAAGGACCTACAACTATACAGACAGCACCTCACTTTACTGGAATTTGAGTGATTTTATCTGCCTCTTGAACTTGTCAAGTGTTCCACACTGGTCCTGATATGATTAGATTATAAGATTTGATAACATAGGGAGTTGTTCATCAAAAATAGCTAATGTTCGCTGTGACTGGGCAACAATTTTTCTATAGGTTGTTGGTATTTCAGACTGTCTGATCTTCCTCTGCGTCATTTGTTTTGATCAAACCAAGGTAACTGTAGATGGTGTAATTTTTTCCAAGTTGCAATTACAAGACCAATAAATTATGATTGTCATTCAGGTGTAGTGAAAAGGATTAATATCCCAAGTAAACTCTGTCCTCATGACAGCCTTGATTCAAACATGGACAGAAATGCTTAATTGCAGAAGTGTGAATAACTGCCCTTGACATCAAGATAGCATTTGACTGAGTGTGGCATCAAGGAACCCTAGCAAAACTGGAGTCAATGGGAATCCGGGTTAAACCTTCCACTGGTTGGAGTCACACCTAGCAAAAAGGAACGTGGAGGTCAATGATCTCAATCCCAGGACATCACTGCAGGAGTTCCTCAAGGTAGTTTCCTGACCCAAACATCTTCAGCTGTTTCATCAATGCCCTTCCTTCTGTCAGAAGTGGGGATATTTGCTGTTCACCATTTGCGACAACTCAGATGCTGAAGCACTCCATGTCTAAATGCAACAAAACCTGGACAACATCCTGGCCTGGGCTGACAAGTGGCAAATTAACATTCACACCCCACAAGTGCCAAGCATTGGCCATCACCAACAAGAAATAATCTCACCATTGCCCTTTGATATTCAATGATATTAGTATTGCTACCATGAACTGGGTTAGTCATATAAATACTTTCTGTACAAGAACAGGTCAGAGGTTTGGAATCCTGTGGCACGAAACTTGATTCTTGATGCCTGAAAGCCTTTCAAGGCACCAACTGGGAGTCTGGAATACTCACCACTTAGCTGTATGAGTGCCGCTCCCTTAAGAAAAAACGCCAATCAAGACAAAGCAGCTCACTTGGTTGACACCCCAATCACCAGACATTCATTCCCACCACCAGTGACAAGAGTCCATACCATCTACAAAATGCACTGCAGGGACTCACCCTGGCTGCTTTGACAGCACTTTCCAAATCCATGACCATTGCCATCAAGAAGGACAAGGACAGAAGACACATGGGAACACCACTACCTGGATGTTCATCTCCAAATCACTTGCCTTCCTGATTTGAAAACATACTGCCATTGCTTCACTGTCACTGGGTCAAAATTCTGGAGCACCCTCCATAATGGCACTGTGGGTGTACATGGGCTTCAAGGCAGTTCACCACCACTTTGCAAGGGCAGTTGGGATGGATGATTATTGCTGGTGTAGTCTGATGCCCACGTCCTGTAAATGACTGGTACTTTCTTGGATGCAGTGTTGTCAGTCACTCCCTTTTCCTTGTTGTAGCTCCAGGTCAAATATGGTACAGTATTACACCCCCCAACAGGATGTTCCTGTGCAGGTGTATTTCTGCAGTCTTCAAAAGTGGAGCAAGCAAATACTTGTTATGATTAAGTTTTATGAATCATGAAGCTGCTATTCTTGGAGCTTGAGCATATAGAGCCACAATTGTGCACAGATTCACTAATATCAATCAGTACAAATTCCCATTGTATAAAAACATGAAATATGAACACATTGCTTGTATGCATCAATAAGTTGTCTTATTTGATTTTAACAATCATTCTGCTTTCTGGCCTACAGCCTAGGGCAAAACCATCTTCCTGCAGTTTCCAGTTTTCTCTCCTGGCCATCAGTGCAGAATTTAATAGCTTAACATGGTAATGGTCCCATTGAGTTGAAAGCAAAAGGACTTTAATAACAGTCATAGTTGTGAATGATCAATAAAATACAACACTATATTTTTATTATCATCTCTAGCACGCTGCTTTAAATGTCCCAGCTAAGCTCTATATTCCTAGCCTCGTATTCCTGTGAATTTAACTTGGACAGTTAAATTTAGCTCAGTATTCCTGAACTCAGACAGCTGGAGGTAGTGGTGGGAATCTGAAGGCAAGATGGGACACAGTACTGAAAGTGTTCTGCACAGAATTGTTCTTCAACACAAATATTGCCTTAAAAATTGAACTCTTGTACCTTTAACATCACAATGATTTTAGCATTCTAAGTAGTCTGCGATATAGGATTAAGTTTATTTCCTGATCTAGTCTTAATATCTTAACGTTAGCCTCCTTGTTACCTTGGTACTATTAGTCAAATTTTGCCTGACTGAGTTCACACCCACTGTACGATTTCTGTATGAAACCTGGACTGAAACTCAGGGCAGTATTGAATGATTGCTGCTTTATGAGATGCCATCTGCTTTTCAGATGGCGATGAAACATTTCATGGTGTTACTTTTGACAAGCAAACCACTTTCCACAAGGTTGAAAGTTATTTAGCCCATCGTTCATCCACACGATGATCCTTTTTTTCAAAAAAGAAGCACATTTCTGCACTTGTGTTTCTGATAAATTCAGGGTTTTCAAATTCATCGTTGCCCACTCATATGGCAATGTTTCCAGTTATTAGCCTGAAATTCCTTTCACTAGTTTAATCAACATTCCCTTATTCTATTTTGTACATCATATCATTTTTTTGTAATTATCTTGTACATATCTCTAAAACTGTCTCCTAATGTCATCTTTCTTGGCTGCAAATACCAAGTTTCTCGAGTTTTTTTCCTTGTATTTCAAGACATTTGACAGGAGGGATAAGTTCCTTTTAAAAATCTGCAATGTCTGTAGGGCTTGAATGCTTGTATCTTGGCTGCCAGAACTTGTATGTAATACTTCATATGAGAGCAATCAGACTTCCTGTGACCTAGTCAATGTACTTCAACATTCTGACTATTGCCTAACATTGGACACAGTCTTACGTTTATTCAATTTCCTCAGCAAAAATAAAGCATGCAAAGACTTTTAACAACGTTCATGGTGTTATGCATATTTTTTATGTGCAATACTTATTTGCATTAAGTTTCATTGTTTTATTTTGCATACTTTTTCAAAGTCATTCTGCAATAATTGTGTGCTTCCTGTGACTCAGCTGCTCCTGTAGTTTGATTTATTTGGAATTTTGACAATTTTCACTCAGTTTCTGAAATCCTATTTTATGTAGGCATCAAATGATTATGGTCCCAACACTTGAGTCTAGAGATCTGTATTGTCTTGTCATAACCCTCTCATGTCCTTGTTTTGACCTATCTTTTTTTAAAAGAATACTTAATGTTTAACCTAATCATGTATAATGTTGTTGACCTCAGAACTCTTGGTGTGGAACTTTAGTTCTATTTCAGTAGCATTGTAAGTCCACTTAGGTTGGTGGTTCAGAATTTTCAAAGATGCTGTTAGACATCTAAACCCATGCTGCCTCAGGGGGCCTGAGCCTATTCTGTCCACTTTTCAAATATGGACACTCAGCAGCCCGTTTAATTTTCTGGCATTGTCACAGTCTGCAGAAACTCTGGCATAATGTTGTGACTCCAGGAATCTTTGCCATCCTTAACACACTTTTTTGAGGCTTTTCAGAATTTTTGTGCTGCTAAATGAAAGTTAATGCATTTATCTGTGAATGCAGGGGGCACGTCGCTGATAAACATCCATGTGACTAATTGGAGAAAATAATTAGACATTTTTTCTTCTCGCGTTCATTTACTTTTGAGTTCATTTTCAGGTTTTAGGATTTTCATCTCTTTTCTGATCTCAGTGTGCTGAGAATTTTTGATTTCCTCTGATACGGACCTGGATCCTCTGATTGCCCTTTTCAAGTGTTTCTGCAGTTTCTTGTATTTATCCCAGTGAATCATTTCCCTGTGTCTTTCTCTCTCTTCAGGATTTGTAGCAACTGCTTTTCTTTTCTACTTTGGGTTTGTTAAATGATTTGGTGAAATTTGTTTATTCTGAGCATGTGGGTATTCAGAATTATTCCTTTTTAATGTTTTCCATTCATTTGTGAGACCTTATGGTATTAACCCCATTTACAGTATTATATACCAAGGAATAATTGGTTGTGATGCACTTGAGACATGAATGCTCATCTGTTGTTTGTTCATCACTTTTTTAATGTGCTTATTTAAAAAATATTGCCAGCATACTATTTGATGGCATAATGGAACTACTTGTATTTTCTACTTTTTTTTTCAGGCTAAGGTTATTGGAAATGAAAACAACAGCAAAGCTGGCTATCATACTCCTACTGCTTCAAGTCCAAGTGCAGAGGAAAAACTTCCACAGGACAGTGCACCTTTCTGAACACAAGCTATTCTCTTCATACCTGACTCATTGAATCCCAAATCTACACAAATTGAATTTAGTGCTGTTGCAACCATCCTGTTAATGTACAAATGGTTATTTGATGCCCATTTGGTGAAAAGTACATTACTGCTGATCTGGAAATCTGATAACCATTTTGTAATGTGTAAAACTTGGAACAAAATTCTTTGATCTTCAGAATTCTTCTATCAAATTTGAAAGATCGTCAAATTATCTTTATAAAGCTGTTGTCACTATTTGAAAAACCTAGCTTTGATGACCTTAAAACCTCGGTTTCAAAAGAGTAGCAAGTACTCGGCACACTACTATTAACTCCAATTCATATCATACTCGCCTTACTTTGTGCTTTAATGTCACTTTTATATGTATGGGCCAACTCTGGGATATAAGTGGATTGAATTTCCAGTACTATTTAAGCTTGTATAGGATGATTATGTGCCACAACACACATCATTTCAAGAGTGCTTATTTGGACAGGGATTACTTCTGCTTCTGTTGTATGTTCAGCAGCTTTAAATATGTATGGTTAGTACACCTGTTAGTGACTGAAGCAAGCTGAATTTTCTTTTTAAAAATAAAGCCAAAATACTAGCGGTTTACAAGCTGTGGTTTATATCCAGTGGGCTATAAGGGATACAAGTGTGAAATTTTTGTTGGATTTTAATGGAATGAAACACAATGTGGGTTTTAGTTTAGAATGTTTTGATGCATTATGGATAATTGTCTGACCACTTCTGTTTTCAAACAAAAAGTGGGGGTTGTTCTGTTCCATGTATGCCAGGATATAATTGTACATTTCCCTTTCTATCACTAGAATGCTCACAATTAAACATTGGCTATTAAAGCATTCCAGAAGAATGTGGTGTTTTCTTTCTCCCTCTGACTGACCTAAAGTATATCCCTTCCTTTCTTCATCTGCCCTTCCCACTGCCCCCTCTTGCAAATTAATTTTCAGAGTGGACAGTGCTTCCAAAATATTAACATCTGATTTTTCTCAGAAATTTTGCTGACAATTGGAGGCCTGTACTGACTGTTTTTACTACTTTGGAGATCCAGTGTGGGGATCATGTTGGGGGTGGGAAAGCACAGACATAATTTGATGGGCTGAATGATCTGTTTCCACACTGACACCTAATTCTGCCTATCTGCACATAATTGCAGTGCAAATACACAATGTGACTGGCTAGTTTCAAAAGACTACATAATTTACTGGTGCTGTATAACTGGGTGATTAAGTATCCAATATGTAATTGGTATTTTCTTTCTGCTGTCACTTTTTTCATACCAAAGGAAATTTTTTAAAAATTAACTTGGAAGTGATATAACAAAGTGTCATCAGCTTAATTTTTTAAATGTTAAATTTATATTAATTTCCATGTACTGAGTTGCTGCACCTTTGCAACTCTAGGAAAGAATAAACTAAGAGTACATAAAACTTCTAAAAATTGGTCCACTGGTCATAATTTCATCTAAAACCCCTTTTCGCACCCTTGACGTGAACTTAACCCAAAATGCCTTCTAGGCAGTCAGCTTCTGGGGGAGCTGTTCACTGTGCACATCTATTTGTGGCCATTCACTGCCTTCCACTCCTCTATCTGCTCCTCCATTCTCCTGATCTAACAGAAGGTGCATTTTTGCACAAACTTCAAATTAATTGCTAATTTAAATGGCCTTTGCTTATTTAAGCTCCATCCCCTGACTTTGAGAGATCAGGCAAAGATTTGGAAATGGCCTATATGTGGATTTTCTCTTAAATTTGGCTTCTAATTCTCTGGGTGCCAAGACCAGATCTAACTGATCCTGTTAGATCTGTGAGCAGTGGAAAAGATGGAAAAATCTAGATCTGGTCTCAAACTTGTCTTCATGTTCTTGAACGTGTTGACATCAGGAAGATTCTTCTGCTCTGGCCTAACTGTGTACTGGCAGATGCAAGTTTTATCTCTAATCTGCTTCACAATATTTGAAGTAACTTTGAGATGCTGTTCCCCTTCACTGCTGTGAAAGACACTCAGGCTTATGCTGAGCCTGTGACTCTCTGTTGATACAGGTTTGTCTGCTTCTGTTAAAATCATTTACCATGGTTCCTCTCCTCTATCTCCAATCTCCTCCAGCTTCAGAACCTCCCAAGATAACCTCTCATCTAATTTTGGTCTCTGAGCATCCCAATTTTCATCACTCCATAACTGGTGTCAGTGTCTGTGCCTTCAGTTGCCTAGGCCTGAGGCTCTAAATGCTCTTCCTTCTGTGCTTCCCATCTCTATCTCACTTTTAAAGAGCCAAGAAAATTATTGTACAGGAACAGGCGCTGCAATCCTCCAAGTCTGCACCAACCATACTGCTCGGCTGAACTAAAACCCCCTGCTCTTCCCGGGACCATATCCCTCTATGCCTATTCTATTCACGTATTTGTCAAACCACCCCTTAAAAGACACTATTGTATCAGCGTCCATAACCTCTTAGCAGCTAGTTCTGGCACCCAGCACCCTCTGTTTCTAAAAAAAAACTTGCACACATCTCCTTTAAACCTTGTCCCTCGCATCTTAAACCTATGCTTCTAAGAAATTGACTCTTCCACCCTGGGGGAAAAAGCTTCTGCCTCCACTGTGTCCATGCCCCTCCAATCTTGTAGACTTCTATTGGGTCGCCCCCTCAATCTTCATTGCTCCAGTGAGAACAAACCCTCCATTCCAGCCAACATCCTGGTAAATCTTTTCTGTACCCTCTCCAAAGCCTTCACAACTTTCTGGTAGTGTGACCAAAATAGAACACTCTATTCCAGGTGTGGCCTGACTAAGGTTCTATAAAATCTGCAACATGACTTGTCCATTTTTAAGCTCAATGCACTAGCTGAGTTTTTAAATTGTTTCCCCCAAAGCACTCTTCAGATCCATCCCTTTGACCAAGTTTTGGACTGTTTGACCCAATTGCCTTGTGTGGCTTGATGTGCACAAGAATGTACACGTTGTATGGGCAGTACAGGTGAAATTCTCAGGTTTAGAATTAATATTTGTACAGAAGAAAGGAACATGTCCAAAGTCTTTGGTGCAGTGATTGGACTTTTGAATGGACCTCCCTTAAGCTGATCTTTATACCCCAACTATGACTGCAGCACTATATTCTGCACCTCCTTTCCTTCCCCCCTCTCTACTACATGAATGGTATGTCTTGACTGTATAATGTGCAAGAAACGTCACTGTATCCGATATAAGTGTTATGTGACAATATATCAAATCAACCTGAAATCCCTCTTAGTTGCGCTGCCCAAAGGGAGCAGAGGTTTTAAAGAATAATCAACTGCTGTAGCTGTACATTGACCTAGATAAATATGCTTTTTTTTGACAGTTATAACTAACTTTGTAAAAATGTGAACATTTGGTGGGCATAAACTTAAGATAATAATTAAACAGAAAATTGGGAGGGAATCATACAAGGGTTGGTTTAAAATTTAGACCCATCATCCACAGACTGCTGTTTAAAGCACTGTTTGTAAGTTATTTTAAAGGAATCAAATAATTGGTTATAATAGGATTAAACTAATGTGGCTGATGAAGTGAAAAGCAGTATTGCATTCTTGTGACAAATTATTTATTTATGCTGTATAATTCAATAATTCTACATCTGACTTACAAGCATTAGCAATTTGATCTGCACAATTCAATGAGGTAAAATTTGTTTCTAGTTTTATTTCTTGTTGAGTGGTTTATTTTCTTTGAATTTTGTGGGGCTGGAGTTGGGTATTGAATGGTGGGGCAGGCTTGAAGGGCTAGATGGCCTACTCCTGCTCCTATTTCTTATGTTCTTATGTTCTTATAGTTCTCAAGCATACAATGGTTACAGCAGAGACCGTTTGTCCCGTCACGTCTCTGGTAGCTCTCTACAAGAGCATCTCGGTTGCTCCCACTCCACTGCCGTTTCCCTGTAGTTCTGCATTTTTCCTTTAGCCAGTTTCCTTTTGAAGACCACTATTGAATCTGTCTGCACCCCACACATGGTGCATTCCACTTGCTGTGAGACTATGTTCTTCCCCACATTGACATGAATCATCTTAAATCAGTCCTCAGGTTGTCAACCCTTCTGCCAATTGGAATGGTTTCTGTCCAAACTAATCTGTCCAGACCCCTTGTTCTCTTTGCAACCTTCATGTTCCTCCTCCCAGCAGCCATTTTCGTGAACTTTATCTGAACTTTCGCTAAGGCCTTCACCTGTCACTTTCAGGTAGGTAGCCGCCATCTCCCTGATTGTGTCTGAAAGGCACAGACAGGACCATGGCAGAAGACTGACACACCAGCTGGTAGTGGAAAATTAGGTATGCATATTGCCTCGGGCAGAAGTTCTGTCCACCATTTCAGGTTGATGATGTATAAAAGCAAATAAAAAGCAAGGGGGAGCAGAGTGGAAGGTTTGACAGGATGGAAGGTAGGAGAGATTCAGTTACATTTGCAAGGCAAAAGGGGGATAAACAGGATAAATAAATAACCTAAGGATAGATCTGGAGAATCGTTGAAATATACTTTGATATGAAATTTCTCTGTTCAACACAGAAGGAACAGGTGGCACAGTAATCATGACTGACACATACTTGGCGTCACTGACTGCAGCTCAAGTTAAAGATTGAAGTAATTTAAACATTTTTCATTTGAGTCCTTGGAGCAACTGTGACAATCCATTTACTTTTTTTTTGAAAACATTAGCACTTGCTAAATCTTCGTGTTATAGTTAGCTGCTTTAGTTTTCCTCATAATCCTAGTTTTTAATATTTCTAGTTACTGTATCTTTGTTAGGAGTGGCTATTAATTGAATTTTGAAGGTACACATTTTAAAGCCAAACCTGTACATGTATTTAAAAGTAGCCAAACCAGCATCAAGCAAAAGATCAATTGTTCAGTTTCTCTCATGTGTAACTTTAACCCCCAATTGTGTTGCTGCCATGTCAACACTGTTGTCTATGCAGACAGAATCTCTTTCTTCTAACCACAGTCTAACAAAGTAGTCCTACCTAGAAAATCCATCTTGAAACCTTTTGGTTGTTAAAAAATACACATGTAGCTAATGCAATGATAGATTCTTAATACATTATAGTTCTACAATACTATTAAGTAAATGTGCTTTGTTACTGAGCTAAGGTATTCTCAGTCTTTAGAAAAATGCAGACTTGTGGGTGGACGTTGCATTTGCTTTCCTAATAAGCAGCCTGGTCATCAGCATCCTCAAAGAAATACCAGAGATTGAATTATGCTGGAATGGGAAGGAGGAGAGTGACAGGCTAGTGATTCACATTCAGTCTAATCAGTTGGAGAGAAATACCTGCGGAATGCTGCTGAAGTCACATGTAAAATACCTCCATTTCAGAGAGAAGTGATTTGCAACTCCTCAGGCTCTAAAATTGTTTCCGGTTCAGAAAACCTCCATCAACTTAGCTTACACAATAAATTAAATGCTTGTCTCATCATATCTGATCCAACTAACAGAGCTTACAGAATCCACCATCAAATTTTTGGCAAAATGATAGAATCGTGCAGCAAGAAGAGATCCATTGGCCCATCAAATCTGCATTGACATCTTATAAACACCTGAACTCCCATCTAATCCCATTTGCCAGCAGTTGGCCCATAGCCCTGAACGTTATGATGTGCCAAGTGCTCATCCAGATACTTTTTGAAAAGTGTGAGGCTACCCACTTTACCACCCTCCCAGCCAGTGCATTCCAGGCTGTAACCACCCTCTGGGTAAAAAAGTTTTTCCTCACATACCCCCTAAACCTTCTGCCCCTCACCTTGAACCTATGTCCCCTCATGACTGACCCTTCAACTAAGGGGAACAGCTTGTTCCTTATTCACTGCGTCCATGTCTCTCAATCTTATATGCCTCCATCAGGTCGCCCCTCAGTCTTCTCTACGCCAACAAAAACAACCCAAGCCTACACAATCTTGCTTCGTAACTTCCATCATGGAAGCATCATGATGAATCTTCTGTGTACCCCTTCCAGTGCAATCACAGCCTTCCGATGTGACCAGAACTACACATAGTACTCTAGCTGTGGCCTTACCAAAGTTCTACACAACTTCAACATGATTTCTCAGCTTTTGTAATCTGTGCCTCGATTGATAAAGGCAAGTGTCCCATAGGCCTTTTTCACCACCTTACTAACATGCCCTTCCACTTCCAGAGATCTGTGGACAAACACGCCAAGGTTCCTTTGTTTCACAAAACTTCCTAGTGTCTCATCATTCATTGAGTACTTTCTTGTCAAATAACCCCTTCCAAAGTGTATCACCTCACACTTTTCAGAGTTAAATTTCATCTGCCGCTTTATTCATTTGTGGGACATGGACATCGCTGGCTGGCCAGCATTTTATTGCCCATCCTAGTTGCTCTTGAGAAATTGGTGGTGAGCTGCCTTCTTGAATCACTGCAGACCAAGTGCTGTGGGTTGACCCAAAATGCTGGAAAGGAGGGAATTCCAGGATCGTGACCCAGTGACTGAAAAGGAACAGCAATATATTTCCAAGTCAGGATGGTGAGTGGCTTGGAGGGGAACTTGCAGGTGGTGGTGTTCCCATGTATCTACTGTCCTTGCCCTTCAAGACAGAAGTGGTAGTGGGTTTGGAAGGTGCCGCCTAAGGATCTTTGGTGAATTGCTGCTCGTAGATAGTACACACTGCTGTTACTGAGCATCGGTGGTGGAGAGAATGGATGTTTGTAGAAGTGGTGCCAATCAAGCGGGCTGCTTTGTCCTGGATGGTGTCAAGCTTCTTGAGTGTTGTTGAAGCTGCACCCTTCCAGGCAAGTGGCTAGTATTCCATCACATTCCTGACTTGTGCCTTGTAAATGATGGATAGGCTTTGGGGAATCAGGAGGTCAGTTACTTGCCACAGTATTCCTAGCCTCTGACCTGCTCTTGTAGTCCCTGTGTTAATGTGGTGAGTCCAATTTTCTGGTCAATGGTAACCCCAAAGATGTTGACAGCGGGGGATTCAATGATAGTAACACCATTGAATGTTAAGAGGCGGTGGTTAGAGTGTCTCTTATTGGTGATGGTCATTGCCTGGCATTTGTGTGATGTGAATGTTACTTGCCACTTGTCAGCTCAAGCCAGGATATTGACCAGATCTTATTGCATTTGAACATGGACTGTTTCAGTATCTGAGGAGCTGCAAATAGTGCTGAGCATTGTGTAATCATCAGCCAACATTCCCATGTCTGAGCTTATGGTGGAGGGAAGGTCATTAATGAAGCAGCTGGAGATTGTTGGTCTTAGGACACTACCCTGAGGGACCCCTGCATAGAATTCCTGGAGTTAAGATGATTGACCCTCCACACCAACAACCACCTTCCTATGGATCAGGTATAACTCCAACCAGCGGAGTGTTTGTCCCTGATACCCATTGATTTCAGTTTTGCTTGGATCTATCTGCTCATTTGACCATTCCATCAATATCTTCTTGTAGCCTAAGACATTCCACCTATACTAACCACCCAGCCAATCTTTGTGTCATCTGCAAACTTACTAATCCTATTCCCCAAATAATCATCAATGTCATTTATATAAATGACGAATAATAGGGGCCCAACATAGATCCCTATGGTACAACACTGGACACTGGCTTCCAGACACTAAAGCAGCCTGCTGTCATCACCCTCTGTCTCCTACAACTGAGCCAATTATGAGTCCTCTTTATCAATGTATTGCATGTGAATTTATCTTCTTCACAAATCTCCCATGTGGGATCTTGTCAAAGGCTTTACTGAAATCCATTTAAACTACATCGACTGGACTACCCTCATCTGCACACCTGGTCACTTCAAAAAATTCAAATTTATCAGGCGTGACTTCCCTCTGGTGAAGCCATGCTGACTATCCCTGCTTAAGCTTTGCCTCTCTAAGTGGAGATAGATGCTGTCCTTCAGGAGTCTCTCTAATAATTTCCCTACCACAGAGTGAGACTTATTGGTCTGTAGTTCCCTGGTTTATCTCCAACCATTCTTAAATAGTGGAACCACATTAGCTGTTCTCCAGTCATCTGGCACCTCCCCTGTGGCCAGAGAGGAATTGAAAATTGGGTCAGAGCCCTTGCAATCTCTTCCCTTGCCTCCCACAGCAGCCTGGGGCACAACTCATCTGCACCTGGAGATTTATCCACTTTTAAGGCAGCCAACATCTTCGATACCTTGTCCTCCCCTATATCAATTTGCTCAAAAACTGCACAATCTTTCTCCCTGAATTCCATTCCATTGCCCTTATCCTCTTGGGTGAAGACAGATGTGAAGTATTCATTCAACACTCTACCAATGTCCTGTGGCTCCACCCACAGATTGCCCCCTTGGGTCCTTTATGGGCCCTACTCTTTCCCTGGTTATCCTCTTCCCATTGATATAGAATATTTTGGATTTCCCTACTTTTACTAACCAGAGCTTTCTCACATCCTCAGTTTGCATTCCTAATTGTTTTCTTAAGCTCCACTTTACACTTTCTGAGCCTCATTAATGTCTCCACTGATTTGTTCCCCTTGTACTTTTTAAAAGCCTTTCTTTTCCTTCTCATTGCATCCTGAATATCTCTGGTCATCCATGATTCCCTGGGCTTGTTATTCCTACCTATCATCCTTGAGGGAACATGCTGGGCTTGCACCCTTCCCATTTCCCTCTTGAATGCCCCCACTGCTCTTCTGTAGATTTTCCCATTAGTAACTTTCCAGTCTACCTTGGTCAGATCTTGTCTTATTTTACTAAAATCCATTCTCCCCCAATCCAATTTTTTTTCCAACTTGTCTATTTTCTTGTCCATAACAAGTGTAAATTGTATCAGATGGCTCCTGTTGTTCTGCAACCATTAAAGTTTACATCACCATGTAATTTGGACCAGCCCTGTCTATTGGTTTTGGCAAATCTGTCAACCTTTATTTAATGGTTCTTCACATGTTAAGAGTGGTCATTTAAATTTAAGGTGCACAGTAAGACAACTTTGTTGAATTATGAAGAAAATAATGAATCCAACTACTCAGCAGATGGTGCTTACTGTAAGCAATGGCCAGACAGATGGTGAAAGTCTGACCAATATCCTTTAGGATGGCCTGAAAGTATTAAGGGCCACTTAAATGGCCAGCAATTGGCTTTCCCTGAGATCAGGAACCTTGGGGATGGAAATCCTGTCCCCACACCTGAGAGAGACCACTCAGGGGCTAGCCGCTGTGCATTGCAGAGAGTTCCACCAGGGAGTGGTGATAGCTAGTGGTAATGTACCTACAGGCTGACGATTGCTGAGGGACCACTAAGTGTAATAGAAACATAGAAACTAGAAGCAGGAGTAGGCCATTCAGCCCTTCGAGCCACCTCCGCCATTCATTTTGATCATGGCCGATCATCGAATTTAACATCCTGATCACCCTTTCCCCCATATCACTTGATTCTTTTAGACCTAACATTTAGTTTCGAACATTTTCTCTATGACAGAACTTTGACTAACTGGCCTGTAGTTTCCTCTTTTCTGTCTCCCTCCCTTTTTTGAATAAAGGAGTTACATTTTCCATCTTCCAATCCAATGGAACCTTCCCCAAATCCAGGGAATATTGTAAAATTAAAACCAGGTAGTGAGGATCAGCAGGGAGAGGACAGCCCTCAGCATCCCTATACCCTTCCTGAAGATGGAGGAAACTACACAAAACGTCAGGGGCGTGGCTGATGACTAGTTCAGCAGCAAAGGTTTTGAAGAAGGAAAATCCCCCTTTGTTTGATATTTGGTAATTCTTAAGGAGGACTATTTCACTTGATTGAAGAATGCTGATAACTTGGTAAGCAAATAGAGTCCATTCTGATTATTTAAAAAGCTTTCTCTATTATTTTTTATGACAACAGTGATGTTCAACTGTCATTATTAGTCCCTAAGGACAAAGGTTCAGAAAGAGAAATTGTATCTAATGAACTTTTGACTGAAGTACTTTCTGAATAGACATACCACCCAGTATTCAAAAGAGCCACTGAGCAGTGAAACAATTGTAATTGTTTGTAGGTCATCCCTGATTAAAAGACTTCTTGACAATATAGAAATTTGTGAGTGTTAAAGTTTATTTATTAGTCACAAGTAGGCTTATATTAACACTACAATTAAGTTACTGTGAAAATCCCCTAGTTGCCACACTCCAGCACTGAGGGAGAATTTAGCATGGCCAATACACCTAACCAGAACATCTTTCAGACTGTGGGATGAAACCCACGCAGACACAGGGAGCACATGCAGACTTCGCAAAATAGTGACCCAAGCTGGGAATCAAACCCGGGTCCCTGGCGCTATGAGACAACAATACTAACCACTGTGTCACCATAATATGTTGTATGTTGGAGAATGACACAAGGGAGCTTTATTTAAAGGTTTGAGAAGTGCCGGATGATTGGAAAACGGCTAATGTTACGCCGTGGTTTAAGAAGGGTGCCAGCCAAAAGGCAGGGAATTATAGGCCGGTTAGTTTAATGTCTGTGGTAGGTAAAATGTTAGAATCTGTCATTAAGGAGGAAATTGCGAGGCATCTTGAAGGGAATTGCTTGATAGAGCAGACGCAGCACGGTTTCGTTAAAGGGAAGTCGTGTCTGACAAATTTACTGGAGTTCTATGAGGATGTGTCTAGGGCGGTGGATAGAGGACAGCCGGTGGATGTGGTCTTTCTAGATTTTCAGAGGGCGTTTGACAAAGTACCTCACAAGAGGTTATTGCAGAAGGTCGAAGGACATGGAGTTGGGGGTAGGGTGTTAGCGTGGATAGAGGATTGGTTGTCAAATAGGAGGCAGAGAGTGGGGGTCAACGGGTGCTATTCGGATTGGCGGATGGTGACTAGTGGAGTGCCCCAGGGGTCGGTGCTGGGGCCTCAGCTTTTTACCATTTATATAGATGATCTGGAGGAGGGAACCGAGTGTAGGGTGTCAAAATTTGCTGATGACACCAAGATTGGGGGAACGGCAAGTTGTGCGGAGGGTGTGGAGAGTCTGCAGAAGGATCTAGATAGGCTGGGCGAATGGGCCAGGAAATGGCAAATGGAATTTAATGTTGGCAAGTGTGAGGTGGTCCACTTTGGTAGGAAGAATGGTAGGAAGGACTATTACTTACGGGGCGAAAAACTGCAGCAGGCGACGGTGCAGAGGGACCTCGGGGTCCTTGTGCATGAGTCACAAAAACCCAGCTTGCAGGTGCAGCAGGTGGTCAGGAAGGCTAATGGGTTGTTGGCCTTCATAGCGAGGGGGATTGAATATAAAAGTAGGGAGGTCTTGCTGCGGCTGTATAGGGCATTGGTGAGGCCGCAGCTGGAATACTGTGTGCAGTTCTGGGCGCTGCACCTGCGCAAAGATATTTTGGCCTTGGAGGGAGTGCAGAGGAGGTTTACTAGGCTGATACCGGAGTTGAGGGTGTTGAGCTATGAGGAGAGGCTGAATAAACTGGGCTTGTACTCGTTAGAGTTTAGAAGAATGAGGGGAGATCTCATTGAGACGTATAAGATGATGAATGGGATGGACAGGATAGAGGTGGAGAGACTCTTCCCGCTCAAAAAAGACAGTAGGACTAGGGGGCACAGCCTCAAGATAAAAGGGGGGCGGTTTAGAACGGAGTTGAGGAGGAACTTCTTCACTCAAAGGGTGGTGAATCTCTGGAATTCTCTGCCCGTTGAAGTGGTGGAGGCTGCCTCGCTAAATATTTTTAAGACGCGGATTGATGGGTTTTTGATAAGAGAGGGGATTAAGGGTTATGGGGAGAAAGCGGGAAAGTGGAACTGAGCAGCGACAGATCAGCCATGATCTTATTGAATGGCGGGGCAGGCTCGAAGGGCTAGATGGCCTACTCCTGCTCTTATTTCTTATGTTCTTATGTTCTTATATGGCTGCTTCTCCTCTGACTGTTTCCACTGTTTGGGATGTATAATGTCACTTCTGGTGAAAGTATGAATGCATTAATATAGTACAGCTCACTAAGCCAATAAGAATGAACACAGATACATAACATTTCCTCCCCCTTAAATTGGAACGTCCCCAACAGTTTCAAAACAATTTTAATAAGAAATAATTCAGTCGCTACTAATAAGTCAGATAATCTAGAGATTGTCATCCTTAAAATGGTTGATGACAAACCTCTGGCGTCTTATTTACATGGCATTTTTGTCTTTGGGCACGGTGGCACAGTGGTTAGCACTGCTGCCTCACAGCTCCAGGGATCTGGGTTCGATTCCTGGCTTGGGTCACTGTATGTGTGGAGTTTGCAAATTCTTCCCGTGTCTGTGTGGGTTTCCTCTAGGTGCTCCTGTTTCCTCCTACAGTCCAACGATGTTTGGGTTAGGTTGACTGGACATGCTAAATCAATCCTTAATGTCCTGGAATGTGAAAGGTTAGAGGGATTAGCAGGGTAACTAAACAGGGATAGAACCTGAATGAGATTGTGCAGACTCAATGGGCTGAATGACCTCCTTCTGCACAGTAGGGATTCTGTGTTTCTATGTCTTTGCACGAAAGTCATCAGTGGAGGTAAGCTGGCATTGACGCTGGAACTAGAGATTGTCTCAGTATCTGATCAGTAGGCGAGGTGTTGCTTTCCTCAGTAGCTCCCGTTGGTGTTGGGAATGTAGGAAGGTTCAGGTCAAGACTTTATACAGATGAATCTGGATTCTCCGCAGGCACCGATTCTGGAGGATCTGTTCCTCCAGCCAATAACTGGTCCACATGTCTCCTTCAGATAACATCTTCCCTCATCTGGACAGTATAAGAGGCAGGTCCAGTTTGTGCAAGGATTGGTAACAGGAATCCATTTCTCTCTTGTGGAGCAATTCCTAGCTAAAACTCCTTGTCCTTGGTTGAAAGCTCTTTGCTTTGATTTGCTTTCCTGCCACTCCATTTGTCCTTATTGTTGCTGTTGTACAATCTTTTTAGTTTTCGGAGGATTCAACACGTTCAATACCCATCGTAATTGTCTCTTCACCATCATGTGTGGCATTCCTATACACTAGCAGGAATTTGCTGAGATAAGAACATAAGAACATAAGAAATAGGAGCAGGAGTAGGCCATCTAGCCCCTTGAGCCTGCCCTGCCATTCAATAAGATCATGGCTGATCTGTCGAGTCTCAGTTCCACATTCCCGCCCTCTCCCCATAACCCTTAATCCCCTTGCCTATCAAAAACCTATCAACCCGCGTCTTAAAAATATTTAGCGAGGCAGCCTCCACCACTTCAACGGGCAGAGAATTCCAGAGATTCACCACCCTTTGAGTGAAGAAGTTCCTCCTATTTGATCAATGAACTTTGTTCCCAGGTTACTCTCAAGGTATGTTTCATGGTTTGGAGAAAATGTTCTGCTTGTCCATTGCTAGCAGGATGATACAGTGCAAACTTAATACGTTGAATATCATCCTCTTGTAAGACACTTCTGAATTCTTGTGATACAAATTGAGATCCATTATCACTTACCAGTTGTTCAGGGAATCCAAAATGACCAAATACTTCTCCTAGCTTCTCGCTAGTATTCTCCGGCAGCTACCTTGATTTTCCATTCACAGAAGGCAATAACCCAAGCTACAGCTCCTTATTTACATACCCAGCTCTATAACTGCTGCAGAGTATCGTTCCTCATGTCCACCTAGCCCGCCAGGTCCGGAGCACATGTTCTTTTCTAAATTTTCTATTCCTAACATATTCCTTGGTAAATTTGCCTTCCTGGGTGGCTAGCAAGCACCATTCATAAGTTCATTAGATATAGGAGCAGAATTTGGCCATTTGGCCCATCAAATCCGCTCCACCATTCGATCATGGCCGATATGCTCCTAATCCCCATTTTCCTGCCTTCTCCCCATAACCCTCAACTCATTACCAATTAAAAATCTGTCTAACGCCTCCTTAAATTTACTCACTGTCTCAGGACCTACTGCACTTTGGGGTAGTTCATCGTCCTTGTCACCAGTTTTTATGTTGTATGTCACTAAGGAGCACGGAGGGTTTAAAACAACAGTATTTTATTTACAGGTGTGCGCTCTCTTACATTACTGCTTTCTCTCTGCCTGTTTCCTGCACTACGGACTTATGATGCCAGGTCTGGTAAATACATTAATATACAGAGCTCAGTAAACCGGAAAGAATGAATACAAATACATAACAGTGAGGACAATAAATAAGGATCTTCACTGCAGCATTATTGTTAGATTTATTGGAGTTTGGGATTACAATTAAAAATTCAGAGTTAATAAGGCAAAAAAGTTACAAGTGAAACTTTCCACAGTGAACACACCAAAGGCTGCATTTTTTTAAAATATGGTTCTAAGTTGAGTTAAAATTAAACATATTCTAGTCTTGATGATGGAATAAGTCAAAAGTTTTTTTTGTTTTAAGGCGTTGAGATGGGAAGGAGGCAGATTTATCCCAGTTTTGTCAACCACAGAGATGTGATTCAAACAAGAAAGAAACCAGAATGATTAGTGAGAAGACTGAGTAAGAGAAACAGACCAGTTAATATGCAGATTCCATGCAGGAGAAGCTCAGAGAACTGGAAAACCCCATTTCAGGGAGAAATTTAGCAGTTGCAATAATTTAGCTCGATAAACGTGTTCTCAAGGTTTCATATTGATGAAGTAATATGAATTTAATACCAGGGATAGAAGGGTTAAATTTAGGTCTGCAGATGAGGTTTGTAGTTTCACAAGCGTAGCACCGAAGGATTCTAATCCAAGCAAACATGTAGCCACATAAAAAACATAGGAATCAATAATGTAATAAATAATTAAATCTAACTGTAATATTAGCCATTTAATATTAGAAATCCCTACAGGATATTTTCCTCATAAAGGCCTGTCTTAATTTCTTGGGCTTTGGGTTTGATCACTAAACATGAACAATACCACAAAATATCTTCTTATTGACAAAATAGGCACAGAACTGATATTAGGGCAGTTACTGAGACAGCCGATGGACAAAAGAATAAAATATCTCTAGACATTAAACTATTAACTATTTACCTTGTATTCTAATGTTCACAGTAGGTACAGTCCATGTAGATCAAATAGCCAACCAATGGTCAGAGACTCCACACTCTGAAATCCACCCCTGGATTACCACGTGCATTCACGCTTCGCCAGAGGTTCAGATAGTCAGCCGTACTTCCAGAACACCACTGTTTCACAGGCCCAATATAAGGAGTCACCAACCTTTGGCTGCTGCCTCTAATCTTCTGGCTTCTTGCAAGCTTACTTTATCTTAATTCTGCTTCCTGCAACTTTCTCTCTTTAATTCAGAATCTTTTTCTCCTTTCCTTACTTTAATTTCACTGAACAGGACCTTGTTCAGATTCCTGTTCCTTAACTTAAGTGTCTTCCTGGGCTTTTCTTATTGCCCCACTCCCTGGTTTCTGGGACTTTCTCCTGTTTTTTGTGAAATCTGTTTTCTGCAGTTCACGCCCCCATCTAGCTCCTCCTGCCACCACTGAACTAAAACTGCTTTCTGTTTCATAGAACCATAAAATCCCTACAGTGCAGAAGGAGGCCATTTGGCCCATCGATTCTGCACCCACAACAATCCCATTCAGGCCCTATCCCCGTAACCCACATACTTACCCCACTAATCCCTCTAACCTATGCATCCTGGGACACGAAGGGGCAATCTAGCCTGGCCAATTCACCTGCACATCTTTGGACTGTGGGACGAAACCAGAGCGCCCAGAGAAAACTCACAAGACAAGGGGAGAATGTGCAAACAGACAGTGACCCAAGCTGGGAATCCGAACCCAGGTCCCTGGAGCTGTGAGGCAGTAGTGCTAACTACTGTGCCATGGTTCCTGTGTTTAAGGGCTTCCTGTTGCTAAGCAAGAGCCCAGGATTTGTTCTACTTCAGTTTAACTTGCCTAACCCACTATACCTTGCTAACACAGATCTCCACTTCAAGCATCACAAAATCTCATTAACACGCAGATATACAAATGCACACATGTGCAGGAATCATTCTAAAATGAGACCAAAACTCAAGATCCTCCATTCTTAACACATAGATACAGAAATACAAATTAAACTTAAAGCCATGGTTTCATCCTAAAATGGGTTTGGAATGATATGGACCAAATGCAGGCACTTGGGACTAGCTTAGTGGTGAAATCTGGCGACGTGGACAAGTTGGGCCGAAGAGCCTGTTGCCATGCTGTAAACCTCTATGAGCCACAATACAAATACAACTTATTTCAAACTAGCTCTATTTCCTAACAAACTGGACATTTTGTTGCTGCCCTCTCTGTTGGGGAGGTGTAAAATAAATCTAAGGTTGCTATACACATTAAAGGAAGCTGGACAATCTGGCTGATTACAAGCATATTTTCCAGTTAGTGGTTATTACGTGACACTACCTATTTCATACATAGTGTTTAAGTAGTTTAAATAATTCTGTTGGAGTCTGCACTTAGTTTTTGGCTAAAATATTCATTTTGAAATGATATTTGGATGCTGAAGTTGTGATCCAGCAGTTGAATGTTGCAGCAGAGGCGTTATATTTCTTTTCTCCGTGATGTTTGTCTTCTTTGTGCAAGTCGAATCTGATAAACACGTACTTCATCTCTCCCTTGTTGCAGTTTCTAATTACCCCAGAGGAATTTGTAGTGAGCTTGCCAGCTGGAGCTTGGAAGTGATCGGAGAGGGTAGTAATGAGGCAGCAGGGGGTGGTGTGAAGCTACATCTGCTTCAGTCAAACCTTTGTTCTTGAATTCATTTTGTGAAAATTGAAATGCCCACACATTTTCTGCATCACATCTTTGAGCTGTTGTTGCCACTCCGAGGTAAATAGAAAAAATGGTCAATGTTCCTGCTGGAAATCCAAGGCCGCAGCAATGGATGAAGTATTTCTAGAGTGGGTACCTGGATCGGTTTCAACCCATTCCCTTTGAAATAAAGGCAAACATCCTATTTGCCTTCTCTGTTACCTAAAGGACTGGACCTTTTGTTGCTGCCCTCTCTGTTGGGGACCCCACATTCCTCTTTGCTTCAGCCTTTCTCCATTTAGGTAATGAGGTCATCCCTCTCGAAATATTACCTCAGTTCTCGCTCCACAGATACTATCAGATGCCGGAAGTGATTGGACCTGCTGAGATTTTCCAGCATTTTCTGTTTTTGTTTCAGATTCCAGCATTGCAACAACTTGCTTTTATTATAATATTCAGCTCCTTTATTCCAAGTTTTTGCCCATTCACTTAACCTGTCTATACCCCTCTGTGTAGACACACCACTTGCCCTCCCTTCTATTTTGGTGTCATCTGCAAACTTGGCAAAGGTACATTTAGTTCCTTGTCCAAGTCATTAATATATATTGTAAATAATCGCCAGCACTGATCCCTGTGGCACCCCATCCTGAAATAATCCCTCTATTTGTTAGTCAATCCACTGTCCATGCTAATATGCTATCCTATTTATTTGATAATACTCACAAGCTTTCGAGGGGACTGCCTCTTCGTCAGGTGAATGGAGAGTTCTCAAAAGAGGCAGTCCCCTCGAAAGCTTGTGAGTATTATCAAATAAATCGGTTGGACTAAAACCTGGTGTTGTCAGACTTTTTACTGTGTTTACGCCAGTCCAACGCCGGCATACCCGCAATATGCTATCCCACATGGGGATTTTTGGAAATCCAAATATAATACATCTAATGGTTCCCCTTTATCTACATTGCTTGTTACCACCTCAAAGCATTCTAATAAATTTGTTAGGCATGGTCATGAAGCCATGCTAACTCTGCTTGATTATATTTTATATTTCTAAATGTTCTTTTATATCCTTTTATAATGGTCTCAAACATTTTTTCATTGACTGATGTCAAGCTAATGGTCTTTAGTTATTTATTTTTTGCCTCCTTCCCTTCTTGAATAGATTGGCAGTTTTCCAATCCTCTGGGACTTTGTTTTTAGAATATAAGGATTCTTGGAAAATTACCGCTAATGCATCCACTATCTCTGTAGCAACTTCCTTTAATGTCCAAGGATGCAACCCATCAGGTCGAGGGGACTTATCGGCCTTTAGCCCAATTAGTTTCTCTGGTACTTTTTTCTCTAGTGCTAGTATTGGGGCAGAACAAATTGCCCCCCTCTTAGTTAGGATACATAAGATGACATGCAGCATACATTTTGTGACAAAACAAGATTAAAAGATATTACATCTTAAAAGCTGAAACCACAGAACGTCCTATCTCTTCATTATGAAGTCTGAGCCAGCCCACCAGCTTAAAGACATTAACAAAGACGCATCAACAAGATAATCACAGAATGAGACCCAGACAGCAATCAGGAATAGTAAAGAACAAGGGATCACCCATCAAGACACGCCACTGGTCTAAATGTATGCAAATGTATTTCAATGTCTCTGACTGGTTTCATGAATGAAGACAGTATCAGGTTATTATATGGAAATGGTTTTTGATGTCTTTGCAATTTAAGAAATAATACAGCAGTGATTATCTTCATCTGGGTAATATTCAGCTAAATCAAATGTGTGAATGTACCTTTCAATGAAGGTAGAAATGTTGAGACCTTTACACTGACTCTTTAAAGAATGCACTAAGATTAGAACAGAAGCTTTCTCGTCACCAGTGTTAAATAAAACTATTTTGCAAGCCAGATTGAGACTCTGGATGTGGAGTGATTTCTGAATTTGTCCACACTAACAATAGTTATAGTATTTACCCCCCCATCTGCCTCATTTCCAATTCTGAGTTACAATTGGAGACTTGGGACAGTTTTGACATTCTTATCTGGATATAGTTACCCAGGAAATGTTAGACAGAAGAACACTATCTCCTGGGTAAATACGCAACTGACAACCCTGACTCCTCTACTAATCCCCTGATCCCTCGGTTTCCCCCTTAACCCCACCTGATTAATCCCCACTACCCAATTCCCCCCAACTGACCTGACTAGCCCTCATCTACCACCCAACTCTCCATTTCCTTCAATATATCTCAACCACCTTGCCCACCTACCTTACCCACCTACCCACTGGAGTGGCACAGTGGCACAGCAGTTAGCACTGTTGCCTCACAGTGCCTGGCACCCGGGTTCAATTCCCGGCCTGTCTGCACATACTCCGTGTGTCTACGTGGGTTTCCTCTGAGTGCTCCAGTTTCCTCCCACAGTCTGAAAGATGTACTGGTTAAGCGAATTGGCCATGCTAAATTCTCCCTCAGTGTACCTGAACAGGCACCAGAATGTGGTGACTTTCACAGTAACTTCATTGTAGTGTTAATGTAAGCCTACTTGTGACATTAATAAATAAACTTTAAACCCCTACACCCTCACCCATTCACACACATATTAATTCATACACTTATTCACTAGCACACTGAGAAGCCCAGGAACCATTAAGTTCTTTGAAGAATATGGCAGCTATTGCCATAAACAAGGAGCGTGTATTCTGTACCCTTCTCTTCACTGCTCTTTGCGAGAATTCCTGCGCTGACAGAGTTCTACAGGATTCTCCATTGGAAATTGGAATCTATTCGACAGGTGCAGCTAAGTCAGTAGCACTTTTGTCTGATCAGAGTTGAACATGAATATCGACTCTGATGGGAAATTTTGGGCCATAATTAAGGGCCCACTTAGGAGCCATTTTACAAATCTGGGGCAACCCATTATTGTGTGCTAGCCAAATGTGCTAGCAAAAAAATATTTTAACAGAGCAAGGAAGGGGCTGGGGCAGGGAAGGCAAAGACACGATAAAGTCCCCACAACCTTCCAAGCCCTGTTAATGTTTAATTTCTTTAAAACTATCTGCCTTAGGCTCAAGGCCTCTTGCATTCCTCAGTCACTATGATTGAATTGACAAAATCAGGAGTTCACCTGCTATACCTTTGTATGGCAGACCACAGGCAGCCAATTAGAAAACCACCTCTGCTAAAATTGCCAAGTAGGTCCTGCTGCCAATAAATGTGGAGATGGGAGCTGCTTTTTACATGGACGTTTGGGTTCCTTCAAGAGCATGGTGACTGTGGAAATGCTGACTGCCCAAAGACTGATGACCAAGGAGTTATAACAAACAATACTTTATTCACTCGTCTTAGCAGCCCTTGCACATTTGTACTCTACCTCTGGCAGGGGGAGATACGATGGGCTATGCACTAACTGCAACAGCTTAATCTGTGCTTGACACTATGTAAATAGTTATGCATTGTTAGCCTGTTCAGTCTATAATAAAATGGCTTGCACACAGTTAATTTGTGCATGCAGTTACATCTCAGTACCACTGGTTGTGTCAATTCAAAGAGGACAGATATAGACTGAATGGTTATGTGATGACATAATGAAGTGATTACTTAAGAGGTTATGTGATAGAAGCATGCAAGTTCTTCCGGAAGTGCAGGCAGGACTTACAACAATTTATACTTTATTCACTTGTCTGAACAACTCTTACATGCTTGTAGTCTGCCCGTGCTCTGGGAAGAAATCCCATGCTTCAGTTGCATTCTATCTTAGGTAACCACATCATCACGTGACCATTCAGTCCACAGTGATCAAGGTTTGTGGAAGGTTGTTCCAGTCTTTAATTGCTCTTGAGTTAGAAGCGTTGGGAAAAAGGGGGCCCAGAAGTCCCTCATAAAATTAATACTGAAGGTTTAGTCTGTAGCTCAGCCATCACATATGCTGAAGTGTTTCCAGAATCCATTAGTCTGCAGTTCAAGAATTTTTCTCCCCCATTCTTCTTCCAGTGAGGATCATTGGCTTCTATTCCCTAGTTTCGTATTTGCCCAAAAATAGAAAGGATCTTTCACTGTTTACCAACAGTAAGCTCTCTGGGTTTCCCTCACTCCATTATTGACTGCTCTTCTCCATGCCGCTACCACTCACCATGTAGCTGGTGCTGCTCTTGGCTTTGTGGGTAATGTTACTCATGTCACAGAGCAGAATGGATGCACCATGATGGGAAATCAATAAGCTGATCTTTCAGGCTGCTAGAGGCACAGCTGGGAAGAGGTACAAGATGCCAGAAGAGTTTGGAACCTTACTCTATGGCCTCAAAATCTATGGCAACACTTTTATGATGAGCCCATAACTGTGTCTCTAAAATACTTTTTATCTGTAGTTACATTCCAATTTAGGTCGTTAGCTTTTCATGAGCTTTCATGTGGTTGGAGCTTGCTGTACTAGACTGTTTTCTAGTGCAGACCTAACTTTGGTATCGTCCCAGGGTTTATAAATAACCCTGCACAGCACAAATGTGAATAATAAATAGCAACCATAAAAACTATGACAGATCAGTAACATATCCTGGGCTCATATTTCATTTTAGTGCAATGTATGCAAACACAGCCTGTACCATTTTCCAATGAAGTGATTGGGTTTATTACCCTATAAAACTGGAACATGCATGCAATGAGGCTATTTAAAGTTTATATAATCCATTAAAGGCATGTGATTACAATTTAATTAAAACAATCAATCTTCAAGGAAGGAAAGTTTAAAAACAGTCAGATGAGGCTAGTTAAAAAAAATTGGAAATGATTGATCATTACTCAGTACTAAATGCACAAACATTTCAAAATGCTCATGTTTCTCTGATTTCATGGTTACATGATGTTAAATTCATCTCTCTGCCATCTTCAGTATGTTAGTCATCTTGCTGTGTGGCACAGGTATCATTAAATGATAAAATTTACAGCACTGAAGGTTGGAGAAAGATGGAATTAGTAATACGTTCAACATTAAAGCAGTGAGTATCCGCTGTTATCATCAATATTAATTTCTAATGTTACAAATTTGTTCAATAACTTGTACCATGTGCGGTATGGTGACACAATGGTTAGCAGTGCTGCCTCACATTGCCAGAGTCCTGGGTTTGACTCCCAATTTGGATCGCTGACTGTGCAAACTCTACACATTCTTCCCCTGTCTGCGTGGGTTTCAAAGAACAAAGAAAGTTTCAGCACAGGAACAGGCCCTTCGGCCCTCCAAGCCTGCACTGACCATGCTGCCCAACTTAATAAAACCCCCTACCTTTCCGGGGACCATATCCTTCTATTCCCATTCTATTCATGTACTTGTCAAGACGCCCGTTAAAAATCCCTACCGAAACCACTTCCACTACCTCCCCCGGCAATGAGCTCCAGGCACCCACCACTCTCTGCATAAAAAATCTGACTCATACATTTCCTTTAAACCTTGCCCCTCACATCTTAAACCTATGTCCCCGAGTAATTGACTCTTCCAACCTGAGAAAAAGCTTCTGATTATCCACTCTGTCCATGCCTATCATAAACTTGTAGACTTCTATCAGGTTGCCCCTCACCTTCGTCGCTCCAGTGGGAACAAACCAAGTTTCTCCAATCTCTCCTCATAGCTAACGCCCTCCATACCAGGCAACATCCTGGTAAATCTTTTCTGTACCCTCTCCAAAGCTTCCACATCCTTCTAGTAGTACGGCGACCAGAATTAAACACTATATTCCAAGTGCGACCTAACTAAAGTTCTATAAAGCTGCAACATGACTTGCCAATTTTTAAACTCAATACCCTGGCCAATGAAGGCAATCTTGCCGTATGCCTTCTTGACTACCTTCTCCACCTGCATTGCCATTTTTAGTGATCTGTGTATCTGTATACGCAGATCCCTTTGCCTATCAATACTCTTAAGAGTTCTGCCATTTACTATATATTTCCTATCTTATTAGACCTTCCAAAATGCATTTCCTCCCACTGTCTGAAAGACGTGCTGGTTAGGTGCATTGGCCATACTAAATTCTCCCTCAATGTACCCAAACAGGCTGTGGAGTGTAGCGACTAGGGGATTTTCATTGTAACTTCATTGCAGTGTTAATGTCAGCCTACTTGTGGCATTAATAAACAAACTTTTAAAAAATGTATGTTGACAGTTTTTAAACATAATTTGTGATTATAAAACTTCCTAAATTACTTATCAAACTTTAAAATTAATAATGTAAAGCACCCCAAACTCTATGCAGACACAAAGAATCTTCAGATGTGCAGCTTTGCTTTGCAGATCCATTAAGTTACTTGGAACAATCTTTGACAGCCTTCCTTTTGAGAAGTGATGCTTTGCAGGCTTACCAACTGAGGAGGTGATTGAACCATGTGATATGGAGGAGCGTTGAGACTTCCTGGCACTTTCATTTCCCAGAACACTCTTTTCAAAGCACACCTACACTTCCGGCCAATAGCTGCACACACTGTGTAAGAAGCCAGTAAGTAAAAACACGTTGGTTCATTTTTCAATGTGTGTGTGTAAGAACTGATAAGGAATTTATTCACCGGTGAACAACACGGTATCTTTCACAGACGGAAATCTTAGGTGAAGCTCTGCTCACTGTAATTCCAGTGAAAAAAAATGAAAAGAGTTAACAGTAATAACTTATCCAGAGAAATGCTGAACTATCTACAATTAGCTATTATTATCACCAGACTGGTGGTATTGTTGGTTAGATTGAATTGTTCCTCGGGTGGTTTCTGGTTATCATGCACACTGATCTTGCAGGAAGGGCAAGATACACTGAGCCCCTTTCTCCATGTTCAGTCAAACAACTTTTCAAAAAGTTTATTTATTAAAGTTTATTTATTCGTGTCACAAGTAGGCTTACGTTAACACTGTAAAGGAGTTACTGTGAAAGTCCCCTAGTCACCACACTCCGGCACCTGTTTGGATACACTGAGGGAGAATTTAGCATGGCCAATGCACCTAACCAGCACATCTTTCAGATTGTGGGAGGAAACTGGAGCACCCAGAGGAAACCCATGCAGAAACGGGGAGAACATGCAAACTCCACACAGACAGTGACCCAAGCGGGAATCGAACCCAGGTTCCTGGTTCTGTGATGCAGCAGTGCTAACCACTGTGATGAAGGCATTATTTTCCATATCTGCTCTTACAACCTTTAAGCACAACCCCAAATGCAATGCCTAGTCATCGATGTCCTGTGTGAGAACTGATCAAACGATATGTTTGTGCAAAAGGGTTCAAATAGTACATGGTCTTTGCTGTTGGACAAGCCTTTAAAGTTTATTTTAAAAGCCTGTTCTTGAAATTGCTCCACTTTTTTATTTAAAATGTTTCTTTTGTTCAAAGTAATAGGTTGATTGGCCACGCTAAGAAATTGCCCCTTAGTGTCCAGGGATACGTTGGTTAGAGGGATTAGTGGGTATAATATGTAGGGTTATGAGGGTAAGGCCTGGGTGGGATTGTGTTTGGTGTAGACTCGATGGGCCAAAGGGCCTCCTTCTGCACTGTAGGGTTCTATGATTCTATGTGTTGGCTAGTTTGAAGATTTGCTCCATAATATCCAATGTCATATCATAATGTACGATAAAATGATGTTTTTCTATATATTAATCATTAATAAACAGTCCAGGAGCTGCGATGAGTGGCATGTGCTGAATATGAGGATTAGCAGTGCCAATAGATGGCACAATGGTGCAGTGGTTAGCACTGCTGCTTCACAGCACGAGGGACCTGGGTTCAATTCCAGCCTTGGGTGACTGTGTGGAGTTTGCATGTCCTCCCCAGACTTCATGGGTTTCCTCCAGGCGCTCCGGTTTCTTCCTACTGTCCAAAGATGTGCAGGTTAGCAGGGTAAATATGTGGGGTTACAGGGATAGTGCCAAGGTAAAATGCTCTGTTGGAGAGTCAGTGCAGACTTAATGGGTTGAATGGCCTCCTTCTGAGATTCATACAATAGAGTAGAAAGCCTACAGTACAGATGGAGGCCATTCGGCCCATTGAGCCTGCACCAACAGCAATCCCACCCAGACTCTATCCCTGTAATCCCATGTACTTACCCAATCAGTACCCTGACACTCAGGGTCAATTTAGCATGGCCAATGTACCCAACAGATCTTTGGACTGAAGGACGAAACCGGAGCACCCAGAAGAAATCCACGCAGACACGGGGAGAACATACAAACTCTACCCAGACAGTAACCTGAGGCTGGAATTGAACCTCATTCCCTGGCGCGGTGAGGCAGCAGTGCTAACCACTGTGCCGCCATACTGCCCTATGTTCTATGAACATACGTAAGTAAGTCCATCAGGGGAAAAAGCAAGATCAGCAGTTAGGGAAACAGATGATCTATTGGGTCCACAATTGAAACTGTGCAACCTTTCGAAACCTGAGCTGCTGGTTCTCCAACTCAGAAGCCAGCAAATCTCTCTAAAGGTAAAGAATTCCATAACACAAAAACTCCCCCCTCCCCATTTTTTTCCACCTTTGAATATTGGATTTTGAACTTCTCCTTCTCAGTCCTGACTCCATTCCACTTCCTAAGTATCTAGTCCTGGCCCTTGAGTCTTGCTGTGCTCCCTGCCCCTCTGCTTTTGAGCCATGGTTATCACTCTGCCGCTTCTAATTGAGAAGCCTGGGTACAACCCTTCCCATCCTCAAATTTCCTGGTGTTTCCATTTCAAGGGCCATTGATTCTGCCTCAACCCTTGCAACACACAGGAATGTGAACATGGGCAATGATTCTCAGTATACTAGTACTATACAGAGTTGCAAATCTGGTTTAGTAGCTCCATCCCTTGGCAGGCTTTGACACACCACCTCATACAGAACCTCCTAGATGATTTTTCCTCCCCAAGCCCACACCATCCCCTTTCCACCTCAGGACTCAAAATCCAACAAATATTTCACCTTTTATCTTGCCCTTTACAGAGAATATATCTTTAAATATTCATGAAATCAATGAAGAAACATGAGCTGCTTTTGCACAGGGCTGTGAGAAGAGACAGCACAGAAAGATTGAAAGAAAAGTTAAGGTGCAGAGATAATATGAGAAAGGTCATGATAACCATACAGAGGGGCAGAGAGAAAGGAGAAAGACTAGGCAACAAATACAAAGAAGAAATATTAAGGGAAGAGCAAGTAACAACTTGAAAATGAAAGAGAAACAAGCAGTTGCAGAAACGATAATGCAACTTTAAATCTATAGTTTTGTCCATGACTAACACCTGTGATGTTAGTGTATCTTTAAGAGTTTTTTAAAAAAAATTCATGCTCACAGCCATAGATGATCTCATTGTTGGAAGGAGAAAAAACTGTGTGCAGGTTGGGTGACAGGGATTCATTTTCAGTTTTAGTTTGGAGCTGCAGGTTTGAATTTTGGGTTTTTAGAAAGGACTGCAGGCTAAGAAGAAGTGTTTTTCCTCTCTGTTTTTCTTTCTTTGGAAATTCTCTTGTTTTCCTGAAGTGTGAAAATCTATTGTTGTTGGGAGTGGACCAGAGGCTCTCTGATGTTTTCAGAAGCTGCCTTGTCCTCAAACTGTTCGGAGTGAATCCAGAGAACTGGAGACTTCATCCAAAGGTCCTGAGTCCAGCATCATGCAAGCATTAATCTGCGCTGTGTTAAACCTGTGAAAAGGGTACTTTGTCTATAGGATTGGTTTGATTGGACCATTGTAGATATCTTTGTTAAGGATTATACATTATCGTGATTATTTGTTTCTTGTTTGTAATTAATAAAAGGTCTTGATAATTTTCTTACTATGCATGTTAACTATATTCTTAAATAAACTTTGTTTAATAAAAGCTCCTGAGTGGATCACTTGAATGATACCTGAAGTCAGCCATCTCATGTTTATCCTAGCCAAATTGAAGATGCAAAACTTATGATTCAGGTGGGCTTCGTAAAATACTTTGGAGCTTCTGGCCTGAACCGTAACACACCAAAAGAGATCAACCAGCTCTAGTAGATTCATGACAGGTCAGCACTTCCTACCTATAAAATAAAATTCTTTGTGGAATTGGACATATTTTAAATGCTGAAAAACCTTGTACTTCAATCTCATTATTTAATATTGTATTTTTATAATGTTGATATTTGATCATATCCATGCATTTTCCTGCTGCCATTTTAACCAACATTGGATCGAATATTGTCAGATTTTGTTACATTAACACAGTGTGTAAATTCACAAGACTTAGGGTTAGGGTTCACGGGGGTGAGGGGAGGTGCGGGGTTGGGGGGGTGTGCGAAGAGTAGTATGTTATAATTTCTGTAGTTAAACTGAACGTGGGTGGGAATGGTCAAATAATTGCTACTCATTCTAGGTTGGTAGAATTTGGCCATCATCTGTGCTGTTATTTGGATTCTGAACTGGTCTCGGTCACAGCCTGAGGACTGAAATTTGTCAAAATTAACTTGGAATGTACAAATTTTCACAGGGCTAGTTTACAACCTGATGTCAAATGCTAAGAAATTCAATGTCTTTTCAGTTAGTCACAGTCTCAAGAGGGGGTCAGACATTCAGCATATTTTTTTTGTTGCCTTAGCCCTGAAAAACTGCAATTCTAACACCATAGATCTAGATCCTACAGTCTGTCATCTTGAGGCGATTTAATTCAGCTATTTATCACATCAGGCAATCAAAATCTATCATAAGCTGAATTTTAATGAATTTCTGATATGATTGGGCCTGAGGTACGTGGTGAGGTTGGGGGAGGAGTTGCGGGGGGCGGTATGTGTTTCACTGAATAGTTTCATTAAAATATGAATTTGCGTACAAATGGCATAAAATGTTTGCTTCACTGTGGCTTCCCAGTTTGCACTGACAGTAAAGTTGTTGACTGCTTATGAATGGGAACTGGATCCTGTGACGTAAGGCAGCAAAGAATGGTTCCAGTGAAACATGAAACAGGCACCTATCAAGCAACATGTTACAGCATTGAAAATGGGCTGGTTAGAACGAGGTCAGCCCTGTGGGGGTGACATCTCATGAAACAATGAAGCTTGTGTTCCCAATTCATGCTTTTCCTTCTGGAGTCACATCTGTCAGCATTAAGATAAGGAAATTAAATTTACAGCCACTCAACTGGTTATTTTTCCCTGGATACAGCCTTTGTATGTTCCCTGTGGAATGGTGTTTAACAACAATTGGATTGAAGTGGGCTAAAGCAGAAAATGCGCAGTATGGCTATAAAGTCCAAAGACATGTTTATTATTTTGGTTACTCTTTATTCTTTTTGTCTTTAGCTGCAGCTGGAAACTTGAGAAATAAGCAAACATTTTAGTACACTTGGAAAACTGGAGATGAAACGAAATGGTAGATACAACAGATGTTCCATCATAGAGTGAAAGGATAAATGATCTGCAGACTGACAGAAAACTGTTAAATGATATGAAAGATTATTTCAGAGAGGCGATGGAAAACACTGAAAGAACAAAATGTGCACATAGTTAAGACAATGAAACAAATACTAGAGGACTACATAAATGGAATGGTTAGTAAATAGATTGGAATCATAGAATCCCCACAGTGCAGAAGGCCATTTGCCCCATCAAGCTATCATCAACAATAATCCCACCCAGGGTCTATCCCTGTAACCCCACACATTTACCCTACTAATCTCCCTGACATCCTCCTAACATGAAGGAGCAATTTAGCATGGCCAATCAACCAAACCCACACATTTTTGCACTGTGGGAAGAAACCAGAGCACCTAAAGGAAACCCACCAGACATGGGGAGAATGTGCAAACTCCACACACTCATCCGAGTTGGAAATCAAACCTGGATCCCTAGTGCTGTGAGGCAGCAGTGCTAACCACTAATTCAAGGACGTAAAATCGGAAATACTGGATATCTGAAATAAAAGAAAGAGCTTGCATTTAGAAAGTACTTTTAATATTCTCTTTCTAACTTATAAAGCGCAACAAGATTCCCACAAAAGGGAAAATGAGATTAATGATCAGTTGATCTAATTTGGTGACATTGGCTGACAAGATAAATGCAGAATAAATATTCCTCTTCAAAAGCAAAATATTGCAGATGCTGGTAATGGGAAATGGAAACAGAAAACGCTGGAAATACTCATAGGTCTGGCAGCATCTGTAGAAAAAGAAGTAAAGTTGTGGGCCGGAATTCTCTGACTCTGGACACTGCTGGGATTCTGTGGTTCTGCCGGCCAGGCATCCCGTACTGTGGATTTCCCAGTGGAGTGGGGTGGCCTGAATGGGAACTCCACTGCAGTAAGACTAGGGGATCCCATCGCCGGGGAATGATACACTGCCTCCCACTGATGAGATAAACATTGAGTGGTGGTTGTGATGAAAGGTCAGGATGGATGAGCAAACTAACAACAACAATGCGGTGTAGAGGGAGTAAATAGGAATGACATTGTGGTAGGAGGCAATATAATTAGAGGAATAGATACTGTTTTCCACAGCCGGGAGTGTAAGTCTTAATCGGTGTGCTGCTTACCTGTTGACTGGATTATGGACACCTTCTCTGGGCTGGAGAGGAACTTGAAGTGGAAAGGGAAGGATTTAGTTGCCATGGTTCATGTGGGACATAGGGTGGTCTGAATAAAGATTCCATTTAGGGTGTAGGTGTCATTTAGGTAGCTAAATGAAGGAATCAAGGAACTACAAAAGTAATAATCCTTGGATTACTAACTGAACCAGGAACAAACTGGCATCATGTAAATAAGATCAGGGAGTTTCACACATAGCCCAAAGATCAGTATGGGAGAAATAGGTTTTTGATTCATAGGACACTGGCATCAGTAGTGTGGAAGGGACGGTCTTCACCTGAAATGTGCTTTGACCAGTGTCCTGACCAGTTATAGAACACAGTAAGAAGTCTCACACCACCAGGTTAAGTCCAACAGGTTTATTTGGTAGCAAACGCCACTAGCTTTTGGGGTTTGCCCTTTTGTCAGGTGAGCGACGAGTTCTGATCACAAACAGGGCATAGAAAGGCACACACTCAGTTTACAGAATATTGATTAGAATGTGAGTCTTTACAGGTATTCAAGTCTTAAAGATGCAGACAATGTGAGTGGAGATAGCATTAAGCACAGGTTAAAGAGATGTGTATTGTCTCCAGACAGGACAGTAAGTGAGATGTTGCAAGCCCAGACAAGCCATGGGAGTTACAAATAGTGTGACATGGACCCAAGATCCCGGTTGAGGCCATCATCTGTGTGTGGAACTTGGTTATCAGTTTCTGCTCAGCGACACTGCTCTGCGCTGTCGTACGTCATGAAGGCCACCTTGGAGAACGCATTCTAATCAGTATTCTGTAAACTGAGTGTGTGCCTTTCTATGCCCTGTTTGTGATCAGAAATCCCCACTCGCCTGATGAAGGGCAATGCCCTGAAAGATAGTGGCTTTTGCTACCAAATAAACCTGTTGGACTTTAACCTGATGTTGTGAGACTTCTTCCTGTGTTTACCCCAGTTCAACTCCGGCATCTCCACATCAGTTGTAGAACTACAGCTGTATAGAGGGCTGTAGTCTAAATAGAGTAGGGGAAAGTTCACATGAAGGGAGATTTGGAAGATTAAAGACAAAGGCCAGAGTGTGACAGGAAGTGACAGAGTATACAAAAATAAGTGTACCCCAGCAAATATAATCAGTGGAGGGAAAAATGGCTTTAAATTATCAGATGGGAAGATTCATACATTCAAAGAGAAAAACTGAGGTAACAGAAAAGTATTTCCACCTGGGTAAAGACAAACTGAATGGGACAGCAAGGGACAGTGAGTGTCATGGTCAAAGCTTGTCAGAGAGTCAGGTCCTTGCAACAAACAGCAGTAATCACTTTACCTGAAAGCATGGAGCATCTGCAATAAGATAAATGACCTACTGGCATAAATTGAGGTAAGTGGTTTTGATCTAATCACCAGTACAGAGATATAGTTACAATAGACCATGGTTGGGAAATAAATATTCCACAGGACATTTCTAAAAGAGAGGCAAAATAGAAAAGGAGGAGGGGGAGGGGGTTGTATCATGATAAAAAAGGGTGAAAAAAGGCCATTAATGAGAAAAGATCTTGGATCATAAAATCAGGAAGCAGAATCATACAGGTGGAGGTTAAGAATAGCAAGGATCAAAAAATGCTGGCAAAAGATGGTAATTGGCCTTCTAACAGTAGTTACACCATTAGACAGAGCATTAAACAAGAAATTATTGGAGTTTGTAACAAAGGCAATACATTAGTTGGGGAGGACTTTAATCTTCATATAGACTGGACCAACCAAATTGACAAAGGTGATCTGGAAGATGAGTTTGGGGAATGCTTTGATGACTGTTTTCTGGAGTAGCATATTGTGAAACTAGGTGAAGCTATTTTAGATCTAGTATTGAGCAATTAGGCAAGGGTAATTTGTAACGAGGGATGCAGAATTATATCTGGAAATATTGAACTTTCAATAAAACGTGAGTTTTTTTAATGGACACAAAAGCCAAAGATGGTTGAGGATGTAAAGTCAATCATTGGCTGAATTCTTGGTGGGTGGTTCTCTGACAGACAATGGAACCACATAGACAAGATACTTTTAAAGCATCCAGAAACTAATTGTCATCTCTGGTGGAGACAATGGAATATAATGGGAGATAAGTATCATCTCATGAAGAGATATCCAATGCGTAACAGATTTGTGAATTTTACCTTCAAGGAATATACAAAGACTGTGATAAAAGCCAGCTGAAAAGCTGTCCCAGGGCATGCGCTTCTGTGTGTGTACATACCCATGTGTGTGTGTGTGCCCAGTCAAGAACTGTTTGTTTCTTATTTAAATCAGACTTAGTTATCACTTGGAAGCTATAGGAAGAATCCTTTATAGATTAATCTTGTTGTGGCCAGCGAGGAAATTGTTTAACGAAACGGAGTCAGTTCATCCCTCCTTACCTGGGGCATAACTACGTGAGGATATCACAGCCAGACAGTAAGAAATTGGAAGCTCTCAGCCAGATTAACAAATTTTGGGGATCATCACCTGGGGAGCTGTCATAACAAGTGTCATTGTGAAATATCAACTGGGAAATAGTGACTGGAATACAATTGAAATGCACATTGAGTTTGAAGCAAAATATTCCAATCTCAAACAAGTAACTTAAGCTTGTAGATAAAGTAAATATTGATCCCTCAGAAAGAGAGACAAGAGAAATTATCATGGGGATGCATCATTAAAATGGTTTAAGTCAATGTGGTTTTGCAAAAGGGAAATCCTGTTTGCCAAATTTGTTAGGGTTTTTGATGTACTTAATTGAGTAGATAAAAGGAAGGCAGTAGATGGATTTCCAAAAGGCATTCCATAAGGTGGCACACACAAGAGTAATATAGGTGCATGGATAGAACATAAGAACACAAGAAGTGGGTGCAGGAGTAGGCCATCTAGCCCTTCGAGCCTGCCCCGCCATTCAATAAGATCATGGCTGATCTGAAGTGGCTCAGTTCCACTTTCCCGCTTTCTCCCCAATGATAACAGACAGGAAGCAGTACACAGGGATAAATCAGGAATTTTCAACATAGTAGGTAGGCAGCGTTACACCAGGATCAGTAAGTACCTCATGGGGCCTCAGTTATTTACAATCTATATTCATAACTTAGACAAAGAGACAGAGAGTAATGCGACTAAGTTTGCTGATGCTACAGAGCTAACTGTGAATAGAAGCTGTGGGGAGGATACAAAGAGACTGCAAAGAGCTTAAGAACATAAGAAGTAGGACTAGGCCTTCTGGCTCCTCGAGCCTACTCCACCATTCAATAAGGTCATGACTAATCTGACTGTAGCCCTAACTACACTTCCCTGTCTGCCCCCAAAACCCTTGATTGCCTTTCAGTCACAGTGGCGGGATGGCATGGTGGCACAGTGGATAGCACTACTGCCTCACAACTCCAGGGACCCAGGTTCAATTCTGGGCTTGGGTGACTGTCTTTGTGGCATGTGCACATTCTCCCTTTGTCTACATGGGTTTCTTCTGAGTGCTCCATTTCCTCCCACAGTGCAAAAATGTGCAGGTTAGTTAGGGTGATTGACTATGCAACATTGACCCTTGATGTCAGGGGGATTAGCAGGGTAAATACATGGGGTTGCTGGAATAGGGTGAGGGTAGGATTGTTGTTGGTGCAGACCTGATGGGCTGAATGGTCTCCTTCTGCACTGTAGAGATTCTATGAAAAATCTGTTAACTCAACATTGAATATATTCAATAATCCAGCCTCCACTTCTCACAGAAGAGAACAGTGACAACACTCTGGGAGAAGAAGTATAAACAGATTAAATTAATAGGTATCAAGGTGGTAGATGGAGTATAATGAGGGGGAAGTTTGTGGCTATTCACTTCCTGCATAAAATTAGAAAAGCAGAATATTTTTAAAAAGGTGTGAAACTTGTAAAAATGAAAATTGCAGTGTATATCAGCATACCATGAGTTAATGTGAAATTTCTTTGTCTGATGATTCAGAGAGACTTAGGTGTACTCCTACAAGGAACACAAAACATTAGCATGCAGATACAGCAAGCAATTAGGAAAGCAAATAGCATGTTGCAAGGAAACTTGAGTACAAAAATAAAGAAGCCTTGCTACGATTGTACAGGGTTTTGGTGAGAACACATCTGGAATAGTGTGTGCAATTTTAGCCTCCATATTTAAGGAAAGATAAACTTGTCCTGGAGACAGTACAGTGAAGGTTCATGAATTGGTCCCTGTGTTGAAAGATTGTCCTATAATGAGACATTGTGTAAATTGGGTGTTTAGTCTCCGGAGTTTAAAAAAATGAGGGCTCATCTCACTGAAAAATTCAAGATGATGAAGGGAGTTGGTAGGCAGATACTTAAACTTTGGGTGCATCTTCCCTATGCCTCCATCCTGCTGCAACAAGGTCAGAGTATTAGGTAACCAGCTAAATCTCCGTTCACTGAAGTGGGATGGGAAAATGGTGATAAAATGTTTAGAATCATAGAATCATAGGAAAACTGCAGCACAAACAGGCCCTTCGGCCTACAAGTTGCACCGATCATATCTTTACCTACTAGGCTTACCTATAACCCTCAATCCTATTAAGTCCCATGTACTCATCCAGAAGTCTCTTAAAAGACCCTATCGAATTTGCCTCCACCACCACCGACGGCAGCCGATTCTACTCACCCACCACCCTCTGAGTGAAAAACTTACCCCTGACATCTCCTCTGTACCTACTCCCCAGCACCTTAAACCTGTGTCCTCTTGTGGCAGCCATTTCAGCCCTGGGAAAAAGTTTCTCCTGCCTGCAAAATCTAGAACAAGGAGACACAGTTTCAGGATGAGGAATTAATCATTTACAACAGAGTTGGGGAGAAATTACTTCATTCAAAGTGTTTGGAATCTCTATTTAGAGGGTTGTGGATGCAGCATCACTGAATATATTTAAGGCTGGGATGGAAGGATTTTTGGTCTCTCTGCCTTGTGGGATATGTGGAGCAGGCAGGAAAATGACCCAGGGTCGACCATGATTGTTTTGAGTGTTGGAGCAAGCTCCATCGGCCGTCTGGTTTTCTGCTGTTATTTCTTCTTTTCTTATGCCAGACTTTTTGAGTTATTTTCTATTCCTCTTCAAATGTTGTTGTGGGATCATCTTTTTATCTTGGCAGGCTTATAGGATGTCAGTTTGACATCTCATTTAGAAAATGGCATCCTCAACAATACAGTGTTCCTCAGTGCAAAATTAAATTGGTGGCTTTAATTATGAGTGACAGACAAAGATATTTCACATAAACTCATTGAATGCTGATGTATACTGCAATATCAAGGCCCTGAAACCTAAGAAGTCTTTAAGAAGGAAAATGATGTTGGGCAGATAATCAGATAATGCACTTAGCTTTTCCTCACAATGTATTTTCTCTGTAATTACCTACAGGCTATCTATGTTACTATCTATATATTAGCATACTTTTTTTCCCAAGCTGTTGACTAAATGTTACTATGCAGCTGTTCTATTCCTTGTGTATTATTGAAAATTGAATGGACCATTTACTTTGCTTATTCGATTAGAAGTCCACATTCTCTGAAAAGTGCTATAATAGATTAAAGCCAATGTCATTGACAATTAACTGAATCACAAGACTTCAATAGATCTAACAACTTGAACTTATAAGTACTTTGCTGATGCAATGCTTACATCTTTGGCCAAATGAAATGGACTAGAAATGTGTTAGTTCCCAGGTTAGCAATGAAGCTAACAGTGTGCTCATCAAGTAGGAGTTAAGAAGTCTGTCTGCTTTGTACTATCTGGGCATACTATAACAGGTCCAATTTCTACCCCAATGCATTCCCCATCAACTCCTTACATTCTAAGACTTAGAAAAATGCAGGATTAGAAATGACTATTCAGTTATTTTCTGGTCAGTTCCAAAAACTGATACCACTCAATTGTCCATTCCCTCAAATATTCCTCGAATTGTCCCTCAAGTTTTATATTGTATCAACTACTGCTTCCATGGACAGTCTGTTTCACCTGCTCAGGAACTTTTTCTGTTAGATCCAAGTGGTCTTTGCACTTTTCCTATTTTAAACCTGAAACATTTTTCTGATTCTTGAATGCTTGAAAAATCCTGAATATAATCTTACTGGGGTTCAGTTTAACTATTGCCATATGAATCTTAAATGTTTCAATATTTCTTTTTTGAGACATTTCTTCTTAAGAGGAAGTATAGGGCCTTATACCATCTCTACATCTCAAATATCTTAAAGTACATATCATTTTGATTACTCTTGTTAATCTGTGAGGCAGAAGGCAATAATAAATGACCTTTCATAGGAATTATATACAAATGTGATTGAAAAATCAACATTCATAGAATCCCCGCAGCGCAGAAAGAGGCCATTCGGCCCATCGAGTCTGAACTAATGTCTGGAGCAGCATCTTACCCAATGCCACCACCCCACCCCATCACTGAAACCCCATGCATTTACTATGGCTAATCCACCTAATCTGGACACCAAAGGGAATTTTAGAATGGCCAATCCACCTAATCTGCACATCTTGGGACTGTGAGAGGAAATCGGAGCACTCAGAGGAAACCCCCTCAGACATGGGGAGAATGTGTAAACTCCACTAAGACAGTCACCCAAGGCTGGAATTGAACCCGGGTCCCTGGTGCTGTGAGAATTGAGTGGATCACCATTTCTAGTAAGCAACATACAATCTATTAACATTAACCCAACTGATAAATTAACGCTTATTATTTCCTACAACTTAAAGGAAAAAAAATCATTATCTATGTTCTAAAAGCACTGCTTTGGACTGGAAAACTGGAAGCTTTATGACTGCTATCCTGGTTTGTAAAAGCATAATGTGTAGAGTGAAGGATATGAGCCAATATTTCTTACAGCTTAATGACTTACCTCACGAGAAATGTTCAACCCATGAAGGTCAAACCATTTTAGCTACTGCTCTGTAGTTTTGTATAATCTTTCTCACATAATTGACATAAGCAACATTTCAGTTTTCTAAACCATTAGCATGTGTGAATTTAAAGTAATGATATATTTGCCGGGTAACTGAATCAAACAGAGGCCCCTATATGTGTCCCCTCGGCACTGTCCCCAGGGGAAACTGCCAAAGGAACTCATATAAGGGCCCTGGAGTGGGGATGGGGAGGGGGCAAGGGGTGGGGGGGCGGTGTGGAGGGGCACTGTCTTCCATTGGGGATGGGGTTCCCTATCTGCATGTGGAGTTAGGGGGCTGTTCCTCTTGCCGTAGCAGGGCGGGGGGGGGGGGGGGGGTGCGGGCTGGGTGGGGGTCTCCCAATATTGATGGATTGGGGGGCTGGATTCTGATATCTGTGGGGGATCGGAAGATTTCAATGTCTGGTGGGGAGGGCCTTAAATTTAACTTTGAGACTGAAACTCCTTTTTTAAAGGGCGCCCTGGTCTCAGATTCCTATGTTGCCAGTGTGTTTAGGCCCTGCCCCTCCAGCTGGCTGAACTTGCACAGGGTTGGCTGTTTAATCAGGCAAGAAAAGGCCTCTGTGAAGCCAACGAGTTTCTCACCTGTTCCAATACACTGTGCTTTTAGCCAGGAAATGCTAACTTAAATTTTCCTCAAGTTTTCCAACATAAATTAATTTACCTGTATTATCACTTTCACTGGACACTGGAAGTACTTGCTGAAAACGGATTTTTCTATTAAATAGGGCATCATGACAGACTGGTATCATACATCACATTTTCTATCATAACCACGGTAACAACACTGGGCATAAGGAATGCCTACAACTGTTCACTGATCCTGGGGCTGCTGAAGGCCTATTTAAAGTTAAAAGGTTGCCATGGGGATTGCACTTTATGTTGGAGTAATTCAGTTGCATTTCCTTAATAACGCTTTGCCTCGGGGTTGCCAAATCCAATATGCTTCTCCCTGGTTTGAAGGAGGACAGTTCTTTCTGATACTAATGTGCTAGAGTGATACAGCCGCAGAAATACTTTGCCTTCTGCCCCCCCGCGGGCCCCTGGTGTAAATGCAAACACTGCTGCCATCCCCCTAAAATATAGAAATTGAGACTGACTCGGAAACACTCCACAGGGTTAGAGAGGTGGCACAGAGGCACAGAGGTTAGCACTGCTGCCTCACAGCACCAAGGGCCTGGGTTCAATTCCCAGCTTGGGTCACTGTCTGCGTGGAGTTTGCACATTCTCCCATGCCTGTGCGGGTTTGCTCCGGGTGCTCAGGCTTCCTCTCACAGTCTGAGAGATATGCGGGTCATTGGCCATGCTAAATTCTCCCTCAGTGTACCTGCACAGGTGCCAGAGTGTGGCGACCAGGGGATTTTCACAGTAACTTCATTGCAGTGTTAACGTAAGCCTACCTGTGACTAATAAACTTAAAAAGAGGCTGCCATATTACATTGGTGCCATTGGCACAAAGGAGGTCAGTGTGTCTTTTGGTGTAAGGCAAGCTATAGAGGGGGAGAATAAATGCAAAATGGGATTAGAAGAAAGCTTTAAAGAAAAATAACAAGGACTCTGTGTATGCACCTCAGAAATCTATTTTGGGGGATCTGTTACCGGTAGGCGAGCAGTCTAGGCAGATTTGCTTCCCTGGTGGTCTGTTGGGTTTTTTTGTGAAAATTCAGCAGTTTTTATACTAATTTTCCTCGTGCTACCCAAAATTTGCTGATTATTTGACTCTGTCCACAACAAATTCTGTACAACAACTATGCTGGTTAGGTGCATTAGGCACCGGATTGTGACGACTAAAAGGATTTCACAATAACTTCATTGCAATGTTAATGTAAGCCTTACTTGTAACTAATAAATTAATTTTTTTAAAAAGTTGCAAATTTTCACCCGCTTTGCATGATGACTTGAATAGTCGATAAAGGATAAGAATAATTGGGTCAAAGAATTTTGTTCAGACCAGGAACTTTTAACTTGAAAAATGAACGGACTTTTATGAAAACAAAACATAACTCTAATCTTTAATGAAAGGTTTTATGAATTAAATAACATATACATATATGTACAAATCAGTGGAGATTACTTTGCATCAAAGTATCCAAGAGGAATTGGCCTTCTGGCTCACTCAGTTATAGTGGTAATTTGTGTACCTTTTATCAATACAATTGGACAATGGTTATGTATCCTTTGATACAACCAGAAAAGTGCTGTTGGCCATCTGCAGATGTTTGATCTGAATGTCTGCGTGTATTTGCTCTCAGTATAAGTTTTGGGATCTGCCCTCAGGGAAACTACATCAGAATATCTGGGTTCAGGGGTAGGTTCTTTACTTGGCGCCAACCTGGTCTGTGCCTGCTGGAATGGATGTTGCTGTGCTGGGCAGATGTAGCATCCTCATGCTGAGGCAAGCTGGGAAAAAGTTATCATCCCTTTGTAAAGGGAACGAATTTCTGACAACAAACACAGAATTTCATCAAGGTTGTAGGTCAGGGACCAGCTATCATGACCCAACTTACACTCCTCCTATAATACCAGCTATCCAATATCACCAAGATCAGGGCCAAGGGCATCCTTAACCTGATTGTTTCTTCCCTGGTTATGCTCCCTCAATGTCAAGAGATATTGTGAGCTTAGGGAAAAAGAAGGAGGCATACATAAATTTCAGGAAATTGAAAATGGAGAAGGTTCTTAAGGAATAGAAAGATAGCAGGAAGGAGCTTAAACAGAGAATTAAGGGGGCAAAAAGAGAAAAGAATAGGCTTATAAGTGATAGGCAGCATGGTTTTGTGAAGGAGAAGTCGTGTCTCACAATCTTGATTGAGTTCTTTGAGGAAGTGACAAGAAAAATTGTCCAGTGCAGGGCAGTAGATGTTGTATACATGGTCTTTAGTAAAGCCTGCGATAATGTTCTTCATGGCAGGCTGATATAGAAGGTGAAGTCATCTGGAATTCCAGGTGAATTGGTAAGGTGGGTACAAAGCAGAGAGTAGCAGTGGAAGGGTACTTTTCTAACTGGAGGTCCGTGACAAGTGGTGCTCCACAAGGGTTCCTGCTGGGGCGTTTGTTGTCTGTAATATATAGAAATGATTTGGAGGAAAATGTAGGTGGTCTGATTAGTAAGTTTGCAGATGATACAAAATTTGGGGGAGTAGCGGATAGTGAGGACAATTGTCAGAGGATACAGCAGGATATAAATCAGTTAGAGAGCTGGTCCGAAGATGGCAGATGGAATTTAACCTGGACAAATGTGAAGTGATGCAATTTGGAAGGTCTACTGTAGAGGGAAAGTATACAATAAATGGTAGAGCACTTGGAAATATTAACAGACAAAGGGATATAAGCATGCAGATCCACAGTTGCCTGAAGGTAGCAACTCAGGTGGACAAGGTGGTCAAGAAGGCATATGGCATGCTGGCCTTCATCAGTCAGAGTGTTGAGTATAGAAATTGGAAAAATCATGTTGCAGCTGTATAAGGTCCGCATTGGAGTATTGTGTAAAGTTCCAGTCGCCTCACTACTGGAAGGATGTGATGCATTAGAGAGGGTGCAGAAGAGATTTACCAGGACGTTGCTTGGTTTGAAGGATATGGACTATGAAGAAAGGTTGAACAAACTTGGATTATTTTCATTGGAGCATCAGAGATTGAGATGTTTACAAGATTATGGTAGGCTTGGATAGAGTGGATAGTCAGAGTTTTTTTCCCAGGATCAAAGGGTTAATTAGTTGGGGGCATAAATTGAAAGTGAGAGGGCGAAAGTTTAAAAGAGATGTAAGGGGCAAGCTTTTCATACAGAGGATAGTGAATTCCTGGAACGTACTGCTGGAAGAGGTGGTGGAAGCAGATTCTATAACATTCAAGAGGCATCTGGATGGACACATAAATAGGCAGGGAATAGAGGGATATAGACCACATAGAGGCAAGAAAATATTAGAGTAGAGAAGCACATATGTCGGCACAGACTTGATGGGCCAAAGGGCCCGTTCCTGTGCTGTACTGTTCTTTGTCAATAGCATATTTGATGCAGACAGTGGTTTCATCCCAAACAGGTTCTCCACCTCCTCTTCAGAAACTCAAGGTGAGCTTCTCTTGACCCTATTTTCAAAGAAAGTAGGGACTGGCAACCACCGTCAACTCTCCCCCAGCCACCATTAATAGCTTCCGCCCCTTGGGCCGCACCATTATCTCCCCAACCCTGGTCACTGCTGCTTTCCTTTACCACTAAGCTCCCAACCACTATTACTTCTATTGGCCTTGGAGGGAGTGCAGAGGAGGTTCACTAGGCTGATACCGGAGATGAGGGGGTTGGACTATGAAGAGAGACTGAATAGACTGGGTCTGTACTCGTTGGAGTTTAGAAGGATGAGGGGGGATCTTATAGAGACATATAAGATACTGAAGGGGATGGATAGGGTAGAGGTAGAGAGATTCTTCCCGCTTAGAAAGGATAGCAGGACTAGAGGGCACAGCCTCAAGATAAGGGGGGGGGGGCAGTTTGGATCAGAGTTGACGAGGAACTTCTTCACTCAAAGGGTGGTGAATCTCTGGAATTCTCTGCCCGTTGAAGTGGTGGAGGCTACCTTGCTAAATATATTTAAGTCACTGGTAGATAGGTTTTTGATAGGGGAATTAAGGGTTATGGGGAAAAAGCGGGAAAGTGAAGCTGATCCACTTCAGATCAGCCATGATCTTATTGAATGGCAGGGCAGGCTCGAAGGGCTAGATGGCCGACTCCTGCTCCTATTTCTTATGTTCTTATGACCCCATTTTCAAAGGAAGTAGGTACTGGCAACCATTGCCAACTCTCCCCCAGCCACCACTAATAGCTTCCGCCCCATGGGCCGCACCACTATCTCCCCAACTCTGGTCACTACTGCTTTCCTTTACCACTAAGCTCCCAATCACTATTACCTCCCTCCCTCAACTTGAACATGATTGCCTCCGATAGGCCACGCTTACCAGAATTCTCACAGTTACTGCCCCCATGGCTGATTGGATCCAAAGAAGAAGTTGCTCTCTTTCACAAAATTTTACCCTGAGATCATGGCTAAATGCAAACAACTTATCAGAACTGAAAAACGCTAACATTTTCTACGTATGTATGGAGCATTTTAAACACTTCAGCAAAGTATAAATACGCTCTGATCGTCTTCATTCATTTCACAAGTTCGAGCATGTTTTAGTGTCTGTATTGTGTTAACGAGAGTCTGAAACGACTGAAATCAAATCCTCTGCAGACCAATGCACTTAAGGTTAGGGATAGAAAAGGGACTCTGTTGTTACTCGCCTGAACAAGACAAACCCACAGCTGTATTTATACAGCAAATCTGTGCACAAAGCGTGTGTAATGAAAGGCAGAACAGCAGAGCTGTTTTCAGCAACGGCCAGCAGTCACACGGCGATTGAATTTCAGCGCTGACGTGAGAAAATATTTCCTCTCCCTCCTGGCATTTCTACGGGAAGAGAGATCTCTATTAACCAAGGCTTAGGAGACACTGCTAAATAGATTGCAATTATGTGGGTGATCAACTAGCTATTCAGACTGCCCCGATCAAGCTTTTTGGATGTGATTGCCAGGACCTGACCTCTCAACTTCACCCATAAATAAAATCTCTGCTGTCTTAGAAAACGAGACCCACACGAAAGTTTCAAGTTTATTTATTAGTATCACAAGTGAGGTTACATTAACACTGTGATGAAGTTACTGTGTAAATCCCCTAGTTGCCACAGTCCGGCGCCTGTTCAGGTACACTGAGAGAGCTTTAAGCATGGCCAATGCAGTTGAAATTGATGCTTGATAGGGTTAGTAACATGGTCAAAAATAGAGACAGTGATTCAGTGAAGTACAAGTAGAAGCAATCATAATAAGCTCAAATTCTATTTTCAATGGTTTGGGTTATCTAGTGATTTGTGACACTGGATATATGCCAAACACCAGACTGATTTATCTTACTAGTTGTATCTTACTGTATGTCTTTCACTTCCTCTCGTAAAAAATTAGCTACACCATGTAATGTAGAATAAGGGTGGCACAGTGGCAGAGTGGTTAGTACTGCTGCCTCACAGTGCCAGGGACCTGGGCTCAATTCCAGCCCTGGGTGAGTTTGCATGTTTTCCCTGTGTCTGTGTGGGTTTCCTCCAGGTGCTCAGGTTTCCTCCCACAGTCCAAAGACGTGCAGGTTAGATAGATTGGCCATGATCAATTGCCCCTTAGTGTCGGGGCAATTAGCAGGGTAAATACATGGGGTTACGTGGATAGGGCCTAGGTGGGATTGTTGTTGGTACAGACTCGATAGGGCGAATGGCTTCCTCCTGCACTGTAGAGATTCTATGAAAATACATGGTGTAACTGGTGTGGCTGTTGAAGGCTCCAAGCTCTGATTGCTACAGATGTACATTCAGAGGTGAATAGCAAGCTAATTGCTCTTAAGTTGATTTGAGTGACAATTATCGGATGATATCTGTCGCCGAAGAGATTTCTCCTGAAATTGTGGTTTACATTTAAACCATCTTAAGGGTTAGAACAAGCCATCAGAAAATGACCATGTTCTTATCCATTTGTAAGATTCTAAATATAGTTTAAAGTTTATTTATTAGTGTTACATTAACATTGCAATGGAGTTACTGCGAAGATCCCTGAGTCGCCACACTCAGGTGCCTGTTCGGGTACACTGAAGGAGAATTTAACATGGCAGTACACATAATCAGCACATCATTTGGAGTGTGGGAGGAAACTGGAGCACCCAGAGGAAACACACGCCGGCACGAGGAGGACGTGCAGGCTTCAAATCACCCAAGCTGGGAATTAGTGTAATATAGATATTTATGTGTGTGTCAAAATGTGACATCTGAAGTATGACTGATCCATATTTGAACTTTTATAACCTTCTATGCCAGTGTTTATACACAACCTGTATGGTCTGGAATACAGTTGTGTTGTTTGGCTCATAATTGGCCCTCAATTTAAATAATAGTTGCACACTTCTTGTGCCCATTGATTTTATTTTCTGATCACAATTTTTGAGTAGTTTTTTATTTCCATCATAAGAACATAAGAAATAGTAGCAGGAGTAGGCCATCTAGCCCTTTGAGCCTGCCCCGCCATTCAATAAGATCATGGCTGATCTGTCGTGGCTCAGTTCCACCTTCCCACCCTCTCCCCATAACCCTTAATCCCCTTGCCTATCAAAAATCTATCAACCCGTGTCTTAAATATATTTAACGAGGCAGCCTCCACCACTTCAACAGGCAGAGAATTCCAGAGATTCACCACCCTTTGAGTGAAGAAGTTCCTCCTCAACTCCGTTCTAAACTGCCCCCCCCTTTATCTTGAGGCTGTGCCCTCCAGTCCTACTGTCCTTTCTGAGCGGGAAGAGCCTCTCCACCTCTATCCATCCCATTCATCATCTTATATGTCTCAATGAGATCTCCCCTCATTCTTCTAAACACTAACGAGTACAAGCCTAGTTTATTCAGCCTCTCCTCGTAGTTCAACCCCCTCAACTCCGGTATCAGCCTAGTAAACCTCCTGTGCACTCCCTCCAAGGCCAAAATATCCTTGCGTAAGTACGGCGACCAAAACTGCACACGGTACTCCAGCTGCAGCCTCACCAGTGCCCTGTACAGTTGCAGCAAGACCTCCCTACTTTTATATTCAATCCCCCTCGCTATGAATCATAACTGAATGTTAATTAGAGTACCATCCTCTGCAAGGGGGAGGCAGTGGCAGTGGCATAGTGGTATTGTCATTGGACTAGTAGTCTAGACATCCAAGGTAATGCCCTGGGGATCTGGGTTCAAATCCCATCATGGCAGACGGTCAAATTTGAATTCAACAAAAATACGGAATTAAAAGTCTAATAATGACCATGAAATCATTGTTGATTATCATAAAAACCCATCTGCTAAGATAATGTCATGAAGTGGAGATGCTGGTGTTGGACTGGGTTGGGCACAATAAGAAGTCTCTCAACACCAGGTTTATTTGGAATCATGAGCTTTCGGAGTGCTGCTCCTTCATCAGGTGAGTTTGTCAGAAGGAGCAGCACTCCGAAAGCTAGTGATTCCAAATAACCCTGTTTGATTTTAACCTGGTGTTGTGAGACTTCTTACTAAAATAATGTCCTTTAGGGACACCAAGCCAATGACACCCACATCTCATGAATGAATGAAAAATACTTGTATATCTAAACTGGGCATCACACACATTTTATAATATTTAGCCTTGTATGGTTCGCACAATTAAGTACTATTGGATCTTTCCAACATTTTGTCCTGGATTTCGTGGTCAGCAGTCAAGTGTCAACCCTTCCACTAACCTCAACATAAGCTGCCCCAAAATTTAGTGGTCTCTAAGGCAAAAATTATCCTCTTCTCAACAGTTAATTTGAGCCTAGCATCAAGAGGATTTCCAGTAGCAATGATGTCATCAAGCAGGGTAAGCAACCAAACACACTGAAGCATTCTCACAAACAGCAAAAGAGGAAGTAAAATGCTCCAAATTTTTGACTTCTAAATAAAATTTCAGTGAGTTAAATAATTGTTTGGGCCATGTATATGGGATTAAAGTAGAAACAGAAATATCATAAACATGAAAAATGCTGAGGAAAATTGATATTCCACAAATATAAAATAAGTTTTTCAGGGACAATGAAGTTATTCAGGAGTAATTATGAACTTAGTACACTGGTAAATCCAAGTACACCACATTCAATAAAATGTAACTTTTTCATGGGTTTTTACAGCGACACATATGGCATAAAAGGGCAAACTTTCATTAGTTCACTTTCTACTTGATTGCAGTCAAGATAAACAGGTATACACTTCATCAATGCACTCTTTGGAAAAAAACAAAGAACAAAAGAACAGTACAACACATGAATTGGCCCTTCTGTCCATTAAATTTGTGCTGACACAATATGCCTTTCTAAACTTAAAGACCTTCTGTCCTTACAAGGTCCCCATCCCTCTATTACCTGCTTATTCATGTATCTGTCAAGGTGCCTCCTAAACATTGCTATTTGGTTCTGCTTCAACCACCTCTTCCGGCAACACATTCCAGGCACTTACCAACCTCTGTGTAAAAAATTTGCCTCTCACATCTCCTTTAAACTTTCCCCCTTTTACCATAAACCTATGTCTCCTAGTAATTGACATTGCTACCCTGGGAAAATGTAGAATCTCTGAGAGGAACTTCTGGATTTTTGTATTTAATTGTGTGTGTGGATTCAAAATGTTTCTGTAATTTCCAGAACTAACAGTTTTTTCATCATTACTGCTGTCTAAATCCATAACTTTATTTTTCTAGCTTATTTCTTGCCTGGAGTGTGCTAAGTGTGATTGGAGGTTACATACACACACACACACACACACATACATATGCACCCAATAACAGTGCTCCAATTAAGTTGAGGATATATTGGTTTATAACAATAGGGGTGTTATCAACAATGTGATGGAGTAAATGTTGCAAGAAGTAATTGGGACATTAACAGGAAGTGCATGCTATATGCAAGAACATAGAATCCCTACAGCTCAGAAGGACACCATTTGGCCCGTTGAATCTGCACCTACAACAATCCCACCCAGCTCCTATCCCTGTAACCCCACGCATTTACCCTGCTAGTCCCCCGACACTAAGGAGTGATTTAGCATGGCCAATTAATCTAACCTGTACATCTTTGGAATGTGTGAGGAAACCAGAGCACCCAGACAAAACCCACGCCGACATGGGGAGAATGTGCAAACTTCACACAGACAGCACCCAAGCTTGGAATCAAACCCGGCCCCTGGCACTATGAGACTATGAGAGTGCGCCTTCAATGTATTTTAATGTATTAATGTAGATCCAGGCTTTTGTAGAACCGCATTAAAGCAAATTTCTTGCTGTCAACTTTCCACTATTACTTCCAAACCCACGTTTACAATGGAAACCGCAAATTTCAATTGATCATACTTAAATTTCACCTTTAAATCGGTGACGATGTGACAATTGAAACGGATGTAGGGTATAAAATTATTTTGTATTTTACCCAAATAGGAATTATTCTTGCTAGCTAGGTTGGTCTGTGTTTAATTGCACGAAAAGGACTTCAGAGAAAAAAAAATTAGCAGCACTGACTGAGGATGACGTGGAAAAAAATCTGTAAATGTAAAACAGAACATCAGTTATCGGAAAGGGCAGCTCTGGTATCAGGTTGAACTCGGAACAAGCAGACAACCTCGATATTTGCAGTAATCTTTAGCCGCTGATTATACAACAGAAGTTCTGAATACAATGCATCAGGAGGAACAGGATTAGTATAACAAACTTTGTGTTACCCAGAGTTTTTTTTCCCTCTACAGATGTTTAAATGTGATGTTTTATTATTTTTTTCCTTCTTTGACCAAGCGTCTTGCCTTCTTGTCTCGCGTCTGATCATTTTCTGGAGTGGATTGAGTTTTACCGTGGCTTGGTACACTGGTCAAACACATTACAGTGATTTTAAACGTCAAACTGCTCTTAAACTGCGGATCACGTCGGAGCGCAGACGGCCAGTCGCCGGCGCTAAAGAAAATCCCCCAGCAACAGGCGCCTGTTTAACAGCAGCCCAAGTTTGCCGGCGGCTGCTAGACCTTCCCACGCCGCTCTGTGTCGCACGTGTTGGGCACACAGCCTCGCTGGCTGGCGCCTCCTGAGTCTCATGTTTCTCCCCATCAGTGTCAGCGAGGCTGACCTCTGTGAACCCTCCATCTCTCCTCTGCCGCAGCCGAATTTCAAATCTCTGAACAAGTTAACTTGTGAGACATGAGTTCAGGCATAAAATTACTATCCCGTTGGCAATAGCGTTGAATATCTTTCTGACTCCTTCACCCAGTATCCTGTTAGAGACACCTATAAATTTGATTTGCTTTATTATTGTGTTGGGATACAGTGAAAAGTAGTGTTTTTATACAGACAAAACATATCATTCATAGATTACATAGGGGAGGATAGGAGAGGGTGCAGAATATTGTCACAGAATCCTATTGTGTTGTAGTCATTTTTTAAATTTTGATTTATTAGTCACAAGTAGGCTTACATTAACAAAGAGCAAAGAAAATTACAGCACAGGAACAGGTCCTTCGGCCCTCCAAGCCTGCACCAACCATGCTGCTTGACTTAACTAAAACCCCCTACCCTTCGAGGGACCATATCCCTCTATTCCCAGCCTATTCACGTATTTGTCAAGACGTCTCTTAAAAGTAACTACCGTATCCACTTCCACTACCTCCCCCAGCAACAATTCCAGGCACCCACTACTCTCTGGGTAAAAAATCCTACCACTCACATTGTCAGCCACTTCAGGTCTTGAACAGCAGGTTAGGTGTAAGGATTCGCATTTTAATCAGTAATCTCTAAACTGTCTGTGCTTTATATGCTCTGTCTGAGGCCAGAACTCTCCATTCACCTGACGAAGAGGCTGTCCCCTCGAAAGCTTGTGAGAATATTATCAAATAAATAGGTTGGACTAAAACCTGGTGTTGTCAGACTTTTTACTGTAAAAAATCTGCCTCATGTACCTCTTTAAACCTTGCCCCTAGCACCTTAAATCTGTGCCCCCTAGTAATTGCCTCTTCCACCCTGGGAAAAAGCTTCTGACTATCCACTCTGTCCATGCCTCTCATAATCTTGTAGACTTCTATCAGGTCACCCCTCAACCTCCGTTGTCCCAGTGAGAACAAACCAAATTTCTCCAATCTCTCTTCATAGCTAATGCTAAGGCAACATCCTAGTAAATCTTTTCTGGATCCTCTCCAAAGCCTCCACATCCTTCTGGTAGTGTGGCAACCTGAATTGAACACTATATTCCAAGTGCGGCCTAACTAAGGTTCTATGAAGGTTCTATAACATGACTTGCCAATTTTTAAACTCAATGCCCCGGACACTGCAGTGAAAATCTCCTAGTTGCCATACTCTGGCATCTGCTTGGGTACAAGGAGGGAGAATTCAGCATGGCCAATGCACCTAGCCAGTGCATCTTTCAGTCCTATCCAGGGCGTAAAGAAAGATCAGCTTAATATATTGTAAGTCCATTCAAATGTCTGATGGCAGCAGACATTTGGTTGATACCTGACCTCAGACTTTATATAACCGAATATAAGGTTATTTTCCAAGATAGCAAATTTTAAAAATGGCCATGCAGTGGTATGACATTGACAACATTCATTTCTGGGAGTTTTTAAAGTGGATTATTTCTGATAATGAAAGCATTAACAGTATACGTGTAGATATTATGGAGATACCCAGGCCCTGCCTCAATCTTGCTGGATGGGATTTTCCAGCCGCACTCACCCCTAAACTGGAAGCACCCACCTGAGGTCAACGGACCTTTCCATGGTCCACTCCTCGCCCACTATGATTCCTGTGGCACGTGGAATGGGATAATTCACCCCGCTGCCTTTTTCGCTGATCCAAAATGAGTTTCTCGTTGACACACACTATGTTTTTTAGTTCAGCTGAACTGAGTGGCGGCCAAACAATGGCACACTCCACACTAATGGAATAGTGTTGCACAAGTTTTGTTTTTGCACTGGTGCTGTACAAGTTTCCCCCCACCATCCCCCACCCCCCACTCCACCCCAGGAACTTTCAAAACAATTTTGCTTTTTAGCAGAGCACTTGCTGTCTCAATAATGCTCACCCAGTATTAAAAATGACCAGATATTAGTGGTTTGTTTCCATTTTCGCTGCTCAGAAGGTGACGTAGTGTGAGTAAGATGATCTGATCTGTCAGTCCATATTTCTCAAATTGGTAACTACCTGAAGTTTATTTAATAGTCACAAGTAAGACTTACATTGCAATTAACACTGCAATGAAATTATTGTGAAATTCCTCTAATCACCACACTCTGGCACTTGTTCGGATCAATGCACCTAACCAGACTGTGGGAGGAAAGTGAAGCACCCGGAGGAAACCCATGCAGACATGGGGAGAATGTGCAGACTCCACACAGACGGTGACCCAAGCCAGGAATTGAACCTGGGTCCGTGGCGCTGTGAGGCAGCAGTGCTAACCACTGTGCCACCTTGTCACCTCAAGCCTGCAATGTGACAAGGCCATTAAGTTGTCACCGTGTTCACTAAAAGTGGGTTTGAAAACCTTTCTGGTGTACAGGCTCTCCCTAACAGCACTGTGAGCACAGGGACTGCAGCGATTCAAGAAGTCAGGTCACCACCACCTTCTGAAACTCAAGGGCAATTCGTACTTGCTGATAAATGCTGATCTTGGCACAGATATCCTCAAGTCACAAAAGCAACATTTCCTCTGCATTGCAGGTGACGGGATTCCAAATATGTTTGTGACAGTTATGTCACGATCAGATCGAATATATTTCAAATGTTACAAAAGCAGATCTGATTACTTTCTCTAGCTGCCAGTTTGGAAACTCCTTTACAGTTCTCTTTGGCTATTTGTGACTGTTCCAGAGTTGATGCCGGTACAAAAACTTCCCAGAGGAATGTCTGTCTCCCATTTATAATCATTGGTCCAAGCCAAAAGAACTCTCAAGTTGCTGCCCGACAGAACCTGTACTTTCAGCATAAAACTGATACTGACAAAGACAAACCTGAAACCTTGTCGGAGTCAGATGACTTGGCTGCTGACTGTAAACCACCACAGATACCACAGAAAGTAGTTGAGGCCAAAATGTTGTCTGACTTCAAGAAAATATTAGGTATAGCTCTACGGACTAAAGGGATCAAGGGATATGGGAGGAAAGGGAGAAATCAGAATATTGAAGTTGATGATCAGCCACGATCAAAGTGAATGGTGGAGCAGGTTCGAAGGGCTGAATGGCCTTCTCCTATTTCTAGTTTCTATGTTTTTTGTGAATGCACTTGACTAAACACCATAAATACATAAGCATTTTTATAAGTCTCTATGTGATTTGATTATACTGTTTACATTAGAATACTATATGCACAGAGGCAAGGAAACTGGTGCCATATAAATGCAAATAGTTTTTAGGGTGTAACTTGTAATAGTGGCAGCCAGACGATGGCACACTCCACATTAAGGGAATATTTTCACAAGTTTTGTGTTTGCACTGGTGCTGTATAAAGTACCACCCCCAAACTCCACCACCCCCACGAACTTTCAAAACAATTTTGCTTTTTAGCAGAGCACTTGCTGTCTCAATAATTCACTCTCAGTATTAAAAACAGCCAGATGTGAGTGGTTTGTTTCCATTTTCACTGCCCAGAAGGTGATATAGGGGAGCAAGATGATCTCATCTGTCAGTCCATGTTGCTCAAAAGCAGATAACTACCTAAAGTTTATTTATTAGTCACAAGTAAGACTTAGACTGCAATTGACACTGCAAGGAAGTTACTGTGGAATTACCCGAGTCGCCACACTCCAGCGCCTGTTTGGGTCAATGCACCTAAGCAGCATGTCTTTCAGACTGTGGGAGGAAACTGGAGCACCTGGAAAAAACCCACGCAGACATAGGGAGAACGTGCAAACTCCACACAGACAGTGACCAGGTTTGATGTGGTTTTTGAGATTGTTAGCTGCTATTTCCATTCCAGTGAATAATCTGCATTTTCTTTAACTCATTTATAGGATGTGGGTGTCACTGGCTAGGCTAAAATTTATTGCCCCTCCCCAATCATCCTTTTGAAATATTACATCAAGACTCTACAAAGATAAGGACAATTCTAAATAAGATTTTAAAAATATTTCATCCTTGAATTGGTTTGGGCTGTTGGTTCCTGTTGAGTGTCAGGTTTCTGCAACAGGTGTGAAGAAGACACGTACTGTGTCTCTGAGATTACTTCTTGGTTTGGTGTTTCACACATTGCTGATCTCTCTACATGTACAGCAATATACACATTTACAGTAGTGTCCACCCGATCATCAAAAAGTCTATTCTATTCTATGGAGGGAGACACCAGAGCTCATCAAGTTATTAAATATCTCGACTGGGCTCCCCTCAATGGTAAAATCAGTGTGTGTCTGATCATAAAGGGTCCAAGTGGGATTCTGTCTTAAAGTGGCTGACCGCAGCCAGAGTGCAAGCACAGTTTGAGTTTGAGAGAGGGGGCAGTTCTACAACCCATCGCGCCGATTCCGTGCAGACAGTGGATCCCCAGTTTGATACACTGATAGTTAAATACATCCATAGTTTAATACAGTGCATCAGCAGAGGGAAGTCCAGTTCGGCCAACCAGCCCTGAGTGGAACAAAACCCGGGCCCGGGCGAGCTGTCAATCAAAGCGGTCTCAGGGGAGTTTGAGAGCTGCTGTCGAGCTGACAAACTGATACCGTGGGAAAGCTGCCCGGAGTTCGAACCAATACGTCTCTCAAAGTAGAAGGGCTTTGTACAAGAAGGCGAGCTGCGAAAAGCATGAAGAGATCTTTGGAATTCAGCTCCTCCGACAGTGAACTGGACACTGAGGAACATAGGTGAATTAAACCTTCATTTCCTGAATTACAATCTAGATTATTAAAATGTCACCATAGCTAGTGACAGATATGGATTAAACTGGCTGCTTTACTGAACAATCGGCCTGACACTATTTAATCTTATTTTAAACAGGAGTATGAAAGAATCTGTGTCACCATCGACTTGTTCCCAGAGCCAGGCAAGAAAGAAAAGACGAGGAGTACGTTTACCTCTTTCCTGCAACTCGCGCTTTACGCTTTCTGGCCACATTCTCCAGAGCATTTGGAAAATTGACTGAAGTTGACCTTTTCTAATTGCAGATCGTTGAGAAGCGTCGCAGAGATCGGATTAATAACAGTTTGTCGGAACTTCGCCGACTGGTACCCAGTGCCTGCGAGAAACAAGTAGGAGGAATCAAACTTCCTATATAAGATTTATACACCGATAGTTTAATACACTGATCGTTAAGTACACCGATAGTTTAATACACTGATAGTTTAATACAGGATACGCTGATTGTTTAATACAATGATAGTTTAATACAGGATACAATGCTAGTTTAATACATTGAATTAAACACAGGATACGCTGAAAGTTAAATACACCGATAGTTTAATACACTGATAGTTTAGTACACTGACATTTTAATTCACTGCTAATTTAATACAGGATACACTAATAGTTTAATACCCTAGTAGTTTACTTGATAGTTTAATACAGGAATGCAGTGATAGATTAATACACTGATAGTTTGATATATTGATAGTTAAATACACTTCCAGTTTAATACAGGATACATCATAGTTTAGTACAGTAGTAGTTTCCTACACTGATAGTTTAATACCGGATTCACTGGTAGTGTAATACACTAGTAGTTTAATACATTAATAGTTTAATACAGGATACACTGATAGTTTAATACACTGCTAGTTTAATACATTAGTAGTTTAATACACTAATAGTTCAATACAGAGTACACTGATAGTTTAATACACTGATAGTTTAATACAGGATATGCTGATTGTTTAATACAATGATAGTTTAATACAGGATACAATGCTAGATTAATACACAATTAAATATAGGCTATACTGATAGTTAAAAACACTAGTAGTTTGATACACTAATAGTTCAATACAGAGTACACTGATAGTTTAATACACTGATAGTTTTATACTGGATACACTGCTAGTTTAATACTCTAGTAGTTTAATACACTGATAGTTTAATACTGGATACACTGCTAGTTTAATACACTAGTAGTTTAATACACTATAGTTCAATACAAGATACACTGATAGTTTAATACACTGACAGTTTAGTACACTGCTAGTTAATACAGAATACGCTGATAGTTTAATACGCTGATAGTTTAATACAGGATACACTGATAGTTTAATACAGGATACACTGATAGTTTAATATACTAGTACTAATACAGGATACACTGATGGTTTAATACACCACTCGTTAATACAGGATACACTAATTGTTTAATGCACTGATAGTTTAATACAGGATACACTGCTAGTTTACTACGTTGATAGTTAATACACTGATAGTTTAATACACTGAAATTTTAATACACCATAGTTTAATAGACTGATAGTTTAATACGGGATACACGGATAGTTTAATATACTAGTTGTTTAACACACTGATAGTTTAATGCAAGACACATTGCTAGTTTAATACATTGATAATTTAATACACTGACAGTTTAATATACTGATAGTTTAATATACTGATAGCTTAATACAGGACACACTGCTAGTTTAATACATTGATAGTTAATACACTGATAGTTCAATACAGGATTCACTGATAGTTTAATACACCACTAGTTAATACAGGACACACTAATCATTTAATACACTGATAGTTTAATACATCAATAGTTTAATATACTGATAGTTTAACACAGGATACACTAATAGGTTAATACACTAGTTGTTTAATACACTAACAGTTAAATATAGGATACACTGATAATTTAATACACTAACAGTTAAATACAGGATACACTGATAAGTTAATACACTGATAGTTTAATACTGATAATTTAATACACTGCTAATTTAATTTAACACAGGATACACTGATAGTTTAATACAGGATACGTGATAATTTAATACACTGATAGTTTAATACACTGATAGTTTAATACACTGATTAAACTATTAGTGTATTAAACTATCCGTGTATTAAACTAGCAGTGTATCCTGTATTAAACTGTCAGTATGTTAAACTATCAAAGCATTAAACTCAGTTGAGGGATGGACATTGCATGAGGCCCCCTCCATCCAACTGGAGGACTCTACTCTCTGACATTCCCTGTAACTCCTGAGCTCCTTTCTCAACATTCACCAACGATAGAGATATCTCAATGGCTAGCCTTCTTTAGATCCAAATTGCATTCTAACAGTAATTATCACCTCGTTAATTCCGGAGACCAGTCTATCTCACAACACGTCATTCAGGGATGGCCCAAGTTCACACTGCTCTGCCAATGTTTGCACCCTGGTCAGAAGTCTGGTGACAGATTCCCTAGGGATATGCTCCTCTGGGTTAAAATGGTATCACTGGAGAATTATGGAAAGTTGCAGATCATAATAGCTTTTAACCAAGTCCATAAATTCATTAAAGATTTTGGAGTCAGTGGCAGGTTGGGACCCCACATGCCGTCAACAGGATCAGGTCCTGCTCCCTATTCCCCTCAATACTGTTGGTCCCAAAAAAAGTAATGCATGTGCTCCGCATCTTGGGCCCAGTCTTCTATACTTGCATTGTGGCCTCCAAGTTTCCCAAAAAGAGGCATGTTTCTTACCAGAGGATTACTTGTCTCAATAATAAAAGGTGGTCCAGTGGGATGAAAAAACTTGCTTGACTTGTCATCACCAGTGTAATAATCTTTCTGAGGCCAGTCTTCCATCACCAGTCACTCTTTTATTTACACTGATACTTGAATGCCTTTCAACAGCTACAGAGTACACTACAGATCAGTCCTGAGTCTATCCCGAGTGGAGCCAGTTGATTGCGCCACCCCCGCACCTCCCTCCCCCCCACCCCAGGCTTTTCCTTCTCCATTGGCAAGCCTCCACCCACCTAACAGGGCAGCTCATATTCAGACAGGGAGATCTATTGATGATGCCCTGTGGCCATCAAACTGATACAATGATAGTTTAATATCCTGATAGCTTCATGCAAGGTACGCATAGTTTAACACCCAATGCAGATTTTGCTCCTGTTTTTTGGGGGGAAAGAACAGGACAAATTTTAAATTATGCGAGGAAACATTGAAGAAAAAGAAATCTGATTGCACAGTGGTAATATGGGTATACTGGTTCCTCTAACAGCCAAACAAACGTTAGGGCAGCACAGTGACATGGTGGTTAGCACTGCTGTCTGATAGCAGTAGGGATCCGAGTTCAATTCCAGCCTCGGGTCACTGTGTGGAGTTTGTACATTCTCCCTGTGTCTGCATAGGTTTCCTCTGGGTGCTCCAGTTTCTTCCCACAGTCCAAAGGTGTGCGGTTAGGTTGATTGGCCATACTAAATTGCCCCTTAGTGTCAGAAGTATTAGCAGTGTAAATGAGTGGGATTATGGGGATAGGACTTGGTGGGGGTGGGGGTGGGGGGGGGGAATTGTTGTCGGCGTGGACTCGATGGACCAAATGGCCTCCTTCTGCACTTTATGGATTCTACTGATTCAATGATGTTGACTTGCCTTACAGGGATCAGCAAAACTGGAAAAAGCTGAAATACTGCAGATGACAGTTGATCATTTAAAAGTGTTACATACAAGTGGTAGAAAAGGTGAGCATAAATTTGAGGAGTTTTTTAGCAATTAAGTCACTGCTCAATCTCATCCTTAAAAACTTTGGGAAAATTGCTCTGCTATAAAATCTTCGAAAATGGACTTTAGAATGGAGAGCTTTGTGATATATAGACATGGAAAGATTATTTTCAATGCTAAGTTTATTAGCATAGCAGAATTTGGGCACAGGGTGGCATGGAATCTCCTGTGATTCATGTGAACAGTTTTTCTATATAGTTAAAAGTATCATGGAATTCATTGCTCTTCCATAAACTCATTATAAACATGCTTTTCAACTTGTTAAACATTATGCAACAAATGACCAAAATGCAAGCACCCCATTGTAACTATGGAAGAGTACACCAAACCTTTGAACAAAGAACAATACAGCATAGGAACAGGCCTTTCGGCCTTCCAAGCCTGCATCAATCATGATGCCTGCCTGAACTAAAACCATATGCACTTATGGAATCCGTATCCTTCCATTCCCTTCCTATTCATGTATTTGTCTAGATGCTTCTAAAATGCCGCTGTCGTACCTGCTCCCACCACCTCCCTGGGCAGCACATTTCAGAAATTCACCACCCTCTGTGTAAAAACTTGCCTCACACCTCTCCTCTAAACTTTTTCCCAAGCACCTTAAACCTATGTCTGATATTTTTCTCATCCTCATTCTCTTGCCTTCTCCCCATAACCCTGATCCCCTTCTTAATCAAGAACCTATCTCTGTCTTAAAGACACTCGATGACCTGGCCTTCAGAGCCTTCTGTGGCAAAGAGTTCCACAGATTCCTCCTCATTTCTGTTTAAAAGGATTGTCCCTTTAGCCTGAGATTGTGCTTTCTGGTTCTTGTTTTTCCGACTGGTGGAAACATCCTCTCCACATCCAATCTATCCATTGCCTCGCAGTTTCCTATCAATACTCTTAATGGTTCTACCATTTACTATATGCATTGGACCTTCCAAAATGCATTACCTCACATTTGTCCGAATTAAACTCCATTTGCCATTTCTCCGCCCAAGTCTCCAAGTGGTTTTTTTGTTTCAATAATAATAATTGAATGATACACAGAATGAGAGGGGTTAGTTATGAACAAAAACTTTAAAACTGAACTGTTATTCATGCAAACAGGAAAGTTAAAGAGAACCTAATAGATCTTTTCGGAGTTATGAAAGTTGAATCATGGACGATTATTTCCATAGATTGGCAAATCAGTCACAAAAAGGTTTAGGATTATCATTAGAAAATTAAAGTTGAAAGAAATGGTTTCAAACAGTGTGGTACCGGAGCATGGAATGCTTTAACAGGAGTGGTAAATGAAGTGGAAACTAATGTTTTTTTAGAGGGAAAATGGGTAAGTATTTAAAAAGGGAAAAAAAGAAAAGTATATGGGGGAAGGGCAAGAAGATGGGATTGGATCAGATAGCAGTAGTTGAAGAGTTAACATTGACAAAGGCACAATGGACTGAATAGTCTCCTTGTGTGTGGCGATTTCTGTGTGATGTACATAATGTTCATGATGAGCAGTTAGCCAAATTCATTATTGGATTTAACAAGCATAAAATAAGCCTTCATATTTTGCCAATGCTAACTGTATAGCAATGGTAGCAAAATTTAACAAAACTATTTTTAGAAATGTATCTATATGTGCGTGTGAGATTTTAAGATATATATTGGTTTTCAATGGGTAAATACAATGTATTGTCACTAGTCAACTTTCTTATTAGACAGAAAACAATCAGTATCCAACAAAAGAACAATTATATGGGAACTCGTTGTCATGGCAATTCCCCATTCTCTGTGCTCAGCCTCAGCCGTGACTGCTTCTCAATTACATTTTCTTCATTCATGCATCTCACGCTGTTTCAGCCTTACTCATATCACTCCTGCTGTTATGTGATTAACCCTCCCCCGAGTCCCAGCGCTATGTCCCTCCCACTCCTGGTCTGTACGTCAGACATTATTTCTCCCTGGTTCGGACTTCCCTTGCTACTACCCCGTGCTCCACAGTATTCTTTCACCTCCTCCAGTTCAGTTTTGAATCTTGGTATCCTAACCACCTTAGGCCATGCTCGTTTTTCACTCCAGCATCAGACACTAATCCTTTCTGTTCCGTGATTTTGTCTCCATCTCTTGTTCATTGGAGTGGCACAGTGGTAGATTCCTGCCTCACAGTGCCAGAGTCCCGGGTTCGATTCTCAACTTGGGTCTCTGTCTGTGCAGAGTCTACACGTTCTCCTCGTGCCTGCGTGGCTTTCCTCCGGGTGCTCCGGTTTCCTCCCACAGTCTGCAAGACGTGCTGGTTGGGTGCATTGGCCATACTAAATTTTCCCTCAGTGTACCCAAACAGGTGTTGGAGTGTGGCCATAAGAGGGTTTTCACTAACTTCATTGCAGTGTTAATGTAAGCCTACTTGCGATAAATAAATTTAATACATTGAAAAATCATACAAGCTGTGAATATGGCTCAGTGGTTTCCAGGGTAATTCATGGTAGATCACTTGTTTTGTCTTTTTCCTTTGACTGCTGAGAAAATATAATCCAAATCTGGGTGTGGTTCTGGTTACCCCAGATATAGAATCCCACACATGCCCTGGCTCCCTCGAGTACTTCATTTATAAGTGAACCTTGACAGTAAGTGTCTGCAGGCTATATAATCGCAACTGATCATTACACCCAAACCTAGGTTTCTCCTCAGTTGATACCCACAAAAGCCATCTGGGGTGATTGGATGGCTTTGTAATTTGAGGTCCTGAGGATAATTATAGTTTAGCTGCTCATCAGAACTCCTGGCATTGATCTGTATTATTCTCTAAATAAATCTGTGAATCAGCGATGGGGTACAGTATAGCAAGTTGTCACAGACAGTTGTGGATTTAAAACATTCTGCCTTTTAGTTCATTGCAAAGTTAGAGTATCGTCACACTGTAATCGATTTTATTGCAGCAATTACACCGTTTCTAATGTTGCTGTTTTGAATTAATAGGCTATTTTGAGACTCCGGCGTTTGCCACAGATTATCGGATTCTGGGTTTTCGGGAATGCTTATCTGAAGTTGCCAGATATCTCAGTGTGACAGAGGGATTAGATCATTCCGACCCTTTGAAGGCTCGCCTGGTGTCACATTTAAACACGTGTGCATCACAGAAAGAAGTCGTGACTGTCGAGAGTGGCCATCAGCTCCTGGGTGCAGGATACCCTCGCCAGCTCGCGCTGACCTCTCTGTCTCATTTCAGCGTTGAAGCTCCTGTGCGCAGCTTTCCTCCTGCAGAACAGAGTCATCACAAAGAGTCAGTGGTCAGCGGTGTCCACCTCGAACAGTTCAATAAATTGTCCCCCCTAGGCTGCATGGTCCCCATTCTGACAAATGCCACACACGTACCATCATCAATCTTTCCAGTTGCTCCTCTGTCAGCCGTACACATCCCATTCTCCACTGATCCTCTTCCTCTCCTGCCAGCGGCTGTAACCCGACCTCCAGTACCAGCTGTAAAAAGTGAAAAACACTTCTGGGCTACCGAAGTGGGGGCATTTTAATTTGAATGTGCGTTTATAGTTCTGGAAGGTCAAGTGACAAAATTTCCCATATATCATATTAAAGTTTGTGTTATGCACACAAATCCATGCACACTCCATGATATGGTAACTATGGCTCTGCTAAGGTCAAACCTCATTATTATAAACTCAGTGCAAAGGAAAGCAGTTCTTACATGGGATCGATTCTCATCAATCTTTGGCTTACTTTAAGGACTTGTAATAATGCCTCAGCTGACTGCAGGGAAACGTTAATTATTACAAAAATTTGCAATAATGAGTTTCAAATGTATGTAATTTACTATAAATGATCGGAAAAGCCTTTTTTAATTGCATGTAGTGATGACTTATGAAGTATTAGAGATTGATGAAAGTTACAATTAAGAGTGCTCACTAGCTCTGTGTGTAATTTCACTGTGCATTTTAATATTAACTGCTCCCAAGCAACAAGTTCCCAGGTTTGGTTCCTGTCTGTGCTGAGTTATAGTAGGCCTTCTGTTCCCTCAGCCAGCAAAGATAAAAGCCAGCAGTTTTCAAACTCTGAAGAATTGCCATGGGGTAAGGTATCAGAAGGTTGCAGGTTCCTATGGAGTGACCTTGTTGTGAAATACTGCTTTCAAGAAGGAAGAAAAAAGCAAAAATTATAAGCACATGTTAAACTAATTGCCTGGATAGGTATAATTATTGAGAGCTGAATATACCTACTATCTGACATACTTACAGGGGAGTTTTACTATCCTCATTGCAAACTGTGTGACGTCTTGTTGCGTGTCCGTCATTCAGGCTTTGAGACAAGAGTGCCCTCTAGTGTTCCGCATCCTTCCTGCAAGTTTATACTTGCCCCTAATTGGAAATTTAAGCTCAGCCATTTATCTGGAATTTATGTTCCGAGAGCTTGCTGCACAAAGTCATTCCTTCTTTGCCAAGATTAACCTCCTGTGGTTTAATGATTAACCCACTGTGGGCACAGTAAGAAGTCTCACAACACCAGGTTAAAGTCCAACAGGTTTATTTGGAATCACAAGTTTTTGGAGTGCTGCTCCTTCATCAGGTGTGCCAATTGATTCAAGTTAATTATCACTATATCTAGTAATTAATGTTAAATCTTTCCCTCCCTCAGTGTTTTTAACAATCAATGTTAATCATCAGCATAATCAGTACTCAATATGGGTATGGCTAAATAGTTAACACATCTCTCCATTATATCACAGGAAGGATTAATTTTTTTGTGAAACGACAGAATGGGATTGTGCTAGATTTCATAGCACACATACTATTGTACAGGAGCCAAATAATACTTTCAATTTTAATCTCTCATGCACAACTGTGTGCTAAAAGAATGTTTATCTTAAAGCAGAGGTGATATCCATAGAACCCCTAAATGCAGAAGGAGGCCATTCGGCCCATCGAGTCTGCACCGACAACAACCCCACCTAGGCCCTATTCCCATAACCACACATATTTACCCTGTCACTAAGGGTCAATTTAGCATGGCCAATCCACCCTAACCCACACATCTTTAGACTGTGGGAGGAAACTGGAACACCCAGAGGAAAATCCACGCAGACGTGGGGAGAATGTGCAGACTTCACACAGTGACTCGAGGCTGGTATTGAACCCAGGTGCCTGGTGTTGTGAGGCAGCAGTATTAACCACTTTGCCTCCATGCTGCCCTATCTTTAATACCTAAAAATTGTATTGTTTAAAGTGACTGAGAAACAGCCCACAGGTACAAATAATTGGGCCAAAAATTAAATCTATCCTCTTTATTCAAATCAACATGTAAAATATTAATGCTAATAGAATGGAATCCAATCCCATTTCCGGACCTAGTCTCAGATCAAGCATTCCCAGGAATAACACAAACATATGTAAAGTAAAGCTTCCATCAAATGAGATGTTCTAAGTCGCAACCTCAGAAAGCACCTTTATTTTCCATCTCCCACACAAGCCACCTTTGTGACTTTTCTGAATGAGATTTCCAATCCAGGACAGTTTTGAGTTTCATGTCCAAGCTCACTAGAAATGGAAGTAAAAACAGAAAAAGCTCGAAAAGATCAGCAGATCTGGTAGCATCTGAGGGGAGCTCCACATATGTCGTCAAATCTGCGTAGGGGACGGGGCTGTAAATTGCAGCAAGCCCGTTCAAAAGACTTCAGCGGGACTGGAAAATCACACTGGTGGGAGGGGCTATAAACGTCCTGCTAACCCATCAAGCTGACAACTTTTCATCAGAACTTCAAAAGTTCTGATGAAAGGTCATCAACCTGTAAAGATAACTCAATTGCTTTCTCCACAAGTGTTGCCTGTCCTGCTGAAATTTCCAGCATTTTCAGATATTAGTTTGAGAATGCTCAAATTCATTCCCCATAGGATTTTTACAGCCAACAGATAGAGGAGACCTTCACCCCAATTATTGAAGCTGGTTATGAACCAGATCATGGAAGTGAAAGTCCAGTTCCTCACCCGCTGACTAACTCTGCTAAGTTTAAAATCATTTTGTTAACTCCTTGAACTTGAGGGGAAACAAAGTTCTTTGTTGTTGATGGGGCATGCTGCGCTAATCATTTCCTCAGTTGCGATCAAAAATTAATTCAGTGGCACAAAATAGTACTTTACACTCAAAAACAAAGTGATAGTTTCACCTGATGCATGTCAGAATGACACAGTGGTTAGTACTGCTGCCTCATAGTGCCAGAGAGCCAGGTTCAATTCCAGCCATGGATGGCTGTCTGTGTGGAGTTTGCGCATTCTCCCTGTGTCTGCATGGGTTTCCTTTGGGTGCTCCGATTTCCTCCCACACTGCAAAGATGTGTGGGTTAGGTAGATTTGCCACGCTAAATTACTCCTTAGTATTGGGGGAATTAGCTGGGTAAATACATGGGGTTATGGGGCTAGGGCCTTGGTGAGATTGTTGTCAGTGCAGGCTTGATGGTCTGAATGGCCTCCTTCTGCATTGGAGAGATTCTATGAGAATAGCCTGCTGATCTATGAATCAATATTAAGTAATTGAGTGAAAGTTCTATTTTCTGATAACCACAAATATTCATGTATTGGGTTTTTTTTAATAAATGTGTGCTACTGATACATTGCTTGAAACAGCCAGAAGTGGTTATTTTTGGATGTTTAGATAAAGCATTTTCTTCTAAATAAAAATACTCTTGACAGAATGTCATACTGTGTTTTAATTAATGAAATCAATGTTTTTCATCGTTATAAGATTTTGATTTTTTGCTTTGAAAGTAATCGTTATTGTACATATTAACTCATATAATCCCATCTGAACATGTTCAAGAAGATTTGTTTATATCTACGTAAATATAATTGCCGGAATTACTGTAATCATAATGGTGAGATTGTTAACACTCACCGTTGTCACTGTGCAAAAGTGATAGCAACTTCTGGCATCCATATGTGTGCAATTAAATATAGAATCCAGAAGTAGCTGTCAGTGATGGTCTACTGTCTGGGGGGTAAAAATCTCTGATTTACTGTGATTTTAAACTATTTACTCATTAGTCTCACTATAAGAATCAATGAAAATGTTAAGCTTTGTTCAATTTGGAATAACTGAGATTTTAATTGTATATTAATTCATAATTACTGCAGAACAACCTCTTTAGCTCTGAAAATCTAATTTCACATATTCGCAGTCTCATTCTGTCGGGACATTTAAATTTGCAGATTTTAAAAACTTGAAGCATTGCATTTTGATATTCAAATTTATTTCGTACAGCCAAAATTATGTTCCAATCTTTATATCATCGTCAGTTTAATGATTTGTCTATATGTGATTTATTTTCCCTACTTTTTAACTTCCTGCTTTGCCATCTGTGAGAGTTCTTCAATCTGATTGGCTGATTAGGCTGCCTGCTGGATGCCACAGACTCCTGGTGAAAAGTGCCAAACTCAAACTGACATTGGAATAGAGGAAGTCTGTTCGCTAGAGACCATGCTAAAATTTTGCCAGCAGCTTTCTTCAAGGTCAACCGTAGGCTCCATTCCTTCATTGCTGACATCAGAATCAGGGCCATCGATTGCTCTGACATGATTTATCCAATTTAAATGTTACTCATCTGCTGTCATACCTGGTGTAAAGCTTGGCTTGTTTACTCAATGATAAGATTAGTTGTAGATAACTAGAAATTAATTTTAAAATATTCTGCTGCTTCAGCATATTGATCTACTTTCTGGAACCATACATCATGTCATGAACAAAGAACAAAGAAAATTACAACACAGGAACAGGCCCTTCGGCCCTCCAAGCCTGCACCGACCATGCTGCCTGATGTAAAACCCCCTACACTTCAGGGAACCATATTCCTCTGTTCTCATCTCATTCATATACTTGTCAAGACATCCGTTAAAAGTCACTACTGTATCCACTTCCACTACTTCCCCTGGCAACGAATTCCAGGCCCCCACCACTCTCTGTGTAAAAAATCTGCCTCATACATCTCTTTTAAAACTTGCCCCTCGCACCTTAAACCTATGCCCCCTGGTAATTGACTCTTCCACCCTGGGAAAAAGCTTCTGACTATCCATTCTGTTCATGCCTCTCATAATCTTGTCGGCTTCTATCAGTTCTCCCCTCAACCTCTGTCACTCCAGTAAGAACAAACCAAGTTTTTGCAACTTCTCCTCATAGCTAATGCCCTTTATACCAGTCAATATCCTGGTAAATCTTTTCTGTACCTTCTCCAAAACCTCCACATCCTTCTGGTGGTGTGGCGACCAGAATTGAACACTATATTCCAAGTGCAGCCTCATCAAGGTTCTATAAAGCATCAACATGACTTGTCAATTTTTAAACTCAATACTCCGGCCGATGAAGGCAAGCATGCCATATGCCTTCTTAACTACCTTCTCTACCTGCATTGCCACTTTCAGTGACCTGTGTATCTGTACACCCAGATGAAGCTGGCTTGTTAACCAGCACTCTATATACACAGTAAAATTCAACTTATTTAGTTTTCTGTTCAGATGTTGATGGAATAAAATCCCTATTGCCACTCTCAATATGATGTATGTCAGGGAATTACATACATGCCTCCCAAGAGTTTCCATCATTTAGTTTTAACTTGTGCTTTGCAGTGTGACTTCCTATGTGTTTTTTGATGAGTGAGGCACCACATTGAGAGAATACCATCAAAATTGTTCCAGGTAAGAAAGGATATGGAGGTTGTTTTCACCTTTATTGTTGGACTGGTGGTGCACACCACTTGCTTATGACAGAACCCACCCAATTTCAATGGAAATGAAAATTAGATGGGATCCATAGCAGATGAGTGATCTGATTTGCCACAATTCAGTGGAAGCAGTAAAAGTGACAATTACTCTCTATAATTTTAAAAGATTACTGTTGTTATATTAGTGGATACTTCTGCATCTATTATTTTTACAGAAACATTAAACTGTTTTAAATGGGTTACTACTTCTGTTAAAACAGCAGAGAGGGGGCTATCATGAACTGAAGATCACCAATGTTAATTTCTAGGTTTCAATCTCTTCCATGGAGCACTGTTTAACACAGACGCATAAATTCCTTGACGTACTATTTATTTATTTATTTTTTCACGGGATTTTGCTGATCAGGCGCAGTAAGAAGTCTCACAACACTAGGATAAAGTCCAACAGGTTTATCTGGAATCAGGTCATGGTGAAGGAGCAGTGCTCTGAAAGCTTGTGATTCAGATAAACCTGTTGAACTTCAACCAGGTGTTGTGAGGCTTATTACTGTGCTCATCCCAGTCCAACATTGGCACCTCCACATCATGGCTGATGAGGCCAGCACTTGTTACCAATCCCTATTTGCCCTTGAACTGATTGGCTTGTTCAGCCATTTCAGAGGGCAACTAAAAGTCAACCACATTGCTGTGGGTCTGGAGTCACATGTAAACCAGACCAGGAAGGATAGCAGGTTTCCTTCCTAAAGGACATTAGTGAACCAAGTGGGTTTTTATAACAATCAATGATAGTTTCATAATAACAGATCTTATTAATTGAATTTAAATTCCACCAGCTGCCACCCACAGAGCATGAGCCACAGGGTTATGAATCCAATAACATTATCAATACACTACTATGTGTTGTTTTCAAAGTTATTATTAACTTTAAAAGAGAAAATGGAATTAATATCAGGCTGAAAATAGCTCACAAATAACTTTTAATCAGATAGTGCACTGCAAGGGTAAGGTGCACCCAGTAATGTTTTCACATGGAAATTTGATGTATGCAATAAAGCCTAGTTATTATAAAGTTTCTAAAATAAATGGATGCTCAGTTTGCAATAAAATGTTTCATGTCGCATTTGACATTTTATCATCTCCTGATGATAGTTTTAGAACAGAGTCAGAAACGAATTGAAGATGCTAACAATTTTGGCACTTTAATAGTTAAACATGTCAAAAAAAAAAGAATGGATTGCACATTATGACTCTAATATTAGTTTAGAGACACAGTGGGTATGGGAGTCTAATACTGCAAGGGAAATGGGAGAGTAAGTTCACTGTGTCTGTATGTGGAATTTTAACACAGCCACCTTAATGTTAATTTACTTTCTGGTCTGGCATTGATTGCACAGCAGTGGATATGACGTGGACCTGGATGACATGATCTGTATTCCAGTCCTTTTAGGGACAATCCAAAAGTACAATTTGAAAGAAGTGGAAGGTTTGGCACAGAGACAGTAATTTCACAATGGACTCAGGGCATTCAAAGGATGGGTCTTGCTTTAATGCCTTGCTTGATGCACTGCTGGCAGTGGTGAGCAGCAAGAGGGAAATAATCAGCCCCAGCAGCAGGAGAAATCTACCACCAATGCAAAGAAAGCATGGCTGGAGATGGCCACAGAAGTCAGCAGAACATTGCACGACCCTCCTCGATTCAGCACCTTTAATGATAAAGCAGTTCAAGAAATGTAAGTATTTAGTATGTCTTTTGCTTTGTCAAGCCAACTTCCTTGCATTATCACTCACACCAATTTCACTTGCTGATGCACCCACTGTTTTCATGTTCACAAATTCATATCAAACACTGACACTTACACTCACCTGATGAAGGAGCAGTGCTCCAAAAGCTTGTGGTACCAAATAAACCTGTTGGGCTTTAACCTGGTGTTGTGCATCTTCTTACTGTACTCACACTTAAGCAATTTCACACCTCTCTCTATGTAGCAATCTCATTGATTGGGCAAGCTACTCATGGCTGAGACTGTGATCATACACAGGGCAAGGCAAAGATGCAGGTTCCAAGAACTACCTCAGCTGGCACAGGGATTGAACCCGTACCATTGGCATTATTCTGTGCCACATACTAGCCAGCCAGCCAACTGAGTTAACTGATTCCTCCCTGATCGCCATCCCCACCAAATGCGCTGCATCATCAGGTGCATAAAAATGCCTTTACATTCACTCATGGGTATGTTCTTTCCTTGTTGTAGAAGAGAACACAGAATATCAGAGGTGGTCATCCATAAATCTCACAGCTGACAACAGCAGGAGAGGAAGTGGGATAGATCAGTGGCATTATGTTTGTGGGAGAAGGGGAGCCAGACCTCACAGATACTCAATGACACAATTAAATATTAGCAACAAATGTGTCATCTAACACTTAATCACACTGGCCTGCTTTCAACAGTGAGTGAAACATAATCATCTTCATGATGAGAAGTTGCAACATACTTAACATGTCAGCACTTTGTTCCCACCAGGATATCCATATATGCAATTAGAGTCCATGGACTTGATGGATGATGAATCCTCAAACAAGCTGATTCTTTCTGGATCAGGCCTCTTGATTACCATGCACCAGCACAGTTACTTACACTTCAGTGGGACCAGTTATACAGAGCATTGGCTTCACGCCTGCTGACTCACATATCATAGAAGTGAGAAAGAACAGAGATAGGGGTTGCAGGGACAGCAGTGGAGAGTGTCAGAGAGTGTAGCCCTCTGCAAACCCTGCTCAGGTGGACAGGTTGTATCCCTGAGGGACATCACTAAAAAGGATAATTACTGAGCAAGACAAGAGAATGTACAATATACAGAAAGGCCATCCAAGCACACAGGCCATGTTTACAGAGGGAAGCAGGGAATTCACTTCAAGGATGAATGGATATGACTGGGTAATGTCTTCTTGCATTGGCAGACTGGCCAACCCCAAGGATCAAATGCTGAAATCAAATGAGGTCGTACACACTTCTACAGCTGGAGGCCAACATGTTGGCAATGTTCTCTTCAAACTGTGCAACAATATGGAAAGTACTGTGAAGCAAAATACCCTCATTTGCTTTTGTGCTGTGTGGCCCTTTAAAATTTTTCACAGGCCTGAATGAACAGTAACTTAAGAGGGGGCAGGTGCCTCACACTTCACTTACATGGGGAACTTTGGATTGCTAATTGGCCACTTGGTGGCACAGTTTAGCAAGAACATTACTGTGCAACGAAACAAGCAGATGGCGCAAAGCCAATGTTCATTTTAAGCTAAGTATGTGCACAGTCTCCTCAACTTCAAGAAAACTTAAAGGGACTATAGCATGTCTGCCACCTTAAATAGGATGATAGCTACCTTAATCTTTCCTCCGCAGCACTGCATTAATATGCGCTAAAGTGCTGTGCGGCAGTAAAGTAGCTGCCCCAGACAGGAGTGATGGCAAAGGGAATATGGAAGTGGAAAGTCCACACAAAATGCTTCCACTTCTCAACTATGACCCCACCCCCAGTCCCATCTCAGTCAATAGCTGAAATATTGCCTCATGTCCCAATAGCCGAGTCTGTCCCTGAACTGGTGTTGGTGGAACTATCTTCAGCGGGGCCTTTAGTTACTCCAAGACCCTGAAATCATCAGCCAAGGGCTTCTTATCAGCCTGCCTCTTCCTCTGCTGAAGCCACAAATGTGGAGCCATGTGGGACGCTAGGAGAAGCAACAGTAAAACAATGGGCCATCACTTTCTTAGAGTGGCGATCAGTTACAGGGTTGGCGGGGGGAGGAATCAGAGGTTGGAGGTTGAGGTGTTGGAGGTTGGGGAGTTTGGGATGGATGCTGGGGGAGGGTTTAGAGATCGAGAGGTGGTTGGTTTGAGGGGGTTTGGGTTGGGGTTGGGTAAGTGGGTGTTGAGTCTGCAGGGGGCTTGGGGGAGGGGATTTGGTTGAGTTGGAGGGATGGATCAATGGGGGACAATGCAAAGGATTAGTTGGATGTTTGCCAGAATGCTTTGTGTCACCTTCATTGGAAGAGTATGCAGGAAGAGTGACTGCTGCATGTGCTTTTGACATTGGATCAATAATGCAGTCCAAGGAAACCTTACATTGATAAGGGCATCCCTAGTATCCTGAAGTACCTCCAAAGTGATGCTTTGCCTTCATCACTTCATCTACTTTTTTTCCTCCCCTTCATTGGACTTGGAGTGCAGAATGTGTGGAATTTACTACCATAGAAAGTAATTGAGGCCAAAACATTGCGTGATGTCAAGAAGAAATTAGATGTAGCTCTTGGGACTAAAGGGATATGCTTAGTTTATTTATTAGTGTCACAAATAGGCTTACATTAACGCTGCAATGAAGTTACTGTGAAAATCCCCCAGTCACCACACTCTGGCACCTATTTGGATACACTGAGGGAGAACTTAGCATGGCCAATGCATCTAACCAGCACATCTTTTGGACTGTGGGAGGAAACTGGAGCACCCGGAGGAAACTCATGCAGTGATAGGGAGAATGTGCAGACTCTGGCAGTCATCCAAGCCGGGAATCGAACCTGAATCTCTGGTGCTGTGAGGCAGCAATGCTAACCACTGTGCCACTGTGCATGGTGGGGGGAGGCAGGATCAGGATCTTGATTTTGACGATCAGCCATTATCAAAATGCAAGGTGGAGCAGGCTTGAAGGGCCGAGTGACCTACTCCTGTTTCTATTTCCTATGTTTCCACGTTATTCACAGACAGTAAGTGTTTTCTTTCTTCTGCAGATCCAAACCTTGCTACTGTGCAATACTGGGTAGTGCACAGGACACCAAAACTATTCTGGACATTCTAGCTGGTGGACGTCGAAGGTTAAATCCTGATCACTCAAGGCATCTGTAATGTGTCTTCAGCCTGCCGATGGCTTGTTTGATCTGGTGGTCAAAAGACATTCACTGTAGCATTGACCAGGCTTCAATGCATGCTATCAGTCAAATTTGAAGTTCCTTTCTCTTCTCATAACCACCATTTAACAATAACTGCAGTCCCAGAGATATCAGGAATGTTCAACTGCTGATGTTACAAAAGTACCATGGCAACTAATGGGAATCTTACGCATGATTGGGGAAATATCTTGCTGTGGTTGCACACTGTCCACATATTAATGGAATGCAAGTCCTTGTGGTTCACAAATATTCTTGGTTGATCTGTAGGAGTAAGGATTGCCATGTATGTAAAAGATGATGCACTTCCCTGGTGGGAATTTAACCAGAACTGCAAACCTAACTCATTCCACCCCACTTCCTCCCCCCACTGTATTCCGACTGGCATCATTAGAGGGGAAGATGATATAATTGCGAACCTAGGCAAAAAACATCAGATACATGTGTTATGGGAGTGACGTTTTGTAAGGTGGTTATGTTTCAAACTGTCTCTTTAATTCAACGTAAAAATAGAATAATGAAGAGCGGCATGTGATCTCTTAATAGGCCTGATGAAAGGCGTATGTGACCTAGTCACCATAGAGATTGGGGCACAGATCAAGTCCTATTGAATCCCAATTGTCAGATTTCACATCTGGACACTGTAAGAAGCAGTTGACTTTGCTGTGGGCAGACTTACAGAATTTCATAGAATACCTACAGTGCAGAAGGAGGCCATTTGACTCATTGAGCCTGCACCAACAACAATCAATCCAGGTACTACCCCCATAACACCACGTATTTACCCTTTTAATCCCTCTGACTCTAAGTGCTATTCACCATGACCAATCCACATAATCCACACATCTTTGGACTGTGGGAGGAAACCAGAACACCCAGAGGACACCCACACAGACATGGGGAGAAATGCAAACTCCACACAGTCACGCAAGCCTGGAATTGAATCTAGGTCCCTGGCGCTGTGAGGCAGCAGTGCTAACCACTGTGCCACTGTATAACTCTTAAGCCGTCAGGTTCTGAAACCCTGGCCACAGACATAGAGTTGCAAAAACAAAGAGAGAGAGAGAGAGAGACAGGGAAATAGTATCTGCTGCAAAAAACAGGTTGTTCTCTGTTAGCCACCAGGCTGAATGCTGTTGGAAACCTGTTCCCTGGTCCAAGAGACAGAACTGGTAGAGATGTAAGGATAATATGGTTGGGGAAGGAGTTTCCAGAGTGGGTCTTGCTGCTCAAAGTTGATTTGGGAATTCTCAGACGACTGAGGGAAATTACTTTTGACGGACACTGGACATTATGACTCCATGGAACGGGTAGAAGCAAACCTAGTGGAGTCTGGAAGTAACTTTGGTTCCTGTCAAGACTACAATCCTGTCAAGATACAATACAAGACCACACCCTACAAGAGTAGGGTGTAACGTATAAATGTGGAATGGGGTTTTGGTTGTGTTTGAAAGTTAAAATAAGTTACCTTTTCTGTAGTTTAGTTACCGACTAAGTCATGTTTAGTTGATGTTGATTTTAGCTTGTTTGTTAGAATAAAACTCTTAAAACATGGAAATTTGTCGTGTGATCCTTTGAACTGATCACTGGGAATTCCAATCTGTTGTTAAAAGTTATCGGACTGTACCATCTATCTCTACTAGGACTATAATACTTGTCTTATGCAATTGTGGGCTGCTGATGAGGAGATACTTGATATATCTGTCAGAGTCCTTGGTGGAGCTGTGGCAAAAGAAGTGGAGGGAGGTGATGGTTTTGACAGTCATAGTGATACATGGCCACCAGGTCCAGCAGGGAGTGGATATTCCTCCAGAAGGTGTCAAAAGTCTGCCACTACCTGAGGCAATGATCTGAACCTCCTGAATTACTGCTGTTCAATGTGTCAAGGACACGCAATCATGCTGAATAATGCCTCCCATGAGTTGCACCCTTCTCTGCTGTTCTGCTCTTTGTTGTAAAGGTCTCTCGACTGCAACCAGATACTGCTGGAGCTGTTGTGTCTCTGACTGCTCCTTGGCGGACAACCAAGATGCCACCTATCTCGATGTGACTGAAAGTCTCTGAAATACAAAGTAAGCTCTCAGCAAAACTACTGTGGACAAACACTTTTCCCACTAATAAGGGAAGAAAGCAGCTGTGAGTATAAACTATTTTATTGCGGTATTTCCATGAGCTTTAACAGCTGGCTTAATTGCCTGTGTTCTCACATTGCTTTCACACTGCAAATCCATGGAAAATTATGTTAAATTTAAATCTGGATTGAAAGATCACTCTGGGTATTTGCATTAAAAAATCAGGCAAGCAATCCTTCCTGAGTGTGTGTGTCATGTGTCAGCCTAATGAGTTCAAGTTAATTGTGGAGGCTGGATCTCCCATTTCTGCTGCTTTTAACCCCCATCTACACTGTGTACACCTCCAGGTTAAAACTTCCCTCCTGGTTACTTTATTCTCTCCATTGTGAGGGTTACCTTTTACTAATTTAGCTCCAATCTCTGACTGGTGTACAGAAGCAACATTTGTTAATTTTGAGCCCATGATGCAATGTGACTGCCCATCAAATATTTGTGTTGTGCACCAATGATATTAGAGTTAGAGCATTTAATTATTTCTATGCGAGGATGGGGGGTGGGTGAGGGTGTGTGGGGTAAGGTCATAGAGTCGCGTAATTTGTTCGTTATGTTGAGAGATGTTTGTTTTGTGGATTGGATCAGGTTTTGTATTCAGTGTTCGCACCCAGGTGGACTGCGGCACAGCTTAGGTCAGGCGTTCGCAAGCCGGGACCCGGGGAACCCAAGGCGGGCACATCTGTAAAACGTTGCAGGCTGGCCTCTGAAGCAGGGATGGCAGAGTGATGGGAAGAGAAGGCCTCGGAATGTAACTCGGAGCGAGGGTGGGCTCTTGGGATAATGCAAACAGCAGAGCTGAGAAGGGAGGAAAGGGGCTGGGGGCAGTGGCACGGGCAGCAAAGCAGAGGGGTAGAGTGGGCAGCAGAGTGGGCCTTGGAGCAGGGGGCCAGTTTAGGCGTCAGAGAGTGAGAAAGCGGGGTGAGTGCGTGTGAGAGGGAGTGAGTTTGTGAGAGACAGTGTGTGAGAAAGAGAGAGACAGATATGTGAGTGAGAGAGGCAGACATGTGTGTGTGTGAAAGAGTGAGATGTGTCTGTGCATGTGTGTGAGAGAGAGGGAGGCATGTGTGTGAGAGAGAATGAGATATGAGTGTTTATGTGTGTGTGTGAGAGAGAGAGACATGTTTATTTGTGTGTCAGAGAGATGTGTATTTGTGTGTGGCATATGTGTATGTGAGGGGGATGTGTGTGGTGTGTGAGGGAGAAGTGTATGTTTGCGTGTGTGGTGTGTTTGTCTGAGAAAGAGGGAGATGTGGGTGTGCATGTGTGTGAGAGAGGTGTGTATTTGTGTGTGTGAGGGAGAGAGAGCTGTGTGTGTTTGTGTCTGGTGTGTGTGAGGGGGAGAAAGGGAGATGTGTGTGTGTGTGTGTGTGTGTGTGTGTGTGTGTGTGTGTGTGTGTGTGTGTGTGTGTGTGTGTGTGTGTGTGTGTGGAAGATACTGGGAGTTTTGTGTGTGTGTGTGAGGAAGAGAGAGAGATGTTTGTGTGTGTGTGTGTGAGGAAGAGAGGGAGATGTGTGTGTGTGTGTGTGTGTGTGTGGAAGATACTGGGAGTTTTGTGTGTGTGTGTGAGGAAGAGAGAGAGATGTTTGTGTGTGTGTGTGAGGAAGAGAGGGAGATGTGTGTGTGTGTGTGAGGGAGAGACAGGGAGATTCGTGTGTGAGTGTGTGAGGAAGAGAAAGGGAGGTGTGTGTGTGAGGGAGAGAGAGGGAGATGTCTACATGTGTGTGTGTGAGAGAGAGAGAGAGCAAGAGAGAATGAGGTGTATTTGTCTGATATCAGCATTAGCTTTCCAGCATCAGTCCTCCAACTAAAAATGACAAAAGGTAAAACTTACATAGTTTTAATGAGAAAACATTTTAGATTACCTGCTCCTAAAGTGGTTCCTACTTCTGAGGGTTAATGTGAGGGGCCAGCTAGCTGGTGAATGTATTTGTGACTACGTGCCTCTTCCTAATTACCAACACATGCATAGATATAGCCAGAAAAGACTTGTTTACATTTGATTTCAGTGTTTGCAACTATTGCAAGGGGGCGTTGACATAATTATGAGAAAGATTGGCTTTCCCTGATGCTCTTGAGAAGTCACTTGGGGTTCCAGGGCTTGAAAAGTTTGGGAAACCCTGGCTCAAGTAGTTTCTTTTCCACAGGCTATGCATTAGTCCCTAGCTGAGGTGATGGACAAAAAGCCTTTTATCAATTGTTTGCTGATAGGGCTCTGTAAATTTAAAGAAACTTTGTGTCACAATTGACTGCTGGAGCAAACACAATACAGGTAGAAAGTGAATTATCTCCAATATTTTCTCCTGTTTGACACCTGCTAATGCAAACTTTGTTGTCAGATAAAAAGGAAATTTTTTTCTATTCATATCTTACCACTCATTGGTACGCAACATATTGTGTCTCCATGCTACCAATAAAGAGGTTTTTAGATTGTCAAAGAATAAACAACAGTATAGCACAGGAATAGGCCATTCGACTCATTAAGCCTGCGCTGGCACAGGCTTTTGCCTCTCAGCTGTCTGTATGCCTCTATTCCCTGCCTGTTCATGTATCTGTCAAGATGCCTCTTAAACGTTGCTATTGTATTTGCTTCTACCAATCTCCTCTGGCAGTGCATTGCAAGCACTTACCACTTATCCTTGGCAAACTAACAATACCAAAAGAGAAACAACTCTTCTGGTAATATGTACAAGGCAGCAGTGGTAATGTGCACAGGACAGCAATGGTCATATGTACAAGGTGGCATGGTGGCACAGTGATTAACACTGCTGCCGCACTGCATCAGGGACCTGGGTTCAATTCCAACTTCAGGTTGCTGAATGTGTGAAGCTTGCATGTGTTTGTGTGGATTTCCTCCAGGTGCTCCGGTTTCCTCCTGCAGTCCAAAGATGTGCGGGTTAGGTTGATTGGCCATGGTAAATTATCCCATAGTGTCAAGGGGATTACCAGGATTAATACAGGAGGTTAAGGGGTATGGCCTGGGTGGGGATTGTGGTCAATGCAGATTCGATGGCCGAATGGTGTTCTCCTGCACTGTAGGGATTATATGACTTTACTTTTTAAAGGTATTTATTTTCCTTTCTCAAACTCAAATTTGGCAAAAATATGGAATAATTCTCAATCAAGAGCTAAGTAAGCTGGAAAGGTATCGGACAGGATAGTGAAATGATCTAATCCATAAGGGCAGAAATGGAGAGATCTTTTACCAGCACGAAGCCTCACTCTATATGTGAGTGGGCTCAGTACAGAGCCTCTCTGTTTCTCACCCTTTCTCCCTGCTTCTCTCCCTCTCTTCTCAACAATTCCTTCACTTTTGTTTCCCTGTCTTCTGCTTCTCTTCTGTTTCTCTGTCTGTCCCTTCACTTTTCACTCTCTTGCTGACGTTATGAGGCCCAAAGGGGTATGTTGGGGCTGTTGTGGAGTGTGGAAAGGAGCAGGATTGGACAATGAACATAACACAAACAACAGGAGAACTGGCTGGAACCTCAGATGTCTAACAGTGTAAACAGCACCCATCAGAAGCATGTAAAAGACTACATGAAGAAAGGAACAGTACATCTAAGTGTGCACTGAATATTAGGATTAGATAAGACATGATTGCATCTCTCTATATAACAAGTAAATAACTTGATTACATAAATGACATCTTAATGGTAACAGTATTTTAGCATTTTTCTTAATCTAATGTTCACAGTAATTACACAATTTGTCTGTCTAATGATGAATCCTGTCTGACATCGAATATATATTTCACATTTATTTCCTGCTGTTCTTTCTCCCATAAAATGAATGAGTTGAAGGAAATACAATTGTACAGCACCTACAGCATGTAGGCCATTCAGTCCAACCAGCCAATGTCAGTGTTTAAGTTCCATCTAAATCTCCTCATTTTGTAACACTATCAGCATGTCAGAAGTTTATTTCAAAACGCAATATTTTGGCAATACCATGGATATGACAAATACATCGGAATTATTCATGTTGAAAACACTCTGCTATAAAAATATCGACTGGCTTGGCATTTTTAATCTCAGGTCTACAGTAATTTTAAATCCAGTTCTGTTCTGAACAGGGGTCGTTCTCCCTGGAAAGATGGAGGATGAGCGGTGACCTAACAGAGGTGTATAAAATTATGAAGGGCATAGATAAGGTGAACAGTGGGAAGCTTTTTCCCAGGTCGGAGGTGACGAACACAAGGGGTCACAAGTTCAAGGTGAGGGGGGCAAGGTTCAACACAGATGTCAGGGGAACATACTTTACACAGAGGGTGGTGGGGGCCTGGAATGTGATGCCAAGCAAGGTGGTTGAGGCAGACATGCTGGGATCGTTTAAGACTTAGATCTAGATAGCCACATGAACAGACTGGGAATAGAGGGATACAAACTAATGGTCTAGTTGGGCGCATGAGCGGCGCAGGCTTGGAGGGCCGAAGGGCCTGTCCCTGTGCTGTCATGTTCTTTGTTCTTTGTTAAATAGGCTACCAAGTTTGAATAGTCCAATGCGAATGAATATGATTTGAAGAAGTGGGGCCCTAGTGTCATACACTCAGTCCTTAACTGCAAGTCTGCATACAGTCAATGCGGCTTTGTGAAATTATCACGTATTGAATATTCTCAGATACTATTCAGGGTATTGTAGATATTTTCATTGACTCTGCTTTAAAACAAAGAATAAAGAAAATTACAGCACAGGCCTTTCAGCCCTCCAAGTCTGCAAAGATTGTGCTGCCTGACTGAACTAAAAACCCCCTAGCCTTCTGGGGACCATATCCCCCTATTCCCATCCTATTCATATACTTGCTACGAATTTGCCTTACTAGATTGAAACATGAGTCAGAGGATTAGGATGACAGTGTTGTTACTTTAACAATGAAAAATTCTTTTTCGCGAGGCCAGCAGTTTTTATTGTCCATCACTAATTGCCCTTAAGGAGGTAGTGGTGAGCTAGCTTTTTGAACCACTCAAGTTCATGTGATGTTGGTACACCCAGGATGATGATATGGAGCGAGTTCCATAATTTTCATCTGGCAATAGTGAAGGAACGACAATAGAGTTCCAAGTCAGGATGGTGTGTGCAGCTTGGAGGGGAACTTACAGGTGGTTGTTGTGTTCCCATACATCTGCTGCCATTGTCCTTGTCAGTGGTAGATGTCAGGATTTGGAAGATACCATCGAAGGAACCTTGGTGAATTACCTCAGTGCATCTTGGTTGGTACACACAGCTGCCACTGTGCATTGATGGTGGAGGGAATTTGTGTGGAAGGGGTGGCAAAGCAGGCTCCTTTTGTCCTAGATAGTGTCGAGTTTATTCTCTGTCGTTGGTGCTGTACTCACTTAAGGAAGCAATTCCATCATACTTCTGACTTGGGCCTTGTAGCTGGTGGACAAGCTTTGGGGAGTCAGGAGCTGAGTTGCTCCCTGCAGGATTCCTAGCCTTTGACTTGCTCTTGCAGTCACAGTATTTATGTGGTTGATCCAGTACAGTTTCTGGTCAACAGTAACCCCAAGATGCTGATATTTGGGGATTCAGTCATGGTAATGCCTTTGAAATTCATGGAGATATTTTTGGATTCTCTTTTGTTGGAGATGATCATTGCCTGGCATGATGGCAATGGGCCACTTGTCAGCCCAAGCCTGGATTTGTCCAGGTCTTGCTGCGTATGGACATGGACTGCTTCAGAAACTGAAGTGTTGTGAATGATGTTGATCATTGTGCAGTCATTAGTAAACATCCCACTTCCAACCTTATGAAAGCAGGAAGGTTATTGATGCAACAGCTGAAGATAGTTGGACTTAAGATACCATCAGGACTGAGATAATTGACTTCCAACAACCACAGCCATCTTTCCTTATGCTGATAGGACTCTAACCAATGGAAGGTATTCATCCTGTTTCTCATTGACTCCAGTTTTGCTAGGTCTCCTTGATGGCACACTCGGTCAAAATGTGGAGATGCCGGCGTTGGACTGGGGTAAAAACAGAAAGAAGTCTCACAACACCAGTTGGACCTCTGGTGTCCAACTGATTAAATGCAGCCTTGATGTCAAGGGAAGCTATTATCATCTCATCTTTTGAGTTCAGCTCTTTTGTCCATGTTTGAACCAAGGCTGTAATGAGGTCAGGAGTTGACTGGCCCTGGCCGAACCCAAGTTAACATCCTTCCATCACTTTGCTGATGATCGAGAGTAGACTGATGTGGCAGTAATTGGCTGGGTTGGGTTTGACCTGCTTTTTATACCTGGGCAATTTTCCACATTGCTGTATAGATGACAGTGTTGTAGCTGTGCGGGAACAGTTTGGTTAGGAGTACAACTAGCTCTAGGGCACAAGTCTGCAGCACCATTGCTAGAATGCAGTCAGTGCCCATAACCTTTGCAGTAAACAGTGCCTTTAGCTATTTCTTGAAATCATGTGGGGTGAATCGAATTGGCTGGAGACTGGCATGTGTGATGCCAGGGATCACTGGAGGAGACTGAGATGGGTCATTCACTTGAGGTTTCTGGCTGAAGATTGTTGCAAGTGCTTCAGCCTTGTTTTTTGCATTGATGTGCTAGGCTCCCTTATCACTGACGAAGGGGATATTTGTGGAACCACCTCCTCCAATGAGGTATTTAATTGTCCGCCATCATTCAGAAGTGGTTGTGGCAGGACGGCTTGGGTGGCACAGTGGTTGGCACTGCTGTCCCACAGCTTCAAGGACTTGAGTTTGATTCCCGGCTTGGGTCACTGTCTATATGGAGTTTGCACATTCTTCCCATGTCTGTATGGGTTTCTTCTGGTGCTCCGGTTTCCTCCCACAGTTCAAAGATGTGCGGCTTAGGTGGATTGATCATGCTAAATTGCTCCTTATTCTCCCGGGATGCATAGGTTAGCGGGGTTAGTGAGGTAAATATCTGGGGATAGTGCCTGGGTGGGATTGTTGTTGGTGCAGATTCGATGGGTCAAATAACCTCCTTCTGCACTGTAGCGATTCTATGATTTCTATGACTGCAGAGTTCAGATCTGATCCATTGGTTGAGGGTCACTTACCTCTGTCTTACACTGTTTGGCCAATAGTGCTGTGGTGAAGTTTCACCAGGCTAACACCTCAATTTTAGGTATGTCTGGTGCTGCTCCTTCATTCTTCATTGAACCAGAGTTGATCCCCTGGTTTGATGGTAATGAAAGAGTGGGGAATATGACGGGCCATGAAGTTACAGATTGTGATTTTATACAGTTCTGTGGTGTGGTTAGCCTATACCGCCTCATGGATGCCCAGTTTTGAGTCACTAGATCTGACAGTGTCACACAACATGACGGAGGATATCCTCAATGTGAAGCCAGGACTTTATCTCTACAAGGACTGTGCCATTGTCACTCTGATCAATACTGTCATGGATATTTGTGACAAGTAGGTTGGTGAGGACAAGTCCAAGTACATTTTCCCTCTTGTTGGATCCCTCACCATCCGCTGCAGACCCAGAGTCACAGCTACAAACAAAAACAGAAAATCTCAGCAGGTCTGACAGCAAATGTGGAGAGAGAATAGAGCCAATATTTTGAGTCTGGATGACCCAATGTCAGAGCAGCTATGTCCTTTTGGGTTGGTGGGCCTACAGGACATACTCAGGGATGGTGATTTCTGGGACATTGGCAATAAGGTAAGATTCCGTGAATGTGACAATGTCAGGCAGTTGCTTGACTAGTTTGTGGATGCTTCTCCCAGCTTTGGGCATAAGGGTGGCAGAGTGGCACAGTGGTTAGCATTGCAGCCTCATAGCGGCAGGGACCTGGGTTTCATTCCAGCTTGGGTTATTGTCTGTGTGGAGTCTGTGCGTTCTCCCCGTGTCTGCATGGGTTTCCTGCGGGTGTTCCGGTTTCCTCCTACATTCTAAAAGATACGCTGGTTCGGTGCATTGGCCATGCTTAATTCTCCCGGAATTAAAGACACAGGAGCATGGTGACTAGGGGATTTTCACAGTAACTTAATTGCAGTGTTAACGTAGGCTTACTTGTGTCCCTAATAAATCAACTTAAGTAAGTAATGTCAGTAAAAAGAACTTTTCAGACTTGACAGGCTGGGTTTACCATTGTTGTTTCTAGTGTCTCGATCAATGCTAGGTGTTCTGTTCAGCTTCATTCCTTTGCCTAGGCATTGTAGCAGTTTGATAAAACCCGTTCTAGCAGGGTTAATGTCATACATGGACTAGACCAGGCGATGATGTTAGATTTCCTTCACTATAGGGAATTACTGAATCTGATGGGGCTGTACACCAATCAACGATGGCTTCATGATCACCATAACCCAGACTAGCTTTTTAATTCCAGATTTATTAACTGAACTTCAATTCCACCAGCGGCTATGGTAAGAGTTGAATTGTCTCCCCGGACAATTAGTCCAATAATATGATCATCGTACCATCACCTTTAAATCAACTGATTATCCCTATCATTCTTCCAAACAAGCTGCCTTTTAGTTATGAATAGAAAATAGTGTGAAGGTCCCGGCAGCTTTAGAGTTGTACCATGAGACAGATGTCCCTGAACCACTGTGCACTGCAGCAACTAAGTATGACAGTTGATCTAACAGCCAGGAAATGATAAAGGAACTAACTGAATGACCAATTACAGTTAAAAAAAATCAACACTTATGTCATATGCTTCATGGAAATCATACAATTTTGCTGGCCATTGCTTAACATCTTTTGGAAATACATTGCAAATGAAAAGGGTTGTATATCTTTTCTGAATCAAAACTACAAAATTAGGTTGGCATAAAGTTTTGCTTCCTCTTGTTTCTTTAACATCTGATGATAGTGCTGCTACAACAGAAACTGATCTATCGTCATTGGGAAAAGTGTTCAGGAAAAGCTACTCACTACAGTGCTGAATTAACATCAATATATAACGGTGACACAAAATCTCAAGACCATGTTTCATATGCTATAGTATAGCATACTTTGGCAAACGTAGTGCATCCTAAAGGGACATGAGCTGATCAGGTTTCCAAGTCAACTGTGTGTAGTAACAGGATTGCTACATCTGGCTTATAAATTAACTATAAAGTTCAGCAAAAATGACCATAAAGGCAAAAAAAGATTTGTAAACTAATTCCTGGCATTCAGTGTTGCGAACTTTAGTTCCAGGCAGAGTGAAAGTGAGTCATTTCTATTAAATTTCTACTTCATAGAAAAGCTGATTGCTATTAATCTGACAACACTGCTTTGTGGCATCACATGTCTTTTAACCAAGTCTGTCAACACCAACTCACTGAATTCAGCAATTGAGCAAGCAATGATTATCACAAAGAATATGCAAAGTCTGGGGGGGGTGGGCATGGTGGGGTGGGTGGGTGGAGGGCTTTATGTGCTAAATGAGTATGAAAATTGGGAGAGAACCACCACGCCCATTTTCTGGGCAAGCTCCCAGTTGAATTCCTGTGGCACCTTGAAAAAAAAGGGTCAAAGCGTGGTTCTCGCCAGCAGAGAGAATGGACGGAGTCTATTCATGTTAGGAGGCCTGCTGCTGACTGCTAAAGGGCAATACTGTGCATGTGCCCTGATCTCCCAGTGCATTTTGTAAGGAGTACACAGTGCACTGAGAGATTGCCACTAACCCCAATTGTGTGGACATTGCACCACCACCTCCCCCCAAATTGTGGCCCACTTGATCGCAACCGATCACCACTCTGAACACAACTCCCCATCAATCATCACCTCCATTCACCCTCATTGTCCGATCGCTGCCCTGCAATCCCTGATGCAGAGTATGTAGCTCCCTACATCCTTCAGGCCCTGCCACGCCCCTCCCTTTAGGCCACCCCTCGACATTGCCCAGTGCCTGGTGGGAAATGCCAGGGTGCCTGGTGGGCATTGCCTGGATGCCAAACTGGGTGTGGAGGAGGGAGGGGGAAAGGAAGGAGGGGGGCAGGGAGGGAAAGAGGGATGGGTGAAGGGGAGTGTACATTTTACATGTGGCCTGACTCTTCTGTGCCTACGTTGAAGCCTCAAAAGAACTTCAGTTAAGAAGCCCAGCTAAAAGTGTGATGCACCAGCACTTGTGGAACATGATTCTGGAGTTTCATTCTGCACTGGACTTTGCAATTCATATCAGACAGAAAGTTCACAGCTTACAGGAGACTTGCATTTTAAGGAGTACTTTCCTAAAGCATTTGTACCAGCCAAGTTGCAAACTTCCCACTGTAAATGTCGCCGTCATTTCACCCAAAGGCTCAATATTGTATTACAGAGCCTCTTAAAGTGGGATAAACAAATGGATTTCAGCTAAAACTTATTCCAAACACTAACATCCACCTTGTTATATATGAATGTAGCTTTTACTAGAATTACTGTGACAAATTGTAAAACAAATTGAAAAAAAACCTGTAATTTCTATGCATTACATCCGTGTTAAACATCTTTTTAAAACATTTACCGAAAAGTTAACCCAGCCTCTACTCACTGCTTCTAGACACAGGAAAAATGTGTGAATAAATATGATAAATACTCAGCTATCATCAGTGCAAGTGAAGGAAGTTTGGGTGAGATTGCAGTGCAGTGCTTCAATAGCAGCAACTTTACAAGCCCCAATCAGAGGTTTCAACTTGGCACACTTCAAGTGAACATGTACATGTGCCAGGGCTGCCATACTGTCCTGACATGTACGCGTGACATGCAATCAAATTAAAGTTTAAAGTTTATTTATTATTGTCACAAGTAGGCTTACACAGGATTTGGGCCAGAAGTTAAGGGCCAATATCTTTCTAACCTTTTTGTTTGTGGAAAACCCATGGAAGTTTGGAAATTTATAATCGCTCTCTTAATGTCAACAAAATGAAAGAGATTGTCATCAGCTTCAGGAAGCGTAAAGGAGAACATGCCTCTGTCTACATCAGTGGGGATGAAGTAGAAAGGGTTGAGAGCTTCAATTTTTAGGTGTCCACTTCACCAGGTGTCCTGGTGCCCCCATGCTGACACTATAGTTAAAAAAGGCCACCAACACCTCTACATTCTCAGCAGACTAAGGAAATTTGGCATGACAATTATGACTGTCACCAACTTTTACAGACACACCATAGAAGGCATACTTTCTGGTTGCGTCACAGCTTGGAATGGCTCCTGTTCTGCCCAAGATCACAAGGAACTACAAAAGGTCGTGAATGTAGCCCAATTCATCATGCAAATGAGCCTCCCATCCATTGATTCTGTCTACACTTCCCGCTGCCTCGGCAAAGCAGCCAGCATAATTAAGGACCCCACGCACTCCAGACATTCTCTCTTCCATCTCCTTCCATCAGGATAAAGATTCAAAAGTCTGAGGTCACGTACCAACAGACTCAAGCACAGTTTCTTCCCTGTTGCCATCAGACTTTTGAATGGACTTACCTTGCATTAAGTTGATCTTCCTCTACACCCTAGCTATGACTGTAACACGACGTTCTGCACTCTCGTTTCCTTCTCTATGAATGGTATGCTTTGTCTGTACGCGGGCAAAAAAACAATATTTTTCACTGCATGTGACAATAAATCAAATCAAAATTGAAGTTTGCAGTTTTAGTCAATGAGTCTTAAATCTCAAACTCTTTCCACTTTGAACAGAGCGTTGATTGGTCTCTAACTGAACATTACCAAAATTTTGTGGATCAGATTCAACCTCACAATCTACTACACAACATCTAGGTTTGATGCAATCAAATGGCAACATTTGTAAATCAGGTTTCAGAGCTCCCTGGTGGTCTAGTGGTTAGGATTCGGCGCTCTCACCGCCGCGGCCCGGGTTCGATTCCCGGTCAGGGAACATGCTTCTTTTGCCCTTTCATTGTTACTCGTTTTAAGTCTGAAAAGTTAAACAATTATCTTTTTAGATTCAAGAAGAGGACGAGACAATTAAAACGTATGTGTAGTATTTACTTCCGAGCAATTGAATTATCCAGAATCTTCAATAGTTCGATGTCTTCTCGCTTTTACTGAAACATGTATACGATATATATAATATTTAATTATTTATAAAATAGATGACACAGGCAGGAATATACACCGAAATAAATAATAATTTGATACGACAAATAAAAGGAAAATATCATTCCCTGACCGGGAATCGAACCCGGGCCGCGGCGGTGAGAGCGCCGAATCCTAACCACTAGACCACCAGGGAAGCTGAAAAAGTATGGGCACTCGGCTTACTGGAGGGTTGTCGGTGGTGATGTCGTCAGTGTGAGGAATTGGGCGGAGTCACTGGCCGGGTGTCACGGAACGCCCTTGTCCGTGACACGAGGGAGGGCGGAGCCACAGCGGAGTCTATATAAAGGCGGGGGCCGAGCTCACTGAGCGAATCTGAGTCGCGCGAGTGGACGGTTGCGTTTGAAAATTTAATTCGCTCGGTTTCCCCCGTTTCCGAGAACGCGTTGTGCCCCTTCGGCGTTTCCAATGGGCCCTGTAGCCTAGCGTTTACTTTCTTCAGTCAAAGCACTTTGGTTCCTGTTTGGTGTTTGAGAGGTAGGTGGTTGAGGGAGAGTGAGGCGGGAGGGTGTGGGGCGTCCCTTTTTCTCTTGTCCACCCACTCTCTCCCTTCCCCAATAACAATAACCCACTCCCCGGGCTCTGGCGGCCTGCTGGCTCACTCAGGCCTGGTCAGCAGCAAGGCAACCCAGGGGTGCGGTCCTTCAGTGTTTGCACTGAGTCTCTCACCTCTCTCTCTCTCTCTCCCTCCCACTCAGCAACTTTATTTTCCAGCCTTGTTGGAACGGAGTTGACAGCTGTGCCCTTAACTCAGCCGCATTTTTCTCTCCTTTCTCTCTCTTTCCCCCCCGCACCCGCCCCTTAGTAATAAAACAGCACAACCTGTCAGATTGTCCCCTCCAACTTTGGGAACATTCCCCCCCCCAAAAAAAAAGTTTGCAACTTATTATTTTTCATTTAATTTGATAGTGACTCACCTAAAATAGGTGGCCCTCCAGTAATGTTATACTCTGAATGATGCTTGGAGAATCTCCAGGGTTGACTGTGCTTGCTCCTTGGGCCAAGAATGTGTTTATAACTTGCAGACTCCTTGCAGCTGCACTGGAGGGCTTTCATAAGTTTCCACCACCTTTCCACCATCCCCTCCCCCCGCCCCATTCTTATCCATCAAAGTATACACTCTTAACTTTATTTAGTGGTCTAAATATGTCCTGATCAAAAAGAACTCATACAGATTTTAATCTGGACTTAGTTGAATCTACAAATTTGATGCAAACGTTTTTGTGTTCACTGGACATTCTCAAACCCTTTAAACTGTTTATGTAAAGACAAAACCTTGTGACAGGTTTATATGAAGGTCAGATGTTCCCTTTAGTAGGGAAATTCTTTAATAAAGGTGACCGCCAGTATGTTCTAGTATGAGACCAATCAGGTTGTGTTTCTCTACACTGGAATGGCAGGCAACCTGTTGAATACCCAACTGAGTTTACTGTTAGAATGCCAATCTGTTAACCTAAATATACTTTTTGTTTCCTGTTGCTATTTTAGGGTTACCATCTAAATACTAATTTGAACGATTGCAATGGCATCCATTCCTTCGACTGGCTCTCTTGCAGCAACCCATGACTATTACAGGAGTAAGTAATTCTAGTGGAAAATGAGCCTTTTTTGAGATTGGACTAGGAGGAGGAACTATTAAATTACTGATTACTGATTGTTGATTGGCTTGCAAACTTGGGCTTATTTCCAACAGTAGCAGCTGTAAACCTGATGAATAACAACTTGCCTGCAATAAAATTCCTGCAGCTATTAAGTTTGACATGTTGCTTTTTTAAACTTTCTATAAACAGTGATGAAAAAGGTTTTAATACTGTTAACATCCAGCAAATTTTTTGCTTCAGTGACTATGTTCAATAGATGACAGACTTTACTAAGGTATATGTTCAAATTGGTGCCCAAGAGGATCTGAGGTAATAAGATTTTGTGCTTTGTTGACTAGACTGCTATTTCTGTTGAATGTATTTGTAATTGCTTTTTATGAACTCCCTTCTAAGCAGAAGTTATTTCTGAAAGTCTTATTTAGTTTACCCCTAGAAGAAAAATAGATCGGGAACTAACTCCTGGTTATATTTTTGAGGGTGCTGTTTGTTTTTCAGTTGAGATTTCTTTGCTGTTTGTACAGGTAATATTCTGTACAGTGGTGGTTCTTTGCTGGCCTGCTAAATTTAACTTCATTAAATAATGAGTTTTGCACATTATTTCACTTCACTGATTATGGTTGGCATACCACAGATGAAAGTTAATTTTACCAAGAAGCAAATATTGTAACTTCACCCTTTAATGTTGAAAGCTGTGTATCAAAATCACAACTTTCAGTTAGAACCCCCTCAACGCTCCAGAAGTTACCAGGCAGGGGTAGCCCTGAAGAGCCAATACTCTGACATTGTTAACTGACTTTCCTGTATTTTCTGTATTTTTAACATCTTGTTGATGGGAATTATTTTGAGTAAGGTTATGCTGTCTTTCAGCATTCAGCAAAGGATGCATGTTTGTTGAGATAAACTTGATATTCTAAGCATAATAGATTAGGAATTGAATTCCAGAAGCTGTGTGCAGAAAAATTAATGTATGATAGACCTAAAAGCGTGGGCCTCTAATTCCAGGGCGCCTTGGTTCTGCTTCCAGTAATAGTTCATGTGGCAGCTCTGAGCACATTGGAGAAGTGATTCCACACCATCCAGGTAAGAGGATTTCATAACACTTGCATAATGCAGTGTCGTATATATGGTCATACAATGTGATGCAATCTTTTGCAACAATCTTTCCTTGTATTCCACTCAAACCATTTTGCAATTAGATCATTTTAGATTTAATAATGCTACCAAAAGCTAAACTTTTACTGAGCATGTGTTAATTAGACTTCAAATAAAATTATCCTTGCTTTGCATTGATTATTGAACTGCAATGTGGTACATTCTACCTGTTGTTTTGAATTGGTATTTATAATTGTGAATGAAAGTTAAGATACATTGGAACAGAGCTTTTCAGCAAATTAAGCTGTTTTTTGGAGTTATAAAACACGTATATATTCTCAATATGACAGGAGTATATTTACATGAGCATTCTACATTTTAGAATTTGTAATTGTTTGCAATCAAGTGCGTGGAGGTGTGCTTGTATTCATAGGCTTGCATGTCCTCTTGATCACTTAAGATCATTAAATGATCTAGTAATGAGCTTCTGTATTGTTACTTCTGTCTGAATTATCATGAAACCTGCACATTTAGGAATTAGCTCTTCCTGAGACATGATCTGTGCTCATTCAACTTGAACCTAATTGAGCCTGTTCCATTGAAGCAAGCTAATGTCAGAGCTTGTATATAACGTATTATTGCCTCAAGCTGTCAAGCCAGGAAAATATTTATTGTAATTAAATTGTGCACTCACTAATCTTTTTTAAATATATGGCATAGTTTTCAACAAATCCTGTTCTTTTATGGATGTTTTGTTTCTTCAATATTGAACACAAGATAGAGCTGTAAATTTTCTATTTGCAGGGTTACCAAAGTCTACAGCGGGCCAGTGGTGGATCAGTTTTTTCTTTGGGAAAACTCAGAACCATCCAGTAATGACAACTCTGACAGAGTCCTCGGAGAGGTAATAGATCTGAACAATATGATCTAGAATGATAACACAAAATTATTTTAAAGTCCAGTGTAATTGTCCAATGAAGAATATGAAATCCTGTTGTGTCTGGTATGTCAATGTCTATGCTGTAATAATTTTCTTTTCTTTCCAGTGGCAAGATAAACTGCATCCTGCCTCAAGAAATCGTGAGGAAACGACATGCCAGTGAGCCCAGCAAACCTTCATCTTAATTTGACTTTTGAAGAAAACGTTAGGAATTTCAGGCGTTCCAAAATATTAATCCTTAAAATATAAAGGCTGCTTTAATTTCTGGTCATACTTTTTTAATTAACTCTTCCTTTTTCCATGTAATTGGTGGAGCTTGTTGTAAAGTGTATGCCCATTTGGCATACTTGAACATCTAATAAATGAAATACTTAAGCAGCCTATCTGTCTGAGTTCATGTTCACTATTTTTTGCTGGCTGAACTTTCCACACAATCATCAAATTCTAGATGAGCTGAATCACATGCTAACATAGGTTAAGGTGAACACCATAAGTAAGTTTCTCTCCATTTGGCAACTCCTAAGATCATAGTTGCTAATCAGTGGCAGCTTCTGTGCAAGTGATCTGAATGTCTTTAACATTGCCAGTGCAGTGATGGCAGAGCAAAATAGTGGTAACATTAGATTGTTTCAGAATACATGTGCAAGATGACACCTTGCCTATTAATCATAAACCCTGATCGTCCAAGTGACAGCCAAAGTGCATCAGATCTATAGTGCTGCAGGAGAACTTTTAAGATCAGGTGCAAGATTGGGTTGCTATTTGTGCTGTCGTCTGTGTAGAAAACCTAATGCAACTAATCAAAATAGAGCTGTCAGTTGTGACTTTGATTTAAGGTTATTTCAGTACTGTGATATTAGAGAGGATTATATCAAGCTGATTGACAAAAGTCTGAAATAGGAAAGTGAGTCTTCTGCTCCTTGAATGTTAATACCATGTTACCCATAATTGAAATGTTACAGATCTGATGTGTACTATCATATGACAGAAATGGCTTCTGAGTCCATTTAGTGCCAAAATGAGCTGCATGCCACAAATTTATTTGGCAATTTGATGTGTTCCATAATCTTGAGACTGGTGGCAACAATTTGACTTTGGGTTATCCTTCAAGAATGTAACCACCTGCTGCTTCATTCCTTGTGCAGCTTAGTGCTGTCCATTGTTATTGGAAGATGGGCCTCCGCTGTTTGATCAATGGTAAGATGTTGGCTTTTTGTCTGCAATCCACAGTCCATCTGGATAGTGATTTGATCCTGTAATACTTAATCTGTCTCATTTGTTACTGTTCAAACCCTTCAAGATTTCTGCACATTTGTGCATGGGTTCAAATCCAACTCCTGACATTTTTTGGGGTAGCAGTGGTTGGCACTCCTGCTTCACAGCATGAGAGACCTGGATTCAATTCTAGCCTTAGTGATTGGTGTTTGCACTTTGTGTGGGTTTGCTCTCAGTGATCCAGTTTCCTTTCACTGTCCACAGATTTGCAGGTTGGGTGGATTGGCTATGCTAAATTGTGTCTTGCTGTATCAAGATATGTAGGTTAGGGGGATTAGTGGGGTACAGGGTTACGATCTTGGGGGGATGCTTTATGGGAGAATTGGTGCAGACTCAGACTAAATGACCATCTTTTGCAATATAGGGATCCTGATTGTGCACTTTAAAGGAAGTGCTGCTTATACACTGTCCCAAGTGCACCATTTTCCTAATTATTGCACATGTATTCAATGTACTATTTAACTGCTGTCTCCCAGAATGGCTGACAGAATTTTAAGTGCTTTTTACAGTGGGTTTTTAAATTCATTGTGAGCAATGAGGATTGCATTGCTCCTGATGTTTCTGAGCACAATGCTCTGCCTACTATTCATCACAAAGTCAGTGTGGGGCAGTGCCAGAAATTGCCTCAGTTGGAGGAGGCATTTTAGCTGCCCTCAGCAATGTTTAGCTGCAAGTCCATGATCTTGGCTGTAAGACTGAGGCAGAGTGGTATTCTGTAGCAGTGTATGTGTGACTGTGGTGCAAAGTGTTTCACAATGAGGTGTCTGGACCAAGTTCACCCTGACTATTGATTGCTGATTCAATAGGTGTAAAATGTTGAATGAGGAAGTCCTATCATATTGTTTAATCACAGAACACAAATTTTGTTTCAGTTCAATAAGTGGAATTGTTCCCTGTAAGAAAGATAGAAACTCCATCCTCCAACTTGGTTGAAGATAACAACCAGCCTCTTACATTTTAAATCTAAATTCCATCCTACAATAAATGCAAGGAACAGAGAACACAAAACTACAGCACAGACAGGCCCTTTGGCCCACCAGTTGTGCAATCATATCCCTACCTACTAGGCCTATTTTATAACCTCAATCCCATGTAATCATGCAGAAGTCTTTTAAAACACCCCAACAAGTTAACCTCCACCACCACCGATGGCAGCTGATTCCACTCACCCACCACCCTGAGTGGAAAAACTTATCCCTGACATCTCTATTTACTCCCCAGCACCTTAAACCTGTGCCCCCTCGTAGCGACCATTTCAACCCTGGGAAATAGCCTCTGAGAATCCACCTGACTTATATCTCTCAACATCTTATAAACCTCTATCAGGTCACCTCTCATCCTTTGTCTCTCCAGGGAGAAAAGACTGAGCTCCCTCAACCTATCCTCATAAGGTATGCCACCCAATCAAGGCAACATCCTTGTAAATCTCTTCTGCACCCTTTCAATAGCTTCCACACCTTTCTTGTAACAAGGTGACCAGAACTGTGCACAGTACTTCAAGTGGGGTCTGACTAGGGTCTTATAAAGCTGCAGCATTATCTCCTGACTCCTAAACTCAGTCCCTCGATTAATGAAGGCTAGTCCACTGTACACCTTGACCACATCCTCCACTTGTGAGGCCGATTTTAAGAGTCCTATGGACCTGGACCCCAAGGTCCTTCTGATCCTCTACACTGCTAAGAGTCTTACCCTTGATATTATACTCCTTTATCCCAATGGACCACTACACGTTTATCAGGACTGGATAAAAGTCCAGACAAATGGACTTTTGTCACTCATGCTTGATCATGCAGTCACCAGTCTGTCACATTCTTCTCTTTACTAGTTTGTTTACCCCTGCTTCAGTCTGAACTCATTTTCCTTTTGTTTCTCTTCTATCTCTCATGTCACCTCCAAGTTCATCTTCTCTGAGTCACCTGCTCATTGCTAATTGTCTAATTTTCCCTCTTGGTCATTATGTTGGTGGATATTCTTGACCATTGTCTTGCTTCAGGTTGCACTCATTTAAATATGTAGTCGTCATCCCTTGCTCAAAAGCAAACCATTGAGACCCTACTTCTCACAAACTGATGCTCTACGTCTAACCACTTTTTCCTCAGTCCTTGAATGTGTTGTCTCCCAAATCTTTTGCCCATGTTTCCCTTCAATCCTGCTTCCAACCCTCCAGAATGGCTGTCATATGATGTTCTGTGTCTAACAAGGGTAAACTTTATCTCCTTCCTCTTGAACTGAGTGCAATCTTTGATGTGGTTGATCACACCCTCCTCCAGTGTCCCTTTGATATCCAGCTGGGTGGAAGTCATTGTGCCTGGTTCCATTCCAACCTGTCTAATCCTATCCAAAGTATTACTTGCAAAGAATTCTTGGCAATTGTTTGGCGCTGCATCAGATTGTTCGCATATTTGACCCCAAGTTGGCCATCTGACTATGTATTCACCCCATCACTAAGACCGCTAATTTCCATCTCTGCAACATTGCCCTTGTTTCACTCGTTGCTACTGCAACCTCATTTGTAATTTTGTTATCCCTAGATTTGACTACTTTAGCACAGACTTTGTTCAAGTCCACGAAAACTCTGCTGCCCCACATCTTAATTCACATCAAGTCCAGTTCCCTTGTCACCCCTGCGTTTTGCTGAGCTTTGATTCCTTGTCAAGCATTTTCTTGATTTTTTTTAATATAATTCTCATCCTTGCTCTCAAATTCCTCTGAGGTTGCTTCTCCTATTTCTAGCCTTACAACCCTCACATCTGCATTCACCTAATTCTGGCCTCTTGAGCATTCCCAATTTTAATTGCCCCAACATTGGCGTTTTTTCAGTTGCCAAGGTCATGATCTCTGGGATTCCCCCTCTCCAGTTCTCTGCCTCTCTATCTTGTCTTTATAACACTCCTTAAAGCCTATCTCTTTGACAAAGCTTTTAATCATCTGTCTGAATAGCTCCTTGTATGGCTTGGTGTTATTGTTTTATATTTCTCCTGTGAAGCATTTTGGGATGTTATATTAAAAGTAAATGTAAATGCAAGTTGTTTAAAAATGTCTCGAGCTCATAGGTCAATGTAACACTGGATTGGATTTCCCCTGCCTTGTGTTAACAGAATGATATCCTAAAACAGGGTCTTATTAACTGACCATGCAGCTGCCTCCTATTTTAAAATGGGTCTACTACTTGCTGTTACAGCCTGCTTCAGGCAGATGCCTTTCTTAATATGAAAATTGAGTATCTTTTAAACAGAAGCCTATGGCCTAACAGGCAGCACTGGGTCACAGTGGTTAGCACTGTTGTCTCTCAGCATCAGGGACCTGGGTTTGATTCCTGGCTTGGCTCACTGTGGAGTCTGTACATTCTCCTGTGTCTGCGTGGGTTTCCTCCAGGTACTTCAGTTTCCTCCCACAGTCTGAAAGACGTGCTGGTTAGTTGCATTGGCCATGCTAAATTCTCCCTCACTACCCAAACAGATACCAGTGTGTGGTGTCTAGGGGATTTTCACAATAACTTGTGACACAAACTTTAAAGAGTTAAATTGTCAATTTCAATTGAATTGGTTGGACTAGGTGTTTGTACAGGTTATGATCAAATCTGTAGACAGTGGAATTGAAGATGCCCTAAGGTTAATTTAAAATTTGAGAATTGGAGTACTACAAAAATAAGGTCTGTTCTGGTGTACCACCTTGATCTTATCTAGGTAGCAGCCAGGGAAGTCTCAATGGAGTGAGCATTTGGATACCTGTTGGGCACCCTGAAAGTCATAAACCCAATGCAAAGGCTCCTCATTTTAAACATTGATGCTAGCAAGTCACCCATATCAAAATCAAGCCCAGGAATGCCACATTGCTTGAAATTGGTTGTGACATTAAATTGAAACCCCCATCTGCCTATTCAGTCAGATGTTAAACCTACTTCAAACAACACAATGACAAAGTAATTGACTGCTGAAGTTGTAGGATCTTTCCACACCAAAATTACTTTTGCATTTACCTACATAGCATGAAATGCGATTGGTTAATATACATAAAATGCACCAGTTTCATTCCTTATGAAACTTTTTGGGAAGTTTTATAGCGACAAGCTGTTCTCTAAACAGGCATTTGTCAACGTGAGTGAATCTATTTTGTTAAGGAAATCACACAATACTAACATGTTTCTATTTAAATTTTGTCAAAGATCCAGTTTCTAGAATGTCTATTTATACACATTACTTAGCGGCTGAAATAGAATTATTTACTCTGCTCTGTATCTAAATCAAACCAGTTTTCTGCTTTGTGCAAAATCTTCTGTTAATAAAAAGAATTGTTGATTTGGCATGGTGGCACAGTGGTCAGCATTGCTGCCTCACAATGCTAGGGACCCAGGTTCAATGACCTTGGGTGCTGGAGTTTGCATGTTCTGTGTCTGAGTGTGTTTCTTCCCACGGTCCAAGGACGTGCAGGTTAGGTGGATTGGTCATGCTAAATTGCCCCTTACACTCAGGCGGACTGAGGCAGGGTAAATATCTGGGATTGCGGGGATATGTTCTGCGTGGGATTGTTGGTGCATGCTTGATGGACCGAATAGCCGCCACCTGCACTGTAAGGATTCTATAACAGAATTACAGCTAAGGTAACAGCAATGCAACTTCTACTTTCACGTATTCAGTATCTTAGCTTTATTAGTTCTTGAATGTTGTTTTCACTGGTTAGCCTGCATCTCGTCTTTAGTCACTCTGTTTCTATGCAATTCCCCTTTCAGTTAGGGAAAGAGCTGGAGGGGAAAGGACTTGACTTAGGCTGCAAAAGTATCCAAAGTTGCTGCTGACATTACTCCATGTTGGCCTTTTGTGGTAAGCCTTGTCGTCTTGATCATTGCTTTCCCCGTTGAAACTTTCCTCAGGACTGTCTCAGTTGTGTAAATATAAATCATCCTGTCGTTTTATATGGGCTGCTAACCTATCAGGTCCTATTACATTAACTCAGATGTAATTTTTATATTCAGGAGGTTCTGATGGTACACTTTCACACCACATTTTGCAACTTTTTCATACTTAAGCAATACCGCTGTAGTTACATAATGTTGGTGTTCAATACAGAGTATTATGTATGAAACTATCAGTATTCATACTTTTAACAAACAGCATTTTAATGTTTGTACCTCACAAGCAACGTGTTAATATTTATACTGCACATTGCCTGGAATGAATAATTGGATGATGGATTATTCCCATGCGTTGATTAATTGTGAATTAGGAAAAATTGAGCAGAGGCTTGGAAATAGCTTGCATCATCTAACCACTTGGCCTGGAAACAATGAGAAGGAGTTGGAATTGGAATAGACAATAGCTCAGGATGTCATCATTTAACTGCACTTGTATAGTTTCTAAAGATAGATATGAGAGCTCTGTAGGATATGATCTGTAGCTATTGTTGCAAGTTAACTTAGTTGGTAGCATTCTTAATTTTTGACCAGGTGATTGAGTGTTCAAACTCCAGTCCACTCCTTTTATCATGTAACCTACTCAGAGATGAATGGTGGATTGTCAGGTCATCTTTCAGACCAGACTTTACAAAAAAAATTCACAAGACGCAGGCATTGTTGGCTACACCAACATTTGTCATCCATCCCTAATTGCTCTTGAGGTGGTGGTAGTGAGCTGCCATCTTGAACCTCTGTAGTCCATATGGTGTGTGGGTACACCCATAGTGCTGTTAGGAAGTGAGTTTAAGGATTTTGACTCGGCAACACTAAAGGAGCGTCAAGTTGGATAATGTGTGACTAGAGGGGAACTTGGAGGTGCTGATGCCCACATGCACCTGCTGCCCATGTCTTTCGAGGTGGTGAAGGTGCAGGTTTGGAAGGAGTTGTTGAAGGAATCTTGGTGAGTTGCTGCAATGCATCTTGTATATGGTATAAAATACTGCCATTGTGGTCAGTGGCGGAGGGAGTGAATGTTTAAGATGGTGGATGAGGTGTCAATCAAGTGGGCTGCTTTGATCGGATGGTGTGAAGTTCTTGAGTGTTATTGGAGCTGCATTCAGCCAGGCAAGCGCAGAATATTCCTGACTAATAAATGAAGGTCTATCTGCTTGTTCTGCCAGTTCAGTTGGGCATGAAAGAACTCATGATACTATGTGAAGAGCAAATTTTCAATCTGACAAATTCCACCAAAAACTGGTCTAACAAGTTATTCATGTTTGGATAAAATAACTGACATTTGTTTAATAGGCTATCTGGCAGATTTATAAATTTGGTGTTTCATCAGTTTGGAGTAATCTTAAAACTAGTCACTGTGAGACTACTAGATATCATCTTGATTATATTGGCCTTGATGCACTTGGTAGCCAAATTGCTCTGCATTGATGCCAAGGCAGTCACATAGCAATATGGCAGCATGGTACACAGTGGTTAGCTTCCTGTACTGTAGGGATTCTAATTTGATAAGATGCATTGTCAGGTCTGGTGCTGATCTGTATATAATGTCATCATATCTATATTCTTTTTCCTGATGCTGAATTGGTTGATCCCAACTGGATGGCCAATCCAGATGCTTTTGTTGATCTGTGCATCACTGAATTAAGGAGGGAAAATTACACAACTTTTTAGGAAGAAAATCCTGATAACTTGTTACTTTTGCTGGAAACTATGGCCAACGCAGGCTGGGACTTTAACATGATGCCTTCTGTGGTTGATTTGTCCGAACTTGGAAAGGTTCTGTATGGAGTAGTGTTATTCAATACTCTTTTTCCATTTGTCACATAGCAAATCAATCACAGACTTTTTTTGAGTTATGGAGCACTAAGTTGTGTTAAAGTAGCAAGTCTGATTATGGGTATCACTCACTCAACTGCTATTTGTCCAGTATTCCTGGTTGAGTAAGGAAGAGAATCTAGTGGCACAGAATGCCAGCTGGAGAACTTGGCACAGTTTAGCGGGTGCTTATGGTCTTCATAAAACAGATGAGAATCACAAGTGAAGCTCAGCACTGCATGACTGCCAATTAGGGTTGAAATGTGCAATTTTGGCCTACTGGGACAGCAGAAACATCAAAATGTGTTCAACCTTCATCTTAATAGATCTGTCGAAATGAGTGATTGGAAAGAATAGGAAGCTACTGGAATATAAAGAGAGATTACAGGAGATTAACCATGAGCCAACAGTCAATTAAGTATATAAAAATGTGAGGTGATCAGGGCAAGAATCAGAATGTAAAAGCCAACACCCATCCATTAATCTTCTAATATATCAATTCTGATAAAATTGAGATTGTTTACTCCCAAAGAAATTAATTTTTTCCAGAATTTTTTCTATTCTATTCAGTTAACAGATTGTCACCACCCTTTTGAGAAGGTAAGTTTTGCAGAACAGATTGTAAAATCCTTATGAAGTTCTGACTCGGGCAGTGACTGCATTGATCTTGACTGCTGACAGTTTAGAACCTCAAACCTACACAGATTAGTGCTACTGCTTCACAGAGCCAGGGATCCAGATTCAGTTCCTGGCTTGGATCTGTCTGTGCGGAGTCTGCATGTCCTCCCACAGTCCAAAAGATTCACAATGATTAGGGACCCAGGTTCGATTCCGAGCTTGGGTCACTGCAGAATTTGCACCTGCTCCCCATGTCTGCTTGGGTTTCCTCTGGGTGCTCTGGTTTCCTCTGACAGTCTGAAAGACGTGCTAGTTAAGTACATTGGCCATGCTAAATTCTCCCTATTCACCCGAACAGATGCCTGGCAACTAGGGGATTTTCACAGTAACTTCATTGCAGTGTTAATATAAGCCTACTTGTGACACAAATAAATTTCAAAACTTTTAAACTAATTTCAAAAGATTTGCTTCATTAATGTGTACATTTTGTATGGTGGCCTAATCGCACAGCATCAAAATCCTACTGGATAACATTGTGAATGACTATAGCTTGCCTAGTGGCCAATGGTATCCAGTTTGAATCAGCCCATTCCGGTGACAAAATTAGGAAGACGAAAAGGATGAAGGTAGCAGACAGTACAATAGTACATTATTGAAATACTGTATTTTCATGTTGCAATTCCAGCGTGATTTTCCCCAGGCGGGACTTCCCCTTTGCGCTTAGTAACCTTTATTCTAGATTGGGTGGGTTTTTTTGTAAACAGCTGGATGTACGCATGTACAGCTCTGTACTTTAAGCCAGTTTGCCAAATGAATGTGGAGGGGAAATTGACAGAAGCAGGGGCGGAGATAGTGAGCATTCGTACAGTAGCTTGTCGCTAGGGCAGCTTCACGTAACCATTGGACAGGCTGTGCACTTCAACCCAATCACAGGAGTCTTAAAATTCAGATTTTAAAAACAAACTCAGTGACATATTGAGACTGAAAAATAAGCAAAAGTGGTAATGAAAACGGGTAGGGAGTTTCCTTTGCGTTGTAATATTCCTTTGTAATAGAGAAACAGCAGGGTAATACATAAACTTCGGCAGCCCAGTTTTAAATGGGGCAGATGTAATTATAGCGGGGGCGGGGGGGGGGAGCAATCGGTTGGAAACTTTGGGTTTGACTCGTAATTACGAGTTGTGGCTCGATTTAATATGCATTAATGGAACAAAATAGTCATGTGTTTGTAAAAGGCGTATTTGTATGTATCTTAACGTTGGCTCCTCTTTGTGATGGGTAGCTGTCGATTTTATGTCAAGTTGCTCTTTCAGATTGATATTTGTGTGTTTTTCTTTTACAGTTACCAGCTGGGTTTCACCCAGAATCACTTTACCTTCATTAGTTACTGCATCATTACTTTACTTTCTGGCTGCATTCTAACACAGCGCCAGTTTTAGAGTGAAGGGTGGTATAGCTGTTTTTCCGAGGCTTTCTGGCAGTATACAGATTGGAGATTCCCGTGGGATAGGGTGCTCACTTTTGTACTGCATATACGATTGCATTTTCTCCTTTTCCATTTGATTTCTAATCCTTCTATTAGCGAAAATGGGAGTTGTATCTAACAGGTCAATCAATATCGTAATTATCAAAAATAAGCAACGTAAAGATCCTCATATTTTGCACAGAAAATGCTGACATTCAGTAGTTTACGTGGCAATAAGAAACATAGTAAAGTTGATGATCTAAGTGATTTCCAATTTCCAGCATCTGCAGTATTTTCCCTTTATAACTTGTTTCCTTTTCCAATTGGGGTTTGCTGGGGGGTCAGTACAATGCTAATTAAAACCATCCAAATAGCAAACTCACTAATATGATACGTTATCATTGGTTTTGGAACAATAAAACTGTACAGCACAGGAACAGGCCCTTCGGCCCACCAAGTCTGCAGCCACACATGACACCTCCCTAAACTGAAGACCTTTGCGTCTGTGCGTTCTGTATCCCTGCCTATTCGTGTATCTGTCAAGATGCCTCTTAAACTTTGCTACTGTATCTGCATTTATTTGCATGTAACTCCAGGAATTTTACCAGGACTGAATCCTGTTCTCTGAGGAGGTTAGAGAAGTCTGGGGCACCAGATAAAGCAAAGTAATTCCAGAGAAAATGTCTGATATTCATAGAATCCCAACAGTGCAGAAGGAGGCCATTCAGTCCACCAGGTCTGCGCTGTTTCTTCAAAAGAGCGTCTTTCTGCTGCATCAACCTGTGCCCTGTAACCCCACACGTTTGCACCACTAATCCCTCCAATCAACACATCTTTGTACACTATAGAGCAATTTAGCATGGCCAATCCACCTAAGGGGGCAATTTACTGAACTCCAGAGAGTGTCTAGGCCTTTTGGTGGCATGCTGTCAGACCTGCTGAGATTTTCCAGCATTTTCTGTTTCAGATTCCAGCATCCGCAGTATTTTCCCTTTAACTGGGGTGACGTTCTGATGCCTCGGATGTCCAGACAGTGGTCTCTGCTGTGGCAGGAGACCTGGCAGGATAGAGGGCCATTGACACCCCCTCTCAATCCCAATTCCATCCATCCCCCCCCAAATTTGGAGTCGCTGGACAGCTTGGGGAGGACTGCCCCCTCCACAATGATGGCCAAAGAGCTTTTATTTATTGTTATTGTTACATTCTTAGAAGACTTCAGAGTGCCTCCCTCACAGCCCACCTGCCTTAGCAGTTCTCACCTCTCCTGGTGGGATCATCATCTGTCCATACCATTTATCCAGAGCTTTGGCCTCTTTGATTGCCAGGCCTTCCTGCTTTGGGAACCTACCCACCATCGTCAACTTGAGGTATAAGATCAGGACATCTGTGGCCAACCAACAGCATTTGCTCCGTGACACACACATGTCAAAGCTGGTAAGATTCCACCTACACTCTTTCAATTACATGCCAAAATGGCTATATGGTTAATTCATCGTAACTACTTGTATTGCCTAACCTTTTCCAGCGCATTCATAAATATTGGAACTATAGGACAAACCTCTGTGGTACATCATTATTGTGTTTTTTTCAGGTCAGTGCTTTAATTCCTCTTTTTTTGCTTCTTTGTTAAAGCCAATTCCTAATCTTTCCAATTTGTCGCATAATCCACCGTTTTAACCTTCCCTATTGGTTGTGAATGAGGAAACTTTGAAACCCTTTTGGCAATCTAAGGGAACTAGATAAAAATTTAAGGATTAGGAACAGGAGTAAACCATACAGCCTCTGGAACCTGCTCTGTTATTCAATACAATCATTGCTGATCTGCTTCAATGCCACTTCCCAGGCAGCTCATCATATTCTTTGATTCCCTGAGAGACAAAACATTTGCTTGCTGCTGGTCATGATAAAAGCAGTGCCCTTAGATTCTCGCACTGAGACCTGAGGGATTGAATTGTCCAGCGAGTTTACTTTTAAATACATGTGAGGCCCATATGGCATCTGCCAGGTTCCAACCCAGGTTCTATGCCACCAAACGGCCTCGATACTCTGGAGTTCAGAAGAATGAGAGGGCATCTGATTGAAATTTACAGGATTCTGAAAGAGTTTAACAGGGAAGACACAGAGTTTGGCTAGGATCTTCCAGTTTAAGTGGCAGTGAACTCTGAAATATTGCACATCAGAACCCAGAGGCAGTCTCAATGAGCACATTACTTGTACATAAAATATAAACTCCCAGTGGACAGAGATACTCTGGCTGGAACTCTGCTTGGATGCCTTCAACACTGATGTTGCCATTGTAGACTTGCTCACACAGTTATTCCAGGATGCTCATGCCATTAATCACGCATTGTAGGAGAATCTTCTTATCCAGGAGCCATCCCATTGAACCTTTCCTGTACTGACAAACTGGTAATTTACCAGTAATGTACCTATTAATTTTAAAAACAGATTTAGCATCTTTGCTAAAATAGAAGAATTCCAGATGAATGTTTTTGCATGCCAGATTTAGTGGGAGAATTTCCATTAATTTAGTTTTCTTGGAATGGATTTTTAGATGAATAAAATTATATAAATAATTTCTTTATCTTTGGCCTTTGGAAACGTGACTAACCCGGTGATAAAGGATGATTAAACGATTTGTTACAATAAACACATTTTCAGTATTTATAGATGGTGTTTTTCCCAAGATCTTTGATTTGATTTGATTTATTGTCACGTGTATTAACATACAGTGAAAAGTATTGTTTCTTGCATACTATACAGATAAAGCATACCATTCATAGAGAAGGAAACAAAAGGGTGCAGAATGTAGTGTTAGTCACAGCTAGGGTGTGGAGAAAGATCAACTTACTGCAAAGTAGGTCCATTCAAAAGCCAGACAGCAGCAGGGAAGAAGCTGTTCTTGAGTCGGTTGGTATGTGACCTCAGACATTTGTGTCTTTTTCCCGATGGAAGAGAGAATGTCCGGGGTGCATGGGGTCCTTAATTATGCTGGCTGCTTTGCCAAGGCAGCAGGAAGTGTAGACAGAATCAATGGATGGAAGGCTGGTTTGCGTGATGGATTGGGCTACATTCATGACCTTTTGTAGTTCCTTGCAGTATTGAGCAGAGCAGGAGCCAAACCAAGTTGTGATACAACCAGAAAGAATGCTTTTGATGGTGCACCTGTAAAAGTTGGTGAGAGTCATAGCTGACATGCCAAATTTCCTTAAAGTTCTAAGGAAGGCTTTCTTAACTATACTATCTGCATAAGGGGACCAGGACAGGTTGTTGGTGATCTGGACACCTAAAAACTTGAAGCTCTGGACCCTTTCTACTTCGTCCCTGTCGATGTAGACAGGGGCATATTCTCCTTTACTCTTCTTGAAGTTGATGACAATCTCCTTTGTTTTGTTGACATTGAGGGAGAGATTATTGTTGCCGCACCAGTTCACCAGATTCTCTATCCCATTCCTGTACTCTCCCTATTGACTTATTGAGCACACTTGTTATATGCTCTTATCTAATTATCTAATACCTACTTCCTTACCAAAATATTAATATTTTGGATAATACCCTAAACAGAGTTTCAGGCAGGACTAGAGGAAAGTATTGCTTGCTCATAAAAAAATCTGAGGCAGCTTCACCATAATGGTTCCCTTAACAGATCTCTTTTATTTTCAGTGTAAATGACACATTCCTGCCTTGTACAAACCTTCCATTGTTAGTTACTTACAAATGCTCAAATTTCCTGGGGCCAATGGTAAAAGCTGTTATGAGAAAGAAAAGGCTCAATGTTGTGGAATAAATATTTGTTTGGACAACATTTATGTGGGAAAATCTATTGTGTAACTCGGGCTCACTGATATGCCCACAAAAATTGACTAAGACTTCCTTTCTAATTTGTAATGGAGGGGCCTAGTGGTTAGCACTGGTGCCTCACAGTGCTAGGTGCCCAGATTCCATTCCCGGCTTGGCTCACTGTCTGTGTAGAGTCTACGTTCTCCCTGTGTCTGCATGGGTTTCCTGAGGATGCTGCAGTTTCCTCCCACAGTCTGAAAGACAAACTGGTTAGATGGATTTGCCATGCTACGTTTTCCCTCAGTGTATCCAAACAGGCACCCGGAGTGTGACAACTGGGGGATTTTCACAGTAACTTCATTGCAATGTTAATGTAAGCCTACTTGTGATACTAATAAAATAAACTTTAAACTTTAAATATATGCCTTCAATGCAAATTGGATGAATTTCAGGGCTTTGAATCAGTTGTTGTTTTCAAGTTCAGTACGTAGACCCAACCAGTCACTTCAAAATAATGTAATCTCTCTGTGTGCTTAAGACATTGGGTTAAAGCTGCCAAACTGATTTTAGTTTTTTCCTGAATAAGGAGTGTAAATATAACATGGTTGCACTTGGTGACCATTGTTTACTTGTGTAGTAATGTGGATTAATCATCAGCTTAGTTTATACTAAAACAGCGGATATGTTTTGTCAATCAGAGTCCCTGGTTTAGAGATTTGAATAGTGGATATGCTAAGTTTGCTATCAGACAGAGAAATTCACGTCCCCGTTTTGTAGCTTGCTATTAAAATTAACAGATGTGCTACCTTCTGGAGCAAATGTTCCAATTACTGCTCCAAGTAAGTAACACTGCATCCTGAGACTCCTAATTTGCAAAATATTCCATTATATTACTTAACTTTTTATCTTTCATCCTGTGTAGAACAGAAAAATGGGAAAAATTGATTTTTTTTTTTACATCATTTCATGGAATGTGAGCATTGCTGGTAAAGGCAGTATTTATTGCCCATCCCTAATTGCCCTTGAGAAGATTTGCTTTTCATTCTTACGTGGGATGTGGGCATTGCTGGCTGGGTCAGTATTTATTGCGCATCCTTAATTGTCCCTTAAACTGAGTGGCTTCCATTTCAGTGGAGCATTTGAGAGTCAATGTTGTGGGTTTGGAGTCACAAATAGGCCAGACCAGGCAAGGATGACAGATTTCCTTCTCTAAAGGGACATTAGCGAACCAGATGGGTCTTAATGATAATCGACAACAGTTTCAAGATCACCATTATTGAATTCAAATTTCACCATCTGTCATGGTGGGATTTGAATCCAGGTCCCCAGAGCATTACCCTGGGTCTTTGGATTATTAGTCCAGTGACAGCACCATTACATCACAGATAGTGATGAACCACCTTCAGCTGCTGTAGTCCCGGTGGTGCAGTGCTGATGTGTAAGGAGTTCCAGGATTTGACTCAGTGACATTGACAGAAATACAATATGGTTCCAAGTTAAGATGACAGACAACTTGGAGGAGTAATGGTGTTTCCATGGATTTGCTGCTGTTGTTCTTCTAGGTGATCATATGTAACAGGAGCAGGATGAGGCCATTTGGCCCATTGAACCCACTCCCATATTCAATAAGATCATGACTCATCTGATTGCAGCCATATCTCCACTTTGTTGCCTATTTCTTCTGACTCAACTCCCTTGTCAATTAAAAATCTGCTCACCGTTATTTTTAAACTGCGACCCCTAGTTCAAGATTCCCTTCCAGCACGCACTCTGTCAAGGCTCTTAGAATCTTACATGTTTCAATAAGAGATGGTTGTGGGTTTGGAAGGTGCTATCGAAGGAACATTAGTGAGTTACTGCTAAGGGGAGTACCAATGGGTGCACCTACATTTGCGCATGCAATTGATGTTGGATATAGCATGATAGCTGCTATTTCTGTCGTACAGCTAAGTATGGAGACAGCTTTTCTCCTTCTACAAACACTTGTATTGCAAGAAAAGTCATATAAACCTTGTGGAATACATCATGAAGCACATCACAACTACATGGATAGAGGAACCCTTGAAACCAGAGTGACCCTTGATATTTTATCTGAATAACATTGTTAGTGAATTCTCTGAAATATTGGGCTTCAATGTACAGCCTTCAATCTGTTGGTGCCAGATTTGATAAACTGGGATAAACTGTTTTGAGAAGACCAAAGATGATGGGTTTCATAATCTTCAGTAACACCATTTAATCTGTTCTAATGCAGCTTTCCAGATATCCTGCTGGAATATACAGCACTAGGAGCATGGCACAAGATGCAATATTAATTTCTCAGAATGATTGCATATCATACAATCTAACTAATCCCCACAAAGGATCAAAGAAATACCGATAGCCATCAGGTTATTGTAGGCTCAGACAGTTGTCGCAAGATCGTCTCATGACCCTGCATTCAGAAGGACAAGGTACTCTCACTGAACAGGCACCTACCAATAGATTTACTCTTTCAAGATAGGAAACACAGCAGTGCAACACTTTAGGAAAGCACCCAAGCATACAATGATTGTGTGGATATACCCAGTCCTGCAATGCCACCCTGTAATCTATCTGGACCGTTAATCAACGTCCACATTGTCAACTGCTGCATTACGAGGATGTCATGGATAATTCTAGTATCATCTGCATTTATTTGAATCATTGTGCATTCAGAGTGGGATAGCACCTGAACATTACTCAAGTGAAATGCCTTTCTGTTAATTAAAGAACTGGGGTTTAAGCATTTTGGACCCCAGAGTAGAGGGTGCACATGGGGGGCTAAATTGGATACACCCTGAAAAAAGGTGGGGCAATCATAATGCATGATTAACCCACACCCATTGATTGCAATGCGGGCAGCAATACAACTGCACCCTGACTGCTCATTTGAATGGCTGCATCATGGTGGTCTTGTAGATCAGTTGGTAGCATTCACTGACTCAGAACCAGAGGTCTGGGTGCAAGGACTTGTTAGCCATTGAAGAAATATTCATACTGTGGCTTAACACATTGATAATAGGCCTGCTGAGCCTTCCAACATTACCCCACCATTCCCCAAAGTGGGGAAGTGTGCATGAATATATGAGACAAACAATCTACTTAATGTTAGCCTGCACTGCTTAAAGTCAGGCTGTATTTCTTAAATGGGTGGTAGAGCAACTGACCTGGGAATCTGCAAAGGGGAGACAATGAGCTCCTAATTTTCAGGCACTGCACTGGAGGTCTTGGTGAAGGAGGTGGGAAGGAGACTGCTCAGATGCTTTGTCAAAAGATAATGGGAACAGTTAGTTGTGAAGTCAATTACAGGAAGCAAGCCTAGACGTAGTACCCCAAAAGATTCAATTATCTCACATGAGTGGCAGAGGTTAGTGAATGTACCATCAAATGTCATATTCTGTCAAGCATACTAGTAGCCTCAGGCACTGGGCAAATCACTACATCCGCTACTCACCTACCAGCAATCGCTATCAATCAGGCCTCATATCTAACATTCATTAGATTCTCTTCACCGTATGAGTGAAGCACTGTTGCAAGCCTCACTTCTTACAACTTGTTGACAAAGCCACCTGTTCAACCAGGACAGGCACATCATCATGTCATTGATTGCCCTATTTTGGTATTTTCCTCTGAACACCCATTCAATGGGTAAGAAGGATGCCAGTAATGTATGGAAAGGTGACAGGAAACTGGTGTTTGGCTGAATTGATGCACCCACTATGCCATTCTACTAGGTTTGTAGACAACTGTCACCAGAGTCTTAAATCCTTTGCTATTCCTTTGTTATATCCTTAGTGTAGAAACTGCCTGATCATTCTTACTGCAATCCCTTCTTTCCACTGCTGCAGTTTTTTTTCAAATTACAAATCCCTTTCTTTTTCCAATTTCCCTATACTTTCCAAAGATCCGGTAGCCTGGATAATTTAACTCCCATTTGTTCTCAGCTTCCATTCCCAGATTCTGTAGTGGCTACTTGTACTTAAACTTGAAGCTGATTTTGTGCTTCAGTTCTTATGCTGTGTGTGTTTGTGTACAAAAATCTTGTTTAAGCCTGTCTGCTTGCCCTGATCTGACACTCCCTGACTTACCACACTTTTCTTGCTGGTGTTCTGTGCATTGTAATGCATATAATTTAACATACTTATATTTTTCACTTCTGTCTTTTTTAATGCATATTTTATTGTTACTCCCTGTAATAATTTTTGTTCTTGGAAAATTCATGCCAGCTTTACCATTTTCTATACTCCAATTTTTGCTTTTGTTCCTTTTTTACCTCCAGGTTACTATTTTTTCCACTCATACTCCTCCCCTGCCCTGCAACTCGCTGTTTTTGGTTTAACACTCTTTCCACAGTCTTATTTGTCTTTTCTGCTAAGATCTTAGTTCCAGTCCTTGAGTCTATATTATCAGTACACTCCTTCTTGTCTCAGTTCTGGTGTCAGTGTCCCACAGACTGGGACCTCTTCTTCTCATCCCACTCGCTCAGCACATTCTCACTTTATGGATTTGTTTTTCCAATTAGAACACATATCAGCCAGTGAACCATCTTTGAGGCCCTCTTCTGAATTTAGCAGCAGGCCCCTGGGACACCCTGGACTAGTCTTCTACCCTGGTCTCTCCTACATCATAATTTCTGACATGGACCATAAAGCTACTTCTTCTCCCCTCCCTTTTTACATTCCTTTCTAACCACTTTGGGATATTCCTTACCCTGACACTGTGTGACATTCAATTATGACTGCAATGGATGCATGGTGTCCTCCTAATTATCAAATCCCCTCTAACTACAATTTTACATCCTAGTCTTGTCCCCACTCCCCACATCCAACCCTCACAACATCCCTCTGGACTGCATCCTGCTGGATGATGCCATGGCTAACATTATGGTTAATATCCTCTTCACATCCGTCTTCCTTATTTTCATGCAGCGAGCAGATCCTACCTGTTAAGAACAGTTGCTGCAGTTACTCTTCTTGTGCCTCTGCTAATTTTCCCTCATCCTTGTCAGCCACCTACTCTGTTTCACTTGATGTAGTGTGACTATTCTGGAATAAACTCTCTATATTCCTTCCTTTGATTAATTGAACGGCGGAGCGGGCTCAAAGGGCTGAATTGCCTGCTTTTGATCCAAATTCCTGTTCCTATCTGTTGGAGTATCTCGAACCTGGTTGAATAACTGAGATTGCAGGAATCCAAGATATGTGCAAGATGTGTACAGTGGATCATTGTTGGAAGGGCGGAGGTTGGCTGGTATTAATTCTGTAAATGCCTTTCAAGCACTGTTGTTTTACAATACAACAGGCTTTCAGTGCACTGAATGTCAAACTTTTAATCCATTTCAAATGTTTTAAACCTTAGGTTTTCCAGAAGTTTACAATGACTTTTGACTGCGCTCCTTAAATAAATAAAACTTAAACATTTACAGTGGGGTTGGTGAACGTAGAAAACAAGACTTATAGGTCATATATCATTCCAACTTCTTCTGTCATATTGATTGTAACAAAACAAATATTTCTGACAAGTGCTTATACAGCAGAAAAATAAACATTGTTTTCATTTTTGTTCAGTGCTTCCACATATAAGAAATCCTTCCTGTACATCCAGAGTCATTTACCAAAACCGTTTATCTGAAATTGAGCACAAAGCATAATCTCATCGAGTTCATTGGGTGCCTTCTGTCTCATGGACTAATGTCATGTTGCGACCTTTAGTAAGCATTAGGATATTTACAGATAAATACATCCTGTGAATGTGCCAAGATGCTCTTATATTACATAAACACAGTATCGTTCAAGAAGTTTAAAAAAAGTACAAGTCCTTTAAGCAGCGGTATTTTCAAGTTACATTCCTATTGTGTAGGCTCACTGGGCTGGTTGTTCCAGTAACATTGCTTACACAATGGAAACAGCGCATAATTATGTTGTGCTCACCGCACACATAGCTTAAAACTGAATTGTTTGTTTGTGTCTTCATTCTTAAAGGAAAAGAGAACAATAAAGTATGTTGCTGAATGAACAAACCATAAATAATTGTTTTTGCTGGGTTTTCCTTTGAGGCTACTCTTTTCCTGTCACTGTCTGTGTGGTAGGACTCTCTATCTGCATATGTAAATCAGGCTTCTGCCACAGTTCCAACATAACTATGGTCCCTGCGTGGGAGCAGCTCTGACCAACTTCCCAGAAAATGTATATTTATGAAGGAACCCTGTCTTTTTGAGTTAGAAAGCTAAGGACCCAGAAAAATAGTGCATTATCAAGGTGGTCATCATAAATCTTGAAAGTCTCTAGTAAATCGATATATTACTTACATTTTCAAACATGTGTTACTCTATGGTTCACATAGTAACACATCATCCCCAACAATAAACTTAAACAAAAACAATAGTTCCTAAAACAGTTTCCAATTGACTTTAGTAATAGCAATAACTCTCAGCCTCCCATGATCTGTTACTAGAGTCAGGACTTTAACTTCTTTCTGCTATTAAAAATCAGGAGATTTTAGTCTGGAAAAATCCGGAAAAAAACTTCCATTCCTCCCTTTGGCATATTTCTCTCCCTCACCCTCATTTCTCCATTTCCATCTCACATTTCCTTCTATCAATGAAGAACAGTAGGGGAAAGAGATCACTAGTGGGAGCGATCCATAGGCCCCTTAACAGTAACCACAATGTAGGACAAAGTACGCAAGAAGAAATATTTCTTCATCTCTATCCAAGCCAATTCTACATCCTGATTGCCTGAACGAAAGTAATCTCTGACTATTATACAAATGCCGTCTTTGATTAACAGTGCTACCCCTCCACCTTTACCAAGCTTACTATTCTTCTTGAATGACACATACCAGTCAATATTCAGGACCCAGTCCTTGCCATAATGCAGCTAGGTCTCCATAATGGCTATCAGGTCATATTTATTTACTTCAGTGTGCACTATCAGTTCATTAACTTCATTATGAATGCTATGCACATTCCGATAGCCTTTAGTTTTGTCTCTTTGTTATCTTTGTAACATCGTGGGTGGGATTTTCCAGCTGCGCACTCCCTAAGACTGGAAAATCATGCCTGAGATCAACGGACCTTTGCACAATCCATGCCACCCCTCCGCCTGTTCTGATTCCAGCGGTGGTGGGATGGGAAAATTCCACCCCAAGTCTTTGTGTATTCTCCTGTTTCCTTCTCCCTGTCCCTTCCTGCCATTCTCCCATCCTCATTTCCCATTTTATTATTTTCCTTTCTTATGTTGTCTGTACTCTTTGATATCCCACAGCTTTCCACATTTAATCCCTCAGCCCCCTGTTTAGTTTAAAACCCTCTCTCTATTTCCCTGATTGTGTGGTTCACAAGAACACTGGTCCCAGCAGGGATCTGATATAGACAGTCACATTTTTAGTTCATTTTCTAATGCAGCTCGCACTCTGTTCTTTCCTGTTTCATCTCTTTCTGTTTCTTTTGGTTTATTTTCCCATCTGGCTGACTTTCAATCGAATGTTAGCACCTGTTATTGTCCACCAGGGCAAGGGGCCCATTATAATGAAACATTGTGGAATTACAAGGGCAACTGAGAACGATTTTGGCTGGGATGACAGAATGGCATTAGGCATGAACCGAAAGCCATCAGGACTAAATACCACAACAAATGCAATCCTGAAGAGAACAACACCACTAATAGAAGCAGCTTGTCAAACTAAAACAAGTGTTAGGTCCATTTCTCATTGTGATGATGCAGTGTCCATAATATTTATCAGTCATAAAACAGTTCAAGCGAAACATGGCATGATTGTGTTTCGAGGTCACCCAGGCTGCATAAGGATTTGGGGTAAATTACTTAAATAGTGACTGCATCATGGGGTATTTTAATTTTCCAGACATTCAAAGAATGGTCCCTCTAGAACGCAGGGAAGGACAGTAAAGATTTGTAAATGTGACTGAACAAAACAACATACTCGTGAAAATGCCAGGAGTAATCAGACACCAGAGTTAGTAAGGAACAGTTAGTAGTGGACAGCACATGGGCAACAATGACTACAACAACGAGAATTTGGCTGATCAACTAAATTAAGGTCAGAACATAAGAACATAAGAAATAGGAGCAGGAGTAGGCCATCTAGCCCTTCGAGCCTGCCCCGCCATTCAATAAGATCATGGCTGATCTGTCGTGGCTCAGTTCCACATTCCCGCCCTCTCCCCATAACCCTTAATCCACTCTCTTATCAAAAACCCATCAACCCGCGTCTTAAAAATATTTAGCGAGGTAGCCTCCACCACTTCAACGGGCAGAGAATTCCAGAGATTCACCACCCTTTGAGTGAAGAAGTTCTTCCTCAACTCCGTTCTAAACCGCCCCCCCTTTATCTTGAGGCTGTGCGCCCTAGTCCTACTGTCCTTTCTGAGCGGGAAGCGTCTCTCCAGCTCTATCCTATCCATCCCATTCATCATCTTATATGTCTCAATGAGATCTCCCCTCATTCTTCTAAACTCTAACGAGTACAAGCCTAGTTTATTCAGCTTCTCCTCATAGCTCAACCCCTTCAACTCCGGCATCAGCCTAGTAAACCTCCTCTGCACTCCCTCCAAGGCCAAAATATCCTTGCGTAAGTACGGCGCCCAAAACTGCACACAGTACTCCAGCTGCGGCCTCACCAGTGCCCTATACAGCTGCAGCAAGACCTCCCTACTTTTATATTCAATCCCCCTCGCTATGAAGGCCAGCATCCCATTCGCCTTCCTGATCACCTGCTGCACCTGCAGGCTGGGTTTTTGCAACTCATGCACAAGGACCCCGAGGTCCCTCTGCACCGCCGCCTGCTGCAGTTTACCTCTAGTAGCAGATTTCATGGAATCCCTACAGTGCAGAAGGAGGCCATTTGGCCCATCAAGTCTTCACCAACAACAATCCCAACCAGGCCCTACCCCCATAACCCCACATATTTACCCCACTAACACTAAGGGCCCGATTTTACCATTTTGATTCTAAGTGCTGAATCTGGGCGCAATTCAGATCCAACTTGGAAAACTGCTCTCAGGCTCCCTCATATGCACTTAGCCTGAAAACACGGGTCTGAATCACACTGTGGACGGGGCTTATTGTGCCCAAAACGCTGCAGCTCTGATTGGAGCTTTGAACTGCGCGTGCGCAGTGAAAAAAATTGAAAAACACGCCCCATCACATCATTCCCGGGCCACAGAAAGCAGATAAATTGGCCTGGGAGCAAAAAGCGGGAGCGATGGCCTTGACAGATATCACCCCCCCCCACAACATAACTGGCCCCCTTATCTATCCACCCCCCCCACCCCCGCTATCCAGACCAATCATGACCGTCTGCACCCCCCTCCCCACCGATCACCCTGCAGAGTGGCAGTGGTTCCCCCCTACCAGAGTTCTATCTGGCCTCCCTCCCCCCCCACCAGAAAATGATTGGGCCTCCCTCCCACCCCAACCCCACCCAGACAGAGATATATCAGACCCTCCTGCCTCCTCCCTTCCCCCTGCCAGAAAACCATCTGGCCTCCCCACCCCACCCCCCTACCACCAGAGATCGATCTGGCCTCCCCCCCAACCCCCAACCAAAGAATGATCAGGCTTCCTTCTTCCCCCCCACCAGAGATACATCTGACCCACTTCCCTCCCTCCCCCCCATCCCCACCAACAGAGAACGATCAGACCTCCCTCCTCCCCACCCCCCCCCGCCTCACCAGGTCTGCCTCCCTCCACCGCCCCCCAGCAACCTGAGTTGGAGAGCCATTAGAAGCTCTGAGCTTACCTCTTCTGAAGCTGGAGCACCCGAAACAGACCTTTGCCGAGCATGTCTGTTTCGCGCTGAATCTGGACGCGCGAGTGCAATGGTAAAGGGGGAAATGTTGGTAAAGTTGGGCAGGCAGCATGCAAGTGCATTTACGTTGCCATTGTACCAGTTCGGGCGCTGTTCGGATTGAGGCCATTTTTGGCCATTGGTAAAGCGGGCATCTGTGCGGACACAGGCGCAAATCGCGCTAATCACCTCACTCCTGACTTTACCAAGTTTTTGGTTTTGCGCCTGGAAACAGCCACGATGCAATGGTAAAATTGGGCCCTAATGGTCAATTTAACATGGCCAGTCCACCTTACCAGCACATCTTTGGGGTGTGGAAGGAAACCGGAGCATCCGGAGGAAAGCCATGCAGACATGGAGCGAACGTGCAAACTCCACACATACAATGACCCGAGACTAGAATTGAACCCAGGTCCTTGGAGCTGTTAGACAGCAATGCTAACCATTATGCCACCATGCTGTTCCTCCCAGGAGGACTAGAAGTGCAAAAAAGGATTGAGTGTTTTGTGTGAAAGATTGGAACTAGAAGGGAACTAGAAGGGATAACAGCAACGCTGAAAACCATTTTTATGCGGTAGAAAGCCACTTACACCTCGAAAGAAGGACACAGAGTAAAACAAAGTGAGATTTGCAGATGTTTCATGCTTAAAAACAAACTAGCATTAAGCAGAAATATTTTTACAAGCATAACAAGTGAACTCAGGGAAATGTCAGGTATCAATCTAAAGCTAAAGACAAGAAAAGTTATCAGAATAGCTAAAGTGAATTGAAAAAGAAGATAGTGGATAGTTGTGGTAATACAGAAACATAGAAACAAGGAGCAGGAGAAGACCATTCAGCCCTTTGAACCTGCTCTGCCATTCATTATGATCGTGGTTGATCATCCAACTCAATAGCCTGATCCCGCCTTCCTCCCATAATCGTTGTTCCCCTTTGCCTCTTGAGCTATATCTAACTGCTTCTTGAAAACATACTATGTTTTGGCCTCAACAACCTTCTGTGGTAACAAATTCCACAGGCTGACCATGTCCTGGCCGAAGAAATGTCTCTCACCTCTGTCCTAAACAGTCTACCCTATCTCTGAAATTGTGACCCCTGGATTTGGACAGCCCTACCATTGGGAACATCTTTCTTGCATCTGCCCAATCCAGACCTGTTAAATTTTCTGAGTTTCTATGCAATCTCCCCTCATTCTTCTGAACTCTAGAGAATACAATCCTAACTGAGTCAATCTCTCTAGAGAATACAATCCTAACTGACTCAATCTCTCCTCATATGTCAGTCCTGCCATCCCAGGAATCAATCTGGCAAATCTTCTTTGCACTACTTCTAGAGCAAGAAGATCCTTCCCCAGATAAGGAGACTAAAACTGCTCACAATATTCCAGGTGTGGTCTCACCAAAGCCCTGTATAATTACATCAATACATCCCCGCTCCTGTACTCAAATGCTCTCACTATGCTAACATACCATTTGCCTTTTTTATTGCCTGCTGCACTTGCATGCTTACTTTCAGCGACTGGTGGACAAGGACACCCAGGTCTCATTGCACATTCCCCTCCCCAAATGTATGGCCATTCAGAGAGTAATCTGCTTTCCTGTTTTTGCTACCAAAGTAGATGACCTCACATTTATCCACATTATACTGCATCTGCCATTTATTTGCCCACTCACTCAACTTGTCCAAATCACACTGAAGGATCTCTGCATCCTCCTCAAAGCTCACCCTCCTACTGACCTTTGTGCCATAATAGCAAGGTTACTTTCTGCTGTGTTAATCAAGGGCTATTAAGGATTTGTAGTACTGTTGAAGAAATACACCATGTTACATAGAATGTACAGTGTAGCCTGATGGGTCTATGCCACTGTTGATAGGTCTATGCCACTATGCCCCAACAGAAAATTAAGATTTGTGTGGTTTGCTGAAATGTGGTAGAAATATTAAACAGCTTCTTTATTCCTCTATTGATTGAGCCAGTGATGGTGACAATAGTTTGATTCAGCAGCAGACCACATTCTCCAACCAGCCCCGCTGCATTGCTGGCTTGGTGCCTGGAAGAATGAGTTCCAGTGACAGCATCAGCTGTTGAGATACCACAAACACTTTTCTGCTTTGTAAAGGTCAGGCCTTTCCAATACCCTGTAATTCTCTGTAATTTTTCTGTAAGTCTCTGTTCATGTGCCTGTTTATTTTGCTGGAAATGTTTGTTAATGAAAGTGTATCAAGGTAAGCATGGAAATGATAAATCGTGAATAATGCTTGTGAAGTAGTAAGGAAAGCATAGAATCAGCGATTTATTGAGAGTATGTAGCAAAAAAACCAAAAGCTGGAGGTTGCATCCAAATAGGGTTTCAGGCCTCACCTTCATCATTCTGCAAGCTGGGCCACCAGCTGGATGTCTCAGTACAGATTGCCAATTGGAACCTTCTCAAAATAGGCCTGTTTCAACTCTGGGCTGGCCTCAGGTAAGGTTTGAGGAACGGAGATATGAACTGGAAGAGATAAGAATAGACCACCAGTGATTCACAGTGTGGCGGCAAATCCGAGAAGAATTGTCCTGATCCTCTTAGCTCCATAGTAAGGTAAGTGCAAAAAAAAGAGCTGATCTCTTTATTGGCCACTAGTTAGGGCACAGTAGGCCTGCTAAAACTGAATGATGCATGTAGAGGGCATGGCCTGCCCATTTCTTGCTGAGGTTAGCATTGGTGAGGGCTTCTCAATCTAGATCTTGGTGAGCAAAAGTCCAGAGCATGGATCAGTCCAGAATTTGTTCCACTCCTTATGCAGCGAATGAAGTGGAAAACCAAAAACATTTTTTTAGCACACAGGTGTTCTCCTCAGGTTAAGATTCTCATAGGACAAGTTATTGTGCAGAAGTGGATGCACATTCTATTCCTCATCAAGGTCTGAATGAAGTACACAAAAAAACTTTATTTGTCCTATTCATCTCACTCCTGTCGCAGTAAAGCCTCTACATCAGGCTCTATCTTATTTACTTTGTTAAATTTCTTATCAAAAACACTCTCTGAACCCAAAAAGGAGCCAAGTGAAATTCCATTATCTGATAAAGGCAAATTTCTGTAATAAAATCTGAAATCTGCAACAAAAACAGAAAATGCTGGAAAATCTCAACTGGTCTGACAGCATCTGTGGAGAGAGAATAGAGCTAAGGTTTCCAGTCTGGATTGAAGGGTCATTCAGGCTCGAGAGGTTGGCTCTATTCTCTCTCCACAGATGCTGTCAGACTGGCTGAGATTTTCCAACATTTTCTGTTTTTGTTCCCATTATCTGATCCTGGCTAGGTGTCACTCACATGTCACAAGAACCACCCAACATTCCACATCATCTCCTTCGTCCTCAATCCAGATCCTGCAGGTTTTTCTTTCTCTTCCTGTTCCTGAAGTCATTGGTTTGCCAGGGTGCAGCAAATGCTGGAGGAGTGCGCATCCCGAATGTCCGAGTCAGCGACAGACCGAGTAATCAGATACCTGATCGAGACCAGCCTGCAATGCTCCACGACACATTCCCCAGCCAGTTGGTTCACCAGTTCAACAAAGCAAGGAGAAAATCTGCTCTTAGGAGTTAAGGCTGGTTGTGCCTATCTCCAGGTTACATCACACACCAGGGGCTCAATGGGCAGAGAAGCCTTTGATGTGGAGAAGTTACTAATGCTATTTTGCATTTTAATTTGGTTAGATGATAACAGTAGCCGTATATTATTTTGAGGCTCACTGGTCTTTATTTTTTTCCTACCTGCCCCCATGTTTTCTGAATCTAGGTGACAGCCTTTGTCCTTACATTGGGAAAACGAAAATCCTAGCGTACATAGGTAAAAATGGTTTCAATGTGCATTTTTATCTTTCCTTTTTATCTCTCACTCCATAAGTTTTGTCCCTAGTATAAAGATATTGTGGGAAAATAATTCCTAGTAAATTCCTTGGTGGACAAGTCATATTATTTTAAAAGCTATTCAACCAGCACAGACATGATGGGCCAAATACACCCTTCTCTATTGTAACCATTCTATGGTTCAATAACTATGATTTTTAATAACTCTAATTAGATTTTTAAACTTTTGCATCTTTTTTTCTCCCCTACATCATTACCGCACTTCCTAAACCCCATCTTTCTTCAGTGAGTAACATTCTCTCAAGTAGGGGGTAGGGCCTGGGTGGTGATTGTGTTCAGTGCAGACTCGATGGGCCGAAGGGCCTCTGTCTGCACTGTAGGGCTCTATGTTCTACGTTCTAAGTCTGGCTCAGAGCTGCAGGGATTTAAAATAGAACAGACAAATGGCAGCATAGTAGCACAGTGGTTAGCACTGCTGCCTCACAGCACCAGGGACCTGTGTTTGATTCCCGGCTTGGGTGTGGAACTTGCACGTTCTCTCCATGTCTGCATGAGTTTCCTCCGGGTGCTCCGATTTCCTCCCACAGTCTGAAAGACATGCTGGTTAAGTTAATTGGCCATGCTAAATTCTTTCTCTCCATGTACCCAAACGGGCATCGGAGTGTGGTGACTGGAAAATTTTCACAGTAACTTCATTGCAGTGTTAATGTAAGCCTACTTGTGACTAATAAATAAAATTTTCAAGATGTTCCGTCACAGCCTTTGCAGTAACAGATATATTTTTTAATTGCAGCCACAGGCTATTATAATAAGGTAAAAGTAACTAACCTGAATTTGCCAGGGTGATGGTGGGGTTGCTGTATGCAATAATCTAAAACCCTTTCTGTTTTTTTTATATCCATGTTATAACGTTATTGAACGTTTGAGATATTATGAGTGAATCTTTGTTAAACAACAACTATAGTTAGAATATAAAGAGTCAACAGGGGCATTGTTAGATAGATGCCAGGTTTTACAAGTGCAGCAAGGCACAGCCTGAAAATATGGTGCCAGCCAATAGTTAAGTCAACAGCTCATTATGTTCTATTTCTGATCGTGGTTCATAATTTTAGGATTTTTCTTGCATACTTTTTAAGCAAAAAGTTCTTTAAAGAGAGAATCTGTTGGAGTGAATCACAATGTTGCTATTAAAATCAAGAATCCTTGTAAAATTGCCCTGTATTCATTTCAGTGGCTCATCAATCTCCATTCCCCCTGGAAATATCCCAACAACGTTGTTGCATAATCCTCCATCGTTCAATCCATCTGCAACAGGCAATTACAATGTCCTCTTTGCCAAAGTCCTGAATTAAAGGTCACCGCGAAATAAAAATACTCCACAATAACTTGATCCACCTACGCTGCCAATAATATGTAGAGAAGCTATATTCCTTTAGTGCCAGTCTTGCCGATACCACTGTGTGGCCTAGCGTTCCAATGTAATGCCAATCCAATGGCTGCAGCAAGGGGCAGATTGCACAAAGCATTTCACAACAACCTCGCACAGCTCTGGAACTCAAAGGCCTGATTTTGAACTGCACCACCTCATCACAATTGACTGCAGTCTGAGTGGCTGAAAGTCAACAACAAGGACACAGGCAGGGTGGCAGGGATAGAAGCATGAATCATAGAATCCATAGAATCCCTACAGTGCAGGAGGAGGCCATTCGGCCCATCGAGTCTTCACCGACCACAATTCCAAGCAGGCCCCATCCCCACAACCCCATGCATTTACCTTAACTAGTCGTCCTGACACTAAGGGGCAATGTAGCATGCTCAATCCACCTAACCTGCACATCTTTGGACTGTAGGAGGAAACCGGAGCACCCGGAGGAAACCCCCGCAGGCACAAGGAGAACGTGCAAACTCCACACAGACAGTGACCTAAACCTGGAATGGAACCTGGGTCCCTGGTGCTGAGAGAACAAAGAACAAAGAACAAAGAACAAAACAGCCCGGGAAACAGGCCCTTCGGCCCAACGAGCCCGCGCCGTCATTTTAACACCACCAGTCCCCCCCTCCACCCATGACCCTTATCTACTGTTTTATGGCCATCCACATTGAGGGAAACTAATTTGGGGACAATTTATTACTGCCAATTAGCCTAATAGCACATCTTTGGGGTGTGGGAGGAAACTGGAGCATCCGGAGAAAACCCATGCAAGCACGGGGACAATGCGCAAACTCCCACAGACACTGGCCCGAATCCATGTGTCTGCACAGCAAACAGTGATAGTCACTGAGCTGTCGTCTTGCCCAGCATCTGGTCCAGTTTAAGCACACACTAACAACGTGAAGCACTAGGCCAATCTCGAACAACCAAGAGCAGCCCAAGTACGACCGATCGCGTGTATGCCCCTTGTTGGACAACAAGGCGGACCGACTTAATAGCTGTGAATTAAAAGAGAAAAAGCATTATTATCATACCATATCCATTTACCTTACCAGGGATGCCCCAATGCTAATAAGCCTTATTTAAAACAATCTCCTATATCCACCCATCTCCAACCTGCTCACGTGCCTGTCTAAGTTACTCTTAAACAACAATAGTGTGCTTGCCTCCACCACCTTACTTGGCAGACCATTCCATACCCCCACTACCCTCTGTGTGAAAAATCTCCCTCTAATTTCTGTGTTATACCTCTCCCCCCTCACCTTAAGCCCATGGCCCCTCATACTATGTATCTCTATCATAGGAAATAGCTTACCTCTGTTTACTCTATCTATACCCTTCATAATCTTATATACCTCTATTAGATCCCCTCTCAGTCACCGTCTTTCAAGGGAAAAGAGCCCCAATTTGCTCAATCTTTCCTCATAACCCAGTCCTTCCATACCAGGCAACATCCTGGTAAACCTCCTCTGTAGTCTCTCCAGAGTGTCCACGTCCTTCTGGTAGTAAGGCGACCAGAACTGGACGTAGTACTCCAAATGCGGCCTAACCAACGTTCTATACAACTATAACATTAGACTCCAGCTCTTATATTCTATACCCCTTCCTACAAAGGTTAACATACCATAGGCTTTCTTCACAGCCTTCTCCACTTGTACAGCCACCTTCAAAGACTTGTGCACTTGCACCCCCAGGTCTCGCTGCGATTCTATACTCCTTATGGGCTTACCCTTTATCATATAACTCCCCCCTACATTATTCCGGCCAAAATGCATCACCTCACATTTATCCAGATTAAACTCCATTTGCCATGTATCTGCCCAATATACCAGCCTATCAATATCCCGTTGTATTGCCAGACACTGCTCCTCTCTGCCTGCCAATCCAGCCATCTTGGTGTCATCAGCAAATTTGCTGATCACACCACTTACTCCCTCTTCCAAGTCATTTATATACACTACAAAGAGAAGAGGTCCCAGTACTGAGCCCTGCGGCACACCACTAGTGACAGACCTCCAGCTAGAAAAGGACCCCTCCACTACGACTCTCTGTCTCCTCCTTGCAAGCCAGTTCTCAACCCATCTAGATACCTGGCCACGTATCCCATGAGCCTTAATCTTTTCTACCAACCTACCATGAGGGACTTTGTCAAACGCCTTACTGAAATCCATATAGACGACATCAACGGCTCGTCCTTCGTCGGCCATTTTTGTCACCTCCTCAAGGTGAGGCAGCAATGCTAACCACTGTGCCACTGTGCTTCCCTTTAAAAGGTGCCCAATAGCTGTCCATGACACATATTTCGGATTTTAATCCTTCCTGAGACAGAAACTCCAAACCTCTGGGGACGGCCTCCTTCTGATGTCACGGTCACCATGACCGCCATTACAGTTTACGTAGAACAATAATAGAATGGATAGAATTTTTTATATTCATTTGTGGACCATGGTCGCTGCTGGCTGACGAGCATTTATTCCCACTCCCACTCACCTGATGAAGGGGCAGCGCTCCAAAAGCTTGTGGCTTGTGCTACCAAATAAACCTGTTGAACTTTAACCTGGTGTTGTGAGACTTCTTGCAGCGTTTATTGCCCATCCCTAGTTGCCCACGGGCAGTTGAGAGTCAACCACATTGTTATGGCGCTAGGGTCACAAGTAGGCCAGACCAGGAATATTGTGCTGTTGGGAGAGGACATCAGAGGCATGCACTGCAGAGCCAGTGCCATTTCCCCTCTGAAATCATAGTAACCTGGTGGAGCTCAGAAATGGCTGCCCTATGTGGTAAGCTGCAAGCTCCTTTGCGCATTTATATCTGCAACCCCTGATAGCCTGCATGGTGGCATGGTGCAGTACTAACATGACGGTATCATAAATCTTTGCTGGATTTGTGTTTTAAAGGCTACATTTTATAAAATAAATGAAACTGGGACTCAAGATAGCTCCTCAGTGCAATGCAGTGCAATGGGTGGTACAGTAGCACAGTGGTTAGCAATGCTGCTTCACAGCTCCAGTGACCTGGGTTCAATTCCCAGCTTGGGTTACTGTCTGTGTGAAATTTGCACATTATCTGCATGGGTTTCCTCCGGGTGTTCTGGTTTCCTCCCACAGTCCAAAGATGTGTGGGTTTGGTTGATTGGCTATGCTAAAATTGCCCCTTCGCGTCCTGAATGCGTAGGTTAGAGGGATTAGCGGGTAAATATGCAGGAATATGGGAATAGGGCCTGGGTTGGATTATGGTCGGTGCAGACCCGATGGGCCAAATGGCCTCTTTCTGCATGTAGGATTTCTATGATTCTGACAGTTTTGTGGATTAAACCAATTTATCTCTCAAGAAGACAAGGAGGTCACAAATACTTTTTCTGATATTGAGTTGTAGTGGCTTCTTCCAGGAAATAAGTAAAATTCCTTTGACATATTTATTGCGAAGATGAAAATTTGCTGTGTCAAATCTAAAGGCACTGGTCACCTAAAAATTCACAAGTTGGAGAAGACATCAGGCTGGTAATTAAAACACTAGGATGCAACACTGATGTGAGGTCACATGATAAGCAGCCATCTGACATCCTGCTGCACATATACCAGAAATATTCAAACTGCTTTTTAAGACAAGCTCAGAGATGCTGACAGAATTCTATCTGAGGGCAAAGTCAGAGAGGGAGTGAGAGAGAGGGCCTGATAGGCAAATACATCGACTGCTGCACCCAGTTAAGCAGCACATTAGCTGCCTACAATATATTGCAAGAAAAACTAAGCCCCTCTTCCCCTATCACCTGTAACCATTCCATCTTCAAGCCTACCTGTGAAAATAGCCTCTGGGCAGATCAACTCTGGGAACCATCACATCTACTGAAAAATATTTGCATTTTTTTCAGACCTTCACTTCAGCTAAAGTAACAACCTGATTATAAACACTGAGTTAGGGATCGGCTCAAATGCCATTCTTATCATTGTTATTTAACCTTCAACTTTCAAAGTAACTTCATTGCCGTATTAATGTAAGCCTTACTTGTGACTAATAAATAAACTTTAAAAAACATCTTGTTGTAGCATGACCCCTTTAATGCAGAGAGGAGGGGAGGGTTCCATGAAGGCCACGTGGACAGGCCTGACCTTATGGAGTATTGGGGTGGGAAGCTGAACCAATGGCATGCGAGGGCACATACCCTGTAGCAGCCTGTGAATGCTTGAGTGAAATAGAATGATTGAAAGGAAACCAATTGCAGAGGAGTGTCAGGCCAGGGGAGCAGGCACAGCAAAACAACATAGAGACTGACATAAAAATTGTATGCTGGGATTACCTCAGTCCAAAACAGTCTGCCTGGAGACAGGCCCTTTGCAAGATTCGAGTTTAAACAATTGAAAACCAGAGATGCACCAGGACATTTAACATGTGTAAAAGGACAGTTACACATTTACTGAGCAACAAATCACCATGATATACATGGGACAGACATGCATCAGTCAAAAAAAAATTCGATGAATATTTGAAATTGAAACTAGACACTTAGCACATAAACACAAAGCGTCCACCATTGAAACTCATTAAAACCATTAAAACCCACCAACGTTGATGTGAAACTAATCAGACCTCAGCACTGATAGGCCAAATCCTCGAAAGATTCCAGAAGGTAGTCAGTCGGGTATAAGAAACCTGTGCTAGCAGCGTTTGAGAGAACCTGCCTCTCCAGCTTCCTGCAGAAATGTGTCAGGATATGGCAATGACAAGAGCAGCTCACCTCCAGACCAGAGAGAGAGTGAAAGTGAGAATGAGAGGGAGAGGGAGAGGAAATGGGAGAATGAGAGGGAGAGGGAGAAAAAGAGTGAGAGTGAGAGGGACAGACTTGAGAGTTCAACATACTAATGGAATCACGGGGATCTGGGGTAGTATACGAATTTCTAAATATTCAATTAGCTAAAGAGAGAGAATTGTTAAAGTTGTAAAAATTAAGTCTTTTACTGTTTGGAATAAAGTTGCGACTTGGTTATTTACTATTGGTTCATGTGTATAGTTTTTTTGCCTGATATATGTAGAGGTATTTGAGTAAAATCCATTATACACAGTGCTGGTTGAGTGAATCTGCAGGATATTAGAAATACCTTGGCCAACAATCCCAGCTCAGGGGAGGATTTGCAATTGGAACCAGGGAGGAGTAGTGTACAGTCACATAGTTGTTCTGTTGGACTTTATATGCATATACAGTTAATTGTTGCTTTATCAATAAAGCTTCATTGAGTCTCCCTCAATTAATTACTCTGGCAATTTGGAAAGCTTTCCAAGTCCTTGGGGATTGCAGTTCACAGCCAGAAGGGGAAGAACTGGAGCATTGAAAAAAAAGGGACATATCAAAATGCCTTTGATGTGGAAATTAGAACATTTTGACTCCAAAGTAAAAAACTGGGGGCAGTACAAGGGTAGCATGGTGGCACAGTCATTAGTACTGTTGCCTTAATCAGAAGTTTAAAATCATCTGATGCTCCAGACACGGGGGTGGGGGGGATGGTGGCGATCTTATGAAAATAATTCTAAGTCCAGAACGAGCATGAAAATGGGAGAGTTTCTGATCCATTTTTTGGGTGAGAACAAATCTATGATCTTATGCACTTAGAGCAAAAAAACCTCTCAAAATCCATTTATCGCCAGTAGGGGATGGGGTAGGTCTTAAATCGCCCAAATGTCAGCTGAGAGCGGACAGACCTGTTACTCAACGTCTGCCTCTCGCATGCAGGCACCATGGCCTAAAGCAGGCCTCGCTCCCAGCTACTGCAGGGGGCAGTCTATCGTGAACCCCCCTCCACCCCAGCTCAGACCAATCTACCCCCGAGACCCTCTCTGTCTGGACTGATCTACATGGTGCCGAGTGAAGCTTTCAGGACAGTATGTGCAAAGAGAACCCACAAGAGAAAGGCCTGTGCCCTTCCCACAGGGTTGTACCTGGTGGCCTCTTATCCGTCCTCCTCCTCCTTTCTGATATGCGTGCACCAACCTCCTCTCCTGGACCTTCTGCACGTGCTCTGATCTCTGACCGCTCATGGTGACTGGCTTTCATTGCCTCTGTGTATGAGGGGCCTTACGTACCTTTGTTTTGTTCCCTCACACAAATCACTGCAGGACATTCTCCAGCACAAAGTTCTTCCTAGCCCCTGGGTGCACAAGTCAGTCGGGGCAAAAATTATTAGAGTGGACACAGTCACCGCTATCAGGGATGGTTTTTAGCCAGTTCAACTATTCTGTTGTGCTAACAAGCTGGGCCAAGGGATTTGTCAATGCATTTATATCAGATCAAGTGAAGCTGTGCGTTCACATAGATGCACCGCACAGACAAGATTTCTACTAGCCTGTCGAAAGTTCGAAACGCTGATCAGTAAAACCTTCCTGGTGCAGTCACCTGCATCTGACTGGTGCAACTCATTAGCAGCCTAGTGGCACAATGGTTAACACTGTTGCTTCACAGCGCCAGGGACCTGGGTTTGATTCCGGCTTGGATCACTGTCTGTTTGGAGTATGCACATTTTCCCCGTGTCTGCTTGGGTTTCCTCCAGGTGCTCCGGTTTCCTCCCACGCTCCAAAGATGTGCGGGTTAGGTGCACTGGCCATGCTAAATTGCCCCTTAGTGTTTCGGGATGAGTTGGTTGGAGGGGTTAGCAGGGTAAATATGTGGGGTTCGGGAGATAGGGCCTGGGTGGGATTATTGCCGGTGTAGACTCAATGGGCCAAATGGCCTCTTTCTGCACTGTAGAGATTCTATGATTCTATTAGTGTTTGTTTTCCAGATAGTCAGGAGCAAAAATTAAACACAGGGGGTGGGATTCTCTGGGCTCCTGGATTCTCTGGCCTCCCAGCTGTGTGTTTCCTGCCAGCAAGAGGTGGCACACAGTTTGCTAACGACAGGATTCTCTGATCCTGCCTCGATCAATGGGAATTCCCATTCCCAGCAGGAAACATGCGGAAAATCCTGCCGTTAACAAACTGCATGCCACCCCTCGCTGGCAGGAAACACACGGCTGGGTGGCCGGAGAATCCTGCCCCGTGTGTTTATTTTTTACTCCTGGAAAACAAACATTAATAGAATCATAGAATCCCTCCAATGCAGAAAGAGGCCATTCAGCCCATCAAGTCTGCACCAACAGCAATCCCACCCAGGCTCTATCCTCGAAACACAGCGTGTGAAAAACAACAAATGGAGTTGGTTAAGGTTTCAGGGGCAGAACACAACCAGTCCCCATTTCAAAATCGGTCATTCAGACTTATTTTTGAGTTTCCATTATGAACTTCGTATTCATATCTCTGAAGGAGAATTCCTTTGTAGCTGTCTGGTGCTGTGTGTTTGTACTCTGCTGCTGGGAGTTTCCACTAGTTCCTGCAGTGAAATCTATCATGAAAAGAAATAATAAAGCATGTGCCCAGGCCTGAAATTCCATCTTCAAAGCACCAATAAAAGTTCCAGAATGCATTTAACACAATGGAATTTGATCATAGAATCCCTACAGCGCAGAAGGAGGCCATTTGGCTTACAGAGTCCGTACAGGCCACAATCCCACCCAGGCCCTGTCCCCCAAAACTCCATGCATTTACCCGAGCTAGTCCCCCTGATAATAAGGGTCAATATAGCACAGCCAATCCACCTAACCCGCACATCTTTGGACTGTGGGAAGAAACCGGAACACCCGGAGGAAACTCACGCAGATACGGGAGAATGTACAAACTCTACACAGACAGCGACCCAAGCTGGGAATCAAACCCAGGCCCCTGGCGCTGTGAGGCAGCAGTGCTAACCACTGTGCCATCCCTGTATTCTGTAATGTATTCTGTCACGGTAATTCACTGTACATGATGTTCTATATTTCTATGGGGGGGGAGGCGAAATCAAGATATTGAATTTGATGATCAGCCATGATCATAATGAAAGGTGGAGCAGGCTCAAAGGGCCAAATGGCCTAATCCTACTTCTAATTTCTATGTTATCCCTTACACGATGGAAACACTCTCAATGCTAAAACATTGTCACTGACTGTTTGTGAGCTGCTGCTGGAGTGAAAAGAAAGTCAAAGTTTGCATTTTGTTTATATCACTGCTTATATCACTATCAGTCATACCCAAACCAATAAAACAAACATGCACATTTTTCAGCATTTTGCTCTGATTAATGATGAGAAATATTTTAAGTTGATTTATTAGTGTCACAAGTAGGCTTACATTAACACTGCAATGAAGTTATTGTGAGAATCCCCTAGTTGCCACACTCAGGTGCCTATTCGAATACACTGAGGGAGAATTTAGCATGGCCAATGCACCTAACCAGCACGTCTTTCGGACTGTGGAAGGAAACCTAAGCACCCGGAGGAAACCCACGCAGATACGGGGAGAATGTGCAGACTCCGCACTGACAGTGTGGGAATCGAATCCTGGGGGGGAGTCCCTGGTACTGTGAGGCAGCGGTGCTAATCACTGTGCCTTACTATTTTGTTACTTCTCTTTAAGTATTTTCACATTACAAGAGTCTCAGATTTGAAGAAGACAATGCTGTGGTCATTAGAAAAGTACAATCTCTCATTCCCATCCAGCATCAATTTCTGACCTGGGAACATAAACCGTCTCAGAGTGCCACCTGGTGGCAGAGTTATGCAATGGCTACATTTCTGCCCGAAGCTGATCTTGAGTTTGCTCCATCTATTCAATAAGATCCAAATCAATTCCCCTTTCCCAACCTATCCCTATATCCCTTGATGTCGTTGAAGTGGTGAAGGCTGCCTCGCTAAATATTTTTAAGACGCGGGTTGATGGGTTTTTGATAGGAGAGGGGATTAAGGGTTATGGGGAGAGGGCGGGAAAGTGGAACTGAGCAGCGACAGATCAGCCATGATCTTATTGAATGGTGGGGCAGGCTCGAAGGGCTGGATGGCCTACTCCTGCTCCTATTTCTTATGTTCTTATGTTCTTATGTCCTTAGTGCCCAGAAATCTATTTGTTCTCAGTCTTAAGTATGCTGAATGACCGAGCAGCCACAACTCTCTGGGACAGGGCACTCAGAAGTTTCATAAATCTTGGAAGGAAGAAACTTCTCATCTTAAGCCAAAATGTCTGTCTCCTCATCATCGGACTATGATCTGCCAGTTCTAGACTCTGCAGGAGAAAAAGCTTCTCAGCACCAGCCCTGAAAAGCCCTCTAATATTATGTATGAGATCACCGCCCATTCTTCTAAACACCAGGGAAGATAGGCCCAAACCACTCCCTTTATTCTCATAGGAACTCTTTTCAACCCTGGGCTTAATATATAGGACAACCCCCTCAACTCAGGAATCAATCTACTGAGCCTTTGTTACCACCCTCCCACTCTCCCCAACTTGCCCTCCAACCCCTGGCACTGCCCCAGCAGGTGTAATATTTCTTTTGGAGATCAAAAGTGTACACAGTTTTCAAGCTGTGTTCTCACCAAATTTCTGTATAACTACAGTAAGACTTCTTTACCGTTATATGTCAACTTCTTGCAATGAAGTCTAACATGCCACCTGCCTTTTTAATTGCTTGACAAATCTTATTAACTTTGTGATTTATGTGCAAGAACGGTCAAACCTGTCTGAATAACATTTACTGGTCACTTTTGAAAATATTCTGCAGTTCTGTTCTTCTGATTAAAGCAGGTAATTACACTTCCCTTCGTTATATGCCTTTTAACCCAATTACATAAGTGATCTATGCCCCTGTCACATTGCATCTTCCTCATTGGTTCCTCTTCCATCTTGCTTTATATTGACAGCAAACTTGATTATATTGCACCTGCTCCCTTTATTCAATTCGCTGATATAGATTGTAAATAGCTAAGACCCAAGAACTGATCCTTGTGGTTCCCCCATTATTTGTAACATGCCAAACTGAAAATGCCCTGTTTATTCCTACTCTAATTTCTGTCCACTAACTAATTCTCAATCCAAGCTAATATATTACTGCTAATCTCATGAGCCGTAATCTGATGCAACAATATCATTACTAATGAAAGCCTTAAGAAAATCTAAATGTGCTACATCCACTGATTTTTCACTAATCCACCTGTCAGTTACCATATCAAAAGACCTTTCACACTTAGTTTCCCTAAAGTCATCAGCTGAACTCAGGGAAGACTGGATTAGAGAAGACATTGTCCAATACATATTGAAAGGTCTATATTCTCAAAAGGCCAGAGGTGATTATAGGAGATATCAGCTGACAAGTTCTTAATATCTGTCTGATATTTCTCTGGTCATGAGATTTTAAGTTTAAAGTTTATTTATTAGTATCACAAGTAGGCTTGCATTAACGCTGCAATGAAGTTACTGTGAAAATCCCCTAGTCTCTACACTCTGGTACCTATTCGGATACACTGAGGGAGAATTTAGCATGGCTAATGCACCTAGCCAGCATATCTTTCAGACCATGGGAGGAAACCGGAACACCTGGCAGAAACCCACACAACACAGGGAGAACGTGCAGACTTCACCCAGACAGTGACTCAACTGCGAATCGAACCCAGGTCCCTGGTGCTGTGAGGCAGCAGAGCTAACCACTGTGCCAATATGCTGTCCACTAACAATACCATTCACCACCTTGTGAAGGAAGGAGCAAAACAGTATGGGGGAGAAAACAGTCTCAGTGGTGGCAAAAATCAGGCAATATCAGATGGGTGCTGACTGCAGTGTGTTAAGGACCAGATCAGAAATTTCAAGGTATTTTATGAAGCCGGCCCAGATCTTAACTTTTACATTGATTTTGGCTTTAGAGTGTGCATTTGGTCTCTCACTCCAGGTATGATTCAAGTGTTTATCAAAACAAACTCTATTTCAGGTCACGATTAGAATGCAACAGAAAGAATTAGCCTAACCAATTAAATTACTTAAATATGACAAAGTATAATTCTTAACAACCAACTACCTCTACTGTTCCAATTTGGCAGTATCCTCCAAAGACATGAGTTCCTTCTTTAGAACCAGTTAGCACAGAAACCAAAGATGCTTACATGGGTAATAGATTTCTGGCCTTTCAACATCTCGGGAGAATGATCCGGACAAACACTTGTCTTTGAATTTTCATGGCAATTAATATGGTAGAATTTAGAATTCCGTTTGAGAGTGAAAAATTAGATTGGAAACCACTGTGCTAAGCTTAAATAAGGGTAATTGCAAAGGAATGAGGGTAGAATTGGTTTGAGTGGACTGGGAAAGGAGTGTGGCAGGAAAGGCAGTTGATCCGCAATGTCAAACTTTTATGAAAATAGTTGACAACCCACAATAAAGGTACATCCCTGTGTGGAAGAAGGATTCTAGGAGGGAGCTAAATCAATGGTTAACCAATGAAGTTACAACTATTACATTTGTGGCAAAGATTAGTGGTAAGCCAGTGGATTGAGAAAGTTTTAAAAAGCAACAAGAGATGATCAAAAATAATCAAGAGGAAGAAGATAAACTGTGAAGGTAGACTAGCAAGTAATATAAAAATGGACAGAAAGAGCTTCCCTAAATATATAAAAACGAATAGAGAAACCAAAATGGACACAGACCCTTTAGAGACTGAGACTGAGGAAATAGTAATGGATAACCAGGAAATGGCAGAGGAGTTAAATAAATACTTTACATCAGTCCTCATGGGAGAAGCACTGATCAATGGGAAGTGGGGAGTGAGTAAATAAATATAATAACTATCCTTCAGGAAAAGTACTGAGGAAACTGAATGGGCTAAAGGTTGAAGTCCCCTGGACCTGATGGGTTGCATCCTAGGAATTTAAAGAAAGTAGCTACAGAGATAATGGATATGCTGGATCTTCCAACTATCCCTTGAATTCTGGAAAAGCCCCAGAGGATTGAAAAACTGCCCATATAAATCTTTAATCAAAGAGGGGAGACAAAAAATAAATAACTGTAGGCTAGATAGCTTTAACATCTGTCATTGGAAAAATATTACAGTCCATTCTAAGAACTGTGCCACCGTATCTTTAGGGTGGCATGATGGCACAGTGGTTAGCCAGGGACCTAGGTTTGATTCTTGGCTTGGGTCTGTGTGGAGTTTGCACGTTTTCCCTGTGTCTGTGTGGGTTTGCTCTGGGTGCCCCAGTTTTCTCTCACACTCCAAAGATGTGTGGGTTAGGTGAATTGGCCATGCTAAATTGTCCCTTAGTGTCAGGGGGATTAGGAGGGTAAATACATGGGGTTACAGGGATGAGACCTGGGTGGGATTGTTGTTGGTGGAGACTCGATGGGCCAAATGACCTTTTGCATTGTAGATTCTATAAAGCATTAATATCAGAACTTTCAGAAATGCATAACATAGTCAAGCAGAGTCAGCATGGCTTCATGAAAGGAAAATCATGCCTGACAAATCCATTAGAAATCTTTGAGGTAGTAATGAGCAGGATAGATAAAGGGGAACCCAGAGATATAGCATATTTGGATTTCCAAAAACAATTTGATAACTTAGTGCACTAAAGGCTGTTGAATAGGATAAGAGCCCATAGTATTGGGTAATATTAGCATGGACAGGGGATTGGCTCACCAATAGAAGGCAGACAGTTGGGATAAGAAGGATATTTTCACTATTGCAACTTGTAACTATTGGAGTGACACAGGGATCAGTGCTGGGGCCACAATTATTTACAATATATATTAATGATTTGGATGAGGGAAATGAATGTCCTATTGCCAAGTTTGTGGTTGACACAAAAATAGGTGGGTAAGCAAGTGCTAATGATGACACAAAGACAGCAATTTTGTGCCTCTGTTCGCTTTGAGCAAACACAGGCACAAAAATCTCAATGAGACTCCAAAAACATGAACCTTGCTGGAAAGTTCTCATGTTCAGAATCTTCCTGCTCCTCATCAGTGACACAATGAGGTTCCATCCAGAAGGTTCAGGAACTTCATTTCAATAAATTATAATAGAATTAAAGGGCTTCCCTGCTATATGCACCCCCGCACTCCAAACACCCCTATCCATTGGAACACCCCCTTCACTGGCATGACATCACACCAACAAGCTTTCCAATTGCTTTTGCAAAAGGGAGGCCAGATGAAGGGAACCTGCTGGGGGCTATACAAGTAAGTATAGCCACCGAGGAGGGAGGCTGGTGGGACAGAAATGCCCTAGCAGTGCCCAGACACTTCCCCTGGCACAGTGTCATGGGACCTCCTCTGGAGAGCTCTGATGTTGGGCTCTGATGTGGAATTGTGGGCATTCCCATTATATGCGGGAAGAAGGTTTCCCTTGTGTGTGGGGTAGGGGTAGTTCTTATCCATGGGATGAGAGTATTTTTTTAAATCACAGATCTGCATGCCTTTTGAAAAGACTACCCCAATTTCTGTAGAGCATCAACGCCAGCTCTACTAGGACCCACCCCACCAGTCTGGTGGTGTGGGCCACCTCGGGAGATTGCTGCTACACAAAGTGCTGCAAAATGTGGTGAGAAAAGTTGGCTGTGTGGCCTGCGAGATGCATACCAGTTTCTCACCACCTCCAACAAATAACAAAAAACAGAAAATTCTGCCCAAATTGTCTACAAGAGGGATATAGACCGGTTAGGTGAATGGCAAAAAATTATTAGATATGCGTAGTTCTGGTCGCCTCACTACAAGAAGGATATGGAAGCTATTGAGAGGGTGCAGAGGAGATTTACAAGGATGTTGCCTGGATTGGGAGGCATGCCTTATGAGGATAGGTTGAGGGAGCTAGGTCTCTTCTCCCTGGAGAGACGAAGATTGAGAGGCGACCTGATAGAGGTTTATAAGATGTTGAGAGGTATAGATAGGGTGGATTCTCGGAGGCTATTTCCCAGAGCTGAAAGGGTCGCTACGAGAGGACACAGGTTTAAGGTGCTGGGGAGCAGGTACAGAGGAGATATCAGGGGTAAGTTTTTCACTCAGAGGGTGGTGAGTGAGTAGAATCGGCTGCCGTCGGTGGTGGTAGAGGCAAACTCTCAGGGGTCTTTTAAAAGACTTCTGGATGAGTACATGGGAGTTAATGGGATTGAGAGTTATAGATAAGCCTGGTAGGTACGGATATGATCAGCGCAACTTGTGGGGCGAAGGGCCTGTTTGTGCTGTAGTGTTCTATGTTCCATGTAATTTAATGCAGGAAAATGTGAAGTGATGCACTCTGATAGGAAGAATAAAGGAGCTGAACGTTATTTAAATAGAGGACGTTTGTAGAAAGCTGCAGCACAGAGGGATCACAAAAACTAGCCTGTAAGTTCAGCAGGCAAATAGAATGTTGGCATTTATTTCAAAGGGAATGGAGTAAAAATAAAATCTTGCTAAAACAATACAATGCATTAGTTAGGCCACACCTGGAATACTGTGAACAGTTTTGGTCTCCTTATCTAGGGAAAGATATATTGGCATTGGAAGCAGTCCAGAGGAAGTTCACCAGGTTGATCCTGGGTAAGGAGGGATTTTCTTATGAGGAGAAGTTGAGTAAGCTGGGCCTGTACTCATTAGAGGTTGAAGGAATAAGAGGTGACCTTATGAAAACAGATAGGCTTCGCAGGGGGCTTGACAGGGTAGATGCTGAGAGGTTGTTTCCCCTTGTGGGAAAGTCTAAGATCCCTAGGTAGGGCAGAGATGAAGAGGAATTTCTTCTCTCAGAGGGCAGTGAACCTGTGGATTTTTTTACCGCAGAGGGCTGTAGAGGCTTTATCGTTAATAATGTTCAAGGCTGAGATTGACACATTTTTAGTCAGTAAGGGAATCAAGGGCAATGGGGATAAGGTGGGAAAGTGGAGTTGAGGATTATCATATTAAACCAGTCACAATCTCATTGAATGGCGGAGCAGACTAGATGGACCAAATGGCCTACTTCTGCTCTTACATCTTCTGGTCTTGAAGACCTCTGGCTCTGATACCCGCCCCCCCCCCCCCCACCCCCAATTTGGCGGAGAAGCCATCTCCATTGAACTGACTGCTCTGCTCATTGTGGGAGGCTGCTCTGCAAAACTGCCCCATCTCACATGGCTTAAGTATTATCTTGTAAATATATTGGCCGTACTCTCAACTCCACTGCCAGGTTCAGTAATAAAAAGTGAACAGTCATGGGCCTGGGCCTAATATTTGGAGGATTCCACAAATAACATGACTCCAGGGTGAATCACGTCCATTAAACACAACTTCTTGTCTGTGGGATTGCTGTTAATTCCTAATTCTTAAATAGAAATGATTGAAGGCTCTGCCAATGAAGACACAGCTGAGGAAATGAATAATGTAAAAGAGGTCACAGCCAAACTGTAAAGGGAACACCTTGGCAAGTTGGGCTGGAAGAGCTCACATCGTAAGGAATTGGCAAAGCTGTAGAGGCATTTATACACAAGTTCGAGGAATATTTGTCAGAAATTATAGTATTGAAAGAAACCATTTTGTCCACCACACCCAACTTAATTTTTCAGAAGTAAATTAATAAAGTGCTGCATGTGAAGGGAAGCGATGGCCCAGAGGTATTATTGCCAGACTATTAATCCAAAAACTCAGCTAATGTTCTGGGGACCTGGGTTTGAATCCTGCCACGGCCAACGGTGGAATTTGAATTCGATAAAAAGCATCTGGAATTAAGAATCTACTGAATTTGATTGTTGGAAAAACCCATCTGGTTCCTTCCTTTAAGGAAGAAAGTCTGTTGCCCTGACCTGGTCTGACCTACTTGTGACTCCAGAGCCACTGCAACGTGGTTGACTCTCAACTGCCCTCTGAACAAAAGCAAACAAAGATCAGCAATAAATGCTGTGATGTAGAAATGCCGGTGTTGGACTCGGGTAGGCACAGAAAAAAGTCTCACAACACCAGGTTAAAGTCCAACAGGTTTAGTTGGTAACACAAGCTTTTGGAATGTTGCTCCTTCTTCAGATGCTTCTTCTACCCAATAAATGCTGGCCAGCCAATGATGTCCATGTCCCACAAATGTATAAAGAAAAAAAAAGTACCTTCTCAAACAAAATCGATTTCTGGTTGAAGCTATGAAATTGGCAACCACCTTTATTAGTCTACTACACCATGGGCAGAATTCTTGTAGCAGGCAGGATGGGAAAACTACCCCCCCCCCGCCCACTTGCCATGGAGCGGCACGGTGGCACAGTGGTTAGCATTGCTGTCTCACAGCTCCAGGGATCTGGATTCGATTCCCAGCTTGGACCACTGTGCTGAGTTTGCACATTCTCCCCGTGTTTGCGTGGGTTTTCTCCAGTTTCCTCCCACAGTCCAAAGATGTACGTTTAGGTTGATAGGCCCTTAGTGATAGTTGCCCCTTAGTGTTCAGGGATGTGTAGGTTGGAGGGATTAGCAAGATAAATATTTGGGGATAGGGTGGGATCGTTGTTGGTGCAGACCTGATGGGCCAAATGGCCTCTTTCGGCACTGTACTGTAGTGTTTCTATGACTTCCAAATTAAAAAAAGTTTCCTTTTATAATGTTAACATTCACTCCATTAGAATCAGCCACTGTATGGAAACTAAACACACCTTTATTACAGAAATTACCAAAATATACAAAAAACTTACACTCTTGGAACATTTAACCTGAATTGAAGCTTTATGTACATTTACTTAATTATATACTTTATTGCTAAATACTATTGACAGACCTAAATCTGTTTGTGAGGTATACAACGCAGTAATGATTCATTCAAAGTGAATTCTGCTGCATTAAGAAAATCAATAAAAGGTGGTACAGAAGATATTCTAACATGTTCAATTAAGCATTTAGATTACAGCATCTAGAAATCAAAAGTGAATAAATATTGTACAGCTTGTTCCATTTTGGAAAAAAAAAGCTTTTTTTTATTCAGTCATGGGACATGGGCATCACTGGCTGGCCAACATTTACTGCCCATGCCTGGTTGCCCAAGGGCAGTTGGGAATCAATCACATTGCTGTGGCTCTGGAGTCACATGTAGGCCAGACCAGGGGTAAGGATGGCAGATTTCCTTCCCTAAAGGACATTAGTGAACCAGACGGGTTTTTCCCTATAATTGACAATGTTTCATGGTCATCAGTACATTCTTAATTCCAGATTTTTTTTAAACTGAATTCAAATTCCACCATCTGCTGTCCCCAGAATATTAGCCGAGTTTCTGGATTAATGGTCTAGCAATAATACCACTAGGCCGCTGCCTCCCCTACGCACAAGGACATGACTGGCAGCATGTTGGTATCACTGAGATAGATGATCACACCAGACAATCGGAGGGGGAGAGTAGCGTAGTGGTAAGGTTACTGATCCAGAGGCTCGGACTAATTCTCTGGAGACATCAATTCAAGTTGAGTGCAGCCGGTGGAATTTAATATTCAATCAATAAACAACTCTGGAACAAAAAGCAACTCTCAGCAATGGCAATTGTGAAACCACCAAGTTGTCCTGAGCACCCATCTGGTTCACTTAATATCCTATAGGGAACACAATCTGTCCTCCTTAACTGGTCTGGTCTGCATGTGACTCTTACCTGCCCTCTGAACTGGCCTAGCGAGTTAGAAAACAGCTCATCGCCACTGTCTCAACAATAATTCCAGATGGACAATAAATGCTGGCCTTGCCAGTGAAGCTCACATCCCATGAAAGAATTTTTAAAAATCATCACACAGCGCTTTCCTAATGAGGGACATCTCATTACAGGAAAAGAAAACCCAAGCCACATTCCAGTGGTCTACTCTAGAAAAATTATGTTTTATGAACATGCTTAATGGAGGAAAGGGGGTTAAAGAGGTTTGGGAGGGAATTTCAGAACATTGGAACAAGTCAGTTGATAGTATTGGCATCAATGTTGGGGCAATTGACTGCAGCGATTCAAGAAGACAGCTCACCACCACCTTCTCAAGAGCAACTAGGGATGGGCATTAAATGATGGCCAGCCAGTAACACCCATGTCCCACGAATGAATTAAAAAATGACATTGCAGAGGCAGAAAGGGCTTTAATTCCTCATAGGAAGGAAGTAGAGAGGAGAATTACAAACCATTCTCTCAAATCACTGCTGGTCATGTTTGTATATTCTGCCAAGGGATTATTGGGCAGTAATAGTGAATGGAAGTAAGTTAAATGGGTACATTCTCGGACAAGTGCAGTAATAATCAATGCACCATATTGTAATTTGTCTGGTCTAAAACTCCAATACTCAGAAACATCGGTTGTCTGGGTTTTTTTCCCCTAGCAGGCCCCACAACTCAGGCTTGTTAACCATGGTATTACAACAGCCCTGGGTCCACTGGGTCAATGCTGCTAAACAGCAGGCGTAGGACGATGTATGCAAAGTGCTCTTTTAAGTTTAGAAAATACTTCTAGCTGCAAATTCAGAATGGACGCATGATGATTGTGCATTGGTAAATGGAGGCAAGTGTAACTCACAATCCTTTGTAACTGACTGACAAATGTGCCCGGAGTGCAGGTAAACCAGCAAGGCATGTGGCTAAGCTGGGATGTTAAGTGGTAGCTTCAGTCTTTGTTGTGTTTCTGCTCTAGTCTGTCTGCTATTTTGGCTCGATATCCTGGACTGGCAACTCTGCTTTTCAGCCACTGGGAACTGGACCAAAACCGAGGGAGATCTTGAGATAACTTGGCCTTGGGTCGTTGTCTGTGTAGAGTTTGCACATTCTCCGTGTTGACATGCGTTTCCTCTGGTGCTCCAGTTTCCTCCCACAGTCCAAAGATGTTCAGGTTAGGTGATTGGTCACGCTAAATTGCACCTTAGTGTCCCAGAAAGCATAGGTTAGAGGGATTAGTGGGGTAAATATGTGGGGTTATGGAGATAGGACCTGGGTGGGATTGCTGTTGGTGCAGATCGATAAGGCTGAATGGCTTCCTTCTGCGCTTTAAGGATTCTATGGTTCTATGAACTACAAGTGCCTTCAAGCACATACTGAGTGCATTGGGATATACAAACCTTAAAGAACAGGCATATATTGCTCTGCTGTTGTAATGATCAATTTTATTCTAGACACACCTCTGTTAGTGCATCAGATCATATTTTCAAATTAATGGATTTGGTAATGTGCACTTTTGTGGCTTAACACTTGTTTTGGCATGCCTTATATTTCAGGTACACATTTATATCTGATTAACAGGCTTGTGGTTGGGCATTCTAATGTTATCTCAGAATCCAGAAAATTCCAAAATTCAGAAATTCTATAGAATCCCTACAGTGCAGAAGGAGGGCACTTGGCCCATTGAGTCTGCACTGACTCTCTGATGGAGCCATCACAGTGGCTCAGTTGCATAGTGGCAGTGGTTAGCACTGCTGCCTCACAACACCAGAGACCTATGTTTGATTCCCGGCTTGGGTCACTGTCTGTGAGGAGTTTGCATGTTCTCCCTGTACTTGCATGGATTCCCTCTGGGTGTTCTGGTTTCCTCCCACAGTCTGAAAGACCTGCTGGTTAGGTTCATTGGCCATGCTAAATTCTTCCTTACTGTACCCGAACAAGTGCCAGCATGTGGCGACTAGGGGATTTTTACAGTAATTTCAATGCAGTGTTAATTTAAGCCTACTTGTGACACTAATAAATAAACTAAAAAAAGTGTTTTAGAAACAGCTTCTGTGTAAATCAGAATTGTTAATCCAATTAATAACATAACAAAATTTACCCTCATTGGTTGGACATCACACCAGGATTTTTTGAGGATAAACAGAAAAGAAATAACATGAATTAAAATTAAATATAAAGGCAGCCACAGCTGTAAATTCAAAATAAAAGCAGAAAATACAGGAAATACTTAACAGGCAGCATCTGTTGAGAGAGAGAGAGAGAGAGAGTTAACATTTTAATTTGATGACTTTTCAATATTAAATAATTGAATGCTATTTGACAGACTATCTAAAGTGCTAAAATACTTTGAAAGATCAACACTTTTCTTGCAAAATTTACTTCAGGATTGTAAGATTATTGGACCATTTCCAAGCAAACAATATCTGACACTGTTTATATTCTAAGATATTGATGATTTGCAATTTGAGTAGTTTGAATGTATTAACATAAATATTTTAAAAAGTTGTAAAACCACCTTAAACAAAACAGAGTAAAACCATTTGAAAAATAAGAAAGACCTTTGAATACTTAATGTTACTGGCTGAACCATCAAATCAGAAAGGACACTGCTCCCAGTCATGTGTCGATTTTTGATTTTAGTGTGCATGAAAGTTAAAACTTGTAGCTTTAGTGATATTATTTAGGTGAACAGAAACTTGCTTTTATATAGCACCTGTAACACAGTACAATTCCTCAAGGCACTTCATAGCAGGGTGGCATGGTGGTACAGTGGTTAGCACTGCTGCCTTATAGCTCTAGGGACCTGGGTTCAATTCTGCCTTTGGGTGACTGTGAGGATTCTGCATGTTCTCCTCATGTCTGGATGGGTTGCCCCTAGGTGCTCTGGTTTTCTCCCACAATCCAAACGTTAGGTGGGTTGGCCATGCTAAATTGCCCCTTAATGTTCCAATAGCTATGGGAAATGTATGGGGTTACAGGGACAGGGTAGAAGATTGTGTACAATTTCAGACAATTGGCAGGGAGAGGGCTGAAATTGTTAGCTAGGGAACTAAGTTAGTAGCAGGGACCAAAGTTAATGGATTCCATCTTCCGAATATATAATTGGAATAGATTTCTATTCATCCAGTACTGGGTGTCAAACAAACAGTGTGACAATTTACATGGCTGTGGAAAGGTGGGGGATTGCGTTGAGAGATGGCAGTGAAATATAGTTGGATATTGTCAGCATGCTTGTGAAAATCAAAACTGTACTTTTAGATGATGTCACTGAGTGGCAGCATTGTGATGAGAAATAAGGGGCCAAAGACAGACCATTGGGAGACACCAGAGATAATGGTCTGGGAACAGCAAAAAAAGTTTTTGCAAGTAATCTTTTGGCTACAACCGGATAGGCAAGAATGGAAGCAGGTGAATGCAGTCCCATGTAGCTGGGTGGCACAGTAGCACAGTGGTTAGCACTGCTGCTTCACAGCTCAAGGAACCTGGGTTCAATTCCCGGCTTGAGTCACTGGCTGTGTGGAGTTTGCGCGTTCTCCCTGTGTCTGCGTGGGTTTCCACCGAATGCTCCGGTTTCCTCCCACAGTCCAAAGATATGCGGGTTAGGTTGATTGGCCACGCTTAAAAAATTGCCCTTAGTGTCCTGAAATGCGTAGGTTAGGGGGATTAGTGGGTAAATATGTAGGGATACGAGGGTAGGGCCTGGGTGGGATTGTGATTGGTGCAGGCTCGATGGGCTGAATGGTCTCTTTCCGTACTGTAGGGTTTCTATGTATTCTATGTAGCTGGATAATAGCAGAAAGTTGGAGGAGAACGGTGTGACTAACCATGTGAAAGGCTGCAGGAAGGTTAAAGAGGGTGAAAATGGATTGTTTACCACTATCACAGTCACACTGGATGTCATTTGTGACTTTGCTAAGAGCCATTTTGGTATTGTAGCAGTGAAGTATCATGATTGTAAGGTTTCGAAAGTTGGACATGGATTTTAAAGGGGAATTGAAGGAGAAATGAAGGATGCTGGTGGAATGGCAGTTTGTAAGTGTGGAGCTACCAAAGGGTTTTTTTGGCAGGGGGAGAGAGGAAACATTGGCAGTGTTGAAGGAGAATGGAACTGTATCTTGGCCGAGAGAATCATTTCCAATATTAGTTAACCTGGGAGTCAGGAAGCGAGGATGATCAAACATCAATTTAGTAGAAATAGTGTCAAGCAATCAGGAGGTCAACCTCATGGGCAAGAGAGAGAACAAAGTGAGTTGAACTGAAAGTCGAGCTCATTGAGGATGAGAAGTCATTTGGTTCAGAGGCTGAGAACAACAGTAAAAGTAGCTCAGAGAAATTTTATTATGGTTTGTGGTGGGTGGGAAAGAACAAGGATTTTAAGTCAGAGGTGAGAGGGATGAAAGAAAGCAAAATGTTCAATAGAAGGAAAAATGTCAGACCAAGGAGACACACCCAAAAATGCATGAACACATTTTCAATATGTAGACTTAGCTGGAAACAACTGCATGCACCTCCACTCTGACACCCACATTCACATGCATACGTTCACCCATATAGATTTTAGATTGGCAAAACATGAATAAAAGCAAACACACTATATAAAACTGTACTGGGATCGATCATCCTATTGACTTCTTCGCAGATGCCAAATTGGCAGTGTGCCCTCTGATTGCCTGATCCAGTCAATTTCCAATATTTAAAACTAGTTTAATAGCTGTCATCCTGGAATTCCCTCTTCTGTCAGGAAGCCCACCTCAGCAGAGGAAGGAAAATGACAGCTGAACATCTGGGGAGTAGAGTGCACAGCTGTCTTTAATGTTGTCAAATAAAGTGTATTTGAAATGTATCTTAAACAATAAATTGGGCCTTGTAATTGGTTGGAGCTTTTAAAATGGTTGGTCTTTACCTTACATCAATGCTGTATGTTTGTTGACTAAACTCCCATTGTAACAATAATAATTTAGTAAACTTTACTCAAAAAAGTATACTCCTTCACCCCACAAATATTCCTTTGAGGAGAAACTTCCTTTATGTTTGCCCAAGTGCTACTTAGTAGCAATGCTTAGATACAGAGAATGTTACTTTCAAGTTTTATAAATACGAACCATGTGAATTTTACTTAGAAGAACTTGGTTAAAAGCAAAATATTGTGGATGTTGGAATCTGAAGCAAAAACAGAAAATGCTGGAAAATCTCAGCAGGTTTGACAGCATCTGTGGGGAGAGAATGGAGTTAATGTTTTGAGTCCAGATGTCCCTTCTTCAGTGCACTGACGAAGGATCATCTAGGCTTGAAACATTGGCTCTAAGAAACTTGGTTAGTTGTCATGTAAAATGGCAATGGTGCCATAAAAGTTTAAACTACAAATCTATTAACCCTGAACTGCTTAATGGCATTAAGGATATTTAAAGCCCAGCTTCCATTCCCACGCAGTATTTTTACAATGTGAGGAATTTTAAAGGAACTTTTCATTTCCAGTCTTAACACAGTATTTCATGTTGATAGAAAAACAGATATCACCTTCATAATGGTTGAGGGACACCAGTAATCCTACTAATGCCTTAAACGATGGTCGATTTTGTGCTATGCTGTTCCAGCACCGTAGCATTATTTCATACAATTTTCTAGGACATTCGTCAGGACAAGGCATCCGGTAATTTTTAGAAACCATGCTGACTACTTCTCTGTTCTGCATACCTGTGGCAAAGTGATCTATGTTAAAAGGATTGATCTGAAAGGATTGTTTTTCCCCCAGTGTTTTTCAGTACACAGATCCTGTACAACAAAATGGAAAGACTACCTGGATAAGGTGTTTTTCCATGAGTGACGATTTCATAAAGAAGAATGCCAAAAGACCACACGTCAGACTTCACAGAGAAATGTCCAAATTCAATTGCTTCTGGAGCTGTCCATTTATATGGAATTGTAGTTGATTGTGACACATAGATACCCTCCTGCAAACAATACAACATTACAAATGAACAAGAGGGAACATTTTATCCCAATAGCTGACACTAATGTCATAATTGGATTACAGTCTAGGAATTACAGAGGGCCCGAGAGATCTGGGGGTAAGATCCTTGAAAGCAGCAGGACAAGTAGATAAAGTGGTTAAGGCAGTATATGCGATACTTGCCTTTATTAGCCAAGGCATAGAATATAAGAGAATGGAGGTTATGATGGAGCTGTATAAAACGCTCGTTAGGCCACAGTTAGAGAACCGTGTGCAGTTCTGGTCACCACACTAAAGGAAGGATGTGATTACACTAGAAAGGGTGCAGCAGAGATTCACTAGGATGTTGCGTGAGATGGAGTATTATGAAGAGAGACTGGTTACGCTGGGATTGTTTTCTGTAGAGCAGAGGAGGCTGAATGGGGTGGTGTGGGGACCTGATTGAGATGTACATATTTATGAGGGATACAGATTGGGTAGATAGGAAGAAACTTTTCACTTTAGTAGAGGGGTCAATATCCAGGGATCATGTATTTTAGGTAAGGGGCAAAAAAATTTAGAGGGGATTTGAGGAAGAACCTTTCCACCCAGAAGGTGATGGGAATTTAGAACTCTGCCTGATAGAAGTGGGAAAGCTCACAACATTTAAAAGCCATTTAGATTAGCACTTGAAATGCCACAGCACACAAGACCAAGTGTTGGAAAATATGCCCAATTTATTGTTGATATCCACCTTGATCTTTAAATGCTAATATGCCATTGGAACACAGACTTCTTGTACCTTCTAATTAAGTTTCATGATCCCCTTAGTAATGCACTAGGGGCTGCACTTCCAACTGGTCAGCTCCTTGTTCACACTTCTGAATGGAGTCCCAAAGGTCATTCCATCAATTAAATAAAATAATCAGTAAAAATAATAGCATTGTGACACTATCAGAAATGCTCAAAACAGATACTCCAAGATGATCGATTATAATGCTGTTTAAAACAGCAGCGTTGAAGACATTGACAGGAATGTATGATAGTTTGAAGAGAGGTGGGTTCATTGGATCTTTTCTGTATCATGCAACCTTTTGTGCACATTCCAGATGAAAACCAGGATTCAGCTATCTGTTACATGGTTTCTAGAAGGAACAGGCCCTTTGGCCCACCAAGCCTGTGTTGACATATGACGTCTTTCTAAACTAAAGACATTTTGCCTCTACACAGTGCTCTCCGTCTATTCCTGCATCTGTCAAATTCATTGTACTGAGACAAGAGTTTGCGATAACAAATACCAGGCACTATCAAATACTACAGAATGAAATAAATTCACAAAGTAAAAGGCAGCAAGAACACAGGGGTGATACCTTTGACAAAGAAGAAGATTGCAGGTCACAGAAAGAGAGAGTGTAGGGGATTTTTTGCTCAGGAAAGTAGTTAACCACATGCATCACAAAGACAAGTCTTAAGTGTCTACCAGTCACTGGAGCGGTTCACATTGTGAAATGCTACAAGGGATACTGACAGTGACAGGGCTGTGATGATGGTTTATACAAGAGTAAATAACATAGGGAGAAGGTACATTAAGAGATATATATATGAAATTGTGCCAAAGCCCAAAATGATGCACCCCCGTATACTGCAGTGCCTGGGAATGGAATTCACTGATAATATTGAGGGTGGAACTGAATGGATGTCAACCTACAATCAGATTTGCAGTATGAAAAGAACAAATATGTTTCAACTGAATAGGAACAAAGAGATTTAAGAAAAATTAAGTAGCAGACTAAAATCATTTAAACAAGGTGGTTTGGAGGGAGGGCAGAGTGGCAACTTAATCCCAACTAGAACAGTTAATGTCATAGAAAGATGATCAACAAATAGGAATCCCTCCTTATTTCGGACACTGCTCCTTCATTAGGTGATGAAAGAGCAGCACTCCGAAAGCTTGTGACTCCAAATAAACCTGTATGGACTTATGTATCCTGATGTTGTGAAACTGCTTACTGTGCCTAACCCAGTCCAATGCTGGCGTCTCCACATCATAACTTATTATGTGCATGGAATATTAGAAACATGGCTAAACCTAAAGGATAGAAATGGGAGGGATACTGAAATTCAAAGAAACAGACCAAAATTGAGAGAACAGATTAAACAAAATGGTTCAGTGGTCAGAACAATGCCGGATGAAAACTGATACAGGCAAATGTGAAGTACTGCATAAAAATAATTGTTGGTGACACTATACTCCATTAATTGAAGTGCTGAAATAACAAATTTCTAAGACGAACGATACAAAAAGGAATCTTAATAGAATTGATAATTAGGGGATATTTGTGGTCAAACTGTACAGTTCAGTGGTCAGACTACAAACCAGATGCAGTGTCCAGTTCTGATTGCAATGGGGTAATGGAGACATTTAAGTCCAGCGAATGAAGGACGGGAAAGATGGTCTTATGAAATACATAAGAAAGTTCAGAGAATGTAACATTACTTTGAATTAAACTCCAAGAGTAATACAAAAGGGACAAAGGTTTATACATCTCAAAAGGTAATTTTTACCCAAGTGTTAGGTAAAAATTCCTGATTCGGATTGTAGGACATTGCTAGATGGATGAATGACCTTTCTCATCCACACACATTCTCATTCAAGCACAGAATTCTAAAAGGTATAAAGGATCCAAGCAGAATCTATACTTGAAACAGATCACAAAGAACAACTTTAATGAGTATTCTTGAACAAATTAGATTTCTAGCCATTTCTGGTGCGTTGGGCTATACATGTTCAATACAGCCTAATCCAGTGGAGATAAACAAGACATTTGCATGAACAAATTTATAATTATGCACTTGTGAAATGAAAAGGAAGTAATATTACCTTTACCACTCTGGCTAGTCCAAAGTCAGCGATCTTGCAAATGCAATTATCTCCAACAAGCACATTTCTTGCAGCCAAATCCCGATGGATATAGTTCTGGGATTCCAGATATGACATCCCCTCAGCTACTTGGACTGTCATGTCAAGTAGTTGGTCCAAACTCAAATAATATCCTTCTTTGCCTGATAATCGTTTAAAATAAACAGAAGTAAGGATGCAGAGAACATAAAAATGGATTATGCAAAAAAATTAACTTGTATTGAACTACCTTGATCCACATTTTGGAAAATTATTTTACCATTAGGAAAGTTCACATTGGAATGTGCTCTTTATTACACAACAATCTTACAGTGGTTAGCACTGCTGCCTCACAGTACCAGGGACCACGGTTCGATTCCCAGCTTGGGTCACTGTGTGGCGTTTACATGTTCTTCCCATGTCTGCGTGGGTTTCCTCCGGGTGCTCCGGATTCCTCCCCCAGTCTGAAAGACGTGCTGGTTAGTCGCACTGACCTGAACAGGCGCTGGAGTGTGTTAACTAGCAGAATTTCACAGTAACTTCATTGCAGTGTTAATGTAAGCCTTACTTGTGACTAATAAACAAACTTTACTAATAAATAAACTTTATTTCTCAGATGTGCCTAACAGCAAAGAACTTGCACCGTCTGTGTGTGCATTAAGCACCTTTACACAACCTTGTACATGGAAATTTCTACTACCAAATCCTTGCTGTAGAAAACAGAGTTTAGTTCAAGCAAAACCACATACCGAAAAACCAAAACCGAACAGATACACTTACAATTTACCAACTGAAAGTAAGTCAGAGCTAAACGAGTCTCTTGAGGATTTTCAGCTACATAACCTTTGTCAACTATGTCAAATCATTGCTGCAGATGCCTTTTAGTTTTGTTGTGTAATATGGACTTATGAGTTAAAAAAGCACAAAAGGATGTCGCTCAACCCATTATGTTTTTGCTCTTTGGAAGTGCTATTGAATTTGTCCTATTATGGGTATAATAAATAGATTGTTTTTGTGATAATGGATTTCTGTCAGCAAGTTTCAGAGTTGAGGAAGGAGTGCAATACTGTCTTCATGACCCCTCAAAGGAGACCTAATTAGAGCAAACTCTCAATAGTTCCAACAACTGAAGTCAACAATACATTATTATTAAGTGAGATAATAGGAAGGTTAACAGCGGCGATTGTTCTAATTTATCTAATTGGATCCCTCAAGGCATTCTTGCTGTTCAACATGTGTACTAATGACCTCAAAAGGGATGGTAAGTGAGAGCATTACGTATACAACAGGCACTGAGGTTGCAATAGGAGGTTTGCCAGAGGCAGGTTGAGAAATCACCTGAAGCATTAACCTCTCAAATTTTAGAGGTTTAAGTTTTCAGTTTAAATTTATTTATTAGTGTCGCAAGTAGGCTTACCCTGACTCTGCAATGAAGTTGCTGTGACGCCTGTTTGGGTACACTGAGGAAGAATTTAGCATGGCCATTGCACCTAACCAGCATGTCTTTTATACTGTGGGAGGAAATTGGAACACCCGGAGGAAATCCGCGCAGATACAGGGAGAATGTGCAAGCTCCACGCAGGCAGTGACTCAAGCCAGGAATTGAACCTGGGTTCCTGACACTGTGAGGCAGCAGTGTTAACCACTGTGCCGCTCAGGCCTGGAGTTGGATTCTTTGATTTTGCTTGCAAATTCCCAGGTGGATTGGGCAGTGTTATGATTGTTTTGCTACATGACTGGGCCCATGCATTGGGTTGAATTTCTGAAAAAGAAACAGAAAATGCTTAGCAGAGCAGGCAGCGTCTGTGTGAAGGTAGCAAAACAGATCAAAGCACTTTACGTCAATCCACCTTTCGTCAGGTTATTCCTGTTACTCCATCCACAGACGCTACCTAAGCTACTGAGGGCTTCCAGCAATTTCTGTTTTTATTTCAAATTTACAGTGGCTGGTCCATTTTGCTTTGTTTCAGATGTCATATTTCTGGTTTGAGATAGGCAGCCTAAACTGCCTCAGGGCTCACAGAACTGTAGAAGTCACATTTCCACTTTGGTTCCTTGACTGATAATCTGTGTCCTTTATCATCAACTAGCCAACAATATAAATGCCCCGTTATTTATCCTCTTCGAACCTGTCAGGATTAAAAAAAAAACCTGCCAGATCCTTAATCTTCTCTTGTGTATTGAAAAAGCTCCAATTTTCCACACCACAGCTGTAATTTGAAAGATCATAGGCTATTATTTGCAAACACAATAATTTCTGATGACTTGCTCCATTGGCAACAGATCCTATTAGTGTAAGTGGCTTCCACTTCCACAAGGGTGGCGATTTTGGGAAAAGTAATAACTATTGAAAGTTTTACGTTTCTATCGCTTAAATAGTTTAGGCAGTTCTTCTTGATGTCCAGTTTGCTTCAGTCTCTTTGGAGATATCAATGTCAAACCAAAAAGATTTCAACAAAAGGTGGCTCAATTATTATAGAACACTTCACTGTCCCAACATATAAATTCAGCATTTAATAGGCTGCAGACTGGAGCCAGAGATAGATTTACAGTTTGTGGGGCCCTATGGTCACCTTTATTCCCATGCCCTCCCCCCCACAATCTCACATCCCTCCTGACCCACCCACCCTCGCCCCACAGAACACAAAGGCTAAAGCCACAAAAATGCCCAAATTGATCACTGCTTTTTAACTTTTAAATTTCCCATATTACCTATGTTTCCTCGTGCAAAATATTCTATCACATTCAGATTTTGGCCATGGGGCAATGTCTTCAGAGTAGGTTTCTTCTGCCACTTCAACAAAGGAATCAGCAATATCTTGTAGTCATTCATTGTCATTTCAGAGTCCACTCTTTGTTCAGTATTTTCAGGCGATGTGGTGTCTCTGGATATCAGCAAATCCGCTGGCAGGGTTTTCCAGCCGCGCTCGCTCCAAGACCGGAAAATCCCACCCGAGGTCAACGGACCTTTGCATGGCCCTGTCCCCCTTGCTACGATTCCTGAAGAAGGTGGGATGGGCAAATTCTGCCTTCAGTCTTTGAATAATTCACCCATACTTTTGGATGAGGTTAAACGTACAGTTTGTGCGCTGTTCAATACTTCAAATATTTTAAAGTAAAAGTGATATATTGTCATATTGAGTAGCTTCACCCTCTTGTCTCGCCCTCAATTTTCTGTATTTTTGACTGCCAGTTAAGAACATAAGAACACAAGAAATAGGAGCAGGAGTAGGTCATCTAGCCCTTTGAGCCTGCCCCGCCATTCAGTAAGATCATGGCTGATCTGAAGTGGATTAGTTCCACTTTCCCGCTTTCTCCCCATAACCCTTAATTCCCCTGTCTATCAAAAACCTATCTACCCCTGACTTAAATATATTTAGCGAGGTAGCCTCCACCACTTCAATGGGCAGAGAATTCCAGAGATTCACCACCATTTGAGTGAAGAAGTTCCTCCTCAACTCTGATCTAAACTGCACCCCCCCCTTATCTTGAGGCTGTGTCCTCTAGTCCTGCTATCCTTTGTAAGCGGGAAGAATCTCTCTACCTCTACCCTATTCATCCCTTTCATCATCTTATACGTCTCTATAAGATCCTCCCTTATCCTTCTAAACTCCAATGAGTACAGACTCAGTCTATTTAGTCTCTCTTGTTGTCTCAGTTGTTTCATATTGCTAAAGAAACCAATCTTGGTTTTAGGCAGCTAATAAAGTGTCTGAAAGAGCAGCCATTTGCACAGTCATTCTCATGATTTCAATAGGTTCGAGATCTGCAAAAATTGGATTCATCTTTTAACTCCAAAGATATAATGCTGATCATAAATTTTAAACAACACCTATTCTCTGAAGCAAGAAGACAAGTGGTAGTTATAGGGGATTCTATAATTAGGGGGATTGATAGCATCCTTTGTAAGTAGGCTTAAGAGTCCCTCATGGTGTGTTGCTTGCCCGGTATCAGGGTGAGGGACATCTCTGACTGGCTTGAAAGGATATTGGAGTGGGAAGGGAAAGATCCAGTTGTTGTGGTCCACATTGGTACAAACAACACAGGCAAGACTAGGAAAGAGAACCTGTTTGGGGATTATCAGGCACTTGGAACTAAATTAAAGAACTGGTCCTCAAGGGTTATAATCTCCAGATTACTACCCAAGCCATGTGCAAATCAGCATATAGATGAGAAAATTAGAGAAATAAACATATGACTAAAGGAGTGGTGCAGGAAAAAGGGGTTCCATTTCATGGGGCTTTGGCATCAGTATTGGAACAGGAGGGATCTGTACCATTGGGACAGTCTTCACCTGAACCAATCTGGGACCAGTGTTTTAGTGGAAAGGATAAATAGGGTGGTCATAAGGACTTTAAACTAGCATGTGGTGGGGGGCAGGGGAGAGCAGGAAGAGAAGAGTAAAACTACGGGAAGCATAAAGGTTAATGGGAAGCAAAGCAGCAGGTTAGCATGTGGGGGAGGAGGGTTCAACTACATGGAAAGTTATGAAAAAAGTTAAGGAAGGAGAACTTAGGAGATGTTATTAATGGAGGTGTTAGGATTCAAAAAGATATAAAAAACTAGCATTAAAGCCTCTTTAAATAAATGCTCGTAGCATTCAAAACAATGTAAATGAGCCGATGATGCAAATCATTGCGAATGAGTATGATTTAGTGGCCATTACAGAGATATGGTTGCAGGGTGGTCATGACTGGGGGTATCAGACTGTTCGGAAGGACAGAGAGGAAGATAAGTGAGGTGGTGTAGCTCTGATATTTAAGGATGACATCAGGGCGGTAGTGAGAGATGTTATAGATCCTATGGAGAATCCATTTGGATAGAAATTACAAACAGTAAGGAGAAAAAGTCACTGATAGGTATAGTCTATAGCCATTAAATAATAACATCATGGTGGGGTGAGAAATAAAGGAGGAAATAACTGATGCACATAACAATGGTTACACCTGTTATCTGAGGGATTTTAATCCACACGCTGATCGGTCAAACCAGGTTGGTCAAGGCAGCCTTGAGGAGGAATTCATAGAATGTATCCGCAAGTTTCCTTGAATAGTATGTAATGTAATCTCTGAGGGAACAAGCTATCCTGGATCTGGTCCTGTGCAATGAATCAGGAGTAATTAATGATCTCACAGTGAGGGATCCTCTTGGAAGGAGCGATCACAGCATTGAATTTAAAATACAGATGGCGTGTGAGAAGGTAAAATCCAATACCAGTGCCTTGTGCTTAAATAAAGGAGACTACAATGGGGTGAGGGAAGTGTTGGCTAAGGTAGACTGGGAGCTAAGATTTTATGTTGGGACAATTGAAGAACAGTGGAGGATTTTCAAAGTGATTTTTCACAGTGCTCAGCAAAAGTATATATCAGGAAGGACTGTGGGAAAAGAGATAATCAGCCATGGATGTCTAAGGAAATAAAGTAGGTTATCAAATGGAAAGAAAATGCATACAAAGTGGCAAATACTGGTGGGAAATTAGAGGATTGGGAAATCTTTAAAGATCAACAAAAAGCCACAATGAAAGCTATAAAGAAAAGTAAGATAGACTATAAGAGTAAACTAGAATATAAAACAAGTGGCGAAAATTTCCATAAATACATAAGATGAAAAAGAGTGGCTAAGTAAATATCAGACCTTTAGAGAATGAGAAGGGGGATTTAATAATGGGAAATGAGGAAATGGCTGAGGCATTGAACAGGTATTTTTTTTGTCGGTCTTCACAGTGAAAGACACAAACAACATGCCAAAGATTGATGACAAGAAGGCTATGGCAGATGAGGACCTAGATGAGGACCCACACCCTCACAGTCATTCCCCTACATTCCCCATCCCCTCACCGTCTCTTCCTGCCTCTCATGCTCTCCCATTATCACCATCTTGCTTACCCCACTCATCTGGGCTCTTTAAGACAGCCTACCTTACTCGCTGTGGTTGCTGATCCTCTCCCTCGCCTTGTGGCATTGTTATGTGGCCTGGGTCCACTCCTCTGCTCTTCAGCTCCTCATAGCTTTGTTCAGGATGTCACACCTTGTGCACATGTTGCCATTGCTGGTTGGGTCTGCTCACCTCGCCTGCTCAGTGGCTCCTTATGGCTTGATTCAGTGGGCGCGCCTCGCTGTTGCTGGCCTGAGTCCATGAGTGCCAGCGCCCGGCACAAACATACTCACCTGCTTGCCTCCTTGTGGCTTGATTTGCAAACCTCAGCAGCCTTTCTGTAATAACTCCACAGAGGCGAAAGTCCCGTCACCAAGTTACTTTATTTACACCACACATCTGCACACAGCCAGCTCTCTCGTTGCTCCCTGCTGGATGCAGGCTGGGAGTCTGACAGACCTGCTTTAAATAGGGAGCATGAGGCTCCCTGATTTAACCATCAATTAGGACTCATCAGGCAGTTCATTCTCTTGCAATCCAGCCTCATTAGCTTGGCTGAAGTCATCACACTCTCCCTCGCACTTCATCATAGTCTTGTGAAAGCGTGCCTCAAGTTAACCATTCGTTACCAGTTTTGCCGCTGTCCCCAATCAGAGTCTGATTTTGCTGTGCATTTGCTGCTGATAGCCTCAAATGAATCAATCAGCAAATGTAGAGTGATTAGCCTTTGATTGGATGCCCAGTGCACCGGCCCAGTGTGGGGATCCCCCCTCCCATTGGTCAGGGTCTTTGCCTAGGCATGGTGTGTTTCATTGTAAATCCACCTCTGCCTGGAGCACAATTTCACATGTGCTGCTATGGATAAGACCCCTTAAGCCATTAGCGAAAGGCATGACGACATTACATTGAAAAACAATGCCAAAACACTGGATAGGTAAAAATGAAAAGGATGTCTACTCAACTTCTTAAATAATTTAACAGGCTGCCGTTTTTCATGAGTTCCGTTACAATGTAGAAAGGATCAGCTGTTGTGCAGATTGCATACAGAGACATGACATGAGGATGATGCAGTTTCTTCATAATCTGTGTCTCTGCTTGAAAGTCTTTGCGATTTCGCACTTCTGGAGAAAAATGTACATAAAATTGTAAGAGTCAATTTGAAGAAAAACAATGACATTCTTTGGGACATTGTCACAAAAACTGTCTCCTAGTTTTAAGGCATAAATGCTTAGTCATTAAAAAATGTAAATGCAGCAATTTCTTTTGAATTGTTCAGATAGCTTTCATATTAGGCTGCACTAGTTTTAACAACTTTCTTTCTGATATGTATCTTCCAGAAAAAGAAAACAAAGATCTACCAATCCAAAAGTACAATTTGAAAATTATAGGATTATACCACTTCTTTTTATTCATTCGTGGAACACGGGCATCGCTGATCAGCCAGCATTTATTGTCCACCCCTAGTTGACCCTTGAACTGAGTGGATTGCTAGGCCATTTCAGAGGGGGAGTTGAGAGTCAACCACATTGCTGAGGATCTGGAGTCACATATAGGCCAGACGAAGCAGATTTTCTTTCCTGAAGGTCATTAGTGAATCAGATGGGTTTTTTCTGACAATTGACAATGGTTTCATGGTCATCAGTGGATTCCAAATTCCAGATTTTTTTTATTGAAGTCAAATTCCACCATCTGCTGTGTCAATATTGGAACCCATCAATAGTCTAGCGATAATACCACTAGGCCATTGCCTCCCCATTGCATCTAGGGTAAATATTCTCCGCGTCTAATTTTGTCTGAATCTTTGTAAATGCATTCATGATTTTTGTGGAGAGAAACTTTATCATAAAATACATCCTATCATTTCATAATTCATCAGAAATAATCCCAGTAAGAACATGGATATGGGATATTGGTAATTACAGTTGAACACCTAGCACTGATGGGTGCCTCACATGCTGAAACTTCTATTCTATGTACCGCTATCTGGATTTAGACAGTAATGATAAATACAACCATATCAGCGATATTTCAAAAAGCCTATGCATATTTTACGCTTCTCCCAATAATAGTTTACTATTGGTCTCTGCTTATATTTCCTCTTCCCCATTTTCAGTTGGTTATTTCCTGCTATTTAATGATATACAATAAGTTGTGGGTAATTGCTCAGCATGTCTGTTTCCATCTCCCTCTCCCTTCTTATTCAATACAGCACATCCTGACTGAGGCTGATTATCTGATTAGTTCAGTGGCACAAATTTACGCCACCGTCCGGTGGTGAGATTGGAAACAAGAATGTTTCAACACTGGGCTGGCTGCCTTTCAGGCTAATTTAGCTCTTTCAAGAATCTGGCATTGTACTTCACCCCTTTCTACTTCTTCTGGTTTTCCCATCCCCTCCCAACTCTCTTGTCATTTCAGCTTTGTAACCAACTACCAGAGCAAGTATGAAACCAGTCATGGTAATTTGGCACTCTGTTATTTCTCCATCCCTCTAAGAACTAATGAACTTTGCAGTGGAGCCACACATTCTAATTTCTGCAGAAGGGTGCAAGGGCAACGTCCATTGTGCTAAATGGTCAACAAGCAAGGCACACGTTACTGCAGGACTTTAATAGATGTGATAACTTCACTACTCAGAGTTGTTAACTTGTCAGTGTGGCCAAATGGGCCATCTAAAATGGCAATTTGTAAAGCACTCTGGGACAATTGGGCAAGAACTGAAATGACAGGCTGGAGCCTAAAAAGGTTTATTTGGTGGCAAAAGCCACTAGCTTTCAGAACGCTGCTCCTTCGTCGGGTGAGTGGGAATTCTGTTCACAAACAGGGCACAAAGACACAAACTCAATTTACAAAACAATGGTTGGAATGTGAGTCTTTACAGGTAATCAAGTCTTAAAGATACAGATAATGTGAATGGAGAGAGCGTCAAGCATAGGTTAAAGAGATGTATATTGTCTCCAGACAGGACAGTTAGTGAGATTTTGCAAGCCTGGGCAAGTCATGGGGGTTATAGATAATGTGATATGAACCTTTCTCCACTTACATTGTCTGTACCTTTAACCTAGTGTTGTGAGACTTCTTACTGTGTTTACCCCAGTCCAACACCAGCATCTCCACATCATGCAGCCTAAAAGACAGAGATAAACAGGCTGCAACCCAGATGAGTGAATACACAGGACATGGATCATCTCCAGGGGAAAAGAGACTTTCTGGTCAAACTGGGTTGTCTACCAGACACAGGGGCGCCATAGCCCCTTATTTGGGAGGGCGTGTGTATTCTACGTGCCCTCAGCACCTGCAGACATGGCCGTTGGGGACACACCCAGAGATTGGTGTGGCAGCACTCGATTGGACTTTATCGATCAGGGTGATCAAGTCCTGATTGATTGATTGGTAATGGCCAAAAGGGGCACGAAACCCAATGGGGTATAAAGGGTGCTGCACAACGAAGAATCTCTCTCTCTCTGACCCCACGAATGAGTTACAACAATGGTAACCATTGCCAGCGACGACCAGCACGAGGAGAGCCACCACACCCAAGAAGGAAGGAAGACCAGAGCCAGAGTGCCAGACCAGACCAAAGGACCAGATACGCAGAGGAGACTGAGACCAATGCACAGATAAAGGCTAATCTCTGCTTGGGTACTTGCCAATCACGCAAAGTTAAGACAAGGCCTTGTATTGGACTTGAAGTCTAGCATTTTCTATAAAGATAATGTTGTTGGTTGGGTGGGTGATTATTGATTGTGTGTCTTAAATAAATATTGGTTGTACTAACAAGATGTCTACTTGCAGTTATTTGTTTGCCGTATAAGGATTGAAACAGACTGTGCGGCAGGCACAACATTAGGTTTATTTACTAGTGTCACAGGTAGGGTTACATTAACACTGCAGTGAAGTTACTGTGAAAATCCCCTAGTCGTAATACTCCGACGCCTGTTTGGGTACACTGAGGGAGAATTTAGCATGGCCAATGCACCAAATCAGCACGTCTTTCAGAGTGTGGGAAGAAACCAGAGCACCTGGAGGAAATCCATATAGACATGAGGAGAGCGTGGAGACTCTGCACAGACAGTGTCCCAAACTGGGCGCTGTGAGGCAACAGTGCTAACCAATGCTCCACAGACTAGTCATGGAGTTTAATGTTGATGTGATGCTGTCAACTTCAGATATAAAGCAAAAGAGGAAATAAAGATATAAAGCAAAAGATATAAAGATATAAAGCAAAAGAGCAATCAGAGAAAAGCTGAGGTTGCATTATTATGATGCATTAATTACCCTTGTAGCCTCAGATATTAATTCTGTCAGGTTATTCATATCTATATAAATTCTTTGCAAACTATTGTCAGGCATTCAGTAATATGTTAACCATATTTCTAAAAAGGGTATTTCAGGATTTTGTGGTTTGACTTTGTGTTCTATGATTTTGTCAAAACGTTATATACCACACTCTCAGTAGCTTACATGGGTCCATATCTGGGATTGGCATGTAAATGTTAGTATAATTCCAACCAGTTCATTTTTGAAAATTCGATCAAGCCAAATGTACACTTCTAATACTTTCCCAAAAAATGGTTTGGTAATAATTCTATTTCACTGTATGCTTTCTTTGATTTGTTTATCCCAATGTTCACACAATAATGCAAGGAAAATTAGCAGCTGTTAAATTATGGGGAAAAAGTGATCCAGTAACATAAAGAAGCACTGGCAAGGATTGATAAGGAAGGTAAAACAAGTGAATAAAAATGCTATGCAAATTATTTTGCACATTCCGTAACGCAAAAGAGAATTAGCTGCAGGAAACTTTTGTCAGTGCAGGCTTGGGGAGCTTATTCCTGCACTGTAATTTTCTTTGAAACAATATCCGTGAGCCAAATCATCCTCCTTCCACCTACACTCCACAGATATAGAAAAGAACATGTGTCACATCACATGATGGCTGACTATATGGCATGAAATAAATCATTACACACAAAGAAATAATAATCCTTCCTTTTGGCAAGAATAAAAAGTGATGAGACATTGCAGAGCTTTGAAATACAGAGGAATCTGGGTGTCCTAGTGCACAAAAGACTAGTAGACAGTTACAGCAAGTAATTAGGAAACTAATAGAATGTTAATGTTTATTGGGACAAGTTATAACAAAATTGTTAATGTTTAATTACAAAATTAGGGGGGCTATGCTTCAGTTGTATGGGGCATTGGTGACACCATATCTGGAGTATTGGATACAGTACAGTTCTCCTTGCCCAAGGAAAACTGTCAATCTATTAGAAACAGTTCAGGGATGGTTTATTAGAGTAATGGAGGAATAGGCGGGTTGTCTTCTGAGGAAAGGTTGGAGTGATTAGGTTTGTATCCACTAGAGCAAAGAAGAGTGAGAGGTGGCTTGATGTTGAGGAGTATTGACAGGGTGGATGTGGAGTGGATGTTTCTGCTTGACAGAGAATCTATATTTAGGAGCACTGTGTAAAAATAATGGGCCACTCGTTTAAGATGGAGATAAGGAGAAATTTTTTTTCAGGAAGTGTTGAGTCTACGGAACCCTCTTCCTCAAAAGGCAGTGGAAGCAGAATATTTTAAAGCAGAGCTAGGTAGATCCTTAACCAACAAGAGGGTGAAAGGTTATTGGGGTCGGCAGGAATGTGGGGTTGAGGTTACAATTACATCAGCCACGATCATATTGAATAATGGAGCAGGCGCAAGAGGCCAAGTGACCTATTCCTGCTCCTGATTCCTATGTATGTTGTAATCAAATTATTCAGGAAGAAGGACCTGGACTGTAGGGATTGGAGGGGTTTACCATAATACCTAAATAGCTATCTAAGTATGTGTTCATACTGCGCCATCTGCTCTCTTTGAGAAGAACTTAGCGGCTGATATGGAACGCATTCTCTAACCTGAGGACCAAATGTTACCTCTTCCACTTGAAGTAAACACCAGAAAAGGTACAAAGAGAGGCAATACGTAAGAGGTAGTAGACGAGGAAACTTAAGTCGCACAAATAAAGAGAGAAGACAGTGTTCCATGAATGTGAGTATCCTCCTGAATGGTGTGCACATCTGAGTAAGCCTGTTTTGCAATGGAGGATTTTTACCACAAAGATGTGCCTTGAACAATCACTTGCTTCCTGATATATACCATTAAAAGTTAATACGATAAAGTTGGACCAATGGCTATTTATATTTAAAGGGCAAGCCAAAGTCCATTAAATTGTTTCCTGCAAGTCAGAAATATCAGTCTTGAACATGTTGCATGCTATCTCACCACAACTCTTTGATTAGAACTTAGAGTCATTGTAAAAGGGAAGAGACTTCAAATTCCACATCACAAAATGAAAGAACATTCAACGTAAACCAGTCACAACAGCAGTGAAGTTGCAATGAAAGAAAAGAATATTTAAAGTAAATGTTTTGCCATTGGCTGAAATGTAAGAGCCCCGAATAGCTCTGCTGAATGTCTTTTGGGTCTTGCATATTTGTTAATGGCTAAAAAAATTAGTGTATGGTAATATCGCACAACGTTGATTACAGGTGCAGAATGTGCCCAGCCCCCAGTAGCTCACTTGGACTGCTACAAAGTCCAAGAAGAATGGTCACGGGAAAAAATAGAAAGGGATTCCAGACGTCATACATAGCCACTGTCCATATTAATACAGATTAGTAAACTGTAACTTTATGGAGTATCCAGGAAGCAACCGTTTAATATCATCAAGTGATAGCAAGCACCATCTTTTAAATCAGTATGTATAGAATGCCTTCAACAAAAGAGATCCCTGTCACTGATAGCGATACATTAGGGTTAGTCCCAGGTCCATGAAGTAACTGCTCAATATTTCTTGCAGAAGCTACTTTGCTAGGAGACCAGTTGCACCCAACTCCTCCATCCAAGGAAACATCTCGTAGCGAAGCATATTAACAAGCAACACAGAAAAGCTAAACACGTAAACAGATTTAAATATCATTGCACAACTGAATTAAATCGTTCTTTGATGGTACGGAAACAAAGTGGAAGATATCTAAAAGGCAAACAAGGTAATTCCCAAGATGCATAAGAACATAAGAAATAGGAGCAGGAGTAGGCCATCTAGCCCTTCGAGCCTGCCCCGCCATTCAATAAGATCATGGCTGATCTGTCGTGGCTCAGTTCCACATTCCCGCCCTCTCCCCATAACCCTTAATCCCCTCTCTTATCAAAAAAGACTCTTCCTGCTCAAAAAAGACAGTAGGACTAGGGGGCACAGCCTCAAGATAAAAGGGGGGAGGAACTTCTTCACTCAAAGGGTGGTGAATCTCTGGAATTCTCTGCCCGTTGAAGTGGTGGAGGCTACCTCGCTATATATTTTTAAGACGCGGGTTGATGGGTTTTTGATAAGAGAGGGGATTAAGGGTTATGGGGAGAGGGCGGGAAAGTGGAACTGAGCCACGACAGATCAGCCATGATCTTATTGAATGGCGGGGCAGGCTCGAAGGGCTAGATGGCCTACTCCTGCTCCTATTTCTTATGTTCTTATGTTCTTATGTAACCCGCATCTTAAAAATATTTAGCGAGGCAGCCTCCACCACTTCAACGGGCAGAGAATTCCAGAGATTCACCACCCTTTGAGTGAAGAAGTTCCTCCTCAACTCCATTCTAAACCGCCCCCCCTTTATCTTGAGGCTGTGCCCCCTAGTCCTACTGTCTTTTTTGAGCGGGAAGAGTCTCTCCACCTCTATCCTATCCATCCCATTCATCATCTTATACGTCTCAATGAGATCTCCCCTCATTCTTCTAAACTCTAAATTCTAAACTCTAACTCTAATACCCCACTGACTAGCTGGGGTGGAGGACGTTCTCTATGACACAGTTACTTTAAACATTCTTTGCTTTCATCGCAACTTCACTGCTTTTGTGACTGGTTTACGTTGAATGTTCTTTCATTTTGTGATGTGGAATTTGCATTCCCTTCCCTTTTACAATGACTCTAAATTCTAATCAAAGAGTTGTGGTGAGATAGCATGCAACATGTTCAAGACTGATATTTCTGACTTGCAGTACAATAGTACATTGCTAAATTGCTGACTGCCCCTGAAAATCATTGCTGATCAGATGGCATTTAACAGACATAACATTCCAGGTCTACCACAGTAGCATAACTTATTGCTTCCCTGTCATACCCAGGTTGCTGAATTCTCACTGTACCCTGTGCCTGGGGTAGTTACGTGGCTTCTATGCCCTCATATCCCTCGAACATCTTCTCTCCTTTCTTTACTCCAAAATATACCTGCCTGCATCTGTTCCATCCAATATCCACTTATAGAAAATTGAATTAGTCACTTCTTTCACTCACTGTTGTGACAATAATTCCAAAACTTTCTCATAATAATTAACCTCATTGACTGGATATTTACAAGCTCGTTGGTCTTTGGGCTGGGAGGCAGGAAGGCTGGCAAAATGGCATGGGAATTGAGCCTGATGTCTTCCCAGTGCCATGCCATTTTCCTAGTGATGGGAAAGTTGGATAAACGTGCTGCCCACTGGGAGCCCTACTGAGTCACTTAGCAGGGTCAATTCCCACATCTGTGGGCATTCTGCTTGCACAGGTGGGGGCGGTGGGGGGGTGGGGGGGGGGGGGGATGGTTGGCTACTGCCATGTTGGAAGAGGGGTGGGAGAGGCATCTTTTTTGGAAAACTACGGCCCATGGATGAATCCCCCACCCTCCAGTCCAATGGTCACCCCTGCCTGAAGCGCTATCATTTGTCTCACGACTTTCTACCTTCTCCCCAGAATGCTGGACCTGCCTGCCAAGCCCCAATACTTCCAACTGTGCCACAGAGGTGCCCCCTTTTTGCAGCTGCAACCTTGGCAATAGCTGCTGCTATAGCAGTGGTGCCGCTCAGGTTGCTGAACTGCTGTCTCTCTGACTGGGACTTCCATAACCCAGACATTAACTGGATGAAAGTGAAATGCTCCCGTTTAGATTGAACCATTATACTCTGGGACGCTACATGAATTTCTCATTGATGATTTAAACAGGGCCTTGAGAAACAAAATAAGCTTTTAGAAAGATTTCCTTTGATCTTCTTTCACCAAATTCTGGAGGCACAAGAATGGTTTGAGCAGGCCTGAAGTAATCTGTTGGTACTCTTTGATAAAATTAGACTGCGCACTTCTCAGCAAAATCAGCAAAACACGAAAACAGGCCCTTGAGTAGTTTCTTCCTAATTAAAATATTCACAGATCATAGAATCCTTACAGTGCAGAAGGAAGCCATTCGGCCCATCAAGATCACAATCGTATCCAGCCCGATGCCCCATGTATTTACCCTAGCTAATCCCCCTGACACAAAGTGGCAATTTAGCACAGCCAATCAATCAATCAATCTTTGTTCTGTGGGAGGAAACCGGAGCACTCGGAGGAAACCCACACAGACACGGGAAGAACGTGCAGACACAGAGACAGTTCCCTGGCACCGTGAGGCAGCAGTGCTAACCACTGTGCCACCATGCTGCCCCATGGACAGGTTTTACATGACAATATTTTACTGGAAATTAAATTAAGGTAATGGAGTGATTTCTTTAAGTTAACACAGGGCACAGGATACTAGAAAAGTTTGAAGAGAAATTAAAGGCCACACAGTTTACAAATCTGCTTAGATCTTGGCTAATACTTCAAGACAATAATCTGTTATCTTTAAAATATACTTAGTAATATCAATAACATTTTCAAGTAAGACTTCAGTGCATAAATTTGTTGAATTGGAAGTTTTAAACAAGGGTCTTGTTGCAGATAATGGTGCCCAAAAGAGCTTTATGGGTCACTATACAGATACTAACACTTATTAATAAGGCATCAATGCCAAGGACAGTCCTTTCAAAAGCAACAGGTCTACAAAGTTCAAACAACCTAACACCAACAATAAACTATGGGTGGAATTTTCCTGCCTTTTCCATCTTCTGGTTCCACCGACATTCATCCCCATGCCAGGTTTCCCAATGCCGTGAGATCAATTCAAAGGGAAATCCCATTGGCATGACTAGAGATCCTGCAGCTGGACAATGGTGGGTCACCTCTCATTGCTGAGAAAGACACTGCGAAGGGCGGGGGCGGAGGGTAGAGAATTCTACCTGTTATAAGGGAATTGACCAGGAGCATGTTTCCACCTCTGGGAGATCAGAACTAGGGGACACAGTTTAAGAATGAGAGGTCTCTCTCTTCAGACTGGAATGAGGAGAAATTCTTTCTCTCAGAGGGTCATTAGTCCGAGAGAGCAGTGGAGGCTGTGCCATTGAAATGATTCAAGGTAGAGTTGACTGATTTTTGATAGACAAAGGGGTCAAAGGTTATGGGGGGCAGACAGCAAAGTGTGGTTGAGACCATAACAAGATCAGCTATTTTCGAAGGGCTGAATGGCCTACTCCTAATTCCAAGTCCGATATCACTACCTAAGGCAATGTTGTATGAACATGGGTGCAGCATCGCGGCTCAATGGTTAACACTGCTGCTTCACAGCTCCAGGGACCTGGTTCGATCCCTGGCTTGGGTCACAGTCTGTGTGGAGTTTGCACGTTCTCCCCATGTCTGCGTGATTTTCCTCCAGATGTTCTGGTTCCCTCCCATAGTCCAAAGATGTGCAGGTTAGGTGCATTGGCTATGCTAAATTGCCCCTTAGTCTCTCGGGATGCGTAGGTTAGAGGGATTAGCAGGGTAAATATGTAGGGTTATGGGGATAGGGCCTAGATGGGACTGTTGTCGGTGCAGACTCGATGGGCTGAATGGCTTCCTTTTGCACTGTAGGGTATCTATGATTCTATAATGGTTGAACTATCAGGCTTCAGAGCTAGCAATATGACCCATGGACTGCAGGTGGACACCCCTTTTATAATTGAACAAACTGCTCTAATGTTAAAGCCTCTGTCCTAATAGATCTCACTTCCAGTACATCCTTACCAACGTGGACTGTTTTGATGGCTACTTGAACGGTTTTATTCCAATATCCAGCATACACTTCTCCAAAGTGTCCAGAACCCAGCTTTTTCGTAAAAGTAAACTCTTTCCTTGGTCGTTCCCACGCATCCGCAGTCTGATGTGACAAATCTCTTATATTTGGCTGATGTTGCTTTAAATATAAAATACATACAAGACAGGAATGAACATTTCCTTCAAGAGCTCATGATTACCAAAGTACAAAAACGGATATTCAATTGCTCAATAATTGGCTTGTCAGACACTTGAGCTAATTGGGATATATTTCCTGTCAGCTGCTGTTCTTGAATAAGCACTCAAAATATAAGTGTTGAAATTAAGCATTGATACAGGAATAGTTTCAGTTGAAACATATTAAGAAAATTCTTCATTTTAAGACCTTATTAGTGATTAACACATTGGCATTTTGCAAATGTTAAAACATGAACGAAATATCATTCGACATTCTCAAGTACTACATGGGTGTGAGAAAGGGGAGTGCACTTGACTGTCATCTTCAGCTGTTTATTTGCAATTTCATTGGAACCTCAGTTCAGCTAGCAGCAGCCTCAATTTCAGGTCTGTAGCGTGTAGGCTGAAGCCTGTACCAGATTTCAAAAGTGTAACATAAGCTAGTGATTCAGCCCTAAAGGAATACATTCTTGAAGGCATTGTCCTTCAGCTGAGACACTGAAATCAAGTGTCCGTTAAGATGGACATTAAACATTTTCTGGTACTATACAAAGAAGAGTATTCTACTCACAGAAAGGTCTCACCAACAGCAATTAAGGGTTGTTCTGAATGTTTGCGCAAATAGTTTTTCAACCAGTATCTGAAATTCCTCCCACAACTGAATCATAGAAACCCTACAGTGCAGAAAGAGACCATTCAGCTCATCGGGTCTGCACTGACAACAATCCCATGCAGGCTCTATCCCTGTAAATCTACATATTTGCCCCACTGATCCCTCTAACCTACATATCCCGGGACACTAAGGGGCTAATTAGCACGACCAATCAACCTAACCCGCACATCTTCAGACTGTGGGAGGAAACTGGGGCACCAGGAGGAAATGCATGCAGACATGGGGAGAACACGCGAACTCCACACAGACAGTGACCCAAGCTGGAAATTGAACCCAGGTCACTGGAGCTGTGAGGCAGCAGTGCTAACCACGTGCCACTGTGCCGCCTCAACTGAAATAAAGTGACCTAACTTGTATTGCTGCTTGTAAGATCCTGCTGTGTGCAGAATGCTTGCTTATGTACATTGTGCATTGGACATGTGGAGAATGTGGAATCAAAACTAATAAGGTGTGATGGATTGACATACCAGGATACATGTTATGAATGTCTGACAGCATCTGTGGAGGGAGAATAGAGCCAGCTTTTCAAATCTGGATTACTTTTTGTTAGAGCTGAAAACTTTTCTTTGCCTTCAGATCATAGAATCCCTACAGTGCAGAAGGAGGCCATTTGACCCATCGAGCCTGCACCAACTACAATTCTACCGAAGTCCTATCCCCATAACCCCATGTACCTACCCTATTAGTCCCCCTGACACTAAGTGGCAACTTAGCATGGCCAATCAACCTAACCCGCACATCTTTGGACTGTGGGAGGAAACCAGAGCACCTGAAGGAAACTCACGCAGACACGGGCAGAATGTGCAAACTGCTTTTTTCCAGGGTGGAAGAGTCAATTACTGGGTAGCAGAGGTTTAAGGTGCAAGCGGCAAGGTTTAAAGGAGATGAACAAGGCAAGTTTTTTACACAGAGGGTGGTGGGTGCCTGGAACTCGCTGCCGGGAGGGGTAGCGAAAGCAGATACGATAGTGAGTTTTAAGGGGCATCTGGACAAATACACGAATCGGATGGGAATAGCGAGATATGATTTTCGGAAGGGTAGGGGGTTTTAGTTCAGTTGTGCAGCATGTTCAGTGCAGGCTTGGAGGGCCAAAGGGCCTGTTCCTGTGCTGTAATTCTCTTTGTTATTTGTTCCACACAGGCAGCGACCCAACCCGGGAATTGAACCTGGGTCCTTGGTGCTGGGAGGTAGCAGTGTTAACCATTGTGCCACTGAGGCTACTCTGACTAGGGGTCATGTAGACTTGAAATGTTTGTTCTATTCTCTCTCCACAGATGCTGTCAGACCTGCTAAGATTTTCCAGAATGTTCTGTTCCTGTTTCAGGTTCCAGCATCTGCCATCTTTTGCTTTTACATTTTATGTATTCCTGGGATGGAGCCTGGTTCGTCAGAAGCAAAATGATAGGCTGCATTTGTGTGATTCTCTGGTATACGAGGCTCCATGCAGGGAATCTGCAATTGGAAAGTTGATCCATAATATCAGGAAGTGCAGATAGTTTAAATCAAGAAAAGAGCAATCTGCTTGCACTCACAGCACACTGACCTCTGCCACATTCCAAGTTTCAGGCAACGCTGAACATTTTTCTCCAATTTGAAAAAAGCTTGAAGATTATAAAAGATTAAACATGGATAGGCTTAACTTAAAAATCAACTTACTTTCTGACAAGGCCTGGTCAGTCGGAGGCCTGATCGAAGATTATTTAATTTGTAGTATTCCACGAGTTCTTTCAGACTGGAAAATTCAATGAGTGTATTCAGGGAAAACTGCTCAGCTTTATTTTGCCTGATTCGATAGTGTCTTACCATGTCTCCATCTCGTACTGAAGAAGAAAGGGTAAAATGGAAATTCTATGTGATATAGTGAGACAAAGAATCATAGAATCCCCACAGTGCAGAAGGAGGCCATTCGGCCCATTGAGTCTGCGCCAACCACAATCCCACTCCTGTAACCCCACATTTTTACCCTGCTAATCCCCCTGACACTAGGGTCAATTTAGCATGGCCAATCAATCTAACCCACACACCTTTAGACTGTGGGAGGAAACCAGAGCATCTGGTTCTCTCACAAGAAGATTGTAAGAGCTTAACCAACTCATTTAACTGAATTCATTGGAACTCCAAAGTGAAACATACATGAAAGCCTTCATTTGGCATAAGCCATTGCAGTCTTTCGATTCAAATCCTAAAAGCCCTCTGTTTTACTATCTGCATTCATTGGGTCATTGGACCAACAGTTAATAGTGAAAGAAAAATGTTAAAAAAGAAAGTTGAGAAGTTGCGCCCAATTTAAATCAACAATAACTTACACAACAAGGCAACTTTAATGTAGTGAAATATTTCAAACCATTTCACAAAATTTCAGTTGAACCTGGCATGATAAGAAGATCATCAGATAAGGTTTTTAAAGGTGTGAAAAAACAGATTGCTGGATTTGAGCATCTACAGATTTTGCCACACAGTGGATTACAGAAATGGCAAAATGAAAAGGGATATAGTGTTGCAAGAGATTGCAGAAGCGGGAGGTGGCTGAGTGGGGTTGGTGGGATTTGAGGATGTGCCGGGGGGGGGGGGTGGACAATGTTGGCACAGCATGTGCCCTTGGATAGTGTACAGTCAATTAAAGTCAAGATGGGCATGAAGGATGAGAGGAAGCTAAAACACAACTGAATGACAGGCAGGGTTTGTATGAGTTAGAACTCAGATAGAGAGCTTTAGAGCAATAGGATTGGACATGGGGGATGTGGGGGGGTGGGTGGTGGGTGTAACCCGTCTTCCCCCAATTCTGCTTTGGTGGCTTTCCCCAGGGTACACTGTACTGTATATTTCTGTGACAGCCAGGATCGGAAGATCCTGGAAGGAATGCCTAGCAGTATATTGCAGCACTGCCACTGCGCAAAAGATTCAGGCGATTACTTCCATCCTCTGTTCCCTTTCCACTCCCACATATAAAAACATAAGATATAGTAACTGGTGTAAGCTAACTGGCTCTTCTTTAGTGAGGCAGACTGAGGGATAAATATTGGCCGGGGGGGGGATCTCCCCTGTTCTTCTGTGAAATAGTGTCAAGGGATCTTTCACATGTACTGTGGGAGCAGAAGTTTTAATGCTTCATCTGGAAGATGGGAAAGAGTACAGCTATTTCCTCAGCCTAGGCTTTTGTGTTCAAACCATGATCAATACAAAGTGGCCCCTTGATTTTGAGGCTCAAATCTGATTTACATTTGTGAGGGAGTTGGGGAATCCCAAACAGGCACCTCAGTATCAGGAGCGGCACACTGGCACAGTGGTTAGCATTGCTGCCTCACGGCACCAAGGGCTCAGGTTCAATTCCAGCCTTGGACCACTGTCTGTGTGGAGTTTGCACATTCTCCTCGTGTCTGAGTGGGTTTCCCCCAGACACTCCGATTTCCTCTCAGACTCCAAAGATGTGTGGGTTAGATTGATTGACCATCATAAATTGCCCCATAGTGTCATGGGGATTAGCAGGGTAAATACGTGGAGTTACGGGGATAGGACCTGGGTGGAATTGTAATTGGTGCAGACTCGATGGGCTAAATGGCCTCCTTTTGCACTGTATGGACTCTATGATTCTATGAATACAGGATGGAACTTCCGTCAGGTAGCAATATATATAGGTACAAGGGGAGGTCATGAAAGTGGGGGATGTGGGATCTAGGGTAGATTATTTGTGGAATGGTTGGGGTCTAAGAATGTGTCTTCATGAGCCGCTTTAGCGTGTGCAATGCAACCTCAGAAACCACAACTAAACCCTTGTTTCTACTGTCTCAAATTGCTGAGGTGAACAGATCTTGGTTTTCTGCCTTATGATCTCCTCATCAATGGGCCCCAGCAGACTTTTATATAAAGCAACAAGTTAGAAAAATAGGCACCAATAGGATGGAATTCTCTGGATTTTGACAGCACGAATTGGCCTTGGGAGTAGCATGTGGCCCTCGGCTGTAGGTCAGACACCCGTCATGCTTTACAAAAATAAAACTCAAAAACTTGGTCTGGGTTTATTGAGGGAGGAAACAAAGATGTTGACTATAGAATGTTCCCGTGCAGGAAATCTGGTTCAGGTTTGACCACAAACTGACTGGGTGTATGGTTTTTACTGTCCTGTTGCAAATGATCAGCAGCGGTTGTGAAACTCAACCCATTACTCCACATAAAGCTCAAAATAACCCAGCTCCTAAATTTCTCATGGTAGCGAATATTAAAAAAATTGTTGATGCCTCATGCATGGGTTGGCAGATAATGATATTTACCTTGTAAAAAATGCTTACCAGATAATGCGTATCCATTCCCTTGATTCTCGCTCTCCCGGATGAGGAAAGACCCGGTTGCAGTTTGGGGAGAGAGAAGAATAAATTTTGCTTCAGATCGGCTGAGTTTCCCAACGTACCAGCTGCAAAGAAGAGAGATAAATAAAGCTTGATTGGAAAACAAAAGATTGGGCTGCAGATAACTGACAGCATGTATGAAATTGCTAATAAGCATTCCGTGTGGGCAAATTCTGCAGTCAGGAAGGTATATTCATCGCATTGACACCAGTTAAAACATAACCACACCATTGGGGTCATTTCCCATTCTCTGCGAACTTGTTAATCATTAGTTTGTTTCCCACTGCCTTGCATTTTACTCAGACTATTGAGGAAATATTATTATTTTTTCCTTTTATTCATTTGTGGGATACAGGCGTCGCTGGCTGGTCAGCATTTATTGCCCATCCCTAGTTGCCCTTGTGAAGGCGGTGGTGAGCTGCCTTCTTGAATCGCTGCAGTCCACGTGCTGTGGGTTGACTCACAATTCACTTGTATTGATGTAATGTCAGATAACTTGGACATGCTAAACATGATGCCTTATCCTTAACCCACTGACTTACTGGCGCTGGTCAATTCTTTGTAATGTTGGGATTTTTAAAATTAGTCATTCCTCAAGTCAAATTTTGAATTTCCAGTTTTAGTGGGGCTCAGGGCCAAGATATTGTAATCATTCTTACATAATTCAATCTAAAACAACTCCAATCTTTTTTTGCTGTTTGTGTGATGTGATATAGACTGGTGTTAAACAGGGTGTATATACTTGGACCGAAATTACATTACAAAATTATTTGCATCATTGAAAATATTCCTGTCAGCACTGACCATTCAATCAGATACTCCCTTAGAATCCCTAGAAACATAAGAAATAGGAACTGGAGGGGGTCATGATGCCTTTATGACCCTGCTCTGCCATTCAACTGGATCACGGTTGACTTTCTACCTCAAGCTACTTGTTTTACCAGGTTTAACTTTCCATAATAATGTACATAGACACTCATGTCCTGCAAAGTGCAAACATTCCTCAGTCTTCCACCTTCCAAAAAAAATGTTTCTTTTTCCAATCAAAGTGGAGAACTCCACACCTCGCAACACTGTATTCCAGAAGGCATGTTGTTACCCAGTCATCCAACCTGTGCATATTTGTCTAGCCTGTTCGTGTCCTCACTGCCTAGTTTCTCATCTAACTTTGTACCATCAGCAATATACACAGAACCCCCCTATTTAAGTCATTAATATAGATTGTAAAAAGCTGAAGCCCAGGGACTGATTCATGTGGTACTTTGCAAATATACTCTTTATTCCCACTCTCTGTTTCCAGTCCATAGACCAATGCTCAATCTGTGCTATTACCCTCCCAGTCTAATGAGCCCAAATTTTTTGTAATAATCTCTTGTTATAACATTTTAAGAATCCACATACAGTGCATTCACTAGGTGGGGCAGCACGGTGGCACGGTGGTAAGCGCTGCTGCCTCACAGTGTCAGAGACCCAGGTTCAATTCCAGTCTTGGGTGACTGTCTGTGTGGAGTTTGCACATTCAAAGAACAAAGAACAAAAAACAGCCCGGGAAACAGGCCCTTCGGCCCAACGAGCCCGCGCCGCCATTTTAACATTACCAGTCTCCCCCTCCACCCATGATCCTTATCTATTGTTTTATGGCAATCCACATTGAGGGAAACTAATTTAGGGACGATTTATTACTTCCAATCAGCCTAATAACACATCTTTGGGGTGTGGGAGGAAACCGGAGCACCCGGAGAAAACCCTCGCAAGCACAGGGAGAATGCGCAAACGCCCACAGACACTGGCCCAAATCCATGTGTCTGCACAGCAAACAGCGATAGTCCCTGAGCTGTCGTGTTGCCCAGCATCTGGTCCAGTTTAAGCGCACCCTAACGACATGAAGCACTAGGCCACTCTCGGACATTCAAGAGCAGCCCAAGTATGACCCATCGCGTGTATGCCCCTTGTTGGACAACAAGGCGGACCGACTTAAAACCTGTGAATTAAAAGAGAAAAACATTATTATCATACCACATCCTTTTGCATTACCAGGGATGTCCCAATGCTAATGAGCCTTATTTAAAACAATCTCCTATATCCACCCATCTCCAACCCGCTCATGTGCCTGTCTAAGTTACTCTTAACTCTAGCGTGCTTGCCTCCACCACCTTACTTGGCAGAGCATTCCATACCCCCACAATCCTCTGTGTGAAAAACCTCCCTCTAATATCTGTGTTATACCTCTCCCCCCTCACCTTAAGCCCATGGCCCCTCGTACTGTGTGTCTTTAACATAGGACCCATGTCTGCGTGGGTTTCCTCTGGGTGCTCCAGTTTTCTCCCACAGTCCAAAGAAGTGCAGGTTCGGTGGATTGGCCATGCTAAATTGCCTGTAGTGCGTAGGTTAGGTGGATAAGCTATGGTGGATATGTGGGGGTGGGCCTGTGTATGATGCCTGTTGGAGAATTAGCACAGACTTGATAGGCTGAACGGCTTCCTTCTGCACTGTAGGGATTCTATGCATTTGCTAGCTTCCCTATTCATCCTACAAGGTCTGTATTACAGCAGTGGCTGCCATACAAAATGATTTAATTGGCTAGATAGTCTTTGTGCTGCCATGAAATTCAGTCTTTAAGTGGGCAGGCAGATAAAATCTGATTCAGGGTTCAAAGTACATGGGGGCAACAAGCAAATTTGCCCTGGAAATCTCTCAAAGAGCCCCCAAAAGCTAACTGATCAGGGTGAAAGTTCAAGAAGGGTCATTTTGATTGGAGGAGCAGTGAGCACAAGCATTTAAGGAGCTGCTCCTCCAATCACAGATTCCAAATCTCCCATTTGGCTCCTCCAACTCCTCCAATCACAGGCTCCCTCCCTCCTGCTCCTTTTTGCCCGATCTTGTTATTTTATCTTGCTGGGTTGTCTGATATTCTTGGGCAGCAGCATGGCCTAGATGTTGGACAGGGCCCCATCCTGGGCTATGGGAGTTCTCCCTGCAACTTTTGCCATTGCTAATGGGAAGTTACAGGTGACAAGAGGTGATGCAGGTCTTCCTATCTGACACCATTGGCGGTCAGCTTCGGGGTCTCAGAGGCAGGGGCTTCTGGTTTGACATGCTTGGCATAGTGACTCTTGTGCATTGTGCAGTAGCCAGTAGATGTGGTCAATGGGGACCAGCTCTGAAAGAGTGCATCTTGGCTTTGGCCTGAGCAAGTACAAGTCACCGGGGATGCTGCCTATGAGGGAGGAGCTGCCATGAGCTCTGCATTCTCTCTGCCCTGCACTTGACCCCTGCTGGCAGAGGCTGGTTAGGCCCTAGCTCCAGGCTCTGGGGATTGGTCTATAATTCTGTCCAGGTTGGGCTTCAGCTGGGGCAAGTTGCGTTCTGAGAGCAGATGACACTGGTGTGTGTTTCTTTCCCACCCCAGGGGGTGGAGGGAGGTTGCAGGCATTATCCTGTGGCTCTGTTATATTAAATTTTGTTCAGTAATTTGGTACTTTGAACTAATATCATAAAACACAGTTGAGTTATGTACCCTGCACAGTGAGGAAACACCAATCTAACTTGTCAGTGAAGCTCAGTTGGTTTATGATTGAAACTCTTACTAAGATTATAACATTGAATCGCATTTAGAGTCATAGAGTCATACAGTGCAGATGAGGCCCTTCAGCCCATCCAGTCTTCATTGACATGTGAGAAACATTTCACCTAATCCCATTTACTAACATTTGGCCCATAGCCTTGTATGTTATGATGAGCCAAGTGTTAATCCAAGGTACCTTCTAAAGGATGTGAAGCAACTCGCCTCCACCATCGTCCCAGACAGTGTATTGCAGACTGTCACCACCCTCTGGGTAAAAACATTTTTTTCTCACATCCTCCCTGAACATCCTACCCCTCACATTGAACCTATGTTCCCTCGTGACTGACCCTTCAACTAAGAGGGACAGCTGCTCCTTATCCATACTGTCAATGCCCTTCACAATCTTGCACACCTCGATCTGGTCACCCCTCAGTTTTCTCTACTCCAACAAAATCAAGATGTGGAGATGCCGGTGTTGGACTGGGGTAAACACAGTAAGAAGTCTCACAACACCTGGTTAAAGTCCAATGGATTTACTTGTAGCAAACGCCACTAGCTTTTGGAACTGGCTGTTCCAAACCTGGTGTTGTGAGACTTCTTACAACAAAAACAACCTAAGCCTATCCAACCTCTCTTCATAACTTAAATGTTCCATTCCAGGGAATCACCTCTGCACTCCCTTCAGTGCAATCACATCCTTTCTATAATGTGGTGACCAGAACTGCACACAATACTCTAGCTGTGGCCTCACCAAAGTTCTATATGACTCCAACATGACTGCCCTGCTTTTGTAATCTGTGCCTCAATTGATAAGGGCAAGTATCCTAAATGCCTTTGTCACTGCCCTATAAACATGCGCTTCAGCCTTCAGAGATCTATGGACAAGCAGTCTAAGGTCCCTTTTGTTCCTCAGAACTTCCTAGTGACATTCTGTTCACTGATTACTTCCTTGTCAAATTACTACTTCCAAAGTGTACCACCTCGCACTTCTCAGGGTTAAGTTCCATCTGCCTATTTGACCATTCCCTCAATAATCTTCTTGCAGCCCAAGACACTCCGCCTTGCTGTTAACCACCCAGCCAATCCTTGTGGTATCACAAACTTACTAATCCTATCCCCCCCCACTTAGTAATCTATGCCATTTATATAAATAACAAATAATAGGGGACTCAGCACAGATTCTTCAGGTACGCCACTGGGCACTGACTTCCAGTCACCAAAGTAGCCTTCTGCCATTCTCTGACTCTTACAATTGGGCCAAATTTGAATCCACTTTGTATCTTCTGTTAAACTTTATCAATCGATTTACACCATGCACTTTCTCCATAGATCTCCTATTTCTGTTTCATTGCATCAAATATTTGGAATTTGAGTTGAATCTGACCTTAATTTATTATTGTAAAACAGGAATTGTATTTTTTTAATTTGATTTAATTTATTATTGTCTCATGTATTCGTATACATTGAAAAGTATTGCTTCTTGCGCTCTACACAGACAAAGCATTCCATTCATAGAGAAGGAAACAAGAGAGTGCAGAATGTAATGTTTCAGTCATAGCTAGGATGTAGAGAAAGACCAACTTAGTGTGAGGTAGGTCCATTCAAAAGTAGGTAGGTCCATTCAAAAGTCTGATGGCAGCAGGGAAGGAGCTGTTCTTGAGTCGGTTGGTACATGACCTCAGACTTTTGCATCATTTTCCCGATGGAAGAAGTTGGAAGAGAGACTGTTTGAGGTGCGTGCGGTCCTTAATTATGCTGGCTTTTAGAACCCAAATGTGAGAGAAAATACAAAGGAATTGAGGAAGTATGGTATCCTGAATTCCTTATATGAAATGACCGAACAGAAACCAAAAAGTGGCCCTGAAACATAGAAAGTAGCCCTTCAGAAAATCTCTAGAGCACTTGTAAAGAAGGTTTGATCTTTGGCCTGACTGATATCTGGCTACAAATGAATGGGAACTAAATTCAACAGTCCCTGAAAATAGGAACATTTCTTCTGATACAGACAGCACACTAAATAGAATCATAGAATCCTACAGTGCAGAATGAGGCCATTCAGCCCATCGAGTCTGCACTGACCACAATGCCACTCAGGCCCTATCCCTGTAACCCATAATTTATCTTACCCAGGCTAGTCTCCCTGACACAAAGAGACAATTTAGCATGGCCAATCCACCTAACCCGTATATCTTTGGACAGTGGGAGGAAATCGGAGCATCCAGAGGAAACCCATATAGATATGGTGACAATGTGCAAAATCCACACAGACAGTGACCCAAGCAGGGAACTGAACTTGGGTCCTAGCGTTGTTAGGCAGCAGTGCTAACCACTGTACCACCATGCCGTCTCTAAATTTGTGCTGCTTGCTAATTTACACAATTGCAGAGCGCAGCCAGCGTTAACCATGCTGATAAAAGGCTGCACTCCTTAGCAGGAAAACCCACGATTGCTAGAGGCTAGCCACAAATTAAGCATATCTGCACCTCTTGGAAGGTAGGGCTACTGTGGCTGCAGCAGGTGCTGGAAGTTATTCCACCGCTGATTCTGACCTGGGAAAGACACACATATGGCACAATGTGGGAAAGAGACTGAGTTCCAAGGTTTTCTGATGCGACTCGGGAAACCTTTCTCTATCCATAGGTGGATAGGAGACCTTCCAGACAAACTCTCAGGAGGTAATGGGAAAAGCTGGCCATCTAGGTCATTCACAAGAGTTAAGCTCTCAGGATCTGGATGCAATGCCATGAAAAGTTCAGTGACCTTGCCAGAGTGGTGAAGGTCAGTGAACTTATCTTCAAATTGCCAACTGCACCAGATACTGCTCAACACAAAGCATAACTCCATCATTCAACCGTCCACAATCTCTATTAATTAGGACTAACATTCATAGCTTTTCTTCAGCCTCAGATACTTATCATTAATAGGAACCTCACATCCATATCCCATAATGGAAAAATAGCCAGCTATTCCACCATGATAGTCAAATCAGTCAAGCAGATTGCGTGACACTCTCTGGGGCCCTTCTCTCTTTCTCAAGACGGGATGGTACATAATTGGAGGCTGCAGGTTTTTAACAATTATTTTGTGGAATGTGTGTGTCTCTGACAAAGCCAGAATTTGTTGCCCATCCCGAATTGCTCTTAAATAGGTGGTGGTAAGCCGCATCTTGAATTGCTGCAGTCCATCTGTAGGTACGGTCAGAGTGCTGGGGGGGAGAACTGGACTTGGATTTCTGAACTCTTATGGAGGAGATGGTGTCTTCCATCATTAGGAGTGGTGTCACTATGGAAGCTGCAGCCTGCTGTGGGGTCAAAGCGATGGAAGATGATGGTGTCTTTGTATCTAATCCAGCTTCTTACATCTCACTTCCTCTTCATTCCACAATCTTGGCTGATCAAGCAGCTTCCTTTGTCCTAGACGGTGTCAAACTGAGTATTGCTGGAGGGGCACTCATCTAAGTAAGTGGAGAATATTCCGTCGCACTTTACCTGTCATTCAGGGGTTTGTGGTCATGCATTCCAGGATTCCTCTAGCCCTCCACACTTTCAGTATCCTCCCATTTATTATGTATTTTCTTGCCTTGTCTTCCCTTCTCACACTCCCTAGGATTAAATTCCATTTGGCATTTTTGTGGTCCATCTAATCAGTGCATGATACCTTCCATGATGCATGGAAGTGGTTAGCCACTGCTGCCTCACAGTGCCAGGGACCTGGATTTGATTCCAGCTGGGGTCACTGTTTGGATGGGGTTTGCACATTCTTCCTGTGTCTGTGTTTGTTTCCTCCGGGTGCTCTGGTTTCCTCTCACAGTCTGAAACATGTGCTGGTTAGGTGCATTGGCCTGAACAGGCGTGGGAGTGTGGCGACTAGGGGAATTTCACAATAACGTCATTGCAGTGTTAATGTAAGCCTTACTTGGGACTAATAAATAATCTTTGCTCCTCCAACCAACAGATTCTTCTTCATTACTAACCACAGTGCTAATATCCCCGACCTCAATACTTCCAAGGTAGGATGGATTCAAATCCAAAAGCTTAACTAAATTAATTCACAGCCTCTTGGTCAGACAAATCCAGCAGTCACGTCCAGGATGGAACACCATCACCTGCAAGTTCCCCTCCAAGCCACTCACCATCCTGACTTTAAAAGTTTAGTTACTAATGTCACAAGTAGGCTGATATTAACACTACAATGAAGGTACTGTTAAAATCCCTAGTCGCCACACTCTGACACCTGTTCGGGTACACTGAGGGAGAAATTTATATGGCCAATGCACCTAACCAGCAGGTCTTTCAGGAAACTGGAGCACTTGGAGGAAACCCATGAAGACATGGGGAGAATGTGCAGACTTCGCACAGATAGTGACCCAAGCCGGGAATCGAACCCTGGTCCCTGGCGCTGTGAGGCAGCAGTGCTAACCACTGTGGCACTGTGACTTGGAAACATTATCACAGTTCCTTCACCTTCAACTTCCTGGGAATCCCTCCCCAACATCATTGTGAGTGTACCTATATCTCAGGGACTGCAGCCTTTCAAGAAGGCAGGTCACCACCATCTTCTGGATGGCAATTAGGGACGAGCAGTAAGTTCCCTACTGGCCCAGTCAGCAACACCCACATCCCAAAGATCAATGAAAACAAGTTACATGTCCTCTTGTTCTCTTTCATGGGGATAATGAAGTAGACAGAAACAGCCACAATCATCAAAAATGAAAGCAAAATGCTGGAAATCTGAAATAAAACATAAACTGCTCGGAAAACTCTGCCAGCATCTGTTGAGATAGAAATAACTAGCGCGTTAAACGTTTTGAGGAAGGCAATATTTTCTGGGTTTTTTTGCTTTTCTAGCAGCATTCTCTGTTGTTATTTAAGCTACAAACATCACTTTTGCAATGTTTACAAGTTAAATCCCATGAAAAATATCTGAAATCACACTTACAGTTCTGTGGCTAAACTCTCTTTTTTGGCAACATAATTATGTGGGATGTATCCCACGCACTCCCTATTGGCACTGTTGAGTTTCCTCGCGAACCACCAAGTTTCAGAAGAATGAGGGTCACCGTGCAGGATTTCGAATTCATCCCCAACTCGGATAGACAGCTCCTCGCTAGTCCGGGCGCAGAAATCATACAGCGCCGTGTACACGGTGGGCCGGTTCTCCTGGGGTTCAGCCACCGAGGAAGTTCGGGGACGGGGTGAATCTTTCGCTCTCTCCCCCTCAGAATTCCTCCTCAAACAGGGACAAAGCCTGAAGATGGTTCCGGCCATAAGGACTCAGCCTGGAGGTGATAATCACAGCCTTGACTTCACTCCACTCCTCCTCGTTGACTTGTCACATTCCCAAACGAATTAAACTTCAGCGCTTTTCCATCTTTACTTCCTTCTTACTTTCATTGATGTAAGCGGCCGGTTTTGTTAAAAATAAAGACGGTGTCTGTGAAACCACGCCTCGCTGTTGAGCGACCAGCTCATGTCCAGTCTTCGTGGCAACACGGAAACCACCCCAACACTTTATTGCTAATGGTTGGAGTCCAAAGGCAAAATAGAATGAAGATGATAAGATTGTATACTTGTGTATTCATTCATCCGAATGAACTTTACTGTGAAGTCAGACTAGGTAGATGGTAGATTTCCTTCCCCTAAAATGAACCAGATTTTTAAAATACCCATCATTAGACTTTTAATTTTAGAACAGCATTAATTCAAATTTCACAATTAGCTCTGGTGGGATTTGAACCCTGGTTCCTCAGCATTACCCTGGGTACTCAGGATTACTGTTCCAGTGACAATATTATCACATTCCTGTACTGGTACGTTTTTGATTTGATATTGTCACTTGTATTAGCATACAGTGAAAAGAATTGTTTCCTGTGTGCCTCACAGGCAGCATACCATTCATCGAGTAGGAAAGGAGAGGGTGCAGAATGTAATGTAACAGTCAAAGCTAGAGCGTAGAGAAAGATCAACTTAGTGCAAGGTAGGTAGTGCAAAAATTTGATGGCGGCAGGGAAGAAGCTGCTCTTAAGTCAGTTGGTACATGACCTCAGACTTTTGTATCTTTTTCCTGATGGAAGAAGGTGGAAGAAGTATATCTGCGGTATGTAGGGTCCTTGATTATTCTGGCTTTTAAAACCCAAATGTGAGAGAAAATACCAAGGAATTGAGGAAGAATGGCATCTTGAACTCCTTTTATGAAGATGACCCAATGGAAACCAAATAGTAGCCCTGAAAAATAGAAAAATGCCCTTCAGAAATTCTCAAAAGCTCTTGAAAAAAATGTTTGATCTTTGGACTGATTGATATCCCATTACAAAGATGGCAGCAGGGAAGAAGCTGTTTTTGAGTCAGTTGGTGTCTGGCCTTAGACTTTTGTATCTTTTTCTTGATGGAAGAACATGGAAGAGAGAATGTTTGGGGGGTGCATGGGGTCTGAGATTACATAGGTTGCTTTTCCAAGGCAACAGGAAATGTGGACTGAGTCAATCGATGGGAGGTTGGTTTGTATGATGGACTGGACTTTGTTCACAACTCTTTGTACTTTCTTGCAATCTTGGACAGAGCAGGAGCCTTACCAAGCTGTGATTGATCTGGAAAGGGTGCTTTCTATGGTGCATCTGTAAAAGTTGGTGGGAGTCATAGTGGACATGCCAAATTTGCTTAGCCTCATGAGAAAGTAGAAATGTTTAGCAATTCAATTAAACATTTCTGCATCTACTTGCTACAAGGGGTTGGTTGATTGGCACAGGAAAGACAATGCACCTCAACACTCTGACCTCTGGCCCCCACCAATCTTCCCTACCACTTGGCAGCTTGTCCTCTTCCACTCGCAGTAACATAATTCCAAATGGTGCCTTTCTGATTCCAGTTGGTTCTGGTCATTGGAAACACACCCGCTCCTCTTGACGCAAAGGCTTCTGGACTCAAGTCTCACAATGGAAACTGAACCATAACAATCCAGTGCAGAGTGGAGGGAATGCTACACCATCACAGGTGCTGTTTCTTTAATAGTCATGATGTGGAGATGCCGGCGTTGGACTGGGGTAAACACAATAAGAAGTCTGACCACACCAGGTTTAAGTCCAACCGATTTAATTGATAGTAAACTCACTAGCTTTCAAGGTTAAACTCTTCGTCAGGTGAATGGAGAGTTCTGGCCTCAGACAGAGCATATAAAGCACAGGCAGTTTACAGATTACTAATTAGAATGCAAATCTTTACACCTAACCTGCTATTCAAGTCTTAAAGTGGCCGACAATGTGAGTGGAAGGAGCACTGATCACAGGTTAAACCCAGGCAAGTCATGCTGGCTATCACACTGATAGCCGAGTTCCGCACACATGAGGACGGTCTCAACAGGGATCTTCAGTTCATGTCGCACTATCTGTAACTCCCGTGACTTGCCTGGGTTTGCAAAACCTCACTTACTGTACTATCTGGAGACAATATACATCTCTTTAAACTGTGGTCAGTGCTCCTTCCACTCACATTGTCGGCCACTTTAAGACTTGAACAGCAGATTAGGTGTAAAGATTTGCATTCTAATCAGTAATCTGTAAACTGTCTGTGCTTTATATGCTCTGTCTGAGGCCGGAACTCTCCATTCACCTGACAAAGAGGGTAACCTCGAAAGCTAGTGAATTTACTACCAAATAAATCGGTTGGACTTAAACCTGGTGTTGTCAGACTTTTTACTGTGTTTACCCCAGTCCAACACCGGCATATCCACATCATAAGTATTTTATCAAACAGCATCATAAAAAAGAGATTATCTGGTCATTATCATTTTGCTATTTGCCAGAGTTTGCTGCGCACAATCGTTAATCTGATGTGGATGGAGAGCGTTAGCACACTTTCCACTTTTGTGTGCCAGCTTGCCTCATATTTTCAGCCTACATTGCTGGTAAATAGCAATGTAAAAAAGATACGTGTAAATCTCTCCCTGTCAGTACATAGCCTCTCCATTGGTAAGTCTACCGGCATGTGGACATGTTCTGACACTCCTGAACAAATCTAAGGACAAATAGTTCCAATGCTATGTAGAAACCTTGGGAAAGTTGAAGATGAATGGAGCAAACCCTGACAAAAAAAATCTGTTGTTTTCCTTGTTCTGAATGTCTAATTTTATGATCGTATGTTTTAGGAGCATTACTTTTAGTTTGTAAATTGGAAGTTTTAGCTGTGGGATAAATGAAATTTCCCGGTTTGAGAGGCTGGCAAACAAACCTAGGGCAATTACAAATCAAAGGATGGCTATCTTGACTTACTAAGGTCATAATAGGACTCTTGGAAGCGAAACTGTAGACAACCTTTCAAGGTTTCTTGATGGAGGCAGGCTGTCTACAACTGTCCCAATAAGAGGATTAAATTATTCCAGTGGTTTCCCATAATAAAGTGATGATTTGACAATTGGATGCAATGAATTGAACTTTCCCTCTGTAACAACCCAAGAGTGTCACATTGCTATGGAAATATGTTATGCATGGAGTCATCCTTTTGTTTTTGGTTGATCTTTGCGATTTCTCACAGAAAGATCAGTTCTAGTTTGGAAGCCACTGGGGTCAGAAGAGAGAAGACTGCCAGCAGTTGGTCCTTTAAACTAGCTGGCACCTGTTGCAAAGGGTTATCAGGAGCTAAGAGTGCTTTCAGGTTTGGAGTCACTCAACAAGAATGCAGTTTAACCCATGTATGAGATGTAGAATTCATATGAAGAGTCTATGACCAGAATTTTACCACCCAGCGGGTGAGGGTGAACAATGGAAAGTTTGACGACTTCAGGTAGGATTTGACGGTTTCAAGCTAAGTGAGGCCATAAAATCCTGACCTATATATGAGGTACTGTAGAAGAGGTGGTGTGTTTTCCTTGTCTGAAGCTAGCGGAAGGACCCCAAGAAATCTCATGCCTGAATAGCTAAAATAGCTGGCACGCTTACGGAGAAAAAAGTGAATTTCTGAGAGGTGTGGCAGACCTTAATTTGATTTCGGGAAAAGTGATTGATCCTGTAGAGTATCAAGGAAACTTTTGGGTGGAATTACAAATGTTTACATTGTATTGAGAGTTATGGGTTTAAAGTACAAGTGCTTCCAAAATATAGTGATAAGTTAGTATTGCTTGCTTTCTTTAAGTCTTGTGCAGTAAAGGTTTTTGTTCAAAATGTGAAATCTTGTGGTTTTGCTCTTTTATTTAATGAGTGGGAGTTTGGATTTATTTTCAAAAGTTATTAGTCTCTACCGAGAGTCTAAATATGCTACTTTTCTGACAAATACTGTAAACTGGTCTCAAATGTGCTTTGCATTTCTTTGGTGTCAACCTAGGAGGTTGAGAGAGGAACAGTTTGGGCAGTCTGTGGTGTCCATAATTTTTGCTAAGAGGACATTCCTGCTCATTGCAGTGTTAACACAAGATGGGAGATAGCACTTTGTAAGCCCAACTGAATTGGCTTAGAGGATAGGTACTATGGGCTGTCTCCAATGGTGGGAAAGACAATTATGTCTCACTGATTGGCCACCACCCACCTCAAGTCACGCAGTCCCTGATCAGCAAGTTGCTGACTTGCCACAGTCCATCTGCTTCACTGGTTGCTGGAGCTTAATGAGTCTCTGCTCAACAACTGGACAGAATCCATCACACCAGGCAAACAAAAAAAACAAGAAGGAAGATGTCAATGCTTTGATTGGCAAGGTGAATGTTAAGATCATGTGTGTGGGACTGACAGATGATTTGCAGCCAGTCAGTAACACATGCACAAGGCAGTTGTAATTGACATGAAACTTGATTGGCTGAACATTGACATGGCTTTCCTAAAGGGAACAGGCTCAGCTAGAGCAGATCACTGAATGAAAAAAAATTGCACATTGGGAGAGTTCAGAGAAAATGCATGAGCAAAAGTGTAGGCTTCACTGCAAGAAACGCACTACACCTGACACTAGAACCCCCCACAAATAGTTCAGAACCTATCTCTCAACTCAAAGATGGCAGTTAACCTCATCAGTGCTTATGCCCCAGCACTGCTCTCCACTACAAAGAATCAAGTTCTCAAGGAGCTTGACCCTGCTATCAGCAGAATTTCTAAGCCGGAACATCAGCACCTCCTGGAAGATTTCAAGGCAATAGTGGGCATGGAACATGAGACATGACACTCCTTCCTTGGACATTATGGTCTGGGAAAGATAAATGACAACACATAAAGACTACTTGAGCTTTGCTGCTACTGTGAACTTTTGTGTAACTGGAATGGTGTGTTCCTTTCAGAACACACCATGCCACAGGACATCCTAAAGACATCCAAGATTAGGGCATTGGAGTCAACTGGATCTAATCTTCACCAGATATGACTCTCTGAATGTTATTCTCACCATATGCAGCTACCACACCACTGACTGTGATACAGATTATCCCCTGGTTTGCACTAGGATGAGGAGCTTTCATATACAAAGCAAAAATGCCAAATTCGTATCAGTGTCAGCCATGTTTTTAAGGCAGAGATCGATAGATTACTAACAAGGGAGTCAAAGGTTACTGGGGTAGACAGAAATGTGGAATTTGGGCTATGATCTGATTAGCCAGGATTCTAATTCCATGGCAGAACAGGCACAAGGGACCATAATGGCCTATTCCTGCTAATAATTTGTATGCTTGTGTTTATATAAAAACCAACAGTTCTTTGATTCATTTGAACTTGCTCTCTGGCACTCTGAAGCTGAATGCAGAAGCGTATTGGAACAACCTTTGAGACACCATCTACAACACTGCAACATCAACATGTGGCAAATAGTGGAAATAGGTTGACTGGTTAGATTTTAATATCACTGTGATGGAACTTAGTCATTGATGCCAAGCAGTCAGCTCTCAGTAATTACAGGAGAGATTCAACCAATAAAACTCTGAATGCACTGAGAGCCACTCAGAGTAAAATCCAATGACTGCTCGGCAATGCACCAGTGACTGTTGGTTACAACTTTGCCAGAATACCTAGATGTGCTTTGATAGAGGGAATGTCAGAGGCATGTATTAAGGCATCAAATAGTCACAGGTCCATCAGCAAAGAAAACTGCAGGAAAGGTCCTCACTAATTGCATTTGGAGACTGCAGATCTTCGTTGAAGGCATCTACACTGAATTCCAGTGCAGTTTTAGAAGTGAAGATCTACAACTGATGTGATTTTCTCAGTCTGGCAGCTACAAGAGAAATGCAGTGAATAAAGGAGACCAGTATATATTGATATCATTGATCTCACCAAGTCATTTGACCATGTGAGAGGTGGACAGATAGTTGATTTAAGTTGCTGGAGAAAATTTGATGCTCACCAAAGCCAGTCAATCTCAAGCACACTTTCCAAGGCAACATGATGGGTAAGGTAAAGTTCTGTGTTCATAAATTGACAACTGAGCAGGCTGAAGAATGTCAGATATAATATGGTAGGTGGTGTCAGTACTCTGGTCTCACATCAGAAGTGATTCCCCTGTAATATCTGATTAGGCTGCTGTCTAGGGCATCCAGCTTCTGTGTTATAGTGATTCAGAAAACTCTGTATATTGTTTAACTTCAAAAAAGTAAATGTCCTTTGTTGGCTGGAAAATCGTTTTGTAAAATTGGTTTGTCCCAATAGCTGTCTCGCTACTTGATCAACTTGCTGAGAAACTAGTGCTATTAATAATCAAAAAGGACTCTGTAAAGCTCATTTCCTTCTGATATTTTAGGTTTTGGTTTGCTCTGTTAAGCTGACAGTTTGGGCCTTTTTTTGCAAGGGGAGCTATTTTGTATATTTCACATGTGAATTTTCTGACTCCTGAGGAAACTTTATCTTGATGCTGCATTGCTTTTGTCCGGATTAGGTATAGTTTATTCCAGTCACAAGCAGTTTGTTTTGGGGCTGGAGGAGGGAGAGGGCATTGTGTGAGTCTTTAGGTAACATCTCTCATACTTACTTCATCAAGGAACAAAATGCGAGGCATTCACGCTCCACTAAAATACGTGTCACTTTTGCAGCCACAATTGGAACCTTAGACCTGTGTCTGAGAATGCTTCTTGTGACTGGCACGGTCATTGCAACAAACCACATCGAGGCCAGCACTGAGGAATCGTACAACCAGGATGCACTGCCCAATTCTTAGTAATAATAATGCAAAACACAATTATTTGTTTATTTATTAGTCACAAATAAGCTTACATTCATACTGCAATGAAGTTACTGTGAAAATCCCCTAGTTGCAACACTCCGGCGCCTGTTTGGATACATCAAGGGAGAATTTAGCATGGTCAATTCACCTAACCAGCACGTCTTTCGGACAATGGGAGGAAACTGGAGCACCTGGAGGAAACCCACACAGACAAGGGAAGAACGTGCAAACTCCACGCAGACAGTGACCCATGCCAGGAATCGGACCCGGGTCCCTGTCGTTGTGAGGCAGCAGTGCTAACCACTGTGCCCCATGCAATTATTTGTCATTGCAAAGTTTGAGTTTTAAACAACTTTACCAAAACTTAGTAAATTTGTTAGACTATCAATGATGTGCCTCAATGCAATCACAATATGCTGTTTTATTGTCCATTGATATTGAGGAAGTTCCAGAGCCAACAGTATTGCTGCCCCTGTTGGAGTGCTGAGAATAGGTGCTGCATGAGAGGTCAGAATTAGAAGACTGCAGAGATCCTGGGATATTGGAGGGCTGCAGGAAGTTGGAGAGGACTGATGTCTTTGAGGGATTTGAAAACAGACAAACATAACATGTTGTTAAAGTGGCGGTCAGTGTCAGTCAACTGGAGGTGGTCTGGGGATATCAATCGAGCTCGTAATGAGAAGGAGGTGATATTAATTTTAGCTTGTTTGTGAACTGGGTGGCTGATAACCCATTGTTACAGCCAGGTGAGGAGGTTCAAATGGCTTCCTTCTTTGCCCTCTCTTCATTTGTACATTTTTTTTTTGTTGGAAGTTGTTTTTCTTAAGTTTAACAAAGACAGAGATTGGCTTCGTTATACTTAAATCGATAGAAGTAAAATATACACACACACACACAATATTGGAGTCCATACAAAAAGTAAAAGAATACGCAGTCTGTAGTTTGGTGACTTGACTACTTCAGGCTGAATTCAACAATCTCAATGGTCTCCAACAGTTGAATATATCAGTTTATTGTCATAGATGCCTTGCGAACAAAACAGGAGATGTGAGTTCTTCACACTTCTCCAAAATAATTGGCTGAAATTATGCCATTTTGTCTGCTGCAGGAAAGTAGCAGGCAAGGCAGAAAATTCGGCAGACCATTTAAAGGTGCACTGAGCCCATGTAGGAATTTCTAGTCTTTGGGCATGCATGTCTGGAGAATCCTGCCTATTGTTTTTGATAGGTGTTACAGACAGTCTGCTTTCTAATCAATTGGAATGTGGAACACAATGCTATCTTGGGCTGTGAGTTCAAGTCACTTTAGTCTTGAGAATTTTTAATTAGTCTGTTTTTAAAAATTCAATTCCCATTTCCATTTGAGCAATTTAAAATCATCATTTAGTCCAAAGCATATCTTTATGGCACCATGTTGAAGAGTCTGAAAACCAAGCAACTGAGAAGCTTTTGCTTCAGGAATCTTTGCTTGTCCAATATAGAATACATATTAATGCTCATTGGGACACATCTAACTTAGCCATTACCCTTCAAGTTTTAGTACTAATCCAGACTGGCCAGTCAATCATTAATATGCCAGAGTTTTGAAATCACTGGATTTTAATCTGAAAATATTGTACTAATCAAGGGGTCCAAGGAACGAGTGTTTGAAGTTGATACAATTTTTTTATATTACACCGTTCACAATTTAAGAGTACTTATTAAAAAATGTGCACCACCTGCAGTTTCACAGTTGCTAGTGCACAATAGTTATGAAGCGAGATTTGGAAGGTTTTTTGCCATTTGACATTGGCAACATACACAGTTCACTTCTGGTTCTGCCAATAAAACTTGACACACTATCAGCATCAAAGATACTATTTGCCTAATTACTGAAGGAAATTAAACAGCACTAATTGTTAGATGGCAATATTGATATTTAAAAAGCGGTTTCCTCACAGTTTGAAAAGTCATTGCTTGTACTTTCTTCCCCATCACAGCTCTATCTCCACAAGCAAAATAGCCAATGACTGATACGGTTACAAAATCCAAGGACTCTTAAGTTAAAGGTCAATACAGAACATAATGAATTTCAACCCTCCAACAAATGTAAGTGGTACTGACTGCAATTTTAAATAAGAGATAATTGAATGTCTAAGGCAGACATTAGCAGGTAAGAGGCTTCTACTTATATATTTATTTTCAGATATATCAAAAACAAAACATACTGGCAAATGAAAAAAAAATGTAAACTACAGGAAGAGTCGTATTGTATAGAAACACTTAAGACCTCTGTCAGTGACTGTAGTGGGCTTGTACCACTCCAAAGATAAAGTCCTTTGTTTATAAATTTACAATTAAGCAGGCTGAATAATTTCAAACTTGCAATATTCTACATTATAAAAGATTTCAATGTAAAAAAAATTGTTGCTGATATTAGGGGGTGAAAGATTCTCATATTTTTAAATTCATTCTCAGCCTGCTATTTTAACAAACATTGGCACTAATTTTTAGCGGGCTGTGCTTTTGGAATGGTGACAAAGGAGTTATTGATGGGAAATATGGAATTCCTGTAGCTTTTCACTGCAGGGTATCTCTTGCATCTCGTCAGCTCTCATACAAGAACTAGCTTCATTGATCGATTGGTTGGCTGCCTGCTGGGTGGCAGTGGCTACACCACAATCAGATGGCATATGAGACTTTGGGATGGGTAGGGGATAGTGGTAGTGGGGAGGAGGGAGAGATTGCAGGGGAGCGAGATAGCAATTCTGGGTGGTGGGAGAGGAAGAAGGGGAGCGACAGGAGGGGGAGTGAGATGGAAGTTGAGGGTAAGAAGATGGTGGTCAAAGGAAGTCAGCCACCATGGAGGTAGGAGCAGGTAAGCTTTTTGGGTTTGGTGGGGTGGTGTATGGGAGAGACATTTCTGCTCCAACTGATACACAAACAGTGCTGTAAGGGCACAAACCTTATGGTTACATCCATTCTTATCTCCTTTCTCCTGTCAGGTTTCACGAGGCCAGGGAACCTTGGTTGACGTTAAAGCTGAAAAAAATTATTAAAATAGAGGTATCCAACATTCTTAAAGTCTATTACCAACCAACCGGCCTGATTGGTGGCCTATATCTCACCACCCATTGTCCCATCTGTATTAAAACCAGAAACAGGTGGTTTGATATTTTAAAAATACTAACTCAACCCATTTTGTCAGCCAAAATTCTCCCCTTAACATTTTAAAATAAATGGATTAATAACTTTGTTAAAATAGCAGATTGAGAAGTTTCACTGATCAGTTAAGTGCTGTCCCACTAAGATACCCAACAATAATATCAAAACTGTTTTCCTTTAGAACATGCAATTGGTTAACCATTGGATCATAAAAAGCAAATTAAGTTCTTATTTAAGATCATGGCTTACTAATAAGTTTAGAGCGAATATGGTTTGCAGGGGCTGGTGGGGGAGTTGCAGTGGGGAAGTTGCAGTGGGGAAGGAGGGGGACATACTGTTTTCTCTCTGTGTTTCGAATAAAACGTTGGTGAATTTGATTATTCTGTGGTGCCAGCAGGCCCCAATTTTACAACACACACTTACCTGAAGCGAGACTCCCCGCTGGTAACTCAGAACAAACCTTGGCACATGGGTGTGCGGAAGTGAACGACGGGATATTAAATGGGAGGCAGGGAGGGTGAAATAACACAAGATGCTGAAAGGAGAAGAAAGTGTCAAAGGAGTAGGTAGTAGGAGGGATTTGTGATAAAACCGCATTACTGTAATGCTTCGAGAGATGCAAGTGCTAGAGAGGAGAAATGTCACATTATTGGGTCTAATTTTCACCTTTGGTGGATATTAGGCAACGTATGTAGTTGATGTTCCCAGTGAGCGCTCTGAGCTTTGTTTGGTGGCCAAGCCATGCTTGCAGCTGATTAGTGAGCACCAAACCAGCATTCAAAGGCAGCTGACCAGCCAGGCTAGCAATAGAGCAGGAAAATCCAGTGGCTCCTCTTTTGGAACTGGGCTGGAAGTCAAAACCTAAAGGGGCTGGGAGGGAGACAGCCAGTTGGGAGTGGAGCATTAACAGGCCAAAACATCCTCCTGGCTCAACAAAACAATTATTCTGAAAACATATGTCTGTGTTTCCAGAGTTTCAGAAATCCCTTCAGGAGCTGCTTAACAGGCTACGCAATGCCAAGTACCAGTGGGTGTGATGCAAGCTCCACTCATCTCCACCTGAAAATTACATTGGAGCTCTTTATACATTGCAAAGTTTGATTTGCACACTGAAAACACTGAGGTAGAAAATCAGCTGTACTAAATGTAGAATTTACTCTGTAGTGTTCAAACTCTTTCTTAGGCCCTATGCCTTTGTCCAATGAGACTCCAAGCTGGGAGCAGGAGTGCCTTCTTATAGGAGCCTGCCTTATTCAAAAATTATGTGGAAGGAACATTCTGCCAACAGTTATATCTCAGCAAATACATTCAAAGGAAAAAGAATGCAGTGTAAAAAATAAGTGTTTTGTTAATGGGTTAGAACATAAGAACAAAGAGTAGGAGTAGGCCATCTATTTCCTCGAGTCTGCTCCACCATTCAATAAGATCACGGCTGATCGTTTTGTGGACTCAGCTCCACTCACATGCCCACTAACCATAACCCTTAATTCCTTTACTGTTCAAAAATTTATCTATCCTTGCCTTAAAAACATTAAATGAGGTAGCCTCAATTGCTTCAGTGGACAGGAAATTCCATAGATTCACAACCCTTTGGGTGAAGAAGTTCCTCCTTAACTCAGTCTTAAATCTGCTCCCCCTTACTTTGAGGCCATCCTCCCTAGTTCTAGTTTCACTTGCCTGTGGAAATAACTTCCCTACTTCTATCTTATCTATTTCCTTCATAATCTTATATGTTTCTATAAGATCTCCCCATAACTTCTGAATTCCAGTGAGTGTAGCCCCAGTCTACTCAGTTTCTCCTCATAAGCCAACCCTCTCAACTCCAGAATCAACCTCATCAATCTCCTCTGCACCTCCTCCAGTGCCAGTAAGGAGATCAAAACTGTACATAGTACTCCAAGCGTGGCCTCACCAGCACCTATGCAGCTGCAACATAACCTTAATTTTCTTTTTCTTTCGGAAGTTATCTACAAGTCCTCAGCTTCCTTTCTCAGGCCCTGAAACCTCATGTCTGTGAAATCTGCATGGCCCCTTTGTTGATTACATTGGTGGCAGGAACTGAGGGTGGGATTTTCCAGCCCCACCGGGATTGTCCAGTCTCGCCAAAAACCAATGGATTTTTGGTTGGCCCGCTTTATCTCCTGCAGGACTGGACAATCCCAGCCTAAGGCTTTTTAAATGCTGCATTCAGTCTTAGAATTATGTTCAGGTTGTTGAAGTGGACAATTGCCCAGTAAGTTATGATTTGTATGACATTCTTCTGCCCTCTGTTTTAGCAGAAGTGCTAATTTTTGAACAAAGTACCACCTGTGTGTGTTAAGATAACAGACAAAGGAAAATCACACAGTTTGCTCATTAATGTTGCCAACAGTCATTTCTAGCCGAATATAACTTTACGGAACTAGACGTGGTAAATGAAAGCCACAAAGGTTTTTATGGTACCAGAATAGCTGTGTCTGAAACAGATAGTTAAAACATTTTTGATAATGCAATTATTATGTTGCTGAAGCCTGGACTCCCTTTAAAGAAATCTTAGATTGTAGATTTAATTTTTTTTAGTTCATTTGTGGGACATGGCCGTCGCTGGCTGGCCAGCGTTTATTGCCAGTCTCTAGTTGTCCTTGAGAAGGTGGTGGTGAGCTGCCTTCTTAAATTGCTGCAGTCCACATGCTGTGGGTTGACCCACAATGCCGTTAGGGAGGGAATTCCAGGATTTTAACCCAGCAACTGCAAAGGAGTGGTGATACATTTCCAAGTCAGGGTGGTGGGTGGCTTGGAGGGGAACTTGCAGGTGGTGGTGTTCCCATTTATCTGCTGCCCTTGTCCTTCTAGATGGAAGTGGTCGTGGGTTTGGAGGGTGCTGTCTAAGGATCTTTGATGAATTGCTGCAGTGCATCTCGCAGATAGTACACATTGCTGCTACTGAGCGCCAGAGGTGGAGGGGTTGAACGTTTGCAGATGTGGTGCCATTCAAACGGGCTGCTTTGTCCTGAATGATGTCAAGCTTTTTGAGTGTTGTTGGAGCTACACCCATTCAGTCAAGTTGGGGGTACTTCATCACACTCCTGATTTGTGCCTTGTAGATGGTGGATAGGCTTTGGGGGATCAGGTGGTGAGTTACTCACTGCAGTATTCTTAGCCTCTGCTGCATTTTTATATTATTTGGCTGTTAAATTACTTTCCTTTTAGTGCTTGATAATACTTACTAGTAGTAGGCTAAAACTTACTCTTGTTCCCATTATTGAGCAGTGTTCAATGAAATGACATGACATTCCCTTCTCTGTTTTTTTAAAGTAGGCATCTTCTCATTTAGTTTTAACACTCCTGATAGAATGTTGCGTAGGATAGTATCATACCGATGATATAAGCCTTTACCCAATTTTGCCAACCATAATTTTGAGGAAAATTTATCTATCCTCACCTTAAAAACATTAAATGAGGTAGCCTCAATTGCTTCAGTGGACAGGAAATTCCACAGATTCACAACCTTTTGGGTGAAGAAGTTCCTCCTTAACTCAGTCCTAAATCTGCTCCCCCTTACTTTGAGGCTATCCTCCCTAGTTCTAGTTTCACTTGCCTGTGGAAATAACTTCCCTGCTTCTATTTTATCCATTTCCTTCATAATCTTACATGTTTCTATAAGATCTCCCCATAACTTCTGAATTCCAATGAGTATAGCCTCAGTCTACTCAGTTTCTCCTCATAAGCCAACCCTCTCAACTCCAGAATCAACCTAGTGAATCTCCTCTGCACGTCCCCCCAGTGCCAGTAAGGAGATCAAAACTGTACACAGTACTCCAAGCGTGGCCTCACCAGCACCGTATGCAGCTGCAACATAACCTTAATTTTCTTTTTCTTTTGCAAGTTATCTACAAGTCTTCAGCTTCCTTTCTCAGGCCCTGAAACCTCACATGTTCATGAAATCTGCTTAGCTCCTTTGTTGATTACATTGGTGGCAGGAACTGAGGGTGGGATTTTCCAGCCCCAACGGGATTGTCCAGTCTCGCCAAAAGCCAATGGATTTTTGGTTGGCCTGCTTTATCCCCTGCAGGACTGGACAATCCCATTGCAACAAAAGTTAAGGAAAAAGAGCATTGTTTTAAAGTATTGTTTTACAAGTTAATTCATGTGCAGTTCCATCTTGCAATGCACCATCACCAATAATATTTGTTGTGTCCTCACTGAGTTTGGTCTTGGCTTTTGTAATAATATGTAGCATACAATGAATTAAGTTCATCCATTAGCATACTAAACGAAGGCCGGCTTTCCTCAGACTCGTTCCAGCACCTAAGCATTATTCCATATATGTCTGGGGTACAGTTTTTTGGACAAGGCATTCTATACCCATTGTTTACTTGATTCACCACTTCCTTGTTCGTCATTCCTGCAAAATGAAATGGAATTGTAAATACAACGCACAGTCCTGCTTGCAAAATGCCTGAGAATTTGGAATTTACTTACCCTCGTAAGGTTCTTTGCCGTAAGTCACTATTTCATACAGAAGAACACCAAAGGACCATACATCTGACTTCACTGTATACCTCTGATAATTTGCAGCTTCGGGGGCTGTCCACTTTACAGGTATTTTAGTCCCAGCACGGACATGATACACATCATCCTGCTCAATGAAAACAAGGGATTTGTTATATTCACAAACATAACACAAGGGCTTTCCAAGTTGATGATTTAGTTCTAGAGGCCAGAAACTTTGCAGCAGAACCGACATGGGCGGCTGGAAAAGTTGTGGAAAGAACAGGGCAGATCTCTTATGTTGTAAAAATACAAAGTCATCATGTCAAAAAACATTTGAGGGAGAAAACTGGGCCTGATACAGGGGATCAATAGGTGACTAACCCCCTTCAGTAGATTTGGGTTCATCAGTGGTTAATACAGGGGCCCCTGTTGTAAATGTGGAACCAAAGTCTCCAGTCGTTTCTGTAACTGAGCAGACAGTAGTTACTGAGGAGGCTCTTGACCCCGTTTATCTTTTGCAAATGTCGTAAAGATCCCTCATTTCCTGAAGAGGATAACACAGAATTGAGACATTCCTCCAGGGTCCGGAAGTCTCCTGACTGACTAAACTTGTTATGCGTTTTTAACCCCTTTCCTGCTTGATTGGCAAGGTTAGGATCATAGAATCCTAGAATTCCTACAGTACGGAAGGAGGCCATTCAGCCCTTCAAGTCTGCACTGACAACAATCCCACCCAAGCTGTACCCCCGTAACCCCACATATTTAACCTCCTATCCTCCCTGACACTAATTGGCCAATGCACCTAACCAACACGTCTTTCGGACTCTGGAAGGAAACCAGAGCACCCAGATAAAAAAAACCAAACAGAGACAGTGAGAAGGTGCAATAGAAAATGACTCACGCCAGGAGCCGAACCTTGGTCCTTGCCACTGTGAGGCAGCAGTGCTAACCACTGTGCCACCATATCACCCCTGAGATTAAAGAATTAGACATTATGTATTGAGATCCCAATCAGCTACAAACATACTTGTTGCCATTTTTATTGTACTGGGCTGTGTGGCCTTCATTATAATATTTAAATCAAGCTTCCAGGCGACCAGGGGTAGAATAGGTCAAACAGTGATTTAAACTCCCTCACCACCCAAAGAATTTGCTAAGGGTTAAGAAGCCCACCAGGTAAAAGGGACAGGAGTAACTAGGTCAAAAAAATGTGTTTTTATTTAGGAGTGCTGAAGTTACAAGGAAGAGTAGAAATGTTCGCCATGCTCCTCACACAAATCTTCTGCCCAATTGACTGATCTCACCCTCAAGGAACTTGCAATTCTAAGCATTCTGCCGCGCAACCTCAATGGGCCCTGCTCCCCCCATTTTGCTGCTCTGACCCAATCACATTGTGGGTGCAGGTCTGCTTTGTGATGAGGAACAGGCGTGAGAACACAAACACAGCTGCAGGCACGAGGGGTCCTGCAATATCAGGCCGGCCGTCAGACCGTAGATAGAAGTTACCCAACCGTTTGCAAAGTGTTTCTTTGGTTCGCTGTCAGAACTTTCTTTTCTAAAGGCAAGTTGTGAGTTTAAGATGCACATCAGGATTTCAACGTTAACCTACAATGAGGCAACACTGAGGGAGTATCATGCTCTTCGAACAAGATTTAAACCAAAAATCAAGGTTCTAATGTTATAAAGAAGGATTTCCATCGACAGCCAATAATGATGATTTGGAACAAACAACTGAAACATTCAGTATGACCCCATTCCATGTGTTACTGACCCAATTGTCTTCTATAATCTTCAGCATGTATTTACATTTCATCTTAGAAACATGTTGTTAACGGAAGACTGGATTCTCTGAACCAGTTCCAGGCTGGCTGACAGTGTTCGTCACTTACCCGGATTAATCTTGCGAATCCGAAGTCTGCGACTTTACAGACGAGCTCTTCTCCAACAAGAACATTTCTCGCCGCCAAATCCCGGTGGACAAATCCAAGATTTTCCAAATAAGCCATTCCCTCGGCCACTTGGCTAGCCAGGTACACATGATGGGCCACTGTCAACGTTTCACCTTCTGCACCTAGAGATAAAATACTCAAATGTACCATCTACAGAAATCATTTCATTTATAAAGTTGGCAACTCGCAAGAGTGCAGGGAACGCAGCAGGTTAGTATGGAAATAAGTTAGAATTCAATTGGGACCAATTACCATCATGGTCCTATCTTGAAATGAGGTGCCAACCCCAATTTCCAGGTTGGGAGTTAAGGTGAGGCAGTGCTACACTTGACCTCTGATAGCACTCAAAACTGCAACAGAGCAAATTGAGCTGCATTTGGATGGGGCGTTCAAACATAATCAAGCTGATACCAAAAGTGATTTTATGAGAATTTGGCAAGAACTCCACAATCTGCCAGCGACTTCTCATTATCTGCTGAATATTAATGACTTATCTTTCAATTGAAACCTAACTGAGGCACACTATTTGGCCAATCATCTGTTTCTGGCTGATTCCTTTTTATGTAATAACCCTTCATTAATACGTGAGTGATTATACTGAACACTAAATGGTTTCTTATCTCAGCATGAGAAGAAATTGACATTTTGACCTTTCATTGCTGTGCATGTAACTGAAATTAACCCGAAAATGGTTGGGATTCACTAGACACGGACAGAGGCGAGAGTTCATTTTAAAAGCGTGGAGAGGCAAAAGTTCAAATTGGTCTTCACCAATCTTAAATACATTGCTATGTAAATTTGGAATCCAGCTGCATAATGGTCAAGAAAATGAGAGTTGTTCATTTTAATGGCTGAAAAATCTTCAGCAGCATTTGTCTGAGTTTCTAATATCTGCTACCAGAATCCTTAATGTCCCATGCCCCAGTGAGTACAACTCATGTGCGCTGGGAAGAAAAATAGAAAGATATTTCAAATATAACTTTAAATCAATGAAATTTTTTCTCTATGATTCCCACATTTAAAAATTGTAATTGCACTGCTTGAACGTGCTATTCCTGTTCATAACAGGTGCCACTTTTGGGACAGTTTCACTGAAGCTAATGCACTTTCCCATAGATAAGAGCATAAGGGAGGTGATGGCCTAGTGGTGTTATCGCTAAACTATTAATCCAGAAACTCAGCTCATGTCCTGGGGACCCAGTTTCGAATTCCACCACAGCAGATGAAATTTGAATTCAATTTAAAAAATCTGGAATTAAGAATCTATTGATGACCATGAAAACACTGTCAATTGTTGGAAAAACCCATCTGTTCCACCAACAAAGGACTGAGGTCCTTTAGGGAAGGAAATCTGCTACCCTTACCTGGTCTGGCCTACATGTGACTCCCACACTCTGAAATGGCCTTACAAACCACTCAGTTCAAAGGCAACTAGGGATGGGCAATAAATACGGGCCAGCCAGTGGTGCCCATGTCCCATGAATAAATAAAAATAGGAACACATTCTTACTAATTCTAATGATTTTTGAGCACATTTAAGCTGTTTGTCCATTTTGTCAGAACTCAATTCTGACTGTAAACATCGCAGGTGATTTATTCGATGCAGGAACAAATGGGGACAAAATTGTTCTGAATGAACTGATTGAGTGGTTACCATTGCCTATTACATTTGACCAAGCTGCCAGTGCCTGTTGTGCTTTCACAGGCATATCCTCCTGGGACCACAACAACAATGGTCAAAATATATCCAGGTCTGGAGATTCTTCTGTGAAGAGGACCTGCACGTGCTTGGTTAATCCTTAATCGATTTAGCCGAGGGCTGAAAATAGGCATCAGGCCACCCCATTTGTATCGTCAGGACCTGTCTGCTGCAATTTAATGTGGCTTTCACCTCTGGCGTGGGCTTGGTACACATCGAAAAACCCAGAAGTTAAAATAGCATCCCATATTGGTGATGTCAAACAAGTGGGTAGGGTACTATCTCAACTTTAATCCATCACACACCCTTCATTCTCATCAGATGTAGGGTGGGGGAGGGATAGTGGGGAAATGGAGAACTAAAATACTCTTTATGACTTCAATTACATACTAACAGGCACATTCATTACTTTATGTAATATGAAGTAAAAACAGAAAATGCTGGAAAGACTCAGTAGGTCTGGCAGCATTTGTGGAGACAGAGAAACAGAGTTAATGTTTCTCATCCATACAACTTTTCTTCAGAGCTGGATCAAATGGACTCAAAACATTAACTTTGTTTCTTTCTCCAAAGATGCTTTCAGGCCTGCTGAGTCTTTCCAGCACTTCGTTTTTATTTCAGGTTTCCAGCATTTTGCTTTCATTAATATAATAAAGGACTGTATCACGAAGATAACTTTGTCTTTTGAACAGGTCAGGTTAAATTTTGTTTATTGGCATTGACTTATAGACGCCTATCAGCATATCCTGTCCAAATTTTGTGCGTGTGTGTATATATACACACACAAGAACTGGACAGGATATCCTGATGTAATCAAAAACACCAAAATATATTTCAACTCAGTTTCATGATTTTCGGTACATTGAACTATCTGTGCCACAGGAGAACATAAGAACATAAGAAATAGGAGCAGGAGTAGGCCATCTAGCCCTTCGAGCCTGCCCCGCCATTCAATAAGATCATGGCTGATCTGTCGTGGCTCAGTTCCACATTCCCGCCCTCTCCCCATAACCCTTAATCCCCTCTCTTATCAAAAACCCATCAACCCGCGTCTTAAAAATATTTAGCGAGGCAGCCTCCACCACTTCAACGGGCAGAGAATTCCAGAGATTCACCACCCTTTGAGTGAAGAAGTTCCTCCTCAACTCCGTTCTAAACCGCCCCCCCTTTATCTTGAGGCTGTGCCCCCTAGTCCTACTGTCTTTTTTGAGCGGGAAGAGTCTCTCCACATCTATCCTATCCATCCCATTCATCATCTTATACGTCTCAATGAGATCTCCCCTCATTCTTCGAAACTCTAACGAGTACAAGCCTAGTTTATTCAGCCTCTCCTCATAGCTCAACCCCCTCAACTCCGGTATCAGCCTAGTAAACCTCCTCTGCACTCCCTCCAAGGCCAAAATATCTTTGCGCAGGTGCGGCGCCCAAAACTGCACACAGTACTCCAGCTGCGGCCTCACCAATGCCCTATACAGCTGCAGCAAGACCTCCCTACTTTTATATTCAATCCCCCTCGCTATGAAGGCCAGCATCCCATTCACCTTCCTGACCATATGCTGCACCTGCAAGCTGGGTTTTTGCGACTCATGCACAAGGACCCCGAGGTCCCTCTGCACCGTCGCCTGCTGCAGTTTTTCGCCCCGTAAGTAATAGTCCTTCCTACCATTCTTCCTACCAAAGTGGACCACCTCACACTTGCCAACATTAAATTCCATTTGCCATTTCCTGGCCCATTCGCCCAGCCTATCTAGATCCTTCTGCAGACTCTCCACACCCTCCGCACAATTTGCCGTTCCCCCAATCTTGGTGTCATCAGCAAATTTCGACACCATACACTCGGTTCCCTCCTCCAGATCATCTATATAAATGGTAAAAAGCTGAGGCCCCAGCACCGACCCCTGGGGCACTCCACTAGTCACCATCCGCCAATCCGAATAGCACCCGTTGACCCCCACTCTCTGCCTCCTATTTGACAACCAATCCTCTATCCACGCTAACACCCTACCCCCAACTCCGTGTCCCTCGACCTTCTGCAATAACCTCTTGTGAGGTACTTTGTCAAACGCCTTCTGAAAATCCAGAAAGACCACATCCACCGGCTCTCCTCTATCCACCGCCCTAGACACATCCTCATAGAACTCCAGTAAATTTGTCAGACACGACTTCCCTTTAATGAAACCGTGCTGCATCTGCTCTATCAAGCAATTCCCTTCAAGATGCCTCGCAATTTCCTCCTTAATGACGGATTCTAACATTAAGGATGATGTATAATATTCATCAGAGACTCACTCCAAAACTACTGAAAAGGATACAATGATGCTAGATGGCTTTTGTTTTACTTTGTAACAGTATCGCTTATTTAAGTCGAGTGATCTACCTGATGTACCTTTGTGTATATTGCCATTTGTAAAGAAATTTGACTAGTAGTTTTATTCTTACACATATGCTTGAAATTGTGATATTATTACCTTTTGGAATAGAAGTTAGATGGCAAGGTACTCTCAGGTGAACAAAGCCCACTCCGTCACTCAAACCAGCCTCCCATCCTTTGACTCTGTCTACACTTCCTGCTGCCATGGAAAAGCAGCCAGAATAATCAAGGACCCCACACACCATGGACATACTCTCTTCCAGCTTCTTCCGTCGGGAAAAAGATACAAAGGTTCACGTACCAACTGACTCAAGAGCAGCTGCTTCTCTGCTGATGTCAGACTTTTGAATGGACCTACCTTATATTAAGTTCTTCTTTCTCTACATCCTAGCTATGAGTGTAACACTATATTCTGCACCCTCTCTCTTTTTTGAATGAACCGTATGCCTTGTTTGTACACCATACAATACTTTTCACCATATACTAATACATATGACATTAATAAATCAAATTAAAAAAAGTCGTTTCTCATGCAATATATGTAATTAGTTTCTTATTACACCATTCCCCTCATGGCGTAAGGATGGAAATTTCTTCATAGCAGTCTACCTCTAGGTGAAGAAACACTATCAGCACCAGGCACCCCCTAATCATAGCACCATATTATCAACATTGAAGTAAACCGTGACTCTGGGATTTCCTGCCTCCACACCCCCCACCAATCGCAGGATTCCTGCGGGCATGGCAGATAAGTGGTTTGCCCACCCCCTGTTGTCAGGGAACCCAGTGCGGTTGGGGGGTGGGGAGGGGGGTTGACTTCAGCTGGACTGGATGATCTCACTGACAGGAAGGCTTGGAAATTCCTGCCCTGCGTGTGGACGAGCCAGTTCAAATTTCCCTGATTCATGCTTACTAAAATATTACGTAATACAAATATTTTCATACTGCCAAAACATGGTCTAACTGCTCAGTCCCAGTGACTGGAGCTCCTTGCTCAACTTGTTAAAAGAGGAAGTGAAGCCGGAAACCTGTCTCTCATTTTTAGCGCTTAGCTGCAAAGTTGTGGTGTAGCAGCATGTCGCAACATCTTCAGCCGCAGGGCAGGAATTGAACTGGCTCAGTGACAAAACAAAATCTTGAGCATTTTCCCACTAATGTTCTGTCTCCTAGCCCTATTCAAATTCACTGCATTCTCTGTTCTCCTCATGTGTTAGCTCACACACTCTGAACTACGCTTCTCTTAACCATGAAGGGTTGGGATTCTGCGCTTAGGAGATTTTCAATTCAAATTTTCAAGCCTAATATTGAATTCAAGAACTGAAAATGGAAAAGTAATTGGCACCATCATAATTCTCAAGCCTTGATCCGTTAAGCAGAGCTTTTAAAAATATGACTCGCAAAGTCCACAGGCTGGGGAACATTGGTGTAGATAACAAAATGCACAGTCACAAAAAAAAAGCAGTACCAATAATGTGCTCAGGAAATAGGTCTCAGAAGAGGAGTGGGCAATAGATTTGAAATAAAACTTTGTCTACGTGTTGTGTAGTATTCTTCTCTGATAAGCAGATGGAAATGACAACCCCCTAAATATTTACCTTTCTGGGATAAGCTGATATAAGCCAGCAGCACGTGGAGTGGAATTCTGACACAGGAAAAGTGATTTTCTCTCACAACCCCAATCCCAAGTGAAATCTTGGCAGATGGCCAGTAGAAATGCACTCATGCTCCACAAACCTATCTTACCAGGTGTTAGGGTTAAAATTGTCATATTTAAGTATGACAATTGCATCTGGTCATACTTAAATATGACAAGATACAATTCTTAATTGAGTTCCAATTTAAGCAATATTCCTCTTATAGACTTAAACCTCTCTTTAAAATTAGTTAGCAAAACATGGGCATACTTGCTTATCTCAGGTTAACTATCTTAGAGCTTTCAGGATGCCTCTGGAGTAAGAGACAGTGAAGCACCTGTTTTCTTCTGGAAGCCCAAGAAGCAACTGCGTGTAGTTTCAAAAATGAAACTGAAATAGCATTTCTTTCCTGCAAGCTTAGCTCTTCCCCTTAAGCACATGACTCTGTCCCTGTCAGTCAACCTAATCAAAACTCTACACTGGAAACCCCAGGGAAACCCAAAAGCATTAGCTCTGCTTAAAACAAACACTCCACATCTAAAATGAATACTTATCCTGTGCTCCCAGCTACCCATTTATAAGTTTTGCTAGACAAACAGGCACCCTGCAAAACAGGCCTGATTTCCCAGCATCTCCCTTACAAGAAATATGATATGCAGACATTTCTTAAAGGTACAGTATCATCACCTAGGATTCCTGGTAGAGCAGGCAGGAGACCCAATTCACTTTAAGTGATGCAGAACTGCTTGTTGGCAAAAAAATTGTTCTCTTTTTTACATTCAATACTATAATTTATTATAATTTGTTTCCCTCTCTTTCTTGTAAAAATAATAGATCTTGTGTACTTGGATGTTTCTCTACAGATGGGGTACCGTGCTGCCCTTGTGTTGGTCACTAAGTTTTCTTCCCCCAATTACTAGCCAGCTCAACTATATTTTGAAAATGTGTATCACAAGCAACTGTACTTTATGGGTCAGATAATTAGGATTTTAAAATGAACACTCTGTGGACTTAATACAATAAGTCCTAATTAATATTAGCTGAAAGCACAATGAGTTAGATAAGGCAATTTCTGTAATTTAGCACTTTGCCCAAATAAAATTGTATATAAATATAGTTTCTGATTGGCAAAAAACCTTATTATTTCTTTGGGCAATAGAGAATTCCATTATCATGCAGCAAAATGTTTGGCTTAAAGTTTGTTCACAATAGATTCATAATCTTAAAATACTGTTTAGTCCATTGTGCCAGTGTCAGCGAGATAAAAGAACTAATCACGCAATCCAAATGTTCCTTTTTTCCATTTTTCAAATACTAACCCCGCAAGTATTCTTGTAAGTTTCCTTTGGTCATGAGTTCTGTGACAATGTAAATAGGTTCCTCAAGTGAACAGATGGCCAGAAGCTGGATTAGCTTTGGATGACTGATATTCTTCATAGCTTTTATTTCTTTAACAAACTCATCCTCAATCATGTCATCTGTGTAAATAAAATGCCTTATTTAATATTTTAACTGATTTCCTTTGTCAATTGTAAAGTACAAAGAAGAGTGATACATTTGAGGATATATGAATTGGATGCAACAGTTTACCAACCACGGGTCATGCGTTAGAAAATGAGGACTGCAACACTCATTTTATGGCACATTCAGTATTCCTGCACTGCCACAGGATCTCACCACACAGAGGGGCAGCACAGTGGTTAGCACTGCTGCCTCACAGTGCCAGGGACTCGGGTTCAATTCCAGCCTGGGGTCACTGTCTGCATGGAGTTTGCTCATTCCCCTGTGTCTGTGGGTTTCCTCTGGGTCCCTCGATTTCCTCCCACAGTCCAAAGATGCGTGTGGGTTAGGTTCCTTGGCCGCGCTAAATTGACCTGTTAGGGAATTAGCAGGGTAAATGCATGGGGTTACGAGAATAGGGCCTGGAGGGATTGTGGTCAGTACAGACTCGATGGGCCGAAAGACCTCCTTCTGCACTGTAGGGATTCTGGAAGCAGAGTGGGAAAAAAAGACTGATTCTCAGATTTGTGTTCTCATCAAACAAATCTCTGCTTTGGAAACATGGAGTAAGCTCTCACACCTCATTTTCTTACAGCAGAATTATATATTGTGCATTTGGCCAAGAAAAAAACAATTGTAGATCACAGCAAGAACTACAGCTGGCTCAGAGTGTATTATAAATACAGGGTGACATGCTTGGATAATATTTGAAAGCTGCAGGAGAAAAGCTAAGTGTTTGTGAATTCCATCTGATTCCACAGATGCATTTTGAAAGCTCATGATTTATTCCAACATAACGTTTCATTCCACATCTTCACACTGTTCTCTGTTTTGTTTTTACTGATAGGCTCATGCGGTCCTAAATTCAGTCTAGGACACAATTACAAATATTTAGAGTATAGATTTGAGATTTATTATCTTACCATATTGTCTGAGCCATTAAAATTGCAGAGAGGGGGATTTCAAATAAATCAAATGCACTGGTATCGCATGTGTCATTTCAGGGACAACATCTTTCTATCACCATCTGAGATTCATTTTCATACCCATGCCATTATTGATAAGATTGCCTCCACAGCTTTCGATCATGTGAGTGAAAATCATATTTTGCCTAAACAATATACTGTAGCATTTCCAATTAGCCAAAGTTCACATTATATTGTCTCAACCTGTTTAACCTTCGCTCGTAAAGATAACCCCTCCATTCTCGGGGATCATCTGAATGAACATTCTCTGAACTGCTTCCTATCAAATAATGGCCGCGATTCTCCTAATTTTTTTAGTGTAGCGGGTCTGGAGATTCTCTGATTCGCGGATACACACCTGTGTTTGCGCCCCACTTACATCCCCCAATACCAGATTTCCAGCAGTGTCAACTCTGCACTGGAAATCGGTGGGGAGACACAAAGACCATTTAAATGGCCATTTTAATATAATTTGAATATCATTAGCAGACTTGGAACTGAAGTCTCTGAGCCCACGAGCCTCTGCCCCACCACCCCACTTGAAATGGTTCACTCCATCAGGGTTTACAGCAGCTCCCCCGCTTTTGGGGAGCTGGTGGCCTGACCCTGCTGGAATGAAGGAGGGGAGGGGGGGTAATAGGAGCTCCCCAGAGGGTCAGGTGGTGCCCCTGGCCAGTGCCACCTTGGCAGTGGCAGCCAAGGGGCAAAGTGCCAATGCATGGGGCTGTGTCAAGGTCTATGGGCACAGGTATTTTGGCCTTGGAGGGAGTGCAGAGGAGGTTTACTAGGCTGATACCGGAGTTGAGGGGGTTGAGCTATGAGGAGAGGCTGAATAAACTGGGCTTGTACTCGTTAAAGTTTAGAAGAATGAGGGGAGATCTCATTGAGACGTATAAGATGATGAATGGGATGGATAGGATAGAGGTGGAGAGACTCTTCCCGCTCAAAAAAGACAGTAGGACTAGGGGGCACAGCCTCAAGATAAAAGGGGGGCGGTTTAGAACGGAGTTGAGGAGGAACTTCTTCACTCAAAGGGTGGTGAATCTCTGGAATTCTCTGCCCGTTGAAGTGGTGGAGGCTGCCTCACTAAATATTTTTAAGACGCGGGTTGATGGGTTTTTGATAAGAGAGGGGATTAAGGGTTATGGGGAGAGGGCGGGAAAGTGGAACTGAGCCACGACAGATCAGCCATGATCTTATTGAATGGCGGGGCAGGCTCGAAGGGCTAGATGGCCTACTCCTGCTCCTATTTATTATGTTCTTATGTAATCTGCTGCCAAGATCTGTGGAGGCCAGCAATCAGGGCTGGCCATCAATGCGGCGGGGGGCGGGGAGGGGGGGGGGGGGGGACGGGGTTCAGCCTGCTTGGGGGGCGCCAGGAATGCAGGTAGAGGGATTGGCATTGACATGGACTGGGAAAGGTGGAGGTAGAGGGAGGGAATTGGGGATCAGGATGGTCTGGGAATTGGCGGGGTTCAGGCTTCTCCAGGAATGGTCAGAGGGCCAGCGATCAGGCCTGGGGGGGGGGGGGTTGTGTGGCAGGGAGTGTGCAGTAATGCGGAAGTCACAAGCCTGGCCAGCGACTGACCTGATCAGTGATCGGGAGACCAGCAATCAGGGGCTACTGCGTACGCACCGGTCTTGGCACTGACTGATCAGCACATGCGCAGTGGCCCTCTCAGCACCATGTTGCTGGTTTTCCAGGTGGGAGTAGGCCCACTGCATTTTAATGATGTACACGCAAGTGACCTCTGCAATGCACAGTGTGTGGGAGATTCTTCATTGAACTCCCACTGAAAGAAAAATGTGAATTACTCCAGTTTTCATGCAAATTTGACAATTAGAAATTTTTTGGCAGAATTCCTGCCAATATCGTTTCTTAAATAAGGGGACCAAAACTGCTCAAAAACACATCAGGATACAAACCCTTTTTAAACATTTTGATCGCCACGTGTTGGTTTTCCTTCCAAACACCTTCCCAGACTTCTCCAAACTGACCTTCTCCGAGTTTTCGCAGCAATGTAAATTCTTCCTTGGGCTTTTCCCAATCGTCAGCTGTATAAACATTCTGCTGCAAGAAAGCCAGAATAGTAACAGACTTTTGATAGACTTGAACAAATTATTAAAACAAAATTGAAAGGCACTGCAAGACTCAACATACAGACTCCAGGACACGAACATTTAATCAAGCAGATTCCAACTTAATAATATCTGGAAACCATCATAAATTCCTGCATTTAGTATTGACGTTAACCTACCTGTAGATGGGGAAATAGATGATCTTATAAGTGATTTAGGGCTCCACAATTGGGTTTGGACATCATTGTTGGCTTTGTAACCTATGGGTATATTTCAACGTAGTACTGAGGGACAATTGTGCCATTGGGGATGTCAGGTACATTGGCCGACATCTTGAGCCTGTATTCGCCTACTGTGGGAGTGGCAGCTGGAACTCCATTTCCAGCAAAACCTGGAAGTCGCAAATCTTGCCAGCAAGATTTTTGTTGCCTCCTCACTGGTTGCATACTCAGGTTCACACCTACATAGAGTCCATAAAGGTTTACAGCATGGAAACAGGCCCTTCGGCTCAACTTGTCCATGCTGCCCCTTTTTTTAAAACCCCTAAGCTAATCCCAATTACCCGCATTTGACCCATATACCTCCATACCCATCGTATCCATGTAACTATCCAAATGCTTTTTAAAAGGTAAAGTTGTCCCAGCCTCTACTACTATCCCTAGCAGCTTGTTCCTGACACTCCCCACCCTCTGTGTGACAAAATTGCCCCTCTGGACCCCTTTGTATCTCTCTCCTCTCACCTTAAACCTACACCCTCTAGTTTTAGACTCCCCTACTTTTGGGAAAGGATATTGACTATCTACCTTGTCAATGCCCCTCATTATTTTATAGACGTCCGTAAGATCACCCCTCAGCCTCCTACGCTCCAGAGAAAAATGTCCCAGTCTATCCAGCCTCTCCTGATAACTCAATCCATCAAGTCCTGGTAGCAGCCTAGTAAATATTTTCTGTACTCTTTCTGGTTTAATAATATCCTTTCTATAATAGGATGACCAGAATTGTACACAGCAAACAATGATTGAGGGAAGAAAAGTTAGGTTGCTGGCACCGGTTGCTGGATTGCTTGGGGGGGGGAGCAGTCATGTGGAAGGGGAGGTTTTATGGAACTGGTGGCTGCTGGAGGTGGCAGGAACCTGGTTTACATATATTTAAAATTTGCATATGATTAAAGGACACCACCCCCACTGGATACTGAATCCCCACTATTTGTTCAAACCATGACCCACTTGTAGAGAGCCCCCAGTGGCATAAAGATGAGTATAGCGCCCTGAGGGAGAGGGACATGAGCAGGCAGTGGCCTGGCAATGCCCCCGGCACAGGTTGGCACAGTTTTGAACTGGACGTACCTGCTTTGACGGTTAAAAACTGGAGCTCCTTCATGACATCGTCTACAATGCCACGTCGCTGTAATGCTTCAACAAGTTCAGCCTCTGATAAAACCTGTGAAGAAACAGCTAGTTCGTCCCGCACAGTTCACAGGTTTCCAATGGGGGCACCATAAGCACAGACATGGGTCAAGGGTGGAGAAGGAAAAACACATTGTCAAGATGGCGGCGCGGGCTTGTTGGGCCGAAGGGCCTGTTTCCTGTGCTGTGTTGTTCTTTGTTGTCTTATTGGAAGCTGACCTTGTTAAAGCATTACGTCCATGTGGCGTTGTAGACAATGTCATGAAGGAGCTCCAGTTTTTAACTGTCAAAGAAGGTACGTCCAGTTCAAAACCAGCCACGCATTTTATTGACAAGGAACCAGCAAAATTGAGGAAAAATGAATGTCCATGAAAAAAAAATCAGAGAAACCTGAGCAGAGTCAGTCCGGGACGAACTAGCTGTTTCTTCACAGGTTTTATCGGAGGCTGATCTTGTAACAGGTTGGCACAGCCAGACTGGCACCTTGCCCATGCAAACGTGGCAGTGCCAACCTGTGGCAGGGGTAGATTCCAGCTGGAGCCAAATGGCAGGGGTGGGTGGGTGGGTGGGAGCAGACATGGCAGATGAGGATGCTGGTAATGGCTGTTTGAGGGGTGCCGGAGAGGGGTGAGAGGGTGCGGTTCTGGGGGAAGGGATCTGATGATTGAGGGAAGGAAAGTTGGGTTGCCGGCACCAGTTGCTGGATTGGGGGAGGTGGGGGGGGGCAGTTTGTCCATGTTCATGTGGAAGAGGAGGTTTTGCGGAACTGGCTGCTGGAGGTGGATGGGAGGGGGGGCAAAATGACGGCTCTGATGCGGGGTGGGGGGGGGGGGTGCGGTGACGTAGATTAAATACCAGCTCTGACCAGGGAAGGAGGGGAGGTTAGGGGGAGGGGATACATGCTGGTTCTGGTCAGTGGGGGAGCCCGACGCCTTCCTGGTGGGGTGGGGGCAGTGGAGGACACTTTTTGCTTAGCTTGGAGCGCTCTCTTTACACCCCAATCTTGGTGCAGCTGGGCTTCATTGGCATGTTGATGCCCCTCTGCACCCCCCCATTCCCTCTGCACCCCCCCATTCCCCCCTCCCAACACACAAACAAATACACACACATGCAAATAATGCCAAAAAACACACCAGTTGTGTTTTTTTTTGTTAAGATTGGGAGAGAAAACTGTTGAATTTGCAAGGAAACAAAACTCTGCCATTTTTTACCGAGAGTTCACCCCCCCCCAGCATTCTCTTTGGTAAACTTGTGAATACTTCATTCCCAGCAGCCAGTTACCACAGATATAGTGGCAGGCTTCTTAGACTGATGATTACGCCTCTGTCACCAGCTTCAGTGTTAAATGCAATGTTTTGCCAGAGGAGTACGCACGTACCAGTTTTGCATCAAGGACAGAAAATCTGGGCGGCCCATGGCCCTGGCAGACCCAGAGCACTGGAGTCTAGCAAGGAGTCAGTGGAGGGGGTAGGGTTGGGTGAGGAGAAGGACACAGAAAAATTGCCCTAATATCTGAAACGTTGCTTAACTACTCAGGTAGAAGTAAAGATTCCATTATGTTCCGTGAAGAAGAGCACAGTGTGTCCTATCCATCCTAAAACAGATATCGTAAGACAGGTAGACTACCCAGAAAATCATTCATTTTCTATTTGTGAGATGTTGTTGTACACAAATTATGTGATATATTGGGTTGCGTGATAACAGTCGCTGCAATTCAAAATATATCCATTGTTGTCAGTCTCAAAATATCATCATCCCATATCAATCCATTAAAATAAGGGTTTTAATTTTGCCCCCTTGTAGATAGGGCACGTGAGAGGCAGAGAGGGAGGATCTACAGGTAAGTTGAATATGTAAATTAAAACCCAAATTGTTATATGGAGAGGAGTTAAGGTTATGTGCTTAAATTTAAAGCTTATTTATTAGTGTTACAAGTAAGGCTTACGTTAACACTGCAATGAAGTTACTGTGAAAATCCCCCAGTCACCACATTCTGGCACCAGTTCGGGTACACTGAGGGAAAATATAGCGTGGCCAACACACCTAACCAGCACGTCTTTCGGACTGTGGGAGGAAACCGGAGCACCTGGAGGAAACCCACGCAGACACGGGGAGAATGTGCAGGCTCCCCACAAACAGAGACCCAAGCTGGGAATTGAACCTGGGTCCCTGGTGCTGTGAGGCAGCAGTGCAAGCCACCGTGCCATCATTTGCCACCCTTCCTGACATTACATTCCTGACCAGTGCCACAGTTCCTGATTATTATCAGACACACGCTGTTCTGTACAAAACCATTCCTGTAGATACTAAGAAATGGAAGATCATTGTTATTTGGCGATTTAGGCACACACTGACAATCTGATAACATGATCTACTGGCCAGGTGATCTGACCAGGAAATGCCAGGTTGTGAGCGAATCTCCTCCAAATGTTAATAGAATTTTATGTACAGATATAATTAAGTTGTTCCACCAAAATCTACTACTTGTTTCTTTACTCTGGACTTTAATTTTTTAAGCCTCTTGAGACAGGAAAGGTGCTATATAAATGAAACGGTAGTTGAAATTTTAGAAAATCATTTCAATCATCCAGGCAATGTCATTACTGACATTGGCACAGTGGCACAGTGGTTAGCACTGCTGCCTCACAGGGACCCGGGTTCAATTCTGGCCTTGGGTGATTATCTGTGTGGAGTTTCACGTTCTCCCTGCATCTGCGTGGGTTTCCTCTGGGTGCTCCGGTTTCCTTCCACAGTCTGAAAGATGTGCAGGTTAGGTTGATCGACCATGCTAAATTGCATCTTAGTGTCAGTGGGATAGGGCCTGGGTGGGATTGTGGTCGGTGCAGACTCATTGGGCTAAATGACCTTCTGTACTGTTGGGATTCTATGACGATTCTAGGATTAGGCCAGAAGCCAATATAAAACAATCATTTCATGGTTTCCAGACCACATATGGGTGATAATGTCACTTTAGATTAAGCAATGCACAACACACTGTCATTTTTATTACCCACAGATGCATTTGGACAACGCTCCCTGAACGTAGTATAGTTGTACATCACAAATCTTTTGTGTATGGTTTTATGTTACACAGCGTGAACTCCCAGTACATACCTTTGCGTGAGGCTTTGTTAATGAAAACCCAAGGGTTCTGCCATCTCTCTTGTAGAATTCCAAAAGTTCACTAACAGTTGCAAACGTTTGATTCTCACGAAGATAAAACATTCCCTCAGGTGAGGTCAATATCCGAAAGTGATAGACTTTATTATTGAGAGCTGCAGGTGAAAAGAAACATTTTAAACTGAAAACACATCATTCCTTGCCTCATGTTTCATGCTTTATAAGTGAGCCAGCAAAACAAGTCTCAGGGGAGGGCAAAGTCTGGACTGAATATGGCTCTGTAACCATCAGCAATGGTGCTCTATGATTCATTAGTATGTACTTTTGCTATTAGTTCATCCCTCTTCCCATTAAATGATTTTTCTCCGATGGGCGTATTTGTCTGTGCGCTAATATTGTAATTATGTTGTTACAAAATAACTTTACATAGTGACTAGAGCAGTTCTGTGCCCCTCGTGCTGAGAATGTATCAGATTTATCCAGTTTCTGATGGTCATTACATTAGAGTGACCATGTGACACAAAAGCATTATATTCATTTCAGTATCTGTGAATTGCGAGGACCATCAATGACTGGACCTCAGTCTCAAAATATCATCCATCCCATGTTCAATCCATTAAAATAAGAATTTTGATTTTGCCCCCTTGTAGCTAGGGCATGTGCGGGGTTAAAATATTGCAGAGTAGTGGCAAACGGTGGCATAATGGTTAGCACTGCCGCCTTCACCTGGGTTCAATTCTTGGTCTAGATGTCACTAATTCCCAGTCTGTGTGAAGTCTGCACATTCTTTTCCATGTCTGTACTGGTTTCCACCCACAGTCCAAAAGACGTGCTTAATTGGTGCATTGGCCATGCTAAATTCTTGCTCAGTGTACCTGAACAGGTGCCAGAGTATGACGACTAGGGGATTTTCACAGTAACTTCATTGCTGTGCTGGTGTAAGCCTACTTGTGACACTAATAAATAAACGTAAACTTTAAAGTGGCACCTGCTGGATCCACACTGCGGCATACATTTTAACAGATGCATTTCAAATGTGAGGTTCTTGCCTCAGGCAGGTGAGAGATTGATCCAAAGGCAGGGGTTTAATGATGTCAATCAGGCTCCTATGCTATTTTATGTTTAGAGTCTGAGGCTGATGCCTCCTGCTGGCTTTGTCAAGGAAAGTCAGTGCCCCAGAAAGCAGGCCTGAAAGAGTGCCAAGTTGGTTGATTAAGTTAAAAGCTTTCACATGCTTGTAATCAAAACAGGTAATGAAATGTACGGTGTTACCTATTTATTTGGGGATAAGATACTCGCTTTGCCAGCAACGCTCACTTCCCATGAGTTAAGTCAAAATCTTCAGGGGGTTGGAATTCAAAATGAAGGAAGTAGTGTTTCTGCTGTAGCCATCACTCCCTCTGGACTCCTGGGTTCAGTTTTGGCTATTGCAACTCAGGAAAGACCTACTGGCCTTCGAGAGGTTACAATACAGATTGGTCACAACTATACCAGGGTTAAAGGTCAAATTCGGGAAGGTTGCATTAACATGGCTTGTACTAAAATTGAGGTCAGCGAGGATGAGCCATAATAAAAGGGCAGAATCTTAAAATCAGCAAATTAAAAGCTCTCCAGCATTTTCTGTTGATATTTCAGATTTCCGGTGCCTCCTGTTTTGTTTCTGATTCTAAAATTAGAGTTCGACCAGTGAGGAATGAGTGGAGATGTGTATGCGCTGTTGCCAGGGGAGAGGTGGAGAAGATGCCAGATGGAAGGAGGATGGAGAGGTGAGGACAATAGGAGGAAGTCTCTGTAATTTGAAGTGAGGAAGGAGTGGTAGGAGGAGGTTGTAATGAATTCAATCAGGCCACTGATGTTGGCCGATTGGAGTATGAACACTGATTAAGGATGGGACGGCACAGCTGCACAGTGGACAGCAATACTGCCTCGCAGTGTCAGGCACCCAGGTTCGAATCCCACCTTGTGTCTCTATGTTCTTCCCATGTCTGCGTGGGTTTCCTCCAGATGCTCCGGTTTCCTTCCGTTAAAAGATGTCCCAGATTAAGGATCCAACTGATGGACCAACCAGGGGGTCTTTACCTTGTACTTAACTGGGAGTGTCAGTTCCTCTGACATCCCTGGAGATACACTGCTATTAGCATTCTGTATACTGCTGTTAGAGCTTGTAAATAAAGGGATTTTGGTGAAGGGATTTCTGCCTTCGAAGACTTATTACAGAAGTTAATCAAATGGTGAGTAAATATGTGGCGTGAAGGAAGCAAAAGATGTGTGTGTGTGTTGAATGAAAAAGGGAGTGATGCATGTGCGCATATGACTGGTACCTGAAGCATGTGATGGTGAGGAGAGGATTGTTGACAATGATGGGAGAGGGATGACAAGATTCACGAGGTGGTGTTGACAGAGGTGGAAATGCTAAAAGCTATACTCACTCCTCCTGCTCTTGTAAGGTCACTGTACCTTTTCCTGCTTTGAGCTTCAATCCTGGGGGTGATGGCGGCAATGACCCTTCCAGCTACCTTTGTCCAGGTCAATTACACTGTGGCCTTGTGAACACGTTTTCGGTGTCTGGGGAACCCTTACTAACTCTTTGTTCTCGATCCCTCCACCCGGACCTCGAGGGAGGTATTTGAAAAGTATGGGGGTGTTGCCCGTGATCCTCACTACGAGATTGCTTGAGATTGAGTAACTAATCACAGAGTTGGGATCAAATCCGAGAATATCTGATCTCGTAAACTCAGTATCACATCACACCTGCACTGATCCATCAAACCACACTTCACTTTCATCAAAGCTTTACATTTAACCAAGTTTTGCATACCTGATATTGAATAGTCGCTGTTACCAGTCTCACTTTTACGGACTAGGAAAGTTCCACTCTGATTTTCTGCAGACTGAAGCAATTTTTCCGCACTGGTTTTTGTTATGCTTCCAAAATACCATCTGATTTAAAAAGAAATTGGATTTTTAGTATATACATGCCCTGTGGCATTATCCATGGTGTATCAGATGATACGACACTTTATATTAAAATGTCTTAATAAATCAAATTCTGTTTTGTGAAATCAGTGTTATGGAGGAAATGTTATCATATTTATAGGGGTGAGATCCTCTGCCCCCCCCCCTCAGCAATGGGGGATGGTGTGCCATTCACTGGCAGTGGGATATTCTGGTCCTGCCACTGTCAATGGAAATTCCCATTGAATCCACCTCACGGCACCGGGAAATCCGTGGCAGGGGGTGCATCATTGGCAACACCAGAGAATCCCACCAGCATGAATAGCTGGAGAATTCCAGCCAGGATATGTGTGCTATTTATTATATGTATTGCATACACACAAATATACAAAGTAACATTTTATTCAAACATTGGCAGGTTCATGAACAATGTGATAACTGGGGATACTAGGATCACAAAACATCAAAATTCCTGACAACAGTTGCCACCTAGGGTGGAAGAATCAAGTACCGGGGGCATAGGTTTAAAGTGTGAGGGGCAAGGTTTAAAGGAGATGTACCAGGCAAGTTTTTTTTTTACACAGAGGGTGGTGGGTGCCTGGAACTTGCTGCCGGGGGAGGTAGTGGAAGCAGATACGATAGTGAGCTTTAAGGGGCGTCTGGACAAATACATGAATAGAATGGGAATAGAGGGATATGGTCCCTCGAAGGGTTTAGGGTTTTAGTTCAGTCGGGCAACATGGTTGGTGCAGGCTTGGAGGGCCGAAGGTTCCTGCGCTATAATTTTCTTTGTTTTCTTTGTTCTAATTATAGAATCTTACAGCACAGAAACCAGTAGATGCCTCTGATGTCTATGATGACGTTTTCTCTAGAAAACTATTTAATATATTAGACTTATCTAATATAACTCTTGCTTGCTCCCTTATCCTTTATATTCCACTTTTTTGAGTGAACCCAATCTCATTGGTTCAAACTGCTTTGTTTAAACCATAGATATCAGTACTGAGAATTATGTCTGTACAATGCACTAAAATTTGTAACAATGCCTGTTGGTGTTACAATTGGACAGGAAGATTCCATAATTGAACTCTGGTTCAAAAGATTGCTACTTTTGATTTTTCTTTAAGAAAATATGGAGGAAGAGACTTCTAATTAGTTTTACAAGGAATAAACATTTATTAATCAGAAGTTTGATTATAACACAATATCGTTATAATCCAGGTCAGAAACTCCAAGGTTTTTTATGGGGTCCGCTTAGATCATAAGTTTTGCACTTTAAATTTCAGCACAGGTAAGCATAAGATGTTTAATTCCAGGTGTGATTCAAACGACCCACTAGGGAGCTTTTATCAAACAAGATTTAATTAAGATTACAGTTAACATATAATAAGACAATTAGCAATAACTTCTACCAATTACAAATGAGGGAAAAAGAACAATCATGATATTGTGTAAACCTTAGCAGCTCCGAATACCATTCCAACCAAACCTCCTTACAAACATACACCTGTCCCAGGGTTTAGCACAGAAAACAAGAATGCTCATGTGCTGCTTTTCTAGCTCTGCAACACTTGCTGTGAATTAGTCCTTTGGATGGAGAATTGAAACTCTGACTTTCTAGTCCACTTTGAGGCAGAGATGGAGCCTCTGCTTGCCTCCAGCTAGCAAACCATCAACATCAAAAGTATCACTACAGAGAGGCAAGAAAAACTGCTTCCAATTAGCCAACAGAATTTCTAATACTGGGGAGAGAAACAGAAATACTGCTTTTCAGTCTGGAGTCCAACAGCTTCCAACTAGCCAGCAGCCAAAACTGCAAGTAAAGAACTCTTCCCGGGGGATGATCATCAATCATCCTTCCCAACAATTCAAAAGGGGTCGTAAAACTCACAACTCCAGGACATCATATTGGGTCCAGATTAAAAATAAACAAAAAGCATATTATCCGACTCTAACGAAAATAAAAGATGCCTCACAGACATCACAGTAAAAAGTCTGACAACACCAGGTTTTAGTCCAACCGATTTATTTGATAGTAAACTCACAAGCTTTCGAGGGGACTCCCTCTTCGTCAGGTGAATGGAGAGTGTGCCAAATAACAAAACAAAAAAAACAAACAGGGTTGCTTACAAACTGCAGAGAACATGATTATGAATATAATTTTAAAAGGTATAGTAGCGTCACAATACTCCTTTACTGGATACTCAGCCAAGTCTCTGTTACTGCAGCAGAGAATCCCGCTGGTGTGAACGGCTGGAAAATTCTGGCCAGTATGTTTACTTAATTTTTTACTAAAATGAATATAATTTTGGACCCATTTTCTGTAATGAGGCGGTCAGTGTAATAAAAACTTGCACAAACTCTGTGTGTTATTTGACAAGGTCAAAGGGTAAGGGTAGCTAATTTATACACTGTTCTGCTAGTGTCAGGTAGGGAAGTTCAGAACTTTGGGTCATCAGCTACTAATAGGCTCTGCCTCCTTGGGAGGAATGACAATTTTTCCAGCAGAGGAAGAAAGATTGATTTGTATTTGTAAGTAGTACTTTCACGACCACAGGATGTCCCGGAGCACTTTGTAGCCAATGAAGTGTTTCTGAAGCATAGGCACTGTTATAATGTAGAAAACTCGGAAGGCAATCTATTTCCGTGATGTTGGCTGAGGGATAAATATTCCTGGGGGAACTCCCTGCTCTTCTCCAAAATAGTGCCGTGGAATATTTTACATCTGCCTGAGAAGGAAGATAGAGGGCAGTATTTTCCAGCCATGCACACTCCAAGATTGGAAAATCCCACCTGAGGTCAATGGACCTTTGCATGGTCCGTGTCCCACCTGCTAGGATTCCCATGGTGGGTGGGACAGGAAAATTTCACCCAGAGCCTTGGTTTAACATCTTATCAGAAAGGTGACAACGAAGGCAGTGCTATCCACTTTGATCCTTTGAAACCAAACTACGGAAAGGCTGTATGGTCTTTGGGGAAGGAAAGGGCCAGTCAGATAAGAAACTGTAATTGTCTTTTTAACCAGTTCTCTCCACTGGGAACGAGCTCCCATTAACTGTTACAGTACAGTTCAGGCAATCCATTAGAAAGCCCCATATATAACTTAAATATTTTTGAAGGTATAATGACCCTTTTGTACACAGGTTCCCAAGTGCTGTTCATGCAAGCCAGCCACATTGGGCACAGGGTAGGCCTCAGGCCTGTGATTACAGAACCGTTATCGATCCTATAACCATTTACTATTTCCTCTATGTTTAATATTCTTTGCATCTAGTACATATGTGGATTTTAGGTTCATTTTTCCAAAGTAAATTGATAAGTTATGTGCAAAATTATGGTGAATAATGTTTTACAGGAGTCTACGGTGTTTGTGGGGTCAGGGAAAGAAAGCAACCACTGGATCATTAAGCAAGATAAGTAGCTGTCAGATGTCTTTTACTTTCTGTTTTAAGCAAATGAGCATGACATGGAGATGAAAATCATATCATCCACAACCGAATGGTAGAGCAGTCTCGATGGGCCAAATGGCCTAATTCTGCTCCTATATCTTACGGTCTAATCTCATTATTCAATTTTCTTTTCATTTTGATGGCTGCAGCATACCTTAAATTCATTTGGAATGTAGTGTTGATCAGTAACAGTGCTTTACACTCTGATCAGGCACATTCCAGGAGATTTCACCACATGACTTTCCATCCACCCCACCCAGTCAAAAAAAATTCCCCTCCCATCTTCAATATTTTTTTTACAGTCAAGGAAGGGTTCAAAAAAAGTTTAATTTTAATGCTCAGGGCATTAGGTTGCTCAGAGCAGTAGGATATTAATGTTTAATTTATAGAAATTCCAGGACATTCCTACAGCAAAAGTAAAGCTTTATTTCTTTCTTTTCAAAACCCTTGCAGGAGAAAATTGCGCCCATCAATGCTGAAATTCGTCAACTTTGTTGTTTTGAGCTGAATTTTCAAGGGCCTGAGGAGATGGGTCAGGTGGGACGGTGGCGGGGTGCAGGGGGCTAAGACAAGAGGTTCCATGACCTGTCACCATTTCTTCCAATGTAGGTGGATCAACAGTGAAACCGGTTACGTGACTAGCCGCAGTGGACACCTGATAGGACTGAATTAAGGACACTTTCCTGGCACCGTCTGGATTCTGCAACCAGAGTTAGGCTGAACCATGAGGTTGTTTCAAACCAGCTGCAGCGTTCCAGTTAGCGAGAGGACCTGGACTTTCTGTTCAATGGAGAAGTCACTGGAGAAGTCAGTCAGTCAATCCTACTGCCCGGAGCAACCTAGAGGCATTAGAATGGTGTGGTTTTAAAAAAAAAATCTTTCTTTGAACTCTTCCTTGACTGTAAAAAAAAATTGAAGATGGGAGGGAAGTTTTTTTTTGACTGGGCGGGGTGGATGGGAAGTCATGTGGTGAAAGCTCCTGGAACGTGCCTGATCAGAGTAGAGAGCACTGTTACTGATCAACACTACATTTCAAATGAATTTAAGGTATTTTGTTGGCTGTAGCATGAAAAGAAAATTGAATAATGAGATTAGACCGCAAGATATAGGAGCAGAATTAGGCCATTCGGCCCATCGAGACTGCTCCACCATTCGGTTGTGGATGATATGATTTTCATCCCACGTCATGCTCAATTGCTTAAAACAGAAAGTAAAAGACATCCGACAGCTACTTATCTTGCTTAATGACCCAGTGGTTGCTTTCTTTCCCTGACCCCACAAACACCGTAGACTCCTGTAAAATGTTATTCACCATAATTTTGCACATAACTTATCAATTTACTTTGGAAAAATGGGGGTTGATTTCACCTCCTGTCCAATAGCATTAACCCTTTGCTCCCCTCTCATATCCCACATTTGTCACTGGTAACCGGGAGGAGGAGTTCTCACACTCCCCTCCGTACTTCTCTAAAGGTAAGGCTGTCAATGTTTCCGTGCTGGGCGGCCTACTATTAACCCTCAGGATTCAGGAGCAGCGGTGCCCACTTCATCACTAATTGGTTGCCGCTTCCAAAATCTCCCCCACAGCTCTGCCATTGGTATTTCCAGATTCCTGAATTGCTCTTCAAACCAGTAACAAGATCGAGACCCAGGAACAAAAGTTCTACCTTTGTCTCCAAGCCAGAAAGTTGAGAGTTCAAATCCTACTCCAGGCATTGAAGGCACTATCTAAGCTAAGCCTCTGGCGGGGTGGGGGGACTTCTGCATGGTTGAAGTTGTCTTTTGTAGGTAGTATAAAACTCCGATGGGTCATCCAGTCTTGAAATGATGGCTCTATCCTCTCTCCACAGATGCTGTCAGACCTGCTGAGATTTTCTAACATTTTCTGTTTTTGTGTAAAACTGAAGTCATTTCAGCTAATTATGATGTTATAAAAAGCCTTCCGACAGCACAGTCAACATCCTATTCTCTCCCAGCCTGTTTTTGATTGGTTTCAGCACAGACGGAATCCATTCAGCTTGTCCTATACACGTTGGACCTCAGCTAGAACGATTCAATTAGTCCCACTCTCTTGCCTTCTCCCTGTAGCACTATAATTGATTTTCCGTAAGAAAACTGTCCAATCCTCCTTTTAAAGTCATGACTGATTCTACTTCCATCACACTGTGCTGCACTATGAGGCAACATTGCTAACCAATGTGCCACTGATATAATCGCATGACCAGGCTCAGTGATTCTGAGAGTGGAGTCTGGCTTGTGATTATTGTCATTTTGTCCCTGTTGCACTTTCAGAAACCCTCCCTGTGCTAAACTGAACTTCAATTTTTAAACATTTTACTCTTCCCTGTAGTTGCGAAACTGTGGATTTTGTTTTTTGAAATAAGTCTCCAATGTACTGTACCTTACAGTGCAGCTACAGAACTGTACTTCACAGTATAGTATTCAAGGCTATGAGGTGGTATTTCAATTTTTGCACTGAGTTTTCCAAATAAAACTGTCCTCAGGAACCTAATTCTGGCCTTACCGTTGATTGCTATGAGAAACCATGCTTCATTTAAAGGGTGAATTTCAGGAATGCAACCAACACTTTAAGTGAGGACTACATGTATAGCAATGTACATTATGAACTGGATTATCCTGTTAAAGTCTCCATTCCTTATCTCCCAAACATTTTGCATATTCTCTATTATTACTCACAAAAGGAAAAGCCAGTGTTTCCGCATTCTTTGAATATTCAACATGACTTTTCACTGACCAAATATTACCTTGAATAAAATCTCTCAACTTTTACACCCTAAATGCATTTCTTTAAAATTACAACATTGAGTTGGGTTTAATGGAGACGACAGGCCAGTCAGTGGCAGCCCTAAATGTAACTTCACTTTGTGAAGGCCCTCCGAATTAAGTGCCAAGAGATAGGCAGGCTTTATGAAGGATAGAAAGTAGTATCACATCACTAGGTTAAAGTCCAACAGGTTTATTTGACAGCATAAGCTTTCGGAGTCTCGCTCCTTCTTCAGGTGAGTGAGGAGTTGTGTTCACAAACAGGGCATATACAGATACAAACTCAATTTACAAGATAATGTTTGGAATGAGAGTCTTTATAGTAATCAAATCATAAAGGTACCGATAATGCGAGTGGAGAGAAGGCCAAGCACAGGTTAAAGAAGTGTGTATTGTCTCCAGCCAGGACAGTTAGTAAGATTTTGCAAGCCCAGACAACCCTGCCACAGCAACTTCTGCAAGACACACCGGAACACTGACATGGATGCCATCATCTCACGTGAGAACACCATCCACCAGGTACACAGTACATACTCTTGCAACTCGGCCAATGTTGTCTACCTGATACGCTTCAGGAAAAGATGTCCCGAGGCATGGTACAATGGGGAGACCATGCAGACGCTACGGCAACGGATGAATGAACACTGCTCGACAAACACTAGGCAGGAGTGTTCCCTTCCATTCAGGGAACACTTCAGCGGTCACGGGCATTCAGCTTCTGGTCTTCAGGTAAGCGTTCTCCAAAGCGGCCTTCACAACACACGACAATGCAGAGTCACTGAGCAGAAACTGATAGCCAAGTTCCGCACACAAGGACGGCCTCAACTGGGATCTTGGGTTCATGTCACACTATCTGTAACTCCTGTGAGATGCCTGGGCTTGCAAAATCTCACTAACTGCCCTGGCTGGAGACAATACACAGCTCTTCAATCTGTGCTTGGCCCTCTCTCCACTCACATTGTCTATACCTTTAAGATTTGATTATCTGTAAAGACTCGCATTCCAACTATTATCTTGTAAATTGAGTTTGTGTCTATATATGCCCTGTTTGTGAACACAACTCCCACTCACCTGAAGAAGGTGCGAGACTCCGAAAGCTTGTGCTGGCAAATAAACCTGTTGGACTTTAGCCTGGTGTTGTGAGATTTCTTACTGTGCTTACCCCAGTCCAATGCCGGCATCTCCACTTTATGAAAGTCAACAGGGGTGGAAGTCCTACCTACTGAGAGCTGCCATCCTCTGATTGACCTATTCATAGAAGCCCTACAATGCAGAAGGAGGCTATTCGGCCCATCGAGCCTGCGCCAACAACAATCCCACCCAGACCCCGCATGTTTACCCTGCTAATCCCCCGGACACTAAGGGTCAATTTAGCATGGCCAATCAACCTAACCCGCACATCTTTGGACTGTAGGAGGAAACTAGAGCACCCAGAGGAAACCCACGCAGATATGGGGAGAATGTGCAAATCCCACACAGACTGTGACCCGAGGCTGAAACTGAACCTGGGTCCCTGGCACTGTGAGGCAGCAATGCTAACCACTGCACCATCATGCTGCCCCAAATCTCAAATGTCTGCACTGAGGCGGCATGGTGCTTAACATTGCTGTCTCACAGCGCCAGGGACCCTGGTTCAATTCCCAGCTCGAGTCACTGTCTGTGCTGAGTCTGCGGGTTTCCTCTGGGTGCTCCGGTTTCCTCCCACAATCCAAAAGACGTGCTGGTTAGGCCATGCTAAATTCTCCCTCAGCGTAACTGAACAGGTGCTGGGGTATGGCCACTAGGGGATTTTCATAGTAACTTCGTTACTTGTGACTAATAAATAAACTTTAACTTTAAACTTTAGGAAGTATAAATAGTTGAGAGCAAGCGCAAGTTCAAGACTACTGATGGGGCTAAGAGAAAGCTGCCTTCTGTCTTCTGCCAATGCATCCGGTGTCAGCTACCTGTTATAAATACAGGAGGGTCGCTGAAGCTGATCTGATTTTATTTGTTTTTGTGACAGGAAAGTTGAAAATATTTGCTATGCTTTCATATTTTTGTGTGGTGCTCTTTTAAATATTATGTATTTGCCTCAAGCAATGTTAAATATTTGAAATAAGCTGTTTATGTTGTACTATATAAGCAGATCCCCTGTGACACTGATAACCCCAGCCCTAATTCACAATAATGTCAAAGTTACAATTTTATTGTACCATGTGATACACAATATGCTTCTGAAATCCAAAATTCTCCAAGTGCATACGAGATTGGGAATTTATCACACCATTACCCAAAGTATTTAGGAACCTTGCCATTTTACATAGAAACAGAAGTTAGAAGCAGGAGAAGGCCATTTGGCCCTTCGAGCCTGCTCCGTCATTCATCACAATCATGGCTGACCGTCCAACTCAACAGCCTAATCCTGCTTTCTCATAACCTTGGATCCCATTCGTCCCCAAATGCTATATTTAGCCACCTCTTGAATACATTCACTTAAAATGCATTTTATTTGGTGATTAGGTTTGTTTCAGGACTCGCAAGTGGCGGCTTAATTACATTATAACACTCATGTTTTAATCATGCCATTAGCAGCAGCACTCCATTTTATATGAAGGTTGATGAAGCCTTGCTCAGTATTGGACGTGCCAGTCAAAGCTGACATCAGGAGTTTCTCCTCAATCGATAAACTATTTGCTGGGATCTGTTCCCTTGGGGTTTTGACAGTGGCTTCCTCCTAGGTGCAATCCTCTCTGTCCACCAGCCTTCTCCACAGTCCCACTGTCTTCAGACAGGATTCCCATCTCCCAGGTTTAGTGCTAGTTGGGGGGATGCCAGAGAGATTGCCACCTACATAAGGCTTTACTCCCATCCCCAGGTTAAAACTGCGGGTTTCGGAGCAGCACTAAGGGAGCACAGGACTCTTGTAAGCATCAACATTCAATGGAGACTACGATAATCACCACGAGGACCATCGAGAATCACTGATTGATCTCCCTGTGGGGCCTGTTGAGTATAGGTTCCCCTGGTAACAGGCAGTGGCCTGGCCCAGCTGGTACTCATTACCTAAGCCTTCTTTAAGGCAGGCCCAGGACTGGGCCTGCCTGCTGTAGTCCCTGGTAGGGCCTAGTGTGTGTAAACCAGGGTAGTGTTTTTACTTTTCATTCAGTAATAAATTATGTTCTTTCCCAGTCGGACTTCCTGAATCATTACAAAAACAAAACAAAAACCCAAGGTTTGCTTGACCTCTTAAATGGATATAAATGTCATTATTTGAGGAATAGTGAAGTTCCTCCACTTTACTGGTAAATATTTATTCCTTAATCCTTAACACTACAAGTAGCTCATCTGGCTATGTTGCTGCTTGTGGAGGCTTGTCGCATGCAATGTGGCTGTTATATTTCCCTTTATAGGTAGTACTCTGTAACTCGTAAAGGGCTTCATTGAATGAAAGCTGCTTTGGAAGGTCCTGGGGTCATAAATGGGACAAAATAAGTAGAAGTTATTTTTTGTATGTTCAATGGTTTTCATATAAACATGTAAGTTGGCCTAATTATATAAGGCCCGATCTCTTAATGGAATAGATGTCATGCTCGTGGAGTTGAGGGAAAAGCAAGCCTCAGATTATTATAACTCCCAGAGCCCCACTAATATTTGAATTTCAGACTGCCTTCTCAATTCTGTAGAATTGGGCAGTGCAATGATGTGCACAACTCCCTTCCTCAAATAAAGTGTACAATGCATCCCTTGAACAAGTGCGGCACCTCTTGCATTTCTCAAATTAACTCTGGAAGACTTGCTGGCTGCAGACATGAGGGCTCCCAATTTTTTGGTGCACGGTGGAATAAATTGGGTCAGAAGAGAAGTACCTGAAGAAACATCCTCAGGACACTGACAAGTATGGAAGCCATTATCTGAAAGTTGGCAATCCAGGGAGGAAAAGGTCTTGTGATCCTGTGGGCTGTAGCTGGGAGCAACCTTTAATACTGCTCTATCAGATTCTAATTCAACTAAGTCTTGTTTGATTTGATTTGATTTATTATTGTTACACGTATTAGTATACAGTGAAAAGTATTGTTTCTTGCACGCTATACAAACAAAACGTTCATAGGGAAGGAAACGAGAGGGTGCAGAATGTGGTGTTAGTGTCATAGCTAGGATGTAGAGAAAGATCAACTTAATGCAAGGTAAGTCCATTCAAATGTCTGACAGCAGCAGGGAAGAAGCTGTTCTTGAGTCGATTGATCTGTGACCTTAGACTTTTATACCTTTTTCCCGATGGACGAAGGTGGGAGAGAATGTGCGCGGTACGTGGGATCCTTAATTATGCTGGCTACATTGCTGAGGCAGTGGGAAGTGTAGACAGAGTCAATGGATGGGAAGTTGGTTTGCATGATGGATTGGGCTACATTCACAACCTTTGAAGCCTGAGAATAAGCGCAATTGGGGGAGGTACAACTTCATTGGAGAGTGACTTTTACCTTTTAATTAGTACCTTTAGTGCAGGAGAAGGCAAGATAGAGTCATAGAGCAATATGACATGGAAACAGGCCCTTCAGCCCAACCGGTCCATGCCGACCAGGGTGGCATCCCAGCTAGTCCCAATTGCCCCTATTTGGCTCCTATTCCTCTAATCCTTTCCCATCCATATCAAAATGCTTTTTAAATTGTACCTGCCTCAACCACTTTTATTCCATATACACACCGCCCTCTGCATGAAGAAGTGGCCCTTCAGGTCCCCTTTTAAATTTGATACATGATATAGTGTGGAGTACAGTTCCGAGGTGCCATGACTATGTACATGCTTTACAAAACACATGATTCTTTGAGGAGGTAACAGACATGGCAAATGGGAGTAATACCGTGCATGTAAGAAAGATATATCAACCGTAGGAAAGTCTTTGACAAGCTCTTACGCGGAAGATTATGAGAAGCTTAAGGAGTGTAGAATTAGGGCAAGGATAGCAAAATGAACCAAAATTGGTTTGAAAGAAAGGAGGAAGTGGAGAGTTGGAATGATCACTGAAAGCAAAGAATAATAGCCGATTGTGGAACCACTACCCGAGGCCACGGATCTGCAACATTTATAGGAAATTGGAGACATTTAGAGTATAATCCTCTCAACATTTGCAAAATCAAGAAAATCCTGTAATGTAATTGAGCAGAAGACAAACATATTCTAACTGGCCCCATGCCTTCTTTCAGGAATATATTTAAAGAGACACACTGTCCCTGAAACTGGCGGGAGGTTAAGGAACAGTTTGGCAGCTAGGAAACTTCGAAGGCCAGGTTTCCCTCAGGCCTTCCAGAAGGTTAATGAAAGGACCCAATCACCATTTTTGAAATCAGTCTCCTGGCAGTTGCTAGCGAGTCTGGGAGTGTGACAGATTGTTAGGCATGCAGCCTATGGCTCCAGGCCACAGTCAGTGAGCGTAAAGGCAGGCCGGAGAGATTGAGAAGAGGGTAGAAGTTTGTGCAAGGGCGCTAAGAGATCAGAGAAAGAGATTGTGGAAGGTTTTGAGGGGGCGAGGGGGGGGATCTGGGGAGGGTGATGGGGGGAGAAATTAGAGTGGCACGAGAGGATTGTGGATAACCTGAGGGGATGGGAAGGAAATTGGGAGTTGTGGAAGACATCACGTGGGCATCAAATAACAGGGGAGGGTCTGGGTCTGGGTCTGATCACTGGAGAGATTAATAGGTTTGCTTTGTAGGCTGGGGAAGCTATTATCCTTCACCTGGCTCACAAGCCGTGCTGGAAAAGCACTTTATCTGTTCAATGAAACAGTCCTGGCCCCTCTCCAGCTGCTGAGTTTCAGGAAACTAAATTAACAGATATTCACCAGCATGATACCCAGGCTGTGGTCACACACCATTTGCAAATTGAGGAAGTGGGAATCCTTGTGGTCCAGGAAAACAGCAGACATCACATAAGGAGCACATAACACAATGCCCTGAACATTCCATCGGCTGCTCGTGCAGTCAATGGAACCCTGCATGATGGGGAAGCCTGCAATCCAAGTCTTGTAAAACTGAAGCAATTGGATTGGGACCATTCTATGGTGTTGGTTATGAAATGAGGAGAATTTTTACATGCGTGACTCACACATGGAATGCTTCCAAAGTCAGCTAGACTACTGGAACACAGTCATCCCTACACATTTCAGTAGTGGCTATAAATGAAGGAATAATGCAAGCCTTGACACAGGTTGCTTGTTCATGTACTCAGGGACTAGATCAGGTTCTTTGGGGCTTGTCTGTCAAAATAGCTACTCAGAGCCCAGTGTCCCTTTACCAGATTCCTTTTATTTAGAAACTTAATCCCACTCCTAAGATTGTTTCAGGTACAAAGTCAAAATCCAGAATGTCAGTGGCCCTGACACTCCTCAATATATACATATATGTGAGACTTCCTGATCGGTCAGGCAATCATTACTTCAATTAGAGAGCTCATACTCCAAGAAGCTAACCTCACGGGCCTCATTGAGGTCATTACATCTATCCTCCCAGTTTGAGACTGTTAAAACCATATTACTCATTAATTACAGCTGTTATATAAGTATTGGGAACTCTGCTCCCTCCAGATTGTGATATCTCAATCATGTGATGTTACATCATCATGACATCAGCATCCTGTGTTTCTAATATTAATCTTTCCTCCTCTGGTGCCCCTCACCCCCAAAATCTTTAACCCAATTATATATGTGGCAATCACAAGGATTGGCGACCACCAGTTAGTATGACAAGCGAGAATCATAGAACCCCTGCAGGGCAGAAGGAGGCCATTCAGCCCATCGAATCTGCACTGATCACAATCCCACCCAGGCTCTATCCCCCATAACCCCCTAGCTAATCCCCCTGACACTAAGGGGCAATTTAGCATGGCCAATCCACTTAACCCGCACATCTCTGGTCTGGGAGGAAACTGGAGCACCCGGAGGAAACCCACACGGGGAGAATGTGCAGACTCCACACAGACAGTGTGGGAATTGAACCTGGGTCCCTACAATTTGTTTACAAGCTGACTATTTTCGTGATGTTAACACTTCCAACTCTAAGACCTACTCTGGCTGCAAAAGCTCACGCTGTGCACAAAGATCCCTGTGCTCGTTTCCCACTGGGTCTTGTGACCCAGTCACCCATCCAGTGTAATGCTTTTGAAGGGGCTTGCTACAATATACATCCTCCTATTTCTCCCTCCAATATCTCAGACTCTGCCAAGTTAGCTTTCACCAATCACCTTGATTTTATTCTGATCTCTTTCTGAGGGTAGAGGATATTCCGTACTCTCCCTTCATTTGATGTGATTGTCCTTCTCTTGAGTGACTGTAGAGCTTTCTCTTGTTACTTCTACTTTCTTTTTGGGATTTGATTGGGAAGCCCAAGTTTCTCATGGCTTTCTTTACAAGCATATTAAGGCACAGAGTTCTCTGTTCCTTATAGTTCTCTGATCTGTCTCAATTCTGTAGGATCTAACTTGTGGAGTTCTTTTGATTGTTATGCCTCCTCTCTGTTGGTCTTGTATCCATACTCTCTCTCAGAACTTCAGTACTGATCTGTCTCCTGCTCTGTGCCCGAAGTTACAGTTATAAGCTGGCTTCTTCCTCATACCATTTCACCCTCTTGTGGTCGTGTAAGGTAATATTAGCTTTTAGTTTCTATTGCAGAGCTGGAAATTGTATTCTCAATCTTCTTCTCATTAATAACTCTGAATGATGAGATTCAACAAGCTTAGAACACCTGGATAATGAGGACACTTGTGTCAGACTCTTATTTATAGCCTAAAGCTCATTTAACGCCATTTTCACAACAAAACTCATCTCCAAACTCTGTGGCCTGGGGCTCAGCTCCTCCCTCTGCAACAAGATTCTAGACTTCCTAATCCACAGACTGCAATCAGTAAGGAGAGGCAATGACACCTCCTCCACGATTATCCTCAACACCAGTGCTCTGCAAGGCTGTGTCCTCAATCCCTTACTATACTTGTACACCTATGACTGTGTGGCCAAATTCCCCTCCAACTTGATCTTCAGGTTTGCTGACGACACCACTGTAGTGGGTCAGATCTCAGACAATGACAAGATGGAGTTCAGGAAAGTGAGGAAATGGTGTGATGACAATAATCTCTCCCGCAATGTCAGTAAAGGAGATAGTCATCGACTTCAGGAAGTGCAGTGAAGAACATGCCTCTGTCCACGTCAACAACAATCAAGTGGAAATGGTTAAGAGCTTCAAGTTTTTAGATGTCCAAATTGCCTACAACTTGTTCTGGCCCCTCTATACTGACACTAAGTTAAGAAAGCCCACCAATGTCTTTACTTTCTCAGGAGGCCAAAGAAATTCAGCATACAGTTCTCACCAATTTTTACAGAAACACCATAGAAAGCATCCTTTCCAGATGTATCACAGATTGGTATGGCTCCTGCTCTGACCAAGACCACAAGAAACTACAAAAGGGTTGTGAACGTAGTCCAGTCCTTCACTCAAACCAGTAAACTCGAGAACAGCTTCTTCCTTGCTGCCATTAGACTTCTGAATGGACCTGCCCTTATATTAAACTGATCTTCCTCAACACCCTAGCTATGACTGTAACACTCTGCACCCTCTCCTTTCCTTCTCTCCTATGGACTCTATGAATAGTATGGTTTGTCTGTGCAGCATGCAAGAAACAATACTTTTCATTGTATACCAATATACGTGACAATAATAAATCAAATCAAATCAGAAGAGCTTTCTTAAGATCTTCATTCTTTTTCAAGTCTTTAATAGTCCATCCCATTTTCTTAGCTTCTTTGTTTGCTTGAGGTTTACGAGGTGAGCTGATTATGTGGATTAATCTGTATTCCTTCACTAAAGTTTGTAATAATTCATAAGCAAATTTATGGACCATTGTTTGACACCATAATGTCCAGAATATCATGTGTCGCATTTATAGTTAAAAAAGAAATGTGCAAACTTTGTTTCCAGAGAACCTCTGTTTGTTTTTCATGCCACTTTGGAATGTCAGGATCACCCACTCAGCCAGGCTTTGAGGACAGGTGGTAGGGTGCCACGCAGGTGTACCTTACTCTGTTCGTACTCATGAAACTCCTTGTAGGTAGAGGGATTCCACTGTCATGAGAACCTCAGATATACCATGGAGTTGGGGGTAGGGTGTTAGCGTGGATAGAGGATTGGTTGTCTAATAGGAGGCAGAGAGTTGGTATCAATGGGTGCTATTCTGATTGGCGGTTGGTGACAAGTGGAGTGCCGCAGGGATCGGTGCTGGGGCCTCAGCTATTTAACATTTATATAGATGATCTGGAGGAGGGGGCTGAATGTAGGGTGACGAAATTTGCTGATGACACAAAGATGAGTGGAAAAACAAATTGCGCGGAGGGTGTGGAAAGTCTGCAGAGAGATCTGGATAGGCTGAGCGAGTGGGCGAGGACCTGGCAGATGGAGTATAATGTTAGCAAGTGTGAGGTTATCCACTTTGGCAGAAATAATAGTAGGAGGGATTACTATTTAAAGAGCGAAAAGCTGCAGCATGCGACGGTGCAGAAGGACCTGGGGGTCCTTGTGCATGAGTCGCAAAAACCCAGTCTGCAGGTGCAGCAGGTGATCAAGAAGGCGAATGGAATGTTGGCCTTTATAGCGAGGGGGATAGAATATAAAAGCAGGGAGGTCTTGCTGCAACTGTACAGGGCACTGGTGAGGCCGCAGCTGGAGTACTGTGTGCAGTTTTAGTCGCCGCATTTGCACAAGGATATTTTGGCCTTGGAGGGAGTGCAGAGGAGGTTCACTAGGCTGATACCGGAGATGAGGGGGTTGGTCTATGAAGGCAGACTAAATAGACTGGGATTGTACTCGTTGGAGTTTAGAAGGATGAGGGGGGATCTTATAGAGACATATAAGATAATGAAGGGGATGGATAGGATAGAGGTAGAGAGATTCTTCCCGCTCAGAAAGGACAGCAGGACTAGGGGGCACAGCCTCAAGATAAGGGGGGGAGCAGTTTAGATCAGAGTTGCGGAGGAACTTCTTCACTCAAAGGGTGGTGAATCTCTGGAATTCTCTGCCCGTTGAAGTGGTGGAGGCTGCCTCGCTAAATATATTTAAGTCACGGGTAGATAGGTTTTTGACAGACAGGGGAATTAGGGGTTATGGGGAGAAAGTGGAACTGATCCACCTCAGATCAGCCATGATTTTATTGAATGGCGGGGCAGGCTCGAAGGGCTAAATGGCCTACTCCTGCTCCTATTTCTTATGTTCTTAGGTTCTTACCATGTGTACTAAAAGATTGACGGAGTTTCTCTATGGTATTTTAAGAGGTAGTAGATACCATTCGATGCATGTCGACCCATTTTGACTGGGTATCGATGAGAATTAAAAACATGGATAGCCTTGTAGAATCTGCATGTGCTCTCACCCAGGGTCTCCCTAGCCATTCCCGTAGATGCAACGAGACTGCTGGTGGGGCCTTCTGTATTTTCTGGCAAGTTTTGCACTGCTTGACCAGGTTTTTGATATGACTGTCTATGTCAGGCCACCAAACATAGCTTCTTGTGAGCACTTCCATCTTAGAAATTCCTGGGTGACCACTGTGCAATTCTTGAAGTGTTGGTCGTTGGCCTGGATGTGAGACAACCACCCGGACTCCTCACAAGATGTGCCATCTTCTATATTCAACTCGCAAAATGTAGAGGGACAAGGTTTCAAATTCTCCACAGGACGTCCTTGTGGTACACCACGTAGGACAACATGATGTTTTTTCGCCGATGTAAGTCTTTTGGGGCCATGCCTGGGTTTGCTTGGCAGATTGTCCTGGGGTACTGCTGTGGCACAGTGGATAGGACTGGCGAGGTGGCACAATGGCTAACACTGCGGCCTCACAGCACCAGGATTCAACTACTAGCAAAAAAAAATCTTGTTTGCAACCATCATTGTTTTTTATAAGTTGGGCAGCCTTTCTAATGTGATCATAAGAACATAAGAAATAGGAGCAGGAGTAGGCCATCTAGCCCTTCGAGCCTGCCCTGCCATTCAATAAGATCATGGCTGATCTGTCGTGGCTCAGTTCCACATTCCCGCCCTCTCCCCATAACCCTTAATCCCCTCTCTTATCAAAAACCCATCAACCCGCATCTTAAAAATATTTAGCGAGGTAGCCTCCACCACTTCAACGGGCAGAGAATTCCAGAGATTCACCACCCTTTGAGTGAAGAAGTTCCTCCTCAACTCCGTTCTAAACCCCCCCCCCCCCCCTTTATCTTGAGGCTGTGCCCCCTAGTCCTACTGTCCTTTCTGAGTGGGAAGAGTCTCTCCACCTCTATCCTATCCATCCCATTCATCATCTTATACATCTCAATGAGATCTCCCCTCATTCTTCTAAACTCTAACTAGTACAAGCCTAGTTTATTCAGCCTCTCCTCATAGCTCAACCCCCTCAACTCCGGCATCAGCCTAGTAAACCTCCTCTGCACTCCCTCCAAAGCCAAAATATCCTTGCGTAAGTACGGCGCCCAAAACTGCACACAGTACTCCAGCTGCGGCCTCACCAATGCCCTATATAGCCGCAGCAAGACCTCCCTACTTTTATATTCAATCCCCCTCGCTGAAGGACAGAAAATATAAAACAATCATATCTGCGTTTGTTTCTTTTAAACAGTGAAATTCCTTTTTCTCCATGTTTTAAAGCATGGAACAACAATTTAAGCAGTATTTTGCTTATTTTAATATTTAATTCAGGGTCATTTCTCTTCCAGGAATGCCTTCCTTGAAGAAGTATTCCTCCAACCAGGGTTTGATCCCTCACATTTTGAATCTGCCCAGAATTACAAGTATTTTCAGGATATACATCACTCCTCGAACCACTGTTCTTGCCGCATTCTGAGATCCACATTCAGTGCCATGCACTGTCATATGAACACACTCAACCTCACACACACACAGCATTGATACACCCTCTCTCTCTCTCCTGATAGATACTGGAAGACCTGCTGAGCTTTTTCAGCATCCGCTATTAATGTTTCAGATTCTAGCATCCATAATATATTGCTTATTTTAGTGAAGAATTTAAGCTGGGTATTCAACGTCAGAAATATTGAATGGTACAGCTGAAGGGCAAATAGTGTGTATATCTAATAAACAGCCAATATTAGTTAATTTCAGCAAAGTCAACTGTGGAAAACACCAATTTTAAAGTTGAGATGTCAGAAGTAATCTTTCAATGGCAAGATAATATTGTGTTACAGCAACAACTGCTAGGGGATAAAAGGCAACATTCAAGGAACTGGTTTAGGAGGTTGCAGATAACTGAAGATAGAATAATAATGGTTTTCAAGAAGATAAATCATGCTTGAGAAGAGCAAACGATCAATGAATATGGAGCCAAGAGGGAAGTTGAATGGAAAGTCACAATAAGGATGTAGTTGATTTTCTACAGACAAAAAACTTTAGTTAGCACTTATTCAATCAAAGAATTTAATTGTAAATGATAAGACAAAACTACCTGCAATTTGCACTGCAACAAATTCTTTGGGTTTATCATTCACCTATAACATTTTTCTCATTTAAGGAAGGTGACATACTATTGTTTATGGAGGAGGAAACGATTTTGCATAGCAGTTCTTTACTAGTTTTGAGATGGTATACATTCAACTTACCCTATAAATTGCATTCTTTAACACGGTGGCACAGTGATTAGCACTGCTGCCTCACAGCTCCAGGGACCCAGGTTTGATTCCTGGCTGGGGTCACCGTTAAAACTAACTTTTATGGAGTCTATCACAGAAACATTGAAAATAAATGCAGGAACTGGCCATCCAGCCCTTCAAGCCTGCTCTACCATTCAATATGATCACGGCTGATCTTCTATCTCAATTCCATTTTCCAGCACTCTCCCCAAGCCCCTTGATGCCTTTAGGCATCTAGAAATCTATCTGTTTCATTAATTTAATCCATTAGACATGCTCTCACATATTGGAAAAGTTAACTTCTCACCTATATATATCAATTGTAGTCTGCAATGCTAAGGTAGCATCATTTTTGAAGTGTTATCTTGTGCCCTGGATTAATTAACCTGGATATTTTAAAGGGTAATTGTTTATTTTTATTTATTATTGTCACAAGTAGGCTTACATTCACACTGCAATGAAGTTACTGTGAAAATCCCCTAGTCGCCACACTCCGGCGCCTGTTCAGGTACACTGAGGGAGAATTTAGCACATGGCCAATGCACCTATACAGCACGTCTTTTGGACTGTAGGAGGAAACTGGAACATCCAGAGGAAACCCACGCAGAACAGGCAGAGTGTGCAGACTGCACAGACAGTAACCCAAGACAGGAATTTAATCTGGGTCCCTGGCGCTGTGAGGCAGCAGTGCTAACCACTGTGCTGCCCCTTTTGCAATGGTTATTGTTTTGAAGAGATTTAAGGTTACTTCATTTCTGAAGCAGGTGACTCAATAAAAAATAAATTTAATGTTTGCCATGTTGAACATTGGGGAATGTTTGTGTTGCACTGGATAACACATCTTCATCATTGGCAGTTCATTTAACTTAAGGTATTGGGTGAGCAGTCCAAAGATCTTCCAATGTTGGAATCTGGGTTTGATAAAAGCAAATTATCACAGATGCTGGAATCTGAAAAAGAACAGATAGTGCTGGAAAATTTCAGCAGATCTGACAGCATCTGTGGAGAGAGAATGGAGCCAACATTTCGAGATCAATATGATCCATTGGTCATATATCTCAGGTGTTTGAAAGACATTGTAGTGCACACATTGACTGCTGCATGTGCTTAAGTCAAGGTGACTGCTCGTGTAAATTGCGTGGTGTGCTTTTGTATAGGGCCTGGAATTTACCTGTTGGTGCAATCTGAATGTTAGACCCTCCAATTTACTCCTTATTCCACTCCTATTTTGCCAATGTTAAATTACATCCAAATTTCTGACTAATTTCATGAGAATACACCCAGAAATAAACTGAATTCAAATTAGCATTAAAAAAAACAAAGACAAAGTGGCACAGTGATTCATTAGCACTGCTGCCTCACAACTCCAGGGACCTTGGGTTCGATTCCTGGCTTGGGTCACTACCTGTGCGGAGTCTGCACATTCTTCTGTGTCTGCATATCTTAATGATGAGTTTCCTCCAGTACTCTGGTTTCCTCCCACAGTCCGAAAAACACGCTAGTTAGGTACACTGGCCAAGCTAAATTCTCCCTCAGTGTACCTGAACAGGTATTGGAGTGTGATGACTGGGGGATTTTCACTTTGTTACAGTGTTAATGTAAGCCTAGTTGTGACACTAATAAATAAATTTTAATGTATATTTAAATAAGCAAAGCCAGTCCCTGTCAAATATTTCTCAAAGTAAACATAGTGGTCTTGAAGTTACATTGAATGAATATTAATGTGTACTCTTATTATGTTTAAAGACAGTCCTTTATTTAATATTTTAATGGCACATTATCCTAATTCAAGATAAACAAGCAAGTTAGAATAAAAGCTTGGATTGTCGGAAATATGAAATTTTAAGTTAACCATCACATCACACAAACCAGCCTCCATCCACTGACTCTGTCTATACTTGCCACTGCCTTGGAAAAGCAGCCAGCATAATGAAGGACACCACGTACCCCAGACATACTCTCCCCACCTGCTTCCATTGTGAAAAAGATACAAAAGTCTGAGGTTACATACCAACTGAATCAAGAGCAGTTTCTTCCCTGCTGCCATCAGACTTTTGAATGCGTTACATTAAGCTGATTTTTCCCTACACCCTCTAACTTTGACTGTAACACTACATTCTGCATTCTCTCTTTTCCTTCTCTACGTACGGTATGCTTTGTCTGTGTAGTGTTCAAGAAACAATCCTTTTCACAGTATACTAATACATGTGACAATAATAAATCAAATCAAAAATCAATCATGCATGAGGCATATCCTAATGGTGAAGGCATGGCAATCAGGAAAGTATACATACTTCCTCCATGAAAAATGCATTCATCAAAACAGAAAATATATGCAGGTCTTAATGACGATAAATCTTAAATATAATAGCCAAAGTTTCAATGAAAGTTTCAATTAAAACTTTAAAAAACTAGTATTGCAATACTGTAATGATGTGCAGTACCTGTAGGACAATTGTCAAATCTTGAAAAATGTATATTATTTGTGATTTTAAAGTTGTGGGGGGGGTGGTGGGGGGAAGCTTTGTTAAAGGGATCACTTTATTCCTGAGGCCAAATTGATTTTTTACTGTGCCTAAAATTCAGTTGTAATTTGAAGCAGAGTCGCTGGATAAGTCCAGTTTTGGGAAACAGGTGTGTGAGGTGCTGTTGTAACAAGAACAATCTCCATTATACAGCATTAATTGTGCTAATATAAATACCCCAAGGTGCATCACAGGACTGCATCAAACAGAATTTGACACCAAGCTACTGAAGTGATATTATAACAAGTGTTGGTCAAACAGGTACACTTTAAAGAATATCTTAAAAAGAGGAAAGAGAGGTGGAATGGCTTTGTGAGGGAGTTCCAAAGGGGCTTGTTGAGATATAGCATAGAAGCCAAAGGATTTATTTATTCTTTCATAGGATGTGAATATCACTGGTGAGATCAACACTTATTGCCCATCCTAATTGCCCCAAGATGTTGGTGAGCTGCTTTCTTGAACCGCTGCAGCCCATGTGGTGTAGGTACACCCACAGTGCTGCTGGGAAGGGAGTTCTAGGATTTTGACCCAGCGACAATAAGGGAACAGTAATACAATTGAAAGTCAGGATGGTGCATGGAGGGGAACTTACAGGCGGTGGTGTTCTCATGCACCTGCTGCCCTTGTCCTTCTGGGTGGGAGAGTTCACGGGTTTGGAAGATGCTGTCAAAGGAGCCTTGCCAAGTGCATCCATAGATGCTAAATTGTCCTTAGCATCCAAAGATGTGTAGGTTAAGGGCTTTAGCTGTGGAATAGGGCGGGCTGTTGGGTCTGGGTAAGATGCTGTGTCAGAGAGTTTGATGGGTCGAATGGCCTTCTATTGGGATTCTATGATTCTGACGCAAATACGTAAGAAATTTCATGGCCGGAATTCTCCGACCGTTCATGCCAGCGGGATTCTCTGGTCCTGCCAGCAGTGCACCCCTGCCCATGGGCTTCCTGCCAGTGTGGGGTGATGTTAATGGGAATTCCCATTGATAGCAGCAGGACCAGAGAATCCCGCCACTAGCGAACAACACGACACCTCCTACTGGCGGGAAACACATGGCTGGGAGGCTGGACATTCTAGCCCCATTGTGTTTTCCCAGGTGCTACATGAATGCACATCTTTCTTTCTACCCAGGGAGCAAGTGTTTGTCCTGAATGACTTCTTTCAACAACTTACAGAGCGTTCAGCAGGAAAGAGCAGCATTTTCGGATAGGTTTACTTACGGTTGATGTGCAAACTTTTCAGAGGCTGTCACGTAATTGGTGGGGACCAAGCCCTGAGCCCCGGAATCGCCAGCTTTCTGCGCAAACAGATACTCTCCCTCATCCCGGATGACTCTCAACCTCTCCCCCTTCTTCAGCGACAGCTCCTCTGAGGATCTGGCCTGGAAATCGTACAGAGCAATGTAGAGGGGTTCGGATTTGGGTGCCTGCAGCGGGGTCAGGGTTAACTGCGGGACTTTGGACTGCTGGAGGGGGCCGGAGATGACAGTGATCTCCGGTCGGCGTGGGGGAGTGCTGGGGGTCACAGGCTGGGGCCAGAGGCGGTCCCACAGCTCCCCCAGACAGGGCATGCAGCCCCGCAAGCCCCTTTCCATCACATGCACTCACCAGCCCTGCTTTGCCATGAAACTGCAGGAAAGTTTCCTGCCCAGGGGGAGGTGGGAGAGGGGCTAACAAGGAGCCAGGTACCTTCACCCTCCACTCTGCACAATCCCCCTCCTGCCTGCCTACCTTTCCTCGCTCGCTGAGGGGGGAGGGTTCACTTCCTGCAGCCACAAATCAGGTGGAACCAGTTTCCAAATCTCAGCGGCAGCAATGCGGAAACCACCGGAATCAGGTTCAACTCCAACCCCTTTCCAGCCTGCCCGGGAATCCCTTCCCGCTGGTTTACTTTTCAAAAAAAAACAAACCCAGCTTCTTGGGCTGTAAAGCTTCAAGTTCGGGGCAAAGGGGGTGGGAATCACAGGTAGTTCTCACAGCAGAACAATATTCAGATACTACTGAACCCTACCTGGCGGGATATCTGAAATGTAATACGGTGGAGAGGGAATTTCTGACGCCCAGCTGCTTTCTTTTAATCTCTGCCAGGTTGCTGGGAATCCCTCCCCCCCAAATTTCTCTGCCAGGTTGCTGGGATTCAACCCCCCCGCCCCCAACTTTGCTATCATGCTTTCTTTTCTACCTGTCCACGTTGTGTCTCTGTGTCTGCCCTTTCATTTCACTCATTGTGACTTGTGCTAATATCACTTTCAATCTCTCTGTTCTCCACTTATTAAGCACTGTCCAGATCACGCTTCCCCCAACACACACACTCCTGTCAGTGCCTTCTTAATGTACTGCTTATCTTACAATTCTTAGTTAAGGGGCTATACCTGTGCATGACCATCTATCACGTCTCCACAGAGGCTTCCTGACCTGGTGAGAGTTTCTGCTTTGGTGACAACATTTGATGTCTTCATTTTAATAAAGGCAAGCAGAGATAATGTCTCTCCCCATTAGACTAATGGTTAGCACCATTGCCTCACAGCGCTAGGGACCTGGGATCGATTCTTGGTTTGGATCACTGTCAATGCGGTGTCTGCACGTTCTCCCTGTGTCTGCGTGGGTTTACTCCAGCTGCTCCGGTTTCCTCCCACAGTCTGAAAGACTTGCTGGTTAGGTGCATTGATTATGCTAAATTTTCCCCCCGTGTACCCAAACAGGTGCCAGAGTGTGGATTTTCACAGTTACTTCATTGTAAGCCTGCTTGTGACACTAATAATTAAACATTAAACTGTGAACAATGTAACTCAAAAGCTAATGGATGAATTTCAATGGAAAGTAGGAAATGGACAGTGTCCCAGGAAGAACTGATTAGTTTTAGTGAAGATGTAGGTCTGGCTATAGATAGGAGCAAGGAACATCAGTAGGCAAATTCAGCCCTTCGAATCTGCTCTGCCATTCAATCACATCATGGCTGATCTCTCCCTTGTCTCCAATCGACCTCCTCACCTGGTCCCCATATCCCTCTTTTATTTGAAAATATGTCTATCTACCTCTTGAAAACATTCAATGATTCAGACTTCACTGTGCTATGGGGCAGCACAAATTCACCACCCTCTGTGAGTAGTAGTTCCTCCTCATCTCAGTTTTAAATCGACCACCTCACAACCTATACCCATGACCTCTTGTTCTAGATTGTCCCATAAGAGGAAATATTCTGGAAAGTCTTGGACTTCTAAAGGATCCAATGCTGTGGGGAGATAGGCTGTGTTTACTTTTTGTATATAGAAGGTTGTGGTTTGTTTTACTTAGAATGGTGTTTCAGAAAGTTGTGGATTGTCACAGCTGTTGTGGTGGAATTTGTCACTGCTACAGTGTAGGTTGTTAGATATGGATTGGCCTGGAGCTTGCTCAGTGAGAAGGAAGCTTCAGATAAAAAGATGTCATTCTCTCTGTGGAGTCTGCACGTTCTCCCTGTGTCTGCGTGGATTTCCTCCGAGTGCTCCAGTTTCCTCCCACAGTCTAAAGATGTGCAGGTTAAGTTGATTGGCCATGCTAAATTGGCTCCAGTGTCATGGGGATTAGCAGGGTAAATATGTGGGGTTACGGGAATAGGCCTGGGTGGGATTGTAGTCGGTGCAAACCTGATGGGCCGAAAAGCCTCCTTCCATACTGTAGAGATTCTATGTATTTCTGTAGTTTTGTCAGTGCAGAGCTCTATGATTGTTAGAACACTGGATCAACACAGCACAGCAGATGTACGCACTCTACTGAGTGCGCTGTTCACCTGCTATAGAACATAGAAAAAAAACATAGAAAAACTACAGCACAATACAGGCCCTTCGGCCTATAAAGTTGTGCTGAACATGTCCCTACCTTAGAGATTACCAGGCTTACCTGTAACCCTCTATCTTACTAAGTTTCATGTACTTATCCAAAAGTCTCTTAAAAGACCCTATCGAATCTGCCTCCACCACCGTTGCCAGCAGCCCATTCCACGCACCCACCATTCTCTGAGTGCAAAACTTACCCCTGACATCTCCTCTGTACCTCTGTTATCTTTGTGCGAGGGCATAAAAATAACAGAAGTTACAATAAAAGAGCCATCCTTTGGCTCAAACAATTGTGGTTCGTGAGCAAATAGTTCAAATCACAATTACATACTCTGATCAATAACATTTTATTTCCTTGTCTTTAATTCACATGTCTGATGATCGCAACAACTAATCCTGGCGAGAATTCCACAGCGCGTTACTCCTGGTATAAACCAGCTCTTACTTCCTGTTCTATTACACTTAATTTCATCTTAGTAGACTTTTCTCAGATCTTAGCTACTGGAAACTATTTATTATTCTTCACAATTCCAGCACATGATCTGCATTTTTTTCTAATGAAAATAAGCCACTGGAATCTTTTGTATTAGTGTGTTAATGAATCTGTGCTTTCTCCAAAGTCACAAAATCTTTTCTGTACCATGCAGCCCAGTACCTCACACAATATTATAAGTTCACAGCAGTGGGGTTGATTCTTAAATGCCCTCTGAAAATGGCCCAGCAAACCACTCAGTTCAAGGACAATTAGGGATGGGCAATAAATGCTGGTCTAGCCACTGATGTCCACCGCCCACAAATGATAGGGAAAGACTATGACTAATGACTTATCACAGTATTACATAAGCTTATCATTGTCTTTTCCAAAATATTCTGATCTCTAGAATTCCATTCGTTTTTCTTTTTAAATGGTCTTGTCAGCCTTTGAGGTCCCGTGAGCCTGTATCCCCAAATCTTTTTGTCCTTTCACAGTGCTTTACCTACAAGTGCAATGACTTATTTTTAGTAAGACACCTTACCTCGTACACGTTGACAATTGGTTCCATTATGACTTTGTAATCCAGCCTCCATCTAACCAAACTAAAATCGACATACTGTAAATGGATGCTAATAACCTGAAAGAGAAAGGGGAAATGCTGGTAAAACTGAGCAGGTTTGGCAGATTCAGTAGAGAGAGAAACAGAGCTAATGTCAAGTCATATGGAATCGAAACATTAACCCTTTCTCTTTCCACAGTCGAAATAAACTAATAAAATGTGCTCCAACTTTCACACACACAAAGTAAGTACTGAGTGGAGGAGGGTAGATTAAGCACACCAATAATATTAAAGGGGGATACAGTTTTTGGATGATTTGGCTGGTTTCTATGGTCCTGAGCTGTTTGACATTGCGGTGATTTAAAGATGTAGATGGAAAACTTCTTCTTCTCAGACAGTAGTGCTGGAGTGAATGCTTGAAAGCAGAGTCTTTCAAAGTGAGGGTCATTATCGTGTGTGGGTTGTAGGGATGTTGAACATGGTTTGCCAGGTATTCTGTTTTAACAAAACGCGGGATGTTCTTGTGGTCCTTTTCAAAAGAAAAGTGGGATATTCTGTGGTCCTATTCACTATATTGTGTAAGAGTTTGTGATCCTGCTCCAAAGAAAAGTGGGATTTTGATTTGATTTATTACTGTCACATGTATTAGTATACAGTGAGAAGTATTGTTTCTTGCATGCTATCCAGACAAAACATACTGTCCACAGAGAAGGAAAGAAGACTGTGCAGAATATAGTGTTATAGTCATTGCTAGGGTATAGAGAAAGATCAACTTAGTGCGAAGTAAGTCCATTCAAAAGTCTGATGGCAGCAGAGAAGAAGCTGTTCTTGAGTCGGTTGGTGCGTAAATAATATGCACTTTGTAGAAGACGGTTTGACAATGAGGATCTCTCGACTCTGACAATGACATAGCCAGCATAAAGAGGAATAGATTAGCATTGCCTGGTACAATTCAAGTTATGTGCACCTTATGAAAGGAAAATGTAAGGTGGTGTATTTTTAAAATGTATAATAAATCCTGTTTAGATTGCAACTGTAGCAACAGTACTGCAGCTTTCCTGGGCAGTGCATCATGAGGGACAGCCATTTTGTAGAAGTGAGTCTCTGGGGGAAAAAATATTGAAAACTACTCTTTTAAAGAAATCTCAGTCCGCAACACTGGGGTAGCTACAATTAACAAACATGGTTCAAAAGGTTGGACCGGAAAGAGAAGAAAAGGAACCCACTCGCCTCTTAATCCCGCTGCATCTCACTTGCTAGTATTTAAAAAGATAGCATGTGTTTATAGCATGTCCCATGACTGATCCTCTCCAACTAATCAGTAACTCAAACACACTGGTGACTAGTGTATTCCACTTGTAACTTAATTAAATCATGCCTGAGTATCCCTTTCTTAAACACTGTCCACATGATTGGTAATTGGGTTGAATAGTTTGTCTCCAGCCAGTTGGTTATCTCAGGTTATTGTCTTGCTGCTTTGTTAATGGAACAGAAGATGTGATTGACTTAGGTTTCCCTGCAGGGTCCTCATTGCAGTAGTACAAAGGTACAGCGATGCAAGTTGTGTAGTCATAGAACCATTGAAAGTTATGGTGCAGAAAGAGGCCATTCAGCCTATCATGTTTGCTCAAGCCAAAAAGAAAGAAACTAGCCATTCATTTTAATCCCGTTCTCCAGCACCTTGCAGGTTACAGCACTTGGTACCTACATGCTTTAAAATGAGGGTTTCAGACTCAACCACCAACTTGGGCAGCAAATTCCAAATGCCCACTATCCTCAGGGCACAGGATTTACCACCCAACCCGCCATATATTATGTGGTAGCTGGAGATGGTCTGTCATTGGCTGGTGGTGGGATCTTCTGATCCTGGTGTTGTCAACAGGGGTTGAATGCACCCCTCGCCGCAACAAAATCCACGGCAGAGATGTGCCACCGACAGAGCCAGAAAATGAACGGCCAGGAAATTCCAGCCAGAGTGAAAAAGCTTTTCCTTGTGTCTCCTCTAACCATCTTTAGCTCTGAACTCAAGTCACTGGAATGCAATTTTTAGTCTCTATTTCTTAACAGTTTAATTTGGGCTTCCAGTCAATAGATTCAAAAATCATAATGAACATAAAGCATAACATTTTCATAACAGTATAATGTATTAATTGCATTTGTGCTAAATATCATTACGTCTCCCTTCAACTAATAAAGAGCTAAATTTCTTGAGAAATAGCATCTCAGTCTGGGATCAAGCATCATACCTGTCATAACTATTCACACAATTTGTTTTAACAACCTCAGTTTCTTCTCAATTCTATCTTTGTAACTTTTTTTAAAATTACAAACAAGTTAGTTCCACACCCGACTATCATTTACATTTGTTTCTTCACTGGCCAGTACGGACATGTCTCTCCTGTTACAACAAACGATGTATAATTGTGAATAATATCACCTTGGAGATACTTAGCCTAAATGGGTACATACCTTCGCACAGGGATATAATCAAAGAGTCATAGTCATTCTAATACATGTCCTAAAACAAAGAAAGATAATGGTTATAAAGGCAAAATACCATCTGCTGCAATCTGAAACAAAAACAGAAAATGCTGAAAAATCTCAACAGGTCTGTCAGCAGCCGTGGAGAGAGAATAGAGCCAACTTTTCAAATCAGGTGGGGTTATCCAGACTTGAATAGTTGGATCTATTCTCACAGCTACATTTGAGTTGTTTCCAAAACCTGCTTAAAATCAAAAAAGAAAACATGAGTTTTCCACCTGCAAGTTCTCCAATAGGTGACAATATCTCTAAGGATTATTATTAGCAATAGTGTTTAGCATTTCATTGCTGCATTTTTAAGAAACTGTTTTGAAATGGGCAGCACGGTAGCACGGTGGTTCACTGCTGCTTCACAGTGCCAGGGACCTGGGTTCGATTCCTGGCTTGGGTCACTGTCTGTGTGGAATTTGCACGTTCTCCCCATGTCTACGTGGGTTTCCTCTGGATGCTCTGGTTTCCTCCCACGTTCTGAAAGACATGCTGGTTAGGTACATTGACCCGAACAGGCACCGGATTGTGACGACTAGGGGAATTTCACAGTAACTTCACTGCAGTGTTAATGTAAGCTTTACTTGTGACTAATAAATAAACTTTTTAAAGTGAAGTGTTTGAGGGACACAGTTTTCTTTACTCCCCCCCGTTATTTATTTTCCAGTTTGACAATTTATCTTTTTGGAAAACAGCTTATGCATTTTATATTTCTCTGACTTTTACCTATAATTGGAGGTCTATATCCAGTATATGATAGTTAAATATAATTTGGAAATCTAGTTAATCCAAATTGGTGGTTAGGGGAAGGTGGAGTAGACATAATCATTAGGATGGTGAGAGTTTTCTTCATTCAACAATTAAAACATACAGCCTGGAATTCTCCGACCTCACCCACGGCTGGGATTCTCCAATCCTGCTGCAGTGAATGGCATCTTGGCTGAGCGCCAAATTCTCCGTGTCAGTGGCAACAGTGGCAGGGCGAACGAGATTGGAGAATTCCGGCCACAGTTTCTGTAACTGTGTTTAGGGGTGAATAGGCAAAATTCAAAAGTAAATGTAATATTCTTTTCATAATAATATTGGTCTGCTTCTTAAAGCAGCACAATGTGGTTTGAATCCCGTGTGAAATAGATGTACAAACATCAAATTATAAAACAATTAAGGGTGCTAATAGGTTACACATAACCTTATATCCATTTAAAGTTCCTACAGAACAATCTTTCAATTTGTTTTTGGGTGTGATCATCACTGGCAAGGGAGCATTTTTACCATCCCTAATTGCACTTAAGGTGGTGTTGATGAACCACCTTCTTGAACCACTGCATTCCATGTGGTGCAGGCACATTCAGAGTGTTGTTAGGGAGGGAGGGAGTTCCAGGATTTGACCCAGTGATAATGAAGGAACAAACATCTTCCACCTCAGGAAGATGTGTGCCTCGGATGGGAACTTGAAAGTAGTCATTTTCCCTTGTGTAAGTGCCTTCATTCTTCGAGGTTATACGGGTCACGGGTTTGGCAGTTGCTGTCAAAGGAGCTTTGGTAAGTGCTGCAGCGATGGTATACTCTGCTGCCACAGTTTGCCAATGGTGAAGGGAGTGAATGTTTAAAGTGGTGAATTAGATACTGCTCAAGTGGACTGCTTTGTGCTGGATGGTATCGAGCTTCTTCTTTGGTGCTGCACTCAATCAGGCAAGTGGAGAGTATTCCATTACATTCTTGACATATGTTTCATAGATGATGGACAGGCTTTGGGGAATCAGGAGATGAGTTATTAGATGCAGAATTCTCTGCCTCCGATCTGCTCTTGTAGCCACAGTATTAAATGGGTGGTCCAGTTAAGTTCCCATTCAATGTTAACCTTCAGAATGTTGATGGTAGGGGACTCAGCAATTGTAACTCTGAGTTACCATTGCTGAAACCCCTATCATCAAGGGGAGTTGGTTGGATTGTTTCTTGTTGGAGATGGTCATTGCCTGGCACTTGTGTGCCATTCAAGTTACTTGCCACATAGCAGCCCAAGCCTGAACACTGTCCAGGAATTACTGCATGTTGGCACAGCTATACTGCATGCATCACCTCCTTTTTCAGTGGCTAGCTTGTGATAATCCACCATGGATGAATAGCAAACTGATACTGGGGATTTCCAGATTCTTACAGGAAGATTTGATCATTGGGCAAACAATGCAAACTGTTGCTGACTATAAAACTGTACATCATCTAGACTCACTGTCTGCAACATAGGACAAAGGCAAGGGCAAGGCAGATGATGAAAATTAAGTATAGAATTTTTTAAGCTCACACACACATTGCTTCCAGTCTTAGATGACTCAGACACAGGTATTGTATATGCTAGCAATGACTCACAGAGTGACAGGCCTCGCCATATTCGTCAAGCGTTCCAAACAAATGATTGATACTAATATCCCAATGTAACCTTATCTTTAAGGTATTTTATCTGATGAGGAAGAAAGGACATTAGCTGAAGAAAATAGAAAGCAAATAAAAGAAGCATGTCTGTTTTTTGTCTTTAGGTACCAGAGGTGATTCTACAGTGTTGAAACTCGTGTCCCAGGTAGAGAATATCAATGGAAAAGGGGTGTTCCAGTAGAAACACTGAGCCAGGTGCCATTTGTACCCTCTGTTGGAAACATCAGATTCAAAGATAAAATATAGAAAGGGAACTTTCAATGAAAATTCAGACAGATATTTTGCTACATTGATAATTGCAGCACTAACTACTGATTTTAAATTAACTTTGACTTTTTATTCAAACTGTTGAAAATGTACAGTATAAACTGATGTCTTTCTTGACTCTTATCCTAATTATGCAATCTCTGTCAGGGCCTTCTGTCATCTTGATCTCGAATCACTTTTCTACTAAAAATAGTGAATGGATCCTGCAATTACAAATGAATGGTCTCCAGCTCTGATTGTTATTTCCTGACGTGCAGTCTTTTCTTTTGTGCCTGCAATGGATGATTGACAAGATTTAGAGCAAATTTAAATGCTGTTTTAAAAAGAAAATTCCACATCAGAGTGAAAGAGCACCAAATCACAAGAGAAACAATGGATATAGCAAAGTAAAATGTTATGTTTGTTCTGCAGCCATGGTAAATGAATCAGACTTTCAGAAGCTGCGACATAACATCTGTGCACCTTTTGAAAGAGACAGAGAGAGATGTGCATGCTTGGGTAGTAAAAGCAGTATAGTTCATCTTTCAGTTTAATAGTATGCTAAATACTCTGTTCGTCTTAAAAGCAATAAACAGTCATACAGAATGATAAGCTGTGTTCACCGGCACCTAATCAATCAATGTTCAGAATGGGTCCAATGACCCATCCTTGTCCTTAGTGGCATGGTGGCACAGTAGTTAGTGCTGCCATCTCACAGCACCAGGGACCCAGATTTGATTTCTGGCTTGGGTCACTGTCTATATGGAGTTTACACGTTCTCTCTCTGTTCGCATGGGTTTCCTCTGGGTGCTCTGGTTTCCTCCCACAGTCCAAAAGACGTACTGGTTAGGTGCATTGGCCATGCTAAATTCTCCCTCAGTGTACTCGAGCAGGTGCCGGAGTGTGGCAACGGGGGATTTTCACAGTAACTTCATTGCAGTATTAATGTAAGCCTACTTGTGATACTAATAAATAAACTTTTATTTTAAATAGAGAGGAACAGAGAGACTAATAATGGCAGGATGCAGAGGGTGGTGGGAGAGCATTTCTCCCACTGTATTGCCCTGTCTTCCTTCTGCCTGTGTTTTATGAAGCAACGTTAGTATTCTTTGCATCTTTCATTTTTAAATTTTCAGTAACAAAAAGGTTTTCCTCACCCATACAGCAAAAGTACCAATTTGGACTGTGAACATGTAAATAACATGAGATGGTGTTCATCCTGTTTTTTTAAGAATGTGAATTTTCTTTTTAAAAGAAGTCTTTTACCTTCGATACTCATAGTATTCCATATCCTCAATTTGGAAAAATGCTAATTTACTCATACTTTGTGCGCCCACTTTAATAAAATCATCCTCATTCCCATTTAAAATGACGGTCCCTCCAATGAAAAATAATTCACTTGATCTATGACATTAGGTGCCTCGTCATATTAAAATCTATTATTATCAACTATATGTTTATTAATTGTTTGCAAAAATCAAAACTTAGAACTGCACAATTAGAGATTTTAAAACATTACATAGCCATACAAATCTTTTAAAAAAAAGTTTAGGCCTCAAAATAGCATCATCACAAAGCAGTGAATTCTTGTAAAGTCTTCTCTTTGCTGTTAAAATAAAGCTGGTTAATGTTGCAATTGAAATGATAGTATTTCATAATGCACTCTCGTGTCACCAGAGATTACTATTGTACGGGCTATGCCCACATATATATAAATCATGTGACTGCCACACATCATTATATAACTTGGAATTTAGATGTATTGTTATCACAAAATCTACAATATGCCCAATAACAGATTGCATGCTTATGACTGCAACAGATCAATCACAAACTGCAATCAATCAACTCAAATAGTTCAATGTAACATCTGCACAATTTGTTCAATTCAGCCTTAAGAGGTCAAGGATTTCATAGAATACAAAAGGTGGCCATTCGGCCCATCGACTCTGCACCAACTCTCTGATAGAGTATTTTAGCCAGGCCCTTTACCCTATGTATTTACCTTGCTAATCCCACCTAACCTACACATCCTGGGACACTTAGGGGCAATTTAGAAAGCAAATCCACCTAACAAGTGACTTGCAACCAGTTGTATAAGCGGTTACCATTGATCCCCGCAGATTATTCCCAACCATTCTTCAACAGTCCGGATATATAAACTTGTGCAAGCAGGAGCCTACACAGTAGTTTTTTCTCATTCTTCATTAATTCTGAGCTGGAATTGGTTTTTTTTCCACAATGTAGAGATACTTTCAATATCAGCATTTGTATACTAAATATATTGTTTTATACGCTGCTTTTGTTCACGCATCATAGGAAGATTTGATAAGTAAAAAGAGCTCGGTACTCACAAAGTAAATCATGTAATACATCTTATTTTGCATGCTATACATTCGATATAATGCCTTCTGCAGCACCATAAAATATTCCATAAAAGAACAAGTTTCCTTATGAAAAGTACTGCAGTAAAAGCAGCAACTCTTCTCTGAACGTGGAATATGATAAAATATGATGTATTTGGCTTCACTGCCCAGTTGTTAGGTACGAATCTCAGCAACCACAATGGGGGTGATTCGCAATTTATCACCGGAATGTAAAACTGTCTTGTGGGTTATCCGTTACAAAAACCGTCTCGTTTTCCATCAGATCGATACAAAGCGACATACTTCTGCTTTCCATAAAGGCCAAAACCGATTTTAGTTTCTGGTGGCGAGTTGTAAATTGCCACCAGCATCTCCACTTGCTGAAGAAGAACGTGGCAGCTTGAATACAAACGTGCCGAGTGAGTGGCCAGTGAGTTGAACCTCCCTCGGTTTCTTCATGATGAAGGTTTCCCAGTGGGAAGAATGATGGTCAACACAGCACAGAAATCCAACATGTAAATGAACGCATTTTAGGTTTTTCTCTAAGAGTTCACAATTCAAATACTCTCTTGCTGGATAAAAGAGTGGGAGATGATGATACTGGACAAAAACGAGCAAAAATACATGTGTTTTTAATTGAAGTTTTTGTTCCCGACTGGCTGAGTACATACAGTGTCATATTGCAACTTTCACTTTATACACAAGTGAAATTACAACTCAATGAACAGTAAAACAAAACAGATACAAGCCATTGGGGTAACCTTCCAAGTCCGTGCCGGCAGTGGGCGTAGAACCAGACACGTTGCTGTGACTTGCATTGAAATCAAATGCCAGCAATTTTCCAGTGTGTGCTGGGAGCAGGCAAGAGTCCCTGCTGGCAACACATGACTTGGAAAGTGACCCCTCCCTGGACTTGGAACCAAGGCAAACGATTCTGTTATTTATACATTATATCATACAAGGATACATTTTCCACTTTGTGTTCATGGCTTTTACGCCTTGTCCACTGAGCGCATTATTCAAGGAAGCAACTAGCTCAGCCCGTCATTTCCCCAACGTCAATCTCAACGGAGGGGAAATAAAGGCTTGCATTCACATGATTTTTCACTATACATGTTGGGTGGTGAAGGGCCCACAGAAAATTCACCTACTAATCTTTAATACAGTACCTGTAAAATGTAAAGCACCCAAATCTAATCAACACACATTACATTGCAAAGCCAGTTCTTACAGCACAGCGTGGGGGAGCAGTTTGATGGCACTAAGCCTCTTCTGAGAAATGGACCCCACACGCTCTAAAAACATTACTGGAAAAAGTTAACAGTTTTCACCTTAGCCCTCATGTAACATGATGTACCTTGGTATGATTCATTGAAGTTACAACAGAGCAAAACGTAGCAGTGTTTACAAACTGACAAGTCCAACATGTAAAAAAAAGGTACAATGTATAAAATTCAAGATGTAATATCTTTCTAACTGATAAAGACTAATAATTAGCACCACAGTGATGAGAAACCCTTGTTCTGAGGTAACCATGAAGCACCATTGACATTGACACAGTTAAAAAGTTGTGTTTGTAAAGATCCCAAAATGACACACTGTAAAGGGAACATGTTTCTTTGAAACAGTGCACGTGGTAACTGGCACACACAAAAGGAATTTAAACACTTGGACTATTTCAGCTTAACAGTCACTATGTCCGTGTTGACTGAGTGAGCCAGGTTTCTGATGGTTGAGGTGATGGAGCGGAGAGAGGATAAATGTAAAAATATTCAAACAATCACAGATGCATTCAGTGCCTGGATGTCAACAGAGATGATATTATAACCTGTTGATTTTATTTATTTTTTTTTTACTGGTTGTCTCTATCGGTTCACTCCTCACAGACAGGGCAACATTCATCTTGCTTCATTACTGGGTTGTTGCAGCTCTGAGGGCAGGTTGTCACCACACATTTGACCTCTGTATCCTGTAAGTAGCAAGTGGTAAATAAAAAGATTACACATATCTCACAGAAGATCAAAGGCTAGATTTTTAAAAACAGGTTGGGGTGTAGGTTGGGATCAAGCTTGGAAGCAGGCAGGTGAATATTTTGCCACTTTTGTAAAGGTGGTGATTCCCACCATAATCCTGACCCCATGCCATGTGGAAAGATGTCACCCTCCCATTGGATTGGCTACCCACTAGCAAGCAGTGGGCGGCCAATGTAGGTCAATTAGATTTAATTAAGAGGCCTATTAAGGCCTGTTCTCATGCCATTTCCAATTGGCAATAGGTCATCCCATTTCCAGACCAACATAGTGGGAATGAGACAAAGGGGAGGATGTGACTTTACGTGAGGACCCTTGCAACACCTGAAATGGCCGTCTATCGGTAATTTGTTGCACTGCACGGTCCCTTTAAGATTGTCATGTGCCTGCAGATCTTAAAGGGACAGCTTCAGTGTGTGGCATGTTGGTCCCCTGCACCAAAAGATCCGGAGGACTTTGTGGCTGTGCAGCTCAGAGGAAATGTTGCCCTTGTTGTTCACTGTCTGCATCCTTACAAATCAGCTGCCTCAGCTATTGAGGCTGCCAATCACCCAGGGATTCATTGGGCCTTACGTTCCCTGCATTTGGGAAGGGAAGGGGAGAAAATGCGTGGCAGTGCAGAATGGAAGGTGAAGTTAAGGATGAGGTGAGTGACGGAGGATCAAAGTGAGGACAAGATACATTGATTGAGTGGATGATTCATAGAGCTGTAGGCAATGGCCCAGTAGTGTTATTGCTTGACTATTAATCCAGAAACTCAGCTAATGTTCTGGGGATCCAGGTTCGAATCTCGCCACGGCAGGTGGTGGAATTTGAATTCAATAAAAAATATCTGGAATTACAAATCTACTGATGACCATGAAACCATTGTCGATTTTCAGAAAAACCCATCTGGTTTTCTAATGTCCTTTAGGGAAGGAAAACTGCTGTCCTAACCTGGTCTGGCTTATATGTGACTCCAGAGCCACAACAATGTGGTTAACTCTTAACTGCCCCCCAACGGCAATTAGAGATGGGTAATAAATGCTGCCAGCCAGCAGTGCACATATCCCGTGAATGAAGTAAAAAGAGCTAGTGATCGGAGCAAATAAACAGGTATATGTTTGGGAGGGAGAATTAGAAAATATATTCTGTTGCTGGTGCAAGTTTCTTTGTAAGTCATTTGTGGTTTATCAGTAGTTATCTCCTCCTCCAAGGTCAGAAAAAAATAGCTGGAGAATATGATGAGTATTCCTTTCCTGTTAAACATGACTTTTGACAAGTGTCACACAGAAATATCCATTTTGGATGCCCGAACCTTTAAATGGCAGTGATGGATTAAATTCATGGATGGATTCAGGCCGTAGCTGCCCTCAAAAGGGGCTTTTAATCATTACATAGGGTGCGACATTTCTGGCAAGGCCAGTTCTTATTGTTCATCCTGAGAAAAATTTGAGCATTTGCTCAGCCACAGACAACAATTAATAATCACATTTTGTTTCCAGATTCTTTGAAATCAAATTCAAACTCTCAAACGTCAAATTTACATTCACCACTTGGAGCTCCAGATTATATGTCTGGGGTAACATTACCACTCCCATTACGAAAATCAAAATCAATTTAGGTAAAACATTTATTTGATGAAAACAACACAGAATTTTAGCTGGGCCTATCCCTCAGCCAGTATTCCCAACACTAATATCAGAAACACAAAGTGAACACTATTTTTTACATGCATTTAAGAGAATCTAGAGATTAGGAAATCCAAATCTGTTTCATACTTGCTGGTCTAATTAGTTCCTCTGGAGATAGGATTTTTGTTGTTCTACAGACTGGAGTTAACATATGTAAATAAATTTGTGCTGCATTACCTCATCATGTAGGTGGATCGTAATTTTGATGGGAGCAAATTGACCTTTATACACAGGCAGGAATTCTCCAGCCATTCATGTCAATGGGATTCCCTGCTCCTGCCAGCAGCATGCCCCCTGCTCCTGCCAGCAGCATGCCCCCTGCTATGGGTTCCCAGCAGTGTGAGCTGTCTTCAATGGGGAAATCCCAGTGGTTAGCGCTGCTGCCTCACAGCACCAAGGGCCTGTGTTGGATTCCTGGTTTGGGTCACTGTGTGTCTGGAGCTTGTATATTCTCCCCGTGTCTGCGTGGGTTTCCTCTGGGTGATCCAGGTTCCTCCCACAGTCCAAAGATGTGCTGGTTAGATGCATTGGCCAGGCTAAATTGTCCCTCAGAGTCAGGGGGACTAGCTAGGGTAAATGCATGGGGTTAGGCCTTGGATAGGATTGTGGTTGTATGGGCTGTATGGCCTCCTTCTGCACTGTAGGGATGAAGGCAGTTTACAACTTTCCGAGATTCCTACCTTACAGAGGCACAACGTGCATGGATCTTTCTGCCAACGTTCATCTTCACGTCTTACATTCCCATCCTTATCGATGCAGCCTGCTAATTTCAAGTGAGCTTCGAGCTTTTCTATCTATATTTTGTTTAAAAAACAAGTTCATGTTGAAAATTGCCAACAAACTTTTTGATTTGAATTTTCCCATACTTTCAGAAGCACAAAATGTCATGGAAATGTTCCATTATTAATGCAGAAATGAAGGCCAGGATTTTCTGACCCCACTGTGACAGGACCGGCTGCGGGAGATCTGGCGGCCCAGCCGAAAGTCCATTGATGCTCTGTGGGACCAGACAGTCCTGGCAATGGGTGGAGCCAGAAATGCTCGGCCTTGTTACCATTGCAAGATTCTCTCCCCCCTATTTCGTCATCCCAAATGAGGAGGCAAAGGACTGAACGTGGGAACATTCTGGTCTGTATAGCCAGCTAGTATATTCTGCTGCATCTACTCATTGATGGAAGGAAACACAATGTGAGCTGAAAATGAAAACACCATGGGCGATCTTACCAAAAAAATTTTAAATGTCATTAAAAGTCTGAAAATGGGAGTTTTTCAACCCTACTTACACACCAACATGAGTCCCTGACATGCCCTCCTGATCATGAACCCTTCCATGACCCACCCTTGAATGGTTCCCCCCCAGCAAATGACCCAACCCTTTGCATAGCCTCCCTTCTATAGCCCCCCCTTGTGCATCCCCCAACATCATGGCTCCATCCTATTCAGGTTACACCCCCTTGGCACTGCAGGACTAGGGGGCACAGCCTCAAGATAAAGGGGAGGCGGTTTAGAACGGAGTTGAGGAGGAACTTCTTCACTCAAAGGGTGGTGAATCTCTGGAATTCTCTGCCCGTTGAAGTGGTGGAGGCTGCCTCGCTAAATATTTTTAAGAAGCGGGTTGATGGGTTTTTGATAAGAGAAGGGATTAAGGGTTATGGGGAGAGGGCGGGAAAGTGGAACTGAGCCACGACAGATCAGCCATGATCTTATTGAATGGCGGGGCAGGCTCGAAGGGCTAGATGGCCTACTCCTGCTCCTATTTCTTATGTTCTTATGTTCTTAAATGGGCACTGTCAGGGTGCCAGGGTGCCATTGTCTAATGGGCACTGGCCAGCCATTCTCCTGACCACATATGGGCTTCAATGGGCTCCAATCCCCATGTTGTGGCGATGGCACCTGGTCCCCGCTACTGCAGAGCAGTAGTGATTCTCACTGGCATGCCTTCTCACCGGCAGGGTGGAAGATTCCAGGAGGTGAAAAGAAGCCGTGAGGACCAAGGTAAGTCCTTTAACTCTTGTTAAATCTGTGTTAATAGGCTTTGTGCCCTTTCTGGGCATGAAGCCATGCTCACCAGCTAAACACGGCAGGAAGATAGCAAATGCACAAGTCACTATTTTAGGCTCAGATGTTATCTTCCTGGCTCATCACACAATTGATTGGCATGGTGAGCCAGTAAGATTGCAGCCCATTCTCTTCAAAGAATACTTTGATTCTTAATGAAATGCAAACAAAATTGAATGCACAGTGCTGTGCAAGTACTCCAAAACTCCACCCTACTCCAGAATGAACCATGATAAGTAGAAGTCTTCTTGAAGAGTTACTTAAGAGTCACATAATTGTCAGATATATGTCAGGAATATAGAAACATAAAAGACTATTGCGATGCAGCTGGTTGGTGTGTTATAGTTACTGTGAGTAAATATCTTTCTGTACTGTAGGCACACTAATTAAATACTAGTGATTTCAGTTATGCACCATTGAAATTAAAAACCAGAAAAGGGATTCCAACTGCAGCACAGCAAGTTGTAGCTTGCTGCTTTGAGAGAAGTCAGAATAACTTTATAGAAAAAGTCAGGGTGTGTATTTCCTGAAATAATGTTATTCTAATGTCAAGATTCTGTGTAAACTTTGAAAAGGCTGGAACATGAGCTGAAATCCCAGGTGAAACAGGTTGCGCAGGGGTAAGCAGGTACATGTAGGCAATTCACATTGTGGGCAGAAGTTTCCACTTTGGGTGCCTTTGGCAAACTGCACTCAAAGTTGCAAGGTTTGAGGAGAGTATAGTTCTGAAGTTGCTGCTGAAAGTTTACCAAATACGAAGTCTGCCATTTAATAGAACGTAATTTATGAAAAATATTTTGCATTATTAAAATATTCCTCACCATATTTCAGAATGGTAACCTGGTGAAGCTTGATTAATACAGCTGAAAAATAGGATTATCGCAAATCTTAAGCATTTTAAGTCTAGTCCGCCACTTTTAAGTTACACTATTTTAAATAACTTAAAGCGACTTTCAAAAAAATTATTGTTAGACTCCAGATCAGAAAACCCAGGATTTATTATAAAGTCAGACCTGACTCTAACTTTTGTTTTTATTTTTTGCATAAACGTGAGGATAAAGTGTTTCATGGCAGGTGTGATTCTACCGACATACTAGGAAACTTTTATCAAAACAAACTTTATTTTAAAAATGCAGTTTAAATAGCAGCACGGTAGCACCGTGGTTAGCAATGCTGCTTCACAGCGCCAGGGACCTGGGTTCGATTCCCAGCTTGGGTAAATGTCTGTGTGGAGTTTACACATTCTCCCCGTGTCTGTGTGGGTTTCCTCTGGAGACTCTGGTTTCCTCCCACATTCTGAAAGACGTACTGGTTAGGTGCATTGACCTGAACAGTCACTGGACTGTGGCGACTAGGGGATTTTCAAGTAATTTTACTGCAGTGTTAATGTAAGCCTTACTTGTAACTAATAAATAAAAACATTAAACTTTAGTGAAAGCATTTACCAATTGAAATACTTAAACATGATAAGTTATGGTTCTAACTGACCTATCTTTATTAGTTCCAATTTAAGCAAGATTCCTCAGACTTAAACTCCTCTTCAAAATCAGTTAGCGAAGAATACAGGCTTGTGTATTTTACTTGTTAACAGTCCTACAGCCTTTGGACACCCCTGGAGAGAAAGAGAGAGGGACAGAGAGAGAGACCTGTCTTCTGACAACTCCAAAACAGCAGCCTCCAGTGACAAACAGGAAAAGACACCTCTTGCTTCTTGAAATTGCCTGATTTTCTCTAACCTTAGCATCTCCCCTTCGCATTACTCTGTCTCTTGTCAATCAACCTAATCAAACCCTATTCAGAAATCCCAGGGGAAAAAACAAACATTACAAAAAAGCATTAGCTCAGATTAAAACAAACACCCCAATTGTCTGGGATTGTTTGTTCTCTTGCATTCTCAGTATGTGGACTGCATGGTTGCAGATAAATCAACACTGGGTAAACAGAGATGATTCCTGAACATACATTTCTTAAAGACACAGTATCATCACACTATGAGACATTGGTTAGCGTCAGGAGCTGGGGTTCGATTGCTAGCTTGGGTTACTGTCTGTGCGGATCTGCATGTTCTCCCCATGTCTGCATGGGTTTCCTCAGGATGCTCCAGTTTCCTCCCACTGTCTGATCGGTGTGCTAGTTGGGGGCATTGGCTATGATAAATTCTTTCTCAGTGTATCTGAACAGGTGCCAGAGTGTGGCGACTAGGAGATTTTCGTAGTAACTTCATTGCAGTGTTAAGGTAAGCCTAATTGTGACAACAATAAATAAACTAAGCTGAAACTAACCATTAACTGGCCACATTAGTCAGTTTCTTAGTAATATAAAAAAAGTTTTAAAAATAAGCCTACACATGTGCTTAAGAACAGCAACTTAATTTTAAGAGCCTCGTCAAAGATCTACAGACACAATTAGCAGAAACTTGCGATGCTGATTAATTTGATCTGCGGTGTTGCCAATTTTGTGGTTACAGACAATTTCTTCTACAATTCCTTTTTATCCAGAGCAAAAATATCACTGAAATTCAATTAGCACTTGATGGAATTGGCACTCAATGTAATTTGCACTTGACATTCCTGACTCTTTTGCTTCTTCGGCCAATATTTGGTGAATTGCACTGGAGAAACTATCTAGTGTAAATACCAATATTCTTTTTATCTCACTCTCATTACAGCACAGGCTATGGGTAATCAAGTCTCGCTTGCCTCTACAGATTTTAAGTTCTTAAATTAATTGCGGCAACTTCAACTCATCTATGACACATGTGGATACAACTAAATCAGCAATTACAATCAGGAGTGTCTGTAAGTTGCTGGAAATGGGGGAAACATCATTGGTGTTGTAAATCTATTCTGCCAGCATTACATCAAGGTAAATTGTGGAGTGTTGCAAAGGCAAGGTTTCACAAAATGGTTATGTTTTGAACTGTCTCTTTACTTTAATAGAGTATTGGAGTAATGCTTAAACATTAATAAGTCTTTTCATTTCTGTAGTTTAGAGTATTAGCTGCCAATTAGACTAATACCAGGAATAGGCAGGTTGCCTTATAAAGAAAGATTGGATAGTCAAGGTTTGTATCCACTGGAGTTTAGAAAAATAAGAGGCAACTTGACTGAAACCCTTTAAGATCCAGATTGACTTGACAGGGTGGATGTGGAGAGGCAATTTCCTCTTGTGGAAGTATCTAGAACTAGGAGTTACAGTTTAAAAATAAGGGGTTGCCCATTTTAAGATAGAGATGGGGAGAATTTTTTCTCTCAGAGCATAGTGAGTCTTTGGAACTCCCTTCCCCAAAACTCAATGGAATCAGTCTTTGAATATTTTTAACGCAGATAGATTCTTGCTAAACAAGTTAACAAAGTGATTGGATGTGCGCTGACACCAGCAAATTATGGGTCTTAACTGGGCCATTTAGTGTTACTGTAAACAGGCTGCAACCTTTCATTTAGGTGAGTTTAGGCCAAGCTACCTATCGCTGCCCAAAGATGTACAGGCTATGCAGGTTGGCCACACTAAATTGCCCCTTAGTGTCCATAGTTGTGTAGTTAGGTGGATTAGCCATGATAAATGTAAGGGATTATGGGATGTGGGGGATAGGCCTGAGTAAAATGCTCCTTTGGAGAGTTGGTGCAGACTTGATGGGCCGAATGGCCTCTACTTACATTGTATGGATTCCAAGGCAGTGAACGGTTATCAGGAATAGGCAGGAGGTTACAATCAGGTCAGCCATTTTAATGACAGAACAGGCTTGAAGAATCGAGAGATCTACAACTGCTCCTAATCCGCATGTTTATATGTATTAGGGAATATTTAGTTTAGTGATTATGCTCCAGCTAGTAATGCTTGATGCTGACTTGTGGTCTCAGATCATCCCCCACTTTGGTAAACAACAAAAACATTTTTAAAGAAAAATGGTTGCTGTATTAGAGTGCAAACGAATAAGAAGCTACATTTACCATGCAAACCCATATTTATGTTATACAAATGAAATCCAGACAGTGATATAGTTTACCAGATGCCTAAAACAATCCTACCTTTCGCCTCAGGTTTTCCAGTTCAGCCCCACAGTTGTCATGCTGTTTGGTGGAGTTGTTGGAAACCTTTTCCTGAACTTCTCCATCTCTAAAGGACATGACCATATAACAAAATCTCAGAAACTGAGAACATATTGGAAACATGATGGAAATCAGAAGAAATGGACCCAGCATAACTGTCTATCAAGTAATATTGCATAATTTATGTTTTTAATATGTGTATTATATGAAATAGGAAGCAATGCACCTTCAGAAGGCTTCCTAATATATTACACATTGCATTGTCTCGAAGTTACTGTTTATGTTGTTGAACAAATTAATTGGTTGTATAGAGTGTTTCTCCACTAACTATTTTAGTGGACACAGTGGGAAGTCTCACAACACCAGGTTAAAGTCCAACAGGTTTATTTGGTATCATAAGCTTTTGGAGTGCTGCTCCTTCACTGGGTGAGGGATGAAGGAGCAGCACTCCAAAAGATTGTGATTCCAAATAAACCTGTTGGACTTTAACCTGGTGTTGTGAGACTTCTTATTATGCCCATTCCGGTCCAACGCTTGCATCTCCATATTTTAGTGGAGGCATGAACTGATTTGAAAGAAGGTCAGTGTTTGCATTAAATTGCACAGAAATATGAATAGAGTAATTGCTAATATCTGACTTAATTTCTCCAATATTCTGACAAAACTGCTTTGTGATCTTCCCTTAGACAAACGCTGTGTTCAGTCCTTTTCTCTTTTTACAGCTAGATTTGAACTATGATTCCTTTCATTAGTGCTGCTCTCAAAATCAGTTTTAACTTTCAGGAATTGAATTAATTTAGAACAGCGACTGCAAAATGATCTCAATGAAGCGGATTACTCTGCAGCTGAGCTGAAACAAACTGATGTGCGTTTTAAATTTCATTTGCACATGCTAAATGGCAATAATGTTTTCTTTTGTTGTTTGGTAGAATTGTGGAATAAATATTGCTGAGAGTAATTTGAAATCTACTTCCATTACACAAGCACTGGTACACTTCATTAACTCTCTGACACAAGACCAATCAGTGTTGATACCACAATATAATGAACATCGTACATGGGATGGCACTGTGGCACACTGGGTAGCACAGCTGCCTCATAGCTCCAGGGACCCAGGTTCGTTTCCCAGCTTGGGTCACTGTCTGTGTGGAGTTTGCACATTCTCCCTGTGTCTGGGTGGGTTTCCTCCTTGTGCTCCGGTTTCCTTCCACAGTCCAAAGGTGTGCGGGTTAGGTTGATTGGCCATGCCAAATTGCCCCTTTGTGTCCTGGATGCATAGGTTAGACAGATTAGTGGGTAAATATGTCGGGTTATGGGAATAGGATCTGGGTGGGATTGTTGTCAGTGCAGACTCGACGGGCTGAATGGCCTCCTTCTGCACTGTAGAGATTCTATGATTCATTGCAATTAATGTACATCGTGATCAGTGGAATCCCAAAATTCTGCTAAACTTTAATCTTTTTCTCACCTATTTCATTGCTATAATTAAAAAAACAAGGGTAAAGAAATAAAACAAGCTGAAGAAGCCAACGCAATGAGCAAACAAGTGTCAGTGTTAAGCTAGTCTTTATTCTTTCATGGGATGTGGATGCCTTTGGCTAGCCAGCATTTAGTGCCCATCCCTAATCATCCTTCAGAAGGTGGTGGTGAGCTGCCCTCTTGAACTGCTGCAGTCGTGTCTTGTAGGTACACCGACTGTGCTGTTATGGAGGGAGTTCCAGGATTTTAACCCAGAGACAAGTGAAGGAATGGTGACATATTTCCAGGTCAGGATGGTGAGTGACTTGGAGGGAAACTTCCAAGTGGTGTTCCCATGTGTCTGCTGCCCCTGTCCTTCTAGGTGGTGGTGTCGTGGGTTTGGAAGGTGCTATCCAAGGAACTTTGGCAAGTTCCTACATCTTGTGGATGGTACACACTGTTACCACTGTGTGGTGGAGGTAGTGGATATTTAGCAGTGTGGTGCCAATCAAGTAGGTTGCTTTGTTCTGAATGGTGTCAACCTCCTTGAGGGCTGTTGGAGCTGCACTCATCCAGGCATATGGAGAGTATGCCATCGCACTTCTGACTTGTGTCTTGTAGATGATGGACAGGCTTTGGGAAGTCAGGAGACAAGTTACTTGTCGGAGGATTGCGAGCCTTTGATGTGCTCTTGTAGCCGCAATATTTATACGGCTCGCCAATTTCAGTTTCTGGTCAATGGCATCCCTGTGAAGATTGACTGAGGGAATTCAATGATAGTAATACCATTGACTGCCAAGAGGCGATGGCTAGATTCTTTCTTACTGGAGACAGTCATTGCATGGCACTTGTGTGATATGAATGTTATTTAATATTGATCAGCCCAAGCCTGCATATTGTCCAGTATTTGTGCAGTCGCTGAAGTTTTCCTCCTAATTCCCATTAAGTCTAATTTTACCAGGGCTCCTGATGCCACATTCAGTCAAATGTTGCCATAATGTCAGGGGCAGTCATTCTCACCTCAGCCCTTTTGTCCATGTTTGATCTAAGGCTGTAACGAGGTCAGGAGCTGAGTGACTCTGGCGAAACCCAAACTGGGCATCAGTGATCAGGTTATTGCTGAGAAGGTAGTGCTTGATAGCACTGTTGATGACCTCTTCCATCACTTTATCTACGAGTGAGAATAGACTGATGGGGTGGCAATTGGCCAGGTTGGATTTGTCCTGCGCTTTGTGTACAGGACATACCTGGGCAAGTTTCCACATTGCTAGGTAGATGTCAGTTTTGTGGCTCTACTGGAACAGCTTGGCTAAGTGTGTGGCAAGTTCTGGAGCACAAGTCTTCAGTACAATTGCTGGGATATTGTCAATGCCGTAGCTTTTGCAGTATCCTGTGCCTTTAGCTGTTTCATGATTTCATGTGAAGTGAATCGAATTGGCTGATGACTGGTATCAGTGTTGCTGGGGATCTCTGGAAGAGGCCAAAAAGGATCATCCACCTGGTACAGTATTCATTACTCAAATTACATTTTCCTTTCTGAATATAAATGGCCATGAATCATTGGTTTAAATATGACAAAGCACGTATGTTTAAGAATCATTGATAAATGAATTTCAGCATTTGAAAAAAAATCTTTCATGGGGATGTGGGTTTCGCTGGCAAGGCCAGTGTTTATTGCCCATTCCTAATTGCCCCTGAATGAAGTGGCTTGCTACGTCATTTCAGAGGGCAGTTAAGAGCCACCCACATTGCTGTGGGTCTGGAGCCACATGTAGGCAGATTCCCTTCTCTAAAAAACATTAGTTAACCAGACGAGTTTTTTTGCAACAATCAATTATAGTCTCTTGATCACAATGACTGAGAGCAGCTTTCAATTCCAGACATATGAGTTAAATTTAAATTCCACCTTTGTGGGATTTGAACCTATATCCTCTGAGCATCAGCTTGAGCCTCTCAATGATCACTACGCCGCCATCTCCCTTTGGATGTCATGGAGGGATGCATGGATCGGGGTGTCGTGGTAGGAAGAGTAGTGAGGTCACATATTCATTGGAAAATCGCTGTCTGAATAGGATTGAGAGGCAAAGGGAGCTAAGTGTCCAGAGACATAAATCACTAAAAATAGTAAGATTAGAAAATGCTACAAACACTCACATCTTTTCTGTATTTACTTGTCCCATCACCGTTCCCTTTGGCCTTACAGCATGAACCTTTAGGTCATTTGCTCTCTTCTGTCCTCCAAATTACAACAGATCTTCTCATGTTTTTTCTCCCTAGCTCGCGCCCTGCCCCTGCCACCTGTTCAAAAACCTGTTACACACCTAACCTTTCCCAACTATGATGAAAGGTTACAGAGCTCAAACTACGGGTGGGATTTAAAGGGCCTGATGAGGGGCTCGTGCACAGGTTGATGGAAAGGGGAAGCCTAAATGTCCATCAGATACTTAACTGGCCACCTCCAAGATTGAGGATCCCAAGGGCAAAAAGCATGGCCACCGAGAATGGACGGCCAAACAGAGGATGGAAACTCTTCAATGCCTTCAGTATGTAGGCGAATGAGGGTGGGATGGATGTCACGGGAAAGTGGCCCAGGGAAGAAGAGTGGCAAGGTCGGAGGGGCAGAGAGGTGGCTTCTTGCACACCCTTCTTCCTGAAGCTGTGTCTTCAATGAGACTCAGAGCACAGAGGCCTCTCCCTTGCCTGGGAGGCTGCAAGCAAACCTGACAGAGTGTCCTTCGGAGGTAGGAAAGAGCTCTGTGGAAGCTCCCACTTAAGTTAAAGTTTATTTATTAATGTTGCAAGTAGGCCTAATTTAACGCTGCAATGAATTTACTGTGAAAATCCCCAAGTCACCACACTCCAGCGCCTGTTAGGGTACACTGAGGGAGAATTTAGCATGGCTAATGCACCTAGCCAGCATGTCTTTCAGACTGCAGGAGGAAATTGGAGCACCCAGAAGATACCCATGCAGACATGGGGAGAATGTGCAGACTCTGCACAGTGACCCAAGCCGGGAATCAAATCCAGGTCCTTGGCACTGTGAGGAAGCAGTGCTAACCACTATGCCACCATTAAATTGTGGCGGGGTGAGGAATAATGAGGCTTAGTGTCAGTTGGCCCATTCATGAACTCAATTGATATCCCAAGATTCCCACATTAGACCTTTCCCAACCAATTTCCCCTCACCCCTCCTCCCCACCCCCCGCATCGTGTTCACCCAAGTGTACTCCAATAAATTCCACCCATTAACTGTGTTTCTCTCACCAGTTTAAGTTTACCATATTAGTGTCACAAGTAGGCTTACATTAACGCTGCAATGAAGCTACTGTGGAAATCCCCTAGTTGCCACACTCTGATGCCTGTTCAGGGACACGGAGGGAGAATTTAGCATGGCTATCTAACCTGCACATCTTTCAGACTGTGGGATGAAACCGGAGCGCCTGGCAGAAACCCATGCAGTCAGAGGGAGAACTTACAGATTCCAGCAACCTCATCCAAGAATCGAACCCAGATCCCTGGCGCTGTGAGGCAACAGTGCTAACCACTGTCCCACACCTTATAGGTGCTCACCCGTTTCAGATGCTGCCAGACCTGCTGAGCATTTTCTGATTTTATTTCAGATTTCCAGAAGTCACTGCATTTTTCTTTTTTCATTGAAAGTGGTGACAGGTTAATAAGACTATTTAACAAAAAAAAAATTGGCCTACATTTCTAGATGGATAGAATTGAAAAGCAGGGAAGTTATGATAAGGTTATGAAGACCACACTCCTAAAAATAAGTATCGGGGTGGCTCTGGGGAAGGTGCAAACCAAAAAGTAAATTTTAAGAATTATACCAAAATGGAGAGAATACAACTATCAGGTAAAACTGAAGGGCTGCAGCACTTACCATTCAAAAACAACACTTGACAGAGGTCTTTAATATTATGAATAGGTTTTATGGAATAGATGTAAAATAAATGATGGGAAACCTAAACTAATGTCCATAAATATAAGATAGTGACTAATAAAATCAATAAGGAATTGCAGAAACATGAAAAGCTGCAGTAATCACACAAAATGGCAGGAGGAGGAGGTTGGCCCTACCTTTTTTATTACTGCTCAGATCCTATCTAAGGTGTCCAATGCTCAGTTTCATTTTACACTTGCAATATATATATCATCAACTTCTCAGCAAAGTTCTGACTCTATGACTCTAAAGTTGGGCTTGGAAGTCGAGGGTTCAGTGAGTCTTGACGACTATACTCAGTTAGATTCTACCTGTCTCAGTGGTAAGAATATGTAGAGTAAAATATCTCCATAATGTAACATACATACAAACAGGGGACAAAATGGTAAGAAGTTCTCAGCTTTTCTTTGTGAAACTGAATACTTAGAAACTGCAAATGTAAAGAAAATGCAAATTACTGCAAATGTGAATTTAACCTTCATGTCCCCCACCAGAAATGGTACAGGTACAAAGCAGATCTCTTAGTGCCCTTTGTTGGAATCAGGAACTTGGGAGTTATTTAATGGAACTGAACAAAGCAAAAAAGTAGAGGGGAGGTGAGGAATAGGATTATCTTGAGAAGCTAAACAGTTTTGTTTTGGGTTAAGTGAAAACAATTTTTGTAAAGATTTCTTTGTAAAGTGGCCCACTGAGCGATGGGCAGGATGAAATCACAGGCAGCAATACTGAAATGTTAGAAATATGAAATCATTACTTTGCTTCTTAAGTATCTACCAGGGAAGCAGACCAGTTGGCCACCAGAAGAGGGTAGAAACGATGCAACTGCATTTGGAATAAAGAGAGGAGCTTTATTAAATAAAATAATCAAAGTCCAAGAGAATAAAATCACTGGCCCAGGCAGATTACATGCATCATTTAAAAAGTATCTAGGGAAGTGACAGCAGAGGCACTATTATACACATTTCATAATGTGTTCAAAAATGTCATGCCAGAGGACTTGGTGGTAGCTAAAATGGTACTGATATTTAAGAAGGGAGATACAGCAGGTAACTATAGATCAGACAGCTTAGCACGGATTGTAGGAAAACATTGTTGAATCTTAAAGAGAATGTAAAAAATCATCTAGATACCAAAAATATAATGGTGAACAGTTGGCATGGATTTCAAAGGGGAACGCTTTGCTTGAGCAACCTCTTTGAAGAGGTAACAGAGACAGTAGACAGGGGTCATGCAGTGGATCTAATTTATCTAGATTCCCAAAAGCCATTTAATAAGGTGCCGCATAATAGATCAACGAATATGGTTAGAGTAAGCGGAGTTAAGCGTCAAGACAGAGAAAGGTTAGCTAGCTGACTTCAAGCCAGAAACTTGAGTGTGGGGAGTGGTATTTATTCAGAGTTTTAGGAGATGGAAAGTGGGCTCCACAAGCGCTGGGACCATAAGTCAACGATTTAGACTTGGAGTCAAAAGCAAGACTTCTAAATGTGCAAATTTTGGGATATTGCGACAATCAATATTGAAGACTGAAAATTACAAGAATATATTAATGCACTTGCAGAATGGGTTATAACTGGCAAATGAATTCAATATGGATAATTAGGAGATATTACGTTTGTTAAGAGTAATACATCACATATTATTGGAGAATAAGAATCTAAATGAGGTGAAAGAACAAAGGGATCTTGGAGTACCACTACATAAATCACAGAAGAAAAATGATTGACGTTAATAAGACGGTTAAAAAAAGCAAACTGAAGGATTTTTTCCCCACATGGCTAGAATTGAAAATTCGAGATGTTTGCCAAGCATTTGTTAGACTACACGTGGAATGCTGTGTACAAATCTGGTCACCATATTATGAAAATAAAAGGATTCAGAAGCACTGGAAAAGGTACAAAGAGATTTATAGGAATGATACTGGAAATGCAAGTCCTACTAATGTGGAATGGATGAAGAGGCTGTGTCTCTTTAATAGAATCGTAGAGCATTACAGCATGGAAAGAGGCCCTTTGGCTCAACCGGTCCATGCTGTCTATGGTGTCCTCCCAGCTGGTCCCAATTGCCTGCATTTGGACCATATCCCGCTAATCCTCCCCCACCCATGTACTTATCCAAATGCTTTTTAAATGTTGCTATTGAACCCGCCTCAACCACTTTCTCTGGCAGTTCATTCCATAAAGACACCAGCCTCTACATGAAGAAGTTTCCTCTCAGATCCCTTTTAAATCTTTTATCTCTATGCCCGCTAGTTTTCAATTCACATTTCCTGGGAAAAAGAGAATGGGTGCAATTTTACAAGATTTTTTTCTAATGTCCAGCTAGCATGAAAACGGGAGACTTCTTGAACTATTTTTCGGTCGATTTTTCACACTGAACCTTACGCACACAGTCTTTGAAAAAGTGGGCAAGACTGTTTCTAGCCACTAGAGACAGTGGGTGGGGCTTAATTCAACAGATAGCCTGCAGTTCAGATCAAAGCTACAAACTGCACATGTACAGAACACCCCTGGGCCAGATACAGTCTCCCCTCCCACCCCCACCATGGACCACCACCCACAACATTACTGACCCCTTTATCCCCCCCTACTGGACGCCCTTGAACATGGCCGATCATCAGCTCCCTGGTCCTGATGGCTGACTGACATGACCCTCTCTCTCCCCTGCCCCCAATCATTACAGAAGCACAAATTCCACTCCCCACTCACTTCATCAGCACACCTGCAACTGTTGACGTGGATTCCCCTCCAAGGTAACAAGGCAAACTGCATCAAACTTGCTGAAATGCTCTAACGGGCGCGTGACTCGCCCGAACTGCTTACAGCTGAGCTGACCTAACAAGGAAAAGCTCCATAAAAACTCCAAGGATGGACAGCCAGGCAGTGCTGGAAGAAATGGCCTCCAGGAAGACAGCTCCCCAATTTTCTGATGCAGATCTGGAGGCGGTGGAGCCGAGGTAGAACACCCTCTTTCCCCCTAGCAGGACTCCGTCCCAGGGGAATTGATGGAAATGCAGCCTGGGAGATGGTGGCAGCATGTGTTAGTGCCAGGGCACTGCTCAAGGGAACTGGGAAGCAGTGCTGCAAAACATTGAATGACCTAATCCGGGCAGCAAGAGTAGGTGTTTAACCCTATCTAGCATCTTCCCCCTAAATGACCCCGAGATTCCACCCCCCCAGCACCCTTCATACTTCCAGTCCTGATCCCCAAGCACCTCCCTCCCAAGAGTATTATAACCCTTGCGCTCTGAGGGTCAACCCCTTATACCCTGCAGGAATTTTACATGGTTCCTTCAGTCCCCACAGGAGTAGAGCACCCATAATTGCCAGGAGAAAGAACGGCATGCAAGACATCTGGGTCCTCGCTCCCTTTGAGGAGCGGGCACTGGAGCTTGTGGGAGAGGAGGGGATGCAGGCCATTAGTGAAAGCATGGTCACAAAGAAGTGAGCACCTGCCAATCCTCCACTTGTTGCATGCAGCCCAGATTTCTCATCATAAGCCATGTTGGAGGGGGGGGGAGTCATCACCTCCTACCTGCCCGAGTGGGTGGGGGGGGAGAAAGGAATCCATGTATAGCAACACATGCTTCAACTGACCAGGGCCTCCCTTGCACGCCTGACCCTTGCTGCCACCAGCCCTCCATTGGCTGGGTGGTGTTGCTCTTGGTGTCACCCTCCCTCCTCCTGTTCCTGTTGGGTGACCTCCTCCCCAGTGACGCCCAACTGGTCAGCCTCCACATCCTCCTCCTCCTCCTCAAGAAAGTCTCCTTGTTGCTGTGCCAAGTTGTGTAGGGTACAGCACACGACCATAATGCAGGATGATATCAGGGGGTTATATTGGAGGGCCCCACCAGAGTGGTCCAGGCACCTGAACCGCATTTTGAGAAGCCCTATGCACCGCTCCACCACTGAACGTGTGGCAACGTGTGCCTCATTATATCGGGCCTCAGTCTCAGGCCTCTGCACAGGTAGAATCAGCCAAGTCCAAAATGGGTACCCCATGTTCCCCCAAGGGCCATCCCTGTCCCCTGGACTCCTCCTCAATGACCTCCGGGACATCAGAACTCCTCAATATAAAACTGTCATGCATGCTGCCGGGGGATCTGGCACAGATATGCATGATATTCAGCTGATGGTCATACACCAACTGCATATTTATTGAATGAAAGCTCTTTCTCTTCATGAATCTTCCTGGATTATTCACTGGAGCTTTGAGGGTGATGTAGGTGCTGTCTACAGCCTCCTGCACATTTGGCATCCACGCGATGGCTGCAAATCCTGCAGCCTGGGCTTCCTGCTGCACCTCATCCAAGTCAAATTTAAAATACTGGCCAGCCTGGGCACACAACACATCCATAACTATAACAATGTCCAAACTCCTATACTCAATGCCCTGACTGATAAAGGCCAGTGTGCTAAACGCCTTCTTCACCACTCTGTCGACCCGTGACGCCGCTTTCAATAAACTATATATTTGTACTCCTAGGTCCCTCTGTTCCTAATCTTGAAAAGAGAAGGCTGAGGGGTAAGACCTAACAGAGGCCTTTGAACTTTTGACATTTTTTGATAAACACAGGAAAGAGTATTTTCACGTTGGGGAAGAGCAAAATTACAGGCCATCAATATAATGATTGAGAAATTTAACAGGGATCTCAAAAGGAAATGCTTTAACCAAAGAGTGATAGGGATATGGAATTTGCGACCACAGGAACTGTTTGGGTGAATGGTTACTTAAGGGAAAGCTATGTAAGCATATCAGAGAGAGTGGAATAAAAGACTATCCAAGTAGTTTAAGGTAAGGAAGGGTGGTTAAATGGAGCATAAGTGTCAGTATGAACTAGTTGGACTGAACAGCCTGTTTCTATACTATATATTTTAAATAATTACCTGAAAATTAATTGCTCTTCATTTCAACAAGGCAATAAAAAGTGATAAACAAACTGCTGCAAGTTTGTTAGCTTCAGTATATGTCATCTTACCCGCAACAAGTAACACAATAATTATTCAACAGTTTTACTATGCAACATGCTAAACAATGATTTCCATTAAGTTTGAAACTGCATTGGTGAATTCACAGTTTCCATGCGCCCATTTGGGAATCTTCATCCAGGAAATGGGATTTGGAAATAGGGCTAAAGCACTGCAGTGCCAACTTTCTACACTCCATTCCCTTAGCCTGTGGCTCCAACTGGAAGGGTAGCATTGCTGAGTGTCTCATCGGCATAAATATATCATCTTAAAACGTCTGGATAAATGGAAGGAAAACGAAAAAAAAAATGATGACAGAATGAGGCCACGAGCAAGTGTTGGGGGGGAAATACAAAAAAAACGCAAAGTAAGCAAGACAATATGCAGCAATTGTGCTTCAATGAAAAGAGCAAGCAAATTAACATATTGAATTGTTTGTTGTGGCTGGCACAGAGTTAATTTGATTACTCACTCACATAGCATTGGCATCACATCGTACCCAGAACTGTGGAGTTAAGTTCCCTTCCAGAAAGGCTTGGCACAGAAATAGTTACCTCTCACTTTGTTCTGTCACCCGTTTGTAATTTGCAGACTTGTCTTCCGGGAAACTAAACTCTTCTGAACGCTTGCTGCGGAATCTTTGTGACAGAGAGTTGAACTGTCCCCGAGTTGTGCAGTCTGAACAAATAAAAACATGATGCCTCATTACTACCAGCGTGAATGATGACGATGCCCTTGATTCGCTTCAAGGTTTTATTCAGGAATGTCAAAAATCCAAACTTTTCAATGTGTGTGTTTAATTTATAGGTTGATTGATTTTCCTGACACTTGGGCCTGAGTTCTCAGACGCCTTATGCCCTTGCTCCCGCTGCCCGCTGATTTGGCACTCAGCCAATTCTCCATTCACTGCAGCGGGACCGGAGAATCCCAATCGTGGGCAGTGTCGGAGATGTCTGGTTTTAGGCTGCATATTCCTCCTTATGGTTGAATGTTGTGAAAGACTGTTGGCAGCTTTGTACATTTGAGTTTTTGCTCTGCTCCCACTAACTCATAGGAAGCCATTCCCATTTTGTAAATATTTTTCCATTCTTACATGACTGAAGGAGGCTAAATCTGGGATTCTGGAACATTGCATGATCACAGCTCAAGAGTGACTTCCTTTCCTACTTTCTCCGTTCACCCTTGTGGAGTCATTAAATTTCCATTAGCTTACTCTCAACGTGGCTGAGATTCATGACTTGGGATGTGATAAATCTTGCAAGCCATATGTTTAGTGGAGTTTAGAAGGCTGAGGGGGGATCTTATAGAGATTTACAAGATAATGAAGGGGATAGATAGGGTAGAGGTAGAGAGATTCTTCCCGCTTAGAAAGGAAACCAGAACTAGAGGGCACAGCCTCAAAATAAGGAGGCAGGGGGGGCCGGGGGCGCAGTTTAGAACAGAGTTGAGGAGGAACTTCTTCTCTCAGACGGTGGTGAATCTCTGGAATTCTCTGCCCATTAAAGTGGATATGTTTAAATCACAGGTAGATAGATTTCTGATAGACAAGGGAATTAAGGGTTATGGGGAGCAGGCGGGAAAGTGGAACTGATCCACTTCAGATCAGCCACGATCTTGTTGAATGACGGGACAGGCTCGAAGGGCTAGATAGCCTATTCCCGCTCCTATTTCTTATATTCTTTTGTCTTATGCGGTAAAGTGTAATGTTGTTGCCTAATTTATGCTTCTTTATTGATATTCAACTTTTATGATGAAGAACGTGGCTCATTTTCCCTTGCCGTACTTGCATTTACTGAGCAACTTTAAAAAATCCCAAGGGAATAATCAAAGAGCAGACACAAAGGCAAAGAAAGAGATATTTGTATAGGCAACCAAAAACATGGACAGAGGTTGATCTTCAAGGAGGTGAGAAAGATAGAGTGGTTTACTGAGGAAATTCCCAAATGTTGGGCTGAGGCAACGAAAGACACAGTAGGGATTTGAAGAGCTAATTGGATGTGCCAGACCCAGTGTAAGAGGGACAGTTACGTCTGGAAGGAGCTTAGGAAGAGAATAGTGTGGCCATGAAGAGATTTAAACCTGATGAGAATCAGACACCCATTTAGGGAGCTGAAAGTAGGGGCGATGGGTGAGAAAGATTTGGTGCATGGCAGGAAATGTGGAGGAGTTGTTCTGGATTATCGAAAAAGTTTGGTCTGTGTGGAATGGTAAGGTGGCTAGGAGAGCATTGGCAAATACAAATCTGGTAGTGAGTTTCAGCAGTGGAGACGGCAATGTTACAGAGGTGAAAGTCAGAAGGCCTTGTGATGGGGACAATATGGAGTCGGATACTCAGCTTAAGGCTGATCTTGGTGCAAAAGGTTGCGAACAGTCTTTCAATTCAAGATGGTGACCAAAAAGAAGGATCAATTTGGTGATGAGCTAAGGGTTTAGCACTGGAGCCAAAGGTGATGACTTAGGCCTTCGCAATGATTAGGTGAAGGAAGTTGTGGCTCTGTTAAGATTGATAATTGGATAAGCAGCCTGACAACACAAGCAGCAAGGAAGTTCTAGAATGGCGATGGAGAGTCAGTTGACTGCACATGTGGTAGTTGACCCCAAATCTAGGGACAATGTCACCAAGCACTAATATAACAAGGGGCCTTGTTTCCCCCTTATGTGGAAGTCTAGGACCAGAGGGCATAATCTCAGAGTAAGGAGTCACCCATTTAAGAGATGAGGAGGAAATTCTTCTTTCACAGAGTAGTGAATCTGTGGAACTCTTCACTGCTGTAGAGTTGAGTCATTAGGTATGTCCAAGACTGAGATAAACATATTTTTAATCAGTAATGGAGTCAAGGGTTATGGAAATCAGGCATGAAAGTGGAGTTGAGGATCATCATTTCAGATCAGTCATGATCCTATTGAATGGCACGGCAGACTCGATGGGCCAAATGGCCTACTTCTGCTTGGTGTCTTATCATAGAATTCTTACAGCGCAGAAGGAGGCCATTCAGCCCATCAAACCTGCACCGACAACAATCCTACCCAAGCCCATAACTCCACGTAATTATCTTGCTAATCCCCCTGACACTAAAGGGCAATTTAACATGGCCAATCAACCAAATTGCATGTTTTTGGAGTGTGGGATGAAACTGGAGCAACCGGAGGAAACTCCGTGCAGACACGGGGAGAATGTGCAAACTCCACACAGGCAGTGACCCAACGCCAGAATTGAACCCAGGGACCCTGGCTTGTGAGGCAGCAGTGCTAACCACTGTGCCACCGTGCCGCCCTTATGGTCTTAAATAATTAATTTTCAAGAGAGAACATAAGAACATAAGAAATAGGAGCAGGAGTAGGCCATCTAGCCCTTCGAGCCTGCCCCACCATTCAATAAGATCATGGCTGATCTGTCGTGGCTCAGTTCCACATTCCCGCCCTCTCCCCATAACCCTTAATCTCCTCTCTCATCAAAAACCCATCAACCCGCGTCTTAAAAATATTTAGCGAGGTAGCCTCCACCACTTCAACGGGCAGAGAATTCCAGAGATTCACCACCCTTTGAGTGAAGAAGTTCCTCCTCAACTCTGTTCTAAACCGCCCCCCCTTTATCTTGAGGCTGTGCCCCCTAGTCCTACTATCCTTTCTGAGTGGGAAGAGTCTCTCCACCTCTATCCTATCCATCCCATTCATCATCTTATACATCTCAATGAGATCTCCCCTCATTCTTCTAAACTCTAACGAGTACAAGTCTAATCTATTCAGCCTCTCCTCGTAGCTCAACCCCCTCAACTCCGGCATCAGCCTAGTAAACCTCCTCTGCACTCCCTCCAAGGCTAAAATATCCTTGCGTAAATACGGCGCCCAAAACTGCACACAGTACTCCAGCTGCGGCCTCACCAATGCCCTATACAGCCGCAGCAAGACCTCCCTACTTTTATATTCAATCCCCCTCGCGATGAAGGCCAGCATCCCATTCGCCTTCCTGACCACCTGCTGCACCTGCAAGCTGGGTTTTTGCGACTCATGCACAAGGACCCCGAGGTCCCTCTGCACCGTCGCCTGCTGCAGTTTTTCTCCACGTAAGTAATAATCCTTCCTACCATTATTCCTACCAAAGTGGACCACCTCGCACTTGCCAACATTAAATTCCATTTGCCATTTCCTGGCCCATTCGCCCAGCCTATCTAGATCCTTCTGTAGACTCTCCCCACCCTCCGCACAATTTGCCTTTCCACCAATTTTGGTGTCATCAGCAAATTTCGACACCCTACACTCGGTTCCCTCCTCCAGATCATCTATATAAATGGTAAATAGCTGAGGCCCCAGCACCGACCCCTGGGGCACTCCACTAGTCACCATCCGCCAATCCGAATAGCACCCATTGACCCCCACTCTCTGCCTCCTATTTGACAACCAATCCTCTATCCACGCTAACACCCTACCCCCAACTCCATGCCCCCTGACCTTCTGTAATAACCTCCTGTGAGGTACCTTGTCAAACGCCTTCTGAAAATCCAGAAAGACCACATCCACCGGCTCTCCTCTATCCACCGCCCTAGACACATCCTCATAGAACTCCAGTAAATTTGTCAGACACGACTTCCCTTTAACGAAACCGTGCTGTGTCTGCTCTATCAAGCAGTTCCCCTCAAGATGCCTCGCTATTTCCTCCTTGATGACGGATTCTAACATTTTACCTACAACAGACGTTAAACTAACAGGCCTATAATTCCCCGCCTTTTGCCTGGCACCCTTCTTAAACAACGGCGTAACATTAGCCGTTTTCCAATCTTCCGGCACTTCCCCGGAATCCAGCGACGTCTGGAACTCTTTCACAACAGCACTGCGGTTAGCATTGTTGCTTCACAGCGCCAGGAACCTGGGTTCAATTCCCAGCTTGGGTCATTGTCTGTGTGGAGTTTGCACATTCTCCCCATGTCTGCGTGGGTTTCCTCCAGGTGCTCTGGTTTCCCCCACAGTCTGAAAGATGTGTTGGTTAGATGCATTGACCTGAACAGACGCCGGAGTGTGGCGACTGTGGGGAATTTCATAATAACTTAATTGCAGTGTTAGTGTAAGTCTTACTTGTGACTAATAAATAAAATGTTAACAAATTTACCCGTGCCTGAGTCTAACCTGGCCTGAGTCTATCTTTGTTCTTGCCACTAGATGGAGGCAAAAATGTCACCAAGCTGGATCTGCTTTATGTTCCAACTGGCTTCCATCCCACAAAGCCAGCAAACAGCTGACACTTTGTCCAGAATCGTGCGTACATCTGAAACTGGGAATTGTAGCTTGACACAATGATTTAATTTAAAGCTTGTCAAGCCAATATTTACTCTGTAGTATAATCAAGTATTACTCCAACATTCCTTCAGGTTATTCTATTAAAGTCATAAATGTTTCTTGGTAGTGTAACATTGTCAGCACCGGGGGCTGTATTTTCAAAGGAAACCTATTCACGGGAACACACATGAGCTGCTGTACGATTTCGCAGCTGTCACCCATGCAGTTGTCAGTGCAATAGGCGATGGAATGTGCTTGTAAGCGATCATTATGGTACAACTAACAAAATGTATCACTTGGACTTTATTATTTAGTGCAGTCAGAATCCTCAGCATTAATGGGACTCTATGTACTTTGGGAATACAGCAACAAGACTGGCTAATACGTTAGGAGCGTAGGATTTAGTAGCAGCAGTAGACCATTCAGCCTTTCAAGCCTGCTCCACCATTAAATAAGATCAGGGCTGACCTGTTGAGGTCTCAATTCCACTGTGCCACCCGCACACCCCCTACCCCACCCCAACACTAACCCTTGACAGCTTTCTTGCATATGAAAAAGTTGAACAACTCTGTCTTGAAGAAATTCAAAGACCCAGCCTCCGCTGCTTTCTAGGTAAGAAAATTCTACCATTGGAGGGGAAAGATTTCCCTTCACAACTGTCTCAAACGTTAGATCACATTCTTAAACTGTCCCCTCTAGTTTCTCTCACAAGTGGGAATGGCCTTGCAGTGTCTACTCTATTAAATCCCTTCAGGAACCCACACACCTCGATCAAATTGCCTCTGATTTTTCTAAACTCTAATGGTTACAGGGCCAATCTATTCAACCTTTCCTCATCTGACGAGCCCTCACCCCAAGAACAATTGTGATCCTTCTCTATGCATTTTTGATGGATAGTTTTTGATATGATGTGGGAATGCCGGCGTTGGACTGGCGTAAACACAGTAAAAAGTCTGACAACACCAGGTTTTAGTCCAACCTATTTATTTGATAATATACTCGCAAGCTTTCGGGGTTAGCCCCTTCGTCAGGTGAATGGAGAGTTCTGGCCTCAGACAGAGCATATAAAGCACAGACAGTTTAGAGATTACTGATTAGAATGCGAATCCTTACACCTAACCTGCTGTTCAAGACCTGAAGTGGCCGATAATGTGAGTGGAAGGAGCACTGATCACAGTTTAAAGAGATGTGTATTGTCTCCAGACAGTGCAGTAAGTGAGGTTTTGCAAACCCAGGCAAGTCACGGGGGTTACAGATAGTGCGACATGAACCCAAGATCCCTGTTGAGACCGTCCTCGTGTGCGGAACTTGGCTATCAGTCTCTGTTCAGCGACTCTGCGCTGTCGTGTGTCGTGTGTCGTGTGAAGGCGGCCTTCACGACACACGACAGCGCAGAGTCGCTGAACAGAGACTGATAGCCAAGTTCCGCACACATGAGGACGGCCTCAACAAGGATCTTGGGTTCATGTCGCACTACCTGTAACCCCCGTGACTTGCCTGGGTTTGCAAAACCTCACTTACTGTACTGTCTGGAGACAATACACATCTCTTTAAACTGTGATCAGTGCTCCTTCCACTCACATTATCAGCCACTTCAGGTCTTGAACAGCAGGTTAGGTGTAAGGATTCGCATTCTAATCAGTAATCTCTAAACTGTCTGTGCTTTATATGCTCTGTCTGAGGCCAGAACTCTCCATTCACCTGACGAAGGGGCTAACCCGAAAGCTTGCGAGTATATTATCAAATAAATAGGTTGGACTAAAACCTGGTGTTGTCAGACTTTTTACTGTAGTTTTTGATAGACATGGGAGTCAAAGGTTATGGGGGAGGGGGCAGCAGATGACAAAATGGTATTGAGACCACATTCAGATCAGCCATGATCTTATTAAACAGTGCACCAGACTCGAAAGGCTGAATGGCCTAAGTTACAAAGGGTTGTGAATGTGATCCAATCCATCACGCAAACTAGTCTCCTATTCATTGACTCCATGTACACTTTCTGCGACTTCAGAAAAGCAGCCAGCATAATTAAAGACCTCACGCATCTGGACATACTCTCTTCCACCTTCTTCCATTGGGAAGAAGATACAAAGGTCTGAGATCACATACCAATCAACTCAAGAACAGCTTCTTCCCTGCTGCTATCAGACTTTTGAATGGACCTACCTCGTATTAAGTTAATCTTTCTGTACACCCTACCCGTGACTGTAACACTACATTCTACACCCTCTCCTTTCCTTCTCCCCTATGTATTCTATGAACAGTAGGTTTAGTCTGTATAACATGCAAGAAACAATACTTTTCACTGTATTCCAATACATATAACAATAATAAATCAAATCAAACTAAAAATTAAACCAAATCTTGCTCCCAAGCCCATATCATCACGCTAAACTGAAATATAATATTTAGAATGGATAAAGGAGATGAGACAATTACATAAGTTCAATGCTGAACGTACTTGTATTCCACTGTGACATATAATTTCTATGCCACATTTGTCAATGTAAGTTCAACATGAAATTTTTAGAATACACCAACTGAATTCCACTGCCGTTCTTGATCCACTTCAGATCAGCCATGATCTTATTGAATGGCGGGCAGGTTTGAAGGGCTAGATGGCCTACTCCTGCTCCTATTTCTTATGTTCAATTTGCCACACCTCCACACCTATGGTTGGAGGTGATCAGACACTGGAGAGATGCTGTGCAATGCCTGCTTCCTATAAACGGTCAAAATAGGGTCACAATAAACAATGTAAACATCATCAGCTATATACTTGTTAACCTGAGTTTTTTCTTTATTAAGTAACACAGTGGTTAGCACTGCTGCCTCACAGCAGCCAGACCCAGGTTCAATTCCAGCCTCAGGTCATTGTCCATGTGGAGTGTGCACTTTCTCCCCATGTCTATGCGGGTTTTCTCCGGGTCTCTGGTTTCCTCACACAGTACAAAAATGTGCGAGTTAAGTGGATTGGCCATGCTAAATTGCCCCTTAGTGTCAGGGGGATTAGCAGGGCAAATTAGGATTATGGGAATGAGGCCTGGGTGTGTTTGTGGTTGGTACAGGTTCAATGGGCTGAATGGCTTCTTTCTGTACTGTAGGGATTCTATGATTCTGTAAAGCCAGGCGGCTTGTTTAGGAATTCTATGTGTGAGCAGACCTCAATTTTCAAAATGGACACTAACAATTTTTGTTTAGGTAAATGTATCAAAGGAATGAAGAAATGACATGAACTTTGGAGTTGAGGTATAGATCAGACATGATGTAAATAATTGGGAGAACAGGCTCAAGTGGGCTGAATGGCCCATTCCTGATGATATTGCCCCATGATATTTACTGCCCACGTGAAGCAGTGTCAGTTAATGTGCCTCACTTACACTTCAAGTCCTAAAATGGTCTGTGTTTCCAGTACTACAACATGAAACAGTGGCTGCAGAAAGAAAGGCCTTTCCTCAAGTTACCTGCCGTTAATCCAAACATTGAAATACGGCCAGCTCTTGCCTCTAAATTGAATTTGAAAATATACTTCTTATCATTTTAAAATTATTTTCCATTTCTTCACCTGGTATATCCATGGTGAACGGAGTCAACCTGATGTCCTTTGCATTGTATTGTATGCAACATCAGCCAGGATGGTTTAGACTCTATTCAATGTTGCTCTAATGGCCCACTAAAGGATCCATAATTTGCTGATATCCAGCCACTTCTGTCAACAGAACATGAAAACCGGCAGCCTATTTATAGAATTGTCTTAAGGCTACATTATTAAAAAACACACACACATACGTGCATACTAACTACAGGTGAACACTGCAATGAGCCCCTAATTAAGAAGAGTTCACTTTTGATTGAGTTGTTACCTTCACAGCAATCTTGCCACATCCGGAGGTCAATCTGTGGAATTTCCCTGCAGCTGACAAAGCCCTGAGGGTAATTGGCCACTCTGAAGACGTCCGGCTGAACCTGCTGGATGTTGTCTCCATTGTCACACATAACCCGTGCGAGTGAGGCTTGTTTAATCTGAGTTAACTGGGTTGGGGTGAAGACTCCTGGATTTTCATACCAGAATCTGAGCAAATGTAAAAAAAGTTCCAATTGTCTCAATAACGCTCGCAACATGAAAAGATAGCTAACGTTGTTGCACTGATAATCTTTTGTCTATAATGGATGATTCACAGCATTGACAATCAGTGGCTGGTGCTATTGATATGATGAGTAATTTACCCGGACAGATTTAAATCTGATATATTAATCCCATCCATAGAATAGAACAATGGAATCCATACAATGCAGAAAGAGGCCATTTGGCCCAGCAAGTCTGCGCTGACTCTCTGAACAAGCATCTTTCCCAGGCCCATCCCCCCACCCTATTCCCATAACCCCATGCATTTACCATGGCTCCTCCACCTAACCTACACAAATGTGAACACTAGGAGGCAATTTAGCATGGCCAACCCACCTGACCTGTACATCTTTGGACATCGATGGCCTAAACACACCCAGATAAAAGGCTACAACCTGTTTACTGTAAGACTAAATCACCCAGTTAAGGCCCGTAATTTGCTGGTGTCAGCGCACATCCAATCACTTTGTTAAATGGTCTGTCAACTTGGACTCTTTTACAGAATGTGAAAGCCTTCAACTTCCAACTTTGCACAACAGCCCTAAGAGTTCCTTAAGTGATAACCTGACAACACACCACGGACTACCCTTAGGAAGGTGGCTTATCAGCTGAAAAAAACTTTGAGATATGCTGAGGTTGCGAAAGTGTTGTATGAATACAAGTCTCCCTTGAATAGACTATACAGTGTAACACGGTCACAGAAGCAGGAACATCTCTCTTTCCTCTGTCCCTGCAAAACAAGTAACAGATGCACAGAGTTCCTCAGCACTCTTGGTAAATGTGCTCGATCAGCATCTCATAGTAATTGTGCAAGTGAATACAGAGCCAGATTTGGACATGATTCTCATAATGTCCATGTCAAAGAATTCAATAAAAATCATTAAATAAAAACAAATGGATACAGAGTCAGAGAGACAGGGATTGGGAATGAGATTAGGGAGAACATGGGAATAGAAATTGCCAATGCAGTGCCAGAAATTAAGTTTGTTTAAAAGATTTAATTCTCTGTGGAAAAGAGGCAATACTGTTAACGTAAATAGTGGAAAACAGATGCTGGATGGATGAGCTACCATGGACTGAATAGCATTTGTTATCTGCATTTAGCTTATGGTTAACTTTCACTGTTCAGAATAAACATTTGAATGAGATATTGGAGGGCGACCAGCAGCTGTATAATAATATCCTACTATACACTTCCACGTCTCATATAAAATCTGTGAGGAAGCCATCCTGTGAAATTTGTGAACCAGTTTTATAACGCTTTGCAATGATTCCAGATGCATCAATAGATTTCATATGACTTCAGATTTTCTGGAACATCGCAAACTTTGAGAAACCCCTGGAATTTCCTCAGCTTCTTCTGAATATTTCTTTCTTTTCCCCCACTTGTGTAAAATAATCCCATATGATCTCATATTTTTGAAACTTGCTTTCTGATCCCTTCAACATCTTTGTACAAACATAACAATAGGTACTGCAAATAGACAAAATGTACAAAATGTAAAAATGCAAAATGTAGCAGACAGACTGAAGAAGCATAGCTTAACCGGAACTGACAGACAAGCATGTTAAATGGTGCTAAGGTTTCCATGGTCTCAGAACTGTCTACTTGACACTTTTACAAAAACAGATTCATTGGTATGAAAAATTCATCTGAAAGTAGCTGGGTAGCGAACATGTACATCATATCCTTTTATCAATGGGTCAGATAACACATGGTCTGGGTATTTACCTGTCTCCATCTCTCAATCTACGAAACTGAGTGCTAAGCAGGCATAGTAGCACTGGTCCCACTCTTGTGCCAGGTATCAAATCTTCCACCATCAGTGCAGGCCAAAGGTCTATACTCCTCGGAGAGCCGTACAACCTATGAAAGTAGCAAGGTTAGCTCTTGGTAAGATAAATAAAGACTTGTGTTGCACAGTTGGTATGAGTTATGTAAATACCAAGCTGAGAAAATACCCGATAAAAGGTTATCATCCAAAGACCAGATGTATTCTTAAAGTTGCTACTTTTTGTTGCAGTTTCTACTGTTCTAACACATTCTCCCTCCCTTCAGTTCTGACAATGAGTCTACAGGCTCAAAATATTAACTCTATTTCTCCCCAGTAGATGTGGGCAGCCCTGCAGAGTCTTTCCTGAAGTCCTCTGTTTTAATTTCAGATTCCTGCAGTATTTTGCTTATTTTATCTAAATTTCTACAAGTGACTGATGTCTGTATTTGCTCTACGTAATTGCTAATAATAAAAACAGAAAATGCTGGAAATATTTGGTTCCAAACAAGAGTCATATTGGACTCAGAAAGTTAACTCTGTTTCTCTTTCTATGGATGCTGCTAGACCAGCTGAGATTTTCCAGCATTTTCTGCTTCTATTGCAGATTTCCAGCATCCACATTATTTTGGTTTTAGTTTATTAGAAACCCTACAGTGCAAAGGAGGCCATTCAGCCCATTGAGTCTGCACTAACCAAAATCCCACCTGAGCCCTATTCCCATAAACCCACAAACTTACCCTGTTAATCCCCCAACACTAGGGTCATCTTAGCATGGCCAATCAACATAACCTGCACATCTTTGGAGTGTGGGAAGAAACCAGAGCACTCAGAGGAAACCCATGCAGACACAGGGAGAACATGCAAACTCCACACAGGCCCGGGGCCGGAATTGAACCCGGGTCCCTGGTGCTGTGAGGCAGCAGTGCTAACCATTGTGCCACTGTGCTGCCTTTGACATAAGTTGTACAGCTGTTTATTCCACATCGAGGATTTCATTTTATACTTTTCCATCAGATGCATCCACGTATTTCAATGGAAAATAGTATCTTCTCATCTAAATGTCATCTTGCCATGCTTTCTCTATCCTCTCTGACCCCAAATGATCAGCAAAAGGTTCTAGTTTCATCCCCTAAAGACCCAACTTAATGACTTTTAAAAACCAGAATACAGTGTGAAGATGCTGAAAATCTGAAATAAAAACAGAAATGTCAGCATATTAAGCAGGCCTGGCAGTGCCTGTAGAAAGAAACAGAGTTAACATTTCAGGCCAATGATTCCTAAGCAGAATTTGAATCTGATTAAGGAGAAAATAGAATTTGTCTTTAAAGAGGCAGGTCAAAAAATAAAAAAAACTTCCTCAATAATCACCAAACCTGTAAACAGAAGAACTATCTGTCATCATTCTCCTGCATTCTCTGGCCATAATTTGATCCTTGAATACAACTTCAACATGACTAAAACTTGCTTTGCAACTTTTGCCACTCTCAGGAATTTGAGAGGCTTGTGCGTCTGGGAGGATGAAGATGGGGGGCAGCTTGGTGGCACAGTGGTTAGCACCGCTGCCTTACAGCTCCAGGAACTTGGGTTCGATTCCTGGCTTGGACCACTAGCTATGGGGAGTTTGCACATTCTCCCTGTTTCGTCCAAGAGCTCTGGTTTCCTCTTACAGTCCAAAGATGTGCAGGTTAGGTTGATTGGCCATACTAAATTGTCCCTTAGTGTCCTAGCATGTGGATGTTAGATGGATTAGCAGGGTAAATATGTGGGGTTTCAGTGGGATTGTGGTTGGTCCTCTTTCTGCACTGTAGGGATTCTATGGGTCTATGATGCTAAATGAAGATCAAGTTATGTTAAGATGGCATTGAATACTTGGTCTTTTCTGGGCAGTGATTTTCTCTGAAGAAGTCATACGGACCTGCTGGACCTATCCAATATTCTCTGCGTTTATTTTAGATTTCCAGCTTTAAAATTGGTTCGCTTGGGACTAGCATAAATTATGACCAAAAGGCCCGATGAACAAGCTTCTTCTGACAATTGCTTTTTCACAATTGTACTTAGTTGAAAGATTGGAACAGGTTTGGACAGTGAAGCTCAAATTCCTCATCAACATTGCTCAGCAGCAAAATGCTGCCGATAATTTTTTCCAGTTGAGTAATTCCACCCCGGCTCACTGTAAGATAAACCTGATGGGAAACGGAAAGGGAGAGGGTGGCACATGGTTAGCACTGCTGCCTCACAGTACAAGGGACCTGGATTCGATCCCCGGCTTGGGTGACTGTCTGTGCGGAGTTACATGTTCTCATTGTGTCGGCGTGGGTTTCCTCCAAGTGCTCTGGTTTCCTCCCACAGTCTGAAAGACGTGCTGGTTGGGTGCATTGGCCTTGCTAAATTCTTCCTCAGCGTACCCGAACAGGCACCAGAGTGTGGTGACTCGGGGATTTTCACAGTAACTTTATTGCAGTGTTAATGTAAGCCTACCTATGACACTAATAAATAAATTTATAGAGAAAGTTGTGAGATATCTTGTTTGGGTAGTAATCTAGAAATGAAGAACTTCAAATTATATAGAGGATAATGCCATATCCGATCTTAGTGCTGTTGATCTCAACCAAAGGGAAAATCAAATGAACATATTTTTCTTTATTTTAGTCGAATTAGGGACCAGCCCCACAAATTACGTTAGAAGAGGTGTACTTGTGTATTTCATTGTCCTGCTTACCTTCCTAGCTTTTTGCGAATCTCTGGATTTTTGATCTCATTTTTCAAATCTTCAAAGTCCTGAGCAGATGTGAGGTTGCAGAAAACCCTGTAGTCATTGTACGGAGGTATTCCGTGATCACGGCCACGTTGGATATTCATTGCTGCTAAATCCAGGGAGACAGCGTGCACCATGGAAAACAACTTCTCTGTGAGCTCCAAGTTCAACAGCTCAGTCGGCACCCTCATTTTCCCAGGGACAGCAAAGAGGCCCCGGAGGAGTGGGTCGATGCCGCCCTCCTGGATGAGCCTGAACGGCGAGAAGAAGGCTTTGTGCAATGGGAGGTGGCCCTCCGGAATTGGCTGGAAGGATTCATTCAGCCGGTACAGAATCGGGTTGATGAGCGTGTGACCGAAGCGAAAAGCCGCGGTGGCAAAAGCATTGACAATGCCCGCGTTGAGATTTGGGTTATAGCCCTTGTAGTCACCTAGTACTTTCATACCGACATCCCCCAGGATTTTGGATAACCAGTGTGAATATGTGATGTGCTGCATTTGTGCGGCAACTATCTTGCGCGCTTCGTGATAGATGGTATCGCCATCCCAGTGCGGGTTGAGTTTCAGTAGCTCTGTCGCAATTCGGTTGTGTTCACGGAACCACAGGGTGTGTATGGCTGTCAATGCAATGTGCTCGTTGGATCTGTGATCGCCAGCGAGGAAGCATGGAATAGGGCTCTCGTTGGTGTCCCTCATGCACTCTGTGGGTGGGCCTGTTGCAAAAGGCAACAAGTGTTTGCCAGATTTGGGTACAACCTGACCGGCCTTTAATAGACCCCGTTGGTTGGTTAGGTCCCTCAACTCCTGCGCCTCTTGCTCCGTACTTCCATAAACATTGGACGCGTCGATGTAGGATGTCAAGTGATTAATCTGTTCTCTTGGGTAGACAGAGTTCATCAACAAGGAGGTCATTCCGCTCCCGCACACGGGACTGGAGCGCACAAAGAACATACACCGGCCATTCCTCACACGGGGATCGTCATCTGGGATCAAAATGGGAAAGCAGGGGGGATCGTTGGTGCAGTACTTGTTGCATGGCTCTCCATCAGAAAAGCGAGACATACTCAGTGCAGCCACTGTTAAATCCAAGTCGTGGTCTAGAAATTGGCCCCACTGCATGACCAGGTGTGTGTACTGGTCATCAGGAGTGATTGTTTCAGTCCCAATTACTGTGGTGGAGACCAGGCGGGGCAATGGAAGAGGCTGCCTACTGTCCTCCATGTTCAGATTGGAGCCCCTGGGAAGGTTAAATCCATTTTCGTACACGGGTTTTAGAAGTCTTTCAAAAGCAGTGAGTGATGCTCCCCACATCGGATGCTGCAGGTTGTTACAAGTACCATCGTGTGTTCTATACTTTTGGTGAAAACAAATGTCTACACAGTCAGGAGAACGTCTGTGAGTAGTGCATCCCGAAATGTTGGCAATCATGTTAAGATATCTGGGAGAAACCAGATCATTGTAGCGATAACCTAAAAAAAAATGAAGCGCCAAATCAAACAAAATCAGAACCAAACGCAATAATTTATCACAAGCAGTGTTTGAAATGAATTTAGGTACATGAAATTCTCGCACATTCTGTACCCTCTCCTTTCCTTCTCCCCCTATGTACTCTACGAATGGTATGCTTTGTCTGTCTAAAAGAACAGACAAAATTACAACACAGGAACAGGCCCTTCGGCCCTCCAAGCCTACACTGACCATGCTGCCCACTGAACTAAAACTCCTACCCTTCTGGGGATCTTATCCCTGTATAGCAGGCAAGAAACAATACTTTTCACTGTATACCAATACAGTGACAATAATAAATCAAATCAGCATGGGCTGGAATTTTACCTTCACCTGCCAGCGGAATTGTAGTTGGGAGGGTGTGTGTAAGATTTCTCCCCAGCACCTTCCCACTGAGTTCCGGTTTATCCTGACCTCTCTGCAATTTTATGCTTGCAAAGGCAAGGCCAGCCTGCCCAGCTTTGACCCAGCTGAGGCTCTTAAGTGCTCACCTCTATCAGCAATCTCGTTTTAACACCGGGCGCTCTGCCACTCCTGCCTTCTCCTCCCATTAATGTCCAAGTCCTCCCACCCACATCAGTCTCGTCGCCAACACCTTCCCCCACCCCCAAAAACCCTGTCATCCTCAAAATCCGGCCATGGTTGGGGCTTCCGCGGTTCTTTCACTCGAGCTTCGACTGCTTCTTTTTAAACAGGAGATAGACCAATTGGGTTTTGTACGTTGTTTGTTCTTTTGATAGTTTTGAAGTACATTTGCTGGAAAACAGATGTGTACTCAGATGCTGCAGGATGTAGATAGAGTTTTTGTACGTTGGAGCAGTGATTAACCAAGATCAGAAGAAGTGGCTTTGATTGCTTGGACCAAATTTCATCACTGTTATAGATCAGATAGATAATTGTTGCTATAAGCAACTGTACAAAAAAAGAGGATCGTTAAATTTTTAAATGGCTATTTGTGTGGATATTCAGAATTTCCCCTAGCCATTAATGCCAATATGTGATATGTGGTTACCCTGTGCAAACACAACGATAGAAAAAGAAGCGAATTCAGCACATAACGCATACACCATCTATAGATTTTATACAACACACGTTTATTGATCATTCTGAACATACTTTAATTTGCAGGGTGGGTAAGTACTGGTAAATTTTCAGGAAAATAAACTTCCTGGTCTCAAAAGATAACTGAGTGAGACAGGTTTGTTCTCTAGAGTTATTGAAGGTACGGGAGTGTGATCTGTGAAGTGGGTGTTATAATAGTGCAGAATAGGAGATGCCCTGGAATTGGTTTTGAGACTACAATTTTTTTTAATTTACGTATTCTGGATAGATTGCTGCATCAGGGGATTAAGAAACACAGGAAAACTGGAGCTCCTTTATCTTGAAAGAAGGTGGCTGAAAGGGGACATCAGGATGCAGACAAGGCTATATCGAGTATAGGTGAATTCACTACTTCAAGGTAAACTGATACAGATTTCAAAAGCATATATTAAAACTGCAAGAGATCCATTTATGTAAACAGACAGGGAGAGATCAACATTTAGAACATGGAGCTAATGAAGGTTTGATTCATTCAAGATGCCCTGAAATGGCTAAGTGCTTTCTTCCCCAATGGATGAGTTAAAATAGGTCAACTTGTCTTTCATCAACTCATCTCCACTTATCTTGTGAAATATTAGTATCATTTAACAAGGATCTGGGAGCTGACAGATGACAAATGCAGTTCAATATATAAATGATTAATATAGAAGCAGGAAACCAAAAGAGGAATTAAAAATCAATTCAAAATACTGAAGCTGCCAGAGATCTGAAATCCAAAAGGAACCTCAGCAGGTCTGGCAGCATCTGTGGAGAGGGAAGTCAAGTTAATGTTCAGCTTTGAAGAATCGTATCAGACTTAAAGTGTTAACTCTGCTTCTCTCTCCACAGATGCTGCCAGACCTGCTGAGCTTTTCCAGCAGTCCTGTTTTTTCAACCAAAGGAGGAGGTTGTGTGCTAAACAGAACAGTGGTAAACAGTTCAGGATAGGTACACATTAATAACAATAGTTAAATGTATGAAACTGAGAACACAGAGCTTGGATGTAGTCAAAACAAAATACAGGCAAGCACGGTACTGGGTGTGTAAAAAGAAGGGCAGCGGTCAGATTTGATTTGATTTATTATTGTCACATGTATTGGTATACTGTGAGAAATACTGTTTCTTGCGTGCTGTACAAAGCATACCATTCATAGAATACATAAGGGAGAGGGAAAAGAGAGGGTGCAGAATGTAATGTTATAATCATAGCTAGGGTATAGAAAAAGATCAACTAAGTAATATAAGTTAGGCCCATTCAAAATCTGATAGCAGTAGAGAAGAAGTTGTTCTTGAGTTGTTTGGTACGTGATCTCAGACTTTTGCATCTTTTTCCTGACGGAAGAAGGTAGAAAAGAGAACGTCGAGGGTGTGTGGGGTCCTTGATTATGCTGGCTGCTTTACCAAGGCAGTGGGAAGTGTAGACGGAGTCAATGGATGGGAGACGGAGTAATCAGTGCAGTCCTGATCACCAAATCATAGGAAGACTGCTTTTGGCTTTTGGAAGTATAGAGGTGAGCGAATGAAATGGTTCCAACAGTTAATAACAGAGGTCGGGCTTATTTTATTTAAAATGAATCAAGCACTAAAGTAGACTTGAGTTTTCAGTAAAGTTGATTCAGACAAATTGCTCACCACTGCAGTCAGTTGGTGCTAGTTACAAGAGACAGAAATATTAAAAATAAGTTGCTAAGAATTATAAGGCAGAGTATCATCCAAAAGGGTAATAATATTATAGAATAGATTGTTTGGGAAGGCTTTCAAAGTATAATGCACTTAAAAAAATAATTAGATAGGAAGGAAACAATCAAAATGCGTGGTGAAACAGCAGGAAGTGGAAGAATTGGCTGGGCCTACTAGCTTCATCTGAATTCTAAAGTCTTTCTTTTCTCTGTTGCGTTCAATTTTAGCTTTTTAATTAGCATCTTTTCTGTGGCTTTTTTTAATAACCACCATTCTCTTCTTCTTTGCCATATTGAGATGGTTTTTGTAAAATTATCATTTAGTTTCAATCCTTTCAATTTTTTCTGAAAACATTGTCACATCCTTTTACAGATGCAGCATAGAAAGCAATCTTTCTGGTTGTATCACAGCTTGGTATGGGCTCCTGCTCTGCCCAAGGCTACAAGAAACTACAAAAGGTCATGAATATAGCCCAATCCATCACACAAACCAGCCTCCCAACCATTGACTCTGTCTACACCTCCTGCTGCCTCGGAGAAGCAGCCGGCATAATTAAGGACCCCCGGCATCCCGGACATTCTCTCTTCCACCTTCTTCCGTGGGAAAAAAAGGTATAAAAAGGTACGTGAGATCACGTACCAACCAACTCAAGAACAGCTTCTTCCCTGCTGCTGTCAGACTTTTGAATGGACCTACCTCGCACTCAGTTGATCTTTTTCTACACCCTAGCTATAACTGTGACACTACATTCTGCAGTCTGTCCTTTCCTTCTCTATGAATGGTATGCTTTGTCTGTATAGCACACGAGAAACAATACTTTTCACTGTATACTAACACATGTGACAATAATAAATCAAATCAAATCCTTTCCGACTATTTACACTGTTCAGGTACAGATTTGTCACTCTCATGACCTGTTCCCTGTCTCCCTCCTTCATGTTGTTCAGTCCTATTAAGGATATCTCCTAGCTTCAAGTTACAACCGATGGTCTAAAAATATGATCTTTGCCGGTATATGACAATCCTCCTCTATATTTCCAACATTAGCATTTATTTTAAATTTTATTTTCTATTGCCTGCAGCAAGATTTCTAAGCAGTAACTGGCAAGATAATTAAATAATTCATGCTATTCTTATTGCAACTCAGTTTTGGTAAAACTCCAAAACCATTGTTGCACATCAGATATAATGCATCATGTGACAGTAATCAGATGATGTTGCAAATAATGAATTGGCGCACAGATACTGCCACCATCACAAATTTGTTTCATACGAGAGCTATTGTCACTTACTTGTATTGTTGAGGTTCACAGTTAGGCCTTGCTGAACATGCTCCTGAATCAATTGTAGTGTTCTCTCAAAGATTTCACCCGCTCTTGCTGCTTCCACAGTATAGGGGTCACGTGGGTAACGGAATAGGGCCAATAGGTCATTTGGGGTGCGTGGACGCCTGCCAAATAAAAAGGTAGAACTTGAGTTCTAAAATCTTTGGAATGCTAGGAAGTTATTTGTAACAAAACTAAAGAGAACATTTCTTGGATACCAGCTCAAAATATGCAGACAAAAGTCCTTTAGAATCACAGAATCCCGACAGTGCAGAAGGAGGCCAATCGGCCCATCGAGTCTGCACCGACCCCAATCCCACCCAGGTCCTATTCCCGTAACCCCACTTATTTACCTGTTAATCCCCCTGACACTGTCAATTTAGCATGGCCAATGAACCTAACCCGTTCATCTTTGGACTGTGGGAAGAAATTGCAGCATCCGAAGGAAACTGATGCAGACACCGGGAGAACGTGTAAAATCCACACAGACCATCGCCCGAGGTTGGAATGAACCTGGGTTCGTGGCGCTGTGAGGCAGCAGTGCTAACTACTGTGCCACTGTGCTACCTCCTGTGCCACCGTGCCATCCCCTTAGGTAGCACCTTCCAAACCCACAACCACCTAGGAAGAAAAAAGCAACAGATACCTGGGAACACCACCACCTGTAAGTTCCCCTCCAAGTCACTCACCACCCTGACTTGGAAATATATTGCCGTTCCTTCACTATCGCTGGGTCAAAATCCAAGAACTCCCTCCCTAACAGCACGTCAGGAACTGCAGGGTTCAAGAAGGCAGCTCACCACCACCTTCTCAAAGGCATGGGCAATAAATGCTGGTCTAGCCAGCGATGCGCACATCTCATAAATTATTTTTTAAAAAAATCTTCTATGAGTCATTAGTGCCGTGGCTTCATCAAAGGATTTTGGTTCACAGATAAAACTGAGCGGGTCTCAGGGGTTTCTATTCAGACATTTAAATAGTAGAGTTGCTTTAAATAAAATTCATGCGAAAATGCCTCACAGCTGAATAAACAAAGGCAGCGCTCAGTCACATTAATATGTTCACCACGTGGCTCAAACATGTAAGAAAAACATGTAATCAGGGCTGAGACCATCACACAGTTGGTGACATTTACACAGCTGAGGTATAACATTAACACTCATAACAATAAATGAATCCACTATTTATAATTATAAAGAACCTCCACATTTTTCACACGCGAAAACATTTATGTGTGTGTTTGACTGAGTTGGAATGGGATTTTAAGATTACTGCATACTTACTTGTCGAACAAATCCCTTCGCGTTGAATTAATCGCACTGTCAATGCTGTTAATAGCTTCCTGCAGAGACTCTTCAACAAAGGTATCGCCAGTTCGCCCACCCTCCAGGGCTGAAAGCCAAAGCATCAAAGATACAAACATACAAAGACGTTACTATTTAGTTTCCTTATATAAAGAAAGCCATCTCAAGGGAAGATGGACATCAGCATCAACTGCAGTACTACACAACAGACGTTATATAGCCACACACACACACACACACACACACACACACACACACACACACACACACACACACACACACACACACACACACACAGCCCTATTTTGCCGATTAATCGTTAAAACACTGGGTTAATCGTGTTAAGTGATTAACACGATTTCGCTTCCATGCAGATGCCCACTGAACCAAAGCCCAAAAATGGCTGTGATCTGAACCGCCCCCAAAACGGGCGCACTGGTGATTTAAATGCATTTGCATGCCCAACTTTATCAGCATTCCCCCTTTTACCGTCCTGTTTGCCCATCCAGACTCGGCACGAAACAGACCTGCTCGGCAAAGATTTGTTTCGGGTGCTCCAGCCTCTGAAAAGTTAAGTTCAGAGATTCCAACGGCTCTCTGACTCAGATCGGTGAAGGGGAGGGGGGAGGTGGGCCAGATCATTCTCTGGTGAGGGCGGGGGTGGAGGGGGGGGGGGGTTGGGGGGAGGAGGTGGGTCAGATGTATCTGTGGTGGGGGTGGGGGAGGGGAAGAGGGAAGTCTGATCATGCTCTGGTGAGGGTGGGTAGGGTGAAGGAGGCCAGATCATTCTCTGGTGTGGGGCAAGGGAGGGAGGTTGGACGGATCTCTGGTGGGGGAGGGGGGTGGCAGGGGCAGGGGGGCATTCATTGCCTCTCTGTGGTGATTGGTGGGGGGGGGGGGGGAAGGGGCAGGGGGTGGCGATCGGTCTGGGTAGCTGGGGGGGTTGGTGGATAAGGGGGATAGTTATGTTGTGGGGGAGGAGCGATATCTGTAGGGGCCATCACTGCTGTTTTTTGCTCCCGGGCCGTTTTATCTGCTTTGTGACAAGGGTGCGTTTTTCAAATTATTTCTCACTGCGCATGCGCAGTTCAAAGCTCCGATCAGAGCAACAATGTTTCGGGCGCGAAACGTAAGCCCTGCCCACAGCGTGATTCAGACTCGCAATTTTTTTTTCAGACTAAGTGCTTATGGGAGCACCTGAGAATAGATTTCCAAGTCGGATCTGAATTGCGCCCAGATTCAGCACTTAGAATCAAAATGGTAAAATCGGGCACATAGTCTCAGGGATATATTCATATCTAGTTCATCACTAGTGGTTAGGCATTGTAACAAAATTTCACTTGTGACCACTGCAGTATCTGGTCTGTTCCACAAATTGTACACACAACAGTCAAGAATGAGTGGCCATTTGACCCACTGAATCCTGTCCCTCCAGCATTCCAACTCCATCAGGTTAGTATGAAACTTTGATTTCTCTGCTCCTCGATCCTGCATCTCTATTAACTTGTGGGATCTGTTCTAAATTTGGCCAAGTTAGAAAGGTAAATTGCAGGTGGCTCATTTTCTCTCCTAATCCTCCAGCACAGTTCATTTTAAAACAAATTATTTCCCTTTGCACTACAAAAAAACCAAAAATCAATATACCCGTAGCCAATTCTGTACCAACCATATTGCTGAGAAAAAAAATTATCTCTGTCCATAACAGATTAAAATAGGATAATAACAGTAACATACCAGTGACAGTTAACAACATATTACTGGAGATAAAACCGAATGCATTACGGGCGATGCATTCATATCGACCCTGGTCCGCTTCCCCAACATCACGAATAATCAGAGCTCCCTCTGGAGTGACAAAGAACTTCCCACTGTCTGTAATCTGTACACCATCCTGTTTACAAAGAGAGAGGTGAAAGTAAACGGGCTTTGCGAACATAAACATCTAACCTACTTCATCAATGAACTTCTGCCCTTTCCTGAGTTTGGGAATAGACACTGTGGTGAAGGTTTTCTGAATTACTTCTCCTCTTAGTAACTAATATCTCAATGGCATTGTGGTTAGCATTGCTACTTTACAGTGCCAGGGGCTAGGGTTTGATTCTCGGCTTGGGTCACTTTCTTTGTGGAGTTTGCACGTTCTCCCTGTGTCTGCGTGGTTTTCCTCCGGGTGCTCCGGTCTCCTCCCACGGTCCAAATATGGGCAGGTTAGGTGGATTGGCTAAATTCTACTTCAGTTTACCTGAACAGGCACTGGAGTGTGGCAACTAGGGGATTTTCACAGTAACTTCATTGCTGTGTTAATGTAAGCCTACTTGTGAGTAATAAATAAACTTTAATATCTGACTCATCATTTATTGGCGCTAAACCCCACAAATGCAACCCATGGCACGACTCCATCATCACTTAATGCTGCTCAATGATTAATTTTCCCTCAGGGCTCAAGGTGAGAATTAGGGTTGTACCTGTTAGCTCTGGTGAACTGAAAACCATGAGATTATGTGCTATTCTTAGGAATACAATGGCTGAATTTCTGCGATGGGGCGGATATAATTTGGGGTGAATCGCTGCTAGCATATTGTGGAGGAGTGGGGTGAGGGTGCTTTTGTGATAGAAATTTAGGCTGAAAACCAGATCTGCCAAGTTTCTGCCTCATACGTCCACAGTCAGTGGAGTCCAGTCATAGTTTGAGGGTAAGGGGTAAACCTTTTAGAACTCAGGTGAGGAGAAATTTCTTCACCCAGAAGATGATGAATGTGTGGAATTCACTACCACAGAAAGTAGTTGGGGGCAAAACATTGTGTGACTTCAAGAAGAAATTAGATATAGCTCTCAGGGCTGAAGGGAGCAAGAGATATGGGCGAGGAAGGGGAATCAGGATATTACATTCAATGATCAGCAATGATCAAAATGAATGGCGGAGTAGGCTCAAAGGGCCGAATGGCCTACTCCTGCTTCTAGTTTCAATGTCAGAAACTGCAAAAGGGAGCAAATCATTAACATAAAGTTTTCTTCCCCACGTCCCAGTGGAGGTTTGGGCAGGGAAGGTTCCCAGATCACCTCAGGAATTCCATTCAGAAGAACAGTTTTAAGCTTGAGGTTTGTGCGGTTGCTGAGAATGGACTGTGGTTCTACCAGGTCTTCCGAGGGCTGGATGAAGTTGCAACACTGAGGTAACCCGGGAGGGACTAATGGCCTGAATTTCCAGTAAGAAGTCTCACAACACCAGGTTAAAGTCCAACAAGTTTATTTGATAGTAAACCCACAAGCTTTCGTGGTTTGCCCCTTCGTCAGGTGAACCCGAAAGCTGTGGGTTTACTATCAAATAACTTCGTTGGACTTTAACCTGGTGTTGTGAGACTTCTTACTGTGTTTACCCCAGTCTAACACCGGCATCTCCACATCCTGAATTTCCAGGCCATAGCAGGCCAAGATTAATTCTTGGGGTGAAAGGAAATTAGACAATGTTTAACACCCTCCTTGGAATAGTAAGGCCTTCAAGAGCACCCCATTGGAACAGTGGCTGCTCTAACTTTCCACTGCTTCGAGTGGACAACTCTGTTATGTCTCTGCCTAAATAATTTGATCCATCCCCGTGATCGGGGATTAGGTCAATGTCCTTCACAGTAGTTAGGCAGATATCTTGCTCTGTCACATATCTAATAGTAGAGCATAGATGTGGCTTCTGTACTACTAAGTTCCTATTTCTGTAGGCCCCAGTGAAATCACAGTGCTTTAACAATACAATTTTGGCCCCAAAATCAGACATTTAATTGGCAGAAAGAGGCGAAGCTATTCCAAGAAGTTACAAGGCTGTGGAAGTATGCTATTGAATGCCAGTTGGGCAAATGCCAGTTTGGAGGAAACAGTAGCATAATGGCAATGTCACCGGACTGGTAATCCAGAGGTCCAGACTAATGCTTTAGGCCACAAGTTCAAACCCTACCATGGCAGCTGGTGGAATTTAAATTCAATTAATAAAATCTGGAATTGAAAAACTGAAGCTCAGTGCTGGTGGCTATGAAGCTATTAATAATCATAGTTAAAAACCTGCCTCGTTCATTATTATGCTTTTGGGAAGGAAATCTTCCACCCTTACTTGGTCTGGCCTACGTGCGACTCAAGATCCACAGCAACCCAGGCTCTTAACTGCCCTCGGAAATGTTCTCGCAAGCCACTCCGTACAAGAGCAATTAGGGATGGACAATAAATGCTGGCTTTTCCAGCAAAATGCACATCCCAAGAAAGAATACATTTTAAGAATCTGGGATCTGGGAATTCCTGGGCATGTTGTGCAACTCTGGACATTCAACTACAAAGCATGGACTATGTACTTGATCTTCTTCATTATATCTCCAAAAATTTTAAAATGTGCTCAGTATCAGATTTCAAATCCGTTTTCTCCTCCATCAGCAGTTCAACTGGCATTATTAATAGCTTTAGCATGATGCCTTCTATTGGTTTCAAAATTATGAAGCTTGTCTCCAAGTGACAAGGCAGGCAAGTGACCCAGATTCACAGATCATTTGAATCACACGTCCATACTAGTTTGCTGAAAGTTATGCTGCAACAGCTCTAAGCAAATCTTTCTTCTCTGTGAAAAAGGCACTTGCCCTAGGTATTCATTACTCCAACAATGGTTTAAGTAAGATTAGAAAATCCCAAGTATGGGTGAGCTTGCCAATAGAATCATAGAATTTCTACAGTGCAGAAGGTGGCCATTCAGCCCATCGAGCCTGCACAATCCCACTCAGGCCCTATCCCCGTAACCCCAAGTATTTACTCTGCTAATCCCCTTGATACTAAGGGGCAATTTAGCTTGGCCAATCCATCTAACCCGTACATCTTTGGACTGTGGGAGGAAACCGGTACACCTGGAGGAAACTCACGCAGACATGGGGAGAATGTGCAAACTCCACACAGGCAGTCACCTGAGGCCAGAATCAAACCTGGGTCCTTAGTGCTGTGAGGCAGCTGTGCTAACCACTGTGCCTCCCTGCCACCTCAGCTTGTGGCAGATGAAAAGTACATTATTAGAAAGAAAGGGACAAAATGTCTATTTTATTACTTTCCTTATTTGTGTCTTGTATTAACACTGCAATGAAGTTACTGTGAAAATCCCCTAGTCGCCATACTCCAGCGCTTGTTTGGGTACACTGAGGGAGAATTTAGCATGGCCAATGTACCTAACCAGCATATCTTTCCGACTGTGGAAGGAAACCGGAGCATCCGGAGGAAACCCATGCAGACACAGGGAGAAAGTGCAGACTCCACACAGACAGTGACCCAAGTCAAGAATCCATCACCTGCTGTGGCAGGATTCGAACATAGGTCCCTGACATTGCAAGGCAGTAGTGCTAACCATGGTGCCATCCTTTCTGATTTTAGGGAAGATCCAAGAATAACTTACTTCTTTGCTCAAATTAAGACAGGAGCTTCACTTCAATAATCTTCAGAAAAAGACTGACTCTATACCTTTGTCCATGTAATGATGGGATGAGGTTCTCCTTGCGCAGAGCAGTGAATTTCCACATCCTGACCGGTTTCTGCTGTGGTGTCAGATGGTGTGTGAATAAACACTGGTGTTACTGCCCAGAGAGAAAAGCACAAATCAGAACTGAATTTGCATCAAGTGGAATTCTTTATCATTGGCACTGCTCCACACAATTTGATATTAATATTTGTTGGGGACATGTTGGTCTAGGTGTATTAACGCAAGACTATTAATCCAGAAACTAAGCTAATGTTCAGGGGACCCAGGTTCGAATCCCGCCACAGCAGGTGGTGGAATTTGAATTCAATAAAAAAAATCTGGAATTAAGAATCTACTAATGACCACGAGACCATTGTCGATTGAAGGAAAAACCCATTAGGTTCACTAATGTCTTTTAGGGAAGGAAATCTGTCATCCTTACTTGGTCAGACATATATATGACTCCAGACCCACAGTAATGTGGTTGATTCTCAACTGCCCTCCAAGGACAACTAGGGATGGACAATAAATGCTAGCCAGCCAGCAACACATGTCCCAAGAATGAATTAAAAAAAACATGATTTCTTTAACATCCAATTGAATGCAAGCAGCATAAGCACTGTAAAACTTTTTGACATTTAAAAATGTCAAAAATTCTGATTTTTTGAGAGAAGTGGTACAATGGTTTCACATACAATGAAGATCCATAGAATTTTATGGCTTTATCTGTAATTGATGAACACTTTCATAGAGTAATTAAACTGATCCGGGAGATCATAAAGATCATTCTAGGTTGTGTTAGTGACAAAGATTCTTACTCTATAGCTCCAAAGACTATTATAAAAGTTGCAGGTCTCACCGAGTGATTCAACTGTCAGTTGAACCGGCACATGTCTTGCCCCCACGACACTAATTGCATGACATTCATACTGGCCTTGATCATGGGCAGCAACTCTAACAATACGCAGTGTTCCAGTAGATAAAACAGTGTGTCTTCGGTCATTGGGCAACTGACCACCTGAAAGAAATGGATAATCCAAGGGTTGGGAACTGACATAACATTGGCTTTAGTTGAAAATACAGTGTACTTGAAAGCCAAGAGATGTTAATCAGTTGGGTTTTCTCAATGGACTAACAGGTTAAGACAATGAGTAAAGTTTAGCCAGCATAACAGGTTTGCAGTTTACTCCTTGCTAAGTTAGCTAAGGTCACATTGAGTTGTATGACTGGCTTTAGAACTATTCCCAATGCACGTGGCAGGGGGGGGGCATGGTGGCATAGTGGTTAACACTGCTGCCTCACAGCACCAGGACCCGGGTTCGATTCCAGTGTAGGGTAACTGTCTGTGTGGAATTTGCATGTTCTCCCCATGTATGTATGGGCTTCCTCCAGATACTCTGGTTTCCCCCCATAATCCAAAGCTAAATTGCCCCTTAGTATCCCAAATGAGTAGGTTATGGGGATCAGCGGGGTAAATGGTTAAGGGGATAGGACAGGGGGGGTTGGACTGGTTAAATTGCTCTGTCAGAATGTCAATGCAGACTCAATGGGCCGAATGGCCTCCTTCTACACTGTAAGGATTCTATGATTCACTTGGAATAAGGAATTCCTCCTTCTGATCGCTGACCAACAACATCTACTAGACATGTAGGCATCAAGCAGACAGGATCACGCTTGGCTGTGATGCCCCTTTGGCCAAATGTTCTGACAATCAGTTGCATGGATTCACGTGTAGAGGATGACCAGAAAGGCATGGAGCTGGAGGGTGATCAACAAACATGAAACCATTACCCAGCGAGAAACCAACAAAAGGAGCGAATGGAAACAAATTAATGGTTAAAAAAAGGGGGAGGAAGAAATAAAGCTTTCAAAGAGCAGAACAGGCAATACAACCCAATGAAGTGATAGCTAACTGAAAGGCAATTTACTTGTAGGTGGAATTGCTCAGAAGAGAAATTGAATGCACTGGGGAGGAAGCCGATATTTCCTCTACAGTACAATCTGCCTGATGTTAAAAGATACATCAGAATTTCACATAGTTTAGCTTTCTCTAAATTGTTGGACCCTTGGAGGATCAGACCGGTGAGTTAATAGTGGGAACAAAAGATGGCTAAGACACTAAATCAGTATTTTGCCTCAGTTTTCATGGTAGAGGACACAAGTACTGTCCCAATAGTAACAGGTAATACAGAGGTAATAGAAAGGCAGGAACTTAGAACAATCATTATCAATAGGGAAAGAGTACTGAGTGTACTATTGGGATGGAAGGCAGATCAATCCCCAGGGCCTGATGGCTTACATCCTAGGATATCAAAGGAAGTGGCAACTGAGATTGTAGATCCATTGGTTATAATAATTGGTTATAATAATCCAAAATTCCCTGGATGCGGAAAAGGTTCGAGTGGATTGAAAAAATGCAAACATAATGCTTTTATTCAAAAAGGGAGGGAGGCAGATGGTAGGAAGCTATAGATCAGTTACTTTAGCATTTGTTGGGAAATTGTTAGAATCCATTATTAAGGAAATAGTAAGACATTTGAAAAGTTAAAACAAAATTGTTTTATGAAGAGTGAATTGTGTTTGACTAACTTGCTAGAGTTCTTTGAAGAATGTAACAAGCAAGGTGGATAATGGGGATCCAATAGATGTAGTATATCTGGACTTCCAGAAGGCATTGGATACTGAAGGTTAATATATAAGGTTAGTTCATAGGGGTTTATGGGTAATATATTAGCTTGGATAGAGGACAGGCCAACCAACAGAAAACAAAGAGTTGTAATAAATGGGTCCTTTTTTTGGTTGGCAAGATGTAACTAGTAGGATGCCACAGCATTCAATCCTCAGGTTCCAACTATTTACAATCAATATTAATGACTTGGATGCAGGAATAGAAGGTACTGTAGCCAAATTTGCAGATTACATTAAAATAGGTGGGATAGTAAGTTACAATAAAGAAATAATAAGTTTACAAATGGATATGGATAGATTAAGTTATAGGCCAAAATTAGGCAGATAGAGCTTAACGTGGTTAAATGTGAGATTATCCATTTTGGTTGGAAAAATGGAAAGACAACATATTATCTAGGGAAACTCTAATGATTCGGTGCCGAAGAATCTGGGTGTCCTCGTTCCCGAGTCACAGAAAATTGAGATGCAGGTAATAAGGAAGGCAAATGGAATTTTGACATTTATTGCTAAAGGAATAGAATATAAAAGTAATGAAGTGTTGCTGCTACTGTACAAAGCATTAGCGAGACAGCACTTAGCATGCTGTGTACAGTTTTGGTCCCCTTACTTGAGGAAGAATGTAGTTGCATTGAAGGGGGTTCATTAAATTGATTCCAGAGATGAGGGGTTTGACTTACTGAGAGAGATTGGGCAGTTTAGGCCTATACTCCCTGGAGTTTAGATGAATAAAAGGCGATCTAATTGAGATATACAAGATGAGAAAGGGGATTGACAAAGTAGATGTGGAGAGGATGTTTCTTCTTGTGGGGCAATCTAGAACAAGAGGTCATAATTTTATGATAAGTGGTGACAGATTGAAAAGAGGAGAAGTTACTTCTCATGGTCTGTGGCATTCACTACCCCAGAGTGCTGCCGGGACACTCAGTAAATTTGAGAAAATAGTCAGATTTTTAATTTGCAATGGATTGAAGGGTTATGGAGAACGGGCAGGAAAGTGGAATTGAGGTCAGGGTGAGATCAGCCATGATCAAACTGAATGATGGAACAGGCTCAAGGGGCTGAATTGCCTACTCCTGTTTTTAGTTCTTGCGTTCTTAAGATATTTTTAGCTTTTAAAGAGAATACTTCTTAAATAGTCAATTTATTTTCAATATATTGCAAATCACATATCTGATGCATATGCTTGTAAATTGTATGATCATTCTTTTGTCCACATTTATAATAGAAACTGACTACATAAATTTGTTACTCTCTAATTATACCTCACACCAATGTTTCCTTGAAGTGGACCAAGTGTGTAACAGTGTAAAATGTAACATGCAAATGTAACAAACAGGCCGGGGTCAAACATTCCTGCATTAAAACAGTTCTATGTTGGAAAATACTTCATTGCTGTAAAGCACCTTTGATGTCGTGAGATCATGAAAGACGCGACATAAATGCAAGTCTTTCTTCCTCGTGCTGAGAAGTTCCTTACATCACAACAATTTCAGAGCCACTTCTTTGACATAAAAGGAGCCATTACAATTGTTTGAGTATCCAATCTATATATGTTCGACCAGTACACTTAGTGTTGTTATTTAATAGGATTAATCATTTGTAACAACTTGTGTCATGTACTTCAGTTATCTACATCATTTCACTGGTGAACTCCTAGATTTTCTATACAAACGTTGGATAAGTTAAAACTTGGAGTCCACACCCATTGCACGCGCAAGTAAACATATTGAAGACCTGCTTTAGTCCAGGCAATGACTGGGGCTGGGGTCCCCACTGCAAGGCAGTAAAAATCCACAGCAGTTCCTTCCAACACAACTTGATTGCTGGGAATCACAGAGAATTTAGGACCATCTGGAGAAACAAAACAGAACAAATCCCAGTGTGACGTTAGAATGTGATAGGTTGCTAGGTGATCAAAACACAGCATTATTTTGATACTGAATTTCACCTAACTATATAACTGTATCTAATCAAATTTAGAAAGTTACTCGGTATAGAAACATAGTAACTAAAAGTGGAGTGGGCCATTCGGCCCTCTGAGTCTGCTGAACCATTCATTATGATCATGGCTGATCACCAAATTGAATATCCTGATTCCCTCTTATCCCTAGATCCCTTTAGCCCCAAGAGCTATATCTAATTTCTTCTTGAAATCAGACAACGTTTTGGCCTCAACTACTTTCTGTGGTAGTGAATTTCACACATTCACCACCCTCCGGGTGAAGAAATTTCTCCTCACCTCAGTTCTAAAAGGCTTACCCCTTATCCTCAAACTATGATCCCCTAGTTCTAGACTCTCTCACCATCAGGAACATTCTTTCTGAATCTACCCTGTCTAATCCTGTTAGAATTTTAAGTTTTTTTGAGATTCCTTCTCACTCTTTTAATTTCAATGATTAGATCACAATCAACGACTTTGGTATTCATAAAATCATAGAATCCCTACAGTACAGAAGGAGGCTATTCAGCCCATCGAGCTTGTTCCAACAACAAATCCACCCTTTGCCCATAACCCCACATATTTACCCTGATAATCCCCCTGAAACTATGGTCAATTTAGCACGACGTATCAACCTAACCCACATATCTTTGGACAGTGGGAGGAAACTGGAGCACCCAGAGGAAACCCACACAGACACAGGGAGAATGTGCAAACTCCACATAGACAGTGACCGAGGCCAGCAATTGAACCCAGGTTCCTGGCATGGTGAGGCGGAAGTGCGAACCACTGTGCCACCGCCACCATATTATTCTATGGTTCCTGTGTAATGGGAATCGAGTACTTCATCTGAAACGTGCAAGTAAAAGATGAAATGAAAGGTGATAGGATAGTATGGAATCAGGGTAAATGATGCAGCAGCCCCGCACTTAACCCATGTTACGTAGCAACAAAGTGCATGTTAAGTTATGAATGGGTACAAAAAGGGCTGCCTGCTTGTTCCTGAGAAAGGGTCAGGCATCATGCCTTAAAGCGATTAATGCTGTTCTTGGCAATAAATTGCTGGGTACAGCCATTAGGATTGTGGAAGAGCTAAGGCCCCATCCACTCACTTTTTAGCTTAATGGGGAGAAGGGGTTGGAGAAATAGAGAGACAGAGCTCATGATACTGCAGAAAAGCCAGCCCCCTCTGGTTTGTTTTATTACCGGATTCACAGCCACGAGGCACTTTATAGCAAAACTTCAAAAAAAATTTGATGCCCCGAGATGAACTTGTCTTCATGAAACTGAGCCATGGCTCACGGCTATCTCATCAGAATTCCTTAGCTCAGAAACTGTTCAGTGTGATACTGGCATATCAAACACATTCGCTTGACATTTTAAAAATAAATAGATCAATACTTCCATTAAACAGTGGAGCAAAGAATGTCATACAATTATGTCAAGCATTCATGGACTAATATTTGAAAAGATAAGTTTCAAACCTTTGGAATGTAATCCTCATCTCATCAGCATGCCCTTCTTGTTAAATCAACAGTGACGTTCGCTATATATAAAGTATTTATTATGTTAGCTGAAACTCAACTTAAACAGAAAACCACAACTCTTAAACATTTGTATTGCTCTGCACACTAACATATGAATCACTGAAAATTCAGATATACCACTGGACTATAGGTAAAAGGGCTTCAAGGCTCTCGATAATGTAAAATCTTACCCATCCATAGAATCTGCTGCTGCTTTGTATGGGAACTGGTCTTTTTATCAGAAGGTTCTAAGAAAGCAAATGGAGAAAATCTACATGCCCTGAAAATTATTTGCAATAAATACAGGTGTACTGTAGATTTACATCCTCTACAATACCTCTTGCTTGACAGGTATAGCGCACCGCGGTAAGCAATACTGCCTCGCAGTATCAGGGACCCGGGTTCAATTCCAGCCTCGAATGACTGTCTGAAAGGAATTTGCAAGTTTTCCCTGTGTCTGCCTGGGTTTCCTCCTGGAGATCCGGTTTCCTCCCACAGTCCAAAGATGTGTGGGTTAGGTGGATTGGCCCTGGTAAATTGTCTCTTTATGTCAGGGGGATTCGCAGGTAAATATGTGGGGTTATGGGGCCTGGGTGGGATTGTTGTCAGTGCAAGCTCGATGGGCTGAATGGCCTCCTTCGGCACTGTAGGGATTCTATGATATCAGCCTGGATTTTCTGAACCTCTCCCACTATTTTGCTTCAGTAGATTTGGGTTTGTTAGTAGGGACCACTTTGGCTGAGCACATGCAAACTACTGAGTGGCTCAGAAAATAAACTTGATCAGAAACAATGTCTTCGTCCTGCTTCAGCGAGTCCCAGAGTTCTGCAGCAGCAAATTCCCACCCTCCACAACTCCAGTGTAGTGGATTCCCTGCAAATAGATTGTAAGCTTGTCTTTCACATTCAGGATATTCAAGACTGCAAGAAGAAAGTCACATCTCCCAGGAGAGATGCCCACAAATTGGAAAATGCAGATTACTGAAACAAGGGAGGAATTCATGAGTTGCACACTTATTACTTACCAGTGCAAGATATGAACATGGGGTCACTCAATCAACCAAGCCTGCAGTGCATTAGTGCCATTAACACAGAATGCACTAAGGTAACTATCCTGAAGTCCAACCATGAACCGTCACAACAATTTATAATTACTAGATGAATAAGCAGTTGTATGATCAATGGATTACTGTACATTAAGGAGAAACAGCCAATGTGTATTGTGGCCACAGACTGCTCCGCTACCCCAGCAGATTTTTTTTTCAAACCCAACAAGAATCCATCAGTGAAAAAGGATTTTGGCTGCTATCAGTGTTACAATCCCAATGGAGACCAGCAAACCAAAAAAAAAGAATTTACCAAACAACCTCTAATTAGATAATAAATCAACAGACATTGAGCTTTATTGGAAGTTTGTGAAATAACTTTTTACAAAGTATTTCATTTGGCATTAATCAATTTCATCATGCTTATTTAATCAAATGGATTATAAGAACAAAGAACAACACAGCACGGGAAACAGGCCCTTCGGCCCAACGAGCCCGCGCCACTATTTCAACATTGTGAGTCCCCTCTCCACCCATGACCCTTGTCTATGCTTTTGGCACTCCACATTGGAAACCAGATGATGCTTTCATTACTAATAGCAATAACTGAAAAACAATTAACGTTGTGTACCTTGTACGATGATGTGGGCCACAGCCTGGATGGAACCTTCAGTGTTGCTTGCGTTACAGTTGTACTGTCCCTGATCCTCAAAGGTGACATTCTGCATGAAAAGTCCACCAGATGAAGTGATGGTGTACCTGGAGTCATCAGGGATCGGGTTGTTATTGCCCATAGTCCAGATGATGCGGGGTTGAGGATGACCTGACACACCACATTCAAGCGTGACGCTTTCCCCGACCAATACCTCCGTGTTTTGAGGCTGAATCACGAAAGTGGGTTTCGCTGAAAAAAAATGTTCAGCTTTTAAAAATATCCGACCAAAGGAAATTCTGAGTTCATGTTACATACAAATCATCCAGATAGCTTTACATTTTGAAAATCACAACTTCTCGCATGAGGCAATTCACTAGATAGATGGACCAGTGCCCAACCTTTGCAAATCATCTGAAGTAATCTGTTAATCATTGCATATCGTACTTTGATACAGCAATACCAAGTACCATCTTTGGGCAGTGGATGAGGGATAATTGAATTGGTGGTGAGGGGTAGAGAAAGGAGAAAAGAGGGAAACAACGAGAGGCTTGGAAGGAAGGAGAAATCGAGCAGGAATGGAGAAAAGTACATCAGCATGGATGATGGATGTTGGAATATCCCAGCATGCAAGGAGGAGATGCTCCGATTACAGACAACATTAATAAGGCAATCTGCTTTTTCTATTACTGATAAGTTCTGATACGTATAAAACTGTGCAGAGTATTATAGTTAATAGGCCCCAATTTATCAAGCAACAAATAAATTTAGGATTTGCAAACAACAGAGATTGCAATATATTTAAGCTTTGTTAACAACACAGATGCCTGTCGATATTGTCAAGAACTTTTCATTTTTAAACAGAAGATCGATTCCTCCAGGATTGTTCAAGGTATTAAAAATATTAGTAACACTTCAAATCGGAACTCCTCATCACAACACCACCTATAGGCTTGACATTAACACAGGTAGGTGTGGACGCTTTTATGATGCAACTTTCCCAAAGGAAGTGTTTAATCCAGGAGTATTCAATGCATTTTGAAATGCCGTGTTTTGAGCTTCCACTCTTTTCATTATATTATGTATGTTAAAATATAACTGGTGATAACATTGGATCTGTTGTCCTTTAATGTGACCACTGGTAACAAGCTGTAAGGGTCAGCTGACCCAGCAAACCATGTAACCAATAACAGAATGATGTGATGATCAGCTGATTCAATATAAATTAGATCATGTTTGGAATTGTGAGGAGCTGGAAATGGCCCAGGATGAGGCTTCAACTTTGGAGTAATGAAGTTTCTTTATTGAACCTTTTCTTTGATTTATAAGTTGGATTAGGTTTCGTTAAATTTTTATTGTCTATACTGGAAGAGTTCCTTCTGGATCAATATTGAATTCTGTGACAGTACTTATCTATTGCACAGTGTAGATTCATAGTGCTGAATTTCATACTTGTTTCCGTAATATTAGACACTCTAGTATTGAAGATTACAGATCAAAATCATTATTTTGGTGGAAACATTATGGTGGAATAACCGATAATTTTGGCCATACCGAAACAAAGAACGCAAATTTTAAAAATGTTTAAAATTGAATCCAGTTTCCCACAGGTCACAATTTACTCCATTAACATTGAGAAACATGCCTTTCACCCAGTCTGAACGGCTGAACATTTCTGATGTGAGTGTGTTAGTTAATCAATTAGCTGTTTGTGAGCACGATTTATATATGCGCCCACCCTCTGAAGTTTAACTAGGCAATAGTTTGACAAAAGAAAAAGTGATTTATGATATTTTTTGCGGTAGCTTTTATGAAATGTATGTTTTTATTAATTAAATTTAACTATAAAGATAAAAAAACTCATGACAAGCGTCACGCACTGCTTCACAGCTTAAGCCAAACAAAAATTTCAGACAGTAAAAGACAGTAAAAAATATCCATAAATAAAAAGTCAATTGCCTCATCTCAAAATAAAAATGCTATTGACTATCTGAAAGAGATTATTATGATCATCTTTCCAATGCTAAATTCAGTAACATGAATCAACTTTATTAAATCTTGTGGCAAAGAACAGAAAGTATAATGCAAAGTAATACAAGTATTTAACTAGTGTTTTGTTTAGTACAAGAGAGAACAAAGGGAGTCACATGTAGGCCAGACTTGGTAAGGATGGCAGATTTCCATCCCTAAAGCACATTAGTGAACCAGATGCTTTTTTCCGATAATTGACAATAGTTTCATGGTATCCAATAGATTCTTAATTCCAGATTGTTTTATTTTTGATTGAATTCAAATTCCACCATCTGCCATGGTGGGATTTGAACCCAGATCCACAGAACATTAGCTGAGTTTCTGGATTAATAGTTTAGCGGTAATAGCACTAGGCCATCACCTCCCCGGTGTATCAAAAGTGGCTATTGAAGCAGGGATCATTATTAAAAGCAAATCGGGTGAAGAATGTGGAAATGTGACAGCTGAAATGGTTTAGCAAACCCCAGTTGGAAAAACTAGCATTGGCACAGACATGCGGCCCACTCCTGTTCTAACTTTTTATAACCTTAATATCTTGTGTCTGAGGCAAGACCCTCCAGAGCAGCAGAAAATACAACATAAGTGGTCAAATGCACTTCTGCTTCCTTACATGGTGTTCCAAAATAGCGGAGAATTACTTCATTCGTCTTGACTTCTCCTGCAACGTTTTTGGCCATGCATTGATAGGCACCTTGGTCTGACTCTTTGATGTCTTGAATCATCAGTGTGCCATCTTCCAATAGGTTCACACGATTATCATCCTTCATATCTATCTCATTACTGAGGGGACATAAATAAGTAATGAGGATGCAGCATGGCAACTTGCACAATGTGATACATGAACCAAATGCAAAATTAAAAACTCATCCAAGAATACAACAAAGAATTGCGAATGCAATATTAAAGTAAAACACCCCCTTCATGTTATCATTGATCTTGTTCTGGACATAACAAAAAAAAAGTCCTTCTTTAAAAGGCCTTGGTCAAGCCTCATCTAGAATCCACTGTCTAGTTTCAGTCCCATTAGAAAATGGGAATATGGAGACCTTGGAAAAAGTATGGCATGAGGGCACTAATTAATTGAATTAGAGATCCTCGGAACACATTTAGAACTGAGGCTTTTTAACTTTGGAAAAGTGTAGATTTTGAAGTGGGTCTTGAAAAACAATATAAGGATTGGATTTAATTGAAATAGGTAGATTATTCAGGCTGCAAGGGTTATAATGGATATGTATATGTTGGTTGGATGCTGGAAGGTGCTTCCTTTTGGACAGCGTCCAGAACAAGTTGCCACCACAGAGTGTGGGGGCAGATTTGCAGCAAGTATGCCAAAGGGCAGCTGGGCTGATTCCTGAGAATGAGAAATGTGTAGAAGGTCACTGATAGCTGAGCCAGTTAGTCGTCGCCTTCAACGAAATCTGGGAAATGTCCTACATTGTTCTCTGTGTTTCCCCTGGAATATTGCCCCTCTTGGAGATTTTGTGACAGGGTTGGGAAAGGGTAAAGCACCGAGAGACAGAAGGTGGAATCGGCTAATGATGTGTGGATGTTACATTGTGCGGGAGCCGGACAGGCTTGATGAACCAACTGGTCTTTTCCTGTCTTCCATTTTTTTGAGTTTGTGTGGGATTTTAAATGTAGTGTATTAAAAAAGTTACTGAAGATCATGAGTTTAACCAAGGGAGGGGAGAAAGAAGGGAATGAAATAATAATTGGTATACAAATATTGCAGAAATGTAACATCTGCTTTGAAACTTTTTTTTGGCCTAAATATTGCAGTTGCCTATCCTGAGGCATTTGCTTGGTACATAATAGCTGAAGTGTATTCAGTTCAACAACACTATTAGAATAAAAGTTCCACAAATATTCCTGCAGTTAATAAATGCTTGAACATGGAGAGAAATCTAGGTCTATATTTCACTCAATGAACCACCCTTAACGCATATAAATATGAAAGAGTGAAGAAATGTGAAGTTGTAATCCAAGTTATATTGTGGAGAAAAAAATGCTCAACTAAAGTTCAAGTAGCTTATTTTCCAATACAGTCCCTGGATATTATGGAAAACTCCATTTTGAAGAAATATATCTGGACTGTTGACAAAGGAAGACCACCCACAAATTCAAAAAGGCAATAAGTGGGCTGTTGTGTAATTGAAAGAATCTATACCAAGAGGATTTGGTGTGATTCCCCCAAAGCAGCACGTGGTAACGGATTTGGTAACGGAGGACGTATACCAGCTTCTATTGACAAATGTGTGCTGAGGCCTTTGTCTGCCTATGCAGGTGGGTATAAAAGACCTCATGATATTTTATTCCAGAGCTCAGCAGGAGTGCCTTTGCTGTCCTGGTCAACATTTATCCCTCAACCAACAGCACTGAAAAACAAATGACTCAGTTGTTTATCTTACTGCTGTGTGTGTGATCTTGCTGTGCGCAATTTGGCTGCTGTGGCTTTCCTACAATACAACAATGACAACACTTTACTGCTATTTAATTAGCTGGAAAGTGCATGGGGATTTTTTTTAGGATTTGAAAGGCACCAGATGAAAGCAAGTTCTTTCTTTCTTTGTAACATTATGCTGGCTGATTAAAAAAACAATCAACTGCTGATCTGCAGAATGCAGTTTTGAGTGGCTGAAAAAGAAAGGGATCAAAATAATTGGGCCAAAGGTGTTGCTTAGCAACAATTGCCTTGTTTTTCTGAATTTATTTTGTATCTTGTGTCTCTCTGTGGGTGCCCTAAAGCAATTGACATCCAATTAAAGAGGAAACACATTGTTTTTTAGGCAATGTTTTGGCAACACTATTTAAAAAACAGCAAATGAGATTATCTTTCTAACTCGAAAGACTAATAGATATAGTGAAATGCGTCCTTCATCAACTTGCAGTTTATGTAATTTGTAATAATGGAATTGTTTAGCCAACGATGGCTTGGATTATGCCAATTATTAGGACATATGTCAACATGGTATCAATAGTTGAAAGAAACTTTACAATTAAGTAACATTTCTTGGGAATACACAGCCACAACACATTAGCTGTTCCAGCAGTTCCTTTGGGAAGTCCCTCGGAACATTTGCTTTTAACAACATTGAATACCTTTTTAGCATCTCTGCATAATAACGGCTACTTACTGTCTGAAATAGTGAACAAACTGTAATACCCTCCAATTTAAGATTGGTAAGAGTTCCTAAGATCATAATATATAGAAGCAGAAGTAGACCATTTGGTCTATTGAGTCAGCTCCGCTGCCGTTCAATGAGATCATGGCTGTTCCGAGAGGAAAACCCTCAACTCTAGGATGATGTCATAGGATAAGGGATAGCAAATTTAAAATAGAATTGAGGAGAAACTATTTCTCCCAAAGGGCTGTGAATCTGTGGGATTCGCTACCCCAAACTACAGTGGATGCTGGGATAATGAGTAATTTTAAGGAGGAGTTAGAGAGGCTTTCAATTGGTAATGGGTTGAAGAGTTAAGGAGAGAAGGCAGGAAAATGGGGATGAGGAGCATATCAGCCCTGATCGAATGGTGGAATAGACTCGATGGGCTGAATGGCCTAATTCTGCTCCTATGTATCTTATGAGCTAATGAACTCCAATTTCCAGTCTTATCCTTATAACCTTTAATTCCCTTACTGATTAAAAATCTATCACAGATTTGAACATATCCAACAACTCAGTTAATCAGTTTGGCTCTAGCGAGAAACTCTGCGTTCAACTAGTTGATTCTAACTACCTCTTGCCTGCTTATTCATGGAAGACCCACATTGTCCTATTTGACTGTGAACTCACATCCTGGCCATTGGTAAAACCACAATCTTCACTTCTGTAATGTTGCTCACTTCCATGCCATCCCTCCTCATCCTTCAACCTTCTCAAGAGCCAGTTTACACTCGCCGATATTCTGACAGCAGCTTGCTACATGTTTCACACCATCATTAATGGGTACACTCTTAAACTTGAGACCATTCTTGCAAAACAATTACATATCATCCTATTCCTTTCCAGTCTCAAACACACAGAATCTAATTCTTTAACAATGCCTTAGCCACCTGTGCTAAGTGCTGAATCCTGTTTGGCGTATCTTCTTCCCTGTAACGGGTCCTTTTGTTACACAGAGCAGATAGTTACTGCTTGCAATTATTGCGATTGATAGCTAGTCTCCTTACAACCATTCTATTATCGTGTCTTTCTCTGATCTGCCAGTGACATTTGAATTATTGTCTGACATTTCTTACTTTCTCATGTTACAATTATTTTCCTCTTGTTTATTTAGAATGGTTTCCACACCTCTTGTGAAGATTAGACATTGTCAAATATGAGAGTTACCCAAAGGAAGCTTAGCCTTTGCTACTCTGGCAGGGTATTTGCATTTGATGAACACTTTACATTACAAGGTAAGGGGCACTGGGACTTCAGTAGGTAATTATCTAGCTTAAAAGACCCACAAGTGGGCGGTATGATAACATCAAGCATTGTGCTTATGTCATGCAGTTAGTATTTTTGCTGCAGTTTTTATTAAAGTAGATTATAATTATCAGCCACCACTTTGAATGGCTTCACTTGTGGTTTCACTCTGTGGCTCCTCTGATACTCACTTATTGTGTAACCAGATGATGTTGGGTTTAGGGTTACCCTCCGCCCGGCACGTGAAGTAAACGGTGTTTCCCAGAGTGACATCCACATCCTGAGGCTCGGAGGTGATACGAGGTCTTTCTGTAAGAAAGCAGGATTTGGGTTGAGTTCAAATTGCTTTCACTGAATCAGAAAAAAGCCAAAAAAGGTAAGTGCAGACATTGAGAATAGTTATCACTGCGCTGCTGATGAATAGTTGTGCATAACTGGTCTGTAGCCGAAACTCTCAAATGCCTCCTATCCAAAATTATGTTTACCCAATAAATCTAAACCCAATGTCCTCGATTTCCCTTTGTTACAAAATCTGACATAGCACAAGAACATAAACCACTTTGGACAGTTCTGGAGCATGTACCAGCTGTGGTCAGTTAATAACAATCTCACATTGGAGTCAGGAGGTTGCATTCCCAAGCTCAGAATCAGATTAGAATGACTCACTTGCTCAATCCACATTGCCTTAAGTGGCAGCCTTAAAATGAGACGTTAAGCCGAACTCCCATTTCACCATTCCGTCAGAAATTTAAAATCTGCAAACTCCTCTCACCAAACAACATTCAAGCAGTTTCTGACCTGGCAGTACCTTTGGCCAAACCAGGTCAGAAACTAAATACCACAACTATTCCCTACACCACAGAGCATGTGTGAGCAATCCCACTGGTGATCAGCTAACATATATATTGCACTTCCATCTGTAGCAGACCATATTTAGGCATTGTTTATTAAAAGCAATTGGTTCACATAGTAAGATAAATGCAAAATACTGCGGATGCTGGAATCTGAAACAAAAGCAGAAAAATGCTGGAAAATCTCAGCAGGTCTGACAGCACCTGTGGAAAGAGAATAGAGCCAACGACCCTTTGTCATCAGCTTCTCCTTTCGGGTAAGCTCCATTTCTTTCCCTATAAAAATAAGAGTTTGAATTTTCAAACTCTGATGTAACTTTGACACCCAAATGCAGGGCATACACAGGCTTGTGATTTATGACAATTGTTCAATAATCCTGATATCACTTATGTTGAACTTATTCTGTCTCAGCCTCAGGCTGAAAAGCAACTACTCTCAGCCTCAAAACAGTTGCATTTCTGCCTTGGAGGCGAATTCTACCTTCACTCACAGTCTCAGCCCTTAAGATGGTTCCATTCTTGGCCTCAGCCCAAGATCTTACTTCTCCAGGTTGCAAAGTATAGCAACCAGACTTCCCTCCAGTGCTTCATGAACTTAAGTCTCAATGCTTGGTTCAATTCCCACCCACTCCTCACTTCAGAGAATCATAGAATCCCTACTGTGCAGAAGGCCATTCGGCCCATTGAGTCTGCACTGACAACAATCCCACCCAGGCCCTATCCCCTTAACTCCATGTATTTATCCTGCTAATCCCCCTGACACTAAGGGGCAATTTAGCAGGGCCAATCAACCTAACTCACACATCTTTGGAGTTTGGAAGGAAACTGGAGCACCCGAGGAAACCCACGCTGACACAGGGAGAATGTGCAAACCCCACACAGACACCTTTGCCCAGCAGGTTCATTCCCTCACTTAGTGTTATATTAACTGCCCAACAGCTTTGCTCCCCTGGAGGAGTTCCACCTCCCTACTCAAGGCTCACCACCACGTACGAATAAGTTCAGAGGGATCAACTAGCTAACAAGAATGAAATAACTGAGACAATTTACCACAATTAAATTCCTGTACTGTTACTGTTGTAATCGACCGCCCCTGTAGCCTTCTGGGATGTTCACAGGTAGCAGCTGTCTGGGCGTTACCATGTTCAGCATATTTCTTTAGCAGTTCTGCCAGCCACATTAACTCACAATCACAGATCAGTGAATTGGAGTCCAAACGACTGCAAAATAAAATTTTAATAAAAATACTGTAAACTCAATGCCAGAACAATTCACAGAGTACGCAGCTCAATTGTTTAGGGAGTGTGTGCACCATTTTGTTAAACATCCGGGAAGATTTATTCCTATCATAAGGAACATTCAATCTACTTATGTGTCACATGTAGCGACTCAAAAACTGCTTCTGCTACCAAGTATTTCATGTTTGCTTGTCTGTTTAAATCAGTGGGCCTCGAGGCACTCTTGGCAATTTTATCTCTTTGATGGTTTAATCCTGAATTAGAACACCAAAATTCATTAGCATCGATACCTCCCAACTTGACTATTCCATTGCTATCCTGGGTGCAACCGACATTGCTCTGTGCCCTAACCCACTTCAAGTCCTCCTCATCTATTGCCCCCTGGGGGAATAGAGGGGTGGGGGGTTTACGCAATTAATGGTAATGACCTGTAACTCACTGCCTACGAGGGTAGTGGAAGCAGAGACAATCAATGATTTCATAAGGAAATTAGATAGGCATTTGAGGGTTACGGGGGCAGAGAATAGAGGAAGCATCCGTAAGGTCTAAAAGGCTTAGGAGAGATGAAGAACATAAAAAACATAGGAAGAAACTTAAGGAAAGAGTTTGAAGGGCTAAAAGGGATCATGAAAAGTCCTTGGCAAATAGAATTAAGGAAAATCCTAAGGCATTTTATATGTATCTATAAAGCAAAAGGGTAGCCAGGGAAAAGGATTGGTCCACTTAGGGATAGTGGAGACAATCTGTGCATGGAACTAGAGAAAATGGGCAAGATACTAAATGAATACTTTTCCTCAGTATTTACCAAAGGGAGGGACTTGATGGATGAAGAGCCTAGGGTAGGGTGGGTAGATATTCTGGGTCATGTCGATATCAAAAAGGAGGAGGTATTGGGCATCTTAAAAAGCATTAAAGTAGATGAGTCCCCAGGGCCTGATGGGATCTACCCCAGAATACTGAGGGAAGCAAGGGCAGAAATTGCTGGGGTGTTGATAGAAATCTTTGTATCCTCATTGGCTACAAATGAAGTTCCAGAGGATAGCCAATGTTGTTCCATTGTTTAAGAAAAGCAGCAGGGATAATCCAGGATATTAGAGGCCAGTGAGCCTTATGTCAGTGGTAGGGAGATTATTGGAAAAGATTCTTAGGGATAGGATTTATTCCCATTTGGAAATAAATGGAATTATTAGTGATAGCATGGTTTGTGGAGGGGAGGTCATGCTTCACTAACTTGATCGAGTTTTTCGAGGAAGTGAAGAAGATGATCGATGAGAGAATGGCAGTGGAAGCTGTATACATGGACTTCAGTAAAGCCTTTGACAAGATACCTCATGATAGACTGGTATGAACGGTGAAGTCACACGGAATCAGAAGAGAGCTGGCAATGTGAATACAGACTGGCTTGGTCATAGAACCAATCCTCTTTTTTTACCACAGCTCCGCTTGGCAGCAACGGGAAGAAGCCCGCAAAAGGTCCTTTGCAATCGGTCCAGGTTTTTGGGCGGAAGAAAACAGCAACTGCTGTGGCCCACTGTAAAAGAGGAAATGGCCTTATCAAAGTAAATGGAAGGCCTCTGGAACAGACTGAGCCAAGAACCTTGCAGTACAAACTGTTGGAACCAGTTCTGCTGTTGGGCAAGGAAAGATTTGCTGGAGTCGATATTCGAGTTCGTGTGAGAGGCGGTGATCATGTAGCTCAAATCTATACTATCCATCAATCCATTTCTAAAGCATTGGTCATAGAAAACAGAGGGTAGCAGTAGAGGGGTGCTTTCCTGAATGGAAGGCTGTGACTAGCGATGTTCTGATGTGGAGATGCACACCTGACAAAGGAACGGCATTTCTGAAAGCTTGTGGGTTTACTATCAAATAAACTGGTTGAACTTTAACCTGGTGTTGTGAGACTTCTTACTAGTGATGTTCCACAGGGATGAGTTCTGGGATCTTTGTTGTTTATAGTGTATATAAATGATTTGGAGCTGGTCTGATCAGTAAGTTCGCAGATGACACAAAACTTGATGGAGTTGTGGATAGTGAAGAGGATTGTCAGAGGATATAGCAAGATATAGACTGGTTGGAGAGTTGGGCAGAAAAATGCCAGATGAATCTGGACAAGTGTGAGGTAATGCCACTTGGAAGGTCCAATGCATGTAGGAATTATACAGAAAATGGTAGAACCCTTAGGAGTATTGACAGGCAGAGAGACCTGAGTGTACATGTCCACTATCACTAAAAGTGGCAAAGCAGGTGGATAAGGTAGTCAAGAAGGCATACAGTATGCTTGGCTTCATCGGTTGGAGCACTGAGTATAAAAATTCGCAGGCCGTGCTGCAGCTGTACAGCCTGGTTAGGCCTCATTTAGACTATTGCGTACAATTCTGATTGCCACAGTACCAGAAGGAGGTGGATGTTTGGGAAAGCATACAGAAGAGGTTTCCCAGGATGTTGCCTGGTCTGGAGAGTATTAGCTATGAGGAGAGGTTAGATAAACTCAGTTTGTTCTCACTAGAATGACGGAAGTTGAGGGCTGATCTGATAGAGGTTTACAAGATTATGAGTGGCCTGGGCAGAATGAGTAGTCAGATACTCTTTCCTACCATAGAAAAGTCAAGTACTTGAGGACATAGGTTTAAGGTGCATGGGGAAAAGTTTAGAGGAGATGTGCGAGGCAAATTTTTTACACAGAAAGTGGTGAATGACTGGAACGTGTTGCCTGGAGAAGTGGTGGGAGCAGGTATGATAGTGACATTTAAGGGGCAACTAGCCAAATACATGAATGGGATGGGAATGGAAGGATATGGACTCCATAAGTGCATAACGTTTTAGATTAGGCAGACATTATGATTGGCGCAGGCTTGGAGGGCCGAAGGGCCTGTTCCTGTGCTGTACTGTTCTTTGTTCTTTGAGAAGGGGATATGTACAGAGAAAGCTAACCCATAAGTTAAATGGCCATCTTCTCTGCCATTACAATTTTGACATGATGATCACATGAACTGCTGCTATCCATTAGGATTAATCTCTGATATGGCCCTACTAGTGGTCACACTGAATGAATGAAAAAGAAAGTGTTGAAACAAAATCTGCACATCTGTTGACTGGGACATGCATTACTTTATTTACTAAAACTATTGAGGTAGGTCTTGTGAAAACCCCTGGAATGGTTTGGACCATAAACAAGAGGGCTCGTGCTCTCCGTGACAGTGGCTATTTAATAAGAGCAGTCCCATTCCAAAATTCTGTTTCAAATAAAACCCAATATAAAGTAATTCTACTTATTCCAAATTATGGAACTACTCAAAGTTTAGGTTAGCAAATCGGGGATACATCATCACTGCACCTTCCCTAGATCTCACTCTCATTAATATTAGACACTGCCTTGAAAATAATCATAATTATATATCCCTTCTTCCATTGAGAAAAAGATACAAACGTCTGAGGTCATGTACCAACCAACTCGAGAACAGCTTCTTCTCTGTTGCCGTCAGAGTTTTGAATGGACCTACCTCACATTAAGTTGATCTTTTTCTAACTCTAGCTATGACTGTAACACTACATTCTGCACTCAGTCCTTTCCTTCTCTATGAATGGTATGCTTTGTTAATGCGCAAGAAGCAATACTTTTCAGTAATACAGGTGACAATAATAAATCAAATTAGCTTGAAATACACCAGAACCTGAGAAAGACTAGGGTGGGGCAGGGTTCTTCCTCCTGTTCAGGCACCCTATTCCTGATGGAGACCCTCCTCCCAACCCCTGTTTGAACTCACTGAATGCCCCCACCCAGCCTTCCAGTTATTGCCCCTTACTTCTTCGCCATGCCTGTCTGACTGGCTCAAGTGAGGTCGCCCTGTCTGATTCATCAGCAAAACCTGGAGATGGGATATCCTCCTACATGGCGATGGAAGATATGACCTCAGACAATAAATCACCCAATGACTGTCATGGATTCCCAGGCTGGTGGAAGCAGGTTCGGGGAGGCAGTGGCGTGGTGACATTGTTGCTAGGCCAGTAATTCAGAGACCCAGGGTGACACTCTGGGGAACCAGGTTCGAATCCCACCACAGCAGACAGTAAAATTTGAATTCAATAAAAATCTGGAATTAAAAATCTGGTGGTGACCAAGAAACCATCGCCAATCATTGTAACAACCCATCTGGTTCTCTCATGTCCTTTAGGGAAGGAAATCTGCCATCCTTATCTGGTCTGGCCTACATGTGACACAGCAATGTGGTTGACTCTTAAATGCCCCCATGAATGGGTAATAAATGCTCGCCCACATCCCACAAATGAATGAAAAAAAAAGCAGCTTGCAGCTGGAGGATGGGGTCCATCACCTCCATGACAATTCCAGCCCACGAAGAGCTCAATCCTCTTAGTCAAACAGATTAAGCACCCACCCATCCTACTTCAAATTGATCCATTTATTAGGATAATAGATGGTGGCATTCGATTAGGGAAAAAAAAGGTATAATTCTTCATTGACACAGAATGTTCTGTGACGGTTGATGAACAATTTGTTTTCCAGGAACAGTTGAGATGTGATAATCAGTCAGTGTGACTGACTGAGTAGATTTTTACAAGCTCTCCTGTCACACTGGCAGGTAATAGATCAATTCCCAAAAGCAGCAGGAAATACTTACATCGTCTTATCACCAAATCTCAATCTGCTGCTAAAGGCAGATTAATGACTTTGATTTTGGGGCATTGATGGAAGTGCCAACTGGTTTAATGGAGCCTTTTTTCCCCTCGCTGAAATGATTAAACAAAGGCCCACACATTGGGTGTGTTCCCATGAAGAGATTTCTATTCCATCTCTGCTGCTTTACTATTACCGTACTCCAGTGTTGGTGCTGCCAACTCCCGAAAGAGAGGTTATACGGCAGCTCACCATAGTAAAATCTCTGGTTTTGTGAAGACTAGCCACACAAAATACACAGAAGAGCGGCAGGACATGCAAACCCAAGTAAAACTAAGCCTGCAAATCACCATTGGTCCACAGGAAGCTAAATTCAAGAGCATAAGCACCAAGGAATGGCTCATGGATGTCAGGTACCTGGAACTGGACTTAAAAAAGAGAAATATAATACTTGCTTAAAGTTTATTTATTAAGTCACAAGTAGGCTTACATTAACAATGCAATGAAGTTACCATGGAAATCTCCTAGTCATCACATTTCGCTGACTAGGGGCTCTGATGGGCATTTGAGGGTAATAAACCTCCAGGCTTACAGTAGAAGAAGCAGTTTTTGAGTTACTACATATGACACACAAGTAGATTGAACAGTGTACCAGTTTGGATACGGCGAGGGAGAATTTAGCATCGCCAATGCACCTGACCAGCATGTCTTTCACATGGTGGGAGGAAACCAGAGCACCCAAAGGAATCCCATGCAGACATGGGGAGAATGTGTAAACTCCACACAGGCAGTAACCCAAACCGGGAATCAAACCCGGGTCCCTGAGGCAGCACTGCTAACCACTGTGCCACCAAGTGATTGGCATGTAGCCAACAAGTTCCAGTGAAAATAAATGCTGATATAATGGCAGCAATGGACCATCACCTGGAATGTCAATGGTTCCTGGAACACTATCATTTTGATCACTGTAGCGGGATAAGCCTAATCTTTTATTAAAGTGGAGCCACTTTCAAAAGCAACTCCATACTTCCACGTTTGACCTTTTTAGGCAGATAATACCCATGGATCTAATTTCTGAAAGGGATTTCCCCAAATTTCTGCCACAACCTTAGCCCAATTGCAGAAATCCCAGAGAAACTGCATTTATACAACTTCTCTGAGGTTTCCATCAATCCCTGTCCAATGTGACAGCAAACCCTGAGGAGCTCCTACCCTTCATGGTTCAATCAACAGCAGTGCAAAACCTGCAATCAAAACGTTTCCATCCCCTTTCTCTTTAAACACAGTAGTTTTGGCGTAGGAGGAAGTTACAATCTCCTTCTAATTTTGTTTTATTCCTTGTCACAACATGGCTGCTGCTGACTAGGGCAACATTTAATGCCCATCACCAACTGCCCTCAAGAAGGAGGTGGTGAACTGCAGCAGCAATTTGGCACAGTGGGAGGCAATGGCCTAATGGTATTATCACTAGACTATTAATCCAGAAACTCAGCTAATGTTCAGGGGACCCAGGTTCGAATCCTACCACAGCAGGTGGCGGAAACTGAATTCAATAAAAAATATCTGAAATTACGATTCTACTGATGACTAGAAAACTACTCTCGATTGTCGGAAAAACCCATCTGGTTCTCTAATGTCTTTTAGGGAAGGAAATCTGCTGTCCTTACCCGGCCTGGTTGACTCTCAACTGCCCTCCAGCAACTAGGGATGGGCAATAAATACCGGCCAGCCAGTGATGCCCACGTCCTAAAAAAAGGGTATATCCACAGTGTTGTTAGGGAGCGAGATCTAGGATTCTAGAATATGAGTGGCACAGTGCTTAGCATTGCTGCCTCACAGCCCAGGGAAATGGGTTCAATTCTGGCCTTGGGTGACTGTCAGTTTGCACGTTCTCCCCTTGTCTGCCTCGGTTTCCTCTAGATGCTCCGGTTTCTTTCCAGAGTCCAAAGATATGTAGGTTAGATTGATTGGCCATGCTAAATTGTCCCTTACTGTCCAAGAGGGGTTAGTGGAGTAAATACGTGGGGTTATAGGGATGGTCTTTGGTAGGATGCTCTGTCAAAGAGTTGGTGCAGACTCGATGGGCCAAATAGCCTCCTTCTGTACCATTTCGAGGATTCTATGGTTCTAACCCAGTGGTAGTTAAGGAATGGCGATCTGGTTTCAAGTCGGGAGAGTGAGAGACTTTGTGGGGAAAATGCAGGTGGTAGTCTTCCCATGTGTCTGCTGCACTTGTTCTGTTCGATGGGAGGAGTTTTTTAAAAAAAGTGCTGTCAAAGGATATGATGCAATTTCCTCTAAATGTCCTTCCAAGCTCCCTTCGAATGTGATCTAAACCACCAACAGAAGCCAGCAAGAGGATATCTGCCCATTATCACGGCAGTGAATGCACTTACTGACCACCACTTTGCTTCAGTGTCACACTGGTTAAAAATGTTTTGACTGAAGGTGGGCTTCACTCTTACCCTACCCATACAGGTCAGCTATGCTATTGTTGAATTGCTTGGTATATGACTTCAATTGCAATTTTCAAATAGCCCGCACTTGAAAATTGGATTGCAAGGCAAGGAGGCAAGTTTTCAAATTACTCCTCCTTGGCACACAGTGAAGCCATTCAAGCCTTTGAATACAAATACACTCAGAAATTCACAATAGCTTAATCCCACCAAATGTTGTTACTTACAGTCTTTTCAATGATTCAAGTTGGTGGAAGGTCCCTGGGTGTATTCTCGATAGTTTATTGTTGTGCAAGAACCTGCAAAATTAAACAGAACACATTGATTTAAAAAGTGCTAGTTAATTTCAGATGCATCAAAAGGCACTTTATACATGTTTACTTCAAAAGAATTACAAATCAGATCTTGTTCCAGGCAGTTGCCGTGTTCTGGATTTAGTTAGAAGATTCTCAATGTCACTCAAACATAAAGCAAGCAAGTAATTGTGGAGTATCAACATTTAAACATATCTAAACAGAAATTTCTCCTTCCATTATTTTGTCAGACATTAACACATTTATTTTAAACATATTATTTATCTCAATGCCAAAAAGAAATGGAGCAGCACGGTGGCACAGTGGTTAGCGCCAACGAGCCGGGTTCAATTCCCAGCTTGGGTCACTGTCTGTGCGGAGTTTGCACATTCTCACTGTGTCTATGTGTTTTCCTCCGGGTGCTCCGGTTTCTTCCAGTTTGAAAGTCATGCTGGTTAGGTGCACTGGCCATGCTAAATTTCCCCTCATATACCCAAACAGGTGCCAGAGTGTGGCGACTAGGGGATTTTAAGAACATAAGAACATAAGAAATAGGAGCAGGAGTAGGCCATCTAGCCCTTCGAGCCTGCCCCGCCATTCAATAAGATCATGGCTGATCTGTCGTGGCTCAGTTCCACATTCCCGCCCTCTCCCCATAACCCTTAATCCCCTTGCTTATCAAAAACCCATCAACCCGCGTCTTAAAAATATTTAGCGAGGCAGCCTCCACCACCTCAACGGGCAGAGAATTCCAGAGATTCACCACCCTTTCAGTGAAGAAGTTCCTCCTCAACTCCGTTCTAAACTGCCCCCCCCTTTATCGTGAGGCTGTGCCCCCTAGTCCTACTGTCCTTTCTGAGCGGGAAGAGTCTCTCCACCTCTATCCTATCCATCCCATTCATCATCTTATATGTCTCAATGAGATCTCCCCTCATTCTTCTAAACTCTAACGAGTACAAGCCTAGTTTATTCAGCCTCTCCTCATAGCTCAACCCCCTCAACTCCGGTATCAGCCTAGTAAACCTCCTCTGCACTCCCTCCAAGGCCAAAATATCCTTGCGTAAGTACGGCGCCCAAAACTGCACACAGTACTCCAGCTGCGGCCTCACCAATGCCCTATACAGCCGCAGCAAGACCTCCCTACTTTTATATTCAATCCCCCTCGCTATGAAGGCCAGCATCCCATTAGCCTTCCTGACCACCTGCTGCACCTGCAGGCTGGGTTTTTGCGACTCATGCACAAGGACCCCGAGGTCCCTCTGCACCGTCACCTGCTGCAGTTTTTCGCCACATAAGTAATAGTCTTTCCTACCATTATTCCTACCAAAGTGGACCATCTCGCACTTGCCAACATTAAATTCTATTTGCCATTTCCTGGCCCATTCGCCCAGCCTATCTAGATCCTTCTGTAGACTCTCCCCACCCTCCGCCCAATTTGCCGTTCCACCAATCTTGGTGTCATCAGCAAATTTCGACACCATACACTCGGTTCCCTCCTCCAGATCATCTATATAAATGGTAAAAAGCTGAGGCCCCAGCACCGACCCCTGGGGCACTCCACTCGTCACCAACCACCAATCCGAATAGCACCCATTAACCCCCACTCTCTGCCTCCTTTTTGACAACCAATCCTCTATCCACGCTAACACCCTACCCCCAACTCCATGCCCCCTTACCTTCTGCAATAACTCTTGTGAGGTACCTCTTGTGAGGTACCTTGTCAAACGCCTTCTGAAAATCAAGAAAGACCACATCCACCGGCTCTCCTCTATCCACCGCCCTAGACACATCCTCATAGAACTCCAATAAATTTGTCAGACACGACTTCCCCTTAACGAAACCGTGCTGCGTCTGCTCTATCAAGCAATTCCCCTCAAGATGCCTCGCTATTTCCTCCTTGATGACGGATTCTAACATTTTACCTACAACAGACGTTAAACTAACCGGCCTATAATTCCCCGCCTTTTGCCTGACACCCTTCTTAAACAACAGCGTAACATTAGCCGCTTTCCAATCTTCCGGCACTTCCCCGGAATCCAGCGACGTCTGGAAAATAACCACCAACGCATCCATTATCACCTCCGCCATTTCTTTCAGAACCCTCGGACGCATTCCATCCGGTCCTGGGGACTTGTCCACAATCAGTCCCTCCAGTCTGTCGAGCACCGCCTCTCTAGTAACAACAATGTCATTGAGACCCTCCAGTCCTACCACCTTTCCATCACTAACACCCGGCAAATTATTCATGTCCTCCTCCGTGAAGACCGAAACAAAAAAGTTATTCAAGACCTCAGCCATTTCCCCATCCCCTACCACTAAGTCCCCCCTCTCATCCTCTAAGGGTCCAATGTTCACCCTAGCCAGCCTCTTCCTTTTTATATATTTATAAAAACTCTTGCTATCCTTTTTTATATTAAGTGCTAGCCCAGCTTCATAGTTTCTCCTACCCTTCTTTATCAACTTCTTTGTCAATCTTTGTTGACATTTAAACCTCTCCCAATCCTCTTCTCTCCCACTACTCTTAGCTACTCTAAACGCCTCCACTTTTAATTTAACACTTTCCTTCACCTCCTTCGTTATCCACGGCTTATTACCTCTCCTCCTATGGTCCTTTTTAACCATCGGAATAAATTTCTGCTGAGCACCAAGAAAGATCTCCTTAAAGATCCTCCACTGCTCCTCAGCAGACCTACCTCCCCCAGTCAACATTCGCCAATTCTTCTCTCATCCTACCGTGCTCCCCTCTGTTCAAACAAAGGACGCGTGTCCGGGAACCCACTTTCTCCTCCTCCATCTGCACCAGAAACTCCACCATACAATGATCACTCTCCCCAAGAGGATCCTTCACCGCAAGGTCCCTAATTCTACCAGCCTCATTACATAACACCATTTTCACAGTAACTTCATTGCAGTGTTAATGTAAACCTACTTGTGAGGCCTACTTTTAAGCCTACTTAAAATAAAGAATAGAGAATTTTTTAAAAGACCATGCTGAGTATTTGCACATCAGTTTCTCACAACGTAACTGAAAGCACTATGTGTTAGGTCAAAGGTATATCAGAAATGTTAAATAAAGCTGTTTGCACCTTGCTGATTCAAAATGGATATTTTGGTAAAGAAAGTAAATCAGCAAAAATTTAAATTTTTTAAAGTTTATTTATTAGTCGTAAAGAAGCTTACATTATTATCTGACCCAAAAAAACTGTACTCACAATCTTTCAAGTTTCGGAAGGTCACTAAATGTTTCAGATTCTAACACTTCTATATTATTGAAGTGAAGGTACCTGTTGGAAATGAAAGGAAATTTAATTATAAAAGTTACAGCAAAAGAGGTGACCATTCAGTGAACTCTTTAACTGAAAATATCTAATCTCACCCCACTTTCCTGCCCTTTCCAGCCATTACTTTCTTCGCAAATATTTATCCAATTACCTTTCAAATTATGTAACACCAGGTTAAAGTCCAACAGATTTATCTGGAATCATGAGCTTTCGAAGTGTTGCTCACCTGATGAAGGAGCAGTGCTCCAAAAGCTTGTAATTCCAAATAAACTGACTGGACTTTAACCTGGTGTTGTGAGACTTCCTATTGTGCCCACCCCAGTCCAATGCTGGCATCTACACATCATGGCTTTTAAATTACGTTATAGTCTTGATCTGTAAATGGAAAGGTAGCATTGTTATATTGTGGGTCCAGAAGGCCGGAGCGACAGTTCAAAGTTAATTCAATTAACAACATAGATTTGGAGTAAAATGTTAGTCTAATTAATAATGATCATGAAACTACTGGATTATCATCAAACTCCCTCTGGTTCACCAAATGAAATCTGTGATGCTTACCATGATTTGTGACTCCAGAAGCTAGCAATATGATTGACTCTGAATTGCCCTGTGAAATGACCTAAGCAAGCCAGTCAGGAATGAGCAATAAATCCTGGTCTTACCAGCAATAAAGAAAAGTATAATTTTTAAACTTACAACTGTTCCAGGGAAACCAACCCCTTAAATGCTTGCGCCTGAATTGTCTGGATTTCATTTTTGTAAAGGTAGCTTTAAAAAAAGGAAAAGAACTTGTAAGGCAATAATTTATTTTAAAGAATGCATTACCAAGTTATTTATCAGAATTATCGCAAACCAGACATGAAAACAAATGAATTGTGAAAATTAAATTTCTGATACATTTAATCTGCCGCACAATCTATGTTCGACACTGAGGCGGGTGTGGGGGGGATACCCATACATGTAATGTCCCTTACACTCTAGGTTCAATGCTGAGGGGTGTGTGTGTGTGTGTGTGTGTGTGTGTGTGTGTGTGTGTGTGTGTGTGTGTGTGTGTGTGTGTGTGTGTGTGTGTGCAAAAACCCTCATTTTGATTTTTAACAGCAGTTTGAAACATCTAACTGCCTCATACAAATGTTCATACTTTCCTCAGCACCTCTGTCTGAGCCACTTCTCAGCATCCTGCACCTTAACTCCTAAGTACATACAGGTCAACTTAGAACATTGGCAAAATCTGTTGGCCGCAAAAGATTTACTTGCTGCATTGCGAGTGTCGTGAGGCTTGGCTCCTTTGAACTTTAGCTGCAGCTACATCCATAATTTCATTTGTGGCAGAAGCTTGGATGAGGACGGCATGGTGGCACAGTGATTAGCACTGCTGTCCCAGGGATCTGGGTTACTACCTTTGTGGAGTTTGTACATTTTCCCCGTGTCTACGTGGGTTTCCTCCAGGTGCCCTGGTTTTCCCCCACACTCCAAAGATGTGCGCGTTAGGTGAATTGGCTGTGCTAAAATTGCCCCTTAGTGCCAGGCGGACTAGCTAGGGTAAATGCATGGGGTTATGGGGATAGGGCCTGGGGAGGGTTGTGATCAGTGTAGACCCAATGGGCCTTCTTCTGCACTGTAGGATTCTATGATCCTATGACTTTCCTTCAGTCCTTTGGATAGGAATTGGAAAGCATTGTGGATATTTACTGATATTCTGCTGCTAACCACAATGAGAGATGTTCTAAATTACACTGATGGTTGTCAAAATAACAAAGAGGCATTCTCTTCTCTGAAATTACACCACTCTTCAGCCCCACACTTAATACTGATAATGCTTCCTAGATTCTCTCCCCCATATACTTCACAGTGGCATTGTTCCTTCTCCAATTCTTCCTTCACTCAAACGCATAGAATTCTCATCCCTGCAGTAAGTGACACAAGCCGTGGGCATGAATTCCTGAAACAAAGCCCCAGTTTCATGCGAATTCCAATGATGTGAGGGTAGGCTTGATCAGCCATGGTAAATTGCCCCTTAGTGTTGGGGGGGATGTGGCGTTACCAAAGATAGGGCCTGGGTGGGATTGTTGTCGGTGCAGACTCAGTGGGCCAAATGGCCTCCTCCTGCACTGTAGGGATTCTATGACTCTATGAGTTTACACTGGTGCTGTTTTTCCCCTTTATCCCCAATTCCCGCTGGTCTATCTCCCCTCATTCCCTTCCCAATGCATCAATATGCCTACCTTATTTTAATTGCATCTCAGTTGGGGTGTTAGTGCAGAGAGCAGTGGGTATGATGTATAGGAGCAGGGTTGTTGTTTGGAAGTGCGAGAAATGCAATGGATGCCTCTGTAAATAAAAGCTTAGAAGGGGACAGACAAGGCAGCCGTGTCGCATCTGTCTTCCATCTTGCTGTCCAAGTTTCTAACAACTTTATCAATATCTAATGCGAGGAGAGAAAATATTGCACTCAAGGTCCAGTCCACCTCGATGCATGTGCACTTACATACATGGCATAGTTTCTAGCTCCCTACTGTTTTACAGCACGCATGTGAGTATTGAGGAGGCTTGTTTCAGTGCCAAGATATAGAAATAGATCTGTTAACACAAATGATCAGTTATGCTTTGTGCAAAGTTGGACGCTGTCCAAGATCGGGTTAGAAGCATTCCTTGCACACACAAAACCTTCTAGAGAATAAAATATCCATCTGGAGATTGCAATATGTTTGGCATCACTTATTAAAGAGATACACTCTTGTGTCATGTCATGTCTCATGATTTGGCCACCCAATGGTGTAGCTGTTTTGTATTATCCACATTTAATATGTACATGGATACTGTGGCTGTGGAGCATGAGGTATGAGTTACAGAGAGATCAATATTACCTTACAGAAAATAAGCATTCCGTAAATTTATCCCACTAGACAAGATTATTCCTGCACATTCGGATTATAAAGCAACACTGCTTTAGAAAAAAACAAGGTCAACTGAATCATGTCTTTCTTCTAATATACGGTGCAACCCACAGCAAGTGTATCAAGAGGCGCTTTTCGTGCAAACTCACAGATATTTCAAATTTTCCAACTCCTCAAAGGCTCTCCGTGGAATTCCTTTAATCTGGTTATTGTTGAGCAGCCTGCAAAAAAAAATCAGTAAATAAATTGGTTTGGATACACTGTAAATATGACACTGTTTGTATAAAATATAAGGGGGGGGAATTCACACACACACACACACACACACACACACACACACACACACACACACACACACACACACACACACACACACACACACACACACACACACACACACACACACACACACTCCTAAACCTTGAACTTCTAAGCTTTTTGCCATTGTGGTCACTTAGTTGTATACATTCATTTTGTATCTGTCACATACTACTGATAGAATCGTAGAATCCTACACTGCAGGAGGCCATTCGGCCCACTGAGACCACCTAAATCCCACCCAGGCTCTATCCCCCTAACCCCATGCATTTACCATAGCTAGTCCGCATGACACAAAGGGTCAATTTAGCACGGCCAACCTATCTAACCCGCACACCTTTGGACTATGGCAGGAAGCCCGAGCACTCGGAGGAAACCCACACAAACACGGAGAAAATATGCAAACTCCACACAGACAGCAACCCAAGACAGGAATTGAACCCCGGTCCATGGCACTATGAGGCAGTAGTGCCAACCACAGTGTCACTGTGTCGAAAAGTCTTCTGTTCTGATTCAAGATTTAGCCATTGTTAAATTCAAACAAGACAGACAAGTGAACGAGAAAGATAAACATAAATAGAACAGAGTTGCCTGGACATTGTGGGGTGGACTATCAAAGAGCAAAAAGCCATATGAGGCCCCCTCGCAACTCTTGTGATCTCATGCAGGAGAACTTCAAGGAGGTAGAGATCTGGAGGGACAGGGGTTTAGTCTAGCAATGGCCATCTTGATGACCATTGGCAATGTGCATCCACCTGGTCCCTTGGCAAGCGACAGATATCAGCAAAATACCGCTGTGCAAACCTGAGACTCCTGAGACACTGATACTCATTCATCGACAGAACTGACGTTCTGCCTGTAGATCCCGCATTGAGAGTCTCACCCCATACAAGCTGCATTCTCAGAGACCATTCCATCTGTCCCTTAGAGTTGCATGCAGGTGAAGGAAAAACAGCTACCTGTCCTCTTATTCTTCACAGGAACAGGCAAAAAAAGGCTGACAGCAGGGAAGTGCAGAACAAGGCTAAGTAAAGTCCAAAACAGGGTGTACAGAGCTCCAGGATGCTGGTAATCATTTGTTAAGCAGTATGAGCACAGAAGTGCTGTGAGCAGCAACCTCTCACTTGGGGACAGCTGCAATTCTTCAGTTCACCATTTGAAGGCTTCCTAGCCTGAAATGATGTTCCTGCTGTGATATCACTTGGCTGACAGGAAATTTCCACACAGTTTGCACAAACCTGCGCACGTTAAAGCCAGAATTCTGGGTTAAACCCTGAGTACATTGGGGATTTAGATATTTTAATTATTTATCTGACAGCTGCTCTAAAGTTTCCCACTTGCCCTGAAGTGGGTACAATCATGTTACCTTCCTGAACTGACACTATATTTCTTGGGCTTTAAAACTCTGCCCCCAAACCTGCATCCACCTCCCCTTAACAGTTAAAATTATGCCCATTGACAGAGCATCTCGCCAATGTCTGTGCCTTGAACTAGGGCAGCCCGGTGGTACAATGGTTAGCACTGCTGCCTCACAATGCCAGGGATCTGGGTTCGATTCCAGCCTCAAGTGACTGTCTATGTGGAGTGTGCACATTCTCCATGTGTCTGCGTGGGTTTCCTCTGGGTGCTCCAGTTTCCTTCCACATTGCACAAAGATGTTCAGGTTAGGAGGATTAACCGCGCTAAACTGATCCTTAGGTGGGGTAGCCATGGTGAATGTGTGGGGTTCCAGGGGTAGGGTGGGGGAGAGGGCCTAGGTAGGACACTCTGTCAGAGAATCAGTGTAGACCGGATGGGCCAAATGGCCTCCTTGTGCACAGTAGGGATCCTATAACTGTACTGTGACACTCGTAAAATTGATGCTGACATAGAAATGTGACCAAAGCCTGGCTGGAATTGGTAGGTTTGTGGACAGAAAGTAAGTGCCCTGTGAGGTATGATATTTAAGGATGAGAACAGTCATTCAATCTATTCTAATAGATTGTTTGTAATTTTTGATAATTTTGTTTGTAATCTTTATTAATGATCTGGATGAGGGTATAGTTGGGTGGATTAGTAAATTTGCTGATGACACCAAAGTCGGAGGTGTGGTAGATTGTGAGGAAGGGTGTCGTAGTCTGCAGGGAGACTTAGATAGGTTGCAGAGCTGGGCCGAGAGGTGGCAGATGGAATTTAATGCGGAGAAGTGTGAGGTAATTCACTTTGGTAGGAGCAACAGATGTGTCGAGTATAGGGCTAACAGGAGGACTTTGAATAGTGTGGATGAACAGAGGGATCTAGGTGTATGTGTACATAGATCCCTGAAAGTTGGGAATCAAGTAGATAAGGTTGTTAAGAAGGCGTACGGTGTCTTGGCGTTTATTGGTAGGGGGATTGAATTTAGGAGTCGCAGCGTAATGTTGCAACTGTACACAACTCTGGTGCGGCCGCACTTGGAGTACTGTGTGCAGTTCTGGTCCCCACATTACAAGAAGGATGTGGAGGCTTTGGAGAGGGTGCAGAGGAGGTTTACTAGGATGTTGCCTGGTATGGTGGGGAGGTCCTATGAGGAGAGACTGAGGGATTTAGGGTTGTTTTCGTTGGAAAGAAGGCGGCTAAGAGGGGATCTTATTGAAACATATAAGATGATTAGAGGTTTAGATAGGGTGGATAGTGATAGCCTTTTTCCTCGGATGGAGAAAGCTAGCACGAGGGGGCATGGCTTTAAATTAAGGGGGGGTAGCTACAGGACGGATGTCAGGGGTAGGTTCTTTACTCAGCGGGTGGTGAGGGATTGGAATGCCCTGCCTGCTGCAGTTGTAAATGCGCCTAGTTTGGGGGCGTTTAAGAGATCTATGGATAGGTTTATGGACGAAAAGGGATTGGTATAGGCTAGTGGGTCATTGTTTTTGTAACTGGTCGGCACAACATCGTGGGCCGAAGGGCCTGTTCTGCGCTGTAATGTTCTATGTTCTATGTTCTAATACACTCATTTACAATGATCCTATAGACCCCCATTGCTGCATCCACTAGTTCCTCAAATGATGACAGCTGTTCCACTTCCACCCTTCGACCCGCAACTCCACTCTGCATATCAATCACTACATGAAGAATGACTTCTTAACTTTCACATGTTTCAAACTGCATTCCCTGTGAGATGATCACCTCAAGCAAAGGTAATATTTCAAAATCTAGAAATCTAAGAATCTAGGCGGCACAGTAGCACAACGGGTAGCACTGCTGCTTCACAGCTCCAGTGACCTAGGTTTGATTCCTGGCGTGGGTCACTATCTGTGTGGAGTTTGCACGTTCTCCTTGTGTCTGTATGGGTTTCCTCCGGGTGCTCCGGTTTCCTCCCACAGTCCAAAGATGTGCAGGTTAGGTTGATTGGCCATGCTAAAAAAAAATTGCCCCTTAGTGTTCTGAGATCCGTAGGTTAGAGGGATTAGTGGGTAAATATGTAGGGATATGGTGGTAGGGAATTGTGGGATTGTGGTCAGTGCAGACTCAATGGGCCAAATGGCCGCTTTCTGCGCTGTAGGGTTTCTATGATTCTACTTTTTTCTATTTGCTTCAATATTTTATGTCATGTCACATGGTCACTGTCAAGTGCCTCCTTTCTAGGTTGGGGCGGCACGGTGGCACAATGGTTAGCACTGATGTCTCACAGCGTGAGGGACCCAGGTTCGATTCCAGCCTCGAATGACTGTCTGCATGGGTTTGCTTCGTGTGCTCATTGTTCAAAGATGTGCAAGTCAGGTGGATTGACTATGCTAAATTATTCCTTAGTGCCAAGGGGATCTGCAGGGTATGTACATGGGGATACAAACTCAATTTACAAAATAATGATTGGAATGCAAGTCTTTACAGGTACAATGTAATGACTCGCATTCCAACTATTATTTTGTAAATGTGTCTTTATATGCCCTGTTTGTGAACAGAATTCCCACTTACCTGATGAAGGAGCAGTGCCTTGAAAGCTAGTGGCTTGTGCTACAAATAAACCTGTTGGACTTTAACCTGGTGTTATGAGACTTCTTACTGTGTTAACCCCAGTCCAACACCAGCATGTCCACAATAAGGAAGGTCCCAGAGGATTGGAGAATAGCCAATGTTTTTCCTTTGTTTCAGGAAGGTAGCAAGGATAACCCAGGTAAATACAGGCTGGTGAGCCTTACATCAGCGGTCGGGAAATTATTGGAGAGGATTCTTTGAGACAGGATTTACTCCCACACGGAAATAAGTGGATGTATTAGTGAAAGGCAACATGGTTTTGTGAAGGGGAGGTTGTGCCTCACTAACTTGACCAAATTTTTCTAGGAAGTGACGAAGATGATTGATGAGGGTAGGGCAATGTATGTTATATCTACATGGACTTCAGTAAGGCTTTGACAAGGTCCCTCATGGCAGACTGGCGCAGAAGGTGAAGTTGCATGGGATCAGAGGTGAGCTGGCAAGGTGGATACAAAACAGGCTCGGCCATAGAAGAAAGACAGTAGCAGTGCAAGGTTGCGTTTCTGAATGGAGGGCTGTGACAAGTAGCGTTCCTCAGGGATCAGTGCTGGGGCCTTTGCTGTTTGTAATATATATAAAATGATTTGGAGGAAAATGTAACTGGTTTGATTAATAAGTCCGTGGACGACACAAAGGTTGGTGGATTTGCAAACAGTGATGAGGACCATAGAGGATACAGATCAGTTGGAGACTTGGGCAGAGAGATGGCAGATGGAGTTTGATCCAGACAAAGGTGAGGTAATGCATTTTGGGAGGTCTAATACAGATAGGAAATATACAGTTAATGGCTGAACCCTTAAGAGTATTGATAAGCAGAGGGATCTGGGTATACAAGTACACAGGTCACAGAGTGGCAACGCAGTTGGAGAAGGTAATCAAGAAGGCATATGGCATGCTTGCCTTCATTGGCCGGAGCATTGAGTTGAAAAATTGGCAAGTTATGCTGCACCTTTATAGAACCTTAGTTAAGTTGCACTTGGAATATAACGTTCAATTCTGGTCGCCACACTACCAGAAGAATGTGGAGGTTTTGGAGAAAGTATAGAAAAGATTTACCAGGATGTTGCCTGGTATGAAAGGCATTAGCCATGAGGAATGGTTGGAGAAACTTGGTTTGTCCTCATTGGAACGAAGGAGATTGACGGAAGTCTACAAGACTATGAGGGGCATGATCACAGTAGATAGTGAGAAGCTTTTTCCCAGGGTGGAAGAGTCAATTACTCCGTTGCATAGGTTTAAGGTGCAAGGGGCAAGGTTTAAAGGAGATGTAGGAGGCAAGTTTTTTGAGGGTGGTGGGAGCCTGGAACTCTCTGCTGGGGAGGTTATGGAAGCAGATACGAAAGTGACTTTTAAGGGGCGTCTTGACAAATACATGAATATGATGGGAATAGAGGGATATGGTCCCTGGGAGGGTAGGGGGTTTTAGGTGCCTGCACCTTGGTCCTCAGTTGGAGTATTCCTGCCGGTGACTGTGACTTGAGGGCTGAAACACTTGAGTTGGCAAAAGTGGGAGAATGCATGAGATGCCACATTCATGAAGGGAGTGATGTGGGTGCTTGTGTAGCTTTGTTATGTTGACTATCTGAAGTGAAATTTACCATATCATTTACCTGTTGACTCACATTGAATTTGCGTTGGTTCAAATGCCTCAAATTACAAAACGTGGAATTTTGTACGTAATGTCTGCACTTGGGGATCATTTGGTAACTTAGGTTCATGGGATCATAACACCTTCCAAAACTCTTTTATGACAAAAATCCTGGAGCCTGAAGCAGGGGTTTCTTTTACAATTTATAAGTTTACTGGCTTCTGTCGTGTGAATGTCAACATAGCACACAAAGGCTTGGCAGTGCAGCTGCTTTTGTGGTCGTCTGTTTTCTTTTTGTGGCAATGCATTTGGCCATTACTGAACCACAGAATTAAACACAGCACACTGCTCATTTATTCCCAGTGAGGGAATAGGAGGCAACAGCATGTAACTTACTTTCACCACCACTCAAATGATACAAGCTGAAAAACATTTGGAAGCAGTCAGTAACAATGGTGGGGGGAGATGATGATCTGTGGAAAATGGCATCCATTTCAAAGGACTCGGAGCTCTTGACCACAGGGCGTTTATGGTTAAAGCTGCGGCTGCAATGGGAAAATTCTCTCCGTGCAATCAAAGACAAGAACATCTACCGTGGGATAGCAGAGCGGTACTTTGCACTTCTGCATTCTCCACAGTATTCAAAATCGGAGTTGGCTTAGGTTTTTGAGTGCAATTTCTGCATTTATGTAGAGTTGTGTCCTATGTAGCCTGACCAATAATTAACATTCAAGTCGTCTAATACCAATGTGTGGGAAGGCACATTGGACAAGCCTTTCTGGCAAGATATGGTAGCGAACCCACATCAGGGGGAGACACTACTGAATGTCCTTCATAACTGAGCACTTCCTCTTCAGGAAGCTCCAGTTCACAAAACGACCAGGTGGATAGTTCATTGAATGGATTCTCCGACATCTGCAACAATTGGTGATTTGCAGATTCTGTTGTGGTTGGGTTTTGGATTAAAACCAGGATCATCTTGGATCCATTAACACCAAACAGTAATATAGCAAGCAGTTCCACAACACCAGGTTAAAGTCCAACGGGTTTATTTGGAATCACAAATTTTTGGAGCGCTGCTCCTTCATTAGGTAAGTGGAGGTAGATTCACAGACACAGCATATATTGGTAAAGACACAATTGCAAGATAATTACAGATTGAAATGTGAAGAATGGCTGGAATGCAAGTCTTCACAGGTAAAGACTTGAATTTGATACAGAGTCAGGTTTCACTAGCATTCAGCCTTGATTTTTCCCCAACCACCATCTTTAGAAGGTCAAAATCACCGGGCAGAAACCTCTGATAGAAATCAAATCTTTTTCAATTAGTTCAAGGGAGAGGAGGGAATGGGGAGTTGGACGTTGGGATGGAGGTGGGAATGTTGTGGGCTGGAGTCAACAAAACTCTTTCACTGCATGGGTATATGACATAGAATCCCTACAATGCAGAAAGACGTTATTCGGCCCATTGAGTCTGCACTGACAACAATCCCAGCCAGGCCTTTTCCCGGTAACCCCACGTATTTATCCTGCTAATCATCCTGATGCTAAGGCACAGTTGAGCATGGTCAATCAACCTAACCTGCACATCTTTGGACTGTGGGAGGAAACTAGAAACTAGTGGGAGGAAACCAGAGAAAACCCACGCAGACACAGGGAGAATGTGCAAACTCCACACAGACAGTCACTCGAGGCCAGTACTGAACCATGTCCATGGCACTGAGAGGCAGCAGTGCTAACCACTGTGCCACCTTGTCCATGGGGGTCAGTTTAGCTCAGTTGCTGGATGACTGGTTAATGATGCGGAGCGGTGCTAACAGCGCGGGTTCAATTTCCGTACCAGCTGAGGTTACTCATGAAGGCTCCACTTTCTCACCCTTGAGGTCCTCGTGGTTAAATCACCATCAGTCAGCTCTTCCTCTCAAAGGAGAGTGCAGCCTATGATCAAATGGGACTATGGCGGCTTTATTTTTACGTGTCCAGAGGAAAGGGAGAGAGATATGGGAGGATGCAGGTTTACAAGCTATTCTGGGAATTCCCCTTCATATGCCCTTTGAAGTGCCACAGCAGGATACTGCAAGCTTAGTGAAAAGTCTAAACCTTAAGCGGGCACATTACAGATCATGTTGAAAATGGCTTCCCTTTGACTATAAGTTCTTTTTAATAAGGGTTTCTTTAGGATGAATCATGGTGGTGTGGGTGATGAGGGGGATCTCATATGTAGCCCTGGGCTGATCCTCCTAACCCTCTTCCAGGCATGAATGGTCTATCCCATCTATAGGATTGAGGAGTATCTTAACCACAAAAAATTGGTGGGATGTAAAATAACTCAAATCTAAACCCAAGCTGCCCACTTCCAGTTGTTTCAGAGCAGGGATTAGGACGGAGGAATGCCATGGATAGGTAAAAACTGGACATTGATCATTTGAATATTTTAATGAGGGTGCATTCCTCAGATTTTTACCTCCATTTTAAATCCAACCCCCTGATTAGCCAGGGATTGGTCATCTTGGCATCTAAATGGTAGAAAAGGTTTGTGCTTTTCCAGCACTGCTTGTGGGGCAAGAACAGCACAGGGTTCTGTCCTCACACCCCAAGCAAGTCTGCTTTCCTTCTCTCAAACAGACCCCACCATGTTCACGCCTCAACCCTATAAGACACTCTGCATCTCCTTTGGAGCTACTTTGAGCTATACCCTGAACCTCCAGTCGCCTCTGCCTCTGTTGCAGACTTGCTCTTTGGATACAGCCAATTTTGCAACATTCACCAGAGAACCTGGCGTGTCAAAAAGACTGGTTTACGGACAGATTTTTTAAAAATAAAAGCACGTCATGCAGTCGAAGCTCTATGGCATTTGGGGAAACCAGAATTTCCAGGATTCCTGACCCAAATCCTTTGGAGTCCTACCCCGCGCTGCAGTTTTGAATTGGGTCTGCCAGGCAGACACTTGCACCTGAGTACAACCCCTGGATTTTCAGACCCAACATCATTGTATATCACAAAAAGGTGTTTTACAAACTCAAGAACAGCATGTACGCTGAATCCCCAGAATCTCAACCACAAGCTTATAAAAGATACACCACAAACTTACACATGGAGAACAGCAAAGTTTATTTTTAGAACTCATCAGGAACACTATAATACCCGCCAGGACATTTCTGTACGATAAACAATTCCTCAGTGTTCTGCTCAGTTAAGCACAAGATCAGCCAACTCATTTTATTTACTGTTGCTGATGACTAATCAAATAGAAGCAGATGTATTTGCTATCCTCCATCAGTCCAGACCTGTGAGAAGTACTTATATATGGAAGACTGGTTGATGTAAATGATGTTTCCAGCAAGTGCCAGCTGCAAACAGCAGCTTTGGAGCCTCAGGCAGAGCTTAGCAGCGAGTACCTTCAGAATCACAATACATTCGTCATTAAGACTGTAGAGGATTGCTTGCTCGCGAAAAAAAAGATGGTGCAGGAGCAAGGCAACTCTTGCAAGCTGTCCTCAACATAACTTCTTAACTTAACCTTTTACTGCCGTCCTTATGCGCTTCTAAGGGATCCTGTGTATGCTTATCCCTGTTCGCTTCAGTCTATACAAAGACTTCATTTTAAGACATTTCTGCTTATGCACAATTATATTTAAATACTAGACTGCAGGGGTTAACTAACTCTGCTAAGCTGAACAGTTGTGGCTGCCTTAACTACATGTGGAATCAGAAAGCATGATGGGTTAGCTAAAAAATGACTGCATTCCTGAAGGGTACACAATACAAGCAAAAAATAGCAGCTGTAAGGATTGTTTTTCTAGACTGAGACAGCATGCGAGAAACACTTCCAATAACGAGATACGGGTTGAAGACAGCATGCGAAAAATACTTCCAACAGTGAGATAAGGATTGAAATATATTTTTGATGTGTATGTGTGTGTGTTAAAGTTCAGTTCAGTTTTGTGTTTAAGTTCAGTTCAGAGCCTTTATTCTTTGCTTCTATCATGTTAATCTTTTTAAGTTCAGTTCAATAAAAGAAAACCCTTTTAAAACTCATACTCGTGCTGTCCCCTCGTCTCTTCAAATGAATGAATGGACCCAGCAGCTTCTAAAACTGAATTCTAAGTCTTAAACTGTCTAATCTGATCTTTCTCTTCACCCTATCTGTAACTGCAACACTATATTCTGCACCCTATCCTTTTCCTTCTCCCCTATGTACTCTATGAATGGCATGTTTTGCCTGTACAGCACGCAAGAAACTATACTTATCACTGTATACCAGTACATGTGACAGCAATAAATGGAAATGGAAGCAGTGCAATTTTTGAGATTTCCAGCAGAAATAGAAATGAAGAAAGAGGCAGTCAGTCTGGGACAGTCTTGGTCAGAGTTGGTGTAGACACGATGAGTCTTATGCACTGTAAGGAATCTATGATTCATTCCCACTGGATCGTATTCCTGCGCACGGCATTATTTGTGTTGACTTCCCTCACAGAAGTCTCCTTTTTAAATGCAGAAGGTTATTTCTTTCTGGCTTCTGTTCCCGCTTTCTTTGAAGAACAACACGTTCCCTGTTGCAGTCCTCTTTACGGGCCAGTTGTTTGGATTTGTACCATTTTCATGAGAAAAAAATAAGCGATTTATCTGCTAAACGAGATCTACCGGCACCTTTCACAGCCTCAGGATGCCCTGAGGCACGCTGTAGCCAGTGAGGTACTTGAAGTGCAATCACTGCTGTAGAACATATAGCAGCTAATTTGTACGCAGCAAGCTCCCAGAAACATTACAAATGTTCAGATCCTTGGGTTTAGATGTTTTCTGAGGAATAATTGTTGGCCTGGACCCAATGAGCATTCTCCTACACATCTCTGAATAATAACTTTTGAATAATAGCTGTAAGATCTTTTATTTTCCACTACAGAAGGTCGACAGGACCTTAGTTTGATGTTTATCAAACAATGGCAGCCTGCCAACAGCCATTTTTTAAAAAAAAATTTTCATTCAACACTTCTCCAATTACAATCTGTGCATGATATCTAGATGTGCATATCTGTGTCCTCGTTTATCATAAGACACACGAGCCACTCGGTCCATCAAGTCTGCTCTGCCATTCAATCATGGCCGATATTTTTCTCATCCCCATTCTCCTGCCTTTTCCCCATAACCCCTGATCCCCTTATTAATCAAGAATCTATCTATCTCTGTCTTAAAGACACTCAATGTCCTGGCTTCCACAGCCTTCTGCAGCAAAGAGTTCCATAGATTCACCACTCTCTGGCTGAAGAAATTCCTCCTCATCTCTGTTTTAAAAGATCATCCCTTTAGCCTGAGGTTGTGCCTTCTGGTTCCAGTTTTTCCTACTCGTGGAAACATCCTCCCCATGTCCACTCTATCCAGGCCTTGCAGTATCATGGAAGTTTCAATATGATCCCCCTTCATTCTTCTAAACACAAACGAGTAGCGGCCCAGAGTCCTCAACTGTTCCTCATACGACAAGCTCTTCATTCCAGGGATTATTCTTGTAAGCCTCCTCTGGACCCCCTCCAAGGCCAGCACATCGTTCCTTAGATACGGGGCCCAAAACTGTCTACTTACGGACCGTAAATCACTTCATTTTGTCCACAACATAAACTTTACACTTCATTTCCTCTCTCCTGGTGGTGTAATCATTCAATCTGCTTTGAATAACAGTCTGTTCTCCAGGCACAGTTCATCTTTGTGTCGAAAGACACAGCATTCTGGGGTGGCATTCCTCTTACATCAGCCCATCCTTAATCATTCCTAAAATTTCACATCATCAGGTCATTTGCTAATTCGTGGCCATTCTTTCTCAGGTAAGACTAGCACCTGAAGTCTCAGGATTTCTCTCTTGAAATGTGCCTTTTGTGAGTTGCAAAGTCCCTGCCACCCCCTCAGATGGATCACATAACCGCGTACAGTGCAGAGGCCTCTGCCTGAAGTAACTGAAAGGGACAGACCAATACACACAGACCTGCAGCCGGATGCCAACTCTGGAGAAGCCGTGGCATAGCGGTACTGTCACTGGATTAGTAATCCAGAGACGCCCTGGCATGATCTGGGACATGGGGTCAAATCCCACCCACAGCAGATGGTGGAATTTGAATTCAATAAAATTCTGGAAATAAAAACCGAATGGTGACCATGTAACCATTGTCGATCGTTGCAAAAAAAAGCCATCTGTCTCACTAATGTCCTTTAGGTAAAGAAATCTGCCATCCTTACCTGGTCTGGCCTACATGTGACTCCAGATCCACAACAGTATGGTTGACTCTCAAATGCCCTCTGAAATGGAGGAGAGTTAGGGAAGGGCAGTGAATGCTGGCCCAACCAGTGACGCCCACATCCTATTAAAATGTTAATTACAAAAACAATGTACCCACACGCTGAGAGACTGTCACTCCCAGGCCCATAACCAGGCAACCGGCACTCCTGTGCTCTCAGGCCCATCAGCCACTTGATTATCTCCATGAAGCACACACACTATTCAATTACATTGTTGTACGACACTGTTTGGTGCACTTTGTTGCAGCGTGGCCCTGATACAAGAGAATGCTGTAGATCTCGTGTTGAGGCCCCAAAGAAAAATCTTTGTGTTCCTTTTCTCCAGATCAGAGCCCCTCCCCCTCTGCACAGCCAGAAGCCTGGCCACCCGTGTTGGGCTTTCAAATCTTTTTAAATTCTGGGCTCTTCACTTCAGGTCTGCTCTTTTACTTAAACGCTTTCGACTGAAGGACATTAATAACCCAATAGCAGTACGATGAGGACAGCTTTACTGAAATAGCAAAAGCAAATCGTACCTATTTTTGGTAATGTTTTGATGACCAACCTGTCGATCCAAATAGAATATTCCCACAGATAATATTCCCAATTTACCAACTCCACAAATCAGAGATACAAGCCTGGTAAACATGACACCCTCTGTAATGCGCAACTGACAATCATAGAATCATAGTGCAGTGCAGAAGGAGGCCATTTGGCCCATCAAGTCTGCACTGACAACAATCCCACCCAGGCCCTACGCCCATAACCTGACATATTTGCCCCGCTAATCCCTCTAACCTACGCATCCTAGGACACTAAAAGGCAATTTAACATGGCCAATCAAACTAACTCGCACATCTTTGGACTGTGGGAGGAAACCTGAGTACTCAGAGGAAACCCATGCAGACACGAGAAGAATGTGCAATCTCCACACGGACAATAACCCGAGCCAGGGATCGGACCCAGGTGCCAGGAGCTGTGAGGCAGCAGTGCTAACCACTGTGCCACAGTGGATAGGATTTTTATAACTTGTTTTTTCAGATGCACTGATGTTGATCTGTAAGGAATTCTGCCCTGTTAGAGATTAAGTCAGCTGCTGATGAGGTTTCAGGGTAGCTAAGTTATTTGATATGGGATACTACCCCCCCAATGGTATTCTCATTGGTATTGAAAAAGTAAGGCTTTCACAAACAAATGAAGAGGAGTGAAGCAATGAGCAGAGGACTTGCCCTTACACAAGTCACTTCGATAAATCTGGCTTGTAAATTCTCAATCTATTTTCATTTATATTTTAAAAAAAGAATCATTTTTATACCTTAGTCTCTCATCTCCTGGGTACTCTCAGCCTCTTTTGGCCTCAATTGGAACTTCCAATATTTCCCATGTTACGTTGCCTCAAGAAAGCTTGGTTTTTCCATTACATTCAAATACTTCAATTCTCTCAGGAACTTTTCCTGACAAGGTTGTCCAGACAACCCTGACCAATACAAGAATTCCAGATATGACCCACAGAGATCCATCAAAGACGCTGAAAGACAGTACTAGACCAAGCTAAAGTCCCAGGCTAGCCAAACAGAATCCCACCAATGATGGCAAGGTCTGCAAGTCATAACAGGCTACTAGATAAGGTATGTAGAATTGCCAACACTAGTGTACCTCTTTTCAATGAGCTCAATGATTTCTGTGCCCATTTTGAGCAAGAGGTCAGTGAGAGCATGCCCTCAGCCCAAGAAGTCTCGGTTGAATCTGTATCCAAGGTCACCATCGTGGATGTCAGATCAGCCTTCTCAAAGTTAACCCAAGGAAAGTGACTGGCACATTTGGGGTACCATTTACTGGTACTGCGCAAACCAGCTGGCGGAGGTATTAGCAGACATTTTTAACCTCTCTTTACATCAATCTGAGGTCCCTATCAGCTCCAAAATAATGACCATCAGCCCTGTACAAAGAAAAGCCAGATAGGGTGCCCTAATGACACTGGTGGCTCTGACATCCAATCATTATGAAGTGCTTCAAAATGCTAGTCATGGTATGAATCAGTTCCGGCCTCCCAGACTCACTAAAGTTCATCTACTGCCACAACAGGTCCACAGCAGATGCCATCTCCCTGATCTTTCACTCAACCTTGGAACACCTAGATAACAAATCTGCCCATGTCAGACTCCTGTTTATTGACTACAGCTCAGCCTTCAAAACCATTATTCCTACAAAACTCATCTCCAAACTCCATGACCTGGGACACAGATCCTCCCTCTGCGACCGCATCGTAGACTTTCTAACTCACAGACCAGAATCAGTAAGGATAGGCAACAACACCTTTCATGATCCTCAACATCAGTGCCCCACAGGGCTGTGTCCTCAGCCTCTTACTATATTCGTTATACACTATGACTGTGTGGCCAAATTCACTTCCAACTCGATTTTCAAGTTTGCTGATGACACCACTGTGGTGGGTTGGATCTCAAACAACGATGAGTTGGAGGACAGGAAAGAGGTAGAGAATCTGGTGAACTGGTGCGACAACAATAATCTCTCCCTCAATGTCAACAAAACGAAGGAGATTGTCATTGACTTCAGGAAGCATAGAGGGCGACACTTCCCTGTCTATATCAATGAGAGCAAAGTGAAAATGGTTGAGAGCTTCAAGTTTCTAGGTGACAGATCACCAGCAACCTGTCCTGATCCCTCCATGCTGACATTATAGTTAAGAAAGCGCACCAATGCCTCTACTTTCTCAGAAGACTAAGGAAATTTGGCATGTCCACTACAACTCTCACCAACTTTTACAGATGCACCATCGAAAGCATTCTTTCTGGTTGTATCACAGCTTGGTATGGCTCTGCTCTGAGCAAGACTACAAAAAATACTAAGGGTTGTGAATGTAGCCCAATCCATCATACAAACCAGCCTCCCATCCATTGACTCTGTCTACACTTCCTACTGCTTGGAAAAGCAGCCAACATAATCAAAGGCTCCTCTATGCACCCAGGATCTATCATCTTTCACCTTCTTCCATTAAGAAAAAGATACAAAAGTTTGAGGAGACATGACAGCCCACAAAATAACAGGTTTTTCCCTGCTGCCATTAGATTTTTGAATGGACCTACCTTGCAATAAGTTGAGCTTTTTCTACACCTTATAGTATCCTTTGTCTGTATCGTGTGCAAGAAACAATACTTTTCACTGTGTACTAATACATGTGACAATAATATATTAAATACATCCTAGAATGTAAATAAAGCTTAACCATGCTTTCAAAAATGACTGTAATCTGAACCATACATTCAGTGTTTCACACTGACAATGCTCTGGGGGAGTTAACCAAAAGGTCAGCACTTTCTTACAAAAAACAATGCAGATCAGGTCCCATTCCTCCGTTACATTGCCAAGAGAATTTTGAACATTAATGGAAGAGATCCTGATTACTGGTATGTGGTGTGCTGCGGTCAGCAGGAAATCTTGTGAGGTCAGATTTTCCCAGTTACTTTGTGCAGTAGTTGCTGCAGCTGTCATTTTTGAAGATAACATTGGAAGGTCAACATTACCCACATCTCCATAAGCAGAGTAGGGGAGCTTCTGAAGATGGGTGCCATTTTTGGTGAAGTCCGTGCCTAAGGATCCGGGGTCGGTTGTGTGTTGCTGTCAGTTGGGAATGAGGCTAACTCCTAGAAGAGGAGGAGCTGAAATTCTCCACAAGGAAGATATTTTTGAAGGACTTTGTGATTGAAATTGATGACCTATATGCTGTATGGTTTGTTGAGAAATTCATAAGATCTACCTTAGTTATATCTTCCATTTACTGTATAATTTATAATCAATTCACAATTTGCTTATTTATTCACATTTAGATTACATTGATTCTAGGTTTTAGAGATTATCCAAGATAAAATTGCTTTGTTTGACTCTTGTATAGTAAAAATCCTTTTGTTTTAAACAATGAAATTTTGAGATTTCATTTTTTTCAGTAAATAATTAGGATTTTGGTGCTTATCTCCACTGAGATCATAACAACTAAACAATCTGAAAGCCATAGTCAGCTTGAAGTATTCTTGATGAATAGAGATATATGAGGACCAAGTAGTAGAAATCTCAGAAGCAGATAATGTAACAGTGCTAAAGACTACCTTCCTTTTATCGAAACAATTCATCGACCAACATCAACTGCACAGAGGAACAACTGGAATGGTTTAACTATCTGTATGAGATTTTGTGGAATACTAGATCACCACACATAAAAAAAACTTTCAATTTTAGGCGGATGATTCCCGGAATGGTCAAAATAAATATTTTGCTGATGCACTAAAAGAAGCAAAGGAAGGAATTTGACTATTTCCCTGCATCGCAATGCAACAAGTCACATTATATGACACAAAAACATGCAATATCTGGCCTTGCATGTCAGTTATTTCATGGGAAATGTATAAGTGCCATCCTTTGCACCAGAATTCAAAGAACACTTTTCTTCTTTCAATCCACCATCTAATGCCATTATAAATACTAATTTTGGTTTAAAGTCCAAAGAATTAAGCTGCCGCTCTCCCAGCCCTCCCATACTCTTATACAATTATGGTCAACCCTTAAAAAGTTCTACAAAGAAGCAAATAATTTCAAAACATTTGTATTCTAGTTTGCTTTGCTTAATGTTACAAACTAAAATTGTGAGCAAAGTACGCAAAGTTGATTTTATTTTGATAATCATTTACAAAGAAAAAACGGGCTCTGACGAAGGGTCATCTAGACTCAAAATGTTGGCTCTGTTCTCTCCCCAGAGATGCTGTCAGACCTGCTGAGATTTTCCAGCATTTTTTGTTTTTGGTACAAAGAATTTCACACTGCACAGTGATTACTTGATTTCCCAGATTACAGGTTAGCTTTCAACGTTAATAAAGACTTAATTGACTATAGACTTGTTAGATCCCACCATCCTCACAAAGATCATTACCTAATGATTCACCCAAGAGTTGCATTCTCCACTATCGCAGCAGTCACCCAGTACTGCATTCTTCTTCTGGACTTCTCTGCCTGAAGGCAGGTCCAAGCCACACTGCCACGATCTGCACCGTGGTTGGTGCAAGTAGGCAGGTTCTGGATCTAGCCCAGCCAGAACTGAGTGCTGTTGGCACCGATCTACCACACCAGCTATCCAACCATCCCCCATGAAGGTATACAAGTTGCTGTGGTAACATTGTAATCTGGAGCTGCGGTATTGATCGGAGAGGCTCCAATTTCTTTCCAACACATGGGTGACCATGCATCTCTTCCACTCCTCCGCCTGTTATTGCCGTTATGTTGGGAAAATGTACAAGTTGATACTCAACCTGCTTCAGCTGCATTCTGAACACACTTTCCTTGGCCATCAAGTCCTGGAATGGGGCTTGAATCTGGAATTTCTAACTCAGAAGTAAGGACGTTTACCACTGTGCCGCAAGATCTCTAGGTAAGTACTGCATTGATTTAGAGATTCTCAAACCAATCTGAAGTTTTGGTTTGAGAACCTGTTAATTCTGAGGTAAAGGTTTTTTGAACTCAGTCAAGTTGATGCTCAAGTCTTCCATAATTCCTGATCCAATCAAATCATCATTTAATCTGGATTTGGAGCAGGAGAGCTACCTTCTTGGTCATGACTGAGGTCATAAGAGGCTGAAGATCAATAGAAGGCAGTACTACATACTCTTACAAAAGGCACCAAATTGTTTCTCCAATAAAAGTTTTTTCTAAAATTATCTACAAAGAATCTATGATTCTATGGAAATAGTTTTTTTAAACTTAAATTTGATGAGCAAGTCTCAACAATCAATAAACCAATCACTATTCAATGGTACCAGTGCTTTTTCTTAGTCTTACAATTATTGGAAAAAGAATTGACAAAATATTACCTTCCTTAATGTTTAAAAAGAAAGTTAGTGGAAGTATCTTCACTACTCAAAGAAATATAATTACTCAGTAAAATCTCATCAGAGTGGCAGCACTCCATCTTCAGCTCTTTTTTCAAAAGTTTATTTGTGTCACAAGTAGCTTAACATTAACACTGCAATGAAATTACTGTATAAATCCCCTAGTCACCACACTCCAGCGCCTGTTCGGGTACAGTAAGAGAGAATTTAGCATGGCCAATGCACCTAACCAGAATGGCATTCAGACTATGGGAGGAAACCAGAGCACCCGGAGGAAACCCACACAGACACAGGGAGGAGGCGCAGACTCCACACAAACAGTGACCTAAGCCAGGAAGCAAACCCAGATCCCTGGTATTGTGAGGTAGCAATACTAGCCACCGTGCCACTGAGCTGCCCTTGATTTATTAAACAAAGTTCCACAAACAAAAGATCACATATCCGGCTTGAAAAGCAGACTTGGCAGAAACACCACATCCATCGTTTCATCAGTTAAAAATAGCCTAAATTCCTGAATCACATATCAATAGTCCATCCCATCCAAGCTGGCTTCAGTTTCTGCTTCCATAAGACTATAAATCATAGCAGCAGAATTAGGCCACTCAGCCCATCGAGTCTGTTCCGCCATTCAATCATGGCTGATATTTTTCTCATCCCCATTCTCCTGCCTTTTCCCCATAATCCCTGATCCTTTTATTAATCAAGAACCTATCTATCTCTGTCTTAAAGACACTCGATGACCTGGCTTCCACTGGCTTCCACAGCCTTCTGTGGCAAAGAGTTCCACAGATTCGCCACTCTCTGTTTTAAAAGATCGTCCCTTCAGCCTGAAGTTGTGCCCTCTGGTTCTAGTTTATCCCGTTAGTGGAAACATCCTCTCCACATCCACTCTATCCAGGCCTCGCATTATCCTGTAAGTTTCAATGAGATCCCCTCTTATCGTTCTAAACTCCAATGAGTACAGGCCCAGATTCGCAACCATTCCTCATATGAAAGCTCTTCATTGCAGGGATCATTCTTGTGAATCTCCTCTGGATCCTTTCCAAAGCTAGCACATCCTTAGATATGGGGCCCAAAACTGCCCACAATATGCCAAATGGGATCTGACCAGAGTCTTATACAGCCTCAGAAGTACATCTCTGCTCTTGTATTCTAGCCCTTTCAACATGAATGCTAACATTGCAATTGTCTTCCTAACTGCAGACTGAAAATACTTGTTACATTTAGTCAAACTAATTTGATCCATTTTTTAGTAAGGTATATCCAGCACACATGTCCAATCTAGATACTGCTACATCATATTCAGAATATTATCATTTCTTCCTCTCTTCGTTAACATAATGTGCCAGCGTAATCACTATTTAAAACAGCCTGTTACTTATTCAACATCATTATAACAAAACCCATCAGCCAACATCTGCTCTCTTTCCGCAATAGTAATCCCCTGTTACATCTTGTCCAGCTTAGTGTCTATTTTCCAAGTGAAACGTTTTGCAGTAACAAGCTTTTAAGTACACAGCGCAGTGGCACAGTAATTAGCACTGCGGCCTCACAGTTCCTGGGACCTGGGTTCAATTCTAGCCTTGGATGACTGTCTGTGTGGAGTTTGCATGTTCTTCCTGTACCTGCGTGGGTTTCTTTTGGGTCTGGTTTCCTCGCATAGTCCAAAGATGTCCAGGTTAGGTGGATTGGTCATGCTAAATTGCCCCTTATGCCCCAAGATGTTTAAGTTAGATGGATTAACTATGGTAAATGTATGGGGTTATAGGGATAGGATATGAGGAGAGGGCCTGGGTAAGATACTCTGTAAGAGAGTTGGTACAGACTCAATGGGCCAAATGGCCTCTTCTGCACAGTAGGAATTCTATGATTCTATTCTATGATACACCTTCTTAATAAACAGTTTTAGAACCGAGAATGTATTAGCATAAGAGGCCTTTCAGACCATTACCCTGTGGTTGCTTTCTGAAAGACTTAACCACTTAGTTCAACAGTTCTTTCAAATATTCTTCAAGTGTTTATCCACTTCTCATTTCAAAACCAATAGGATTCTGATTTTATCACTTATTCTGAAAGCTCATGCTCTCCAACAAACTTTTCTCTCAACTTCTCCCTTGATTCTTTTGCTGATATTTTAAATTTATACCCTCTAGTAACGGATTCATTGATCAATAGGACATATTCTTCATATTTACATTATCAAAACCTCTGAACTTTAAAAAGCTCGGTCATCTTTTATTAACTTTCTATTAACTATTAGGGAAAAAAGCCCATTTCACATTCCAGATATCTGCTCAGTAAACCCCTGTTGTTGTGAATTGATCATGGGGGGGGGGGAGGGTGCGAGGGTAGGTGACGCTACGAGGTCTAAAGTTAAGGATAGGGTACAGGTAAGGGAAGAGGCCGAGGATGTCCCAATTGGTGGCGTTACGGCAAATAGGGTCCAGGTGAAGGCTGGGATGAAAGCGCTTTATCTGAATGCACGAAGCATTCGGAATAAAGTGGATGAGCTGGTGGCGCAGATCGACACAAATGGATACGATCTGGTGGCCATTACAGAGACGTGGCTGCAAGGTGACAGGGACTGGGAGATGAATGTACAGGGCTATCAAGTGTTTAGGAAGGATAGGCAGGAGGAAAGAGGGGGTGGCGTAGCTCTGCTGATTAAGGATAGTATCAAGGTGGTAGCAAGGGATGATATCGGAGCCAAAGAGCAGAACGTGGAATCGTTGTGGGTGGAGATTAGGAACAGCAAAGGGAGGAAGACGCTGGTGGGTGTCGTCTATAGGCCCCCGAATAATGATCTGGAGGTGGGGCGGGCTGTTAACGCGCAAATAAGTGCGGCGTGCAGGAATGGGACGGCAGTAGTTATGGGAGATTTCAATCTGCATATTGATTGGTCGACCCATGTTGGACGAGGTGGGCTCGAGGAGGAGTTCTTGGAATGCTGCCGGGATAATTTCCTTGAACAGTGTGTGTTGGAGCCGACGAGGGAGCAAGCTATCTTGGATCTGGTGCTATGTAATGAGGCGGGTAGAATTAGGGACCTTGCGGTGAAGGATCCTCTTGGAGAGAGTGATCATTGTATGGTGGAGTTTCTGGTGCAGATGGAGGAGGAGAAAGTGGGTTCCCGGACACGCGTCCTTTGTTTGAATAGAGGGGAGTATGGTAGGATGAGAGAAGAATTGGCGAATATGGACTGGGGGAATGTGTTGGAAGGTAGGTCTGCTGAGGAGCAGTGGAGGATCTTTAAGGAGATCTTTCTTGGTGCTCAGCAGAAATTTATTCCGATGGTTAAAAAGGACAGTAGGAAGAGAGGTAATAAGCCGTGGATAACGAAGGAGGTGAAGGAAAGTGTTAAATTAAAAGCGAAGGAATTTAGAGTAGCTAAGAGCAGTGGGCGAGAAGAGGATTGGGAAAGGTTTAAATGTCAACAAAGATTGACAAAGAAGTTGATAAAGGAGGGTAGGAGAAGCTATGAGGCTGGGCTAGCACTTAATATAAAAAAGGATAGCAAGAGTTTTTATAAATATATAAAAAGGAAGAGGCTGGCTAGGGTGAACGTTGGTCCCTTAGAGGATGAGAAAGGGGAGCTAGTGGTAGGGGATGGGGATATGGCGAAGGTCTTGAATAACTTTTTTGTTTCTGTCTTCACGGAGGAGGACGTGAATAATTTGCCGGGTGTTAGCGATGGAAAGGTGGTAGGAATGGAGGGTCTTAATGACATTACTGTTACTAGAGAGGTGGTGCTCGACAGACTGGAGGGGCTGATTGTGGACAAGTCCCCAGGACCGGATGGAATGCATCCGAGGGTTCTGAAAGAAATGGCGGAGGTGATAGTGGATGCCTTGGTGGTTATTTTCCAGACGTCGCTGGATTCCGGGGAAGTGCCGGAAGATTGGAAAACGGCTAATGTTACGCCGTTGTTTAAGAAGGGTGCCAGGCAAAAGGTGGGGAATTATAGGCCGGTTAGTTTAACGTCTGTGGTAGGTAAAATGTTAGAATCCATCATTAAGCAGGAAATTGCGAGGCATCTTGAAGGGAATTGCTTGATAGGGCGGACGCAACACGGTTTCATTAAAGGGAAGTCGTGTCTGACAAATTTACTGGAGTTCTATGAGGATGTGTCTAGGGCAGTGGATAGAGGAGAGCCGGTGGATGTGGTCTTTCTGGATTTTCAGAAGGCGTTTGACAAGGTACCTCACAAGAGGTTATTGCAGAAGGTCAGGGGACATGGAGTTGGGGGTAGGGTGTTAGCGTGGATAGAGGATTGGTTGTCAAATAGGAGGCAGAGAGTGGGGGTCAATGGGTGCTATTCGGATTGGCGGATGGTGACTAGTGGGGTGCCCCAGGGGTCGGTGCTGGGGCCTCAGCTATTTACCATTTATATAGATGATCTGGAGGAGGGAACCGAGTGCAGGGTGTCGAAATTTGCTGATGACACCAAGATTGGGGGAACAGCAAATTGTGCGGAGGGTGTGGAGAGTCTGCAGAAGGATCTAGATAGGCTGGGCGAATGGGCCAGGAAATGGCAAATGGAATTTAATGTTGGCAAGTGTGAGGTGGTCCACTTTGGTAGGAAGAATGGTAGGAAGGACTATTACTTACGTGGCGAAAAACTGCAGCAGGCGACGGTGCAGAGGGACCTCGGGGTCCTTGTGCATGAATCGCAAAAACCCAGCTTGCAGGTGCAGCAGGTGGTCAGGAAGGCGAATGGGATGCTGGCCTTCATAGCGAGGGGGATTGAATATAAAAGTAGGGAGGTCTTGCTGCAGCTGTATAGGGCATTGGTGAGGCCGCAGCTGGAGTACTGTGTGCAGTTTTGGGCGCCGCACCTGCGCAAGGATATTTTGGCCCTGGAGGGAGTGCAGAGGAGGTTTACTAGGCTGATACCGGAGTTGAGGGGATTGAGCTATGAGGAGAGGCTGAATAAACTAGGCTTGTACTCGTTAGAGTTTAGAAGAATGAGGGGAGATCTCATTGAGACGTATAAGATGATGAATGGGATGGATAGGATAGAGGTGGAGAGACTCTTCCCGCTCAAAAAAGACAGTAGGACTAGGGGGCACAGCCTCAAGATAAAGGGGAGGCGGTTTAGAACGGAGTTGAGGAGGAACTTCTTCACTCAAAGGGTGGTGAATCTCTGGAATTCTCTGCCCGTTGAAGTGGTGGAGGCTGCCTTGCTAAATATTTTTAAGATGCGGGTTGATGGGTTTTTGATAAGAGAAGGGATTAAGGGTTATGGGGAGAGGGCAGGAAAGTGGAACTGAGCCACGACAGATCAGCCATGATCTTATTGAATGGCGGGGCAGGCTCGAAGGGCTAGATGGCCTACTCCTGCTCCTATTTCTTATGTTCTTATGTTCTTATGAATGTGAGCGCCATAGACAATTGCCCTTGAGAAGGTGGTGGTGCCTTCCTTACCTGCTGCAGTCCATGTGGTGTAGGTAGGTACATTCACAGTGCAAGTGGGGAGGGAATTACAGTATTTTAACCCTGTGACAGCTTAGGAATGGCAATATATTTTAAAGATATTGTATGACTTGGAGACGAACTTACAGATAGTAGTGTTCTCATGTATCAGCTGTCCTTGTCTTTCCAGGTGGTAGAAGTCGCAGATTTTGAAAGTGCGGCTAAAGCAAGTTACTGTAATGATGCAGACAGTACGCGCTGCTGCCGCTGTGTGCCAGTGATGGAGTGAGTGTTTAACTTGGTGGACGGGGTGTGGATCACGCAGGCTGTTTTGCCTGAATGCTGTTGAGTTTGAGCTTTTTTGGAACTACACTTGTCCAGGCAAGTGGAAAGAATTCCATCACATTCTTGACTTGTGTCTTTAAGAGACAAGCTTTGGAGAATCAACAGGTGAGTTACTCATCAGAGAATTCCCAGCCTCTCACTTGCTCTTGCAGTCATGGTATTTATATGGCTTGTCCAGTTAAGTTTCTGGTCAATGGCAACCCAGAAGATATTGACGGAGGGGTTTAGTGATGGTATCAAACATTCAGGGGAAATGGTTAGATTCTCTTTTGTTGGTGATGGTCATTACCTGGCACTTGTATGGCATAAGTGTTACTTGTCGCTCATCAGTCCAAATTTTAATATTCTCCTGGTCTTGGAACATGATGACACAGACTGCCTCACTATCTGAGTTGTAATCATTCGCAAACATCCCACTCTGCCTTATGATGGAAGGAAAGTCACAGACGAAGCAGCTGAAGATAAGCCTCAGACGCTCCCCTGAAGAATGCCAAATCCTGGGACTGAAATAATTGACCTCCAACCAACACAATCAACTTCCTCTGTGATATGACCAGTGGAGAATTTTCCTACTGACTATTATTGACCTCCATCTTGCTAGGCCTCCTCAAAGCCACACTTGGTGGGGCAATCACTTTCACCTTGCCTCTGGAATTCACCTTTTGCCCATGTTTGGACCAAGGTTGTAAACGGGGTCTGTGGTCAAATCGCAAACCGTATGTTAAGTGAGCAGGGTCGTTGCTGAATAGGTGCTGCTTGGTAACACCGTCAATGAGACCGTCCATCACTTTGCTAATGAATGAGAGCAGACTGATGGGCTGGTAATGGGCTGGGTTGGATTTGAGCTGCATTTTATGGATAGGCCAGCTTTTCACATTGTCAGACAGACACCAGTGTTGTCGCTGCACTAGAACAGTATGGCTGTTCATTGAATGGTCAGATTCTTCAGATACGAGGGTTAGACAGCAGCACATCCTTGTCGTTTTGCACGTCCTTCCTTCAGTTAATGAGTTGGTTTCATTGCAAATGTATAAATATTTAATGAAAGCAAGTGAGTAAATGCTCATAACATTCATTCTTTTTGCTCTTATTCATTCAAATGATCAGATTATGAATGAAAAGCCATGTGGTAATTACGACAATTCATTCATTTAAAAGTACGCATGGGAACCTTTAGATTTCTCCTCTGAAATTCTATCAGAAATCTCCCCTCGGTCATGGAAACAATTCCTAATTAAGGTAAGTATATTTGTCAATGCTCAATAGCCTGTCACTGCTCAGGACAAATTATCTCCAGTACTAGCGGAAATAACCTTGAAATTCAGATGGACCACATAATCTGCCAAGATGCCTCCGAGAAGTAATGACAAGAACACAGCTCAACTTAAGCATTTGCCGAAAATGAAAAATCAACAAAGCTTCAAGAATAATTTAACCTCAGAATGTTTTGTCCTTTCTGGGAATTCTTACTTTATTTACTTTGCTTTATTCCGTTAAGTTTTTAAAAGATGGAAACTAATGATAGAATCATATCACACAAAGGATGAGGAAAACAACGACAGTTGAAAGTAAATCATAACTCTATGTTTTTCCAACTGATAAAGTAACAACTTTTTTTGGATTTCGTTCAAGATTTTACTGGCCTCGGTTTTATGCTGTGCGCACCCAAATCAAGCACACGTGTCAACCCATCAGAAATATCATTTGTGGGTAAAGAAATTCTGTTAATGTCTTTCACTTCTATTAAATGAATAATAGATTAGTTGAATAATAATACTTGCTTTCAATGAAAATCAATGCTATTGTCAGAGATTCTCAATCACTGAGTGCCTGGTCTGACAATATGTCAGCATGATTTATTCAAAGTCTGTCTTTCCTTCTGGTTTGAGTTGGTGTTTCTATATTGAGAAGTTAACAATTCCCACGGGCACTGAGTAACGATTGTTCCCACTGGGCAATGATTTCTGATGTAGGTCTATAATATTCAAACTATTAAGTTGATCACCAAAGCCATTACACATATCCATTTTACTTTCAGCTGCTGTCCGGTGAATATTCTGGCTTATTGATTCCAAATATGCTCGAAGTTCTCTCTTATTATATATTTATATTACTGAAAAGAGCAGCTCTCCCATCTGCTTAATGTGGTATCAACAGAGACAGAAGTGAAATATTTACTGAACTTATAATGCTATTCCTCAGATCCAGTCATACTATAGAACAGCTTGCATACCAACTTTTCCCCGCAAGCTAAAGAACATGTAAAAACATTTGACAAGTCATTAATTTCAAACAGTCACTGTTTATATTTGGAAATCAATAAATAAGCAAGTTTTTTTTATAGAATACCCAAACTGGATCTGATATAATCTACAGTTCTGTGCAACTGCCATTTTACATACCCTTATTTTCCCCTTACATTCCCCTCAACTGTTATAGCTCCCCTCCCATCTATTTCACTCTTCCTTCTACCTGCTCCATCTTTACCTCACCTCATTACCTTCACCTTACCATTTTCATAGAATAGAATCCCAATAGTGCAGAAGGAGGCCATTTGGCCCATCGAACCTGCACCGACAACAATCCCACCCAGGTCCTATCCCCGTAATCCCACCTACTTACCCTGCTAATCCCCCTGACAGTAAGGGGCAATTTAGCATGGTCAAATCAACTTGACCCATTCATCTTTTGACTATGGGAGGAAAGGCACAGAGACATGGGGAGAATGTGCAAACTCAACACAGGTGGTGACTCGAGGATGGAACTGAACCTGGGTCTCTGGCACTCTGAGGCAGCAGTGCTAACCACTGTGCCTCCGTGCCATCCATTTGACTTATTCCTGCCCATCCTTTCTTCATTGTTTCCTTTGTCCTCAATCAGCATCACCCCTTTTCCACTTAGTTTCACCCCCTCTACCCCACTCTTTCCCTGCTCTTGACTATTTTCACATAGACTGCTCTTGCAGGCTGCCCTGTGGCAGGGTGAAACTTGGTGTTAACTTTATAACTTGCTCACAGTGCCTATAATTCATCTGTGGAGTTTTTTTTTAATTTAAATTTTAAAAGTTTAAAATTTTTAAATTTTAATTTTTTTAAAATCTGTTAAGTGCTGAAAAGAAAAACTAATCACTTTATTAAAAAGGACAAAAAAGACCACAAAATACATTAAACATAACCCACTATCATTGCTCTGACATTCAACCCAGTCTGTTAAAAACAAGATCAAATTGGAGCATTTCTTGAGAGGAAGCTAGTGCTTTTCTCCTGTAAACTTTGATTAAAACTTGTATATATTCTGCTTGCCATTAACAGCAATTACAAATTATGTCCTTAGTTGGTAGCATATTAGACCCATCAGCTCCCCAACTCCCCCCTGCTGATGGTTTCAGAAGTTGATCGACAAACGATTCATTTAACTACATAAATCTACATCTTTTCACTCCTGGTTTGTCATTCTGATATCCCAAGGACAGCCTGACATACCAACTTCCAACTATAAATGAGCATGGGTGGCACAGTGGTTAGCACTGCTGCCTCACAACACCAGGGAC